>NC_140589.1:549652453-554452453 GCF_964204655.1 Triturus cristatus | reverse complement strand
GTTCCGCTTCAAAGTTCCGAGTTTTAGGGCGGACGGGAATAACCTGACACATCTGTACATAATTACATGTAGTTGATGGGATAGGCGAGGAGGCAGTGCATACAAAATTACATCAGCTGCGCCACATGTCAGACCCAGAGATAGGAGGAGGGAAGCTTGTTTGAGCACAAACATGATACCGTAAAGCAAAAATGTTTCTGGCAAAACAAGGGATATTTCGTATATTACTTAAGGCCCAGACTTCGTGTGGATCAAAAATAGTCAGCATAGTCATGTGCACGGCTGGTGTTATACAAATGTCATTATACAAAGTTAGAGTTTCTTAACTTATCAGTGTACAGTTGGAAGTGACTGATGCAATATCACGAAAACTCGATTGGAAGATAGCCACTATAAAAGCGGTTGGGAGAGGAACTCAACTTAACATGAGTTACAGTCAGGGAAGGGAGTTCTTCTTTCCAGTGTCCTATTATAACGAGCCATCACTGGTAAGCTCTTATTGTTCTTCTTCTTTTGTTGGCACTGTTGAGCACCGGCGGTGGAGCTAAGGTCCAGCTCAAATCCAAGTTTTCAAGTAGCAGGGTGTGACCATTCGTTCTCGATTCACAGTCCTGTTCCCTAACACATTTTATCATAGGTACCTTGAGACGGGGTACCCGCATTTTGTTCTTCTGTAGTTAAGTCAAATTCAAAATCCATATAAAAGAGAGAGAGAGAGAAGTGGTGTGGCGTGCTTTGGGATGCCGAGGGAAGAGGGGGTGGAGTGGAATCGGATCAAAAAGCGGACCAAGGAGAGCAGAATCTTTCAGCACTGGGCCCATCAATCGGGCCCGACGGGTTGGGACTTCAGGCACGCTGGTCAGCGAGCAGGGGGCCTCGAGATAGCCCTTCGTTCTATCGCTTATCATGCTGATAATGGTGCCTCGTCTCACGCCCTTTTTGCTTCGTTGCTCCCCCCTTGGTCGATGCCATAGATGTTCCATGGTCCGCAGCCAGGCTGTGCGTCACGTCCGACCCCTCTCTTCCGATGGCCGCAGGTTATCTTTGAATGAGTACAAGAAACAAAATCTTAGAGAGTTGGCAGGGAAGACATTTACACACTTCATCCTCTCTCCCAACCACCGAGTAGTTGGGGAAATGCTTTTATCGGTCGCTGTATGATTGATGTCTATTAACTCTTATGTCGGTGTGTGTTACTAATTTATTAATCATTGCTGTGGTGGAGGTTTCTGTGGGTGTTCCTGTCCATCGTCTGGCCTGCTAGGTGTCGATTCCTGTGCCCTATAATCGTTGCAGGAAGCCTGACATCTGTCAACTTTCTGGTCTATCAAAAATTCGAACCGGCTTCTCCGGTAGAGACTCGTTCTTCTTAACACAAGTTCTGTTAATACACATTTTCCTCCGAGGACTGCTAAGTTTCTGAAAAAAAAGTGCGAGGTGCTACTGTCATGGGTTCACAGGTATCTATTTCGGGGAGGGACACAAGCTAAACATTTTTCTTGCTGGAGACAATAGGTAACCCTCATCAGCTTAGGCGATGTACCTTTAGAAAATAAAGTCATCAGCTGTTTTGTTCGGAATACTCTGGGATGGCTAGTACAGAGCTGGGGTGATTCTGGGAGGACGGGGTGCTTGGACATTCTAGTTCGGAACAATTGGGCGGGGGCAATTCTGGGCGGTGGAGATGGTGTCGTTAAAGCTCTAAAAACGAAAACCACTGACATATAGTCCCCGTGATGAGGGCCAGATTGGGAGACATCAGTCGTCTTACCTGTCCTTTCTTTCTCAGCCAATTAAATTCAACATTTTGCAGAAAGGAGAGGTAGTAACGTGGTAAAGTACGGTCGTTTTTGTTTCTGTCAATTTGTTCGAACACCGCCGTGTTTGAGGCCAATTATACACATACTGAGGAGGTATGTGTCGTTAATTTATTCAAAAAGAAATAGGGCAAGAAAGCCTTCAGCGAGGGAGGGAGAGAGAGTAAGAGAGAGAGAGAGAGAGAGAGAGAGAGAGAGAGAGAGAGAGAGAGAGAGAGAGAGAGAGAGAGACGTGCGCATCAAGTAGGCTATTTGGCATACGTGCAACACAAAACGAGAGAGAGAGAGAGACATGTGTACGATAATAGGCTACGTGGTGCACACACAACATGGAGTAGCATGGGTCGGTTCTAAGTAGGAAAACACAAGCGGGGGAAAGACATAAATTCGGTGATCACGTACACACAAATACCGGATAGGGCGTGACAGTACATACATCAAGCGCAGAAACTTAAGACGGAGACACAGGGCTACGTTGAGTATGGGGACCTCTCCTTTCCTGTCCTCTTTCCTATGCACGCTGCGTATTTTCAGTATTTTTGTAGTTTATCTTGGGGGGGGGGGTGTCGGACCTTTTACTCCCCTCCCTTTGATCGATAGACAAGCACTTCAATCATACGATGATGTTCTCTTCAAGCGACCCAAGCATATGAAATGCATACACATTCATACCGTATAATCGTAGCACACACGCACAGTCATACCATACAGTTTTTCACGTTCCCAATGGTGGTCTGCACTTCGCGCACTATCCCACAACGTTTGTCTATGTTTTTCCCTATATTGAGCACGGTGCGGTCCATGTCCACTCCATTCTTCAGTCGGAACTTCGTTGTGACCTATAGAGAGGGAAAAGAGGGGGGGGGGATGTGCAGTATTCAAAGTACGTTAGCGCGCGTAGACACGAAAAAGTTCTACTTACCACGTACCAGGCTAGTTGCAGGGGCGGGTAATACCACAGACCTACTATATCCTTCCCTTCGACTATACAAGATGCTCCATTTTATTCGCCTCCTAAATTCGGGTTCCCTTGTCGTGCATTTGTTTCTCAATTGGTCGCATATTATAAGGCAAGGTACCGTACCTTGCATTCGGCAGATACCTTAAGCTATAGTAAACCATTTTCTAACAAGTCTGAAAAAAGATAGGCGTGATGGGTACAAATTTCATTAATTCAAAATTCAGGCAAAAAGAAAAAGGGTCTGCATTATCTGCCTTCTATTGCTTGGGAGTAACAATCATTAAAAACCTCTACCAACCTAGATGATCAGTTATGACGCCAATTCCGTAATTCCTTCGAAGAGCCTTTTATTTAAAACAGTGTCAGTATACAAATACGGGCCTACAACCGTTACAGGCCGGCCACGGTGTGCGAGGCGTTGGGTATCATGGGCAACTCTACCTTAACATGAAAAAAATTAAAAATGACAATAAAAAATGGAAATGCCAGCATTAATAAGGTTGTTTGTATGCTCGATCAGTACCCTCCCCGTCCCTCCGCCCATCATGTGTGAAAACATCGCGTTCATATCCTGTTAACATAAATGTAAAAAAAAACTGAAACGCCATGGGGAGTTGTAGGCCCTTCCTACATCGGCGCCATTTTGGGGCGAGGTCGGGCGGGTCCAGCGTACAGTCTAAGTCCTTCCTCTTACTAGCTGCCAGACCAGAATCCCTTTCGGCAGTTCGAGAACTTTCGTTAGAGCCAACGGAAAGAACAGACAGCATGGATCGTGGTTCGGGGGTGGGGAAGCACAGTTTTTGGTCCTACCGGGTCATGTTGAGGTTCCACCGGAACTGATCCGAGCGGCTAGGCTACAGTGTCTCTTGATAATTCAAACAGAAGCTTGCGTCAGCATGGCGTCACCACGGTCTCGCAGCAATGCCATGATCCATTCTCAGGGCGGGACAGCAGGCGGGTCTCGCTGCCGACGCCTTGAATCAGTCTCTCTCAGGGCACCAAAAGGGACGTAAGATGGCTGCCGCCCGGGGCAAAGACAAGTTAATGTGGAATGATCGAGCAATAGCGGAGGTTGCCCCCACCAGAAGTCCACGGGATTCGAATGTCAATGACTCCCGCAGAATCTGCAAAGTTGAGAGGGTGTTTTTCAAGGGTGGGGCCCACGCCCGAGCAGACAAGCTTCCGAGTCCAGGGCCGTCTTACGGTGGGCCAGGCCTGGATCCGAAGAACCGACCGCCAGAGTCCAGAGGCAGCAGCAGCAGCAGCTCTTCGTTACAGCCACCGGGGTGGGTCCCCCGATCACTCTGCTGCGGGGACCCACCTCTTGAGTCAAACGCTAATGGCAATCTTGGTGCAGAAAGGAACCCGCGCCTGGGTGGCTGTCCGGCAGGCAAGACGTGAATGGCTGTCTTGCTGCAGCTGGCCGGTGAGTGCAGGGGCGCCTACTCATCTGGACGGCGAGTGAAACGGCTGGGTGCAACTCAGCTGGCCGGCGAATGAAACGGCGGGGTGCAACTCAGCTGGCCGGCGAATGAAACGGCAGGGGTGCCTTCTCTGTTGGCGAGCCTCCACCTGGGGAGGCGGGGGAGACCCGTCCGCGTCGCTTCCCCCCTGCCAGGGCACCCTTCGCTGCCGGTCGAAGCAGAGAATGGGAAGACCAATACAACGTGGTGGACTCCACCTTGGCGCTGCCAGGGCCTCGGCGCTGTGTGTAGCCTCCGGCCCATTCGCACAATCGTCCGCCACTGATGCCGCCTCACAGGCCGATGGATTTTGCAGGTCTTTTTATAGCCCAAAGTCGACCAAAAGGACCGCCCAAAACAGGCCAATGTTGCAACTTCGAGGAAGGAGAGGCGAGGACGGTGTCACGCGGACGTAAATGCTTTGGGATGGAGGTTGCAGCAGACTGTCATGTAAATAGTTGTTTAAAACGTGTTTTAACTTGTTCGCCCTGTCGGAATGTTGTTATACCTATAAGTTATTAAAATGTTTTAATCATACTACTTTGTTGGAGTGTTGTACATATTTGCAATCTGGCAACGAGCACAAGGATGTTACTGTGTAATCGGAAAATGGCATAGTCCAATTGTGCGTGATCTAGCCCAGTTCGGTGACGTCGATGGTGGGTATCAGCAGGCTTCCGGTTGTGCAGGATTTTTGTCGTGTTTACTGGGCGGGGTGGGTGGTAGGGCAGACATGTTTAGGCAGCGAGAGCGACGGAGCCGAGCTACCTCGTGGCCGTCTTGACCGTGAGCTTGGCTCCTTCCCCTAGTTTCATATATCCCACAAAGGGCTATTTCTTAGTGTTTCTTTTAGTTTTGTAGGGTCAAAAAGGATCCCACCAGTGGCCACTGACTCTCGGGGTCCCCCTTTGTATATTTTATGCCATAGCTTGCTATAAGCTACGGCGACTAGTCCATATTTAGTGAACATGTCCTTATGAGGGGTGCCTTCCAGTGGAGCCGGATGGTTCACCTCTAATAAGCGGTCCGGGCAGAACTAACTACCAATCAGTGGGGAGAAGACAGGCATGACGGGTTACAACGGGGACAAAAGTCTGCACTACCTATCTTTTCACTGCTTGCAAAGACTAGACAGAATATCTCTGTTCCTTGTTATTTGCAAGCAGAGAATACCTCCAAAGAACCAATATCGAACAACTGGTGTTCGGACAATCAATCAATCAATGGGGAGATAAAAATAGGCACGACGGGTTACAATGGGGACAAAAGTCTGCGTTACCTACCCTTCACTATTTGCAAAGACTAGACAGAATATTTCTATTCTACGTTATTTGCAAACCGAGAATATCTCAAAGAGCACTATTCTTCAAAACAATCAATGTTCGGACAATCAATCAGTGGGGAGATAAAGATAGGCACGACGGGTTACAATGGGGACAAAAGTCTGCGTTACCTACCCTTCACTATCTGCAAAGGAAGAGAGAGTATTTCTACTTTTCTCCGTTTGTAGACAGCGAATATCTCAAAGAGAACAATCAATAAGCAATACTAGTATTTTCAATCAATCAATCAATCGTTTCGCAATTTGTCGTGTTTCACGACCTTACCCGGACCGCATGGACAGTTTCTCGTCTTCCGCCTCCAGCGCCCGATCATCCTCTACTCTCCGTATTTGCCGCGGCACTCCTGATGGTTCCCAGTCAGGATTGTAGATCACTCGAGAGAGGTCTGCTCGGAACCAGTGAAGTTCGGATGATCGGCTGCCAGACGAGGGTCTATCGGGCAGGAGCTCGCCCGATCGCTGCAGTCGTTCACTCTGTCGTTGGGACCTCTCTCACTGGATCCACGTGTCGCTGATGGGCCCCACGCTTGGGACGCCAATTGTTAAATGGTGGCGGCAGTCGTAGTCGATAACCTTTCAAGTATTGCCCGGCGGTAATCGCCTCTTATACCATTCGATGCTAAACCAACAAAGAGGCAGGCACCGGAGACTGGAAGGCAGGAAACAAGGTTTTATTCTCTCCGGAGGAGAACACATCAGGTCAGACAGCAAGGTATCGTCATGAGGTGCTCTAACTGCATCTCTGAGGCCTGGCCTCTTATACACAGGTTTATGACTTTATTGCAGGTTTATCATACATGGCACATTCTTGAGATCGCTTTGATACATGAAAGAACATCCTCAGAATCCCCACTTCAAGCTCGTTCCCACGCATATCTATAGTGGAAGTCCCCACCCCACCCACAGTAGGAGATGGCTATCACACAGCTGGACATTCCGCCAATTCCCGGGGGTGTGTGCGACCGGTCGGGTCTCAGGGGGTGGGGGGGCCTTGATCTACTGTAATCCCTTTGATGTGGGGTGTTTCCCTTACAGTAGGGGCAATAAACTGCATCCGCAGGGCTAGGTGATGGCCTGGGATCGGTTCGGACAATCGGGCGCAGAGGAAGGGGGTTATCAAAGAGATGCATGACCATGTATGGGATGTCGGTCAGGCGTGGGATGTGGTTCCATGGCAGGGTCGCGCAGAAGGAGAGGGTTTATGGCCCGTGTATGAGAGAGCGGGGGTGGCCGGCGCGTGGGGGAATGCTCGCAGCGCCAGGGGGACGCGCTGGCGATCGGCAATGAGCAGGGAGAGAGACCAGGGTGCCTAAAATGGCTGCCGTGCATACTCCTGTGTGTTGCGCTGGGGAGAGACAAGATGGCACAGATAATGTTCAGTTACGAACTAAATTTCCACAACCATTCAATATCAAGGCGTGAACTCCAAAGTGAAATGTTCACGAGTTCTCATTCACACATACAGTCACACCTTTATTGCCTCAAGGTGCATCCCTCGCTATCCACCTAGACGTGTCTACTCCTCTTCCCTAATGATGGCAGAGTGGAGCAGGACCATCTCGTTTTACAGGTCATCGTCATCTGCTAAATTGGCCCATTAGCAGTTTACGTGCGTAATTATGTGGTAAATTGCTTTCTAGATCCGGTGGCCGAGCCGCTGCCTGGAGGCTACTTTTTGAGTTACTGTTGATTAAAGCCTGGCAGTTGCATGTAGCGTAGCCGCCAGGTGAGAGGCATAATTGATTGTGGGGAGCCACACTTGCGCTCTTTCCGGCGTCCCATGCGGGAATGCCTGGGGGCTGCGTAGTGTAGCAGCGCTCTCAATAAGAAAAAATTGTGTTCCAGCCTGATGCGTGTGTCCCGAGCGATCGCGTATGACTTGATGGGCCTGGGAGTGTCGTTGGAGGCGCTCACCAGAAGCGCAGCTGGTGCATAGGCAAATAACTGGGTTTTTTCCTAGTGGCCATTATACTAGTGATTATATCTTGGAAAAGATACATAAAAAATGGTGCAAAAATGTGCCAAATTTGCGCATAATTAGCATAATTGCGCAAAATGCAAATCCAGGATTTTGTGCTATATTTTAGCACAAAATGCATCCTCATTTCAATTTTTGGAAAACAGATGTCTTTAAACAAGAGCACTGTAAATTGTTTTACCACAAATGACAAATTATGCTTAACAAGCATCAATTGAAATTCCCCAATTTCAGCTAGTACTAAAACCACAATCACTAATAGGTCCAGTCAAGTGTCAATATATTAGTCCTTGCTCGACCCTTGATAGCTTGGCAAATGAGCAGTCAGGCTTAACTTAGACGACAGGTATGTATAAAGCATTTAACATCACCAAAACAGTAAATAATTAAAAGACACAACACAATTGAAATTGTAGGAGAGCCTAACAAGCAGACCGCCACAGTGAGAGTGCCTACTACAAGTTCCTGCACGGTGTGGCATACACCATGTTGTGCATGCCACATTGTGCAGGAACAAGGGTGCAATTCCAGGAGGGATGCACCCCTGAACACACCCTGAGATTTTGCCGGGGGCCCTGTTAAGGCCCCCTTACCTGCATGTCCACTCCCATGAAAAGGGCAGTGGGTATGAAGGTCGTAATAAGCTTGGTGGTGCCAGCATCAGCAATGGCAGCATATTCAGGCCATTTGCAGACCACCGCCTCAGCAGGATCCTTGATCCCGGCAGAGGCGCTGGTCTTGTGGTGGTCCTACCACCACACTCATAACATGGGTAGCGGACCCATCATGGTGGTGGTGGCCAGAGTGCCACCACAGTATGGTGGTTCCAGGACCATGGTACTCGTAATAAGGACCTTAGTATTTTTCTTGAAGCTTTTCTTTCAAAGAATAGTTTGTCTGCTCTGGGGCTTTCAACAGGGCAAACCAGCACAATCAGGCAGATTCATGAGTCGACATCAGCAGCTTGATTCTCGACGTCAAGCTAGTCTCTTCCTAGAGCTTTTCTGCAACACTTTGCAGAACATTTCTTTCCTTGCAGGTCTTGGTTCCTTTGGTGAAAATAAATGTTTACAAGTTCAGTGCAATGGTTCAGAGACTTTGGATAGGTTCTTTGGGTTTAGGGCTCAAGTTCCTACAATGCACATCACAGTCCAGGAAACATCCAGTTGCAACTGGTCAGCTGGGGGGATCCTCTCTTTGGAGCTTGCATGTGACTTCTTCCAGCTCTATTGTACCAGTTGCTGATCAGGGAGCCTGATACTTTTCCTTTGAGTCAGGCACAGTCTGTTCTTTGTGGAGTCTTGAGAGTGCAGAAGGTGCAGGCCTTTTGAGTGTAAGCCTCCTGTGGTGCAGTACAAGGTCCAGTAGGGCAGTCCTTCTTCTTTTGTCCCAGACGGTATTCTGAGGAACCCCTGCAGATCTCCCATATTTATCCTCCATCTGGGCTGGCAAGAGGGTGGGACACAGTAACCAATATGGGTAAAGTTACCTCTCTCTGCTATAACGACTTCCTGTGAAGTATGACATATTTATGACCCAAAAGGCATTATTTTCACAAAAATCAAAATGGAAAAAATCTCCCTTTGGTGTGTGTGTCTGTGTAATCCAACCCAAAGAAGTGGCTAAGAACTCACAATACTCCCCTCCCAGTCCAGCTTCTAATCTAATTTCCTGTCAGTTTATAATGGAGAGGTGAAGTTTAGTATGTATGAACTCACTGTGTCATAACACATCTTTCTGTGAAGGTGGTTTTGTCACTGTGTGTTCAGAAACCACTCTTTTAGAGAGTGGCTGAGTTTTGTGCTCTAGGCATTTCTGTGTGTCTCTGCTGAAATCTGGAATGTCTGTCTGGAACTGAAAGGTGAGAGGAGCTGGGAGAGTTGTTGACTCAGGGAGGGGTTGAGATGGCACCAGGCTGGCCTGCATCTGGAGAGTAGGGGGAGGAGAAGCCCGGGAGGTGAAAAGGCCTGGGCTGGGGCTATAAACCAATTGACCCATCTCCTGCTGAGTGATTAAGGATCCAGACCCCCAGTATCAAAGGGAGAGATGTGACACTGGGAGGGAGATACACAGAACTGATTAGGGAGGAGTCAGGGACCCCTGAGCACAAACAAACTGTAAGGGGTATAACTATGAGAGCTGAAACCCCTGAACGTTGGAATGAAACAGATATGGATTGAGACTGAAAAGGCTTGGACCCATTCTGCGGTCAAGAGGAACCTTCCCTAAAGAAGGAGCAACTGAAGAGACTGCTGTGGAAAGACCAATCCTTGCTTCGTGATCCGGGGCTGGTCTGCGGTTTGCTGTTCTAACCAAGGGAGAGGCTGTGCTTGGAGGCGCTGGGTCCATCTGCTTGAATAAGACTGTGCTTTGTGGTGCGTCTTGTACCCCAAGGGCCCGAGGTGAGCTGGCTCCCTGTTTGGAAATACAGGATCATAAAAGTTTCCGGAGAAGTCCCAAGCAACGCGGTGTGCGTGTGCTTTTGCAGCTTGAGACCCTCAGAAGTTGTGCCTTGTGATCATGGGCACGCAGGAGTAAGATGAGTCTCGGACGCGCTGGGTGCGTGTCGTGGTGCAGGCCAAGGCGTTGGTGAGGAGCGCCTAGTCATCGTGTGCACCGGGGGAAGAGGTGAGACTCGGTTGCGCAGGGTGCGTGTCGTGGTGCAGCCAGGGCATTGGTGAAGAACTCCTGGACATCGTGTGCACCGGGAGAAGAGGAGAGACTCAGACGCGCAGGGTGCGTTTTGAGGTGCAAGTGGGATGTTGGTGAAGAGCGCCGGGTCATCGTGAGCACCAGAGGAGAGGCGAGTCTCGGACGCGCAGTGTGCATGTCGAGGTGCAACCTTCAGGGACTGGTGAGGAGTGTCTGGGTAGGGTGTGCACCGAATTTGAAGTAAAGTCTCCACAGTGATGAAGGCGGATCTCGATGTTCACTGAGACCGCCGAAGGGAGGGCCAAGTCATTGGGCTCTCGGAGTAACACAGCAGCGGCCCAGAACGGCAGCCCCGGAGGAGCTGAGCCGCCGACCCGAGTTTGCCACACCCAATGACGGAGTTCTGGATCACCTGGGGTGGGGTGCGGGCCCGAAGTGACACTCTCTTGGCCTCTCGCTTCTGTCAGCTGCGCGAGCCTGTTGCTTCGGCTCGGATCTTGGCCTGTGCTGACCCAAGGAGGGGCAGTACTGGGTCCAGAGTGAGAAGCAGTAGTTTTGTGTCATCATTGATCCAGACGGGGGGCACTGTTAACGGAGCACCTAAACTGTCTAATTACACTTTGCATTATTGCTGCTAACGAACTATCGAACTTTCGTATGACGCCTGACCTAATTTGTGCCTGACAAACTACATGCTTGGTGCGCTACGCACTGTTATTTTTCCCTTGCAGATTACCTGATTGTAACGTGGCGCATTGTATTATTTCTTCATTGCACCGTATCTGATTATAACGTGGCGCAGTGCATTATTTCTTCATTGCACAGTACAGGATTGTAGCGTGACGCATTGCTTTGTTTCTTCCTGGTACAGGGCATGCTGGTAGTAATATGCATTGCATTATTTTTTCTATTGCAAAGTACATGACTGTGGCGCTATGTATGGCACTGTTTCTCTGTTGCACACCACAAGAGAATATTGTTATGCATTGCAGTATTTGTTTTCTTTTGCAACGTGTGTGATTCTAGCAATACGACTTGCCTAACCTTTTGGAAATGGTTAGAAGTGAACTTAACTGTTGGTTAAAAGTGGTGGTTGGGATTAGAACCTACCAACCCACCGGAAAGAATACTACCCATTCTTATATGTTGATTTTATATCGTGTGTTCTTATCGTATAACTTCTTATATAAAGATTATACTCATTTTATAAAAGCTTGTGTGGTGTCTATTTGTGGTGACATCATTGGACTGCTGTGAGTGTGGTTGTACATACTGTACACTCGTGCCTTGGAGATAAGCCTGGCTGCTCGTGCCAAGCTACTAAGGGGTGAGCAGGGCTATCTCAGACGGTGTCCTTACTTAGCCTAATGTTGAAGCAAGGGGTCGGGGACTCCAGCCTCCAGCATTTGGTGGCGGCGGTAAGTGATAAGGACCCCCACTTCCAACACTGACCAATCAGAAGAGGCTGCTTCAGGGCTGTTTTAGGTAACATCAGAATAGTAAGTCTAAAACTACTTTCCTCTAATTGATACAATAAATCTGACCATGACAAGTTGTTGTATTTATTGTAACAATTATTTTAATAATTTTAATGATGTTGCTAGCTAGCTCACAAGCAAAGCTAGACTTTATTAAGTTTAAGAAAGCCTTCCCATGTTAGCCTACAGGGCTCGCAACACTACAATAGGAAAAAATGACGTTGGCTGATTTTCCCTACCAGGGCATAAAAAACATATTTTATATTGTCCCTGCTATTTATAACAATGCATCCTACCCTTGGGGCACATTGGACAGACCATATGGGTGACTTATAAGTTATAAAAAAACTGTTTTGGGCTTTAGAAGTACTCTTAATTTCAAAAGTCGAAATTGGGCCTAGTTTTGTTTTAAAACCAGCCTGCAAAGCAGGCCTAACTTTAAAAAGACATCGGACACCAACACAGTGCACACTTAAGTGCATTAAATCCACTGGGGTCTCTAAATCTACAATCCCCACCATTAACGAGGGACATACATGTAGGCTGTCTTGACCAATTAGACATATACCAATTACCATACACATTTAGAAGACAGAGCACAGGCCCTGTTAGTAAGGGTGGGCGTAATTTGCGAAAGTGCCTTTCGCAAAATATCGCGAAACAGCAAAAAGTCTCTGCGATCACTTGAAATTTCACGTGATCGCGGAGATTTTGTGCTGATTAATGCTTTACTGAATTTGACCTTCCACTCGGGCACCTGCTTTATTCATATCTGTAAGTGCTTCCTGTTGAGGTTTAATTTTTGTGACAGGAGCATCGTGCCAGAATGAATCCTGCCCTGCATATTTATCCAAGAAGATGCCACCGTTTTGTGCAATACCTCTACTCAACTGGAGTACTTTCTACTGGCTAATCAGTAAGTGCTACCTCGTTGGGTAAATGTATAGTGCTTTTCCTACACTACAGCTACGTAAAGGGCCAGAAGAGTTGTCTCCAGCGACCATGTGTGTCTGTAACTTTGCCACCGTGCCGAAGGGCGCCGGGGTCCCTCGAGTGAGCTGTCCATCATAGTGGAGGAAGGGCGGGAAGACGTTGCACACTGCCAGTGTGTGGGCGGGGCTTCTATGCAGTTCACATGCCTCTTGTTTATAAAAGGTCAGAGACCGACCAGAGCAGCAGATGAGGAGACAGAACCTCCTGGTATCAGGAACTACACGGGGATTGCGCTCGAGAAACCCATGGATACACAGACCTCCATCAATGATTACAGCAAATTGTTGACTGTAGATCTGGGGAGAAAGCAAACCTGCCTAGCCTCCACCGTGCTCACGAATCTTTTGTGCTGATTAATGCGTTACTGAAAGTGACGTTCAACTCGGGCACCTGGTTTAAATCTGTATGTACTTTCTGTTGAGGTCTAAAATGACAGGAGCATCATGCCAGAATGAATCCTGCCCTGCATATTTCCATTCCCTCGCGGATCGCGGAAGTTTAGACATGTTCGCTTTCCGCGCGGAACGCGAAAATGACAAAATTTCGCAATTTCCTCGAGCGGAATGGAAATTGTCGCCCACCCTTACCTGTTAGCAGAGTCCAGGGAACTTTCAGAGTCAGTAACCACCAGCATCAGTCAAAAAAATATGGGGTGATCAGGGCAAAAAGGATAACTTTCTACAAACACAAATTACGCTGGTGTTATTTTAATTTTGTCCAGGTCTATAACACATCTATGTTAAGCATTATTTTTCTAATTTAAATTAATTTCTCAAATTCTCTTAAACTATTGTTAGCCCGTATACAAACATGGTTTGCCTTACATTATTAAAACCCACACCTTCCCTCACATTATTTAGCTCTGATTTCATGCCTGCATTATCATCTCAATTCTAATTTTCTCTAACCTGTGCTTCAGGAAAGTCTTTAAATTCAACAGCTCTTATTCAAACAAAATTACTTTCAGGTGTGACTCACTTTTATCTTGAATAGAAAATGTTATTACTCTAGTTGTTCATTAGAACTCTGGGGTGACGCTGCAATTGATTAGTAGGGAATTAACTGAGAGATTGGTGCTGGTGTTGGAAGTACATATTTGTTTCTGCATGTCAGGATGGTTTACCGAAATGGATGAGGAAGATGTTTGAAAACTCAGAAATTGTGACCTCACTTTAGATTTCTAGAGCATTAACGGTAATTTCTATGACAAAAAGAACACCCTCATTTTTCATTTACTGCAGCATCCACCTTAGGAAATACTTTTCCAGCTTTGATTCCATCAAGGTAGGATTCAGATGTGCTACACTTTTGTCATAAATACAGAATATATGCATTTTGGATGCTCATTAGAACTTTGTGGTAACTTGGCTGTTGATCTTTAGGAAGTTAGCTGATAAGCTGCTGCAAGTGTTGACATGCATGCCACAATGATTTATTTAAATGTTTGAGGAAGATATTCCAGCACTCATAGAAAATGTGTTCTCATTTTACCTTTCATGAGCACTAACCATGATTACAATGGAAAAATGAAATCCCTCATTTTGTTCATTATAAACAAACTGAATTAAGTTTCACAGCTTTGATTTGTATAAAAATGGTTTCAGACATGCTATAGTTTTATCATGAATACGGAATTTTAGTGCTCTAATCGTTCATTAAAAGAGAAAGGACAGGGGAACCCTACTCACTAACGGAACCAGGGTAATGGTTATATAAAGGGAAACAAGGGTTCCTGTGGACTCATAAAAAATTATTCAAGCAATATAATTTGCACAATCGCAATGAAAAGAGGGTAGAATAATGTCAGAGGGCAAGGAACCACCAACACATTTGTACAATTATGACTTGTTTTATAAACACAACAGACTTATTATATACATTGTTTAAATTTACAATAGAACAGATATTTGTGCACTGTGTCCCAAAGTGAAAAATGGAACCTAATCGTAAGTGACAGGGTGTATATTTATATACAAGGTTTCCATAACTCTTAAAAGGTGACCATTCTTGTATAATTTCTTTGTAAACAGCAACTGTATATAATAATACGCACTGGGCAATGTTTCGCTCTTTCAGCTTGTCGACGGCGTTTCGACCCTCTATCAGTACGGGGTCTCCTCAGGACTAGTGATGCAGGGACATCTATAATGAAATAATAAGAGCATAAGGCCCATGTACCGGCACAAATGTGAGAAATAAAAAAGGGGGACATGGAGTGTGAATTACCTGGATTGCTTAATGCGCAGCCTTGTGAACTAGTGATGTGCCACAAGTGAGAAGTGAAAGGGTATTACTCACAAGAGGACCCGTCCGGGTACTGCCGGGGGGAAATGGGAGAGAAGGAGAGTATGGTTAAGGGAAAGCGGTGAGACAGGGCAGGATATGTGATGCACTTTGATTCAAAAGGTGCTCTTACCTCAGTGTGAGGAAAGGCTGGCAGTCAGGGGTACGGTTTGGCCGACCGGCTCTTTACATCAACTCGCTATAGCCATAGCGGTATGGTTAATCCCTGGTAAATTCTGGAAACAGTGACAATGCACTGTGTCGGTCTATGGATTTAATAAAAGGGGAGGTTGGTTTCTAGAGAAGGCGGTGAGCGTAAGGTATTGCGCTCTTCAGTTATAGTTATTCTTACCTGGATGATATTCTGTGCACGATGAATCACAGCATCTGTATTCCCAAGCTGTGTGAGTCAGCATCAAGGACGGTACAATGACAGTGATCGCTGTGGAAGACTGCTCCTTTATGCAGTGTTTCCCGCCTTTCTGCATTGAAAACTGTCAGGCCTTGCTAGGGATAGTTGAAAACACTGTTCAATCCGGTGCTCGGTATCCGTGAAGGATAGAAAGTAAAGAAAGACCTCCGTGTTCTTGTGGCACAAGTGTAAATGCTGCGCTGCTGTTAAATGCAAGTGATATTGTGAGGCATGTAATATTGTGAGGCCTTAACTAAATTCTTATGCAGAGGGAACAGATACAGGAATTTTGATCATAATCAAGGACAGTATCAATTATTAGTCATCATTTACAAAAATCATATTTGTGAGAGAACTTCATATTACATTACATATGATTTGGTAGAAGTAAACCATTTGTTAGGAATAGTGTGAGAGATAAAATTAAACAGTGAACATTAAAATACTTCATATTTCATACCAAAATGGCATTTCACCTTTGGTCTTGGATTAGTACATGAATAATCATTATTAAATTCTACGTATGCGACTACGGTGTTGACTAATACGTGCTTTGACCGCTTGTTGCGTTTGTCCAAAGTATGAGAGTCCGCAGGGACTCATATACAGTACACTACATTTCTTGTGTTACAGTTGGAAAAGGTTAATAGATCATGCTTCACATTGGCATGTTCAAATGTGGCAGTGCTAAACGTGAGATCACAGCAGACACAATTGCCGCATTTGTGATGCCCTTTGATTTTGGGAAGGCCCCAAGCGCTGATAAGTGTATTGGTATTGTTAATCTTGATATCTGTGGCAGATCTGACAAGATGATCTTTTATATTTTTCCCTCTCTTGTATGCAAATAGTGGCGTCTCTATTGTGAGGTCAACACTTTGGATTATGTTCCAATTTTTTGTGATCAGGTTGCGCACTTGATTGGTGTGAGTGCCAAAGGTCATAACGCATACAATCTTTTCAAGATTTGGTTTGGGTTTTGTTTTTAGCAGTTCCTCTCTAGGGCAATGCCAAGCCCGTTTAAGTGACTTCTTCACTAGTCTATTTAGATAGCCTCTCCTGACTAGTTTCATTCTTAATATTTCAGCTTCTCGCATATTCAGCTTTATATGTTCAGTTACGCCGCACCCTCAAAAACTGGCCAAATGGTAAGCCATCTCTTAAGGCACGGGGTTGTTGGCTGCGATAAGATAGAAGGGTGTTTCTTTCAGTAGTCTTTCTGTGGAGGGAGGTGTAAAGTGTGCCACTGTCATGGTTGATATTTAAGTCTAGAAATGCTATTCTGGATTCATGTACCGTGGACTTGATTGAAAGATGAGTTTGGATAGTGTTGAGGTATGTGACGAAGTTATTAAAATCAGTTTCAATGCCTGCCCAGATCAGAAAGATATCGTCTATGTACCGCTTCCAACATTTAATGTTGGAGCGGTACACATTGTTGTCATTTAGGGAAAATTTGTGCTCAACATGGTCCATTTAGATATTCGCCAGATTGGGAGCAAAAATTGCTCCCATCCTTGTTTTTTCCTCTTTCCATGTATGCTGCATTCTGCAGCACACATACAAAAAGAGGAAACCACCTATCTGGATTGTTTCTGTGTAGGAAAGTGCCCCTTCCTGGACCAAAGCAATACTAACTGCAATGAAGGCACCCTTGCACCCTGGTGCGAGGGTGCCTATTTTGATGCTAGGCAGCAAATTGTGCACCAGCGCAGGGAGAAAAAACAGGAATGCACTGTATTTCATAAATACTGTGGATTTCTAGTCTTTCAAATTGGTGTAGGGCAGCGCAGCAAGAATACTTACAGTGCTGCCCTATGCCAATTCCTCATACATGTTTTATTCAGAATATCAGAATTTATTCTTAAACAGCTGAGGAACATGGTGTGAACTTTTGAAAATGTGCTCTCATTCTAGCTTCTGGAGCACCTTCCAAAATCTTTATGATAACATTTTCACAAAATTGATTAAATAAGGGATGTCGTAATCAGTGAATATAGGGAGAGCAAAATATAGTTAGCTCAGTAAACTATAACCAGTGAATATCAGAGTTTTTTGTGTTTTGTTTCTTAAATGTTAGTTTTTGTGTTATTTCAAGCGGTGGGTGATACATTCTGGTCCACCGGTGAAGTTCGCGGAGTTTTGCCTACTCTGCGTCATGCTTGTAATGCCGAGTTCCAGCAAAACTCCACCAACCACCATGTGGTGGAATTTTTTTTCTGGCTCGTGACACGCCAATGTTAAGTTGCCAAGTACGAGCAAGAATTTGCATCCCCTAGCATGATTTTCAGATGTTAGAATGGCACCCAGCGTGATTTTCTCAACAGGTTGCAAACTTTCATGGTGAGAAAGCTGCCACACAAGTAGAAAATCCTGCCTGGTGCCATTCCTCTGATTTTGCAGCACGGAACAAACTCCTGGCATTGAAAATCAGTGTGAGCAGTGCAACATAGGGATTCCCGTCCGCTCGCTGAACTCTACGGAATCTTGCTGAGTTTTTATGTAACTGCGGAATTCCGTAGAGTGAATCTCTGTGAGTTCCACCCACCCTTAGTTATTTCAGCACCTAACTATCACATCACCTTAACCTTTGATTGCATACACTGGTCTATCATCTGTAACTGAACATTTTACCATATGATAGACCAATGATAAACATAAGATACAGGATTCAAGAAGATAACTAAGGAGAGTGCCCGACTCTCCCAAAAAAGCATTATTTTTCTGGAAAGCTCTTTCAAAGTTGTGGGATTTGAACAGGCTCTTTCTTCTGGGTAGCACCTTCAGTGTAATGGACAAACAGAACAATCAAATCAAAGCCTGGAACAATAACTTCGATTTTACTGTGATGCCATTCAAGATAACTGGATGTCCTACTTGCCAATTGAGTTCTCATAACTGCAACTCATAGTGCTACTAATGTTTCACAATTTATTTCGTACAACAGGTTTTTCATTCAAGAACTTTCCTTTCTTCACCTCATACTGTTCACCAGTTCCAACAGTGACTCATAATATGAATCAACTATAAAAACAAAACAATTGGCCTCAGAAAGTGTCTAGCCATCTAAATCCAAAATAAAAGGAAGATCAACTTCATCTTCTTTTGTTACTGTTGTTACAGTTTGGATGTCATCCTAGTTTTTTGTGCACTCATTGTCACTTGAATTCCAACCATAATATTTTGGTCCATTTGTTATCCTGTTAATATATGTCTTTCATGCTTCAGAGTTGAAAACTCATATTTTGGATGCACATCATTTTTTACATTCAGAACCACCACTTGTCATATTATAAGCTTCAAGAAATCTGTGACTCACAGTTGTTTTAAGACATCCTCAATTTTTGGTATATTGGAAAGATTATCTATCTAGTGAATGCTCTCAGGAAGATGCTTCTTCAGCTCATGCCAACTTATTGGTTAATTGTTTAGCAGCACCTCATAAATCTACAGCTTCAGGAGAGAGGCATACTGTTACAATTCTGATCTATCAGCAGCAGCATGTACACCTGGCCTTGTATAGGGTGAGAAAAAGATTGAGTGTTTTTGATTCTCTCACTCAGCGTTTAGTTGGAGATTTATTTTCTGTGACTGGCAATTATTGAAATCCCAACATATAGACCACTCTGTGGGACATTCTGTGGGGTGTTCAGTGGGTGCTGTGTCATGCTGGGTGCACAAGGTGGTTGGCAGAGTACGGAGGTGCAATGGATGTCAAACATAGAGTTATTTTCCTTTGTCTGCCATTTTGGGAGACTACACTCTCTTTGAAGAGTAAACATGACTAGCCTTTTATCTATCACTGTCTTCTTTCCAGAACTGCATATTTTTATTCAGCGTAGTATCATAGCTTCTAAGCGGAGTCACCCTTTCCTTGGACAAACAGGATGGAAATTAGGGAGACATTCTCTGCATCCAGCCCTTGAAAGGTAAACAAGTGCACACTTTAAATTGTATAGATATAGAAGAAGAGAAAAACAAACCTGTTTTTTTATGTTAAAAGCTTAACAGGAAAAAAGACAGTTACTCTACTTAGATTCATTTGGATAGGTGTTTGTTTTAGTGTTTTACTATATTTCAGTTAAAAGGAATTATATTGAGAAGGCATTTAAAGATAGAAGCAAAACATTGAGAAAGTTAAAAGTAATAATAGACGGTGCAACATAGACCCTGCACAGAATGAGTTTATGGTATTGATGAACATATTCTTCAAGGGAAGATCAATTATAAGTAAAGTATACATTAAAACGAAGGCACCCAACAAGTAAAAAACCTGCTGAGAATTAGGCTAGAGCTCAAAACTCTTGATAAATTTGTAGAAATAACTACGCAGCAAAGACATATGTGGATGATTTGTAGTCATTTTTTAAAGTGAAGTTAGATTTTCTAAAGACATTTGGGCATGGTTCACAAAAGGAAATACAAATGCAGAGACCTCCTCCCTAATGGCATTCACAAATTCCAGAGGGAAATATCCACCTAGTAGCAGAGTTTATGAGGCTCTACCTCTTATATGAAGTAGTAGAGACTTTTCCAAAATAAATTACAACCATAAAGTTACAACTAACAATTGTATGACTGGATTTCATGTATAAGTATATAGATGGAAGTCTCGGTAGCTCTGGAACTTCCTGAATGGGAAAAGACAAAAAGCTTTCACCTGAATTCAAACACACAAGCCTGACAAACATTGACCTGTAAACACATATATTCAGACCACACTCTAGTTCCTGCTCTCTTCCCCTTGGCTTCAGTTCTTTGCTAACTAAGTAGGCCCACACACCACCTACGACTACCAGGATGCAGCCAACCCCTGCTAGTGGATGAGGAACTTCACAGAGGATGAAAAATACCTTGTAGTTACTTCTGTTGAAGAACGTTAAAGGCAAATACCTTGTCTGAATTCACACATCTTCAGTTTGAAGGAAAAGATGGCCTTTGGGGAGAAGGTGAAAAAATAATATCAAAGCCTCTTTATGAAGACTGTCCCAAATACCATTTCCATCAAATGCCCCTTGAAAAACGTTCCATTATGCAATTTGACCTGCTATGTGTCCTACTAGTTCCTGGAAATCCAAAGGTCAGCCAGGATTTGAACCTCTTTATTTAAACATTACACTTCTACTCCACAATCATGTCACACTTTAGGCCCTCACAGATAGCCAAGCACCTCACTATTCTCACTCACACACAGCTTAACTCTTCTCCTTCATATTTTATATTGATTAGTTATCTTAATGAAATCTTTTTTAATAAACACACCTTTTTTAGCGCATTGGTAGCAATAATTTACAACAGGGCATGACTTTTTTAGAATTAGATGTTTGGACACCTTAGCATAAATGGACAAACAATAACTTCTAATAGACTAACATCTAGACTACTTTTCTTAATTCATTGGAGAACAAATCTCTCTATAAAGTACTTTAACTCATATTTTTTGCAATCTTCAAGACTAGGGGTGGGCGGAATATTCCGTTCCATCTGCGGAATTGACCAAATTTTGGTGCCTCAGTGTTACTCTTGTAATATGGAGTTCCAACCAAATTTCGCCAATTGCGACATGGCAGAATTTCTTTTTGCATGAGGCTGCAGAACTGTAAGTTGGCACATGAGATTTGGCATCCCCTAGCATGATTTCAAGTCACTAAAAGGACATCCTGCAAGATTTTTCCAATGCAGGAGGTCGCAGCTGTTCGCAGTCAGAAGGCTGCTACTTGAGTAGAAAATCTACCTGAGTGGCAGCAAAATCAACCTGAGTGGCTGTGCTCTCTGGTGCACTGTGTGGTGCTGTTCTCACAGATTTCTCAGTGTGGAACAAGCTACCAGTGCTAAATCACAGCGTGAGCAGCGCAACATGCCTATTTCCACCCATTGCCGGAACCCCACAGAATATAGCTGAGTATTTATGTAACTCTGCGGAATTCCACGGAGTCAAATTCCGTGAGTCCACCTACCCCAAATCAAGCTCATTCTGAAATTCATTAGCATATAGATACATCATGCAACATAGAAAAAAAACTAAGCAGACCACATATTCATCCTCCACAATGAAAACAACTTCGAAGAGAAAGTAATCTACAACATGTGAGATAGATTTCTACTGATAGTAGGCAAGTCCCATTGTTGATTTGTATCTCAATTAATTCTTCTGTTATAAATGTCTTTGTTTGTTATTGAACATCAACTAGGGCTCCATAGTTTTGGCTTAATCACTTTAAGCCTTCATCAGGATGGATAGGAGTAAAGTGTGGCTATAAATATGTGATACCAACTTGTGTAAATGCATCTGTCATTTAAACATTGTATCACTTGTCTGACACTTAACATTCTGCAGTGGTCATAGAATTTGTGTCACTTGTTTTTCTTGTTCCACCAGTAGTCTCTTCCTATTATGTTGCACTTAGGTCCTTCTTACTATTGGATGGTGTTTGGGGTTAGCAGCTATCAATTATCTCCCCAGGATTCCCATTTGAGGACCCAGTGACTGAAAAGAGCTAAACCTCTAATTTACGAATTCAAAGTTACTGTTAGTAACTTTACACTATTTTGTGGCAATCTCTGCCACGAAGACTGAGACATCCCTATGTATAGTGATACAGTATTTTGAAGAAAATTAATAAAAAAGAAAGCATTTTGACTTTGCTGTACAGCTTCGTTAAACATGACAAAGATGTGCAGCAAAGTTACAATTATTTTTTTTATTTTGAAAAAGAAAATACGAATGGAGGATTTTATTTTTGAAAATAAAAAAATGCACATCTCATCATGGGAGTTTCCTCCTGTGGCGACTGGGGCATTGAGCACTCTTCAGTACCTTTTACCATCAGGTTTTTCCTGGTGCTTACAGGCTTTGAAAAGCAGATATTTGTCCACCCATCTAAATAAGGTGGGCAGACATAGAGCCAAAGCCCACCACTGTCATCAAACAATGGTCCGCCTGAATCACAATTGAGTTTTCGGGCCAAAATATTGGAATTCCGTTGCACCAACATGTGTGTTTTGCATGAGCATGTCCTTTCCTTACCCCCTTCTTCAATCTTCCTTTACCCCACCCATTTTGTAGTAATTATCACCCACTATCCCAACACTACCCCAGTACCTCTCACATTCACTACTTAATATTAAACTTAAGTGTGTCGAGATCTCTTGCATCTCTTATCCTAAATTTCCTCCAATCACTCATTTATCTGGAGTGATCTTTTTATTTTCTTGGAGTTTCCTGGCTCTAACTTACCTTTTCTGCAGCAATGTTGTTTGAACTTCTGAGAATGTGGTTTTATTCTTTGTGATCATGCTCAATTTAGTTTTATTGTATTTCCTAGTATACACTAAAACAAGGGGTACTTTCTGCTTGGAGTGGAAGTGGCTGGGCTCTGGTTAGACTGTGTATTTATTCTTGCTCCTTCCGATAGTACACTCCAGAGTTAGCTAAGTCACACCCCTTTTTTCATGGAAGTCCTTATCTTCAATCAAGCAAAATACACACTGTCCAGAGGAGTTGACTCCTCTTGCACATTTCATCCTGAGTATTCATATTCATTCTGATCAAGCACATATTTACAGCAAGCCTTTTCTTTCCCTTGTAGCCCTGGAGGTGCCTGGCTCAAACTCACCTGAACTGCAGCCACTGTTTTTGAATGCAAAGAAACATGTTTTATTCTGTTTATGTTCACAATTTAGTTTGATTTAATTAACCAATATACTCTATAGAAGGAGTAGGAAAGCCTGGGCTCCAGATAGATTCTATCCCCACACTCCTGTGTCAGCTAAGCCACATCCCTTTCTTAAAGATAGGCTTTATCTTCAAATAGGCCGTGCACCTGCCATACTGTGACTAGCGCTGCGCACCTTGTCTCTTTTTCCTCAGATGTATTAAAAGCACCTAACATTCTTGAGTGATGAACTGTACAGCTTGTAATACAAGGGTAAGCCTTGTTCTTCTACCTATTCATCCTTTTACAATATGTTACATTTTACATGTAATGCTCACATATGACTTATTTCATCCCAGAAAGTAGACACGTTCCCAACATGGAATGTCTGCTGTTTGCTTTAAAATGTAATACAACTATCTCTGTTACTTGTACACTTGGACCTAGATCTAATTCCTACCATGCCTCTCCAGACTATTCTGAAGGCACAACATTTCTCAATCTTGGGAGAGCTTAATTTTCATTTAGAAAATAACCCTTTTTTAAAGACTTATAGTCTCCTTGATTCACTATCGACTCTTCAACAACTAGCATTTTCTCCCACTTGTAGTGCGTATCATACTTTAGACCTGTTTTCTGCAATTCACTATTTTTTCATATAGATTCCCCTTTTCCATTCTCATGATCTGTCCTTTTCATCATAGACAAACTGAATTATCTTCAATAGATTAACTAATCCAAACTCCCTATTGTCTTAATACGCAATTCTTACTCTGCAATGAAAATCCAAAATGTCAAAAATTCTCAGCATGAAAGTTTTCCTTTTTTTAAAAACTTTGCAGTGTGACAACTTGCACTAATATTGTACAATCACCATGAAACTTTGTGATGATCTATCTTACTTTTTCTTGTGATAAGGTTTTAAAATGGATCTCCGCTTTCCCACATACCTTCCCACTGAACTTGGAACATGTTCAGACCATAATCCTCTGTTACTTCAGTGCCTTCTATGGACCTTTGCCCTCCTAAGATTTTTCTCCTTGTGAAAGAGAAGACTATGCATCTTCTGGTGGAGCTTTGTAATTCATCCTTATTTTAGGCCAAATCCTGGAAGCAAGCTTTATCAATACTGTGAGACGATGTGTTTTGCCCATAAAATCTTCCCGGATATTTAACTTTTTGATCAGCTGGTTTGCGATCTTTTAGTGTGGGGGAGCCTCATAACCTGTGACTCACACATGGTAAACTCATGGTAATTGGACTGCACGTGTTTACTGCCAATGTCTGCCTTTTAAGATAAGGCTGCTGCGATGCAGCAAGGGTAAGGAATACTTGACTGGTTACACGTGAATATGTGTGAACACGTGTGCACACATCTAAGGGCTGCACATGAGTGACTCCTGTCCTGCGCATCCCAGTAACTGCTATAGGTAGCCTGGGGTAGGCCTCATAATGTTAGTATACACTCATAGGGAAAGTCAATGTGCTTTATGTGTTGTGTGCAGTGACACTCCATTATACAACTATGGGGAAGGGTGCCTTAGAGTGCCGCTTCGCTTCCCTTTGGCCTACGGAGACCAGGGACATATCGAACTGGGGTGTAACCTGTGTGGGAAAATAATTCTAAAAAGATATCTGTACAGCTTATGGGTCCTCCGGGATTGTTATATTTCTTAGGCCTGGGTGGAGTTTTGCTCTGTAGAATTCACAGAGTAACCAAAGAATCCTAATAATGGGCGGAAAAATACTTGTCTGGCTCTTCGTGCTGTGTTTTCATGCCTGTAGCCCATTTTACACTGAAAGTCAGCGCAAACTGCACCATGCATTGTGCATAGGCACAGCCATTTTCTTGACTGCTTTATCTGCTGTACAGTGCATGGTGCTGGGACTTTTATCAATCTGTTGTAATCTACCCCTATCCCACTCATTCATCCCCTAATTTGCTTATTTTTTATCAGTGTGTGTCTTTCTGTGTGTGTATCTTACATTTTTGTCTTTTTATTTTACTTTTTTGTGACTTTTTGTACTTTTATTTGTTTTCTCTTTCTTGCTTCTGTTCCACTTCCTTCAGTTCTTCCTTTCTGCTTTGATTTGGCCTACTTCTTTTCTTTTCACCCGGCTCCATGGCAAAACAACAGTCAGCAAGCGGTGGTGCTAGTATGATAAGTTGCACACCCTGTAGGTGACGGCATTGCACAGAAGTTCAACAGGTGGCAGTCATGGCAGAGGGTATGCCCTGCAGGAGGATTGGCTACTGTGGGGGAGAGTGCGCACAGATGTGCAGTGTACCATGCAGTAGCTGACACACCACTTGGTGGACCTAATCAATCAGGAATAGGACCTGCTTGACCTGCTGGGTGTTGAGATTGCGGGGCTCAGTGAGTAATTTTTTTTTCTAAAAGGCGTTTTTTTTTTAAATAGCATGTTGCTCACACTCAATGGTAAGTTAAGCTTAAATTATGAATAATATTTGATCCAGTTTGAGCTAGCCAGGTGCTCAGCGCTACTTCCTCGTACTCGTCGGTGCTCGCTTCGGCTGATTATTTAAGAAGTGATATCAATGAGTTACCGTTCTCTGTTCCTTTCGTTACGTAGTTCATACAGTTCCAATCCCCCAGTGATGTGCAATATGCATTGAAAAGAGAGACTACGTTGGGCCATCAACAGGGGTGGAGAAGCAAAGATCATTTGCTGCGATTTATTAGTAGTTCAAAATGTGGTTTAGGTTTAGGAAATTAGGGATAAGTCAATAGGCTTTCTGATTTAGAAAAGTACAATGCTGCTGCGTGTGCCTGTCCAATAGGTTTTTGGAGATTAACTTCAACACTGGGTATTATCATTTCTGTAACTTTCACCTCTCCCCACTGCTAAAATACTTTTGTCTTGTATATTGTCCTTTTGTTCAACTCCTCTATCTAATGTCTGTTAAATTCTTGTTTTCCCTGCATTATCCTTTTTCTATATTTCATATTCCTGCAGCTTACTTCCTCCTGTCTGTAGCTTTCTTCTGCTGTTTTAGTAGGCTTTTCCTCTTCCCTTATATGCCTTCTGGCACTGTAAGACTAACGGACTAGATTTTTGGTACTGTGAATATTGCAGGCACAAGTAAGCTATTTTTCACTACACATGTTTGTAGAGAAGGTTTTCTTGCTCACGCTTAATCAGTCAAAACGTGTGACTGGCCATGTACATAGACTCCCCCCCCTAATGTTGTGTTATCATTCATTTTTACAGTAAACCAACAGTTTCCATAACAGGGCATCATGGCAGGGAATTATGAGATCCCATCGCATTTGCCAACCAAGACAATATGTCCTTCATTGACCATTCCTACCCTTTATTGCACGTCAGTGACTCAGAGTCATCATAGCCCTGTGCCTCCATTACCAAAAATGTTTATTTTAGTTGGCTTGACTAACTGCCTTTTTTAACATGTCAACCAAGAAACCTCCCAAAGTGATAGTTTTGATCCTGCTAACCAAACTGTTATGAGGTATTGCACTTGTAATTTGTTCAAAAATAATAATAATTACTCAGGAGGCATATCTAGTTACAGACCACCAGTGCCAGGGCTTGTAGTACCAGCACCAGTGCGTCGGAGGAGGCCAAGGAGGTTGGAAGGGAAGGAGTCCCAGCAGTGGCTTTAACGGGTGGTGGTAAATCACATTAATTTATTGACTAATTAAATATAATGTGTTTGCTATGTGAGGCAGATATCCCATTCACCTCATTCATAACCTCCCTGCCCATGGCATTTTACCACCCGTGACCTAATTGCAGAATGGTACAATTCCACACAGCAGTGCTAGCTGCACAATGTCCATCTGCTTTAGTTAATGCAGCATTACAAAGTATTCAGTGCATAACAAACCGAAAACAAGATGTATTTCCCAGTGCCCACTCAGTCACCTCCTACCAGTACTGCACTCCAATAATCTTTCCTAAGTTTTTTCCTAGCCTACAAAAAAACTGAACAATACATTCTTGGCATGTGCGCTATTTTCCGGGCCAAGTGATTTATGTATACATATTTCATGGCTTCCATGACGATTATACACCTGTTCACATTTTTCCCTTTCATCATTAGTCAACTACAGTGACTGACTAAGCAAAGGTTTAGCTCATGATGATCAGTAACACCCCACTATTCTATAGCAAAACCTCTACCTAGCTTAAACCCTCTAACTTATCTTGCAGTACAGTAATTTTCCTTACTGCCAAGTGAAGGCATTTATTGAAAATATTTTGTGGTGGAGGGCGAGGCAACGGAGTAAAGTGGACTAAGTGGGAGATAGGATACTCAGAGACTAATGTGTCACACAAAGTATATATCCCATTTCCTTCCCTGTACTACAGTGCATATTGTTTTTCACTGCCTACTTATGGCAGACAGAATATGCCCATTTATACGTGACATGTGTAACACAGTATTATTATTATTCATGTGCCTCTTTGGTGTCAGGGTAGTATTGAAAAGGCAGTCGGTGAAGAGCAGGGCCATTGGAATTAAAGTCAGATAATAAATTGTCCATTACAGTTGTCCCAGCTGCAGACTGCAGAGAGTAACAGAACCAACACTAGCATGCCTTCATTAATATTGCACAACAAGAATAATATGAATTGCGCTACATATATGCCTTATTTATTAATGAGAGGAACATTTCCTTTTTACATACAAAGTGTCTGTTTAGTTTTTACTATGAAATCCTTCAAACAAAAAAACACTTTCATTCTGGTGGTTTTCTTTTTTAATTCCTTTCAGACAATTCTTCATCTGGGGGAAAACTTGGCTCTGTAACTAATCACATAAAAAAATCCAATGGCCCTAGGGACTAGCAATGTTCTGCAACTGTGCCACTATACAAACAAGTGTTTACACTGAGCATTATTTAGAATTTGTCTTTTTTTCCCTATTTTTATTTTTTGATATAGCTACTCCTGTTGGTTCACCATCATGGCGGGAGATAGCCACCCAATTGTGGCACCACTAAATGGAGGCCATCAGACCAACTATCACTGGCTGATGGCTTTTGAGGAGGAGGAGCGGAGGCATGTGCCCCTGCTCACAGTAGCTCGAGCAAGCCGCCAGCACCTCCATCCGGCCACACTATCACCAGTACTGCCGGCAGTCGTGATCCACCACTTTTGCCCCATCAATATTCAGTGTCTGCCTCCTCCACCATGGCCAACAGAGTCTGGTTCTGCTTCGCCGTGAGGTGGCACGCATCCACACCTGCATCTATCTCCTCGAGGCCATTTTTAAAATAAATTTTCTTTAGCGGGAGGGACTTTTGTTATGGATGGAGAGGGTAGGAATCGGGAGGGGCAGTTGGGGCAATTTTGGACCTACTTTGGACATTGGTTGAGGTGATTTTTTATTTGTTTGGGGTGAAGTGGGTGGGTTTAAGCTGTCAAAAAAATAAATGGAAATTGTTTATTCATATGTCTTTTGTCTTTGTACTGCTTTTAGTGCAGCCTGTTTTTTGTCTTAATTGACAAAAAGCTTCCCTCTGAACAGTCACATAACTGTATATTAACTTTTCCTCTGAGACTTTCCTTAACTGATTCTGACGTCCCATGCCATATAATTAAAATTATTTTTTTGCTCAGTTACGTACTTTACTTATACCAAAACAATATACCACTAACAGAGTGGGAACAACACAGACTAGGTCTGTCTTATTGCTTGAGGATGTTAACTGTTGCCACTTTTGCAACACCAAGTTGCTTATCAAAGTGATATACCAGTTAGTTATATCCTTGAACTATTACCCTCTGTAACTAAATTGACTAGTATGGGGTATGCATATGTCAATATTGCCTACAAGTTACATGCATAAAAACAATTTTAATCTTCAGTAGAAATTACTAACTAAACAAGTTCACTTCGCTTCTTAGTTCTCTTACCTGAATAGACGATGCAATGGCTGCTACCACTCTCAATCTTTCCAAAACCTTATTGCAGGGTTTCCCAAGGTACCTTCTTAATGGTGGTGGTAGAAGTAGCAGGCCAGCGAAATAACAGAGAAGGCATCACAAGCGAATTCCCACTCCCAACTATGTGAACTCCAACTGTAGGATTAATCAGAAGGATTACCCATCACAGACAACTAGATTGAAAGAAAACACAGTTAGTGGTTTGTCAAAGGCCAGACTACCACCATGCCACGGAGATCTGATATTAAAACTGAATGTAGTAACATCTGAGACATGGGGAACAAGTTATTTAATTTATGAAAACAATTAAAACTGAAATCCTGGATTCAGGAGGCGTGGATTCAGGACAGCAGGAGGTGAAGCGTGTAAGCAACACAAGGCCTGAATGATGATGTTGACAAACAATTTTCTGTATGACTATGTATCCCTTTTAAGTGTGGGTTAGTAAGTGGGGCTGGTGTGGGCTATTGTTCAGGTAAGAGAAGATCCCGCAGTGAATTGGTGTCACTTTCACCACATCCACCCCACCAAGCGTATTATCCATTTATGATGTAATTTTATAAGTCACACCTCAGACTATCAAAGAGCCTGGGGAAAAGGGTTAGGTGATTCATGAATGGATGAGAACAGTGAGTTGGGAAAAGGTATGACAAAGACAAACACTACACAGCAACAATATTCATCAGGGTTGAAGAGCAGCACATCATCATCATCAAATCTGCTGTGGAAGGAAATGAAGGAACGACGCAGTTTAGTTGAATACATTGCAAACAGTCCTTCAGCCGCAGAGACCCAAGTTATGTCTAAATGTTCAGCCATCTAGTTTTTAAAAATACAAATTATGGACTAGTGAACCAAGACATTTCTAATAAGTATGATTGTAAAAATAAAGATAATAGTGTACATAAAATGCCAAATTGGGCGGTGCATCTGCATTCCTCTTGGAATGTCCATCTTGGTTGCCAGTCCAATAAGATAAACAGGAGTGTTATGGGGCTTGTGCCTTTTTTTCAAGAGAAAAGAAGGCCTGCGGATTGTAAAACAGAAACTATATTGTAGAGTCAAGGAGAAGGACAGAAGGTAAGCTTTATGAGGAGTGGACCAAGAAGCAGAGCAAGAGCATAGGCTGCTGCAATCATTTATTATGACTCAAGTGCAATTAAATGATACAACCAATCTAAGACAAGTAGCTGTTTGTACTTAGCTGATCAACCTTAGAACTGTCATAACATTTAGCTGAATGCATCCATTATATGATGTTGTGACATCACATGTTCTCCACTTACCCACTGACCACAAACACATAATAGAGAAGTTTGACATTTGAGCCAACTCACCCATCAATCAGCATTTCCCAAATGAATACAATTCTCTCCAGTCCAAAGGGCTGATTGGGCCTTATAGAATCATCATCAGGTTGGTTTCCCTTTGAAGTAGGTAACTTCCTTCTTCTAGCTGTTGAAGTAGTCTTGCCCTGAGTCTTTACTCAGAGTAAGACCGACTCCCAAGCCAAATGAGATTGAGAGCGATAGACTTGTAGTGCACTGTTGTCGATGAACAAGAAAAGCAAACAAATTTGAGCATTTAGGGGCAGATTTACAAGCCCCTTGCGCCACCAGTGTCACTTTTTGTGACGTACCGGTGGCGCATTTTACTTCTCCATATTTACAAGGACAGGAAAAGCCACCCTGCGTGACTTTTCCTGTCCTTTTAAATATAGCCCCTTTGCACGTAGCACTTTGCGTGAAAGGGGTGATCCATGGGTGTTGCTGTGGGTATCCCAACGCAACACTCATGGAACCAGACACACTTCCATATTTACAAGGAATTGTAAATCTGGAAATGCGTGTGAATGCTACGCCTCCCCAGGGAAGGCGTAGGGAGGTGCACCAAGGAGAAATGTAATCATTTCTCCTTGTTTCTTTTCTTTTTTCTCTGCGTACTAAATTCTGAAGCACACATAGAAAGAGGAAATCACCTCTAATTATTGTTTTTGTTCAGGAAGGGTTCATTTCCTGCACATTAACATTCATTGAAACAATTACATTTTTCAACTTCTATGTGTGCTAACGCAGCACACATAGAAGTTGCAATACGGCATTACGGCATTTCAGATTGTTTTTGTGCCGGAAGAGAACCCTTCCTGAACAAAAACAATCTCCCCACAATCCAGTCATCCTTGTACCATGATGCAAGGGTGTCAGTGCCAGCGCATGGCAGCAGTTTGTGCGTCAGTGCAGGGGGAAGCAAAGAGATGCAACATATTGTTGTAAATATGTTGCATCCCTGTGCTTTGAAAGTGACTCAGTATGGCATAACCAAATGGCTTGTAGCACGCACTGAGTAACTTTCTTGTAAATCTTCCCCTCAGTGTATATTTGTATTTGTTAATTAAACTGACTGTCTGGTCTCTGTAGAATCAGAAAGAAGTACAGCAAGGAGTGAACCATGCAAGTAAATCTAAGTGTGAATGGACAAATTACCTCCAGTCAAAATCACCCATAAGCCCCAAACATTGCAACCATCAAAATCAAGTTTACAAATTAGTTGAACACCCCTTCACTGTCTGCCACCACATGAATCATGAATCATCACTCACTCAATAATATATCAGCCATTGGTTCAATAGGTACCTATTCCAATACAAGCACAGTGGTACACAATTGCTCTATTGCATCTTCTCTTTTCCCATGGAATCCACACATTGACAGTCTTGTAAATCAAATGATCTTTACCTGAGGCAGCCTAGTTAGGGAAAGAAAAAAGAAGGATAGGCATGGGATGGAGGCAGGCATTGTCTCCAATGTCCTTGAAGGGAATTTGAGGCTTCTCCTGATTTTGCCTGAATGTGATTGGCCCTTTCACACTGTTAGAATTGGGGGTCTGTAGTTGGCAATGGTTTGCTCCTTTGTCCAAATAAGGGCCCTTCCTTCTAGTCAGGATAAGGGATACGCTACTGAAAGAACCCCCTGCTTACCCCCTTTCTAGCTTTTTTTTTCAATACATTTTTAATTTATACTTATAAACCTTACAAAAACAAAACAATACAGGCATAAAATAAGGAATAGTGATGATCAGTGCAGTACATTACAGAATGTTACAGTGTATCCAATCAATCCACAATAGTACGCTCCTTAGACGATGCAATTACACATTGATGAGTCTGAAGATAGTCTGTCAGAGTTATCCAGTTGTTTCTTGGTCTAGATCTAGTAGGAAGTTCCTCCTCATATGTCTGTAGATTGTCTCTACAGTATGCCATATCTTGAAGCCACTGTTTATCACTTGGATAGCGCTTGCCCCCCCAATGCATTGAAACCCTCCTTTGTGCCAATAATAACGGAATTATACAAAATTTACGTTTGAGAGATCTTACATTGGTCACTAACCCAAGTAAACATATCTGAAGTGTGTAGTCTATTGGTGTCTCCAACATTTCACTTAACATTCTCGTAACATTTTCCCAATATGTCCTGATATGGGGGCACTGCCACGCTAAGTGAAGAAAGTCAGCATTATCGGTACCACATCTTTGGCATCGTGCGTCAGGTCGGAGCCCAAATTTATGCAACTTAAGCGGTATATAATAAATTTGATGCAAATATTTATAGTGAATAATGCGCAAATTACCATTAGGGGTGAGCATATCAATCAGGGAGCAGCAGGTATTCCATTCCTCAGCGGTTAGGTGTGTGTCCAATAGTTTATTCCATCTAACTAATGCTTTAGATGCCGTGCCCCCGATATCTTCCTGAAGCAACACATATAGCTTCGTAACAAGATGTATATTATGAGGATTCATTATAATCATTTGCAGTGCTTGTAAGGTAGGTGGCTCATTTGGAAATGAGGGGTATACAGTTTTAACGGCACCTCATAGTCTATGATATGTAAATTTAAAAAGCAGTGTTTGATTGCTGATATAGTCAAGATTATCGGTGTCTATGAAGGAGCCGTCTTTGTAAAGATCTTCCCGTTGTATCTATTCCTACACGTTGGAGCAATTGCATTTCGACTTTCTCTTGGGTGACGGACAAATCTGGGTGGTGCTGTAATGGCAATGCTGGTGCATACAGTGGCATTTATGTGCCAGTTTTCCCATCCTTTGCCATGCTAGGTTCGTAGTGCGAATCGTGTTTATCTCATGCAAGCTCACATGGGCGCGCGGGTGTGGTAGTATATTGTGTAGTGGTATTGGATATGCATCACCATCCTCAACCGCCATATGTGGTAGATAACGAATTGGATGGTACCAGTAATACCCATATTGCGCTTGAGCACACAGATAGTAAAGCAAAAAATCTGGAACTTTAAAGCCGCCTTTTGAATAGGGTAATGTTAGTACCCCCTTGGTAGCTTGGCATGAGCAGTCAGGCTTATCTCAGAGGCAGTGTGTGAAGCATTTGCATGTAACCAATAGTAATACAGTGAAGACACTACAAAAGGACACCCCAGCAGTTAAAAAAAATAAACAATATTTATCTGTGCAAACAAGACCAAAATGAGAAAATACCAACATACAGTAATCAAAAACATGCACTTTGCAAGAATAACTCTAAAATGCAGTTCCTTAAAAGCTGGTAGCTCTGTCCAACAGTTCCAGCCGACTGCATCAGTGCATACCAGCGTTAGTGTCAGCAGACTTGCAAACAGTACCTTTGGTTCCAGCCAACCACGTTGGTGCGGGCTGGTCGTGGCAACCATCGCGGTTGTGATGTGAAGCGTAGCAGTGCTGAGTGCGGTGCCCTCAAGCAGGCAACGGCTCAGTTACAGATATCCAGTAGCATCGGTGAGACCAGGGCAGTAGTGTGGAGTGAGGCGTGCTTGTTGCGGTGCTGACAGGTCATGGAGCAAGTGGCAGTGCCAGTTGATGGGAGCTTGCGTCGGTCGACCCAGACTACGAAGTGGGGCGGTGCGTTATGTGACTTATGAGTGGTGTACCCAAGCCACAGTGCAGTCACGGGTGTCATGCTCAGTGTGCAGGGATGTCGTCGGTGAGACCAGGGTGGCAAGAGAAGCGAGGCAGTGCGGAGTGCAGTGCCCACAGGTGGCGGGGCAAGCAGCGGCTCAGTGGCGGTGTATGCCGTCATCGTCTGTGAGCCTAGTGTTGTGGTGTGCAGTGCAACTGTGCTTTCTGCAGTGCCTTCAGGACCCGGAGCCAGCAGCAGTGTCAGCTGCTTTCCTCCCTCTGTGGCAACTGAAAGCCACGGTTCCAGAGGCGGTACCCAGAGGTAAGTGTAGTCTTCGCTGTTCCTGAGACTTCGTGAGCAGGTGGCAAGCTCTATTTCAAGCCCTTGGAGATACTCAATGTTAGAATTGGGGGTCTCTAGTTGGTACAAGTATGCACTTGTGAAAAGTAGGGACCCTCGCCTCTAGTCAGGGTAAAGGGGTACACTCCTAAAGTAACCCCTGCTCACCCCCATGGTAGCTAGGCACGAGCAGACAAGCTCATCTCAGAGGCAGTGTGTAAAGCATTTGTGAACACATACAGTAATCATGTGACAACACTACAGATGGACACCACACAGGTTTTATATCAAAAATAAGTATTCTTTATATAGGTTTACCACAAGACCATAAACGACAAAAATCCACAATACTGTTACTTTAAAATGGTAGAATTTAGATTAGTTGTCTTTAGTTCTTAAATGCGACACTTTTAGTTCAATGTACCTTTAGATGCGGCACGCAGGGCAACAGAAGTGTTGCAACGATGGTGATGCGATTACATTTTTGGTGCAAAGAAATAAAGACGTGAAGATCTTCCTGATGCGGCTCGCTTCTCCGATGGTGCGAGAGATCTCGGCTCGATGCGTCAGCTGCAGTGGCAACACCCTTGTCCAGTGATGCGACGACAGCGGCTTTGGCGGTGACACTCTTCTCCGACGTTGCGAGACGCTTCTGCTCGATGCGATAACTGCGGCACGCTTCTCTGTGGTTGCGAGGTGCTTTTCTTAATGCGGTGCAATGCGACAGCTACAGCAGGGTCATCCAAGATGTGACGGCAGCGGCTGCGAAGGCGACACGCTTCTTCCTCGATGCAAGACTCTTCTTTTGATGCGGTGCAATGCCAGCTACGATGGCTGCGACGGCGACACGCTTCTTCGATGTTGCGGGGCGCTTCTCGTGATACGGTGCAATGCAACAGCTACAGTGGCAACACCCTTGTTTAGTGATGCGACGGCAGCGGCTGCGACGGCAACACGCTTCTTCCCCGTGAGTCGCGCTTCCAGCTCCTTGCGACACGCAGTCCCTCAGAAGGCCCAAAACAGCAGCAGGCACTTCCAAAGAACTCTGGGGAGCTGGTGGTTGAAGTTTGTTGTCCCTGAGACTTCAGCAGGAGGCAAGCTCTTTTCCAAGCCCTAGCAGATCCTTTACAAGTTGAGCAAAAGTACACACAAAGTTCCTTTCTCCTCTCTTTGGCAGTAGGCAACCCCTGCAGACCAATCCCCCTGTTTCAGGGATAGTCTCTCCTCAGTTTCTTCTTGGTTCCTCTCCTCAGCAAAGGTTTCCTCTTGTTTCCCAAAGTGATCTAAAGTTCGTGGGTTTGGGTCCCAATATCTATACCCAGTTTCTCTTTGTTCTCTGAAGGCAGAGAGGCCTTTGCCTAGTCCAAACCAGTTCTGGTCAGTCCTGGAGCACTTTGTTTACATGACTCCTTCTTTCCTTTCACAGTGCAGGGCAGAGACATCAGACGCACCACAGGAGGTGGAGCCAGCATTGTGGAGGGAAAGCACAGCCCTATTCAGGTCCCAGGTGCAACTCCTCCCACCCATCTACATGGAGATCTCTCTATTCAGCCCTGTGCTGACTCACCCTGTCTCCTGGAATTCCCCAGCCCCCTGGAATTCCCCGGCCCCTGTCACTCAAACTCCAGACAAGGAATACACAGCATAGCAGAGGCAGGTTTCGATGGTTAGACAAGAAAATACCTACTTTCTAAAAGTGGTATTTTCAAACACAGAATGTTAAAACTAACTTCACTAAAAGATGTGTTTTATCATTCTGAGTTCAGGCATACTAAACTTGAATTTCTACCATTTTCCCTGAGTCAGTTAGGATTATTAGATGTAATCATCAAACTGCCCATTATGGCCTATGGAGAACAGGTATCCTTGCAATAGTGAAAAACGAAAATGGCTGTAATTCACTATTAGAACATGCCACACACACCAGGGCATGTCTTACCTTATACTTACAATGCACCCTGCCCTTGGGCCTACCATAGGGGTGTCTGATATGAAGAAAAGGAAAGTTTAGGGACTGGCAAGTGGGTGCACTTGCCCAGTCAGCATGACAGTACCAGACTGCACGCAGGCTCTGCAATGGCAGGCCTTAGACACTTTTTTACAGGCTGCTTCTGTGGGTGGCACAACCAGTGCTGCAAGCCCACCAGCAGCATTTGGATTACCAGCCCCGGGCACTCCTGGTGCACTGTACTGGGGTCTGACAGGTAAACCAAACCAACCAATCATGGAATCACTAATTCATACATCAATTTACAATGGGGAGAGCATATGCACTTTAGCACTGATTAGCATTGGTAAAGTGCCTAGAGTCATAAAACAGCCAACAACAGGTCAGAGAAAATATAGGAGGAAGGCAAAAAGTTCAGGGATGACCCTGCAAAAAGGGCCAAGTCCAAAACTCAGCGACAAGTGAAGAAAGTTCAGTCCAGTCCTGTCACTACCCAAGTCAGAAGCAGCGACTGCAGGCCAACCGAACAAAACAACAACACAGCTAAAGGGCAGTATTCCTCCTGGCAGTTCTTGCATCTCTTCTTGGCAGGTTCCTTGATTCAAGTGAGTTCTAAAGTTCTGGGCCCCAATATTTATACTCAGTTTCGCTTTGTTCTCTTGGGCAGAGAGTATCTGTGCTCAGCCCAAACCAGTTTGGTGCTCTCTGGCCCGGCTTCCTGGCAGGAGGTGGAGACAGCATTGTCCAAGTCAGACCAGGCCCATTCAGGGGCAAAGAAATCTCCTCCCACTACTCCAAATGCTGCCCAGGTCTATTCAGCCCAGCCCTGATTCATCCAGGAAAGCCAGGGTCCCCCAGTGGCTGTCTGAAGAGAATGCACATCTGCAGCCCCAGTGACTCCAAAGCCAGACAGTCAATCCACAACCCAGCAGATGCACACAGGATGGCTAAGCAAGAAAATACCTACTTTCTAAAAGTGGTATTTTCAAACACAGAACATAAAAATCATATTTACTAAAAAATACATTTCTACAATCTGAGTTCAGGCCTACTAAAGTCTAGGCTTATTAACAAGCATCTTGCGCCACCAATGCATTACATTGCATGATGCACCGGCAGCACAACCGGCTACGTAATATTTACAAGCACCTGTAAAGCCACCATGAGTGGCTTTACGTGCGATTGTAAATATCGCCCCTAATCATGCAACACTTTGCATGTTAGGGACATGACATGGGTGTTGCTGTGGGTGTTCCCAGGCAACACCCATGTCCACTGATGCATTTCCAGATTTAAGAGCAATCGTAAACCTGGAAATGAATCAGAATGCTATTGGCATAGCGAGCCGCAAGGAGGAGAAATGTTTTAATTCCTCCTCGGTTTTTTCCTCTTTCAATGCGTGATGCATTCTACAGCACACATTGGAAGAGGGAATCAAATCACCTAAATGTATTGTTTTTGTGCAGGAAGGGGCACCTTCCTGCACAAAAACAATCTCCTCACAACACAGGCATCCTTGCACCATGGTGCAAGGGTGCCTGCACTGGCGCATGGCAGCAGTTTGTGTGTCAGCGCAGGGAAAAGCACAGAGATGCGACATATTGTTGCAAAGATGTTGCATCCCTGTGCTTCGAAACTAACGCAGAGAGGTGCAGCAAAATGACTTGCAGGCCCGTGCTGCGTTAATCTCTCATAAATAGGGCCCTATTTCTCTATCTTTTCCCAATGGGAAGATATACTCGTAAAATGTTACCAAATAGTACTCATTCTATCCTATAGGGCAGATAGACTTTCAACAGTGAAAAAACAAGATATCATGTATTTCACTATCAATACATGTCACACACACTAGTGCATTTCCTACCTTTCAAATACACTGCACCCTGACCATAGGGGTACCTTGAGCCTACCTTAGGGGTGACTCACATTTTTATTTATTTATTTATTTTGCGATTTCTAGAGCGCCTGGTGACCCGTAGGCATCCCCGCGCTATTCAACCTATAAAGATCCTGAAGGAGGAGGAGGGCGTGTCTTATTTGGGGAACAGGAGGGTTTTAAGTTTCTTACGGAAGACCATGTAGGAGGGTTCCAGGCGTAGACTGAGAGGGAGTGAGTTCCAAGCAGTGGCGGCTTTGACCGAAAAGCGGCTACCGCCGGTGCGAGCCTTCCTGAATTTGGGCACCGTAGCAAGATGTTCAGCGTCGGAGCGAAGGGGTCTTGAGGCTTTATATGGGGTAACCATATTTTTAAGCGCGGCAGGGCCAGCTCCATTGATGAGCTTGTGGGTGGTACATAGGGCCTTGAACTCTACTCGTTGGCGGACAGGGAGCCAGTGTAGAGTTTTGAGGGCAGGCTTAGCTGACACTCTAGGGGAGAGATTAATAATGAGCCTGGCCGCCGCATTCTGGGTGCGTTGAAGTTTGTCCAGGGTGTACTCCGGGGCCCCCAGATAGATAGCGTTGCTATAATCGAGTCGGGCCAGGACAAGACCCTGAACAAGTAATTTCCTAGATGGGAGGGGAAGAAGGGGCAGGATCTTGCGTACAGACCGCAAGAGACCGAAGCAGGTGCCTGCTGTCTTGGCTGCCTGTGTTTTCATGGTAAGGTTGGGTTCCAACCAAACTCCTAGGGTTTTGATTTCATTTCTAGGAGAGGGGATTTCGCCGAAAGTGTCGGGCCAAGATGTGGGTGGGAAGGTAGTCCATTTATTGCCCAGGAGCATGATCTCGGTCTTAGTGCCGTTCAGCTTCAAGGCCGAGTCACACATCCAGGAATGAATGTCCTGGAGGCAGTGCAGCAAGCTGTCAGGATGGTTGTCCAGGTGGGACAGGGAGACGACAAGTTGGGTGTCGTCAGCGTAGTTGATTATTTTCATACCGTAGGGGGCCACTACGTCTTCCAGGGGAGCCATATAGACATTAAACAGGGTGGGGCTGAGCGACGACCCCTGGGGAACTCCGTTCTTCAGTGGAAGAGGATCTGACCGGGAGTTGCCATCCCACACCTGAAAGGATCGATGGGAGAGAAAGGATTCGATCCACGCTCGCGCTGTACCCACAATTCCTGCCTTGGCCAGGCGGTGTAATAGGACACGGTGGTCCACCGTGTCAAAGGCGGCGCTAAGATCCAGGAGGATCACTGCCACTGATCCCCCTGAATCTAGGATACACCTTGCCTCCTCGATGACAGAGAGGAGTGCAGTGTCCGTGCCATGGCCGGGTCGGAACCCAGTTTGAGATTGGCGCAAGATGTTGTTTGTCTCGAGAAATTGGGATAGTTGTGAGTTGACTAGTTTTTCAGCCATCTTACTGATACAAGGGAGCAGTGAGATCGGTCTGTAGTTGGACATGTCGTCCGGGTTCAGTTGGGGCTTTTTCAGCAAAGCCTTCACGACTGCGTTCTTCCAGTTGGGGGGTACCGTTCCACCAGCGAGGGAAGAGTTGATAAGGTCCCTGATGATAGGGGCTATGGTGGAGGATACCTTTTTAAGGAATCTGGCTGGGGCTGGGTCAAGGGGGGAACCGCTTTTCATTTTCTCTAATGTGGACGTCACCTCGGTGAGGGAAACTGATCTAAAAGTCTCCAGCTGTGGGCTGTTGTTATCGTCCACTGAGGCCAGGGTGGGAGGGGGACTGACAGTAGGAAGGGAGTCCAGTATCCGCAGGATTTTAGACTCAAAATAATTGGCCAGATCCTTGCTTCTGTCTGGGGGGGGGGAGTGAGTGGGGGGTGCTGTTGGGATGTTAAGTAGTTCTTTAACTATCTGATAGGATTCTTTGGCTGAGTTGGTCGCGGTTAGTATTCTATTGTCGTAGAACGTAGATTTAGCTGATTTTAAGGCAGTTTTATATTGTCTTACCGCGTTGTGATATATGTCCTTGTTGCTGTGGAGCCAGTCTTTCCTCCATGCTCTCTCCGCCTTTTTGCACACTTTACGGAGCGCTCTAAGTTCGGAATTATACCAGGGGGCATGGCGCTTGGTCTTGTTTTTCACCTCCCGATTTTTGATGGGTATGAGGCTGTCGAGGGATAAGGAAATCCAGTCTCTGAACTGGCTGTCTGCCATGGTGGGGTCGGCTGCGAGACTGGGGATAGTGGCGTCCAGCGCCAAGGCCCAGTTGTCCGTCGAGAGTCTGGCCCAGGATCTATCCCTGGTAAAAGTAGGGGGGTTGTGGGGTTTCTTAAAGGCCCCTGGGAGATGGGTTAAGACCAGGAAGTGGTCCGTCCACGGAAGGGGGAGGGAATTGGTGAACTGGAGTGAAGGGACGTTCGAGAATACAGGGTCGAGCAGATGTCCTTTCACGTGCGTGGCTCCTGAGTTAGTCAAGGAGAAACCAAGGGCACCCAGTTCGCTGATAAAGTCAGACGATCCTGTGTCAGTTAGATCATCGAAATGGATGTTGAGGTCGCCTGTAATCAGGAAGTTAGATGTTAAGTGGGCCAGGGATCAGACGGATTCTAGAAAAGCGGCGGAGAAGGGGCCGAAGTGTCCAGGGGGTCTGTAGACCAGAAGGCCTGACAAGGAATAGGTCAGCGAGAGCGTCAGTGTGAACATACAGCTCTCCGACTCCTTGCTCTGGATCTCGGTAGATCGGCAGGAGAAGTAGTCTCGGTAGATGATGGCTATACCACCACCTCGACCTAGAGGGCGGGGTTGGGACATGATGAGAAAGCCCGGGGGGAGGGCCGAGACTATGTCGGAATTAGAGTGGCCGGTGATCCAGGTTTCAGTTAAGAAGAGTATATCCAGCTCGTGATCGACAATTAAGTGGTTTATGAGAAGGGCGTGCTTGGGAAGCGATCTACAGTTGAGTGTCGCTAATTTGAGGCCGGGGAGTGGGGCGGCCATCCTGGGAAGGAGTAAGTTACCAGGTTTGCAGATGTTACACCTAGTGAAGGGGACATTAGGGTCATGTATGGCCTGACAGGTGGTGTTTTTCGAAGGTCTGAGGCTGAGGAGGTCTCGTCGAGAGTAAGGTATCCTAATGGCAGTAGGTTCCGGCATGGGGGCTGGCCCTAGGCCCGGTCGTGCGCGGACGGGCGCAGACGGGCTTGCCTTAGGCGCGCCTTCGGCGCGCAGACGGCGCTCCCGCTGCGCTCGTCCGCTGCGCGTCCTGTGATTGCACATCCTTATGGGTAGGAAAGGGGGCGGGTGGGCGTGGCCTCAAGATGGGCGTGGCCTCAATTCCTGGCCATCAATGGCGGTCTAATGTTTGTTTTTAGCTTGTTCGGTGCAGCGAAGGGGTCGCTGTTCAGGCGTGTCTCGAGCCCGCTGCAGGAGGTGCCAGCCGGGTGAGTGCGCAGTTAAAAGTACACGTTATTCAGGAGTGACACAAGAGAAATACAATTTTAAAAATCGGACGTCTCCCGGCTTCCGCCTCAGGAGATTTGCAGGTTTCTGAAAGGTTAGCGCTGATGACAGCGCTTTTGTACTGTGGCGGGTGGGCGTGGCCTCAAGGTGGGCGTGGCCTCAATTCCTGGCCGTCAATGGCGGTCTAATGTTTGTTTTTAGCTTGTTCGGTGCAGCGAAGGGGTCGCTGTTCAGGCGTGTCTCGAGCCCGCTGCAGGAGGTGCCAGCCGGGTGAGTGCGCAGTTAAAAGTACACGTTATTCAGGAGTGACACAAGAGAAATACAATTTTAAAAATCGGACGTCTCCCGGCTTCCGCCTCAGGAGATTTGCAGGTTTCTGAAAGGTTAGCGCTGATGACAGCGCTTTTGTACTGTGGCGGGTGGGCGTGGCCTCAAGGTGGGCGTGGCCTCAATTCCTGGCCATCAATGGCGGTCTAATGTTTGTTTTTAGCTTGTTCGGTGCAGCGAAGGGGTCGCTGTTCAGGCGTGTCTCGAGCCCGCTGCAGGAGGTGCCAGCCGGGTGAGTGCGCAGTTAAAAGTACACGTTATTCAGGAGTGACACAAGAGAAATACAATTTTAAAAATCGGACGTCTCCCGGCTTCCGCCTCAGGAGATTTGCAGGTTTCTGAAAGGTTAGCGCTGATGACAGCGCTTTTGTACTGTGGCGGGTGGGCGTGGCCTCAAGGTGGGCGTGGCCTCAATTCCTGGCCGTCAATGGCGGTCTAATGTTTGTTTTTAGCTTGTTCGGTGCAGCGAAGGGGTCGCTGTTCAGGCGTGTCTCGAGCCCGCTGCAGGAGGTGCCAGCCGGGTGAGTGCGCAGTTAAAAGTACACGTTATTCAGGAGTGACACAAGAGAAATACAATTTTAAAAATCGGACGTCTCCCGGCTTCCGCCTTAGGAGATTTGCAGGTTTCTGAAAGGTTAGCGCTGATGACAGCGCTTTTGTACTGTGGCGGGTGGGCGTGGCCTCAGGATGGGCGTGGCCTCAATTCCTGGCCATCAATGGCGGTCTAATGTTTGTTTTTAGCTTGTTCGGTGCAGCGAAGGGGTCGCTGTTCAGGCGTGTCTCGAGCCCGCTGCAGGAGGTGCCAGCCGGGTGAGTGCGCAGTTAAAAGTACACGTTATTCAGGAGTGACACAAGAGAAATACAATTTTAAAAATCGGACGTCTCCCGGCTTCCGCCTCAGGAGATTTGCAGGTTTCTGAAAGGTTAGCGCTGATGACAGCGCTTTTGTACTGTGGCGGGTGGGCGTGGCCTCAAGGTGGGCGTGGCCTCAATTCCTGGCCGTCAATGGCGGTCTAATGTTTGTTTTTAGCTTGTTCGGTGCAGCGAAGGGGTCGCTGTTCAGGCGTGTCTCGAGCCCGCTGCAGGAGGTGCCAGCCGGGTGAGTGCGCAGTTAAAAGTACACGTTATTCAGGAGTGACACAAGAGAAATACAATTTTAAAAATCGGACGTCTCCCGGCTTCCGCCTCAGGAGATTTGCAGGTTTCTGAAAGGTTAGCGCTGATGACAGCGCTTTTGTACTGTGGCGGGTGGGCGTGGCCTCAAGGTGGGCGTGGCCTCAATTCCTGGCCGTCAATGGCGGTCTAATGTTTGTTTTTAGCTTGTTCGGTGCAGCGAAGGGGTCGCTGTTCAGGCGTGTCTCGAGCCCGCTGCAGGAGGTGCCAGCCGGGTGAGTGCGCAGTTAAAAGTACACGTTATTCAGGAGTGACACAAGAGAAATACAATTTTAAAAATCGGACGTCTCCCGGCTTCCGCCTTAGGAGATTTGCAGGTTTCTGAAAGGTTAGCGCTGATGACAGCGCTTTTGTACTGTGGCGGGTGGGCGTGGCCTCAGGATGGGCGTGGCCTCAATTCCTGGCCATCAATGGCGGTCTAATGTTTGTTTTTAGCTTGTTCGGTGCAGCGAAGGGGTCGCTGTTCAGGCGTGTCTCGAGCCCGCTGCAGGAGGTGCCAGCCGGGTGAGTGCGCAGTTAAAAGTACACGTTATTCAGGAGTGACACAAGAGAAATACAATTTTAAAAATCGGACGTCTCCCGGCTTCCGCCTCAGGAGATTTGCAGGTTTCTGAAAGGTTAGCGCTGATGACAGCGCTTTTGTACTGTGGCGGGTGGGCGTGGCCTCAAGGTGGGCGTGGCCTCAATTCCTGGCCGTCAATGGCGGTCTAATGTTTGTTTTTAGCTTGTTCGGTGCAGCGAAGGGGTCGCTGTTCAGGCGTGTCTCGAGCCCGCTGCAGGAGGTGCCAGCCGGGTGAGTGCGCAGTTAAAAGTACACGTTATTCAGGAGTGACACAAGAGAAATACAATTTTAAAAATCGGACGTCTCCCGGCTTCCGCCTCAGGAGATTTGCAGGTTTCTGAAAGGTTAGCGCTGATGACAGCGCTTTTGTACTGTGGCGGGTGGGCGTGGCCTCAAGGTGGGCGTGGCCTCAATTCCTGGCCGTCAATGGCGGTCTAATGTTTGTTTTTAGCTTGTTCGGTGCAGCGAAGGGGTCGCTGTTCAGGCGTGTCTCGAGCCCGCTGCAGGAGGTGCCAGCCGGGTGAGTGCGCAGTTAAAAGTACACGTTATTCAGGAGTGACACAAGAGAAATACAATTTTAAAAATCGGACGTCTCCCGGCTTCCGCCTCAGGAGATTTGCAGGTTTTAATGTATTAAAAGGGAAGGTTAGGTCTTGGCAAGTGGGTGCACTTGCCAAGTCGACATGGCAATACAATCTGTGTGCAGATACTGCAGTGGCAGGTCTGAGAACCCTTTGCAAGGCTGCTTGTGTGGGTGGCACAATCAGTGCTGCAGGCCCAATAGCAGCATTTGATTTACAGGCCCTGTCACTCTCAGTGCACTTTGCTATGGATTTACCAGTAAATCAAATATGCCAATCATGGAAACACCAATCCTAAATCCAATTTACAATAGGGGAACTTGCAATTTAACACTAAACAGCAGTGAGAAAGTGTGCAGAGACACTAAACCAACAAAGTCAAAACTGGGAGGTCAGGTGAAACACGCCAAAAGATGCCAGGTCTAACACCCACTTAACTAGATTTACTTGCATGGTCAATGTTTTGCTGTAGTTGATTCTGGTTCTTCAGAGACCAGAACAGTCAGTTTAGTTGTCAAATACAAATCTATGCAAAATGCTCAGATTCTTTTGCTCTTTTTGTTTATCAACAGTGCATCACAGTTTATTACTCTCAGTCTCATTTTGGTCAGGCACTGGACTGGTTTGTTACTCTGAGTCAGGAATCAGGGCGGGATTGCCTCAACATCCAGAAGAAGGAAGTTATTTACTTCAAAGGGAAACCAACATGATGAAGGCTCTGGGAGGCCTACTTAGCCCTGTGGACTGTAATGAGGTGAGTTGATTTAGGAATTGCTGAGTAGTGTGCTGGCTCAAATGTCAAACTCCTCAATTATATTGGTGTGTTGGGGGGCGGTAACTGGAGACAGACATGATATCATGTCACATCATCACACAATTGACACACTCAGCTAAATGTTATGCCAGTTGTGCGATTGATCAGCCAGGTACATGCAGGCACTTGTATTGGATTGGTTGTAAAATTGCTCTCACTTCTCAGTTAATCGCAATGAGTCATCATGACTGATTTCAGCAGTCTAAGCTCTTGCTCTGCATCTTCTTGGTCCACTCATCATGAAGCTTACCGTCTCTGTCCTTCTCCTTGAGTCTTCAACATTGTTACTGTTTTACATTCCCCAGGCTTTCTCTTGTCCTGCACAAAAGGCGAGATCTCCATAACACTCCTGCTTACCTTACTGGACCGGTTCAGCTAGGCAACCTATACAGACATTCTGAGAAGACTGCAGATACACTGCCAAATTGGGCAATTATATACGGCATCATTATTCTTTTAACAATCATAATTTTCAGAACCGCGTAGCTTCCCGCCTGTATAAAATTGTATTTTTCAAACCTAGATGACAGAGCGTTTAAATATATAATAACTTAGGTCTCTGGGGCTGAAGAACTGTTTGCAATGCATTTAATTGAACTGTCATTCCTTCATATCCTTCCAAAGCAGATTTGATGATGATGAGGTGCTGCTCCTTACCTGATGAAAATTGTTGTAGTGTAGTGTTTGTCTTTGTCACACCTTTACCCAACTACTAGTTCATATCCATTCATCAAACCCCTAACCCTTTTCCCCTAGGCATTGTGATATATTGAGGTGTGACTTAGGACTTTACACCATCCATTAAGGGATCTTCTATTGCCTGATCAATAGCCCACACCAGTCCCACTTACCCACCCACTCATAAAAGAGATCCATAATACATATATAACTTAATTCATCAACATCATTATCATTCAGGCCCTGGGTTGTGATAGCACTTAACCTTCTCCTGAGTCTACTTCTCCTGACTGGAGGATTTTGTAAGTTTAGTTTTAATTGTTTTAATAAATTAAATACAAGTTCCCCATTGCTCAGAAGAAGTTACTAGAGCTAAGTTTAGTAATAATATCAGGTCTTCGTGTAATGGTGGTAGTCTGGTCTCAAACTTTGATAAGTTATGATATAAATAAATAACCCACTAACTCTGTGCTTTCTTTCAATTTAGTTGTCTGTGATGGACATTCCGTCTGATTAATCCTACAGTTATAGTTCCCCTGGGTGTGAGTGGAACCCCGCCTGTGATGTCTTCACTGTTAGCGCCCTAGCCTGCTAATACCACCATCACCATTAGGAAGGCACCTTGGGAAACTCTACAAAAGTGTTTTGGAAGATTAAGAGAGGTCGCAGCCATCACTTCATCTATTCAGAAAAGAGAACTATGGAGTTAAGTGAACTAGTTTAGTTAGTAAGTAACTTTTACTGCAGATAAATATTTTTTGAAAATGTTGTTCTAGGCAATAGCATGCCCCCTACTGGCCAATACAGTTACAGAGGGTAGTAGGACAAGTCTATAACTAACTGGTATAAGCTTTGATAAGTGGATTAAAAAAACAATAAAAGCAGTGCAAAGTAAAACACAAAAGGCAGATTTCCTTCATAAACAATTCCCATTTATTTTCTTAACAATAAAATCCACCCACTCCACCCATAACAGGCCCTTTGCTCTCCCCAAATAAATACATTTAAAAAATCAACCCAACCAATGTCCAAAGAATCTAAAGTCCAATAGTCTTCCTTGCCCCAACTGCCCTTCCCAATTCCCACCCTCTCCACCCACAACAAAAGCCCTTCCCACCAAAGCAAATATATTAAAAAGGTACATTAGAGGGCATTGTTTCCGGCGTGAAGGCATGCCACCTCTCAGCGAAGCAGTGCCAGCCCCCATTGGAAGTGACGTTGAAAGCAGTCTGTTTTGATAATGATGAGGAAGGGGGCAGCAGTGATGGATCTGAGCTGCTAATGGCGCTGTTGATGAGGGCAAATCAGCTCCTCTGGTCTACTGAATCTTTCTGTACCCTTCGACATGGTCTTACATCTTATTTTCATTTCTCACCTTCTCAATGCAAGCATCTGCAAAGAAGCACTAAAAATATTTCATTTCTTTCTGTTGCCTTGCCTTAAGCTATGTATCAAGCCCCTTTTCAATCTTCCCCGCCATCTAATACGTATGAATTTCTATGTGATTCCGCACTCACCCTACTGGTTTCAACATCTACATCACTCCTCTTGCCGATCTTTTTGTACATATGACTGTGATATTGTTTGGTATGATGGTGATACTCAGATTTTCATGTATATCTATACTTTATTCCCTGAAAACCAACTTCTGAATTTGCATGGGGAAAATCTCTAGGTGCATGAGCGCCAACTGCTTGAAACTCAATGAATACAAAAGTGAGGTCCTCAAAGTTGGCATGGCAATCTTAGACTTTCATTGGCCTGGTGGCTTCTCACTTTAGAGTACTTTAGGGCATTGCACTAGGCCTGTAGTCACTGGAAACAATCTAGGTGGACTCATATTTTGTCTGCTAACAAAAACACTTTTTATTAAAAATGTGCAAGGCCTAAGTTTAAATAACATGTACCAAACACAAAATGTGTAGTAGCAAATCAAATTTAAATATTAAAGGCCTTAACTTGAAGCAAAAATGCTGATTTAAGTCAGCCTACCTGTTGATGCAATGTTAACTGATAATTTATTTATAGTTTTTGTAGAGCGCATCACTCATCTGGACTGGGCATCACAGCACTATCAATTCTTCCTATCATTCATAGAGGCACGGAGAAGCAAAAGGATTGTGAACACCTATGTTTTTAACTTCTTCCTGAACCCTAGATGGTCTTCGGTAAGACACAAATCTAGTGATAGTTTGTTCCACTGTACAGCTGCCTGATGTAGGAATGAATGACCTCTTACTCTGCCTTTCTTCATAAGCTTTGTTTATGCTAATGCACGAATTATTGGACCTGTTTTATACAAAGCTTTATGCACATGGCAGAGTAGCTTAAACTTTGCTCTTTGGTGCACAGGTAACCAGTGAAACGTCGTTAAGCAGGCAGAAGCAGAGCTGTACCTATCTTTCTTGGAAATCAGTCTGGCTGCCGCATTTTGTGTTACTTGCAGTCATGAGAACAGATAGTCTGATATGCCTACATACAAGGCATTCCCATAGTCCAATCTACTTGATACGGGAGCCTGGACAATGTTTTTTCTCCAATTGCATGGGATTCAATTGAAAAGTTTTTCTAAGAAGTTTCAAAGTGGTCAGACATTTTCTACAGGTGGCCTCAGCTTGTTTCTGCATGGATAGTGAATCGTCTACAAGAACTCCCAGAGTTTTGCTACCGTCTTGGGCTCTGGCGCAACTCCCAATCGGGTTGGCCACCATGAGGAGTGCCAGATCAAACCTCTCTTCCCCCCAAAAGGTAGGATCTATGACTTCTTGGCATTCAGTTTGAGGCAATGATCAGTCATCCAAATTGCAATCTCTTATAGGCATTTTACGAGTTAATCTCTGGCGTCCTGTGTCTTTCTCCTATAGAAATCATCAGCTTTGTGTCATCTGCATAAGAACAGATGTCGAATCCCCATTTCTTCACAATCTTTGCCAAAATAATACATTAATACTGAAAGACCTATTTTTTCAAATTGTTTTTTTTTCTTTCTGCAGATGTAATGTTCTAGAAGCCTTCTGTTAGCTAGTGAACAGACACTTGTTTAGTATCAGATAACTGATAGTGAGGTTCACACCTGGAGAAGAGGAGGCAACAGGATGAAGGAGTCATGAGAAGAACAGTCTGGACCACAGAATATTAATGATGGAATTCTCAAAATCTAATGTTTAATGACTATTGTACCAGTTTAGGAAAAAGCGGAATTTGCCTATTCCGAGGAGTTTACTCAATTTATATTGGAGGGTGCAGAAGACAAAAAGAAAATAATGTAGCAACATAGAATATTGTGTCTATATATTAGTGCATGTTCCTAAAGTAGCAGCCAGATTCCTTTTCTGACTCTCTGACTGGAGACTCACCTTTGGCTTTCTGATATTTTTCTTCATGAAAGACTGCCTTGCTTAGTTTTATTGGATTTCTGCTGATTTTCCAGCTTATCATGCAAAGACTTTATGCTCGGGCACTGATTTTTTCATCAGTACTCTTTATTGGGTATTTGAACTGATACCTTTTCTCTCTTTATTCCAATTTAATTTAGATTAGGGAATTTCTTTTATAGAACATGCTTGTTGGATTTTTACAATATTAATAGTTGTCATAATGAATATCGTACTCTTTTTTAGAATCAAAATCGATTTATGGATTATATTAACTTTGAAATGCTGAGACCTAATGATTAATACTTAATGAATAAACAATGAAAAACTAAAAGAATTGAAACTGCACTAAAAGTTATTTGCAGTTAATTGGAATGATGTAGATGATTGCTCCTTATTTCTACATGTTGACAATCAAATTTCCATGCAACTAATGGCAGGGGTTATTTAATGATTACACCCAAAGATTAAGGTATAGAAAACCCCACTCCCTCAGTGTGTTTTCGATGACAAACTTCTATTTTCATTTGCTAAGAAGGCTTTGAAAGGTATTTCCTCTTCTTCCTACAGCAAAATCTCGAAAAACGGCAATTAGAATTTCCAGGCTTAATTATGTAAATTTGCTTTTATTAGGAGTTCCTCAATGCCTACTGCCTTCAAAATGTATAAAATTCAATGACATGCTTACTTTTGAATCTGCCCACTTCTATCTTATCCCATTTGGATGTCCTCCATTGATTACAAATTCACGTATGTATAATTTTAAAAGCTGTATGTTTCAATTACCCAGCTGTCAATAATAGTGACCCTGCATACCCTAGGAAGGAATCCTATTATAATATTTCTTCTTTGCCTCCAGTGATAAACTATTCATCCTACAAATTAAATGTTCTTTCTCTTACCTAGCTTCCAAGTTTTGGAACTCTCTTCCTGCTGCGATTCACCTGCTCTCCCACTCTTGACCTCTTCCACAAAAAAGTTATCAACCTGGGGCCACATGTACAAGAATTAGGAATTGTGATTTCCAAATTGTGATTCTTCCCGAATTGCAAGTAGGAAATCACATTATCCTAATGAACTAAAGAATATATTTAAAACAGCAATTCCTAGTGGGGTCACAAATCAACTTACCTCATGAATATTGATGAGGTAGGTCGCAATTTGTGACCCACTAGGAATCATTGCCATCACAGGGATGGTGACCATCTTGGGTCAGCAGACCACCATGTCTGTGGTTGCTTTTAAATACTGGAATATTTTTTAATGCAGCGTGTTTAATGCCTTGAAAAAAAGAAAGAACATTATATTTATAAGTTACATTTTTGAAAAGTAGTCCGTTGGACCACTGTCTGCTTTGAAAAAATATATTTTCTTACATACTCAAAGGGGACCCCTTCCCATTTGCAAATGGTTGCCACCTCCTTTGAGGACTCAGTAAAATATAAATATTTTGTGACCATAATTAAGAAGCAAAACATTCATATATACCTCTGATTGTGTATTGGAAGGGGGCCTTTAAAATGCAACTCCTGAATAAAGAAATGCATACACATATTGCAATTCCCAAATCATTTGCCAATTCACAATTTGTGATTTGTACATATGTAAAACAATTTTTTCAGTCAGAAAATAGCCTGATTCTGTGGAATGGGCAGTTTCCAACCACAAAAATGATCCGTACATATGGATCTTAGGGCCAGATGTATGACCCATTTTTGCATGCGCAAATGGGTTAGAGACCCGTTTGCGCATGCAAAAACTAATAGGTCGCAAAACACTCGCAATTTACCGCCCTCTTCAAGAGGGTGGTAATGCGCTCGTAAATGGGATGGGGTCCCCAGGGGACCCCTTCTCCTTTGAAGATGCAGGAGAAAATATTTTGGGGGGGCAGGCAGTGGTCCCAGGAACCGCTACCTGCCCTTAAAAAATTAAACAAAAACGTTTCATTTAAAAAAAAAAAAATGTAGCCCATTTTCCATTAAGGTAAACAGGACGCATTTTAAAAAAACCTGCTTTATTGAAAAGCAGTCCCAGACATGGAGGTCTGCTGAGCCCAGCAAGCCACCATACCTGGGAGGGCCAGCCATTCATAATGGGGTCGCAAATTGCGAGTGCCTCATGAATATTGATGAGGCAGGCAATTATGTGACCCCATTGGGAATCGCAAACAGTGTCTCTGACACTGTTGTACATGGTATTTAGTGACTCGCAAATTGTGACTCGCAATTGAGTGCAATTCGCGAGTCGCTAAATGTTTCGGTCGTACATCTGGCCCTTAGTTATTTAAGCTGCCGGCGGATTGAATGGAGACCGGACTTTAGACCTGTGATGAAGCAGATATAGTGAGGAAAGCCTGGTACTCCCTAAAGTGCATTATTGTAAAGGATTTAGCGTGCTGCGAGTGGCATTAGCACTTTAAGCAACCAGTGGAGTGAAAAATCCTGTTCATTTTTCTACGTGTTGGTGTATTAACTTCAGATTGCCTGTTACCCCTTTTTTAAGGTGATGTAATTAGTGACTGGTTTATTGGAATTTGCCACAGGTCCCATTGAGTTGTCCAGAGGCTTACAGTCAGTTTTCTTTGTCTGCTTCAAATTTGTTCCCCCTCCCTTGTCCCAAGATGTAAATGAAGGCTAAAACGCGTCCGCGTCGACAGTTTATGACAAGAGGAGTCCAACTGGAATTGACAAAAAAATTCCTATGATCGAAAGCACATTTGAAATAAGGTCTTTAGAGGGGTGGTAACCTTGTGTGCATAGAAGACAACCTCATAGTGTAGTGCCTTTATTCAGTCTGCAAACACTGATTAATTTTCAATTGAGTGGGTAGAAAGAACTAATGAATTTTGTTGTTTTTTTGATTTGTGATGTATATGTTGTTTGTATATATGTTTGTATGTTTTGAAAGAGAAAACAAAAATAATGATTATTATTTTCCCAAAAATTGTGTCTGTGGTATGTGATTTTTTGTATTGAATTAGGTATATGAATTAAAGACAGGACTATGTACTGTTAATAGGGTAATATAAAGTTCCCTAGGATTGAGTAGCTATAGATATTTCTTCCTCCTTGCCATTTCCTTTTTCCCTACGATGGGGCATATTAACAAGGAACGGGGAAAATTAACGCTAAGGGCGCTTAGCGTTAATTTTTTTAACACCCGCTATCACTGGATAATATCGCCTGGTTATCACGTTATTAACAACGCTAACCGCCTAGGCGATAAAAAATCCAGCGATAGCGGCATTTTTGGAGGTTATCGCTGGTAATGCAGCGATAAAACTACGAGGATAGGGATAGCCTTGTTGATAGCCCATGGTGGATTTAGCCATGTAATCCACCTCCCATTGGATTACATGGCTAAGTCTGAAAATTAGCAGACGTAAAAAAGCAGCATTAACCGTGGTTAGTGCTGCTTTTTTTGTCTCCAACAGGGTTAGCGTGAAGCTTGATAATAGGAGAAATGTCGCTTAGCGACATTTCTCCTATTATTTAGCTCTGGAACGCCCACTTTGCATCTCATTAGAGATGCAAAGGGAAGCGTAGTGAAAAAGGGTGCTAACATGCGATTTTGCATGTTAGCACCCTGTTGTTGATAGGGTGATATTTTTATCTCCGCTTCTTTGGCTTTTAAAGCCAAAAAGGCGGAGATAAAGCCCTTGTTAATATGCCCCTTAGGTATTTAAGCAGCACTGAACACTCCTCAGGTTATATCTACAGAGCCAGAACCTTGCAGTAATAGCACACTTTATAAATTAATTCATCTTCATCGTCTTCACCGGGGCAGATTTCTCCATACAAATTGGATAAGAGAAGACGAGGGGGAGCTGAAGATCTCTGATCCTAGGTTTCTTAATTGCAATTTTTAGTACATAAGGTAATACTGGAATGTTACTTTGTGGGCTCCAAAATACCTTTTGTTAATCGGGCACATAGGGCTCGGAGAACAAGTGCATGTATAAAGCTTCACATTTGGTAAATTGTTTGTAAGTACTCTTGGATATTTTGTGAAGGTATTGAGTGGGCATAAACCTTCACATTGTTTAGGCGTACGTCACGCCTTCCAGTATTTACTACTTTTGTATGAATGTGGACTATGCAGCTATATAACCAAATAAAAATGGAGGGTTTTACTCCCTGAACGTTTTATGAGTAAAGGTTGAACATTTAGTGAAAGGGGAGGCATCTACATTTTTCCCACAAAGTTTAAAGGATACTGATGTCATATAATTTGTGTTTCCTAGCATTTTAGCAATTCCACCAGTGTGTTTTTGTGCAATGATAAAAAATAGCAAAAGATGGCAGCAAAAGACTGGAAATCATTCTGAAATAGTAATCAGAGTGTTTAAATGCAACAACCACCACATTTTAAGAAACGTGATTGTATATCCGAACAGGAATGAACAGCACTGCAGCTGCCTGATGTTTGTTCTCTTTCTCTAATTGCTAGCACTAACCTTTTCTTTGTAAAATGTTTCATGGCCACACAGACCCATTACGGGAACATGCAAAGCTCGCGCTTTAGCATTTAGCAAGTCCCTAATATGTGACATTTATGCCGTTTTAAACTGACATACGTGTGTTTGTAAACACGGATAAATTCCGTGATATCTGTCTGTGCTGAGTTTCTCATATTCACTTTTAATTCCGTCCTTGCGAGATTGTAATTCTATACTACACCTAAGTCAATAATTACAAAGTGATATTTGCTTGTGACAAGTGCAGATCCCCTAGGAAAAATCCCCCAGAAGCGGTAATTGCAGTAACTGCAGCCAGCCACCTTCGCTCAAAGGATAATCCGCCATATCAAAATGCATTTAGCTGGCGAATTTATTAAACGCTACTAACCACCCTGTGGTGACCTAAAGTGCTGTGGGGGAGGACAAATAAAATAACTGAAAATTCATCAAAATTGACGAGTTTCTTTAAAAATCACCACATACACCGTTATAACATTTCCAAGAAAACAAACTAACGTGCTAAATATATGAAAATGTCTGGTCATGGGGAAAATATACCTTGACACAGTACTTCTAACAAGAGGTAGGTTATTGCTAAACTCCCTCACTCATCACAAGTTAGTCCATCCTCACCCTACAATCTCCTTCAGTCCGTCTCTTCACACTCATTATTGTTTCCAGTGTTCTTCAGCCTCGCCTCTTTCCCTTCAGCCCTTTTCTCTCCTCCACTTTCCCTCACCACTCATTTACCCAATTTTTGTCCTTTAACTCCGTCACCCTTCTTCTGCCTTCAATTTTGTCCCTTCGTCCCTTCTTGCTTCTCTACTTCCCCTCACTCCTAGCACTCACGCATTCTCCTCCTTTCATCATTTTTCTCCTTAATTTCCCTCTTTATTCTCTCTTCACCCTCTTGCCTTTATCTCTACTAGCTCATTCCCTTCCCCCAGTCTTTGTCACTTACATCTCATTTCTGTCTTCTTAAGCTCATGATTTTGAAGCCCAGCACGGCATGCTCAGCAGTGGGTAGCTAGACCTTTGGCCGCCCGTGGCGGTCCCAGCGTCTGCCGCCCCGTGACAGCCATAGGTAAGAGGGAGTGGGGTGGCGGTGGTCCCTGCGTTTGCTGCCCCGCGACGGTCACAGGTACGCCACTGATGCTCCGTCGTTCATTCGTATGAAGTTGAGACAGCAAGTATTCCTGAACTGGGAAGCAATATCCCCTATCAATTACAATTCTTACAAACGGCTGCATTTGGGTAGAAATAAATATGCATACAAATCAGGTAACCATGATCTTCTTGCTTCACCCTTTATAAGTCTTGCTCTTTTAAGATAAGTGCTTAATTTGAGCCAGTGATTTTACGGCAATCATTTTTGGAGCCCGCCAATTATTTTATTTTAACTGGTGGTGGATGAGAGAGGCATGAGTTGCAATCAAGTCTACCGCAGCCTTGGTGTCCACCAGTTCACAGATATGGAATATCCGAACCAGTGCTCTACTTTCTATGTCCATGTAACTTGTGAAGGGATGACCTATTTCTAGTCTGGGCAGGATATAGTAATGTCAATCTATGTATTACCCTCCTGGCCCTTATTAATACTTATGTTTTATGTATTTATTCATGATGGATTACTTAGAATCTTTACAAGTAAACACTTTTAAAACAAATTTAGCAATGTATCATTATAAAACTCATCAAAGGTAAAAAAAAAGGTACAAAAACGAGAATGGTTGCTTTTAGTTTTATTACTGACACCAGATTGATATGTTGCTTTGCTGCCCCCTCCGTCATTGTCGCTCGGGCTTTGTGGCCAGCTAATTGTTGTTAATAACTTTAATAGTTTGTGGCAGTACAGCCCGTTTGCGTCAGTAAATTTCCCAAGTCTGGCCATGGTTTGTGTTTTGTTGGCAGAAAAACACAGATTTGAGACTTCTCTGCAGTGTCTAGGGCCGTAGGACCTGCAAAGTGGAGTTAACAGGCGGCGTCGGTCGCTTGCCATCTTTGGCCAGCAGCACAGCAGATGAAGCCAAGATTCGGATTTGTAGCTGCATAGGCGGCTGGCAAGTGAGTTGTCCTGCCAAGCCCAGGATGGATTGAAGTCCATGATAGGCAGTGCAAGCAGTCTCATGTAGGGGAGTTTCTTCTGTGCCTGGACTGCCAGTGATTGCTCGAAATATGGCTGAGCTTTGCCCAAGGTGTAGGAGGCATCCAATGCGGAAACGTTTGATCTATGGCCTAGACTTTCCATGTCCCTTTCAAATGAAAATTTCTTAACCTGAGAGTTCACAGTTTTTTTCCAGGCTGTCACCAGAATGTCCCAGTTTTGCAGATTGCAAATTTCAATTTCAAGAAGGCTTTTGGCCACTTCCAACTGTGCCTGCCACAGCCAGCCTGCCTCCTCGAAGACAGTTTTAATTTGTGCTTTCAGTGAGGATGCTGTGGCACGCAGGGTGCTGATGTAACATTTTTTATGTCCCCTGGGCATATAATATCCGGACAAGCGAGTCCTAGTTCCAGTCTCACTCTGTCTCTCCTCGCCTGCCGAGGAAGCGTTAAAATTGTCTTGTAAGCAGAGATTTCGAAATTCATGAGCTACTTTTCACTGCTCTGGAGAAGCCTAGGTGACCGTAATTGAGGGAGATGACTAGTTTGGCTCTCAAAACGTTTAGAAAGGGTTCAGCAGCTGGACTGTGTAGCTGCTGATTTAAATGTTTCAAGCTGTAAATGATACCGGCTCCCTTGCTTCTTAGGTGTTTTAAGTGGGCTCCTAGTTTTGCCCTGTCTGATAGCCTGATGACAAGATAATTGCAACACATGCATGATTTAATTTATACGTCACGTAGTTGCCATTGAGTTGTTTTCCCAAAGATGACTATCTTGGTCTTCTCCTGGTTCACCAAAAGTTTGTTCATTTTATTGTACCTATAAAATGCATTGAGGGCTCAATTAATACTAATTTCATAAAACTCAGAGATTGGACAACTGATTGTAGTTCATACTGGATGCATTATAATTCCCTTATAATACTTGACCCTCTTACACTCACAGAAGGCAAAACTGCTATTGGTCATGTCCACTACCTAATACTATACGAACCCACATCAATAAACCACCCATTACCAACTGTACAGAAAAAAGAGTAAATCTGGATTAGTAAGGGGTTTGTAAAAAAAAACATAAGTAAAGTCGGAAAGGGAGTAAGAGAGTAAAAGATTGTGTTAAATGGGAGGTTATCAGAAGGGCCATGCAAGGCAGGGAAGAGGGTCTTAAAAAAGAAGTACAGGAGGTTAGGGGGGACCTCTCCCACCACATAAAGCCACAAAACAAAAATTAAACATGAAGGGATATCATTTCCATAAAGACTGGCTTTAAGTATGTCGGTTTTGGCAACCTGGTGAAATGCATTCTAAACAAAAATAAAAATTCTTCAACAACGAATTGTCAAAATACATTTTCTTCATGTTTGATTTTCATCACAATCACATCCTGAAATTTCTGATGTAATTATAGGAGATTACACATAGGGGACCTTGCACATCAAAAATACTTCTATGCCTCTTTAATCAAGTGACATGAGTAGTCAATTAAAATCTGCTAACAGACCTAAGACTTCTGGTATTATGGTGAGGAGCAAAATGTTTTTGAAGGGCATTAGGTAATTGGTAATGAAGCCTTTTATATTCTCGTTTTTCTTTTGTTTACGAGCAGTTACTAAGGGTTTCAGGGCCAGTGCACTTTGTGGTTATGCAGTTTTCAAATAAATTACAGGTGGACAACAGAGCTTTTACTCTCTGGAGTTTAGTGGGAGTTTGGTGGGGAGGCATGCGCATAAGCTGTTGCAGTAATACAGGGGGGATATGATCATTGCAATCTATAGGAAGATTTTCTAAGCTGAGTGGAGCAATGCCAGAACCCTTTTAGAAGCCAATGGTGGAATCCAGGTTTTGAAACTGCATTTAATTAAGGGGCGGTCAGGGGTCAATGATAGATCACTATCAAACAATACTCTCAGGTTGGAGGCTTTATCTGAGGGGATTAGAAAATAATCCAATTTGTCAGGCCACAATTAAAGGTAGGCTGTGTGGTTAATAGGGCTCGTGATCAGTTTTTCAGCGTTGACCCCCACTGAGTCAAAGTCAGTTTTTCTGCACCCAAAGATGGACCTGTGAAAGGCAGTGACTCACGTTGTGGCAGCTGCCATATTTCTCAACTTTGATGTAGAACTTTGAATGATCTATATCTGTGTGATGATCTATTTCATAGGAGTTACAGGTGACAGCAAATGGAGGCATATACATATTGACCTGGGATAGCATTGGTGACAGAGTTGAGCCAAGTGGGAAGCTGCACTTAATGTTTGTGTCAGAAAAGGTATCCTGGGTTGGACATGAGAACTATCCTTATTGCCAGTCGGAGGTATTATTTCAGCTGTTACCCTAAACTCACTTTACAATGATAGCATAGCCACATCAGAAGTACTTGTAGGGGTTATGAGGGCTCCGTAGACCAGAGAATGCATGGCACTTGCAGATGACATTTTCTAGGCTACAGGCCATCTGAAATTCAGCAATTTTAGATTTATTGGAATATTTCATAATATGGTCTCACACCACTCAAATATGCCCACACCAGGGCAGTTAAGAATAGGGAAAACAGGGCAATGTCCTCTTCAGAGTGGGTCACAGGAAGCTGAGACAAAAAAAGCTCACATGAATATTCAGGTAGTCTCTGGCAATAGCATGTATACGTTGGATTTTCTTGCTTGATGTTTAGTTTGCACCCAGCATATTCCCCCATTGGGTACCTTTGATGTTTTCTTTGCTTCCTTCTCTTTGGTTCCCATTTCTTTAGGGGGGTTCCTCCTCTTTTCATTACATCATTGTGACTTCAGACTGTGGTTGAGGAGATACCTTCTGGAGTCAATCTCTCTTGAGTTCCTTGCCACCTCATGGACTTGTAGAAGTATATTATACCCGAGTTCCAAGTAAAATATTTGTTTTAACCAGAAGACAAGATTTCTAACCACAGCAGCCAGACTCTGGTGAAGACACATTGAGTTAAGCCAATAACAGAAAAGAATATGTATGAATGAACTGAGACTTATTGGTGTTCCAATTAAATACATTGACTAAAACATGCCACTCGGTCATCGAAAAGCAAGAATTCATGTGATAGGCGATCGATAGTGAAGCCCCCAGGACAGACACTGCTGACACCACGCTCCAACCGAGCGGTTGGATAGGCGTTTGATCCCACTGGCTATCCACCAGGGACAGATGTGGTAATATACCTGACTACAGCAGGTCTTACCGGTGAATCTGGAGAACTGCCTGATCACTGGTTTATGTATCTTCATATACACACAGATTAATTAACACGATTTTAACCATTCCTCACTTACGTCGCAGTAGATTCAGTAATAGATCCTGACGAAAGCCATGACACTTGTGTAGGTCAACAGGCTGAAACATGTTGATCACTTTCTACCGCAACAACCTCTATGTCAGCAGTTGCACTACTCACTATTTGTTTTTAATCCTAGCACCAGGTAGTATCAATAAACTGTGTAAGGCTAACCTTGTAGATAGTTTTAACCACTGTTAAGCCAGCACTGCACTCCCTCTACCACACACTACGCTCACATTGGGTTTTATGACCACCCTGCATTTCAAAAAACATCCCTGAGCTCCTCCATTGCAGCAAGGGGGTAGTAGACTGTGTCACAACTACTCTCGTGGCACGAGGAGGTTTCCCTATGATGAAGCATGACACCTCTGGTGTGTGAGGAAAACCGTCCTGAAAAGCGATTCCCCCCTTGTTCTAAGCATAGTTGGCTCCATGCACACTTACGCCTTGTGCGACCCCGGACGTTAGGGCACTTTTGTGTGCTTGATAGAGGTGTATTGGGGAGTCTGCCCTCGTTGGTCCCTTAAAACTCCTCAGGCCCTCTTTTGTGTTTTTCTGGTGATCAATAGTGGCCAACTGTGCACAGGCCACCTCCTAAACTGAGGAGAACGTGTATTGCTGACACATGATTGCAAGAGTTTTGTGAGGGACTGAACAAAGAAATTAAGAAAGAGCAGAGTCCTATTGAGCTCCAAATTTGACTGTTGTAAATGAGGATTCAAAATGGAAGTGTCTGGAATTATGAATGATACATTCAAAAGGTTTTCCAGTTAAGCCCCACAAAATGCACCACAAGTTCTATGAGGCCCGGATAGATTAGATAGTTAACAATGTTGGCAGCTTCAACTAGATCTAAAAGGAAATAACCATGAATATTACCAACTTCAGCTTCCATTCCTGGGACATTCAGCATTGATATTAGCTTTCTTGCATTACACATGAGGACTCAAAAACCTGACTGGGATGAATTAAAATATTTAATTGCTCGGCCTTTTATGGTTTCATATTTAAATAATGCATATTATGAGTTAAGAGCAACTGTTTGTTTTTGAATTGTTGTAAAGACTCCGCTAATACATTTGAAAAACATCAAATGCGACTCTGCAGGCCATCTCACCATCTGCACTTTGCAGTATGTTTAGTAGCACAACAATAGTACTGCTCTTTAATAACCTACTTGCAGAGGTCTCCATCTCTACCACTCCTATCTTTCCTATGTGGAGATCTCCCCAGTTGTGGACATCTCTGCACATGTAGGCATATGTTTTTGTAGTAAGTGAGGGAGGGACGGGGGAGTGGCTTGGAAGGGGAGAACGATTATATGGGAGAGGTTTAGGGAGTAGTAAGGTGGGGTTTTGTGAGGAGTAAGGAGGGGTTTAGGAAGGGCCAAACACCCCACTCATAAAAGGGTAAGCCCATTGATATTCACAAACTGCTTGTCTAAAGTTACTACAGTCAAAGGGCTGCACAGCAGTACTAAATGTACTCCAGCTCAGCCTCGGAGTACATTCAGCACCACACATAGCTAATACCTGTTACTGGAACACACTCCAATAGAAAATAATGGAGTCAACAATTAAATATAGACATATATTGAAAAGTAAAGGGACCTTTATTTATTTGTTTAGATCCAATAATAGTGTAAACTTTTAAGCAAATCATGTTTTATCTTGTTATACGTTTACATTAATATTCAATAATGTGTTAAGCTAATCCTGTTGAATTTAATACCAAGGCATTCAACACTTGGAGCACTCTAGGTAATGCAATGAGTGATTGAGCAGAAATACACCAACCATCTAAAGGTGAAATGCCTTTTAACACCAACCAATTAAATCCATACTGACTCACACAAAATAAACTCATACACTCAACAGTATTTCCTGCATTCATTCTGCTGGTAAATGTGTTTTTTGCTTTGCCCCCCATTATGAGAGAGTTTACAGGCAAAGTATTAACATCTTTGTGATGTTCAGACAACCAGTCATTGCAAGATACCTCTTCTCATCTGAAGTGACATTTCAAACATAGTCATAATTTATTAAAACACCATAAAACCACATTACACTGGCACACACACTACATGTATGTTCACATGATGTATTACATTTTAAAATAGAGGCTCCTTCTCAGAAATTTCCCATGTCTTTGTTGCAGGTGTTGCTGGGTATGATTTCTCTCCCCATCTCCTCATACCCTACAGATATCTAACCACACTAGTTCAACTGAGGTACAATAGAGGACATACATACACATACCAATATTTAATGCACTTTTGGGATCCTTAAATTTGGATTCAGATGTCTTGAATGTACATGGGGTGTAGGAGAGTAGGATCTGCTTCACATGTTTACCCCCACTTTTTGCTGGTGTTTCACTGTTTTTGGACTTTAGTCTGGCTGGGACCCTGCTATTCAGGGCCCCAGCCTAGCTGCTTCCTCTCTAAATTGTTTGCATGTACTTTAGGTACACTCCAGATAGGATTCTGGGGTACCCTTGTGAGTCCCTAGTATATGGTATACTATGTACCCAGGGCATAGGTACCCCAGAGGCCTACCAGGGGCTGAAGCATGTATTGTGCCACCCCTGGAAAGCCATGTAAAATGACACCACAGGTTTGTGACTGCAGCCTGGGTAAGGTGGTGCATGCATTCCTTACTGAGGTATAGGTTCACTATACCTCACCTATCACTGCACATAATAACCGATCAGTCACCCCTATGGCAGGCCTTATCAATCCTGAAGGCAGGGTGCTTGGTTATTTGTGAGAGGGTGCCCAGGCATGAGCTGAACCCCTCTGCAGCCTTTGGAATCTCTTCTCCGGGGTTGTCAGTGGTGCAGCCTGACCATATACTCTTAAGTGCATTATATCTAAAACAGTTAATGCTAACTTTGGACTGACTGCACAGAAACATGTCATGTTTGGTGTCAAACACCTCAGAATCTTACGCCCACATCAGTTCTGGATGTGAGGATATGATCCCACTCTTATAGAGGGAGAGACTTGGCAGTACTTGTATACCCGGTAGAAATCTAATAGAGCCCTGGCATCACAAAATGGATGCTGCAGCCACAGACATGGATCTGGCCTCCTGCTGCTGACCGAAACTCTGGCAGGGGAGGCCTGGACAATAGGTTTCCTATCACAGGGAGGTGTAACCACCTCCCAGACAGGCTTATGTGTATTGGGGCTGGGTGGGAGCACTCTCTGAGTGCTTTCAAGTCCTGCACTGGGGGCACATTTGGTGTCCCTGTGCATTGTCCAGCTCAAACTGGTTTAGGGGCTTCCAGCCCCTGCACTGGTGCAAAACTGGACAAAGGAAATGGGTGTAGCCACCCCTCTTTCCAAACCCTCCCATAGGTGGGTCCCCAGAGCTAGTCCAACTCCTTCCTTAGGTATAAGTAAGGAACCTCTGTAACCAGGACTTTAAATATCCCTGGATGAAACTCTGAAGCAGAATCCTGGAACTTCAACGCTCTACTAACGACTAGAGGACTGAAGAAATCTCCCTTGGTGTCGAGGAGTGGCTCCCCTGCTTGGCAGGCACCAACAAAGCATTTTGCCAGTCTGCATCTCCAAAGCTCCCGCCGGACCCTGAAGTAGTTGCAGCCCAGGAAGAGGATTTCCAGACATCTCAGAGGCCAACGCAAGTCCCCAACAAAGCTGAGACCCGCAGCCCTCGTGAGTAGCATAGAACCGGAACTCCTGGTCACCGTGCAGTTTTGCAAGTAAATTGACTTCTCGACATCTCCTGAAGTCATGCTTGGGCTCACTTGTAGCCCCCACCTCGAGCACAGAATCCACTCAAGATTGTTGGCCTAGTCACCCCGAGTGACCCGTGGGCCGCCAGTTCGTCTTGAGGTCCCCTCGCGATCCCTGGTCCATCAACTGGTGGGTCCCTGAGGGGGTACCTTTGATTTTCCTTGGGCTTCCCTGGTTGCTCTCGATGTGCCCCAACTCCCTACCAAGTGGTGAATCCCACAGACCTTGCTGGTCTGCTCCGAAGCATCTTTCTCCTTTCTGCGTGGGTTGCTGTTGCCAAGGCTTGTTGTGTCCAATCTGGGCACCGACACTGCAGCACTCGACATCCTTTGTGGGACAGCTCGAATCCAGCTCCTGGTTGTACTCGACACCTCCTGGTCCTCGTGGCTGAAGAGTCAAGCTTTACCTTCTTCACCTGTAATCACCCGACATCGGTGGGCATCCGCCTACCGCCTTCCTGGTCACTGGCAAGTGACCCAGACTCTGTCCCCTCTGCTTTCAGGTTCTTCTCAAATTCGATCCAGGCTTGTATCTCTTCGGACACCTCGCATCTTCCCGGCAGCAGCACTTCTTTGCCACCTCCCTTGAAATCGATGATGTGACCCGACACCATTTGACACCTATGCACCCGGCTTCCCTGGGTGAGGTAACTCGAGTACTCTGGTGCTCCCATGGGTGTTGGCCCTAGAACTTCGTATGTCACAAAGGGTTTGGTCCTGACTCGTTTCTAAGTGTCCCTAATCTTTAAAAATCTAACCGCGACTTTCCCCATAGAAGCTAATGGGAGCTCGCGGCTGTGTTCACACACTGCACACGGCCCCCATTGGTCCCCTGTGTCACTAGCTTGGGTGGTTCCTTGAGGTCCCAGTGATTTTACAGGCTCTAGGCCTTGTGTCTAGTTAAGTCGTGGTTCTTATACCACTATTTTAGTATATGGTTTGGCTCGCCCCTAGGGCCTGACGTGTATTTGTTCTTATTACTGTGATATTTGAAGTGTAACTTATGTGTTTTGACCTCTAGTCTCATAAAGAGACTAGGAGGGTGTGTTTAGAAATAAATACATATATTTTATATATATACCTGGTGTGGTTGTCTTTCATTTAGGCACTCAAGAGATTATAGACTGGTAAAACAAGCTGCTTTATATTCCTTCAAGACTTATCCTGAAGGCTGCTCTCCATAGCTACCACCAGGATAGCTTTCAATAAAGGTTGTCTTTAACCTATAACCAATAAGGGGTTGTTTGGACTGGTACAGGGTGCCCACTATAACTAGTGGACAGCATATACCAGGCCAACTTCTCACATGGGGATGCTGGTGTATTCCCCAGATGTTGTATGCAAGATTGTTGTAACCTGTTGGTTGCGTGTTGCATGATATCAGCATGAGATGGGGCTTACATACATCTCTTGACCCCGATCTAAACCCACATCCAGGAACTCAAGGTGGGGTACAGAATAGAGGTGATGGTATACTGGTGCAGGATCGATTAGATAACTAATTTGTTTCTTGAGCTTCTAGTTTGGGTGCTGCATTTATATGGGTGTACAATCTCTTGTCTGCTATGAATTTCGTACTACCACACCATTCATGTACACCATCCAGAGACAATTCTGTTTTCTTTACATAACATTATCAACAAACAGCCTATGTTATAGTTATAAAAATGACCAATAATGTTCAATACCATTCAAAAACTTTTCAAAACAACACTAATGAGCAAGTACTCACATAGTACACTCATGCATTAGAACATACATACTCACTTTTGACACATAATTGTTGTACACAATCTCAGTTGCAATTTTTGGGATCTTGTACAGTTATTTGGGTTTCTGTATGCACACGTGCCTCCCTTCTGCAAAGGTTTTTCCTCCACATGCAGAAGGTTCCCTCCTGCATGCAGAATGTCTACCACACATGCGGTGATTGCCGTAATTGAAATGGAGATTCAATTATGCTTGTTATGTGAAATTCCAAATTTACACCATTATGTCAATTTGCATAATTATGCACCTTCACGTTAAAAAATGATAATGAAGCATTCTGTTCATGATGAAAATTCACCACAAATGCATGCGAACATGAGAATGTGAACAGATGGTGTTCCGGTGCTTTGTTTAAATGCATTCTTGCACCAAAACTGTTGAGGCATCGGAATGCTTTTCCAATTAGCAAACAGTAGAAAAAGGCCACAAAACGTTCCTAATAAAGAATTACAGCATTATTCTGCAGGATTGCAAGCTTATAACTGATGATTAGAACCCTTCAGTGAACCAATAAATATTACAAAGTACTTTTGACAATCAACGAAAGCTAACACAATGAATAAGTAACTATTAAAGATGACAAATAATTAAAACTATGCTACATGTTTCTGAAAATTACAGGTGCATCCCCTACAAGAAGGAAAACAGGTTTAAAGAAAAAGAAAATAGAGACACAGACATCAACTTATTTGAAATTTAAAAAGAGCACCTCAAAATAAATATATGGAAACTAAAGTACAAAACTAAAAATAACGTTTAACATTTACACAATAAAAAAAACATTCCACTTACTAAATTTTACAATAAAAAAATGAACACATTTATCCTCTAAAAAAACTGCAACAAAAGTAAACTGTGTGAAAAAGCAACACCAAAATGATCTGCAAAGAAAACTAACATTGAGTAAAGAAAATATACAGAAAGTAAGCTAAAATCTGCACTTGCAAAGTAAACATGTGAATATTAATATAGCATCATCAATTATTTTTTTAACAAAGTATATTTTCTATACTCTAAAACCCATGAAATAGTTAAAGGCATTGGGGTAGATAACCATGCCCCTAATATCACTGAAATAGTAGTCAGAAAGGTATTTCCGGCCCTAAAAGAGACCAGTAGGAACTCACAAGAGCCAACAGGAACAAAACTTAAAAATATTATAAAAATGGTTCCCGAACAAACAACAGGCCAACTCCCTGACATACCAACCCTAAAAGGATTAATTACCAAACCGCCAGGGTTCTAAAAAATAAAGATATAGACATACCCTCACACCTACTAATCACAAATAAAAATACACATTTTTATAATATCAGAACCACAATAACTATATAAAAAAACAATTCACCTAGTGATAGCAATCCACTAAACTTAACTCAATGTAATACATGTATTATGCAATGAGGGATGCAATATTTAAGTTGTGCTATCCACCATTCCTTTGAATATACACAATACAAGGTCAACATCAAACATCCATTTAGTGTATGAACTTTTACCTTACAAAGTATAAGTCACATTCAAATGATAGCACATATACAACAATGACCTATCAATTATAATCCACAAAATATCATCATGGATTTTGAACATTTAATGATTTTGAGCATACTTAAAATCTACCTATGCACTGCATTTTAGGGTTACTGCTGTCACTTTAAAAAGAGTACATGGTGATGACTTCAAAAATCCACCCCGAGCCTAGAAAATGCAAATAACCTTGAATTTGTATGCAAAATAAAAAAGCTAATAGTGTTGCCATGCATTCCTGTAAAAGAAGTCACTAAATATTATGACATGCTAATTGAATCCCCCTATTACCAACAACATGAATTAAAACTAGTCCCACTAGTGCATTATTTGTGGATACATGGGTTAATCGTTTGCACTTGTCAGGCCAGAGACGATAACCCCAATATCACATTCCATGGTGAGACGTCAATGACAGTGCTAGAAAGCAAAAACAATGTAGTGGAAGTTTTAGGAGAGTAGGATCTGCTTCCTATGGTTACCCCCACTTTTTGCTGATGTATTACTGTTTTCGACTTAAACTGACTGGGATCCTGCTATTCAGGACCCCAATCTATCTCTTTTCTCCTCTAAATTGATTACATGTACTTTAAGTACACTCCAGAATGGATGCTGGGGTACCCGTATCAGTCCCTAGTATATGGTACACTATGTACCAAGGGCATAGGTACCCCAGAGGCCGCCCAGGGGCTGCAGCATGTATTGTGCCACCCCTGAGAGACCATTCAAAATGGCACCACAGGTCTGCTACTGCAACCTGTGTAAGGTGGTGCATGCACCCCTTACTTAGATATAGGTTCACTATATCTATTCTAAATCACTGCACATAAAAAACCTATCAGTCACCCCTATGGCAGACCTTATCAATCCTGAAGGCAGGGTGCTGGGTTTTATGTGAGAGCATGAGCAGAGCCCCTCTGCAGCCTTCAGGACCTATTTTATGGGGTTGTCTGTAATGTAGCCAACCATATATATTAAAGTGCATTATAACCTTGCAGTAAATGCTAACTTTAAAACGCCTGCTTAGAAACATGTCGTATTTGGTGTCAAACACCTTGGAATCATACCTCCCCGCCAGTAACTGGCGGGAAAGGTATGATTCCACCCTTCTCGAGGGACTTATGTGAAACACCGGTACACCCGGTACCAGCTTGCTCTACCTGGGTATCACAAAATGGATGCTGCCAGCCACAGACACGAGTCTGCCCTCCTGCTGCTGTGCTGAGCTCGAGCAGGGGAAGGCTTGACAATAGGTTTCCTGTCACAGGGAGGTGTGACCACCTCCCAGACAGGATTTAGTGTATTGGGGCTGGGTGGGTGCACTCTGAGAGTGCCTAAAAGTCTGCACTGAGGGCACAAACCGGCTCAAACCGGTTGCAGGAGCCATTTGCTCCTGGTCTGGCGCAAAACTGGATAAAGGACATGGGTGTAGCCACCCCTCTGTCCTGATCCTCCCATAGATGGGTCCCCAGAGTTTGTAAAACCCCTTCCTTGGCTATAAAGTAGGAACCCTGACTACAGGACTTTAGATTTTATCTGGACTAAACTCTGCAAGCAGAAACAAAGTTCTTCGATGATCTACACTTCACTAGACGACAGAAGAAACTCCCTTGGAGTAAAGGAGTTACTGCCATGCAGCAGCAGGCATCTTAACGCATTTGACCGGTTTGCATCCCCTGAGCTCCTGAGGACTGCAAAGATTTCTGCAACATAGGAGGTGGGTTCTCGAGCATCCCTGAGGTTGATCTGCCCTCTCAGCAATTCTGAGACCAGTGGGGACCATGCAACCCGAACCCCTGTGCACCGTTTACTTCTGCAACAGCATATGCTTTTTGGTGATCCCTGAGACTGTGCTTTGGGCTATGTGTAGTCCTGACCCCGAGCAGTAATTTCACTGAAGATTTCTGGCCTACACTCCATGAGTGTTCCGTGGGCTGGTATTTCGTGAGTCAGCTCGAAGTCCCTTCGCGATCCCTGGCCCGTTGGCCTGTGGGTCCCTGTGAAGGTAACTTTGACTTTCTTTGGGCATCCCTGGTTGCTCCAGACGTGCCCTAACTCTCCATTGCTTGGAGAGTCCCGAGGACCTTGCTGGTCCTCACTGTAACCTGTTTCCTCTGCCCGTGTGAGTTGCCGTTGCCAAGGCTTGTTGGTGTTCGATCTGGACACTGACCCCCCCAGCACTGGACATCCTTTGTGGGACAGCTCACCTCCAAACTTTGGTTGTCGTCGACGTCTCCTGGTCCCCGTGACTGCAGAGTTAGGCATCCAATCTTCTCACCTGAAGCATCCGACATCGGTGGGCATTCGTCTACCGAGCCCCTGGTCACCCTGTAGTGTCCCAGGCTCTGTCTCCTCTTCTCACCTCTGATATAGGCTTGGATTCCACCGGACACTTTTCATCTTCCCGGCAGCAGCACTTCTTCGCATCACGCCATTGAAAACAACGAGGGTTCCCGACACCAATTGACCCCTATGCACCCGGCCCCTCTGGGATAGGTAACACGGGTACCTCGGCACTCACAAGGGTGCTGGCCTTAGAACCTGCTATGTTCCAAAGGGTTTGCTTGTAGTCCTCTCCGAATTGTCCTTAACCATTTTACTGTGGCGCAAATTCCGATGCGGTGCGGGCGAAATAATGGGTGGGTGTGGTTCGGACGGCCACCGGCCGTCCTACGCACATGCCCTTCGTGATGTCGGACGGCTGGGGGCCGCCCGACGCATCCAACGAGTTAAACTGTAATTTTCCAACCACGACTTTCCCATAGAGTTGTACGGAGCTCGCGTCTGTGTTCTCACACTGCACCCGTCCTCCGTGGGTCCCCTGTGTCACTACTTTGGGTGGTCCCTAGGGGTCCCAGCGATTCTATGTGCTCTAGGCACTGTATCTAGTGAAGTCGTTGTTATACCATTGTTTTTGTATATGGTTCAGTCCCCTCCGTAGCCCGCTGTGTATTGTGCTATTTACTATTGTTCTATTGATTCAGTATTGTGTATCTTGTGCTCTAATCTCATGAAGAGGTTAGTAGAGAGTGTTTAGTATTAAATTCATATATTTTATACATCTGTTGTGTGGTTCTCCTTTCATTTGGTCATTCAGGAGGTTCTGATCTGGTAAAACAAGCTGCTTTACATTCCTTCGAGACTTAGCCTGAAGGCTGCTCTCTACAGCTACCACTAGGATAGCTTTCTATAAAGGTTGTCTGATCCTAATCATCAATAAGGGTTGTTTGGACTCTTACAAGGTGCAAACTTTAATTAGTGGACAGCATATACCAGGCCAACTTCTCACATTGGTGTGCAGCGGTTGGGAGTCCAGCTTGCTATTGTTTTACCAGATAAATCTCATTGAGTGATTAACTGAAAACCACTAAAGGTATTAGGTACATATAATACATACAGACTAGAATAAGTAAGTTCTACTGAACTTGGAGTTGGGCAATTAAGGATCTAGCACACCCTTTCTCCAAATCAAGAGAGTTTAGTTCCCACTAGGTTAGGTAGGTGCCTACACCACATAACACTGGTATGTCCTCTAAAGGAGAAGCCAGTGGCTCTCTGCCAACTAGGTATGACCAGCTCTCATTCCAAGAATTGGGAAACGTGTGCATCCAGGAAGCTGAGGACAGGGAGAGTGTCCAGTGCCTCATAAAATTGGTCATTCTAGATGACCTCAGAAAGACTCCAGAGTCTGATGAGGTAGGAAAAGGGGCTGGGGCAGTGGATGAGGACAGAGCAGGAAGTGAACACTTCTTTGACCTGGACTCAAACGCTGGCCAGGAGGATCAAGATGATTCTAACCTGGAAAATCCAACTTTGCCTTTAGGTGGAGGAGAAGGCCCCAGTGGCCCTCTCTTTCCTTCCCCAGGAAAGATACAAAGTTTACCCAGAAGATCTAGATCTCCCTCTGTGGAATCTACTCATTCAGGTACTTCTGTAGGGACCTCTGCTTCTCATAAAAGAGACTCCTCTTATGAGAAGAAGTGCCAATTACTTGAGTATGAGAGGACCAAACTCAGGATCAAGAGGGAACAATTGGCCTTAGACAGGGAATCCCTAGATCTCCAGAGAGCTTCCAGAAGGTTGGGGCTAGAGCCCCATGGTGGCAGCAACAGTGTCCCTAGAACTAGAGAATATACTCATGATCATAGGAACCTGAACAAGATAGTCCCTCCCTATCACAGTGGGGATGACATCCACAAATGTATAACTGCATTAGAGAGGGTCTGTAAAGAACAGATGGTCCCTCAAGAGCAGTGGGCAGCTAGCTTGTGGCTCTCCTTTGCTGACAAAGGAAGAGATAAGCTCCTCACTGTAAGAGAAGAGGATGCTGATAATTACACAGTCTTGACGAATGCTCTCATTGATGGTTTTGGCTTAACCACTGAACAATACACGATTGAGTTCAGAGACACCCAGAAGACACAGACTCGGGACTGGGTTGACTTTGTAGATCGTGCTACTAAGGCTCTGGAAGGCTAGTTACTTGGCAGTAAAGAATTGGGAAAGAACGCAGACAAATGGGTCAGAACCAGGGTGAAACAGAAAACCCAGATCCAAGGTGGTGACTCTAAGAAGCAAGATTCTAAAACCTCAGATAAGGGTGGGGAGAAGGGTAAAGACCAGAAGTCTTTTCAAGGGCCCCAAAAGTCTTCATCTGGGGGTGTGTCACAATCAAACAAGGGTAAAGGCAAAAAGAAACCTTGGTTTCATATCTGTAAACAGAAGACCCACAGGACACATGATTGTTCCAAAGCCAAGGAATATACTCTAGCCACCACTGCCCCTAAGGCAACTGTTCCCCCTAGTTCAGCTCAAAGTGGTGGGACACAGAATAAGGGTGTAGTAGGGTTAACCCTGGGATCTGAGATGGACTCTGGATTAGTCAGAGTTCCAACTCAGGCTGTGTTAGTCTGTAATGGAGGCATGGATATTGCCTCCTTATTTGTCAGTCCCAGTAATCTGGGCAAATACAGACAGCAGCCTTTGATCAATGGTAAAGAGGCCATGGCATTCAGGGTCACAGGTGCAGTTGTCACAATGGTAACAAAAGATCTTGTGGCCCCTGGGCAATTCATACTTGGTGAGATGTACCAAGTGACCAATGCAAGCAATGTCAGTACAGACCATTCCTTGGCAGTTGTGAATTTCACCTAGGGAGGGGTAACTGGCCTTAAGAAGGTTGTGGTAAGTCAGATCTCCCTGTTGAATACTTATTGGGCAATGATTTGGGAACTTTAGCTTGGGCTGAAGTGGAACTCAGCACACATGCAGAAATGCTGGGCATCCCTGCAGATGTGTTTGCCATGACTAGGTCACAGGCTCAAATGTCTTCCACTGAACAGGCCCTGGATCCTGGAATAATGGACCAGGTGCCTTCCAAGAGAAGGAGCAGTAGGGGTAAGGTAGTGTCTTCCCCCCTGTCTCAGAGTACAAATCAGTCTCTTGAGGGAGATGAGCTTAGTCCTGAAGAAGGAACTGTCTCAGAGGAACTTGAACCTGATCAGGTTGAGTTCTTGGGGACTGCCCTTCTCTTGAACCCTTCAGACATCAAGCTGCTGCTGAGGCTGCTGGGAGGACGAGTGGGTCCCACAGGATCTACTGGGATGATGGACTCTTATACTCAGAGGGTAGAGACCCCAAACCTGGTGCTGTCAGAAGGTTGGTTATACCTCTGAAGTTTAGGGGCTTCCTATTAACATTGGCACATGATATCCCATTAGCAGGACACTTAGGCCAAAACAAGACCAGGGACAGGCTTGTTCCTCACTTTCATTGGCCTCAAATGCCAGAAGACACAAAGGAGTTGTGTCGCTCCTGTATTACTTGTCAAGCCAGTGGTAAGGCAGGTGGTACTACAAAGGCCCCCCTGATACCACTACCTGTGGTGGGGGTTCCCTTTGAGAGGGTTGGGATTGACATTGTTGGTCCCATGGATCCTCAAACTGCATCTGGGCACAGATTCATCCTAGTGGTGGTGGACCATGCCACTAGGTATCCAGAGGCTCCTGTTGTGGCTAGAGCCCTCCTGGGAATCTTTTACAGGGTGGGTTTTCCTAAGGAGGTAGTATCAGACAGAGATGCACACTTTATGTCTGGTTACTTGACTGCTATGTGGAAGGAGTGTGGAGTAAATTACAAATTTACCACCCCTTATCACCCACAATGCAATGGGTTAGTTGAGAGATTCAACAAAACCCTCAAGGGCATGATTAAAGGTCTCCCTGAAAAGATCAGGCGCAGATGGGACATCCTTTTGCCCTGCCTTCTCTTTGCCTACAGAGAGGTTCCTCAGAACGGGGTTGGTTACAGCCCTGTTGAGCTTCTGTTTGGACATCCAGTCAGGGCCTTTATGTGTAGTGAAGGAGGCATGGGAGTTACCTCTCAAACCCCCTAAACAGGATATTGTGGACTATGTACTTGGTCTGTGCTCCCGGATGGCTGAGTACATGAAGAAGGCATCCAAAAGCCTTGAGGCTAACCAGGAATTGCAAAAGGCCTGGCATGACCAAAATGCTGTGGTAACTGTCTATCAGCCAGGACAGAAAGTATGGGTGTTGGAGCCTGTGGCCTGAGCAGCCCTCTAAGACAAGTGGAGTGGCCCCAATACAATAATTGAGCAAAAGGGAGAGGTTACCTACCTGGTGGACCATGAAACTTCCAGGAGCCCCAATAGGGTGCTTCATGTGAACAGGCTCAAACCCTATGTTGACAGGGCAGACATGGGCTTGAACATGGCTACTGATGAGGGACAGGAGGAAGCGAGTGATCTACTCCCTGACCTGCTGTCACAAAACCCTGATGATGGTTCAGTTGATGGTGTAGCCTTGGTAGGTTGCCTCACTGACCAGCAGCAAACTGATTGCAGGAGAGTCCAAAACAGCATTCGGTACCCCTAGTGGGCACTACTAATTTGTGGTGATGCCCTTTGGCTTGAAGAATGCACCTGCCACTTTTCAAAGGTTGGTGAACAAAGTCCTTACAGGCCTGGAAGCCTATAGTGCAGCTTATCTAGATGATATTGCTGTCTTTGGCTCCACCTAGGAGGATCACCTGGTCCACCTGAAAAATGTTTTGGAGGCTCTGCAGAAAGCAGGCCTCACTATCAAGGCCATAAGTGCCAGATAGGGCAGAGTCAGGTTGTATACCTAGGCAACCTTGTGGGTGGAGGTCAGGTTCAACCATTGCAGAGCAAAATCAATACCATTATGGACTGGGTTGCTCCAACCATCCACTCATGGTCAGAGCTTTCTTGGGCCTGTCTGGGTACTGCAGGAGGTTTGTCAAAGGATATAGATCCATAATGACCCCTTTGAATGACTTAACCTCCAAGAAAATGCCTAAGAAAGATCAGTGGACAGTTAGCTGTCAAAAATCATTTGATTACCTGAAGCAGGCCATGTGCACTGCTTCCATTCTGCAAAGTCCTGACTATTCCAAACAATACATCGTTCAAACTGATGCATCTGAGTTGGGGGTAGGGCCTGTGCTTTCACAACTGAAAGAAGAGAGCCAGGATTAGCCAGTAGCTTTTATTAGCAGAAGGCTGTCTCCCAGAGAGAAACGTTGGTCAGCTATTGAGAGGGAAGCCTTTGCTGTGGTTTGGGCCTTGAAGAAGCTGAGGCCATACTTGTTTGGCACTCACTTCATTTTTCAGGCAGACCATAAGTCCCTCTTATGGCTAAAACAGATGAAGGGTGAAAACCCCAAACTTTTGAGGTTGTCCATTTCCCTACAGGGGATGCACTATACAGTGGAACATAGACCTGGAAGTAACCATACCAATGCAGATGGACTCTCAAGATATTTCCACTTAGAACATGAAGACTCAGCTGGTCAAGATTAGTTTAATGTCCCTACGTTTGGGGGGTGGTTGGGTAGGAGAGTAGGATCTGCTTCTTATGGGTACCTCCACTTTTTGCTGATGTATCACTGTTTTCGACTTAGACTGACAGGGATCCTGCTATTCAGGACCCCAGTCTATCTGCTTTCTCCTCTAAATTGATTGCATGTACTTTAGGTACACTCCAGATTGGATACTGGGATACCCTTATCAGTACCTAGTATATAGTACACTATGTACCAAGGGCATAGGTACCCCAGAGGCCTCCCAGGGGCTGCAGCATGTATTGTGCCACCCCTAAGAGACCATTCAAAATGGCACCACAGGTCTGCTACTGAAACCTGTGTAAGGTGGTGCATGCACCCCTTACTTATAGGTTCACTATATCTATTCCAAATCACTGCACAGATAAACCTATCAGTCACCCCTATGGCAGGCCTTATCAATCCTGAAGGCAGGGTGCTGGGTTTTATGTGAGAGGGTGCCCCTGCATGAGCAGAGCCCCTCTGCAGCCTTCGGAACCTATTTTACGGGGTTGTCTGTGATGCAGCCAACCATATATATTTAAGTGCATTATAACCTCCCGGTAAATGCTAACTTTAAAACGGCTGATTAGAAACATGTTGTGTTTGGTGTCAAACACCTTGGAATCATACCCCCCACCGGTAACTGGCGGGGGAGGTATGATTCCACCCTTCTCGAGGGACTTATGTTAAACACCGGTACACCCGGTACCAGCTTTCTTGACCAGGGCATCACAAAATGGATGCTGCCAGCCACAGACACGAGTCTGCCCTCCTGCTGCTGAACTGAGCTCGAGCAGGGGAAGGCTTGACAATAGCTTTCCTATCACAGGGAGGTGTGACCACCTCCCAAACAGGATTTAGTATATTGGGGCTGGGTGGGTGCACTCAGAGTGCCTGAAAGTCTGCACTGGGCACACATTTGGTGTCCCTGTGCATAGTCCAACTCAAAACGGTTGCAGGAGCCATTTGCTCCTGCTCTGGTGACAAACTGGACAAAGGACATGGGTGTAGCCACCCTTCTCTCCTGACCCTCCCATAGATGGATCCCCAGAGTTTGTCCAACTCCTTCCTTGGGTATAAAGTAGGAACCCTGACTACAGGACTTAGATTTTACCTGGACTAAACTCTGCAAGCAGAAACCAAGTAATTCAACAATCTACACTTCACTAGGCGACAGAAGAATCTCCCTTGGAGTAAAGGAGTTACTGACCTGCATCAGCAGGCACCTTAACGCATCTGACCGGTTTGCATCTCCCAAGCTCCTGAGGACTTCGAAGATTTCTGCAACACAGGAGGTGGGTTCCTGAGCGTCCCTGAGGTTGATCTGCACTCTCAGCAATTCTGAGACCAGCATCCCTCGTGGGGACCGTGCAACCCGAACCCCTGTGCAGCATGTACTTTTGACCCCTATGCACCTGGCTCATCTGAGATAGGTTACACGGGTACCTCGGTACTCACAAGGGTGCTGGCCTTAGAGCCTACTATGTTCCAAAGGGTTTGCTTGAAGTCCTCTCCGAAGTGTCCTTAAACTGTAATTTTCCAACCGCGACTTTCCCATAGAGTTGTACGGAGCTCGCGTCTGTGTTCTCACACTGCACTCGTCCTCCGTGGGTCCCCTGTGTCACTACTTTGGGTGGTTCCTTGGGGTCCCAGCGATTCTACGTGCTCCAGGCACTGTGTCTAGTGAAGACGTTGTTGTTATACAATTTTTTTAGTATATGGTTCGGTCTCCCCCTGGAGCCCGCTGTGTATTGTGCTATTTACTATTGTTCTATTGATTCAGTATTTTGTATCTTGAGCTCTAATCTCATAAAGAGGTTAGTAGAGAGTGTTTAGTAATAAATACATATATTTTATATATCTCTTGTGTGGTTCTCCTTTCATTTGCTCATTTAGGAGGTTCTGATCTGGTAAAACAAGCCGATTTACATTCCTTCGAGACTTAGCCTGAAGGCTGCTCTCCACAGCTACCACTAGAATAGCTTTCTATAAAGGTTGTCTTTAACCTAATCATCAATAAGGGTTATTTGGACTGGTACAAGGTGCCCACTTTAATTAGTGGACAGCATATACCAGGCCCAATTCTCACAGAAGTGTGGTGCAATTCCTTCCAAAGAACACTTGGAAGAAGCTACTCCATGAGAATCGAACAGTTCCTTTCCCAACTCAAACCAAAAGACTCTAAACAAACTGCTAGCATTCAAAGTAAGACTCTTTACAACATCTCAGGCCTACCATATTTTGAATCAATAGTAATTACCTTACTTTAAAAACACATTAAATAAAAACACCATTCAATCTCCCTTAAACCCATTCACATACACTTTAATGAAAAAAATATATTAATTAAATACAGGGGACACCACAGAATCTTTGTTGCTGGACAGGTCTCAAATCACCAGCATGTCTTGACTGCCTAACCAAAGAGCAGGGCCAGGGGCGTTGCAGCTGTCCTGTTGTGTGGAACACGTGTGGGGCACACCCAGGTTTCAGCTTGGGTCAAGACCAGGCCCGTCTGCTCTCCTCCACGCCCTATCGAGACCAGACCAGGCAGCATCTCTTGGTTGCCATCTTTGCCTTTATTACTACCATGAGTAAGCCAAAATCTTCACAAAACCCTTGACTTTTTTCACCTCTGTGGTGAGAGCCATTACTGTGGAGATCACAGTGGAGGAGGAACTCGGCTGGCCACCAGTTCTACTGTGGGTTCTGTGGGTTCCTTTGTCTCTTCTACTGACCCTCGACCCAAGGATCTTATTAACTCATCAACAGATCCTACCCTTGAAGCTTTTAGTGCCCCTTCCACTCTCAATAGGCTTACCACTGATGTGATTGTCCACCAGCAGTGTGATATTACTAACTCAGACCCTGGTGGACTACCTAGAAGAAAGATCAGATCAAATGCACCGGGCAAGGTTCCATTTCATAGCATTAGGGCCAATAGTGATTCCTGTATTTTGTGTAATTCTCAACTTGGTTGCATATTAAAGAACATAGAACATCTTATCACAAAATCTTTTAATAAATGTCACAATAGACTTTACAGTATTGAAAGGGTCCTGAAGGGCCTTCCAATCATTCTATCCACATCTACTGTTAGCAACTTATTGCCTAAAATTCAAGTAATTTCTTTTCTGATTTATGACCTATATATCCCCTAACCTGCAGTGAGGACCTGAATGCCAAAGCTTGTACCCGTCTGACCCTCTCAATGTGTAATCATCTGGCCCTTCTAGTTTACGATCATTTGGCCTACCTAGCGTGCGGGTGTCTGGAGAGTTTACTCATGTTGAATTATTTAAAATCGTTACATATGGGCAACGGGGCTATACAATTACACGCAATCACAATTACCAGTAAATATGAGAAGATGTCAAATATTGTTTCTAAAAAAGGGCATTGCCCTGTAAACAAAGTTTAAAATTATTTTAAAATGAAGTGATAACGTTGAATCCATATAGTATTAACAGTTTTGTGCCATGTAGAGTCATCCGGGGTTCTGGGACAAGGGAGAAAAGTGCAAAGTGCAGGCTAGTTGATCCTAGTGCAGTGTGGAAACTCAAGGTGATTTACAAATGAGTGCATCAGGATGTTAGTTGAGGCTGGATTGATGTCATGGCCTCAATGAGAAGGCCCACAAGGATGGTTCAGGATGAAACCAAGTATGGGGCAGTCCTCTTGTGGTGCCCAAACCCGCAGTCACTAAGAGGATATAGCATGTATCACTTGTAGTATGGATTTCCTTTGTCAAGATCAGTTAGTCAAGCTTTTTTTTTCTTCACCAGGAGTCTCAGTGTTCTTAATCGCATTCCGCCGAGTGGGCTGGGCTGTGTGTAGTGCAACTCATATAATATTGATATATTTCTTTAACCTTGCAAGAGACTGTGGAGTGTCATTAGTGAAGCACATGTCAGATGCCTCCCTGCAGCATCTAAGGCCATTTCCTCGACAAAGAGAAATTAGGAGACTGCGTTGGTCATTGGCAAGGTGGTGCCAGCAGCATTGCAAATGTAGCAAAGTCTCGAGATAGTAGTCACATAACCTGAAATATAATAATCCATCGCTGTGTGCCAAAGCGGATTAAAGTTGGCAATTGGTAGAGCTAAGACCCTCATGTATGTGATTTTTTTCAAGTCTGAAGACACCTTCGGTATGTGAAGTATGGCTGGGCTTTCCCCTTGATGTAGGAAGTGGCAAGTGCCTGAAGAGTGGCCTGTGTTGAAGCCTTTCAATGTCTCTTTCAAATGAGGCTTGAGTAATTTGCACATTCACTGTCTTTTTCCACATTGGCAGGGAGATGCTCGGATTCGGCCAATTTGTTTGATGCTGTGAATTCCATGGAGAACTTGTCTGCAAATATTTTTTGTAGTTGAGCTTTCAGGGATGGAGCTAGGGCACGTAGGATATTGATATGATATTTCATTAGATCTCCTAAGTAGTAAAGGGTCTGGGCTTGCCAGTCTCAGCTCCAGCCTTATCCTGGCCCTCCTTGCGTGCAGAGTATAAGCAAGTATTTTTTAAATGCTATTACTTGAAGATCCATGAGAACCGTGCCAAGTTTCCCTGGGAAAGCTAAAACACCATAGTTCAAAACAAGCACCAGCTTGGCTCGCAAAACATTTAGTACAAGGTCTACTTTTGGACTGTGTAGCTCATAGTTTAAATGTATCAAGCTGTGGATAACCCCGGCGTCCTTTGACCTATGGTGTTTAAGGTGGGCTCCTGAGTTTGCCCTTTCGCCGAACCAGACACTCAGGTAGTTATAATTGGTGCAGGTGGATATTCACTGTTCTCCTATTTGCCATTGCGTACATTTCTTCTGGGGTTGTTTACCGAACCTCATTACAGTGGTCTTCGACTGGTTCACCTTAAGTTTGTTCACTGTGTTGTACCTGCAGAGGGAATTAAGGGCTCTCTGTAGTCCCATTCTTGTATGGTCTATTATGATGATATCATCTGCATATTGCAGAATCTATAGGCGAAAGCTCCCTTGTCTCGACGTGATTAGACTTGCGCCTTCCAGGAATTTTGGCAAATAAGCGGTGTAGAGATTAAAAAGTAGCTGGGCCAACACACAGCAATTGTTTGATGGAATCTTTGTGATCACTGCCATAGCACTAGTTCTCATCCTGACCCATGTCCCTTAGAACAATGACATTAAGGCTTTAAGAAGTTGGGGGGTATCCCCCAGGAATTTGATTTGTGCCATTGGATGCCCCGGTCTACTCTAACGAATGCTGCACTGTAGTCCACAAACCAACAGATTAGAGATGGTTGCTTATCCTGTGTGGCTCTTCTGGACAGATTGACCAGTGATAGTATGTTGTCGATTATTGAGCAGTCTGGTCTAAATCCTGACTGGGTGTTGGGGAGGATGCTGTTTTCAACTGGCCAGTTTTCCAGTTCGAGAATCGGTCTGGTCTTAAACCACCATCTAATTTCACACCTACCATTGACCAAATTGGCAAAGAAGTAGACCTCTTTGAGAAAGCCGTTCTCAACAAAATGGAAAAAATAACCAAATTTGTGCCTTTTCCTACCAATAACATCACTAGAGAAGAAAAGAATGCCCTCACAACCTTGAAGAATGATAAAGATCTTACAGTGAAACCGTGTGATAAAGGGGGTGGCATTGTCATCTTTGATACTTGCGATTATAAGAACAGGATGAATGCCCTTTTGGGATCACCAAGACACTACTTGAAAATTACCACTAACCCAGAACCTAGACTGAAACGCAGAATCCTCCAAGCCGTTGTATCAGCCATTGAGAGGGAAGAAATCTGCGAAAAGGAAGCGGAATATCTCACCCCCACACATACTCGGATCCCCATCATTTATGGAGTACCCAAAACTCACAAAAACCAAATGGACCCGCCAATGAGACCGATTGTCTCGACAATAGGATCGGCGACGGAACCACTTTCAAAATACATCGATCGGTTCCTTCAACCCTTAGTTACCACGCTCCAATCCTACGTGAAGGACACGGGACACTTCATTTCCAAAATAGAAGGGCTGCGATATGACCCAGAACGAGAAATATTAGTCACCATGGACATTGAGTCCTTATATTCTATTATCCCACAAGGAGATGCCCTGAGGGTAGTTAAGGACAAAATTGAATCAGATACATCATTACACAACAGCATATTCTTGATTCAATGCTTGGAAATCGTTTTGGAGGAAAATTTCTTCGAATTTGACGGCGACTTTTACCATCAAGTACAAGGAGTCAGTATGGGGGCGGCCTGTGCCCCTAGTGTCGCCTGTCTATACATGGGACATTTCGAAGAACGAAACATCTACAATGAATTGGCCCCATTTTTTGAGAATATTCGCCATTGGTCACGCTTCATTGACGATATATTTTTTGTCTGGAGCGGTGACCAAGGATTGCTTAACGAATTTATCTCCTGGATCAACTTAGCTGACCCCAACCTTCGATTTACAGCACAAAGCAGTTTCTTGATGTATTTGTCAAACATGAAGAACTCCAACTAAAGGTATCACTCTTCACGAAACCCACCTCCAGAAACACTTTGCTTCACTTCGAGAGCTTTCATCCCAACAGTCAGAAATCTAGTATACCATTCAGTCAGTTTCTACGTCTTCGTAGAAACTGCACATCAGTTAAAGATTACCTCCTACATTCTGAGGTGATGAAACAAAAATTCATTCAGAGAGGATATCCCAACAGGCTTGTTATGGATGCACTCAAGAGAGCACGATACTACAATCGGGATACACTATTTACCCCAAAGGAAGAGAAAAAAACTGAAAAACTGGTATGTGTCATCAAACACTCATCCATTAATCACAAGATACGACAAATTGTTAATTCACAATGGCATTTACTTAATTTAGACAATCAGATTCCCAGGATCCCCAAGCCTCTATTTGCCTTCCGGAGAAACAAGAACTTAAGAAACCTGTTAGTCAGGGCGAAATTACCGGAACGTAATGCCATTGTACAGCGATCCATTACAGGAGATGTCCCTGTTTTGGGACATCACAAATGTGGTGGATGTCAGGCATGCCCCAATGCCATTGTGGATGATAATATCGTAATCAACAACCGGACTGTCAACCTCTATGAGATGACAAATTGTAAAACATCCAACTGTGTATATGTCATTTTATGTCCCTGCAATATCCCCTATGTGGGAGAGACCGCCAGAGAATGCAAGATACGCATAGGGGAACACAAGTCGAACATCAGACGCCACAACCTCTCAGCCCCACTGGTGAAACACTGGACGGAGGCTAAACACACTGAAAAGGACTTACGCTGGACCATCTTAGAAAAAATCCGGACACAAAAAGGTACTGACAACAACTGCATTCGAAAAAAACGGGAGGTGTTTTGGATTTTCTTTCTGAACTCCAAAACAAATGGTCTGAACGAGGACCTACCGTGGGAAAACGCGATTATCTAAAAAATATATCTTGGGTTTTACCATGTTCCATTTAGAAGTTTGATCTAGATCTCTAGATTTAATTCTGATCAGTATTTCCCCCTAAAAACACTATGTGGCCTACTTTAGAGGCTCTCTCATGTGGCATTTAATAGAATTTCTCACGTTCTTTAGAGATTTATATCATTTCTCTTGTTTCTGCCGCTGACCCCCACTAGCTTCCGTTTTAATTTAGGGAGTCTTTCTTTTTCTATATATTCCATGTAACTCATTGCCACCTTTTGGTATTTACCATCATGACGTTTTTCTGTTCACTCCTCACGCAGTACTTAAACAGCTGAATTCTATCTGGCGGTTCGTTCCCCATCTTCTCCGCTTTAATTCAGGGAGTCTCTTTTGCACATATTCCATCCAATCCATTGCCACCTTTTAGCATTTACCATCATGACGTTTTTCTGTTCACTCCCCGAGCAGTATTTAAACAGCTGAATTCTATCTGGCTGTTCGTTCTCCAACTTCATTGAGGAGGAGCCGGTCGGGAGAAGAGCACACCTTGACCTTTTTTCTCAAAACTCGCCTTCATTTAAAAAGACAAATTGAAGGAAGATGTGAACAGTCCCCTTCCTGATGTCAGGCCTTTTGGTTGTCAGACTTTGCTGACGGTAAGATATTTGAGCTCTCGGAATTATTTAAATTAGAGTCTAATTATATCTATACGTGCCGTCTGAATGCTGATTTAATCTCTTTTACTCTTTCAGACTTGTAAAAATCTTTTATCCGTATATTTACTGCTCCTTTGAAGCCAGCCTATCGTCCAACTAGAGTGGGGCTTTGATTTCATTCAAGTGCCAAGTAGGTGGTCCGTTTACATTACATTCTTTAAACTGTTGAATATTCTCGGAACACACTTGGAACATCGTAGACAGCTTAAACTTGCCATTTCATGTATTCCTTTTAGAATTGGCCCTCCCGTACCGGTTTGGAACTCTGATCTATGAGACCGTCGAATTTACAAATGACTCGGTTTCAGTGTTTATACATCTTTATTCAAAAGCTAACCAGAGTGAATATCCTACTTGTTTTTATACTGAGCTCTACGACCCCCTCTAGTGGATGAGCGTCACTTCCTTCTGCTTGTTTTTATTAAGAAATGTTACAGTCTGATAACTGGGCGCATTGACATCTTTTTCTTACGGTGAGCATTATTATCAACAATCTTAGGTTTTGTCATTTGCTCTGTGTTATGAGTCTGCATTTACCTGCCTGATATGTGTCCTAAACTGTTACCTTCTGGTATTTTGAAAACTGTTTGTAACTGTGGGGAGATTTCTTTAGGTTGCATAAAGATTCAGTCAATGCATTTGGCACCGGGTTGCTTTTAACAGTTGAAAAATAACCAATATCACTCAGATTTGTGAATATATTCAGAAACCTAGTAGCTTCCTTGGCACTTTGATCTGATTAGCACTTCTGTTTTTCTTTTATTATTTTTCTTTCATTGTTTTTAATTTCTTGGGGTTTTTCACTCGCCCTTTTTTTGTGTGCAACCATCATATATAAAACATTTATCTTGTTTATTCACCACTCTGAAGCTTAGACCAGTGCTTATAACTATTGTGGACATAAAATGTCGTTTAATCACCTTTTTTTATAGGATCCTTTATATAATAACCTAGAAAAAGTATTTATTTTGTTCATTACTGTACAGGTCCCATGGATATCGGACACGAATAAATTCACGCCCTGAAGAAGGTGTTACCCCGGGGAAAGGGGGTGTCACACCGAAACGCGCGTCGGCGTTTTTTCCATTTGATCTGCTATTTAACCTTATTAGTTACTTAGAATTATTGAGACTTTATATGTTCAAAAGGATAAGCTCTTGTTCTGCTGTTTTACGTTTGAATCCTCATGACCACAAACTCTTACCAACAATATATTAATTCTTGTATTTTTCTGAAAGAAATGATATGCCAACCACGTTGGGCCTCTGAATTGTTACTTCCCAGATTTTAGGATGTCTGTGTAGTATGTTTTCATGGTTTGGATGGATTTAAGTATGAATGAGAATGTTTGAATAATTTGTGTTTCTGATTTTCCATGGGCATTGTTGTTTGTATAATTGTGATGCCATTTTTTAGTTGAATTGTTTTTTCCAATTTATGATTCATTCGTTTAAGGAAACTTTTTCAATCACTTTGAAAATAATAAAGTAAAAACATGATAACTTGTTTCGTAGTACAATTTATATGCATGGTCTAGTAAGAGTGGTCTTTATTATAAATTGACTTAATTGCATTTTTATAAAAGCACCTAGGTACAGCAGATTCTTCCTTGTTTACTTTTGAATTATCCCCTGCTGCTCTACCTTTATCCATTTAGGGGTTCCCCTTTTTGTAGTGGCAGTTTTCCAGTTCGCCCAGTAAAATACCAATGTAGGCTTTGGCTTCGAGGTCCAGTAAAACTATCAGTTGAGAGCTGCCCGGGAACATAAAATCTCCTTTTTTGTATATGCGGTGGAGAATTGATCCTCGCCATGTTGGCTGGATTGTGGCTGTAATGAAAGCTTAGTTAAATAGCGGCATGATGACCCCTGCCCATAAGGCTTGGGCTGATTTAAACAAGGCTGCTGGCATTCTGTTGGGTCCCAGAGCACCGTTGTTTCTCATTTGTTTGATGGTTTTAATGACTGGGCCTCTGAATTGTGCAAATCCTGCAAGTCTGGGAGATTTGATGCCATTGTGGAACTATGTGTTCTTACTTCAACTGGCTCTGAGCAGTAGAGCTGTTTAGTGTAATTGACCCATATGCTATCTGCTACTCTATTCTCCATGGTTGCTGAGTTCGTTAATAGGACCCAAAGCACACACCCGCATGCACCAAACGGCGTTTTCTCTAAAAGATCTCCGCTAAAGTGACCCTTCGGGGGACCCGTAGGGCATTGCAGCGCCGGCCCGACGAGGAGCAAAACGCCCAATGATGAAGCATGACATCCTTCGGGGTGTGTGAGGGCAACATGAGAAACTAAGGAATGCCCCCCCTATCCTTAGGTAGTTGGGCCTAATATTAGCCTAGGCTTCTCGCTTCATTTAGTTATCTCCCTCTGTCTCTCTAGGAACAGTGTCTCCATTTAAATACTATAGATATAACACGGAGCACAGACACTGGACCATAACTAGCTCCCGGTCCCCCCCCCTCCTTCTTTAAGTACAGATAATTAGCACGGCAGCTTAGCCGAGGGACCTGACCTGACTCTTCCTTCCCATTCCTTTTTCTAAAACTGAGTGCACATAATGTCAACCAATAACATGGGGGATAACCTGGGGCTCGGGTTTGATGATGACATCGTGGCGGAAATCCTGAGAACCCCCTCACTGCTAGATAGTGAGGGGAATATGGCCAGCACATCATCACAAGGTGACTGGAACTCCCTGGCATCACTTAAGAAACTACAAGTCAAGATTGCCATGCATGGCCCAATCATGACTGAATACTTGAGGGCAAATTCTGCACCCAATGGCCTAGTTGTCCGCACGGCACCAAGAATCTTCTTGGAAGATCTCATTTTCCGCAAAGAATGGAGCCAGATCGCATGGAAATGCACCCGCGACTGGCTCATTCTGATTATTGGTACCGCTAGACGTCTCTCCGAAGCATTGATTATCAAGATTAATATCGCGGAGAATGGACTGAAAACTGGGATCAGTATTTCAGCCTACAAAACCCGTCTAGCGGAAATCAACGCAGAGATGACTGACCATCGAGATTATTTATTACAACAAAAAGTGATAAAATTACAAAAAGACATTAAAAGATTCGACAGGGAGAAGATATACCCATACACTAAAGAGGAATACAGACCATCAGATAGTGATGCTGGCTCAGATGACGGCTCTACAACATCTACGAACTCAGGACGTTCGATGTACAGCAATTCTAGCAATAGCAGCTGGGGGAGGAACGCCAACAAACCGGGCCTACTCCCTCCACCTCCGATACCACAGATGTACGGCTATGCACACCAACCTTTCCCACAACAAGGCCCGATGTGGTTTCCAGCCTTTCCGGGACAACACCCAGGTTACCAACAACCATTCTTCCCCAATGCACCTCCTCCTTTTCAGAACAGAGGCAGGGGACGAGGCAGAGGCAGAAGAAGAGGGCAAAAACAAGTCCAGTGGCAAGATCAAGAGACACAACAGAGAACAACGAGGAGTTCAACACTCCCAAGACCCTGATAGTGAACCTCACAGACAGACTCCTGAACACAGACGAAACGGCAGTCCTGGAACTGGGTTTAGGATTTGTACCCACCCCCAAGGAGGATAACTTCCGCATGAACGAGGAATTACAACAACTCTTCCGTAAGATCCGCATCAAATCCTTTTTTAACAACAACCCCACCCCTGACCGCCAGGACACCGGACTGAGACCACCCTCCAAGTTCACTCCATCAGCGGGTATGGTTCCGAGTGAAGTACTGACGTTTGAAAAAGCAGTCCTTAAGGAGGCAAACAACCTAAGAAGCCGGCATGTCTTTGACAACTTACCCAAGAAACTCCGTGAGGCAGTACACTCACTCACCGAGGATGAAGCCATCATTATAAAACATTTATCTTGTTTATTCACCACTCTGAAGCTTAGACCAGTGCTTATAACTATTGTGGACATAAAATGTCGTTTAATCACCTTTTTTTATAGGATCCTTTATATAATGACCTAGAAAAAGTATTTATTTTGTTCATTACTGTACAGGTCCCATGGATATCGGACACGAATAAATTCACGCCCTGAAGAAGGTGTTACCCCGGGGAAAGGGGGTGTCACACCGAAACGCGCGTCGGCGTTTTTTCCATTTGATCTGCTATTTAACCTTATTAGTTACTTAGAATTATTGAGACTTTATATGTTCAAAAGGATAAGCTCTTGTTCTGCTGTTTTACGTTTGAATCCTCATGACCACAAACTCTTACCAACAATATATTAATTCTTGTATTTTTCTGAAAGAAATGATATGCCAACCACGTTGGGCCTCTGAATTGTTACTTCCCAGATTTTAGGATGTCTGTGTAGTATGTTTTCATGGTTTGGATGGATTTAAGTATGAATGAGAATGTTTGAATAATTTGTGTTTCTGATTTTCCATGGGCATTGTTGTTTGTATAATTGTGATGCCATTTTTTAGTTGAATTGTTTTTTCCAATTTATGATTCATTCGTTTAAGGAAACTTTTTCAATCACTTTGAAAATAATAAAGTAAAAACATGATAACTTGTTTCGTAGTACAATTGATATGCATGGTCTAGTAAGAGTGGTCTTTATTATAAATTGACTTAATTGCATTTTTATAAAAGCACCTAGGTACAGCAGATTCTTCCTTGTTTACTTTTGAATTATCCCCTGCTGCTCTACCTTTATCCATTTAGGGGTTCCCCTTTTTGTAGTGGCAGTTTTCCAGTTCGCCCAGTAAAATACCAATGTAGGCTTTGGCTTCGAGGTCCAGTAAAACTATCAGTTGAGAGCTGCCCGGGAACATAAAATCTCCTTTTTTGTATATGCGGTGGAGAATTGATCCTCGCCATGTTGGCTGGATTGTGGCTGTAATGAAAGCTTAGTTAAATAGCGGCATGATGACCCCTGCCCATAAGGCTTGGGCTGATTTAAACAAGGCTGCTGGCATTCTGTTGGGTCCCAGAGCACCGTTGTTTCTCATTTGTTTGATGGTTTTAATGACTGGGCCTCTGAATTGTGCAAATCCTGCAAGTCTGGGAGATTTGATGCCATTGTGGAACTATGTGTTCTTACTTCAACTGGCTCTGAGCAGTAGAGCTGTTTAGTGTAATTGACCCATATGCTATCTGCTACTCTATTCTCCATGGTTGCTGAGTTCGTTAATAGGACCCAAAGCACACACCCGCATGCACCAAACGGCGTTTTCTCTAAAAGATCTCCGCTAAAGTGACCCTTCGGGGGACCCGTAGGGCATTGCAGCGCCGGCCCGACGAGGAGCAAAACGCCCAATGATGAAGCATGACATCCTTCGGGGTGTGTGAGGGCAACATGAGAAACTAAGGAATGCCCCCCCTATCCTTAGGTAGTTGGGCCTAATATTAGCCTAGGCTTCTCGCTTCATTTAGTTATCTCCCTCTGTCTCTCTAGGAACAGTGTCTCCATTTAAATACTATAGATATAACACGGAGCACAGACACTGGACCATAACTAGCTCCCGGTCCCCCCCCCTCCTTCTTTAAGTACAGATAATTAGCACGGCAGCTTAGCCGAGGGACCTGACCTGACTCTTCCTTCCCATTCCTTTTTCTAAAACTGAGTGCACATAATGTCAACCAATAACATGGGGGATAACCTGGGGCTCGGGTTTGATGATGACATCGTGGCGGAAATCCTGAGAACCCCCTCACTGCTAGATAGTGAGGGGAATATGGCCAGCACATCATCACAAGGTGACTGGAACTCCCTGGCATCACTTAAGAAACTACAAGTCAAGATTGCCATGCATGGCACAATCATGACTGAATACTTGAGGGCAAATTCTGCACCCAATGGCCTAGTTGTCCGCACGGCACCAAGAATCTTCTTGGAAGATCTCATTTTCCGCAAAGAATGGAGCCAGATCGCATGGAAATGCACCCGCGACTGGCTCATTCTGATTATTGGTACCGCTAGACGTCTCTCCGAAGCATTGATTATCAAGATTAATATCGCGGAGAATGGACTGAAAACTGGGATCAGTATTTCAGCCTACAAAACCCGTCTAGCGGAAATCAACGCAGAGATGACTGACCATCGAGATTATTTATTACAACAAAAAGTGATAAAATTACAAAAAGACATTAAAAGATTCGACAGGGAGAAGATATACCCATACACTAAAGAGGAATACAGACCATCAGATAGTGATGCTGGCTCAGATGACGGCTCTACAACATCTACGAACTCAGGACGTTCGATGTACAGCAATTCTAGCAATAGCAGCTGGGGGAGGAACGCCAACAAACCGGGCCTACTCCCTCCACCTCCGATACCACAGATGTACGGCTATGCACACCAACCTTTCCCACAACAAGGCCCGATGTGGTTTCCAGCCTTTCCGGGACAACACCCAGGTTACCAACAACCATTCTTCCCCAATGCACCTCCTCCTTTTCAGAACAGAGGCAGGGGACGAGGCAGAGGCAGAAGAAGAGGGCAAAAACAAGTCCAGTGGCAAGATCAAGAGACACAACAGAGAACAACGAGGAGTTCAACACTCCCAAGACCCTGATAGTGAACCTCACAGACAGACTCCTGAACACAGACGAAACGGCAGTCCTGGAACTGGGTTTAGGATTTGTACCCACCCCCAAGGAGGATAACTTCCGCATGAACGAGGAATTACAACAACTCTTCCGTAAGATCCGCATCAAATCCTTTTTTAACAACAACCCCACCCCTGACCGCCAGGACACCGGACTGAGACCACCCTCCAAGTTCACTCCATCAGCGGGTATGGTTCCGAGTGAAGTACTGACGTTTGAAAAAGCAGTCCTTAAGGAGGCAAACAACCTAAGAAGCCGGCATGTCTTTGACAACTTACCCAAGAAACTCCGTGAGGCAGTACACTCACTCACCGAGGATGAAGCCATCATTATAAAACATTTATCTTGTTTATTCACCACTCTGAAGCTTAGACCAGTGCTTATAACTATTGTGGACATAAAATGTCGTTTAATCACCTTTTTTTATAGGATCCTTTATATAATGACCTAGAAAAAGTATTTATTTTGTTCATTACTGTACAGGTCCCATGGATATCGGACACGAATAAATTCACGCCCTGAAGAAGGTGTTACCCCGGGGAAAGGGGGTGTCACACCGAAACGCGCGTCGGCGTTTTTTCCATTTGATCTGCTATTTAACCTTATTAGTTACTTAGAATTATTGAGACTTTATATGTTCAAAAGGATAAGCTCTTGTTCTGCTGTTTTACGTTTGAATCCTCATGACCACAAACTCTTACCAACAATATATTAATTCTTGTATTTTTCTGAAAGAAATGATATGCCAACCACGTTGGGCCTCTGAATTGTTACTTCCCAGATTTTAGGATGTCTGTGTAGTATGTTTTCATGGTTTGGATGGATTTAAGTATGAATGAGAATGTTTGAATAATTTGTGTTTCTGATTTTCCATGGGCATTGTTGTTTGTATAATTGTGATGCCATTTTTTAGTTGAATTGTTTTTTCCAATTTATGATTCATTCGTTTAAGGAAACTTTTTCAATCACTTTGAAAATAATAAAGTAAAAACATGATAACTTGTTTCGTAGTACAATTGATATGCATGGTCTAGTAAGAGTGGTCTTTATTATAAATTGACTTAATTGCATTTTTATAAAAGCACCTAGGTACAGCAGATTCTTCCTTGTTTACTTTTGAATTATCCCCTGCTGCTCTACCTTTATCCATTTAGGGGTTCCCCTTTTTGTAGTGGCAGTTTTCCAGTTCGCCCAGTAAAATACCAATGTAGGCTTTGGCTTCGAGGTCCAGTAAAACTATCAGTTGAGAGCTGCCCGGGAACATAAAATCTCCTTTTTTGTATATGCGGTGGAGAATTGATCCTCGCCATGTTGGCTGGATTGTGGCTGTAATGAAAGCTTAGTTAAATAGCGGCATGATGACCCCTGCCCATAAGGCTTGGGCTGATTTAAACAAGGCTGCTGGCATTCTGTTGGGTCCCAGAGCACCGTTGTTTCTCATTTGTTTGATGGTTTTAATGACTGGGCCTCTGAATTGTGCAAATCCTGCAAGTCTGGGAGATTTGATGCCATTGTGGAACTATGTGTTCTTACTTCAACTGGCTCTGAGCAGTAGAGCTGTTTAGTGTAATTGACCCATATGCTATCTGCTACTCTATTCTCCATGGTTGCTGAGTTCGTTAATATGCTTTCAGAACAGGGCATGGTTCTTCTCTTTAAGAAGGGACATTTTGTTTTAGCCATTCAGCTCCTATCTGCTTGGCTCATTGCTGCCAGACTCTTTTCTTGTGCTCCACTCAGAGGTCTGTGAGGTCTTGGCCCTGGGATGTGTTGTCACCTGTCCATCTTTCCTTTAGTTCCTTTCGGAGCTTTCACTTGCTTGCCAACGTCACCTTAGCTTCATAGGATGGAGCTCGAGTCGATTGAATTTGCTTCTGCTATGAGTAGGTAACATGGTGCCCCTCAACGCCAGTTGTAAGTTGGCTAGGAGATCGGCCCATGTGTTCTAGGAGGGCCTCAGGGCTTTGTGATAAGACTAGTTGTTCATTAGCTGTTATCCAGGCAGTTAGTTTAAGGCCTCTGTTGTGTCCAAATAATTATGCCAAGGGCCACACTTACCATTGGCCCGCAATATTAGGTAAGAAGGAGCAGTTGGCAACGTGGAAGGTTCAAACGTTTATTAGCCACCACAGAACTCTATATAGAGGAGCCTCGTCCATCCTCACCCATCAGGTGCACCGAGGAAGACTGCTGGCCCCTTGACAGTAACACACTTTTATACATTATCAGTACAGCATACAAAACCATATATGTGGAAAAGTACCAGTTAGTCCTGGCACCCCTAATGAGCTCATGCCTATTTCTAGTTTCGGTTACACATACAAAGGGTTACTATCTTTACAGAGAAGGTCGAAAGGGTGACTCCCTTCTCGTCCCGGGCCTAGAGGAATTTGCCTGATACTCCCTTTTAGCAGATGTGACCTTGCTTCTCAGCAACTCAGCCTGTCTCCTAATTAAATGCAAGGAAAAGGGGAAAGCAGAGGGTGTGCGGAACCACATGACTCCCAAGTGAGGGAGAGAGCCGCAATCCAAGATGGAGGCGGTTCGGTTTCTCGGCCCTTTTTGTCGTGCTAAACATAATCGGGGATTTCGAACCGTTTAATACACCATAACGAGGTAGACTATCATTAGTTATACTGCGCTAATCATATCGTAATATCTTGAATACCTCAGAACGGCCCTTTTAGCGCAGCATAGCTAATAACGACGTCAGTCTTCGAAAATACCCTCATCAATCTGCATTAAGTCGTGCGTCTCCTTCTGAGCCCGCTGAGTATCTATTCTGGTTTGGACGGGCTCGGGCCTAGGGATGGATCGGCGAACTTGAGCAGCACAATATGCACAGCAAGCATGCCCGCACTGTAGACAAAGGCAGCAGGTGAAAATGAACCCCACTATTCCCAAAAGAATCATAAATAACTTCCATCCCCAGGTGGTCACCAGATCCCAAAACCACCCGGACAAAGACCAAGTACCAGTCTCGGTGTGAATTTCAGAGGATAGCCGATGCAGTTTCTGAATGGCTAAATGGACAGAAGGGGCGGAGTCAGGTATATATACACAACAGGAGCTGCCGATGACTCTACAAGCTCCTCCGCGATCAGCTAGGATAACATCTAAAACAAGACGATTTTGGAGGGTCACAAGCCGGGTCGCCTGGAGCTCCACTGTGATATTAGTTAATATTCCTGCAGTAGTATTAACCACCCCTTCCACTACTCTAGATAGCCTCCTGACTTCTTTACTATTGAGGATGGGTCCCCATATAGGCAATGCCCCTTTTATGATATCAACGAAATGTTGGGCTGGAGTGTCAGTCTGGTCAGTGGCATCATTACTGGCGGCTTCAGCTTTTAGGCTCCGCCGATTTAAGGAATGAGATTTGTGATAATCAGAAGGAGCTATGTAGACCGGTGGGTAAAGAAAAGATAAGTAACATCGACCTGCCCATCCCCTGGGTAGCCAAGTGTATGCATTTTCCCCGCACACGAAATAAACATTGGGAGGGGTGAGTGTTGGGGGACTACTGAAAGTCTGTAGCTTATAAGTGTAATTACATCTACTATAACCTACGGATAGATGTCCAGTACCCTGCACGCAGAAGGAGGAGGACGTATTCAATACCGGGACCGGAATGATTTTCTCATCTGAAACATTTCGCTCCTGGAAATACTTGAAATATTCAGTAAAATTAAAGGTCATGAAATCCAACACTTCATCCCTCAACCAGGTGTCATTCTCATGATCAGTATATACGTTCATACAGGTGGTAGGATCAAGGGTACCATCCGTCCCCTCAGCATTAGGAGTAAAACCTTGGTGTGTCTCTATATAGGCTAAAATCAGGGCATAATCCTTCTCTGAGAATCGACGTTCATCTATAGCGTAGTGTTCATATAGCATGGATAACATTTTGAACCAGGCTTCGCAACTACCTAAATAAGACAAGGGCATTGATATGAACAAATCTTGCTTATGCATCACTGACGGGAGAAGACCACAGACCCAACAATCAGTAACATTTGTGGAACTATGAGTCTGATGTAGCATCTCAATGAAAGCATTATGTACATATGTCTGTCGGTGTCTCTCCTTATGGGGGGCAAAAGTCTGGAAATGATGTTCCTTAGGAGCAGGGGTAGACACTATCAAGGTGTGCACAGGATGGCGAAACTCTAGATATATAAACAGGCCTAAGCATAGTACAAATGATACAATCAATATGGAAATGAAAACAATTTTAACCCGCAAGCTCCATGAGGAGAACATTGGCAAATGCGGGGGAATGGTACGAGGAACTATGGGCCGCCCTTCTTCAGGGACAAAACGAGCAAAAGGGTACATTTTCTCACTAAAAGTCCAATATAATCTCGGGAAAGGGCTACGAGCAGTCCGACCTGCCGGAGGGTGCTTCTTTCCTGTGTCCGTATAGAGCCTCACAGGCAGACTCCTATTGTTCAGAAAAACAAAAAAAAAGAAAGAATAAAAACTTCTCGCGTTGGGGTTGCACTTGACGCAACCCTTGTTGAAAGGAAACTCCACCTGGGCCCCCACCAACCGACCAATGTCTCTACCTTCGTTCTGAACAGAGCTTTACTGAAAGTTCCATGCTCTCAACGAGTTCAGTCCAGTGTTCTACCAATCCCCAGGTCCCTTTGCCGAGGCCTCCAACTTCACTCGCCAAGGCTAGACCGGGGATTCCCTATTTCCGGGGCCGCAGGTGATATCGATCCCGACCAGGGGTTTCAGGATTCACAAACAAAGCAGGCACAGTGGGATCAGACGAGGAGCTGGGCTCCCGACCAGACGCCTCACTTGGAGCAATTGAGTGGTCGCAAAAAGGGTCTTTCAGGCTCACAGCACTCTCCCCTCGCCCGTCAACCTCTCTGCGGGTGTCCAGGGAAAGTCGTTCTCCAGTGCTGGGTTCACCCTGAGTTGGCAGGCCTTCCTCCTGGTCAAGCTGCTCCCTTGGCAATGGGAGAGGAACTCGCTTAAGATGGGAGATATGGATCCAGCGCTGCTTACCCTCAACTTTCACCGCCGTTCGCGTTGCCAGGAGCACCTGGTACGGTCGGGACCAGCGCGGATCCAAACTCGACTTTCGTTGGTAGTTTCGAACCAAGACCCACTGTCCAGGTTCCACGCTGTGTCCAGGTCCCTCCGGCAGGGGCTGCAGTACAGCAGATATCTGTTGGTGAATGGAATGGAGATCTTTAGTCAAAGCATACAAATAATCAGTCAACATAGGATGGTCGATGTCCCTGAAGGATTTGGGCCGGGGTACTCCCCACACGTTGGCAGGTCTGCCAAAAATTACTTCATATGGGGAGATACCGCTCCGTGAATGGGGGGTAGTCCTTACGGACAACAGGGCCAGGGGCAGGAGATCAGGCCATTTTAATCCTGTCGTGTCCTGAAGTTTAGCCAGTTTCAATTTCAAAATCCCATTATATTTCTCAACCAGACCCGCTGACTGAGGATGTTGGGCTGCGTGAAACTTCTGCTGAATGGACAGACCCTTGCATACGTGCTTAACTAAGTCAGCATTAAAATGTGTCCCGTTGTCACTCCAAATCACCCGTGGCAACCCATATCGGGGAAAATACTCCTTTACCAGAGCTTTCGCGGTTGCCAGGGCAGTATTTTCCTTTGTGGGATACGCCTCCACCCATTTACTAAAAGTACAGATCACCACCAGCACGTATTTCAGATTGTTAACTCGTTCTAGCTGTATGTAATCCATTTGAAGCACTTCAAAAGGCAGGGTGGGCGGCGCAAAATTACCCGCCAAGACGGGAATGCTAACCCCAGGATTATGCTGGAGACAAATCATGCAATGCTGAACCAGGTTCCTAGCTGTCTTATGGATATTAATATTATACCAGACAGGATCCAATGTGGCACAGATGCCCTGGACCCCTACATGTGAAGGTCCGTGCGCCATAGTTACTACTGCATTTACAAATGCGTTTGGCAGTAACCATCTACACTTCTCTGACAAGTCAGTCCAACATCCATTCTCATCAAGCCTCCCCACCTGTTCTTGCCAGTATGTCAGTTCTTCCGGGGTCACCTCCTTTTGTAGCTCTTTCACACTGTCTATGGTGTTGTTAAAAACCCCTGCCTCTATCATTTTTGTCACCACAAACATGGAAATGGCGTCGGACTGGGCTGTTTCTTTTGCGATTCTATCCGCAAAGGAATTTCCCCTCCCCACATCATCAACTATAACCTTGTGTGCACTGCATTTCACTATGGCCAGGGTTTTAGGCAATGTTAATGCAGCCAGCAATCGGTCAACTAATGGTCCATTCTTTATCTTTTCGCCATGAGATGTCAAGAATCCTCTTTCCGCCCATAACCTCCCGAAGCTATGTGCTACACCGAACGCATACTGGCTATCGGTGTAGACATTTAGCCTCAGACCTTTCCCCAACTCGCAGGCCCTGAATAATGCAACCAATTCGGCCGCCTGGGCCGACCGGTATGGTATCTTGGCTGCCTCGACTACCGTTTGCAGGGTAGTGATCGCATAAGCCGCAGCTGTCGTACCATCCGGTAATCTAAAGCAGGACCCATCAACATACAGTTCTCCTTGGGCGTCAAATAGTGGGGTGTCAATTATATCTATCCGGCCCTTGGTTTCTTCTTCAGTTCGAAAAATACAATCATGTATGTCTTGTCCACCATCCCCTGAAGGGAGGGGCAACAACGTGGCAGGGTTCAAGTTAACACATCGTTTGATCGTTATATGAGGTGCAAACAGGGTCAATTCGTACCCTGTAAGACGCGCACTAGTTAAGTGCTGCGTCTGTGTCCTGTTTAATAATACGTCCACAGCATGAGGCACCATCACTGTCAGATCCGTATTCAGGACTAGCCCTTCCGATTGTCTGATCGCTACAGCCACTGCCGCTGCAGCCCTCAGACAACTGGGAAGTGCTCTGGCGACGTTATCCAAAACCGCCGAGAAATATGCTCAAGGCCTTTGCTTACCACCAAAGTCCTGTGTCAACACTGAAAGAGAACAACCGTCCACCTCATGCACGTAGAGCACAAAAGGTTTCCGGTAGTCAGGGGTGCCTAGCACAGGAGCAGAGCAAAGAGCAGTTTTCAGAGCAGAAAAGGCAGTCTGGCATTCATCAGTCCAAGGTAAAGGTTCATGCACATCCTTCGTAGTTAGATACAAGAAAGGTTTAGTCAAGAGAGAATAGTTAGCAATCCATTGGCGACAGTATGAGGTTATACCAAGCAAAGCGCGGACATCACGTTGCGTGCGAGGAACAGGCATGTTAGTTATGGTTGCGATGCGCTCAGAAGTCAACCGTCTTCCCTCCTTCGACAGGAGATGACCGAGATAGGTCACCTCCGGTCGACAATATTGAAATTTAGAGAGCGACACCTTGTTACCATGAGTGGCCAAATGTCGTAGCAGGGTAACCGTAGCATCGCGGCAACCCTGTTCTGTATCAGAGGCCACAAGGAGGTCGTCAACATACTGCAATAGGACATTACCTGGCGGCAATTGTAAAGAATCCAATACTCTTTTTAGGGCTTGGCTGTAGATACTAGGGCTTTCGGTATACCCCTGGGGGGCGCGACAGAATCTAAAACTGCGGCCCCCCAATGAGAAACCGAACAAATGTCTGCTATCTGGATGTATGGGAATACTAAAGAAAGCATTCTTCAAATCAATCACAGAGAAAAATGTTGCAGTGGGAGGAATCATGGTCAAAATGGAATTAATGTCTGGTACCACCGGATATTGGGGTACCACAATCTTGTTAATCTCTCGCAAATCAATCACAAATCGGTAGGTATCAGCATAATCAGGGGATTGGGGTACGGGAGCTCGTTTAAGAATCGGAAGAATGGGACTGTTACAGACATTAGAAGCCGTTTCCTCCACCACCCCTGTTCTAATCAAGTCAGAAATAATGGCCAGTAAAGCGCGTTCCCCTGCGGGGGCTATTTTATACTGTGGGATCCTCGGCAATTTGGCATTCTGTTTCAGGGTGATGGACACCGGGGGAATTTGTAGGAATCCTACGTCAGTGTCCCCCAGGGCCCAAAGATCCTTCGGGAGTTGTGCAAGCTCAGGAGGTAGTGAGTCCGTTTTCGAAAAACATTGAACGGAGGGGATAGAGGTATTCCGAATGGTCAGGTAAACTCCATCGGGGGAGCAATAGATGTGGGCATGCAATCTTTTTAATATATCCATACCCAGGAGATTTTCCCCACACTGGGAGGTGAGGAGGAAAGGTGATTCTATCGTAACCGGTCCCAGAGTAAGGGAAAGTGGCTTAGAAATGGGGCTCACCACCGGAGTTCCAGAGAACCCCACGGACACATTAGTCTGGCCAGACAGAGCGGCCCCCAGGACCAGGGCACGTGAAACAGAACTGTTCATAGCCCCTGTGTCAACTAAAAACTTACCTGATGCATCCAACAATCGTGCATGGACATAAGGTCCAGCTTGATCTATCGGGATTGACACATGCCCCTTACTCTGCCCTTGGCTGTCCTATGCTTGAGTATACCCGGCGTCTTCGTCCGTTACACGTCCATCATTGTAGTACTGTTTACCCTGGCTTTGGTCGAAATAATTCTGACTGTTCTCACCTCGGGCTGCCTGTTCTTGTCTCGTGTATCCACCTCGATGCCCACTCATCCTTCCCCGTCCACGACCCCTTGAAGCCGTATTCTGTTCATATAGTAACGGACACTGCGCTCTCCAATGCCCCTCCTCTTTACAGAAAGCACATTGATTTATGCCCAGATCTGTTCGCCCAGCTGTTTGCGTCGGTCCCGCCCCTCTTGGAGCGAAATTCTGCAACCCTCGTCCTCTTCCTCTACCCCTCTCCACTTGCTGTAGTAACACTCGTGTTTTCAACTCTTTTGACTTTCTTTCTGTCTTATCCTTGCTCTCATTCTCCCGATGCTCATAATACTGAGCCATGCTCAGTATCGTGGAGGGCGTGGTGGTCGTCCAGGTACTTTCAGCTGCCTGCAACCGGGCCGATACCTCAGGTAGCAAATTGGTTACAAATCTATTAACAAATAAACGTACACCCCCTTCCGTTGCCAAGTCCTGTCCGCTGAAGTCAATGAACACTCCCTCAAACCTCGTGAAAAAATCAGAGACACTCTCGTCCTTCTTTTGCTTACAGGCCATCAGCTTGTCCCAATCTACTTTCCTGGGTGGGATCAGTGAATGCATATAAGTTATTATTCTCTCAGGCAAGGCCAGTATCTCAGGTCGGGGCTTGTTCCCTGGTTTACGATCTCTATCCCAGTTTCTCAGTTGATCCCATGTCCCACCAAATTCCGTAACATGGTCCTGGTCATGTACCTGGCGCCAAATGTCCACCGGTACTAATAAGGCAAAGAATAATTCAATATCTGCCAACGTCATTACTGCTGACGAGGCGGCCTCGGTCAGTTCCTTGTAATATGCGGTCGGGTTCTTTCTAGGATCTGGCAACTGGCTTTTTAGGGATAGTACCTCACTCCGCTTCCAGGGGGTATAGACCCATTGTTCCTGGAACCGGGCGTCTACCCCGGGACGGGTAACGACGCCGTGGGCATCCACTACCGCGGCAACTTCTGGATGGAAGATAGGGTGAACTTCCCGCATAGGGAACTGGGAGAATCCGGCGGGAGTGGCAGACTGCAAACGAGTTCTATAAGAGACCAAAGTCTGTACCTTCCCATACACCTCCTCCGGTGTCAACTGAGATTTATGGACCTGATCAAGAATATCATATAATATAGCCGGAGCCTTCCCTTCCTGATGTACCTGTTCCCACACAGAAATAAGACGGTTGGCCATATGCTCCAGAGCATGCTGTTGCATCACCGGTTCATAGTCTCGCATAGTATTCCAAATATCGGCAAGCGTATAAATGGGATGTCGCATCCACTGGGATGCTTGTGTAGCAATAGTTTCTCGTTCTTCCGTTCCCAAGGCCGAACGGGTGAACAACTTCCTACCCTCAGTTAGACTGGCCGCACGTATTGGAGTAGTTACAGCTGCTACTGGCGTGGTACTGGCGGAGGAGGAGGGCAGAACAGAAGGGGAAGGCATTGACCCCGGCGACAGCTGAGGGGTCCCGGCTGCAGCTGTCGCCAATAAATTAGGCAGTATGGCCATAACTTCAGACACAGATGTCGGTAACCGGGAGAGGTTCGGCAGGGAGGGAGGGGTAGTAGTGGCCGGGGGAGCCGAAGCCGAGGCCCCCAGGGACATATTTGGGACCGGGGCCGAGGCCCCTGATACCTCCGGATATATCCTCTGCGGTACATAAGGGGGTGGTGGTCTGGTGTCCAATAAATCCTCTAGTTCATCTTCTGCACTCGGGCGGGTCACATAGCTCTTATCAACCTTTAATCGAAATTCGCGATTCATGCAATCCAATCCTTTTTCTACTCTTTCTCGGTCATAGGCCATAGCTTTCTGAGTAACATTCTGTCCTGCCTTGGCTCTGGCTACTTTCTCTTCCCTTACTCGCCGTTGTTTGGCCTCTTTCTGCCATGCAATGAGAGCGTCAAACATGGCCTGCCTACTTCGCCTAGAAAACAGCTGTTCCTGTAGGAACGCAATTTTCTTTTCATCAAATGAGCCCGTTTTGGGCCAGCGTAACTCCTCATTGCCCTTTGTATACTTATGCCACAGAGTGCAGAACAACAACGGAGAGATCCCATGTTTGACATACATAAAATGGCTAGGACTGCCCTCCGGCGGGGCAGGTTGGCTCTCAGCTAGTCTGGAGTCACTTGTTCGACAGCAGCAGCCAAAACAATTCAATTTACTAAAACAAGACATTTTTGTTAGTTTTCAGACATGTATACACAAACAACAATCAACATGAATCATACACAACATACAATCAGTATCAGAGAACCAAGCCCGTCGACTCTGGTTCACAGTCCAAACACCAGACTGTACGCGGGATTCCGGCCACCCTCCTGGCTCACCACTAAGGCCAGCCCCAAACGAGGACTCGCCCCGTCAGGAGTATGCCCTGTGGCTACCCAGTCTAGGTCGCGGGTTCTTCCACGTGCAATCCGTTTGTAATCCTTCGGCGCGCCGTTTTTACCCAAATCAAATACAACCTGTACGTACTTCGAGTCAAACCACTGTAATGCTAACCTCGATCAAGCAAGACACCACCCTCCGGTGCGTGTCTTCAAATCAATGCACCGCTGTCCAGCGCGAGCTTCAAACAAATGCAATCCGTGTTCAAAATCAAAAACGCATCGTTCTCAACGAATGCTCTCAAATCAATCAAATAGCACACCGTCTTCAACGCGTGCTCTAACCAATAATACACAGTTTACAACGCGTGCGTCAAAATCAAATCAATACTCACCGGGTGCACCCAGATATGAATGTTCGTTCTCCGCTGCCAACTCCTCCCGACCAAATCGATCCAGTTTCTGGGTTAAGCCCGTAGGACCCCGGTGAAGGGTAACTAGCAGCAGGGGACGTACCGAAAAGTCGTGCAGGGTGGGAGAAATCCTCAGGCTCCTCTCCCGCCAACCGGTCAGGACGCCCCCAACCCCACCACCCGAATACGGGGGGGGGAAGACCCTTTCACGGGGTCCCTTCGTGGTCGCCAACTGTTGTGTCCAAATAATTATGCCAAGGGCCACACTTACCATTGGCCCGCAATATTAGGTAAGAAGGAGCAGTTGGCAACGTGGAAGGTTCAAACGTTTATTAGCCACCACAGAACTCTATATAGAGGAGCCTCGTCCATCCTCACCCATCAGGTGCACCGAGGAAGACTGCTGGCCCCTTGACAGTAACACACTTTTATACATTATCAGTACAGCATACAAAACCATATATGTGGAAAAGTACCAGTTAGTCCTGGCGCCCCTAATGAGCTCATGCCTATTTCTAGTTTCGGTTACACATACAAAGGGTTACTATCTTTACAGAGAAGGTCGAAAGGGTGACTCCCTTCTCGTCCCGGGCCTAGAGGAATTTGCCTGATACTCCCTTTTAGCAGATGTGACCTTGCTTCTCAGCAACTCAGCCTGTCTCCTAATTAAATGCAAGGAAAAGGGGAAAGCAGAGGGTGTGCGGAAAAGACCACATGACTCCCAAGTGAGGGAGAGAGCCGCAATCCAAGATGGAGGCGGTTCGGTTTCTCGGCCCTTTTTGTCGTGCTAAACATAATCGGGGATTTCGAACCGTTTAATACACCATAACGAGGTAGACTATCATTAGTTATACTGCGCTAATCATATCGTAATATCTTGAATACCTCACCTCGGTTTGCAGACCATTTTATTCTGCAGAGAACTTTGTGGGTTTCCTCTCCTGTTGGTTCTCCATTTGATGTAAGCTGAAATTCTGCTTTTGTAGTGAGCCTGAGAGTCACTTTGAGGGCTCTTTGGTCACTCTCATCCTGATAGTCAATGTTGAAATGGCAGAAGTCAGACACCAGCAATCCTCTTATAAATATGTAATCAATTGTTGAAATGTTCCTGAAGGTGGGAAGTGGGAGCCATGCTGGATCTCGGGTCTGTTTGATATTGTGAGCGGGGAGTTATCAGTGATTATCTAGAAGAGTTGCAGTTGGACGAGCACTTTTGGTGGTCTATTATGTTGTAATGGTTTAACAAGTGATCTGTTGTTGAAGTCCCCGACTATGATTGGGTTGTGATATGGGTATTTAGCGAGGAGGTCTCCGGTGATGTTAGCATAGTGGTCTAGGGCCTGGGTCTTTAGATGCAATGCGGGATTGATGTAGCATTTGACTATGAGCAGTCGGGTGACTGTTTTTCATTTTTAAGTCCATTGATATGTAGAGCTTGTATCACAGATAAGGTAGTTGGAATTACTGTGACATCAACCCTTCAGGCTTGTTTGATGAAGGTGGAAAGTCCCCCAGATGGTTGCCCAAATATATTGCGCCTTGTGGCCAGACTGTGTATTTCAAAGTACCCTGGTGATATTGTTGCATTCATTGCCTAAGTCTCCTACATGCAAATTATGTTGCTGTTATTAGGATACTCAAGAACTAGATCTGCCCGGATAATTTTCTGAATGCCAGCCATATTCCAGGAGGTGATAGATAAGTATGTATTTGAGCTATTCTGAGAGTTGCCAAGATTGTGCCTAGGTGGTTTGGAGATGCCGCTGAGAGGTGTGGTTGCCTGACAGTGTCTGGTGTCCAAGTTGTTTGCCAGAGAGAATTGTCGTTTGATCTAAAAAACATGTAATTCTTGGAGCGTCATGTTGGTGGAACTTGTCAGAGTTGTAAGGACCTGAGAGAATGCTCTCTGTGCCTTTTAAAATGGAATAGGTCCCCAGCTTTTGGGCATCAATTGTTAGGACATAGGGGTATCTATCTTAAAGATGATGCTTGACCTCAATCCCCCTGTCCGCCAGTTTATTGGCTTCATGTAGCATTGCAGTCTGATGGGACTGCTGGAACAGCCCTACCAAGGAGGACTCGCCATGAGTGTTCCCTGGTAGGCACTATAATTTGACCTAGGTGAGGTCTGCTGATGTTATATGGGCCAAAGAAGATATGAGATTCATTACTCAAAGCATGTTGCCCCTTTTCACAATGTTGGGATAGCCTTTAATGTGGTATCTTGGTGTGAAGGCCACTTCATAAATGCCTTGCTCTGATTTTTGGGGGCTGTTGCTCTGCAGGTTAGTGGCAAGGGTGTGTTTGTACTCCTACATTTACTGGGAGAGGCGCCTTCCATGCTAGACTAATTTTGTTTCTACTGTCCTGGTGTTGTTACTGATAAAATATCATTTATTGTGGGAAACTAGAAGTGATCATAATCTACCAACAGTTACCTTACACTGGAAGCATATTTGGACCCTGCCAACAACTTAACTCAGGCGCAGTTTACCCCACATGACCAAGGTTGCAGACTTAGATGGAAGGACATTGATCCTGACTCTTTTTTATCGTAATTTGTTTGGTCTTTACCCTGATGCATTTATTTCTTGCTTTGATCCTCAGTGCACAGAAAAGACCATCATTGACTCATTTGAGATCATTATAGGGCACATGGTGGTCCTCCTTACTTCCTCTTGACCAACTTCTGTTAAATGGTTTGATCATTACTGTACTAAGGCTCATTTTGCTCTAATGACAACTGTTAAGGAAAAGCCTAGGGATAGATGTAAAGTTGCTTCCTTTAGAACCATATATATAGACACTTTATAGAGCAGGAAGCACTCGTTGAAACAGAAGGCTTGGTAGGATCTCATCACTGCTTGTGCCTCTAGATCTAGCGCAAACCTTTGGGTGGTTGTGAACCATCCATTGTTTAATTATGACTTGGGAAGCCCACTATCGCAACACATCTCTTTTTTAAAAGAAATATCTTTATGAAAGCTTTATCAATCCAATTTGCCAATTTTCTGCCACCCCCCACCCTACCCCACATGGAAGTATAACAAACAAAAGTAAAAGGGAAAACTGGGATCCGATGGTGTAGAACTCTACAATATATCTAAAACTTGATCTAGAAGAAAAAAGGAAGAAATACCTACATCACTTCTCAATAAATTACAGATCATTTAAATAAAGTGCACATGTAGTTTTAACCTTCATTTTGTTATATCCAAGTATAAAGGTCCTTCTATAAATTCAGCAATACATCTAAAACTAGAGCTAAAAATTAAAAAATACTAGAACAACTTTTTCAAAAAATTACAGCCACTGAAAAGGCGTGTTGAAACACGCTATCAGAAATATTTAGCTTGATTTGCCAAATCATCCTTCATTAAGTTACTCAGAAGTTGATATATAATACCTATAAGGGGGAATCTCATTCATACATTTTTTTATCATTTCCCCTGGCCCTCCCCCTTCTTCAGTAAAAAATCCCTTATTTGAATAAATAAAAAAATTCTCTGTGGGTGAGATTGAACTTTTTTTATATTTAATCAAAGGAAATAAGACCCGAAAAAAACTCTGGCACTTGATCATAGATAAATCAGTAAAAATCTCCAAAGGTTCCTGTTACCTTGAAGGGGAGTATACAAATTGAGCCTGCCTAATCCTAATAGCTGACGAATAGGAACCCACATTTTATAGGCAGTCAGTAGAGTCTTAAACCTCACCCTTTTATAGTCCCCAACTCTAACTGATGCCATAGGCCCAGGCCCAGGCTTCAACCCCAATCAATACCTCAAATGGAGAGGGGTACCTCTGCGGTTCGCTGCCAGGGTTTTCCCAAAAGAGCACAGTATAATGCACTAAACAGGTAGCCCAATAGTAGGATCTCAAATTAGGAAGGGCTAATCCTCCGCATTCTTTAGGGAGCCAGAAAAATGTGACTGATCCTCTTGGTTTTGAATAAAACCAGATAAATAGCGAAAATAAGTTTTCAAATTTTTCAAAGAAAAAAAACTATTTTATGGACAGAATGCTGGACATTGCAAACTTTCACCCCCAGTCACAAGGATCTGAGTTTAATCCATCATTCTTTTGCTCACCATATTACCCCAGTTTGGACCCAGCCATATGCAAATTGGTCTTGACCCTGTTCTTTATGGGAACAGACCAGCCTGAACTGCCAATCCAGGTCCTCCCTGGACCGGAAACAAGCATCCTGGGACTGGTTTCAGGGCATCACCTTTCATCAGCCTGGATAGCTTGAATCCAGTGGTGTAGTGAGCACGGGACCCACGTCTGGGCATACCCATCCCACTTAGGGTGACATATGCAAAAGAAACAATTGATGGACGGAATGCTGGGCAATGCAAACATTCACCCCCAGTCACAAGGATCTGGGTTTAATCCATCATTCTTTTGCTCTCCACACCATCCCAGTTTTTTTAACCTTTGATTGGGGAAAATAAGGGGAATGGCTCTCATAAAGTATAAAATCTTAGGGAAATAAATCATTTTAATTAAATTACATCAGTCCACCAGTGTTAGACTGTTCTAACTTATGCAGTGTATGTTTAGCTTTTTCTGCTTCTGGAATTAGATTTTCATTCAGAATAGCTTCCAAATCAGTCCTAATTGTGATCCCCAGATAGAATGCTTTCTCCACTACTTTACTATCGCTTATTGTGGCATGTTCATTAATAATATTCTGAGTTTTTCCCTTATTCAGAGAATACCCGGAGTGACCCAAACGTTACTGCTTCTTCTTCTAATTCTCTTATAGCGAACTCAGGGTTAGAGGTGACCACGGCCACATCGTTGGCATAATCCACGACTTTAGTGATATGCCCGCGTATGTCAATGTCAAGTTGGTGAGCGCGAGCGAGGAAAATCCACCTCCCGGCGAGATTTTTCCTCATTCACGATCGTCAACATCAAGTTTGCGAGCGTGGAAAATCACCTTCCCAGCGAGATTTCTCAACGCGGGCGGTCAGATTTCTCATTGCGAGTGGTTGGGTATGTTTGCGACCGCTCGCATTGAGAAACTGTCCGTTCACATTGAGAAAGCTACCACTCAAGTAAAAATCTACTCGAGTGGCAGAAAGGAAGCAGCGCCTGCTTGCGCTGTGCATGTTGCTGTCCACGATTATTGCACAGTGTGGACGAGCACCTGTGACTGAAAATCATCCTGAACGGCATTTATCTAACGCACTCTGCTTCTTGTGGAGCCCCGCATAGAGCTACAGAGTTTTTTTGCACTTTCTGCAAACTCCGTCCAGGCTTAATTTAAATTCAGTCTCTTTAGAAGTGGGTCGATGCATAGAGCAAAAAGTAATGGAGAACACAGACACCCCTGTCGTGTCCCCCTTGTAATCATCAGTTATTCAGATAATTCCCCATTTATAAAAACTCTGGCAATCAGATTTACATATAGTGCTTTGATGGCCCTAATGAAATTTGGGCCGATCCCCTTTTCATGCATTATAGCCCAGAGAAAGTTCCAGTTCCAGTACTAACGGGTTGTGGTCAGATAAGAATCTGGGATATCTATTGATTCTACAATCTTGATGTAATGACAATGACATATAAAAGAATCTACTTTACCATGTTTAAAATGAGGAACAGAATAATATGTAAAGCCGTGGCCTTACCCTAGCCCAAACCTCAAATAGCTCATGCGTGCTACATATATTTAACACTGATTGAGATACTTTAGGTTTCCTCCCAACATACTTCCGTATTAAAATCCCACAAAGAAAAATGGGTAATGGCCAGTGTGCTAGCTCATTAGTCACTCAAATAAAAACCCCTTGATCATCCACTATAGACCCGTCTACTGAGCAGAGTGTAAAGGAGAAAGTCCCCATGAGACTGCACTTAGTAATCACCCATGTCCCCATCTAGTCAGAACGAGTTTGAAAAAACTATAACCTATTATATTGGGCTAGAATAGCAACGCCTTGTGTATGAATCCATTGGGTAGTTCCCCGCTATGAGTCTAAAACCTAAATTTTTTAGGAGACTAATTCTTGATTCTTCTATATTGTTTCTTGCAGGCAGATAATATCTGCCTGCAACACCAGCACCTCCTGAAAAACCCTTATGTCATTGTTTGGCGGACTTTAGCCCACAGATGTTCAAAGTGACAATTCAGAGTTTCCCCAGAGCTATCATCTGGGCAGCTATAGTATGCTTTGTCCTCTACACACCCTATACCGCATAAAATATACATACTCTCAAAATACCCTGTACACCCTGCACCCCAATCCAAATAGAATTCCAGCCCTTCTGTGTGGTCCGTACACCCCCTCCCTTCCCTCCCCCTACCCCCCAAAAACAAGCAATCAGCCAAAGCCTGAGTGATGAGTGATCCGTGCAAGTAAGAAAAAAACAATATTCTTTTTTATTCCGACACCCCCTCAAATGATACACTACCAACGACCATCCTAAAGATCATTTAGCCTTGTTACTACTGGCCCCCTGGCTAAGATCCAACAAATATTCCTGAGCCTGTATTTCAGACGTGAAACTGCAAATGGGTCCTTTAAAAATAATGTTTAACTTGGCTGAATTTTGAAGATAAACTTCTGTCCCAATTTTTTGTAGGGGATTAATTATTTATTTATTATTTATTTATAGTTTTGTAGAGCGCGTAGTCACCCAATGGGTATCCCAGCGCTGAACCTAATTACTCACTAAGGGGGGTAGTCAGGGGAATGCCAGATTAGGGAAAGAGTAGGGTTTTGAGTGCTTTCCTGAACCGAAGGAGGTTGGGTTCTGTTCTGAGGCTCAAAGGGAGTGCATTCCACTTCTTGCCAGTGTTAACCGAGAAGCGGCGGCCACCTATGCGGGCCTTTATCACCTTAGGGATCGTGATGAGGTTCCCATGCTCCGAGCGAAGCGCTCTCGTGGGTCTGTAAGGACTGATCCAGTTGTTAAGTATGGGCGGGCCGGTATTATGGAGAACCTTGTGGGCAAGACAGAGGGCCTTGAAAACGACCCTTTCCCTGATGGGAAGCCAGTGCAGCTTCCTAAGTGCAGGCTTGGCAGATGATCTGGCCGGGGTATTTGTTAGGAGTCGGGCTGCGGCGTTTTGGGCTTTTTGCAGGGTTTGAAGGGTGGATTCAGGGGCGCCCAGGTAGATTGCATTGCTGTAATCCAGCCTGGATAGAATTAGGCCCTGGATCAGCATGAGACGCGACTGGAAAGGTAGTAGTGGAATTACCTTCCTGCAAGACTTAAGTAGACCGTAGCATATGCCGGCTGCTTAAGTCTTGCAGGATGGTAATTCCACTACTACCAATTAACTGTCGAAGGCACCATCTTCGCTCCAAGGTGGCAGGGGCAAAATCCGGTTTGGGGAAAAATGTAACCCCTTCAAATGTCTTTTGGAGATTTGGGTGAGCCATGTCATATATAAATTGCCTCAGTAAAAAAATTACCAAAGTAAACTACCATTGCCCTGGGCCTTTCAGACTTACTCTGTGGATATTTTTTTGTCATAAGTGGAAACCTGTGGGCACATTGGATTTCAGAGTCCAAGTCCCATTTGGCCTGATCCGGGAAGGCACCTCTCAAGAGTTTCACCATAAAATCCCTGGGATTGCCTCCCTCCACCCCTACAGGGATCCCTAGAAAGAGTAAATTATTCTGCCGTTGGTGATTTTCCTGGTCCTTTATATAGAACATACCATCAGCTAGTGCTGCAGCCTGGGACGCATTATCTCCCTTCAAGGTTTCCATCTCTGCTTCCAGGGACTCCATTTGGCCCTCCACTGTTGTTAACCGATTGACAATCTCTCCACAAGTTTTATTTAATTTCCGCATCCCCCCTTGCAATTTCTTTGAAGTGATCCCAGCATGCCGGCTTTCGCTCTGATTTTCTTCTTGTATTTGTTTTAGGATTAAAAAATAGTAGAGGGATGGTTCTTGGCATCCCATAGGCATTACTATGCCTGCGTTATTAATATCACTAGGACCAGGTTCTTGAAATGATAATTGGGCATTAGAACAATCTAATTTCAGTTGTTGCCTGCTACTCCCTGAAATGCTCTCTCTCTTTTTTTTTTAGTTCTCTTCATTGAGGTTTTCTGCCTTTGGGTTAGCTGGAGATCATCCAACAAAATACTGCTATTTTAGTCCGAGGTACCCTCATTACTTAGTGAGGAGCTCTCTAACTTGGAGGAGTCAGAGTCATCAGTTAGCGAGAAAAAACATCCCCCCCACCGGCAAATCAGGGGATAGGGCTCCCAACTGCCAATAGCTTGTTTTTCCTGAGTCTACCCGAATTACTGCTTTCGCTTTTGTTGTGCTTGTGATCTCCTGCTCTTCTCTGGTTGCTCATGGCTTTACTGTAGTAATGGTGTCCTCCACAATCAAATTTGGGGTCACTCCACTTTGCTCATACCCTTTATCAACTATTACAGATTGCATTACACTGCCTTCCGCAATGTTCTTGCCACCTTGCCCCCTGTCTGTCCCTTCAAAAGTTCCATGAATTAAACTGCCCTCTTTGCCAAAACTCGAAGGGTCATTAATTATTTCTGGAGGGGGGTCACTTTTTTCTTGAACTTCTCCTAGGATGGGGGGCCAAAACAGAGATACAATTGTAGATTGTAATGACCCACCTTCCATCTGTCCCGAACTGTGGAGAGTCCTCAGTGATTGGTTTTTGCCTCCTCCAGGCTCTTGTTTGGGCTTGTCGGGACACTACCGCTGCTGTGCTTCCCTGCATGCCTCAGAAGCAGCCATCAGTGGACCACACGCTGTTACTCTGCCTCTGCAGCTCCGGCAGAGCTCGGGCTGGCAGCCCGTGCCTTCGCTGCCTTTCCTCCTCACCGAGTAATACCCTCCAGCAAGAATGCTCCACCACTCAGACACGGCTGTCCTCCAGCAGCCGAAAAAGCCTTAAACAAGCTGCCAACAGTCTGATGAGCCATCCGATGAACCAACTCCGCACACCCCCAGAACGGAAAACCGAGTCTCCTTCTGATTGGGCAGGACACCGGTACACAGATCATAGGGAGAGCTAGGTGGCGTGGACTAGATAGGTTAAGTGGACCATATAAGTGTTTAGCCATGCAGCACATTACCTAGTCATGTGAAACGGTAAAACAACATTCAGACAATGGAGGGGGGAGTGAGTGGGCAGTATTTGAATGAGAATGTAACTTACTCCTATACTCTAAAGGTAACCACTCTGTTACTGGACGTACGCTGCTGGCGGATGTTATGGTTCCTGAGCCAGCACAGCGGTCACCCTACCTGCAGAAGTACCAGCCTGATGTGCATTTGAACAAAGTAATCTTAAGTGGGACAAGGAGAAATATATGTAGAATAACTGTAATAGGTAAGTATCTCATTACAATGAAACCAGAGCAAACGCTACAAGCTGGGTAACTGCGTATTTCACACCATTGAAGAAAATACTTAAAATAATGCTTTCATTGTGCAATTCTGCCCGAGGCTCAGAATCTTGTATATAACCAGTTGCGTTATAAACCAAATCAATGTTTTCTCACTACCAAATAAGTAAACAGTATAAAACAAATTGACATTATGCAGACGAAGGCTGCAGTATCTTGCTGAGAATGGAGTCTTATACTTAATGGTCAACACAGATTTCTGCAGCCAGTATATTGTAGTTAGGTCTCGCCTGATCCAGCACATACGCTGGTCTGGCGAGACTTATTGAGAGGGCTCCAAAAAGTGCTACCAGGCCAGCCTAGAGCTACAGTGCATCTGCGCGGGCGCGCGCGCCGCACTTTACCGCGATTGCTTTCACTTTCGCGGCCGCACGGCTGCTTTGATGTTTGATCGTGATCGCGATCACTTTCACTTTCGTGGCCGCACGGCGATTGGCATAGCCAATAGGTCTCGCTTTTGGGACCTTATAAGTATTTAGTTATGCAACTGTTGCATGGCTAAACACTTATAAGGTCCCAAAGGCAAGACCTATTGGCTATGCCAATGCTTGTTTTTAGCTTGTTACCAGCTAACAGTGGCGCTCTGGGTCATCTGGACAATGGCATCCCCCCCGTAGCCCTATAAACTCTGCCCAGCATCGAGGATGCTTGCAATACATTCTCTTCCAAATAGTCTGAAAACCGCAGCCATTTTGAGTCCTGACATAGTACATCTTTGTTGGCACAACAAGTAGGTAGCAACATATCAATAAAAGAGGGAGAGGAAGGTTCAGGTCTGAGCTTAATTTTTAATTACGTTGTTTATGTACTTAGTCTAATCTGTGGGGAAAATACACAAAGTGCTATCGCCTCTCAAATGTAATTTATGATTAAACAAACACCTACAGATGAACTAAATAAAATCTTGTATTTCAATTAGACTTTGAGTCATTTCACATGAGCTTGTTAACATCTGAATATTCACCCATCATTTTCACTGCACAAGGCCCTATTGTGAGGATGAAAACAAAGCATTTGTCCAAAATAAACCAAAAGCTGACCGCTGGGTTCCCGCTTCCCCTTGGTTGAGCTAATCTCACCCTTCCTAGGGGTCTGAGAGGAGGAGGAGTTACTAACATCTTTAGTCATTCTTCACGAGAAAAGCTCCAAATAAAGGAAGCTGCCAGTTGAGGCTCACATACAAATTCCAACAACCACTGGTTCTAATTGTAGACTGTCAAAATCAGTAGCCACTAGACAACTGCATTCGCTACATGCCAAAACATACTGTATTTTTTTAAAAGTTATTCGCCCTGAGATGTACCTTCCTGTGGATGTGACTTGCCATCAGGTGAAGAAGACCAGTCGCTGAACATTCACTGCCACGTTTCAGCATTTACAAGAAGTTTGACAGCAATGCCCAGTGCCTCATGTCTTATACCCAGAGCAGTGGTAGAGTAAATGGACTATGGACGGAAGAAGTAAACTGCCTGCTTTAGGTGGAGACCAGGAGGTGGCTACATGCAAAGGGCCCCCTGAGTGTCTCAGCTAAACTCGCTTTCCCAGAACTATGCTTCAACTCAAGAACTCCACTTAAATAAAATTTGAAAGAGGTTTTCTCACATTTTTACCGAGACTAGACAGACACCTTCATGGTAGGTCACCTATTGCAATGAGTGGCCCAACATCTCTGCGATTTACTTGTATCCTTACAAATAAATGAAGTGAGTGCAGTGCAACACTTTATGTTACACTTACATTTTTCTTCGACTTAGTGGCACTGAAGCCTGGGTAGTTTCAGTGAAGAATTTTGCTTAAAAATGTATACAACGTACTAATCAAAAGAACAGATAGAATTTAGACTATTAATTGTGTGCGTTGCCCGGACATTTTACTGCTTACCTAATTCACACGGACAAAATGTTCTAATCAGAAAAAAAGCGTAAAAAGAGAGGTTATTCTGTACCGCTGTCAAATCAAACCTCAAAATTAAAAGAAACAAAAGAGACTGTCTAAACTTTTTGCGATTAAACTCAGATTTAGCAGTGAGCTGTATTGCGCAGTGCAAATACTCCTCCCTTCTCACCCCGAGGGACACTAGCGTACCTTCGAAGACATCGAGCTCACGATACGCCAAGCAGGGGCCACTTCCCACGCCCAGCCAGGTGTCTGCAACTTCAGCCACTGTCCCCGGCGCTTGAACAAGACAGCAGCTACTTGTAATTAAACTTGATGAATTAGGGCAGGCTCATGTATCACGTGGAGGTGGACGAACCAGTGAGGATAAAGCTATGTTCCGGAGAGCTAACAAGCTGGACACTGGACAGTGAGTGGGATTATTACCCCAATATGGTATCTAGCTATGGAATTGTCTTTATTTAGTCCCTCTGTTTTGCTGCATCACTGAAACTTTATATAAAGACAAATGGCATTATTTCGAATGCATGTTAAAAAGATATTTTTAAGTTATTGGAAAATATATAACAATATTGATGGAACGTCATTAAAATTCGACTATCTTTAAAAGTTTTCTATTGTTTCAAAATATACCTCTAGTGATTCTGTTACATATAAGTATACAATTGAAATATTTTTTAACTTTCACGTGGCTGCCGCCATATCATGCACGTTGCTTTGAAGAACAAGCATTTACAATGCAATGGTCTCGGCATTGTTAAAGTTAGAGCTATTGGCATTGCTCATGACATTATTTTTGTTTTTGTTTTTAAAACATCTCTCTCTCTCTCACAAAAATAAGTCTTATTTTTGTGAGAGAGAGAGATGTTTTAAAAACAAAAACAAAAATAATGTCATGAGCAATGCCAATAGCTCTAACTTTAACAATGCCGAGACCATTGCATTGTAAATGCTTGTTTCTTCTGCTATAATTAAACGCGGCTGTGTAAGGGGCACTGTTTCTCGGAGAGAGTTTAGGAAAGGAAAACGCAGGTAATTGAGTTTACCTTTAAATCAGCACTAGCGACCTTCATAGTTGATGACGTTGGGCCACACTGCTGACTGCCTATTAAAATCCCCCGTTGGAGTCACGTCCCTTTACTGGCTGAGGAATTCTCGTGGCAACCTTTCTGTAACATAAGCAGTATGGATAAATAAAGCTCGCGCGACAGCACGTAGGCTTGTTTTTATCTTCGAACGTGCGTGCCTTTGCCAACGCACAACACGTCAAGCCTTCAACATCAACACTACGACGTGCACGTGCTGTTCCACATGTATTTATAGTCTGTTAAACACAAACCGCTAATAATGTAAAGTTCCAAGAACGTAGTTTAGTTGGAGCGAGCAGTGAGCCTGACCATCACACCTAGAGACACTGCTACGAGCCGAACATGTAACACTGTGAGAAAGAAGATAATATCTAAAATACACGTCATAGAGTAAAGAACATTACTAAAAAGGCAGAGCAAAAGGCAAGCACACCACTGCCTTTCTCCGAGGCAGAGCAGAAATGCCTCGGAGAAACGCAGTGGCGTTTTCGGATTCGGGGGCGTGTTTTGCTTTTATCTCCTCTTGCCATTGGCTGGAGGAGATAATTAGACTTTCTGAAAAAAACACGCCCTCCGATCCGAAAAGGACGGGGCCTAATCGGAATGACGGACCTCTTCTCCAATGGCTGGCCAGCATTCAAGAGGCCAGCCAATGGAGAACAGGGGAGAAGAGGGGCGGGTTCAAGCCCCTCTTCTCCAAGTTATTAAATCTCGGATCGAGACTGCGCAAGCGCAGCCTTCGAGCCGAGACCTAAAAAAGATCTTGTGTTACATACCGGATAGAAGACAGGTGGCTGCAGGAGGAAGCTCGCTGGGACAGTCTCCATGGCTTTGTGGACAGCCGCCCACAAAGCCCTCTGCTAGTGCCAATGTCTTCCCCGCGTCGACACCAGATAGATGCGCAACTCAAGTTTTTAGCAGCAACCGGCATGAGTCACATGAGCGAGTCACATTGCTTTGACAAATAAACTGTCGTAGGGACTGCGTGCGCGTCCCTGCTCGCTCCCCCAGCAATAATACTCTGTGGGAGCATACTTGCTAGAAAAGGTGGGTCATGCACCCACCACTAGCCATTTGTAGGCTAAGATTTTTAAAAGACACACACCAAAGCCAATCCAGACTGTGGGAGGAGTCAGACCCCACAAAGTACAGACAACAGATCGCCTACAGGGCAAGCACTGTTTAGGCTCGACTTGAGAAGGGAATAAACCCTTATCAATACTGTGCCCACAGTATGCAGGAGCCAGGCACCTCCTGAAATTGGTACTAAGCGTGCCTACAATGAGAGCAAAATGGGCTGTCAACCAGCGTGAGAAGCAGAGCTGTGCTCTTTAAAAATAAAAGCATCAATAAAAGGAAGAGGACCTTTCAGATAGAAAACACCCGTCTGCTGTAGTAGCAAAACTACAGTTTAATAAGTTGTGGCTGCCTTGGAACAAGGGTGGTGGGGTGGGGGTGGGGAGAGGGACTGGATAAAACAAACAAAAAAAATTAAGTAACCATCACCTTCGCATGCCTCTCCTCTGTCCTCTTCATCTGCAGGTAGCACCGGAAGCACCAGGCTCCCGTACTCTCCCAGCCAATCACAACGCTGCATGAGCACCATCGTGATTGGTCTGAGCGGCCTGTTTGGCCACTCTGGCAGTGCCTGGGAGTCTTGGCCTGTTCTCCACAGGGCTGTGCAACACAGCACAGTGGAAAACATGCTAAGTGCACAAGAGGGACGGCCAAACCATCATGTGTACTTACAGGAGTAGAAACCATTCCTCACTGTGCTTTGGCGTCACAGAGCGCAGCCCCGCCCGACCTGGTTCCGAGTCCCACATGGAAAAATAAAATGCTAATAACGTCCTGTTATTACCTTTTATTGCACTGCTGAAATAGCAGTGGGGCAATGCTCCTCCGCCTAAGCAGAGAAGCCGCCACTGGATACTTATCACTTTTTACCTGCAGAAAAACCGGACTTTTGTGGGAGAGGTTCTTAAGTACCCTGAATACCTATAAAGAGGCATCCAAGAGAGCTTTAATGAAATTGCAGAAAGAATAACGTTTTTTGGTTATGGTGTCTGTATCATAGGCTTTTAGCACAGAATTCAGCTTCACTCTTGTTTATGGTTCATTAAATGTTTGGTTTATCCAATACGAACTTTATTTTTTATTGGATTTGAGCAGACAGTGCAGCATTTAGCCAGGTTTAAACACCCTAGCTTAAAACTATACGTGGTCAGACCGACAATGAGAATATCACTGAGAAGGTTAACATCCTGTCTGGTTTGTTTGACTTTTCAAGAAAGGTTAGGCGAAAGCAATCACCTTCCTTCTTATTTAACAGCCCTGAGATTGATTAATCCTGCCGCGGGGGCTGCAACAACGATTGTTAATGGCAGGCCTGCTCATCCAGAGAGAAGAGAAGGCGCTCTTTGAAGCGATGAAAAAGGGAGAGAATATATGCATACGTACACAAAAAGCAAACCGAGTGAATTACACTAAGAGGGACGAGCGGGGTTTAAAGAATGCCTTTTGGGGATAACATGCGCTCCAAGCACATTTATAATACCACACATATGTTTTCGTGGTTACTCTAGAATAACCTTCTTTGTATTGCTCCACATATAGTATCTATCTGCTCACTAAAATGCCCGATATCTTCAATTTTAGTGCGAAAAAAACACAATGGTCATGTTAACTTATGAAATTCTTTCATTTTCTATTTGGTTTTATCTCCCAATCGATTCACAAATTACTTATGCTTTAGCAGTGAGGAATCAATTACATTGGCAGTATTGGTTTGTCAGTGGTTGGTAGGGTGGTGCCCCAGGAAAACCGGTCTGCTCCGTCCTAAGGAGTAGACAGCCCGATGGCCCTTTGCATGCTGTAGTAACCCTTCTGTTGCAAAGAAGAAATGGGGTTGTGAGCTCTTTTGTTCAAGACTTGTGGTTATACATTGATTACCTCCTCTTCACCTTATTCGTCCGATTCATTACTACATGATCAATGTGCCACTGACCTTGCTCCATCACTACCATCACCACCATTTGCTCACCCATTCCAAAGTCCTTTTTCACTTTCAATACCACAGCGAGAACTACTGGTTCCGAATAGGACAGAAAACAGGCGCGTGCTACAAAATGAGTGTGGCCCCCACTAGTGATTTAGATACCTAAAAAAGTCACCATGTTTGGAAATTGGGGGTGTTTGGAAATTGTAAAGGCAGCTGTATAAGTGATTTGGAAGGTATGGAGACCTTCATGGATTTGAGCTTCTGCAGGTAAAGTTTGTTTTAATATCAGGAAAATCAACATTATAAACCAGCCCAGCAGACCTTAAAATGTGCCCACAAACAGGCAAGAAATCCGGCGCACCAACCGATTTGTCAGACTAGCCTGTGGTGCACTGCCAAATTGCAATATAGGCCACGGTGACCCTGGAAAAAATACACCTCTGGCTTTACCTTGTTTCCTCTTGTTTGAGCCCTACAATTGCAAGGCTTTTAGGAAAGTTCCAGGGGCGTCTAATGTTATCTTGTGGAATGCTGCACCCTCTTTTTTCCTACATATCAAGGAAGCTTATATCTGTTTTCTGTTAAAGTAGGAGGTGCTTATTTCAAAATGTTTATGCTTTTCTCCTTAGGAGGTGGATTAGAGGTGCAACTGCGTGAACATCAATTCAACCAAATTCCCAGTGGTAGCAAATGGCATCAAACACCCTTAGACCTTCAATTCATTCACACACACACATGCTTACACATACACACAGATATAGACTCTCTTATGTAAACTCACACTCACCTGCAAGCTCGCACACAACATACATTTCAAAAGCATTATTTTTAACTTACCTCAACTGTCAGGGAATATCCTACTCCAGCTAATTGAACTCCATTTGTTATTACACTGATAGTGAATGATATCTCATTATTCTCATTATTCTCTATTAGAGAGAAAACAAAGCAAGTAAAGCCCCAACAGATGTGTATACTGCCCCCTATGCCCCTGGCACTGATTTTGCACCCTTTGAGGCCCGGTGTTGCAAAGGCAGTGCCAGTGGTCACAAAGGGCAAGCTGGGTGTTGGAACTGCGACTCCTAAATGATGTCCATGTGCAACAGCCCACCAGTTTTGTAGTTCGAGAGTGCTAAGGGGATGGTTTTGGTGGTGAGGCACAAGAGAACGCGAGCATTATAGGCCCCCACGCAAAGCAGAGCACGGGCCCTGGCTACACAACCACTCATAGGATTAAAAATGTTTAATGGAAAATTAGGGTTGAATTCTGGTCTGCGTGGGGCATTTATGCTCGTTGGGACTCGAGGCAACTGCACAGTGTGCCTATGTGTTAAAGTAACACTGCCACCTTCTACTTTTTATACAGGCGATGTTCGGGCCTGCATTTTCGACCTCAACCAGTTTTCTTTGGAAAAACGTGCATTATGTTAGCTTGTTTCTTCCTTTCTGTGAGGGTGCATCGGCTGACTGATAGGGTGAACAACATATGATTCTTTTGCCTGCAGTAAAAAAATGCTTTTCAAGAAAGGAGATAGCTGCCCCACTGTTCTTCCTCTCTGTAGTCTCTGGTTACAGAGGCTGGATAGGGCCTGTGAATTGATATTATTGCAGGCTGCAGGCACTTTGCGCTACTTTTTGAAGAGTCAAGTGATTAAAGTCTTTAACTCTCACTGTGAAGTTGACATGTTTTGAAGCTTGGTATATTTCAAGGTCATGTACGTTCTAGAAGTGCACTTATTTACCTTGCTACATCTCTTTTAAAAAATAAAGGAGGATATTGTGGGGGCCGTTCAGGCAGACTGTTGGCAGCCTCAGGGTTAGGACCCTTTCACTATTGAAGAAGGGACCGGGTCTGACTTCCCGTGCTTTTCCGCTCTTGTAGACTCTCACAATGGGAAAGCACTATCAGAAGAGACATCATAATTCGCCATCTTCTCCCAGTAACAGATGCATGGAGTTGATCATAGTGGTGGAAGATCTAAATGCCTCTTATACTCATAGACGAAGCTGCAAAATATGGTTAAATCGTGGTCTGATGCTTGCAACTGTCAGGGAGAGACAGATCTTCTCCTCCTCCTGTGTCATCTCCTTCAGGGAATTCACTTTATTAAGTCTCCTCTCCATCCTCTGTTTCTTCTTGGACATCTCCAGAATATGGTGATGAACAGACTGGCATTGTTTCTGATTCTCCCACTCCCAATAGGAAATTAATTGAAAGGAGGACCTTAAAGCAATACTATCATATCTCTTTTCAAACCTTCAATTACCTGTTGAAGATGATCAACTAGGAACTAGCATTGATTGGTCCCATCAGCTCCATAAATCTCTACCCTGACAAGAGATGTTTTTATTCCTTGAGATAGGCAATCGCCCACCCCAAATATTAATCCAGTTTCTTACATAATGGTTTTGCTACATTTGCACATAATCCATCATCTTTTATATAATAGTTAGAATTTAACAAAAAAATTAATTTCTAGCTCAAATGAATCAAACGTTTTTGAAAATGCTGCCACATAAGTTGCTGCGCATTGGCAGGCCCTTTGCCATGCATTGACAGGTCACCTTTCTTTTTCTGATTAGGGCATTTACTGCAGGTGATGAACTGATGCTAATTCAGAATGTCAACATTGTAAAAATGACAAAATATTGAAGTAATGCAGCCACAAAATATGCTGCATTACATTGCATAATTTGCTTTTTCTTGCTACATAATTTAGTTAACGCTTCCGCATAATCTTGGGATAATTTTAGAGTTTAAGTTTTAAAAATATTCATACAAACAATATTAGATTACGTTTTAAAAATATGCATTCATCCAATATTAGGGCGCAGCTATGGTCTACTTTGTGAGCTTGACACTCTACTTGGACCTTGGAAGTGGGAGCTGGTGGTACCTAAATAATTTTATGCATCCCTCGGCATCTACAACAAGAACTTTTGGGAACTTGAAATACTAAATCATCTCCTGGAATTTCAACACTATTAACAATAAAGTCAAGAGAGGGGCAGTGCCACAGTCAGTCTGTCATCATTCCCCAAATGCGTTCTTGATGCAGGAGACTCTCCTCCTCGGCACAAAGTGTACTTTTTTGGGTAGGTGCGGATTTAGTTGAGTTTACCATGCAGGGTAGGCCGAGGTGAAATTTAAATTACATCAACGTAATTCATGTAATTTCAGGGATTTCCCTTTATGCCTAATATTTCTGAAGTTACGCCATTACACGTAATTACATGCCATTTGGGGTACACATTTGCCACAAATGGCGCAGTTTGCTGTAACAATTTACAGTGAATGGCACGATTTACGGTAAAACATTTCTGTGAAGACACTGGAGCAACAGAAAGTGGGAGGCTGTTGTCCAGTATGCTTTTGTTTCAATGCATCCTTGCATCAACAATTGATTCGAGGACTCATTTCATGGTAAATATAATGAAATTTGCATTCTGCTGAATATAATTCTGAAAAAATGCAAATCACACAAATTTTGCACTCCACTAAGCAGCGTTCGCTAGGGCTCTAGGGGGTAGGGACAATTCTACTGCACAAAACCTTGCCATTGATCATCTTCCAGGTACACACAAATGAGTTGTGATGATGCATCCTAGTCTCCGGCCTCCTGAAATGACACCTATGGACCTTAATTACAGTATACAATACACTCTCATGCAAGAGACCTAACTTACACTGCTGTCTGACATGCCCCTGTGGAAGACCATGATAGGATTTAACTTTAACATCACTACGGACAACACCATAGACATGTTTAATTCCCACCCCGCCATGAAATCTAGGGCCCTATTATGTAAAGGGCGCACTGTCCTTGTTTGTGCCGGGCGTACCTTAAAACAGGTGCACTGGACTCAAACAGGGAAAGTGCACCCTATTAAATAGAAGGCACTGCCCCCACGGCAGCCGAGAACCCGTGCTGCCCAGTAGGTAGCGCATTCAATTGAAACAGCTGATCGGTAGATATGTCCCCTCACGGAACCTAAGATCTGCCCACATAGACCTTTTAGAAGTTCCTCGTTTCAAGAAAAAACGACAAGGCGGCAGCAGCTTCCACTTCCTGGCAGCCACCCTATGGAACTCTTTACCACTAGCCCTCAGACAGAGTAAAGACCTCCTTGCCTTTAGAAAGGCTTTTAAAACTCACCTTTTCACAAAAGCTTATCCGAAATAACTCCTCCGGCAGACTCACCTCTTGTTATGTTTTTTATCTTACCAGCGCCAAGAAGCCCTTGGGCGTACGCGCGCTTTATAAATTTTTAATAACATAACATAATAACAAATATGGAGCAGCTTTAAAGCAGCTACTCCATGTTTCACTGTGCAGGCAACAACCCGTCTGCACTTTTAAATGGTGTTGGAGATCCCCTTGCAGGCGGTTGCAGTCAGTGACTGCACCCACCTGCAAGGGTATGTCTGGGGGGTCCATAGCACCCCCTTTCCCCATGCCAGAGGGATGCAATTAGGGGGTGCACTGGCAGTGCACCACGTTTGTTGTGGCGCACTGTCAGTGCGCCTCCTGAGAACTATTTTGCCTCTGCTTCCGCTTCTGTAATAAGGAGTGGGAGCTGAGGCAGAGGGATTCCCTCATTTGCATGTGCCCATGCCCCCATGCAAATGAGGGAAAGCCTTTTTGAGAAAGCACTGTATGTGAGCCAGCTCTTTCAGTACTATAGAAAGGGCCACAGAAGTGTCTCTTTACTGGCTGGCTAACCAAGAGGTCGCCTCCAGGGCAATCATGAGCTTTAAAAACCTATCTGGTGGCATGGTGGTGGACTCTCTTGGTACTGCTTCTGCCTTTGTTAATTTCAGTGACTTCTATAAATTTCTCTGTGAGGCATGAAACCCCTTCCAACCATGACATAGAATGTCTGGTGGTTTGGGAGATGCCAATCTCCATCCTTTCTTGTGCAGACTTGTGACTATTAGAAGATCCATAAATGCAAGAGGAAATCGGGGAGGCACTGGGAGCTACACGCAGTCAGGCAAGACATCCCTCCCAAATAGAATTCCTGTGAAATTCTTTAAGAGGCAAGCCCCGAGATTTCAAAACAACCTTTAAATCCTTAAGATGGGACTTCCTATGGCAAGTCTTGCTGGGAATACATTTATGTTTGAAAAGCTTTATTGAATAAACAGAGAAATAAACAATAAAAATACCAGCAGTGAAATCAGATATTGTGGTGAAGTTATCACAGAATAAGAAAGTAGCTAGTATAATAAAAAGGAAATAAAGCTATTTTAAAGATTTATATGGAGTGAGAAGGGGGAAGAAGGAAGGGAAAGGAAGGAGAGGAAGGGAAAAATAATAATATAATATTAACACCACAGAAAATTGCATATTACATTGTACATTATAACGGAATGTAAATATGGCATTGACCAATTAATACTATAAAATGGAACATCAGAGATGATAAAGAAAGAGAACAGAGAGGGAGCATTCAAGGAGGTCAAAAGTTTTCAGAATTGAGGGAGGATTTACGATGAACAACAATCTGGTCTAAATAAGAAGTAAGGGGTAACCAAAAAAGGTCTCTATTAAATGTTGGTGAACAAGAGGATGCGAATGCAACATCAAGCCTATGAAAATGGCAGAGACTATTCCACCAGTGTTGTATAGAAAGTTTAGAAAGAATTTTCCAATTGAGGGTAATGTGTTGAAAGGCTAGATCAAGCATGAGATCAAAGAGACCGTGATCACATGACGGAAGAGGCAAAGAGTCGAAGAGACGACCAGCAAACAGTAAAGGAGCAGAGTAAGAGCTAGAGAGATTAAAAATACGAGAGATATAGGACCAAACGATCTCCAAAAATTGGAGACCAAGGGACAAAGAAAAAGGAGATGCATAAAGTTGGTGTCGTAAGAACCACAAGTCCAACAATTAGAGTCAGAGTTAGAGGAGAAACGAGCAATAGAAACAGGGGTGAGATAAAGTCTATGATAGAGAAAAAACATAGATTGAGTAAGGGAGGCAGAGCGAGAAATTTTTAAGGACCTAGACCAAAGTTTGTCCCATAATGAGATAGGCCATACGCATCCCAGATCAGACTCCCAGCACAGTTCTAGTTTAGATTTAGCCCGACATAGACAGGGGGCTGAATAGTATTTATATATAAGGGAAGCTTTGGGTAAGGAAAGGAGAAGTTTAAGAAGAGGGTTTTGGGACTCAGAAAGGGGAGAAGAAGGAAGGGAATAGTAGACGTCAAGAATAATAGTCATGAGAGAAGTGAATTTCTGTAGAAAGGAACGGGGACAGTGGAATAAGGCATGAAATTGGGGAAAAGAGCATGGCGAGAGACCGCCAAAAAGGTGTTTAACCCAAATAATGCCTTTTGATCTCCAGGAACTCCAAAAGATGGGGCGATTGTTCAAAAGAATAAGAGAATTATGCCAAATAGGAGAGTCTAAGAAAGCATCAGTAGAGAAAGGGTGAGGCAGGATTAAGGGTTCAGAAGAGAACAAGTATGCCTAAATAGAGGGGAGGATGTGTGGGGGGTTTTGACTGAAAAAGCCGTTACTTCCTTGAGGGAGAATAGTAACAATAGGGCTTGCTCAATTGATAGCCAAAGGGGGGTAAAGGGAGAATGCACAGATAAGAGCCATTTTGAGGCCTGACGAAGAGAAGAAGATTTATGATAAAGGCGAAAGTCAGGAAAGTTGACACCACCATTAGATTTTGATTTACGAAGAGAAGAGAGGGCAATTCTAGGTTTCTTATTCTTCCAAAGAAATTTAGTGAGAGAGGAGTCAATACGCTTCATGTATAAAGCAGGAATATGAACAGGAAGCATAGAAAGCACATAAGTTAAGATGGGAGCAATCATCATTTTAATTGAGTCTAAACGACCCCACCAAGAGAGGAAGAGGGGATTCCAGGAAGAAAGCAAGTTATCAATACGAGACAGAGCAGCGGTCATATTTAGTTTAACCGAAGATTGAATTGAGTTTGAGAACCAGATGCATAAGTATTTAAGTTTGGAATCATTCCAGGTAAAACCAGTGGATGAAAAAGAGTGTGGAAGACAAAATTCAGTGAGGGGAAGAATTTCTGTTTTGTCTGAGTTGATCTTGTAGCCAGAGACCTGGGAGAAGGAGTAAAACTCATGAAGTAAGGGAGAAATAGAAATGTCAGGATTAGAAATGAATATAAGGATATCATCCGTAAAAGCGGAGAGTTTTTTTTACAACCATTAACTAAAACAGAGGCTTTGGGAGCAGAATATAGAAGAGAGATAAATTAAATCAATTTGGGGCCGAAACCATGCCATTGTAGTGAAGCAAATAAGAAGGACCAGTCTACTCTGTCAAAAGCCTTTTCCGCGTCAACAGAAATGGCTGCTAAGGAAGTGGAGATGGAGGGGATCTTGTTTAAAACATTATCAGAGGTATGTCTTCCTTTGACAAATCCACATTGTTCCTTCCCAGTAAGATGAGGCATGAGAGGATCTAAATGTAAGGCAAGAATTTTAGCAAATCATTTATAATCAATGTTAACCAAAGATATAGGACGGTAGTCCTTACAATATTTAGGATCTCGGCCTTCTTTATGAATTAAACAAATTGTTGCTTCCTTAAAGGTACCTTCTGTTTTACCAATTAAAGCAAATGCTTGAAAGAGTGACAAAAGTTTCGGTAGTAGCAGATCAGAAAAATGTAAATAAAATTCAACCGAGAACCCATCTGGACCAGGATTTTTCCCCTTGGTAAGAGAATTTAAGGCATGGGACAGCTCTGTGAGGGAAAAGTCTGATTCAAGATCAAGAAGATTAAGATGAGATGAAGGAAGAGAAGGGATTTTGTCAAGGTATTGTTGAATGACAGAGGAGGATGGAGGAGATTCTGGAGTGTAAAGATTTTGATAGAAGAGCTTAAATTCATTTAATATTTCTTGGTCTTTATGTAAAAGGGAGTCATTAGAGGAGTAAATAGCATCTATGAGGGTGCGCTCCTTACGTGTCTTAAGATAATTTGCTAGAAGTTTCCCTGACTTGTTGCGACCCCCATAATAACAAGCACTACTTTGGAGAAAAATGGAAGAAGCATTATCAAAAGTGGTTTTATTAAAAGCAAGTTTAGCACGAATCAGTTCCGACAGAACCAAATCTTTAGAAGAAGTGTAAAATTTATGTTCTAAAAGTTTGATATGTGCTAAAGTGGATTTACGCTGATGAATAAAGCGTTTCTTTTTTTATACAAAATCTATGATAAAACCCCTTGCAGTAGCCTTAAAAGAACGGAAAGAAGAAGAAAAAAGAGGATCTGAAAGGAGAGAGTTATTAAAACGCCAACGAGAGGACCTGGGATGCGGAGGGAGTAGATCAAGATCTGTAACTATTGGTGCATGGTCGGAAATGACAATGGGTTTAATAGAGGAGGAGAGAAGATTTTGGGATAGAGGTTGAGAAAGGAAGATGTAGGCCAAGCGGGAAAGAGAGGCATGAGGAGGAGAGAAAAAAGAGAAGTCTAAAGAATCAGGGTGGGAGAGTCTCCATGAGTCAATTAGATGTGCTTGGGAAATAGTATGAATAAATTGTTTATGGGATTTGTTAGGAACAAAACGAACTTGAGATTGACGATCGAGAAATGGGTCTACAACCTGGTTACAGTCGCCTCCTAGTATAAAAAGATCATCTTTAAATTGGACACATTTCTGTGTAATTTGAGGCCAAAAAGAACAACCAGGGTGGGTAGGACCATAGATATTACATACAGTCAAAGAAAAATTATTAATTAACAACTTAACTAGAATCCATCTACCTACTGTATCAATTTCTTGAGATAACACTTTGCATTTGAACTTTTTATGACATAAAATTATGACACAATTTTTGTTATTGGTAGAAGGAGAGAATAGGACCGTACCCACCCAGCCTCTTTTTAATTTCAACGCTTCGGATTCAGTGAGGTGGGTCTCTTGCAAAAGTACTAAATCAGGGTTATAAGAGGCAAGGTGGGAAAGGATTCTCTGTCTCTTAATTGGGTTGATAAAACCCTTTACATTCCAGGAAATAACTCTGAATGCAAAAACATTAAAACATTAGACAAAGCTAAATATGCAAGAAATACAATAATGGAAGAGTGAAAGGAGAAAGAAACGTAGGAAAGGGAAAGAAAGTTAAGAAGGAAAGAAGGGATAAGGGAGTCAGAGGAGAAACACAAGGAAAGACAGTACATATCCATAAAGGACGACTGCAAGAGACATACCTGAGAGGGACAAAAACAAGAGAAGAGTGGGGCAATGGCGACGAACGGAAGACGAGATGCCCAAATCGAGGAGCCCAGCCACACCAGGACACAGAAGAAAGTGCGATCGTACCAAACAGCGATGAATACAAGGGACGAAACCTATAGGGAGATAAAGGGGAATTAAAAAAGCATAAATTCAATAAAGAAATAACGGAGAGAAACATGTCAAACAACATTAAGAAATACAAAAGCTAATAAATATAACAAATATAAAACATGGTAAAACCTAAAGAACAAACAGAGAAACCGAACAGAGGAAAAATATAAGCATAAACCAATGCAACTCATATAATAACTGATAACAACCATGGGAATCTTGAGAACGTGGAAAAAGGACATCATCCCGTAGGAGGATTAGAAGTATCCATGTTGGCCGAGGAGTGAGAGTGAAGAAACTTCTTGAGTTCTGCAGGGTCATCAAAGGACAAGGTGCGATTTTGATAAGTCACTTTAAAGGTGCACGGAGGAAAAAGGCCATATCGGGCACCCATCGAACGGAGAGAAGGACGAAGGCTGAGAAACTCTTTTCGCCTGGCAGCTGTGGCATTGGAGACATCTTGAGAAAGAAAGACTCTCTGACCTAGACAAGAAATTTGACATTTGGCTCTAGCTGCAGAAAGGACAGAAAGGCGGTCCGTAAATTTCAGGAAGAGGATAATAACCCCACGAGGCCTGGTTGAGGATGAAGAGAGTGATGGGCATGGACCAAGTCTATGAGCTCTCTGAATGTTCAGTGACGTTGAAGTAGGCATCTCAAGTAGCTTCGGTAAAAAAGAAGAGAAAAAGGTGACAGGGTCATCTTCCTTCAAAGCCTCCGGCAAACCATAAATACGAAGACTATTTTTTCTGTTCCGATTTTCCAAGTCCTCTGTGTGTCGTTTGAGATTGCGGACTTCCTGTTCAAGAGAAGTGAGTCTTTGAGAGTCATCCTGAGCCAACGAGAGTTGATGTTCCATAACAGAAACTCTGCTTTCCATTGAATACCATTTCTCTTCCAAAAGCTGCATCTTACTATTTGTCTCTTCCACGAACGGGCGCAAGGCGCGAATTTCCTCCAGCACTAATTCCAAAGAGATAGTAGGAGACAACTTATCTGGAGATGGAGGGTCCTGTTTCAGCCGTTTAGAAGTGGAAGCAGGCAGAGAAGATTTCTGAGACGACGATTGCGTTGGTTGGGAGCAAGCAGAAGATACTCCAGCCATATCAGCAGTGGAAGAGGGAGGAACAAGTGCAGAATTAAAAGAGTGCGAAGGTGGCATTATGGAAGTCATCTTGGGAACAAAAACAAACTGAGGTTTACGTAATTTGCTCATATGAGGATTACAGAGCAGTGAGAGCGACTTTGTGTTAACTGCGAAGGGAGAGTAGAAGTTCAATTGCAAACCAAGGTGATGACCTTAAGTAGAGATAAATTGAATCAAAAATGGAAAAGGCACATCCTGGCACAAGTTAACAGTGTCAGGTGAAGCAAATGACATTAGAAGGCATATCAGGGAAGGAGATGCTATCCACTGAAAAACATCCACAATCAAAGTAACACTGTGAAAGCGAATTGGAGTTTGAGAATAAAAAAACATGCGCCCAAAAGATGGCCAGAAGATTCGAGTGACAAACGATATGCTGAGGCAAATGCAAAAAAACAAAAGTCACAAAAACAAGTCACTCAGCGGACAAAATGGACTTACTGAAGAAGCATGCCGCAGCTGCCAGCACAATGACAGGAAAACTGGTGAGAGCGGGTGTAAAGATGTTGCACTTGAAGGTGAGGAGAGATGGTGATATCGCGCTACACAAAATGGCGGCAATATGAGGAGAAACTTCGGTGCTTAAATGAAATGAAGAGCAGTGTGCTTTGAATTCAGAAGACCCCTCACCTGGCAAGGAGCATGTTACGATTTACCACATCATGTTGAACGCTGAAAAATAGGCATGAGAGAACGCACCTGCGGAGTGTTCTGCGTCCCGGTACAGCGGAGCTCGAAACCAGGCGGTCATCCTGCGTGGCACTGAGAGCACGTCCCCCGCAAGCACGGCTCCCCAATGTCTGCGGCAACACTCTCCCAACTCCTCCGTCACAGCAAACCCCTTATTGCTGAGAACTGAAGTAGAGGGGCAGTACAGCCAGCGCCGACGCTGTTCTGCGTTATCGCAATTATGCCGCACTCGCGGTCAGCCGCGTACCAGACACCGACCCTGGTGTTAGACTCTTGTCCCTCTGCAGTGGAGAGCGCAGTATTCTGATGTGCCCTTACCGTGTTTCGCTGGAGTCATGGACAGCACTCGTCTCTTCCGCCGCTTGTCGCTTATCGAATGTAAGCCATCCGTTATTTCAAGCACTCGCTAGTATCTCTGTATCTGCAACAGCAGCAGTGCGACAACTGCTCATGGTATTCGCCATGTTGGGCAATCCTTGCTTCTGTCAACTCAGCTCACAGAGCACTTAGATGTCAGCATTCTGCTCAGTAACTCTGACCCTGCATGGAGAGATGACGATAGCACGCTACACAAAATGGCGGCAATATGAGGAGAAACTTCAGCGTTTAAATGAAATGAAGCGCAGCGCGCGTTGAGTTCAGAAAACCCCTCACCCGGAAGGGAGCATGTTCCGATTCACCAAGTCATGTAGACCGCTGAAAAATATGCACGGAGCTCAAAACTCAGGCGGCCATCTTGCGCGGCGCAGAGACCACGCCCCGCTGGGAATACATTTAAACTCCAAATCTTTGGCTTTTGTTCCCACTCAGCTGCTATGCTTTATATTGGCCAGGAAACCATTTTCAACCTGTATCAAGAAGAATGGTCTTTTGCAAGATTTTCATTGGAAGGGTGCAGTGGGTTACTGAGTGCCACTGAACGTGAAAAAGACCACATGTTGCTCTTTCAGTGCTATAAACAGTGGACCTGTGAGAAGTTGATCAAAATCCTTGACATCTACAGGAAGGCATCTAGCCTGATTGTAAACTGGGACAAATCAGTCTTTTTCCCAGTGCAGGATGAGGTCTCTGAATCTTTCCACTGATCCAGAATTGAGCTTTGAACTCAATATTTCACCCCTCTTTGTTAACCCAATACGAGACCAATGAACTTGGGATGCGCTCCCCATCTCTGCCTTAGGCAGGGTCACTCTTTTTAAGATGGTTCAACTCTGCATACGTAATTTTAAATTATCCATATGGGATTCCAGACCAATTCTTAGACATTATTTGGACATGTTAAACACCTTTAATTGGGGCGTGGCATCTTCAAGAGCCTCATGAGAAAAATCCGTTCAGTCATTGTATGATGGCGGCGTGGGCATGGCATTCATAAGGCTGCATTACTTTGCCACACAGCTGCCTGCCATAAACAACTGGCTTTTTGAGTCCTGGGAAGATCCAACAACTTGTCCAAAACTGAACCTGTTTGCTGGATCATTTCTGCTGAACTATTTATTTGGCTTGCAGATTCCAGAATCCCTGCCTTTGCCTACCAGGGTTGCATTACGCTTCTTTTAAAAGACACTGCATTTGACAGACTTACAGGGCAGGATAACTTGCAAGACACCCTTGTGGTATGGTGCATGGTTGGCCCATTTGACTAGATTGGATGGGTTTTTCCCATAGAACCTTATAGACATTTCTAAGCTGGGTGCAGTCCTGGTCACCTGAAATCAATTGGGACTCTGTCATGGGAACTCAGACTACACTGAGCCCATTTTTGCAGCTATCTTGAGTTGTGACATACCTTGTACCAGTATTGCTCAAAGCTGATGTTACTCCAGATATTCAATCAGATTTAGGCTAAAATAGTGATGGAGTGATAGGCATGGAATCTCACCAATTGTTGTTAGCTGATAAAGGAACCTGAATAGTTTGTGGATTCAGGACCCTCTGGGAGTAAGAGATGGTTGTCCTGGAGGTTGGTGAGTAGATCAAACATAGAATGTCACCTCACCAACTTGCAAACTCCTTATGCCTTCACCTCATCCATTACAAAAATAAACTGGTACCCCCCCCCCCCCCCTTGTTGCCTGGGGGAATGGAGGTGTCTTACTTGAGAGCTTGCAGGAGAAAGTGATTCTTTCATGAGACTTGGAGCAGCACAGTCATTTAGTGCTATTGGCAGAATATTAGATTGACCCTCGCTGGAGTACTGAGGTGCACTTAAGAGCTCTCCCTAGAGCTGGGCCTGTGGGACTTCATGGGAGACTAGGATGGTACAAGACATGAGCTTCCTAGCCAAGAGGAACATTTCTCACAATTGGTGTTCAGCTATGGCCCCACACCTTGCAGAGTAGTTTAGGGGGTGGGACACTACAGTTACAGAGAGAAGGGGATTTATCAAGCAAGAGGTTATCTTACCAACTCAAGTATAGTCCAACATCAGAAGTGAGCAAAACACTTTTTTTTTTTTTGCAGTATTATATAGCGCAGACTTTACCCAGAAGTAGTGGAGTGCATTACATGAGCATCACTACTCAAGGACATATTCATTTTGTTTTTAGACATGGGGAGATTGAGTGATTTGTCCAGAATCACAGGATGTTGAGCTGACACTGAAACTCAAACCTGGTTCCCCAGTTGCAAAGTCTAAAGCTTTGGCCATAATGCCACATCCTCTCCCTTATGTGTAACAAATAATCAAGTGATGAACTATATAAAAAACATAAAGATAACACATTATTTAAAAGTGCTTTGTTGCTATTAGAGAACTCAGAAAATGTGTCCACATTTTAGTCGTTTAGAGCACTAAGTATAATTTCTCTGGGAGTAAGACCCTCTCATAGAGGAGGGTGCAATGCAATTAGTTGACCACGCTGGGCAGGCGGGAGGAGCAGTGGCAGCTGAATGGACCATGGAGGGCAGAGGAAAGGGGGGCTAAGGTGGCAAACCAACCATGCAGTCCAGACAAAAAATGCTATAGCAACATGAAAGACCATCGAGGGCCGAAGGAATAGGCAGTGGCAGTCCAACCCTACATGCCAACAGACCCGACTCAGGCAGGAGACTCTTGATGTTTTTAAGCCCAAAAGGGCTTTATTTTATCTGTCTCCAGCCTAAAAGCTCCTCTTTTTCAATGTGGTCATTGGGAAAATCAATTCCTCAGGTATTCGTTTTCAAAATCTCCCTCTTACCAAGTTCAACATGTTGGCAACAAATGTAATTGGATCATGGAGGGAAGGAGTAATGGGGTAGGGATTTGGACTTGGATAAGAGAGGACAGGAGGAAGATGGGCAGGGGCACCAAAATGACTTTATAGAGCTGGCATCAGGTGTTGTAGCAGCACAATTCACCACACAGGGCAAGTGGGATGGCAGTGCAGCACAACGGATCATGGAAAGCAATAGGAAGGGAACAGGGCCATGCACACTGACAACAGAGAGTGTTAGACCTGGCACCATTGGCATGGATCTCCCCTGCATTTTTTGCCTTTGCCTCCTGTGTTTTCGCTGTGTGTTGAACTCCATTTTGCTGGTCTAGATGCTTTGGGCACTTTGCCACTGCAGTTCAGTGGCAAAGTGCAAGTGCTCCCTTTGTAAATTGTTGTTATGGATTAGTGATTCTATGATTGGCATATTTGATTTACTTGTCAGACCCTAGTTTAGTGCACTGTGTGTGCCCAGAGCCTGTAAATCAAATGCTGCTAGTGGGCTGCAGCACTTATTGTGCCACCCACAGAACCAGCATGTAAAATGTAACTCTGGTCTGCTATTGCAGAGCCTGTATGCAGTCTGTGACTGTCATGCCGACTTGGCAAGAGCATACACCTGCCAGTCCCTAAACCTTCCCTTTTCTACACATTAGTCACCCCTAAGGTATGCCCAAGGTACCCCTGTGGGCAAGGTACATTGTATGGGAAAGGTAGGACATGCCCTGATGTGTGTGGCATGTCCTGATAGTGATATTCTGCCAATTTCATTTTCACTATTGCAAGGATACCTGTTCCCATAGGACAGAATGGGGAGTTTGTTTACAACATCTTATAAACATAACTGGCCCTGGGAACAAGGTGGAAAAATAAAGTTTAGTATGCCTGACCTCAGAATGTTAAAATGCATCTTTAAGTGAGGGTGATTTTTACATTCTGTTTTTGAAAGTACCACTTTTAGAAAGTAGGTATTTTCTTGCCTAACCATCCAGTGTGCCTCTGCTAGGTATTGAATGTCTGGTTTTTCGATGACAGGGGCTACAGAGGGGCAGTGGCTCCAGAAGTCTGATGAGTTAGGGCTGGACTGAATAGACCTGGGCTGCATTTTGAGTAAAGGGGGAGATTCCCTTTCACCTGAATGGGCCTGTTCTGCCTTCAACAATGCTGTCTCCACCTCCTGCTAGGAAGCACCAGTGAGGCTAGAACTGGTTTTGGCTGGGTACAGACACCCTCTGCCTTCAGAGAACAAATGATGTTTGTGTATAAAAAGAGGGGTCCAGACCCCAGACCTTTAGATCACTTGGCCTGCAGTGGCTACTTCTTCTGGTCACAGGCAGCGGACTCACCAGGCGCAGACCACCAGACCACCGGACCGCACACGGGACGCTGACGCTGTGTGTCTCCCTCGCCGCCACTCTCCATCGTTGGCCGCAGTTGGGGGGACTACAGCTCCCGTCATCCTTTGCTCCTCACCTGCCTTCCTTCCGGCCAGCAGCGCGCCCGGAGGCGCTTGATAAACAGCGGCTCCCTCGGTGGAGCGGGGGGCACTTCTTCTGGTCACAGGCAGCGGACTCACCAGGCGCAGACCACCAGACCACCGGACCGCACACGGGACGCTGACGCTGTGTGTCTCCCTCGCCGCCACTCTCCATCGTTGGCCGCAGTTGGGGGGGACTACAGCTTCCGTCATCCTTTGCTCCTCACCTGCCTTCCTTCCGGCCAGCAGCACGCCCGGAGGCGCTTGATAAACAGCGGCTCCCTCCGCGTCGCGGGACGTGCGCGGGCGTCGCCGGGCTGTGGCCGTCAGGGGCCACAAGAGGCCGGGCTGGGCCACCCCTCTTGCTAGTTCTCTCTGGACACCTACATGTGAGTAATGTTGGTTGTGACACTGGGGTTATAGAGGATAGATATCATTCCATTCTTCTGAGACTTCACCATCGGATCCGATATTTATACTGGGTCTGTTATATGTGAAAGCAGTGATAAGGGGCGGAGAGGTCTAATACGTTATTATCTCTCGTGGGGCATAGTGAATGTGTGGCAGGGGGTGGGTGAATAAAACAACCCACGATAGTTGTACAGGTATTGATCAGCAGTAGGGGGAAGTATGTCAGGTAAAACAGTGACACGCTCGACAAGAGCTAAGCGTAGCATTTCCGAGGCTTCTCTGGCACACAAAGATAACATTAGCTCTGTATTCCCTGTTATTATGCAGCCTACTGACATTGACCGCATGCTAAAAAGAACGCTAGGGGCCGTGTCGAGCGAAACCGAGCGCACAGAGAGGCGCCTGTCTTTAACCCCAGATCCTGATCCTCTCTTAACAATCCAAGATCAGGAGCAGGAGGTTGTGTTAATCTCACCCCCTAGTCCCTCAGAAACCAGTGAGAGGGATATTTCATGTGCCCAACCCATTATCACTAGGCATAAGGAGGATCTAGGTTCCACCAAATGTGCTATTCTACACAAAAAGAAGAAATGCGCTAAAAAAAAGCGTAAGAATACAAACAGCTTAATCACCTACACCAATCCACCTAGTAGAAATATTAGTGGGATCGAGCGAGCTACACAGACACCTTTTCAAGCAGATCCCCCAATCTGGTTAACTAAGATCATGTCAGACCTACAGGCCCAGTTAGAAATATTGATCATAAATCAGATGAAGCCGGTGACAAGTAGGCTGGACAAAATCTTAAGTGAACTAAAGAATAGGGAGACAAAAGGTAGGTTATTAGGGGCTTTAAGCAATTCCACTAGCACCCTAGAGACTAATTCAGCAATTCAAAGGGCAAATAACTTCAGTGATAGTAGGAACGTACAAATAATATCTGCACAAATCCATGATGCCCCGGCTCCCCATGGACAAGCGCTCAGTAATCACAACTCTAGTGAGAGCGAACTGTGTCCTAACAATGGTCCAGGTAAACAGAAGTTGGACAAACAGCTCCAACCCCCTGCTGACCTCACATCAAATGCAGTAAACCACGAAGATAGGTCTACTTTAATACACAAGAGACTCCCTACCATAAACCTTCCCCCTGAGGCGTGCCCGTTGGTCGTTGTCTTTGCTGGGGTCCCAGAATTAAAAGAGGCCCAGAAAGAATCACACCAGGAGTTAAAAAATAAACTCATTTATTGGCTGACTCAAAACAGACCAATATCTAATAACCAGGATGGGGAAATTCTCCTGGTTAGACAAGTGAATTGGATAGGGATTAGACCTAAAAACATCGAAGGAAACTGCATTATTGCTCATTTTAGGGACAGGAGGGTGGTTGAGCATATTCTAAGTCAGGGACCACCTGGATGCACGACGGGCATAAGGCCATTGTCATTTAGCTACTTCTACTTGAAGCAGCAGGCTCCAAAAGAGGGACAGCACACTGTATGGAGATGCGTGGAGGGACGAAATCCTAGTTTAAATAGAGGCCCAAATTTTTCACGACAGGTGACAGGGATTTGGGAAGGAGGACACCCTTGTTGGGCAAACAGGTTCACCCCACTAACGTCACTAGAGGAGATTGACTGACTATCCAATCCACATTCCCCTCTAGCGCAGGTTGACACGGATCAGACAAATCCTGATCGGGTAGACCCGATAGAAGGAACCTTTCCCATACATTGCTTGACCAAAGAAGATGGACAGTCATCACCAGGGGGGGTGGGCGTAGGATCCTAGCAAAGACCATAGGAGTCCCAGACCCTCTCGCTGGGGGTTGTTCACAAACACCCTTAGGGACAGGAATCATAGCCCCAGAACCAAGACAGCAGGACAGTGACCTGCAGAAACTATCCTCCAGAAAAAAAGGGGGGCGGGCTAACACTACTCAAGGAATGGCAGGGGTAGGGCCCGTTACTATCGAGAAAGAGGGCCTGAAAATTATTTCGTGGAATATAGCAGGTATTGCAGGGAAATTTGACAACAAGGATTGGCGTCAGTATATGGCCCATTTCCATATAATTTGCCTACAAGAAACCTGGGCATTGGATAACACCCACCTTCAAATAGCTGGTTATAAATGTTTTTTCACGCCTGCACAAAAAACCTCCTCAGGTAGGGCCAAGGGTGGTTTGATAATATACATTGACCTAAACATAGAAGGCAAATGGTCTAACGTGGACTGGTTTGCATGGAACATCCAGGCCCTGAGATTTAGGAACAAAGGGTTGAGTCTTGTTTTGTTCAATGTGTATAATACCATTCTCCCGGAAAATGACTCCACTACTATGAGGGAACTGGACGCTAAGCTGAAACAAGAACTCGCTCCCGCCCATGGTGCTTTGGCCCCCTTGATACTAGTATTGGGTGATTTGAACTGTCACTTATGCCCGTGGTTGTTTCCGATCAGTGTTAACTGGTCAAAATGCCCAATAGAAAAAGGCCCCCATTTCAGCCACTCCCCAAGTGGTATCGAATTGGGTAAGCTCATCCACTCTCATGACCTTGAGCATACAGTTGATATGATCCTACTGGGACCGGATGGCACACTCCCCCCTACTTTCAAAGGGAGAGGGTGCTCGTCCTACATAGATTATATTTTTGTCTCGAGAGGCCTAAAAAATCGGATCATTAAAGTAGGAATCGAGTGGAGTCCGTTTAGCGACCATAACCCTCTGGTTATGGAGCTTCTGTATCAGGGCAAGCAAAAGAACAAGCCTGTTGAGGGTACCATTGAATGTGTGACGGCCCAGGGCAGAAGACTCAAGTGGGCAAAATTAGATGGGGTTAGATTTTACAAGTCCCTGATGGAAAGAGGCAAGTCACTCATTGACGAGTGCTTAGACCTCTTGGTGGTAGGGGCTCGCCTAATAAATGTGTTTGGACAAATAACTAGCTTGGTGGACGGGTTATTGTTGGCCAAGGCCCCCAAGAAATCTTATTCTAACTCACCGAAATGGTTTGATGGGGGTTGTACACGCGCTCTGAAGAATCTAAAAATAGCCCTGAGCGGTACACCTAGGGATCAAGTAGAAGTCAAAACATGCAGGTCAATATACAGGAAGGAGCTAAAAAGAAGGAAAGTCACACTGCAGGGGGAAGCATGGGCGGCCTTGGGGGAGGCCTCTGAAAATAGGGATATCACAGAATTCTGGAGATTAATAAATTCCCCTTGTTTTCAAGATAACAACGCCCCTGAGGTCGCAACAAACATCCTCCCGGAACAGTGGATTGCTCACTTTGAGGGCCTGTATAACCACGGGGAGGAGGATTCGATAAAGGAGAGGGGGATGAACATAGTGAGTAACCGGGTGGTATTCTCCCTGGAAGAGATTAGAATGGGCATTGAGGGACTTACCAAAAACAAAGCCCCGGGCCCAGATGGGATCCCCCCAGACCTGTTCCTGAGTCACGTGGATTTATGGGCCCCTATTATAACTAGAGTATTAAACGCGGCCATTATGGTCGGTCTGCCCCGGTCTTGGTCAACGGCCATTATTGTACCCATTTTTAAAAAAGGTATCAAAGATGACCCCCAATGCTACCGCCCTATCTCCTTGATAGATGTCACAGCCAAAATCCTGGGAAGAGTAACCCTGAATCGATTGACTGAGTGGGCCGAGGACAAAAACATCATTTCAGATGCCCAGTACGGTTTCCGGACCGGTAGGTCCACCAGCGATCAATGCCTGAACCTATACATGCTGGTAGCAAAGTACACCAAAACCAGCAATGAAGCCATGTATCTGGGGTTCATGGACTTGGCCGCTGCGTTTGACCATATCAATAGGAATAAGTTATGGGTACTGATGAACCAACTCGGAATCGATCCTGGGATAATCTGCACACTGAGGGAACTGCATAGAGAAACCTCTGCCAGGGTACGTTATAACAAGGATGGGGGATTGACAGAATCCTTCAGCTGTACAAGTGGCGTGAGGCAGGGATGTATTTTAGCTCCTTTTTTGTTTTCGTTATATATTAATAATTTGGAACAATCTCTTAATAATCTAAATACAGATTGTCCAAGGGTAGGGACACGTAACATCCCAGTGCTGTTGTACGCAGATGATGCGGTTCTTCTGGCACGGACCCCTAAAAGCCTGCAGATCCTTATTGATGGGTTTGTCAAATTTATGAAAGCAATAGACCTGTCTGTCAATCTAAAAAAATCATATGTAATGACAGCAGGCCACAAGCCACGGACTGGCTCCACTTACAGAATTGGCACCCACATACTTGAAAGGGTGCAAACATTCTCGTATCTAGGGGTGCTCTTTGATGAGTCACTAAAATTCACACCTCTTGTGCAGGAAAGGTGTGGTAAATTGGTGGCATCATCTGGGGCCATTTCTGGTTACGGGAGGAGAGTTGGCCGCTGGTGTCCGGAATAAAACAATGAACCTTTATGGCTCAATGTGTTGTCCAAAAACCATGTACAGCTCAGAAGTATGGGGATTTATAAATCTTGATGGACTACAAAGGGAAGAAAATAAAATACTTCGCTCAGTATTGAAAGTCCCTAATTGCACACCAGCTCTCATAGTCCACAAAGAACTAGGAAGACCCTACTTAGAGGATCTGATTAAGTTTAGACCAATCCTGGCTTGGCTTAAAATATGGACGAACCCTGAAGCTGCACTGAGCAGGTTGATTATACAAGATTGCCTTGGTAGAGATAAACATCTGAAAATCCCATGGATCAATTATGTTAAGACTAGCCTGGAAAGTATGGGTTACCAAGAGCTGTACTTAAACCCCTCACTGATCACTGCTCAGGATAAGCTTAACCTGAAGAGAATTTTCATGGAATCAAGAGTATCGGGCAGGATTACATTAGAAGGGAGCAAACCTACAGTGAGTACTTACAGTAGGCTTGAAACCACTGCAGGGATGGAACCGTACCTTTGTGTCCTCTACAATGCCCAAGAGAGGTTTTTAATGTCACGTTTTAGGCTCAATTTTTTACCTTATTTATTAGCTGATCGAGCCGGTTTTAGTAAGTCAATTGAGCAGAAGGGTGCCTGCGGCTGCGACAATAGGTCTCCGCAGGACACCCTTCATTTTGTACTTTTATGTCCTATTTACACCATCCCAAGACGTAGATTTTTAAAAGATATTCTGAAAAAGGCAAGGTTCACTCGAGACAAAGAGGCACTGACCTTTTTACAAAGGGCTAGTGACCCGTTAACATTATGTGCGGTGATAAGTTTCTTGAAATTTGCACTCAGACTCAGGGTAACTAAAGGCCAGCATTAATTATGATCACTGTAGATTCGCCAACTTGTTAGTCTTAGCAAGCTACCTATAAGGATTGTCTGTGATTAATGAATTATTTGTATGTACATAGATTCATTCAATGCTCTGTATATTGATTTAATACTGTTTTAACTGTATATATGTGTATTCTTTTATGATGGTTTTTAACCACCGAATAAAGAACTATTGAATTGAATTGAAAATTGGCTACTTGCAGCAAAGGAAAGGAGAAAAGGACTTTGTTGCCTGTTTTGTCCCCTGTACTGAGCTTGCCCCCTGTTCTAGAGGTCTCAGGAACAGCAAAGACCTCACCTTGTTTGTGGGTACCGTCTCTGAACGTCACCGCAGAAGAAAAGGGTAACCAACTCGGTCAATGAGTCTGTTGCAGGATTACGCATCCTGAAAGCACCGCCGAATGAGCCGCTGCTGGCACCGCATCCTGTGGGCACCGCACTCTGCAACAACGCTTCGCTACATGCTTCAAGGACGTCACCGACTCCATTGCTGCCTGACCCGAACATCAACCGGCTTCGTCACCGCACCTTGACCTGCCAGCACCGCAGTGAGCACCGTCTCACCCTCCAATGCAAGTCCTGGTCACACTGACTCCATCAACGAGTCGCTGTCTGCACCGAATTGTGAGGATATCGTCCACTGCAACGCTCCGCTTCACAATGCGACCACGACGTTTGCCCCAACTGACTCGCACTGATGTGTTGGTAGCAACAAGAAAGGTACTGTGTCCGAGTCTGTTGATGCTTTAGCTGGCTGGTATCGATGCGATCGGCTGGAATTGTTAGACTCTGTCATATTCAGTATCGCAGTAGCCCCAGGAGGAGCTACCAAGTTGGAAGAACTGTGTTTTATTGATTTTCCTGCAATTTAGAGGTTATTTTGCACAAGTACTATTTTTAGAGACTATTGTACGTTGGATTTTTATCGTATTTTGGTCTTGTTGGTTTTGATAAAGATATGCTATTTTTCTAAACTGGTGTAGTGTCCATTTGTAGTGTTTTCACTGTATTACTGTATGTGTTAACAAATGCTTTACACACTGCCTCTTAGATAAGCCTGGCTGCTCGTGCCATGCTACCAAGGGGGTGAGCAGGGGTTATTTTAGAACTGTATTCCCCTTACCCTGACTAGAAGCAAGGGTCCCTATTTGGACAAAGGTACCTACTTCTGCCAACTAGAGACCCCCATTTCTAACAGAGAGTAATGGGGAAAGAGTCAAGGGCAGCAAGCTTACCTTACAGAACAGACAGGAGAGATGGTTGCAGCATAACAGATCATGAAGGGCAGTAGGGACGGAGCTGGGGCACGATAAAGGACCAGACAAGGCAGGACAGAGAGGATAGAGTACGAAGGCCAGGGACAAGGGGGCAGGGCAGGAGCAGCTAGCTAACCATGGAGGGCAGGACGAATGGACACTGGAAGCACATCACACCATGGAGGGCAGCAGTGAAACTATAATGGCATACACACGGACATTTGAGGAAAGGTGAGAGGGGTGTGAGGGACAGAAGACTGACTACACAGGGTAGGTAGGAGGGGATGTGGCAGCACAGAAGACCATGCATGGGAAGCATGAGGGTTAATGGCAGCACAACGGCCATGGTGGGTAAGAGGGAGGGAGCAGGGGCATGCACAAAAGACCACGGAGGACAGAAGGGAGGGGTAGGGGTTGGACATACACAAAAGAGGGCAGAGGAAGGGGCTTCACAACGGACCACGCAGAGCAGGCAAGTGGAGCAGTTGCAGCAAAACAGAGCATTGAGGGCAGAGGGGAGTGGCAACAAAATGGACCATGGAGGACAGGAGAGAGGGGATGGGGCTTGGAACTTGAACAGGCAAGGTGGAGGTGGCAGGGACAGGCTGCAGCCACCTGACTATGCTAAGCAGGTGGAAGGGGCAGTGGCAGCTCAACAGAACACTCGGAGTAGATAGGAGTGTGGTAGGTCCATGGAATATGATGGAGAGAAAGGCGGGAGCAGGAGCATGCACACAGACATCAGCCAGTAAGTGGAAGGAGAGTAGGGGCAGCAAACTAAGCACAGAGGCTAAGCAGGAGGGCAATGATGAGGCATGGAATTGGGCAAAGGAGGGCAGAAGGAGTGGGTAGAGACATAAAGCTTAATGGAGGGCAATGGCAGCACATCAGGCAGGCAGGAGAGAGGGGGCTCGTGCATGGACTCAGACAACAGAGGGTTGGGAGGAGGTCGATAGCGCAGCAAGCTAACTGTTTAGGGCAGGCAGGAAGGTCAGTGGCAGACAAATAGCCACAAATGGCTGTAATGAGGGAGCAGGGTCACAGACTTGGACAATGGTTGGCAAGGAGGAGGGGGGCAGGAGCAGCGACCTTGGGTGGGGACAGCACAATGCCAGCCCAGGCCCTGTGTTTAACCCCCCACTGTGCATTGTGATGGGCATCCTAACATTTAAAAAAAGCCTTAGAAATTCACTGAAAAAAACAAAGGATACAGGGTCCTTATCCTTAACAAATAGAATGAAAAAACGTACAATTCATTGAAAAAAACAAAGGCTAAAGGAGCGTTATAGTTAGGCTCAGACTTCACTTGTACAAAACCAGTGAAATTCAATTAATGAGGAGGCCGCCTGGACACTCTTTCTGTCCCAGGGACCACCACCTTCCCAGGGCTCATTCAATTTTAACTGGTGGGGTCTCTTGGAACCCCCATCCCTGGAGACTGACACCTCCCCAGGGCTTTAGGAGTAAACAATGTGCTGGTGCACAGCACACCCTACAGCTCCAGTGTCTGCCACCTCCCTTAGGCTTTAATGTCAATGAATGCAGGAGCTGCTGGACACCCCCAGGGCTTTTGTTAAATTGAACGCGGGGGCACGTGGCCCCCTCCGCCAGCCCCATGGCCCACCGCCTCCCTGGCATAAACTGTTCTGAATTTACAGCAAGGCAGAGCAGTAAGAATGCTTTCACTTACAGGAAGTGGAGCAAAATTGTGATAGTAAGGCTCAGATTTAACTCAGACAAAACCAGTGGATTTCAGCAGTTATAGTTAGCTGAGCTAACTATAAATTACACCCCCTCAATGCACTGCCTATGACCTCACATATTACATCACTCATGACATGGTCAATGACATCCCTGTTGACATCACTGATGACTTCTTAAATTACATCACTGATTAAATATATTTTCTACTAAGAAATGCACATATCTGCCTCTTATATTTGCTTATTGGATCACCCCTAAACGTGCCAGCTGATCAAAAGTAGCACTTTATAAAAAAGTTTGTGGAGGTGGTCAAACGGCACCAAAGTTATTAGCAGCACAAAAAAGAAATTTCTTTTGCAAACACGGTCCTAACTATAAGTACAAAGTGGCAACTGCCACCAGAGATTATATATTCAAGATAATCTTTATTCAGCCAGAGGCCAGAAAAGCACACAAAACAAGACCACAAATGTAACAATTCGGATACAAAATATGCAAAACACATTTCACTGATTCAATTAAAATCAAAAATGTTCAGTTCAATTTATAGCACTTCGTGAGATATAAAATATGGACAGTTACAGATTCATCTCAAAACAAAGTGATGGAATGCACACCCTTCTTTGTTTATCAAGCTTAAAAGTTTCTGGTCGCTCATACCAATTGTGACGTGCAGACTTAATGTCGTGCTCTGTCCCAAAAAGCATGAATATGTTCTATCCAAAAATATGTGGCACATCCTTGCGCGCCGCCTAAAAATGCACAGCCTTAGAACAAGAACTTTATCTTCATCTTCAACAAGAATCCAATGTTACTTCCAGTACCCCGCTTTAATACTGTGTTTTTATTTCAACCTTTTCCATGTTATTTTCATTCACTTCAAAGACAGCTTAATTCCACTGTTTCAAATGCCACAGACGTGCCCATCCAGGCCTTCACTGTAGCATGTAGGAATTCATCATACAACCGGGTAGCCTCAAACTTTTCTCCACCCAATGCATTTCGGGCTCTTTGTAACCCTTTGTCAGGGGTAACTGAAAACATTAGAAAAGGACCATGAATATTTGTAAATATTCTACTTAGTTTCCTTAAAGCTAAATTTTGTGCACCATAATTTCATTATACAACGTGATATGACGTAAATACTTAATATTCTATCTTCCAGTGACTTTCTTTCATAACCCACTAACCCTACCCACCTTTCTGGTACATTAAAAAAAATTTATTAAACAAACAAGATTTTACATGCCAAAGAAACCCACATGATTTTAAGTATTATCAAGACACTTCGTACACTACCCATGCTGTTTTATACCTACTTGTTCATTACATCTGTACCTGGCAGCGTGACTACTTTCTCCATCCTCCCTGAAACCTCCAACGTGGTGCACTCTAACTCCTTCTCCAAACCATTCTCATTCAAACTACCACATGTAAATACCATCTAATATTAAATCACCGGCTTGCCCGGCATTATATTTTTACTGCCCTTTTGTAAACTCTAGCTAACATTTCAACAACTTTCGCCCTACATATAACTCTCTATCCATTTTGGCTCAACTTGTAGTTTATACACACTGATATTTGAGAAAGCCTGCTCTTAGCAGTACATATATCTGCCATTTGGTATGAGTTATATAGTTATTTACATTAACCCTTATTTAATTATTTCATTATGGTTAGTCTACATTATGATCAAGATGGCATTCTTAACATTGTGCTTCATGTTTAGATATTTTCTTTGTTTCCACAGGGATCTCTGCAATCTGATAGTTTTTGATAGTTTTTGAAGGAATGCTGAGGCTGGGATAGCTTTCTGTTGGAGGGGATTGTTGAAAATGGGTTGGCAGTGGTGGTTTTCTTTTGTTTTAAATAGGAGTCCAACAGGTCTGCTTTGGTTGTGTAATAACTTTCCAGTTTGTGAGTAAATTCCTTTTCAGCATTTTGAATTCTGTCTGAATAGTACATTTTTTTAGCTTTTTTGGTTGTGGACTTGTATATTCTGTTAAGTTTGTAAAGATGAAGTTTGTCTTGAGTGCTATTTGTTTTGAGCCAGGTGTGTTGCAACTTTGCAATTTGTTTTTTGATCTTTTAAAGCTATGCATTCCACTAAGGAGCTTTTTCCTCCTTTGTTATTTTTAGTGGTATTAGGATGCCTTTGCACTGAATTTACTGTGTCTAGATCAGTGTTGGAAATTAGTTGTGTTGCTAAGTGTTCAAAATTGAGCTTGTTCCATGGTCAATAGGTGGATTCATGTATGGTGTCTTTAGGTATGTTGTTCTGTGGTGTTTTGAGTTGGAAAGCTACTAGATGGTGGCCTGACATTGTGATTGGAGTCATCCTTTAAGAGGGAACTAATTATGGATTTGCAAAAATTATGTCTTGGAGGTGTCCAGCAATGTGTGTAGGCGTGTGGATGATCTGATGTAGATTTGTGTGTCTAGGCCAGTGACGATAAATCTTTGATTTGTCATATTGGGTTTGTTAAACCATCATCATCACCATCAAAAACTTTATTCAATCTTTTTTGTTCAGATCATAAAAGTCTATAAAAATTAGATGAAAGCAGGTATATAAAATCAGAACCAACCACAGTTCTTTTCATAAAAATTTACGAAGCATATCCGTATCAAACACACTTAAGGTCATAGAACATACATTGGGTTAAAAAAATACTAAGGGGCCTATCAGGATGGCGGGCGGACCTGAGTCTACCCGCTATCCTAGCAAGAACGGGACCACCTGCCTGCCATGCGGTGGTCCCGCACTCCTGATCATGAAGTGACCGCCACCACGGCGGTCACATCAGGCATTTTAACATTGCGGCATTGCTTCTGGCTGCAGCACCCGCCACAATGGTAAAATGCCATGTTGGGCATTTCCATGCACAACGTGGCAGGCACCGCACGTTGCCTGCCACCTTGTGCATGGACATGTAGGGGGATACACCCCGTCACCCTCCGACCCCCCCGGGAGTCCACAACGGGCCCCCAAAGCAAATCCATGACAGCCTTTCCATGGCGGCATCGCTGCCATGGAAAGGCCTTGACATCTCTACATCCTAATATGGATGGCGGTGCCTGCTAGGCACCGCCACCATATTTGAGCCCCAGCTCTGTCCGGCCAGCAATCGTAACGATTGCTAACAGGCGGAAAAGCAGCGGACGGACTTTCCGGCTGCCGCGATACCCACCGCCATCGTAATATGGTGGTGGGTAATTCACGTTACAATGGCGTGACGGTCGTCACCGCCGGCACGGCAGTGGCGATCATTATGCCATAGTAATCAGCCCCTAAGTATTATTTTTTTTTATGTAATAAAAACAGTGAATAATAAAAGAACCCAAGAATTCATTAATGGACCGCATATTTCCTTTTACGCATGCATGCCCATAAAAAAGATGCTACTACGAGCCTTGTTTGGCCAACTCAAGGTTAAGAATATGGAAGAAGAGGCTATTTTCTATAACCTTTTTATTTTCAGGGCTGACGTATTTGGAATCAGTGTTAGCAGACCCCCCTCAGCCCTCCCTGATGACGATGGTGCTGCCCTCGATTGAAAGGAACGGTAGCCATTTACAAAAATGGGATCTATTGCCCTAGTTTCCTGGAGGGAGATTATATCGCTTTCCTGCCAGATTTTTACCTATTGTTCATTGCCCACTTTATTTGCTATACCCGCCACATTCCAGGATGCTAATAGAAATGAGCTAACCTGCCCCATCTTCCGTTTGGAAGACCTTGATAATTCAATGGTTTTGAACAGTGCGACTTCAGATAAGGAAGGGCCCTCAACTGGGATAGTAAATCACCATATGTTTAGATCACCAAGGAGGCATTGGTTGGAATGTTGTGTCATAAGGCTTGAAACTTTTTCTAGAAACATGTCTGGGAATGTTGCATTGCTAGGTAGTGGTCTGTAAAGAAGGAGGAAGTTACAGGATGTATTTCACATAAAATTGAATCTAGTGATGAAGGCCTCACAACCTTGTATGATAATAGCATCTGCAATGAGATATTTCTTGTTTCCTTGAGTATTAAAGCTAAACCACCTCCTTTTTAGCCTATGCGATTTTGTATTATAGTTTGATTGCCAGGAAGAACAGCTTCATGCAACATTGAATCCATGTCCTCTCCCAGACATGATTTAGTTATGAAGAGCAAGTCAGGTTGTGTATCAGTGAGTAGGTTGTAGATGTGGTGCTTGTCTTTAGAGAGTGATCAAGTATTATTTAGTAGGCAGTCTAGAAATTGTGTTTTGGTGGTAGTGTGACTTTGCTTGAGAAGTGAGTAGTACTCTCTGAACTTGCAGCATGTGTATTATTAGTGCTGGTATTAACTTTATGAAGATAGCCATCATGTTGTTTATCTATAGCGCTATTCTTGTGCAGTCAGTTTAGAAGGCATTTTTAGGTCTGCGTGTGTAGGTGGTGGAGATGGTGGTTGAGAGTTAGTTGGTAAGCTGTGTTGTTTTTGTAGAGCAACCTTGTTGTGTGATAGACATGGAGACATGAAGTTGTGAAGAGTGGCATGTTGTTTATTTTGTTTGCATCTGTTTATGATGGAGGGTGTATGGGTTAGGGGTGGTGATGATATTGGATCCTTTGGGTCATGTGTTAAGGCTCTGAATTGTGGAATGGATGAGAGGCAGGTGAATGAGTGTTGTTGTGCTAGGATGTTTGTGGTAGGTGTTGATAGAAGATTCAGGAGTAAAGAAGATTTAGCATCTATATTTCTGTGTATTCATGAGGATGGGAGTGGCTGTTGGTTTCTATTTTGTGACAGAATACAGTATGGAGTTGTGTGTGTGATAAGCTTTGTTTTGTGGAGTAGTGAGATGAGAGATTGATGTAGTGTATTGCTGTGAATTATTTGAAAGTTATGTACTGCTGTTAAGTGAAAGTTAAGTTGTTAAGGGGGTGGCGATGTGTGCTGGAGGAGAGTGTATTCAATGTGTGAGAGGGAATGGACAGGGGTTATGAGTGTTTATGTTAGATTTGGTAGCAGAAAGAAGTAATGTGTGTGGAGTGAAGTAGAGTGTAAGGATTGTTTGGTTGAATGTTTTTGGTAGAAAGAGGAGGAGGGTGTTGTTGGTGGATGCTATAAGGGAGGTTTCAGTATAAGGTTGGTGGTGATGGAAAGTGGTCTGGTAGGAGTAAGTAAAGAGCAGAGCTGGTGTTTTGTATGAACAAAGAGTGTTTGTTTGAAGGGATTAAGGTTATTTATAATGTATAATGTGGGGTTATGTTATGTTGGTGATCTGTGGATTTGATAGTGGAATAGGATAGAGTGGTGTTTTTTATGTGAAGGTGACATTGTGTGACCGTTGGGGTGAATAGATGTGGCTTGTGGAGTTTTGTAGAGGTGTAGGTGTGCGTTTGCTGAGAGTGTGTTAAGTGTGTTAATGTGTTTGTAGATGTGGATGGGTTAAGGTAGCAGCTGGTGAATGGAAAAAAGAACAGCATTTTGGGGACTAGGCCAGACCTGGTCCAAAAAGGCTCTTGTCCTCTTGGCTCTTAGCCTCGATGCCTGGGCTGAGACACCCTGAGTCCTAGGTCAAATATCCCTAGGTCAGATGACCTTAGGCCAATAGGAACCCTAGCCCTAACCCTTAAGAACCCTAATCCTAAACCATGGAGTCAATGGAGACGTGGCACAATCAACCTATCAGAACCCTAGCCCTATCTTACAATCAAAACCCAAACCCTAAGCCCTAAGTCAAATAGAAAACCTAGCCCTAGGAACCAATCAGAATCCTAACAAGTAAGAGACTTAAATAAGTGGCATGTAACCTTGAGCAGAGGCTGGTGTATAGGGAGGTACTCCTGAAGATAGAATCTACTTGGATATAGACAGGATTGATCTACACTTGTTAGTTCCTGTTCAACCCTGCAGGTAAGGCCCCCATCTAAAGTCACAAAAAATCTAGCTTTTTGCGCACTTAAATTTCTTTTTTAAGCCAAAAATGAAAGTTACACACACTTTCCAATCACAATTTAAACCACAAAGCAGAATAGGCAGTCTCTTAAACACGCTGGTTAGGCTCCGGAATGTATTTGCCTTTTTAGCTTGTAAAACGGCCTTCTTGAGGCTTTAGCATAGTATAGGGGAAACCCAGGAGATAAATTTAAACAGCCATGGGTAGCAGAAAACAGCAGTTTTAAAGTTTCAAAATACACAGCACAAAGCCTGTGATTTTACGCCTTTTTTGCCTTTGCTTATTGGGCAGTTTAGAGCTGAAAGAAGTTGGGGCTACAAAATGGATATGCATTTAAATGAACCCTAGGTTAAGCCCTGGACAGCCCATAGTGCAGGGTACAGTGTATTTAAAAAGTGAGATATGTACTTTTAAGTTTTACATGTCCTGTTAGTAAAAAAACATAACATTTTGGTTTTCACCACTGCAAGGTCGACCTCTCCCTTAGGATAATATTGGAGTTACCACATTACATTTAATAAGGTGTAATTTCCAACTGAAAGCAGATATTCATTTCATGTTTAGTGTCTTTAGAATTGTAATGAAAAATCCTAATTTATGGTGAAGTTGGATTTCACATTATAATTTTGAAAATGCCATGTTCGAAAGTTGCCATTTTCCTGCCTTAGCTATTTATTGCCTCTAACCTGACCCTAGGTCACATGACTGGTTTAGCTGGCAGCTGGGCTTGGTGTATTCCTCCTAGATAGCCACACGCAATAGAGAGCTTAGGTGTGCCTGGACTGGCCATCACTAGCAAAATAGGAGGGGAAGCTGAGCACAGCCCCTCACACTTGAACAGCCGGTGTCCTGCCTCAGCACAAAGTGCTGTATATCCTGGTAGTTAGTCTGGAGCCAGGACAGGGTAGGCAGGATGCCTGTGAACTTCAAAGGAAACCTCTAGAAGCTTCTCACAAATTTCAAAGGCACAACAGGAAATAAATATTGGACCTCAGATACCAACTCTTCCGTGCACTTCTGGACCTGTGGATACTCTGCCAGGAAGAAAGACTGCTGTATTTCTGAAAGGACTGTTACTCTGTCAGACTGCTGTTCTGAATGACAGCTGCCCTGCTGTGTTGAAGTGATGCTTGCTGCTATCTTGCATGGTTGAGAAGGACTGGTCCTGCATCTGTTGAACCCCGGACCCAAAATGACTCAAAGTGCTAGTTGGCCTGCCCTCTTGACTTGAACCTCACGGACAGAAGGCTCCAACAACCTTGAACCCAGCACCTGGTCTCTGCCATCTGTGAGTCTGCCATCCCAAGTGGTGCCACCTCTGTCCTGGGGCCTTGAAAGTGGCCCTAATGTACTCTGCCAGACTCAGTGGAATGAATGCACCTCATCTGCTGCATGACACAACCCTGAGCAGAACAACTGCATTGCTGCTGAATGGATCAGAATTGCCACATAGACCCACATTGCACCCAGTAACCTCATCAGAGCCGCTGCTGCCCCATGTATCCTGGGTGCATGCCTTCACTTCCCTGGTTGATTGCAGCCTTGACGATAACACCAGAATTTGCATTTCAGCTTCTCAGCTCCTCAGATCCGACGCATTGCCCGGACTGATTGACATCTCCTCGCCGATGGACTTCGCATCGCAATCCCTCATCAATGGGATCGCCGACGACAAAGCAGGACCTGGTCCTACAGTCTTCCTGTGCTTTAGAAATGATGCATCGCTTAAGCTGGACAATGCATATCTGCTGTGGACCCATGCAATGCTCCATGAAGCAGGATTTAAGGAGGGGTGGGCTGTGAAATTCGGATCCTCTGGCAGAGTTTGCAGAGGTCTGCACACTCCCCGTTACCGGTGTAACACAGAGTTCAGGCAAACTCTGCCAACCACTGCGTCATTGAGTTTTTTCACACGGCTCACCAACATTATGTTGGCAAGTGAGAGCAAGAATTGACATCCCCTAGCGTGATTTTTGGGTGCTAGAATGGCACCCGGTGAGATTTTCTCAATTTGTGTAGTTGCAATCATTCGCAGTGAGAAAGCTGCACCGCTTGAGTTAAAAATCTACAGGCGTGGCAGTAAAGAAGCAGCACCCTCTTTGCACTGTGGAAAAAGCTCCTGGTGCTTGTATGTAACTCTGTGGAATTCGTTTCGCCCACCCCTAGATTTGAGTTACCTTGATCAGCAGGCCTAACAGAGTACCCGTAGCTTGCCCGTGCTCCATCGCAGTCAGCATTATGACCTTGCCCCGGTTCAGTGCGCCCAGATATCCACATTTGTGGCTTTTAGTTTTTTGGCGCTATTTTTGCTAAAATCTTTAAAAGTGAATATCTCCGGTTCTACTGATTGGATCTGTTGTGGGATCCTTTTGTGTTGTGTTTTCACTGTGTTACTGTTTGAAGTGTTGCACTAGGACTTTAGACATTGCCTCTAAGTTAAGGCTGACTGCTCTGTGCCAAACTACGCGAGGGATGAGAACGGGTTTATTTAGGGTTAGCTTGTGACTTCACCCTGAGAAGAATAGTGGTTGCTGCTTGAGAAGTGTTTCACACTCCCTCAAGTAGTAACCCAATTTCTTACAGCTATGATTTCTAGAAAAGATTTAGAATTCTTGAGCATCTTTCTGTTGATTGATAGAAAACTGTACACCTCCGCTGCACATATCTACTATATCTCTTATCCCACTTGTCGAGTGGCGCATTTAGTTGTATGATGTGATTTGTTCCTAAAGATTTGTCAAACATTTGCAGAAATGTTGATGTGCATGCTGCTGTATTACTTCTTTCACCATTGATAAGTATAGAAACAAATTAACAATCACATTGTTATAGCATCATCTAATTTCCATATGTTTAAATGTTTTCTTTTTTTTGGTACTTCCAACTCTTCTTTGTAATTGTAGGTTGATAGGTTTTTTCTTTTGAAAGATAGTATTGGTTATGTAAAAATTGGATATTCACCAAGATGAGAAGCACATGTGTTTCTCAAACGATTGTATTCGTACACACAGCTACTGTCTGCATGTTAGAAAAACACTCCCACACCGGAAGGGTGGTGGTGTTCTCCCAGACATACACTGTGGTAGCTTGGCTCGAGTGGTCAGGGATCAGGCACCGTGCTAAGCATACGTCATACCCACACAATAACCATGCGTGCATCCGTTCCAAAAACGACACTACACCTTAAAAATTATACTGAAAATATATCTCTTTATCTTCTTTTTTCTTAGTTGCTGATTAAATAAATAATAATACAATCACAGTACACAAGGCTTTTCCTGTGGAAGGGTAAGTCAAATAAATATTACTTCAACGATTCAATAAATAAGGTAGATCATAAATAATCAAGGTATAAATATAAGTGCATTACATATCAGGCAATTAAATATTATGAGGCAATAAATACTGTAAGACAATAAATATTGTGCGACAATAAATACTGCGAAACAATAAATACTGTGAGGCAATAAATAGGATGAATACAATAAATACAGTGCTCACAATAAATAATAAAAGCCAACAGTGACACTTGAAAATCAGTTCACATTCCTGAGGTACTATGGGATGATTTGACCCAATCCCAGCTTGTAGAGTTTTGGATGACCCGAGGGGTGTACTACTTGACTTGGACAAGGCTGAGGCTTAAACTGAGGTAGATCAAGGGGGAATCTAGAGATCTGGCTCTCCCACACTACACAACCCCTCTGTATTAGTCTCAGCTCACCCCTGGCACTATCAAGCTGGTTCCAGCACCTCTCTAGCCTCTAGGATGGTCTCTTGGGGCTTTACAGGGCCTTAGGCGCCCTCTATTCCACTTACTGCCCTTTTTATGAAGTTCCGACGCCGCTGGAGTCGTGTCGACGCCGTGAGGCGGTTCCGGTTCGATGTCGGTGGCCTCGGCTCGATGACAGTTCTTGTCGACGCCGGGAGGCGGTTCCGGTTCGATGTCGGCGGCCTCGGTTCGATGACGTCGGGCGGTCTTGGCTCAATGTCGACTTCGGGCGGCTCCGGTTCGATGACGTCGGGCGGCCTTGGCTCGATGTCGACTTCCGGCGGCTCCGGAGTGCGATCTCCACTCCCGACCTCCGGTGCTCCTTTCCTCAGGTTCCGGCGACTCTGGAGTGCGACCTCCACTCCCGACCTCCGGCACGATTCTCTTCAGGTTCCGGCGACTCCGGAGTGCGATCTCCACTCCCGACCTCCGGCACGATTCATCTCGGTCTCCGGCGACTCCGGAGGGCGGACTTCACTCCCCCGTCGACGCCGCACACTCGACCTCGGGTGACTTCCTCCTCGACCTCTGGTACTCTCCACGACCTCCGTCGGCGCCCTCTCTCGACCTCTGGCGGCTCCGGGTACGACGTCTGCTTTCCAGTCAGCGCCGCTTCTCCACCTCGGGCTCCAGGTCTCCAGGCTTCTCGACGTCGGACTTCAAGAAGTTACCAGTAACCAGGTCAGGAACTTGCTGTTCTTTACTTTTAAGGCCTGTTCCTGCTGTCCAGGTCCTTAAGATGGTTTCTCTTGCTTTCTCCCACACAGGGCTCCAGGCTGGGCTCAGTCAGCAGGGACTAGTATCAAGGGTGGGTTTCTGGACCCCACTCCAGGCACAAGTTTCCACCCCTGTTGCCTCACTCTTTCCTCCTTCAGTTCTGTGCTCCTCTCTCTTCACCAGTCAGGTGCCAACTGCCAACTCCAACTGCCAACCTGGAGATGCCTTCCCAACATTCTAAACCTGCCTCACACTGTCACAGGGTTCTGGAATGTTCTGGAAGGTGCTGGTAGGTTCCAGTGATGTCACAGGTGACAATGGGTGGCCACCATTTTGTGTTTCAGGCCCTCAGACAGAAGTTCCAGGGGTAGATAAAATGGCTCCCTGAATCTGCATCAATACTAAAAAGTCTGGTGGTTCCCAAAAAGGAAAAATACTAACAGGGTTTGAGGCAAAAGTGGGACAAAATAAATGTCAAGAATTCCTGTCATGCGAGGGGAAGAAAACGGTAACCAGCGAAAACGGACTACATCTCCCAGGATGCTTAGCGGTTGAGAGGTTATGTAAACAGGAGAGCTGTTACATAACTCAAGGAAAACACGCCCTTATGTAAACAGGAGAGCTGTTACATAACTCAAGGAAAACACGCCCTTATGTAAACAGGAGAGCTGTTACATAACTCAAGGAAAACACGCCCTTCTGTAAACAGGAGAGCTGTTACATAACTCAAGGAAAACACGCCCTTATGTAAACAGGAGAGCTGTTACATAACTCAAGGAAAACACGCCCTATAAAGGGAGGAACCGGGAGGTACAACGCTGTCGGATATTGTGTTTACACCGACGTACCTGCTTAGTGAAGAGCAGTGTTCCGGAGTGGTGCTCCAGTAAGGCAAGAACGGAGGTAGGTCGAGTCGTTACTCCCTGGGCCGTGTCTTGCCCCATCGTCACCTGTGAAGGACCCGGAAGCTCTACCGGATAACCATTGAGCTTCGCTTTTTGACTCGGCTGAGTCAAAGCGCAGTGGCGCTTTTGCTGGTTGGAGTCGTAACTCCCAGCCCGACCAGAGATACAGGGACTGCCAGCTGTAACGCACGCCAGGAGGTGTTTGCCGCGTTACAGACTCGGAAGTACACAGGATCGATTGAGCGGCTGCTCTCGGTTCAGTCTTCTTTGCTTGTGATTGGGGTATTGGTGACGCATCACCAGGAGGTGACTCCGCGTCCCGGTGCAGTCTGAGGAAGAGGTTGAGCGGCTGCTCCCTTCAGGTAGAGACCCCGGCTGGGTGTTTCCCTGACTCCTCGATTCTCCCCAACACTCTTCGTGCCCCTCACAGCCTACCGATTGGCATTGTCGGCCATTTCATTTCTGCCCTCTGTTGGCATACGCCGGGATCGGCGTATATGCAGAGGACGGCTAGGACCATCCGTGCTGTGGGCTGGTAACGTACTTAGCCTGGAGGATTCCAGTGACTATAACCTTTGTTTATTCCTTGTATTATTTTTGCCTTCATTAAAATAACTAAACCTTCACAAGTGGTTGCGTTCTCATTATCGTGTCTGTTAAACGATCCTGAGACGTTCAGGGCGTTACAAAATATCCGACCTTAATAACACTAACTGTCTCCCGGTCGATAACAGACATGGCAACACTTGATGATGTGCTGGCTGCTTTAGCGACCGTGCAAATTGAATTGGCTGCCTCCAGGCAAGAAACAGCCGATGTAAAAGCCAGACTGGATGCTATCCAATTGGACCCGCTCACGCCCAGCACCTCCCTCACGAACCAGACCCCTGCGGTAGTAGTGGAAATGCCGGTAGCCGTCCCCTTGGCAACACCAGAGAGGTACAGTGGGGATCCTAACACAGTGCAGGTATTCCTCACACAAGTGGCGCTACATTTATCGTGCAAACCAAGGGCATTCCCCACGAGTCAGGCTCGTGTGGCTTTCCTTATATCCTATTTGGCTGGAAACGCGGCACAATGGGCCGTACCTCTGGTGAGCAGGGACGACCCCATCTTATGTGATTGGGGTGCTTTTCGCGAGGAATTCCTGAAAGTCTTCGACAGAAGGGCTGACTCGTACACGGCGGACCGTGAAATGCTTGAGTTGAGACAGGGATCCAACGACCTGGTGCAGTATCTCAACGCGTTCCGAAGGCTGGTTGCGGAAACCAAGTGGCCTGTTGCTAAACAGACGGCGCTCTTCCATCACGGGCTGTGCGATGAGCTCAAGGACGCCGTGGCTCATATTGACCCACAACCCAAGACATGTGAGGGCCTTATCAACCTGGTATTACGGATGGAACATAGGCTAAGTGAAAGAAAGGGGGATCATGGGAGAAAAGGAAACTCCCTTCCATCCTATGTGACAGTGGGAAGTCCTGAACCTTCCACCGCATCCAAGGGAGAACCCATGGACATCGGCGCAATACGAGCGAGCCTCACAGCCACGGAGAAAGAGTCACGCCGTAAACAAGGATTGTGCCTATATTGTGGCAAAAAAGGCCACTACGTACGTGAATGCCCTGCCAAACCGAAGACGTCACGTTATCGAGCCAACCGGTCGGTAACAGCCGTGGTGGACGTACCGGCGTAAAACTAGAGGACTCCCAGACCAAAGAAGGGGCATCTCGGAGTCACTCATCCATCCCTTCACTTTCCAACTCGGTCACTAAGGGACAACGACACCTGTTTCTCACGGTGCACGTGGGAGTGCATGACCAGTGGATACCCGTTGTGGCCATGGTGGATTCAGGGGCCACTGGCATGTTTATGGACCACAACGAGGCATGCAGGCTAGGGCTAGTGCTTCTTCCCAAAGCTGTACCCGAAGACGTCTATGCTGTAGACGGAAGGCGATTGGTGACGGGGCCCATCGGGCAGCACACGGGGGTCCTTCCGATGAGATGTGGGAGGAACCATTTGGAACAAATCGATTTTAACATCATCCGAGCGCCCCAATATGGCGTCATATTGGGATTGCCGTGGCTACAGAAACACAACCCCTCTGTGGATTGGCCAACACATCGCATCGAACTGACGTCACCGTATTGCATCCTGCATTGTGGAATAAGAACAGAATCCCTTGACACAGATGAGAGCGGGAGTCAGACGGTGGCTACAGCGGCAGAAAAAGATGTGGCTCTCCCCCAGGCTTATCACAGTTTTGAGGATGTATTTGATGAGGTGAAGGCGGAAGTGCTACCACCACATAGACAGTTTGACTGCCAGATCGACCTGGTGCCAGGGGCCAGCGTTCCCAGCGGCAGGCTGTATGCCCTGACGGAGCCTGAAAACGTGCATCTCCGGGGGTACCTGGATAAACTTCTCAAGCTAGGATTCATCCGCCCGTCCAAGTCTCCGGCCGCCTCGCCACTCTTCTTCATCCCGAAGGCTAATGGGGAGCTGAGAGCCTGTTTGGACTTTAGGGCATTGAATGCGATAACCGTAAAGAATCGGTACCCCTTGCCTCTCATCAGTGTACTTCTGGAACAGGTCAAGAAAGCTCATATCTACACCAAGTTGGATTTGAAAGGGGCATACCATCTGGTGCGCATGAGGGACGGAGACGAGTGGAAGACCGCCTTTAAGACCAGGTTCGGCCTTTTTGAGTACCTCGTCATGCCGTTCGGTCTGTGCAACGCCCCGGCAGCCTTTCAGTACTTTTGAATGAGGTATTCAGAGAGGAGTTGGATATCTACGTGGTCGTATATATCGACGACATCCTCATCTATTCGTCCAGTGTGGAGGAGCACGTACACCACGTCAAAGCTGTGCTCCAAAAGCTGAGGGAAAACATGCTGTTTTGTAAACTCAGCAAGTGCGACTTCCACGTCACATCCGTGGAATTCCTCGGAGTGATGCTGAGTCCAGAGGGACAGGAGATGGCAGAACGAAAGATCAAGGCGGTGAAAGAATGGCCGGTGCCCCAAAGCGTGAAGGACGTCCAAAGTTTCATTGGCTTCGCCAACTTTTACAGGCGGTTTATAGATGGATTTTCAGGATTGGTGGCCCCAATCACACAGCTACTGAGGAAGTCCAAGGAGTTTGTCTGGTCCCCTGAAGCGAACAAAGCCTTTGAGGCCCTGAAAAGCGCCTTTGGTAAGGCGCCGGTGTTGGCTCACCCCGATCCGGATCTCCCCTACGTGGTGGAAGCGGACGCATCGGATGTGGCGCTGGGGGCTATCTTGTCCCAACGCAACCACGACACAGGGGTGCTTCATCCCATTGCGTACATGTCCCGCAAACTCAACGACGCCGAACGAAACTACCATATTGCGGAGAAGGAGCTTCTCGCAATCAAGGACGCCTTCACCGAATGGAGGCATTGGTTGATGGGGGCAAGACATGTGGTATCGGTGTACACGGACCATCGGAACCTACAGTTCATGACGGCCACAAGACACCTTTCTCCCAGACAGCTGCGGTGGATGATCTTCTTTGCGGGGTTCAACTTCCGCATCACATATCGGCCGGGGACGGAAAACCGGAAGGCGGACGCCCTGTCCCGTCAATCTGCAGTTAAGGAACCATTGCCTGCGACCGAGCATTCCATCATTTCCCCGAGGATGGTATTGGGGGTTATCCAACCGGATACTTTCCTGAGGGGAATAAAGAGAGGGATCAGGTCATTCGCATGGCGGAGGTGGCTCCTCAGTCACAGAGAATTGCAGCTGAAGGACGGGATACCCCTGAAGGGTAGGTGCCTATTGATACCCACGCCTAGGCTAAGGAAACAAGCATTCATCTGGTGCCATGACTCTCCATGCGCAGGTCATTTGGGCTTTGAAAAAACGGTGGCTAGCATGGGACGGCATTTCTGGTGGCCAACCATGAGAGTGGATGTCAGGAGGTGGGGACAGGAGTGTCCTACGTGTGCTACCATGAAGGCCGACCATGGCCGAACCCAAGGGCTCTTACATCCACTTCCGACCCCGGATAGACCATGGGATAGCATATCACTGGACTTCGTGGTGGGCCTACCGGTAGACCAGGGGATGACGGCAATACTGGTGGCGGTGGATTACTTGACGAAAATGGGGCACTTCATCCCCTGCAAGAGAGTCCCTACGGCCGGGGAATTGGCGTCACTACTCCTAAAGAATGTGGTATGACTGCATGGATTACCTGGGGTGATCGTGTCGGACCGGGGGTCGCAGTTTACTGCGCAATTCTGGAAGACTTGGTGCACTGCGCTGCATGTTAAGACCGCCCTGTCCACCAGCTACCACCCTCAAACGGACGGCCAAACCGAGCGCCTGAACCAAACGCTCAAACAGTATCTGCGATGTTTTGTGGACCAGGGCAGGGAAGAATGGGTCGACTTGCTATGGGTTGCAGAGATAGCCTATAACAACGCCACTCACAGCTCCACACAGGCATCTCCGTTCTATAGCAACTATGGCCAACATCCCAGGTTCTTGCCATTTCTACATCCGTTCAGAGAGGACAGGATTCCCGCCACAGCGGACAGGGTGGCACACATAAAAGACACGTTGATGCGCTCAAGGGCTGTCCTAATAGAGGCCAAGAGAAGATACAAGGCTGCGGCAGACAGGAAGAGAAGGCCCGGGCCACTGTACCGCACTGGAGACTACGTCTGGATATCCACAAGAAACATGAGGTTTCGAAAGAACAGTGTGTTCCATCCCAAGTACATGGGCCCCTATCGAATTACCAAGTGTATGTGTCCCGTGAACGTGAAGGTGTGCTTGCCCCAGTCATTGCGGATACACCCTGTCTTTCATGTATCATTGCTCAAACCGGCGCCCTCCAAGCCGTCTGGGACACCTAGGCCGGTATGCGTGGAGTCGGAGGTGGAGTATGAAGTGTCGGGCATACGGGCGTCCAAATGGCGCAGGGGGAAGCTGTGGTACCTGGTTGCATGGAAAGGCTATGGCCCGGAGGAGCAGTCATGGGAACCGGCTGAAGGGGTTCATGCTCCGCGCTTGGTCTCCTTGTTCCATCGGCGTTTTCCTGCCAGCGCTGGACCCGTGGGGAGCCGCTGAGAGGGAGGATGTACTGTCAAGAATTCCTGTCATGCGAGGGGAGGAAAACGGTAACCAGCGAAAACGGACTACATCTCCCAGGATGCTTAGCGGTTGAGAGGTTATGTAAACAGGAGAGCTGTTACATAACTCAAGGAAAACACGCCCTTATGTAAACAGGAGAGCTGTTACATAACTCAAGGAAAACACGCCCTTATGTAAACAGGAGAGCTGTTACATAACTCAAGGAAAACACGCCCTTCTGTAAACAGGAGAGCTGTTACATAACTCAAGGAAAACACGCCCTATAAAGGGAGGAACCGGGAGGTACAACGCTGTCGGATATTGTGTTTACACCGACGTACCTGCTTAGTGAAGAGCAGTGTTCCGGAGTGGTGCTCCAGTAAGGCAAGAACGGAGGTAGGTCGAGTCGTTACTCCCTGGGCCGTGTCTTGCCCCATCGTCACCTGTGAAGGACCCGGAAGCTCTACCGGATAACCATTGAGCTTCGCTTTTTGACTCGGCTGAGTCAAAGCGCAGTGGCGCTTTTGCTGGTTGGAGTCGTAACTCCCAGCCCGACCAGAGATACAGGGACTGCCAGCTGTAACGCACACCAGGAGGTGTTTGCCGCGTTACAGACTCGGAAGTCCACAGGATCGATCGAGCGGCTGCTCTCGGTTCAGTCTTCTTTGCTTGTGATTGGGGTATTGGTGACGCATCACCAGGAGGTGACTCCGCGTCCCGGTGCAGTCTGAGGAAGAGGTTGAGCGGCTGCTCCCTTCAGGTAGAGACCCCGGCTGGGTGTTTCCCTGACTCCTCGATTCTCCCCAACACTCTTCGTGCCCCTCACAGCCTACCGATTGGCATTGTCGGCCATTTCATTTCTGCCCTCTGTTGGCATACGCCGGGATCGGCGTATATGCAGAGGACGGCTAGGGCCATCCGTGCTGTGGGCTGGTAACATACTTAGCCTGGAGGATTCCAGTGACTATAACCTTTGTTTATTCCTTGTATTATTTTTGCCTTCATTAAAATAACTAAACCTTCACAAGTGGTTGCGTTCTCATTATCGTGTCTGTTAAACGATCCTGAGACGTTCAGGGCGTTACAATAAATAATGACGAGGAGGGACCACCCAAAGGGCTGACAGGTCTAACACGCGTCCCCCCCAGCTGAAAGTGGGGAGAGCTACCCAACCCCTTGGGAGTTCTCATCACTAAGGCGGAAATACCTTGAGAGACCGTCTGCATTGGCGTGGTCCACTCCAGGCCGATGTTCCACCTGTAAGTCCATTCCCTGTAGGGAGATAGACCACCTCAACAACTTGGGATTCTCCCCCTTCATCTGCATCAGCCAACGAAGGGGTCGGTGGTCGGTCTGAACCAGGAAGTGCGAGCCAAACAGGTATGGCCGCAACTTCTTCAGAGCCCATACCACTGCAAAGGCTTCTCGCTCTATTGCACTCCACTTCTGTTCCCTGGGAAGTAGTCTCCGGGATAGGAAGACCACGGGTTGATCCAGACCCTCTTCATTGAGTTACGATAACACTGCCCCAATGCCATGTTCTGATGCATCCGTCTGGACAATGAACTTCTTGGAAAAGTCTGGGGCCCTTAAGACTGGGGCCTCGCACATGGCTTGCTTCAGCTTCACGAAGGCCTGCTGACAAGCCTCCGTCCAGACTACCCGTCGAGGTTGCTTCTTGGACGTAAGCTCCGTGAGGGGGGCCACGATGGTACCGTATCCCTTCACGAAGCGGCGGTAGTATCCGGTGAGGCCCAAAAATGCTCGGACCTCAGTCTGAATCTTGGGGGGTTCCCAGGCCATGATGGCCTCGATCTTCGCCTGGAGGGGTTGCACCGCTCCCCTACCCACCAAGTGTCCAAGGTACACTACCGACCCCTGCCCGATCTGGCACTTGCTGGCCTTGATCGTTAAACCAGCTTGTCTCAGGGCCTGGAGAACAGCTTGCAGGTGACGCAAGTGATCCTCCCAGCTGTTACTGAAGACGGCTATGTCATCCAGATAAGCAGCAGAGAAACTCTCCATTCCAGTGAGGATCTGGTTCACCAGACGCTGAAACGTGGCAGGTGGGTTCTTGAGCCCAAAGGGCATCACACAGAACTGGTAGTGGCCATTGGGCGTGGAGAAGGCTGACCTTTCCCTAGCTCCATCAGTCAAAGAGATCTGCCAGTACCCAGAAGTAAGGTCAAAGGTACTTAGATATTGGGCAGCTCCCAGCCGGTCAATCAATTCATCCGCCCTTGGGATCGGATGAGCATCACTTTTGGTTACTGAATTCAGTCCCCGGTAGTCCACACAGAACCTCAGTTCCGGTTGGCCACCCGGTGGTGCGGCTTTTGGTACTAACACCACCGGACTGGACCAGGGGCTGCTGGAAGGTTCGATCACTCCTAGCTCCAGCATCTTAGTGACTTCACTGTTAATGCTGGCCTTCACCTTGTCTGACATCCGGTAGATCTTGGACTTCACAGGTGGGCTGTCTCCTGTGTCCACGTCATGGACGCACAGGTGTGAGGTTCTGGACTTTGAAGAGTCCAGAGGTGTCAGGGAAACAACACCCAAAGACCCCTGAGTTCCCCCTGTCTCGGTGCACAAACAAACAGAGACACGGGCTTCTCGATGGCGGCGTCAAAGACCAAGGTTTATTTACTGCAGGGACACAGAAATCATAGGAAACACACAGAGGCAGAATCTAGGAGACTGTTCGAATTGCATTAAGTGGGTTGTTTCTTAAATACAAGAAAAATGTCTTGGGGCAACATTACACGAATATTTCTCATGCCCAACCCGGTATCCCAAACAGATAATAAATAAACATCAAACAATGATTAGTTGTAGGTTTTCGGTATTCGATCAGGCTCTCTTGTCAGTTCTTCATTCTCTACTTGATCCTCCCCATCATAAAAATCGTAACCTCCCCATTGTAAAAGCCCAGAAAGAAAGGAGCAGAGCCAGGTGCAAAGGATTGAAATGTAGGATAAGAGGTGTTTATGGATCATAAACGGGCAGGGCAATCGTCTTCGGCCTTCAGTCAGGACAACGGACACGAGAACCAGTATAGCAGGACTGGCCTCAGGCAAGGGAGGCAACTTGATTCTGCCTAGTCATGCAGCGTCAGCCTTTCTCGGGGCTCGAGCTTACGTGTCCTTAACAAGGTGATCCTGCCGGGGTCATCGTCCGTTCATTGGCTATGTGAGGGCAAGAAACAAAATGGATGCCGTAGCTAAAATGGGTGCCATGACTTTACTGACAGAATGCCCTATTTTACAGTGAATTCATGCCAGTTGCGCAGCGAAAACACTGTCATGTATATAATGGATCATTTGCGGTTCATTGATACCAAAATCGTGTCAGTACTATGATACCGAATTCACGGGTTCGGATCGCTACAGAACCTCAGACCGTCCTTTTGCCCTTACATAGGCAATAACTCACTCTATGTCAGAGTCCATTTCTATGTTCATTAGGTCACTGATATGTTGTTGTAGCATTACTTTATCTCGTGATGCATCTCCGAAAACAGGTGGTCTCCTTACGCACGATGAAACACAAACGCTACATAAGGCAGGGCTACACTGAATAATGAGACAGCACGAAAATAAAAATACTAACGTAACACCGATGACCATTAGAACCTTCCACCCCATGCAGATAACAGATTCCAGAACCATCCCATTAGTGACCAGTCACCTTCCTCTACGTGAATGGAGTCGGAGATTTTGTGTAACTTAGAGATGGCCTTGTATACTGTTGGCGCATTATCTGGGATAAAAACGCAGCAACTTGATTGGATCATTTTGCATACCCCACCTCGATCTGCAAGTAACACGTCAAGAACCATACGGTTCTGTAACGTCATGAGGCGATCCGCTTGAAGCTCAGCTGTCAGGTTACTAAGGGCACCTGTAGTTTCGATAATGGTGGATTCAACTACTCGTGTTAGTTGACGCAGGTTTCTACTGTTGACCATAGGCCCCCAGAACGGGAGGAAACCTTTGAAAAAGTCTCCTGCTTCTTGGCCAGCAGTATCCTCTTTACTGAATACACCTCTCACAATTCTCGTTTTGTGATAATCCGGTGCAGCAGTGTATGTCGGAGGTAACAGTTGAGCGATATAACATGAGCCTGAAAAGTCAGCGGGCAGCCATGTATATGCTCTGTCTTGACAAACAAAATAGGTACCCTTAGCGGCTAAGAATGCAGGGGAAGATTGTGATGGGAACACGTACGTTTCAATACAGTCACTCTTCCCTAGTCGAGCTTTCGGATTCCTCCCATTTCCTTGCAAACAGACCTGACCTTGGTGGGGTACGACCCAGATCGGAGTTGAGCTCTTACGTTTGTTCTCACCCAGAGTGATGCCATATTCTGTAATGTTCCACCCCATGTAAACTCGCAACTCATCCTTGGGAATGTACGGAGTATTAGTGACATCTCTCACCATATCAGTGATTCCTTTTACCAAGGCTCTATTAGCAGAGTTATACCGGGTGGAACGCGGAGGTCGTGGAGGGTAGGTCTCTAGAGCATAGGCGAACATGGTTTGAAATGCCCAGAATGATCCATTATAACTGAAAGGCAGAACCAAATAAGGGATGCCCTTGTCCATGGTATGTGGTATCAGGCCACATACCCAGCAGTTTGTTGTGTTAACCACTAGTTGATGTTGGTGCAAGAGCTGAATGAAAGTGTTATTTATAAACTCAGAGCGTCGAGCTTGCTCGTGGGCAGGAAAAGGATGAAAAGAATGAATAGAACCAATAGTCGGGGAAACAGAAATATGGGGAGATACTGTAGACGTAACAGGTGCAAAGATCAATTGAATACCAAAAATAATTCCGCCTATCAGAGTTATAAAAACAATCAGAAGTGTCAGGGCACATTGCATTAGGAAACATTTACTATACAACATGTCATATAATTTTGTCTTGTGCACCTTTATGACTTTAACCCGTCGTGATTCAGGAAGCTCCATCTTCTACAACCGTTTGCAACGGATGGTTTGTACCTGTTAAAAACTTACCTCTGTTTATCCTGGGAGTTCCCAAGACAGACAGAAGAAACCGACCTAATGTCTGATTCCCTGTAAATTTAAACAAGGCACACGTTACGACCCTACGGTAACCCAGATGGCAAGGTGAAAGAAACATAAAAATAAAAAAATAAAAATTCTAGCAAACTTCCTGATTGACTGGAATGCAGTATGATCAAAACAGTTTTACAGTCTTTAAACAGAAGGGCGATAATGCAATGTCATTAGTTCATAACATGAGAACGTAGATTATATCTGTACTTTCCGGGTCTTGTTTGGTCTGGAAATAGCTGGTCTACAGGTGCAGAAATGTTCGACTCCACAGGTGACAAGTGTTCACTTTGTGCAATACTTGGTTCAGGATTCAAAGGGGCGGTTTCTGCTGAGGTGTCAAAGTTCTGCGTTTCGGTTCGTGGTTGGTCCGTTAGGTACTCTGCATCACTGAAAAGGATGTGCCTAGGAACAGGTTCTGTCTCGGTTACACCAATTCCCTGTCTAACCCAATTGTCATAGGGGAGTGGGAGTGGGACACGCTTCGTGTGGCTGGCGTGCACCCAATTTTTCCTGCCAGCTAGGCGTACTGCAGTTCTGGTTACGAGGAGGACCTGGAACGGGCCCACGAATCTTGGCTGAAGGTTTCGAGTGCGCTCAAAGTTCCGCACTACAACCTGGTCGCCAGGTTTCAACGTATGACCTGGACTCTCCGGCAGTTTAGGCAAGGATTCGAATACCTGTTGATGAATAAGGCTCAGTTTAGCAGTCAGATCATGAAGGTAATCAATCAACATTGGGTATTCTATCTGTCTGAATTCCTTTGGCCTAGGGACTCCCCAAACATTAGCAGGGCGGCCGAACACAATCTCATATGGGCTAAGCCCTACTCGAGAATGTACAGTCGCTCTGGTGGACAGTAAAGCTAGGGGCAGTGCGTCTGGCCAAGAGAGACCAGTGGAAGCTTGAATTTTCGCAAGCTTCAGCTTCAGGGTGCCATTGTATCCTTCCACCAAACCTGCTGACTGTGGATGGTTCGCACTGTGGAATTTTTGTACAATTCCTAGACCTGCACACACACTCTTCATAACTTTCCCTACAAACTCACTTCCGTTGTCTGACCAAACAATCCGTGGCATACCATACCTAGGGAAGTATTCTTTGAGGAGGATTTTGGCAGTGGACATGGCAGTGTTATCCTTTAATGGGTATGCCTCAATCCATCTTGAAAAGGCACATACTACCACTAGGACATACTTAAGATTGTTACACCTGTCCATGTGGATATAGTCCAATTGAATCACTTCAAAGGGACAAGAAGGGGGAGCAAAATGACCAGTTGGGGTTGGGGTTCCCTTGCCAGGATTATGCATCAGGCATACCATGCAGTTTTTCACCACTCTTTCCGCACACTTAGTAATTCCATCGTTCTTCCATACTGGAGCTAACATTTTACAGATCCCTTTCGAACTGATGTGCGCTGCTCCATGCGCCATCGTGACTACCGCAAGTACATACGCGTCAGGTAACATCCAACGTTGCTGCTCAGACAGATCAATCCAACATCCACTTGGATCCATTTTACCCGTTTTCTCCTTCCATTCATTCTTCTCATTTTCAGTTGCCTCATTTTGGATTGCTTTCACACTGTCAATCGTATTCTCACACATTCCTGATTCAGCAATCCATCTTGCAGACGTTGCAACATACATTCGGCTCGTCATGTTCTTGGCCGTTTCTTTAGCGACCTCATCAGCAAACGCATTCCCTCGGCCAACATTATCCGTAATCTTTCGATGTGCACTGCACTTCACAATCGCAACTTCATTCGGTAGGGTCAGGGATTCTAATAGATCGTTGACTAATTGTCCATGTTGGATCTTAGTTCCGTGGGACGTGAGAAAACCTCTTTCTCTCCAGAGACGCCCAAAATTGTGTGCGACGCCAAAGGCGTACTGGCTATCAGTAAACACATTCACTCTCTTTCCCTCAGCTAAAACACACGCTCTTGTCAATGCAATTAATTCTGCTGCTTGGGCAGAATTCTGACTCACTCTTGCAGTCTCAACAATCGTACTCAAAGTCGTAACTGCATACGCGGCCGTCACATCACCATTCTGTAGTTTAAAACAGGACCCATCGACATATAACGTGCCGTCTGGGTCTGATAACGGAGTATCTTTCAAATCAATTCTACCTTTTGTCTCTTCCTCAGTTCTGAAACAACAATCATGGGGCTCTGAATCACTCGACTCCTGAGTAGTCGGCAACAGTGTTGCTGGATTCAATATGTTGCATCGCTTGATCTGAATGTGACTTGCCAAAAGCGTCAGCTCATAGCCTGATAATCTAGTACTGGTGAGGTGCTGAGTTTTCGTTCTATTCATGAGTGTATCCACAGCATGTGGAACCATGACTACTAACATGTTGTTCATGACTAGTCCAGCAGACTGTCGAATAGACACTGCGGCTGCTGCCGTGGCTCTTAAACAACTTGGCAATGCTCTGGCTACCGGATCTAATGTGGATGAAAAATATGCACAAGGCCGTTGTTTGTCGCCGAATTGTTGTGTTAATACACTCAATGCACAACCTTCTCTTTCATGGACATATAGTGTAAACGGCTTACTGTAGTCAGGAGTACCCAACACAGGAGCTGAACACAGCGCATCACGTAAGTCAGAGAAGCTCTGTTGACATTCATCAGACCATGGCAAAGGGCTCGGAACACCTTTTCCAGTCAGGGCTACCAACGGTTTTGCCATGAGAGAAAAATTTGGGATCCATTGCCTACAGTATGACGTAATACCCAAAAACGCACGCACTTCTCTTTGTGTGCTTGGTACAGTCATCTGTGAAATTGCTTTGATTCTCTCTGGGGTCAACCTTCTTCCCTCCTTTGACAAAAGATGACCTAAGTAGGTCACTTCTTGGCAACAATATTGTAGTTTAGAAGGTGACACCTTGTGATGTAAGTCTGACAAATGACGCAATAAAGAAATTGTAGCTGCTTTGCAAGTTTCCTTGTCATCAGCAGCCAGTAAAAGGTCGTCTACGTATTGGATCAGAGCAACACCATGAGGAAGTACAAGAGCGTCTAATTGACTTTTTAATGCTTGGCTATAAATTGAAGGGCTTTCACAATAACCTTGTGGAGCGCGTTTGAATCTGAAACTGCGTCCTCCTAATGAGAAACCAAAAATGTCTCTACTTTCTTCTGCTATGGGAATGCTGAAAAATGCATTTTTCAAGTCGATCACCGTAAACCATGATACCGTTGCAGGAATCAACGTCAATAATGCAGTGATATCTGGGACTACAGGAAACTGTGGAATCACTATTTTGTTAACTTCTCTGAGGTCAATCACAAATCTGTAAATTGGTGGTTTAGAAGGGTCAGTACGTTTCAGAATTGGCAGAACAGGACTATTGCAGACGTTTCCTCTAGTTTCCTCTATCACATCTTTCTGTATCAAGTCTTTTACAATTAGTAAGAGTGCTTGTTCACCTTCGTTTGAAATCCGATACTGTGGGATTCGTGGAAATTTAACATTCGCTTTTAGACTTACCACGTAAGGGGGAATTTCCAAGAGACCTACATCGTTGGGACCAGTTGCCCAAAGAGTATCAGGGAGAGAACGCAACTCCGGTGGGAGCTTGTCCATTGACATGTACATCGGGGAGATGACTCCTTTACCTAATGTGAGCTGTACTCCCGAAGGAGAACAGTACAACGTCGCATGCAGGCGTTTCAACAGGTCTAAACCAAGCAGATTCTCATTACAACCGGTTGTTAAAATGAGGGGTGCTTCTAGCTCGCATGGCCCAACAGTGATAGATAAAGGACTGCACACAGGATTGTGAACAGGGGCGCCTGAGAAACCTACTGAAGTGTTCGTTAAGCCGGACAAAGGTGCGCCAGGGAGTTTCGCACGCATGATTGAACTTTTTGCCGCACCAGTATCCAACAGAAACGGTTCGACCACGCCTGAGGTAACTACTGTGACATAAGGTCCACTCTGATCAACTGGAACTGATACTACTCCCTCTCTCTGCCTGCGGCTGTCCTATTGTTCGTTTCTTTGAATCTCTTCATTATGATCATAGTAATCTTCAACATGATACTGTGGAGATCTACCTAGTTGCGCAGGTTGTACATTTCGCTGATCGAAATAATTTGATTGGCGATCAGCCTGTGGTGTCATCGTACCACGCCCTCTACCTCTAGGAGCTTGCATAAATCCAACATTACCTCTCTGAGCTGGGACACCACTAGTTTGTGGGTGTAGTACTGGACACTCATTCTTATAATGACCCTCCTTTTTACAATAGGCACACTGATTCCATGCTAACTGTTGTCGGGGAAAACTATAATTAAATCTCTGGGCCGTCCCTTGCTGGAATTGTGGCTGCTGCTGAAACTGGGGTCGCTGCTGTGAGTCTGACTGATTCGAACGAGGCGGATATGCCTGTTGCAAGAGAACTTTGGTTTTTAAATCTTTCGTTTTCTTTTCTGACTTTTCCTTCTCTTCTTTCTCTCTATTCTCGTAATACTGTGCAGTTGCAAGTATCTGTGCTGTCGTCGACACTGCCCATGCACTTTCAGAATCCTTTAACTTGTTACTAAGCTCAGGTAGTAAATTAAACATGAACTTATCAACAAACAATCTCTGACCTCCCTCGGTACTCATATCTTGCCCACTGTGATCTACGAAGGTCTCTTCAAATCTAGTGAAGAAGTCAGAGCCGCTTTCGTCCTTCTTTTGCTTGCATGCTGATAGTTTATCCCAATTTACTCGTAACGCTGGCATCAGCGTTTTCATCAGGTTAATTATTCTGCCAGGTAAGTCAGCGATCAGAGGTTCAGGTTTAGCTCCACCAACCTGCTGTGCGTCTGCCGCTACGATAGCTGGCCAATCACCTCCTAAGGCGACTGGGTGGTTCTCTTGCCGAATCTTGGCCCATATAGGTTGTGGTACCACATTACCAAACAGCATTTCAATGTCTGCCAAATTCATGATACACGATTGGACTGTCTGTGTTAATTCTTTGTAATAACCAGCAGGATTCTTACGAGGGTCTGGTAATGCTTGTTTTACTGCTAATACTTCAGCCCGTTTCCAAGGAATGTGTATCCACACTCTCTGGAATTGTGCTGGAGCAGCTGCAATACCCAAGTTCGCATCAGCGGCAACTGCTTCGCGCCATATGGGCGGAACTTCTCTCATCGGATACTGACCTCGTCTTTTCCTAGTTATCGGTGTACCATCAGGGTCTCTTGTCGCCCGAAAAGGGGACTCATCCCTATAAGCTAAAATTAATTCTATCGCTCTCCCTACTTCTGAACCTATCACCATTCCTGCGGCAAATTTCTGCTGAATATTTATTAAATCAGAAGGGACGGAATCTAAGTCACCATCTTCCCATTCCTCACGCACAAGAGAACACATCACGTCAAAAACATAACGTTGAGTTAGTTCATTCCACTGCATAAATGTGTCTAATACTCTTCGTGCATCATACTTCACAGCTTTCGACATCCACCTAAGAGTTGTCGAATCTAACGTCTCTCGTTCCTCGGGACCAGGAAGCTGGCTACGTCTCTGTATAGAGTCAGAAACGGGGGTCCCAATTAAGGACCGGTAAAGAGGGGTTAATATATTAGTTACAGAGTCGGTTATTTTCCGACGAACGGAAAGCGGAGTCAGAATGACAGGGCTTGGGGACAGGGCAGCTGAAGCAGATGAAGTAGTAAGGGTAGGAGTAGTAGGTAAAGCAGTTTGCGAAACGATAGGCAAAGGCGGAATAGGCGACCCAGGAAGAGGGGGTGCCGTAGGATCATTGACCACGGGAAAGACAGGAGCTGGATTCAAAGGGAGTGGAGCACCTATCCCAGGCTGACCAACAGCTGGCTGTACAACAGGTAGTAACTGTGGTACTGTAATACCCTGTGCATATGGTGGAGGTGAACTCAACAGGTAAGACAACAGGGGATCCTTTTCAGGGTCCTCTATCGGCTTAGCAGGACAAGATGGCAATACAGGGTAACATTTATCAATTGCCAAATTATGTTTTCTACTCGCCATCTCCATTGCTTTCTCGGTCTCGTTGACATGCAGCTGCCTAGCAGACTCCATTAAAGTCAACCCTTTCTCTTTCTGTTCTTTCTTTGTTTTCCTAATTTCTCTCTGTTTGGCTTCTTTGCGCCATACGCGAAAAGAATCAAACATCGCCGGCCGGGCTTTTCTCTTAAACAACTTTGTTTCTAAATTATCTAGAATTTCCGTTTCGAAACTACCATGCGGTGGCCAACTAAGGACACCATCTTTCTTGGTATAACGGACCCATACTTCATTATACGTAATAGGACCCACACCATGTCTACAATAGAGCTCATATGTAGGAGTCCCAATCGGAGGAACCAAACACGACTCCTCCAACCGTGAATCCCCGTTGCAACGTAACCAGGACATAAAACAATTGTTACCCTTAGTCATGACTACAAAGACAAATTCCAACGAAAATGCGCAGAGAACTTAGGCCTACCAAAGTGAACCAATACCAAATACCAAGATTATCTTAACAAGAGCAACCAATGATAATCTACAAATCCAAAACGTATCCGAATAACAAAAACTGAGCACAACCCACTTAATACTTAACTGAAATATGGAAGACGTCACCAAAGAGAACCCGTCTTCGTCTCGCCGTACTAAGGTCTGCACCTCGGGTCCAAGACAGGGCGACAGTCAAGGCAGCGGTCCTCTGTAGCCGTCTGGGAACGGGAACCCTCGTGGAAGAGATCGTCGGGCCACTTTTACGACATGCAGGGATCGATGAAGCGGGGTACCTCCCTCCGGAATCTTCACACGAAACTTCTCGAACTTTTCAGGCTTTGGACCGGTACCGGATGACGTCGCCCCACGTTGGGCGCCAATTTGAGGTTCTGGACTTTTAAGAGTCCAGAGGTGTCAGGGAAACAACACCCGAAGACCCCTGAGTTCCCCCTGTCCCGGTGCACAAACAAACAGAGACACGGGCTTCTCGATGGCGGCGTCAAAGACCAAGGTTTATTTACTGCAGGGACACAGAAATCATAGGAACCACACAGAGGCAGAATCTAGGAGACTGTTCGAATTGCATTAAGTGGGTTGTTTCTTAAATACAAGAAAAATGTCTTGGGGCAACATTACACGAATATTTCTCATGCCCAACCCGGTATCCCAAACAGATAATAAATAAACATCAAACAATGATTAGTTGTAGGTTTTCGGTATTCGATCAGGCTCTCTTGTCAGTTCTTCATTCTCTACTTGATCCTCCCCATCATAAAAATCGTAACCTCCCCATTGTAAAAGCCCAGAAAGAAAGGAGCAGAGCCAGGTGCAAAGGATTGAAATGTAGGATAAGAGGTGTTTATGGATCATAAACGGGCAGGGCAATCGTCTTCGGCCTTCAGTCAGGACAACGGACACGAGAACCAGTATAGCAGGACTGGCCTCAGGCAAGGGAGGCAACTTGATTCTGCCTAGTCATGCAGCGTCAGCCTTTCTCGGGGCTCGAGCTTACGTGTCCTTAACAAGGTGATCCTGCCGGGGTCATCGTCCATTCATTGGCTATGTGAGGGCAAGAAACAAAATGGATGCCGTAGCTAAAATGGGTGCCATGACTTTACTGACAGAATGCCCTATTTTCCAGTGAATTCATGCCAGTTGCGCAGCGAAAACACTGTCATGTATATAATGGATCATTTGCGGTTCATTGATACCAAAATCGTGTCAGTACTATGATACCGAATTCACGGGTTCGGATCGCTACAGAACCTCAGGTGAGTCCTACCCGGAACAAGGGAGAACAACGAAGAGTACTGTCCCAGGACCTGGCGGCAGTCCTCCTGCTGTTCAGGAGTTAGAGATGGGGAGAGAATCACTCCCTCCACCGACCCATCCTTCTCTTGAGACGCAAACAAATCGGGGAGAGGCTCGCTTTCCGCGTCCACTGCTCCGTCAGTCACCATCATCAAAATGACTTCGGGCCTCTCGTGGTGGGGTTTGAGGCGGTTGGCATGCAGCACCCGTAGGGGCTGACGAGGGGTCTTAAGATCCACCAAGTAGGTAGCCTTACCCATCTTCTCCAATACCTCAAAGGGTCCTGACCAGCGATCCTGGAGGGCGCTAAGCTCTCCTGGTTCGATCACCCACACCTTCTGGCCAGGCTCCAATTCCACCGGGTGAGCGTTGTGGTCATACCACGCCTTCATTACTGCTTGGCTGGCCTCCAAGTTGTCAGAAGTTTGATTCCACAACTTAGCCATTTGGCTTCGGAAGGCCAGCATGTAGCTCACCACGTCCTGGGGAAGCTTCCTGGGAGTTCTTTCCCATCCGTCTCTCACCAGGTTGAGAGGTCCACGTACAGGGTGCCCATACAAAAGCTCGAAGGGGCTGAAGCCCACTCCCTTCTGTGGCACTTCCCTATAGGAAAACAATAGACAGGGTAGGAGGACGTCCCATTTCCTCCGCAGGCTTTCAGGCAGACTTCTGATCATGCCTTTCAAGGTTTTGTTAAACCTCTCCACCAGACCATTGGTCTGGGGGTGGTAAGGAGTTGTGAACCAGTAGGTCACTCCACACTCCTTCCACATGGCCCACATGTACGCTGACATGAAGTTGGTCCCCCTGTCGGACACAACTTCCTTGGGAAAACCCACTCGGGTAAAGATTCCCATCAGGGCCCTAGCCACAACAGGTGCTGTTATGGTCCTCAGAGGTATTGCCTCTGGGTACCGTGTGGCATGATCCACCAGAACCAGGATAAACCTGTGACCAGCTGTAGTAGGTGGATCTAACGGACCCACAATGTCGATGCCCACCCTTTCAAAGGGGGTGCTAACGACAGGAAGTGGTTCCAGGGGAGCTTTCAGCTTCACCCCTGTTTGTTGGCTTGGCAAGACACACATGTCCGGCAGTAGGTATCGGACGACACTTTCATTTGAGGCCAATAAAAGTGTGGGACAAGACGGGCGAAGGTCTTGTCTTGCCCCAGGTGTCCTGCCAATGGGATCTCGTGAGCCAACTCCAGAAGGAAGGCTCGATAACGTTGAGGGACTACCAAGGCTCGTGACGATCCATGTAGGGGTGCCTTGGGTTCACTGTAGAGGAGGCCATCCTCCCAGTAAACACTGTAGTTCCCTTCAACGTTCCCTGCTGCCTGGGCTTTGGCCTGTCGCCTCAGTCCCTCAAGGGTAGGGCACTCCTTCTGGCCCTGGCAGAATTCCTCCATGGACGGGCCTCCCTCCACGTGCCACTCGGCCGGGATGGGTAGGTCCTCCAGTTCGGTGACATCCCCCACCGCAGACTCCTGGTCCACCACCTCCGGTGGCCTATCCGTCCTACGGGGGGCGGACACCGAGGCAGGCTCCTCCTGTCCTCGGTTCTTCCCTTGACTGGCAGCTGGCTGGGCCTTTGTTCCAGGCTCCAGCCTGAACGAACTCCCTCTCCGGGTAGTCGCGGACCCTGTGCTCACACAGGCCCAGACAGGTGTACCCAGCATCTCAGTGTGAGTCCGGTATTCCACCTCTTTCCAAGCATTGTGCTCCATGTCATTCCCTAGCAGACAATCGACTGGCACGGCAGGGCTTACGGCAACTCGAAGTGAACCTGCAACCCCTTCCCATTCAAAGGGAACCTCGGCCACCGGATAGTGGCCCATTCTGCCGTCAGCCATCGCAGCAGGGTGGAGTACATCGGGAATCACCTGCTCTGGAGACACCAGTTGGCTACGCACCATAGTCATACTGGCTCCTGTGTCTCTCAGAGCCTCCCCCCTTTGGCCGTTGATGGTGACCCACTGCCCATACTTTATAGTATTTGCGAGCACCTGGATCTTAGGAACCATCTCCCGTTCTCCCAGGGACACTAAAGTGACACCCGCCCACTCCCTTCCCTTAATTAAAGGCATCTCTTCCCCGAGCACTACACTAGCTACTCCGGGGGCCTTTACTCCAATGGGAGGGGGTGGTCGTTTTGGGCACTTCGCATCTCCCTTATAGTGTCCAACGCCACCGCACTCGAAGCAATGGACAACCCTTGGCTGCTGACTCTGGCCAGGATTAGGGTTTCTGCGTGGGTTAGCCCTAGGGGTGAATCCTGTTCCCTTACCTTGGAAATTATTTTGGGGGCCTTTGGAGAACTCCTTTTTCTTTTCCCCTCCCTCTTTCTTCTGGGGGGCGCCCTGTCCGGCCTTTTGAGTATCCCCTCCAGTCCCCCTTGTGGACACCCGGGTACTAGCCCAAATGTCCGCCTCCTCAGCAAGCTTCCGGGGATTGGTCAGCTTGCTATCCACCAGGTGTTGACGCAGTTCAGGGAAACATTTTTCGAGCAGGTGTTCCTTCAATACTAAATCAAACAACCCCTCGTAGTTCCTCACTTCACTGCCCTGAATCCAACCCTCTAATGCCTTCTTTGCATAATCCAGGAAGTCCACCCAATTCTGTGTGCCCAGTTTGTGGCTACCCCGGAACTTCTGTCTGTATTTCTCGGGTGTTAGTCCAAACTTTCGTATGAGCGCCACTTTCATGGTGGGGTAGTGGGTCTGCTCATCCTGCTCTAGGGCCAATAATGCATCCCTACCAGCTGGAGGCATGTCCCTGTACAATCCCCCTCCCCAGTACTTCTCTGGAACCCCATGGGCCCTTAATGAGACCTCATAGGCCGCTAGCCACTTGGCAATATCGTCGCCCACACTATAGCTAGCCACTATGTCTTTCGGCAAATAGGGTTTGGGTTCCCTGGTGAACTCTCTTTCTTCGCTGCCACCATTAGGAATAGGGTGTGCCCCGGCTCGTAAGATCTGGAGATCTATCTCCCTTAACCTCAGCTCATGAGCCATCCTCTGTTCCTCCTTCTCTTTCTCCAGCCTTGCTAAGTCCCATGTGAGCTGTCTTTTCTCCCTCCGGTCTGTTAACTCCACTTCAGACAAGCCACCGCTAGAGGCACTGCTGCCCTTCCTAGAAAGTGTCCTGGGCCCCGCTAACAGGTTCCCCACCTCAGGTTGGTACAACCCAGCTCCCTCACTGTCGGGCTCTCTATCCCTGTCCTCCTCCTCAGCCTTGCTTTCCCGTCGTGCCTCCCCCCAAGCCCTTAAGCTGGTTTGGAGTGCACCCTTCTTTGCTCCTGGGGCACAATACACCCCCTCCCGCTGACAAAACTCCCTGAGTTGGGCCACAGTGTACGTTTCTAAATTCTCCAATACAAACTCCATCTTGCCCACTCAGGTCAGAGGACAGTTATTTGCAGAAGCTATGCAGGGGGGTACCTTTTATAATACCTCCTCCCACCACCAGAGTAAATTTTAAAAAACAAAAACTCACAATTAGGAAGTCCGCTTGGAGAAAACTCCCGGTGTAGGCCTATGGACTACCCACAGTTATTGTCGAGTATACGTAGGCACAGCTCTATCCCACCGCTGCCACCAATTATGTTAGAAAAACACTCCCACACCGGAAGGGTGGTGGTGTTCTCCCAGACATACACTGTGGTAGCTTGGCTCGAGTAGTCAGGGATCAGGCACCGTGCTAAGCATACGTCATACCCACACAATAACCATGCGTGCATCCGTTCCAAAAACGACACTACACCTTGAAAATTATACTGAAAATATATCTCTTTATCTTCTTTTCTCTTAGTTGCTGATTAAATAAATAATAATACAATCACAGTACACAAGGCTTTTCCTGTGGAAGGGTAAGTCAAATAAATATTACTTCAACGATTCAATAAATAAGGTAGATCATAAATAATCAAGGTATAAATATAAGTGCATTACATATCAGGCAATTAAATATTATGAGGCAATAAATACTGCGAGACAATAAATATTGTGCGACAATAAATACTGTGAAACAATAAATACTGTGAGGCAATAAATAGGATGAATACAATAAATACAGTGCTCACAATAAATAATAAAAGCCAACAGTGACACTTGAAAATCAGTTCACATTCCTGAGGTACTATGGGATGATTTGACCCAATCCCAGCTTGTAGAGTTTTGGATGACCTGAGGGGTGTACTACTTGGCTTGGACAAGGCTGAGGCCTAAACTGAGGTAGATCAAGGGGGAATCTAGAGATCTGGCTCTCCCACACTACACAACCCCTCTGTATTAGTCTCAGCTCACCCCTGGCACTATCAAGCTGGTTCCAGCACCTCTCTAGCCTCTAGGATGGTCTCTTAGGGCTTCACAGGGCCTTAGGCGCCCTCTATTCCACTTACTGCCCTTTTTATGACGTTCCGACGCCGCTGGAGTCGTGTCGACGCCGTGAGGCGGTTCCGGTTCGATGTCGGTGGCCTCGGCTCGATGACAGTTCTTGTCGACGCCGGGAGGCGGTTCCGGTTCGATGTCGGCGGCCTCGGTTCGATGACGTCGGGCGGTCTTGGCTCGATGTCGACTTCGGGCGGCTCCGGTTCGATGACGTCGGGCGGCCTTGGCTCGATGTCGACTTCCGGCGGCTCCGGAGTGCGATCTCCACTCCCGACCTCCGGTGCTCCTTTCCTCAGGTTCCGGCGACTCCGGAGTGCGACCTCCACTCCCGACCTCCGGCACGATTCTCTTCAGGTTCCGGCGACTCCGGAGTGCGATCTCCACTCCCGACCTCCGGCACGATTCATCTCGGTCTCCGGCGACTCCGGAGGGCGGACTTCACTCCCCCGTCGACGCCGCACACTCGACCTCGGGTGACTTCCTCCTCGACCTCTGGTACTCTCCACGACCTCCGTCGGCGCCCTCTCTCGACCTCTGGCGGCTCCGGGTACGACGTCTGCTTTCCAGTCAGCGCCGCTTCTCCACCTCGGGCTCCAGGTCTCCAGGCTTCTCGACGTCGGACTTCAAGAAGTTACCAGTAACCAGGTTAGGAACTTGCTGTTCTTTACTTTTAAGGCCTGTTCCTGCTGTCCAGGTCCTTAAGATGGTTTCTCTTGCTTTCTCCCACATCAAGGGTGGGTTTCTGGACTCCACTCCAGGCACAAGTTTCCACCCCTGTTGCCTCACTCCTTCCTCCTTCAGTTCTGTGCTCCTCTCTCTTCACCAGTCAGGTGCCAACTGCCAACTCCAACTGCCAACCTGGAGATGCCTTCCCAACATTCTAAACCTGCCTCACACTGTCACAGGGTTCTGGAATGTTCTGGAAGGTGCTGGTAGGTTCCAGTGATGTCACAGGTGACAATGGGTGGCCACCATTTTGTGTTTCAGGCCCTCAGACAGAAGTTCCAGGGGTAGATAAAATGGCTCCCTGAATCTGCATCAATACTAAAAAGTCTGGTGGTTCCCAAAAAGGAAAAATACTAACAGGGTTTGAGGCAAAAGTGGGACAAAATAAATAATGACGAGGAGGGACCACCCAAAGGGCTGACAGGTCTAACACTGCATGAATCCTTTTGTCATCTGAATTGAGAATATACAATCCTGTTAAGTTTGTAACGCGAGAAAGAGCAATGTATGCCAAGCCCTCTTTGAATACTGTAGATTTATTGTTAATAAGTGCAAATTCTAAGCTTAGTCGTTGTAATTATTTGCATATTGTGACCACGTAATCCAAATAAAGAGAAAACTGCTCTCTTTAAATGTAGAAATCTTTGCTAAGTAAGAATCTTGCTATACATCAAGATACCTTTTTTTGATATTCAATGTGGTCAAATTTTACCATACTAAATTCAATTTCTTCATTGTTTGGAGACATTGCTCAATTTACCGGTTCTTGTTCTATAGTTTTTACACACATTTCTCTAATTTTGCTGTCACAAACCTGAGTTTCCCATAATTTTACAGTTTTTATCTAAAGCTTTCTAATCGACATGTCGAGTCCGTGAGTCTCAACTTTATCCTTGCAAGGGTGATGTGCAGTTTCTTAAATTTCCACATGTAGCATAACATTATTTATTTCAGCTCATTCTTGAAGAGTTGGTATTAAGCAACCCACAGGTTGTGATTGTAATGGAAGAAAATGCATAACTTCAGCAGGTGACTGAAGATCTGGAAACAATATACGTACATGTCATTGATTTAGCATAATGTATGCTTCTTTTGTCAAAATGCAAATGTCATGTAAAACTTTAGCATAATATTCATCATTAGCTTGTCTCATATTTTGTGTTAGTTCTCTCTATGAAAATGTCATCCAAATATGTATGTTCCCTATACTTCCTAATGTATTCTGAAGATGGCTCTGTAGAAGATTTTTGAAAATGTTGTTCACCCTCAACAGGTGTACGTTTGAAATAATTCTCCCAAAACAAAAACATGTTTACCTCCAAAGAGTACTTCGCAAAATATTTGCAGTGCTTCTTTTATCCGCGAATGAGCAATAGCCAACATTACGTTTATTACGATGCTGACTTAATCTACCATCAAAAGTTTACCTTTCTTTAAAAATCTCTCAGATTCTTGACATGTATCTTTATTCAATCTTTAATATTGCAATTTATTTTGACTTCCCACAGGCAGCAATAGTAGACAATGTAAAGTTATTTCTTTGATATTATGTGCTGCTAATCCAGTAGGAGCTGTAACCCCACAAGATAAATTAGAATTGGTGGCTTTTTTCACACAAGCAGTTATTACTTTATTAAGAAAGCTTTTCCTTATTCCAGCTTGGCCAATGACATATAGACATTTATTTTCATGTTGAAGTCCATGATCAATAGAGTGAAATATCTCTTTGTATATTTGTAGTTGTTTTGAATTTAAAAGTGATACCAAGTTATCCCAATTTTAAAAGGTATTTTTTATTTGGTCCATTGCAACCCCAACTACTTCCATAGCAAACATGCCTTCATTATTAGTTATTGGCTGTCTAAGTGGGTCAAGAATTCTGGAATTCAAAGTATTATTAGTTGTTGGAGTATTGTGTTGTATGTCTGCATTAATTTTATTGTCCTCAACAATTTTGTGTTCTAGCATTTCTAAATATGTGTGCAATTGAGCTAGTGCAATATCATATTTATATACGTGAAAGGCATCCTCATAAGTTTCAAAGGAGCCTATAATGTCTTTGTGGGAGGGATGGGTGGAAACAGAAGCAAGGAAGCTGGATGTGGGTAATAGTGGAGCATTTTATTGTTCAAATGGTTGAATAGAAGAGATGACAAAAAAGGGGTTAATGGGTATCCATCATGAAGACAAAAGTTCACCGTCAGTTTAGTTTCAAACAGGGTCCGAACTGAAAATAAGCTTTCTTGATCCTGTCCTTTCTTTCTGGTATCTTCACTGTTTCCTCTCTTTCATTGCCTTTAGGTGCCTTGTCATTCAGGTGGGGTCCCCGGAGGCTTGCAGAGGAAGTAAGCAACAAAGGACAAGGACACAGTAAGTACAAAAATAAGGGAATGTCTTGTTCTACCCTTTTACCACACCCGGGTAGGAAGAGCGTCCACACAAAGCAATATAACAAAAATAAGGTGAAGGAACATAGAAATGATCTGTGCCGGTTTTGGTGTAGATTCAGTGCTAAGAAAAGGGTGATAAGGACATGATTGGGATTCTGTTTCTCCTTATAACGTGCTTATATTGTGAGGTGGAGTATAGGTAGTGCCCAGGAAATAACAAGGAGTAAACTGGGTAGCCACGTGATAAGGGACTACCTCTCCTGCTTTCCCCAACCTCTGTCCCTTTGAGCTTTCACGTACCGTGTTTAGTCGCAACTCTCCTGAGTTGCGGCAGCTCTTTGGACGTCCTCTGACCACCACTCCTCACTCCACATGTTCTGGGCTTCCTCCCTTTCAGCTCCCTCTGGGTCGACGCCCGTCTTGGTCAAGTCTTCTCCAGTGTGGCTGCATTCGTCGCTTCTCCTTCGGTGCTCGCTCTCCTTGCGTCTTCCTCCTTCTCGCCGACAACTTCCTTGTTTGAATCCTCTTGTCTTTTATGCTCGCTGATTGATCCGTTGGTCGTACTGTCGCGATCCCGGATTGGTCCGACCAGCGTGAGACGGGACTTCAGCCCCGTGGGACAAAACATAGTCCTTTCTTAGTGTTCCTTCCTCCCTGGCAAGTTCGTGTGGACGCGGGAAGAAAAGGGATCGTGGTGGTGAAACAGGGGGTAAGTCGGGTCCTACAAACGGGTCCTGGGACGCTTCCTCACAGTCTTCTTCCTTCCATCATGGTTTAAATAGGTATGGAAGTGCCAAGTAGTAGAATTCTTTTTACTCCTCTGTCTCTACTCAGTTTACGGTGAATAATGAGACCAGGTTTACAGTGAAATATTAAACATCCATTGGTTTCTCAAACTGGGAGTTTTCCAGGATTGACATCTTCTAGTACATTTTCTTTTTTTTTAAGTAATGCTGGGATACTTCATATAGTGATAGGTTTTCTAATACTGGACTTATGTTTGGGTAATATGTGCCCAACATGTTTGTTTTTAAAATGTCTTTGTTAAGTGGATCAAAATTTGCAAGCTACTCAATTTAAGGTACGCTTTTCAGAACTCTTTGCCATCCAGTAGACAATCCCAACTCAGACAGTCACGTGCTTCATAGCTACTGACCTTTCTATGAGATCAAACTTTAATGCTAAATTGGTATAATATTTTTAATTGAAGATTGCTTTGTATCTGGTTTTCCAGCTTTAGTAATGTAGGATGTAACATAACATGCAACTGCTGTACAGTGACCTGTGCCTGGATTCCAAGCCAGATCTTTCTTTTTTCTGACTCAGGCACTTGCTGTGACAGTTTCCCAAATAGTTTCTGGTGCTGCTTCACGACCTCCTCCACCAGAACTTGCAGCTCCTTTGGGCTGAATTTGAGCTTTCGCTTCCTCTCCCCTCCTTCCCTCTCTGTGTCCTGGCTGGCCATTCTTGCAGTCTCCAGGTCTGAATCTGGCAGTTGCTCTCTTCCTCTCCTCAGCACTCCCAGCCTCTCCAGAGTCTGCTAATTGTGTGCACCTGCCTGGGTGTGGCCACTCCCTGGTTGGGTGGGGTTGAGGTTGCACAGGATTGGCTGCTTGGAGTCATGTGTTGTTGAACTGCCGATTCGGTATTTACCGATTCGGTATTTACCGATTCGGAAAATACCGCTTCGGTATTTACCGATTCGGTAAATTCCGATTCATGTTTACCGAATTTTACAGATTCGGTAAAGTTTACCGAATGTTGACCTACATATAACTTACCGATTCTTAAATACCGATTCGGTAAAATTCGGTATTTATGAATCGGTAAAAATAATTTACCTACATATGGCCCTTAGTCATCTATGTGTTATGATCTCCCAAGATTGCAAGTATTCTGTGGTGATTTTCCTGTAACAGCAAGTCTGACAGATGAGATAAATTTGTTGAGGCTTCCTCTACGTAGAATTGGTCTTGCAATTCTAAAGTAACTTTTAGGGTAATGTTTTGTTTTGTTACTATGTTTCCTTGGGCCGTATTCCCTACACTTATGTGACACTTATGTTCAAATAGTTTCTGATTGCCTTTTTTGTTTGGTATATCACAAGTCACATCCAAATTTAGGAACATCTTTTATTCATAGAAGCATGTGGGGCACTTGTTTGCTTGATACTCTTTTCTCCAAAAGAAATCAAGTACCTTGCCAAGGGGATATTTCATTTTGTTTGTTGAATAAGGAAGCATAGATTGGAATTTGGTGGTTGAAATATCTGTAAACACTAGCAAAATCCAAAGAACATACTTCTGCAGGAGTTATACTGTCAATGTCTGCAATATTACCACATGCTTCTCATAAAATGTTATACAAGTCGTCCTATGCATATTTTGCACTGATTAAAATAATAAACCATGCAAGTGGTCCCAAATTACTGAGTATACATTTGAGTTCTCTCTCTTCTAAACCAATATTTATTGCTCACATGCCATAATGTTGATTACGTTATATTCCAGATTTTCATCTTGGTGAACAACCTTTACAACCTGGTCATTACACCACGATACATTTACATTGCGGTCATTACAACACAAGTCATTACAACGACATGTGCTGGAAAGCACTATACACTAAGGAATAGTATGATTTACTATTCCAACACCTTCCCAACAGTTATGTAGGCTGGAGTTGTAATAGTAAATCATACTATTTCTAAGTCCAGCGCGCTCCAGCGCAAGTCGTTGTAACAACTTGCATTGTAATAACTGCAATGTAATGTACCGCAATGTAAATCATTGCGTTGTAACGTCACATATTCGTCATCTTTCTTGTGAATTAAATTGTGTGCAGTCATATTAGTAAACATAGTTCCAAAACGCATAGTATGTGCAATAGCATGTGATGTAATGGAATGTTCACTTTTATACAGGAATGTGAAAAGGTAAGAAATGTCTTGTCACAAACATAGATCCTCTGATTACAATCTGGCTGCACTGTATTCTATTGCAGAAATCTGTACATGAGATAAGCATACTGTCCACTGTTTCCCAGTGGGGAATACATTCTAAAAAAAAATTCCCAGACATGAAGAAGCTCTCCTCTAGCTTCCTTCATCTGATAATGTTCTAACACACTACCCATAATCTATCTTGAGTGTAGTGGGTGTATACTGTAATTGTCAAATATTTATTTTGCTTGTTCTTGTTGAATTTGTTCAAATTGTCCACGCTCAATTTTGACATCAAAGGTTAATTAGTTATAAGACATGAAGTGTGAAATGTCCAGGGGTATGAAGTTTTTCTGAAGATAAGAAATAACTTTCTGAAGTTTCTCAATCCTTATTAGCTGCCAAATATTTCAGTCTTTTGTTGGTACACAATTAACCAAAACCACTACAGGTTCCTCTACTTTGAGTTGTATCTGATGACTGCTTAAACTTTTGTTAAAATCTAATGGTATGAAAAAACAACTCTTACTTTGAGTGCAGATAGTACTTAATGTGGCTGAAAAGTTGCAGATTTAGGTTGCAATCGAACAATAATTTAACAAGTATGTACAGTTTGAATTAGAATGCTTTCTTATACATTAAGTTGCTTAAATTCTGATGGATTTGGATTAAGTTCCAAATTGCTGTGAATAGCACATGAAGGTATAAAGTTATCATCAAGTTTACCTACAAAGTAACTGCAAATTATCCGATACTCGAAAACATCATATTTTTCTTTCATAAATAGATACAGTGTAACATTTCACCATGCTATTTTTTCCTCATTTTTATTCTTCACAGCACAATCAATAATTTTAACATGCTTTTTATAATGTGTTCTTCAACAGTAAATGCAAATCTTATTTGGTATTTCAACATTTTGTCTTGAAATTCCATAATATCCCTTTCATAATTGGTGAAGCCCGTTAAAGTATTCTGCATTTGATTCTTACTGAAAAAAACCTCTGGACAAATATTACTTTCAGAAAGGCCACCTAAGTATTTGCACTTTATGTATGGCATAATACTGTTTACTTGTGAAGCATTACAATGCAGTAAGGCATTATTTAATTGTTCTAACTGCAATAATGGTCTCTTCACCAAGTATAAAGTGCGCACAGGTTTTCTAAATGTTAAATGATGAGTAGAAAACATCTTAATGTGATGAAATGTGGTGTCAGACATATCATTTTATTAAGTAAAGGAATGCACTTGTTCAGTAGTATTGCTCCAAAATGGACAGAGGACCATATTTTGCAGCAAGTAGATTTTTTTAGGTGGTGATAATTTTCTAAATGTTATCAAAAACGTACTTAGCTTCTCAATGGAAGTTTGGCGAACGTCGCAAATAGAAGTGCAATTCCCTTTATATTCAGGTTTTTGTTTTTATCCGTCTGATAAATCTTCGTTACATAATGATCTTTCTTTTTTTTTTTCTATTCCCATTACACCAGCCTTTATTTGTTACTTGCAAGATACAATTATTCTGTTGCTTGGAAATCTCCTCATGAAAATAGGGTTCAGTACATGATGTATTTTTTCATCTCCCTTCTGAAATGTTAGTTTTACTTAATTTCTGTATTTTACACTTAGAAATTAAATGGTCTAGAGTTTTCATGCTATTCATGAAAAAAATGAAAATCTTCCTTTTTACAAAAAATTTTAGTTTATGATAAAAAGATTGTAAAGCTCTTGATTGCCCAATGGGAGTCTTGGCTTCAGCTGAAATGACTGCTATAACAGTGCAATCTTTAAACACAAGATCAGCAGGCTGTAAAGAGCCAAGTATTCAGAGCTCCTAAAGGCCAACAGATTTGGCATTGATTTCAAAGTAAGAAAAAGTTTGGTCCAGGCTTTGGAGGCTCCTGCTACGAAGCCCCTGCCGCCCCATGAAGCACGCCTAAACCTGAGAACTAGTATTAGCTTGGCCGAAGTGGATCTCAGTGTCCTGAAAAGCAGGTACCACCTGAAACTGTTGATGAGGAACTCAGATCCATGATTATACAAAGCCTTATACAAGATACTGATGGCCTTAAAGAGCACTCTCTGTCTGACTGGAAGCCATTGTAGCTTCTTAATAGAATTGGCCCCAGAGTGAGATCTAGGAATTTTAAATAAAATCCTAGCTGCTGCATTATGAGGGTTTGTAATTTATTTATTACTTGCTGGTGAGCCATTAGGTACAACCTGGTTGCGTAGTCAATTCTTGACATGACTAATGAGGTGACTACTGTTTTCTGCAGGTAGCAGGGAATGAATGGAAGAATATTTTGTATTAATCTCAAGGTGTAGAAAGCAGCAGATGTGACAGCTTTGGCCTGATCCATCAACAAGAGTGAATCATTAATGGTTACGCTTAGGTTTTTTACTTTCCTGACAGGCGCAGGGAGGGAACCCAACTCTGCAGGCCACCAATCCGGAGGCCAAAAAGAGGGCAGCGGCCCAAAAATGAGCACCACCGTCTTTCCGGAATTCAATTTCAGACAGTTTTGGCCATCAAAAACTGACAGCCTGCATACAGTTGCGAAAGTTAGAACTGCCTGCTACCTCTCCGCTCTCTAGAGAGACAACACTCTATGTGTCGTCAGCATAAGATGTAAGAGTGAAGCCGAAGGATCTGACACGGTCTGCTAGCGGCGTTACATAAATGTTAAAAAGTGTGGGACTAATGGCTGACCCCTGACGAACGCCACAAGGCAGCGAGAATTCCCTGGAAGAGAACTCTTACAACTGTACTGACTGAACCCGTCCTTTAAGAAGGGAGTCCAACAGCTTCCAAGTCTCAGACAACACGCCTTTCCTGCTCAATGCTTTATCAACAATATGTTAAAAATATATCGTGTGTTTCAATTTACCAATGCTTTTCCTTATAAATGGAAGTGTTTGAAGGAGAGTTTTGAGCTGATGATTTAGGAAGTGCATTGTCATTAAATTCATAATTGTGTCTCTTCTTGTAAAAGTAATTTTTTTTAAAAACGTTTATTATATAAAGTTTCTAAACCCTAGCAGTGCCTAGACTTTGTGTGGTAATTGTTGAGCAAATATTTTTGTACTATTTAAGGAAGTCTTTTTGAAATACTAGATAATGCTGCGGTTCTCTCAGGTATACTTTTGTTTTGGAGTAGGCATCTTTCTTGGTTCGCATCTGTTTAAATTGTTTTTACCTATTGTACAATATCCATTGTTTTCTTCCTGAGGTATTGGTTTGTAGGCATTTTGTTCAATGGGAGCTGATCTGGCAGAAAAAATGTATAAGACAAATCAGTTTTGGTACTTGGCGTCTAATATAGTTCGGAATACATTGTCAATTACTGAACTAATTCAATGTGAAAATAATATAAATCAAGCCTACATACCTCTTTTATGTATCAAGCTATAGGTGTAATTGATGATCTTTGTGATCCTACTTCAGCGGAATATCTATGTAACAGTTGCTTAGTTGCATTCTTTCCAACAGTGACCACAATTGCAATGGTGGTTAGGGTTCTTTGGTAGTATTGGGCTTTGTTTCTAACTCAATTACAAATATTAAACAGTCACATAATTCTAACTTATTCATTGTATATGTTGTCCACTTATCTTTTGGTTTTCACTGTCATGGGATGGGTCAATGTGATGTAAATATATTGTGTAACACTTTATATATTTATTCTGTTTGTTATGTAGTGGTGTACTTCTTTTTATTATCATGTGACCAGAAGTGTGTGTTTTAGAGGGATTTCTAGTACATGTAGATCTTCATAGCATCAGTCTAGCTTATATATCCCGATCATTCCATAATTTGGTAGTGTTGTGCTTCTTTAGTAACCCAAAAGTCATGTTTCTCAATCAATGGCCGCTTTTCAAAAGCAATCAATCTCAAGCGGTTTCCCAATGGCTAAATGTGTAAAGTAGCATGTATTAACTTCTGTGGGTGACTATTTGTTATTGTTGTATTTGAATGGGTCGAGTTTGGGTTGTTGGCCATAATTTTATTTTTGGAAGCAGAAGAGCATGCAAAGAATTCCTACTTGGAAGATCATCTAGGTTTGAAAGGAGAAGACATTATCTAGATTGGAGAAAGAGTTTTTAGATTTCCTCATTTACTTCCTTTACTTTCCTCTCTTTGTGCATGTGGCAATCCACACTTTATGATCATCTAATGTGATGGTAATGACATTGGATAGATAACGAAAGGGAGACTAGAAATGATGATGGAGTACACATTTAAAGTTAATATGTATGTTTCCCAACACTCAGTTTGTATTTCTAACATCGTCAGAGACAAAAGTAAATGAGGTCTGCTGAAAATATAGCAACGTTTGCAAAAACTCAAAGACATACAAACAAGACAGTTTATACATTTCTGAGAGATAGCAGAATATCCTCTATTTATTATTTAAATATTACATTTAGTGAACCTGAATTATATCATCCAGATGGATTCCGTTTCACTAGCTATGGAAATCAGCTACTGATTGCTACGAGCAGCCTTACCCTGGTGTTGCTGTGATCTTTCACCAGCAGAGAGCAGCAGAGAGCCGCAGAAGCACGAGAGTGAGCAGCAGTGAGCCCCGAACAGCAGTAGCAGCAGCAGCGCGTTCCGTGCTTTTAGACACCGCCGGACCCCCGGCTCCCCCCCCCGGGCCTTCTGGACCCCGCAAGCCCCATGTCCAGCTTAAGCCTCGGAGCCCACGCTGCGGCAATGTGAATGAGACAGAGGGGATAGAGGAGACAATGGAGATACAAGGGTTCCAGTCCTGGTTTTGTCTTGCCGCTTTGGTTTGCCGCAGCTCCGGGAAGCTATCACCGGGAGGCCTAAGCGGGCACAGCTTACAAGCCAGCCTGCCCGCTCCTATCCGCCCACCTGCCTGCACCTATTCTGCATCCTGAACCTAGCAGGTTTTGTGGGGCCCCGGAGTGTGAGTGCGAGTAAATCAGCTGAAAGGCGGCGAGAAGGAAAGCATCAACCGACGGCCAGCCCAAGGAGTCTCGAAGGACTAAGGAGGCAGCCTGCAGGCTCGCTGTATCACTCACTGCATAACCTATTGCCTGGTCTCCCTTGCCAGCCCCAGGAACAAGAGGAGAAGGGGCCTCAAGAACCACCAGCTCAGTGCAGATGCAAGAGGCGCAAGAGAAGCAAGAAGAGCAATAAGAGCAGAAAACGGCAGAGAAAGAGCAAGCAAACAGGCAAGTGGAAGCAGGGAGATTGTATAGGCGAATTACTGGGCCCCTCAGCCCAGCCCCCCTCCCCCCGTGGCAGTAACAGCATAGTAAGAAGCGGGGGAGGGGGGGTCGGTGTCAGGGAGGCCCCGCTGGCAAATATATCCAGCCCACCCATAGCGTTTAAAAACACAGGCTCTCTTGCGCCCTGCATATTTCCGCCCTGCACTGGAAGGAAGTGAATAGGAAACTTTGGGAGCTATAGACTTCACTACACTCCCCCCCGGCCATTGAACATCTAACATACAATATTTAACATGAGGACTAGAAATTCGACCCAGGTCCAGCACCCTGAGAACTCTCGCCCTCATAAATCAGCAAGGAGGCAAAAAAGAAAGTTGCTTTACCCATCCAGCAGAACGAACTCTGACCGAGGTTCAGGCCGCGGGGAAGCTTCTCAAGACGGTGCCTTCACATTTGGTTTGGGGACACCGACAAAACCATGCCAACAAAAGGCCCTCACCCCAGACAACCACTTGGTCTGTGGGCTTAGTCCCGAGCCCCAAAAGATCACTTCTGAGTCCACAGGATACAGAGACATAAGAGACTTCTTTTACCTCACGGCCCCAGCAGCGCACTCAGCCAACTACTCCAGAGCGGACACGACTCTGATGGAAGCACCTAGTAACACCGTCAAAGCCTCAGTTTTAGAAACATCTCTGCGCTCAGCCCCATCCAGTCGGCCGAACACCCCACTGTCCCCCAAAATAATCATTCTACAAGGGCCAACCTTAACGGAGCCCACCAAAATGAGTTTCCAAACAGGCAACGATATCAGCCCAAGCTGCTCTCTCACACACCAGCTGGCTGACTTAACTCCGAGCCAGTCTACAGACGGGGAAACGAGATCAACGCTGCCATGAGAGCCACAACCAGTTCAACTTCTGATTTTACTCATCTCCAGGCTACCACCTTTTCAGCGTCTGGAAGCCCAGTCCAAGCTAACGATTCTAAGTCCCCTTGTCTAGGGAGCAGAGATAAATGCAAGGATGAGCAGTCACCTATAATTGCTAACCACCTAACATTAATTAATGAGGCGCTACTTTCCATGGCAAATGCAGCCATAATGCACGCCGACAAACTCGACATTCAAATAACCATACTACAGGCAGTGGCTGGCCTGATCTCTGGGATAGACACTAAACTGGACAATTTGAACTCCTTAATACACAGAGCACAGACAAACACCTCCTACTCGATCAAACCAGTGAGCTGTGGCTGCAGCCCCATACTCCTCAAGCTAGAAAAACTCCCAGAAATAATGAGCACGCTAATCGTCGATCTCAAAGACGATGCCCGAAGAATACGGAACAATGAACCCGCCCACCAAAAAACAGACGGGCTATTTAACATCACAGACGCTTACTCAGGCAAACCTGATCCAGCTAATCCAGCTGAAGTAGATAACAGATTCGGCTTGGAGCCCAGCGCCAAATCTGACGAGATCACCTGCCTTCCAAATCTCCCCCGAGAGAAAAACAACAATGAATACAATATTGAAAAACCAGAAAGCTCAGCTACTCGACATCTCTCCCGAAAAAATAAAAAAAGATTAAAAAAACGCAACAAGCATTGCAAACACAAGTCTGTCTCGAATGGTTCAATTCGACAATGGCTACTGCCCGTCTGCTCAGAGCCGCTCGAACATTCCAACGAGTCCCAGGGGGCCACGTCGCAATCCGCAATCAATATAACAACAACAAACTCAGCATGTCACGATGCTCCTGGCACGACCACTTTCGACCCCATTCTGGGCCCAGCTGCCTCTTCTGCCCCCCGCTGGGCAGCCCCTTCTGGTCTGGGTGCCCAACAGACTTCGACTGTGTTACATTTTACCCAGGTGAATGAAGCAACACAGGGCTCCCCTAGAGATCGTTTAGCAGAGCTGAAAAATCCTTCGCTCAGAAATTATTTAATCAAAAGTAAGAACAGACAATCACAAGAGTCGCTAATCAAAACCGACCTGGACACCTTCTCGGATACAAGCTCAGTGCCACCTAGGTCAATGCCAGGGCTCTCCGCTGGGACAACAACAGCCACGCCCCCCCGGAGACGAGCCACTGAGGGCACGGCAGCCAGCCTAACTATCCCTTCTACACTGGCCACTGTCACAATCCCGGTAACTGGGACTCAGACCCAGTCTCACACAAAACAACAGGAACGGAAAATTTTGCTATATCCAGAGTATGTTTCTCAAGGTAAATGGGACACCCTCAATCGCAGCAACCTTCTGAAACTCTGTGCAAATATCCCCGGCCTGGAAATGATAAAAACAACAGACATTGAGAGCGTCTCTTTTCTACCCCGAGGCCCTTATGAGACCAACGAAACCACTGAGCTAACCTTTACAAGTCCAATTCCGGCAGAGATTATGAAAAATCACCATACGCTACTGGACAGCTGGGGCATAAAAATAAAGATTCAACCCTTAGAAAAATATCCACTGATACTGAAAACCTGCGGTTTGGAGACCCGTCTGGCTTCTTCAGAGGGGAACACAGGGCGGCAGGAGGGCATGAGTGCTGCGCGGGAACCAACACCGCATGTAGTCTCTGTCCTACTTGGATCCAAAGGGGGGACGACCTCCAGCCCAGCCAACGAAACCCCAATTAAAATAACAACTAACTTGGGTCAGGGCAAACGTTTCTGCTGCGTAACGGGAAATATCAACAAAGACTGGTCTTGGTTGCCGCACATTTTAAACCCCAGCACCTAATAGTTGCCCCCCCAAAAAACACTCTTCACGACCACCGACCATTAGCAGTTTAAACATCATGTCCTGGAACGTTGCAGGGATAAGCAAATTAACTCAAAATCAAGCGGCAGTGGACTTTCTAGAAGGCGCCGACATAATCTGCACCCAAGAAACCTGGGCAGTCAAACCCATATCCTTAAGGGGGTACGCCGAATTTTGCAAACCAGCTACAAAAGCTAACATATTCGGAAGACCCTCAGGAGGGATAACGATTTACATCAAGCACTCGTTGTGAATCGAATTCACTGAAACACCTTTTACCTCACATTTGTTCCTGGCGGGCATCCTGAAAGGGCTTCACTCGTCCAATGGCCCACTTCCCATACTCTTAATCAGCGTATATTATAACCCCCATGGGCAGGGGGCCACGGACTCCAGGTCACAGCTGACAAGCCAGCTAGAAGCCTTACTTCTGCAATACCCCCTACTGGACTCCATCATCCTTGGGGACTTAAACACTCACAACATAGGGGCCATCCAAAGCCATCCCTCCGGGGCAACAAATGTCTTCAATGCTTTAATTAAATCATATAACTTGGCCACTGCTCATGTGGTCTATTTAAAAACTCATCCAATGGCCGCCATAGCCCCCACTTTCAACAATCAAACAACAATTGACTATATCATTTTAAGCAAAAATTTACAACCTCTACTGTCAAACTACATAGTTCACCCACGCAATGAAAGCGACCACGCTGCCCTAACAATTACCTTGAACCTCACAATGGAAACCTGCCCTAAGATGATCTGCCTCAGGACTTCCACTGGCGAATAACTGTATAACCTTCCGAGACGAATTAAATGGGGGCCTGTGCCGGCCACCAAGTTCGAGGTCTGGAAACGAGCACGGGAAGGCTGGCCAATAAGTCCCAACCCGGGGGGTGTTATAAAAGAATGGGACAGATTAGCTCCGGATCTAGCCCTTGTGCTCCGTGACAACTCAGCAGGTTGTGCCCGAATGTATGTACCCCACAAACCAGGAACCAACATGGCAATTAAAGAGAGCGCCCGAAAACTAAACGCCTTATGTAGAACACACAGAAAAACCGGCTCTGATCAAGACAAAAGGCGATTAAAAACCGCCGCAAAAAATCGCTCAAAAACGGTGTGGGCTGCTAAGCGCGACCACTTAGATGCTCAATGGCTGCGGATTTTTGATCTGTTAAGTCCCTGTAAAACCCAAGAGTTCTGGAGCTATTTAAACACCCTTGCTCAAGGTCATAATCACAGAGAAAACTCTCTTGATGCACGTTCTTGGATCAGTCACGTACAGACATTATATCAAGACGACCAACATAGTCTCCATTCAAATAACGACCATGCTGGGACTGGCGAACCAGACTCTTCCGCCAAATTTAAAGTTGACCTTGAGACAGCTTCAGTCACCAGAATTTAAAAAAAAATCAGACACAACGGAGCCCCGGGTCCCAATGGCTTGCCCGGCTCTCTGTTTAGGGCACACATAGAATTCTGGTCCGTGACTCTGACGCTTCTCTATGCAGAATGCCGGCTTCTAGCGGATGTGCCAGACTCCTGGAGAGGGTCGCTCCTTCACCCAATCCATAAGAAAGGCCCAAAATCCAACCCGAAAAATGATCGCATGACCGCTCTTCTGGACATCGAGGGCAAGGCCTACGCCAGTTCCATCTTGGTAGAGTTAACCCACTGGGCAAATTCCGAAGGTCTTTTACCATTCTTTCAAACAGGGTTTAGATCTGGGGCATTGACGATTGATAACATAATAGCCCTTTCTTACCTGGCCCATCAAGCAGTTATTCGCAAAGGCCTCCCTCTCTTCGCATGCTTTATTGATTACTCAGCAGCGTTCGATGGCGTAGACGAACAATCCTTTGGAAGAAGCTGGCGCTTTGGAACATTAACCCTGCGCTGTTGAAAGCTATACAATCATTATACCATAAAACGTGGGTCAGAATTAAACTCTCCAATACCTCAGCAACAGAGAAAATAAAAACAGACCGGGGTTTAAAGCAAGGGTGCGTCTTAGCTCCGCTCTTGTTTAATTTGTAAACCGCCGACATGGGCCAAGCCTTGACAGGAGCAGCACTGGCCACGCCGAGGATCGGGGATACCAAGATACAGCTCATCCAATATGCCGACGACCTGGTACATTTAGACCACACCAAAATAGGTCTACAAAAAGCTCTGTCGGCCTTGGCAATCTACAACGCGGCCCACAAATTGGTGGCCAACCAATCCAAATCTAAAGTTGTCATCTTCGGCCATCACCCGAAAAAGAAATTAGCAAGATGGAGCCTTGGCCAGCTGACTCTGGAAAGCGCACAAAAATACAACTACCTGGGCGTTTGGCTCACCGAATCCAGGCGTCCGTGTGCTCAACTGCACAAAATTCAAATGAAAGGGAAATGCATTACCTACGCTCTCTGCAAATTACAAGCTACTTTGCACAGCCCAACCACGACGGCCATCCGAAGAGTCCTACGCGCAAAATTAATGCCCGCTCTCACTTACGCTCAATTAGCATTCCCTGGAAAACTAACGAAAGAACTAGAAAAAATTCATTGCAGTGCCCACAAAAGGTTGTTTCACCTACCTGCATGCACCCGAAACACATTGGTGCACCTAGAATTCTCTTTGAACCATCAAATGCTGGAGGAGACGGCCTCTCTGTGTAAATACTACTTTCTTACTATTGCGGCCCAAGAGAAATCTATGAAGGCAGTTTTAAAACATATCTTCTGCGAACCTGGGAACCCATGGTCAACTGCCCTCGCAGCCGGAGCAGTCCAGCTCAAACTAGCCTTGGAGAATTGGAACCCTAAGATCATTATGTACTCCGCCATCAAATGCACACTTAAAAAACAAGTCCGCATCCTCTCTCGCGCTCTAGACCTGGAACTGTTGGACAAAAAAGGCCTCCATGAAAGTCAAACCCTGCCACAAAAAGGGTTCAACTCCAAACACCATCTCACGCAGGCCGTGGGCAGAGCAGCCTTACTTAGGATCTTGGCATCCAGATTACATCCTCTGCCACTTCAAGAAATATACAATACCAGACGGAGAACAACGGCGATCAAGGGCTGCCGGCTCTGCAATTACAAACACAAGTCTTTGGCCCATCTTTTACTTTGTTGCCCGGCCTTGCGCACAGCCCGCAGTCTCTATCTACGGCCAATTCTATTACAACTGGGCACCCGTACAGCCAAGGAGGCGATCTCTCAATTGTACACATTGAACACAGTAAAACATATGGCTTTGTTTGGCAAATTCATCAAACAGACTCGATTACTGCTGACGGCTCCACCACTTAGAGACCCAGTCAATTGCAAGTCTGCTTGACGTCCACGGATTTTAATTATTGCCTTCTTTTAAATGCTGTTATCTTTTTTACAACTTTGTTATATGCTAAGGTTTTAAGTAACCAGCAATAACATACTCATTCATTCATTCATTCATTCATTCATTCATTCATTCATTAGCTATGGAAATCATATTTTTTTTCAAACCTAAAATGTTAGCTTATCTAACATATTTAAGTTTACTATTTTGTTAAAAAAAAAACAAAGGCTCTTTTAAAAGTCACACTTTACTACCGATAATCAAATTAAAATTTTTTTTAAAGTATTTGTATGTTTTTTGGTAGTGCAGGACTTTCTAGATATTACTGCAATAGTACTGTGGGGCTCCATAACATTTTTTAAACATATCAAAACATATAAAAACCTATAACACTTATTTAACCAACCTGTGCTCAATGTTTTCCAGTGCTTTATTTGTTGCTCTACTGTCCAGTGTAATACATTTTCAGTATTTGCTAGATTAACACCGAACACAAACCAAGTGCATTCTAACTTAATGGCTGCTGTTTACGTTTTGAAAGCTTTTCATTAGCCAAACATATTCTCTTTTGTCATTGACATGTACCACAGTAGTACTGCAGTACTACCACGGTACTACAGTGTCTACAGATATTACTAAATTAATCTGCCTTATAACTTACCTAATACTGAACCATTTGGATTCAAACACAAAAAGGATCATCTACATACACTTATGTATTCATATCAAGTCCCATTAAAGTGTGGTAAGTCATTTTTGGACTATGCATGTGTACAAAGTCTATAGAAAATACATTGAGGACAAAGCCTGTTTTGGGAACCCTCTTTTTTCTTTGCACTTCCTCAGTGAATCACTGCAGAACTTTGCATCATTCGTCAGTCCAGAAAAAGTAATAGGTCTTCAAAGTTTTGTGGCGATTCGTCAAATGGTACTCTGAAAAAACCACAAGTTTCAGAGCCATTATAGTTAGGCTGACATTTCACTCATATAACACCAGAGAAATTCAGCTGTTATAGTTAACTGAGCTAACAATAACTTGCGCAACCGCAATGTACTGCTGATGACATCACATATAACATCACTTATGACATGGTAAGTGACATCACTGATGATATTATCCAGTGACTAAGTGTTTCTTAAAAGTTTAAGAATTATATAAATATATATATATTCAACACAAAGATGATGACGCGTGTGCAATTTTGTATCTTTTTTTTCCGCCGCTACCAAACGCGTTTCGACTGACAAGCAGTCTTGCTCACTGGTAAATGAAATTCAAAACGCGGCCATTTTTTAAAGGGCATGACATGCATTGGATTAAAAATACAACTGTGATTAGCATGAAAACAGACTCGTAGTTTTTGCCATGTTGACAAAGTTGCAAATTTAGAATTACATTCTTAATACAACCAATCACTTACTATGTTTCAACATTGAATTTTTCTGCTTAAAACATTTTTACAAGTTTAACACCCAATTTTTCATGTTACTCTTGTGCCCGACTTTTTGCTCTGGTGAGCTTTATTGACACCGTTATGCTCGTCACCTTCACATGCGCATTTTGGTTTCAAGCTCAAGTGAGCTTTATTAACACATCTCCCAAATATTCATGACATAGTGTCACTCGAGTGAGCTTATTAGTTCACACTCTATGGGTAACCACTTATTTATATTAAAAACCATGGCGTTAACTAGTAGTTCCTTCTACTGCACAAGTGGGCCAAGCGATTAGAAAACTACAATTGATAATTTAATATCCCCATTGTACCGCCTTTTCTAATCTGCCATTAGCATTGAGTCTGTTCTAATACATGTGCATAATTAAAAACTTTACAGATTTCTCTTTCATGCGTGACAATTTACTTTCAATTGCATTATAAGTGTGTGTGCAGGTCCTATTCCATATTCAGGCCCCCTGGCTGCTTTGAATTGAGTTCTATGATATAGCGTGACTCAAGTCTTCTCAACTTTTTTACCCTATTGCCTCCTCTCACATTTACTTTCACAGAGTCAATTACATAGTAAGTCAAGCCTCTCGTGTCTTTATTGTGGACTTTTTCAAAATCCCGGGTCACTGGATAGGATCTATCTCCATTCTTAATTGCCCTGAAATGTTGTAAGATGCGCTTATGGGCTTCAAGGATAGTGCTGCCACGGGCACTGCAGTGCGTAGACTGCAAAATCCGTCTTGCACGTATATCTCCCCTTGATCTTGGTCATCTTATCGGTTAGGCCTAATCTATATTGATCAGTCTTGATTTCATGCGCACAAGCCATACATTTTGGGCATTTGACAAATCTTTGCTTTTTATTCAACCACGTAGTTTTTACTTGTGGTTTTTTATGGCACTGCTTACCAGAGCTTGTTTGAAGGACCTAACTTTACGAAAAGTGATTTGCGTTCTTTTAGTAACCTGTTTACCTAGCACTGGATCAATTTTAATGATGTGCCAATGTTTGTTGAGTATTCTTGTCACCTCATCATGCTGTCTGCTGAATGTTGTGATAAACATACATTGATTCTCAATTCCTTTATCTTTTTTCTTTCTTGCATAAAACAAAATTTCCTCTCTCTTTCTCTCTGATGCTTTGTCAGTGCCACTATCAATCCATTTAACTGGATAACCTCTACTCCTGAATCTCCTCTTTAGAACACCCAGCTCTTTATCACTTTCTTCTGGCACACTACAATTACGTCTAACTCTCAGACTTTCCCCATAGAGAATAATTCTTTTCAGATTTATTGGGTGAAAGCTCTGAGCATGCAAAAGGGTGTTGCCAGAGGTGGGCTTCCCATATAATTTGGTTTCAACCTTCCCTTTGTCTACATATACTGTTACATCGAGAAAAGTGACACTTTCCCTACTGATCTCGCTGGTAAACTTGAGATTCAAATCATTCTTCTGTAACTCGGAAATGAAAGATTTTACTTCTCTTTCTGTGCCCTTCCACACTATAAACAATTCGTCAATAAACTGACTCCAATGCATAATGTGATTAGCCCATTCCCTGTGGTACTGCACCCGGATCACCTGCTCCTCCCACCAGCCCATATGCAAACTCGCATAGCTGGGGGCGAAGCAGGTGCCCATCGCAGTACCACAGGTCTGGTGGAAAAGCTGTCCATTAAACAAGAAGAAATTGCTTTTCAAGCACTTCTCAACCATACGAATGATCATCTGGGTATGAGCCCATAGTTTGATTGACCTTGTTCCCAAGAAGTGTCCCACTGCATGCAGTCCATCTGTATGCCTTATACTAGTGTACAGCCTTGACACGTCAATGGTTACTAGCAGGTAATCATCTTCCCAAGGAAGATCATAGATCCTCCTGAGAACATCTCCAGTATCTTGTATGTAAGAGGGGAGTGCCTTAACTAGGGGATTAAGGAATGAGTCCCCAAATTTAGATGTATGTTCCAGAGCCCTGCCCATTTCTGAAATTATTGGGCGGCCAGGAGGATTATTTAAATCCTTATGCACCTTTGGGATTAAATAAAATATTGCTGTGATTGGTTGTTCTATTTTTTAGAAACAAATATTCGTCATAGTTTAAGAGTGTTTGATCATACCACATTTTAACTCATCATTGTATTGACTGTTACTGTCTAACATCAATTTCTCATCAACTCTTACATAACAGTTCTTATTGTTCAATTGCTTATATGCCTCGATTAAGTACCTCCTTTTGTCCCTCAGGACAACATTGCCCCCTTTGTCCTCATTGCGGACTATACAATTATCATGTTTGGACAATTTCTTAATCAATGCATGATACGTTCTCTGTTTGCTATCACTCAATTTATTAGAATGTTGATACGACTCTTTACCCAGCTTCTTAAGTTCATTCATCACCAGGTCATTATAGACATTGGTTACATCCCTAGTCGTCATGGGCGTAAACCTTGAACTGGGTCTAAAACCTGTTGGGGCATCCTGGTAGATATCAATGCTCTCTTCCTGAGCAACATCACTCACACTAATCACAATATCCTCACTATGAGTCTCCATATCCATGGCCCTCCTTTCTAGCATTAAGTTCATGTCACTCACTGCTAGTCCTCCTCCCTGTGCTATCTCTCCTCCAGTAGTACTGATTGTTCTGGACAATGGATTTGATAGAAAATATTTTTTTAGTTTCAACATCCTGATGAACTTGAATAAATCAGTTATTGTTTGCACGTAATCTAGATTCGCCTCTGGACGTATATATATATATATATATATATATATTCCCTCCGTTGGTTCCTGGTCACCGAGCCTCTGCAGCGCTCCTCGTGGGTGCGTATCCCTGCGGCCGAACCACGCCGCTTTAAATCCACAAACAATCCCTCCGTTTGGAAGAAAATTGGGACGCACTCTCAGCAACTTGTTTGCGTTTCTTTTTAATAATTTATTTCTCGGGATACAGGCATAAGCAGATCTACGCGTTTCGGTATCGCAGATACCTTGCTCACGATAAACTGTTACTTTGGGTCCACCCTCTATATGTTAGTATTGCAGTTGCATCATTTCCTGGCGGTTACCCAACTCCCTTTGCATTATGGAGAATGTAGTTTTATGCATTTCCATGTGAATCACATTTGCAAATTACATTCAATAACTTCGTTATGTTTCACATTGTCAAAGTATATAATGTCTCTTATAACAGGAACGAAAGTTCATTTCACTGAATGTTTTTAAGGAAAATAAAATTTATATATTCCACATTGTTCCTCAGCCCCTACAATGGGGCAAATCATTTGACTGTCCATTGCCAATTTCCTCCTTACTTTTTTTGTTTTTTGTGTGTAATGCTTTATTGGTTGTTATCCCTCCAATGGGAATTGATCTTATTTGTTCTATACGATTTCAGATTTTTCTCAATCGTTCCTTGTCCGTTGATGACTGATTTTGTCTTGTAATTTGTTTTTGAATTTTTCACAATGTTTTCTTTCTTTAGCCTATGTTTTTATTTCTAAGTGTATATAAAGCTCTTCTGATTGATTAAGGCCGTGCGGTTGAAATGTTCTTAATTTCAGAATGTATCTTGACTCTTTTTGGCGCAGTTCTTTTTCTCGATCTCCCCCATGTTCCTTTCTTGGGATAGTTTCAATTCCAAAGAATTTCAATTGTTTCCAGTCTCCTTGGTGATGTTGCTCCATGTGTTTAGCCACTGCATTGGATCTGTCCTTATGTACTGTTGCTCTTATGTGTTCCAATACTCTTTTTTTTAATTCAAATATCGTACTCCCAACATACCTCAATGGGCATGGGCATTCCAATACATAGATTGTATATTGTGTTTTGCATGTTATCAATTGTCGGATTTCCCATGTTTTGTTATCTGACATTTCTATTTTTTTGGTTTGTTTGGCAATTTGGCAGGCTTTGCACATGTGACATTTTACGAATCCTTTTGTTTTCAACCATGTGGTTTCTTTCTCTTTGCCTCGAAAGTGGCTGTGAATTAAATGATCCTTCAAATTTTTGGCTCTCCTGTAAGTCACTGTTGGATGCTTCCCAACCAGTTCCTTCACAGTAGCATCCAGTTGTAATATTTTCCAATTTTTTCTTAGTATGTTGACAACCTGTTTACTCTCCAATGAGTAATCTGTTATAAGTCGAATTGGCTGTTGTTCCGTTGTTTTTTGTTTCCGAAGTAAACACTCTTCTCGTGTTTTGTTGTTTGTTCTTTCCCAGCATTTCTTCACTGTGTTGGTGTTATACTTTCTTTTTTTGAATCTTTCAATAGTTATATTGCCATGTTTTTGCCATTCCTGTTCTTCACTGCAGATTCGCCGAATCCTCAGAAATTCCCCATATGGGATACTTGAGATCAGGGATTTTTGATGAAAGCTTGTAGCTTTTAAGGTGGCATTGGTTGATGTGCTTTTTCTATGTAATGATGTTTGTATATGGCCATTTTTTATGTAGATCTCCGTGTCCAGGAATACTACTTTTTGATTACTTATTTCATACGTGAATTTCAGATTTGTATTGCTGTTGTTTAGCACTTTAAAGTATTCCTGGAATTCCGTTTTTGTTCCATCCCATATGATAAATAAGTCGTCAATGAATCTTCTCCAACTGACAATCTTATTCACCATTGTGTCATTACTTGCACTCCATGCCACTTCTTTTTCCCAATATCCCATTGCTAAACAGGCATAACTGGGACTAAATGAAAATCCCATTGCAGTCCTGTTCTTTTGGCGATATACTTCTTCTCCGAAAACAAAGATATTTTTATTGAGACATATTGATATCATTTCCAAAAGCATTTTGTTGTGTTCACAGTATTTTATATTGCGATCTTGTAGGAAAAAGTTGCAAGCTTCCAAACCTAGGTCATTCTCTATGTTTGTGTATAGGGATATGACATCCATTGTTATCAGTTGATATGTGTCCTGCCAGGCGGTATTTTGTAATAATCTCAGTAAATCTGTTGTATCCTGTATGTAGGAGCTAAGTTGAGTTACGTAGGGGTTTAGAAAAAAGTCAATATAATTGGCCATGGGTTCGAGCAAAGATCCCTTAGCTGACAGGATCGGTCTGCCTGGTGGTTTTGATTGATCCTTGTGGAGTTTTGGCAGGAAGTAGATTGTAGCTGTAATTGGATGTGGTACTGTTAGATATTTTCGTTCATCCTCATTTATTAGTTTTTGCCCTGCCCATTCTTGAAACTGATTGTCAATTGCTTCCTTTATCTCCAAGGTTGGGTTCTTTTTCAATTTTTCATAGTAATTCATGTTCCACAATTGGCGATGTGCTTCCAAAACATATGCTCCTTTCTCCATGATTACTATGTTTCCCCCCTTGTCTGCCATTTTGATTTCAATTTGATCATCATTTGTCAGATTTACCAAGGCCTCTCGTTCTTGTTTGGTTAAATTATCCTTGAATTCCGGACCTTTTAATTTATAGAGATCTTGGACAACCGCTTCATGGAAAAGATCTATTTTGTTTCCTGGTGCTAATTTTTATTTCCTTGAGGCTTAGTTTTTCCCAAATACGTATTTTATTTCTAATGTCCGTTTTTTCCGTTATATTGGCTGTAGTTGGATCTTTGGCTGCATTGCCTTTTTCAAACATCGAGCTTAATAATTCATTTCTTTTCGCTTCCCGTTACTCCATGATTATCTGCCTGTATTTATACTCCCGATGTGTTCCAGTTCTTTATTTTACAAATACGCCGTTGCGATCGGGGATTACTGTAACTTTGAAAATACCACAATTTACCGCGCGTTTCTACATTGAAACTTTCAATGCGGTTTTATCTAGGTCGTTAGTTACTTTAGTTAGTGTCAGGGAAAGTAACTAACGACCTAGATAAAACCGCATTGAAAGTTTCAATGTAGAAACGCGCGGTAAATTGTGGTATTTTCAAAGTTACAGTAATCCCTGATCGCAACGGCGTATTTGCGTAACAGCCAATTCGACTTATAACAGATTACTCATTGGAGAGTAAACAGGTTGTCAACATACTAAGAAAGAATTGGAAAATATTACAACTGGATGCTACTGTGAAGGAACTGGTTGGGAAGCATCCAACAGTGACTTACAGGAGAGCCAAAAATTTGAAGGATCATTTAATCCACAGCCACTTTCGAGGCAAAGAGAAAGAAACCACATGGTTGAAAACAAAAGGATTCGTAAAATGTCACATGTGCAAAGCCTGCCAAATTGCCAAACAAACCAAGAAAATAGAAATGGCGGATAACAAAACATGGGAAATCCGACAATTGATAACATGCAAAACACAATATACAATCTATGTATTGGAATGCCCATGCCCATTGAGGTATGTTGGGAGTACGATATTTGAATTAAAAAAAAGAGTATTGGAACACATAAAAGCAACAATACATAAGGACAGATCCAATGCAGTGGCTAAACACATGGAGCAACATCACCAAGGAGACTGGAAACAATTGAAATTCTTTGGAATTGAAACTATCCCAAGAAAGGAACGTGGGGGAGATCGAGAAAAAGAACTGCGCCAAAAAGAGTCAAGATACATTCTGAAATTAAGAACATTGCAACCGCACGGCCTTAATCAATCAGAAGAGCTTTATATACACTTATAAATAAAAACATAGGCTAAAGAAAGAAAACATTGTGAACAATTCAAAAACAAATTACAAGACAAAATCAGTCATCAACGGACAAGGAACGATTGAGAAAAATCTGAAATCGTATAGAACAAATAAGATCAATTCCCATTGGAGGGATAACAACCAATAAAGCATTACACACACAAAAAACAAAAAAAGTAAGGAGGAAATTGGCAATGGACAGTCAAATGATTTGCCCCATTGTAGGGGCTGAGGAACAATGTGGAATATATAAATTTTATTTTCCTTAAAAACATTCAGTGAAATGAACTTTCGTTCCTGTTATAAGAGACATTATATACTTTGACAATGTGAAACATAACGAAGTTATTGAATGTAATTTGCAAATGTGATTCACATGGAAATGCATAAAACTACATTCTCCATAATGCAAAGGGAGTTGGGTAACCGCCAGGAAATGATGCAACTGCAATACTAACATATAGAGGGTGGACCCAAAGTAACAGTTGATCGTGAGCAAGGTATCTGCGATACCGAAATGCGTAGATCTGCTTATGCCTGTATCCCGAGAAATAAATTATTAAAAGAAACGCAAACAAGTTGCTGAGAGTGCGTCCCAATTTTCTTCCAAACGGAGGGATTGTTTGTGGATATATATATATATATATATATATATTTATATATATATATATATATATAGATAGATAGATATATTTATTTTTTACCTCCTGGCGGTCGCCAGTAGGTAGTTATAGTTAGGACCTAGTTACTATAGGAAAATGGCAACATTCTATTCGCAATAACTTTGGAGCCGATTGATGAATCTTCGTGAGATTTTCAAAACTAATTCTTTGTTGAGATCAGCTCCCATGTTGAAAGTTTGGGGGTGATTCGTTAAGGGGGGGCCGAGAAAAAAGGGGGTCCCAAAACGTGTTTTTTCAATGTTAATTTCCATGGGAAACTTTAGACAAGGTTACAAAAGGGTGAACGGAATTACCCCAAATTTGGCAGGGAGAAGGTTCTTGGTATAGAAAGCACGCTTTTGTTTATTTGGTGTAAATCCGTTCAGTAGTTTTTGAGAAATATCAAAATGTACAGATATCGATATTTCGGAATTCTGCCATCTGATTGGCTGAGGCGTTACGAGCACAAGCTTGCTGCTGATTGGCTGCGAGCGCTGCAAGCGTTTGCAACTAGGAAGTGTTGCCCGCCATTTTGTGATTCCGTTGAAGCGAGTAAGGGGGAAAAAGGGCAAAAAACGTGGGAAAGAGGAGGGTAGGAGCACTGTAACCACTGTGGGGTGTTTAGGGTGTGCTATAGAGGGGGTGCGAAGCGAACTACTCATACCTACCATCTGAAAGTGCTGGGTACGGAAATTAAGTGAGGTATTGCGTAGTCTAATGCTGCTAAGGTGAGCTGCTGCGGGAGTCGGGCATGAAAGCGTGAGCCTAAACTGTGTGTCTTATGGTGTGAAGTCATGTGCCCTGGCCGCTGCAGCAAACCTGTGGAAGTAGTGTCAGCATGTGTTTATACCTACTAGGACAAACTAGTGACTCCTACTGGTTTGAAAGTCTTGGGGTACGGAAAATATGTGAGGTATTGTCTAGAGTCTCATGGTGCTAAGCTGAGGGGCTGCCGGAGTTGGGGATGAAAGCATGAGTGCAAACTGTGTGTCATATGCTGTGAAGTCATGTGCTCTGGCCGCTGTGCCCCATCTGTCAAGTTGTGTCAGCATGTAGTTATACCTACTCGGAGGAACTTTTGTTTTGAACATTGTAACGTGTGTATGGTGCTTAGGGGGTGTTATACAGGGAGTGCAAAGGTAAATTTGCGTGTATCAAATTAATACGGTATTTGTAAAACGCAAACTACTCACCCCCTATAGGTCTGAAGGCCCTCGAGGCCAGTGTGGAAATTATGTGAGCTATTAAGTGAGCTATTGCCCAGAGTCACATGGTGCTGAGCTGAGGTGTCCAAAGGTGTCCTTCATAAGCATTTCCAAACCTACCCCAGTCAATGTGCCTAGGTCATTTCCACCACAATGCACAATCATGAGGTCAGGGTGTGGAAGATGCAAAGAGGTTTTAACCAAAGGTAGCAATTGGTGCAACTTCAATCTTCTCTGTGTAAACTATTTAATGTTCACATTTTGTAAACCTAGGTCTAAGCCAATACGTCTGTGTTCTGCATACCTCTTGCACCTGAAAATATATCTGTGTCCTACGATCCACACTAGCATTTTGAAGGTTTGGTTGGAAGGTATGGAAAGATGTCTGTAGCTCATGCAGTTCCTTGTTAGAATAAGAGATATGTTTAAAGATGGGAAAGTACTTTTTTTTGCCATACAAAACGATACATGATTGGGAGTTGAAAAGCATTCTTTTTTAAAAGTAGGGTGCTCATTCGTTTTGTGGAAATGCATCTTTGTGATTGGTTAAGAAAAAGCAGTTTCAACGTGGAGTACTTATCATAGGATAACATTTGCTCAACTGAACCACAGCTGCTACTTGCAATTGGAAGGCAATGTTCGAACTTAAAACAATCGTGAACTTTTAACCTGCACGTGCCGTTAAATGTTCAAGAAAAAGTTGCAAAAAAAATCGTTAATTTTAAAAAAATTGATGAACTTTTAACCTGCACGTGTTGTAGAATGTTCTAGAAAGTGTGTTGATAGAATATGTTGCACTTCTGACTTCTATGCCTTGTTGAATATTAAAAAAACGGTTTATATGGAAAATTAAAAAGAAACCAATAGAGAGAAGTTTTGAAACCTAAAAAATCAAGGAACTATTATAATTTGTTCTATACATGTGTTTATGTGTGGAGCAACACAATTATAGACACAACAGCACCAGGAAGAGGAAGAAGCAGGGAGTGGGGGGACAGGGGGAGATGGGCAGAATGGCACACATGCACAATTAAGTACAGCACAAGTATAGACAAACAATGGCCAAAATGAAAACACCAACAAGGAGCACAAGTCACACAACCCACCAACATCACATCACTGACCGAGCATAGAAGTGAAAACCATGCTGCATTCATACAGGATGTGTACAAAGGCTGGTCGCTGGTGTTGTGGGATGTCTTCGACCGTGGTTATAATGGATTTGATGGCCAGCATGTGGCACATGGGTGAGTTCACTGTGTGTTACATTGCCAAACAGCTGCTTCTCCCTCCCATGAGCCCCCACACTTTTCAACAGTGCGCTGTTGTATCTCGTGCACTCGTACGGCACACCATTGTAATGCCTATTCGCACATGTACTGCAACATTCAAACTACACCATCACAGTGCTGTTTGGAGGTGGTGCATGGCACTTTACAACATCGAGTGCTGCGGCCTTTGTGGCAGGCCACACCAGAACACAGAGACACACTTACCGCACTTCCTGTACACGGACATGTCCGAGACACCCTGTTCCCCTTGCCGGATAGGCACACCCCTGCCCTGACCTGTGTACTCCGGACCAGCACATGCCGGTTGTGCATGCAGGAGGATGCGTGCGTAGCTATATGTCCAGGCTCACTGCCAACGCTGAGGTGACATCACACTGTGATGTTGCAGGGCTTGTGTCTATCATACTAAGACAATGACAACAGGGACACACTTGCTCAGAAGCGGGTTTGGGGGATGTTGGCAGTCCTGGAGTTGTTGCGATGAGTCTTGTGGCCCTCATGGGTATCCCTGCATCATGCTCATTGATTCTATGGCACCTGTGGGTGTTCTGGTGTGGCTCTTGGCTGTGTTCCGTTTCATGGTGCAGGTAGTCGTCCTGCTTAACACCAGCAGAAAGCAGGTGTAAAATACTTGGTGCTAACGTGGCTTATCGCCGGAATTTGTTTCGCATTGCAGTTGGTGTGAAAGTTGTGATGTGATTTTTTTCGTGTGCAGAACAATATACAAACTGTGCAGTGTATCTTGTCAAGATCCAGCTCTTGATGCACTTTTCCCAATCAATATAAATACAATGAGAGTTCTTAATTGATTTTGTGTGTACACTGTAAGTGCAGCCACTACCTCAGTGCAATTCAATACAGGATTTTAGTATGTAGAAGAAATCGCAAAGGTTCACCTCGTGTCTTTTTGTACGGGAACGGCTAGTCTGCATTTCATTATCAGCACTTTAATGGAAGTTAAGTTGAGATAAATCTAACACACTATTCAGAAGTTGGTGTAAACTGCAGACATCACCAGTATTCCCATGATAAGTGCCCCAAAATTTAACACCAAGGTGGACTCCATCAAATACCAGTAATAAGAACAAGTAAGAGTCACACAGCAGTTAAGCGAACATCCAAAAACGTTATTAATTTTTTTTAAACTGTATTTTTTTTATATAACGATAAACAAAAAACATGTTTGCAAAATTATTTTTTTAATTAACATATATATAAATGATAAACAAATAAATAAAATGTAACAAAAATAATAGAAAACAAGAAGGCAGAACACTCCTGTGGGGACCATGGATGTTGACGACAGAGCCTGGAAAATCAAGCACAAAATAAGGACGTGTGTAATGGGCATATCAAAGGAGAGATGCACAGAGAAACAGAGAAGGAAAAAAAATGCAGAGAGTAAAAGAGAGGGAAAGAAAGAAAGGGAGTGAGAAAGGGAGAAGGAAGAGAGATAGTTAGAGAGATAGAAGGAAAAGAAGGAAGAGAGAGAGAGAGAGAGAGACACTGCCACCTCTGCTCATCCATGAGCAAATAATTACCTGGTGCCACTGGAGTGTGCAGCAGTGGGCACTCCACGTGCCCGTCAAAACTCTGTGCATCCCAGATATGTCGCTGAGTCCAGAGTCATGAATGGAGGAGACATCAGCTTCTCCGTGGATCTCACAGATGTCGCTGAGTCCTGAATGGCGGAGACCACATCATCTTCTCCACGTCCCGGCAGATCTCACACATGTCACTGAGTCCGGAGTCATCAATGGCGGAGACCATATAAGCTTCTCCGCGGCCCGGCAGATCTCACACATGTCGCTGAGTCCTGAGTCATCGATGGCGGAGACCACATCAGCTTTTGGGGCTACTAAGCCTGTGGAACCCAAGTATGTGCACGTGGTGGTAGGCCCCTGATAACCATATGAGGTTTGGGTGGTACTAACCCTGTGCATCTGAAGTCCGCGCCAAGGGGGTGGTAGGCCACTGATGGCTATACAGATCAGGGTGCGACTAAACTTCTGCGCAACTTATCAAAGACTCTTTATGGTTGAGACACGTGGAGCGTCCGCCATCTAATCAGCAGCGGCAATAAAGCATGTGACGTTGTCGATCTATTATATTTGCATGGTCACATGGCCTGTGACTCATGTGCCAAGATGGGTGTGGTGTGTGTGCAAACCTGCCCTGAGGGAGTGTCTGTTAGATGTTGAGAACTAGACCACTGACCTGCACACCAACAGCGAGTACGCCTGCGACAGGTAGCTATGTGGGGCCAACGTCGGAACACAATTGCAGTGGCATAGCGTGGTGTGGCGTATGACAGAACAGGGCAGGGATAGCTACAATAACGCGGACGGCTCGTAGTACTGCGTCTGTGAGTCGAGCGGACGGGCCACAGCTGGCCCTCTGAGAGCCTGGGTGCGAACTGTTTATAACTCACACTACATAAGCATTGAAAAACCATTTTGTGATTCAGTCCGTCAGCTGGCATTTGTCCGAGGCATTTGTGAAAACATATCGGAGTTCTTTCTGTGATAGATTCCCCTTTGGTGCTGCCTCTCCCCACATCAGCAGGTAATGCACCCTCTTCCCACATTACCACCATACCCCCAACAACCTTCTTGGGCCTGGAAGTGTCCCTGTGCGTTGGGACAAAGAAGAATCTTAGTTATGTATAGATTTACGTATAAAAAAAATATTTAAAGAAAAGAACAACAAATAAGACAGAAGGGAGACTGGTGCTGTGGTCGCTGCCACGAAGTTGGTGTCACTGGCATTCAGGACTCAGGACACAGTTATACATGTGCGATCGGCTTGTGTTAAAGAGGGTTAGTGGGACTACGTGTCGCCGGCCTTGCATATCGAAATATGCATCACTAATCGAAGGGAGTGTGGTCGGTGCCACAGACTTGGGGTCACTGCCAATCAGGACTCAGGACACAGTTACACATGTGGGATCGGCTTGTGTTTAAGAGGGTTAGTGGCACCAGAAGTATTGAGACTGTATGAGCCTGTGATGATGCTTGGTGTGGACGGGCCACACTGGGAGCAATGTGCCTTGGCTACTGGACTGCGTCATGTGGAATCAGGACTCTATCTGACTTGTGAGGCATGCTGCTAGTAGTGTAGGACAGAGATAGCAGTGAGCAAGGGCCCACAGCCACAAGCATAAGTTGGTGGCCCCACCGGCCTGCGTAGTGGAGGTTCAGTGGCACCACGTGTCGCCGGCCTTCCATATGCAAATATCCCTCACTAATCGAAGGGAGTGTGGTGCTGTGGTCGCTGTTACGAAGTTCGGGTCACTGACGTTCAGGACTCAGGACATAGTTACATATGTGGGATCGGTTTGTGTTGAACAGGGTTAGTGACACCATGTGCTGTTGTCCTTGCATATGGAAGTATGCCTCACTGATGAGAGGGAGTCTGGTGCTGTGGTCACTGCCACAGACTTGGGGTGACTGCCATTGAGGACTCAGGACACAGTTACACATGTGGGATCGGCTTGTGTGAAAGAGGGTTAGTGGAACTACGTGTCGCCGGCCTTGCATATGGAAATATGCCTCACTGATCAGAGGAAGTCTGGTGCTGTGGTCGCTGCCACAGAATTGGGGTGACTGCTATTCAGGACTCAGGACACAGTTACACATGTGGGATCAGGTTGTGTTAAAGAGGGTTAGTGGGACTACGTGCCACCGGCCTTGCATATGGAAATATGTCTAACTGATCAAAGAGTATGCTGCTGTGGTCGCTGCCACGGACTTGGGGTCACTGCCATTCAGGACACAGGACACAGTTACACATGTGGGATCGGCTTGTGTTAAAGAGGGTTAATGGAACTACGTGTTGCCTGCCTTGCATACCGAAATATGCCTCACTGATCGAAGGGAGTCTGGTGCTGTGGTCGCTGCCATGGACTTGGGGTCACTGCCATTCAGGACTCAGAAAACAGTTATTGTGGGATCGGCTTGTGTTGGACAGTGTTAGTTGGCACCACGTGTCTAAAATTCAAATTGTGAGGTCTGCTGCCCGCAGTGTAGACTGCTGAGTGTTCATTTGTACTTGAAAATGAATTTGGTCATTGTACTAAAGCTATAACTGATATAAAAAATGTTCAAGAAGAAAGGATACTAAAAGGATATTATGTAGATTTGAGGCCTGTAATAGTTACTTGCCTAGTGGACTCTGTAGTTAATGAATGAAGGAATAATTTTCATTGTGAGCCCTACTGAGTACATTGTAGGCGTATGATGAAAAGATGAAATAAGTATAGAATACATTGACGAAGTGTTGTTTTTTCTGAGTACAATCCTGTTAGAAATTAGCATTTAAAATTGGAATTTCGAGCTGTGTTGCCTGTAGTGTAGACTGCTATTATATGTTAGTTTGCATTTCAAGATTAATTTGGTCATTGTAGTAAAGCTATAACTGATCTAAAAAAAATTCTTGAAGCGAGGATACTAAAAGGATAATATGTAGGGTGTAGGACTGTGATAGTTAGTTGCCTACTGGAGTCTGTAGTTGCATATGGAAATGCCCCTCACTGATCAAAGGGAGTGTGGTGCTGTGGTCGCTGCCACAGACTTGGGGTGACTGCTATTCAGGACTCAGGACACAGTTACACATGTGGGATCGGCTTGTGTTAAAGAGGGCTAGTGGGACTACGTGTTGCCAGCCTTGCATATCGAAATATATGCCTCACTGATCGAAGGGAGTGTGGTGCTGTGGTCGCTGCCATGGACTTGGGATCACTGCCATTCAGGACTCAGGACACAGTTCCACATGTGGGATTGTTCGGCTTGTGTTGAACAGAGTTATTGGCACCACGTGTCGCCTCCGTTGCATATGGAAATGTGCCTCACTGATCGAAGGGAGTCTGGTGCTGTGGTTGTCTCACAGAGTTAGGGTCACTACCATTCAGGACTTAGGACACAGTTCCACATGTGGGATCGGCTTGTGTTGAAGACGGTTAGTGGCACCATTTGTCGCCGGTCTTCCACAGTGTAGGCCAGAGGTAGAGGAGAGCAAGGGCCCACAGCCACGTGCATACGTTGGTGGCCTCACCGGCCTGCGTAGTGCAGGTTCAGTGGCACCACGTGTCGCCAGCCTTCCATATGGAAATACCCTTCACTGATCGAAGGGAGTCTGGTGCTGTGGTCGTTGCAATTCAGGACTCAGGACACACTTACACATGTGGGATCGGCTTGTGTTGAACAGGGTTAGTTGACACCACGTGTCGTCGGTCTTCCACAGTGTAGGCCGGAGGCAGTGGTCAGCAAAGGCCCACAGGCAGGTGACGTTGACTTGAGCTGCACAGATTGGGAGCATGTGGTCTTCTTAACCCATTATAGAGTCTTACTCAATTTGCGTCGCTACTAATCTTGAATTGTGAACCATGTAACCCCAGTGTAGGGTGGAGGCAGCGGTCAGGATAGGCGCACAGCTACATGGCGATGATTTATGGTGTAGTGAGTTAGAGGCACCTGAAGCACACAGCGTGTGCGCACCGCGCGATGATGCATCGTCTGGACTTGCCGCACTGGAAGAAAAGTGTCTTGCAAACTGGACTGCGACATCTGCAATCGCCACTGCATCTGAATTGTGAGCGCTGCTGTCCGCAGTGTAGATCGAAGGCAGTAGTTGGCCACGTGCCAGGGTGAGGGCTGCCGCAGTGACAGACTCGTTAGTCTTCCCTCAAGTGAACCACGCCTAGGGCGTGGCCTATTTATTCATACTGCTACGCTGAAGTGGCGTACGTTGGAGCAGCCCACTCCGCTTCTGCTTCCAGGGGGGGGACAACACAGCTACATGACTGAGATCTTCCCCACTGCCTGAGGTAACATGGTTGTGTCCACTGTGCACTACACTACAAGTATCAACAGTATATCTCCACATGGAGAGGTTTGTGCTTTGCATAGTGAGGTCTGTGCAGCACATCAGCGTTGCACTTGGCATTGTGTGCTTTATTGTTGAAGGGTGACTTGCCTCCTTCATATATAGTTGGTTGCCACATCTCTCAATATTCAGCTATTGTGTTTAGGGGCATGGTGTTTTGGGAAGGTCCGTTGTCCTGTTTTGCGCTGCCTTGGTGGTAGTAGGGGAGGTGGTGCAGGGGGAGGTTCTGGTGGTGTTGGCGCTGGGTGTTGTGATCTTGTTGCGTGTTGGACCTGCATGATCAGTAGCTCTATCACATGTTGGTCTTTAGATGTGGCTGTGAGTTGGGTCCAATTCATGGAGTAAATAATCGACCTCCTTACACCAGTTAAAGGTTGATATTAATTTGTTACTGCTAACTTGGCTTATCGTCTGCTTTTTAGATCGCATTGCAGATTTGGCTGGTCGTTGAAAATATGAGGAAGTGGTGTTTTTGTGTTTTTTTTGCACGGGAACGCCTACTTTGCATTTCATTAGCGATAGTTGTGGCTCTCGTTTGTGGCGATTTTGTTGGCGTAAGGTATCGATGGAAGAGTGGTCAGATTTGCAGTTTTCACCAAGTTGAGAATGGGTTGATAATTTAAAAACAGAGAAAAAAAGATCAGTTTAATCAACATTATAATTAGAAATTAGCATTTAAAAAACCTTTGAAATTCTCTGACAAAACCATAGGATTCAGGCACGTTATAGTTAGAAATGAGCATTTAAAAAACTTTAGAAATTCACAGAAAAAACCACAGGTTTCAGGCAAAGTATAGTTAGAAATTAGCATTTAAAAAACCTTAGAAACCATCTGAAATTTTGAGTCTGTGTATCAAAGGTTATATTAGAGTGTGAGAAGATGCACTAATTTATCACATGGATGATGTTATCAGTGATGTCATCAGTGATGTCATTTGAGATGTCATCAGTGATGTCACTGACCATGTCATGAGTGATGTAATATGTGATGTCATCAGCAGTGCATTGCGGGGGCGCGAGTTATAGTTAGCTGAACTAACTATAACAGGGGAATTTCTAGGGTTTTGTACGAGGGAAATGTCCAGCTAACTATAACGCCCCTGAAACCTATGTTTTTTTTAGTGAATCTATATATATATATATATATCTATATATATTGCCTACTGGCAGTCGCCAGTAGGTAGTTATAGTTAGGACCTATTTTCCATAGGAAATCCACTACATTCTATTCCCAATAACTTTGGCGCCGATTGATGAATCTTCGCGAACGTTTCCAAACTTTTGGCCAGCTCCGGTCCGATCCTATCCTGAATGTCTCGGGATGATTCGTGTAGCAGGGGCCGAGAAAAAAGGGGGTCCCAAAACGTGTTTTCCCCATGCAATTTCCCATAGGATATTTAGCCGCAGCTACAACCCAAACTGCTCAACAGAAATACACGAAATTTGGCAAAGAGGTAGTCCTCAGTTCAGACTCGTGCCTTTTGCTTAAATGGTGTCAATCTACTCAGTAGTTCCTGAGAAAAGTACAGTTAAAAGTACGTATCTATCTATGGCCGCGCTGGATCAGTGCACCCTGAGCGCACCCTCCCGATCACGCACTGAATGCTAATTGGCTGTCAAGTGGTTTTCAACATTCGAAACCAGGAACTGTTGGCAGCCATTTTGTGCCTCGGTAGAAGTGAGGCTGAAGAAGTCTGTGGAATAAGTGTGCAACATGTATAAAGGTGGCAGGGTAGAAATACCCTGACCCTCTAGACCTTCTAAAACGGAAGTGCGCGCAGGATGCGCAGATCCTGATGTAAAAAAAAAACAGAGCTTTTTTTATAACTAGCCCCCGGGGGGCCAAGTCCCGGGGGCAAAATTATTAAATTTAAAGGGGGCCCAGAGGGCCCCCCCAGGCCCGGGGACTGCCACCCCCCCGGGGCTACAAAATAAATTGGGAGGGGCTCGAAATCCCCTCCTAGTTTAATTTGTGGGGTGGCTCAACAGCCCCCAAGCCCCAGGGACCACCACCCCCGCGGCTTTATGTATTGAGGGAGGGGGGCTATGTGGCCCCCCTCCTGGAGCCCTCGAGGGCCCTGGGAAAAGCCACCCCCCAGGGCTGGCTCCTGCAGTGTCCTGGGGTACCCACCCCCAGGACACTGTTGTTTGCTATGAGAGGGCGGGAATCTCCCACCCTCCCATAGCATACTTGGTTTGGATTTTGAAAGTGAGAGCAGGGAAACCTGCTCTCTCTTTGAAAATCCAAACCATATTGCTTTTCCACACGGGGAGCTGCATGTCAGCAGCTCCCCATGTGGAAAAGCAATGCCGGATTCTGAAGGACGTGAGGAGCGGGGGGCGTTGGGGCTCCCCCCACGGTCCCCAACGTTTTTTGTAAGCCCCTGGGGATAATAAAAATTAGTGATAGGCGCTATTTTTTTTTTTACGGTAAAATTAGGAGCCGCGTATCCAGCGCGTCTCTCAGCACGGCCCCCTGGTGTGCATGCGTTGGATTTACGACTACTAACCTGTAGGTGCGCGACTCCAGCACATTTGGTGCACGACTTCTACGCGTCGGATGCACGATTCTAAAGCGTTGGGTGCGCGACTCCAAAAAAAAAGAAAAAAAACAATAAAAAAAGAATATAAGTATATTTAAAAGAATATAAAATAATAAAAAAAATATATATATTTTTTTAAATATTTTTTAAAATATGTGTAGTGTAATTAAAAAAAATATATAAAAATAAGTAGATTCAAAGGAGCGTTTAAAATGGCCAGAGACAAAGGACTGCCAAAGTTCTTAGTGCAAAGTGCTGGTATTAGTGGGTGCCATATTAACATGTATACCTGTTATTAGAGGCAAATGGTAAACACTTTGTTTTTTCTCTGTTTAAAAACCTTTAAAGTCTTTTATAGACAATGCAGCATGAAATCATGCATAGAAAGAAAAACAAAATGTTCAAAATGTACCCTACATAAGGGCAGAATCCGCACAGTTCTTTGTAGAGTAAAGGCCATCATGCCTCCAAATAGGAATGCCGTCTCCCTGTCCCTTGCCACTGCCGTGATTACTGATGCACACAATCTCACAGGTTTGCATCTGTATCACTGCATCCCATCAAATTAATTAATGACAACCAAGTTGGTAGGAAAGTGTTGCATTTCAGTTACGGCGGTTCTGTCAGGAATCCAAATAAAGCTCCAAGAGCTGTCTGGTTTGTACTTGACAGATTTTGATGAGAAAAAGGTCAGTGCTGAAGCAAACTGTGGAAGAGAGTACAATTGTTTAAGAAAAGTTTATGCTCCTCATTTAGGTGAATATCTAATATATGAGATAAGGGAAACTGAAAATTTTATGTAATTCTAAATTTATGTTGTATTCTTAAAAAATATAATATAATTTTTGTAATATATTATCATTAAATAACAGTTTATTTTTTTCTTCTTTATAGTAGCTACTGTTGAAGTTTGAAAACAGTTTATTGCCTTTTAGGAAAATACTACTCTAAAATAGTTCTAATGAGTAATGTATCTAAATTACTTGAAAGGTAAGAATACATAATATAATATGCATGATAACCTAGATTTTGTTTTAAAATTTAATTATATGTTATTTGTTTCTAATATATATATACTGTTCATCCTTTAACTATTTGAAAAGTATAATCATATTTCTGAGGATTAGTATCATACTTACTTTCTACAAAAGTACAAAGACCAGTAAAAGTGATTTAATTGCAAATGATTTACTCCTCATTATACAGGACAGGTGTGTATTAAACTCCCTGTCCAAGATCTTCTCAGATGCATATATAGAAAATAAATGAATGCACTAATAGAATGACCCTGGGACTACCCATACACTCATTGAATGAAACAGACCCTATAAATACACTCATACAATCACACAGGCACTTCTTCATAACTATCTATGCACTCATAGACTCAGCCAGACAGTGCTATTGTACTCAGCTATTCATATAGCCACTAGCCATGTACTCATCCATTTACTCATGCACTGCCCCCTGCACTCATCCAATTAGTCAGGCAGTACACCTGCACTCATGCAATCACCCAGGTACTACCCATGCACTCATACAATGTTCTTACTTGAGACAATGCAAGTTATACTATTCCCTCTTTGAACACCGTACTTCCAATATTTACAAAAGCTATGTCCATACTCAAACCTTGAGATTTATGAATAGTTACTGCATATGCTAGAGACAAAGGAAACTGTTGTCTATGAACATACAAGTCTTTTGCACGCAAAAAATGTACAACACAATGCCCAATCTGTCTAACCTCATTTATCAAATTTTAAAATCAAAAATTCTCTTCCATGTCTATTTTAAAAATTTACAAAATCAACAACTTTTCCCATTGCTCCATTAACTAATCCTTATTCAACATTCAATAACCGCTGAAAATTACTTGACAGTTTTTACATACGTGCAAAGTCCTTTCTAATCCTGCAGTTTTAGATACAGACTTTTCCAAAGAATCAAATTTAGCCTGTATGTTCTCAATAAGAACAATTGCTGCTCCCTGGTGTTCAATTTTGTCACTAGCATTAATTTCCACAGTTCTTGTTTTTCCATTTTCAGAAGTTGTTGATTAAATGTAGAACACTCTTGCAGTGTAGGCATTAGAGAAACTATAGACTTGTTTTTGGCAAGTATATTGTACATTACTTCAGCTGCTGTTTCTCCAGTTGTAAACATGTTCCTTAGTAGTCGACTTTCCAAAGCTTGGTTTCCCTGATCTGTCGAAACACCAATTCTAATGGCTTTAAGACCATTTCCATAATCTTCATCACTTGCTTGTCGCATATTCCTAACAAGTTCTTTGTATTCAAAGTGTAACCAAATATTTACATTCCGAATACTTCCCAAAAATGTTCTTGTGTCATCATGGAAAGAGTTTTAAAAACAGGTTGTCCCTTTACAGGAGTAAGTTATAGTAAGTCTCCAAATACAATTACATGCTTTCCCCCAAACAGAACATCGAAATCTGGTTTTAAAACCTGTTGCATTCTCAAGTGTACAAAGGCAAGCATTAACCCCTTCGCTGCCAGGCCTTTTCCCCCTCCTGTGTCAAGCCTTTTTTTGGCTATTTGGGGTAGTGCGCGCTTAGGCCCCTGTAACTTTTTGACCACATAAGGTATCCACGCCAAATTTGCGTCCTTTTCTTCCAACATCATGGGGATTCTAAAGGTACTCAGGGTTTGTGGATTCTCCTAGAGGGGTCACAGAAATGAGCCAAAATACAGCAAATTTTTGTGTTTTTTCGGAAAAATTAGAAAAACGGGCTGCAAATGATAGCATCTGGGATTTTCCCTGTAAATGTTATCAAAAAAGGGGTTGTGGGGTTGAAATCATCATTTTCCCAGCTTTTTGGGATACCTGACTTTTGTCAGAAACCCAACATTTTTTACACAGTTTTGGCATTTTTCTGGGACATAGCCGATTTTTGGTATTTTTTGTGCTTTTGACCTCCTTCCAGTTAATAGCAGAAATGGGTACAAAAGCAATAATGGATCCTGGAAAGCTATACATTTTCGAGAAGAAGACAAAATTCTGAATTCAGCAAGGGGTCATTTGTGTAGATCCATCAAGGTTTTTTTATAGAAACAAACAGTTAAATATAGGATAAATTGAAAATTAGTTGAAAAAAACAGCCTTTTGTGTCAACGTTTTCACCTGTAACTTCTTCTAATTATGACAGCTCTTTGAAAGCAATATACTGTTGCATCCGCTGGACATTACTGGTTGTGGGGATATATAGGACTTGTAGGTTCACCAAGAACCCGACGAACCCAGAGCCAAAAACTGAGCAGCAACTTGCAATGGTTTTTTATAATGTATCGGGTATCTAGTAATTATTCTGTAAAAATGTGTACATGGAAAAATCGGAATGAAAGACACCTATGGATTTCTGAAATGGGAACAAAATATAGAGTTTAGAAACAGTAGATATTTGCACATTTCTGAAATTGGGAATACTCATACTAGCATGAGAATTATCGTTTTTTAGAATGACTTCTTTTTTACACAATACCTTTCATTTGGAAGGCAGAAATGCATCAAAAGTCAATAGATAATAACAGTTCCTTTACACATCTGACTTACCCTAAGTCTCCCGATAAAAATGGTACCTCACTTGTGTGGGTAGGCCTAGTGCCCACGACAGGAAACGGCGCAAAACGCAACGTGCTCACAACTCAATATCGCAGTGAAAATGTACCCTTTTTTTGCAAAGTGCCTAGCTCTAGTTTTTTAACCCTAGCTCTGCGGGCACCTTGGGAAACCTAGCAAACCTATACATTTTTGAAAACTAGACACCCAGGGGAATCCAGGATGGGGTGACTTGGCTGCCTCCCACCAGGGTCTGTTACCCAGAATCCCTTGCAAACCTAAAAAATTGTCAAAAAAACCACATTTTACCCACATTTCTGTCGTGGAAAGTTCCGGAATCTGCGTGGATCCACAAATTTCCACCCATCCCGCGTTCCCCAAAGTCTTACGAGAAAAACAGTACCTCACTTCTGTGGGTCAGCCTAGTGCCCGCGACAGGAAACGGCGCAAAACGCAACGTGGTCACACCTCAATTTCGCAGTGAAAAATGACCCTTTTTTGGAAAAATTACTAGCTGTAGTTTTTGAACCCTAGCTCTGCGGGCACCTTGGGAAACCTAGCAAACCTATACATTTTTGAAAACTAGACACCTAGGGGAATCCAGGATGGGGTGACTTGACTGCCTCCCACCAGGGTCTGTTACCCAGAATCCCTTGCAAACCTAAAAAATTGTCAAAAAAAACATATTTCCCCCACATTTCTGTCGTGGAAAGTTCCGGAATCTGCGTGGATCCACAGATTTCCACCCACCCCGCGTTCCCCAAAGTCTTACGATAAAAACTGTACCTCACTTGTGTGGGTCAGCCTAGTGCCTGCAACAGGAAACGGCGCAAAACGCAACGTGGTCACACCTCATTTTCGCAGTGAAAAATGACCCTTTTTTGGCAAAATGACTAGCTGTAGTTTTTGAACCCTAGCTCTGCGGGCACCTTGGGAAACCTAGCAAACCTATACATTTTTGAAAACTAGACACCCAGGGGAATCCAGGATGGGGTGACTTGACTGCCTCCCACCAGGGTCTGTTACCCAGAATCCCTTGCAAACCTAAAAAATTGTCAAAAAAACCACATTTTCCCCACATTTCTGTCGTGGAAAGTTCCGGAATCTGCGTGGATCCACAAATTTCAACCCACCCCGCGTTCCCCAAAGTCTTACAAGAAAAACGGTACCTCACTTGTGTGGGTCGGCCTAGTGCCTGCGACAGGAAACGCCACAAAACGCAACGTGGTCACACCTCAATTTCGCAGTGAAAAATGACCTTTTTTTGGCAAAATGTCTAGCTGTAGTTTTTGAACCCTAGCTCTGCGGGCACCTTGGGAAACCTAGCAAACCTATACATTTTTGAAAACTAGACACCCAGGGGAATCCAGGAAGGGGTGACTTGACTGCCTCCCACCAGGGTCTGTTACCCAGAATCCCTTGCAAACCTAAAAAATTGTCAAAAAAACACATTTTCCCCACATTTCTGTCGTGGAAAGTTCCGGAATCTGCGTGGATCCACAAATTTCCACCCACCCCGCGTTCCCCAAAGTCTTACGAGAAAAACGGTACCTCACTTGTGTGGGTCGGCCTAGTGCCCGCGACAAGAAACGGCGCAAAACGCAACGTGGTCACACCTCAATTTCGCAGTGAAAAATGACCCTTTTTTGGAAAAATGACTAGCTGTAGTTTTTGAACCCTAGCTCTGCGGGCACCTTGGGAAACCTAGCAAACCTATACATTTTTGAAAACTAGACACCCAGGGGAATCCAGGATGGGGTGACTTGACTGCCTCCCACCAGGGTCTGTTACCCAGAATCCCTTGCAAACCTAAAAAATTGTCAAAAAAAACACATTTTCCCCACATTTCTGTCGTGGAAAGTTCCGGAATCTGTGTGGATCCACAAATTTCCACCCACCCCGCGTTCCCCAAAGTCTTACAAGAAGAACGGTACCTCACTTGTGTGGGTCGGCCTAGTGCCTGCGACAGGAAACGCCGCAAAACGCAACGTGGTCACACCTCAATTTCGCAGTGAAAAATGACCTTTTTTTGGCAAAATGTCTAGCTGTAGTTTTTGAACCCTAGCTCTGCGGGCACCTTGGGAAACCTAGCAAACCTATACATTTTTGAAAACTAGACACCCAGGGGAATCCAGGAAGGGGTGACGTGACTGCCTCCCACCAGGGTCTGTTACCCAGAATCCCTTGCAAACCTAAAAAATTGTCCAAAAAAACACATTTTCCCCACATTTCTGTCGTGGAAAGTTCCGGAATCTGTGTGGATCCACAAATTTCCACCCACCCCGCGTTCCCCAAAGTCTTACGAGAAAAACAGTACCTCACTTGTGTGGGTCGGCCTAGTGCCCGCGACAAGAAACGGCGCAAAACGCAACATGGTCACACCTCAATTTCGCAGTGAAAAATGACCCTTTTTTGGAAAAATGACTAGCTGTAGTTTTTGAACCCTAGCTCTGCGGGCACCTTGGGAAACCTAGCAAACCTATACATTTTTGAAAACTAGACACCCAGGGGAATCCAGGATGGGGTGACTTGACTGCCTCCCACCAGGGTCTGTTACCCAGAATCCCTTGCAAACCTAAAAAATTGTCAAAAAAAACACATTTTCCCCACATTTCTGTCGTGGAAAGTTCCGGAATCTGTGTGGATCCACAAATTTCCACCCACCCCGCGTTTCCCAAAGTCTTACAAGAAAAACGGTACCTCACTTGTGTGGGTCGGCCTAGTGCCTGCGTCAGGAAACGGCGCAAAACACAACGTGGTCACACCTCAATTTCGCAGTGAAAAATGACCCTTTTTTGGCAAAATGTCTAGCTGTAGTTTTTGAACCCTAGCTCTGCGGGCACCTTGGGAAACCTAGCAAACCTATACATTTTTGAAAACTAGACACCCAGGGGAATCCAGGAAGGGGTGACTTGACTGCCTCCTACCAGGGTCTGTTACCCAGAATCCCTTGCAAACCTAAAAAATTGTCAAAAAAAACACATTTTCCCCACATTTCTGTCGTGGAAAGTTCCGGAATCTGCGTGGATCCACAAATTTCCAACCACCCCGCGTTCCCCAAAGTCTTACGAGACAAACGGTACCTCACTTGTGTGGGTCGGCCTAGTGCCCGCAACAGGAAACGGCGCAAAACGCAACGTGGTCACACCTCAATTTCGCTGTCTAAAATGACCCTTTTTTGGCAAAATGACTAGCTGTAGTTTTTGAACCCTAGCTCTGCGGGCACCTTGGGAAACCTAGCAAACCTATACATTTTTGAAAACTAGACATCCAGGGGAATCCAGGATGGGGTGACTTGACTGCCTCCCGCCAGGGTCTCTTACCCAGAATCCCTTGCAAACCTAAAAAATTGTCCAAAAAAACACATTTTCCCCACATTTCTGTCGTGGAAAGTTTCGGAATCTGTGTGGATCCACAAATTTCCACCCACCCCGCGTTCCCCAAAGTCTTACAAGAAAAACGGTACCTCACTTGTGTGGGTCGGCCTAGTGCCCGGGACAAGAAACGGCGCAAAACGCAACGTGGTCACACCTCAATTTCGCAGTGAAAAATGACCCTTTTTTGGAAAAATTACTAGCTGTAGTTTTTGAACCCTAGCTCTGTGAGTACCTTGGGAAACCTAGCAAACCTATACATTTTTGAAAACTAGACACCCAGGGGAATCCAGGATGGGGTGACTTGACTGCCTCCCACCAGGGTCTGTTACCCAGAATCCCTTGCAAACCTAAAAAATTGTCAAAAAAAACACATTTTCCCCACATTTCTGTCGTGGAAAGTTCCGGAATCTGCGTGGATCTGTAACGCCCTGAACGTCTCAGGATCGTTTAACAGACACGATAAGGAGAACGCAACCACTTGTGAAGGTTTAGTTATTTTAATGAAGGCAAAAATAATACAAGGAATAAACAAAGGTTATAGTCACTGGAATCCTCCAGGCTAAGTACGTTACCAGCCCACAGCACGGATGGTCCTAACCGTCCTCTGCATATACGCCGATCCCGGCGTATGCCAACAGAGGGCAGAAATGAAATGGCCGACAATGCCAATCGGTAGGCTGTGAGGGGCACGAACAGTGTTGGGGAGAATCGAGGAGTCAGGGAAACACCCAGCCGGGGTCTCTACCTGAAGGGAGCAGCTGCTCAACCTCTTCCTGAGACTGCACCGGGACGCGGAGTCACCTCCTGGTGATGCGTCACCGATACCCCAATCACAAGCAAAGAAGACTGAACCGAGAGCAGCCGCTCGATCGATCCTGTGGACTTCCGAGTCTGTAACGCGGCAAACACCTCCTGGTGTGCGTTACAGCTGGCAGTCCCTGTATCTCTGGTCGGGCTGGGAGTTACGACTCCAACCAGCAAAAGCGCCACTGCGCTTTGACTCAGCCGAGTCAAAAAGCGAAGCTCAATGGTTATCCGGTAGAGCTTCCGGGTCCTTCACAGGTGATGATGGGGCAAGACACGGCCCAGGGAGTAACGACTCGACCTACCTCCGTTCTTGCCTTACTGGAGCACCACTCCGGAACACTGCTCTTCACTAAGCAGGTACGTCGGTGTAAACACAATATCCGACAGCGTTGTACCTCCCGGTTCCTCCCTTTATAGGGCGTGTTTTCCTTGAGTTATGTAACAGCTCTCCTGTTTACATAAGGGCGTGTTTTCCTTGAGTTATGTAACAGCTCTCCTGTTTACATAAGGGCGTGTTTTCCTTGAGTTATGTAACAGCTCTCCTGTTTACATAAGGGCGTGTTTTCCTTGAGTTATGTAACAGCTCTCCTGTTTACATAACCTTTCAACCGCTAAGCATCCTGGGAGATGTAGTCCGTTTTCGCTGGTTACCGTTTTCCTCCCCTCGCATGACAGGAATTCTTGACAGTACATCCTCCCTCTCAGCGGCTCCCCACGGGTCCAGCGCTGGCAGGAAAACGCCGATGGAACAAGGAGACCAAGCGCGGAGCATGAACCCCTTCAGCCGGTTCCCATGACTGCTCCTCCGGGCCATAGCCTTTTTCACGCAACCAGGTACCACAGCTTCCCCCTGCGCCATTTGGACGCCCGTATGCCCGACACTTCATACTCCACCTCCGACTCCACGCATACCGACCTAGGTGTCCCAGACGGCTTGGAGGGTGCTGGTTTGAGCAATGATACATGAAAGACAGGGTGTATCCGCAATGACTGGGGCAAGCACACCTTCACGTTCACGGGACCCATACACTTGGTAATTCGATAGGGGCCCATGTACTTGGGATGGAACACACTGTTCTTTCGAAACCTCATGTTTCTTGTGGATATCCAGACGTAGTCTCCAGTGCGGTACAGTGGCCCGGGCCTTCTCTTCCTGTCTGCCGCAGCCTTGTATCTTCTCTTGGCCTCTATTAGGACAGCCCTTGAGCGCATCAACGTGTCTTTTATGTGTGCCACCCTGTCCGCTGTGGCGGGAATCCTGTCCTCTCTGAATGGATGTAGAAATGGCAAGAACCTGGGATGTTGGCCATAGTTGCTATAGAACGGAGATGACTGTGTGGAGCTGTGAGTGGCGTTGTTATAGGCGATCTCTGCAACCCATAGCAAGTCGACCCATTCTTCCCTGCCCTGGTCCACAAAACATCGCAGATACTGTTTGAGTGTTTGGTTCAGGCGCTCGGTTTGGCCGTTCGTTTGAGGGTGGTAGCTGGTGGACAGGGCGGTCTTAACATGCAGCGCAGTGCACCAAGTCTACCAGAATTGCGCAGTAAACTGCGACCCCCGGTCCGACACGATCACCCCAGGTAATCCATGCAGTCGTACCACATTCTTTAGGAGTAGTGACGCCAATTCCCCGGCCGTAGGGACTCTCTTGCAGGGGATGAAGTGCCCCATTTTCGTCAAGTAATCCACCACCACCAGTATTGCCGTCATCCCCTGGTCTACCGGTAGGCCCACCACGAAGTCCAGTGATATGCTATCCCATGGTCTAGCCGGGGTCGGAAGTGGATGTAAGAGCCCTTGGGTTCGGCCATGGTCAGCCTTCATGGTAGCACACGTAGGACACTCCTGTCCCCACCTCCTGACATCCACTCTCATGGTTGGCCACCAGAAATGCCGTCCCATGCTAGCCACCGTTTTTTCAAAGCCAAAATGACCTGCGCATGGAGAGTCATGGCACCAGATGAATGCTTGTTTCCTTAGCCTAGGCGTGGGTATCAATAGGCACCTGCCCTTCAGGGGTATCCCGTCCTTCAGCTGCCATTCTCTGTGACTGAGGAGCCACCTCCGCCATGCGAATGACCTGATCCCTCTCTTTATTCCCCTCAGGAAAGTATCCGGTTGGATAACCCCCAATACCATCCTCGGGGAAATGATGGAATGCTCGGTCGCAGGCAATGGTTCCTTAACTGCAGATTGACGGGACAGGGCGTCCGCCTTCCGGTTTTCCGTCCCCGGCCGATATGTGATGCGGAAGTTGAACCCCGCAAAGAAGATCATCCACCGCAGCTGTCTGGGAGAAAGGTGTCTTGTGGCCGTCATGAACTGTAGGTTCCGATGGTCCGTGTACACCGATACCACATGTCTTGCCCCCATCAACCAATGCCTCCATTCGGTGAAGGCGTCCTTGATTGCGAGAAGCTCCTTCTCCGCAATATGGTAGTTGCGTTCGGCGTCGTTGAGTTTGCGGGACATGTACGCAACGGGATGAAGCACCCCTGTGTCGTGGTTGCGTTGGGACAAGATAGCCCCCAGCGCCACATCCGATGCGTCCGCTTCCACCACGTAGGGGAGATCCGGATCGGGGTGAGCCAACACCGGCGCCTTACCAAAGGCGCTTTTCAGGGCCTCAAAGGCTTTGTTCGCTTCAGGGGACCAGACAAACTCCTTGGACTTCCTCAGTAACTGTGTGATTGGGGCCACCAATCCTGAAAATCCATCTATAAACCGCCTGTAAAAGTTGGGGAAGCCAATGAAACTTTGGACGTCCTTCACGCTTTGGGGCACCGGCCATTCTTTCACCGCCTTGATCTTTCGTTCTGCCATCTCCTGTCCCTCTGGACTCAGCATCACTCCGAGGAATTCCACGGATGTGACGTGGAAGTCACACTTGCTGAGTTTACAAAACAGCATGTTTTCCCTCAGCTTTTGGAGCACAGCTTTGACGTGGTGTACGTGCTCCTCCACACTGGACGAATAGATGAGGATGTCGTCGATATATACGACCACGTAGATATCCAACTCCTCTCTGAATACCTCATTCAAAAAGTACTGAAAGGCTGCCGGGGCGTTGCACAGACCGAACGGCATGACGAGGTACTCAAAAAGGCCGAACCTGGTCTTAAAGGCGGTCTTCCACTCGTCTCCGTCCCTCATGCGCACCAGATGGTATGCCCCTTTCAAATCCAACTTGGTGTAAATACGAGCTTTCTTGACCTGTTCCAGAAGTACACTGATGAGAGGCAAGGGGTACTGATTCTTTACGGTTATCGCATTCAATGCCCTAAAGTCCACACAGGCTCTCAGCTCCCCATTAGCCTTCGGGATGAAGAAGAGTGGCGAGGCGGCCGGAGACTTGGACGGGCGGATGAATCCTAGCTTGAGGAGTTTATCCAGGTACTCCCGGAGATGCACGTTTTCAGGCTCCGTCAGGGCATACAGCCTGCCGCTGGGAACGCTGGCCCCTGGCACCAGGTTGATCTGGCAGTCAAACTGTCTATGTGGTGGTAGCACTTCCGCCTTCACCTCATCAAATACATCCTCAAAACTGTGATAAGCCTGGGGGAGAGCCACATCTTTTTCTGCCGCTGTAGCCACCGTCTGACTCCCGCTCTCATCTGCGTCAAGGGATTCCGTTCTTATTCCACAATGCAGGATGCAATACGGTGACGTCAGTTCGATGCGATGTGTTGGCCAATCCACAGAGGGGTTGTGTTTCTGTAGCCACGGCAATCCCAATATGACGCCATATTGGGGCGCTCGGATGATGTTAAAATCGATTTGTTCCAAATGGTTCCTCCCACATCTCATCGGAAGGACCCCCGTGTGCTGCCCGATGAGATGTGGGAACCTGCCTGCGTATTAGGAACTGCATACCTTCCTTGTTAGAGCTCTATTTACGGACCTGTATGCTGGACCTGGTTAAACAATTGTCCATCCGTCCCCCCCTTTTGAAATAATTATTTTTACATGGAACATACACCTTGGCAGAGAAACTAAAAAGACAAAGATTCCTGCACAGCCATCTATTCCTCAAACGCACACACATACTGGTTGGATTTGGCATGAGGGCGAGTGATGGTTCAGTATATTAAATTTTATTAACAAGAGATTTCACAAAAATGAAATGCACTGTCAATAATTAAATGGAGAAAAAACTGAACCAATGACTCGCAGCTCGTGAGCTGTAAAGCCACGGCAAGGCACCAACCGCTTTACAGGCCATTCACACACCTTTCATACGTGATACACACAAGACCATTCGCACCACCAGGCACAAAAACAACACATTACAAAATTCACAAAAGGGACAAGGTACACCCTGCTTCAGAAAGGCAAATATTACTGCACAGCCATCTAATCCTCAAGCACACACACATACTGGTTGGATTTGGCAGGAGGGTGAGTGATGGTTCAGTATATACAATTGTATTAGCAAGTGATTTCACCAAAATGAAATGCACTGTTAATAATTGAAAGGGCGAGAAATTGAACCATTGACTCACAGCTCGTGAGCTGTAAAGCCACGACAAGGCACCAACCTCTTTACAGGCCATTCATACACCTTTCATACATGTGAGACATACAAAACCATTCACACCGCCAGCCGCGGGCCCATCACATAACAAAACTCACACCAGCACACAGCGCCATTCAAGGGCCCATCACTTTCACACGCCCACATTCCTGACACAGCAACTACACAAGCTGATGGATTGCGTGGAGTGGCACTCAGCTAGCAGTGTGTGTAGTGACCAGCAGCAAGTCACTACTCACACACAGCCAGCCGAGCGCCAGTCCACGCACACCGCTAGCCGAGCGCCAGTCCACGCACACCGCTAGCTAAACACCAGTCCACGCACACCGCTAGCCAAGCGCCAGTCCAGGCACACCGCCAGCCAAGCACCAGTCCACGCACACCGCCAGCCAAGCACCAGTCCACGCACACCAAAAGCCAAGCACCAGTCCACGCACACCGCCAGCCAAGCACCATTTCACGCACACCGCCAAAGAAGTGCTAGTCCACACACACTGCCAACACATTTAGGATTTTTTTAGACAAAAATAAAAACACAAACAAATCGCAAATAGATACAAATCTACAAACACAAAATCAGAAACTAAACACAACGCCAACCTTGAAACAGAATCAAATTTTTCAAAGAATACAAACCAATCAGTTAACTTTACCACTCATGAATGCTCCCAAAAATTCTTTTGCGTATGGTACGCTCTAAAACAAGCAGGGACACACAGCCCAGGTTTAGATGGACAGTCGGGGCAGTACATACGAATCTCCTTCCGCGTACCTCTTCGCCAACAGACTATGCATCTCCTAGTGGGAAAATCTTTTGCCGGTGTGGGAGGGATGAAATCAGGAAAGTGGCGATCTTTCAATCGAACCACATCCTCCACCACTCCAAATCTAGGAACACTTGCCTGTTCCACAACAACAAGGCTAGCTACCACAGAGTGCTGAAACTGAAGAAATGTCAACTTTGACGCAGGAGAACACTCCTTGAACACAATAAAAGCATTGAAAATTGCTAATTCGAAGAAATGGATGGGCAACTTCTTATACCAAACATAAGCCTTCCGAATAGCAGAGTAAGGTTCCAACCTCTGATCTACTCTGTCAACACCACCCATGTGCTTATTGTAGTCTAGAATGCACACAGGTTTGCGCACTTCAGCAACCTGACCCCAAACAGCCACAGGTGAAGTACTCTCATCATGGATGGTAGTCAGCATGTACACATCCCTCCTGTCCACAAATTTTACAGCTAGTAGTTCATCACTACGCAAGGAACTGCACTGCTCCCTCTGAAGTTTTTTGCAAACAAGCTCTTTCGGATAACCTTTACGGTTAGAGCGGATTGTGCCACATGCAAAAGTGTCCACTTTATACAATTCCTTAAATAATTGCACAGCAGTATAGAAGTTATCAAGGTACAAATGGTGGCCTCTGTGAAACAGTCTTCTAGCAAGATCCCACACAATTTTCTCTGCAACTCCAAAAGTGGACGGACAACCTGGGGGGTCAATAGTAGAATCTCTACCAGTGTACACACGAAAATTAAAAACATATCCTGTCTTACTCTCAGACAACATATACAGCTTAATTCCATAGCGTGCCCTCTTGCTAGGGATGTACTGCTTAAAAACCAAACGGCCCTTGAACAAGACCAAAGACTCATCAATACATATTTCTTTCCCTGGAGTATAGATCTCAGAAAATCGATCTACAAAGTGATCAAGAATGGGCCGAATCTTAAAAAGACGGTCACAGTCAGGGTGATCTCGTGGCAACGCCATAGAATTATCAACAAAATGCAGCATACGTAGCAAAAGTAAATACCGATTACGAGTCATAACTGCAGGAAATATGGCAGTTGCCAACAAGGGGCTAGTAGACCAATATGAAGCCAAGATTGGCTTCCTTACCACACCCATCAATAAAGTCAAACCCAAAAACTTCTTAATCTCTTCCAGATATGTGGGAGTCCACCGGGTAGCTCTAGACTGGGGCCTAAGTTTGTCGCTGTTGTCCCTCAAAAACTGTTCAGCAAACAAATTCGTCTGCTCAACAATCTCACCCAAAAATACATCATCCATAAACAACTGAATAAACTGTATAGGCAAAAAGTTTTCACAATTCACTGTACACCCTGCATCACCGCTAAAGGCAGGCAACACTGGCTGCACCATGTTTGGATCAACCCAAAGTCCAGCACTTCCAGTAGGAAGCCTAGCAGCCTCAGACTGCAATCCAGATGTCTCTTGCACCATCGGCACAGCAGTTTCCTCCTCTAAGACAGGCACTTCATCCGCACTGAGAGTTGCTTCATCCACACCAAGAGTACCTTCATCTGCACTGAGAGTACCTTCATCATCCGATGATTCCATGTTGAGTGAAAACTCACTGCCAGAATCTTCCCCTCCCTCCTCTCCCTCAGACGTACTGTCAGTCTCATAATCATGCTCAGAGGAAGATTCAAGAAGCATACCGACCACCTATTGAGCAGTCATTCTACGGCTAGCCATATTGCTTACTAATAAAGGTAACTTGTCAAACAAGTCAACAACAACAAACACTTTGTAAAATAAGTAATAAACAAAAAGCACCTTCATCAAAAACTCAAATATACTCCAAAACAATACCACTCACTTGCCAGAGGCAGCTAAACTACTCACCACCACCAACTCTGTACAGACACAGTATGGATCAACAATATCCCACTAAAAAAGAGAAAAGCAATTACACATAAGACTATGCAAAACACATCGCAAAGAATTTCATGCTCAATCCACTAACTAAATATGCCGCCATTATGACATCACTTACAAAAAAATTCATTCAGACATTATATTATTACTCATTTGGTGCAAATACAACAAGAAAAAAATTCTTAGAAAAACAATGCAACTACACAAAACTGCAGAACAACCACTGTCGAAAAGCTTTAGACTAGAATAAAAAGGAGAAAAAAACTTTATTGTAACATATGCATATAATGCTCTAGACCATCACGTACTGCGCAAAATTTATTGCTTGAACCTCCCACTTTCAAGAAGGAAAGATCGATGGCCCAATCCTTTACAAGCAACGCGGCGAGAATCTGGAACTGAGCCTCAGCTCCGGACCACCCCCTCCCTCTTCCCAGTCCTTCAAAACTGACCTCAAAGTTCTCCTCCTGCAAAGACACTTCCAAACTTAATTCACACCCTCTCTATTGTCTGAAGGAAGTCTTTACATTATAGGAAATTCTGTTCTCCATGCCCGTAGAAGTGCCTTCCCAGTGTGTTCCTGTGTTTTGCGTGTCTGCCATTTATTGCACTTTTATACCTCTACTTGTACCTTGTACTCTTTTGTAAGTTGCACACATGTCACTTTTCCTCTTGTAACGTATTGTTTGCTACCTCTTGTATTTTGTTTGCTTTTGATACATGCACAATTACCACCATTGCCTCATGTAACATAACGTTTGCTCTTGTTTTCAGGGTGTCTGCCATTTATTGCAGTATTTTACCTCATGTGACATCCATCAGAGAGCTGCGTGAATAATTACCTGGTAATCCCCTCATCACAATGCAAACACCCACCCGAAATAGGTACCCAGTGAGGTCACACCGTTCGCATCGCCCTAACCTGCTCAAGGTTCATGTGACCTCAGTGACAGTCACAGCGACTGGATCACTGTTGCTCTAGGGTGTGCTGCTTCGTAGGCCTGTCAGCAACACTGGAGATGAACTTCAGTATGGATTGTGGTGGACAGGCCTTCAAGGATAACCCACAACTGACACCACTACAGTACACCTGCTTGTGCTAAGACATCAAGCCTTCTAAGGTCTAGTGGGGCCTTCTACGGTCTAGAATGGGAATGTGCTCCCTCAGTACAGTGGTGTGGTGGACTGGTCATGAATGCTGAACCCGGTTCCCCAGTTCCAAATTCAACAGCTCCGGCCATAGTGCCACATCCCCACTGAACGCCATACTTGTCCACTGAGAGAAACTCGCACTGCCTTCAGCTATAACCTAATTGTGCCCGCTATAAACACGTGGATGTGGCTCAATTCAAATTATGCACTTGATAAGAGTAATACGCTGCCTAAAAAAAAAAAAACCACTCATAGGGAATGCAAAGCATGTGAAATGTAAGCAGAAACAACATGGTTACCGAAACGATCTCTCACTAACTATTCACAAATCAGCAAGTAGTTTCACCTGAAAAGTTATGGACATGACTAGAGGGCCCTGAAGGGAACCGTTTCACTGTCCATTGCTTACATCCTTACAAAACATAAGCAGTATGGTAGACCACATCCATAAACACAGAGCCATGGTGCACATTGTGTTTTCCAATTGACCCATCAACCCGGTATTGCAGTACCTCCAGGAATGGTACACTCTCCCACCCTGGAAACAACAATGCTGTTCAAAGGAAGACGAGAAAACAAAAGTAGCACTTCACTGGCAAACTCTGTGATGCTGGTGTATTTGGATGTAAAAAAAAAACAATCAAGCCACTTTGCAACCCCTCTGTCTTACTTTATTTTGCCCCCCCTGGAAACAACAATGCTGTTCAAAGAAAGAAGAGGAAACAAAAGTAGCGCTTCACTGGCAAACTCTGTGATGCTGGTGTATTTGGATGTAAATAAAATCAATCTGGCAACTTTGCAACCCCTATGTCTTACTTTATTTTGCCCCCCCCTGGGAACAACAATGCTGTTCAAAGGAAGACGAGAAAACTAAAGTAGCACTTCACAGGCAAACTCAGTGAAGCTGGTGTATTTGGATGTAAAATAAAAAAAAAAACAATCTGGCCACTTTGCAACCCCTCTGTCTTACTTTATTTCGCCCCCCCCTGGGAACAACAATGCTGTTCAAAGGAAGACGAGAAAACGAAAGTAGTGCTTCACTGGCAAACTCTGCGATGCTGGTGTGTTCCGATGCAAATAAAAACAATCTGGCCACTTTGCAACCCCTCGGTATTACTTTATGTCGCCCCCCCCTGGGAACAACAATGCTGTTCAAAGAAAGACGAGAAAACGAAAGTAGTGCTTCACTGGCAAACTCTGTGATGCTGGTGTGTTCCGATGCAAATAAAAACAATCTGGCCACTTTGCAACGCCTCGGTATTACTTTATTTGCCCCCCGCCCCCCACGCACCCACCGATCCTAAAATCCCCCCTCCCCAGCCCCAAAACTCACCTTTACTCTCGACGCGCAGGAAGCAAATGGCTTCCTGCGCCTCGGAGAGCAAAGGGGACACCTCCAATGACGTCAGCGCGCCTCGCGCGCTGACGTCATTGATGACGCGGGGGAGGGGGGCGGGGGAGGCAGGGGAAGGTCTTCCCCTGCCTTCCCAGTTAAAAAAACAAACATCGACCACTCACGGGGAGAGCGCCAGCGCTTCCCCCGTGGGTGGGTGTCATGACGAGATGGTCTCATCATGGGCACAGCGCGACTGTGCTCCATGACGAGACCATCTCGTCATGGGCACAGAATGGGATAAGTTTGAGACCATGCTCACATCATCATTGATTAAAAGTTTCATTTTCTTTAGTACTCTTGAGACTTTATAACAAGCTTCTCCAGGGATCTTCCAATTTATTACCATGTTCAACATGTAGCATAAGTAATCGATGTAAAGTAATACCTTTAATGTTAAGTGCTACTTATCCAGTTGGGGCTGGCACGACACAAGATAAATGTGGTCCTGTAGTTTTGTGTATATAACTGGCCAAAACTTTCATTAAGAAACGTTTTCCTGTTCCAGCTTGACCACTGATGTACAATATAATAGGTTTAAATGATGAACGTTGACATTCTTTTTTTTCGTGCAGGAAACCATGTTGTACCACTTGTTTGACATGTAGATATATTTCTTTTTGATCAATATTTAGTTGTTCTTTTAACTTTTCCAACTGAATAATATCCTGTTGTGCATGTTGCATTGCAGTTCCTACCTTATTCACAGCTATTGCTGCTTCATTTTCAATAGCTGGTTGTCCCAGTGCATCTTGACTCAGTGGACCAGAACTTTGACTGTCTTGTGAGCTTTCTCTAACTATTTCAGCTGCAATAGTAGTTTCTTATTCAATCTCATCATTTAACATTTGTAGATACGCTGGGAAAATTGTGCAGTAAATGCTGTCTTTAGTTGCATTAAAAGAATCTTCATAGCAGTCAAAATCTCCAAGTAATTTTGTTTCACTACACCAAGGCTTGAACGGTTGCAGAAGTGCTAAATAGAAGAATTCTCTTTTATCTGGACCTTTGCAACTAAGTTTTCTGTTGTTAATAGGATTTTCTTTGGCATGTTTTACTAAACATCCATCACATCCAATTACTGCATATCTCTCTTCTTTTATATTTTCTGTAACATTATATGTAAAGCTGTAATGTTGAAGTATTTTATACAGACTCTGGTTTTCCAGATGTGGACTCCTTTTGGGATAGTATTTATCTAACATATACGTTTTCATAATATCCGTTCTTTCTGGTTCATTCTGTGCTAAGTATTTAATTTCTTGCAAAGATTTCAATACTTTATTACATGTGGAGGCGAGACCTAGACTTACCCAAATGATTTGTTTTGACTTTGAATATAAACTGGCTGAGCTCAACCAATCTGAACATTCATAGGCTCTAATCTCTCTATAGGAAAGCATTTTCAAGCTGTTGCTGTACAATTTCTTGCTAAGGCTCTTCTCTGCTGAAATTTCTTCCCACATTTCTTTCATCTCTGTATTTTCAGATGTCATAATACATGATGTAACATAGCAAGCAACAGCAATTAAATTATCTGCAATATACTGAATATCCATGTTTGCGTTCCACATTTTCGAAATAACGCAACTGTAGTCGTTAATGAACTTTGAACCTTATGTTCTTTTTAAATTATACATATTCTTGGGAGATTTCCGAGCTATTGGATGTCTTACTGATGACAAACAATTATTTAGTCTTCTGTTAGACCTGTCAGCCCTTTGGGTGGTCCCTCCTCATCATTATTTATTTTGTCCCACTTTTGCCTCAAACCCTGTTAGTATTTATTTCCTTTTTGGGAACCACCAGACTTTTTAGTATTGATGCAGATTCAGGGAGCCATTTTATCTACCCCTGGAACTTCTGTCTGAGGGCCTGGAGCACAAAATGGTGGCCACCCATTGTCACCTGTGACATCACTGGAACCTACTAGAACCTTCTGCAACATTCTGGAACCCTGTGACAGTTGGAGGCGGTTTGGAATGTTGAGAAGCTAAGCCAGAGTTGACAGTTGGAGCTGGCAGTTGGCACCTGACTGGTGAAGAGAGAGCAGCAGAAACCTGAAGGAGGAAGGAGTGAGGCAGCAGGGGTGGAAACTTGTGCCTGGAGTGGGGTCCATAAACCCACCCTTGATACTAGTCCCTACTGACTGAGCCCAGCCTGGAGCCCTGTGTGGGAGAAAGCAAGAAAAACCATCTTGAGGACCTGGACAGCAGGAACAGGCCTTAAAAATAAAGAACAGCAAGTACCTGACCTGGTTACTGGTAACTACCTGAAGTCCGACGTCGAGAAGCTTGGAGACCTGGAGCCCGAGGTGGAGAAGCGGCACTGACTGGGAAGCAGACGTCGTACCCGGAGCCGCCAGAGGTCGAGAGGGGGCGCCGACGGAGGTCGTGGAGAGTACCAGAGGTCGTGGAGGAAGACACCTGAGGTCGAGTGAGCGGCGTCGACGGGGGAGTGAAGTCCACCCTCCGGAGTCGCCGGAGACCGAGGTGAAGCGTGCCGGAGGTCGGGAGTGGAGGTCGCACTCCGGAGTCGCCGGAACCTGAGGAAAGGAGCACCGGAGGTCGGGAGTGGAGATCGCACTCCGGAGCCGTCTGAAGTTGACATCGAGCCAAGACTGCCCGACGTCATCGAACCGGAGGTCGACATCGAGCCGAGGCCGCCGACATCGAACCGGAGCCGCCCGAAGTCGACATCGAGCCAAGACTGCCCGACGTCATCGAACCGGAGGTCGACATCGAGCCGAGGCCGCCGACATCGAACCGGAACCGCCTATCGACGTCGTCAAGAACTGACATAGCGCCGAGGCCGCCGACATCGAACCGGAACCGCCTCACGGCGTCGACACGACCCCAGCGGCGTCGGAGCTTCATAAAAAGGGCAGTAAGTGGAATAGAGGGCGCCTAAGGCCCTGTGGAGCCCTGAGAGACTATCCTAGGGGCTAGAGAGGTGCTGGAACCAGCTTGATTGTGCCAGGGGTGAGCTGAGACTAATACAGAGGGGTTGTGTAGTGTGGGAGAGCCAGATCTCTAGATTCCCCCTTGATCTACCTCAGTTTAGGCCTCAGCCTTGTCCAAGCCAGGGAGTATACCCCTCAGGCCATCCACCTAACCACAAGCTGTGACTGGGCCAAATCAGCCCATAGTATTTTAAATGTGATCTGATTTTACAAATGTCATTGTTGGCTGATATTATTTATTGAGGGTACTGTATTTATTGTATTTATCTAAGTTATTCCTGTGATGTATTTATTGTCCTGAGCTAACTTATTCCTGCACAGTATTTATTGCCTCACAGTATTTATTTGACCTGATCCTATTTATTGCACCTGTAAAGTGTTATTATTTATTTGACCTGCACTTTTTAAGGAAAAGCCTTGTGTACTGTGATTGTATTATTATTTATTTAATCAGCAACTAAGAGAAAAGAAGATAAAGAGATATATTTTCAGTATAATTTTTAAGGTGTAGTGTCGTTTTTGGAACGGATGCACGCATGGTTATTGTGTGGGTATGACGTATGCTTAGCACGGTGCCTGACCCCTGACCACTCGAGCCAAGCTACCACAGTGTATGTCCAGGAAAATCCCATTACCACCCTTCCGGTGTGGGAGTGGGGTTTTTCTAACATAATTGGTGTTCAGCGGTGGGATTGAGCTGTGCCTACGTATACTCGACAATAACTGTGGGTAGTCCATAGGCCTACACCTGGAGTTTTCTCAAAGCGGCCTTCCTAATTGTGAGTTTTTGTTTTTCCAAATTTACTCTGGTGGTGGGAGGAGGTATTATAAAAGGTACCCCCCTGCATTGCTTCTGTAAAAACCTGTCTTCTGTTCTGAGTGGGCAAAATGGAATTTGTCTTAGAAAATGTGGAAACCTATACTGTGGCCCAACTCAGAGAGTTCTGTCAGAGAGAGGGGGTGTATTGTCCCCCAGGTGCCAAGAAGGCTGAACTGCAGACCAGCTTGAGGGCTTGGGGGGAAGCACGACGAGAAAGCAAAGCTGAGCAGGAAGACAGGGATGGAGAGCCTGACAGCGAGGGGGCTGGGTTGTACCAACCTGAGGTGGGGAACCTGTTAGCGGGGCCCAGGACACTTTCCAGGAAGGGCAGCAGTGCCTCTAGCGGTGGCTTGTCTGAAGTAGAGTTAACAGACCGGAGGGAGAAAAGACAGCTCACATGGGACTTAGCAAGGCTGGAGAAAGAGAAGGAGGAACAGAGGATGGCTCATGAGTTAAGGCTGAAAGAGATAGATCTTTAGATCCTAAGAGCTAGGGCACACCCTGTTCCTAATGGTGGCAGCAAAGACCAAGAAATCACCAGGGAACCCAAACCCTACCTGCCAAAGGACGTAGTAGCTAGCTATGGAGCGGGTGACGATATCGCCAAGTTGTTAGCGGCCTATGAGGTCTCGTTAAGGGCCCATGGGGTTCCAGAGAAGTACTGGGGAGGGGGATTGTACAAGTACATGCCTCCAGCTGGTAGGGATGCATTATTGGCCCTAGAGGAGGATGAGCAGACCCACTACCCCACCATGAAGGTGGCGCTCATAAGAAAGTTTGGACTAACACCCGAAAAGTACAGACAGAAGTTCCGGGGTAGTCACAAACTGGGCACACAGAATTGGGTGGACTTCCTGGAGTATGCAAAGAAGGCACTAGAGGGTTGGATTCAGGGCAGTGAAGTGAGGAACTACGAGGGGTTGTTTGATTTAGTACTGAAGGAACACCCGCTCGAAAAATGTTTCCCTGAACTGCGTCAACACCTGGTGGATAGCAAGCTGACCAATCCCCGGAAGCTTGCTGAGGAGGCGGACATTTGGGCTAGTACCCGGGTGTCCACAAGGGGGACTGGAGGGGATACTCAAAAGGCCGGACAGGGCGCCCCCCAGAAGAAAGAGGGAGGGGAAAAGAAAAAGGAGTTCTCCAAAGGCCCCCAAAATAATTTCCAAGGAAAGGGAACAGGATTCACCCCTAGGGCTAACCCACCCAGAAACCCTAATCCTGGCCAGAGTCAGCAGCCAAGGGTTGTCCATTGCTACGAGTGCGGTGGCGTTGGACACTACAAGGGAGATGCGAAGTGCCCAAAACGACCACCCCCTCCCATTGGAGGAAAGACCCCCGGAGTAGCTAGTGTGGTGCTCGGGGAGGAGATGCCTTTAATTAAGGGAAGGGACTGGGCGGGTGTCACTTTAGTGTCCCTGGGAGAACGGGAGATGGTTCCTAAGATCCAGGTGCCCGCAAATACCGTAAAGTATGGGCAGTGGGTCACCATCAACGGCCAAAGAGGGGAGGCTCTGAGAGACACAGGAGCCAGTATGACTATGGTGCGTAGCCAACTGGTGTCTCCAGAGCAGGTAATTCCCGATGTACTCCACCCAGCCGCGATGGCTGACGGCCGAACAGGCCACTATCCGGTGGCCGAGGTTCCCTTTGAATGGGAGGGGGTTGCAGGTTCACTTCGAGTTGCCGTAAGCCCTGCCGTGCCAGTCGATTGTCTACTGGGGAATGACATGGAGCACAATGCTTGGAAGGAGGTGGAATACCGGACTCATACTGAGATGCTGGGTACACCTGACTGGGCCTGTGTGAGCACAAGGTCCGCGACTACCCGGAGAGGGAGTTCGTTTCGGCTGGAGCCTGGAACAAAGGCCCAGCCAGCTGCCAGTCAAGGGAAGAACCGAGGACAGGAGGAGCCTGCCTCGGCGTCCGCCCCCTGTAGGACGGATAGGCCACCGGAGGTGGTGGACCAGGAGTCTGCGGTGGGGGATGTCAGCGAACTGGAGGACCTACCCATCCCGGCCGAGTGGCACGTGGAGGGAGGCCCGTCCAGGGAGGAATTCTGCCAGGGCCAGAGGGAGTGCCCTACCCTTGAGGGGTTGAGGCTTCAGGCCGCAGCCCAGGCAGCAGGGAACGTTGAAGGGAACTACAGTGTTTACTGGGAGGATGGCCTCCTCTACAGTGAACCCAAGGCACCCCTACATGGGTCGTCACGAGCCTTGGTAGTCCCTCAACGTTATCGAGCCTTCCTTCTGGAGTTGGCTCACGAGATCCCCTTGGCAGGACACCTGGGGCAAGACAAGACCTTCGCCCGTCTTGTCCCACACTTTTATTGGCCTCAAATGAAAGTGTCGTCCGATACCTACTGCCGGACATGTGTGTCTTGCCAAGCCAGTGGGAAAACAGGGGTGAAGCTGAAAGCTCCCCTGGAACCACTTCCTGTCGTTAGCACCCCCTTTGAAAGGGTGGGCATCGACATTGTGGGTCCGTTAGATCCACCTACTACAGCTGGTCACAGGTTTATCCTGGTTCTGGTGGATCATGCCACACGGTACCCAGAGGCAATACCTCTGAGGACCATTACAGCACCTGTTGTGGCTAGGGCCCTGATGGGAATCTTTACCCGAGTGGGTTTTCCCAAGGAAGTTGTGTCCGACAGGGGGACCAACTTCATGTCAGCGTACATGCGGGCGATGTGGAAGGAGTGTGGAGTGACATACCGGTTCACCACTCCTTACCACCCCCAGACCAATGGTCTGGTGGAGAGGTTCAACAAAACCTTGAAAGGCATGATCAGAAGTCTGCCTGAAAGCCTGCGGAGGAAATGGGACGTCCTCCTACCCTGTCTACTCTTTTCTTACAGGGAAGTGCCACAGAAGGGAGTGGGCTTCAGCCCCTTCGAGCTTTTGTATGGGCACCCTGTACGTGGACCTCTCAACCTGGTGAGAGACGGATGGGAAAGAACTCCCAGAAAGCTTCCCCAGGACGTGGTGAGCTACATGCTGGCCTTCCGAAGCCAAATGGCTAAGTTGTGGAAGCAAGCTTCTGCCAACTTGGAAGCCAGCCAAGCAGTAATGAAGGCGTGGTATGACCACAACGCTCACCCGGTGGAGTTGGAGCCTGGCCAGAAGGTGTGGGTGATCGAACCGGGAGAGCTTAGCGCCCTCCAGGATCGCTGGTCAGGACCCTTTGAGGTATTGGAGAAGAAGGGTAAGGCTACCTACTTGGTGGATCTTAAAACCCCTCGTCAGCCCCTACGGGTGCTGCATGCCAACCGCCTCAAACCCCACCACGAGAGGCCCGAAGTCATTTTGATGATGGTGACTGACGGAGCAGAGGACGCGGAAAGCGAGCCTCTCCCTGATTTGTTTGCGTCTCAAGAGAAGGATGGGTCGGTGGAGGGAGTGATTCTCTCCCCATCTCTAACTCCTGAACAGCAGGAGGACTGCCGCCAGGTCCTGGGACAGTACTCTTCGTTGTTTTCCCTTGTCCCGGGTAGGACTCACCTGTGCGTCCATGACGTGGACACAGGAGACAGCCCACCTGTGAAGTCCAAGATCTACCGGATGTCAGACAAGGTGAAGGCCAGCATTCACAGTGAAGTCACTAAGATGCTGGAGCTAGGAGTGATCGAACCTTCTAGCAGCCCCTGGTCCAGTCCGGTGGTACTAGTACCAAAAGCTGCACCACCGGGTGCCCAACCGGAACTGAGGTTCTGTGTGGACTACCGGGGACTGAATTCAGTAACTAAAACTGATGCTCATCCGATCCCTAGGGCGGATGAATTGATTGACCGGCTGGGAGCTGCCCAATATCTAAGTACCTTTGACCTTACTTCTGGGTACTGGCAGATCTCTTTGACTGATGGAGCAAGGGAAAGGTCAGCCTTCTCCACGCCCAATGGCCACTACCAGTTCTGTGTGATGCCCTTTGGGCTCAAGAACGCACCTGCCATGTTTCAGCGCCTGGTAAACCAGATCCTCACCGGAATGGAGAGTTTCTCTGCTGCTTATCTGGATGACATAGCCGTCTTCAGTAACAGCTGGGAGGATCACTTGCGTCACCTGCAAGCTGTTCTCCAGGCCCTGAGACATGCTGGGTTAACGATCAAGGCCAGCAAGTGCCAGATCGGGCAGGGGTCGGTAGTGTACCTTGGACACTTGGTGGGTAGGGGAGCGGTGCAACCCCTCCAGGCGAAGATCGAGGCCATCATGGCCTGGGAACCCCCCAAGACTCAGACTGAGGTCCGAGCATTTTTGGGCCTCACCGGATACTACCGCCGCTTCGTGAAGGGGTACGGAACCATTGTAGCCCCCCTCACGGAGCTCACGTCCAAGAAACAACCTCGACGGGTAGTCTGGACGGAGGCTTGTCAGCAGGCCTTCATAAAGCTGAAGCAAGCCATGTGCGAGGCCCCGGTCTTAAGGGCCCCAGACTTTTCCAAGGAGTTCATTGTCCAGACAGATGCATCAGAACATGGCATTGGGGCAGTGTTATCGCAACTCAATGAAGAGGGTCTGGATCAACCCGTGGTCTTCCTATGCCGGAGACTACTTCCCAGGGAACAGAAGTGGAGTGCAATAGAGCGTGAAGCCTTTGCAGTGGTATGGGCTCTGAAGAAGTTGCGGCCATACCTGTTTGGCTCGCACTTCCTGGTTCAGACCGACCACAGACCCCTTGGTTGGCTGATGCAGATGAAGGGGGAGAATCCCAAGTTGTTGAGGTGGTCTATTTCCCTACAGGGAATGGACTTTCAGGTGGAACATCGGCCTGAAGTGGACCACGCCAATGCAGACGGTCTCTCAAGGTATTTCCGCCTTACTGATGAGAACTCCCAAGGGGTTGGGTAGCTCTCCCCACTTTCAGCTGGGGGGACGCGTGTTAGACCTGTCAGCCCTTTGGGTGGTCCCTCCTCATCATTATTTATTTTGTCCCACTTTTGCCTCAAACCCTGTTAGTATTTTTTTCCTTTTTGGGAACCACCAGACTTTTTAGTATTGATGCAGATTCAGGGAGCCATTTTATCTACCCCTGGAACTTCTGTCTGAGGGCCTGGAGCACAAAATGGTGGCCACCCATTGTCACCTGTGACATCACTGGAACCTACTAGAACCTTCTGCAACATTCTGGAACCCTGTGACAGTTGGAGGCGGTTTGGAATGTTGAGAAGCTAAGCCAGAGTTGACAGTTGGAGCTGGCAGTTGGCACCTGACTGGTGAAGAGAGAGCAGCAGAAACCTGAAGGAGGAAGGAGTGAGGCAGCAGGGGTAGAAACTTGTGCCTGGAGTGGGGTCCATAAACCCACCCTTGATACTAGTCCCTACTGACTGAGCCCAGCCTGGAGCCCTGTGTGGGAGAAAGCAAGAAAAACCATCTTGAGGACCTGGACAGCAGGAACAGGCCTTAAAAATAAAGAACATTAAGTACCTGACCTGGTTACTGGTAACTACCTGAAGTCCGGCGTCGAGAAGCTTAGAGACCTGGAGCCCGAGGTGGAGAAGCGGCGCTGACTGGGAAGCAGACGTCGTACCCGGAGCCGCCAGAGGTCGAGAGGGGGCGCCGACGGAGGTCGTGGAGAGTACCAGAGGTCGTGGAGGAAGACACCTGAGGTCGAGTGAGCGGCGTCGACGGGGGAGTGAAGTCCGCCCTCCGGAGTCGCCGGAGACCGAGGTGAAGCGTGCCGGAGGTCGGGAGTGGAGGTCGCACTCCGGAGTCGCCGGAACCTGAGGAAAGGAGCACCGGAGGTCGGGAGTGGAGATCGCACTCCGGAGCCGTCTGAAGTTGACATCGAGCCAAGACTGCCCGACGTCATCGAACCGGAGGTCGACATCGAGCCGAGGCCGCCGACATCGAACCGGAGCCGCCCGAAGTCGACATCGAGCCAAGACTGCCCGACGTCATCGAACCGGAGGTCGACATCGAGCCGAGGCCGCCGACATCGAACCGGAACCGCCTATCGACGTCGTCAAGAACTGACATAGCGCCGAGGCCGCCGACATCAAACCGGAACCGCCTCACGGCGTCGACACGACCCCAGCAGTGTGGGAGCTTCATAAAAAGGGCAGTAAGTGGAATAGAGGGCGCCTAAGGCCCTGTGGAGCCCTGAGAGACTATCCTAGGGGCTAGAGAGGTGCTGGAACCAGCTTGATTGTGCCAGGGGTGAGCTGAGACTAATACAGAGGGGTTGTGTAGTGTGGGAGAGCCAGATCTCTAGATTCCCCCTTGATCTACCTCAGTTTAGGCCTCAGCCTTGTCCAAGCCAGGGAGTATACCCCTCAGGCCATCCACCTAACCACAAGCTGTGACTGAGCCAAATCAGCCCATAGTATTTTAAATGTGATCTGATTTTACAAATGTCATTGTTGGCTGATATTATTTATTGAGGGTACTGTATTTATTGTATTTATCTAAGTTATTCCTGTGATGTATTTATTGTCCTGAGCTAACTTATTCCTGCACAGTATTTATTGCCTCACAGTATTTATTTGACCTGATCCTATTTATTGCACCTGTAAAGTGTTATTATTTATTTGACCTGCACTTTTTAAGGAAAAGCCTTGTGTACTGTGATTGTATTATTATTTATTTAATCAGCAACTAAGAGAAAAGAAGATAAAGAGATATATTTTCAGTATAATTTTTAAGGTATAGTGTCGTTTTTGGAATGGATGCACGCATGGTTATTGTGTGGGTATGACGTATGCTTAGCACGGTGCCTGACCCCTGACCACTCGAGCCAAGCTACCACAGTGTATGTCCGGGAAAATCCCATTACCACCCTTCCGGTGTGGGAGTGGGGTTTTTCTAACATCTTCCTTTAGAAATTATAGGACATGTAAATCCAAAACAACATTTTGTATAACATTTTCCTTTACATTTATATTCCTGTCTGCAGTATTTTCCACATTGATGACTTTCAAAGCATAAAACCTGTTCTCTCATGCTCTTTTCTCCTCCTCCTGTTGGAATGGCACATGTAACATATTGTTCAGTGAAAGACAAAACAGTTTCATCACTATTTGTACCAAATTTTGGTGCATTCTTTATCCATATTAGCATGTGAATATGAGGAGCACCTCTGGCCTTGTACTCTTTTCACCAAAAGAAATCAGTTACCTCTCCAAGCGGTATAACACTTTTATTGCAGATAATTTACATCATAGCTTGAAAACTATGGTTAAAATATCTGCAGACATTTAAAGGATCCAAACAACAGGGTTCTCCAGCTGTCTTCAATTTAATGTTTTTCACATTTGAATTTGCTTCTCAAATGTACTGAAGTAAATCATTCCACACATATTCAGCACAGCTAAGTGTTACAAAGAATGTAGGTGTACCTAAGTTTCTTAACATACATTTATGTTCACTATGACGACGATATCAATATTCATTGGTACCACAGTGACACATCAAATTAATTAACTGATATTCTAAATTTTCATCTCTTTGATGAACTTTGTATATGAACTGTTTTGCAGAAACATGTTGAAAACAAACTTCTGTTTTTAATATGGGGTTCACTGCATATGAAAATGCAGACACATCTCTTTCAAACAAAAGATTAAATATATATGGAATACACTGTTGAAATCTTGGCTCATTCTTGTTGATCGATATTCTGAAGCTGGAATCTGTACATTAAAATCGTCCACCTTCTCCAGTGGGGAATAACTGTGGAAAACAATGAGCTTCTAAAAAAAATTCTCATACACTCATGGGAGCTCCCTTTGCTACTTTCATTTGATATAGTTCAATACTGCTTCCTATTATTTCTTTTAAATCAAAGGATGTATTGTATGAGGTTCATTAATCTCTTCAGTTCTGCACTTGTCCACTTTTTCCTTTTGACCACTTGCATTTTCTGTTTAATCTTCCAAGCATATCATTTCTTCATCGACATTTAGATTCTTATAATAAATAGTATTCTGTAGTAGATATAGTATAGACTTTTGATATTTATTCACATCTACAAACTCTTGCCAGATTTTTTGACTTCTTGTTCGTACACCATTTACTAGAAGAACTACTAGCTCATTTTTCTCTCTATCAAGACCAACACTTTCAATATTTTTCTTAAAATCTAAAGTTAAGTACACAACTCTTCTTTTTAGACATTTTTGTAAATCCGTTGGTGGCAGCTTACCTGTTTTAGGCTCCATACGAACTATGGCCTGAAATGGGTATACAGATTGAATAAGTATAGACTCATATTCATTTAAATCTGCCAGTTCCTTAGGAATTGGCACCAACTCTAAGTTGTTATGTACTGCTGATCACCTGATCACTAGCCGAATCAAACTGACCTTCAACCAACAAATAAACACCAAATTGCTGCCACTTATTGTTTTTCCTTTTCACTTTTTAAAATAATTCAACATTTCTAGTTTGAATTTTATAGTGAGTAAGTCAACAACAAATACAAATATAGTTTGTTTTTTTCAAACTAAATTGTGTTAAACTTTGTAATTTCTTCTGCAAACTCGATAGTAATCTCTTTCTCATGTTCTTCAACACCTACACTTATCAAACTCTCAGTTTCTCTATACTCGTCTTTCGAAACAAAAAACAAAACTGTATATCATCACAAACTTTCTTTATATCTGATAGAGAACCATGCAAAAGAGCTGTTCATTTCACTTAAAGATAATGCAGGCGCTTTTACATAATAGAGTCTCTTTACTACCTTCCACATTTCAGAGTGGTGTACAGCTAACGTTCTTATCTTGAATGATGAAATGTACTTTGGCAGAAAGAAGCAAGACAAGTGCAAAAAGAGGACAGAGAGGTGCAGAAAAATTAAAGACAGGCAGAGAAAGAGGGAAGAGGGGTCTAGAAAGAGGCAAGAGGAGTGAAAAAAGAAGCAAGAGAGGTGGAGATAAAAGCAAGACAAGTACAGAAAGAAGCAAGAGAAGTGCAGAAAGAAGCAACAAGTACAGAAAGAAGCAATAGAAGTGCAGAAAGAAGCAACAGCAGGCACAAAGAGGCAAGGGAGCTGCTAAAAGATGCAAGAGGGGTACAGAAAGAGGCACTAGAAGTTTAGAAATAAGCAACAAAGGTGCAGAAAGAGACACAAGAAGTTCAGAAAGAGACATGAGAAGTGCAGAAAGAAGCACCAGAGGTGCAGAAAGAGGCAAGAGAGGTGCAGGAAAAGGGGAAAATGTATACAAACAGGCAAGCAAGAGGGGTGCTGAAAGAAGCAACAGAGGTGCAGAAAGAAGCAACAGAGGTGGATAAAGAGTCAATAGAAGTGCTGAAAAGAAAAGAGAAGGGCAGAAAGAGGCAAGAGAAGTACAGAAGGAAGCAACAGAGGTACCAAGAGAGGTGTAAGAAGTGCATAAAAAGGCAAGAGAGGTGCTGAAAGAGCCAAGAGACAGTGCAGAAAGATGCAATCGATATGTAGAAAAAAGCAACAGAGGTGCGCAAAGAGGCAAAGAAGCTGCTAAAAGAAGCAAGAGGGGTGCAGAATGAGGCAAAGGAAGTACAGAAAGAACCTACACAGGTGTAGAAAGAAGCAAGAGAAGTAAAGAAAGAGGCAAGAGAGAAGGAGAAAGAGGCAAGAGACGTGCAGAAAGATGACAAAGTAGTGCAAACAAAGACAAGATGGATGCAGAAAGAAGCAAAAGAAGTGCAGAAAGAAGCAACACAAGTGCACAAAGAAGGAAGAGGAGATCAAAAAGAACTAACAAAGGTGCAGAAAGAGGCAAGAGAAATGAAGGGAAAGTTGAGAGACTTGCAGAAAGAGGGAATAAAGGTACAAAAAGAAGAAAGACGGGTGTACAAACAAGCAAGAGGAGTTAAGAAACAACAAAGACAAATGCTGAAAGAAGAAACAGATGCAAAAAGAGGTAAGAGAAATTCTGAAAAACTACAAGAGAGGTGCATAAAGAGGCATGAAAGACACAGGAAGAGTCTAAAGAATGGAAAAAGAGGGGAGAGAAGTGTAGAACGAGGCAAGAGAACTGCAGAGAGACACAAGAGATGTATAGAAAGAGACAAAAGAGGTACAGAAAGAGGAAAGGGGAGTGCATACAGAAGGAACAGGGATGCAGAAAGAAGCAAGAGAAGTACAGAAAGAAGCAAGACAAGTGCAGAAAGAAGGTACAGAAGTGCAGAAAGAACCAACAGAGAAGTACAGAAAAAGGCAGGAGGGATTCAGAAAGAGGCACACGAAGTGCAGAATGAAGCAACAGAAGTGCAGAAAGAGGCAAGAGAACTGCAAAAAGAGGCAAGAAAGGTGCAGAAACAGTCAAAAGAGGTGCAGAAAGAGGCAACAGGGGTACAGGAAGAGGCAAAGGAGGTGCAGAGAGAGGCAAGAGAAATGCGGAAAGAGACGAGAGAGGTGCAAAAACAGGCAAGAGAAGTGCCTGGGTAAACAGATGAGTGAATGGGAAGTGCCTAAGTAAAATGAGAAGTGCATGGGTAGTTCCTCAGTGAACGGAGGAGTTCATGGGTAGTGCCTGAGTGAATGATGAAGTGCATGAATAGTTCCTCCATGAATGGATCAGTACCAGGGTAATGCCTGGGTAATTGGATACTTGTATGGGTTGTGCATGAGTGAATGAATGCGAGCAATGGTAGCACATAGGTCATTGGATGAGTGCATGGGTAGTACCTGAGTGAATGAATGAGTGTATGGGTAGTCCCTGTGTGATTGGATGAGTACCTTCATAGTGTCTGTTAGGTTCAAAGACTGCACGGGTTGACCCTGAGTAATTCCAAAAGTGCAATGGGTAGTGCCTGGGTGAATGGGGGAGTCTACGGTTATCACCTGCGTGATTGGAACAGTGCTAGAGAAATCTGTACGTAACTGAATGAGTCCATGAGTAGAATCTGAGTGATTGAATGGGTGTATGCATAGTACCTGTGTGGAAGGATAGTGTTTCAGACATTGGATGAGTACATGGGTAGTGCCCCAGTAAATGAATGAGTGCATGGGTAGTGGCTGAGTCTTTAGATGAGTGCATGGGTAATACCTGAGTGATTGGATGGCTGCATGCATAGACCCTGGTATATAGTTTAATAAATCTGTTTTAAACATCAGTTTTCTCCACCACTTTCATTAGACACTCAAAACATACACTTATTAATATTCACAACTTATTTCAATCTTCATTTCAGTACAATAAAACAAACTACAATACACATTTGTGAAGTTGGTAACATATTTCAAACATCACATTTCTCTAATGCTTTGCAAGATTTATAAATGATGCATCACAAAGTTAAAAATATAATTACAAACACTGAACCACTCCTACACAATACATAACACACCTTACATATATTTAACTCACCTCTGAAATACTAATACAGATTGTGAAAATGTCAGAAACTCCTAAACAATTTTCATTCTAATACAATAAGTGTACTGCACCACTATCAACAAGGTAAAAAAGTCATATCAAACTTTACCTCTCATTTTTCTCACAAATGAATATATGTAACAAATCAAAATGCTCCCTTCAGTATTTCAAATTCTAAAACCCATTTCTGTTGGTTACACATATTAACCCTTTATTACTCTCTTCTAAAACTACCCAATATGTTTCTGTAAATTATTGGAGTTGCGACTCCACCGCGGTGCTTCACTGTAGCGGTACAAAAGGGGGTGGTGATGGACGGAGCATCAGAACCAATCAAACACTCAAACCCAGTCAACAGATCTGGGTTTGATCCATCACCATTCTTAAGCCCACTCTGCCACCACAGTTCAGACATGGCCATATGCAAATCAGTCTGACCCTGTGCCACATGGGAACAGTCCAGCCCGAACTGCCAAGCCATGCCTTCCCTGGACTGGAAACAAGCTTCCTAGGACCGGTTTCTGGCATTTCAGCCGTCTTCAGCCAGGCTTGCTTGAATCCAGTGGCAAAGTGAGTAAGGTACTCACGTCTGAGCATACCCTGCCAACTTATGGCGAACAAAGCGGTACAAAAGGGGGTGGTGATGGACGGAGCATCAGAACCAATCAAACACTCACACCCAGTCAACAGATCTGGGTTTGATCCATCACCGTTCTTAAGCCCACTCTGCCACCCCAGTTCAGACATGGCCATATGCAAATCAGTCTGACCCTGTGCCTCATGGGAACAGTCCAGCCCGAACTGCCAAGCCATGCCTTCCCTGGACCAGAAACAAGCTTCCTAGGACCGGTTTATGGCATTTCAGCCGTCTTCAGCAAGGCTTGCTTGAATCCAGTGGCAAAGTGAGCAAGGGACTCACGTCTGAGCATACCCTGCCAACTTATGGCGAACAAAGCGGTACAAAAGGGGGTGGTGATGGACGGAGCATCAGAACCAATCAAACACTCACACCCAGTCAACAAATCTGGGTTTGATCCATCACCGTTCTTAAGCCCACTCTGCCAGCCCAGTTCAGACATGGCCATATGCAAATCAGTCTGACCCTTTGCCTCATGGGAACAGTCCAGCCCGAACTGCCAAGCCATGCCTTCCCTGGACCGGAAACAAGCTTCCTAGGACTGTTTTCTGGCATTTCAGCCGTCTTCAGCCAGGCTTGCTTGAATCCAGTTGCAAAGTGAGCAAGGGACTCACGTCTGAGCATACCCTGCCAACGTATGGCGAACAAAGCGGTACAAAAGGGGGTGGTGATGGACGGAGCATCAGAACCAATCAAACACTCACACCCAGTCAACAGATCTGGGTTTGATCCTTCACCGTTCTTAAGCCCACTCTGCCACCCCAGTTCAGACATGGCCATATGCAAATCAGTCTGACCCTGTGCCTCATGGGAACAGTCCAGCCCGAACTGCCAAGCCATGCCTTCCCTGGACTGGAAACAAGCTTCCTAGGACTGGTTTCTGGCATTTCAGCCGTCTTCAGCCAGGCTTGCTTGAATCCAGTGGCAAAGTGAGCAAGGGACTCACGTCTGAGCATACCCTGCCAACTTATGGCGAACATAGCGGTACAAAAGGGGGTGGTGATGGACGGAGCATCAGAACCAATCAAACACTCACACCCAGTCAACAGATCTGGGTCTGATCCATCACCGTTCTTAAGCCCACTCTGCCACCCCAGTTCAGACATGGCCATATGCAAATCAGTCTGACCCTGTGCCTCATGGGAACAGTCCAGCCCGAACAACAAATCAAAATGCTCCCTTCAGTATTTCAAATTCAAAACCCATTTCTATTGGTTACACATATTAACCCTTTATTAGTCTCTTCTAAAACTACCCAATATGTTTCTGTAAATTATTGGAGTTGCGACTCCACCGCGGTGCTGCACTGTAGCATCGTGAAGGAGTCGCAAACCCATACTGGAGTTCAAAAACCTATTTCCAATAATACTACTATTATGAACACACCACTTCAAAACATAGTACTGATTTGAAAAAACTTGCTTCAGTAGCATATCACTCATATTTTAAAACCACAATTAAGTTTCAACCCTCCCCCATTCTGTTTAATACTAGTTTCCATAGTAACACTCTCTACAACATTCAACTGTACCAGCAGGTCACAAGTTCACCATATTTTGAAATGCAGCACACCAACTTACAAATGCAAATATCAGGTATAATTGACATTTACAAAGTATTAGTTTATCCTATGTACTGTACCTTTCAAACGTTTTTCCATAACCAATCAGAAACATACTTGTTCAGCAAAGTAACATGCATCCTATTTTTGAGTGCACAATGTTGATGAACAACCAATTAGTTATCGGTTTTCTCAAAAACATAATCTTCTCCATTTTAAATGCATCTCTTCTACCAACTGACTACCTCAGCTATAGACATCTTTTGATTCCTTCCAGACATCCCTTCAAAATGCTTACAATATGGATTGTAGGGCACAACTATGTTTTCTGGTGCAAAAGGTGTGCTGAACAGAGAGGTTTTGACGAAGACCTAGGTTTGCAAAATGTAGATATTAAATGAGTTGCACAGAGAGGATTAAAGTGGCACTAATTGCTGCCTATGGTTAAAACCTTTTTGCATCTTCAACACCCTGACCTCATGATTGTGCACTGTGGTGGCAATGACCTCAGCACATTGACTGGGGTAGGATTGGAAATCCTAACAAATTATACCTTTTCACAACTGATGTCACTTTTCTCCTCACACTGTCTTTGTATAAGCTAATATATGCCAGAGATAGAAATGGAACTGGTTAAATCGATTCTGTCCACAGATTGAGAAAACTGGGAAGAATGTCAATAAATCTGTTTCTGCTTACCTCATAGACCATAACATGAGCTCTAGTTATAACAACAACCTACGTTTTCACATGCATAACATCTACAGAAGTGGTGGAGTTCACTTCACAGATGATGAAAACAGAGTGTTTCTCAACAACCTTAAGCTGTGCATCCGCACTTACATGTAGCTGGAACAAAGTCATAATGAACACAACGGCTTTTCTTAGAGCCAGCCATTAACCCAACAATGCAGGATATATATGTTTAAGCATGTATACTCTTTCTGAATATTTGCTGGATTCGCAAACCCATTGTGAATCCACAAAACAAATACACTAATTCAATGTACTACAACACATTTCACTTTCCAATTTTAACTTATAATTTATATTTTTAAATATTTTTTCTAACTCTCTCAATTTTGATGTTTTTATGAAATTCAATCTCATTAGCTCTGCATAAAAGTTCACAACTGCAGCACTACCTTATATATTGTATGCTATTTAATTATTTATTTAAGAAGGATCTGCAAATTTACAGCGAAGTTACGCTGGGGCCGTGCAGACAGCTGCGATAGGTTTGCGACCCCTGTCACGAGAGAAAAAAAATCATTATTGCCCCCCAGTTTCATGGGCCCATTTCCGCCATGGGGACCCCATTCCCGGAGACCCGGCCATTGATAACAATATATTATTTTTTTAAGGGTCTCCCTCCCCCAGACAATTTTCGGCACTGGAGACCCCATCCCCGGGAACTTGGCCATTTTTAATTCTTATTATAATTTTATAATGGAGGGCGGCTTCATGCATGAGTAGAATCTGAGTGATTGGATGGGTGTATCCATAGTACCTGTGTGTATGAATGTGTGGAAGGATAGTGTTTCAATCATTGGAAGAGTGCATGGGTAGGGCCTCAGTGAATGGATGAGTGCATGGGTAGTGGCTTAGTCTTTGGATGAGTGCATAGGTAATGCCTGAGTGATTGGATGACTGCATGCGTAGACCCTGATATACAGTTCAATACATCTGTGAACATGTTTAAAACATCAGTTTTCTCTACCACTTTCATTAGACACTCAGGACGTACACTTATTAATATGCACAACTTATTTCAATCTTCATTTCAGTACAATAAAACTAAGCCTGGACAAAGCACTACGCTACGCTCGCATAGTTTGCGAAGTTTGCGCTACTTCGCACTACGCGAATTGCACGTAGCACAGTGCAAACATGCGTAGCGTAGCGTTGCATAGTGCAGCGGTCATTTTTTGCTTGCTCGCGGTCCTCAACATCAAGTTGGCGACCGCGAGCAAGCAAAATGACATCCCGGAGAGACTTTATCCTTGTTCGCGATCAGCAACATCAAGTTGCCGATCGCGAGCGTGGAAAATAAACATCCCGGCGAGATTCTCAACGCGAGGAGGTCAGGTTTCTCATTGCGAGTGGTCGCGTATGCTCGCGACCGCTCGCGATGAGACACTACCAGTACGCGTTGAGAAAGCTGCAGCTCGAGTAAAAATCTACTCGAGCAGCAGAAAACTACAGCTCGCACTGTGCAAGATGCCATTTTCAATGATTGCACAGTGCCGGATGCTTGTCCACACTGTGCAATCATTGAAAACGGCACCTTGCACAGTGCGAACAGGGTACTACACAGTTCGCGAAGTGCTACGCGTAGCTCGCGTAGTGCGAAGTGCACTTTGTGTAGCTTCGCGTAGTGCTACTTCGCGAACTACGCCCAGGGTTAAATAAAACAAACTACAATACACATTAGTGAATTTGGTAACATATTTCAAACATCACATTTCTCTAATGCTTTTCAAGATTTATAACTAATGCATCACAAAGTTAAGAATATCAGCAAAAGTAAAAAAAAATCAGCACTACCTTATAAATTGTATACTATATAATTAGTTATTTAAGAAGAATCCACAAATTCACAGCGAAGTTACACTGGAGGCCGCGCAGAGAGCTGCGATAGGTTTGCGACTCCTGTCACAAGAGAAAAAAAATCATTATTGCCCCCCAGTTCCATGGGCCCATTTCGGCCCTGGGGACCCCATCCCCGGGGACTTGGCCATTTTTCATTCTTATTATAATTTTATAATGGAGGGGCGCTGCGTGACCCCCTCCACAAGCCAATTTTGGCCCTGGGGACCCCATCCCTAGGGCCCAGTTATTGTTTTTTTAATTAAGAAATGGAGGAGGGCTGCTTGGCCTCACTCCCAGGCTTTTTTTAGCCCAGAGAACCCCATCCTGTGGGGGATGGCCGCATAGTTGGGGACCGCAGGGGAGCCTCAATGCTCCTGTGGTCCCTGCCAGCTCCCCGCCTCCTGCGGGAGCCGGCATTGCTTTTGGGCAGAGGGGGCTGCTAACATGCAGCTCCCTTCGCCCAAAAGCAATTCTGCTTCTCTTAATGGAAGCAAGAGCAGTTTTCTACTCTCGCTTCCATTAGGCGAAGCAGAAGTTTTCTATAAGTTGCTGGAGCCGGCCCTGGGGGGTGGTGGTCCCTAGGGCCATGAAGGTCTGCTGGAGGGGGGCAGTGTGGCCCGCGCCCCATCATTGTAATAGACCGGAGAGATGGTGGTCCCTGGGGGTCCACAAAGGACCTCCATATTTGAATAAAGTGTGCCCCAGAGAGGTAGTGGTCCCCGAGGCAGTGTGGGTGGGCTGCGTGGCTCCCGTACTTAATCATCAAAGCCCTGGGTGGTATTGGCCCCCGGGCAGCAAGGGGACAGGCAGGAGGTCACCCCATGCCTTTTATTTAATAAAAGAATCCCCGGGGAGGTGGATTTCCCAAGGGCTGTGGTGGGGGGGCGCGTGGTCAATAAGACAAAACTTGTGGGTGATAAATGGCCTATATTTTGATCCAAATTCATTATGTATGAAAATGTTTAAGAAACAAGTGTTTATGCGATCATATTGCATATGTCATTACAGTGTTGATCCCAACAGTAAATCAACCTTGTAAATAGCACACTTATAATGTGAGTAATTCCATTTCACCGTTTCCCAAGTACAGGCCTGGTCAATTCAGTAATGACACTATTTCAGATGAACCCACATCTCTTCCTCATTATTGAGCCCTATAGGAGTTTTAGTTTTGAGATCAATGATGTTTTTTGACTCCCAAGACCCGAAGTCTTCTGACTCTATCCCCTCCCCTCTCATTTTTCTGTATTTGATCTATGCAGTAAAATCTTAGGCGGTCACAGTTGCTTTGATGACATTTCTCAAAATGACGAGCAACCGTATAGGTTGCATACTTGTTTGTGATTTCATGCATGTGCTGAAGGATGTGCCTTTTAGCAGGGTGGATCGTACTCCCTATATAGCGTTTGGAGCAAGGGCATTCTAAACAGTATATTACATGATCAGCGTTACAGTTAAGGAGCTGCTTGATTGTTCTTGTGGATTTAGGGTCTCCTGGTCTGCCTTTATAGTTGATAACATTACCACTGTGTGTGCAGGCCTTGCAGCGCATGCATGGAAAGAAACCTACTATACCCATTCTGTTGTTGACCTTAGGAACTGCATCATAGTGACTGTGTATTAAAATGTCACTAAGGGATTGACAACATCTATATGTTATGAGTGGACGGGTAGGAAGGTTGCTTTTCAAAGCGTTGTCAGTCTGCAGGATGTGCCAGTTCTTTTTTTAAATCTGCACAATATTGCCTGATTTTTCATTCAAGCTTGTTATCATTCTAGCCAGACCATCCTGATTCTCTTTTCTTGGACCTTTGGCTATTAGCAGGTCAGTTCTATTAATCATCTCTACCCTGATCTCTGCCTGATTTAGATCAACATTGGTATATCCTCTCTTTTTAAATCTTTCCACTGCTAATTCTTTGGCTTGTTCGAAATCTTGTTTGGTGTTGCAATTGCGCTTAAGACGCAAGAGCTCCCCATAAGGAATACTTTTAACAAGACTTCTTGGATGGTAACTCCCTGCATGCAGAATAGCATTTCAGGCTGTAGGCTTCATGTATAAACGTGTTAATAGGGCACCCTTCTCTACATATACCTCCAGATCTAGATAGTTAACTGATATGACTTGTGAACCTTAGATTTAGATCGTTGTTGTTCACCGAGGCAATATACTCCTCAGCCGAGGAGCTACTACCGTGCCAAACAACAAAGAGATCATCTATATATCTCGCCCATAATGTTATTTTGTGGATCCACAAAATAAAATGCATGAATTACAAGGTATGGCTCCCATTGCAGCACAAGAAAGAAGAAGACAATGATACAGTTCTGCAACTCCTAGATCAAGTGGGAATTACAAAAAGGAGTGGCAAAAGCCAAATCAAATCTAAATCAAAGCGTATTCCTCAAACTCCGTTCTATTCTATTGATTGTTTTAACAAAACGCTCATTAGAGCGTTGAGTAAATTGAGAACCACTACCAGACCAGGAGCCACCTAGAGAGAGTTCAACCTAACCAAAGATCAATGGCAAGAAGAGTTATCTCTCAAAAGCGATACATCCTTGGTCATAAAGCCTTCAGATAAAGGAGGGCATGCTGTGCTGCAAAGCAAGTCCAATTACCTTGAGGAAGGCTTGAGATTGTTGAGTGATAAACAATGCTATCAACCTATAACAAAGCAATAATACAACAAGAGTATACAGATGTTTTATGACCTGATTACCAGTTGGAAAGACAGAGGCGTCCTTGATCAGGAGAATTAGCTGTTCGCAAAGGTGAAATATCCAGTGGTTCCCACTTTTTATCCTATTAATAAAATCCATAAAAACAGGGAGAAGCCTCCAGGACATTCCATTGTTTCTTCAAAAGGGAGTCTCCTTGAATACACTTCAACTTTTGTTGACTCTTTTCTATTCGAATTTTTGGAAGATTTAAGCTCATACAATAAGGATACCACTGATTTTATCAGAATAATCCAGGACATTGCATGGGAAGAGAACTGTTTGCTTATAACACTGGACTATATACAAGTATCTTACACCAGCAGGGATTACAGGCAGTAGCGTATTTCCTAAAAGGGAAACCCCTGAAATTTCAGGAACATATCATGATGGTATTACAATTGACATCCTTCTGTTCTAATAACAACATTTCCTGTTTTCTGAGCAACTGTATTTACAGAAAGAAGGGACCGCACTGGGCATATGCTTCACTCCCAGCTATACAAATGTATTAGTGGGCTGGTGGGAGAAGCATGTGACTTGGGTGTACCTCAATGAACAATCGGTGGATAAGTTGGCCCTTTGGGACAGGTATATTGACAATCTATTTATTGTGTGTCGAGGATCTCAGGAAGAAGCGGAAACATATATTGTAGTTTTGACAATGATCTTAATTTACATTTTACAAGTTGCATTAGTAGTACAGAGGTAGTGTTTATAGAAATGCTAGTGTATGTGGAAAACAATCATTCAGAAAACCCACAGCTAGGAATTTGTTGCTACATTTGAAAGCCTGGTGAGTAGCATACCATGTGGGGTACTGCTGCATTTAAAACATAATTGCTTCACACCACAATGTTACACAGAGGCATAATGTGAAGCAATAAATAGATTTGAAAACAGGTGCTATTCTAGAAGACTCCTAGGGAAAGCAGCAAACAAGGTTCAGACAGTCGATAGAAAGAATCTACTAATTCCCAAATTCAAAGAAGTAGAAGGTGAATCAGTGACAAGGTTAATCTTCAAATCCACAGCAGAATCTAAAGAGATTTGCCAAGTGGTAAAAAACATTGGGGTATTTTGCAGTTCCACATAGCCCCCAGTGCTTAGTATCACACATATGAAAAGCACATCGATAAAAGATCTTTTGATTAACGTACATTATACTGAAAAGAGAATCAATAAATCTAAGGTGGTTGGTTTCTTTCCTTGCTCAAGATTCAAGGCCTGTAGGAGCAGCAATAGGAAGGAGTGTGAGGTCCCAGGTGCCAAAAAGGCAAACCAGATCATAAAACTCTTGAATTGTAATTTGATCTTTGTGGTCTGCTGCCTGATATGCATGTGTGATCAGAAACAGGTAGGGAGCATGGTGCACCCAGTGAAGAAAAGGGTATTGGAGCACATCCAGGCAACAACTAATAAAGATGAGTCCTACCCAGGAGTGAGACATTTCGCTGCAGAACACAAGAGTGACAGCAGCCTTCTACGCTTCTTCTGTGTAGATCAGGTTCCACCAAAGAAAAAGAGGAGGAGACAAGTTGTGGGCACTGAAATTACTTGAATCAAGGTACATCATTGGAATGAGAATTCGAACCCCATGGGGTCTAAACAGTGTTAAAGAGTTGTGGACACATGTAGGCTGATACTTTTTCTTAAATATATATTAGAACTGTCACTTTATATACACATTAAGTTGTGAGGGTATCATGCATTTTTAACTCAGTGTTTTGCACAAAGGACAAAGTCACTTTAAGCTAAGCACAGTCACTTTCAATGTAGGTTGTAGACTGAGAATCCTATCCCATATAGTGCACATTAATAGGGCAATGAGTTATATCTACAAGCGAATGTATAGCCCATTATGGAGGATAACGCTATAACAGCGCCGTAACACTGGGGGCAGGCCTAAATTAACTGTAAAATGCAGATCTGGAACCCATTGAGTATTGAAATGAATTGTTTATTAACAACATAGTTCATTGTTTAATAACATGTTTTAATTGGACTTATGAAAGTATGGGCCAGTTCAGATTGAATCTAATATTTTTTTTCTAGTTTATTATATTGGTTTTTACAATACATATTTTTAGATATGATATTGATGAAGGATGAAGTCCACTTGTGTCCTGAGGACCTCATCGCCCCACCAGCAGTGCACCAAAAGGCGCGTTTGCAGAGTGGTGTAAAAAGGGGAATGGCCTCGGACCACCTCTCTGCAACGCAGCTCTGAGCTTACAGAGCCCGCGCTTCATTTAAAAAAAAAATTCTCTGCTGAATTCGCGACCCCAGCGCGAATTCTGCTGATTTAAAAAAATATATGTTTTTTTTGGCCCTGGGGGTCCTTGTGGGACCCCCTGATTAGGCCTAAGGGGCCAGGTTGTTTCTAACCGGCCCCCTTTTCTTGTTTTTCATCTTATTTTTTCTCTTTTCTTGTGATTCTATTCTACCGAGTCACAAGATGGCTGCCAACACTTCCTTGTTTGGAGTGTTGGCAGCCAATCAGAGTGAAGCTCATGCCCGGGAGAGTTTGCGAACCCTCCTCGGTGCTCAGATATCAATATTTTTCTTTTTTTAATTTCTCAGGAACTACTTAATGGATTTGCACCATTCAAAAAAAGGTCGCTTTCTGGACCAAGACCTACCTTGTTACCAAATTTGGTGTAATTCCATTCAACAGTTCGGGCTGTAGCTTTTTCTTAATTTCCTATGGAAATTAACATTGGGGAAAACACATTTTGGGACCCCCCTTTTTTCTTGGCCACCGCTTAACAAATCACCCTAAAACTTTCAAGACAAGAGCTGACTGGAGTGGGCCATTAGTTTTGAAAATTTCGTGAAGATTCATCATGCACACACAAGATCACTATTATTCGCGAAGTCATCCCGGCCACATACATAAAAATGTGGATTTCCTTTAATTTCTTTAAAACTAATGAACAGATTTACACCAAATAACGGAAAGCATGATCTGCATAACCAAATCTAACTTTCTGCCAAATTCGGTGTAATTCTGTCCAGCAGGTCATGGCTGTAGCCGCGTTCAAAACATGGGAAACACACTTTTTTGACCCCCCCCTTTTCTCAGCCCCGGCTTGATGGATCACCCCGAAACTATCCATGCGCAACAAGAATCACTGGAGATATAAAAAACAATTTTCCTATAGAAACATGGCAGTGGAACAAAACAAAGGTTACAGGGATTCTATAGTTTGGCTGACATTTCACTAGTACAAAACCAGGGAAATTCAGCAGTTATACTTAGCTGAGTGTAGACCTATGAATTAGAGGGTGGGTGTGTAAGTACAGGTATGAGCATGTCAATGGTTTTGAGAATGGTAGTATGGAAGTTGGAGCGGCTGTATGAAAGGTGATATGAAGGTGTGACTGGGTACGTCAGAGATTCTGTGGATGATGCTATGTCATGAGTGATGTCATCAGCGATGTCACTGACCATGTCATGAGTGATATATTATGTGAGGTCATAACCAGTGCATTTTGGGGGCACAAATTATAGTTAGCTCAGCTAGCTATAACTGCTGAATATCTCTGGTTTTGTAGGGGTGAAGTGTCAGCCTAACTGTAACACTGCATTTCAAAGGCTTCCTTAGTTCAATTTCCTAACTATAATGCCCCTGCAACCATTGTTTTTTTTCAGTGAATTCCTAAAGTTTTTCAAATTCAATTTCCCAACTGTAATGTCCATGTAACCTATGATTTCTTGGGGAATTTCAAAGGTTTTTAAATTGTATTTTCTATATAAAATGTCTCTATAAGGGGTATTTTTATAAGCTTGTAGTTTCTTCAGTGGATCAATAAGCATTGTTTTTTTCTTTACATTTTATATATTTGTGTTGATGTCACGATACCCGTGGTAACATCACGAAAGGCGCGTTTTTTTTGATGAAGTGTTAAATATATATAGACAGACTTTACTTAATAGCAGACACTATTTGTTTATTAATGTAGAGTTTATATTTGAGTTGTGTGATGGTTTTGTGAAAAAACTTCTCCACAGTGATGTTTTATATATTCTCATTGAATCTATAGACCGCTTCATCATCTGTAGTCGCGAAGTGCGCATGTTTTTTCAAAACTCGGGGACACATATTTAGACATATTTTAATTAATATTTGCCACAAATTGTTTATTGAAATACTCTTGAAACCTAACGTTTGGAAGAATTTTTTTTATTAAAAGACTTTCATTTGGTGTTTTGCCACGATGCCAGAAGTCGCAATGATGTTGGTAACCGCTGTAAATGCGAGTTTTTGATGAAATGCATAACACATATTTAGACATAGTACATTATATGATACTCATTTGGGGTTTAATATCAGTCGATTAACATTTATATTTGACTACTTATTTTTAAACAAAATATATTATGTTAATTTTCCACTCTTTGCAATGACACGGTCGTTGCGGAGCTCAGGTGACCAGGAAACAAAGAAATATAATTGGATGGGGGAGCTCGCCAGGACACTGCTACCGGTATTTTGTCAGGAGCAGGGCAGAACTACACGCCCCATGCTCCTTGCAGGATACCACGGCTGACTCGGTGCACCAGGAGGCGCCTACTTAACCAGAGGTACTCTCCCGCAGCACGGGGAGCTCACCAGGATACTGCTACCGGCTTTGTGTCAGGAGCGGGGCAGGACTACATGCCCCAGGCTTCTTTGCAGGACACCGCAGCTGACTCAACGTGCTCGGAGGTGCCTACTTAACCAGAGGAGCTCTCCCGCAGCACGCAGAGCTTGCCAGGACACTGCTACCGGTATTTTGTCAGGAGCAGGAGCGGGGCAGGACTACACGCCCCAGGCTCCTTTGCAGGACACCACAGCTGACTCGACGCGCCAGGAGACGCCTACTTAACCAGAGGAGCTCTCCTGCAGCGCAGGAGGCATGCGGGTGTGCCCGGGCCACGCCTGGACGAAGCCCTGGTCAAGGGTGGGCCCATCCACGCCCATAGGAGCATGGAGGAGGCAGGGCTGGGTACACTCCCTTTCATCTGCGTCTGGCCAAGGTACTGTTTAACCCTTACTTTCCCTGCTTATTAATATGTCGAAAGGAAAGGGATTGAGAGAGAAGCCTGGAGGGAGGGTCAGAGCAATGCTGGACTCTTTCCTAGTTAGAGCAGCAAGCGTTCTTTTGCATAAAATTTAGCTGACCGAAAGACACCTTTCCTTGAACCCCACCTCATTAAACAGTTATTTTACCACTCACTATGTTTCCAGCACCTGTAACCCCAACAGCTCTTTCACCGGATAAAAGCGGCCTCACTCCCACAAACCAGATCGCAGAGCGTGCTACAAGAAGGGGCTCAGACTTTTCATTCCAGAATGTCTCCCTACTGGATTCCTCTTCACCACTGCCACCTGCCAAACGAACCAGAGCAGGGGGGGGCTACTGAAGGCGCAATACCCAAAAAACCAAAAAAACATTTGTGCTCCTATACCTAAATCTGTCCATGAACCCTAAAGTGATAGCACCAACGGAGCCAGTAAATATTTCATAGCCTCAGGTACTGCAACCGGGGTTGGAGATCATAGTAAAACTGAACGAAATAATGGCTCCCATTCTTGATAGAATCACATTTGGCGGAATTAGAATTACAGAATCGGACCCTACTCGCCAGAACGACTGCTTTGTATGATCCTGACCCGATAACATCTACAATACAAGTATCATCAAGCGAAATACGGTGGCCACTCTTAGCGGCAAAAACGACGCAGCCATCACCATCACCATCACTTCTACCACCCGGTGGCCCCATTAGCCATGCAACGCAGCCTTCTAATACTCCCTCCAATTCAAATTTGACACAGGCCACACAATCCATCGTAGGTTTGAATGAAGGAGATTCCACGTCTCAGCCACCATTACCCCAGAAGGGACCAACAGGAGTAGCATATAAGGCAACACATCAAGATAACAGTAATGGAGTGCAAGGGCATTTTGTGCAACACACTCTCCATCTTCCACCCGCCGCTGCCCCTTTGGTTCTGGTTCTGGCAAATGTCCCCCCTCTCTGTGAAAATCAGAGTGAATCTACCAGACAGTTAATGGACAAATGCCTGCATTGGTTATTGTATAATGTTAATGTGACCGATCGGGGGAGGAGGCTGTTGGCGCAAGGATTAATTATGGCCAGGAGAGTTGGTTGGGTGGGGGGACAAAGGAAAGCTTTTGGCAGTGATTGCGTGATAATCAACTTTAATAACGTGTATGCAAGTGCTTCCCTTCTGGCTAATCTTCACAGTCCCACTTTAAGGAACACCCAGATAATACCTTTAGCGTTGGAATTTTTCTATACTGGTCAGGATGTTTCTACGGGGAGGGTGCCCATGGACAGAAACAGGAATCTATTTCTCGCCCAGAATTGGGGTCTCACTACAAATCCTGGGATTAGATTACATAATAGGTGTGCTGCTTTGTCGAATCTGGAGGATTGTGACTAACTAACCCTGAGACCACCTCAACTATACATTAGGCCACCCACTGCGGCCCCCGTAGAATGTAGCCCACTGACACTTTCATCCATCATATTACCCTTTGAGGAGGCCCTTGCAGCCGTAACTCTATCGCAAGGTACACAGGGACATGGGCAGATCTTACCATATGCAGCGAACAAAACTGAGGGTACTAGAGCGAACATGGTATCATGGAATGTGGCAGCCTTGCCTCCAAAATTGTGAACCCACACTGACTAAATGAGTGGCAAGCCATGGAGTCAGTATTATTCCAGGAAACCTGGGTAATAGACCCTCCATTTTTTATGGGGTTTCACACCTTCCACTCTCCAGCTGTCCTCTCAGCATCTGGAAGGGCAAAGGGGGGTTGACTTATTTTAATCTCAAATACTACTCCACTCCAAGTCAGACAAGTTGGGCCCCCACATACCAATTTGCAGATGTTAGAGTTGACCATCAAGAAACAGACCATCTGCACTCTCATTAACTTTCATAACATAACCGGTACGAAGAGACTCTAAATAGTCTGTTATTTCAGTGGAATCTGTCTATGCTAGGTGTGACGAATGAAAGAGGGCAAGGGACAACATTTAGAAGGGGCACACAGGAATCCGCAATTGATTATGTTTTAGTGTCTGGTCATCTCCTTCAGAAAGTGGCCCTTAAGAGCATCTGGTTTTCATCCTATAGTGATCATGCCATACTTTTGACGAATTTAAAAATTCTACCCATACCTAAGGAACATAATCAGACTGTTGAGGATGTGAACTTTTCTAGGAAAAATGGCTACCAATTAAAATGGTTGGTGGAAATAAAATCAGATTTGGTCCCCGATATCCTACCGCAGGTAAAGAAAGATATGATAGAATGCTTGAGAGAAAAGGAATTGCCAGTAGCCCTGGTCATTAAATTCATCACCCTTTTGACAAAAATAAAAATGGCAATCACGCGGGTGAAGTCAACAAACTCTATAGCAAAAAAGGGGTGGTTTGATTCAGCCTGTACCAAAGCGAAAACAGCCCTCGTAAATGCCTTAAAATCACTCCCTAGAGATTACCTCAAGATCCGTTCACTACGTAATGAGTATAAATTAGCCAGGAGGGGGAGAGAGAACGATCTGAGAGCACAGGCATGGGAAGACCTTGAGCAAGCAGCCAGTTCTGCAGCAGCAAAGACTTCTTGGAAGTTGTAAACGCCCCCTATTTTATAAACATTAGTGACCCTGTACTAGATGTACACGTAGATGAAGAAGCATGGGTGAGACATTTTGAAGGAATCTTTGGGTTATCAACTCCTCCACCTACATTAGTATCTCCCCCAGAAAACCCACCTCAGGAAGGATTAACCTTCACTGTATCTGAGGTTCGAAAGGTGCTAGAATCCTGTACCCCCTGTAAGGCTCTGGGGCCGGATGGCGTACCAATTGACTTCTTTCAATACGATTATAACATGTGGGCCCCATTACTCACAAAGCTCTTTAATAGCATTCTGATAGTAGGTCCACCGCCATCATGGAACCAGAGCGTAATTGTGCCGATTTATAAAAAAGGGGATAGAGGCTCCCCGAAGAATTACTGCCCTATATCCCTACTTGATATCACCGCTAAACTAATAGGGGGGTCTACTGGCCAGATTGGAGGATTGGGCAGAATCGCATAACATAATCATGAAGGCACAGTACGGGTTCCGTAGAGGTATGGGGACAGTTTATCACTGCCTAAACCTCTCCCTAACTGTCGGGAAATACTCGGAGGCTAGTAACGGGAAGCTATACATGGCCTTGATGAATTTAACATTAGCCTTCGATTGTGTGTCACATTCTAGGCTATGGTCCATGATGGAGGGTATGGGCATAGACCAGCCGATCATTGGATTTATCCGCCAGCTATATGCCAATGCCACTGCCTGCATAAGGTATGGTAGGAAGGGGAGTGCACTCGTCATTTTAAAATCGAAAAAGGAGTTAGACAGGGGTGTGTCCTTGCTCCGTTTCAATCTACACGAACGGAGTTGAGTTCACCCTGTCTGCTCTCTCATTGGACGTGCCAAAATTCGATCAAATCCCCCTCCCGATTCTGGCATATGCTGATGACGCGGTCCTGATGGCAAGAACAGGGTTGGCCTTACAAAAACTAAATAAAGCTTACTCCATCTTCATGGTCTCCCTTGACCTGAAAGTCAAATAAACAAAATCATTTATAATTGTGGCCAGAGAGGCTAGAGGTGAGAAACATCCCCACTTCCAGCTGGATGGCAAAGAAATCAAGGTGGTTGACTCCTTCTTATATCTAGGAGTGCTCTTTGATAAGGATCGCTCCTGGTCCAAATTAGTAAAAACAAGAGGCCAGGGTATGCAAAGAAGCTTCAATGCTTTTAAGTGATTTGCAAAAAAGTTGGGTGGAAGCCCACTGGTTGTAATTAAAAACACATATATAGAGAAAATAAAATCAGCCATTACGTTTGGAGCAGGTGTTTGGGGGATGGTTAACGCTAGTCCATTACAGCAAATGGAAGACTCTTTTTTTAAAAATCGTGTGTCTTCACCTCAATCGGCCCCAAACCACATTTTTCATCTTGAACTGGGGCTTCCTTACTTGAGTGACACCATAAGGTTGGCCCCGGTCCTCCTGTGGTTATCAATATGGCAGAGAATCACGATTGACCTGACACAAACCGTTATAAGAGAATGCTGTAATCTAGATCATTACAAAAGGATAGGGTGGCTAAATTATGTTGAAACAGTACTGAAATCCCTAAGGATGGCAACACTTTTTCAGGACCCTGATACTCGTAAAGAGGTCGAGAAGAAATGGTTAACGGATTTATACTCCCAAAGAGCAGAACAAGTCCGTAGGGAGAAAAAAACCGAATCCATCAGTCTTCTATTGTATATGACCTGGTTCTATCAATATCAGGAGAGGGTTTTCATTACTTAGCTCGTATAAACAATGTGCAGCACAGATTTATATGATTGTGCTTCAGACTGAATATGATCCCGTTATTCCTGGGATACCCACAAACTAAATATATGGTAGCAGATCTCATTCCCTGCACTTGTAACAGTCATGCCGTGCAGTCGGACCTGCATATCTTACTATTTTGCAAAAACTACTCTGAGGAAAGGAAAATATTTATACTCCCAATTCTGAGGCACCATAAATTTAGGCAAGGTTGGATCTCCATGTATTTTCTAAAGGCTTTACCAGACCAATTTGTATGTTTCTGTGTTGCTTCATTCCTATGGGCCTGTTTTAGGAAAAGGAAAAAAGTGGGACCACACTTTGATAGTATTGTGTAATTGTAATCATGAATTGTTCTTCCCTTTTATATACATGTTTTTAAAGGTCCTATTTTGATCACAGAAAACTTGTTTAATACTTATTTTTAACCAATGTTTATATGTATTTATTAACTTGGAATTTATTTACATGAACCTTTGTCCTTTTATGGTCTGTTTACAAAAGATAGAATAAAGCTGTGTGACTGACTGACTGACTGATTGGATGATGCCCTTTTCAACTAGAACATTGGGAAGAACACACCCATACACCTTTCTGATTCATTCCCTAAGAGCACTTCAGTAAGAGATGATGGCTGGAATTTTCTGGTGCCTGGGTAAATGGATATCTGCAAGTGGAGTGCCTGGATGAATGAAAGAGTGCAAGTGTAGTGACTAGGTGATTCCATAACTGCATTAGTAGTGACTAAGTGAAGGCATGACTCCTTGGGTAGCACCTGGGAGATTGGATGAGTGCCTGAGTAGTAGCTGTTACACTAGATGACTTCAAGTACAGTACCTGAGTGATTAGATGACTCCTTAGGTAGGGGCTCGGTGATTGGACAAGTGCAACTGTTGTGCCTGGGAGATAGGATGAGTACATGTGTAGAATCTTGATGAATCCATCACTAGATAAGTGATTTGAAACACGTAATATATCTCAACCTCCAACCACTGTAAAACATAGAAATAGACTAAAAAAATGTTTTGAACATTAGGAAACTAAACAATAAACAATATTTTGTAACCAAAACCTTAATTTAATATAAACAAATGTTTTCCTGTTTTTCCTGTTTTCTGCTTTCATACTTGCTGCTGTAGCAGGAACACAAGTAGAATTTTTTTTTTGTGGTGAAGAGACGTTTTACATGTAACTTAAGGCTACTGATATTATCGTACCTCCATTTACTTTTTATCTGTAGTAACACAATGTAGATCTCAAATGTTTTATAAATTCCTTTCCCACGGTTAAAAAGTGTCCTTCATTTCTAACAGTTTGCTGTAGATAATACCCCTAATAGACCGAATAATGTCTCAGATTCATATAATCCATTTATATGTCAACACAATACCACATTTTCTTATCCTAGATTCTCCTTAGAATGTCAGTTCTAGAATAAAAGATATGGGTATGGAAACGTTTTAGGTAGTCTTGATTTGAATGTCACTTGCATGTCATTGTACTCTGTTCATCTGGTATTCAGACAGAATATCAAGGTGGAAATGTCGACTTACACAGAATATCGAGTTGGAAATATTGTGACACAGAAATATCGACAGAAGGAATATTGTGGTCAAGAATATAGAATTTAAGGTAAGAAATATTGTTTTTAAAAATATAGAAGTCGTTTATATCATTTGCAAAAATATAGTTGTTTAAAATATCAATGTTGTAATTAGTGTTGCATATTTTAGTTTATATTTTAAATATAAGTGATGTATGTTTTTTGTATAGGTAGTGTTTATGTTTTTTAATATATATGTTAAATTTTTAGTAGCTATCAATTATATTTCAATTACATTTTGTGTTTTTTAGTTCTGTAGCGGGTTGTGGGCCTATAGAGGAATAGGGTGGGAAGTCATCTATTTATAATAAATTAATGATTATTTTTATTTATTAATATTTATTTAATTGTGGGTTTTATAGTGTTAATTGTGGGAAGTAATAATTTGTGGTTAATTATTAAATATTTTGTTAATTAATATAAATTACTTAATTAGTAACTAATTATTGAAATTGTCTAATTAATTTTAGGTGTGGGTTGTAGGGTTTATAGTAGTAAAGGGTGGGAAGTCATTTATGTTTAATTAATTATTAGTCGTTAATTAATATTAATTAATTGAAAATTAAATATGGAAATTGTGTAATTAAGTTTATTTGTGGGTTGTGAAGTTTAAAGGTGTTAAGGGTGGGAACTAATTTATCTTTAATTAATTAATAATTAGTTGATCATTAATATATTCAATTAGGGTCATTGTTTAATTTTGTGTTTGTTGGTTCTACTTTTATAGGGTTAAAGGGTAAATTCATTTTACGTACTTTATAATTAGTTGTTAAATTCTATCAGTTTTTTCAATTAAAAATAAGTTTTAATTGGGTAATTAATGTTTTTTCAGTTTAATTTTAGGTGTGGATTGTGGGAATTATAGGGGTAAAGTGTGGGAAATTAATTAATTTGTATGAAATTTAATTTGTTTTTAATTACTAATAAATCTTTAATTGGTAATTATGTACTGTTGCACTGACTGGAGTGGGACATTTCAGTTTGAAGATTTTTAAATAGTTTAATGTTTTAATTTATACTAGAATGTGTTTTTAATTAGATTTTATGCGATTGGTGTATATATATATATATATATATATATATATTACCTACTGGCGGTCGCCAGTAGGTAGTTATAGTTAGGACCCCTTTTCCATAGGAAAACCTCAACATTCTATTTTGAATAACTTTGGCGCCGGTCGATGAATCCTCGCGAATTTCTCAAAATAGGTGGGGCGCTACGCTCCGCTCCTACCCTGAAAGTCTCGGGGGGATTCGTCAAGCGGGGGCTGAGATAAAAGGGGGGTCCCAAAACGCGTTTTTCCCATGCATTTTTCCATAGGACCTTTAGAACGAGCTACAGCCCGAACGGCTGAACAGAATTACTAGAAATTTGGCAGAGAGGTAGTCCCTAGGTCAAGGAAGTGCCTTTTGTAGGTTTGGTGTAAATCTGTTCAGTAGATTCTGAGAAAATAGCCTTTAAATCAATATATATATCTGAGCCCGCTTACGGTACGCTTACCGTACGCTTACCGTAAGCGTACGGTGGCGTGCGCGAGCGCGATTCTGATTGGCTCTTAGATCTTAGTAAATATTCGAATCGGCCGAAACCAGGAAGCGGCGGCCGCCATTTTGTCTCTCGCACTGAGTGTTGTTTATCAAACAAGATGGCCAAAAACATGTTACGGGGCTGTTTTGACAACTCCCTCCCACATAGTCATGTTGAGGGAGTCCCCAAACATCCCCCAAGAGCAAAAACGGTTTTATTTTTTTTTCGGCAATTTCGCCGAGTACGCTTACCGTACGCTTACCGTAAGCGTACGGTAAAAAAAAAAAAAAAAAAAAAAACACTATCCACACTTACCCCACCCCCTGTGCTTTTGGTGGCCGTAGGCCACCAAATGTACAGGGCTTATTAATAGGAAAAAAAAACTAAATTTTGGCAACATGAAATTATAAAATCGAAATAAAAAAAACACTATCCACATTGACCCCACCCCCTGTGCTTTTGGTGGCCGAAGGCCACCAAATGTACAGGGCTTATTAAAGTTGATAAAAACCGTGCACGGAACGAACTGCGTTAAGTGGGCGCGCACGCCTCGAATGGCGTAAAGTAACTTAGCATTTAAAAAACCGTACAAATTCACTGAAAAAACCATAGGTTTCACACACGTTATAGTTAGGAATTAGCATTTAAAAAACCTTGCAAATTCACTGAAAAAACCATAGGTTTCACACATGTTATAGTTAGCGGAAATTTTACTGATAAAAAACCAGTGAAATTGCCCCGTTATAGTTAGTGCTGGCAACTATAACTCACGCGACCGCAATCTTCTGCTGATGACATATGTGTCTTTATGAAAAAAAAATATTTGTAATATATGTATAGCTAAAAATGTATGGAAGAAGACATGGGCAAATAAGTGTCTAAATACAGTATTAGCATCAGCAGAAGATTGCGGTCGCGTGAGTTATAGTTGCCAGCACTAACTATAACGGGGCAATTTCACTGGTTTTTTATCAGTAAAATTTCCGCTAACTATAACATGTGTGAAACCTATGGTTTTTTCAGTGAATATATATATATATATATACTCATTACCTACTGACGGTCGCAAGGAGGTAGTTATAGTTAGGTCCAAGTTTCCATAGGAAGAACATTTTTTTTTGTTTTGCTTATAACTTTGGCGTCGTTTGATGAATCTTCATGACATTTTCCAAACTTATTCTTTGTTTATATCAGCTCCCATGTCAAAAGTTTGGGGGTGATTCATCAAGGGGGGGCCGAGAGAAAAGGGGGTTCCACAACTTGCAATTTTCATAGGAAACTTTAGACAAGGCTACAGGTCGAACGGGTGAACGGAATTACCCCAAATTTAGCAGGGAGAAGGGTCTTGGTCTAGAAAGCACCTTTTGTTTATTTGGTGTAAACAGTAGTTTTTAAGAACTATCAAAATTTACAGATATCGATATTTGGGAATTCTGCCATCTGATTGGCAGAGCCGTTACGAGCACGAGCTTGCTGCTTATTGGTTGTAAGCACTGTGAGCGTTTGCAACTAGGAAGTGTTGGCCCCCTTTTTGTGATTCCATTGAAGTGAGTAAGGGGAAAAAAAGGGCAAAAGGAGTAGGAAACAGGAGGATAGGAGCACTGTAACCTCTGTGGGGGAGTGCGAAGCGGAGTAGTCACACCTACCCGTCTGAAAGTGCGGTGTTGCTCAAGTGCTGAGATATGAGATGCTGCTACAGTCGGGTATGAAACCTAGAGCCTAAACCGGGAGGTCATTGCTGTAAAGTGATGTGCTGTGGTGTTTGTAGGATACCTGTGGAAGTAGTGTTAGTAGGCATTTATACCATAAAGGGAGTGGGTAGCTATCTACTGGGCTCCACCGTGCGTTTATACTATACCGGAAGTAGGAAGTGAAGTACTACGCCTACCGGTGTGAAGACTCGGGGATCAAAACAAGCTGATTGTTGTAAAGTGACGGGCTGTGGGCGCTGTAGCATACTGGCCACTGTAGTATAACTGTAAATAGTATTAGTATGCATTTATACTATACAGGGAGTGGGAAGCGAACTACTCACCCCTACTGGTCTGAAGACTCGGGGATTAAACTGTTCATTGCTGTAAAGTGATGTGCTCTGTGTGCTATTTCAATGTAAGTCATAGTACAATCTTAGAATGTAATGATACTATAATGTAAGTATGTAATGTTAGAATGTAGGGCTGTCATGAGGGGAATCTTGGGGAGTTTGTACACGGTGGTGGAGATGATGGATGCCTTGCTGTCTGGTCCTGTTGGTGGCTCCTTAAGCTGTCTTCTTTTCCTGCAATAAATCTACTTATCGGATCCCCTGCTGTGCTGTCTTCCTGTTCACTACATAAATTTGGTGACGAGCGGGAGAAGGTTAAAAGAAGGCAGCACTCACCAAGATTTTGTGCTTGCTTGCTTTGTGCTGAAGACCCATTTTCTTGGTGAATCTGTTTCTACTCATCCCAGGGTCGTTGGCTGATCGAACTATGTGATCCTACCTCTGGTAGGATTTATATTTTTTGATTTTGGGCTTCCTCTGCCTCTTCACTACATAAACAAAGCATCATGGTCCCATGGTGCGCCACTTCCCAGGCGCAGGTCATACAGTGTCCCGGGGTGTGCTAGCGCAGTACATTTATGTTTGTTATTACAGGTCGGGAGCATTGCTTGCACCCTTTGATAGTAAATTCTTGTTTGCCTCGTTGAAGCGAGAGGAAGAAAACCTCGTATTGTTTCAATAAAGCAGAACCAGATGGTAAATATGGAGAAAAAAAAATTAAGCGGGGTCTCACCCGTTCATTTAAATGAGCCCACTGGTGGGTAATGTTCCGGGGCCAATCTTAATTTCACATGTAAATTAGGCGCGGGAGGGCACAGAGACGTTTTGCAGACTAGGGTATCGACACCTCCCCGGGTATTGTTTCCGAATTGTTCGGGGGGCTTTGAGGCCAACTCAAGAACGGGGATCGGCAGCCTCCGGGGCTTTATTTAAATATGCAGGGTGGGCCTTGCCAGTCCTTGAAGCCTCGGTGGCCCTTTGTTCTGAAATCACACGGGCAGTACTCATGGTGTTGTATAGTGATGCACTCATTGAACTCTTGCCGTTGTACAATTACCCAGGCTTCATTTATGTAATAGTCAGTTGGTTTATATTTGGTAGGTGCACTGGAATATTAAACAAAATTTCCCTTATAACCTACTATCAACCGCCGATTTTCACAATAAACTATAGACAAGTGTTGTCAGAAAAAGAAGACCCATGCACTCAGTTATTTATTGGTAAAAAAAAACAAACTTTTATTAACACAACACAAATAAATGGAAATGTAACTTTATTCGAACAACAGTAAACCATGAAAGAAGTGGGTGGGACTCCTCCGGAAGCAGCGTACAAAACCTGCAAGACAAAAAAGAAAATTAAGTATGTGTGCCATGTCTAAGAGAAAAAGAAAGGTAGTGAGAATGAATGGAGGAAAGTGAGAATGGGAGAGATAGCGAGTGGGTGGAAGGGAGAAGGGGACTGAGAGTGAAAAGAACAGAGGGAGAAGAAGACAGAGCACCGGCCTACTGCACCCAGCCCTCACAGTTCAGCTCCCGTCACCCGTGTGTCTGGGACGCTGGGGTCCGCGAGAAAGAGTGCGGTCCAGCAAGTCCTTAAAATGAAACAGAGATATGAATGAGGCCAGAGATTACATTATTATCTATGGCAAAATCGCTTGTTTGTGCACCCAGGCTGCTGCACCCCAGCCCCTTTCTCCGCTCTGTGCTCAATTACAGCTCCTGCGCGCCAATGCTTGACTGCTCACCTGTCACAATGGGTGTGTCCAAGGATGTGCCGGTGCGAGCTCCATCTCTGGGGTGCCGCTATCAGGGTGGCCCAGCAGGTCTCCGGTCGGGGTTGGTGTCTTGATACCACGGTGGAAGGCATCAGAATGCTCAGGGCATCATCCCGGGGTGAGCACCCGCTCCACCCATTTTTGCTCCACTAACCCAGTGTCTGAAAAGGGAGAAAATATATAATGTTGGAAATGTCTTGAGGTAAATTAAGGTTTCTTTCAATGTTAATAGAGAACACCAGTTGAGTGCATCCTTCCTTCTTGAAGTACGATCTTCGAACTGTTAGTGATAATCGTGGTTCAAAGAGGAGTTGGAGTGCACGAGAATACACAAGGTTAAATAATAATATGTTATGCCAACGTTCACATACAAAGGAACAGAGCAAAGCATAATGTGCAGGTGTAATGCAGTGGCGCAAGCCTGTGTGCATGTACACTTAGTAATCAGCTCACTACAGTGCCCCAAAAGCCAACGCCACTTGTCTGTAGGGCAGCGCTGCCCACTGGCTCAGGCCTACAGTACGGTCCAGCAGGTCCTTAAAATGAGACAGAGATGTGACTGAATGAGGTCAGAGATCACATCGGTACACAGGGTAACATCGGTTGTTCGCACCTTAGCACATAGTCTTTTGTACCCCACCCCTTCCGCAGCACTGCGCTCAACACATGTCTGTAGGGCAGCGCTGCCCGCTGGAACAGGCCTACAGTACGGTCCAGCAGGTCCTTAAAATGAGACAGACGTGACTGAATGAGGTCAGAGAACACAATATTAAGCAGGGTAATATCGCTTGTTTGTACCTGCGCACCCAGGCTGATGCACCCCACCCCTCCAGCAGCATCGCACTCAATTGCAGCCCTTTGCACCCAGGCCCCACTGCTCACCTGCTGTCATTGTTGTGTGTCCAAACACGACGGGCAGCAGAGTTCACAATTCAGGTGCAGTGTTGATTGTGACGATGGTGTACGCCTTATGGATCCCTTTTTTTATTGTGCATTGTGATATGCGAGGTGGATGCGGCCATATCACCTGAGGCAGTGTAGAAGAACTGGGACATGTGGCGTCGTCGTTATCCTATTTATACGTACGCAAAGTGGGCTGGGCTTGCGTATGCCAGGTGAGCGTAGGGGTGTGAATAATAGTTTCGGGGACCTGGGCATTGTTCAGTTCCTGCCTGGCCAGGAAGTGTACTTTTGTGTGTTTCTGTTGCAGTTTTGACGTCGCAGAATGCGCAATTTACATTAATGTAGCATGTACCGGGAGGGCGGAAACTATCGCTAATGAGATGCTGTTCAAAAACATTGAATGGCCAACATCACATGTCATTGTCAAGGTTGCGGATATGCGCAGACACTCATTTCAATGGTGTGCGGTATTATTGAAAGTGTTGCTATCGCGAAGCGCACACATGTGAATGTGCTCGGATGGAGGGAGGATCAGCAGTGAGGCTACGTCATAAATAGTGATAACGTTCATTATAGTCAAGCAATGCATGCCAAACGTGAATCTGAAAGTCTCACATATGACACAATACTATACTGGTAAAGCCTGACAACAGAGAATACAGCAATACAAATGTACACATTACTGTTTACTGTTTGTCACATGTGATCTAGGATGTGCATTCTGCCCAAGTCTGATGATACCCCTTCGGGCCACCAATACCCAGGCTGAAAGGCAGCACAATAATGTGCACACACATCAGGGGCATCGTGTAACACACATTTGATTTTTGATGTAACGTTTGAGATGCATTGGCATCACAAGGCTAATGTACAGACTATGAATATTGATCAAGATGATCGTTGCATGTTGCGTGTAGTAGAAGATATGTGTACACAGCAAAGAAACTTTTCAAAAAGCTCTCTAAGCAGAAGGGGTGTGCCTCATCAAACGCTGTAGCGAGAATGATTAAAATGGGTGGGGTCCTCCAACTGTTACAATGGGGAATGTTATGAACTAATCAAATGCTTTTTCTTAAGGTCACATGGCAATCGCGTATCGAGGGCACAAGGAGGCCGCACCCGACAAGATTTTGAGAAAATATATTTATTATAATATAAGTTTGTTACAGTTAGATATATATAAATGTTTAAAATATTTTAGATTATCGCTTGCTCTCATATACAGTTTAAAGTTATTTCGATATAGTTTTGAGACAAAAAAAATGAAGGAATGGCGTACCCGGCGCGACACCATACGTCTATGACATAACACTGGGCCTAGCAGCATGCACTCGTCGTATACGCAACGCGCAGTGGGCGCGACCCCATACGTACATGACATAACGCGTGGCATGGTACTGCATACCCGTCGGATACATATGTAGCAGCTGACGCGAACTCATATGTATATGATGTTGTGCGGGACGCGGTACCACAAATCTGTCGGATACGAAATGCGCATTCTTTACGAGTTCAGCAATATGGTGGATAGGATTTGCGTGGTGATGGAGCTTGGTACACTACTGGTATGGGAGTGCAGTTTTCTAAAAAAATAAATAAAGTATGACTGGATGTGTGTGTAGACCTAGGAAACAGTGAGTGGTATGTAGTATATGGCATTGTTGTGTGTATAGTTTCAAAAATTGCAGTCTGCATTTTAGAATGGGTGTATCAAAGTTTATATTAGGGCATCAGTATGTGCATTAGATTGTCACGTGGATCATGTCATCAGTGATGTCATCAATGATGTCACTGGCCATGTCATGAGTGATGTAATATGTGACATCATCAGCAGTGCATTGTGGGCGCGCGAGTTATAGTTAGCTCAACTAACTATAACAGGCGAATTTCTCTGGTTTTATATGAGTCAAATGTCCAACTAACTATAACGTCCCTGAAACCTATGTTTTTTTTTGTGAATTTCAAAGGTTTTTTAAATGCTAATTCCTAACTATAACGTCTGTAAAACCTATGGTTTTTTCAGTGAATATATATATGTGTGTGTGTGTATATATATATTTATATATATATGTGTGTATATATATATAAGCGGGGCAGATGACGGCCGCCACATGCACCTACCCACTTGGGATATGATTTTGCTTATTTTTCGTGAAAATGAACAGCACGCCCACTGGGGATCACAGGCAACGCACTACAACATCCAGAAGGCCGTGTAGGCGGCCACGCCCATGGGGGCAGGTGTACTTAATGAAAACGTGCGTAATGCAACAGTGCTTTCATCTTCTCAGAACATTGCCACAGAAGAAGGGACAGATGAGATTCCCGAAACGCGTCTGGCTTAAGAACTACTTTTGATGTATGATGCTGTCCAGTCATCTGCTTGCATGCTGCCATTAAAATCAGTGAGAATATTTGCATCTTCCTGTGGCCTTTTTCAAATGGGTTTCCTGCTAAGTTGGATATATATATATATATATATATATATATATATATATATATATACAGTTTCACAAGTTGCCTTTAGTAGAATGCACTCCCAACAAGTCTTTCAAAAGCGCAGGAACAACTTCAGAGAAAGATAGATAAAATAATCATCGCATGCCTTGCCTGACGCGTTTCAGAGTAAATCTCCTTCCTCAGAGGCAGCATGCCAAGCCATGTTCATTCCGCAATCACTCCAACTGAAATAACCCCTCTAATTTGAAAACCTGCCCAGGTGGGCCTCTGGTTGTTAAGCATCATGGGAGTTAGAATCCCTGCTATGAATCTTGGGAGTTGGAGTCCATATTAAACCCTCGTGGGTCAGGAAACATAAAACATGCTTGAATTTTAAACTGCATACTTTTCTTTTTATTAGCATTAAATGTGCAGTCTCTAAAAATTGTTCCCAAAGTAAAGCGCAACTTGTTGCTCCCACATGGCGCTTTACATCTGCATGCCACAGGACTTGTACTGATTCCTACAATGGTGCAATCCCCGACCTGGCTGGCCGTTTTTTATACAGTTTCACAAGTTGCCTTTAGTAGAATGCACTCCCAACAAGTCTTTCAAAAGCGCAGGAACAACTTCAGAGAAAGACAGATAAAATATTAATCGCATGCCTTGCCTGACGCGTTTCAGAGTAAATCTCCTTCCTCAGAGGCAGCATGCCAAGCCATGTTCATTCCGCAATCACTCCAACTGAAATAACCCCTCTAATTTGAAAACCTTCCCAGGTGGGCCTCTGATTGTTAAGCATCATGGGAGTTAGAATCCCTGCTATGAATCTTGGGAGTTGGAGTCCATATTAAACCCTCGTGGGTCAGGAAACATAAAACATGCTTGAATTTTAAACTGCATACTTTTCTTTTTATTAGCATTAAATGTGCAGTCTCTAAAAATTGTTCCCAAAGTAAAGCGCAACTTGTTGCTCCCACATGGCGCTTTACATCTGCATGCCACAGGACTTGTACTGATTCCTACAATGGTGCAATCCCCGACCTGGCTGGCCGTTTTTTATACAGTTTCACAAGTTGCCTTTAGTAGAATGCACTCCCAACAAGTCTTTCAAAAGCGCAGGAACAACTTCAGAGAAAGACAGATAAAATAATCATCGCATGCCTTGCCTGACGCGTTTCAGATTAAATCTCCTTCCTCAGAGGCAGCATGCCAAGCCATGGTCATTCCGCAATCACTCCAACTGAAATAACCCCTCTAATTTGAAAACCTGCCCAGGTGGGCCTCTGGTTGTTAAGCATCATGGGAGTTAGAATCCCTTTTCAAAAAGCTCTCTAAGCAGAAGGGGTGTGCCTCATCAAACGCTGTAGCGAGAATGATTAAAATAGGTGGGGTCCTCCAACTGTTACAATGGGGAATGTTATGAACTAATCAAATGCTTTTTCTTAAGGTCACATGGCAATCGCGTATCGAGGGCACAAGGAGGCCGCACCCGACAAGATTTTGAGAAAATATATTTATTATAATATAAGTTTGTTACAGTTAGATATATATAAATGTTTAAAATATTTTAGATTATCGCTTGCTCTCATATACAGTTTAAAGGTTTTTCCATATAGTTTTGAGACAAAAAAATGAGGGAATGGCGTACCCGGCGCGACACCATACGTCTATGACATAACACTGGGCCTAGCAGCATGCACTCGTCGTATACGCAATGCGCAGTGGGCGCAACTCCATACGTACATGACATAACGCGTGGCTTGGTACTGCATACCCGTCGGATACATATGTAGCAGCTGACGCAAACTCATATGTATATGATGTTGCGCGGGACGCGGTACCACAAATCTGTCGGATACGAAATGCGCATCCTTTACGAGTTCAGCAATATGGTGGATAGGATTCGTGTGGTGATGGAGCTTGGTACACTACCGGTATGGGAGTGCAGTTTTCTAAAAAAATAAATAAAGTATGACTGGATGTGTGTGTAGACCTAGGAAACAGTGAGTGGTATGTAGTATATGGCATTGTTGTGTGTATAGTTTCAAAAATTGTAGTCTGCATTTTAGAATGGGTGTATCAAAGTTTATATTAGGGCATCAGTATGTGCATCAGATTGTCACGTGGATGATGTCATCAGTGATGTCATGAGTGATGTCATTTGAGATGTCATCAGTGATGTCATCAATGATGTCACTGGCCATGTCATGAGTGATGTAATATGTGACATCATCAGCAGTGCATTGTGGGCGCGCGAGTTATAGTTAGCTCAACTAACTATAACAGGCGAATGTCTCTGGTTTTATATGAGTCAAATGTCCAACTAACTATAACGTCCCTGAAACCTATGTTTTTTTAGTGAATTTCAAAGGTTTTTTAAATGCTAATTCCTAACTATAACGTCTGTAAAACCTATGGTTTTTTCAGTGAATATATATATGTGTGTGTGTGTATATATATATTTATATATATATGTGTGTGTGTATATATATATATATATACATATACATATATATTTGTACAGTTTTACATAATTTTAACTTTACAAAATAAATTAAAATTAATAGTTTATTAATTGTTTTAAAGTAAATATATGTATAACTTATTTCTTATGTATGTGTGTTTAACTTTTTTTAATTAGGTTTGTTATTTTTGTTAAAATTTATATTAAATCTACTTTATTTATTTATATTAAGTTTATTATTTAACATATTTAACATTTATTATTTTTATATTATATATAAAAAATCTATATTTTGTACAACTATATTTTTTACATCGATAGTTTATTTGCAATATTTTTTTACTTACCTGTTTAAGTATAGGGAGTCAATATTTTTGCATTCTACATTTTTTCATCGATATTTTTGCAGTCTATATTTTTTACACTGAAATTCTGTCAGTGAACCCCGTTTGATATCTTAAATATGTTGTGTAGCGTCCAGAGGTTATATTAACTCCTCCATGAAATATGATTGCTATAGTAGTGAAAGTTCATTTTGAAATGGAAATTTGTGCAGTTTTAAAGTTTGTAATTTCAGTTCCTAATTTAGTACCATGCACTCTGCATCATTGTAGCATGACTGTGACATATTTTCCATACCTTTGTAGAAATTTTAACCTAAGTTCTGATCTGCAGTTTGGACAAGTCCTATCTTGATGGGCTTGTAGATAAATCTTCAAATTCCACAGCGCTACTATCTGGTAATGTCAAGCAGAGGAATCGTTCTGAATTAATTTCAGTGTAAGACGTACATTCACAATCTTCACAGTTATTGGTCTATTTATGGATTAAAACAAATGATTCATTAACATTCACATCTTCTTCATCTAATAGTCCTAGCTTTACCATTAGAGATTCTTGAGCATCCTACTGAAGATTTTGGGAGAACACTACTGATTCAATACAGTCATCGGTGAGTTTTCTTATTCCAATAGCCGAATGTATAATACTTCTGTCAGTCATTTCTTAAATATTCAAGTAAACTACATACTTGTGATGACATTTTTTTATCTACCTTTTCTTTAATAGAATTTGTCAAATGAGCCAAATTGTATATCCCATTTAACAGTACATTTGCATAACAGTTCACTCCAGATTTATTATCAAAGTGATAGCCTTGTATTTCCTAATTGTGCTGGTTGATTTTCTTTTTGTTAATTTTTCTGTTCAACTCTGATGGACTGCTTTGATGTTTTCCGCTTTGGACACAGTATTGCTATTTGCACGACTGGATGCTGCCTAAATGAGAAGCATATTGAGCTCTTAACAGATTATACACCTTTACAGAGCTCACATCAGCACTTAGGGGCTCTTTGTTGCGGTGTTCAGGACTGCCCACCAGACATGCGGCAGTCCCACTACTGCAATTAGGATGCGCCCGCCATACTGGCGGGTGCATCCAAGGCATTTACCATTGCGGATGGTGCTGCTGACTACTGCACCATATGCAATGTCAAAATGTCATGCTGTGCATTTCCCTGCACTACGTGGCAGGCACCACGTGGTGTCTGCCATGCAGGGCAGGGAAATATAGGGGGGTAAAATTTGTCAAATGAGCCAAATTGTATATCCCATTTAACAGTACATTTGCATAACAGTTCACTCCAGATTTATTATCAAAGTGATAGCCTTGTATTTCCTAATTGTGCTGGTTGATTTTCTTTTTGTTAATTTTTCTGTTCAACTCTGATGGACTGCTTTGATGTTTTCCGCTTTGGACACAGTATTGCTATTTGCACGACTGGATGCTGCCTAAATGAGAAGCATATTGAGCTCTTAACAGATTATACACCTTTACAGAGCTCACATCAGCACTTAGGGGCTCTTTGTTGCGGTGTTCAGGACTGCCCACCAGACATGCGGCAGTCCCACTACTGCAATTAGGATGCGCCCGCCATACTGGCGGGTGCATCCAAGGCATTTACCATTGCGGATGGTGCTGCTGACTACTGCACCATATGCAATGTCAAAATGTCATGCTGTGCATTTCCCTGCACTACGTGGCAGGCACCACGTGGTGTCTGCCATGCAGGGCAGGGAAATATAGGGGGGTACCATGGGTACCCCCCAGTGCACTGCTATCTCCCCCCAACACACAGTGGGCCCTCTACAGGCCAATAACCATACACAATTTCACCAATTACTGGTTTCTACCTATCACTGGTTTCTACTATGTTACTGGCTTATTAAGATACATGACCCCAGAATAACAAGGGTCTGCAGAGATCTATACCACAAATACGTCTTGGGAGTTAGGAGTTTTTTAAGGTTTTGGACATTTTAATTATTGTAGGTTTTTTTAATATGTTTGAAATACGTGTTTTGAGCTCAAAGCAGACAGGTATCAATCAGCAATCTGTCTGGGCTTTTTCTCCACATTCAAACAGAGCGGTGCCTCCTTCTCCGAGTAGTCAGCCGGGTGAGGTGAGGCTTTACTCCCACATAAAGCTGGGTGAGTTTTTTTGCTAGTTTTCTTCCACTATTTTGACATACAAATTGTATTTCCAAACATCGCTTTGAGTTTGTTTGACAATCAAGGCACGGCTAACTCTAGACCTGCTGTTTTTCAACTGATGGTTTTGTTCTGATGTGCATGAGGTTTTATGTGTGTATTCTATTTTTAGGAATGAAGACATTGTCCTTACGCTCAATGCTTGAGCTGTTCTGGTAGGGTGGCACACGCCACACACATATCCCACATTTAAATTGATTTGTATGGGTTTATTCATTATTGTTTTTTCACTTTATGTGATTACTTTAAGCAGTAGCTTTTTTTCAATTTCAAGGTCCTGAAGAAAGCCGGGTCAAAGAGACCGCTCCGGCTGAAACATGTCGACCATACTTTTTTCACACGAACCAAAAATTAGCCTGTAAAATTCATACCAGACTATAGGTTCTTTTAGATATGAAACTTGATTAATCCATATTAAACTCATTTTTGATCTAGTATTCATTTTTAACCTCACATCACTCTCTTAGCACTGCACTTCACAGGAGCCCTCGACTATTTGGGTACACACCCTGGCAGGAGTTTATTTTCCTTCTGGGTTTCACTAGCCTGTGCACCTGAGCGATCTGCTATCTCGGGCTCAGACAGTGATTCCTTGGAGTTCCAGATGACGATGCTCCGCCAGTAAGGGTGGGCTGATGGACTCCTATCTCCTGCAGGGGTGCCTCAACTATTCGCAGGTTCTCGTACACACCTTTACAATAACCATTAGTTGTCTGTTTCTATTTTGAATGGACTGTACTCCTTCTTTTTGTTTCATACCCTCTACAGGCCCCCCAAATCGGTTTCTGCCTGTCTTTTCACGATGGGATGACCGCTGCGAAAAGACAGGCAGAAAGGGTTATCGTAATCTCTACAGTGGTGCATGCAAGGCACCGGCGCAATGCTGCCCTATGTTTTGGTTCTGCAAGGCGGGCGGAAAAGGTCTGCTTTGCGGAACCGTGGCAGACGGTCTTTGCGTCATAATCTGGCAGGGGGAAAATGGCTGTCAGATGGCGGAGGGCTCGCCACCACACGGCTGGCGGTGGCGGTCATTCTGCCATCATAATGAGCCCCTTACTTTCTTCTCATCAAAATAAATCAGACATAAACCAGACAATGTTCTAATTCACAACAAAGCAACATATGACATTCCTTCTTTAAATACACTAATACCAATATTAACCAGACCTGTATCTACACTTAAACCTAGAGATTTGTGAATAGTTACTGTATACGCTAAAGACACTGGGACCAGCTTTTGCTGGACATATAAGTCTTTCACAAGTAGGAAACATACCTCACATCTACCAATCTGCTGAAATTCATCAATATCATCACATTGTATGGTTAAGTATTCCTCATCATTTCTGTTTGGATAATTAATACATTTCATAACTTTACCCATTGCGTAATTCCCCTTCTTCAACCTTTAAATTACAACGTAAGATTGCATGACCATTTTCACAGATATGCAATTGCTTTTCTAATCCTGCAGTGTTCGATACAGACTTTCTTAAACTATCCAATTTTGATTGCAGTTTTTCTGTTAGTAAGACTGTAACTCCTTAATGTTCCATGTTATCATTTGCTCGAATTTTGACAACTTTTTTTTTCTGTTGCAATAATTGTTCATTGAATAAACTACAGTCCTCAAGAGTTGACATCAAACAAACAATAGACTCTGCTTCCTTAACAAATTTATACATTACTTCAGCAGCTGAAAAATTACTTGTAAACAATGTTTTGATGAGATGGGTTTGTAATACTGTCTTTCCAAATTTTGTGAGGTCTCCCACTCTTATATCCTTGAGTATATCTGCATATTGCATATCTGATGCTTCGCGCATATTTTGGATTAACTCTTTGTATTGAAAGTTTTCCCAAATATTTACACTTCCAATGCTTCCTAGTTAATTCCTTGTTTCATTATGTAGTATTTTATTGAATACAGGTTGTCCTTTTACGGCAATTAGTTGTAGCAAGTATCCAAAGAATATTAAGTTTTTTCCTCCAAAAAGTACATCGCAGTCAATTTCTAATATTTGCTGCATTCTTAAATGTATAAAAGCTAGCATTAGGTTAGACACCATGCTGACTTCATCAATAATTAGTAGCTTTAATTTCTTTAATACTCTTAACATCTCATGACAAGCATCACCAAATAAAGTTTTGTAATTTATTGTCATGTTCAACAGGCAGCATTAATAATTGGTGAAGGGTAACTCCTTTAACATTATGAGTAGCTAAGCCTGTTGGTGCAGTGACTACACCCGACAAATTGGGATCTGTCGTTTTCTGTAGATAACTTGTCAGTACTTTAATCACAGACATTACTTCTGAAAGTATACTGTTGAAATATTTCATAGAGACACATCCTTTCCAGATGAGGACTTCATCTTGGGTAGCACATATCCACCATGCTACTCTTCAGAACATCTGTGCTGTGGGGGTCAAATTCTGCAAGATATTGAATTTCAGGAAAAGACTTCAGCTCTAAACTCACCCATAGAACTTCTTACATTCAGAAAGCAAACTAGCTGAACCTAAACGGTCTACACATTCATATGAGCCTTTCACTCTGTGAGAAAGCATTTCCAAACTACAACTGTACAATTTCTTCGTAAGACTCTTTTCTGCTGAAATCTCATCCCATATCTCCTTCATCTCTGATTTATCTGACTTCGTTATATAAAATGTAAAGTACAGAGCAACAGGAACTGAGTTGTCTGCAACAAACTGTACATCCAAGTTTTCATTCCACATCTTCAGACTCACAGGTTTGTAGTCATTAATGTACTTGAAGGCCTCTGTTCTTCTTAGGTTGTATGTAGTTTTCGAAGATTTCCTTGTAAGTGTATGTTGTACTGCAGGCAAAAAGCTGTTAAATCTTCCCTATGAGATGAATCTGAAACAACATCTTGTATAAAAGTTCCCTTTTGCTCTGTATTTTGACTGACAGTATTTTCTGCATCTATGATTTTGAAATCTTAGAACTTGTTGCCTTAATATGTTGTCACTATTCTCCTTTGAGATTGAGCAAGTTACATACTGCTCAAAAAAAGACGGAGACTCATCACTGTCTGTTCCCAAACTTTAGGGCATCTTTTACCCACAGCACCATGTGAATATGGGGAGCACCTATGGCTTGGTACTCTTTACACCAAAAGGAATCAATCACTTTATCAAAAGCAGGTATTTGTTCTGTTCAAGATGAAAAACATTATTGCTTAAAATCTGTAATTAAAATATCTGCAAACATTTGCAGGGTCTAGTGAGAACAGTTCTCCAGGCATCTTCAGATGAATGTCTTTTATATTTAATTTGGCTCCTGCATGTATTCTAGCAGGTCATCCCATGCACACTCAGCACAAATCAGCGTTGGAAACCAAGTAGGTGCTCCAAGGTTCCTCAACATGCAATTCAGCTCACCATGACGTCGATGCCATTATTCTTTAGTCACTCAGCTGCTGGTATTTTCACAGGCCGTTCGTCGTAACTGCCACCTACTCCAGTTGGAAAAAGTTGTGGGAAACACCAAGCTTCTAAACTTTTTTCCCACACACTTAATGGAGATTTTTGCTCACTTAATTTGAAACAGCTCAATAGCATCACCAAACCTCTTTAGAATGCAATGGGTGGATGCTATAATGTTCATAAATTTCTTCTGTTCTGGATTGATCCACCTTCTCAATCTGACCTGTTGATGGAAATGTCTTACCCACCCAAATGTGTGATATCTTGCATGCTTTCCACATTTCCATAGTAAACATTGTTTTGAACTAGATATAAAGTTGCTTTTTTAACTTTGGTAACATCTACTAACCCCTGTCATATCTTCTTGTTCTTGGTAGGCACAACATTTACAAAAATTACTAGTCCTTCCTCTAAATCTCTATCTACCCCTACGGTTTCCATGTTTTTCTTGACATCTAATGGCAAATACACTACGCTACCTTTTAGTCCTTTCTGCCGCTCTGTTGGGGGTAACTTGCCTGTCTTTGGCTGCATATGTACTAAAGCCTGAAATGAATGTATAGTTTGGGTAATAATGAACTCACAAATATTTAAACCTTGAAGTACTTCTGGAATAAGAACCAGTTGTAACTAGTTATGCACAGCTCTAGCAGGCATTTTATTATCCTCTAATTTATTTTAGAAGTACTTACATATAACTTGTTGTGTGGACAAGCCAAACTGTTGTTCTTCAAATACTTACAGTGCAAATGTTTGCCAGTTATCATTATTCTCTTTTTCACTTTTTAAATATAAGTCAACGCATTTGATTCCTGTAGTAAGTGCGTCTACAACATATACGAACATACTCTGGTTTTAAAGCACATACTGTCTTTAATTTTCTAACCTCTTCTTCAAAACTATCAACTGTAGTATCTGTGTCCTGTTCTGCAACTCCTCCTGTTATCAACTTTTCAATTTCCCTACAGTCCTGTTCTGGACCAAAGAAACACAACTGCAAATCATCACAAACTTTTTCTACCTCTGCCATAGTGCAATGCAAAAGTGCCCTACTCATTTCTCCTAAACATAAAGCAGGAGTTTTCACATAGTACAGCCTCCTAACTAAAGTTTGCATTGTTGAGTTGTGTACAGCTAACATCCTAAATGGATAAAAGGTGCTTTGGCACACTTTCTTTGATAAACAAGCTTATGAGTGTCCCTGCAAATTTGTATGCTTTCTCAGCATGCAAGGATGCAAACCTTGTAAAGTACATATTTTGTGCTTTAAACGTCGCCTTGGAAATATACATAGGAATTTTCTTAATATATCAAAGGATTGCTGTCTAATACTAGAAACACTACTACAATTCATTTTGTATACAGGGCCTGACTATGCCTTCCTTGTACCTCTTCTCCAAAATTTTCTTCTACATTTCTAGGTACCATCACCACTTTTGCCTTAGGACTGCCATTCTTCACTTCATAAAGTCGTGCTCTTTCATCAATAGCATGAACTAATCTGTTTTCCTTGAGATAGCTTTCTTCATTAAAGTAAGGGTCTGTACTATAATTATATATTCATTCTCCACTAAAAACTGTTCAAAAGTTGCTTCTATTCACTAATCTTTTCTTCTAGTTTTGTCTACTAATGCGCAAAACTATTTTGTCAAGAGTCTTCATTCTATTTAGAATCAAAATGAAAAGCTTCCTCTTCAAAGTAAAGGACATATCAACTACTCTCTCAACTTGTTCTTTCTGTTTCAGTGCATCTCTCCTTCTTCTATACTTTTTAAAATTTCTCAGTAGATTTACAACCACTCTACATGAAACATCCTGGTTTTGATTCCCTTAAACTGCTTCTGTCTCCTGGTTAAGGGGCGTCCATATTTTTAACAATCTTTTCTGTTCTTGCAATGTACACTATGTCCAATCTTATTATTTTTCTTGCATCATAATGTGGTGCTCCATATTTACAAGGCCACGTAAAGCCACTCTACATAGCTGTTAATGGCCCTATAAATATGGGCCCTTTTCAGGCAGCACATTGCGTGCAACAAGCATGCCATGGGTGTTGCCGTGGATGTTCTCACGCAACACCCAGGGATTCTGCCACATACCCAAATTTACAAAAATTCATAAACCTGGGAATGCGTCAGAATCTTCACCTCCCCAGGGGAGGTATAGGGAGATGCAATGAGGAGAAATACTTTTCTTTATCCTCAATTCTTCCTGTTTCTATGCATGCTGCAATAGGAGAGCATAGGGATCCATCATATTGTTGTCAATATGATGCATCCCTGTGCTTTGAAAGTAATGTAGCTCTGCACAGGCAAATGGCTTGGGCTCCACACTACATTACTTTCTTGTAAATTTAGCCCCAAGCTTACAAGCGCACACAGTGTCTCAACACTGTAAATACGAAAACACAACATGCGAGCTATTGGATGCCTCTCTACCCCTGTGTTAGTGGTATATTTAGTATCTCAGTACTGTTCTACTTAAATGTATCAGATTTAAATTTTGGTAAACAGTTCATATGACAGTCTGCACGTTAATCTCTATCAAATCATGTAGCTCACTAATTCTTCCAAGTACATGCAAAGAATGTGTCACAGCTTGCATATATAATTCACCAACTAGTTCTAAAAGACTACATTTTTCTCAGTAAAACTTGTAAAAACATGTATTTGTGGTTGAATACATGAATCCTCCCTGGATGATTGAATTGGTGCATAGGTAGGACCTCCCCGAGTATATCAGAACTACATGGTTTGTTCTATATCTGCATAGTTTCTACCTGCATCTCTGCATGAGTATAGCACTACTATCTGGGTGTTTGGATGAGTGCATGAGTAGTCCCTTAATGATTAGATGAGTGCATGGCTGATGGCTCAATAATTTAATACATGCATAGGTAGTGGTTGGATGATTAACTGAGTGCAACTTTAGTGCCTGGATAATTGCAGGAGTGCATAGGTAGTATATAGGTGATTTATAGAGTGCATGGATAGTGCATACATGATAGGTTAAGTACATGCAGAGCACCTAGCAGATTGGATGAGCGCATGAGTAGTGTTTCAGTGATTGCATGAGTACATGGCTGCTGCCCATGTTTTTTTTGTTCAGTGAACAGGTTGTGCCTGGGTGTTTGAATAACTACATAGGTAGCGGCTGAGCAATTGAATAAGTGCATCAGTAGTGCCTGGCTGATTAGATGAGTGCATGATTAGTGTCTGAGTGATGGCATGACTCCATTGTGAAAGCATGAGAGATTGGATGAAAGTAAGTGTACTGCTGGGGTGATTGTATTGGTGCAAAAGTATTCCCTCAGTAATTAAATGAGTGCATAGCTACTGCATGGATAATAGGTTTACTACAAACAATGGTGCTCTCAACATAATTAGATGAGTGCATGAGTAGTACCTGAGTGTTTGCATGAGTTCATGCATGTGCCTCAGTATTTCAACAAATGCATGGATTGTAATTGGTTGTTTAGATGACTGCATAGCATCTAAACAAGTGTTACAATGACTGCATAGTCACAGCCTTGTTAATTGCATAAGTAAATGGTTAGTGTCTGGGTGATTAGGTGAATGTATAGGTAGTGCCTCCATAGCTCAATGACTACATCAATTCTGCCTACCTGATTCGAAGAGTACATGTGTAGTGTCTAGGTAATTGAATAACTTCACGGATACTGAATCACTGATTTGATGACTGCCTCACTACTGGTTGGGTGATTGCATGAGCGCCTGAATACTGCCTGACTGACTGTGGCAGTAACTACCTGCTTTACTGTATATATGCTTTTCTACTGAGGCATGTGAGAGTGAAGTCTAGATATCACACTTGGTATATAATTTCATACAAGGCTCTATAGGAGCATACTTTGCTTTGTTAATGAGCGTGCACATGCATCATTACGTTTCTAAAACCGAAACCAACATTTATTTATTTTTTAAGTAGAAAGCCTTTTGTGAATGGTATACCTTCATCTTTTCCCAGATATATCTTCTGCTTCTAAAACATATATTCAGCATTTCTCAAACACAATTTACACTACAAATGAAGGCAGCACAAGAACTCTCATGGCGTTCTCCACTATTAATCCTCCTCAATTTTAACCAGACCATGTTTAAAAAAAAAACACCCTCGCCATATACAAGAGATGTTCACCAGCCTTGCTGAACATGGATCACAAAGTAAACATGTATGTGATTTCTTAATAGATGTACACCTTCAAGCCATCTTTCCAGAAATATATACCTCTCTTTTTTTCTTTAAGTAATGTCAAACGTCCCACCATATATATAGCTATGTACAGCCACAAGAACTATATCTCACCATCTAAGCACATGCAAAGCATTCATATACGTTAAAAACAACATTGACAAACACTTCCCAGTACATACTTAGCAAGTATTACTTCTTTCTAATTCATAAACAGGCAGACAACATGTTTTCATCTTTTATTTGTGACTTCACTGCTCTTGAATAATAATGTTACTAAAAGTACTACAACTCCCAGAATGCAATTAACATATGTATCTGTTCTGTACATGATGTTTAGAGATTTAAAACATTCTTAGTTCCTAATTGGAACTTTCCACAATGTTATACTAATATTTTTCAATAAAGTACACAATGTAATAAAGAGGCACTAATTCATTTTTCTCTTATTTCCAAAAATATTCACCACTAACCTCTTAAACACATACCCTTTATAAGATACAGTTCATCTGATATATTTTTTCATTTCACTGTGATACACTTTTTTTAATCAAACTCACATATACATCTTTATTTCTTTAAAAAAAAAATATTTTATTGCACATTATTTCATATCCTAAAATACACCAAGGAATTCAACAGTTAGAAGCAAAGATTATGATAAAAGAGAGAAAAAAATAGACTCTTCCCAATAACTTTGTGTGTTTTAGCATAATTACCCACCCTAGTACCCCCCCAGCAGCTGATTAGAGATCCAAACAACATATATGTAATTAAAACATTCTGTGCCATTCTACATGACTGATGGAACACTGTATCTGAAATACCAATTTTATCACTCCATTATAGTGACCATTGCTCCAAATCGTCTTTCCTCAATGAGTTAAGAAGATTATAGATTACCCATTTTGACAAATACCTATCCTCTACCAATTTGTCAACTATAACATTTTTGGAGAATCCAATTGATCCACCTCTTTTCTTCGATAGAAAGTCCCTAATCTGAAGATATTTAAAGAAATCTCTCTGATCTAGCCCAAACATCTTCTTAAGATCATCAAAGGAGACAAAGCCCTCTGAAGAAAAGAAAGACCCTGGCGTAGCCAGACTAGACTTCTCCCATTTTTTATTCAGTTGATCCCCAAAGATCTCAGGAAGATTTACATTATTTGCTAAAGGCGTATAAAATTTAAGCCTGACTATTCCGATTAACTGCAGGGCTGTCTTCCATATTTTGAAGACCCCATATAGTGCCTTGAAACAAACCTTCTTATAGTAACTGTCATTTAAATATCGCCACAAGCATCCCCAAGCATCTTTCCCCGTAATGAGTTCAAAGGAGGAAGGAACCTCTTCAATACTCCTTTCCACGAGTTACTCTTATAACAGAACTAAAGTATGCAGTAGAGAGGTGAACCAGTAATACAATCTCATATTAGGCAAAGCCCACCCCCCTCTGTCCCTGGGCAGTGTAAGAAATGTAAAATCTCTCCTTGGTTTCACATAAGCCCAAGCAAACCTAGATAACACATTTTCCATTCTCTTCAGCCAATGGGCTGAGAACTCTAATGGAATTGCCCAAAAAAGATATAAAATCTTAAGGAAAAACAGCATTTTAAACATATTAAACCTACCAACAATAGATAGATGAAGATTGTTCAGTCTCAGCAAATCTTGTTTAGTCTTAATTAAAAGGGGGTCTACATTTTCCTTAACTATATTATCTATATCTGCAGAAATGTTAATTCCCAGGTAGGTTCCATGTCTAAACACTGTATCGTCTTGTGCAGTTATATTGCTATTACCCACTACTTGTGTTTTATAGCGATTAAGAACGTAACCCAAGACTTTCCCAAATCTCTCTGCTTCCCCTTCTACTTCCTTAAGAGTGGTCAGAGGATCGGTGGTGGCAAGGGCAATACCGTCAGCATAGGCCAACATCTTTGCTTCCCACCCATGTGTTTTAATAGGTAAAATAGCCCTGTTGTTTTCCAGCCTACGTATAAAAGGCTCAATATATATAGCTAACAGCAGGTGGGAACTTGAGCATCATTGTCGGGTCCCTCTAGTTATTAAAAAATGGTCCGACAGTGCCCCATTCAAAAAAAACGTGGCCATTGATTGATGATGCAGCATTTTTATTGCCTGCAAAAAGCCCTTGTTAATTCCCACCCTAGACAGGGCCTCCCAAAAAATAAGTGCCAAGAGACCTTGGCAAAGGCTATTTCTGCATCGAACATCAAGCAGAATTAATGCCATCAGGTCCTTAAATATTGCCATGGTGTCCAAAAGTGAAATCACCCTTCTTATATGATCTATCTTCTCCCTTCCTGGAATAAATCCATGCTGATGAGATGAAACTACCTTATAAATAATTGGCGCCAAACGGGATGCCAGGATTTTAGGATAGATTTTACATTTGCTATTAATCAGAGTTAGCGGGCGATATGAGCTAGGATCCGCTGTTGGTTTATTTTTTTAAATAAACATCATAATTTTAAAGAGGACCAGGATTACTGAGGCCTACCTCCTTAAATACATGAACAAACAGCTGACTCATACACTCTTTAAGTTGTTGAGAGAATTTTCTATAAAATCCAGTAAGTATCCTATCCATGCCAGTAGCTTTACCACTAGGGAGACTATTTATGCCTAATAAAATCTCTATCTATTGTGGGGGATCCTCTAGTAGTTGTTGTTCTCCTAAAAAAACAGTTTTCCAGGGGTTACATCCAAATACTCCTTTATCGTTCTAAGATTCCCCTTTAAATCCTCCCGATACAGGTTTTGATAATATTGATGGAATGACTGTCTGATATTATCTGAGTCAGTAATTACCCCCTTAGTTGGATCTCATATCTCCCGAATTAAATTTTGCGTGCTCTTTTCCTGGCTGGCATCGCCAAATGGTGCCCAATCTGCTCACTGCATTCATATGATTTTTCTTTCCAAACAGTAAGTTTATCTGCAGCCCATTTAGCTATAATTTCTAGATTAGAAGCCTTAGACACTGCCACTTTTGCCTGAGCTTCCTTTAAATCCCCACCCTGTTGAACGACCTTGACCAAGTCTTCTTCTGCTTGAACCAACCCAGCCTGTAGGTCGTATAGAGTTTCCCCTCTTATTCTAGCTTTCAATGTATCCCAGACAATATCTATTCCCGCACTCCCTAAATTCTGCTTTAAAAAAAAACAGGATCACGCTCTGCATATGATTCCAGTATTCTTCATTTATTAAAAAAGGTTCGCTCAAAACGCCAGGATTTTTCTTTGGGCTTAAAACCATCCCTCTTAATCTCCATCACTGAAGGTTTATGATCTGAAAGTATACGCAAACCTTTCTCTAACAGTCATGAAGCATAGAATAGGATACAAGCACAGAATCAAGTCGGGCATGAACACTATGTGATATGGAAAGAAAGGTATATCCAAGATCCAATGGGTTTTGCCTATTTCATATGTCACTTAACCCATGATCCTTACATAACACCTTTGTGCATGAAACACCTTAGGTTTCCTCCCGGTGTATATCCAATCTATATCAGAGCTCAGCGCCCTATTAGCTGGTATAATATTATTAAAGTCACCACAGTGAACAACTGGAAGAGGAAAAACTACGAGTTCACTGGTTATCTGCTCATATACACCTGGATCCAAAATGCTACCATAGATTGAACATATAGTAAAGACTTCTCCAGTGTCTCTCAAACATTCAGTTATGGCCCATCAACCAAATTTATCGGCTAATGTGCAAGTGAATTATAAATTAGTATTACGTGTCAGGATAGCTACTCCTCATGTCCAGGTATTCTTTGTTGTACCCCCAACCAGCCTTTATTCCAGAGAATTCAAGAGCTGCAGTCAGCCACCCTCTATCTGGGTCTCCTGGATACATACAATATCAGTAAACATAATCCTGCCGCAGTATTCTGCCTTTTTTTAGTGTCATTAAGGCCACTGATATTAATAGTGGCTATACGTATTTTACCCATCTCTTCAAAAATAAGGGTATCTTAGTGTTTCCTTGTACCATATGCGCTGAGAAAAAAGAGAACAGAAAAAGAGAAAAGGGAAAAAAAGACAAGAAATTCATGTAAGACACCTCTCCCACTAGCCTGCAGCCCCCCTAAGCCCCTGGAACCCCCCTCCCACAAACTCACTACCAGTAACTAAGGCAACCTGGCTCAACCAGAGTCAGGATGATATAATCTGAAGTAATCCTATCCCCACTGCTCCTTCAACATTTCCCCCAACAACCCTAAAAAACAGAATGTAACAATCAGTTACTTAATAACCAACCACTGATTACAACATAGAAAATAACAGCCAAATCATATACCACATGATTGTAACCTGTTATATGCCCTCAAACACCATTCTCGGGTCACCCAAAAATGTCCTTTAAATACTTGGATTTCTGAGATAAAGCTGCGTGTTTCACCCCTAAAGACAATTTACAGTTGAGCTGGATTCTGAAGATATACCTCTGCCTTAAGTTGTTAAAATGGAGCAAAAAGCTGCCTAAGCCGCCACCTTTGTTCAACGGTAGCATGGCCAAAAATCAGGCCTGGTGAAGACAGTCACTCCATCATGTTCTCATTTTGCTGTTGGGCAGGCTGGGTCATAGAGAGCCTGTCACAACAAAAAGTTTCCAAAATATAGCAGCATTGCCTGTGACTGCACAGGGGCATTAAGTCACTGTTTTGGCAGCATTAAAGGAAACCTGTTGGCCTGCTGGATTTCCTTATCCTAGTCCCATGTGTTTAGCTCAGGCAAGGCACCTCTCAGTAGGGAAACCATATATTTTCTGGGATCGTTCCTCTCAACCCCTTTAGGAATTCCCAGGAAACATAGATTATTACAGCATGGCCTATTTTCTTGATCTTCTATTGTCCACATCATGTCTTTGACAATTCCCTTACGAGCTACTCTATGGTGCCGATCAGGATCCTGGAAAAAGTTTCCGCGTCCGACTCGTATCCGGTCTTTTTACCGTACGAATCGTACAAGTGCCGTACAAACTGCCAAGTACGATTCGCATGGGAAAAAGTCCATACGAATCTCATTGGGAATAATTCCCCACACGTCCTCGGGTCGGAAAATGTGTCCGACACGTCCCCGGACGAATTACCGTACAAATGTGAAAAGTGAAGTCCGACCGCGTAAGTACGATCCATCGCGTGCGTCCGATGTTACAACCGTATGGAAAAAACTCCGTCCGCGCCGAACTCCCATAGCAACCATGGAGACATGTGCCCGCATACACGCCGAACACCCCCCCCAGCCCCCGTATGTACGCGTCGAACACCCCCCCCAGCCCCCGTGAGTACGGGCCGAACACCCCCACAGCCCCCGTATGTACGCGCCGAACCCCCCCCAGCCCCCGTATGTACACGCCGAACACCCCCCAGCCCCCGTATGTACACGCCGAACCCCCACCCATGCATGTACACCCCCATACGTACGGACCGTACACCCACCCGTGTATATACACCCGTGTACGTATGGCCCGTACCCCCACCCATGTATGCATGGAGCGTACCCCCACCCCAACAGTGGATGTACGGACCGTACTCTCACCCGTGTATGTACACCAGTGTACGTACGAACCATACCCCCACCCGCGTATGTATGGAGTGTACCCCCACCCCAACAGTGTATGTACGGACCGTGCCCTCACCTGCGTATGTATGGAGCGTACCCCCACCCCAACAGTGTATGTACGGACCGTGCCCTCACCCGCGTATGTATGGAGCATACCCCCACCCCAACAGTGAATGTACGGACCGTACTCCCACCCACGAATGTACACCAGTGTATGTACGAACCATACCCCCACCCGCGTATGTATGGAGCATACCCCCACCCCAACAGTGATTGTACGGACCGTACCCCCACCCACGAATGTACACCAGTGTATGTACGAACCATACCCCCACCCGCGTATGTATGGAGCGTACCCCCACCCCAACAGTGTATGTACGGACCGTGCGCTCACCCGCGTATGTATGGAGCGTACCCCCACCCCAACAGTGTATGTACGGACCGTGCCCTCACCCGCGTATGTATGGAGCGTACCCCCACCCCAACAGTGAATGTACGGACCGTACCCCCACCCACGAATGTACACCAGTGTATGTACGAACCATACCCCCACCCGCGTATGTATGGAGCGTACCCCCACCCCAACAGTGAATGTACGGACCGTACCCCCACCCACGAATGTACACCAGTGTATGTACGAACCAAACCCCCACCCGCGTATGTATGGAGCGTACCCCCACCCCAACAGTGTATGTACGGACCGTGCGCTCACCCGCGTATGTATGGAGCGTACCCCCACCCCAACAGTGTATGTACGGACCGTGCCCTCACCCGCGTATGTATGGAGCGTGCCCCCACCCCAACAGTGAATGTACGGACTGTACCCCCACCCACGAATGTACACCAGTGTATGTACGAACCATACCCCAACCCGCGTATGTATGGAGCGTACCCCCACCCCAACAGTGAATGTACGGACTGTACCCCCACCCACGAATGTACACCAGTGTATGTACGAACCATACCCCCACCAGCGTATGTATGGAGCGTACCCCCACCCCAACAGTGTATGTACGGACTGTAACCCCACCCACGTATATACACCAGTGTACGTACGAACCATACCCCCACCCGCGTATGTATGGAGCGTACCCCCACCCCAACAGTGTATGTATGGACCGTACCCTCACCCGCGTATGTATGGAGCGTACCCCCACCCCAACAGTGAATGTACGGACCGTACCCCCACCCACGAATGTACACCAGTGTATGTACGAACCATACCCCCACCCGCGTATGTATGGAGCGTACCCCCAGCCCAACAGTGTATGTACGGACCGTACCCCCACCCACGAATGAACACCAGTGTATGTGCGAACCATACCCCCACCCGCGTATGTATGGAGCGTACCCTCAGCCCAACAGTGTATGTATGGACCGTACCCCCACCCGTGTATGTACGGAGCGAACACACACCCCACCAGTCTAAGTACGGAGCGCACCCCAGGCCCCAACACCAGCACCCTCACCCCAAATCGCGCATGTACGAGTCGTACCAAGCCAGAGACAAGGACAGCACTGTACAACAAAATGGCCCACGTACGCACCGTACAGACGCTAAAAACACACATACACAACCAGGACAAAGCAAAACAACACAAGAAGACTCCATTTGAATCGCACAAAGCCACAAAACATGTCCAACAAGCACAAATACAACCTATTCACTGACCTGCAACTGCCACACTCCAAAACAGAGGCCCAAAACACAACCACTCCTTATAACACACCCACCCAAAGTTCAAACACAGCCACACCCACCAATGGACCAATAAAAAGGCCCAACACACACAAACCATGAGCCTTTGCAACAGACCCACTGCTGCCAGACCACACAGAGAAACAACTGCACCATACTACAACCTCCACTACACCTTACACCTGCACACATTCACACAACCACCTTCACACACACCCCCTCATCACATTCACACACACACCTGCACAACCACACCCACACACCCACAACCATCCACACCCACACCCCCCACAACCATCCACACCCACACCCCTCACCATGCCCACTAACAAGAATCCAAAGTTCACTAGCCAAGAGTTGGAGGTCCTTGTCGACGAAATCATCAGAGTCGAGCCACACCTATTTGGAACATTGGTCAGACAGACCAGCATTTCCGAAAAAACAGCCATGTGGCAGAGGATTGTCGATGCTGTGAATGCTGTTGCGGCCACCAGAAGGACCAGGCATGAATGCCAAGCCAGGTGGTACGATCTGCGGAGGACGGTCCGCCGCAAAATGACCGACGACCACAACCAGGCCAACATCACTGGAGGAGGGCCGGCCCGCAGACGCGTACAATACCATCCCTGGGAGGAGAGGGTGATGGCCATACTGCCGGTGGTGGCAGTGGAGGGAGTAGAAGGACTCCGAGAGCCTGGTGAGCACACAAACAACTCACCTCACATGGGGGGAACGTCATCCACAACCAAACTCACAATCATGCACGCAACCACCCCACAGCTATCGCATGACTCAACCACACTCCATAAACACGCACATGCCACTAGCGCCACCATGCCCCATGCACCCAGCTAGACAATGCCAAGTCACAGGCCAAAACACCAACACAAGACACGGTAACCCGGATAGCGGGAGTGTGGGCCTCAAAAATCACATAGTGCAACTCAGAAGCAGACAACAATGCCCTCTGCCCATATGGCCTAGGTCACAGCCAGACAAACAGTGTGTCCCCACACAGGAAAGACTTGCCTGCAAATGGCGGACGCCTTGCATGAAGACATGGGGGGAAGGCACTCTTTGCACATGACAGCAGCCAATGAAAAGCCAACACTGTGAAAGAGTGGCAGCACACACCACCACGGCAGCAGCGCAGACACAGACACTACACCCAATGGGTGCCTGGAGATCAGAAACAAACTCACATGAACAAGCCAAGGGCCATTCAAAGATCTGCAAAAAGCATGTGCCTAGGAAGCTGGGCTGAGGTGACAGAGGGTGACACACAGAGGGAGTGAGCGGGGGAGAGAGAAGGAGGGAGACACAGGGAGACGGACAGAGGGAGGAGGCTGACACAGGGAGGGAGGGAGAGGGGGACAGAGAGGGAGTGAGAAAGGGATACACAGGGAGACCAATTCAGCCTTGGGTGGTGTGGGAATGTCTGCTCGTCAGCAGGTGGACTGCGTACATGTAGACAAGGGTGGCCAGTGCCTGAATCCCCCTCTCTTCTCCATGGCAAAACACTGGGCCATGTCTCAACCTGTGCACGAGCACAACGCCAGCTACCTGCATTATATAAGTGTGTGGAACAACTCCATTTGCCCACGTACAGTGCAACACGGAAGGCGCCAATGCATGGCTCGCCACACCTGCTCACTCCACTGCTGACTGCAGTCACAATTGACGCAGCAAGTAAGACTGTATCACACATAGGTAAAGTCTCAAAAGCTGTGGCCAAGGGACATACCCATGCACAAGTGCACTGTGAGTGGAATGCAAGACATATCCAAATACCCAGAGGAAATGTGCCAACTTTGAAACGAATGAAACATGGATGTTGCATGGAACAAAAATAACATTGTCTCTCTCACACACAGGTCAACGTCGTGGATCACCCCCCAACACTGGGGGGGAAGACTCACAGGACCTGGCTCTGCGGGATGATGATCCCACCGGCAGCGACGACTCTCACCACTCTGTGGACGACCCTGACCAACCTGGCCCCTCTGGTGTCCAACCACCTGCAGCACCTGCGTCAGGTACAACTGGGCCAACCACCACCCCCACTCCTGCCACATCCCAGGAGACACCCAGGATCCCTGCCCCACCACCACAACACAGCCAGGCTGACCAGGAGGGACACGGTGTACCGGGCACCCAGGAGGAGGCAGGCGACAACGCAAATGCCACCCCTCAGGGGTCCCGGAGACCCGATTTGCCCACAAGGGCAGGCCAGGTGCAAGTGGAGGACGGCGGAGGCGCGAGCCTGACCAGTTGGCTGCGGAACCGGTATATTCCCATGTCAGAAACATCCTGGACACATACCGGCAGGACACCACGGGCATGAGCCAGGTTGTGTCCACCCTCAACGAGATGAAGGGGACCCTCGAGGAGATCAAGACCCAGCAGGCCCAGCAACATGCGGAGCAACATGCCTGTCAACTGCGACACCAAGGACGGATGGAGGACAGACAGGCTGAGCTTGTGACGGTGCTCACGGGAATTGACCGTTCACTCCGTCGGATAGCCGACAACATGGGCAACCCTCCCTGTGCCACCAGCCGAAGAACATCACCACGCACAGGGAGGGATCAGGAGGAGGAGGAGACATCCGACGGAGCATCCCAAACATCGTCACGGCCTGCTTCTGAGGGTTCCCGCAGGAGGGCGGGTCGTCCACGGAAAAGACCGTGAGGGTCGGCGCAACAGCACCATCTCCCAGGTCACCTGGCCTGGCACCTGGCCCACTGGCCCAACAGCAGCACATCAGCAAATGACATTCTCTGCCACATGGACTTGCTGGTCACTGTCTGACCAATGTTGACAAAGACTGTGGCATGGACTCTGATGATTTCCAATGGCAAGGATACCAACTCCCCCAGTGAACTTTGGATTCCACACACCCGGAAAGCCCCTCTTGTCATACCCCCCCCCAACACGTACCCCAACACAAATAAAAACTTACACGATCAAGAGATGATGCCTGCATTTTGCATTATTACCTTACATGTGTCTTGTAAAGTCTAACCATACCTGAGTTCTCATATGACTTCAACCATCCATACCCTGGGGCCTGAGTCTGGCACAGGACACTCATGGGTCACAATGTATTAGGCAAGACAGACATGGAGCACCATACACACCCGTGATGGGCCCAACCAGCTGAGGGTGTGGCCGCCCAACCGTGGGGACAGACAGATTGAGTACAGCAACAGTCATGCGCAGAGGTCAGGGATCATGTGGAGTGTCCTGGGGGGCACGCAGGTATGTGTAGACAGGTGGCAGAACCATGTCCTGCAAGCTTGAGTCAGGTGGATGCAGAGAATGGTGGCCTGGCCAACGTTGGATGCATGGGGATGGCACATGTCACAATACCCACACAGTCATGGACATCATGCACAATACAGAGTCTAATCCCAGACAAACAGCTTGCATCTTGCTACTCTACACATAGACTCACATGCACCATCTCTGAGAACAATGCCAGACATGCCGCATGCACAGTGGCAACAGACCACCATTGACAGAGATGAGGCACCTTGGAGTCAGAGGGACACCTTTATTACTCATGTGTGTCAGAATGCTAATGCAACTCTGTCAACACATACACAGGTCATGTGGATGAACACGTGGGACCAACACTGGCACCCCCCTTACCACCACCGATGCTGGTAATCCATGGCACTGGCACACAAGTGACGGGTTACAGCTAAACAACCCCTGCTGCTCACGGAGAGCCTGCTATACACCATTGTGCCCCTAATGGGGAATTCACACACCATGTCAACCCGGTGCAACCCGTATGTTTCCGAGGCCAGTGTCACAAACATTGATGGCTCCATCACAATCCCATTACAGATGCCTGTCACCAAGTCTGACCATCAATTCAGGTGAATTCTGCTCCAGGTCATGTGCCCCATGGTGATTCTACATGTATGTAAAGTATCCAAACATGAACAGGAGCAGTGCACACACATCCAAAACAAATAAGACTCCCAATAAGCCGTGCAGCATCCCTTACCCGAAGGAGTTTTTCAAATTGTCCATGCATGTCACGCTGATTCAGCACATGTTGCTGTGTTCATGAGGAATAGCAGGAGCACAACAATGCCACCAGCAGACAGCATGCGCAAGTACCTGTGGATGGGAGACACACCAGAAGTCACACAAAAGAAGCACATCCGCATGCATGTGCATGTACTCGACACGTATTAGGTTGTCAACATGCGAGGTGACTATGATGACTCTGGAAAAAGCATTCTTCTATTGCACCATCACTCGAGTGACACATCCAAACACACCTCAGACTCACTTGGAAGACATGCAGATGGACACACACATTGCAACACATGCCACACACAGCCCAATGCGTGCACACTCAGACACTGGTACTCACCACTAAGCAAAGAAGTTGCGTATGAGCCGACTCCGGATGTCCTCTTGCGGAACCACATCCTCCACATCACTAGCCCCATTGCCAAGCCCTTCGTCCTCCACGGGTGGATGGTCCTGATCATCTTGATCCAGGATGAGTGGCACAGCTTTCTCAACTGCCATGTTGTGCAGCATGCAGCAGACCATGAAGATTTTGCAGACCTTCGCCGGGGCATATGGGAGGGCGCCGCCGGTCTTGTGGAGGCACCTGAATCGGCTCTTCAGGAGGCCAAATGTCCTCTCTATCACTCGCCTTGTCCGGCCATGGGCGGTGTTGTAGCGGAGCTGGGCCGGCGTGCTGGGGTTGCGGAGAGGTGTGATCAGCCATGGCATGTTGGGATAGCCAGCGTCCCCTACATGGAAAACACATGGACATAAGTAGGACAGGAGAAGCAGTCGGGCTGGGAGTCTACGCAAAATACAGGACAGACAGAGTGTACCCACCAACAACACATGCTCGTTCGTTGCGCAGCGGCGTCATCATTTCAAGCACCCTGCTACGCCTCATGATGTAGGCATCGTGTGCTGATCCTGGAAAACAAGCACAGACATGTGAAATCACCATGTTGGCAAGACACACCACAAGGGCATTGATGGAGTGGTAGTGCTTGTGATTCCTGTACGCTACCTCCTGTGCCTGTGGTGGTACCAAAGCCACATGTGTCCCATCTATGGACCCAATGACATGGGGCATCCCTCCCAGGACATAGAATCCATGCTTGACACCTGTCAACTGTTCAGGAGTTGGGAAATGGATGAACTCATCCAGGTGAAGCAACATGGCCTCTAAAAAATCATGCAGCACACGGCTGAACATGCTCTGGGACATGCCACCAACATGGGCTATGGTATATTGAAAGGTACCCGTGGCAAGAAAATGTAGGGCTGCCATTACCTTCAGCTTGGGTGTCAGTGCCGTAGGATACCTGTGCAGCGGTTGCAGGTGTGGTGCCAGCCTTGCCGTCAACCCCTCAATCAACGGTTGGGGGAAGCAGTAGCAGCGTATACAGTCATTCTCCCGCATGTCAGCCAAGTCCGGAATTGCTCGGGGAAGAGGCGGCGCTCTGCAGTAATTTGGAAGTGACAAGGAAGAGTGAGTGCACTACAACAACAATTCATATGTACTGAGCACATGTTAATCTGTCAATACACATATGCTACATACGGAGACTGGTATGTGCTACATGCCCTGGACACGTATGGCTGACAGGTGACACTCCTACCAAGACCCAGCTACACACGGAGATTGTGAACCTCCACATCCCATGGCATGGGACTAGCTGTGTCCCAGTGTAAGTGAACAGCCAGACGCAATACAGGAGTGACATACATCAACATATCAGCAGAAGTAGGATGTTGATTGCAGAGACAGGTAGCGGAACACTAGAGCCACAGGTCACATGACATTACACCAGGACAGCCCACACACCTTGCCATGAAGGTGTACATGTCATGACTGACTACACATACATTGAGAGGATGCAGACAGGTCCTTGTTACGCTACTCCGTGTCCCATGCATACATACACACCTTACATCCGATACCACATGTGGCCTGGTGTGCGTAACAGTGTGCCATGGCCATCTACACACAGACACATGTTGGTTGCATCAACTGCAGATGCATTTGAGGGAACACCAACATCAAGCTAATGGGAACACACCACACATACATGACATAGTCACATCGTGCAACGTGGGTAGTCACATGTCAGGTGTGGTAACCCCTGTAGCGGCCATCAGGGGACACTTGCGTGTGTTGCTGACTGTGCCATGCCAGTGACACTCATCTCAAGTGTTCTGTACGACATGCACACATGTCAAAGGAGTGAAGGGCATGTCTGGCACATAGTGCACCATCACACATAACATCTGTACACATCTCATCATACATCTATTGCCTTCACAACTCAGGAGTCATGTGCCACATCACAGCCTCTCACACCTGTGCCACACACATGTATTACTGCCCAGACAATGCCTTGATGTCCATCCATGGACAAGTATGTCAGCTCTATTCCTTTCTGTGTGCTGCCTGTCACCACTGTTATGTGTGAAAGGCACCGTACATTCGCTCTGAGGGCGTGTGTACGTTCCCTATCACTATGGGAGTGCTGCCGTAGGCCTACCTATAGTGATAGTGAGCGTACACGCGTGTGTACGGTCCGTATCACAATGGGTACGCATACGCGAGCACACCCATAGTGATAGTGAGCGTACACGCGTGTGTACGGTCCGTATCACAATGGGTATGCATACGCGAGCACACCCATAGTGATAGTGAGTGAACACACGTGTGTACGGTCCGTATCACAATGGGTACGCATACGCGAGCACTCCCATAGTGATAGTGAGCGTACAGGCGTGTGTACGGTCCGTATCACTATGGGTACGCATACGCGAGCACACCCATAGTGATAGTGAGCGTACACGCGTGTGTACGGTCCGTATCACTATGGGTACGCATACGCGAGCACACCCATAGTGATAGTGAGCGTACACGCGTGTGTACGGTCCGTATCACAATGGGTACGCATACGCGAGCACACCCATAGTGATAGTGAGCGTACACTCGTGTGTACGGTCCGTATCACAATGGGTACGCATACGCGAGCACACCCATAGTGATAGTGAGCGTACAGGCGTGAGTAAGGTCCGTATCACTATGGGTACGCATACGCGAGCACACCCATAGTGATAGTGAGCGAACACGCGTGTGTACGGTCCGTATTACTATGGGTTTGCTCGCGTATGCGTACCCATAGTGATACGGACCGTACACACGCCTGTACGGCCTGTTACTATGCATTTGGGGTGCCCTAGGGCCCCGGAACGCACCGTACCTGTGTGTGAATCTACAAATTACATAGGGGACACATGAGGGACAAGTACAAAGCCCTACATGCATGCTGGTTGTCATAGAGACCAAGTTTAAATTTTGAATTTTTTTCTTCAGGTGCCCAGCAAAAGTCGGTTTGTAATAATCTACTTTGTTGCAAAGTTGTTGTTGAAATTACATCATGCTGAATTCTAAAAAAATCTAACCCCCTCACAGGGGTAGGTTTAAATGGATTGGAGGAAACATAGGATGCAAATGTGAGTGACCAATCACTCTGTACCCCTGTGCATGAAACAGGCCAGCAAGGCAGATATAAGGCAGTCAGGGCCCATGAGAGAGCACTTACCTGCACATCTTTTGAGTCTACAACACTGCTGCTGCTCGTGATTCTCTGGCACCATGTCAAGGTCTGTGGAGAGGGCCCAGCCTTTCACCCTGGAGGAGAATCTGGCATTGCTGGATGTGATCCTCCCACAGTACCCCATGCTGTATGGGCGACCAGGGTTTCAGGTGAGTGCAGAGTCCACTAGCACAGACTGTGTCCCTTTTTTGTGACTGGGACTTCTGGCCTTGTGTCCAGGTGTGAAAACACATGCATTGTACTGTAGCGTGGGTCCCGGGGGGGGAATGCCTGATGTCTCCCAGCCAGAGCATGCTGTGGTGCATGTCTGCCGTCCTCACTTGCATTGTGTTTACTGTGACAATCACTGCATGGTGCATGCCACATTCTGCCTGTCTAATCCTCCTGGGAATGTTGCTTCTACAGTCCTCATGTGATACTGTGGTCACCCCAGTGTGACAGGTGACTGTACCCACAGATGTGTGTCAGTTCAGTGTACTTGTGCTGAGAGTGTCCACATGATGTGGGCGTACCCTGGACATCGGTGTGTGTGTGTAAGTCCCCGGTCATGTGGGTGGGTGCATATGTGGAGTGTAGCACCCCAGCTGCATGAGGGATGGATTAACCCTGCCCATCTGATGCGAGCAGGGAGCAGTGCTGTGTGTCTGACATGCAGAGCCAGCCCCACACCTGTGAGCCCCCCCAGTCTAGTGGCACATGTGCAGAGTGAGGTTTGTAGCTGCAGTTGGCAATGGCAGGTGAATGTCCTGTGCCTGTGTGTGTCTGTGTACTCTGCTGAGGTAGCGTCAGTGGCCTGTGGCATGTGACTGCTTTGAGGTGCTGCACATAATCCTGGTGTACCTTCTGATGCACAGTGTGAGTCTGGATCATTTATTGTGTCGTACCCCTCATGCCACCTGTGTACTTTCAAAGGCACGTGGTGCATTTGCCCTTACACAGAGAAAAATGTCCCTATGACAAAGGTGCATTGCTTTGGCTGCATACTATGGCTTGTTGAAACCAGCTAAATTGTTCTAATGTGTGTCTCTGTGACATGTGGCAGCTGTATTGATGTAGTCTCACTTTTTCAACCCCAGAGGTAGGCGCCTCTACCAAGGAGCAGATCTGGAGGGACGCCGTCAGTGCCGTGAGGGGGACGGAGGGTCGCAAGCGGCGCCTGGCCCAGGTGAGAAAACGCTGGCAGGATATCCGGTGCTGGACGCGGAGGATCGCACGGGTCCTGCTGGGGGACTCACCTGTGGGCCCTAAGAACCATGGGCGTCGCCGTCTGACTCACATCCACAAGCGTGTGCTGGCGGTGATCTTTCCAGACATGGACAGGCGCTTACGGGAGAAGCAGCAGCAGGAAAGGGGTAGGTACATGTGTGTTTGTTGTGTGTCACCAGCATTTGTAAGTGCGCAGTTGCATGGATACACTGCCAGTGTTTAATTGTGCGGTGCAGGTACTCTCACCCACAGTATAGCGGTGCTGTCCTTCCTCCCTTCCCCTCCTTGCCATGTGTTCCCTGGTCTATGTGTAGTCACTCTTTCACAAGGTCATCTGGGCTGGCAGTTTATCCACGTGACCAATGCTTGCAGCATCATGTGTGGGGGTGGTGTGTAACAGGTTTTGGGACGTTGCCTGTGCCCTGTCCAGTTCAGTACTTGTGGGGTCCATGTCAATTGGCACTGATGCTGAGTCCAGACATAGGAGTAATTGGCACTGATGCTGAGTCCAGACATAGGAGTATGTCTCTGAAGTGTAATGCCTTACAGCAAGCATGTCCTATGTTGTGGCCTGTGACATGATGTGCATGAGTGTGCGATGCGCAGAGTGCAGGGATGGTGGCCTGTGTTGCAGTCATTTCCATTCAGGACCATGGAATATTGTGGCCACTACTGTCCCCTGGGCCATATTTTGCTAGGTATCAGGTGTGTCATCACAATATGTGGACACTCTCAGTGTCTACAGCATAGGATGTGCTCTGTGCCATTGTCCCCTGGCACCATGTATGATTACGTAACGTGTTCTACAAGTGTCCACTGTGCAGCCTGACCTAATTTTCCTCGTTCACACTCACGGTGGCCAGTGCCTGTGTGTCTTGTTACAATTATCTGATGATGGCCATTTGTAAATGAGATCGTTGTACAGGCGCACATGGGGTATTTTGGGTCCAATATGGGTTTCTTGCAGCCCATGTGTATTTCTCCCAGACTAAGAGATGCAAGTGCTTCCTGTGTCTCATCAAATTGTCTCATGTAGGGGGTGGTTGGTGCGGGCAAGGCCTACATGTCGACACCTGATATCTCATTGCTCAGTCTGGCGAGTGTGTGATGTTTGTCTGGACATACACTCAAGGTGCAGTGTCCCATTCATGTTGGGCATGTCTTTAAGTCTTACCTTTGCAGCATGTGCCTCAAGTTCATGGAGATGGTCCCTGCTCATCCCTAGTTACGGCAACGCTGTGTGGTGCAGATGCAGTGCTGCATTGTCCCCAAAGCCTGGCTCCTCTGTCCAAATCCATATCATGTCATTTGCAAATGTGTCATGCTCTCCATAGTTTCTCAGTGGCATGGTGGGTGAACCAACTGTGTGTTGCAGGGCCTATATATGTACCTTGTATTGTAGATGTTACTCATCTTTCTTTTCAGGCTATGCACTGTAACCTATGTAGATTTGACTCATGTGACATGTGTATACAGGTGTCTGATTAATTCCTGTTTATTCACCTTGCCCACAGCATCGTCGGGGAACACGGATGGAGACACCGGCATGGACCGTGCGGAGGGACCGGGCACCAGTGCCAGCAGTGACACCTTAGCTGGCACATCGAGTGGAACAGAGGCCGAGGGGAGTGAGCCGGAGGACCTGTCCACTGCCACCACAGATTATGAGGCTGACGGGACCGAGGCTGAGCACTCCGAGGGGGCCGAGGATGCGCCAACAGCTGACAGCAGTACAACATCTCTCCCCGCCCCCTCCATTGCCATCGCCGGCCTCCCACTTGCTCGTGTTCCTTCCTGGCGTGCTAGGTCACCACGTGTCTCCTTCCTGCCAGGCACCGCACCCCCTGCCCCTGTCTCCACTGCTGCCGCCAATGCTGAGACTGTGGACATCCTGCGGCAGTTGCAGGTTGGTCAGGCTGCGATGCTTAATGTCCTCCATGGCCACAGCCAAGTGCTCACCAACATGGAGGCATACTTGGAGGGCATTTCAGCATCGCAGTCTGACCAACGCAACTTGCTGCGGTCTATTGACTCGACACTGGCTGCAGCAGTGGGTCTCCTGCAGCACTTTGTCCTACCCCCTACCCATGCCCCATCCACACTTCCCACTCCCATGCCTGTCCCACGTACACCCAGACGTCAGCATGTACACACCCCACCAGACACAGGACACAGGCACCACACCAGCAGGGAAGGACAAGCGCACACCTCCTGGCACGCACACACAGGGTGAAGTAGGCACACCCACTGGGTCGGGGGGCAAACGTAAGACACGCAGCCCGAGTGGGAGTCCGCATTCTGCAAAGTCCACTCCCTCCAAATCCACTCCCCTCAGCTCTCCTGGCCACAAATCCAGCAAGGACTCCTTCATGGCCTCTCTGTCCCTGAGCCCCACAGTGACACCACCCCGCAAGCGGTCAAAGGAGTCCCCGGTCAGGGTGGTTGAGTCCCCCCCATCCACACCCTCCCCGGGTAGTGCTGCGACCCATCCTTGTGACCCCCCCCCCCTCTTGGGGCCTGTGGTTCCTTCGGGTGCAGGGGAGACGCTGGGCGACCTGGCAGTAGTGTGCAGCGCCGTGCTCGAGTCCACCTTTGGCGCTGCCCCACCACCTGTGTTGGAGTCATCTGTCCCTGCACCCACAACACCTCCCCTTGCCCCTCCTGTCCCTGCGGTGCCTGGTCCTTCCCCCCAACATGATGCCCCCCCCCCCTGTGGAAGACAAAGGAGTCTGACTGTGCAGGCAAGCTAGGGGACACACGTCCCACTGTGTCCCCCATCCGGATTGGAGTCATGGACTGCCCTATGGGCCTTGTATATATTGACATTCATGATGCCTATACCTTACATCCTGCTGAATAAAGCAATTTTTTTTTCTTTGAATACTACTGTTCATCTGGTATTGCTGTTGGTGGACCTGCTCCATGATTTTGGGTGGTGATAATGTGTTGGGTGTGTGGGAAATGTAGTCTTGTGCTAGTCATAGGGTGGACCCTGGTATCTGTGTGCCATCACAAGCTGTTGGCTAAATTACTTTGTTCATGTGAACAGTTACTGCATGGTGACATCGTCCCAAGGTGTGTTCCTTCCTCTGTGTAACCTGACATCTTCCCTGCAGGGTGTTTCCACTATGTGGTGCTGAGCTGTGTCTACATCAGCTGGGGGTGTGACGGACTCCTTCAACTTTGCACATGCATGCTGAGAGATGTCTCCACCTGCATCATTCGTGGCATCCTTGGTGGTCACTGTACTTGTGTATGTCAACTGTTGACATGACTTCATGTGGACATGTTCTCTTTTAGGCGCTATGCATGTGTGTACTCCCAGCCTCGCACACATGTGGTACATGTACTGCAGGGTCTTTGTGCACCTGACTGACATTTGTGGGCATTGTATCTGTGGGTACTCCACCATTTGCGTTCCATGGGCACTGCTGGGAGGACTCTACACCCACCCCTCCTGTGTCTGGGCACTGCTGGGAGTGATAGGCCCCAACCCCTCCTGCGTCTGGGCACTGCTGGGAGGACTCTACACCCACCCCTCCTGTGTCTGGGCACTGCTGGGAGGACTCTACACCCACCCCTCCTGCGTCTGGGCACTACTGGGAGGACTCTACACCCACCCCTCCTGTGTCTGGGCAGTGCTGGGAGGACTCTACACCCACCCCTCCTGCGTCTGGGCACTGCTGGGAGGACTCTACACCCACCCCTCCTGCGTCTGGGCATGTACGCTCCAGGCATACACTGTTGGGGTGGGGGTACGCTCCATACATACGCGGGTGTGGGTACGGTCCGTACATACACTGTTGGGGTGGGGGTACGCTCCATACATACGCGGGTGTGGGTACGGTCCGTACATACACTGTTGGGGTGGGGGTACGCTCCATACATTCGCGGGTGGGGGTACGCTCCATACATATGCGGGTGGGGGTACGGTCCGTACATACACTGTTGGGGTGGGGGTACGCTCCATACATACGCGGGTGAGGGTACGGTCCGTACATACACTGTTGGGGTGGGGGTACGCTCCATACATACGCGGGTATGGGTACGGTCCGTACATACACTGTTGGGGTGGGGGTACGCTCCATACATTCGCGGGTGGGGGTACGCTCCATACATTCGCGGGTGTGGGTACGGTCCGTACATACACTGTTGGGGTGGGGGTACGCTCCATGCATTCGTGGGTGGGGGTACACTCCATACATACGCGGGTGGGGGTACGTCCGTACATACACTGTTGGGGTGGGGGTACGCTCCATACATTCGCGGGTGGGGGTACACTCCATACATACGCAGGTGGGGGTACGGTCCGTACATACACTGTTGGGGTGGGGGTACGCTCCATACATACGCGGGTGTGGGTATGGTCCGTACATACACTGTTGGGGTGGGGGTACGCTCCATGCATTTGCGGGTGGGGGTATGCTCCATACATACGCGGGTGGGGGTACGGTCCGTACATACACTGTTGGGGTGGGGGTACGCTCCATACATACGTGGGTGGGGGTACAGTCCGTACATACACTGTTGGGGTGGGGGTACACTCCATACATTCACGGGTGGGGATACGCTCCATACATACGTGGGTGGGGGTACGGTCCGTACATACACTGTTGGGGTGGGGGTACGCTCCATACATATGTGGGTGGGGGTACGGTCCGTACATACACTGTTGTGGTGGGGGTACGCTCCATACATACGCGGGTGGGGGTACGGTCCGTACAGACACTGTTGGGGTGGGGGTACGCTCCATACATTCGCGGGTGGGGGTACGGTCCATTCATACACGGGTGGGGGTACGGTCCGTACATACACGGGTGGGGGTACGCTCCATATGTCCACTGTTGGGGTGGGGGTACGCTCCATACATACGCAGGTGAGGGTACGGTCCGTACGTACCCATGCCCACGCTGTGGAGTGCTTGTGTGGCCCGTACCCAGGCCTTTGGCACATGGGTATGGGCCGTACCGCTGTTGTTGGGGTGACGTGGGCATGGTACGACTCGTACCCACGCTCTTGAGGCGTGGGTACGGTACGTACCGGTATTGTTGTGTTGCCGGTTCGCGTCGTCGCTCACTTCCGTTGTGGCGGACGCTGGCGTTGCTGGACACGCCCCCACCCCCTCGAAGTGACCAGGGCCTGGAGGTCAGGTATGTCCAGGGCATGTGTGCTGTGTGACTTGGGTGGGGGTTTTGTGTCCTGCCCCTGCCCCCCCCTTTGCCCCTGGGTGTTGTTCTGAGCTTCTGCGGCATCTGCGTCGGTACCTGTAGAGGAGGTCGACTGCTATGAGGGCCGGGATGACACGTAGGTTCGGGTCCATGTCTGTCCGTCGCGTACAGGTGCTCCTTGTGCGCGTCGTCCTGATTTCACGGCAGTTTTTGGCTGCCAGAAAATATTCTCCGTGCGGGATGACGTCGGTGCGGATCGTACTTCCTGGTTCGTGGAACGCAGGCTGTATCCGTCCCGACGTCACGTCGGCGCTTTTCCGGATGTCATTTGTGTGTTTATTTTCCTCGGTTGGTGTTTTGTACGAATCGTACGGAATAGCGTTTCCGTGCGAATCGTAATGGCATGTTTGTATAGTTTTACAACCGGGTAGGAGTCGGACGGAGAAAATCCTCCGTCCGACGGTTCGTACCCGGTTTTTCCAGGATCCTGATCGGCACCATAGTGTTTTTAGGGCCACAACTTCTGTTTCGAAGCTTCCTGTCTGGACTTCTACAGCAGCCATTCTTTCGGCAATATCAGCACAGGTTCTGCCCCCTTGCCTAACAGCACCCTGTAATTTTTTGGTGGCAAGTCGAGTTCCGCGATTATCATTTTTCACCTCCTCCTGTAAGCTCTTAGTAGATTGCAGAACCATGGAGAGGGAGCAGTCACTCAGGTTTCCAGTCTCCAATGTCTCCCCAATATTTGCCATTGCAGAAACTGTCAGATCTCCTTCATATTTGCCCGCTCAACCCAATAAGGCAGTGAGCTGTGAGGCCAAATAACCCCACTTCAAATCTCCTGCACTGCCTCCATCAGAAATTTCCCGTAGGCCCTTTACTTTTTTCCTCCCCTTATTGGTGAGAGATTCCCTTTGCCACTGCAGGTTTCCTAGGTATTCTGGCCCAGAGCTGCTGTTCCAGGCACCACGCTCCTCCATGCTAGACCCTGATATACTTACGTCCGAAATTTCTGACTTATCTGTCAGGGAATAACATTTCTCATTCACATCAGGGGACCTAGCCGTATTTGAAGGGGTGCTTACTGCTTTATCCATGATAACTCCATCCTCATGAGAGATCACACCTTTAATTATTGTATTGCTGACTGGGGAGAACTTGAAGTTTCTAAGACATGTTTTACACTGGATTTTGCAGATGGATCCGACTCAGCTTCCACATCCAGGATCAACACCCCATTCTTGGGTCACCCAAAAATTCCTTTAAATACTTGGATTTCTGAGATAAAGCTGCGTGTTTCACCCCTAAAGACAATTTACAGTTGAGCTGGATTCTGAAGATATACTTCTGCCCCAAGTTGTTAAAATGGAGCAAAAAGCTGCCTAAGCCGCCACCTTCGTTCAACGGTAGCATGGCCAAAAATCAGGCCTGGTGAAGACAGTCACTCCATCATGTTCTCCTTTTGCTGTTTGGCAGGCTGGGTCATAGAGAGCCTGTCACAACAAAAAGTTTCCAAAATATAGCAGCATTGCCTGTGACTGCACAGGGGCATTAGGTGACTGTTTTGGCAGCATTAAAGGAAACCTGTTGGCCTGCTGGATTTCCTTATCCTAGCCCCATGTGTTTAGCTCAGGCAAGGCACCTCTCAGTAGGGAAACCATATATTTTCTGGGATCATTCCCCTCAACCCCTTTAGGAATTCCCAGGAAACATAGATTATTACAGCATTGCCTATTTTCTTGATCTTCTATTGTCCACATCATGTCTTTGACAATTCCCTTACGAGCTACACTATGTGTTTTTAGGGCCACAACTTCTGTTTCGAAGCTTCCTGTCTGGACTTCTACAGCAGCCATTCTTTCGGCAATATCAGCACAGGTTCTGCCCCCTTGCCTAACAGCACCCTGTAATTTTTTGGTGGCAAGTCGAGTTCCGCGATTATCAGTTTTTACCTCCTCCTGTAAGCTCTTAGTAGATTGCAGAACCATGGAGAGGGAGCAGTCACTCAGGTTTCCAGTCTCCAATGTCTCCCCAATATTTGCCATTGCAGAAACTGTCAGATCTCCTTCATATTTGCCCGCTCAACCCAATAAGGCAGTGAGCTGTGAGGCCAAATAACCCCACTTCAAATCTCCTGCACTGCCTCCATCAGAAATTTCCTGTGGGCCCTTTACTTTTTTCCTCCCCTTATTGGTGAGAGATTCCCTTTGCCACTGCAGGTTTCCTAGGTCTTCTGGCCCAGAGCTGCTGTTCCAGGCACCACGCTCCTCCATGCTAGACCCTGATATACTTGCGTCCGAAATTTCTGACTTATCTGTCAGGGAATAACATTTCTCATTCACATCAGGGGACCTAGCCGTATTTGAAGGGGTGCTTACTGCTTTATCCATGATAACTCCATCCACATGAGAGATCACACCTTTAATTATTGTATTGCTGACTGGGGAGAACTTGAAGTTTCTAAGACATGTTTTACACTGGATTTTGCAGATGGATCCGACTCAGCTTCCAGATCCAGGATCAACATCTCATAGTCAGCCGATTGCACTCCCGCTCCCCTCTCCTGACCATCCATAAGCTGCAAGCCTGTACTAGTAGTGCCAAAAAGTTTAGTGATCAAAGGCTGACAGCCTTCTACCTCATTGGTAGTCTTCTGTTGTGCTTTTTTTAGTTCATCCACCTTTTCCCTCTTGCCACCTCGACCGTCGCTCTTCTTACCACTGGTGCGGTTTTCTAAGACCGTCTCGTCCCGTGGGGGGCTGTACAGCTGCCACTGATGTAGAAAGAGCTGACTTAACACCCCTTTGTTTTGTGGATCTCCCACAGCGTCCTGCCATCTCTGGTTGTAGTCAGCCCTGCTGTGAAGCTGGAGGTCTAGGAACAATCTACAGACGCCGCAAGTTCCGTGAGGCAACAGGAATCATCGGAAGCAGCAGCTGTTAACTCAGCATGAGCCAGCGCCGCAGGCTCAGGTTGACAGCAGGAACTGCCCGGAGTACTAGCTGATCCAGTGCGAGCTACTGCCGCAGGCAGAGGGCAGCAGCAGGAGCTGCCGGGAGCAACAGCTGATTCAGCGCAGGCCGCTGCGCACAGCCTGCTCCAGAGATCCCTCCGTGAAGCAAGCCATGGCAAGCTACCTTCCTGAATACAACATTCAGGTAGAGCTCGGGTTGCATGCTCCTGTAGAATTGACTATTTTTGAGGGGCTGGAGATCCGGTTGAAAGAGCGTCTCGAGTGGTGAACTACTCGAGGGCTATCTTGCCTCAAGCTCCTATATACATCTTCATTTCTAATGTAATTTTTTATAAAGGATTAAAAAGGTATGTACATACCAGTGAATTCAGTTTGCAGATTATATTGTTGTTTTAGCTCTTTCTGAATAGTTTTGACACTGTTAGGATTTGTAAAGCTAAGCACAAGAATGGTACACCACTCTCATGCAAAGCAACCATGAAATCGCAACCTCTTCAACTTTGTACTCTGTGATCATGAGAAAGGCTGCAAATGAAATCATGTCTTTCATTTTATACCACACTATCTCCACTTGTGAATGGTTAGTATCTGTTAACCCTTTCCCTCCCTTTCAAAAAGAGATTTCTATCTATGTGTGTTTATGATGTATTAGCTATGATCGTGTCCAAATCGTGAAAAAAACAGGAGATAAAGCCTATATCTAGCTTCATTTTTCTAAAATGTAAATACTAGACTACAGTTTATTACATAGTCCTGAGTTGGAAATTAAAGCTTTCCATTACTTAAATCGTGTCATCTCTCTTCAACGTTTTAAAAAATATTCTGTGTCTTTAACACTCTCCCCACCCAAATACACTCTTAGCTCAGTGTGCCTAGCAACCCAATGGAACCAGTTGGTGAAAAAGTTCATAGCACATTCTAAAAGGAACATGTTACTTCCCAATAAGACATAGCAGGTGTGTTTTACTCCACCATTCAAAAGCATATCCATGTCTGTATTACTTTTCTTTTCTTAAACAACAGCCAATAATAAGACCTTGCTAAGGCATCCAACCCACTACCTAATTGTATTCACTTTCATGCTGACAGCATCCAATGAAATATATCTTTTTTGTTTGAAAAAAACACCTCCATTTTAACTGCTTTTCCATTGGAAAGCTACCTCATACAGCTCCAGCCTTCTCCTGACTTCTATTGCTCCATCACTTCAAAATGCTTAGATATGGATTGTGGACCACAGCTATATCTATTGGGAAAAAGTGGCTGCAAAAAAGAGAGGTATTGACAGGGACTTGTTTGCCAAATGTGCAGACTACTTGGATTGGCTAGGGAGGCTTCACTTTTCATCAGTTGCTGGCTTTGGTTAAATCCATTGTGGATTCCCAAGCTCCTCACCTCGTGATTGTACAGTGTGGTGGTAATGACCTAGGCACATTGACTGGGGTAGGGCTGGAAATCCTAATGAACGAAACCTTTGCAGAACTGGTGTCACTTTTCCCTCACACTGTCATGGTGTACTCTAATATATGCCAAAGACAGAAATAGAAGTTGTCAAATCAATTCTGTCTACAGATTGACATAGCCAGGAAACATGTTAATAGAATTGTTTCTGCATACCTCAGAGACCCTCACACGGGCTGTATCTATAACAACAATCTGCATTTTGACATGCAAGGGATTTATAGAAATGAAGGAGTGCAGTTTACAGATGAAGGCAACAAGATCTTTCTAAGTAACCTGAAACTAGCAACCATATACCCATAAGTTTTTTTCTAAAGGTTTTTGTTTTTTATTTTTGGGGATCTTCTTGATGACGTCCCAATGCCCGGGACACGCCGTGAAAACGGAAAATAAAAGCAGACATTCAAGATTACCCTACACATATTATTACATGCATACTCCTTTAAAAGATTTTGACACTTATGTTTTTGTACTGTTTCTTTAAAATCCATCTTTAAGACCTAATTTCCATTTTCGCAGCTATTTGGTACATCTAGATGATGTCCGCGACTATCGCACCTTTACCATAAAGTGTAAAACACATATACCCACACATACTACAGTATTTTACACACTAGGGGTTTCTTATAGTATTCTGTAAAGTCATGTTTTTGTAGAGAGTTTCTATAAAAACCATCCCTAAAACCTATTTAATCTTTTTGCGGTGACTCCGGAGAACGCGATGATGCCGGTAACCGCGATCCCCGCAGACACGTTGTAAAAACGGAAAACAAAAGCAGACATTCAGTGACCACCAACACATCCAGAAATAATATGTAAAGAATCCATTCTGAACATTGCCCTACACATATTACTATATGCATACTTCTTTCAAAGCATGTTTAAACTCATATTGTGCACTAAGTTTCTTTAAAAACCATCTTTTAGACCTATTTTCCATTTTTGCAGTTATTTGGAATGTTGCAACGTCGCTGTTAACCACGGCGGTCGCGCCTGTTCTATAAAGTGAAAACATATATATGCACACATATTACAGTATTTTGCACACTAGGGGTTTATTACTGTACACTTCAAACTCATGTATTTCTAGTGTATTTTTAGAGCAACCATCTCTAAAACGTATCCGTTTTTGCAGTGAGACCGGAGAACGCAATAACGCCGGTAATCGCGATCCCCGCAGTTACGTCCCGAAAGTGGAAAGCAAATGCAGGAATTCAATAGCTGTGACCACATTCAATAAATTTTAACAATATAGTCAATTCTAACTATTATAATAGATAGCTCACTATATTAATAACTCCATAAAAACATGTATCAAAATCGTATTAAAAAGCGTATAAATGATTCACTGATATATATATATATTTTTGTATTCCCACAAATATTCGCAGTGACATTGGTAGTCGCGATGTCCCTGTGACGGTCCATGGGGGGTCACTTGGTGGTTGCAGCATCATCATGAATATCCTGTGTGATTAAAAAAATCAATTTTAGACACAAAACTTGTGTCACTAACACCCCCATTCCTCAAACGTGGGGTCAGAGTACCTCTACTCTGACCCTTATGTTAGCTTTTTCAGATATTTTCGGTCCAAGGTACCATTCCCAAGCAAAAAAATGGCGGCCACAACTTTCTGTTCAGTTTCCATCCAGCCAATCAGAGCATTCCCGTTGGTGGGTACATTCGTAATTATTAGCAACATTGTCATGAAATGAGAGATATCACTATAAATATAAGTTTAAACTTACATTTTTCGACAACTACTGAACAAATGTACATCCAATAAGCAAAGGTACTACCTTGAACCAACATCTACCTCCCTGCCAAATTTGGTGTAATTTGAGGTGAGCAGATCTAGAGTGTCGCTGGTGTTGAGAGTGCTCTATACAGGAGCGGCTTTCCACCTAAACTTGAGAACTACCCAGAGTTCTCTACTTCTTTTTTGCATAATTTATTCGTCACTCTATGCCTGAAAGGGTATTTTTTTGACTTGTACTGGGTGCTCCCTTGTGTCTGGACAAAGCTATACCTCTCTGAGGAGCTCTAATTAGAGCGAAACACTGTGTCAGGGGTTGCTTTTACTCATTTCAGGTTGGCTTGGTTGGTATTTTACCAATTCAAAGCTGTAATACTGTGCCTGGAGTGGTAAATGGCTTTTGTTATTTTACAGCTCGGCAAGGTCAGCACTGTGCTAGTCCTATGCTTAAAAACTTTGCTGTAGAAATGGCAAAAGACTTTGTCCATTTCTATCTCGGCGTGGATGGCACTGTGCTAATCCTATGCTTAAAGACTTTGATAGAAAAGCAGACATTTGAGGTGAGCAGATCTAGAGTGTCGCTGGTGTTGAGAGTGCTCTATACAGGAGCTGCTTTCCACCTAAACTTGAGAACTACCCAGAGTTCTCTACTTCTTTTTTGCATATATATATATATATATATATATATATATATATATATATATATATATATATATATAAAACCATAGGTTTCAGACATGTTATAGTTAGCGGAAATTTTACTGATAAAAAACCAATGAAATTCCCCCGTTATAGTTAGTGCAGGCAACTATAACTCACGCGACCGCAATCCTCTGCTGATGCTAATACTGTATTTAGACACTTATTTGCCCATGTCTTCTTCCATAAATTTTTAGCTATACATATATTACAAATATTTTTTTTTCATAAAGACACATATGTCATCAGCAGAAGATTGCGGTCGCGTGAGTTATAGTTGCCTGCACTAACTATAACGGGGGAATTTCATTGGTTTTTTATCAGTAAAATTTCCGCTAACTATAACATGTCTGAAACCTATGGTTTTTTCAGTGAATTTGCAAGGTTTTTTAAATGCTAATTCCTAACTATAACGTGTGTGAAACCTATGGTTTTTTTAGTGAATTTGTACGTTTTTTTAAATGCTAAGTTACTTAACGCCATTCGTGACGTGCATGCCCACTTAACGCAGTTCGTTCCGTGCACACACGGTGCGCTTCGCGCACCGTGCGCGCACAGTGAGCACGCGGTGCGCTTCGCGCACCGCGCGCCCACTTTACGCAGTTAGTGCCGTACACGCAAGGACTTCACTGATGAAGGCAACAGAGTCTTCCTCTTGAACCTTAGACTCTGCATCGGTACTTACTTGTAGGTACCAAAAAAAAAACAATAAACACAAGGGCTCTTTTTAGAGCCACCTTATATCTAAACACTTAAATGCGATTTTTTTTTAATTTGTTTAATAAAGTTTTTTTCCGGGTGCGCGCTGGGTGCGCGCACTCGGCGATATTTTTTAAACAAATATAAATCTTTTTTTTTGCCCTACAAGGTCCTACTTTGACCCCCTTACAATGCCTACTGAGTCAATTTCTACCCACTCTGCCCCCTTTTCAAGTTCTCCCCCTTTGTTTATCACCCCCTCTTTATGCGATAGACAAAATGGCGGCCGCCGCTTTCTGATTTCCACCGATTCGAATGTTTACTAAGATCTAACAACCAATCAGAATTGCGCTCGCGCACGGCGAGGTGCGCGCACCCAGCGCGCACGGAGCGCGCTTACAGATATATATATTGATTTAAAGGCTATTTTCTCATAATCTACTGAACAGATTTACACCAAACCTACAAAAGGCACTTCCTTGACCTGAGGACTACCTCTCTGCCAAATTTCTAGTAATTCTGTTCAGCCGTTCGGGCTGTAGCCGTGTCTAAAGGTCCTATGGAAAAATGCATGGGAAAAACGCGTTTTGGGACCCCCCTTTTATCTCAGCCCCCGCTTGACGAATCCCCCCGAGACTTTCAGGGTAGGAGCGGAGCGGAGCGCCCCACCTATTTTGAAAAATTTGCGAGGATTCGTCGACCGGCGCCAAAGTTATTCAAAATAGAATGTTGCGGATTTCCTATGGAAACGTGGTCCTAACTATAACTACCTACTGGCGACCGCCAGTAGGTAATATATATATATTATCTACTGGCGGTCGCCAGTAGATAGTTATAGTTAGGACCGAGTTTCCATAGGAAATCTCAAAATTCTATTTTGAATAACTTTGGCGCCGGTTGACGAATCCTTGCGAAATTTTCAAAACTAATGGGGCGCTCCGCTCCGCTCCTTCCCTGAAAGTCTCGGGGGGATTCGTCAAGCGGGTGCCGAGAAAAAGGGGGGGTCCCAAAACGCGTTTTCCCCATGGATTTTTCCATAGGGACTTTAGTCGCAGCTACAGCCCGAACGGCTGAACAGAATTACGTGAAATTTGGCAGAGAGGTAGCCATAAGGTCAAAGAAGTGCCTTTTGCAGGTCTGGTGTAAATCTGTTCAGTATTTCCTGAGAAAATAGCATTTAAAAGCATATATATATATCTATATGCGCGCACCGTGCGCGCTGGGTGCGCGCACCCTGCCGTGCGCGAGCGCAATTCTGATTGGTTGTTAGATCTTAGTAAACATTCGAATCGGTCGAAACCAGGAAGTGTCGGCCGCCATTTTGTCTCTCGCACTCTGAGGGGGTGAAAAACAAAGGTTGAGAACGTGAAAAGGGGGCAGGCTGGACAGTTCCTGACCCCCTAGCATTTGTTAGGGGGTCCCAGAAGGACCCCCAAGGGCCCAAAAAAGTTTTAATTTTTTTCGCGAAAAATCGCAGAGTGCGCGCACGGTGGAAACGGAAAAAATTCTGCGAACGTTGCGCACGGTGCGCGCACGGTCCGAACTGCGTAAAGTTGGCGTAAGTGAATATATATATATACATATATATATATATATAAATATATATATATATTGTGGTGCTGTGATCCTTCGCCGAGGTTCTTCGGGAGACTGAGAGGGTGGTGGAAGGAATTCTGGTATATATATATATATATATATATATATATATATATATATATATATATATATATATATATATATATATATACAGGTTCCTGGCGCATTCATCCACTTCCAAGCAGGCGAGGAGGAAAGCAAACAGACACCGGTCGTGCTTCACAGAGATTTATTTAGACAACAGCGGCATAGCACGTCATATATATATATATATATATATATATATCCATATGAAAAAAGCACCCAACGCTTGATACCACCACACATCGTCGTGCTAACTTATTTTTATTTTGCAGGGTAACAGCGTGGTCATCTCGCTCGTCACAGCATATTAATAGTAGTTCCATACGTGTTTCGGGCATACAAGCGTCCTTGTTCACTGGCTTGGTTTTCATGGAGGGAAGGCAGCAATAGTTCATCTCACACCTGTGATTAATTTATATGTTCTGCCCTCATGGGCATGTTCAACAGTGCATTATTGTTATTGCAGTTCCAATGTTAAAATACTTCCTCAGTGGGTGCTGCAATTTTCTCCATGATAGTGATTAAAATTACCACAGAGGGCTGCTGTTGACTGAGAAGGCAACCGCTCTGCTTAGTGCCCTCAAGCAAAACGGAACACGACGTTCCAACTGCGCCTTGTCAATCACTGCGCTGGACCTGCCTCGTTTGCAGTGGGGCGCTTTCGCGACCTGGATAGGCCGCTATACTTCCATATCAAAAAAGCACCCAATGCTTGAAAGCGCCACACATCGTCGTGCTAACTTCCTTTTATTTTGCCGGGTAACAGCGTGGTCATCTCGCTGGTCACAGCATATATATATAGCATATATACCATCAATTGTTTTTTTGCATTTGTCACCCCAAATAGGACGAGGATGCCCAGACATGGGTCCTGTGCTATATAGATATATCTTCACTGCAACTTCATCCAAAGGCTCCCTGACAATGATGACTCCTCCTCAGACACCACCAGTTGCCTTGACCCACTGACCTTAACCTTTTCAGACATGTTTCTCTTAAAAGGTTTTCTAAGTCCCAAGGTAAGTGCAAACCAGGCCCAATCCACTTTGTGTATTTGAACCGCCCTCCATTGCGGTCAGCCTTAACTTTTGTCTTTGGTTCAGTCTTGCACGACTAGATGGGTTGGCACTTTGATCTCTTAGGTGCTATTTTTCATTTTAAACTTTAATAATTCATTACTCATATTCTACTGATTGGATTTTATTAAAAGTAACTCAATTGTTTTAAGTCGTTTTGGGATTTTTCTTGCGTTGTGTTCTCACTTTATTACTGTTTAAGTGCTGCATAAGTCTTTTACACGTTGCCTCGATGTTAAGCCTGTGTACTTTTGTTCCAATCTACCAGAGGGTTAAGCACAGGTTAATTTGGTGACTTTCTGTGGTTCACACTTTGTGTCTGTTGATTGACCCTCAATCAACAATCAAATTTCTCACACCTGTATTTTCATTCATGTTGCAACTCCATAAATGATTTGTCTATCTTCTCCGAGGAACATATTTCTGCTTGAAGAAATCTCTTCCTGTACACAACTATGATGGATGTGGGTATTTGTTACCTTCCCAGTCTGCAACGAGATTTACTTCAATCCTGAATAGAAGTAAATCTCTGACTATTTCTAGGATGGAACAGGAATTCATTCCCGCATAAAATGCAGTTTTTGGCCAATATTACACTACATTGAAAGAAACTACAATTTCAATTCACCTTTTATGTATACCTTAAGTTGTAAATTCATCTGTTGTTACATGCTGGCCTCATTTGTAAGCAGAAATACCAATGTGATTTCTACCCAATGGCCCTAAAAGGCTATCATACCTAGAAGAAAATTCAGTTCAGTGAGACAAAAAACAAAACCCCTTCCGTCGCTGGAGGAGTGTATCTAGGAAATGTGAACATTTGCAGCTACTGAAAGAGTCACACTTTCTATTAAAGACTGAAAACATATTTCAGAAAACACTGACGACACATAGCTAGAAATCTATGAGCACTCATAGGACTAATTGTTTTGTTCCAATATATCAATAAATATTATTAACACATAACTCTGGCTACTTTTGTCCAACTGCAGCTTTTTAGGTTTTGTCCCATTTAAATTGAGTGTCTACTCTTAATTCACTTTTAAGCAGGGGTCTAAGGGACTGATTCAATTGTTGATGGATGGAGTAATCACCATAGCCATGGCAGAATAATTTACTCTAGCCATGGCGAGGGCGGTCCGCCCGCCTTATATAGAGGTGTCTGCTGCCACTATGGAAAGCTCTAGCATTTGCAGGAATCAATGTCTTGGCAGTTCCTTGACATGCATTATAAGTTTGAGGGACAGCTCCATCAACATGATTAAGTCATGCATCAAATTTACAACTATTTTTTATTTCCATAAAGAAACTCATAGAGCAGGATTTCTGACAAAATGTAATAGAACAATGACCCCCTCACCATGGGAGCATTCTCCCACGGCCTGGGGGTAATTTAACAGTTTTCACTGCCTTAACACCATATTTTTCATGGCGATGACGGGCAGTGAAAACTGCTCATGTGTCTGCCCACTCTAAATACTCTGGGGGGGACACATGGTCAAACCTCCGACCGGCCGTTGAAGTCTGCATAGGTTGTGAAAACAGAGTAGTGTCCACTGTCTATGCACTGAAGGTCTGCCTACCTCTAAATGAGATGGGTGGAAATTGAGGTTGGCAGAAAGGGTAGTCTTTGCCATTGTGATGGAGTATCCTTCCCTCCAACAAATACATCAGGCCCTCAATGACCAACCAGGATTTCATACAATACCAAAAACCTGCCTGCTGCTTCACATTGTCCCAAAACCTGCTGCTGCTTATTGCATCACTTATTTCTCCTTTCAAAGTAGCATGGTTAGCACCTTATGTCATACTCCCTTAAATGGTTACCCTCTTCAAAGTAAGCGTATAGTCCTGTATCATCATACCTGATCAGCTTCATAACATGCTACCAACAGAAACAAATGTCCAGCCCATCAGCACATGTTATTTTTATGAACTGCTGTTGCTCCAATAAGCTAAAATTCCCCCAAGCCATTGTAAGATTGATGCATCAGCATATGATCAGCATGTATTTAAAACCCTTTAGCCAATTATAATGTAGGAGCTTATGCTTTAATCTTGCACACATTCCCTGAGATCACCCTCATATCACATTATCTGAGTATATGATCCCCAATATATTAGCAAGCCTGTTTTCCACATATGAAGTCGTGTTACCTGCAACGGTCTGTGGCCATACTCTCAAACATTGATTTGTCATTGGATTAAGTGATCAGACTTAGACACTATGCCTGAATCATGTCATGAATATTCGTCTCTTAATGGCCCAAAAGCTTGTACGTTGAAAAAAGAGACCCCCTTCTATTGCATACTCATGATATACAGATAGGTTTCTAGCTATGTGGTGAACATTAAAAAACTAGTACGTTTCTGTTCCAGTTAAAACAAACATGTGTCTTGGGTATGTAAGGCTAATGTTCTATATCAGCAACATGCAAACGCATGGGCACACATGGCATGCAGTTTTGCAATGGACTTTCTATTAAGAAAAATGCATCTCAAGATGGATGCTGATGTGTGTGCGGGTGTTACAACACATGCATGCATATGCATAGTGGGTTCTGCAACCATTTTGATTTACTGATTTAGTATGGGTGATGACCACTGTTGGAAATGTGGGTCCTGGTAGTCAGAGTTTGCACCCAGTACAAGCAGGCACCACCACTCTAGTCAGGGTAAGCTAGATACACACTAAAAGATAAACTGTGCTCCCCCTCTGCTAACATGGCACAAAGCAGTTAGACCTATCTAAAGAGGCAGAGTGTAAAGTATTTGCTCAACACCCACACACAGGAACACAATGACAACACCACAAAAATACTCCTCAAAAGGTTAACCTCTTCAGCGCTGCGTGGATTCCCGCGCAGTGCTGAAAGTTCTGAGCGCGGGCGGGGCCATGACGGAACGGTTCCGTCATAAGCACAGCCCAACCGGCGTGCATGACGGAACCGTTCCGTCATCGGCGTCGAAGAGGTTAAAAGAATAGATTATATTTTTATGAGTAAAACAAGACCAAAATTATAACAATCCAATACATAGAACCAGAGTTCTGTGTTTTCAAAGATTAAATCAAAATGTAGTGCTTAGAAGAAAATAGCACTTAGGCGTTACTTAAGGTTGTGCTGGACCAGGGTAACTCCAAAGTTCAGGCCGACTGTGATGGAGGGCAGGCCGGCTACAAGACTCACTCAGCTTCCACCAAAAAATTGGATGGATGGTGCATCGACATCCAAACTCATGCATCTGTTCTGATCTGTGTAGGCGATAAAGGCTTCGTCGATGTTTACGATGCGGGCGATGCATTGCCTTCGAGCAACCCTGTTTGTTGTCATTGAGCCATGCTGTCCGTCAAACCCGATGTCATCAATCAGCTCCTGCATCGGCATCAAATGGCAGTGCATCAGTTCCGATTGGTGCAAAGTCCTTACTGCATCGATTTTTATTGTTCAGCACAGCAGAAGCTCACTTTTATGGGCCCTGGCCTGATTGGCCCCACTTGGCAAGGCAGGACTCATAGATGGCAAAGTCTAGGTGCTGTTGCAGAAATGAAGGAAGTCTTTGATGGCCCTGAGACTTCAGAACAGGTGGTAAGCCAGCAAAGCCTTGGAATCACTCAAGTGAAATGGGTCCAGCTCTTGTCCTCAGCAGGGCAGAGATCAGCAGGCAGCAGGACTGCACAACAAGCAGAAAAGCAGATTTTCCAGAGCAGCAGTAAAGCACAGTGGCAATCCTTGTATCGCAACAGCATTTACTCCTGACAGAGTTCTTCATAGGTTCAGTAGTGTACTGTATTGGTAGAGCCAGAGCCTCAGTACACATACCCAGTTGTGCATTTGAAATGGGAGTTACTTCAAAGCAGGCCCGTTAAATGCACAGGTCCCCCCTTCTTTCCAGCCTTTGCTCTAGACTTAAGCCCTTTGTGAGGGAAACAGGACACTGCCTATTCCGGGGTGTAGTGTCAGTCCCTTCCCTCTCTCCTGCCTAGGAAAAGCTATCAGAATGCAGATGAATGCAGATGAGTTCTTTGTCACACCTACTCTTTCTGTGTTTGTGACTCTCTAAAGTGAATGCACAAAGTGGCATTTCTAAAATAGTAATGCTAAATCCAACTTTACCTTTAGAGAGGATTTATCATTACCATTTCAAAGATACGAGACATGATGGCGCTACTCTTTTCGCATCAGGAATTACAGCTTTAAGGGGTATTAAGGAATTCCCAATGTTAACCTATAAGAGAATTAGGCACCACAGTAGTGAAAAACGAATTTGGGTGTTTGTCACTGCCATGACCAGCAAAACTTTAAAGTACATGTCCTACCTTTTACTTACACTGCAGGCTGCCCTATGAGCTATCTAGGGCCCACCTTAGTGATGATCTATGTGTAATACAAGGGGAGTTTAAGGCTTGGCAAGTAAATGCCACATTTAAGTGGCAATAAACTGCACACACAGGCCCTGCAATGGCAGGCCTGAGACAGGTTTGGAAGGCTACTTGTGTGGGTGGCACAATCAGTGCTGCAAGCCCAATAGTAACATTTTATTTACAAGCCCTGGGTATATGGTATATCCCTTTACAAGGAACCGATGAGTAAATGAAATATGTAAACCAGTTATACCATGTTTAGAGGCAAAATCACCCTCACTTTAGCACTGGTTAACATTGGTAAAGTGCTCAGAATCCAAAATCCAACAAAAAGAAGGTCAGAAAAAGAGGAGGAGGAAGGCAAAAAGTTTGGGCTGACCCATCAGAGAGGGACATTTTCCAACAGCCATGTTAGACCAGCAAGTTAAAAGTAAAAATACATGAAAGTGATAAAAAGCAAGCAGCTTGGCAAGACATTGCAGCTGCTGAGCCCTTGTAAAAAAAAAAGTAGGATAAAAAATGAAAGAGGCAGAGGGAGTGGGGAGGGGAATAAAAATAGAACACATGCATGGGGGCTAAATAAAAGAAATGGAAGAGCAGCATATGATAATAAAGGAAAGAATTGCCCATTAGCACTGTGCAGTTGATTGACTTTCACAAAAATAAAATAAATAAAAACATGTAAAGCAGAAGAGAGAAGGGAAAACACATGTACTTCCCTTTTATACTAAATGCAAACTAAGAAAGTACTGCCATCAAGTCAGCAGTAGAATGATAAAACTTATGCAATTAGAGCACTGTCAGATTGGAATGCTCCTGGGCTGGCAAACGACAGTAATGGAGAGAAAAGCCATGGTATCAGAAACAGACACCAGAGACTGACAACAAAGGAATCCAATCGCGAAGAAGAGGCTGACTCAAAGTCCATTCTATGTATATGTTATGTATTGGAACCAACAGGTCTTGCCAACAGTCAGCTAAAGCTTTAGGCATGTATCAATCACCATCTCATGACCCACACAGCACTGGGTCCTGTATGATGTGAAGAGCAATGCCGGGACTGCTTTTTTTAGAGGGCCCATAAGGCTAATAAAGGCAGTGCAGGTTTTCTATCATGTAACATTTCCACTCTGGTAGTGGTGTAAGCAAGGATTCCATTCCCTCTAGTACGCCGAAAATCTAATTTTCCATTTTGATTCAGATATTGTAGCAGTGAACTCCTGAAGTACAGAGTTGTCACGTTGTGACATTTTTGACAGCAGTTGAGCCAGCAATACATCTCACTACACTTGAAGTGTTTTTGCCATTTTCACAGGCTCTTTTAGCAAGCAAAGCCCACTGCGTTTCCCTTGGCCCGGCTGTACAACAGTTCTAATTTCAATTTCGATTGAATCTAGCCTTAGGGAATTTGCAGCATACGGAGTGAAATGGGAACTTTTAACACTTCCACCCTGATGTTGTGTACACTTTGCCAATTCAAAGAAATAAACAACAGGTTTATTTTAATCCAAGCTAACCACAAAACTATGGTTTTCAAGCTGCGCGTAGAGAAAAGCAGGTCTCAAGGATTTGGAATCTGCCTTTATCAATATGATTAATTTATAACTTGATTTACCTCACATTGCACGCAATAAATAAAGCAAACGAAATGTCACTGTAATGCAGAGGAGCAAATAGAAGACCCCTCTCTCAATGGCCTCACTAACATTGGAAGATATAAACAATCCACATTTGGCTCAGTGTGCCTCTCAATATCAACAGAAAGGTGCTACTAATGCCAAATGTTTATTAGGAAGTGGGTGCCTTATCATGAAACCAGGTGCATCTAGGAATGTTTATGGAATACACATATGCTACTTTGTAAACATGTTATAAAGCATTCAACTACAATAGGCAAATCCTGAAGCTAATGAAACAATGTGAATTATAACTGGGAGACTGTGAATAACTCTAAATTTCACTTAGGTGCCTCCCCATAAATGTGTACTCACAGGACACCAGTTGTTTGCATATGTATTAGAGCTCTATCCAGTGGTGTAACGCAGAATGATGGGAAACCCCATCAGAATGCGGCGAGGTGGTCTTGAGACTCTTGAGACTCCCATATCACCTAAATATTCATAGGTGTCAGACTAAATGGGGGTATGCTGTCCACTAATTAAAGTGGGCACCTTGTACCAGTTCAAACAATCCTTATTGTTGATTAGGTTAAAGACAACCTTTATAGAAAGCTATCCTAGTGGTAGCTGTGGAGAGCAGCCTTTTGGCTAAGTCTCGAAGGAATGTAAAGCAGCTTGTTTTACCAGATCAGAACCTCCTGAATGACCAAATGAAAGGAGATCCACGTAAGAGATATATAAAATATATGTATTTATTACTAAACACTCTCTACTAACCTTTTTATGAGATTAGCGCACAAAGCACACAATATTAAATCACTAGAACAACAGTAAATAGCACAATACACAGTGGGCTCCAGGGGGAGACCGAACCATATACTAAAAAAGTGGTATAACAACCATGTCTTAACTAGACACAGTGCCTAGAGCATGTAGAATCGCTGGGACCCTGAGGAACCACCCAAAGTAGTGACACAGGGGACCCACGGAAAACGGGTATAGTGTGTGAACACAGGTGCGAGCTCCGTACAACCCAATGGGAAAGTCACGGTTGTAAAATTACAGTTTAAGGACAGTTCAGAGAGGACTTCAAGCAAACCCTTTGGAACATAGAAGGTTCTAAGACCAACACCCTTGTGAGTACTGAGGTACCCGTGTTACCTATCCCAGAGGAGCCGGGTGCATAGGGGTCAAGTGGTGTCGGAAACCCTCGTCGTTTTCAATGGCATGATGCGAAGAAGTGCTGCTGCCGGGAAGATTAAAAGTGTCCAGTGGAATCCAAGCCTGGATCTGAGGTGAGACGAACCTGAAAGCAGAGGAGACAGAGTCTGGGTCACTTTAGGGTGACCAGGGGCTCAGTAGATGAATGCCCAATGATGTTGGGGCTTCAGGTGAGAAGATAGGATGCTTGACTCTGCAGCCACGGGGACCAGGAGACATTGACGACAACCACAGTCTGGAGGTGATCTGTCCCACGAAGGATGTCGAGTGCTGGGTGGTCAGTGTCCAGATCAAGCATCAACAAGCCTTGGCAACTGCAACCCATGCAGCCAGAGGAAACAAGCTACGGTGAGGACCAGCAAGGTCCTGGGGACTCTCCAAGCAATGGAGAGTCAGGGCACGTCTGGAGTAACCAGGAAAGCCCAAGGAAAGTCAAAGTTACCTTCACAGGGACCCAGAGGCCAACGGACCAGGGATCGCGAAGGGACCTTGAGCTGAATCACGAAAACCAGCCCACGGAACACTTGTGAAGTGTAGGCCGGAAATCTTCAGTGGAAATACTGTCGGGGTCAGGACTACACGTAGCCCAAAGCACAGCCTCAGGGATTGCCAAAAAGCATATGCTGCTCCAAAAGTACACGGTGCACAGGGGTTCGGGTTGCACGGTCCCCACGAGGGATACTGGTCTCAGAATTGCTGGGAGAGCAGATCGACCTCAGAGACCTCCGGAACCCACCTCCTGTGTTGCAGAAATCTTTGGAGTCCTCAGGAGCTCAGAAGATGCAAACCGGTCAGATGAGTTAAGGTGCTTGCTGCTGCAGAGGAGCAACTCGTTTACTCCAAGGGAGATTCTTCAGTCATCCAACGAAGCGTAGATTGTCAAAGTACTTGGTTTCTGTAGCAGAGTCTAGTCCAGGTAAAATCTAAAGTCCTGGAGTCAGGGTTCCTACTTTATAATGAAGTAAGGGGTAGTAAAAACTCGGGGGACCCACCTATGGGAGGGTCAGGACAGAGGGGTGGCTACACCCATGTCCTTTGTCTAGTTTCATGCCAGTGCCGGAGCAAATGGCTCCTGCAACCGGTTTGAACTGGACTATGCACAGGGACACCAAATGTGCCCCCAGTGCAGACTTTCAAACACTCTCAGAGTGCACCCACCCAGCCCCAATACACTAAATCCTGTCTGGGAGGTGGTCACACCTTCCTGTGACAGGAAACCTATTGTAAAGCCTTCTCCTGCTCGAGCTTGGCTCAGCAGCAGGAGGGCAGACTTGTGTCTGTGGCTGGCAGCATCCATTTTGTGATGCCCAGGTCGAGAAAGCTGGTACCAGGTGTACCGGTGTACCGGTGTCTCACATAAGTCCCTCTAGAAGGGTGGAATCATACCTCCCACACCAGTTACTGGTTTGGAGGTATGATTCCAAGCTGTTTGACACCAAACATGAAATGTTTCTAAGCAGCCGCTTTAAAGTTAGCATTTACCGCAAGGTTTTAATGCACTTAAATATATATGGTTGGCTGCATCACAAACAACCCCTGAAAATAGGTTCCGAAGGCTGCAGAGGGGCTCTGCTCATTCAGGGGAACCTTCTAACATAAAACCCAGGACCCTGCCTTCAGGATTGATAAGGCTTGCCATAGGGGTGACTGATAAGTTTATATGTGCAGTGATTTAGAATAGATATAGTGAACCTATATCTAAGTATGGGGTGCATGCACCACCTTACACAGGCTGCAGTAGCAGACCTGTGGTGTCAGATGGAATGGTCTCTCAGGGGTGGAATGATACATGCTGCAGCCCCTGGGAGGACTCTGGGGTACCTATGCCCTGGGGACATAGTATACCATATACTAGGAACTGATAAGGGTACCCCTGTATCCAATCTGGAGTGTACCTAAAGTACATGCAATCAATTTAGAGGAGAAAGCAGCTAGACTGGGGTCCTGGATAGCAGGATTCCAGTCAGTCTAATTTGAAAACAGTGATACATCAGCAAAACTGGGGGTACCCATAAGAAGCAGATCCTACTCTCCAACAGGGGGGCTCTCGAATAGTGGGGGCTACCGGTGCCAAATGAGCTACCTGGCCTTTTTTATGTCCCTGGCTCTAAGCAACACCCTGATCTCTTGCCGACCTCATGCTGTCATATATCAGACTGATTTCATTGCTAGGACCGGTGATATGTGATCTGTTACACAAAATCCACCATTGCCTTTTCCTAATAAAGTTTTAAAAGTATCATGGTCAAGGTGGCTGTAGCACATTTCATGTCATTCTTTGAGTGATTCAATTCAGTATAGTAATAGGTCATTCTGGTGGTGTTGCGTCTATTTTTTATAGTGTGACTTGCTCCAGGAAAAGGGTCCTGACTTTACTGGTTGTCATTAAATATAGTTCATATTAATGAGGCACAAGGGTCATATATTTGACATTGTCTCTGTTACAACAAGTGTGCGACCTTAATTTCCAAGGTGACCTAAGGCGCAGTCCTAAAAGAATAAAAATACTGTGACTCCACAAAGACTTCAATAACCTCATTGAAAGTGACTACTTGCCAAGGCTAACTTCCTTAGTTGTTGTTGATAGCTTGCTCTTAGACATCTAAGTCTTGTGTTTATAAGCATATCGCATATGTTAGTACCTATGCTAAATGTGAACAGGGGTTTGTCACGTTTCTTTGGTCCAACATTAAAATTCCTCAGTTCTTATTAATCACTCTCTTCACTTCATTTGATACTTTAGAAATGTAGTGACAGAAGTGAGTCATTTCAGTTTACTCTTACAGAGTGTAACTAGAAGTGCTACCCTGTTGTTATTTTGGGTCCTGGATAGTACTTTAGATGAATATCCTCTTCCTAATTGTTTGTTAGTAAGCTCGCGTAATTGATCTTGGAATCTCGATACTCCACAGCACTCGCTTCTTATATTTAATAATTAGTCATGAAGTAAATTAAATATTAGCCCTTGTAGGTGGTTTCTGTTAGTGGGCGTGTGATAGATTTCATTCACCAAATGTCCTTCTTTGCATTATTGCATGCACACCCTGGCCAGGGGGACTCATAGAGGATCCCTACCCACCTTTGAAACCCTGGTCCCAGCCCTAGTTTTAATACCATGCTTTGCAGGTAGGCCCACCCCAGGGTGTTGCACGCCTTCTCTAAATCTAACAAAGCCACCCAAAATGGAGCGTTCATGCTGTGTGCCTAGTTCATGATACAGAATAGGCCGATGTATTCCTACCCGGGATAAATTAATTCTGTTCTGGATGAACTACTGTGTGCAGTAGAGGGGTCAATCTATTCGCTAGTACCTTACCTAGTAACTTGTAAGCAGTTAGAAGTGACGATGCAAGGCCTCCTCCAGCAGGTCCTGCCCAGATTTGTAGAGCAGCACAATCAGAGCCTCCCTCATGGTATCCAAATGTCTGCCATGCTCCTCGGCCTGTTCATGAACTCACAAACGCTGAGAGGCTAGATGGGCTTGAGATATGATATAAAACTCTATTGGTAGCCCATTGGTGCCCGCAGTCTTGCCTCTGGCTATTTGTTTAATGTCCAGTTTATCCTGCTCGAGAGTCAAAGGGGCATCCAGCTCCTGTCTCTACAAGGGCTCAAGGATGGGGTCTCAATAGATGCCAGATAGATGGAGATCACCTTCGGGTCCATTCCCATTGGGGTTCAGTATAGCGCCCTGTAGTAGGCCTCAAATTTCCCATTAATAGTTAACTTAGAGTTCACCATGTGGCCTTTCGTCAAGGGGATTAACCCAATAGGGCTGCACAGGTGTTCAGATTTCAACAACCATACAAATAGTCCACTGGCATTGTCCCCCAGCTCATGTTAATGCTTAGCATATTCTTTATAATTTAAGATAGATAAACATCTTGACACTTCCCCGTAGTCTGTCTTAATTCCCTCTAGTGTAGGAAATAAAGCTGTAATGGATGCCCATTCTCTTTCTGCTGTATTCAATCTACCCTCGAGATCTAACATTTCTGCCTGGAGTCCTCTTTTCATGCCATACTGCGTAGTTATGCGCACACATCACACAACCACGTTGAATGCATCCCCCTTCACTACTGCATCCATGGCAGAACCCTCATTTTAAGTAAAGTATCTATCAATGTGTTTCCCCACATGTGTCCGAAATGTTGTGACTGCCAGTGCCAGTATCAGTGGTTGTAAGCGCCATGTGGGTATCATCGGAACGACAGCTCCACCCATTCAAAGTTACCACCACTGGTCAGACAAATGTCCTACCTAAATACTCTGCTCGCTTACAATTACTCGCCAAATCCCACTGCTATATACAGGGCCGTTCCTAGGTGTTTTGCCGCCCTAGGCGAGAATTGAAAAATGCCGCCCCCTCCCTTTTACTTCCATCACTCTCTCCCCCTGTCATCCAGGCTAGAAGAATTAATGCATGAGATATAAAAGAACTTGTATTCAACATTAAACAAAAAACACATCAAACATTAAATAACTAAATAAACACTGTTCATGACATTTTATTCAGTTTTTAACTTTCTCCCTTCTAACTTCAATGGTGTTTTGGGTTCTTTCTCTTAATCGAATGATACCTTCCTTGCCTTTATTTTAGCAAAGTATTTAACAAGATCTCTAATGTCAAGCTGGTAAGCCATGTCTTTTTCTACTGAAATTGTGGCTAGTCCTATGAGTCTCTCTTGGCTCATGGAACTGCGCAGAATGGTTTTTATTAATTTGAGTTTTGAGAAACTCCTCTCTTGCCACTGATATCGATAAAGTCAAAAGGATACGAAGAGCTACGGACAAATTAGGAAAACCATTTTCTAACTTGTTCTGGCACAGATAGTTCAGCACATATTCGGGTTTCGCATGTTTTTGTATTCGATGACTTATTCCTGAAAGTTCAGAGCAGAGAGCTGCCGCGTCACTGTCCTTTAGAAAAGATATGGGGACAGATTTATGAGCCCCTTGCGCCACTTTTGCGTCACTTTTAACATGGGAAAAGTGACGCAAAAGTGTCAGTCAGTCAGTCAATTTTTATTGCATAATTAATAAAAATTATTACAATCCACATTTAATAAAAACAATTGTAAAGCTTGCGATCATAAATTACTTGTTTCGTCTTGTCTTTTTTTTTTTTTTTAAAACCAGGTCACAAGTCCCCGGAAGAATAACTTATAGTTTTTGAATTCTTAGTCTAACACGTTTTAAGATGTAATCACGTGGTAGAGTGTCCGGCCTTAATCACTGTGTTCCACTTTAGTTAAAGTGTAGGGCCGCTCATTTGCCCGGGAGTAGTTTTTTAGCTTCTGTCATGAATTTGAGTCCCCGGCAAGCAAAAGTGGGAGAGGAGCCACTCAACCAAGTTATTATCGCTTGCCGGCATGTTTTTATGTTCAAATTGAGACAAATAGCACGTAGGTATTTCCTTCTCAGTGTCATTAGCGCTGGGCACACGCAAAACAGATGAGTTAGGGTTTCATTATGGTATCCACATAGTCTACATTGGAGACTTTCATTCTGATATTTCCACGACGGTCTTAGATCTTTAGAATAATGCAGACCCAGTCTGTAGTCTATGAAGATTTTTTTTAAGTGTTGACTAAAGTGAGTTGCTAAGTAGGTCTGCTGTTTCTGATAAGAGTAGGAAGAGATTACGGTCCAAGCGTGGCGTCGAGAAGCCAGTGTAGTTTTGTCCTCTAATAAAGATTTCCTTTTTGCCACTCTGTTGGCTATTTTACAGAAAGTAGTATGTTCGATTTCTTTGTTCCAAGTTTCTAGGAGATCTAGTTCGTGCAAACAGGAGTTCAGGTAAATTGCCCAAGAATTTCCGGTAGACTCTCTGTTTTGGGAGCTTATTTCTTGCCAACAAACGTGGTCCATGGACTTGGGTTGGGCTAGCCGAAGTTTATGACACCATTTTGCAAACCTTGACATTGAGCGAAAGTGTTGATTTTGTAAGCCAAATTCAAGGCGGACTTGAGCCGCAGATGCTGATTTAGGCAGATTGAACACAGATTTGTAGATTTTATTCTGTAGTTCGTTTAAAATTTTGGCCTCACCTCCGAGCCAAGTGACTAGTCCGTATGATAGTGTAGGTTGAATTTGGGCAGACATTACCCTCAGGAGGTGCGTATAATTGGGACCCCCCATTTTTTGTTGAAGCTGTCTATATGCGTAAATCAGTGTTTGGGACTTTGCTTTTATAGTCAGGGTATGTTCTTTTTTTGAGTTGCTTTTCCCAATTGTAACGCCTAGGTACCGGTAGTAATTCTCTTCTTCCAGTACTGACTTATCAATCGACCATGTAAATTTAATCTTCTTATGTTCAACTAGTCGAAGAATTTTTGTCTTTTCCCTATTTAGTTCCAGTTTTTCTTGTACTAAATAGGAATGAAGGTTGGTTATCAGACGTTGTAAGCCTATTGGGGTTTTGCTTAGTAGAACAATGTCGTCCGCAAACTGCAGGATTGGAATGTAGTCATTCCCTAGTTTGGGTGCGTGGTTGTTTATTTGTCCTAGGTTACTACCTAAGTCTGCCAAAAACAGGTTGAATAGGCACGGGGCCAGGACACAGCCTTGTTTTAAGCCGTCCTGAGTTTTGATTTTTGATGTTAAGCTCGATCCCTGGCTTAATTTAACCCTTGCCCATGTATCGGTGTATAGGCAGATTATAGCGTTTAGCAGCATCCTAGGCATCCCCCAGTCTTTGAGCTTTTCCCATAGTCTTAACCGGCTCACTCGATCGAAGGCTGCTCTTATGTCTATAAAACACCCGTACAATCGTTGGTTCTTTTTCTCAGCTCTCTCCATCAGCAGTGCCAGTGTCGTCAGGTTTGTTGTTGTCCCCATCCCCTGTCTAAAGCCGATTTGGAAAATGGGAAGTAAGTTGTTATTTTCTACCCATACTTGAACCTGCTCTAAAAGACATGAAGCATACAGTTTTCCTTCTACATCTATGAGAGAGATCAGCCTATAGTTAGCTGGGGTTCTTCTATTCCCCTTTTTGTAGATGGGGTGGATGATGTTTCCTTTCCACGATGTAGGCATACGACGAGTGATAAAGATTTGGTTGAACAAAGCTGTTAAGTGGTTGGACCAGAAGTCCTTATTCAATTTAAATATGGCTGTCGGTAGTCCGTTTGGGCCAGGAGCACCCTCGGGTTTTAGTTTCTGTAAAAGTTTTATTACACTTTTGCAGGATGTCAGTACTGGCTGGTCGTAATCCCGTTTTTCCTTGTCCAGTTCGATTAGCCTATTTAAACTTTCCTGGGGGCCCATTTGGTTACCTGAGTCCGTTGCGTTGGTTGCCCGTAGCATTTTGTTAGATGGGGCAGTGTCCTTTATTGCATAGAGGTTCCTTACGTGGGCTTCCCAGACATCGGCATTAATGCCAGGATCGTGAGACATCACTTCGCCTTTGTTCAAGTTGTTAATAATCCCCCAGAAATCCCGAGAGTTTTGCTGTTTACTGGCTGATAGAAGTTTTAGCCAGATTGATTCTTTGTATTTGGCCTTTGCCACCCACAGCATTTTACGGTAATTCTTCCTCAGGCTCCTTAACAGAGTGTAGTTCGAATTGTTTCCTTGATTTTTGGACGTGTGAACGTTCCGTTGCTCCCTAGATATTTTTTTTTTTTCCAGTCTTAGTTCATCAGTGAACCAGGGTTCTTTTAAGGTTTTTAAGGTGTTTTGATTGGCTGGGGGGGCAGAATGTTTTTGAATTAACGTGTCAACCATGTTTTCCCAGTGTTTTACAAGCTCTCCATCCTCTGGTTGTTCATGTTCTAACATAAATTTGTTTGCTGTTGCCTGGATTTCTTCGATTTTTCCCCCTCTCCATCTGATTTTTCTCAAATTAAATTTCTCCGGCAAGTGAGTCAGTGAGATTATCTTGTTAAGCCTGGTGACTGCTGATTTCAACCTGATGATTTGGGGAAAGTGATCACTTTCTGTACGCTGGACTATGTCATAGTCTACAATACTATCTGTTATGCTCTTACTTATTATTGTAAAGTCTATGGTGGACTTGACTTTCCCACTCATATAAGTTGGTCCTGTTGTTGAGTTTCCCCTTTTTTCACTTCTGAGGATTGTCAGGCCCTGTGTTTCTAGTCTATTCAAGAACGTTGCTATATAACCTGATCCGAGTTTAGTGGTCTGGTTACGACTAGATGTTCCGTCTCTCATTAGGTTAGAATTAAAGTCCCCTGAAATTATCAGTGGACATTGCTCGTTTGATTTCTGTAGGACTTTAATGAGTTTAGCTAGTGTCTCCATTTTTTCTTCCTTGCTTGACCGTTCGGGGTGAATGTAGATGTTTATTAATAAAAATTGATGTAGCAACTTTCTGGTTATTTTTACTACTTGAACCCAGCTTAACCCCACATCCAACATCTCGGTTTCCCAGTTAAAATTCTGAGATACGTATATCGATAGCCCTCCGCATGGATGTCCAAATTTGGACAGCTTCTTCGCCAAGATGTGGTGTTCTGCAAAGCCTGGAATTGCGGGATGTGTCAGGTTCCAGGTCTCTTGGAGGAGGAGTATGTCGTGTTTTTGAAAAAAATGTTGAGTCTCGTGATCCTGATCCATGCTACTAAAGCCATGTGTGTTCCATGAACACAAGTTAATTGTTTCCGGATAAGCTTTGTCGGTATGTTGGTTTAGTGTGTGTTTGTTAGAAAATAGGGTTGTGTCATTTTTAGGAACTCTGTTGATTTAGAGTCGAAGGAATCCATGACCAATCCTGGACTGGACTAGAGGGTCCTTTGTTGCAAGGCTGGATTGGATAAGTATGCGTTGTTCCAGGGTTTTTTTCCTGAGTAATAGAGCGGACACCACGGAGACATGATTTATGCTTGTGACCAATTGGTTCGTTCCCTTTTGGTGAGGAAGTGCCTCCGGTTAGGGGGTATGGGTATCTGGGGCGTTTATGTTGGATCAGGGTTATACCCCAGCTCTCGAATGATTCTTTGTTGGCAAGGATTTTAGCAGCTATGTCCTTTGAGGCCCAGGTGGTAACTGAGTCTTCAGTGTCTGGAAAGTGTTTGTTTTGCCGAAATTCCACTGCCAGCAAGTCTTGGGAAACTATTCCCCTTAGGTCTGGAATAGTATTGATTAATTTTATTATGTTCCCTCTGTTAAGTGTGTCGTGCCTGCCTCTTGTTACATATTCTGGTATAAATAATAAAATTGGTTCGGAGTCTTCCTTGCAGATTGTTTGGCTTTCTCGAGAGTCCGGCTTGAGAGATTCAGCATTGCTTGTAGGCCTGAATTGAGCCTGACTTGAGCTTTTCTCCTTGTTCTTATCCCTGGGGGACGCCTGTTCTCCATTTGTGCTTTGGATAATTTTTACTTGATCATGATTTTTGCTGTGGATTGAACATTGACGTTCGTGTTCAGTTTTTGTGATCTTAATTGGGGTCATGTCCCTAATGAGTCCCCTCGCTCTTGTTTGGTGTATTTTGGATTCAACTTGTGCTCGGGTAGAACTATAAACCGCACAGTGCCTAGAGGAGCCCTTCGTCGTGATCTTCAATGGGGTCCGGTCAAACTCTTGGTTAACAAGCCTAGTTTTGTGTCGTGAGTGCTTAGAATTTTTATCATGTTCTCCGCCACCCCTTTTTTCTGTTATCTCTGTGCTCCGAGACTTTGGAGGGGGGCTGGCCTCGATGGAAGTAATTGAGTGAATTGAGAGTGAGTGGTGGTTTGCTAAGTGCTTATTTCGAACGTCCTCTACTAATGTGGCCTTTGTCAATCCTTGTTTACTAGAACTTTCTGTAATAATTTTGGATGTTAGTAGTGACAAACGCTGGTTCGAACTCCCAGTTGGTGTTGAGCCTGGTTCGTAAGGTGACTCAAGTGTTGTAGATTTCTTGTTCGGAAGGCTTGACCGTTCTTGCTTTGAATCCTCCGTTCTACTAATCAAAGTGTTCGGGGGATTATGTAGCTTTACTGGTTCTCCTCTTGAGTTGTTTCTGAATATCGGAAAGAGGGAGTCTAGGGCAGTTGGTTGGTTGCTTTTTGCCTTTGATCTTCCCTTCCTGACTCGTTTCCTTTGCCTTTTTGTCAGATTGGCTTGGGGTTGAGGGTGGAGAGTGACCGGGGGCATAGTTGGGTGAAGGTCAAGAATGGCAGGTTCCTTTGGCTGATGCTCTGTACGAACTGTTTGATTGAGTGACCTGTCCTCCCCTTTACTAGACTTTGTGCTTTGAGAACTTGAAACACTACTTTTTTCTTTTCAAGGCTTGTTTTTTTTGTTAACTGATAGGTCTTGGTTGGTTTTAAGATTGTTTGATAATTTTACAACTCCCAGTATATCTTTTAGGATTTCAGGAAGAGACGCTAGTTTCTCAATGATACTCCCACAATCACAAGTGGTTGGTGAAGGGTCAATGTGTCCTTTGTTGGATAAAAATTTGTTTGAAGTGTTGTTTAGGGAGCCCTCCACCCTTGGTCTGTTTACCAGTGTAGATATTATTGTGTCAATCTTGGAGCTAATGAGTGCGATGTGCTCTGCAATTACATTTATGAGGTCAATTTGCACCTCCATTTTATCAGACTGGTAGTTGAGTGCATTTATAGCCTTGTCAAGTGTACTTATTAGTGCGTTCCCCCAGTGAACGTTGGGCTCTTGGCTACCTGTACGCCCGTCCTGTTTGCCTGTAGGTGAGATCTTGCTTCCTGATGAGATGGAAATAGGCAGCTGCTTGTTTTCTTTGTTTGTTGATCCTCCATAGCTAATGCTGTCTTCAATCCAGATTCTTTGATTGTCGAGGATATCTGCCAAATTGGATGGTGTAGAGGCAACAGGGCCCAGTGTAGGCTCATTAAAAGATGGGTGTTGTGATGGAATGGACCCTGGCGCCAGTGTTTTTAGTATACTTGATCTTGTGGTTTTTTGTTGATTTAAACCGTTTAATGCAGGGGGGGATAGTAACCGGGCGTCCTCCCCTCTTGTCCTCTGTTTTGGTGATCCGTCAGTTTCACCCTGAAGTAGCTCCTTTGGCAAGACTCCCTTGAATCTGTGGCCGTTTAAGTTCGTTTTATCCAGACTATTGAAGATGTTCTCTAGAGATTCATTTCCTAAGCTTGTCAAAAAAATTGGTGATGGATGTTGGTCACTCATCACGTCTCTTTTAGTTGATTGAGAGTTAAGTTGAGTCTGGTCCTCCTGCCGCAGAGGTGTCGACATAATTTTAGGCACAGGTTGATTTAGATTATGGACCTGGGCCTGGACCTGCACAGATACCAGGCGATACCCTGGAGGCTGATTACCCAGGTGATCGGAGGGTAAGAGTGGGAGAGGTCGTACTGTTTCGCTAGATATTTGGTCGAGTGCCCAGTTGCCCGAAAAAGAGCTTGTCAAAGGTTTAGAAAGTTTAGGCTTGGCTGGGTGGATGGGGCTCGGCAGGTTTTGTGCCTCCTTTGTTGTCGCAAAAAGTGCGGAAACCGGGTCTTTTAAAAAGAAGAATTTGTCAATCTTGAGCTGGCTTCCTGAAATGTGACCAGTTTTGACTGGTGTCCCCACGGGTCCAGCCGTTGGTGTCCTCAAGACAGCTGGCCCCCCCGATTGTACAGCGACTAGAATGTGGTTTTCATGGGGGGTTGTGTCAGAGTTTGGTTTAGGTTTTTTTGCCTTTTTACCCCGTGAAGCTTTACTCGGTGGCGCTTGCCTGTTTGTCCCTGATCTCATGTCCTTGTTGTCTGGTTGCCTACTTTTGGCTGGTTGTGGGCTCAGAGTTTAGTGCCAGCTACTGGCTACTGGCACTCGGTAACACCTGCGCTCTCCTGGGCACTGCTCTCGCCAAATTCCGGCGGTGCAGGGCCAGTGCAGAGTTGCGGGAGCAGTAGGTCAGCAACGACGGCAAGTCAGCAGTGAAGGCGTGAAAGCGTGAAAGAGGCCGTGTGAGGCCGTAAGAGGCAGTGAGAGGGGAAACCTACTCAATCGGTCACTCGCACGGTGTCTGGCTTCTGGCCTCCAGAAAGCCGCAAAACCTGGCCAGGGCTAGGGCTGTTCAGTCAACGGATTGGGTGAGAGCCTACAGGAAGTTTTTTCAGCTGTGTCGTGCCCAACAGGTTCTACTAGCACTGATAACTGGGTAATAGAAGGGCAAGGAGGGACAGGGTGCAGTGGTTGCGGTTGTTTTCAAAATTAAAAGAGAACTCCACCTCTCACCCCTCACCTCTGTTGTCTTTTGCTCTCCTTGATGGACTTTTTCCGTTGAATCCACTGGTGCATTGGAGCTACTGCTGCTGATTGCTGATGGCGCCGGTTCCGAACCCGGCTCTTTGAGGCTCTCTGCCGCAGGAACCACTCGAATGGAAAGGCAACTGCTCCCGCTTCCTGCTGCCGCCACCGCGCCCTGTCAGCAAGGTCCAGGCCTGGCCAACTCGGCAGCGGGCTCCGTAAGAGTGGAATCGCGGGAATCCTGCAGTCAATAGAGAGGCCCCCAGCCCAAGCAGCACTCGGCGGACCCCCGAGCAACAGCTGGGCGGTAGGCGAATAGAGAGAAGCTTCAAACTGTAAGGGAGCTACGAAGCTACGAAGAGCGGCTCCCGCTCGATCGCCCACACAGATCGGCTCTGCACTGCTCAGCGTCACGGCAATCCGCAAAACCTGGCTCCAGGACCGCTTCCTGTCATGACTTCATGCCAAAAGTGGCGCAAGGGGCTCATAAATCTGCCCCATGGTTTCTCCGGGTCTACGCTGGGTTAGAGCTGTTTCCAATTTGATACACAAATCCATGAATTCTTTTGAAGTTTTCATCTTGAGGTCACTTATATTGTACAGAAAACCAAATATTCTTGCAATTTCATTTAACTGTGTGAATCGTTCTTTTACAGAACTAATTGCTGTGTCCAATATTGCAAAATAGTAATTTACTCTGAACTTCTCTTTGGGGTCAGCGATGGGTTCATCTTGTGATTCGTAAGCGAACATTTTCCTTTTCCTCCTTCTTATCTTTAGCTGAAAAATTGGCTCAATATTGATTTCTTCAGCTAGCTCTCGAGCATCAACCAAAACTCGCTCAAATTCCATGTCACTCCTCATGTTTTTTAAATACTCCTCTGTATTTTAAGCTCATTTACTGTTTTCTCAATAGTAAAGTGCTTCTCTTGCAGCAGTTTACTGGTCAAATTGATTTGAAATAATATACTGTGCCATGTTACAACTGCCACAGCAAACTTAAATGAAGATATGCTGTTCAGAAGACCTTCAGCTTCAACCTTAGTCATTGTATCAGAAGAGCCTTTGAGAGTCGAATCTTCAGTAATTTCAAACAACGCATCATACACATGCGGTAACTGGTACCTGATGGGAGTTAAGGCATCGATCCTGCTTGACCACCGAGTATCACTCAGAGGTTTTATAGTCAAAGATGGTAAATGGTGTTTCAGTATATCCCATCGACGTGGAGACGCAGCAAAGAATACATACAATCTTTGTATAACATCAAAAAAGGCTAGGTTCAGGGTGTGAGAACTGCAGGGGACATAGAAGGCACACGTGTTAAAAGCCAGAATTTTCTTCTGCAGACCTATTACGTTGCCCTTCATATTGCTCCCGTTATCATAACCCTAACCTCGTCAATTGACAATTACAAGCTTTTGAGCTGATTTCTCAGAACATTACTCATCGATTCACCTGTGGTTTCAGTTAGTGGTACAAATCCCAAGAAGTGTTCTTTTATTTACACAAGGCTGCTTTCTTGGAATTCTTCATCTGAAGACTGAAATGACTCTGTTCCTGAAGATTGCACGATGTCCACAAATCTTATGATCATGGTCATTTGTTCCGTGCAGCTGATATCTGGGGTGCAATCAAGAATGGTTGAAAAATACTTAGCCTTTTTAACCAAAGAAATGGTTTTCTCTTTGATACCGTTTGATAGCACTTGGATCAGTTCATTTTGAATAATGTTGTCTAAATAGTGAGCATGTCTTCTACCCTTATTTTGTTTTCTCCTGAGATGTTCATTCATAATAGGATCAAACATGGCGAGCAATGCCACAATTTTAAGAAAATTGCCATTATCATGAGCATGAAGTTTATCACTGCTGCCATGGAAGGCCAAATTTTGGGCACCTAGAACTCTTACAAGAGATATTACATGCTTCAAGATCTGATGCCAGTACTTTTCTTCTTCTTTAAGCTTTTTTGTATTAGCACTATCTATAGTTGCGTCTTGTTTTAGACTTGTATACAGGCCCTTCCAGTTATGGAAGTTGGTAATATGTTCAACGCTCTTTTCGTGTGGAGACAGAATTGCTGATATGTTATGCCAATCGTTGCATCCATTCTGAGTGAGTCTTGTACTTTCCGCAAAATACATTGCAGGAAAAACAGAAAACCTTATTACTGAATACTGGAGGTATTCATGGTAAACTTCTTCTCCATTTGGAAGTTTTCTTTTATAATGTACAGCTGATAACTTCCTTATTTTCTCATCTAAAGGAAATTTTTTGCTCACTTGTTTTGGCCCATTTTTAACCAAAAGAGTTCTTAATTTGTCTCTACTTATTGGTAAGTCTTCCCAGGAAGCAGGATCTGAATAATCTATTTTAAAGCTTTCTTCAGTTATTTTCGGGCGTGTTTTTTGATCACCATCTTCATTTTCAAGGTTATTCTTTGCAGTATCCACTACAACGTGTTCTTCTTGCTCTCGGCTGTTAACTTCTATGTCCTTGTCTGGTAGGCCTATATCGTCATCTTTTTCTGACGTTGAAGTTGATGCACAAGCAACTTCAAGAGAACTCTTTGGAGGACGTATACATTTTTCAATAGACGTGTTCAATTTGGATAGTTCTATTTCTCTAGCCGCCTGAGAGTTTTTTCCTGTCTGCCAATTTTGATCCTTTCTAATCTACCTGAAAATTATAAGGCAATAATAGTTCTGAATATTGTATATAATAATTCTGTATATTGCATTAGAAAATTGTAACAACATTATTACAGAAAGATTTCAGAAGCCAGTAACATTAATGGAAACGATTTTCGTAAATCTATTTTAAGATCAATTTATTGATTTCAGCAAGCTACTCCGAGACCCATAGATGATTAGTGTTGAATTAGTGTAGTGAAATATGAAAGTAATTTAAGTGGTGGATAGGTTAGTCAGTTATTTGGATTCGGGAGGATAGAAGAGGAAAAAAGTTTTGTATTTATATAGCGCTAGTTACCCCATATGTTTTCCCAGGTCGAATTTGGCCAGAGGTGAAACGCAGATTTGTTCAGTGCTCACAAACCACTACTACCACTCACTTGCCAAGGCCCATTTTCTGATGGCCAAGAAATAGGCTCTGGTAGTCCCACTCCTCAAGAAACCTTATTTGCCTCCTTAGATTCCCAGTAACTATAATCCGGTCTCCTCACTTCCCCTTCAATTCTTAAGTTCTAGAAAAACTGCCCCCTCTACTTCTAGAGGCTATTTCAACTATATTTCAGCATGCTCTTCCACTGCTACCTGGTAGCAAAAAACTCTGGAATACTCTCCCACCTTCCCTTAGGTGCAGCACTAACCTTCACTCCTTCTGTAAATCCTTGAAAAAGTTTCTCTCTTTAGCTTCATGAGTCTATTTTATACTTATTTGAGCGGTGTGTTTTTCAGTTTTTCTCTGCAGCACCAGGACACCCTTTGGGTAATCGTGAGCATTCCTAAACCCAGAGGGTTCAACCTCAAAATCATGCACTGTCAAGAAATATGGTAGTACCTAGCATAACAATTTATATATAAAGCAAAATATATGGCAAGATAGCTGGATGCCAAAATCAAGAAGGACTTTCAACTCAAATACTTACCTGGCCTATTGCAAAACTATTATGCAACCCCCAACAGAGAATAGGCTTTCAAACGCCTAATTCCTGAAAATCAATTGTCACTCCAATTTCCATCTTTTGCCCTTATCTCCAGTATTTCACACTAGGTTTTAGTATGCCCTCCTAAAAAACTGGGCCTCGGTTTCAATAGGCCCAGTAACTGCCGTCACTAGCCCCGCAGGAATGCACCGGGCAATCACAATTATGGCCTAAATGGGAGAACTATTACAGAAGACCTACACAAGAGCCACTGACTGTCAAAATCAGTTTTTTGGAAGTGCAAACACCAGAGCAACCTCATAAAATTTTGGGTCATTTCTGAAACAACAATACTGATCACCCAATGAAAGATGCGCAGACTGCAAATTACCTTTTTTCAATCCCAGCAGGGCTCCTCGGATGTAATTAGGCACAATGGCAGGTCTAAACAGCTTAAGGTCTTCCTGCCATTACATAAGCACTAACGTTTAGATACATTTAAATAAGGGGCAGCATAGGATGCAAACATCTATGAGCAATACATTTGATTAACATTTTTAATTCTGTTATCTAAGTGTCAGCTGTCCTGGATGAAGGATTTTTTTAACAAGGTGTTATCAAATGAGTAAGTCGTTTCAATTCGTGAAATACATATATTATAATGACTGCAGTAACACAAGCTGGTAGACACAACCCTCCAGGCATACGGCTGTAGAAAACAGAACCTACAGCATCCCTCAACCACCGCGCCGGATAAAAACATGGGCTGCTAATCCCCTAAGAGGGAGGCGGCGACAGCGCCTTTGCAAGAGGCTGAGACCAATTAGTGGCCATACTTGCACATACTCTTTGCCACATAATGGACGCACTTTCCTTTCCTCGATGTGAAAGACTTCCCCCTCCATCATCCATCCCCACTCAAACATGAAGTCACTCAGAGACCACTTCCCCCACACCAATGGGCATTCTCCCCTCCCCCCTTTTAACTTGGGTCGAAGCCACTGGGATGATTCCAGTTGAAACTCTTCCCTAGAACCTTTAAGCAGGCAGCAGTATACGATGACCATTGATGCACATCTGCAATAATGGGTAATAACTTATAGGTATTGTCGAACATCAGCCATGCCAAGCTTCGCCTCTCATGGCGCCGGCAGTACCACTTCATAATCCCGTCCGATTCCATGTATAAAACCTGGGCTCCATCCATACATCCGATCCTCACATTTCACCAACAGCATCTGCCATGACACATCGCTAAAAACAATCCCCACCCCCACAAGTAATATGGAGGATGCCATCTATCTCAGGTCATAGGACACTAAGGAAGCCACTAGCCACACCCGACCCTTTCTATTAAATTACGGTCTAAATATATTGCACAGAAACTTACACTGCTGCTGAAGAGTCAATGGCCGAGGCCAGACACACAGCGCTACGGCTGCCTGGATGAAGATCAGATCACCAAGAACAGAGAGTTGAGTAAAGTAAGTTTTGCCACCCCCACTCGAGTATCTGTAAGAGCACTAGATTAGTGCCCTTCAATTTCTGGTACTGTGCAGTACCTTTAAAATCTTCTTAGTGTTTCTCGTTGCTGATATTAGTGCATTTTCTAATATTTATGTGCTTCCTCATCTTTATGTCGCTTGCCAGAAAGTGTCACTCATAGTCTCTGAAACGTCACTCATAATTACACTGAAATTATGCACGTCACATCTCACATAGCATTAACAAGAAATCAGCCATCCCAGGTATAAAATGTCGTCTAATTATCTCTGCAATTAGTGTAATCCTAATATAGTACCTCTATTATAGCCCTTTTATCATCATAACTGATTGAACCACATGTTAGGCCCTAGTTATAAAAATACCATAAAAATATGGGCAGATATTTACATCTCCAGCTAAAAGAACTTTTCTTTTCTATTCACAAACGTTCCCAGAGGTATGCCTAAAAAGCTGCCCCAGACAGAGATTTCCATGCATCCTGGGAACTCATGATACACATCCCAAGGGCTCCTCTTCCACCTATGCACAACTCTTCTTGTCTTAGAGTTTTGGCAGCTATGGTTTAGTGGTGTGCCTGGAATGAGCCTGCCCTGCACGCACTTCAAACCACCCTTGGCTCCAGACAGACATGATCGCTCAATTTACTGCTTGCTTACTTTACTTAGTTAATACTTAGCCTGGGCCAGGTTATAACTAACTGACCAGGCCTTTAGCCCCCTATATGTTTTTTTTACATCTACCTGCCTGCCGCAGGCTGCCTACCCGGATGGATCCCACTGCAGCCTCCCCGATACCTGATAGGCAAGCCTGCAGGCCGCAGCCGGAACTCTCTCTCTCTGCCTCTTGGCTCTTTCCGGCCGCGTGCACACAGCCTCCGCCCATAGCGCCGAACGTAACTTCAGATTACGTCACGTCGACGGTGGAATTGAAGGAGCTACATAACCTGGCCTCACGGTAACTACTCTGGGATTGCAAAGTCATGGATGCAAGGGTCAGGTGCTGCGATCAAGGATCGCAGCTAATTTTTGATGCTAGATATGGGGAGAAAGCACACATGCCCAGCCTCGACCGAGCACACTAATATTTAGGGCTGATTATGCGTTACTGAATTTGAGCTTCAACTCGGGCACGCACCTGCTTTATTAGTGCTTCCTGACTGTTGACGTTTAATTTTTTTGCCGCGCCCACCGGACGCCTCTTCACCTTTTGCCACCCTAGGCAGCCGCCTAGGCCTGCCTAGTGGTGGAAACGGCCCTGGCTATATATCAGCTCAGTCCTCATGTGGAGAGTGTGTAGTGCAGAATAGTGAGAGCTCTCTTAATGGTGTGGCTGCAAGATGCACCAAACATCTATTGCTTGTAAATTATGGGCTCACTGTTGTAGATACCTAGAGGTGGTGTGCAACTGCGCCCTGATACCAGAGGTGTAGACATATCAACCACCAGGTCTGGAATGCAATTGAAATCCCTGCACCAATAAATTAGGGATAGCGCATATCGGAGGAGTTAGAGCGTCAGTAAGGTAAGAAGAAGAGGCTGACCAACATTTGTAGCATACAACACGACCAATGTGAGGGACTCACCATCCAAAAACCCTTCTGCAATACCATAATGGCCCTCTGGGTCTACCAAGATGTGCTCGGTCACAAACCAGACCCCAGGAGCCACCCACGGCAAGACACGCCTGGCATAAGCAGAATAAGTAGTGCCAAATAGTGAGCCATACCAGCACTTGTGTAAGGTGCATCTCCTGAAGGCAGGCAAACTGTACCCGGTGTTGTTTTATGTAGGAATGAATCCTGTACCAGTTACTATATGTGAACATGTCCCTCACATTCCATGTCACTATGTGATATTCACGTGTTGTCATGTGAGCTGCATGTATCCTGGAGCCCTCATAGCTACATGTTTATCCCCCTGGCTGACTTTGTGGAATGCTGTGAGTTCACACTATTCTCCTATGCTGAGGATACTTAAATCATCTTTTCCCTATCAACCACTCAGGACCACAACTCTGGGTCACTGAAGTCACTGAAGTCATCCCTGGCTTATGTAACCTCATGGTTAACAACTCGTTGACACTGAACATAGGGAAAACATAAGTACTGGTATTTGGAAAGAACCAGGCCCGACCACAAAACTGGCCAGATTCTCTGGGCGATACTCTTTCCCTGCCCTCAAAGTAAAGAATCTTGGCTTTTTAGTGGACACTAGGCTCTCTATCAAGCCTCAAGTTGGAAAGGTATCTGCAACATATTTAGAGACCCTCAAATAAATGTATCTGGATTCTTCCCATATCTGCCCAAAGAACTGTCATCCAGGGACTTATTTTGTCCCAACTGCATTATGGCAACATCCTTTACCTGGAGGTTGATAAAGCATCCATGAGACCTATGCAGGTGGTGCAGAACACAGCTACTGGGTTGATTCATAGACAGCCTAATCATGTATCAGTTAAGTTTCTACTCTGTGGGCTTGACTTGTTAAGGGTGGAAAAATATATTTAATTGAAGGCTCTATGCTACGTCTTCAAAGAAAGGGCAGAAGTTGTCCCCCACCATATCAGTGGCCTGATAAAACTGCATCAGCCTGCTTGACACTTGCGCTTCTGCAACCTCTTCCTGAGGACTGTTTCCAGAATCAAACAGACTCACATGGGAAGTTGCTACGTTGTGTACCACAGCCCTAAGCAATGGAACACTTAACCAGAACATCTGACATACTGCTTTTCATTGATCACCTCTCGCAGACAGTTGAAAACATTGCTGTTCTGAGCTAGTTGGACCTGAGTATCCTTATCTGTTCCTAAAGCGCATGGAAACCACGAGTGAGTATCTACTGTGCTACATAAGCATCATAACATAACATAACATGACATGACATGACATAACATAGCATAGCGTTCAAGTGCACAGCTGTCATTGGAGTGACCTGTGGGTCACTCCTTAGCTCATCTGGGAGCTTGATCACCATCCACCAGTGTCCTTGCAACCTCATCATATTCCCAGCTATCCAGACCGGAAAAGGCAAATTGGTCCACCACATCCAGCACCCCTGGTCTGCTAGGGCTGCCTGCACCTTAGCTGGTTTGCCACGAATAATCCCAGTGGATCGCCGTGGGGTCCGCTTTGTTGTTCACTCTCCTTCACAGTCAGGCGGGGACATACGTTGAAAGCCTCCCTGTGTCTCAAGGCAGGACTACACCTCCTTCAGTGAAAAGAAGAAAAGAGTCTTGTTACCTGAGATGACCCTCAATTTTGTTGAGTATAACATCGCATTCTTGATGCCCATGGTGGGGAGATGCTGTTTTAAGTTCTGAAATGATTTCCGTTGTTTGCCCACATCAATGGTATAGTTTGGGAAGATTGTGACAGTATTGTTGTTAACTGTCCATGGGCCCCTAGCTCTAGCAATCTGTAGTATATTTTCTCTGTCTCTAAAGCCGAGCAGTTGTGCCACTACCGGGTGCTGTGCTCCCCCTGGGGCAGGAGGGTGGCCAGACTCTCTATACCCTCTCTCCACTGAGAAGAACGTGGATAACTTCCCACCAGCACTGGCTCAGCCAGCCAGGTTTCCAGGTTTAAGTCCATGGTCAGCTCTTCCACTACTCCATGCAGCCCAATCTCCCTGAAGTTATTCTTCCAGGAGCATCCCTCTGCATTGTCCACTCTGCCTCATAACAATTCCACCTCTGTTTGAAAGGTGGTACTGTTCCCAGGTGAGACCCAGTCTGACTCTCCATTGTCTGTTCAGGTGTGTGTGCAGTGCAGAAGCATGCACAAGGGCATTATGTATCAGTATCCCTATAGGCTCATCATATTACCCAGGTGCAGCCCAGCGTCACGGTTGATAGTGAGGCACTAGGTGATGTGTCGCATCAGTATATCCCAGTGTAGTGCTACTCCTCAAGCTTGGGCCTTAAGTCCCCGATGACCTCCTCTTGTGCACCTGTTCCCATGGGCACTGGCAGGCATGCTTGTGGGGTGTGTTCGCAGCATCCCTGCATTCTCGGTCTCCGTCAGAGACAGTGGGGACCACCTCTCAGGTCTAACAAATGGGGAGGGGGCTATTGCACCCAGGTCAGCACCACCCACAGGTCACGGTCCATAAAACATCCACCACTTTGTCGCTGGTGGTCTCGCAGCAGCCATTGATTGCACTTGGAGCACCTCGTCTTGCCCCAATATTACCAATACTACACAGATCTTGTTTGTGCCTCTCCCGGTCTGAGCAAGAGGTAAGTAATGCACTTTGAACAGGGTTACTCATAGGCCGCAAGGTGTGGTGCACCTGCCCCCTCTGTGCTAAGGCCTTATCAAAGAGCATCTCTACTCACCCGCAGGGCTTCAATTGTTCACTAGGTGTGGTACAGGTCACCCCCTGTCCCACAGGACCATGAAGGTCCATCTCATGCAGGCCAGGATCACTTCACAAGATACGGCTCACATCATCTTCCAGCCGCCTTATTGTTGGAGCTCCAGCTGTAGTCATCTCCTGCTTATTCGGCTTTCTCACCGCTACCGGATGATCCCTGTATTGCTCTGGTCTGGTCCGTATTGCCCCCGTGTCCACTGAATGCGAGGTGGCGGTCACCATCTGTCCAGAGTTATGATGGGCTGCAACGGCCAGCATGGCTGCTGCCTCAGGGAAAGGACCTACCTACAATTCAGGTAGGTTCTCCCACCACTAGTGACTGTTCACTTGTGGAGGCCTCCGATGAAGATGATGATGTGGTGGCCTCTGTTCCATTCGCCTCACCCGCCATGCCACTGTGCCCATTGATATCTGATGTTTTACCACCTGAAACACAGTGGCCAGCTGCTGCCCCAGCTTCTTGGCCAATATCTCCTTTGCCTGCTCATGAAGATGCTGTAAAGACGTACAATAGTTTTGTTGTATCTGTGTAGATCTAACTGGTCCTTAACTTTTTCCCAAAATATTTTTGCATTTTTTATATTTCACCTGCTTCAAGGCTTTTAAACTTTGGTTTATCTTCATCTCCTGCATGTAGGGAGCATCTTCAGAAACCATTTTGTCACAGTTATGTAATTTTCTGTTATTGCTCCTAATTTATTTTAGATCATTTTTCTTAACTATTATCTTTTCCCTCCAGGAACTGTTTTACACTTTGAATGGTTCCGATTTGTTGTTTTGAATAGTGAATTTATGTTACAAAAATGTTATATAAAACGAAAAGCCCTTTGTACATTGTATTTACAAGGCAAAAAAACCCAGTTTTGTTTATTTTTTAAAGTAAAACTGAGTGAGCAACTGCGTGTGGACAGTTTGCAATTTCTGTAGTAGATATTGTGGGAGTACTACATAAAGGTCATTAGCATAATCCAGTTGAGATACCACCAAAGCCAGAAGAACCGTGATCCTAACAGGCAAAGAGAGGATTCACAGACATTGGCCATGCACACAATCCAAAGCATCTACCGAATTCCAAATGTTTTTGGGTTTGTAAAGTTAGTAGTCTGTCGATCTTGACAACCAAGTTTCTCCCTACTTCAGTTTGAGCGTTAGGAGATGAGCTTCTCATCTGGCCAGTGAGGTTGTAAGTCAAAGGTAAAATTGTGTTCGAAGTTAAGAATCTCACTCTTATCAGTGATGCACTTGAGTTGATTAAAACCCAACCACTGAAATACTGCAGATAAGCAGGGTTTAATGGTGTCTTGATTGATTGGCTCATCCTGCTTGAAGGCAAAGAGTAACAGAGTATCATCAGTGCAACATACTATCCTGGCCCCAAAGGACTTGACCAGGGTAGCCAAGGAGTCAAGGGTAGCCAAGGAGTCCTATAGATGTTAAACATGATTGGGCTAAGGGCTAAGCCCTGGGGCACTTCTACTGAGACGTTAATCTTGATATAGAAAAAAGGTGGCAACCAGACCTCTTGGTGTCTGTCCTCAAGAAAGGAGGCCAGCCATCTTAACACTTTGTTCTTAATGCCAATGTCAGACAGCCGGGTAAGAAGCCTGGAGTGCAGGGCCTTATCGAAAGCTGCAGCGAGGTCTAGTAAAACCAGGACAGCTTTGCCACCAGCATCTAAGGTGAATGTAATCTCTTCAGTCACCTCCATAAGGGCAATCTCTGTGCTGAATCTGGGCCTGAACCCTGACTGGCTAGGATGTGGAAGCCTATTTGACTCAACGTAATTTGAGAGCTACCGATTAACAAACCTCTCAACGATTTTTGATGGAGCAGACAGCAGAGAAATGAGTCTATAGTTACTTGGAAAATTTGGATCTGTATTCGGATTTTTGCAGGAGTGGCAGAATATTAGCCTGCTTCCAAGTGGAGGGAAATGGAGTGTGTTTTATAGTGCAGTAAGCAGCTGAAAACAATTAGCCAAAACACCTCAGGTGTGTTATGCTAGCATCCATCCAAAAGCCACAGGAAAAGTACAATGTTTAACTTGTCCTGCAACGGAATTCTTCCATCAGGAATCCGCCACTGGGACAACACCAGCACAACTGAAAAATCTAAATTGGCTCGGTGTAATCCCACAACTCTGATGGTAATGGAATAATGTTAGCTAGCAGAGAAATCCGCATCATCGATGAAGGTGAGCAGCTTACGCGACAAAAAACACTCTGTCAATGAGGATGGATCAGCCAGCCAACATCTAAATAGGGTGGTTGGGAATCCATCAGTTTGACAGAATACTTGTAAATGCCCACATGGAGGGACAGCAGGAGTCCGATCAAGATCTAAATCAGGCCCAAAGTTTTGAACAAGCATTGTCATGCTCATCAATTACTCCATCACCCGAGTCCAGTATTTTCCTGAGCTAACGGCAGTCCCACAGTGTATACTTAAATGTGCCTACAAATATGTAACCACTGAGGGTTTCCAGGGTATCAGTCAGCGCAAACTTCATGATTAGTTCTCTTGTGAATTACACTCTATGAAGCAACTTCAACAGTATTAGGCAAATCCCTGTCCGGATGACTGCCTCCCTTGGTGCCTGCAGTATTTCACTCCATTCTTTATCTGTTAAGTCCCCAAAATCCCATTACTAGTTCTACCTCAGTCTCTTCAAGGCATCGCGTGAGTCACTTTTTATTTTCCTGTTCAAGAGGGAAATTGCTTTATTTTTTAGGGGCTCAGCTACGATTCGATCCTCCAGAGGATACAGTCCTCTTTTTTTCTATCTTTCGGAATATCCTTTTTGTATGGTATGTCTAAGCCTCAAATATTTAAATATCTTCCCATCTGGCATCTTGTATTCATCCTTAAGGGTCTGTATTTTATTCAAGGCAGTGTTCTCCCACACATACCCCATTTTACTGATACCTATTCATTCCCAACCTACAAATTCCATTAATTGAACGTTTCAGGTAGCTACTGGGAATCCCACATTTGAGACTTTTGATAAGATTGATTGCTATGACAGTTGTCAGAGAGCCCTATCCCATATCTACATCACTACATTAGTGTATACCGGCAACCTATGACCACATAATTTTTCCATAAATAGCCACTAGGTAGCCCCACATTCCCATCCAGTATCTTTTTTTTCTAACTAAGTGTTCTTTCCGGGCAGAGTATACCCAAGTGTCATTTTTTGAGTGGACCAGTAGTAAATCTTAATATTGGGCAGAGCTATGCCTTCATCATATACCCCGCAAGTCAATTTAGACAACACAATTTGTGGGGTGCCATCCCTTCAGACTAGCCATCTAAGAACCCCATTCATGCTCACAACATAAGGCATGTTCTGTAGTGGATTTATGAATGTGGAGAGACTATCATTTCAAATATCTCTGCTTTCCCAACCATTGAAGGTGGCAGGGTCTTCTAAGAGATGGCATCGTCCCTACATTTCTCAAAGACTCTGTAGAGATTTTGTTTCAGGACACCCTCTAGGTACTTTGTGATGTACATGCCCAGATAGTAAAAACCTTGTCGACATATCCATAGTTGTGTCTTCAGTAGAGGCCTGGAAACTCAGGCCGACAGGGGATAAACTAATGACCAGTTAATATGGAATCCACTATATTTCCCGAATACCTGTATCATCTGCATTATTCTATCTATGGAAAGTTACTGATCGGAGACATACAGCAGAATATCATCCCTGTGCAATGAAATCTGCTTCTCGCAGGTGTTGCCCTATCTGAAGTGCCGTACTAAACGATCCTCCCTCACCCAACAGGCAAATGGTTCCATCGTCAGATTGAAGACCAACAGAGAGAAAGGGCACTGCTGCCTATCACCTTGGTGTAGTGTAAACATCGTAGAGTAACACCCATTCACCTTAACACATACAAGAGGGTCTTAATAGAACAATTTCACCAATTTAATGAATTCTGAACCAAAGCTCATCCTAATGCACTTGAAAGAAAAAGGAACATTCAAGAAAGTCAAAAGCAATTAAAGCATCCAGCGACTCCACTACTGTCGGTTCAGCCAACATCAACAGTATATGCCATATATCCATACAATCGTATGAAATGCATGTGTTCCAGATCTGCCATTTCCAGTGTCAGCCTGGTTGCCGGGACTTTGAACACTAGTTTAGTCTCAGTATATAGGAGAGATATTGGCCTTTAACACAGGAAACAGAGGTGTGAAAGGCCTGTGGCTAACAACAATCATTGCTGAGTGAGACTCTTCAACCATGGACCCCTCTTATTAAGCAACGTTGTACTTAGGAGATGAGGTGCTATCATGCTGGCGACACTCTTATAGACCTCTACTGGTAGGCCATTAGGTCCAGGAGCCTCACCAGATGGGAACATCTTAATTGTTTCTTCTATTTCCTCTGTCATTATCTGTGCATCAAGGACAGACCTATCTATGTCCTTGAGACGTGGCATTGAAAAATGTACGCGTAATTCCCTCATCTCTTCATCTGAGTTCTAAGAGTCAAAAGCATATAAGTTTCAATAGTGGTCTGCAAACGCCTCAGTAATACCAAGACGATACATACCTGAACTTGTCTAGATCACCCTCACCCATCTTGCCTCCACCTCCATCTTGCCAAGCCATGCCAGACACTTTCCAGCTTTATTGACCACCTCATATAGTCTCTTTCGAATTACCAAGCATTCACTATGGGCTACATTAGAAGTCAGCTCTTGGAATTCATTGTGTTTAATGTCTAATCAGTGGTGTACATCATCCCATGGTTGCTGAATAAATTGCTGTTCAAAAAGTATTATATGTTCCTATTCCTTTTTTGTCTCTTTTGAAATATCCTTTTGTAGGGCATTCCAAAGCCTCAAGTATCCTCCCATCTCTGTTTGTGCTAAGCAGAAACTAGACAAACCCCCTACCCTTGCAATAACCCTTTATACAGCTCCCACAGGTTAAGTCTCGACTTCACATATGTTCCATTTCATTGCAGTGTCATTAAAATGGAGAAACTCAACAATTATCTCTCTGTGTTTTAGTGCCCATATGTCTAATCTCCAGCCACGATAATCCGTCTTCTGTGAAGTTCCCATCACCATCAAAAGAGATGAATGATCTGAGATCGCACTGGCTAGAAATTGAGCATTCGAGTAGCAATGTACATATGAGATCTATGTGAACAAATATTCCAGCCTAGAGTAAGGGTCATAGGCACCAGAGTAAAAGGAGAATTGTGACACAGCTGGATTATGTCTTCTCCATATATCTACTAGGCCATAGATCTCCAACATCCATGCCTTGATGATGCCTTTTTATTGCATCACCCATTGTGAGAATAAAGTCTCCCCTCAGAAGCAGCAGACCATGTAGCAACTGCATCAGAAGTGCACCAAGCTTGTCGACTCAACCCACATGTAGGCAAAGTTGCAGGTAAATTGAGCTTATCACAAGCTTAATACCATTCCATTTCCCAACCATAACTGCATAGAGGCCCAAAGGATCTTTCACCACACATATTTCAAACAAAGGGTGATTTTCCTAATCAGTATCACTACCCCTCTAGAGTTAGAGAAGTAGCCTGCGTGCACCACTAATGAGTACCCACTCCTAGACAGCAAATGGCATCTCTCCCACTTCAGGTGGCTTTCTTGAGTACTAACTTAGGTGCATGACATCTGAGATATTGAAACACAGCTCCACTTTTTATCTTGTTGCCCAGGTCATTCACATTCCAAGTGACTACTACAGTGGTTCACCAACCTGCTTTATATTGTTGTACATCATCATTTCCCATTCGCAGCTTACCTCCTTTATCGGATTGCCATCCACATATTCAATTGGGTTCACACACACACTGCAAAAATAACAATCAACTTATTGAGCTTAGATAACTTCTTGAAACTCCCTCTCTCCAGTAACCCTTCTACCCCCCCCCTCCCGATGATGCAGGAACAAAACTACCCACCACCCAATTCACTGGGAGTCTCTAGCCCCAAACAAAGTGAACCATCCCCAAACTGGCTGATTAATCAAACCCGAAAAAATACAAGGCTTTTTTAGAGCCACATCCCCATTGTTTTGTACATGTCAGATCTAGTTAACATCCTACATTTTCCATTCACTGGCACTGCTGTTAAATATATTTCCCTGTTGTAGAAGGCCATCTCAGTTTATGTCGAAATGTTCCTGTGCAACCCCAGGCAGAGTCATTCCATTGCACAAGCTCCAACGTCAACCCTGGACAAGGGACCGATCCGTTGCCCCCAAGATCCTCAGGTTTAATTTCCTAATTCCCCTCCAGTAGCAACCTTAGATCCAGCAGGAAGATTAGGGCCCTCACAGTCTTTATGTTCCTGTTGTAATTGTAAAAGGGTCAGCCCCGAAGTAGCAGGGTCTCCATTAGTTGCAGATACAGTGCGATCAGCTTTTTGAGGGCAGTCCCCAGCCAGCATCCCTGGTAAAGATCCCCCTAATAGTCCTCCAACCCTCTAGCCAGTCTCAAGCATCCTCAGGGGTACGGAAAATCCAGGTTTCCCCTTCACAATAATTTGCAGTTTTGCCAGGAAAAACATACTATTTTTATTCAGATGGTCACATTTTCTTATTGAAGATCCTCTTGCCTCCTACCCACTTGTAGGATAACATCCTGATAGTTGAATATTCAGGCAATAATATGATTTTTCAGGCTGGCCAGACCAGGCCATTTTGGAGGTACCAGGGCTCTATGAGTTCATGCCACAGAAAAGAATCAAGAGAGTCTTTTATTGTTTAATAGATTTGGAATCCAATAATTTGGGTCCTCGGCTCCTTCTGGCACTTTCACTAGGCAGATATTTTGGCGTTAGGATCGCCCCTCCGCATCTTCCTGTCTCCACTGTGTTGCATCCATCTCTTTCATGAGAGACATAACCACTGAGTGCAGAGATTACGCCATCTTCACTCTGTCACTGATCTTCCTTAGATCCATGTGAAGGAGACCAATTTCCACTATGACGGTGTCAATCTTGGATTCCTGGATCATTTGGTATCTTTAACACCCATCATCATATCTCACAAAATAAGTTCCTATGATTTAATCTGTCTTTCCTCGTTCCCAGGGACCCACAATTCATCTTCTGGCTGGCTCCGTAGGAAGGTGTAGTTGTCGATTCTGTTATGTTGTATCTTATTTTCTACCTTGTTTTTCGCAATGGCAAAGGGGTCAGTAGATTCAACTCGCACTGCAGCTTGTATTACCATGGTCAGGAGGAGGTAGTAGCCAGTGTCAGCAATTACTAACAAATGGGGTTCTCTTCTGTGGTCCCCCATCACAGAATGTAATGGTTAAGGGGGTATACTCACCCTCGCCTGCCACTGGAAGCCCAATGAGATAGCTAGTAGAAAAAACAGGTCACCACTCAGGTAAACATTGTTTAGCATAAATGCGATACAACGCATGCCATTACAACGCGGGCGTTACAACGACCGCGTTGTCACATTGCATACCACTACAACGCAAGTTGGAACAACAACTTGCTGTAGGGGGCAGAAGGGGTTGGATTTAAAATCCAACACCTTCCGTGCTGTTGCACAGACTGGAGTTGGAACAGTAAATTATACTATTCCAAAATCAAGCGCCCCCCCCACAGCAAGATGTGTTCCAACTTGCCTTGTAATGGTATGCGATGTAACATCGCAGTCGTTGCAACAACTGAGTTGTAATGGCATGCGTTCTAAATGCATGAGAACTAACGTAGCTTATTCCACCGCTCAGCATATCATCACTCCACAATAGCCATCCTCACAGTAACAGCGTACTGTGCTTTCTGGATTGCAAGGCCCAGACACCAGTCACCTGTTAGCACAGCCCCTGTCTTCCAGTGCAGGACCCTCATACACGTCATCTACTGTCCCGAAGTTTCTTTCTCCACTCCCAGCAAGAAGTGTAAGAGTGCAGCCTGCTCACCTCCTGGGGACGCGCGCCACTGCATCCACTCTCTGCCCCACAATACAGGGCACAGTCATGGCCTGTCAGCCATGGAGGGTGGGCACGGCCTCCACCGCAGTGTTCAGGATGTCAAGAATCAGACATCCCTTGAAGGAGAAGGCAGTCTCTGACCCGCTGACAGCAGCAGCACACTTTCCAATGATTCTTCTTTCAGGATGAAGGCTTTTTAATCAGGAAAACTCGAATTATTAGCAGGCTGACATAGGAGCTACTTTAGGATTCCACCACGTGCTCGGCGCCCTGCTCCCTAATACCCCTCCCCCTAAGTTTTTGAACTCTTGGGCACTGGCTGGAATTTCTCTGTTCCCTCTGTGGGCCCACTACTAACTGGAGCTCTACTCTGCTAGCTACATATCTTCAGTGCCAAGCTAAAATATACCAAGGTAAAGATCACTTTCAAGGCTTCTTTAATAGCTGGTGGAACGTTTACTCTAATTCGCATAGATTATATTTATCCTCCAAGAAATTCCCTCTTTCCCTTAAAGTGAAAATCTTGGAACTATGGTCTGGTGTTCTACCTTTGCAAAAAAGAGTATTCCGTTTCAGGTTAGTACTTACGTCTTTTAAACTTCTTATTGTCACCTGTAAATTGAACATTATTAATAAAACTGATGGTTATTCCGACCTAACTTTACTCCATTAAGCTCTCACCTATTTTCAGTAAGAACAAATAAACTTTGTTAAACAGCACAAGCGATATCAACAATGTGTTTTTGACTATTGTTCCCAAAAAGCTGTTTCAGTCTTTAAAGCATTTTGCTATTACTTTTTCATATGGGTGACTCTTGTAATCCATGGGTTAGGATTCTTAAGATTCTTTTCCTTGTGCTCTGTGGGCTTTCTGCATATCAGTGCCTGTGAACAGTGTAGGGCTGGCCAATAGGGAAAACTGGCATTGCCTGATAGGCTAGTCTAACAGATAAGGTTGTGGGCCGTTTTTGTTTTGGCATTTTGTGGGCCTGTTTTGTGGTCTGCTGGGCCGGTTTTTACTGTTGATTTGCATGATATGAAAACAAACATTGCCTGCAACAAGCTCACAGTTAAAAACTGTTGCAATCTGTGAACATGGCCCACTTTTTTAGCTTTCTAATTTACTAATGGGGTCCATTTTATTTGGGTACATTGTATGTCTTTAAACAAATCAGGTCAGGATAGCATGGAATCAAGGAGAGAAAACATGCAGAGACCACAAATCTGGGTAAAAGGTAGATTTAGTAAACATGCAAGGGAGTTACCTTACAAACAATGGTATACCTTGAAAAAAGGCGGCGGATGATGACATTCATGATGCCTCAGTATATTTTATTGTTCATATTCCTTCCAACTCTTTCCACAGGGGAACTTGTCCAATGGAACTAACATGACAGGGATTGATAACTAATTCTAATTACCCTTTTCATCACGTACATAGTGTCATGACTAAAGCCTGGTGTTTTTAGGTTCCAATCCTTCTGTATTGCTTACATCTCACAATAGCCAGGGCAATGTAAATGTGTGTGCAGAATGTTAAATGTCTGCCAGTAAGCAACCATACCAAATCTTTGGGTGTAGTAATTAACCACACAGTTTTTATTTATTTCAGCTTCGTTCTATCCCAAAACAGCAGTGCCAGAGATGACTAGTGCTATTGCTTGTTATTTTGTCCACAAAATCACTAATAGCATGGTTTTAGAGAGGACAAATTTCCACACACAGTTGATCATGAGGAATGTCTATGACTTATACAGGCAGCACTAGAGTCACAAACACATTGACTATCCAATGAATGTAAAGAGTGTCACTGTAGGGCCTTATGTAGTTTGGTGAATTGAATAATTCATAACAAAAATGAAGGATGTCCTGTCCACCATATCAAAAGTGCATTATAGCCTGTGGCACGTTTAATATTGTGGATGAGTTAACCACCATGTTTGTAACAGAATACACCATGCATCAAGCTCTTAAAACGTCCTTTAGTCTTGGGACTCTATTACGAGTCTGGCAGTCCATGGACAACCAAACGCATGGGGGTGTGGTTGCAGCAGTCTTCCAGCCGCCCCATTATGATCAGCCATTCCCTGGCGGTGTTGCTTGACAGGACCGCTGCCGTCCCGGCAAGCATATTGTTAAGTCCATGCCATGCAGGAACTGTTTTTGGTGTTCCCATTGCAGTGGCCAATTTTAGAGGCTCTGCCATGGGAACACCCAAAAAAAGCCTGCCAGACAGGAGGAAACTACTAAACTGGTGGGTGGGCTCACCACGTGTTTGGCGGTGCAGCGGTGGGGCACACCCGGCACAGCACCTCCAAACTCGTTATCAGTTACTTAATCTTGTTAATGTGGGGGAGAAAATGAAGGTTTAGTACCCGCCATAACAATTGTTTATGTTTTTGGGTACTTGAATTTCAAAGATAGAACCGCAAATAAAATGATCTTCAGGAGGTAGGATTACAGAGCCTGAAAAAGACCCATCCTGTACTTGAGTCATGAAAGGGGAGTTACCTGATGAACAATGCCACTAATATGAGTGAGAGTTTGTGTGCTTTTTAACATAGAGAACGAGTTGACAAAGGTGAGATTCCAGACCTTAATCGGAGTCTGTGTACAAATTAATTTCCTTTCACTTTGATTTTATGAATGACGTTTGTTTGCTTTCACAACATGATAAATTAAGATCAGATACCCAATGAAATCTGGCTTGGTGAACATAGTGAAGGAATGCACACCTTCTTTATTGCGGTGTTTCCTCTGCTTGAAGTGATGATCATCAAAAGAACGCGTGCTTACTGGTAAAGTGCCTTGCCCTACTGGCACATGCTGAAAATCCAAATGATGAGGAACGACATTTCGTGCCAATTCCAGTCGCACAGCGAATATGCAAATACTGCTTCTATGTAATATGCTTGTCCATTTTGCTCCTATTAAATCAACGTATAATTCCGATGTTTAAAATGCTTTTTTGGTGCTTTTTATGAATCCACATGTAAGGTATCACGCTATTTACGATAGCTTCCAATGTTCGAGATGTTACCATCCCGACCTCTTTCCCGAACACGACGAAAAACGCATGATTTGTCCAAGGCAATATTCTTCATTGTAACCCAATGCATTTCGAGCTTTAACAAGCCCTTCTTCAGGGGTAACTGCAAAAAGTTTTTTTAAAAAGACGCCATCACTAAATTGTCATGGACTATAGTACATGTGATATCAAGGACAATGTAGTAATGGCGTTTTAAAAAAATTGTTATTTGCACTTACCCCTGCAGAAGGCTTTGTTAAAGCTCGAAATGCATTGGGTTACAATAAAGAATATTGCCTTGGACATATCATGTGTTTTTCGTCGTGTTCGCGAAATAGTTCCGATGGTCACATCCCTAACATTGGAAGCTATCGTAAATAGCATGATACCTTACATGTGGATTAATAAAAAGCACCAAAAAAGCATTTAAACATCATATTTATACATTGATTTAATAGGAGCAAAATGGACAAGCATACTACGTAGAAACAGTATCTGCATATTCGCTGTGCGACTGGAATTGGCGTGAAATGTCTTTCCAATTGGTGTCGGATTTTTCTTGTGTCAGATTTTCATTTTATTACTGTTTGAGGTACTGAATAAGTACTTTACACATTGCCTTTAAGTTAAGCCTGACAGCTTTTGTGGTAAGCAACCAGTGGGGTAAAGCACTGGTGAACTTGAGGTTTGCTAGTGTTTCTCCCTGACAAGAATTGTGGTTGCAGATTAAGTAGAGTTTGACCCAGCTCAACCAGTAACTCAATTTCCTACCATAACAATATGTGAACAATTGCACTTCTGCCAAAACATCCTGCAGACTTCGTCTTTGTATGGTTATTTCTGTTAGCCAATGAATGATACAACAGACAAGAAAGCCATGCAAACTAATTCACAAGATCTTTCTATTTCACAGAGAAAAAAACAAGTGAGCATTTATTTGTTGTGCACATTTAAGGCCTGCTATGTTAGGAACTACAAAACCAAGTCATATATATCCATTTCTAATTTGTTAATTAGCTTTCACAATTCTTCCCTCTAATAATTGAAAAATATCCCATCATCGCAACATCACAACTTCCTTGCCATCATATCTGACTATTTAGACTCTTAAACTTTTCAATCTATCACATTCTTCAGTTTTATTCTAATCCTGTGTGATTTTTGCTTTGGTGGTTCTTTTTGTCTTCATCTTGCCAGTGCACTTCATTTTCAGAAACATGCTAACATTAAGTCCACAAATTTTAATGGCAAGATGAATGCATAACACAACTAACGCAACCAATAATACTACACCACGGGCCATATGTACAAATCATTTTTCTAGTCGCAAGTGAACCAATCCACAGAATCAGGCCAGTTGCAATTGGAAAATGTTTTTCCAAACATTTACAAAATTCAAAATGTGATTCTGTAACCAGTTACACAATCGCATTTTGCATTTGTGCTTTGGTATTTGTAAGGGTCTTGTTTAGGTCTCCCTTCCAAATACCGACTTGGTACTGTATGTATTACTGGTTTGTGACCAAATCCCTGTTACAAATCAGTAATACCTTACCACCAGTTTAAAACTGGTGGCAGCCAATTTGCAAAGGTGAATGGGTCCCTAGGGGACTTTCTTATTTTCTTTTTAAATGCATCCCATGTTCCTTTAAGGAAAATGGCTTCATTAAAAAAAAAAAGTTTGCTTTATTAAAAAGCAATCACAGACATGGTGGTCTGCTGACCTCAGCAGGCCACCATCCCTGTGATGGCTCTGATTCCTAAAGGGTCGCAAACTGCAAACTACCTCATTAATGTTATTGAGGTAGGTCAATTTGCGACCCACAAGGAATCCCTAAATGAAACTCAATGAGTTTCATACATTAGGAATACCGATTTCTTCATTGAGATTCGGAGCGAATCGCAATTAGGAGATAGATATTCCTAATGTTTGTCCACATGGCTTGAAGTGAGATAGCAACTACTAGTACCACCCATTTACCCTAGCACCCAGCCCTTAACCAGTCTGATCCCAGACTCCAGGTTCTATTCATGGGTGAACTTCTTGTGCATTGTTTGTCAAATTCGTAATATGCCTATTACTATCCTGACAATTGTCTGAAACACATGTATGGCATTGAGTCTCGATTACCTTACAAACTCCTACCTCTGTTGCCAGAAGCATATCTAAATCCATTTGATTTTAATTATCATACCTCTAATTGCAAACTTCTCTTCATGAATGCAGTTAAAACACTTGCTGGATTATTTGCTAAATGCTCTATTAAAGCAATTGATATAAGAGCAATCAAGGCAGAGAAAACATTCAGAATATTTTGCCCTAAACTATTATGATCCACTGTACTATAACACATATCTTCTAAACTTTTCACATAATAGATTTTAGGAAACACATGGTAAATATTAAGTACTTGTGCAGTGTGAAATAAGCAGTTTCTGTATATATGTGATAGACATCAATAAATGTGGGATTAACTCCTAAAAGTATCTCTATATCTACTATTTTCTATTTTGACTTAACTATTTTCTCATTGTGTGTCCAACACATATGTATTTTTTCTTCTTCGAAAGCCTTAAACAAGGTTGTATTTGTGACTTTTTAATCACTGCTTTTTCTTTAGAATTAGATCTCAACACTCCGGAACATGCAACTTTAAAATTCTGTTTTTGATTATTATATATTTTTTTAAATCGATGCTCCATTTCCTTTAATTTGCACACATCATGAATGTAAAAGAAAAATTCTTAATGTTAGCTCTTTTTATATTGGCACTGTGAAACGTTATAGGAACTGGTAACAACTCAATTCCCCCAAGATTTGTAATAGCTGGCAACTCAACTATTGAAACAACACAATTTGTGTAAACTTCCCCTGAGAATGCCAAGATGGCGACTAGGTAAGTCTCATTGAGAGGAGCTCCGCTATCCTCGACTGCAACAAAGAACCTAGCACATCTCTCAGGACTCTCCACTGCCTGCAGCTCTGTTCGCTGGGCTGGAAATGAGGCGATGCAGTGAACTCTCTTGAGGCCACGGCACACCACAGAACCATGGCCTACTAGAGACGCCATGCAAGAAACCGTGAACCAATGCACCTACCTGGACAGAGAAAAGGATAGGCCCTCGGCGTAGGGCCTCCCTTTTACATATAGAGCTCTCGATATCTCAACGGAGTGAGGAACTCACCGCACCTACTCTGTCCCACTGAAGGAGACCAAAAGACGCGTCCCTTGCAGAAGTGCACGTGGGCACAGCCTGCTGCTGCAGGAGGGACTGTGAGAAGCTGATGATCTCCTTGGGAGGCCACGCTGAAGTATTTAAAGGCAATTTGGGTCCCACCAGCATATAGCCCAAGAACGTTTCACTGGCCTACACAATGTTAATTAGATAACCTCCTCACCATAGCTGAGATTCTAAATTAAAGCAGCCTGCACAGGACTCTCAGCACTGGAGGGGTGCATCAGTGACGTGATTCCCCTGCCTAACCAGAAATCCATGGGGAGGAATTGTCGCTGTGGTGACTTAGTGTGTAGTCCCAGGCTACCCCCTCATCTCTTTCAGAATTGGCTTTCCACCCTGATGTACCGAGCAGCTGGTGGAGGTTGCGAGCGGGGAGGACATACCCCTGGAAGAGAGCAGAGCCGGGGTGGCATAGGCTCGTTCAGTGATAGATCTCCCCCTGGCATCTCCTCTAATCTCAACAGCTTTTTAATCACTGTTCCCTGCCAAATATAAGTGCCCTGCGAGAGCCAGAAAGGGAACTCCTGTAACCTCTGAGCAAGCAAAGCGTTCAGCAGAGTGACCCACTCTCATGGTACGTCCAAAGCAAGATATGGCTAGGTTCAAACTGGAATGGCATGGTGAGCAAAAAAACGATGAATTTAAGCCCAGATCTCTGTACTGGGGTGAATGTATGACATTGTTCTGCATTCTGTCCATCAACTGTTGTTTTTGCATTTGTCACCCCGAGTGGGACGGGTATGCTCAGACGTGAGTCCCGTGCTCTCCATGCCACTTGGAATCAAGCTATCCTGGCTAAAGAGGGGTGAAACCCCGAAACCGGTCCTAGGATGCTTGTTTCCAGTCCAGGTAGGACCTGGCTTGGCAATTCAGGCTGGACTGTTCCCATGAGGCACAGGGTCAAGACTGATTTGCATATGGGTAGGTTCAAACTGGAATGGCATGGTGAGCAAAAAAACAATGGATTTAGGCCCAGATCTCTTTACTGGGGTGAATGTATGACATTGTTCTGAATTCTGTCCATCAACTGTTGTTTTTGCATTTGTCACCCAGAGTGGGACGGGTATGCTCAGACGTGAGTCCCGTGTTCTCCATGCCACTGGAACCAAGCTATCCTGGCTGAAGAGGGGTGAAACCCCGAAACCGGTCCTAGGATGCTTGTTTCCAGTCCAGGTAGGACCTGGCTTGGCAATTCAGGCTGAACTGTTCCCATGAGGCACAGGGTCAAGACTGATTGGCATATGGCTAGGTTCAAACTGGAATGGCATGGTGAGCAAAAAAACTATGGATTTAGGCCCAGATCTCTGTACTGGGGTGAATGTATGACATTGTTCTGCATTCTGTCACTCAACTGTTGTTTTTGCAGTGGTGGCAGCACCCAGTTCTCAGAGCAATGGAATAAAGGGAGAAACACTATGCCCCACTGATATATCCCTTTAACATACACTAGCCGACCACTCCCACAGGTTTGATGGAATCCTGACTGCAGTGCTAGACATTAAAACCTCTCAACCCGACAATTGATGCGCTAAGGATAGACTTGGGTGTGCTGAGGGAAGATCATAAAAAATTTAAGGAATGAGTTGAGAACTCGGAGTCGACTCTGACCACACTCTGACCAACTGTTGTGGACAGAAGTGCATTCATTAAGGCCCTGCAGTGTGAAGTAGATTTACTTTGACAGCCTGCTGAGGATCAGTAAGGCAGGTCTCAATGCAATTATGTACAGATAGTAGGTCTTCCAGAACAAGCTGAGGGCCCCAGTATGCAACTCTATCTTGAGGACTGGTTTTCGTACAAGATATTGCAAGGCAAGCACTTGACCTTCTCTGTGGAACGGAGCCCTTCCATGAGCAGTGGTTGCTCATCTTTTCAGCTATAGGATAGGGATCATATCTGTCAGGTCACCCGTGCAAAGGGCCCTTGGACCATTGAAAACTCCCAAGTCAATATCTTTCTAGACTACTCTGTGGAGGTAGAGCGGCGAAGATCTTCATTCCTCCCCGTGAATCAATGCCTCTGGGAGTACAACATCAAATATTCTTTACAGTTTCCTGCTAACCTCAGGATAATGCATTCTACCTCCACTCCAGAGAAGTCAGATCTATTCACTGAAGTGAAGGCATAGCACTGTCATAAATCCATAACAGACAGAAAAAGGTAGGCCTATGAAAGGAACAAGTTGTCTGGGAATGGACCCAGGCAGTTGTGAAAGAAGAACAACTTGTGGGGACCCCTTCACTTACCACCTCAGAGAGTGTTGCGGGGTTCTGCATATACACAGAACTATGCGCAGGAAAATAGAACCTCTGTGTATAGGGGCTGAACCTTCCTACCACCTTAGTACCCAAAATCCCCAAACCGACTAGCTATGGTGTCTCTTTTGTTCTCCTACATAATCATGAAGCTACAAATGATTAGACAACCCAGAACACAACAATCCCGACTCTCTCAGTAATCGCAGTAGCAAGACGTACACTTTCGCTCACTCACTCGTACTTGTCCACAATAAGAATTGACAGAGTCACTGTTGTAGTTCAAAATGTTTATTTTAAGTATTGTGCTCTATAATGCAGTATACGAGCCACTATCAGCAGCATAACGCATAAACCTAAAACAGTTAGCCTTGTTGCAATTCCAAAGAATATAAAGGGGGGTGTCATCATTTATAGACAGTGGATAAAGCGCTATAAGGGCTAACCACCCTCACCTTGGTAAGAAGAAGTTTTATCATCTAAAGGAAGATCTCTGGGCTTTGTCAGCAGACCCCACACCTTAGGGCCTAGATGGAAGTTTTACATCATAGGAACATCATAGCTGTTCTCCCTGGAAAGGTCCCTCTCCAAGTGTGTTTTAGAACAACATGCATCCCCATAACATCAAAGCACGAGTTTCCAGCTGGGCATCTGTGTTAGCATGTTTTGTCTAGGTGCTAGGGATTGACCAAAATGGAATAACAAGGGGTATTGTTTATCGACCTTGCACATCGTGTTCAGACTAAACTCCCGGAACTAACAGAGAATGCAGAAACCAGACAGTTCTCATGTGAAAAGCACAAATAGAGTCTTGCTAAATAAAGTAATGCAGTAATGTGGGCAAAAGCAGCATCATGGCAGCGGAGCTCAACGCTAACTTAGCAGTGTCGACAATGACCCTAACAGCCATATAACAAGAGTGGGAGACTGGATGACGAGACATCGGACATGGCTCTGTCATAGGTGGGCATGTTGTTCGGGAGGCCCTGCTGTCACCTCTCAGTCGGCCGAAGATCTGATATGAACTCCTTGCACTGGTTAGACTAGTTGTTTCCTCTGGGCTTCTGTGAGTAATATGTAGTGTGTCATAGATGGGAGGCCTTCATTTTTTCTCTGGTGGCTGAGGGTCGCGGGCACCTGCTCGAATGGTTGCTGTTTCTGCTACAATGCCACCCACTACACCTCTTCACACAGTTATACAGAATTGACTTATGTATAACTTGGTTGCTTGTTGCATTGTAGTGCTATTGGTAGAGCACTCGTTGGTGCTCTGCCATGGGATGAGGTTTCATGTTTAAAGCTTGCTTATGTTACTTCTTTTGCTACTCTTTTCTTTTGTTGAATGTTATTAGACAGCATGCGGTCCTACAAGGTGGCAGGTTTGTTGGTGAGGCAGGGATGAGATGACGAGGGGCTCTGCCACAGGTGTTCACTCACTAGCTGCAGATATATGACAGGAAATTACACAATGGTTGGGACGCAAACTTAATTGTGACCTGCTATGCTAGAGGGCTGGCTGGGTATGTTAAGTGATATTGCATACATCAGTATTTACGCAGACGCAAGATACATGTCGCACTCCTCCAGGAGAACAACCTTACGGCTTCTGCTCTGGAGGGGGTGCATAGGTGAGGCACATTAGTGGGAACTTGACCAGAAGGATGAAAGAATAGATGGAAGGGTGAATTGATGTATGAAAGGAGGATGAAAGTGGAAGCAAGTCTTCTAAAGTGGGTCGGGTTTGCTCGCTTTATTTGCGCGGTGTGATTAATGTCATTTTTCAGGTGGGGAGCCATTTACATTTTCTGTCTTCTCACTTGCATATTTTTGCTGCCTGGTAACATGGCTTGCTACGGTCATGTTCATGCTGTGTCAATGATGATGTTACTGTTGTACGCAATTCCTTACATAATCCGTCTGTGTGTAGTGTCTAAATGCATTAGCCGTTCTGTAGGATGTACGTTTAGGATGGCAGATAATTCAGTTCCTGATTCTCAGTCCCCCTGAATGGTAGGACTTACAATCATTGTTTCTCTAATGAAACATTCATTTGTATTTTTATGCAATTGGCTTTTCGTCAAATGCTCTTTGCAAATTAGACTTTCGGTCTTTTTGTAAACTTCTTGCATGCCATCTAGATGCTGTTTCACTGAAGGGCAGGAATAACAAATCCTTTAAAATGCACCCCAATTAAAAAGAATTGTTGCTACGTTTTAACTTGGGGGGAGGAATAAACTAACTGAATAAAGCCAACCTTTCTTGATCGAAGAAAGCATTGCCAGAGCTTGTCTATCTAGTTTTGAAGAACGGAGAGTTTTCCAAAGGACGACGCAGACTTTAATGAGAACAGGGCTAACAGAGTCAGCCCCATGAAAAAATAGTATACAATTGGAAAATAAACCAAGAAAGCATAAGAGCTTTGTGATTTAACGAGGTCCATTTTGGTCCTGCTTCAAATGTTCAAGGTTTCTGCTTGGTGTTATTCGATGTGTGTCAAATATTTCGATCATATTCAGTTTTGCAATCTGTGGCTGCTGGGCTAGCCTCAAAAACAAGTCTGATGGTAAAGTCGCTCATGCGGTGATCTGATTTAGAAAGGTGCCCGCCCGCTGGCATTTCCATAAATCTGTTCTCCCATTTATGGCCGTCTCCTGGGGACATTAGTATCAATCTGTGAATGGTCAGCCAGGCTTGATGGTTTCATTCGGGTTACCAGTGAAGCAACCTTGCTTACATATCTTTCTCTGCCTCGTTCGTTTACATGGCAGTGATGAGGAGCATGGCGGTAATTGTAGGAGCACAGTAGTGTGCTCGTGGATGGCTGAGTGATGCTTTCGACCCATAATGGAACCCCGTTTGCAGTTCAATTCCTATAGCTTTAGTCGCTTGGGGACACCTTAGAAAATTGGTTAAAACGAAACAAAAAGCAACAAAAAATAAATACTTAGTATTTTTGTAAAAAAAAGAAGAAAAAAAAGAAAAACAAAGTGGCAAATGCAAACAATGGGAGTAGCTAGAGAACAGAAAGAGGAATCGTTGTTTTCCCTTCATCATTTTTTTTCTGGATAAAATGAATGATTATTTACAGTTTGTTAATCTGCAAAGCACTACGGTAATATTAATGGGACCATTAGGATACCTGTTATATTTGCATAAAGAAAAATAATGATATTATAAATGCCATAGCATGTAACGCATGTTAGAAATGTGAATTATATGTAAAGCATATTAATAATGAAGGCGTATGGTAAATAGGAATGGTATACATAAACAATACTTTCATTAACTATACATGATGTATAGGAAGATATTAAATCCCTTTGCACACGTTGATTTAAGGCATTGGCATTTCGAAACTTTTTCACAGTCATTAGAAACAGAAATACTGTGAAACTGGTAAAGAAACTATTAAAACGAGTTTAATTATGTGATAATGATCAGGAAGCTGTTATTATTTGTGAGACAGATGCGTTATGGTTCAGTCTCCTGGTAAGTCGTAGATGCAAAGATATATATAGCACCTTTTGCATACCTAGGGTAATGCATAGCTAAAACGTCTGTCTTGCATCAGCATCACAGTTATCCATAACCCTGGATTTGTAGATCATTACATTTACTTATGTATGGCTATGATGTTTGTTAACACACAAAAACGTGACACATCGCCCAAAATAAACGTGGGACACTTGCCATATTGAAATATGATGGTAAGGTTTGTTATGTAATGTTATGTTAAGAGTATTTCTAGAGTGCACTATCACCCATGCACTCATGTATGCATCCTGGTACTAAGCAGGTTAGTGTCTAGCTCCTCCTAGGGTGGGTTATTTAAAGAATCAGGACTTAAGCTTCTTGCTGAACTTAAGAAATAAAGAGGAGAGTCTGAGGCTTAGTGGGAGGTCGTTCCATTCTTTGGGAGCAGTGTAGGGAAAGTACCGACCTCTGAAACGGTTTGCATGTATGCATGGGGTGTGTGTGAATAAGAGTTTGGCTGAGGCAAGGTGTCTGGAGGGGTTGGTGGATGGAGGTGCAATTGTTTAGATAGGCAAGGCACATGTTGTGCAGTGCCTTGAAGGTGTGAGTGCCAAGTTTGAACTGTGCACGTTTGTGTAGTAGGAGTCAGTGGAGCCCCCCTAGTTGAGGTGTATTGTATGTTCTATGGGGGAGGTTGAAGTTAAATCTGGCTGCTGGATTTTGGATGATTTGTTGTCTTCTGGTGAGTTGCTTACTGTATTCCAGAATATAAGACACTTCTGTAGTCCAGCTTGCAGTTGAAAGGTCATATGTGATGGTCTTACAGGTGTTTGGGAGACATTTGAAGTGTTTCCTGAGAATATCCAGGTTGTGGAAACTCGATGTTGTGACAGCATTGACTTGAGCGGTGATGTCCAGCTTGTTATCAATGAGGATCCTAAGGGTTCTGGAGTGGGTGCTGGGGGTGGTGTTGGTCTGAGGTCAGTCAGCCACCAGGTGGAATTCCATGGGGAGATATTCTTGCTGAAAAACACAACTTCTGTTTGGTTGGTGTTGAGCTTGAGCCAGATGGACATCATTCAGCTGGTGACCTCAGCCATGAAGGCAGTGAATTTGTTCCTAGTGTTGGGAGTCTTATCTAATAGGGAAATAATGAGTTGTGTCTTCGGCGTGGGAGAGGATGTTACACAATGGCAAGAGGGGTAATGTAGATGTTGAAGAGGGTTGGGCTGAGGGATGATCCTTGAGGTACTTCACACTATCCATCAACAAGGAGCAGGTCCTTGGATGTAAATCTCCTGTAGGCGTCGAATCAGGATGGGGTAGGAGACCATGTCAAATGCTTCAGAGTGGTCCAGAAGGAATCTCCTCTGTCCAGGATCATGTGGACGGTACCTGTAACATCACTAAGTGCTGTTTCTGTGCTGCGATTGGGCCGAAAGCCAGACTGCATTCCATCAAAAAGTTGGTGGCTGTTGAGGTGGTCGGTGAGGCATCTATTTCAAATATTTTGGCTGAGTATGGTAGCAGAGAGATTATTCTGTGGTTGGCAAGTGTGGATGGGACCACAGAGGGCTTCTTTGCCAGTGGGGTGACCTTTGCATGTTTTCAAATGTCTGAGAAGGTAGCTGAATTGATGGAGGTGTTGAAGAGTGTTGCATGAGCTTCGCTGATGTGTTGGAGCGCTTCAATGAAGTTGTGGTGGCGACATGGGTCGCTGCTTAGAGTGGGTGCTTATGCTGGAGCGGGTTATGCAAAAGTTTGTATACCCACCCCATTTTGCATGTCGTTTTATTAATTAGATTAATTAATTAATTAATTATAATTGTACTAATGGTTTGGAGTGATGTGAAAATAACTAACCAACCTTATTAATGATCAAAATACACATGGGATTTGCATCTGCATGGCCTAATTAATTAAGTGAACTAAATTTTGTACGCATACTAATGATAGATATTAATTAGAATGTTGCATGATATATGTTGCTTTGGTGATGTAATTGTGATTCGTGCTTTATTTTGTAAGTATAAACCGCATTGAGTGTTGCTTTTGGCTAGATAAATACACACACATATGGGTATTAGCGAGGGAATAACATTTTATTAGTCATTTCTATGTATTAATTACGTTTTTGTGTTTCTTTGCTTAAGTTGACCATTTGGAGTGGCCACAAAATGGCTGACATCCCTATCTGACGAATTGACTCCATTACGAAAGTCTCTGGGTGAAGTGCGCATGCGTCACCATCAGCAGCAGTGGCATTCCTGTGACCCTAATGCGACTGTGCCCACCAAGGTCGGTCTCGGCTGCAAGCCAGATGCCCTGAAAGAAACAATAAAAAGATACTTTGGACCGGAAAAATTATGAACTACATCTAAAGAGACATTTACCGCATGGGAACCCTGGTGAACAAATTTGACTGACCAATCAGAGACATTCTAAAAAAATATTTGATACTTTTGGAATGTGATTTTACTATAAATTATGGTAATTGTGGAAACATTAGCCATTAGAGCAAGATGGCGGCCGCATCAGTGGCCGAGTAAGCGAGTGCTCTTCACCACAGCAAACCTACCTCTGTATCTGAGTTGTTTGATGGCGTTTTCACCCTTCTAAGCAGCCCACGGCTCATGGTGGCAGGATACCAGTTCCAGCGCGTCAGTGTTTGTATTGCTACCGTCAGAATTGCCAGTTTTGGAGTCTCTCGACGGTGCCCGCGATACCGCTGCTTATGCTTTCGAGATTTTTGAGTGCCGCGGCCGCCTGGTGTGAATTGCGGAATTTGCTGCACCCACGGTGCCGTCTCCTAGGCTCTGTCGGCTGTTACGCCTCTGGGAGAATCATTGCAGGGAAAAATGTGCCCCCGCGGTCTGGTCGCAATAGAGCGACTGCTCATACTGCTGGCACCCCGGTGAGAACGCGGCAGATGGCGGCAGGGGAGAAGCCGGTTGAGAAGTTGGCAGATAAGCTTGACAAGTTTTTAGTCAATCGGCAGGAGGCAAGTAATTTACATGAGATCTCCCAGTCAGCAGTTTCAGTGCCTGTGGCGGCGGAGATGGAAGAGAGCGCAGCGGATTCAGCACATCATATCCCTGCAATGTTCAAGTTAAAAAACAAAACACGCAAAGAGTTAGTCCCATCTGGCGAGTCAAGTCCAGGTGAGGGGGGAGCACAGCAGAGTATAGGCGCTCAGGAAGTACAACAAATTAAACGAGCAGCTCCGGCTATGCTGATCCCGTTCAGTCCTGGCAGGGGGATTCTGGGAGATGTAGTCCAGGAAGGACTAGAGCAAATATATACAGAGTTGGAGGTGGTGGTACAGCAGCCGCTGCAGCAGCAGCATGATGAGGGAAAGCTACCCAGTGTTAGCTCCAGTGGGATTGGTATCCTATCAGTGGTGGACAATTTAAAGTCTGGAAGTTTAGAGCTGTTGAGAGAACCATCTGATTTACCGGATAAAGTCTCAACTATGGAGGATTTTTTTTCTCTATCTGACAGGTCCTCGGTGGATAGTGTTGTACAGGACTGGTTGGAGGGGGCCAGCACGGGGGGAGAGGAGGAAAACCTTGAGGACTCCGTAGATCTCCCGGGGCGGCGTGATCAGGTGGCTAGAAGAGGGACCGAGAGAGGCTCAGAGGCCTCTTCTACTTGGGATGAACAGAGTTCGCCTAACTTTGCTGTATCTGCCTTATCGGGCGAGGCCGCTTCGTCTGTACAAGGTCAATCAACAGAAAGAAATTCAGCGCCGGGAGAGATTACATTAGCTACAATTTACGACCTAATTAGGACTCACAGGGCAGAGACACAGGCTGGTTTAACACGCACTCAGAATGCCAGCAAACGGCTTCAGAACGCTGTCAGAAGAGTTGCTAAGACATGTTCGGATGTTGCTATAAGGATGAGTGAGGCTGAGACAAGGATCTCCACATTGGAGGATGAACTAGGGGCTCAGAAGAAAACAGCGGAGTCTCTCAAGGCATATAGGGACGATATCCACTGGAAAGTAACTGCCTTGAAAATAGGGTTAGACGTAATAATTTGAGAGTGCTTGGGGTGCCGGAGGGAAAGGAGGGATCTGATCCGTTAAGATTTATGGTGGAGTTATTATCAGAGGCTTTTCCGGAGCTGGGACACTGGGAGTGGCAAAGGGAAGTTCAAAGGGCACATAGATTCCCATTTGTACAGAAGAAAGGGCAAGTGGCAGCCCTCCCTAGGGCTATTCTGATTTCACTGAAAATGTTTAGGGCAAGAGAGGAACTCTATGATCTAGCACGGCCAAACAAAAGGAGAAATGCTAAGGGGTGTGAGTTCATTGTCCATCCGGACTTCTGTCAATCTACAGTTGAGAAACGGTGGAAGCTCAGACAGCTTATCCCAGGGTTTCAAGCTAAGGGGGCTCAGGTGTTCCTTCAAAATCCAGCTAAATTGAAGGTTGTTAAGGGTGGTCACAGTCAGTTTTTCACATCCGAAATCAAGGCAAAGGAACATCTTCAGTCAATTTGATTACTTTATAAGGTTTTATGTTCATGTATCATGTATCTAGATGTTCGGTACGCCTAGACCAGTTAGGAGGGGTTACTGTGGCCACTGGGCTTTGGCCTCTTTCTTTTCTTTTTTTAGGGTCTTGGGCTATGTTATTTAATGAAGCTGAATGAAGCTGAAAGAAATAATATGGTAGTAAGCTTACGAATAGACTTGAACAATCAGGGAGATGGACCTGTTATTGAGTCTTTAGGCTACTATGTGGTGAATTACGTCCCGTTTTTTTTTTTTTTTCTGTTGGGAAGGCTGCCGAGGTGGAGGGGGCACTGTGCTTTACCATCACTAGGGAAGATATTCCCAATGCTCTATGAGGGGGGTAAAGGGTGTAATGGGGGGAGGGTTGGTAGTATAGGGGGGGGTTTGCGGTGGGTTGGGAGGGTGGGGATAGGGAGGTATTGGTGGAGGGTGTAATAGATTCAGCGAGGAGTAAAGATTACATGTTTTATGTTAGGCTGCTCCAGATAAACCGAGTAGTTATACAGTGTAGGATTAGAAAAACTAAATCAGTTTTTAAAAGATATCAGTTGTATACGAGGCTAGCAAGCTGCTGGGTTAAATCTACTTGGCGGGAGAAACCTCACAATGTTAAATCTGCAAGACAAAATCTGGAATTTGATAAGGATCTTGGATGGGAAAATTGATATGTTGCACTCTTAATATCTGTGGTCTGAATGACTTTAGGAAAAGACGGGTGTTAGCTAGAATTATATATTCAAGCTCGTGGGATCTGCTTTTTTTACAGGAGACGCACATAGCATGGTCTAATAGGGCCTGGCTTAGCTCCCTCGGGCTCGAACTATTAGCCTGTACATCCCAGTCAGTTAATATCAAAGGAGTTGCGATACTTGCTAAGAAGGGATTATTGGAGGTCAAGAAGCACAAAGCCGATAAACTGGGACGCTGGGTTATGTTGGAGGTAGTGGTCTCCCAGCAAGTTATCACACTATGCTCAATATATGGTCCAAATTTAGATGACCCAAGTATTTTCCAAGTGATTAATACAGAATTATCATTATATTCACAGCCTATGATAGTTTGTGGTGATCTAAATATTCATCTTCAATCACAGTTTAATTTAAGATCAGCCGAATCATATATGGGAAGGAAGCCGCGAGGTTTTAGGGGCCTGCAGGCGTTAGTTCAAGATCAAGGCTTATACGACGTGTGGGTGGAGCTCAATTCAGGTCAAGATGGCTATACATATTTCTCTGCCCCACATGGAAAGATGGCACGGTTAGACTATTTTTTGGTCTCCGATGTTATTTTATCAAGGGCTTCTATTAAGATACTTCCCAAAATTATATCGGATCATAATCCGGTGGTATTGGAGTTTGAGTGTACTGGGTTAATGGCTAGGACTACAAAATGGACATTTGATAGAAAGCTTCTGTTTAATGAAGATTATTGTATCTGGATGAAGAAATGGATTCCCGAATGTATCCAGGTGAACATAGGATCGGCCAGGATAGATGTTGTTTGGGACGCACTGAAGGCTGGGTTAAGAGGTGAGACAGTAAGATTTGTTGCAAGGAAGCGTAAAACTGAGCGCCTAAAGTCTATAAACGATTTAGCGGCCCTTTCTCGGCTCGAGCAAAAATTAGTTCAAGAAGTAAAGTATGGGGGGAGGGTTAAGGAGGTCCAGGCGGAAGTCGCTGCCTGTCGATCGAAAATATATCAAGGCTATGCAGATGTGGCAGCTGCCAAGTATCAAGTACATAGGAGTGAATGTTATGAATATGGAGAAAGGGTCGGGAGCATTCTTGCTAATAGGTTACGCCAAAAAAGGTCCATTCTAGGATAGCTAAGATTAAAGATATGGAGGGGAATCTTGTAGAGACCCCTTCTTTGATCCAAGATTCTTTTAAAAAGTATTATGAAAAACTGTATACGGCAGAGCCAGTCGCAAGACCTGAGAGGTATCTTGGGGAAATGGCTTGTTTTGGGTTAAAGGAGACGGATAAAGATGCATTGTCTGAAGGGGTCTCTTGGGAGGAGATCGAAACTGCTATGCTGTCGCTAGCCTCAGGGAAGGCGATGGGCTCGGATTCGATCCCCTTAGAGTTTTATATTAAGTTTAGGAAGATCTTAGAGGGGATAATGACCTCAGTATTTCAAGGGGCGTTTGATGGGGTTCTGTAACGCCCTGAACGTCTCAGGATCGTTTAACAGACACGACAATGAGGACGCAACCACTTGTGAAGGGTTAGTTCTTTTAATGAAGGCAAATAAAATACAAAGAACAAACAAAAGTTATAGTCACTGGAATCCTCCAGGCTAAGTACGTTACCAGCCCACAGCACGGATGGTCCTAACCGTCCTCTGCATATACGCCGATCCCGGCGTATGCCAACAGAGGGCAGAAATGAAATGGCCGACAATGCCAATCGGTAGGCTGTGAGGGGCACGAAGAGTGTTGGGGAGAATCGAGGAGTCAGGGAAATACCCAGCCGGGGTCTCTACCTGAAGGGAGCAGCCGCTCAACCTCTTCCTCAGACTGCACCGGGACGCGGAGTCACCTCCTGGTGATGCGTCACCGATACCCCAATCACAAGCAAGAAGACTGAACCGAGAGCAGCCGCTCGATCGATCCTGTGGACTTCCGAGTCTGTAACGCGGCAAACACCTCCTGGTGTGCATTACAGCTGGCAGTCCCTGTGTCTCTGGTCGGGCTGGGAGTTACGACTCCAACCAGCAAAAGCGCCACTGCGCTTGGACTCAGCCGAGTCAAAAAGCGAAGCTCAGTGGTTGACCGGTAGAGCTTCCGGGTCCTTCACAGGTGACGATGGGGCAAGACACGACCCAGGGAGTAACGACTCGACCTACCTCCGTTCTTGCCTTACTGGAGCACCACTCCGGAACACTGCTCTTCACGAAGCAGGTACGTCGGTGTAAACACAATATCCGACAGCCTTGTACCTCCCGGTTCCTCCCTTTATAGGGCGTGTTTTCCTTGAGTTATGTAACAGCTCTCCTGTTTACATAAGGGCGTGTTTCCCTTGAGTTATGTAACAGCTCTCCTGTTTACATAAGGGCGTGTTTCCCTTGAGTTATGTAACAGCTCTCCTGTTTACATAAGGGCGTGTTTCCCTTGAGTTATGTAACAGCTCTCCTGTTTACACAAGGGCGTGTTTCCCTTGTATGACAGGAATTCTTGACAGTACATCCTCCCTCTCAGCGGCTCCCCACGGGTCCAGCGCTGGCAGGAAAACGCCGATGGAACAAGGAGACCAAGCGCAGAGCATGAACCCCTTCAGCCGGTTCCCATGAATGCTCCTCCGGGCCATAGCCTTTCCACGCAACCAGGTACCACAGCTTCCCCCTGCGCCATTTGGACGCCCGTATGCCCGACACTTCATACTCCACCTCCGACTCCACGCATACCGGCCTAGGTGTCCCAGACGGCTTGGAGGGTGCTGGTTTGAGCAATGATACATGAAAGACAGGGTGTATCCGCAATGACTGGGGCAAGCACACCTTCACGTTCACGGGACCCATACACTTGGTAATTCGATAGGGGCCCATGTACTTGGGATGGAACACACTGTTCTTTCGAAACCTCATGTTTCTTGTGGATATCCAGACGTAGTCTCCAGTGCGGTACAGTGGCCCGGGCCTTCTCTTCCTATCTGCCGCAGCCTTGTATCTTCTCTTGGCCTCTATTAGGACAGCCCTTGAGCGCATCAACGTGTCTTTTATGTGTGCCACCCTGTCCGCTGTGGCGGGAATCCTGTCCTCTCTGAACGGATGTAGAAATGGCAAGAACCTGGGATGTTGGCCATAGTTGCTATAGAACGGAGATGACTGTGTGGAGCTGTGAGTGGCGTTGTTATAGGCTATCTCTGCAACCCATAGCAAGTCGACCCATTCTTCCCTGCCCTGGTCCACAAAACATCGCAGATACTGTTTGAGCGTTTGGTTCAGGCGCTCGGTTTGGCCGTCCGTTTGAGGGTGGTAGCTGGTGGACAGGGCGGTCTTAACATGCAGCGCAGTGCACCAAGTCTTCCAGAATTGCGCAGTAAACTGCGACCCCCGGTCCGACACGATCACCCCAGGTAATCCATGCAGTCGTACCACATTCTTTAGGAGTAGTGACGCCAATTCCCCGGCCGTAGGGACTCTCTTGCAGGGGATGAAGTGCCCCATTTTCGTCAAGTAATCCACCACCACCAGTATTGCCGTCATCCCCTGGTCTACCGGTAGGCCCACCACGAAGTCCAGTGATATGCTATCCCATGGTCTATCCGGGGTCGGAAGTGGATGTAAGAGCCCTTGGGTTCGGCCATGGTCGGCCTTCATGGTAGCACACGTAGGACACTCCTGTCCCCACCTCCTGACATCCACTCTCATGGTTGGCCACCAGAAATGCCGTCCCATGCTAGCCACCGTTTTTTCAAAGCCCAAATGACCTGCGCATGGAGAGTCATGGCACCAGATGAATGCTTGTTTCCTTAGCCTAGGCGTGGGTATCAATAGGCACCTGCCCTTCAGGGGTATCCCGTCCTTCAGCTGCCATTCTCTGTGACTGAGGAGCCACCTCCGCCATGCGAATGACCTGATCCCTCTCTTTATTCCCCTCAGGAAAGTATCCGGTTGGATAACCCCCAATACCATCCTCGGGGAAATGATGGAACGCTTGGTTGCAGGCAATGGTTCCTTAACTGCAGATTGACGGGACAGGGCGTCCGCCTTCCGGTTTTCCGTCCCCGGCCGATATGTGATGCGGAAGTTGAACCCCGCAAAGAAGATCATCCACCGCAGCTGCCTGGGAGAAAGGTGTCTAGTGGCCGTCATGAACTGTAGGTTCCGATGGTCCGTGTACACCGATACCACATGTCTTGCCCCCATCAACCAATGCCTCCATTCAGTGAAGGCGTCCTTGATTGCGAGAAGCTCCTTCTCCGCAATATGGTAGTTGCGTTCGGCGTCGTTGAGTTTGCGGGACATGTACGCAACGGGATGAAGCACCCCTGTGTCGTGGTTGCGTTGGGACAAGATAGCCCCCAGCGCCACATCCGACGCGTCCGCTTCCACCACGTAGGGGAGATCCGGATCGGGGTGAGCCAACACCGGCGCCTTACCAAAGGCGCTTTTCAGGGCCTCAAAGGCTTTGTTCGCTTCAGGGGACCAGACAAACTCCTTGGACTTCCTCAGTAGCTGTGTGATTGGGGCCACCACTCCTGAAAATCCATCTATAAACCGCCTGTAAAAGTTGGCGAAGCCAATGAAACTTTGGACGTCCTTCACGCTTTGGGGCACCGGCCATTCTTTCACCGCCTTGATCTTTCGTTCTGCCATCTCCTGTCCCTCTGGACTCAGCATCACTCCGAGGAATTCCACGGATGTGACGTGGAAGTCACACTTGCTGAGTTTACAAAACAGCATGTTTTCCCTCAGCTTTTGGAGCACAGCTTTGACGTGGTGTACGTGCTCCTCCACACTGGACGAATAGATGAGGATGTCGTCGATATATACGACCACGTAGATATCCAACTCCTCTCTGAATACCTCATTCAAAAAGTACTGAAAGGCTGCCGGGGCGTTGCACAGACCGAACGGCATGACGAGGTACTCAAAAAGGCCGAACCTGGTCTTAAAGGCGGTCTTCCACTCGTCTCCGTCCCTCATGCGCACCAGATGGTATGCCCCTTTCAAATCCAACTTGGTGTAGATACGAGCTTTCTTGACCTGTTCCAGAAGTACACTGATGAGAGGCAAGGGGTACCGATTTTTTATGGTTATCGCATTCAATGCCCTAAAGTCCACACAGGCTCTCAGCTCCCCATTAGCCTTCGGGATGAAGAAGAGTGGCGAGGCGGCCGGAGACTTGGACGGGCGGATGAATCCTAGCTTGAGGAGTTTATCCAGGTACCCCCGGAGATGCACGTTTTCAGGCTCCGTCAGGGCATACAGCCTGCCGCTGGGAACGCTGGCCCCTGGCACCAGGTCGATCTGGCAGTCAAACTGTCTATGTGGTGGTAGCACTTCCGCCTTCACCTCATCAAATACATCCTCAAAACTGTGATAAGCCTGGGGGAGAGCCACATCTTTTTCTGCCGCTGTAGCCACCGTCTGACTCCCGCTCTCATCTGCGTCAAGGGATTCCGTTCTTATTCCACAATGCAGGATGCAATACGGTGACGTCATTTCGATGCGATGTGTTGGCCAATCCACAAAGGGGTTGTGTTTCTGTAGCCACGGCAATCCCAATATGACGCCATATTGGGGCGCTCGGATGATGTTAAAATCGATTTGTTCCAAATGGTTCCTCCCATATCTCATCGGAAGGACCCCCGTGTGCTGTCCGATGGGCCCCGTCACCAATCGCCTTCCGTCTACCGCATAGACGTCTTCGGGTACTGCTTTGGGAAGAAGCACTAGCCCTAGCCTGCATGCCTCGTTGTGGTCCATAAACATGCCAGTGGCCCCTGAATCCACCATGGCCACAACGGGTATCCACTGGTCATGCACTCCCACGTGCACCGTGATAAACAGGTGTCGTTGTCCCTTAGTGACCGAGTTGGAAAGTGAAGGGATGGATGAGTGACTCCGAGATGCCCCTTCTCTGGTCTTGGAGTCCTCTAGTTTTCCGCCGGTATGTCCACCACGGCTGTTACCGACCGGTTGGCCCGATAACGTGACGTCTTCGGTTTGGCAGGGCATTCACGTACGTAGTGGCCTTTTTTGCCACAATATAGGCACAATCCTTGTTTACGGCGTGACTCTTTCTCCGTGGCTGTGAGGCTCGCTCGTATTGCGCTGATGTCCATGGGTTCTCCCTTGGATGCGGTGGAAGTTTCAGGACTTCCCACTGTCACATAGGATGGAAGGGATTTTCCTTTTCTCCCATGATCCCCCTTTCTTTCACTTAGCCTATGTTCCAGCCGTAATACCAGGTTGATAAGGCCCTCACATGTCTTGGGTTGAGGGTCAATATGAGCCACGGCGTCCTTGAGCTCATCGCACAGCCCTTGATGGAAGAGCGCCGTCTGTTTAGCAACAGGCCACTTGGTTTCCGCAACCAGCCTTCGGAACGCGTTGAGATACTGCACCAGGTCGTCGGATCCCTGTCTCAACTCAAGCATTTCACGGTCCGCCGTGTACGAGTCAGCCCTTCTGTCGAATACCTTCAGGAATTCCTCGCGAAAAGCACCCCAATCACATAAGAGGGGGTCGTCCCTGCTCACCAGAGGTACGGCCCATTGTGCCGCGTTTCCAGCCAAATAGGATATAAGGAAAGCCACACGAGCCTGACTCGTGGGGAACGCCTTTGGTTTGCACGATAAATGTAGCGCCACTTGTGTGAGGAATACCTGCACTGTGTTAGGATCCCCACTGTACCTCTCTGGTGTTGCCAAGGGAATGGCTACCGGCATTTCCACTACTACCGCAGGGGTCTGGTTCGTGAGGGAGGTGCTGGGCGTGAGCGGGTCCAATTGGATAGCATCCAGTCTGGCTTTTACATCGGCTGTTTCTTGCCTAGAGGCAGCCACTTCAACTTGCATGGCCGCTAAAGCAGCCAGCACATCATCAAGTGTTGCCATGTCTGTTATCGACCGGGAGACAGTTAGTGTTATTAAGGTCGGATATTTTGTAACGCCCTGAACGTCTCAGGATCGTTTAACAGACACGACAATGAGGACGCAACCACTTGTGAAGGGTTAGTTCTTTTAATGAAGGCAAATAAAATACAAAGAACAAACAAAAGTTATAGTCACTGGAATCCTCCAGGCTAAGTACGTTACCAGCCCACAGCACGGATGGTCCTAACCGTCCTCTGCATATACGCCGATCCCGGCGTATGCCAACAGAGGGCAGAAATGAAATGGCCGACAATGCCAATCGGTAGGCTGTGAGGGGCACGAAGAGTGTTGGGGAGAATCGAGGAGTCAGGGAAATACCCAGCCGGGGTCTCTACCTGAAGGGAGCAGCCGCTCAACCTCTTCCTCAGACTGCACCGGGACGCGGAGTCACCTCCTGGTGATGCGTCACCGATACCCCAATCACAAGCAAGAAGACTGAACCGAGAGCAGCCGCTCGATCGATCCTGTGGACTTCCGAGTCTGTAACGCGGCAAACACCTCCTGGTGTGCGTTACAGCTGGCAGTCCCTGTGTCTCTGGTCGGGCTGGGAGTTACGACTCCAACCAGCAAAAGCGCCACTGCGCTTGGACTCAGCCGAGTCAAAAAGCGAAGCTCAATGGTTGACCGGTAGAGCTTCCGGGTCCTTCACAGGTGACGATGGGGCAAGACACGACCCAGGGAGTAACGACTCGACCTACCTCCGTTCTTGCCTTACTGGAGCACCACTCCGGAACACTGCTCTTCACGAAGCAGGTACGTCGGTGTAAACACAATATCCGACAGCCTTGTACCTCCCGGTTCCTCCCTTTATAGGGCGTGTTTTCCTTGAGTTATGTAACAGCTCTCCTGTTTACATAAGGGCGTGTTTCCCTTGAGTTATGTAACAGCTCTCCTGTTTACATAAGGGCGTGTTTCCCTTGAGTTATGTAACAGCTCTCCTGTTTACATAAGGGCGTGTTTCCCTTGAGTTATGTAACAGCTCTCCTGTTTACATAAGGGCGTGTTTCCCTTGTATGACAGGAATTCTTGACAGGTTCCCCCGGCTTCTTGGTCTTAAACAGTAATAGTAGTTTTTAGAAAAAAGGGAAAGGATCCCTATGAGCTTTCCTCATACCGACCAATCTCTCTAATTAATGCTGATAATAAAATCTACTCGAAATGCCTGGCAAGGAGATTAGGAGGAGTTATTACCCCACTAGTCTCATTACAACAACACGGGTTTATTGCCGGGAGGGGGACTACGGATCATGTTAGGCGACTCATCTCCGTATTTGACTGGGCCCAGGCGATGGGTGTTCCTGTGGGGGTGGCCCTGTTGGATGCCGAAAAGGCATTCAACAGGGTCTCCTGGGAGTTTCTATGGGCAGTGTTGAGGTGGAAGTTATTTCCTAATGGCTTTATACGGGCAATACAGTCAATGTATTCCACCCCGAGTGCAGTGGTTAGGCTGGGGGGAGAAGAGTCACAGAGGTTTTTGGTTAACAGGGGCACCCGGCAGGGGTGCCCCTGTTCCCCACTTCTGTTTGCCCTATTTATAGATCCTCTTATTGCTAGACTAGAGACTGATATGGAAATTCGACCGGTAACTGCGCAGTCATACTCAGTTTAAGTTCTAGCTTATGCCGATGACCTTGCGGTTCTGTCTATAGATATGAACAAGGCATTGCAGAGAATCGAGGCTATCACTAAGAACTTTGGAGCAGTGTCTGGTTATAAATTTAATTTAGGGAAGACACAAGTGTTGCATACAGAGGTTGGATTACCATTGGAGGTGGAGGTAGTCACAGAGGCAACGTATTTAGGCATAATTATCTCACCCCAAATCCAAAATATTCCAAGGATTAATGTGGAGCCGATGCTCGCATCCTCAAATAAAACCTTGGAGTGATTGAGTCGGTTGCACCTTTCTTTATATGGAAGGGGCATTGTCTTGAAAATGTCGATTTTCCCGAAGTTCTTATATCTGTTTCGGGCCATCCCAATCTTTTTTCCTAACTTTAAATTTAATAAAATAGAACGAATGTGTTCACGTTTTCTGTGGGGCTACCGTCGCTCTAGAAGGGCAATTAAATGGCTCTATTTGCCAATAGAACGGGGAGGCCTGGCTCTTCCAAACTTTTATTTATATTACTGTGCCACGTTACTTCAATTCATGGGTGTTTTGGTCTGTGGTAAGATGGCGGCTTTGGATCCTGCTTTCTCTCCCTCTATATATGAGTGGTGTTTGGGAGAATCGGCGCAAGGGTTACTTTTAAAAGTTGTGGAGCCAAGCTACTACAAAAAGGCTAGGTTCAAAATTATCCAGGCAGCATATTCAGTCTGGAAGAGGCTACGTAAGCAGCTTCATATCCCTAGTATTACATGGTATACACCGTTGGATGCGACTGCCCTATTACCTGCTGTATTTCAGGACTCAATCATGCGGAGGTGGTCACAGTACGGTATTAGATTAATCGGGGATTTGGTGGAGCAGGGTGAGATGGTTTCCTTCTCAGCATTGCAAGGGAGATTTAGGGTTGGAAAGGCTGATTTTTTTAAATACTTACAGCTGAGAAGTTTCCTGCAGGCTGCAATTACGGGGGGGAGATGTCAGGTCCGACAGATTCGAGTTCTGGATTTAATAAAAGGGAATTGTAAAATAGGGCAAATATATATGGAACTTATTCTAACACAACCTGATGATCTGTCTAGACAGGAAGCAATATGGGAGGAGAAACTGTTGGTAACTAACCTGGATTTACAGCTGGTAATGCGAACCACCAGCTCTATTTTGCTCTCTGGTAGTCTTAAAAGTCAATCATATATGGCTATGTTTAATCTGTACTATACGCCTGCAAAGATTCCAAAATGGAAGGCGGGGAGGGGGGATAACTGTTCAAGATGTGGATTTTATGCGGCAGATTCGCTCCATATGTTTTTTTCATGTCCTGTACTTCAGCCACTTTTATTGGATATCGAACGTTTTATGTTGCAATCTTTGGGTATACCTATATCTGTAACAGCAACCCTGGTTTTGTTTGGCATGGAATTTGGTACAGAGGTGGGCAGGCAAGCGGTACCTCATTGAGGCTTTAAGTTTATTTGTATGTCGGTCTTGAGGTTATGTATAACGTCTCAGTGGCTTGATCCGGAGCCCCCGTATTTTGCTAATTGGAGGGCTAAGTTTATCTCAATATAAAATATGGAACCTGCATTGTATAAATTGAAAGGTATGTCAAAGAAAAAATTAGGGGCCTCGATATGGGAGCCGATAAGAAACAGGGTACAGTAATGTTATCTAGTAATCTTTATTATTGTTATTTTGTTGAGCAATCTCAGATGTGTATATTTTGGCTCTCTATATTTTCTTTTTCTTATATTACGTTCTGTCAATAATGTAATGTGTCCTCGCTGAATCGATAAAATTTAATTTAAAAAAACAAATTAAAAAAAAAAGGAATGTGATTTTAATATAAATTATGGTAGAATAGAGAGGTAATTAGATTCGTCGGAACGCGCTTTTCGATTTCCTGATGATATGCTGACGGAGAGGACGGTGATACTGCAGGACAGCTGTTAGCCTGAATCTTTGATGGACTGAATTAATGCCCAAAATCCTGATGAATTTAACCTGCTAAAATTGATGGGCATAGATTTGCGAGACTGCCAGATTTGACATAGAGGACAACTTTAGCCAGAATAGGTAAATATGAATGGCAACTTGATCAAATGAATGATTTTAATCTGCAATATTAATATAAAATTGGATTTGAACATCTACAGAAATGAGTTGGGTTGTTTATTCATTGAAATGTGTTAATGAAAAGGTTAATTAGAGAATTAGAATTTCACTTAAACTACAACTAACAGATCCGTCCTGGTTAGGAGGATAATACCAAATGTGGAATCTAGGGCCTAATGAGTATGAGAAGGGTTCGTAGGTGTGTTGCTCATTAGGGTAAAGTGGTATCTTCCTCCCTCATTATCCAGCGCTTGGAAGGATAATCGCCTCTCGCACGGACTAATGGTAAGAGTGTGTTGGTGTTATGGGCCCCACCAGCGAATGTATGGATAGTGTGCGTGTGTGAGATCTTTAGTCCGTGGCAGTATTGAAGGATTTTGTATTCCGCGCTGGATCAGTTTTTTTGGTAGCAGAATGATGGTTTGTTATTGTTTGGTTTAGTGATTATTGCTTGCACATTGCTTATTGAGTTTGGTTATTGATTGGTATTGATTTATGTACTAACACTCTATGTTGAGTTACGTTGAGTTATACGTTGTATGCACAGCTTCTGGGATGTAGGAAGTCGGAAGTTTGTAACAGTTCCGTAGTAGAGCAGAGGTAAGCGCTGCTCTCGGGAAAGACAGAATTGTTGTTGCCCTGTAGGTACACAGGGGAAACGTCTGCCAATTGAAGTTGCACGGCGCATTGTCTGGGTTCGATTCGGTAGCATCGTCGTGTGTTGCCATTAGGGACATTTATAGTGTAAGAGAAGTGTGTATGATAGCGAAGGTTACCTGTGAAGTTCTGGTCTTAGGTACCAGGGATCCTATTGGCATTCCGATAACGCTTATCACTGGAAAGGTAATAGGTACTCTCTGAGCTTGTTAGAAGGACAAAGGAGAGGTAAGCGCTGTTTTGTTAACGTATGTCATAATTCTGTAGTAGGACAGACTGTTCGCTGTTCTCGGGAAAAGACAGGATTCTCTGTGAATGTACTACATTTTCTTGCGTGAACGAGTGTGAATGCAAAGGCATTTGGGTTGATTGCGAAACTCTGGGTTTATTTCTCAGGAGCATTTGGTCTCCAACTATGTGTCTTAAATGCTAGAGAAACAATTAGCTAATGCTTGTTAGAAGGGTGGAGTAGAGGAATGTGCTACTTTATCAACGGAAGTAATGATTCCGTAGTAGGGCAGAGGTAAGCGCTGTTCTCGGGAAAGACGGAATTCTCGTGAGAAAGGTCTTTTTGCTGTTCTTTGGTTAGCGAAGCGGACAATGGAGATGTTTCTATGTTGTTACTAACAGAAGTGTAGAAAATTGAAACAAAAACTTACTGAGCGGATTTGTAAAGGAGAGGTAGACAGAAGCAGGAGCAGGAGCTGCCGCAGCGGCTGCTGACGTCAGAACGACCGCACTGGGATTGGACAGTCAGTCAGAACTGTGAAACGCCCCGGATTGGTGCGTTAGTGTACGCCGCGCTAGGGTTGGAGAAGAAACAGGGTGACGTAGACGCTCCTTATTGGTGCGTTAGTGTGAGTCGCGCTAGGATTCGAGGACTGTGACAGTAACGTGGACGCTCTGAATAGGTGCGTTAGTGTGAAGTCGTGCTGTGATTGGATAGACTAGCGGTACAGTTGTAAAGAGGGACTAGCGTTGCGCGAAAGACAAGAAAATGTATTACGACCCACCAGAGACAGAAAAGAAGACCTGGTTAGGGAGAATTAGGAAGTGGTTTAAGAAAGACAAACCAGTTAAGACTAGGGAAGGACAGTTACTTCCTCCACCGAAAACCCCTGCATCCTTTATGATTGCGAAATATGGGTATCATACTTGTATTTGGTTGGATAACTGGGTGATATACACCAAGGACAACGGAGTATTAGCTTTTCCAGAGCATGGTTCATTTAATTTGGCTGTTTTAAGAAACTTGAGGGAAAGGATGATGAATTTGGAACCAAGACCTAGACCGACACAGTTTGAGGCTTTGACAGAATGGGAATACGAAATGCATGAACGAGAAAGACAAAGAAGTGGTAGAGGATATAGGTACTGGTTTGGAAGGCCATACGGACACGAAACGCATAGTGATCGAATGAAAAGATGGCGAGATGCGAGTATGACTGAGGGTGTGTTCCCTGTAAGAACTGTAGGAGAGAATGAAGGTCAAAAGTGTGCATAATTTGGAGTCGAGAGGGTATGGAGCGAATGAGTCTGAGGATGATGTTCTTAATGATATGTTTTATAAAAATCCACCACCGTATAGATCAGAACCAGAAATGTTAACTCAAGTGCCCCAATGAGAGAAACAGTGCGGATTATAAAATCGGATCCAGAATCCCTAAGTTTGAGTAAAGACAGTGGTACCAGAGAGGTAGAAAAGAGATCAGAAGGAAGAACAGATGGAGAAAATTCAGTAGAATTTGCAAAAACAACTCTGGAATTAACTGAGAAAATAAGAGAATTGACCAAGAATCTAGAAGCAGTAACTGTTCCAGTAACAATAGGTCCAGTAATGCCTGTTTTTGAAAAACAGAAAGACAGTGAGCATTGTTTGACAGTCCCTTACAGAAATAGTAATCCTGTAGAACAACCAAGAGTGAGACATAATGAGAATCCATGGAGACAGACTATGAGTGTAATGGAACCGAATTTTACAAATAATCCATTTGTAGATCAGAATTGTGCAGAGAGACGTATGACAATGATTGAGACAGTGTCAGAAACACAAAATGATTTTGGACACGGAAATGTAGAAAAACCAGTAGGACCATCAACAGACGAGTTAAGTGAATGGTTAAGAAGCTTGCAGAAGAAAGACCAAGAATCCCAATTAATTGATGTGGCCAAGTTACGAATGGTATTGGAAGAGTTAATTGTAGGGACTATCCCGACAGAAAAATTGAAAACCTATCAGGATGAAGAATTATTATTTTTGTGCAAAAGTGCAACATGGAGAGCGAAAAACTTACATGAAAGGTTGGAAGAAGTAGCAAATGAAATGGGTATTGATATGGAAAAGGTAAAAGCCTTACAGAAACCTTATCGAGTAGAATTCACTGAAAAGGACATTAAGAACATGAACACCACAGGACGAATAGGTCAAATTAAGGACATAATCATTTTGCTGAGAAAATGGGGGGACGTGGATAAATGGAGAAGCAGGTGGTATAGAAAACACGATGATGCCTCAGATAAGATATTTTCAGCCTTTCCTGTAAGAGAAAAAGAGAAGGTAGTGACAGAGTGCCCTATGAGAGAGATTCCAGGAGGAGGATATGTACATGTTCCATGGACAAGACAGGATATTTTGTCATTTACGAATGACTTCCCTCGACTACACGAAAAGCCAGTCGAGTGGTACAGACAGGTAGACAGATTTGTAAACTTGTCAAAGGTATTATGGATTGATTTGAATAGTCTGTTTGATATAATAGTACCAGCAGATCTATAGTCAGAGTGTAAGCTGATGATAAATTGGCAAACCAAGGAATATCCAAGGGATCCTAAAACAGGAGCACCAGACCCCGAGGTAATGAAGAAGTATGAGCAGGTTATGGTATTTTTGAAAAATAAAGTGCCCCCTAAAGAAACAGACTGGGTAAAAATTGATCGAAAACACATAAGGAAAGTAAAGAGTCAGTACATGCATACTATGAGAGGCTAATACAAGCTTTTAAGCAGTTTAGCGGAGTAGAGAATCTGAGTGAAAAGGATTTGAGCCATTTTGTGTACAGATTTGTATATGGTCTACGACCAGAAATTGGTGATATGATTAAACAGCATATGGTAGAGTGGCAAAACAAGAGAATAGATGAAGTATTGAGACATGCTAAATACTTCAGTGATGAAATTGAAGCAAAACAGCGGAAGTTAAAGGAGAAGGCAATGTGGGCACAGGTAAAGGTAGCGGAGAGACAGGACGCACAATTGGTGGAACAAGCAGGGACCAAGCCAAAATTTAATAATGGGAAGTACAAAGGGAACATTGAAGAAGCTAAGAAGAAATTTCCGTGTCATAATTGTGGCAGGATAGGGCATTGGAAATCCGAGTGTAAATTTCCCCCGAGAAAATCCATCATTGAACCCACAGGTGCAGCATGAGGTGAGTGGTCAACTGCAGCAACAGCAGCAAGTTGTTCCCCCACAGAATCAGGTGCCAAAGCCGCCTTTTCCACAGAGCAGAAACACACAGAAGTATAGTAGTGAATCGGGATTCTACAATGAAGAACAGGTAAATAAGCTGCCGCGCTCTAGCGCTGTCTCGCAGTATGGGCTGCAATGCGATGAGAGTAACGCAGAAGAGAGCTATTGACGGTGCCGAAGGGAGGAAGAAGAGCGCGTACTTGGAGCAACTCTAGAAGTAGACCAGACAGGACCTTTTGTAGATGGGAGGGTTAATGATGAAAATATTACTTTCCTAGTGGATTCTGGTGCTACTCGATCAACTGTTAGATCAGCTGATGTTAAGAATCTTCTTCTCTCGGATGAAACGATCCAAGTAGTTGGTGTGTCCAACAGGCAAATTAAGACCTATCTTACAGAACCAGTGAAAGTCAGCATAGGGAAGTTTTCGGAAATGCACCGCTTTGTGGTGTGTGACACCAGTCCTGTGAATCTATTAGGTAGGGACCTGTTGTGTAAAATGAATTGCACTATATTTTGTACTCCGGATGGAATAGCTTTTGAAACGCCAGATGATGATGTATTGTATAAGATGACCCTAGCTAACAGAGAAAGTGAAGTTACTGAAACATATGCTGTATTCAACCCTGATGAATTACCAAAAGAACTGAGAAACTCTGTAAAGGCACAGGTTTGGGATTTCACTGGAGAGGATGTAGGACTAATGAGAAATGTAGATCCAGTTAAAATAACTGTAAAAGAAGGAGTAACGTATCCAAATGTTCCACAGTGCAGATTGACACCAGAAATAATTGAAGGTGTAACCCCTATAATAGAGAAAATGATCAGACAATGAATCTTGAGAGAAATAATGAGTAGTCCATGTAATTCGCTGATAATGGGACTGAAAAAGCCTAATGGGAAATTCAGGATAGTGCAAGATTTGAGAAAGGTGAATAAAATTGTGGTATCATGTTGTCCCATTGTACCAAATCCATCAGTGATTTTGTATCAGATTCCCCATGATGCAGAATGGTACACAGTAATTGATCTGTGTCATGCTTTCTTTTCCATCCCATTGCACCATGACAGTCAGCAAATTTTTGCATTTCGGTTTGGTGAGCGTATTTTGGCATGGTGCCGAATCCCACAGGGGTATACAGAGAGCCCCTCAACATTCAATCAGTTGTTAAAGAGGTGTTTGGAGAGTCTAGAAATGCCAGAAAATTCTGTACTGGTACAATATATTGACGACCTTTTGGTGGCGTCAAAAACACGTGAAGCCTGTGAGGTAGATACAATAGCCTTACTGAATCATTTGTCAGATGGAGGACTTAAAGTGTCACCTGCAAAACTACAGTTTTGTAAAAAGGAAGTGCAGTATCTGGGACACAACATTGAGAAAGGACTAAGGAAAATAACCATAGACAGAATCAGAATAATAAAAGGAAAGAGAGCTCCCATGACTCAAAGAGAAGTAAGAATGTTTTTGGGAATGGTAGGGTACTGCCGTCAGTGGATAGGGAACTTCTCCTTGATTGCAAAGCCTTTGGTGCGATTGACGAGAAGTGATGTAAAAGACCCCCTTGAATTAAGCAGAGAAGAATTGGCAGCATTTAGACAATTGAGAGATGGTTTGTGTGAAGCACCTGCATTAGGCATGCCTGACTATGAAAAGGAATTCGAGTTGTATTGCAGTGAGAGGAATGGATGTGCACTTTCGGTGTTGACCCAGAAACACGGAAAATTGAGAAGACCAATTGCATATTTTTCATCAATGCTAGATCCAGTAGCTGTGGGTTTACCTGGATGTCTGAAAGCAGTGGCTGCAACATGTCGAAGTTTAGAGCAGAGTGAAGGAATTGTGATGGGATATCCATTGAAAGTGTTTGTACCCCATGATGTAGCAATTCTGTTGACAAGGAGTCGTACTCAATATATGACACACAGTCGGCTGACTAAGTATGAAAAGGTCATATTAGGTGCAACTAATGTGAGTCTTGCGAGATGTGTGAATGTGAATCCCGCAACTTTGTTGCCTGATGCTGAGATTGTGGAGGTAAGAGATTAAGTTGATCATGATTGTCTGGATGTACTTGATTTTTGTACCAAACCACGACCAGATATAAAAGATGTACTTTTGCCAGAAAGTGATTTTGTGATGTTCGTTGATGGGTCGTGTTTGAGAACAGATGAAGGAGTGCTGAGTGCAGCGTATGCAGTATGCACAGTTGCAGCAGTGATTGAAGTAGGCCTGGGCGGTAAATTCCGTTCCGCTCGCGGAATTCGCGGAATTTGGGTAATTTCGCATTCCGCGGAGAATGCGAAATTGCCCAAAATTCTGCTTTCCGCGACTTCGTGAAATTATTTGCTTGTTCGCGTTCTCAAAATGCGTGTTTGCGAGATATTTCTCCCCGAGCATGCAAACAGCAATTGTGAACAGGAAAAAAGCATCGCGAACAAGCAATTCCACGTGTTCGCGGAATTTCTGCGTGTTCGCGGAGATTTTTTACCGTTTCGCGGAGATTTGCGTAACGCGATTACGCAAATTCCGCCCACCCCTAGATTGAAGCTTCATATTTGAAAGGAGTGAAATCAGCCCAGGTAGCTGAACTTGTGGCTTTGACTAGAGCATGCAAGATTGGGAAGAGTGTGAGAGTGACTGTGATAACTGACAGCCAGTATTTCTTTGGAGTCGTCCATGACTTCGGCCAACTATGGCTACAAAGAGGTTTCCTGACCTTGAGTGGAACTCCCATTAAGAATGCAGAAGTGGTTGGAAAGTTGCTTGAGGCGATACAGCTGCCTAAACAATTGGCTGTTGTAAAATGTGCTGCACATAGTCAAGGTGGCGATTATATTGCCACCGGGAACAGGTACGCCAATGACATGGCGCAGTATTGTGCACAAAATCAGAATTCGGTCAATCGGGCTAAGGAAAGAGAAATGTCTTCTTGCTCATTGATGTTCACTAACATTTTGGGAACTTGGGAAGAGGTAAAACAATTGCAGGATGAGGCAGGAGATGAGGAAATGAGACAGTGGGTAAAGGCAGGATGTGCCCCAAGGGAAAAGGATCATGTGTGGGTCTATAGAGATGGAAGACCAGTTATGCCTGATAGCATGATGTCTACCATGGCACGGATGTATCATGGCCAGGGACATATTGGACGGGATGCTATGATCAGGTCCTTTAAACAGACCTGGTACAATGCAAAATTCAGACTTGTGGCAGAGTGTCTTTGTCAGAGATGCTTAATATGTCAGCAGTACAATCCTGGCAGGAAGACAGTAGTGAGTCTGGGAACAATAGGTCGAGAAGGAGGGCCTTTCACCAGAATGCAAGTAGATTTCATTGAGATGCCTCCCTGTAACAGATTGAGGTATGTTTTGGTAGTGGTCTGCCTATTCTCCAGGTGGGTGGAAGCATTCCCAACAAGAAGAAATGATGGGTTGACAGTAGCTAAGCTACTGCTGAGAGAATTCATCCCCAGGTTCAGGTTCCCAGTGACGATTGAGTCAGACCGAGGAGGACATTTCCATAATGAGATTGTAGGATTAATTTGTGAAGCATTGAATGTACAAAAACTACATTGTGCCTACCGACCAGAGGCTTCTGGTGTGGTTGAACAGATGAATGGTACTATCAAACATAGAATAGGGAAAATGTGTTTGGCCGCAGGTATGAAATGGCCTGATGTCTTGCCTCTTGTACTCATGACAATCAGGGCCATTCCAGACAGAACCACAGGATTGAGTCCTCATGAAATAATCATGGGACGTGCAATGAGACATGTGTTTATACCAGTCAACAAGCTGATGACAATTTCTGATGACATGGTGTTGATTTACTGTAAAGGCCTGGCTGACATAGTTCATTATGTGTTTCATCAGGTTGGACCAGATGCCACCACACTTGAAAAGAAGCAAGCCCATGATCTGTGCCCAGGTGATTGGGTAAGGATAAAAGTCCACAGAAGAAGAAATTGTCTGGTTCCAAGGTGGGGAAAACCACGACAAGTCATTTTGACCACGACAACAGCTGTGAAGTGTGCTGGACTGAAAAACTGGATCCATGCCAGTCATACATTGAGAATTCCAAATCCAGTGGACAGCACAGGAAAAGAATACTTTGATGAATCAGAATCAAGCACTGAATCAGATGACGAAGGATCAAAGACAAAAGGAAACTCTGAAAGGGGGAAACAGAACAAAGATCAGCTTTAGCCCCCAGGAGTATCGCTCTGAGAAGAAGATTGCAGATTTCCGAATCTAGCGATTCTGGAAACGAGCAAGAAGCGCAGGGTTCCAAGAAGGAACACAGGAAGAAAAGAGGAAAGAGTACTGAAGACGCAACAAAAGAAATTCGCGAAAAGGAAGTACCAGATGAGAGACTGAGAGAAATTCCACCTGAAGTAACAAATCTAAGTGAACAAGGGACAGTTACAGAGAGAGAGGGACAGATTTCTGCGGAAGACCCCCGAGGAGGTGTAGGGAACTGCAACATCGAGTTAGGTGAAGGGACAAGTAGCCAGCAGGAAGATTGCGTGCCGGAGACCCGAGGAGGGACAGAAGTAGGGAAAACAAAACAAGTGGTGGAAGAAGAAGTCGCTGAAAAGACAAAGCAAGTTGAGACAGAGTCTGAAGAGAGTGAAAATGAAATACCTGAAGGTCGAGTTCTAAGAAAGAGAGCTTGGAGGAATGAATAGAATGACAAAGGAATTAAAGTAAAAAGAGTTGCAAGAGATGATGTTTGGCCCAATAAAATAAGGAAACTGAGATACAGACTGACACAAGTGAATTCACCAAGAGCTGAACAGGTGAATGAAGTGGCAAGTCAAGAAAAATCAAAAGAAGACGAATTAACTGAAGACAAAGAGAGTAGAAGAACAAGGAAACCTAACCAGAAGTATAAGTCACCAGAATGGACGTATGTGGCTCTGCCTGAACAGGGAGAAGAGGCAGATAGTCAAGGAAATCCAGAGGAGACTGTACTGAAAGTGGTTGAGGATGAAATAGAATCGAAAATCCTGAGAGTGCTCTTTTCCGACATTGGAGAAGAAGAAACGGAAGTTCAGGAAAATGCATATTTGGAAGAAGAGAGGAGAGTGAAGAACAATGAGATGCCAAACTGAATAAGTTAAGAAAACTATTGATGAAGAAAACAAGATATTGAATTAAAAATAGTGACTGGTAGAACCAAATAGGTGTTAGAACCTTAGGTTAGAAAAATTAGTTGTGAAGTAAAAGAGGCTAAGTCAAAAGACACGGTCCATTTTAACAAGATGGCTAACATAGAAAGTAGTAAAGGTAGATGTACATTCATGAAAAGATGGTGTAAAATGTGTTGTTGTTGTACAGGATTATTAATGCTTTTATGGAGCATCCTTGCTCTTGTCATTTCTTTTAAAGCTACTATAGATACATTAGAAGGACATAGTGAGAATAAAACTTAAAAATATATAGGGAAGATTCCAAAGGTAGTTTCAACTAGAATAGATAAAAATGATTTGCATAAAGACAGGTCAATAACAGATTTTTCTAATAATGTGTTTTCAAAATTATTGTATGAATATGTAAAGACTATGGACGTACAGGACTGCTACGTATGTATGCAGTTACCTGCATCTGTTTCTGAGGGAGTGACATATCATCACCTTCCAGCAACGTATGGTATAACAATTTTGCTCAAGTGCCTTCTTATAACAAATTGAACAAAGTGAAGCCTGCTAAGGTAATAGGTGAATTTTTCTTAGAAACTAAGGAACTAACATTAGAGTATATTTTTAGAAACAATTTAACATGTAGTTTGAAAAAGGAGGAAAAGACATTCCTAGACATGGTTGAGGAAAGAAGATTGAAAATGCAAAGAAAGGCAGCAGAAGGGAAAGTGGAGAAAACAATCTGGGATATAGAGAAAGAAAAACATTTGAAAGGAGAAGCTAGTCCAACTATAGCTTTAGATTGGCCTCAGAAAGGAAAATGTTGCATTCGAAGGCATCAAACGGCGTATGATAATGATTAATTATTTTCTAGGTAATAGTGAGTGCCATGATACATATCGAATCATGGGTGGATGGGGATTCAAAATTTTATTTGTGGGAACAGGGCATATTATCGTTTGCCAGACCATTGGTATGGCACATGTTACGTAGGCCTGGTCTTTCCAAAAATCTTTCATATGGATAGAGGAGAAGATGGTGTACATAGCTTAAGTAATCATTTAGCTAGAACAAAGAGAGAATCTTGGGCAGAAATTGTAGGTGATATTTTTCAGGCATTGATACCAACAGTGGGAATAACTCTGAATGCGAACAAAATTAGAAAATTGTCAACAGTAGTGGATCGCTCGTCAACAAGCACCGCTGGAGGATTTTAATTGGTTAATACTGAAATGGTTGCCATGCATGCTATGGTAATGCAAAATCGACTTGCCCTTGATATTTTATTGGCAAAAGAGGGTGGAGTCTGTGGAATGCTGAAAGTTCAACATTGTTGTACTTACATTCCTGATAAAAGCAAAGATCTGATATTAAGAATATTACTGAATTGCATGATGAACTTGCACCACTGGAGGTTGAAAGTGTTGGGATAGAATTGGAAAAAAAATAGCTGCTATTAAGAATTTCTTAGTGAAAAGAGGTAGTACTCTTATAGGTAAGATATTGTTTCCATTAACATGTGTAATCTGCATAGTTTTAATGATAAGATTATGTTGTATGTGCTGTAGAAACAAGAAAAATAAGAAAAGAATGAAAAGAGAAAATTCAAAAAGAAAAGATAAGAAACAAGAAAGAGAAATTGAAGAAATAGAATTGGAGGAGTGGAAGGAAAGTATGTATGAATCAGTAAAAAGAGAAGACGTAGGTGAAACTGAATTATGATTAAGAGCAAGAAAACATTTTAAGATTCCGTAAAGACAGAACAACATTTTTGGGTGGTGTGGTGATAAAATCACCAAAGGGGGGATTGCTGAGCGGGTTATGCAAAATTTTGTATACCCACCCCATTTTGCATGTCGTTTTATTAATTAGATTAATTAATTAATTATAATTGTACTAATGGTTTGGAGTGATGTGAAAATAACTAACCAACCTTATTAATGATAAAAATACACGTGGGATTTGCATCTGCATGGCCTAATTAATTACGTGAACTAAATTTTGTACGCATACTAATGATAGATAATTAGAATGTTGCATGATGTATGTTGCTTTGGTGATGTAATTGTGATTCGTGCTTTATTTTGTAAGTATAAAGCACATTGAGTGTTGCTTTTGGCTAGATAAATACACACACATTTGGATATTAGCGAGGGAATAACATTTTATTAGTCATTTCTATGTATTAATTACGTTTTTGTGTTTCTTTGCTTAAGTTGACCATTTGGAGTGGCCACAAAATGGCTGACATCCCTATCTGACGAATTGACTCCATTACAAAAGTCTCTGGGTGAAGTGCGCATGCGTCACCATCAGCAGCAGTGACCTTCCAGTGACCCTAACGCGACTGTGCCCACCAAGGTCGGTCTGGGCTGCACGCCAGATGCCCTGAAAGAAACAATAAAAAGATACTTTGGACCGGAAAAATTATGAACTACATCTAAAGAGACATTTACCGCATGGGAACCCTGGTGAACAAATTTGACTGACCAATCAGAGACATTCTAAAATAATATTTGATACTTTTGGAATGTGATTTTACTATAAATTATGGTAGAATAGAGAGGTAATTAGATTCGTCGGAACGCGCTTTTCGATTTCCTGATGATATCGTGACGGAAAGGACGGTGACAAGGCAGGACAGCTGTTAGCCTGAATCTTTGACGGACTGAATTAATGCCCAAAATCCTGATGAACTTAACCAGCTAAAATTGATGGGCATAGATTTGCAAGACTGCCAGATTTGACATAGAGGACAACTTTAGCCAGAATAGGTAAATATGAATGGCAACTTGATCAAATGAATGAGTTTAATCTGCAATATTAATATAAAATTGGATTTGAACATCTACAGAAATGAGTTGGGTTGTTTATTCATTGAAATGTGTTAATGAAAAGGTTAATTAGAGAATTAGAATTTCACTTAAACTACAACTAACAGATCCGTCCCGGTTAGGAGGATAATACCAAACGTGGAATCTATGGCCTAGTGAGTATGAGAAGGGTTTGTAGGTGTGTTGCTCATTAGGGTAAAGTGGTATCTTCCTCCCTCATTATCCAGCGCTTGGAAGGATAATCGCCTCTCGCACGAACTAATGGTAAGAGTGTGTTGGTGTTATGGGCCCCACCAGTGAATGTATGGATAGTGTGCGTGTGTGAGATCTTTAGTCCGTGGCAGTAGGGAAGGATTTTGTATTCCGCGCTGGATCACTAAGAGTGGATGGACTTCATACTAGTGGTGTTCTTGTTTGTGGTGATGACAGGGTATGAGGATGGGAAGCCGAGTTGCAAGTGTAGTGGAGTCCAGTTGAGGGTTGACGTTCTTATGACTGAAGATGATCTTGTTGCAGAAGAACTCCAATAGGTTGTTGTGGAGTTACTTTGAGGGGGTGATGGTGTGATGATATTGAGGAAGCTGCATACACGATGAACTATTTTATAATGATGACGATTTGTTTGACGTTGTTGGTGCTGGCCTTGATGTGGTCTGTGAGTGCTGCACTTTTATTGTTTTGGATCTGTTAGTGGCAGCATCACAGGGCATATTAGAAGGTGTTCTTACTTCAATGTCTTGGCTCATTCTCCATTTCCACTCCATTTGCTTCAAGTGGTACTTCATTAAACAGCTAGCTTTTAGTCAGGCTGTAGGAGTACTGTTGTGCTAGAAAGGAGGCGGGTGTCAATACATGCAGTGATTCAGTTCTTGATGTTCTTGATGGTTACTTCAGCCCTCCTCTGGGAGAGATGTTTTCCAGGCCAACCATGATGGAGTGTGGGTAGGATACAGCAAGCAGGTTCTTCGCAGTGGAAAGTTCACCTTCTAAATTAGTGAAATTCCAGGCGATGAGCCTCTGTCGGAGCTTCGCGTTGGCAGTGCGGTCGTTGTCAGCATGAAGAGTTGGCCACCGGTTGAAGCTTTGCATTGCTGGAAACGTTGTCATTATTGATGCAAAGAGCACCACATGGGTGAAGTCCAGAACCTTTAGCCAGGAAGGTCGCATCAACAGTTGCTTGCAGGTCTTACAGAGGCCTCGATGAAGTCCGCTCACGTTTGTGGGGGGTCCCGGCACAGTTATTTTCGATGGAGAAGCCCAGATCCTCTGGTTTTTCATCTTGGACCCAGTTTGTGCAGTTTGTAGGTGGGAGGAGTAAACTCTGACACTAGCCAGAGGTCCAGAACCTGGAAGGCATCTCCGTGGGGTCAAGTCTCACTCCAGCAGAAGTCATCAGCAGGATCCAGGCAGGTCCAGTTGGTGCTGGTTAGCTAGGCAGTTGCAGGGAAGGCTTCTGAAAGCTTGTTGTGCCCCTGTCGTGCAAACAGGAGGTTAGCCAACTGACCCTTGGAGTTATGTCTAGGATCCTGGGTTTAAGGCAAGCTGGTCCAGTTTCCTTCTGGTTTCAGGAAACAGGGCAGTCCTTCTTCTGAGTTTTCACATTTTGAGGGATGTTCTAATTAGATATTATGAGGGGTCACTTTTATACCAAGTGCCAGCCTGCATGTGGGGGCCGACCTCTTTCTCTAACCCTGAGCTGGTTCTGGTGAGTTCTTGCCCTGGGTTTGGCTCTAATTTGTTTAGGAGACAAAGGGGAGACAGGCCAGGTGTGGGCTGCCTTTGCCAGTTACAGGACAGGCATTTTTGAACTTTAGGAAGGAGGTTAAACAGCCCTAACGCTCCCTTTTAAAACCCAGGAAGGGCTGTGTATAGCCCCAGGCCATCCTGTGTACGAGAGGAACACCCTCCTCTCACTCAAGGCCCTTTGTCCACTGACTGGAAACAATACACATTACACCACAGGAGAGCCTTTTTTCCCAGTGTTCAATCTAGCGTGAACTTAACCTAAAGGTATCAGAGCACTTTACGTGAGCACCAGTTGCATTACAGATGGCCACATTTATGTGGTTAGGCAAAGGGATATTAAGTGATTTGCCCATTAACACAGGATGTTGAGAGTCCCTTGCGAGACTCGAATCCAGTTCCCCAACTGTGAGAGCGACCGCTCTAGCCGTTAGGCTATATCCTCTTCCCATTAAGAGTCATGTAACCATGCACACTGGCAGAAAGGCACATATGGTTTAGGCAGAAAAATGTCAACTTTCTAAAAGATACTAATGCATATTGAATACACAAATCTTGTTGGGGAAAGACTGGTTATTTATTAGGGTCTATTTTTTGTTGTTGTTGTTTCTATTGATTAGGTAATGTTTGTATGTAAGACAGAGAAGTACCTGTGTTTCATCTAAGGTTTTCGTGTTTAAGTAAATTAATCACAGACATGATGAAATATGTCTTCATGTCTTCTGCTGTATGTTGCATTCTAGTTTTACATTATCATAAAGGGTGATGAATAAGGTACTGTTTATTGTTAACTTTCTAAAAGTGGCAATTTAAAGTTCAACCTTACCGTTATAGAGGATTTTAAATTACAACTCCAATGATTGGAAGACGTATTTCTCTCTCTGCTTCCAAACTGAAATTATCACTTAAGTGTAACAGGGTAAGCTAGTGTTAGTCCACGGGAGAGTCAGCCATGCAACAGTAAAAAATGACTTTTGGGGGGGGTTTCACTGGTAAAACATAAGTCCACATGTCCTACATTTATTATATACCATGCACTCTGTCCTATGAGCCTTTAGGGCCTAAATTCGGGGTGACTTCTAAGTATTAAAGAGGAAGGTTCAGGCCTGACAAAAGGTTGGTTGGCCAGGTCAAAATGGCAGTGTAAAATTGCCTTACAGGCTGCGGTGACAGGCCTGAGGCATGGTTTACAGTGTTACTTTAGTGGGTGATATAGTGAGTGCTGCAGCCCACTAGTAGTATTAAACTGCGGGCCCTGGGTACATGTAGTACCATTTACTTAGAGGCTTATAAGTTAAATTAAATGTGCCAATTTGATATATACCAAAAGAGTGCAGACTGTTGTTTGGTTGCTGGCTGGTCTGTGTGGGTGTGCAAGAGTGGTGGGTTGGTTGTTGTCAGAGAAGGACTGCCTAGTGGGGTGTGTGGAAGAGAGCAGGAGGTTGATTTTTGAGCTCAGAGACACCTTATTAGATGTTAGTGGATTTACCTTCTGTATCGCCTCTGAGGCTTTTCCCTTGGATGTCAGACAGAGGAGCATAATGTTATAGTGATTATCAACACCACAGGAGATCTTGAGCCCTAGGGCTCTCTGAGAAAATATGTATATTAGCACCTTGCTAATCTCCAAAAGATCCTCCCTTGTAGACACAAAAGAAGAGCGCAGCACACCAGACTTTGCAAAACAGGCGCTTTTTTCACAAATACATCAGCATGGCAGCATGTAAATCCTAACACGTTTCAGCTTGTGAAAAGCCTTGATCACAGATGAGGGCGTGACCTTGATAGTGCCCCCTTTATCTAAGACTGCGACGTCACTTCATAGTCCTTAGAATACTCAAAAATCCATAATGCACTGGGAAGTTAGTTCAAAGTTATGATCCAGTCAGCAGTTCCATTTTCCAAAGTGTTTGCTTATTCTGGGGAAATTGCAGGCTGTACAATCTATTATTCACACTTCCCACGTGCACAAAACCGGCTCAAAAAAAGTCTTGCTGCCATAATTTATGCCATATCTCAGCGTTTGCTTTTCAAAGTCCATCACAAAACAGACCCGTGTCTGTTTTTTTCCCTTGCTCTGCTGCACCTTTTTTTTGGTTGATCATTTCATACCTTTCACTATGGTGCATGGTGCAGGCGGGTCGGGCTTTTAGACAATTAAATCCACCTCCTTATCTCCGACCTTGAGCCCCGACTTCAATAGGGTGGCCTCTGCGCATGGGGACCGGAGCACCTCGCTAATTTCCAAAAGATCCTCCCTTGTAGACACAAAAGAAGAGCGCCGCACACCAGACTTTGCAAAACAGGCGGTTTATTCACAAATACATCAGCATGGCAGCATGTAAATCCTAATGAGTTTCAGCTTGTGAAAAGCCTTGATCAAAGGTGAGCCATGTGGATAGTTGAGGGCGTAACCTTGATAATGCCCCCTTTATCTAAGATTGCAACGTCACTTCGTAGTCCTTAGAAGGCTCTAAAATCCATAATGCACTGGGAAGTTAGTTCAAAGTTATGATCCAGTCAGCAGTTCCATTTTCCAAAGTGTTTGTTTATTCTGGGGAAATTGCAGGCTGTACGATCTATTATTCACACTTCCCACGTGCAGACAGGTATATATATATACAAACTTTATTACAGAAGACTTGGCGCAGAGAGTTGAGGTACATTGATTGAATTGGTGCCTATGGAACTATACTTTTACTATTCTACCATATGATTATCATACCAATGCATTATCTCTGTAGACAAATAGACATGATTATTAGTCTGCTGGTTTGCTCCCCTCCGCGCCACTTTAAATGTGGGAACAGCTTACCTTTAGCAATCTTAAGAAGGTATAACCTGTAGTTGGGGGGTCACTAAAACGCAGGTTGGCGCTGGTTACAGCAGGAACACTAGGACATTCTGCCTAGATGTAGAGAATTATGTGAATACCTACAATACTTGTAGAAGTTTTTCAAGATAGATATTAATTGGCTATGTATCTCTATATATTTAAGACTCTGTGTTTCAATGTATTTGTATAATATATACATGTTGAAATTGTATTGTTGCTTTCTTAAATCTCAATTTGTTGTTCTTGTTGACAAGTGTAAGGTTGATTTGAAGGAAGACTGACTGTATATGGTGTTTTGAATGATAATGGTAGGTGTATGGCTTGAGTGTTTGTGGATACAAATGGATGAGGAATCTGACTGTTTTGATAGTGGGTGTCAAATACAGTTATTAAGTAATTGTTTTGTCATTTATATTGTGTTAAAAAAACTAAGAAATAATTTCTTTAGTCCTAAAATGATACTATAAGAAAAATTATAATTGGGCCTTGGAATATCTTTGTATTAAATGCACATAAATGTATATTTTTGTATTGTATTTATATGGATAGCTTGGTCAAATATGGGGAATGATTAGCCCAGTGTAGGGAGATATTCCACTTTTCTAGCACTTTTGGGCAGGGTTGTTTTCCTATGTAGTTTATATGAAGAGAGGAGGAGAACCTGCATAATGTGCTAGACAATGCTTCCTCCATGTAGTGTGGTGTGACGCAGAAGCACCACACCATACTACATGGCCAGTGATGGCCAGGAGCATCGGAGAATGTGGCAGGTTGTAGTTGGTTTGGAGAGGACCGGGGCTCCTAGTGCTGGGAGTGTACCATATATGGACAGGTACAGACTGGCTTGCCTTTTGCATGCCTTTGGGGTGGCTGCTTCACTTGTCTACTGCATGTTCATGTTGTGGCTGCCGTTAAGTAGGTCCTGGAAGAGTGGAGGAGGAGAGGGGGCAGTGGGCAGCCTGTGAGAGGTGCAGGAGGTAGGAAGCAGGAGCACAGCAAAAAGGTAATGAAGGGTAGTTTTAGAAAAATTGCACAAACCAAAAGAGATGGGCAAAGGGCAATGAGACCGAGCACACAGAAGAGGCACAAAACTGAGAAAGGAAGCAAAGAAGATGGGTGCGAGTAAGAGCAAAGGAACACAACAAACAGGCACAAAATAGAGCAAAGAGAGAGCGGAAAAGGAAAAAAGGCCAGAGAGGCTGACTTTGGAACTAGAAAACCAGGTTCAATTCTCGATGTCAGCTCAACATCCTAGACTAATCAATTATTCTCCATGTGGCTAAAAAACAAACAAAAAAGTGAATGTGGCCTTGTATAATGTAACTGGTGCTCATGTGAAGAGCTCCAATACATTCTGGTCGAGTTTGTGCTATATAAAACTGGAAAACAAAAAAAGACAAACAGGCACCGATCAGAGCAAAGATACATAGCAAATGTGCATGGAACAGAGCAAAGTGGTAAGACAAATGGCCACAGATCAGAATACAGACAAACAGGCACAAAAAGAGTCAAAGCAACAGAGCACCCAATTAAACACTCAATTAAACAAGGCCGCAAAACAAGCAGGCACAAGCCAGTGCAAGCAAAAGGTGGTGGACCAAAACCAAGGAAAGACTAATGGCAACGGAGGGATAAGGAAAAGCCTCATTTTAATCCAAAATGGTGAATGGAATTGAAGGCAGATTCTACTACTGACACGGAGGAGGAACCCACATCTGGTAGAAAATACACACATGGACAAATATACTATATAAAGAATCTGGTCGCCCTAAACTGCCCCATCGTCCTATCCGACTCAGTTAAGTCTCTAGGCATCACCCTTGACAAGAACTTATCTTTGGAGGCCCAAATCAAAAACTCTGCAAAAAGTGCTCTTTTCTCTCTAAAACACCTCCAGAAATTGAAACGTTTTCTTCCTCATGATGACCTCAAGACAATAGTCCAATCCCTAGTTCTCTCTAAAATCGAGTACGGAAACGCCATCCTAACAGGGACTCCAAAAGCTCACCTAGCCCCTCTAAGGGCAGTGTTGAACATGGCCGCCCGACTTGTATCTGGAGTAAAAAGATTTGATCACATCACTCCAGCTCTCAACTCCCTCAACTGTCTTCCCATCGAAGGGAGGTGTATTTACAAACTGTCCTGCATCACACACAAAACCCTTCACTCTCCGGCCCCTAACTACCTGAACAACAAACTGGTAAGAGCAGGTCAATCCAGAACGCTGAGAAGCTCCAACTCACTCCTTCTTATTCCTCCGAAACTGAAAAAGAAAACCACACAATACCGATTGTTCTCTGGCAACGCTCCCAGGATGTGGAACACTCTCCCTAGAGTCCTCAGATGCAACCCCTCCTTCTCCTGTTTCAAAAGGGACCTGAAAATCCATTTCCTTATCCTGACCAACGTCAACTAACCTAGACTTCAATATCTGAGTTTACTCCTCTCTCTTGACATTCAAGGATAGTTGGTGACCGGACTGTGTTAACCACCTTATCTTCCATGCTGTATTTTTTTTATCCCTGGTTTTGCTTCCTTACTGCCTGCCTACTATGTAATGCAATTTCCGTCTGTTTTTCTTTACAGTATGTATGTAAAGCACTCTGATACCTAGGGGTCAAGCTAGCGCTATATAAAACTTTTAAAATAAAATAAAATACCTTATAAGCGTCACGATTCATGTCTAGGATGATTGTCCATTCCATAGTTAACTTTGGTGGATTAGAGATTCTAGCTTATGGAATAGTGAACGTTAATGTAATTGTAAAGCACATCTCAGTAATAATTTTGTATTTAAACTGTTGCATTGAAATGCCAAAGGCATTTTACCATTACAGTCCAGGACTGGAATACTGGAATGGTATGCTTGGCATGGTTAGCCTTTTCTAATCTTGTGCTTAAAATATTTGCTGCAGACAGTTCAAAAGGCTTTGTCACTTTTGAAGCCTAGTGTGGATAGGTCTGCACTACAACAATGATAGCAAATTCATCTTGAAAAACAAAACATGGGAAGTGGGAAGATTTAGAGCACCACTTGTGGTGTAGAAGCACTTCAGATAAAGGTAGGTTTGAAAAAGCCACAAACAACAATGAAAAAGCAGTTACGGTGCAGTTACGGTTCTGAATAAAACAAAATTGAAATCTGTGAGTTGCAGTTATCTGCAACTTACACCTTAGTCATGCAAAACCTAACTCTTACATCAAATACAACTCTCATGACCTCAACTTTGATGAGACATATACAGTAACAAGTGCTGTAAATATTCTTGTAAATGAGATTACATACCATATTATCCTTAACAGAATAAAAGTGATGACTAAGAATGCAGTATCTTTTATTAGTTTAAGTATGTGTTTTTCTTTAAATACATTGACATTTTAGGTGTTTTTTTTTTTTAAATATGGTGAAGTCATAAGCATTGCATTTGGTGCACAAATTATGATTTGCATGGTTGCTGTGTGAGTTAGGAATAACAGTCCTAAGCATAACCTGCTAATTTCAGTGATTTTTCAATTTTAGTTTGTAACCAAAAACAGTACTTTACCTATCTGTTTTTTAGTGACTGTCTGGAGGTTTTTCTAAACCTACTTTTAGGGATATAACTGAAGCTAACTATACATTTACTCTAACATTTGTTTTTCCAATGCTCTTTTGTAGCATATACCCCATGCAACAGTTTCCTGCATTCAACCTGCTGAGGGCAGCAACCCCTCTTGAGTAGAGTCCCCACATACTGTCATGAGTGATGAATCATTTATTCAGAAGTTGTTGCTAGCCAATCAGGGGGCATCTAGTCCACGAACCAGACTTAGGCTTTGTGGACTCGATATGGCTGATAGGGAAAAAACTCCCTTGACCAATCAAATCTGAGTAGTTCTTTAAAATGATGGATCCATGTACTGCCTCAAAATAATGGTCCAGTGCGCTATATTATTAAACTTTCTTGACCAATCAAATCTGAGTAGTTCCTTAAAATTATGGATCTGTGGACTGTGTCAAAATAATGGTCCAATGTTCTCTATTATTAAACTTCTTCATTGCAAGGCTGCAACACTAATTTCTCAAAAACTACTGAATGGATTTACACAAACGGAGTCAAAAACACTTCCTTGAGTAAAATTTGAACGTCTTGCCAATTTTGGTATAGTTTCATTCAGCCCTTCTTTATGTACCTGGGTGCAAAGATAACACCCTCATTTTTGACCCAGGCTTGATGTAGCTACACGAAACTTGCCATGCCAAACCACAGTGAATGAACATTTTTATTGGAATGCTTTGCACAGTTTAATGCAAATACCATTAGCAAATAATAATGTCTTTTCAATGGAAAGTCAGATTAGCCACAACTAGACAGGCGTTATCACTGCTCTTATATATAGGTGGAAATTTCAGGGACAAGGTGACATTGTAAACCAAAAAAACTTCAATTTGCCATTATAGTAATTTCTAGCAACTGTAACTTTTGTGCTATGGTATCTATATCTGTCACCCCGCTATGCACAGGGTTGTTATACATTTTGTCATTTCAAGTGTTGCAGTGATGTTATCAATGATGTGATAGAACATGTCATGGACTTTTTATTTTTGCAATGTGGGAGCACACACTTTTTGAAAAATCCTACTGTGGATTTGCGGATTTTCCTGAAATCTGCAGCTAAATAAAACTTGGGGGCCTCTGGAAGTTCCCCCACTAGTCATGAGGGGTCTGTGTATTCCTACCTAGCCCCCTTATACTTTTTTTTCTAGGACTCAGGACTCAGGCCTGCATCTTAAGATGGCTGCCGCCACATCGATATTAATGTGGTGGCAGCCAGTTAGATCTTATCTTGAGATCTGTTGGGTATGCAGAACCCCTGTTGCATGCTATATGCAAAGATTTTAGCAATAACTGCAAAAAAATGTGAAAATGGATATTAACCAAATCACAAAAATCACATTTTCAGTACCAAACACTAGCTTTCTGCCAAATCCATTCAGTGTTTTTTGCAGTATGGAAAAAAATGAATGGAGAAAAAATGTTTATGCACCCTCTTTGTCTCGGCCTCCACTTGACAGATTACCCCAAACCTAATTATGGAGGAGCTGAGGTCGATGAAACTTTTTTTCCTGGAAAGAGTCATTAAGGTTTGTCAATAAGAGTTATTAGGAAAAGAAAAAAATACAGACCTAACTATAACTACCCAGTGGCTAATCTATCTATCTATCTAATCTATCTATCTATCTATCTATCTATCTATCTATCTATCTATCTATCTATCTATCTATCTATCTATCTATCTATCTATCTATCTATCTATCTATCTATCTATCTATCTAGATATCAGCACAGAGCACTTTTTGTGGAAGAAATGGAAACATCAAAAACATTGTGGAACATACTAGATTGGTGCAGTCTCCTATTTCAAGTCAGAGGTGAATGGAACTGTGTGAAGGAAGACGGGAACTGGATTCATATATATATATATATATATTCACTAAAAAAAACATAGGTTTCAGGGACGTTATAGTTAGTTGAACATTTGACTCATATAAAACCAGAGCAATGTGCCTGTTATAGTTAGTTGAGCTAACTATAACTCACGCGCCCGCAATACACTGCTGATGATGTCACATATTAAATCACTCATGACGTGGTCGGTGACATCACTGATGACATCACTGATGACATCTCAAATGACATCACTGATGACATCACTCATGACATCATCCAGTGAATGTGTGTTTCTATAAAATGTAAATATGTTTTAGATATATATGCCAAGGTGTATTGAAGAATGAATGCATTTACAAGTGCCTGAAGGAATTATTTTGTATGTGTGTGACTGACTGTATAAGTGAGTGATTGAACATTTCTTACTGAATGCATGGGTTAGTGACTAAACTGTGTAAAAGTCTGTATTAGTCTCTCCATTGGTGTGTAAGCAACTGCATGGGTTGCTGAATACCTACATGAGTGTCTATATAGGTTATTAATTTGTTGTCTGAGTATCTGTATGGGTCCCTGAGTGCATGTGTGGGTGGGTGGGTGTATAAGTCTGTACATAGATGTCTGAGTGGAAGATTCAGTGGTTGTATGGATTTTATATGTGCATCTGGAAAGGGCTGTATGGGTAAGTTAGTGTGTCTATAGGTGTGTTGGTGAGTGAATAAATGTCTCAGTGGTATATCTGTGACTAACTACATATGTTTTAAGCCACTATATGTGAGTGTTGGAGTATATAAATGAGTATACGTGAGACTAAGTTATTTCAAGAGTGGGTGTATAAATAACTGTCTGCTTCTATCAGTGATTATATTAGACAGTAAATATGTGTTAGTATCTGTATAAATAAGTGATATGGTATGTCAAAAAATAACAAAGTTGGTGTGTATAACTGTATACATGATTAAATGGGTATGTGATTCATTCTTTGCATTACTGACTAGGCGTGTGAGTAACTCTATGGATGAGAGCAGCGTGTGACTGCATGTATAGATGTATGAGTGCATATTATAGTCCTCTATTGATGAGTAACTACATGTATAAGTGACTGGATGTGTGTGTAGACCTAGGAAATAGTGAGTGTTATGTAGTAAATGGCATTCTTCTGTGTATGGTTTCAAAAATAGTAGTCAGCATTTTAGAATGGGTGTATCAAAGCTTATATTAGAGCATCAGTATGTGCATTAGATTGTCACGTGGATGATGTCATGAGAGATGTCATCAGTGATATCATTTGAGATGTCATTAGTGATGTCATCAGTGATGTCACTGACCATGTCATGAGTCCATCACCACACGAATCCTATCCGCCAAATTGCTAAGCTTGTAAATGATGCGCATTTCGTAACCGACGAGTTTGTGGCACCGTGTCCCACGTAACATCATATACGCATGAAGTTACCCCAGGTACTACTTTGGTATCCGACGAGTACGCAGTACCAAGCCACGCACTACGTCATGTACGTATGGGGTCACGCCTGCTGCGCATTGCGTTTTCGACGAGTACACTCTGCCAGGCCCTGTGTTACGTCACAGACGTATAGTATCGTGCCAGGTACGCCATTCTCTTTTCTTTTTTTTGTCTCAAAAGTATATCTAAATAACTTTAAACAGTGTACGAGAGCATGCGAAAATCTAAATTATTTTAAACATTTATATATTTCTAACTGTAATAAACTTATATTATGCTAAATATATTTTGTCAAAATCATATTGGGTGTGGCCTCCTTGCACGCTCGGTGCGCGATTGCCATGTGACCTTAAAAATAAGCATTTGATTGGTTCATAACATTTCCCATTGTAACAGTTGTACGACCCCACCCATTTTACTCATTCTCTCTACAGTGTTTGATGAGAGAAACCTCTTCTGCTTTTTTGAAAAGTGTTTTCCTGTATACACATATCATATACTACACACAACATGCAACGATCATCTTGATCAATATTCATGCTCTGTACATTAGCCTTCCACGTGTGATTGCCATGCATCTCAAACGTTCCATCAAAAAACAAATATGTGTTACACGATGCCCCTGGTGTGTGTGTCTGCACATTATTGTGCTGACTTTCGGCTTGGGTATTGCTGGTTCTAAGGAGTATCATCAGCCACGGGCAGAGTGCACATCCTAGATCACATGCCATCTCATTAACGATAGTTTCCGCCCTCCCGACACATGCTAGACTAATCTAAATTGCACACTCTGCAAGGTCAAAACTACAAAAGAAACACATATAAGTACACTTCCTGGCCAGTCAGGAACTGAACAACGCCCAAGTCCCCGGAATAATTATTCATACCCCTACGCTGGCCTGGCATACGCAAGCCCAGCCCACTTTGCGTACTTATAAATGGGATAACCACGACGCCACACGTCCCTCTTCTTCCACACTACCTCAAATGATTTGCCGCATTCCCCTCGCATATCACAATGCGCAATAAAAAACAGAAATGGATCCATGAGGTGTACTCCATCCTGGCAATCAACACAGGCTCTAAATTGGGAGCCCTACTGCCCGTCGCCTACGAAAGGGATCCACGAGGTGTACACTCTCCTGCAATCAACACTCCATCTGAATTGTGAGCACTGCTGCCCGTAGTGTTTGCTCACACAACAATGCCAGCAGGTAAGCAGAGTGGCCTGGGTGCACAGGGCCTCCAATTGAGCGCGCTGCGGCGAGAGGGGTGGGGTGCGTCAGCCTAGCAGCGCAGGTCCGAACAAACGATATTGCCATGTGTTATGATGTGATCTTTGACCTCATTCAGTCACATCTCTGTCTCATTTTAAAGACCTGCTGGACTGTACTGTAGGCCTGAGCCAGAGGGCAGCGCTGCCCTACAGACACCTCTTCAGCGCGGTGCTGCGGGAGGGATGGGATGCATCAGCCAGACTGCGCATGTGCGAATAAGCAATATTGCCATGTGTTATGATGTGATCTTTGACCTCATTCAGTCACATCTCTGTCTCATTTTAAAGACCTGCTATGCCATAAGGTAGGCCTGAACCTGCGGGCAGCGCTGCCCTACAGACACCTGTTGAGGGTGGTTCTGTGGGAGGGGTGAGGTGCATCACCCTGAGTGCGCACATGCGAAAAAGCGATGTTGCTGTGCGTAATGATGTGATCTCTGACCTCATTCAGTCACATCGGTCTCATTTTAAGTACTTGCTGGACCGTACTTTAGGCCTGAGCCAGCAGGCAGCGCTGCCCTACAGACATGTTGCGTTGTATTTTAGGACACTGTAGTGAGCTCCTTACTAAGTGTACATGCACACAGGCTCCCGCCACTGCATTACACACACACATTATGCTTCTAGCATGCGCTCTGTTTCTTTGTATGTGAACGTTGGCATAACATATTATTATTTAACCTTGTGTATTCTAGTGCACTCCAACTCCTCTTTGAACCACAATTACCACTAACAGTTGGTAGATTGTACTTGCTGCGACGTCATCAGCAGTGGATTGCGGTCACGCGAGTTATAGTTAGCTGAACTAACTATAACGGGGGAATTTCAATGGTTTTTTACGAGTGAAATGTCCAGCTAACTATAACATGTGTGAAACCTATGGTTTTTTCAGTGAATATATATATTTGTATATATTATATATATATATATATATATATATATATATATATATATATATATATATATATATATATATATTATAAAGCCTTACGCTCCTGCAGCATAAGAGAAAAGTCGCACTCAGGATTCCAATCAGCGAAAGAAAAATGGTTATTGACTTTGACGCGTTTCAACAATAACTGTCTTTGTCAAAAAGTCATTCAGTGACCCGGAAGTGGTCATGGGCTTAAGAACACTTCCTAGAAGGTGGATGAATATGAAAAGGATTTCTCTTCCTGTTAGTAGTGGCACTCGCCATAAGATTTTGAAACTATGCTATATTATTATTTTATACACAAGCGGAGCGCTATGTTATTATAAATAAGAAATGAATCCAAGATTAGAGCATCTTTGCCACTTGGCATTTAATCTAATTTACAAATTGTTGAATTCATTTGCCCGGAGTAGTACATAGTATGTGTAGGTTTTTTATTAATCACATACGAATTGGTCATATATATACATTTTTTCATCGTATTATACTTTGCAGAATGTTGTATATGTATGTTGCATTAATTTGATTCAATGTCTGAATTTACGTGAAATTATTGTGACAGTCTGTCTTTCATTGGATATGCACTGTGTATTGATTATAGTATACTCTGTTTTCTATGTCTACTCACCTTCTAGGAAGTGTTCTTATGCCCATGACCACTTCCGGGTCACTGAATGACTTTTTGACAAAGACAGTTGTTGTTGAAACGCGTCAAAGTCAATAAACATTTTTCTTTCGCTGATTGGAATCCTGAGTGCGACTTTTCTCTTATGCTGCAGGAGCGTAAGGCTATATATATATATATATATATATATATATATATATATATATATATATATATATATATATATATATTCACTGAAAAAACCATAGGTTTCACACATGTTATAGTTAGCTGGACATTTCACTCGTAAAAAACCATTGAAATTCCCCCGTTATAGTTAGTTCAGCTAACTATAACTCGCGTGACCGCAATCCACTGCTGATGACGTCGCAGCAAGTGCAATCTACCAACTGTTAGTGGTAATTGTGGAGCGTAAGGCTTTATAAAATAATAGCGGGTCCAGCGCCCGCCAGCCTGCACCGACCCCGCATGGTGGAAGTGATCGGATGCAAAGCTGGACATAGCTGTGGATATATATATATATATATATATATATATATATATATATATATATATATATATATATATATATATATATATATTCACTGAAAAACCCAAAGGTTACAAGGACGTTACAATTAGGAATTAGCATTTAAAAAACAGAGGTTACTGAGAAGTTATAGTTAGGCTGACATATCACTCGTGCAAAACCAGAGAAATTCAGCACTTATTGTTAGCTGAGCTAACTATAACTCACGCCCCCACAATGCACTGATTACAACCTCACATAATACATCTCATGACAAGGTGAGTGACATCACTGATGACATCTCAAATGACATCACTGATGACATCATCCAGTGACTTGTGAGTGGTTTTAAAATGTTTATGAGTGTTAAATATATATACACCAAGGTGTATTGATGAATCAGTGGGTGTATGAGTACCTGTATGGATGATTAAGTGGGTGTGTGACTGACTGTATAAGTGAGTAATTAGGGGTCTCAGTAAATATATGGGTGAGTGACTAGGTTGTGAGAATGTCTGTATCAGTCTGTCAGTTGGTGTCTGACCCTTCCCAAAATGGCTTCCGTGCAGGCCACAGTACGGAGTCTGCCCTACTAGCTACCTCGGAGCGTCTCCGGATGATTCTAGATGCCGGTCATAGTGCTGCGCTGATTCTCCTCGATCTCAGCGCAGCCTTTGACACGGTATCTCATAACATCCTGCTAGAACGTCTGGAGACTACCGGTGTGACTGGCCCGGCACTTGCATGGTTCCGATCCTTTTTCAAGGATAGATCATTCAAGGTGTCTGCCCCTCCTTACCTCTCTAAACCTCACCCCATCGCTCAGGGGGTTCCACAGGGTTCAGCGCTGAGCCCCTCCCTCTTCAACCTATACGTCCAGCCACTCACGGACGTAGCTAGAGAATGGGGGCTCACGCTTGTATCATACGCGGACGACACCCAGTTGGTTGTCACCCTCTCGGAAAGCCCGTCCGCCATGGCATCCAACTTCAAAGAGGGTATGTCTGCTGTGGCTCGCTGGATGACGGACAACTACCTCCAACTCAACGCCGGAAAAACCGAGGTGCTCCTCCTGGGCCGTAACATCAGCCTTTGGAACGAGCACTGGTGGCCGTCATCCTTAGGCAACACCCCACTCCCCAAAAGCTGTGTGAAAAATCTGGGAGTCTGGGTTGATGCCAACCTTAGTTTCCAATCCCACACAAAAAAGGTGGCAGCCACCTGCATAGGCCTTTTAAGGAACCTCAGGCCCATACTTGGGCTCTTCGATGCCAAGGCCCGCCAGCTCATTATCCAGGCCACCATTCTATCACGCCTGGACTACGCTAATGTCCTCCTGTTGGGAGCTAATAAAGCGGAAACAGCCAGATTCCAACGCATTCAAAATGCGGCAGCTAGAACGCTGGTTGGCCTCCCACGGAGGTGCTCAGCCAGAGCCACCATCCGCAAGCTCCACTGGCTACCCGTGGACCACAGAATCCAATTCAAGGCCTTAGTCATGATCTTTAAGATCGTGAAACTGGGAAGCCCCCCTCTGCTCCGAAGCCTTGTCCAACCCTACGCCCCTGGCCGTGCTCTTCGCTCTACCAACCAACTCCTCCTGTCAATCCCTAGGTTTCGACTTTGCCGAACTGGAGGCCGCTCCTTTGGGGTCCTTGGCCCCAAACTGTGGAACGATCTCCCCCTCAGCATTCGCACTATTGACTCCCTCCCTGCTTTTCGCAAAGCAATTAAGACTCATCTCTTCCCTGCTGCCTAGTTACCCCTCCCCCTCCACCTCAGATTAGTTTGTCTGTTCTTAGCGCCGGGACACCCCTTTGCCGGGGTAGCTGTTGCGCTCTACCAAATCAATCAAATCAAATCAAATCTGAGGACCTCTATGGGTATTTGTGTGTTTGAGTGTGAGGGTGAGGGTGTGTCTGGCTACCTGTGTGAATGGGTAAGTGGGTGAGTCAGTGGCTCTATTGGCTGGTGAGTACATATGTGAGGGGCTACATGGGTAAGTGAGTGGGTGTATGGCTGTGTCAGTGAGTGAGTGCATGTGTCAGGGATATAGGTGAGTAACTGGGTATGTGAAAGGGAATATAGGTGAATGATGGGGTATGTGAGTGACTGTACAGGTAAGTGAATGTGAGAGTGACTGTATGGGTGAGTGTATGCTTGTGTCAGTGACACTATAGGTGAGTGAGTATATCCTAGTCTCTGTATGATTAGGTGAGCATTGTATAACTGTATGGTTGAGTAAATGGATGTGTGACTGACTGCATGGGTGAGTGTTTAGGTGTGTGAGTAGCTCTATGGATGACTGACAGTGTGTGAGTGGCTGTATGGGATATATGAGTGGATATGCCAGTGGCTGTATTAGTGAGTGAGTGAATGGACAGGTGTCTGTGTGGGTGAGTGAGTGGATGTGTGTATAGTTGTATGAATTAGGGAGTGGGTGTGTAAGGATTGGTATGGGTCTATGAATGAGTTTGTTAATGGTGGTATGGGAGTGGGAGTTTGTGTATAAAAGGTTTTTTGGAGGTGTAAGTGGTTGTATTAGTTATTATTAGAGGTGGGCAGAATTTGCGTAGTCGTGCTACGCAAAGCTCTGCGAAACGGTTGAAAATCTCCTCAAGCACGCAGAGTTCCGCGAACACACAGAATTTTTTGTTCCACCCGTTTGCGATGCTTTTTTCCTGTTCGCGAACGCTGTTTGAATGCTCGGGGGAAATATCTTGTAAACACGCATTTTGAAAGCGCGAACAAGCAAAAATTTTGCAAAGCTGCGGATCATGGAATTTTGGGCAATTCCGCGTTCTCCTCAGAAAGCAAAATTACCCAAATTCCGCAAATTCCATGAGCGGAATGGAATTTACCACCCAGGCCTGGTGATTATGTAGATGATGTCATCAGTGATGTCATTTGAGATGCCATCAGTGATGTCATCAGTGATGTCACTGACTTTATCATTAGTGATGTAATATGTGAGGTCATTAGCATTTAATTGCAGGGGCACTAGTTATAGTTAGCTCAGCTAACTATAACTGCTAAATTTCTCTAGTTTTATATGAGTGATATGTCAGCCTATCTATAACAACCCTGTAACCTTTGCTGCTTTTGTCAGTGAATTACGAAGGCTTTTCAAATGCTAATTTAAATGCTAATTGCTTAACGATAATGTCCCTGTAACTTTTGGTTTTTTTAATGAAATTCTAATGTTTTTTCACTATGAGTTGCATTTGCAGAGTGCTAGAGAAAGTGGGCATGGCCTTTGAAAACTGATGTGTGGGACTTATTTACTACAACAGGAGGGCTAGTTGGCTCTAAAAGATTTGCTTGTGGGCCAACAGGTTGCGACTATCATGTTCGTACAATGATTTGAAGACTTTAAATGTCCTTAAATGTATGCCCTTATAAAAATGATTTAGTCTCAATAATGTATTAGAAGTTCAGAGAGTAGGTAAAAAGTAAACAAAACTCAAGTAACACATCCTTTGCAGGAAAGGAAGTACATAATGTAGGATAAATGTTGGTTTATGATGGATGGATACATTTTCAAATGATTCAATTTTAATGTTGTCTTTAGATATAACTATGAATAATGTAGGGGCATATTAACAAGGTGGAGATATGAAATTATCGCCGCTTTTGCCTCTGTTTTCGGGCGAAAAGCTGCGATAATTTAATCGCCTTATCAGCAAAGACACGCTATTGTGTGTCTTGCTGACTTAGCGCCCGTTTGCAGCACGCCTCCGATCGCATCGCTAATGAGATGCAAAGGAGGCGTGCCTGACAAGACTCCCTTGGGAAAATATCGTGAAGGCAGCTTCGCGATATTAACAAGGGAGGGTAGCGATTTTTAAAATCGCGTTAAGTATGTCTTAACGCAGGAATTTAACGTCTGTTAAATTCCTGACTAAGGCATACTTAACATGGGGTGTGGATTTTGTGGCTAAGACCACAGGCCCTATCATCTAGGATATCGCTGTTTTCCACCATGGAAAATGGCGATATTCCAACTATTTCAGGAATTTTTATCGCCTTGGCGATGCGCGTTGTTAATAACGCGCAAACCGGGCGATAAATTCCAGAGATAGCCAGCGATAAATATGCAAGCGCTAAGCGCGCTTTGCGATATTTATCGCCGGCCCTTATTAATATGCCCCGTAGTTTTAAAAAGTCCTAGTAACACACATTCATAGATTGGTGCACCTCAACTACAGCATTTAAGTAGTGGCTAGTTAATAGCTAGGCACACATCAGGAACAAAATCTCTGTAGGTCAAACCCACCCTTAAATGTATAATCAGGCACTTACATATTAGGTCCTCCAGTAGTATAGGGATACATGACTCGTCCTGCACAGCATTTTATATTAACATAGATTACCTGCAAATTTTCTTTAAAGAGGAATACGGTACCACCCGCAATACCTATTAGTTGTGTTTGCTTGGAGCTGAGAATTGTGATTTGACCCACACTCCTAGTTGATGATCTCAAATAGACTTGGAATGTTGGCATCCCTGCTCTGTCACCTCCACTGCTGAAGAAAATGACCATGATACGAAATCATATTGTGTATTTTATGGATGAACATGGTCTTCAGGCTTCTAATTGTAGAAGAACATAAGACTGGAATGTAATATTTAAATATGGAACCTGGAAGAACACCAGTGAAATCAGTCATACATCACTACATGTACGTTTATGGCACAATCTCTCACATGTGATGTTAATAGCTAGCAGGTAGATTGATCATAATGCACTGATGTTTTCTCTCAGGTGTGGTAAATAAAATACATTACCGGGACTTAATTTGATACGGAAACATAATAAAATAGCTCAGTAAAATGAGAGGCAGAATCCGTGGTATTAGAGGTTCGGAATGGGCTTTATTCAAATGAACGATTATAATCGGTTGCTCCAAGTTCCATCACCACGGAGGTTCAGGAAGTGAAGTACATACTTTATTGACAAGAAATGACTTTTATAGAACATACAATACAATGAAGCGAATACAGTAGGCGTAACAATTGATAAGGAAAATGACGATTCATATGCGTAACCGAAAATGGGTGTAATAAGGAGTAAAAAGGAACATAATTGGTTATGATGTCATATATAGGTGGATCTATAAGATAATACTTGGCATAGATGCGCGCGCAGCAGCATGACGTGTGATTGACGTGCAACTAGGGGGTGAAGGGGACTTGACATTTAGCTCTACATGTGGAGACGAAAAGTCTGGGGGGTCAAGTCAACCTAATCCCAAATCATATCTAACATCCTATGTTTAAAGAACTATGTTATCCACAAAAGAAGGACTCTCGGACAGAATCTATTCTATACTGACTGTGCGTGCGTGTACAAGCGTCTAAGTGTCTACACTAAATGCGAGGGGGTAAGAATATTCCATGGTAACAGGACTATGAATTACTTGCATAAGACAGAGAAGCCGAGCCATTGCTCGGTAGCTGGAAGGAATGTTTACTTAAACTACTAGACAGGAATGCATCGGCTGAGGGGGAAACAGATAACTCGAAGGTGAAATACAGTTCTTGGCAGAGAATAGGCTGATGTCAGGCTTCGTGAGCCGCGCAGAGAATGAGACAAAGTTCATGGTCACAGATGCAGGCTCAGACTGGAGCTTTCAGAGGCAGAAGGCAAGAAGAGTTCGATGACAGAATCAGGGCCTACTTGCCTGGACTGTAAAATGGCATAAGTGAACCATATAAAGCCGGTGGCTTTTCATACTTAGGAATGGAATATCCGGCCTATTCATGGCGGATCTGACAGAGGACATGTTGACGGTAGACGCACATGTGTTTGCGTCTTCATAACTGGAACTGGAGGGAACATACATGTACTTGTAACATGCACATAGAACCGTTGGGGTCCAAGATAGGGGACATAACTGACCAGAAAAATCCATATTTCCACATTCCCTCCTTGTCCCCTACTTGCCCGTCAAGAGATATCAATCTTCATCAATCCATTGATCTGTTCATATAACATCATTTGTTCTTCTTTCTTCTTCCGTGACGAATGAGATCTTGGTGGTGGAATACACGATGTGGCACACAGACCACAGATCGCTGGTCCACATTGTAGACATAGACAGCAACTGAATAGTATGAGAAGGCCAATACCTAGGAATGATAGAACTCTCCATCCCCAGGCTGATATCACACTCCAAAACCAACCGGACCAAGTCCAAGTGCCTGGGTTCTGGTGTATCTGGCTTACAATCTTATGAAGGCGAGTTATAGCTTTATATACAGATGGCGAATTTTCTGGTATGAAAATGCAACAGCTTGATCCGATGACCCTACAAGCTCCGCCCCTATCAGCCAGGATGACGTCAAGGACAAGACGATTTTGAAGCACAACAATCCGCATAGCAGACTGCTCTTCTGTTAAATTGCCTAAAGCGGAAATAGTTTCATTCACTACTGCTTCAAGGGTTCTAGTTAATCTACGTATCAGCTTACTATTAGTAACAGTACCTATATAGGGAAAGATGCCTTTATTGAAATCTGTGTATTTTTCCCATGCTGTTTCAGTGTAATCGACAATTGGGAGATCTCTCCGCTCTCTGTTGTGTACTAAATGAATATTTCTATAATAATCAGGAGGAGCTAGGAAAACAGGTGGCAAAAGGAATGCAATGTAGCAGGTACCATCCCAATCTAGAGGTAGACGCATATATGCAGTCTGACCACATATAAAGTAGGAGTGGCGATAAGCTCTAAATGAGGATTTGCCTTGATCACTGAATTCTACTATAGTAGTGCATTTACTATGGCCCATATGTATGGAACCAACTTTTCTTACACACAATTCACCTTTCGCTGGGAATACTGACATGGTTGGTAAAACTAGTTCAACTTCGGATTCGACGTTTAGAACCATGAGATTAGGAGTAAAGTTACCTAATCCATATACTTCATTTTCTAGATCAGTTCCTGTTCCTTTGGGGCGACCCTCCTTGTCAGGGTAACAGATTTTGAATAAAACTAGGTTCAGATTTCCCCATACCCACTGGTCTTGGTAAACGGCTGTATCTGAGTCTATGGAATTGATTAAACTAAACCATGCTCCACAGGAGCCATTATGTGTAAACGGATGTGGAAAGAAAGGCAGGACTCCTTCATAATTCTGATAGGGAGGGAGCCGGCCACACACCCAACAATTAGTTGCATTACTAGTCTGATGGGAATGATGTAACATACTAATGAAAGTGTTATTGCGCAGCGCAAGTCTATAAGACAATTCATGCGGGGGTAAGTCACTAAAAGAATGTTCAGCAGTAACATTGTAAACATTTCTGGCAATAGGGTAATATATGTGTAACAATATACTTGCAGTAATTATTAAAAGACTTAAGAAAAACAAAATTAATAATGTCACTATGCAGTGACTACGCAGTGATTTACAGTACGCCTGTCGTTTCATCATTTTTCGCGACTGTCCATGATTCAGGTCTAGGCGATACATGTCGGAGACAGATTCAACCGCTTCACCTAGGAGAGGACTTAAACAATCAAATCGTCCGACGGCCTAGGCCTTAATTTTAGTTTATAATGTTCAGAGTCACTTTTTTCCACAAAAGGAAGTTTTGAATCAATGGGTGAAGACACACGAGGTGAGGTATTCACATCTGATTTTAGTCCATGAAATTTCTTGATATGACTTGAATGAATCCATCCCTTTCTGCCTTCGATCTTCACGGCTGTCCTTGTGGTCAGCAGGACCAACTTGGGTGTCTTCCACCTGGGCTCCAGCTGAGTCTTTCGGTCGAAATTCCTCACAAGGACGAGGTCCCCCGGAATTACGTCATGGGGTTTCACCTCAGTGTTGTCGGGAAAGGCTGCAGCTACCTGTGAACGACAAGATTGTAGTGCAGACATCAAGGAAGCCAAGTAATCTGTCAGCATATTACAGTCAATATCAGTTATTTTGCGTGGTATAGGCGTCCCCCACATATTTGGTGGTCTGCCGAAGATCACCTCATACGGGGATAGCCCTGTTCGAGAGTGTGCTACCATTCTTGTGAAAAAGAGTGCAACTGGTAGTGCTACTACCCAGTCGACACCTTTCTCCCTGCATATTTTGGACAATCTAATTTTCAGGGTCTGATTATGTCTTTCTACGAGACCTGCTGCCTCAGGGTGTCGGACACAGTGGAATTTCCACTGATAACCTAACAAAAGTGAAACATGTTTCATTAATTCGGATGAGAACGGCTGGCCGTTATCTGAGTGAACAACACGTGGTAAACCGTAGCGTGGGAAGAATTCTCGAACTAACTGTTTGGCAGTAGTCGGGGCAGTGTAATCTGAAACCGGGTATGCCTCCGTCCAACGGGAAAGAGCACAGACAACTACGAGAACATATTTGAATCCTCGACATCGTTCCATCTGGATATAATCCATCTGGAGGACTTCAAAAGGGTGATTAGGAGGATGAAATCCATCCTGTTCTACGGGAACGCTTTTTCCTGGGTTGAACTGACAACAGATCATACAGGTACGGACCTTTTGTTTGGCTGCTGCTCGTAAATGTTTATTGAACCAAATGTGTTGAATGCTATCTAACATAGCTTTTTCTCCTAGATGTGCTGGACTATGTATAGTGTTAACTATAACTTGGACCATTGAATCAGGAAGGAACCACACAGACTTTTCCTTCATCATCCATCCTTGGTCCGTTTGGATCCCTCCTAATTCAGTCCATTTCTTTATTTCGTCTGGCGTAGCATGTGTCTGTATGTCAATTACGTCAAAAGTAGGATCTTTAACTGTCATACAATGTGTCGGCATCGGGACTATTGTCTTTGTCATGTCGGATGTTTGGGTTTGAGCAGTCTGTTTAGCTGTTCTGTCGGCTAGATCATTGCCTTGAGAAATGATATCAGTAACCTTCGTATGAGCCTTACATTTCATAATTGATATTGCAGTAGGTAGATGTATTGCATCTAATAAGGCATGAATGAGGGGTCCGTGCTGAATGTGGGCACCGTGGGAAGTTAAATAACCTCTCTCTCGCCACAGCACGCCGAAGTCATGTACAACTCCGAATGCATAACGTGAATCAGTGTATATGTTGACTTTTTTATTTGTGGCTTGAATACAGGCTTGTGTCAAAGCAATAAGCTCTGCGGCTTGAGCTGACAAAGTATTTATACGATTAGTTTCAATGACTTCAGTATCTGTTGTGACTGCGTAAGCAGCCACTAACTCTCCTGTATTTGTTCTCATACATGAACCATCTACATACAATGTCAGGTCTGGGTCTGACAATGGGACATCGGTTAAGTCTTGTCTGGGTTTCGTCGTTATTGTAATAACTTCAATACAGTCATGGGCTAGTGGGTCTGTTCCGGTTACTGGCAAAAGTGTGGCAGGATTCAATGTGTTACAGCGTCTGATTTCTATGTGTGGCTGAAACAATGTAAGTTCGTACCCTGTAAGTCGCGCTATAGTCAAGTGTTGTGTTTGCGTTCTATTTACAAGAACCTCTACTGCATGTGGTACTTGAACTGTCAATGGATGTCCTAACACTATGGCATCGCTTTGTCTGATTGCTAAAGCTGTCGCTGCCACTGATTTCAGGCACGCAGGCAAAGCCTGAGCTACGGGATCTAATGTGCTAGAAAAGTAAGCACATGGTTTGTGTGCTCCTGCTTGTTCCTGTGTGAGTACTGACAAGGCAGTACCTTCGCGTTCTGTAACAAAGAGTGTAAACTGTTTTCTGTAACATGGCGTTGCTAAAACAGGTGCTTGACATAAAGCTTTCTTTAGGCTTTCAAACGTTCCTGAGTCCAAGGGAGAACAGTCGATGTGGCTGCCTCCTGTGTTGTCAACTGAATGAGTGGTTTTGCTAGAAATGCGTACTGAGGGATCCACTGCCTGCAATATGACGTGAGGCCTATGAAAGCCCGCACCTCCTTTTGTGTCTTGGGTATTTGCATGTTAGCTATTAACTGAATGCGGTCGGGTGTAAGCTGCCTTCCCTCCTTGGACAGCGAGTGTCCAAGATAAATAACTCGCTGGACACAGAATTGCAGCTTAGAAGGGGACACCTTGTGTCCCTTTTCAGCTAGAAATTGTAAAACTGTCAGTGATGCTTTTTCACATTCCGGTTCACTTCTCGCGGTGATCAACAGATCATCGACATATTGAAGCAAGGCAGTGTTAACTGGCATGTGGATGCTGTCGAGTTCTCGTTTCAGTGCTTGGCTATAGATGCTGGGGCTTTCTGTAAATCCTTGAGGTGCGCGTGAGAATTTAAAGCTACGTCCATTTAAACTAAATCCGAACAAATATTGGCTTTCCGGATCTATTGGGACGCTGAAAAAGGCATTCTTGAGATCGATTACAGTAAAGAATGTCGCTTCGGAATCAATAGCTGTCAGTAATGACGAGATATCTGGGACCACAGGAAATTGTGGCACAATGCATTTGTTTAATTCGCGCAGATCAATAACCAATCGATATACTGGCGGGGCCTTTGGATCTGTTCGTTTAAGAATCGGAATTATTGGTGAATTACATATATTGGAGTCGGTTTCTACAACCACTCCTTGGGCAATGAGCTCGTCAATGATTTGTAGTAAAGCCACTACAGCATCTGGTGGTAACTTGTATTGTCGCATTCGTGGTAGCACCACTCCTGCCTTTAATGTGACTCGATATGGTGTAATATTCATGCATCCAACATCAGTAGGGCCTTGTGCCCATAGATGTGTAGGTAAAGTCTGCAGTCGGGGATCCATGTCTCTAGACACATAATGACCTTTAAAATCACGTAAAAACAACCTTACTCCTTCCGGAGAACAACATATTATGGCTCCTAGAGCTTTCAGTGTTTTTATTCCTAACAGATTTTCTGGACATGATTTAGTAAGTAATAAATCTGTAGTTCGGGTCAAAGGTCCTATCGTAAGTGGGAGAGGCTGTGATACTTCATTAACAATAGGTTTTCCTGAAAAACCAAGGGAAATATTCTGTGAGCCTGAGAGGGGTGCCCCTGGAACTTCACTACGTTTTATGGTTGTTCGACTTGCCCCTGTATCGAGTAAAAATTTTCTGTCTTGGCCTAACAATTCACTATGTACATAAGGTCCTTCTTGATCTACAGGGATCTCGATAAGGGGTAAGTCAACTTCCCTCTCCAGGCTGGTTCATGCGTATCGTTGATAATCAGGATAGTCATACTGTGCGGTCTGGTACAGTTGTCGTGTCGTGGTTTGCGTGGCAGCAACAGGCAGCGCTGGTGCAGCTGGCACAAACTGTACAGACTGTGGTGGAGCTGGCATGGACTGTGCATGCTGCGGGGCTCCTTGTTCATTCTGGTCCTGTCTAGGTGGCCGTGGTCTTTCTTGTGTTTTACCTATGGCGATATTATGTTTCAAAACTGGACAATCGTGTACGTAATGACCTGGCTTTTTACAATAATTGCATGTCCCTTTTACAGGTCCGGCTGAATCACCGGAATGTGTCATACCCTTTTTATGTCCTTCAGCTGGGACTGTCTGAGAAACTAACATTTTCATTTTCGTGTCTTTCATGCGTCTGTGTTCATGTTCTTGTTCCTCTCTAATTCTATTGTGATGGTACTGTAACGTTTGTAACATTTGTGATGGAGTGTTACCTTGCCAGGTACTCTCGAATTTTAATACTCTATTCTTTACTTGGGGCAGGGCATTTTCTACTAATTTTGTTACAAACAGATGTGGGTATGATTCGCTACTTGCTTTTATGCCACTATTTATACCAAAACATTTTTCAAATCGGGCATAGTAATCACTAGTGTCTTCATCTTGCTTTTGTTTACAGGCTGAAATTGTACCCCAATCTTCCTTTTTCGTAGTTAATAAACGTGGCAGTACCTGTACTAATAAACCTGGTAGTGCTTTAGTTTTATCCCCGAGTCCTGCTCCTGCAGTTCGGGCCTTTTCTTCTGCTTCCAATACTGACCATTCTATCTTTTGGTCTCCTACCTCCCACTCTTTTTCCCTGAGTTTCTCATAAATGCCAGCAGGCATCAATACCTTTAATATTGTCATAATGTCGGGATAGGTATACTCTCCCATGAGTAACATGTCTTTAATTTCTCGGTGAAAACCCGCTGGGTCTTTGTCATGACTGGGTACCACTTTCTTCATTTCTAACAATTCTATTTTGATATGGGCGTATATACAAATACGCGCTTAAACTCGTTGTCCTCGCCCTTTATTGGGTGCACTTCTCGTAAGGGATTCTGTCTATCCATGTAATACGTGGTTCTTTCCTTGATGGGCAGTGAAACATGTTCTGAACATACAAAAAGAATGTATTGCTTTCTTGATTCTAGAATTTCTTTAATTAATTTAGTACCTGAACCTCTCCATCTATTCATGAGTAATTCAGTCAATATGTCAGGTAAGGGACCAGGGTCCGAATGCTGACTCTGATATAGTATAATGAGTTGTTGAATCATATAAATCCCAGCTAACCGCTGTTCATCTGGGGTGAGATTCAAAAATGCGCGTGCTACTGTATCATCACTATATTTTCCGGGACTGTCCACCCAATGGACAGCTGCCCTAGCTAAATCTTGTTCATCCATAGAATCGAGGAAATGATAACCCCTTCGTTCTCGGAGTAGTTTGTCGGCGGCTTGGAACGAATGCTCGTTAGACCTGATGTTAATTATAGGTATTTGGAAATTCCTGTTATTATCTGGACATATCGGACGTATCGGGTCAATAGGACGTCTAGTACTATTACAAGATCTTCTTCTACCTATATAGGCTATAGTTTCTGACTGTCCCGTGGGCAGTCCTGATGCTTCTTCCTCGCTTTGTTCGAACTGATCTACCGCTAATCTTTCTTCGTGTAGGCGTTCTATTTCTTTACGGATCTTTCGGCACATGGCTATTATACAATTTTGTTTATCATGTCTACCTTCTGATATATTCTGGCTCCATCGGGTAAGAATTTGCATTGCTTCCGGGTCTACCCCCGGTCGGTCTTCATTTCTGATCACACAATTTATGAGGAAACGTAACAGTTCCCCCTGTATCTCCACTTTCTGGTATTCCATAGCTCTGTTAATACATTCTGGATCTCGCCCTGTTTGGACAAAATGGTATATTTTATCTAGATGCGCAGTCATTCCTGGTAACTTCCCTAAGTACACTGCGGCTCGTCTGATACGCAATGATGCTAGGGTCATTTCGTCCTCTTTTCCGGGCACAGGGTCATATCTGCAATCTATAAGAAGTTCCTTAAGCGTACGGGCATTAATGAGTTTGGGTGTACGTGAATGTCCTGACTCTTGAAAAGTAAGTTTATTTATTCTGGGTGGCGTAGAAAAAATGTTACTAGCACCTCCCTTAGCCCCATCTGGGGTGTCGGGTGTGAAAGGATTCGTTGAACGTGACACAGCAACTATAGGTGTGGACACAGCTATAGAAGCAGCTGTAGGAACAGATGTAGAAACAGATGTGCTTGTCGGAACTCGTTGCTGTAGAGATACGGGTACCGGATCTTGGCGTTGAACCTCCCTGACAGGCGGTCTATGTGGGGCGGAATTAGCATACTCGGGAGCTGCGTCATCTAAATATGAGGAAAGAAAAACATCTTCTGCGGTTTTAGGATGCCCCTTAGGATGTACCTTTATTGGAAATAATGGGGTTGGCAAGTCTTTCGGTATCTCTGGAGTAGCCTTAGGTAATCCTTCGGCCAGAAGGGGATACATACCATTCATAAGGGCATTTCTTTGTCTGTCTACTTGTTCTGATTTCACTCGGATACCTTCCTCAATTAATAGATTTTCTCGAACTTTATTGGAATTCTCTTTACTCTTCTCTTCCTGTCTACGTGCTTTTTCTGTTCGTCTATGTGATTCTTTACGCCATAATTCAATGGCGTCTTTCTGTGACTGTCTGACTTTCCTTTTCCATAACTCTTCTTCTACTTTCATGATGCACTCTGCATCCCAGGTTCCCGCTGTGGGCCACCTCTGACTTTCTGGTAATTCCTTGGTGTAGTCTACCCATAAATCAAGAAATAATATAGCGTCTAAGCCATGTTTATGATACATGAAGTACCCTGGAGTGTCCCTAGGAGGAATAGGAACGGCTTCTTCGAGTACCCCTTTTCTTGTAGTGATCTGTCTTAGTTTCGAAAAGAGCGGCATGTTGAGAACTGATCTGATACTTAATCTTGAACACACTTAGTACAAAAGCACAATAATGAACAACCATTCATACCACAATATGCAGGACGTTTAACACATTAAACATTAAACATTAAACATTTCTTTAACCTTTAAAATAACCAACAATGATGATCGTCTGCATGACTAATCACCAAGCATAATTCTTTGACAATAACTAGATACTTCAGGATACTTGATATACTGCTAAACAGTACATATACACTGCTAAAACAGTGCAGACCGGATTTGTGTACCCAAACCCGTCTTGACCGGCACAACCTATGTGCACGTCAGAAATGCCTCCCCAGCAATGGTACTCACCGGGTAGCTTCGGAAACGGAAGGCCTCGGAAACTGGACTTGGACCGGACTGGACTCGACTCGACTCGTCGGAAACTGGACTCGACTTGGGACTTCGGAAACTGGTGGGCCTCTGTATACCTCGGATCTTGCTCTCTCAGCTAGGCTCTGGTCGGGATACTTCGCACTTCTCACCGCCTCGTCTGGGTGTTGATCGCAGCCTCAGTCGCCCCCGCTTGACCGGAGGGAGATACAGGAAATCCTGCTGGTACGCGTTATTGTCCGTCCAGCTGTGGCAGGAGACCGGGCCTGCAACTCACCGCCGGCGCGTGAGATGAGAAAGTGTCCCTGTTCGGGCGCCATTCATGTGGTAAATAAAATACATTACCGGGACTTAATTTGATACGGAAACATAATAAAATAGCTCAGTAAAATGAGAGGCAGAATCCGTGGTATTAGAGGTTCGGAATGGGCTTTATTCCAATGAACGATTATAATCGGTTGCTCCAAGTTCCATCACCACGGAGGTTCAGGAAGTGAAGTACATACTTTATTGACAAGAAATGACTTTTATAGAACATACAATACAATGAAGCGAATACAGTAGGCGTAACAATTGATAAGGAAAATGACGATTCATATGCGTAACCGAAAATGGGTGTAATAAGGAGTAAAAAGGAACATAATTGGTTATGATGTCATATATAGGTGGATCTATAAGATAATACTTGGCATAGATGCGCGCGCAGCAGCATGACGTGTGATTGACGTGCAACTAGGGGGTGAAGGGGACTTGACATTTAGCTCTACATGTGGAGACGAAAAGTCTGGGGGGTCAAGTCAACCTAATCCCAAATCATATCTAACATCCTATGTTTAAAGAACTATGTTATCCACAAAAGAAGGACTCTCGGACAGAATCTATTCTATACTGACTGTGCGTGCGTGTACAAGCGTCTAAGTGTCTACACTAAATGCGAGGGGGTAAGAATATTCCATGGTAACAGGACTATGAATTACTTGCATAAGACAGAGAAGCCGAGCCATTGCTCGGTAGCTGGAAGGAATGTTTACTTAAACTACTAGACAGGAATGCATCGGCTGAGGGGGAAACAGATAACTCGAAGGTGAAATACAGTTCTTGGCAGAGAATAGGCTGATGTCAGGCTTCGTGAGCCGCGCAGAGAATGAGACAAAGTTCATGGTCACAGATGCAGGCTCAGACTGGAGCTTTCAGAGGCAGAAGGCAAGAAGAGTTCGATGACAGAATCAGGGCCTACTTGCCTGGACTGTAAAATGGCATAAGTGAACCATATAAAGCCGGTGGCTTTTCATACTTAGGAATGGAATATCCGGCCTATTCATGGCGGATCTGACAGAGGACATGTTGACGGTGGACGCACATGTGTTTGCGTCTTCATAACTGGAACTGGAGGGAACATACATGTACTTGTAACATGCACATAGAACCGTTGGGGTCCAAGATAGGGGACATAACTGACCAGAAAAATCCATATTTCCACACAGGAACACCACCCTCATCAACCTAGCATCACAAAAATATGTACCTGATGTCCCAGTAACCTGTAGTAACAATTGAAGAAATGTGAACTGGTCCTTGACAATGGTGACAAACTGAACCTGCTGGAAAGTTTTAATAGTTGTGGAGTATGGTGCACAATATGTGATTTACTCTGAGAATTAAAATTCAATAATAAATACTCACTACAATCAATCCCAATATTTCTACATTGGTAGAAAAAAAATCTTTGACAAACTCAGATAAATTATATTGCACTTAAAATTGCTGTGGGGAACCCAAAACTAGTAGCAAATACATGTAAGGGTAGGGAGGCTAGAGCTTATGGTCTAAAGGAGTACAAATCTGTTTAGAGTTTAAGTAGAATAAATAGGGAGAACACAATATGGCATGAGTTTTTGTTAGATCTTAAAAGTAAGATCATCAAATAATGTTTGGCCTGACTTCACATGAGGTAGTTAGGTTATCAACATTGATGAAGCTTTTAGTAAACCAACTTATAATCATTAAAAATACATAAGATATCTTCATATTGTACAAGTCCCAGGGGAGAAGCAATGATAACCACAGGGTCATGCCATACATGTTTACTACCTATGACAAAATTTGCCCAGTACATATTACATTAGAAAAAGTGTTGAAGCTATGGAGAAACTGAAGGCAGTCAATATAAATATTTCAAAATTGTGAGAGACATTAAACAATGATTATAATTAAGATTTTAATATGAGTACATATTTCACATTTTGACAATATACATCCTTACTATAACAGAACACTAACAAATACATATTTCATCTGAAACATAATTTTACAGATGCACACTTTTAACATAACATTTTGAAATTAACATCTCTTCATGATTGTGGGCATCTTTGTTTTAGGCCTGTCTTCACACCAGATTGTATTAAGCAAAATAGTTTGCTAACGTGATGAGACACTGGAAGAGGAAGTAGTTGTCACGCTGCTTGAGCTTGTACTGGGTATTACAGTACTTGGTCGTGCCAGAATCTCTTCGAACAGCTACAGACTTTTGTCCCATTACTTTAGTTGTTCTTTTTGGGTGGGGGGGCATTTTATTCTCCAGGCCCTTTTTTGTCTGGTGCTCATATTTCAATTCTACTGCATGGCGAAAATGTGAGGCACTGTCATTCATATTCTGAAGCCTCATCTCAATGTTTTTTTAACCACTTTGCAGCACTATCCATTTCACATTACAATTATTAATGTAATCATTTTATCACAGTTAAAGTTGAAATAACAGTCTAATACAGTATATATTTAAAACAAAGTATATACATTTAAAAACACAGTCATCGCACCCAATTATCTTGTCCAAACATGGAGCCCTCATAGTTACTATACACACTTAAAATCAAAAGTGAAGTACCATAGCCATATTTGTTTGCTTAGGGTGCAACAACAAAGTATCAGATGAATCCGCAATGTGATCAGTGGCCCAAATGTAACAGCAAACTATACAGTAGATGTTTTAATTACTTTTTAACCACCTGTGAGAACAACCTGGGTCAGAGCAAACTCAACAAACGTAGATGCAACTGTACACATGGCAGGTGGTACACATAGGATTTGAGGAAGATCATGTTACACAGACAAGTCGTTGCTGTGCTAATGAAGATATAGGCAAGCGCACACTCACAGCCATATATTAAAACCTAGACTATTGGTCCTGCATCTTCAGATTCATGCCAACAAATGCTATGAGCACGTGAAGGGCATTGCCAAGGGCTTCAATAGCTGCAGATAACAGTTAAATATGATGTAAAATTCTCCATCATTAGCTGCCAGCTACAATACTATCACCCCCTTTAATCCCCGTTGCACAAAACTGATCCGCTTATTCTGCAAAGTAACTGATACATGCATGTCTGTTACTTCAAACAAGAACATAAACCAGCGAAACTTGCTATATTACTCAGCATACTTCACAACGTAAGCACAATGATGTTAAGGGCCAACATCTCCACAGACCTGGTGCTTCCAACATGAAATCCATTCATTTTGGTTACCCGTAGGATCCTTGCATCCCAAACAAGTTTGGCAAAGGCCTACACGCCATCATGCCTGCCCTCCACCCTACATAGTAATCCTTCATCACAACAATCATCTACCTGCCCCGATGAACATAACCCTCACCAATCCCCCTGCCGAAGAAGACATATACCTATCAAGCAACAAATAACAACAGAAACACCCATCACCCAGTGACCATAACTTGCATTATTTACCCAGAATTTGCTAAATGTTGTTAAGGAAAAACACCTTAATGCACAACAGCTCCTAAACACCACACAGTTCAACTCAACACACAATACAGAAACAATTGTTATTTGCACACATCACTTTTCTAACAATCCTGCACAGAGGAGATGGAATTCTCTGCTGAACCTCTCTACAACACCCATAAATAATCCTAATTCTTCTTCTATAAAGATCAACATGATAGTTGAAGAAAAGTAACACTGTTGGCTCTAACAGTCCTTTCTGACTGTTAGAGCCAATTTAGTCAGCTTGACTTCCCCACTGCTCCAACATCTGCAAACTCATCTATGAAGTGACACTAACACCCTTTTCTACATATACATACTCCTATTTGCAGCTATCATCAACACTCCATTAAGGGTGGGCAGAGCAGGTTTAATGTCTCTACACGGAGTTCTACGGAGTCGGAAAAAACTCTGTGGAACTCTTCTCCACTTCGCTTCCTCCCCCTCCCAAAGTAATTATATTGTAAAAAGAGGCACTTACCTGCTTTGGCTGCCTCCTCCCCGCCTTGGCCGCTCTTCTTCCTCATCCTCGCCATCCTTCTTCTTTGATAACCCCTATGTTGTACGTCTTGTGCGTGCACATGAGGAAGCGCAAAACGTACAACCTTCCCAGTTGCTTGGAAACCCACAACTCTCCTCTCATTGCTTAAGGAACCTTCCATGAACCCATCAAAGCTTGCAAACTAGTGACCGATCTCCTTGATACAATTCCTAGCCAAGGCCTTACAGAAAATCATCAACAGACACATCACTAAATACCTCAATGACCACCAATTCTTCTGTAACACTCAATCTGGTTTCCAGCCCAACTACAGCACACTAACTGCCCTCATTGTTGTCATGGGTGACATCCGCATGACCCTGGACAGAAGAAATGCAGCAGCCCTCATCCTCCTGGATCTCCCTGCAATATTTGACATGGTCTTCCACTCCATCCTCATCCAATGGCTACACAACATCAGAATCCTAGATCATGAACTCTGATTGATCCACTGCTTCCTGACAGAAAGGACACAGCCAGTCATCTTTCCACTATACACCTCGGATGCCTATGACCTTATCTGCGGAGTTCAGCAAGGATTCTTCCTTAACCCGACCCTCTTCAATGCATAGATGATCCCTCTAGCCTGCATCATCAGCTCTCATGACATCAATCACATCTCCCAAGCTTACAACATACAACTTATTCTCTCCATCATGGATAAAACGCTCAATACCTGGATCAAGTTTAATGCCTGCATGTCTGAAATTGTCCACTTGATGAAGTCCAAAAGTCTCAAGCTGAAAACTTACAAGACCTAAATTGCTATCTTGAAGAGGATAACTTAATCATGGGATTCCACCTGGTGGCCAACAGAGCTAGGACCCACTTGCACCACCCACACCAAGAACCTCTGGATCATCATTGACAGCAAACTAGACATGACCTAACAAAGCCACCCGTGCCTGCCTCATGCTTCTATACACTGAAGAGGCTGCGGAAGATCTTGAAATGACTCCCAATAAGCACCCACAAAACTGTCGCCCATTCCCTCGTCAAAAGCAAGGTGGACAACAGGAACACCCTCTATGCCGGGTTCAACAATAAACTAACCAGAAGGCTGCAGACCATGGGGAAATTGGCAACCAGAATCATCCTCAACCTCCCATGCTGCACTTGCATCACAACACAGCTGAAAAAGTTGCACTGGCTTCCAATACACAAATGAGCACTGTGTAAACTCCTCACCTGCTCTTTCAAGGCACAACATAACACTGGGCCAGCATCTGCTTTCACAAACCTTTCATACACCTCTGCTCTGCCGGACTCCAACTCGCTCAGAGCCCATGCATATGGAAAACCAGATCAGGAGGATGATCATTCTCTTTCATCACTCCTAAAGTGTGGAAGGACCTGCCACTACACATAAGAATCTCTTCCCCACGTCTGAATTTCCAAAAGCAGCTGAAGGCCTGGATATTAGAGAAGACACACAAGGCCACAGATTTGGCTCAGTTCATCACCTGCTTCATGATAGTGCACTCTACAAATATGCACAACATAACATAAAATGATATATTTTTGCTATACAATTTAAATACTTGCTTGACTTCTATTAATCATTCACCTTCATCTCCAACATCAATAAATTCATTGCGGTTTATGAGCTCTGGTCCTCCTGGCATGATAAAAGATACTTTTGAAATGAGACACATAGGGGCTGATTCACAGAACTAATCTGAGATAAAATCCTACAATTGCTACTTTTGGTATTCACAGAAGGCATTTAGTAGTAGTAAAGTTAGGACTCCTAACTTTACTACTACTAAACTGAGACAAAATCCTAACTTTACGACTTTCGGTATTTACAAAAGGCATTTAGCACTAGTTAGGATTCCTAACTTTACTACTACTAAACGCCTTCTGTGAATACCAAAAGTAGTAAGTTTAGGATTGTATCTCATTTTAGTAGTAGTAAAGTTAGGAGTCCTAACTTTTTGTTTAGTTTAAAAATGCTTTCTTGAAAATAAAAAATTAACACTATGCAATTACATCGGACAATAATAATTATCACTAGAACAATACAAATGAATGCAAGAAGTAGTGGAATGTACAGTGTAACAATCTAATAACAAGGAAGAGATAATAGACTGATCAGGAATTAACAATAAAACATAACTGTTATTATGAGAGTGCATGCGTAAACCTTGGATTGTAATATGAAATTAATTGCATTTTAATCTTTTTAAAGAGAAGGAAGAAGGAAAGAAAACTGAAAGAGGTAGAGGTGAAAGGAAAAGAGAAGAAAAGAGATGGGAAAATAATGCATTATCATATTGAAAAAAAGCTAATTTTAACAACTATATAATAATTGAACAATTGTGCTTAAAACAGTTATAATTTAAGGAGGTTCAAAATTACAAACTTTAGAAACTGAGTTGTCCATATTCCTAGATAAAAATGAAGTAAGAGGTAACCATAAAAAATCTTTTTCAATTTTTAATGGAATAGCGTGATCTAATCGATGATGATGACATCATAGGTTCCACCAAGCCATGTATGAGATTTTTCCTGTATCCTTAGAGGTGATAATTTGAAAAGCCAAGGTGATCATTAAGTCCAAGAGTTTACCCATCAAACATTGAGAAGCCCAACAAGGGAAAGCACTACTCAAAAATATATATTGAAAATCAAAAGGAAGGGACACCGATAGGATGTCATTGATTTTGTGCCAAATTTGTAACCACAAATTTTTAACAAGGGGGCAATCAAAAAACATATGAAAAATATCACTTTTATCATGTGCACATGACCAACATTTAGTATTAGAGGATACTTTGAATTTATATAGACTTGTGGATGTGATGAATAATCTGTTATAAAAATAATACAATGTTTGCGTTGTGCTTGCTGATGAGGACTATGTATGAGTCTTGGCCCATATTGAGTTCCAAGTGTGATCTGAAGTCCTAACTTTACTACTACTAAATGCCTTCTGTGAATACCAAAAGTAGTAAGTTTAGGATTTTATCTCAGATTAGTTCTGTGAATCTGTCCCAAACTGTTTTAAATACACATTTGACATATACTTTTTTAAACACATGTAACATAAAATATTACACTAATGTTAACTTATCAGCAATTTTAATATTCAAATATTACTATATAATACATTTTGATTGTATGTATGATAATTACACATGCAAAAGGAACAAATGATGGAATGCTGAAACAATGTCAGGCATTCTCCCCCAGTGCATGGACCTGGGCCTAAATCCATCACTTTTTTGGCACACCATGCCATTCCAGTTTAGACCCAGCCATATGCAAATCACTCTTGAGGAGCAGGGTCAAGACTGATTTGCAAATGGGTGGGTCTAAACTGAGGTGGCATGGCGAGCAAAATGACGATGGATTTAACCCAGATCTCTTGACTGGGTGTGAATGTTTAAATTGGTCCACATTCCGTCCATCAGTTGTGTGCCTTTTGCTTTCTCACCCTAAGTGCACCGGGAATGCCCAGACGTGGGTCACTGTCCCACTGGATTCAAGATAGACTTGCTGATGATGTGTGATATCCTGATACCAGTCCCAGGATTCTTGTTTCTGGTCCAGAGAGGACTTGGATTAGCAGTTCAGGCTGGACTGTGCCCAGGAGGATCAGAATCAAGACTGAGTTTCATATATCTGGGTTTAAACTGGCTTGCCATGGTGAGCAAAAGAACAATGTATTTAATACATATCTCTTGACTGGGGGTGAATGTTTAGATTCGTCTGCATTGCGCCCATCATTTGTGTGTCTTTTTCTTTTTCAGCCTAAGCTCGCCAGTTTTGCCCAGACATGTTCTCTGGGTTAAATGTGCCACTGGTTTCAAGCTAGTCTGGCTGATGATGGGTGATACCCCAAAAACCAGTCCCAAGATGCATGTCTCTGGTCCAGGGAGGACTTAGCTTGGCAGTTCAGGCTAGACTGTTCCAATGAGGAGCATGATCAAGACTGATTTGCATATGGATGGGTCTAAGCTGAGGTGACATGGTGAGCAAAGAAACTATGGATTTAACCCCAAACTCTTGACTGGGGGTGAATCTTTGACATTGTTTCAGCATGCCATTCATCAAGTGTTCTTTTTGCATTTGTAAATATCAAACATACAACCAAAATGTATTTTAAAGTGACATTTGCATAATAAAATTGATGGGGTGAATGATTGAATTTGTCTGCACTCTGTCCTTCATTTGTGTGCCTTTTGTATGATGAGTACATACCAAGATAGATGAATCAAACATAATCGATAACATTAGTAAAATCACAAAATACTTACGTTTTTATATTATATATATCATATTTATCACAATTATAAAATATTCATGCTAATTAAATATGTAGCTGTGTGTTTAATAACAGGTCCATTCACCTCTATTCCCACGTGGTGCAGAAGGTCTTGCTCCCTTGCAACAGTATCTGCCCACCTATGCTGCACTTGGTACATTAACCCTAGCACTAGCCTGTGTGACACTAAATGTTACATAGATCCATCTATTGCGTCTCCCATTCAATGGGTACCCCTGACTCATTTGACCACCTTCCTGCAGCATTCTTGGCAGGTAATGCATGACATAGTGAACAAAAACACCCAACTCCTCAGAGTTAAATATGGCACACGTGGCGGTCTCCCTGTGCACACCTCCTTCTTCTAGCTTGCCTTATTAGAAGCACTGGTCAATCACCTAAAATTAAGAGGTAAGTTATTATAGATTAACATGGACATCAAACTGATTTACTAACCAAGCACATAGAAAATATTTTTTTAACTGAATACATTATTTAGTGCTACTCGCCAACATTCACAAAACGACCCCTCGAGTTTCAAAATGTGAGCTCTATAATCAGTCCAAACAGGAAGAAGTTGTTCTACGAAAAGGTGAGGTAAGACATAGAGCCATCTGTGTCGTGCAATGACTTCATACATTTGCCCCCCTTCAATGAAATATTTTTTTTTTGCACTGTTAGGCATGAAAAAATATGATGCTTAGCTTAATATTAGAAATGCCTCCACACATATACTCAGCTATTACAAAACTCAATGTACTTCATTATTCTAGGCATTATTCAATGGATAACAAAACATTTATGAGTTCATATTTCAAACCATTATTATTTATACATGTATTTTGACATATAGTTGATCTATTAGCTTTGAGATATATATACTTTCAGAAAATGTCTACAAAAACAACTGCATTAGTATGTTTGAATAATGCAATGATAACTAAATTGATTTAGCACAATTATTGGCAGGGTAAACCATGAATGTATACATATTAACCTGTGATTCACTTTATGGTAGCTTGCCACACAGCCTTAACTGAGATTCAATGTCTAATATAACTTATTAAGACACAATCAATTATGTAGTGATTAGCAACAATCTTTACATAATATATTTATAATATTTAAGATAATTTTGAATACATCCAAAATATACACTGTTAGCAAGATAAGTGGGTCTCGTCTGCTGTGCATTTGAGTAGCCATGGTCCTCAGGGTTGTGGAGGGAAGTTAGAGAATCACAATGTGGACAGGGGAATAGTCCAAGGAAGAAAAGTAGATGTTCCTGAGCCAAGAATACATCAGCAAAAATGTGTTGGTGCTGCCAGTGTGTCATTATGTAGTCCTGTAAAATCCCACTATTTATTCATGCCTGGACAGCTCCATTGTGTCAAAATGGCTACTTGATTCACACTGCAGTTGTAAGTCATTCACAGCCCTTTGGTAGCGCCTGCTATTTGGCTTGATATCAACACATTTTAATAAGGCGCACAAATTCAATCTTATTTTTGGAGTGGAGTAGTAAACAGTCCAGGTCCTGCAGAACAACTCTTGAGGGATATGACAAACTCCAACAGAACCCAGTTGCAGGGTCAAGGATAGCTTCCCTTTGTATGAGTTAGCAGGAACAATGGTTTATTTTCTGAATATGCCAGTACTTAAACGTATGTTGGCCCTGTGGCTCATACAGGCCAGCAATCAACTAGCCATTGCTATCACTCCTGACAAGACAAGCAGCTCTTGAATTTCTTCTGAAGTTAGACAGCTGGCCATTCCTTCTTCAGAGTCTTCACAGGTTAAGGAGTACTCTGATGTAGTTTTCTGCCCTTGGAACTTGTATATTCAGTTGCTGCCTATGGATGTTGAGCTAACCCTTTCAGTAACCCTATACCAGTTATGATCAGCTGCTATCTGCTCCATGTGCTTACTTCCAGCTTAGCTAGTGATACAAAGGTATGTGCTAGCCTGGTGTCAGGTTAATTTGAGTGTACTTGGAGCATGCATCTTTGAGATTAAACACTGATACAGCCTTTATTCAGGGAATTCGATAGGCCACTCTAGTATAGGCTGCAATTGGCATGACCCTTACATTTTATTATGGTCTTAATTTAGTGTGTGCTTTGATAAGTGATGCAGTCGACTATTAATTGTTGTCACAGAGGCCCTTAGGACACACAGTATCAAATAGGTATGTGCTAGCCTGGTGTCAGGTTAATTTGAGTGTACTGGGAGCAAGCACCTTTGAGGTTAAACATTGATAAAGACTTTATTCAGGGAATTCAATTGGTCATTCTAGTATAGGCCGCAATTGGCAGGACTCTTACATTTTATCAGGGTCTTAATTTAGTGTGTGCTTTGAAGAGTGATGCAGTCGACTATTATGTGTTGTCACAGAGGCCCTTAGGACACACAGTATCAGATAGGAAATATTTTAGTAAAGAACAAGTAGCAATTATAGGTATGCCAATGTTAACATGTTTAAAAGGACAAAGCACACATATTTTTGTCATTTTTGGCATGGGCAACATGAACAAAGTAATGATGTAAACTAATACAATTGTTAGTACATTAAATCTCTCAAGTTGGGGCAAATTTGGAGGAATACCACCCAATGCAATGGTACAAATCATGCATTCTTGGTTACACTTATATATATTGTTACCAGTCTCCTATTGAATGCTACCAGACAAATAGATGACGTGTTAAACTTTTAACTCAATTCAAATCATATTGTTCATTTTGATCCATTTATGCAAAAAGTATCCTTCCTTTCATACCATGAAAGAAAATATGCAATGCTCTAACAATATAGACCAATGATTTTAATGTCATATTTATACACAGAGAAATACATTTGAAATGTATGTCAATATCACATCAAGACATACTGCTTTGTGTATTGTGATATGACAGTTTTGTGATAAGAATTGTATGTATATTGTTTGACTGTATGCTTCTGTCTCTCTTTGTTTTTATTATGTATTAAATGGCTAAAGTATGAAGTTGGTATTTAATTTTTCCAGACGATATGGTGCTATCATTTACATATGTAACCCTGCTTTCATTACTTTCTAATCATGTTAACTTATAACAATGTGTTCCATGCATCCATACAATTACATGCTATATTTCAAGAAAATCTGAATGTATAGTGTTATTGTCCACAACACAAACTTATTTGGTTGACAGTAGACCATTTAACATTCTTAAGTGATTACAAACACAACAAATAGACAAATCAAAATGATTTTACACACATATATGTAATAGACTTATGAGTTAACTTGAAACATTTTGAGAGGTATCCTGTACATACTAGAGACCACCACATGGGGATTATAGCATAGATATTTCTGTTATTGTCTGAGAAATACTGTGTGATCCTGTTTCATTGGTTGAACCTCAATTAGAAGATTTGATCATACTTTATGAAAAAAACACATTTCAACAATTTCACTACTTATAATATTTCCTTCATGTGAATCCATGTCTACATTTAGCCCAAAATCCATATTTGGCATGGTGAATAGATTGTCAGCAGTATATGGTTCTTCCTGAATATCTATATTACCTCTAATTGCAATGTTTTGTAAGATGTGGCATAAAACATTCTTATTGCTCATTGTTGTTGGCCAATACAAAAAATGCCCAACAGAAAGATCTAGACATCGGAACCTTGACTTCAATATTCCATTGCAACACTCAAATATTCCTCTTCTTCTACAGTGGGCTGTCATCTGCTTTCTCTGCAGGATGAGAAAATTGAGTCATTAAACATGGTCGGAAAGCATATCTCTGATCACTTTTGCAAAAAATAAATTCTTAAAACATTAAAAACAGTTGACTGTTATGATAAGAAAACAAAAATACTTAAAACAATGGTAAGTGTTTTTTAAAACATGGTGACTAAATAGAGAGATAAGTATAACAACTTTTCCTACTTCAAAGCAATAATGAGATTCATGGTAAATGTTTTCCACTTTGTAACATATATGACACATAAAATTCAAATCACATACACTGTTGTGCTAAAATGAATAGTAAACATATATGCAACATCTCTGTAAATGTGCAATACGTGAGAGTAATTTGACTATGCATTTTTGTATTTGAATATAAGTGATACAATCCACATGGAAGGAATTAAGATGGTCTTTTTTCCATTCAACAGCTTTATCCCTAATTTAAGAAAGACATACATATAAAGCAGTAAGCCTTGAACATACAATCCACTTTCAAAGTGATTCTGTAGTGCCAAAATATAAAAGCGTCATGTGTGCAGTGTTAGGAAATACAGCAACTACATTATTAAAACAATAGTTGTCATCACAAATGGCCTGTACATTGAAAGAGTAGATATTTTTGCGATTTCTATATATTTGGGCTATTTTAGATGGTGGAAGCAGGTTTACATAAGTGCAATCAATTGCACCAGTAACATGTGGGAAACATGTTTAAAACCTTGCTTCACTTTTTGAATTTGTAGGCCAGGTTTGCGGAAGCTGATGTGCTGTGGTGTTAGTATCAGTACAGCCTCTAAAACAGTTGGTAGAAAGTCAGATATGGCACCCTGAGTCACAACAGCCAATACAACTACTGTATTCTGGAAGGATGCAGATGCTAATTGATGTAGCACTGACATTAGTTTCACATGTGCTGGTATAGAATGTGATTTGCTAGTGGCAGGTTCAAGTGCAGGTGCAATATGTTGAAAAAGGCATACACTCATGTCTTGGCTTAGTCAATATGTCTTCATATCTTCCTCATGCTGGTCAAAGCTTCTGTTTGAATGATTTCCCCTTGTGTTGTCTTATTCCTCCTTGCACAGCTAGATAATGCCTATATCTTACAATGAGTATCTCCATTTGGCTTTCCAACGGTTGATTCTTTTATGTGATGTTCCATTTGCAGACTCTTGATGTGGTAAGACTACTTTTGCCCCTGTTTTGTATCTGTACTATTTTTCTGACGCAAATGACGCATGCACTATTTTGCGTCTATTTACGTGACTTTTGTAAATAGTGTCTGTGCTGCTTTCAGCTTCATTTAGTGTTGAAAACATACTACCACTTTGCATGCATTTACAGATTTGATATGCAAAAAATACCAAACTTGTTTTGCGCAAAAGAACACTTGTGCTTCATTTTACATTAATGCGTGACTGTTTGCATCACACAAAATGACACACTAAAATATGGGTCTTAATTATTCAGTGGTCATGATTAAAAGTGATAAAGGCAGATTGACTAACTTTCATTCAACACAGAGCAGCAACCAAAGTTGTGCTATGATCTGTGAAAGGCAGTGAGTCCCATATCTACTAAGAAATGGTGCTGTTCGTCGTTTCCCTAGTGCCAGCGCACTTTAGACTGCTTTGTGCCAACGCAAAAACCCTTGCATTATATTGCAAGGGTTGCGTGTGCTATCAATCATAGGTTTGTACTGGATGTTTCCCCTTAGAAATTATTTTCATGCCAACTTTATTAATGTTATTAAATAACACATATCACTGAATAAACACACCAATACACAGCTCACCCCATATCATTTTTGTTTCTTTGAATAGTCATTAGCTTACTTCACACTGTTTGCATATAAGTCAATAATACTCTCACCATTTGCCCCAAACCTTAGAATATTTGCAGGGGCAGCCTCTAGCTATGTAAATGGGTTCCTTCTGCTTCTCACATCTATCTATTGCTGCTTTCCATTCTGGTATTGTGGAAAGGTCAGGGGATTTCCATATACATTGGAATATCTTTTGGCTACTATGATGGCCATTCCTATAAAAATGTCTCCCAAGTCATCAAGGATCACCACTGGGGTCACTGTAGGTGATAGTTGACTGGTCACATTGGGACTCGGACCAGCACTCTTACTATTGTCTGCCACTACCAGGTGATTTTAGGACAATTCCAGACTAAATGATAACATTCTGAGTCTAGAATAGAACATCGAAGCAAACAGGTAGTGTTGGGAGTCCATATGCATGGCATAGCAATTGGGTGTAAAGTATGCCACATGTAGGTATTTAATTTGAATCAGCCTAAACTGGGTTGAGATTTTGATCTCTCAAGGGGTCATCCAAGCTTCCTGCCACTCTGTGCCATCAAGGGGCACAATCCATCCATCCCACTCAGCTTAAGGGCCAAAAACCAATCAGAGGCATTAACAAGCAGAGGACGGTAAATCTGTGAAATTCCTCCTCTATCTAATCTTACCATCAGGATTTTAGCTTCTAGCGGATTATATTCTGGGTGGTCTGAGAGTTCAGTTTGATGGCCAGATAGTACATGACGCAGTGTTATATATTTATAAAATTAAGTTTCAGGCAGGACAAAGATGGCTGAAGCTCTTGAAATGCCCTCATATACTATCCTTGCCATACATCTCCTAGGTTTGTATTGCCAATTATGTCCCATTTTCTAAATGAAGAGCATTCGTTCACAGGTAGACCAGTCTTATGAATTACAACAATTGTAGCAAGGTCTATTTTGGACAAAGGGAGCATTTTGGCTTCACTTCATTAAATATGCCTAATAATCAGGGAGTCAGAACGTTTGCAATACTACTCAAGAAGGAAGCCATCAGACTTGGTATTTTCCCTAAGTCCTTGTAGGGCTTCCCCTATTTCCTCTAGTTTGAAATGCAGTCTAGTTCTGGCTGATGAGGTGCTGCACGTAATGTGAGTGGTATTAGCTTCTGCCCATAGAGAATGTGGTTGTTTGGTGTAAAACCTATAATAATAATCAGTGAATTTCACTGCAATTTCTGGCACTTTACTTCACCTTTGACGAGTATTTTCTAGAATCTCCAGAGTGACCATGGAGACTATCTGACTGGTGGCCAGCCAGCAGAGTAACTTTTTGATTTTGTCTCCATGTTTACGGACCCTTCTCTTTGAGGTTCTTCAACTTTGACAAGCTTCTTCAAGAGAAATCTGTCACAGAGTAGCCTTATCAAGGTCAAGATGGCAATGGGGTATATGCCCTCCATAGTTTGATATTGGTGTTCCATATCTAGGATACAAACTTCAAGCTTGGTTATCTGATGTTGTTTATGCAGTTCTTTCCACCTGATGTAAGCCATAGCGCTACTCCTGATGTTGGCTTTCCCACTCGCCCAAAGGGTGCCAGCAGAGTTAACTGAATCTTAGTTTATGTCAAAATAGGATTGGAGTCCTGCTGAAATGTTCAAAGAAACTGTCATCTTCTAGTCGTCACGCACTGTGCAGCCAGACAGGTCGTGGAGAAGTGTGGCTCACTGGTTAGAGGAGGCAGACCTGGAAGCAGAGGTCAGCCTGGGACCAGGGTTCAATTCCCGGCTCGGATGGGTCTTGAGTCCATAAAATGTCCATGGACTCGATAATTCTCGCTCCAGTGCATACTCGATTCATGGGTTCACACTCTGCGACTCTGGGCAATAGCTTGCTTAATCTCCACATGGGCCCCTCGCGGCGGGATGCCTGGCTTTCACCTTGCGGATGCCCTGCCGGGTTATCTCACAGGGGAATACCAGGACGGGTTCCCTAAGCAAGCGCTTAGAGACCGCTTGGTGATTTGCGCTATATAAATTCCTGCACATTTACATTTACATTCGTTGGCCCATTGTAGCAGCGACGAGTAAGTGGTTTAGGATGCCCATTGGAAGGATAAGTGATTGGGTCATATGGAAAATAAGTCGTGCAGGGAGGAGGAGGACGTCTATGCAGGACATCGTTGTTTGTGCAGAGGAAGTATGCATTGTGGGAGCCACACTTTGCAAACATCACATAAAACGAGTAAATTCATCCAATTCATCAGGTGTTAAGCTTTCCCAATTTTTGGCCTTGGGGACAGTTGAGGTGACAAAGTATTAAAATTCCCATCCCAAAACAGTGTAGCCTAGTGGCATTATCGTACAACCATTTCAAGCCCATTGAGGGTTGGTTTAGGCTGTTGGGATAGGATATGCTGTAATAATGAAAGATGTCTCGTAGACAGGTCACTTAGAAACAGGTTGTAGGTTTATTGGTTAGTCACAAAGTCCATGTAATGTTCATATGAAGCCCATGTAGAACTCCTGTAAAGCCCCACCAGGAGCAGCCTCCCTGCTGCTCAGCCCATCTCTTCCAACTGCCGTCTCCTCCAGTCCCACACACTCAACATTCCAAGTGACATCATTCATGGCTGAGCAGCAAGGGACAGAACAGTAATAAGGAAGATGCACCAACTAACAACAATAGGTTATAGCATATGCACACTGAGGAAAATATATTTTTCTCTTCAAGGAATCCTTCCATTCTAACATATCTACCTAGGGGTCAGAGGTAGATGCAGAAACCACAGGAAAAAAACTCCTATGTAGGAGTATGGCTACTCCCCTAGAGCCTTTTTTGCATCCTGTATTGAAGACTAGTATAGCCATAACACCCCAGGAAATGACATTTGAAGCCCAGTAAGTGGGTTTCTCATAACACGAAGGTGCACCTCACTTGGCACTTTGAGGATGGCCATTCTCTTAATGTGGCCCAACAGGCCATTGACATTCCAGGACATTACAGATAATTCAGGCATGGGGTACTGGGTCTTGGGAATATTGGTGGCAGGCATAACAGGGCACCCTGCGTATCAGCCTGTAGAGTCTCATATATTTCTGTAGTATTTGGAAACTTTTAGGTGTTCGTAGGTGGATTTTTTGAGTATCAAAAATAACAAAGGAATCAAAATACAGCACAAGATCATCTCTGTCCCCCCAATGGCCTCACACTTCCTCCCTAGACCTAGAAGCATCTGTTGCCCAGCAAACGCTGATTAAACAAATGCAGTCAAAATGGGTAAGATACAGAGAAACCTCATGGACACAGGAAACACATTGTGGAGATGGCACAGTTAGTCACTGTCTTTACACACTATCACTTCAGTCCAAAAAATTATTGAAACACATCTCTTTAAATAGCATGTAACATATCACTGAAAGGGGCTCATGATTTATTATTCACATCAGCACCATTCATCTCATTCAGTTGCTGTCTGAGATTTAACTCTATAAAAATCAAGGTATAAGCATAAAGATGACCACGTCCATTAAAGAAAAAAACTTCTAAATATTTAAAAATGCATCATATCTTTTCTAGATGCACAGTTTCTACCTTCAATTCCTTAACTTGGGCCTATATATTCTTAATAATACAAATAAAGGAATATTGTTTTCCTGGTAACAATCGAAATTATCTACTAGAATCTCAGAGGAGCAACTGTTGAAAAATCTAAAGTCTAAGTGTATGTAATATTGTGCAGTTTTGTCCTTACAAACATTATACATTTCTATGTAAAACCTCACTTCTTCAGATTTCTTGTTCCCACAACTGCCTGACAGTTTTAATCATAAAAGATAAACTTGAAGATACACAATTCTGTATTCCTTTGGCACTGTGCATCGAAATTCTGGACAAATCATAAACCTACAGACAAAAAAGTCTACATATATTTCACATTTAGCTGGGTTTGATTACAGGAAAAAGTATCTTCCAATACAGTGAATACTATCTCACATTACTCATCAGGATCTCTGAAAAGCGTAGTCAGCATAAAAATTACTTTGCACACTCTACTAAAAGCTTCTCTTCCCCTTATTCTCATAAAGTACAGAATATCTGAGAAATAATTTCAATCCTCACTCTATCACCTGATCTATCCGAACCATTTAACTGTGTTTGATTCAACTGAGATCAAACATAATTGCAGAAAATGAGACTTTTATGATTGCTCAAAGCAGATTTTTTTCCTTTTTTGCTGATATTAGCACAAGGGGCACAATGACACTGCTTTTTTCATTTGAATACAGTGTGAGTGCTCTCTCATTAAAATTGTATTGATAAAATTGGTTTAATCTGATTGGTCTAGTTACCATCCCTGTAAGACCACTGTCAGTGGCTCGAAAGATACACTTTTAGAATTTGTGTCATGTGTTGGATGGTATTTATACTACCCATATACACAAACAAAATGTATATGTCTGCTAGGATCACCAATGTGCTCTGGCTGAGCTGCAATTTAAATGCATTGCTGTAACACCTGACAGAAGGGTTCCTTTGCCATGTAGGACAAGCTCATTTTTATATGTTGATGTCTCTCTTCAAGCATATCTTGCAAGCACATAGGGCAGAGTATTAATATATGAAAGAAGGGCATACCACATATTGAGGTTAGTGTGTTTTCAGAGTGAAATAAAACCCAAAAGGTATTTAACTGTAGAAACTTCGATAGACTTTCCCTGAAACTGCCTACATGGGATTACAATCTTTAATTATTATCTCTGCCTGGAAAAATGCTGGAAAATGCGTCCAAGTTAGTTCATACCAAATTTTCAAAATCTGATTGAATAATTTCAGTAGAAAAGTAACTTTGCGAAAACATACGTTAGGCTGCGTGACACAGAGCTGACTTCAACTCCACTCATTACCCCTTTAGAGGTTGAATACACAACCTTGGCTTGGAGAGTTATTAACCTTGACTCAAAATACAATGGCCTTCTGCTCAGCCCATGAAGGGCAGACAAGTGTTAACCATTGACCAGTTTGAAGGACTTAGCTATCTGGGAGTGGAGGGGAACAGCTGCACAAAAAAAGACAGCTTTAGTACTACCTCTTCTGATCTTGTAATTCCAAGGAGGGCTTCTCGTATTAATTCCGAGGACTACCCATCTTCCAAAGGCAACCTGACTCCAGTTACAGTGTGAAAGACAACCAATTTGACTCCTACCAGTTGGGAGATGAGCTCATATAAATAAGGAAGTGCCTGGTGGCTGAAGGGTTCCGCTATGTTAAAATGTGGATCCTGGGTTATTTTACTGTAATACAACTAAGAAGTAATGCAAAAGTAGGTGGAAAGACTGTGAGAAAAAAGGTAGGACTGGGTGGCACAGTTTCTCCAATCACTAAGTTGTCCACAAGATACATTTTACACCACCATCTAGATCTCCTCAGGATATTCCTAAACCTGTGAAGACTCCACCTGAGGAGGAAGGCCTTGCTGGAAGAAAAACATGTGTGCCTCCTGATCAAAGAAGAGCGCATTTTCAAGTGCTCCTGACCCCTTGCTGGCATACAGAGACTGGAACTTTCCTTGAAAGGTCATGTGGTTGGCCTTATATTTACCTGAGGAAAACAAAATACAGAAGGACATATGACTACAAGAGGGCCCAGCTGATGCAGAGGACTAGACCTGGCACAAGACCTGGCTGAAGAGAGAGACCTGGTGCCAGGAAGTCAGTCCCTGTTCAGTTATGGGAAGCAGGGCTGATCAAATGGAACTTCCCAGCAATGGGATGCAAAGTTTGAAGATATATTTTTTGATCATGATGACCTGTGTCTACAAACTCTGCTCCATCACAGTTAGTCTAAAAAGTGTTTCTCGTCCCAGTCAGTCATGAAATGTTGGTTTTTATGGGTGTATTACTTTCTCTGGATGCTTTATGTTTTAAAATATGTTTAAATCATATCACTGTTCTTACTTAACCTATTTTAATTATCTTGGTGTATTTGTAAATATTACATGTTTATGTATTTTTCTAAGATTATTTGGGAATTTAATTGTGTTGTGCTCTTAACTTTAAAATTGTTGGTACTACTTAAACTAAAGTCACACTTTTCTGGGGATTTACTGGTGCTTATGCCATAGCCACCAGGGGTTGAGAACAGATTTTTCTCAGTATGGTGTTAGGAGTGGATTTATTAAGTCGGTATTGGTACCCTCCTCCAAAATTTAACAAAAAAAACACATCTTGACATTCCTCATAAGCAGAATGAATTTCTCACAGTGCTCAAGAAACATATGCTTGTCTACAATGGTCAAAATATTTACTATTCTATTGTGGTAAAAATATTTACTAACACTGCCTAGTCACTGATCATTGGCTAGTGTTTATTGCTAAACAAACCTTTTTTGATATTGTCATTCTGTAAAATAAATAGCTCTCAATCAATGCAATTAACTTTACCAGTTACGAGGAAGTCTCAAACATGTGCCTTATTGCTAAAAGGTCTGAAACAGTAGCCACAACCCAATTTACTAAGCACATAAAGAGCCCTGACTTAAGAGACATTTCTTTTTCAGATTTCAACCTGGAAAGAGGAACATGAGCCCTGCTTGATGGTAAAGTAGGACTGCTATAGAATTCAGATCAATAAAACACAACCTTTCCAGTCCTCCTAAGACCATGAAGTAAAGCTGCAAATCTATACAACCATCACAGGAGTGCTCCTTAACCTTTTCTCTTTGTTTTTGACTGGCTGATAGACAAAACTCATAATAGAAGAAATCAGTAATTCAACTCACACAAATCAAACTCAACCTGCAGAATGCAGAATAGTCCATTGTTCTCCTCATACCCGGTCACCTTGAATATTGTTCTTTCCAACTACAAATTCTTTTGATGACAACTAGTTATGCCATTATCACATTAAAACTACAAATACTCTAATAGATTGAATTAATAACATCACAGGCCTTTACCTAGATACTCCCACTAACATTAGACAGCAGGCCTGTTTGCCCCTGAACTAAGGTGAACACTACTGTATTCTACTTCAATGAGCGAAGAAAACCAAGTTAACTTTTGCAGTCAAATACACTGATTCCACATAGATCCCCCGGATATTGTGGTATGGGTTGAAAAAATGTGAAGCCTACAAATACAGCATTTTGCTTCACAGGATATATTTTTTGCGACATATTTTCACAATTATTCAAGCATTTTGTTGTACTTTCATGATTTGCACAATCACAGATAGGGTCTCATAATAACTTCCTGGGATGACTCACGTCAGCTGAGCAATGCAAATGCTAATTTGGGGAGATCTGTGCCACGGTTTTAAGCTGAATAGTGGAAGAGCTAGAAAAGTGGTATTTTACTAACTTAGATAGTGGTAATTTATTTATCACTGGAACGTTAAGGAACTATGCTGCTTTTGGCCCGAAATGTAGAAATTGCTGACATCTCTAAAGTAAATAGCAGAAAAAAATACATTATTATAATACAACCAAAATACAGCTCACAGAAAAGTAGTCGAAAGATAACATGGCAAAATAAACCAAGTACATCCCAAAACAATGCAATATTGCGGCACAAAAACAAAATGGCATAGAAATACAACACATCGCCACAACAACAAAATAAGTCACAACAAATACCTGCAAAAATCTGTGTCACACATTACCACCTGATTAAATCTGCTTTATAATATAGTGGTAAAAGCTATGTGCAACACACAGTGCTTTATTTAGCACCAAGAACATGTAACAGCATCCCTCAAAAATGTTTTGTCATCCTTCCCATGTTGAAACTGGCATCACATATCCAGTGCTGGTATTACTTTAACAATTAGAAGGTTTGTTAGTTCATTTAGTTTCACAGACTTTGACTAAGACTACACCTACCACAATGCAATTTGTTTGATTCCCAATTGGACAAGATGGCAATCATACGTTACCAGCGATAGAGAGCCATCTCGTAACTCAGCCCCTATCCACCACTAAACAGACTTGCTAAAGGTCCTGTCTACACCTCGTAAAGATTCCAGTTTCTAATGCCCTACCACCCTTTGCCCCAATCACAGCCTTCTCACCACACTCCTATCTTAGTTCCTGTCCTTTTTGCTTCCTCACATTCCCTGAACATGCCTACCTGCCACAACACACAAACTTGGTATCCTGCTCCTCCACCTCTCAACATTTTACACATGCACAACTTTGTTGCATTTTTTCAGACCCTAGAGGCAAAGAAAACTGTAGGCTTGTCCACCCAGTCAGTCCAAAATAATTCTTATGTGAGGTGTCCCACCGCTCATCCTAAACAAAAACTCAAAACAAGCATGCAGCCTCTCCCCACTCCCATGGCAAAAATATACATGATATCTTACACTCTCATACCTATGAATCAATGAGTTTGGTGGATGTTTGTCTGCCATAAGATAAAGGTCCCTATCATGTTAGGTCTAGTTAAAGGTTTGGGCACTTTCAACCTAAGCTTAACTCTTGATAGCTATGGCACAGAGCAGACAAGCTTAAGAAAATGTGTAAAGAATTAAGACAAATCCCACTTTCATTTATATAAAGTATTTTATTGAGCAAAACAACACCTAAACTATGAAAATTCAATAAGGGACACTGGAGATAAGAATTTGAAAAGATTTAGGTGAAACACCAAAAACCACTCAGAGCCAATGCGATTCAAATGATCATGTTAGTTTGGTACCTAAGTGCAATTTTAGGCTGACTGAGCTGGAGCAGCAGGGGTTAGATACACCAAGCAGCTTCGACCCGATCTTCAGAAAGGCAATACAGTAGGCTGTATATGAGGAGGAAGGCACAACATTGAATAGGTGTCAGGTGAGGTCCCACTGAAGCTGCAGGCTTTGGCAGGATAAGCTTCAGCAGGAACATTTGAATTTCATAACCAGAGAAGTCCTTCTGCAGGTCAGATACGTTGGCACAATTGCAGATGCACGATTTTGGACTTAGAATCTTTTTTGGAGCTCAGAATCCTCTTAAGCGTCAAGGTTGTGAGGCTGCAGATTGTGTCCAACGAGGGCCCCACTAAATCAAGTACGTTTTGGGTAAGGTCCCACTGAATTGAATATGCTGCTGTGGAGAAGCTCTAAGTGGTGGAAACCTGTTTCTTTAGCCCAGTGGCAACGTGTCTTGGACCAATTTGCTTGGCTGATTTGTCCCAATCCTTCGGAGGTCTTCAAGGCCAAAAAGTCCCAGATTTTTAGGGATGTTATGGAAAGTCCAGTTAGACACAGCTAAGAGTTCCAGGATCTCGGAAACAGTACTTGGGGATCAAGAGTCACTCCAGCATTGGCCACCGCAGGGTCCAGTGAGCTGGGCTCTTCAGGGAAAAGGCCTCTTGCTTTTTGTAGCCCTAGAGATAACACTGGATGTCACACAACTGATTCTTGGAGTCTACGTATTTGTCCTGGGTATAAGTGGAGGCAGACACAGACCTTCAGGTCTGTCTACTCACAGGTATCACATAGTGATTGAAGTCCTTCTTCTGTTCTTTCACAGCTCCAATAGTGTTCTGAGGTAGGTTTTATGAGATGACACATTATGCCCAGCACTAACTCATGCATAGGGATGACCTCAAGCACCTCCATAATCAAAAGGAAAAACGTTTTGAGGTAACCATACCCACGTTTACAGCAGTTATTATGTGCCCTACTGCAAACAATAACCACAGTGACCCTAACTCACTAAATCCAAGATGAATAAACCCTTCTTCCCTTGTACTGAGCCTGTGGTCCCTTGGTAACGAACAGTCCCTTACTCCTTGGTCACTCCAAGCACAAGACCTGGCTGAAGAGAGAGACCTGGTATTCAAGAAGCCTGTCCCTGTTCAATTATGGGCAGCAGGGCTAACCAAATGGAACTTCCCAGCAATGGGATGCAAAGTTCGAAGATATCATTTTTGATCATGATGACCTGTGTATCCAAACTGTGTTCCATCACAGTTAGTCTAAAAAGTGTTTCTCGGTCTCAGTCAGTTATGAAATGTTGGTTTTTATTGGTGTATTACTTTCTCTGGGTGCTTTATGTTTTAAAATATTTTTTAATCATATCACTGTTCTTACTTAACCTATTTTAATAATCTTGGTGTATTTGTGAACATTACATGTTTATGTATTTTTCTAAGATTATTTGGGAATTTAATTGTGTTGTAACTTTAATATTGCTGGTACTCCTTGAACTAAACTCTCACTTTTCTGGGGATTTCCTGATGCTTATGCCATAGCTACCAGGGGTTGAGAACAGATTTTTTCTCAGTATGGTGTTTGGAGCTAGCCAGAGAGGATTAATTAAGTTGGTATTGGTACCCTCCTCCAAAACTTAAAACAAACACATCTTGGAAGGGGGGCGTTGCTTGCGAGCAGCCAAGATGGCTGCAACCCTTTGAGCTCCGGCGCTTCACCGAGGAGGTCACGCAGCTAGTTAGGTGATGGAGATTCCCTTCGCCTGGTAAAACACAGAATTCGGCAGCGGAACAGTGCAGGAGTTACAGCGGCAATTTCTGGCTGTCTTTGAGTGCTCCTGACCACGCAAACATCGCTTTTGCTGTCACCTCAGACACGGCCCTGAAGACATTCATTTGAGTCAGCATTCGAGGTATGGCATTACTCTTTCTCAATATTCCGGAAGGCTTTCTGAGGAGATGCTGATTCCCCGTTTTACGCGGTATAACGAAACTTGCTATGGCTGAGTACCCCGGTCACAGATAATTGCTGCTTCTGGAGTCAGTCTCATCAGGCGCTTTTCCATTGTGAGTTTCTAGTCATTGTGTGACCCTGGCTGGTTATTTTTTGGCGTTGATAGCATTGGGCTTATATAGCAGTCACTGAAATACATCATCTATTATAAATGGGGTCTGTCATGGAAGACCTGTTTGTTTCTGTTCTTTCACCTTGTTGTTAATCTGCTGCGGATGTCAGCCTCTCCTAAACATCGCTATATTGCTGTTGGCACTTCTATCCTGGATTCTGGCTGTGTTTTCTTGTCGGTAGTCACGTCATGCGCTGCGTATGGCTTTGTTCTGATGTGTGTTTAAGGAGATATACGTTGCTGACCAAGATCAGTCGTACTGCTTTTCTCTAAGATGTGATTTTCTGCTCTATTTGTGATATTGTGTAGTCTGGTGATACCCTGGTGGAGTGAAGTCATACGTTGCTTGAAATTCCATTCTATTGTCTGATTTGCTCCAATGGCAGACAAAGGACAAGGACTCTAAAGGGAATCTGAAGAGGTCTAAGCAAGCCTCTCCCACTCCGGAATTAATACCCAAGGATTTTGGCACTACTTTGGATACTATTCTCTCTTGGCTCAATTCTGTCCATGATATTGCGCAGTGCACTAAAACAAATACTGATTTACTCCAGGTTGAAGTAGCGGCAATCAGGAATGACATCAAGAACCTGTCGCTTTGTATTTCGAATGCAGAGTCTCGTATAAGTTCAGTGGAGGATACCACCCATAAGTAGTCTAAGCACATGCAGAACATGGAGCGTTCCCTGATTTCCTTGCGGAGAGACCTCACGGAGCAGGAAGACAGGAATCATAGAAATAACCTCCGTATATTTGGTTTACCAGAGGATTCTGAGAAAGCTGCTCCATCAATGTTGGACTTTTTGCTCAATTGGATTCCTACTGTGCTGGATATCTCTTTCCAAAGGGAGTTTGAAATAGAGCGTGCCCATAGGGTTCCCACATATAGACTAAAGTCTTTGTCGTATCCCAGACCAGTGGTTTTTAAACCGTTGAGGCACCAACATTCTGAACAAATTTTGGCTCAAATGAGGAAAATCAGATCGATACAACGGGAAGGCCACAAAATTGCCGTATCTCAAGACTTTGCCAGAGATACTTTCATCCGGCGAAAAGGTTTTCTAAACCTACGAAGACGACTCCTTGAGATGAACATTCCGTTCTCTTTTGCTGGCCCTTCACGCTTCAAAATAACTTTCAGAGGTCGCTCTCAGATATTCTATGAACCTTCTGACCTGTCCACCTTTTTGGATAACCAGTCTGAGTTGCGGGTGGACTCTGAACCTCCTCCGGACCCATCTAATTCTTAATTAATTTTCGTTTTAGGTGTCTGGTTTAATGCATTTATGTACCTTTCCTGACATTTGTAATGTTATTATCCATTTGACATTCTAGGGGTGGAGTTGATTATTTACTTTAGGCAATTTGTGTGTTGCTGTTCTCATATTTGTGAATTTACTAACTTTTCCTTGCAGGTTTCATCGTTTATTTCCACGACAATGGTATTTCTGTGGTATCCCTTGTTATTTTTCACTTCATAGGCTTCACCTTTTCTTTCTCTTGGCAATGTTCTTTATTTGTTCTAATTCCTCATACTCTTCCTTTTAAATTTCTCTATAGGCATACCTATGAATCTTTAGTGATAAATAACATGTTGTTTATCTTTTTCTCTCGTCTCACATATTAATTTGATATCTAGACAGTGGTTCCTGGGTACTTATCAGTTCGGTAACGGTTCTTTGTTAGTATGTTTTGTTTCTCTTTTTAAGTGGCTAGGTCAATGCTTATAAATGCTTTTCCAACAAGTCTAATGTTCTCTTGAGATTCTGAGTGTAAGGATGATGTTTTATTTCAGGTTATGCAGGTGTGGCTGTTTTCTTCCTGTGCCTTTATTTCATCTGCCTTTACTAACATTTCCTTTACAGGCTTCATAGATTACCTCCAAAATAATAGTATCTTAGAGTTAGTTGTTTGCATATAAATCGTTACTTTGTTACGTCGTTTCTTTCTCTTATAACTTCATTTTTTTTCTGTATGGTCCTTTGCTCTGCTCTTTATTGACATTTTTCATTTCTTATTTCGCTTTTCTCTTAGATTTGTGTCTTACTTCATGAACTTCTTACTATGTAATTTTTGTCCCAAGCTTGTCATTTATAGGCATGAATTATGAATTATTTGTTATATATATTAGATATACAGTAAGTAGGTAATGCTTCTTTTAGGCATCTTATCTTTTGTATTTATTGTTATTTCTCACAGTTTAATGGTATCCCATAAATTCTCTTTCCATGGTTATTAGGTAAGGAATGCTACATATGAATTTCTCCCTATTCTATGATTTGAGTACTTTTTCTCACTTTTCCAACTGCTCCTATTTATTCAGTATTTTAATTCATCAACTAGTTCTTTATTACCCTACGTACATGCTTTTCTTTCACCTTATGCGACTCTGTATTTATTCGCCACTGTTAATTATCACACTTTTTATTCTGCAGGTAATATATATTTTTGTGTTTTTGTTTACTTAACAAAATTAATTGTACAGATTTTTCTCTTAAATATAGAATATTTAGGTTTTTAGGTACCGTGATACCTTAACCTTTTTGGCTATTAATAGAATTTTAACTATATGTATTTGTTAGTTTCCCATACTCTGTTGTTAATACATTATCTTGCTTACTTTTTTGAGCAGGCTGAGCTGTGTGTGCTGGCCTCTTTGGTTGCTCCTTCACATTTTTCCCTTCCATGCATTTTGTCTATTATAGACTTCCCCTGGTGGGGTTTTTTCTCTTTTATGTGCAGTTTTTATTTCTATTTTCTATTTTCGCTCTTCGTTTTTCTCTTTTTTCCAATCATAGCTTGTTCTTTCTTTATTCCTTTTCTCTTCGGGGCTCCTGCTTTGGTCCATTCTGTATGTTTTTATTGTCTTTCCCTTATTAATACATTTCAGCTACAGCTATTATGTTTCCCTTTTTTTCATATACCAAGTGTGCCTATTTATTTTGACTCTTCTCTACTATGCCTGGTCTAAATGTGCTTTCACTTAATGTGCGTGGTCTTAATCACCCTGTTAAGAGGGCCAAGATTTTGGATTACTGTAAAAGCCTTTCTAGTGATATTGTTTTGCTACAAGAAACCAAGGTAGCTGATAAAGAAGCCTTACTGTTACGGAAGGAGTGGGTCCTTGATGTTTCTTGTTCTGAAGCCTCTGGTAAAAGGAATGGGGTTATGACGTTAATTTCCAAAAATTCTGGTCTGTCTAGTCTTACTGCAGAACATGACTTGGACGGTAGATGGTTGCTTACTCGTTTATCCAATGGATCGTTTGACATATACATCATGAATATTTATGCACCTAATGGTGATGATCCTTCTTTTTGGCATACTATAAATAAAAAGCTCTCTGATATTCCTCAAAATGTTAAGGTGATTGTTAGAGGTGATTTTAATCTCCCTATAGATCCTATTTTAGACAGGCATTCTGCTTTTAAATTCTGCCCCCTTAGGGCACATAAACAGATGCTTAATATGTGATCTTCTTCTCATCGGTTCAGTGATGTATGGAGAATGCATAATCCCACCGGTAGTGATTTCACCTTTTTCTCTTCTCCACAGTCTAGTTTTTCTCACATTCATTATCTTCTGGTTCAAGCAACACTATTAAAGCATTCTACTAATGTTATGATTCATCCAATAATTATCTCTGATAACGCAGCGGTCTCGTTCACTCTCCTCAATCTTACAGATAATGTTGGACCACGTACTTGGCACTTGAATACGGAAATCTTGAATGATCATGATGAGGTCAAACATGGATATTCACAATTTCTTCCAGAATAACGTGTCTTCTGTAAGTTCTCCAATAATTTTGTGGAACGCATCCAAGTGTACTATTAGAGGACATATTATTGAAAAAATGGCGAAAAGAAATGCCGATATTAGAGAGAAACTCTCTTCTTTGGCGGATAGAATTAAACACAAAGAGTGTTTATATAGAAGCTCTAAGGATAAGTCGTTGTTTCAAGATATCAAAAATGTAAAATACTCTTATAATTCCATAATAACTAAAAGGGCTCATATTGGCGTTCAGGCACAAAAGTCAAAACAGTTGCTGTTAAGGAATCGAGCAGGTAAGTTGTTGGCGGCTATGTTAAAATATCAAGATATGAATATCAGGACAGCTCAGATTTCCTGTATCAATGATAGTTCTGGATCTAGGAAGTTTCAGACTCAAGACATTCTTGACGTTTTTTGCGATTTTTAAAACAAACTATATACTCCCAAACATCAATGTTCTCTTTCTCAATGTCAACAATTTATGGCCTCTATTCCTACACATACTATTTCCGATGCAGACATGATAGCCTTGGGGAAACCGATTGATTCCCATTGTCTTTTATAAGACATTTTTATCGTCCATACTAAATTATCTCAAAGATGTTTTTGATAATTTTGTCACGTCAAGGAAGGTTTCAGGCTCAGCTGCTGAGGCTACTATTGTTGTAATCCCTAAGGAGGGTAAGAATCATTCTGACCCTAAAAACTACAGCCCAATCTCCCTTTTAAATATGGAAGCAAAGATTTTCGCCAAGATTCTGGGTAAACACTTGGAGAGGCATATTCCTACTCTTATTCATCCCTCTCAGACCAGTTTTGTTAAAGGATGGTTGGCTAGAGACAATATTCAGACTTTTTGTCATATTTTGGGAAAAACGAAACTGTCTAGTTTCCCTTTGGCAGCCATCACTCTCGACGCCGAGAAGGCTTTTGATAAGGTCTCTTTGCCTTTCCTACAAGCAGTACTTCAATCTCATAATCTAGGAAAGTTATTTATTATGGTAATGTCTTTATATGCACAACCTAAAGCTAATATTAGAATAAATGGGGCTACTTCTTCTTTTTTTAATCTTTGTCAGGGCAGTAGACAAGGATGTCCGTTATCACCTCTTCTTTTTTTGTTGTTGATTGACCCACTCCTTTGGTTACTCAATCTAAATCAGGATATTAAAGGCTTTCAATTTGGTTCGCAGAACATCAAAACGGCCGCGTATGCAGATGACGTGCCCATCTTCTCGGAAGATATAGAAAATGCAATTCCTGCTATATCCAACAATATTAGAGAATTCTCTCTCGTTTCAGGGTACACTCTGAATAAAGACAAGACGGAAATGTTTCCTCTTAATGTGTTATGTATTTCTTCACACATGGGGAATGTTGGTTTTAAATGGCAATCGAAGCATATTAAATATCTAGGGATTTGGTTCTGTAACAACTTGACAGACACTATCTCCTATAATGAATCTCATGTCAAAGCTAAGGATAGGCAGCTGTTGTCTGCGTGGTCGCCTAAATACATCTCCTGGTGGGGGCGACTTCAAACATTGAAGATGATGTTAACTCCCATTGTTAATTTTGTGTCTTCAATGCTCCCTAAAAAATTATCTTCATCTTTTTTCCATGAGAGAGATGTTCTTACCTCAACATTTTTATGGAGTGATAAACGCGCTAGAATTGCTTATAAACATCTGAGGAAACCTTATGTTTTGGGTGGATGTAATTTCCCAGATTGGAACTTGTATCAAATTGCATTCTTAGCATCTCAGGGTGCTCTTTGGTTCTCTTCGGATTCCCGACATACCCCACCGTGGATCTATATTGTACAAGAGTTATGTTCTCCTCTATCTACTTCTTCTCTTATGACCGCGTCTACATTGACCTTACCTTATTCAGGTCGTATTATCTCGGATACCATTATTGCATTGAAATATATAGACAAAAATGTTTCTACGCCAATTCATAAATCCAGGTGGTCTTCTTTATGGCATAATCCTAAGATTAAGACTGATATGGACTCGGTTACGATGTCAGCCTGGGCTAGCAAAGGTATTACGTTGGTCAAAGACCTTTATGATTCCAATCAGGACCCAATCCCTTTCTCTTCTTTAGCTAGGCAGTATAATCTCAATAATATGGATTTTTATTTATTTCTGAAATTAAAAATTGCCTTGTCTAAAGCATCTTTTTACCCTGATACACATACCATTTCCCTCCTTTCTATGTGATATAGATCAGGTCACGTTGCCTCTAGAATATATACATTTTTATCCACCACACCACCTTTGCAGACTACGGTTACACAGCAGAAATGGTCACATCACTTAGAACATGATATGTTTAAGCACATTACACCAGAAACCTGACAACTCATTTGGAAGTTTTCCCTATGAAATAAGATTGCTCCTTCTCTTATTCAATCTAAATTTTTTATTTTCAATCTTCTACATTGGACCCCGCCTCTTTTGTATAAACTCAGACTTAAAGATAATGATCTTTGTTGGAGCTGTAATATAGCTGCTGGTACCTAACAACATATGTTTTTTGAATGCTCGTTATTACAACCTTTTTGAGAGCTGTTTCACAAACATTTATCATTAATTTTTATAGTAAATTTGAGATCTGTTTACCTCTAATTTTATTAGGTCCATGGGCTGAACCATCTCCATTATCTTTGGACGCTACAGAAATGCGATTGCTAGATTTGCTGTTATCAATTGCTGTTAAGATCATATTAACAGAGTGGAAACATTTAAGTCAATATCATATCATACGTGCTGGGCATGGGTATCATTTCTCCGAGGGGCTCATACTTCTGTGGAGGAGAAACATTACACACCTTCTATTTCTAGTGTTGTTTGGAGGTCTCTCGATAAATACATGAACTTGGCTTCACAAGGCTTGGTGGCTCAATATCCTTTTGTGTCCTCCTCTTAATGTATCTCCCTCATTGAAGTAGGTGTCTCGATCTCTTGCTTATCTTTTCTTTCTTCTCTCTTCTTCTTTTCTTCCCCCTTACTACTTTCTTCTTTTTTATTTTTCTTTCTTCCCTTTACTTTGTTAATTCAAGCAATACAACTGATATCTTCGAATTGTGTATTTGCCTTTTAACATGTTTTGATTGATACATAGATGTTATTTATGGCATTGATTTTATTTGTAATGATGATTGCCTATTTATTTATTTGTTCAAAATGTTAAGCCGTATTGCATAATATGGTATTTTAATTATTTTTACTCCTTTTCTTAAACTTATAAAGATATTATAACAAAAAAAAATCACATCTTGACATTCCTCATAAGCTGAATGAATTTCTCACAGTGCTCAGGAAACATATGCTAGTCTACAATGGTCAAAATATTTACTATTCTATTGTGGTCAAAATATTTGCTAACACTGCCATTGATTTGCCGAGCCACTGATAATTAGCTAGTGTTTATTACTAAACAAACCTTTTTTGATAATGTTATTCTGTAAAATAAATAGCTCTCTATCAATGCAATTAACTTTACTAGTTGCAAGGAAGTCTCAAACATATGCCTTATTGCTAAAAGGTCTGAAACAGTAGCCACAACCCAATTTAGTAAGCACATAAAGAGCCCTGACCTTAGAGACATTTATTTTTCAGATTTCAACCTGGAAAGAGGAACATGAGCCCTGCTTGATGGTAAAGTAGGACTGCTACAGAATGCAGATGAATAAAACACAACCTTTCCAGTCCTCCTAAGACCATGAAGCAAAGCTACAAATCTCTGCAACCATCACAGAAGTGCTCCTTAACTTTTTCTCCTGGTTTTTGACTGGCTGATATACAAAACTCATCATAGAAGAAATCAGTAATTCAACTCACACAAATCAAACTCAACCTGCAGAATAGACCATCGTTCTCCTCATACCCTGTCACCTTGAATATTGTTCTTTCCAACTACAAATCCTTTTGATGACAACTAGTTATGCCAATATCACATTAAAACTGCAAACACTCTAATAGATTTAATTACTAACATCACAGGCCTTTCTCTAGATACTTCCACTAACATTAGACAGCAGGCCTGTTTGCCCCTGAACTAAGGTCCAGGACCTCAGAAACAGCACTTGGGGATCAAGACTCACTCCAGCATAAGCCCCCGCAGGGTCCAGTGAGCGGGGCTCTTTAAGAAAAAGGCCTCTTGCAGCTTTTTGTAGCTCTATAGATAACACTGGATGTCAGCCGACTGATTCTTGGAGTCTACGTATTTGTCCTGGGTACAAGTGGAGGCAGACACAGACCTTCAGGTCTGTCTACTCACAGGTATCACATAGTCGGTGAAGTCCTTCTTCTGTTCTTTCAAAGCTCAAATAGTGTTCTGAGGTGGGTTTCAGGGGATGACACATTTATTCCCAGCACTAACTCATGGGTAGGGATGACCCCAAGCCCCTCCATAATCAAAAGGAAAAAAGTTTCCAGGGGTAACCATACCCACTTTTACAGCAGTTATTATGTGCCCTACTGCAAACAATAACCACAGTGACCCAAACTCACTAAATCAAAGATGAATAAACCCTTCTCCCCTTTTACTGAGCCAGTGGGCCCTTGGTAACAAACATTCCCTTACTACTTGGTCACTCCAAGTCACTGGTGGCAGTGTCCCTCCCAGAGTTTCGTCCTTTCCTACCTGGTAGGGCAAAAGAAGGGGCCTTTGCAGGTGTCATCTGACATCTGCTTGTGACAGGGAGGGCCCTTTGGAGTACAGTAAGTTCAGTGGAGCTGGCCAACTGCTCTTTCTGCAAGAGGAACAAAACAACTCCCCACACTCAGGCCACTGTCCCTACCCTGGAAGCAGTTTTCACACTTCATCAGGGACATTCACCAGCAAGGTGACAGTTGGAGATTAAAGCAAATTAGCCTCCATGACCTTCTAATACGAATAATATAACGTTCTAAATGTCCTCCTTTCTTAACATGTATCACAAATGTCAGCTTAAACATTGAGTTTGGCTATTAAAATAGTCCTTGAATAATTTTTCAAGTTGGTCCCTAGCCTCAACTAGCAGAATAAATATTTATTATTGCTTCCTAGTGTTTCTCTATGGGCCAGCCAGTCTTCCTACAGTGTAAATAGCTTTTGGGTGCTAGTCACTGTAGGCGCATGCTAAATTTAAATGTTTGCATGTCCTACTTTTAAACACCATGCACCCCATCTTGTGGGCTAAAAGCCTACATAGGGGTGATTTATTAATCTGTATAAGGGAGGTGTTCCCCAATTAAAAGCATTTATTTAGACAGTTTGGGTTCAAGTTGTAGAACTACAACAACTAGCCTACTGTAGTAGGCCTTGATTTATGGTTGTCTTGTCACTCTATGGTAGTTCATATATGACATTTAACTTTCTAGCCATGAGTGTACTTTAGGCACCATATACTATGGCCTCATAGGAAGGTTGCATATGACAGTTAGGGTTTGAGCCAATTTTTACATGTTTAAGGGGTCAGAGCACATGCACCGCTGCCTGGTTATCAGTGTCCGAGTGCACAGAGTAAAAGAAAACAGAAGCATCGGTTCACAAAAATTGGCGGTGACCAAGCAAATAGAGATACTTTGTCACAGTCACCAGCACACAGTGCTCCAGGCAAATGTATTTTCTTTAAAAATCTTTGTTTTCTGGGGTTTTGCTTCAACTAAAGTGACACAGAACTAAAACTAACATAATGCTTTAAGTGGTTAGTTTAAAACTCAGATGTGGTGCACTGTTTACTGTGAGTATTCCATTTATGCTTGGAGGGAAATTGGGTCCTGCGCTTTAGTGAGCTTTTCATGCCCTGAGGTTTTTCCAGTTAACATCACTTGGGGGCATTGTTTGCTGAGTATATTTTGTATTCCCAGCAGAAACGAAAGATAAAATTACAAATCATGCGCCTGCTGTGGCAGGAAACTATCTACTGACCATCTGCTGCAAAAGATTCAAAATGCTGCATCACACACAGTCAAAGAGTGCAACAAATTCTTTCCCCCTTGCTCATTCCTCATGAAGTCAAAGGATGACTCAGGGATCAATTTCCACATTTCTTTCCTGAATCACATGAGGGCACAGAGTCAGCTTCCCAAAGGCTTCCAGGGAAATACACAGGCATATATTAAATCTCCAAACCTTCGGCAAACGTAGAAATACTCATCGACAAAGGAAACACTGACCTTAATTAAAAGTTAGGTGTAACAGGGTGAGGTATTTACTATAAGCATTAAATACCAGCACTCCAAGATGAGGTATTTATCAGTTGTGGTGAATATTTCTTATTCCAAGTTTTAAACCTGCAAATGAGGAATAAAAGGCAGACTTGATACTTAACACAGCAAATTCCTCATGTTTTGCGTTTTTGCGAGCCTTTCCCCCGATAAAATTCAGCAGGCTTCACTTTTAGAATCTATCAGGGAAAACTGCGAGGGTGTGATAGCGATCACACAACTTATAAAAAACAATCTTTTTGGCCGGGTATCTTATTTTCACCCTCCACTTGTAATGAGCGTTTAAGTCTATTTCAAGACCACTGATCTGAAATGTCTGAGCAGAAATCAACCGTACTTAACTAAAAAAAATACTGAATATGTATCTCTTTTAGAAAGAGATGCGCCATTCCAGTGAAAACAGTTTCACACTTTACCAGAAGAAAATAACTTTCGCCAATCAAATACAGCAGTCCTAATGTTGCTTGTGGATTTCAGCTCCATATAAGCAAAAATCCCTAATAAAATTGCTTTCCGACCATGGATTATTTCTATCTTTAGTTGCGAAATGATTCTGTGCTATAATGTAAATGCGACAAACCAAATTGTCAATAGGAGCAGTTCATCAAAGATTAGGGCCCTCTCATTTGGTTGCGTTGACAGCTGCCCCAGTCTACTTTGAAGCAAATTAAGCCACAACATTACATCTATTGTAATGATGCATCAATATTTTAGGAAAAAAGTATTTCTTGGCCATGTTCCACACATGAAGGTCTCTTGTCCTTCAATCTTGCTTTTTAAAGGTCAGCAATTAAGCCAGTTATTTTCATTTACATTTAATGTAAATGGCAAGCAAGAAGGTCAGGATTTGAACAATTGAAAATGCTTTCCTGAACACATGCGTTTGAGAGATGCACAAAATTAATCTTTGAAGTATATTTCTCTCGTGTGACATAATTGTACATCACATTGTATATTATTATCTCATATTCCTCATAAAACAAAGGTTCATCCAACCAGATTATTAATAAGTAAATTGGAAGATTGGTGTCTTCCGTGCATTTGTTTAGGCTGTTCAGACTGTAAGATGTGACAGAGTGAATTATTTACACGTTTTCCCAGGTCGCGGTACAAAAGAGATTGGAATATAGTTTAAAAACATATAGCTCTCTTCCTGTGTAAAAACTGGCTTTAGTAAAATTGATTGACTGCAAAGAAATTCTTGCGACCTTTGGGTACTGTATGTTGGAAATGGACACTCATTGTTGAAGGTTAGAAAGATAGATATACCTATAACCAGACATTCGTTAAGAAGTGCAAATATATTTCTATTAAAAGATAACACCAATGGCAATGACATAATTTGTAATGTTAGGCTTGTCATATAAAAACCATTTAAATTAATACTATTAATGAAAGAGATTTCATTTCAAGATTTCAGATAATAATGCATATGGCTAGAGACAAACGTTTCCAAACAGCAGCAAAATGTAAGTTTTGACTTGTACATGTTTGTACAAAGATTGACAGTGTTTCAGTCAATACAGCATATGTTTGAATAATGCATACACTGTAAGAAATGTAGCTTCTAATAAGGGAACACTAATTATTTGCATTGTTTCGACTAATCATAGATGGGTTATTTGAAAATTGTAAGTTCTGACCAGGAATGGTGCAAGGATTTTGATAACAATAGATCAGTAGGAATTCAATCATGACATGTGTTGGTGTGATTTGATATGGGTTGTCTTGTAAATGTACATAATATTTTTATTGTATATTTAAACGGGTGAAATGCATGAAATGAACCCCTGAATCATGATGACTAATCCTGAAAGTGGTTGATAGTAAATTATCCCCGATTTAATGAATTATCAAAATAATGGTTAATTTTGGATCAGAAAATAAACTGAGGACGTCTATGAAATTTTTTTATCGGAACAAAGCTGCAAACGTTGTTCCCAGGTTCACGGTCTTCTTTACTGTGTATCTCTTGTGCAGAGGCATTTAATTGGGGGTGAAATGTTCTAGCCAGACACCCATGGCTAGCCTTAGGATGCCCCATCAGTCCTCCGTTCCTATCTCAACCATCCTTCACAGCATTTTAGGACAATCCAAAATGGTAACTTCAAATAGATGTTGTTAGACCTGTCAGCCCTTTGGGTGGTCCCTCCTCATCATTATTTATTTTGTCCCACTTTTGCCTCAAACCCTGTTATTATTTTTTTCCTTTTTGGGAACCACCAGACTTTTTAGTATTGATGCAGATTCAGGGAGCCATTTTATCTACCCCTGGAACTTCTGTCTGAGGGCCTGGAGCACAAAATGGTGGCCACCTGTGACATCATCAGAACCCACTGGAACCTACTAGAACCTTCTGCAACATTCTGGAACCCTGTGACAGTTGGAGGCGGTTTGGAATGTTGGGAAGCTAAGCCAGAGTTGACAGTTGGAGCTGGCAGTTGGCACCTGACTGGTGAAGAGAGAGGAGCACAGAACTGAAGGAGGAAGGAGTGAGGCAGCAGGGGTGGAAACTTGTGCCTGGAGTGGGGTCCATAAACCCACCCTTGATACTAGTCCCTACTGACTGAGCCCAGCCTGGAGCCCTGTGTGGGAAAAAGCAAGAAAACCCATCCTAAGGACCTGGACAGCAGGAACAGGCCTTAGAAGTAAAGAAAAGCAAGAATCTGACCTGTTTATTGGTTTCCCTGGAGTCCGACGTCGAGAAGCCTGAGACCTGGAGCCCGAGGTGGAGAAGCGGCGCTGACTGGAAAGCAGACGTCGTACCCGGAGTCGCCAGAGGTCGAGAGAGGGTGCCAACGGAGGTCGTGGAGAGTACCAGAGGTCGAGGAGGAAGTCACCCGAGGTCGAGTGAGCGGCGTCGACGGGGGAGTGAAGTCCGCCCTCCGGAGTCGCCGGAGACCGAGGTGAAGCGTGCCGGAGGTCGGGAGTGGAGATCGCACTCCGGAGTCGCCGGAACCTGAAGAGAATCGTGCCAGAGGCCGGGAGTGGAGGTCGCACTCTGGAGCCGACGGAAGTCGACATCGAGCCAAGACAGCCCGACGTCATCGAACCGGAGGCCGACATCGAGCCGAGGCCGCCGACATCGAACCGGAGCTGCCCGAAGTCGACATCGAGCCAAGACTGCCCGACGTCATCGAACCGGAGATCGACATCGAGCCGAGGCCGCCGACATCGAACCGGAACCGCCTATTGACGTCGTCAAGAACTGACATTGCGCCGAGGCCGCCGACATCGAACCGGAGCCGCCTCACGGCGTCGACACGACTCCAGCGGCGTCGGAGCTTCATAAAAAGGGCAGTAAGTGGAATAGAGGGCGCCTAAGGCCCTATGGAGCCCTGAGAGACTAACCTAGGGTGCTGGAACCAGCTTGATTGTGCCAGGGGTGAGCTGAGACTAATACAGAGGGGTTGTGTAGTGTGGGAGAGCCAGATCTCTAGATTCCCCCTTTATCTACCTCAGTTTAGGCCTCAGCCTTGTCCAAGCCAGGGAGTATACCCCTCAGGCCATCCAAATCTTTACAAGCTGGGATTGGGTCAAATCATCCCATAGTACCTCAGGAATGTGAACTGATTTACAAGTGTCACTGTTGGCTTTTATTATTTATTGAGAGCACTGTATTTATTGTATTTATCCTATTTATTGCCTCACAGTATTTATTGTTTCACAATATTTATTGTCGTACAGTATTTATTGCCTCATAATATTTAATTGCCTGTAATGTAATGCACTTATATTTATGCCTTGATTATTTATGATCTACCTTATTTATTGAATCGTTAAGACAGTATTTATTTGACGTACCCTTCCACAGAAAAAGCCTTGTGTACTGTGATTGTATTATTATTTATTTAATCAGCAACTAAGAGAAAAGAAGATAAAGAGATATATTTTCAGTATAATTTTTAAGGTGTAGTGTCGTTTTTGGAACGGATGCACGCATGGTTATTGTGTGGGTATAACGTATGCTTAACACGGTGCCTGACCCCTGACCACTCGAGCCAAGCTACCACAGTGTATGTCTGGAAAAATCCCATTACCACCGCCCTTCCGGTGTGGGAGTTGGGTTTTTCTAACAGATGTGGAAAGACCTCACTTGTGAGAGACAGCTCTGCCCCTTGATGACAAAGTTGCATGAACGCTTCCCACCAAAACCTCAAAGGCAAGTCCCTCCTCTGTTGGCTACAGAGGTCTAGCCTTCCTTCTTTGATCCAGTGAGCCTGGGCTGTCCCAACCCAGGTACAGTGTGACAAGCTAATTAAGTGCTGCAGATTTCACCCCAGCCTCTCCTGTCCCAGAAACCTGGTCTCAATGGTGGGGTTGTGAAACATCTCACACTTCAACTACCTTCCTAAAGGTACTGACTAAGATCTTCAATTGTAGAGTGAGTTCTTAAGAGATTTAATTGGGTGTCATAGATATAGAACATAAAAAGAGTAACAACGTTTTTTATTTTGTAGCATTAATGGGACATGATGGGCGTACTTCCAGCGGCATTTTCTAATAAGTTTAAGCAGAAGCTATCCGCATTTGCACATGTACTGGCCTTTTTGAAACTTTGAAAGGCAAACACTGAAAGAAGAAAAAGTATTCCAGGAAGTCAACAAGTCGAATCATGGTATCCAGTCCATTGTGGGCGACTGTAAGAAAATGAATTATTAGATGTGGTGGATGGTAGCCCACCACAAATAATAAAATGACTAACCTGCCAGGTTCAGGCATATGTTTCAGTAATTTAAACCTGAGCTTAACGAGAGGTAGCAATGGCATAGAGCAGGTAGGCTTAGAGAAAATGTGTAAAGCATTTACAAGTTGAAAATTAAAAACTACAGCTTAATAAAAGTCCCGTCCCAATTTATAACAATAAAAGTTAATCAACGAAATGACACAAAAATGACAAAAGTTTTAAGAAGGAAACTAGAGATATGAAATGTGAGGGAAAATAGTGTCAACAAGACCTAAGCGCCAATGGTAGTGTATAGTTGCTGAAGACCAGGAGCTAGGAGGGATATCAGACTGACCACGATGGAGTGTGGGTCATATACACAAACTAGGGGGCATTTTCACAAGGATCTATCGCTGAGTTATCGGCACTTTATCGCAGCCAAAGTCACAATAAATATATCGCCCCATTCACAAGCTGGTGCTAACAGCCGATATCACCAGTTTACCTTCGTTAGCAGTCGCAAAATGCATCGCCACAGATGACCCCGAAACTATCGCTAATGAGATGCAGAGTAGGCATTCCCGAGCAAAAAGCAGCGACAACACCACTCCGCAACATTCTCAACGACTAGCCCGATCGGCGATAAGATCCTAAAGCATGCAATAAGGCGTGTTAGCAGAAGGAAGTTAACACCTGCTATGACCTGGTGCAAAGTCGGACGACAACCTGCACCAGAAAAGGAAGCCCAGCCCACAGCCACACCTGAAGAACAACAGATGCCATGGAGCTTCTCATCATGCAGCTCGGAGGCCTAACAGGGCCACAACACCCACCGCCACCACCCCCAGGCCAGCCCCCCCACGCCCCCGGGACCTCCACAGAGGCAGCGCAGACAAAGACAGCGGACCTTCAGGAAATGCAGCAGCCTTACAGACTTAACACCAGAGAATGTCAATGCCCACTACAGACTCAAAAGGACAACCATCCTCCGCATCCTGAACATCATTACCCACAGGTACCAACACAGCGGACAACCAACGTCCCACCTCAGACAACGCTGCTGGCTGCTGTGCACCTGTTGGCCTCTAGGACATTCCAACCAACAACCGCCAGTCAGAGGAGTCTCACTACCAGCCCTATCCAAGTTCCTCATACCTTTCCTGGATGCCATCATCAGCTTGGTACCCAGTACCTATACTTCCCCCACACTGCGCAGGAACAGCTGGAGACCAAGCAAGGCTTCTACGCCATAGCTGGATTCCCGCAAGTGCTGGGGCAATTGACTGTACACATGTCCTACTTGTGCCCCCTGCCGACAATGCACACAATTATCGAAACAGAAAGCACACGCACACGCATTCCATCAATGTGCAGGCAATAGTGGACCACGGGGACTCTTCACCAATGTCGTCGCCAACTACCCAGGCAGTGTGCATAATTCATACATCTTCCGACAGACCATCATCAACCAGCACTTCCAGGATGGCACCTACGGAAATGCAGTGCTTGTTGGTAAGTACCAAATGAACACACCACACACCTCAACTCCATAATCATGAAGCTCACAACTCTGGGAATGCACACGTTACAAACTCACATACAACATGACAAACAACATGCACACCCACCTTACATGACAGCACAACATACTGCGGTAACCTGGGCTAGCCATGTACTTAAGCCATCAATGGCATGGCACCTCAGCCACACAATAGCAGAATGTGGGGAGAGGTGGGAACCAGGCATGTGCGTAGGAGGCAAGTGACCCATGAATGAGAATGCACACAATGTCAAGTGTGGCGTGGATGTGCTGGCCAGACTACAGTATGCAGACCACAGAAATATACATGTCGACATATACTGCTGGTGGTGGTAGTGTTGTGGACAGTGGACGCAACCATGTCACCCCAGCCAGTGAGGAAGATCTCGGAAATGTAGCTTGTTACATTCCGCAAAACAAAAATGTCCCTATCAGGAAAAGGCCTACGGGATTGTCCTCAGTCAAGTGTCTAATATTCACAAAATTCTATTGGTTATCTCATAGGCAAGATTTCATCATAAGGTCTACATACAGTAACTTGTATATGCACTAAATAAAATCTATTAAAAAAACTTTTCAGTAAAATCAAAATTATTTATTGTTTATAAGCAACAAGCTAAAATGAATCGCATAAAAATATCTTTCCCTCCCAAAATGGGTTACAATCTTTAATGAATTCAATTAGTCACAATAAAAATTAGTCTTTGTGAATACATGTCATAAAAGTCGATGCAGCGTTTCGGTGATTTCACCTTCTTCAGGACTAAAAACAGTCTCATCAAATCTAAAAAGAAGGGAAAGGTTTTTTCTTAAAATAAATATTGACTGAACAGTGCAATATACAGTACTATAAATCATGGCTACAGTATGCATCTTAAGTTTTCTAGATGACTTCGTTGAGTTACATTCCCCCTGTAAGCATGTGCGGAGTGGGCTGGACCGGCGTATGCCAGGCTAGCATAGGGGTGTGAATAAAAAGCACGTAGTCCTGGGCGTGGTTCTATTCCAGAATGGCCAACGTGTCTGCCAGGGCGGTGGCCCTCACCCTGCCACGAGGCTGACGTCATGAGCGGTGTTGCCTGTGATCCTGTGTGCCTGCTGCACCCCAGGCGGCTTGTCCCCAGACCTCGTCTTGCCCACCCCTGCGCATCCAGGCCTCACTGCTCACCTTCCGACACCGGCGTTTCTCCAAGAGGGCCCACCACGTTACGATGCAAGCACCAAGCCTGAGGCCCTCGACCTTGGCAGCCTCCTCAGACCATCACGGCTTCCTCGAGCAAGGCCCGCAGTACTCCTTTCTCGTTGATGTACTCCACCGGCATACACAGCGGACAAGTAGGTCACACATTTGGAACTGAGTCTCGATTACACAATGGCAGAGTACATATTTTATGGCTGTGTTTATGTCACTATACTCCCTTCAATGTGTTGCCACCAACTCTGTGCATAGCATTCCGACCACACGTGTCTGTGGGCCCTTGTTGACTTCTGCCGCAAGGATAGAAGTAAGAGGAAGACATGGTTCAGTCCTGAGGAAAAAAGGATCCTCGTTACGGAGGTGATCGAACACTACCAACAACTGCTCTGGTGCCACTAACTCTATGCATCGCAAGCCAATGACATGCGGCTGTGGGCCCATGCTGACCGCTGCCTCCAGCCCACACTGCGGTCCTGTAGGTCACACATTTAGAACTGAGCCTTGATTTATTTATGGCCAAATTGATATCATTGTACAGGCCTCATCGCAGACTGCATGCCCTTTCAGCTCTGGTGCCACTGACTCTGTGCCACGGGATTCAGGGACACTCTCTGGTTGAACTTTGGTGGCGTCTGAGTCTATGACCTGGGGGTTGTCTTCATCATCATGTAGCTGTTAATGACATGGTGGGAAAAAGGAGACTGTAACATGCAACTCCTCCATATTGCCTGTTTCTGCTTGCTTCTGCCCTCTGCATCATGCCCTGGATCGACACCTTCCACTGTCCCCCGTAACACTCCGCGACATTCTCCTTGGACATCAACGAGGACCCGCTCAGCTCTCGTGGCCCTATCTCAGTGCACCACAAGTCACCGTCCCTTGCGGGTGTGCCTGTGCCATCCGCAGTGCATCCGGGGCTACTAACTCTGTGCAGCTCAAGTCATGGACCCTTGCTGTTTGTACTTTGAACTTCTGATTGTCTGATCACTGTTGTAGTTGTTGCCAGCACCAACCAACACCCATCCAGCACAGGCGCCACTGGACGAGTGACTTTGGCAATAAAAGGTGCCGGGCGCATGTGCCTGTAGCCAGTTCCACAAATTATCTCTGTGTGTCCATGAAGTCATTATGTATGCATGAGGGCCCTGGGCCATACCACATTACATTGTGCTGTGTACAGCGGGCGCAACCTTGTCAAGACCTGGGACGTGTAGCTGTGTCGGACCCCCATTTGAGCGTAAGGGAGTGGACCAGCATACGGCAGTACGGCATAGGGGTGTGGTCATTCAACACGAGGCTCTGGGCGTGGTTGAGTTTAGGCCTTTCCAAAGAAATCACTAATGCGTGTGTCTCTGGTGTAGTGACGCAATATACAATGTTTCTATGTAGCATGCCCCCGGAGTGCCGGCCCGGCCGAGGGTTACATGAGTGTGCGCAAGCCCGCTCGGGGTCAGGAATCAGACATGCCAACTGTTTGTGTGTCGCTATTTCTGCAGCATAAGCCAAAGGTCTACCCACAACTGCATGGCGAGTTCAGCCAGGCATGAACTCTACATCTGTGTCCGCCCTGTGCTTACCATAGGCCTACACACACATGGCTGCCTACCTTCAGCGCACAACATCACTGTGTCGTTGTCAGGCCTGTGGACATGCACAGACAGGCATGACAATGATGTGCCGTAGGGGTGCAAGTGATGCAACCATGTTGCGCACACTAGTGAATAGGCTCGGGGGAGGGAGGAGCAGCAGTGAGGCTACGTACTACACATTGATGCTGCTCATTTGCAACAAGCAGTACATGTCATACAGAAATCACAAAGTCACACATATCACACACCAATGAACCAGTGAGCCTGCCAACACATCATGCAGAACCAACTATTGACTCATGTCTCTCTGCACTGTCACAGGGGACCAAGGATATGCACACTGAACTTGGATGATGACACCTCTCCGCGCCCCAAACACACAGGCCCAAAGGCAGTACAATGCTGCCCAGAAATGCACCAGGGGCATCCTGGAACGCACATTTGGTGTGTCGAAGTCACGTTTCAGGTGCCTGGATGTCACAGGTGGAAGGCTCCTCTACAGCCCAGGCATCATGTGTAAGATGATCGTTACATGTTGTGTGTTGCACAGCATATGTGTACGCAGCAATGCCCCATGAATACAAGTGCCAGATACACCGGACGATGATGATGAACATGACGCAGGTGGACCACACCCCGCTGCAGCCGCAGCAAGAATAGCCCTTAGGAACATCATCATTGACAATTTCTTCACATGAACACGTCACATTGTGACAGTCCTTAGCAATCATGGGGCTGTACAAAATAACCACAGGCACAGCATGTGCAAATAAATGCATTCCAAAAACACATTTCCTGAGTGCATGTCACTCATCTGTACAGGCACATCACTCAGACAGGTGTGGGTGCGACATATGGTGCTAACATTTTTATGATTTATTCATGGATGGTGGGTGTGTCACCTCTGTGCAAAGAGGCTGTTTACGGTGTCATGTATTCAAAGTGCCAGTTCTGTGTGTCGCAGTTACTAGGGAATCCCACTCTTCGGCGTTTCACATGTGTCCCAAATCCTTCCATTTTGGCTGCCATTTGTGACCTACAGGTGACAACAGGGCTCCTTTTGGGGTCAGATATGTACCTCCATTATGCAGAGATGCCCCCTGTGACTCTAGTCCCACAACATGGGCAACATGTACTTAAGTGGGAGTCACTGCCCCTACATTTGTCCACGCTTTAACAATTGATTGATCATGGTCATGATACGTCTGTGTGCAGGAGGGGTGGCTTGTCCCTCTGCAATTTGAAGGGGAGATGCAGTTTCACAGTGTGTTCCATGCATGTTTCAGCATTGGCGCAGTTTACATGCAGACTGCATGTCAATGTACATTGGGCCCGATTCACAGAACTAACTTAAGACAAAATACTAAACTTACTACCATTTTGGTATTCACAGAAGGCACTTACTCATTTTGGTATTCACAGAAGGCACTTACTCATTTTGGTATTCACAGAAGTTAGGAGTCCTAACTTTAAGACTCCTAAATGCCTTCTGTGAATACCGAAAGTCTTAAAGTTAGGATTTTTCTCAGTTTAGGAGTAGTAAAGTTAGGACTCCTAACATGGCGGATTTCTTTAGATCTGAGATCGCCGTGCACATACGGCGATCTCAGATCTAAAGAACTCCGCCAAAGTAGCCACCAGGCCCGTTGGACATTGCAGCGCCGGTCCGACGAGGAGTGCCCTATGATGAAGCAAATGCAAAAACAACAATTGATGGACAGAATGCAGAACAATGTCATACATTCACCCCAGTACAGAGATCTGGGCCTAAATCCATCGTTTTTTTGCTCACCATGCCATTCCAGTTTGAACCCAGCCATATGCAAATCCGTCTTGACCCTGTGCCTCATGGGAACAGTCCAGCCCGAACTGCCAAGCCAGGTCCTCCCTGGACTAGAAACAAGCATCCTAGGACCGGTTTCGGGGTTTCACCCCTCTTCAGCCAGGATAGCTTGATTCCAGTGGCATGGAGAGCACTGGACTCACGTCTGAGCATACCCGTCCAACTCGGGGTAACAAATGCAAAAACAACAATTGATGGACAAAATGCAGAACAATGTCATACATTCACCCCAGTACAGAGATCTGGGCCTAAATCCATAGTTTTTTTGCTCACCATGCCATTCCAGTTTGAACCCAGCCATATGCAAATCAGTCTTGACCCTGTGCCTCATGGGAACGGTACAGCCCGAACTGCCAAGCCAGGTCCTCCCTGGACTGGAAACAAGCATCCTAGGACCGGTTTCGGGGTTTCACCCCTCTTCAGCCAGGATCGCTTGATTCCAGTGGCATGGAGAGCACGGGACTCACGTCTGAGCATACCCGTCCAACTCGGGGTAACAAATGCAAAAACAACAATTGATGGACAGAATGCAGAACAATGTCATACATTCACCCCAGTACAGAGATCTGGGCCTAAATCCATCGTTTTTTTGCTCACCAAGCCATTCCAGTTTGAACCCAGCCATATGCAAATCAGTCTTGACCCTGTGCCTCATGGGAACGGTACAGCCCGAACTGCCAAGCCAGGTCCTCCCTGGACTGGAAACAAGCATCCTAGGACCGGTTTCGGGGTTTCACCCCTCTTCAGCCAGGATCGCTTGATTCCAGTGGCATGGAGAGCACGGGACTCACGTCTGAGCATACCCGTCCAACTCGGGGTAACAAATGCAAAAACAACAATTGATGGACAGAATGCAGAACAATGTCATACATTCACCCCAGTACAGAGATCTGGGCCTAAATCCATCGTTTTTTTGCTCACCAAGCCATTCCAGTTTGAACCCAGCCATATGCAAATCAGTCTTGACCCTGTGCCTCATGGGAACAGTCCAGCCCGAACTGCCAAGCCAGGTCCTCCCTGGACTGGAAACAAGCATCCTAGGACCGGTTTCGGGGTTTCACCCCTCTTCAGCCAGGATAGCTTGATTCCAGTGGCATGGAGAGCATGGGACTCACGTCTGAGCATACCCGTCCAACTCGGGGTAACAAATGCAAAAACAACAATTGATGGACAGAATGCAGAACAATGTCATACATTCACCCCAGTACAGATATCTGGGCCTAAATCCATCGGTTTTTTGCTCACCATGCCATTCCAGTTTGAACCCAGCCATATGCAAATCAGTCTTGACCCTGTGCCTCATGGGAACAGTCCAGCCCGAACTGCCAAGCCAGGTCCTCCCTGGACTGGAAACAAGCATCCTAGGACCGGTTTCGGGGTTTCACCCCTCTTCAGCCAGGATAGCTTGATTCCAGTGGCATGGAGAGCACGGGACTCACGTCTGAGCATACCCGTCCAACTCGGGGTAACAAATGCAAAAACAACAATTGATGGACAGAATGCAGAACAATTTCATACATTCACCCCAGTACAGAGATCTGGGCCTAAATCCATCGTTTTTTTGCTCACCATCCCATTCCAGTTTGAACCCAGCCATATGCAAATCAGTCTTGACCCTGTGCCTCATGGGAACAGTCCAGCCCGAACTGCCAAGCCAGGTCCTCCCTGGACTGGAAACAAGCATCCTAGGACCGGTTTCGGGGTTTCACCCCTCTTCAGCCAGGATAGCTTGATTCCAGTGGCATGGAGAGCACGGGACTCACGTCTGAGCATACCCGTCCAACTCGGGGTAACAAATGCAAAAACAACAATTGATGGACAGAATGCAGAACAATGTCATACATTCACCCCAGTACAGAGATCTGGGCCTAAATCCATCGTTTTTTTGCTCACCATGCCATTCCAGTTTGAACCCAGCCATATGCAAATCAGGCTTGACCCTGTGCCTCATGGGAACAGTCCAGCCCGAACTGCCAAGCCAGGTCCTCCCTCGACTGGAAACAAGCATCCTAGGACCGGTTTCGGGGCTTCATCCCTCTTCAGCCAGGATAGCTTGATTCCAGTGGCATGGAGAGCACGGGACTCACGTCTGAGCATACCCGTCCAACTCGGGGTAACAAATGCAAAAATTGCCACTGGATTCAAGCAAGCCTGGCTGAAGACGGCTGAAATGCTAGAAACCGGTCCTAGGATGCTTGTTTCCGGTCCAGGGAAGGCATGGCTTGGCAGTTCGGGCTGGACTGTTCCCATGAGGCACAGGGTCAGACTGATTTGCATATGGCCATGTCTGAACTGGGGTGGCAGAGTGGGCTAAAGAACGGTGATGGATCAAACCCAGATCTATTGACTGGGTGTGAGTGTTTGATTGGTTCTGATGCTCCGTCCATCACCACCCCCTTTTGTACCGCTTTGTTCGCCATAAGTTGGCAGGGTATGCTCAGACGTGAGTCCCTTGCTCACTTTGCCACTGGATTCAAGCAAGCCTGGCTGAAGACGGCTGAAATGCCAGAAACCGGTCCTAGGAAGCTTGTTTCCGGTCCAGGGAAGGCACGGCTTGGCAGTTCGGGCTGGACTGTTTCCATGAGGCACAGGGTCAGACTGATTTGCATATGGCCATGTCTGAACTGGGGTGGCAGAGTGGGCTAAAGAACGGTGATGGATCAAACCCAGATCTGTTGACTGGGTGTGAGTGTTTGATTGGTTCTGATGCTCCGTCCATCACCACCCCCTTTTGTACCGCTTTGTTCGCCATAAGTTGGCAGGGTATGCTCAGACGTGAGTCCCTTGCTCACTTTGCCACTGGATTCAAGCAAGCCTGGCTGAAGACGGCTGAAATGCCAGAAAACGGTCCTAGGAAGCTTGTTTCCGGTCCAGGGAAGGCATGGCTTGGCAGTTCGGGCTGGACTGTTCCCATGAGGCACAGGGTCAGACTGATTTGCATATGGCCATGTCTGAACTGGGGTGGCAGAGTGGGCTAAAGAACGGTGATGGATCAAACCCAGATCTGTTGACTGGGTGTGAGTGTTTGATTGGTTCTGATGCTCCGTCCATCACCACCCCCTTTTGTACCGCTATGATGAAGCATGACACCCTAACAGGTGTGTGAGGGCATCATGATGTGAAATTCAGATCTCCCAGCGACAATTCTACTGGCATATAGTGACACCTTTCAAACACATGCCCTAAGAGAGGAACTGCTCACCCAGAGTGTTTTTTGCATATGTCCATAGAGGAACATGGGTGGAGGACCTCTATAAATATTAAACTCTTCCGTCCCCCAGATTGATTACATGTCACTCCTAGTTAAACATGAGACAAAGAGATTTATAAAAGTGATATTGTATACCCCCAGAATTAACTTTTTAACCTGTACCATTTATTTCCTATAGAACAGCCAGAGCCTTCCACAATGAAATTATATTTTGGGGCCTTGTCACTGTAGGGACATGGTAATATTCAATTCCTACATGTCCCACTTAATACCATGCGCCTTACTATGGGGACTACAGGGACTTCATAGGGTGACTTAATAATATTTGAAAGGGGTGGATCCCCTATGAATTTTTTTTATTTTGACAAGCCAAACTGCAGGTTTAAACTGCAGCAGTCAGGAAACAATGGAAGCCATTTTTCTTGGTCACGCTAGTGGATTGCACCATTAGTGCTTCAGCCCACGAGTGACAATTACCTTTCCAAGCCATGGATGTACCAAAGGTCTTATGGGACAGTTAATAACGCAAATTAAGAGTTACCACATTTTCGGAGTCAAAGCACACACAAGGAGGCCTGATTGGCAGTGTCCCAGTACACAGATTGGAAAAAACCATAAGCATCATTCCACAAAAATGAAGGTGATCAACCCAAAAAGAGCACTCTCACATAGAGACATCAAGAGAATATGTCATAGTACATGAGGATGGGTCTTTAATGACATTATACGTATTCAGCTGTAAGAGGATGGCAACACTGGATAGGCATCGGCTTGGACGTGCCAAGTAAATTATATTCAAGATTGTTTTAGCCTCAGATGGAGAAAGGAATTTTTCACTTGCAAGAGGGAGTTGTCTGTTGCTGCTAGCATTAAATAAGACATGCCCTCGCTATGCAATTATCCGTTAAATCACCAATTTGATTGATTTAAGTGACCTTTGGCAGGGAGAGGGAAAAGATCTGATAGCCATATCTCAGAACTCAGAAGCTAGCATTGGTGACATTGTCCATCAGGCTGTTCTCGGTGCCCTAACTGTGAGGTGGCTGTTATGGTGTCAGGCTGTTATGGTTTCATCTTATAAACTCAAAGCACCACGGCTATCTCGAGTGCAAGCATTACAAAAAACACTAATTTGTATGGGCATGGTGCCTGTTTCTCAATCTGGAAGGAGGATAATATTATGAACCGAACAGGATAGACAACAGAGCAGGAAGGAGGGAGAAAATAATATTAAGTTAAATGAACAATGCTCCAGAAAGGTGGATAGGTCTTCAATGGCACTATACCTCTTGAACATTCTTAATATAGCTTCAACGACAAATTTTGAATGACAGATGTTGGCCTACTTTGCCATATTTTCTCCATGTGCTATCATATAGGCTGGACAAAAGAAATAAAGAATAGTGTATTATGACACAGTTAAAGCAAAGCTATATGTTATGTTCTGATTTAACTATAATAGGGAGAGGAATGGTGTAGGGGTGAAATGATAAAGGGTACAGCACCAATGAGAGGTTACAAACCTGCTGTGTACTCCTTTATGATTTATTTTTTAATTAAACATTGCTTTTTATCCAATAAATATTTTTAGAAATTGTTTTGTCAAATGAATTGTTAAACCACAAATTTGTTTCAGATTTTGTAGATAGCATAACCCACACCTAACTAGAAAGGGTGAGACTTAGTTTAATAAAGGACTATGATTAAAATGTTTTTCATTGTTGCTTTCAGCTCCCAGCCTAGGGGTCTTATCTACAGTTTGGCAGACCAAATACTTTGTCAAACATGTAAGATATCACGTCCATTGTATTACATGTGCCATAGGTTATATCATATAATGAACTTGTAAATGATTGTCGGGACATTCGCCACATTTGTGACAGAGTATCCAGTCTGCCAAACTCTACCTAAGGTGCTCATTCTTCAATATTAAATATAACATACAAGGAGGGCTGTTAACCCCTTCTGTGCCCATGACGAGCTGGACTCGTCATGGGCCGCGGTTGCGCTGTGCCCATGACGAGTCCAGCTCGTCATGAACCCCGCCCGCTAATGCAACGCCCGGCACAGGGCGGGGAAAGGGCGTGGCACACAAGGGGTTAATGTATTCCTTTCCCCTCCTGCCCAATGACATACCCCACCACCCCACAAAAAAATAGAAAAGACAGACATTTAAAATTACGTTGCTCTCCTCTATTCAATAATGTGTCAAGCATCAACCAAAGGATGCCTACAACTAGCATAACTCTTCTTCAATACTTTGTACAGTTATGCAGTACTAACCCCATTGCAAGGAGTGTGGAGCTGGCAGATAACATACAACATACCCTAGGACTTTATGAATGTCCACCATTGCTTAACTTGAGCTATTGGTTTCCAGTGCTCGGCACCACCATTAAATTGTTAATACCAGGACTTACGACAGTCTGCCACATCGTGGCACTGTGTATGTAATTTAGATATGAGGAAAAACAACAGTTGTTTATTTGTTCAATGTACGTAAAAAAGACTAATACCTGACGCCCAAGCCATTCCTATAGCATTGGGGGCATGGAATAGTTTGAATCGTCAGACTTATAGGAGTGTGATGTTTAGTAGTTGTGTTGGTACTGTCACTGGCAAAGCAGGCAGGGGCAAGAGGTGTTGCAAGCTGTAGTTGCCTCCTAACGAAGGCCCTGGCAGTTATTGTTTTGCAATTTAAGCACTGACACTATCGTGTGAGTTGTGGGCTTTCTCAGACTCATCTTTGACCCTGTCTCACCTGTGAAATTTTGGGGGATTTGCTCCAGCAAAGTGCTGGAGTAAATCCTTTTCCAAGTTAGGAAGGGCATCAAAATATACCAAATATGTGTGACATGCTGGGGTAGAGGTTTTCCACAGAGAAAAATATTTTCCCTGTGGAGAAAAATAAGTGCAGCTGCAAATCGACCTTTCAAAATACCAAAATACACTCTGTATACATATATGTTGTAAACAGTAAGATCCAAAAGTGTCACAGGACTAAACTTTCACATGTCATTGCCAGTACTATGCATGGAAACCTGAAGTTGGCACAGTTTGCTAAGCCTAGTACTGCCAAGTTCTCGAATTCCAAAAAGTAGTAAATTTGCACCCATGCAAGAAATACTTCTATGGGTGCAGATGTACTTTTATGTTCTGTAGATTGGTCACTGTATGGTAAGGTTCCCTATTCAAAATATTAACTAGTTAAAACCTTCTCTTTGTGAAATGACGACAAGGAGAAAAACAGAGACATAGCAGATCCGACTCAATGCCCCAAGCCCAACCACCAGGCTAAGAATGTATGGATTTGGATCGTGTCCCACCACCAAAAATACAACCCTCCAACTCCCCTAAGCCATGCCCCTGCACCCTAGTCTTTTAGGCTGCAGAGGCGGCACTACCTTCAGGACTTCCTGCGGTCTCTGTTCAATTTTCGGGAGTTATCCATATGGGGAGGTGTATTAATTATGCCTGATGTTCTGTAACACATTCGCAAGTCGGGTGATGAGTGATATTGGAGCATATCATCAAGGGCAATATTTTTGCCGCTAAAGCGGCGATAATCTTATCGCCCTATCAGCAAGCTGTCGCTAACAGCAGTTAGCGATGGCTTGCTGGCAATAGGGCCCGTGTCAATGCCTCTTTGCATGTCAGCGATAATAATCACTAATGACATGCAAAGTAGGCGTTCCCTAGGTGTTCCCTCTGGAAACAACCCTGGAAAAGTCGCTAACCGCACATCGCGGTATCATCAAGCCGGACCCTGATTCCCATAGCACCATAAAAAACGGCACTAACCGCGGTTAGCGCCATCAGCTAACGTCTGCTAAATGTCAGACTTGGCTATATTTATAATGGGAGGTGGATTCTAAACCTAAATCCACATCTCCCAATTATCAAGGATTCCCTTAGCGCTGTAGTTGCAACGCTGGATTTCCAGCGATGTTCGCTCATAACGCTGCTATCGCCGGAATTTATTATCGCCGTGGAGATAAGCGTTGATAAGAACGCGTCATCTCGGCGATTAATTCCGGCGATAGCCGGCGTTATGCAAATTCGCGCAATGTGCGCTCTGCGATGTTTATCACAGTTTGTTGGTGATATGCCGCTCAGATCTGTAAATTTCTGATTATAGTTCACAGACAGTTTGCAAGAAACTGGTTTGAATAAAAGAGTAGAATAAAAGGGTTTGTTAACTTTACTCGGCAGCATTTTGTTGCGTTTAAGAGGCCCTGAGCTGGCTTGAAGGTGAATGAGAGAAAGATTGAAAAAGTTTGTGAGACAGTTTTATAGCCTCCAGGCATACGAAAAATAACACAATGAATGATGCTTATTTCTGCAACAAAACGGGTTTTAATGGCTTCCGATATATCATTTTCGGTGTGATTTTGAAAAGCAATAAAACAATATTATACACATTAATATTTGATAAAATGCGAGACTGAAGCATCGTACCAATTCCATTGACCCCTTTGAGATTAATAGTCACTCAAACGAGTAGACTTAATTCATCGACAAAAACAATATTTGAGACAAGAATTGGTTACAAAATAAAGGGCTGTATTCACAATATCCACTGACAACATATCCCTCTCAAAGGACTGCTTTCTATGCTGCATTGCATTGACTTAATGATTCCCTTTGATTCAACTTCATTTCTATTTTCAACATAGATGTTCGACGACAGTTTTTCAGGAGTATGGCAGTTAATAGTTAACATATGTTTTATCTTGCCTTTAATATTTTTCGGCTATGCGTTATACAGTAAATAAAACCAGCACACTGAAAGTGATTGTAGAGCTTTCTATGAAAGGGCACGTTTCTCAAATTGATGTGAATATTCGGTATTTCGTTTTCCAAGTGACTTAAGAGCTATTAACATTTTTGCTAGTGTTTATCTCTGACTTCGTTCACGAGAAAAATGCCATACAGATGTAATTCAGGCAACACTTCTTTGAATGAAGCAAAACAACTGAACATTTCATCACTCAAAAGTCATTTTACCTTTAGCATGTTGAAAGTACGGCTGGCTTGCAAACTGATAAAACAATGTCTGCCATCTCTGTCACACTCATTCCCACAACGTTGAATCATGTCTACTTTAAAGGCTACGCCTGGTCGAGCAAGAAGGTAGAAACCATGGCATATTATGTAAGAGAAATGCCTTTTCAGAGGCGCCTATTTCGCTCCCACATATTGCTCGGCTGTCTCTCTCCACAGGTCTGAAACCCTAACAGAGAAATCAGACACAATAGCATTGACCTTTCAAATGCCCTTAATAGGAATCCTCCAACCCCCACCATACCACATGGGGATATCTCTGCCCAGACGCCCTTCTAGCCTCTTTCTGCCATTGATTATATTAACAGCCTTCGCAGCCTCAAACTCACCTCCCATGATAATGGCATTCTTGTCTTTTTCATCATCCAATCTCTCCATCACTCTGCCACCCAGCCGTATCTGAACATATGCCTCCTCTCGTGCTAACACCTCACTCTCTGCCTCAATGCCTCAAAAACAAGTCATTCTTTCTTTACTAAAGAAACACAAACTGAACCTCCGATAAACTCTCAAATTATCATCCAGTCCAGCATCTTCCTCTTTACCAGCAAAGTCGTTGAGAGAGAACAGCAGCCTAAAATCCAATCTCAAAATATCAACACAATGCCTTCCTGTGTTATAAATCAGCTTCCACTCACACCATAGTGCTGACACTATCATCGTCAAAGTTCTGTATGATTTCCTTCAAATAACAAAAGTTAGCCATGCCTTCTTCTCCTCCTCAACCTCTCGGTGGTATGCAGCACCTTTGCTAAAAAAATACTACTTGACTCTTCTTGAATGATTGTTTCTGAAACAGTCCTCCACTGGTTCACCTCCTTCCTATGTGACCGCCAACAGTGTGTATACTGAGGGCTCCAAATTTCCTCAGCTTCCAGTCCCTTACAGTTTCCAGATGTCTCTCTTCTAGCCCCTGTAATCTTCAATAGTTACATAGAGCCTCACAGTCCATTCATAGACCCTCTTGATAAGTCTCTTCATCAGTATTCAGATGAAACACAATCTTACTTTAAAGTGTCATCCATATCTAGCAGTTAAAAAGTTGTTAGCAAATTATTCAACCATGTTTGTCTACTCTCGATCTTAAATTAAAACCTCAAACTGAATTCTTTCTAATGAACAGTGGAAACAGGGAACAAGAGATTGAGTCCCAGCTAATCTCTTTGCTTCTTTTTGGGTTATCCTGTTTCTTTGTGTCTTTGAGAAAGTCTCTTTACTTTCTTATTGACCATCATGTCTTCTCAAGGAGCATATCAATAAGAAAGCCTAAACACTTTTCTTATAACTCAACCTTCGCTGCTAGATATTACCATTCCTTTTACTGAATTCAGAACATTGGTACAAACCCTTATATTCTACCAAACAAATACATTTAACTACCCCTAGCTAATTCCTGAATGAATGAATATTGAATAAATATTAGTCTTAGAAAGCACAAACTTTGCCCAAAGGCGTCAAGGTACTGCAGATAGAGCCGACAGTCATAGGAAGCACAAAAACGAGCCTTGCAGTTAAAGAGTGAAGAGCCATGTTTTTATTGCCTTACGGAACAGAAAGTGAGAGTCTTGTCCAGAGAAAGATAGCGGGGTAGAATTCCAGAGCTTGGAGACAGCAACAGAAAAAGCTCTCACCCCCCCCCCCTCCCACCTGGCTCTCCTGAACCTGGGAACTACCAGCCAGTTTTTGCTGGCAGACTGCAGTTGTTTGGTAGGAACCTACCGTTAAAAGAGCCTCTTAATGCCTTAGGAGCACAACCTATACTTATGAAGAGCCATATGAACAAGGCAGAGGGCCTTGAACAAAATTCTCTTTCCTAAAGGAAGCCAGTGCAGTTTACGAATAGATGCAGAAATAGGGTGGAATTTAGTAAGATCCATCACAAGTCTAGCTGCTGCATTATGTACAAGATGCAATTTATGGATGGATCCCTTATTGATGTCCAGATAGAGGGCATTAAAATAATCCAATCTTCACACGACCAGGTCAAAAGCTGCCTGCTTTCGAGAGCAAAAGGAAAGATCTTCCTCAGGATCCTAGTGATGCCAAAAACAAGTGGAAACTGTTCTGTTGGTCTGGGGGTCAAAAGAAAGAGAGATGTCAACTATGACACCAAGATTCTTTGCTACTGGAGATGGAGAGGGGCTTGAGCCGAGCATTTCAGGCCACCAAGAATGGGACCATATAGATTGCTGACTACCGAAAATGAAGTCTTCTGTCTTATCACCATTAAATTTACTGCGGACACCTCGATGTTATTGGTGATTGATACAATAATTTGTGTGTCATCTGCATAGGACAGAGCCTCCAGACCAAAAGATCTAATAAACTTGGCTAAAGAGGCGACATAGATGTTGAAAAAGGTTGGACTCAATGAGGAGCCCTGTGGGAATCCGGAGAAGGTGTGCATGGCGTCAAAGTAGAATTGACCCAGTTTTACTTTTTGTGACCAATCCGTGAGAAATGAGGACAGAAGCACCAGAGCGAATCCTGTGACCCCAATTTCTTTGAGCTGGCCAATCAGACTCGCAGGTGAGATGGTATCAAAGGATGTGGTGAGGTCTAGGAGAATTAATAGAGTGGTGTACCCAGCATCTACTTGAGTACAGAAGCTATTTACCGCAGAGGTTAGAGCAGTCTCTATGATGACAGTGCTGGAAAAGAAGTAATAATTGCAAGGGTGTTAAGAAATTCTTTGAAGAATTCCAAGGATCTGTGGATTTTTTGAAGAGACACTGCAGACATTTCAAGATGCTCCTTTGACTGGACCATCTAACAATATTCTTTTCGCAAGATTATCAAAATACGTTATGGGTAACGAGGTTTCACGTAAAAAGTACCTACCTAGAAACAGTTAAACATTATGGAAAAAGAACAGTTCAAAGTGGACCGGGACCTCTCTGCTTTTTCAGACCGACTGCGACGGGGTAGAGGTTGGATATACCAAGCTAGTTGTCCCAGTCAAAAGTTTTATTTGATACTAAGCCTCCAACTGCTGGGAAAGCTCCTTCTGATCAGTCCTGCTGCCCTTAGCTGCTCATGGCGGACTTCAGGGTTCCAGGTCTCTCTTTCAAGGTGTGGTTCTTTTAGTCAGCAGTGCCTTCTTGCAGTCAGGAGACCTTCTGTGTTTTGTGTTCCTGAAGCAGATAATCAGGAGACCAACCACTTGATGCTTGGAGAGCAGTTCCAGTCCCAGGTGCCAGTAGAATTTAGAAGTCCTTGAGTTCATGTGTGAGTCATCTTTTCCCAGCAGGTGTCGGGAGTAAGATGTCAAGATTGTCCTTTCAGCAGACTTCTTCATATGGAGTATGCACAGATTCACAAATGTTCTGAGGAGGTGATGATGGATGTTCCAGATTTACCCTGTGCACTGGCCAGTGATTTGCAAAATGATACCACCCAATTGGTTTGCTAACTGATACGCCCAAACCCTATCAATTTTCTAATACTCCTCCTTTCTCCTTTTTCAATACTTCCTTTTTTCCTCACTTTAAAATTATCTTGCACTCCCTGTTTCAGCATGACAAAATAATGCTCCTAAGCCACTCTCCTAATCAGGTGGGCTCCCTCCCACATAATGGGGGCAACTATGTCATGTGCATTGGTAAAGTGCACTATCACCCGCTAGGGTATCTTGGTGCTGAAAGATGGTTTTCCTTTCTGCTGGACTGAAGGCTGGCTGTCTGGAAGGGTTAAGGGAATTAATAGGAGAAGCTCTACTTGGCACCGACAAGTCATAAATGGTAATGCTATAGCTGCCCTTTGTTCTGTCATCAGTTCCAATTCACTCCCAGATAGGTAGTCCTTGCTAGTGGTCAGCAGTAAACACCCATTTGCCTTAAGTGGGCTCAAGGCAGGCTATTGCTTTCTGAGCTAGCATTATTAACTCACCCAGCCAAGAATATTTATTATTTAATCCAACTCTGTAGGTGTGAAGAGTGGCAGAGGCAGTCGATAGTACATTTTTATAAAGTTGTTTTTCTGCTTATTTTATCAAAATTCTGATTTCATCATTATATCAGATTTTAAAACTAAGAATTGGATAACTTGAAAACATTGTTGTAGGCTTTTACTCAGCAGATATAGGACATTAAGATTTTAATCCTATCGAAGCTTACTTAGGGAAATGTCTGTCCAGCCCTAAATCATGAAATAGCATTTTGGTTGTAAAATAACCCTGATATGTAAAGTGCCCTATTTTGATATATGAGCACCCTTCATAGTGGGTTTTAGAGTGACCTCTGAGTGTATACAAATAGGTTTCCCTGCACAGCAGGGGTATTTTTCCCTGATATGTATCACTATATGCAGCTAAACTGACATATATTTGTGTAATATATGTGGGTGGTGTAAATATGCATGGTAGCCCCCTCAAGATATTTAACTTTCCATGCTATCTGTGCACTTTAGGCATCATTTCCAATAAACTCATAGAGAAGTTAAGTAGTAACAATATAGAACACAGATTTCAGAGGGGAAGCACAGGCATTTTACTACTGTTTAGCAGTGGTAAAGTGCACAGAGTCCTAAAGCCTGTAAAAATAGCAGTTTGTATTATGCAAAAAACAGAAACAAAGTCAGAACGTAAAACAAAACAAATTCAAAACTGAATTTGAAAAATAGCGCCAAATTTAAAATAAAATGAAAACAAAATGACAAAAATCCATTAAAGGGCATAGTAGTCACAATTTTTTTTAAGTTTTAAGCACGAAAAGAGTCAAGAAACACAAAGTCAATAGACGCTGTGAAACCAGGACCCCCGCTCAGCTTGAGGATGGCTGCGATGCAGTGCAGGTCGGATGCACCAACCATATTTGTCCTGGTCAATGATTTTGCCTTCTGACTTGGGGCCTATTTTATATCTTGGAGTTATGTATACTCCACAATGGTGACAGAGTATACATAACGTCAAGATAATGCTCTGCCCATCCACCCTATTTAGATGTGGATGGACCATAGGTTTAATCACGGTGGAGACTAATCCGTCCCTGCTTTGATTAAACTGTTTGAAATTCCACCCACCTAATTTAGATGAGCGGAATTCTAGGTTTTTCCCTGCCTGCTTCCCCAGGAAAAACCTAGTAGTAAGGAGCAGTAAAAACTGCAAAATTCCCCTCTCGCCATCCTGCTTCTGGATTTTCTTTTTGAATTAAAAAATAAAATAGTTTGGTGTGAGGTTTCATTATGCCAATGCTGTTGAATGACCACTAGTTTGGCAGACTTTTTTAAATTCTGGGGCGAAATATTGTTGGCCTTTTGAATATTAAGTCCTCCGCTATGCCAAAAGAGATTACTCTGTTAACAAAAAATAAATAAATGGGCCTGTAGTCCTTTAACTGCCAGGGAACCACAGGGTACTCTTTTAAAGTCCCCAGGACCTTAGCGAATGCACCTAGAGAGTCACACTATGTCAGGCGGAAGCCAACAGTAGGGTCCAGCCCAAGTCCATTTGCCACTGGTAAGCTGGGCAGTTGCAGCTTGGTGTACATTGGTGAGGAATTCCTGTAACTTGAACAGGTGGTCAGTCTTTGACCCTTGTAGTCCATTTTGTTGTCCTGAGTATAAGAGGGAGTAGGTATAGTCCTTCAGCATCCCTTGTAGATCACAAATAGGTGTTCAGTCCTCTTTTGTTCTCTCTCAGGTTTAACAATTTTCCGAAGTTTGTGCAAGGAAATACAACATTTATGGCTGGCAATAAATAGTAGGTGAGTATGGCTTCAGGATGCACTCTAAACAATGGGGTAAAGGTTCCAGGGGTTAACACTACACACTTTGGGAATTTTCAAGATGTCGGAAATCCTCAGCCTCACTAAACCTGGGGGCATGAGTGGGGAGTGATCTGTGGTAATCTTAGTGTCCTTCCATATCTGATAATGAAGCCACTACTGACAAAGAATCCAGAGACAGAAATCTGGTAAGACAAAAGCAAAATTCTTTAGTAACCAGACTGTGGATACACACATATTATCCTGCCATCCAGTTTCCTTCCTTTTAAGTGTCTCCCAAGTATTATATGTGACTCGGCAGACCTGTCAAGCAGGATTTGACACTCTCCTGTCAAAAGGAGGCCCGCAGCCCCACCCTGCATATTCTTCCGAGCTCAGGGGATTAATCTCTGCCCATTCAGGTCAGCCTGTTTTCTCCTGGAAGACATATCACACCTTTTTCACACCTATTCAAATGCTTATCATTGGTTCAGAGAAGCTGGAGAGCAAATGCTAATTAACCTACAGGAATTTCAGGTAGGGAATAGTTAACTTTCTAAAAGTTATGTTTTCTTAATTTTAATTAAAAATCCAAATTCTTAATTGCATTGGATTTATATTAACTATTACAACGTAATTGTTGATTATTGTATTTATACATTATTTAATTTAATTATTTTACTTATTAGTCATAATGCTGGGAGACAGTATTAGTATTTTAATTTCAACTTTGGTTTTCTCTATGAAACTTCCTACAGTGAAAATAGTGTTTAGGTGCTAATCACTGTAATAAGAAATTAATTTTAAATTTCTACATGTCCACTCTTTACATTTCATGCACCCTGTTTTGTGGGCTACAAGGCCTACATAGAAGTGATTTATACATTTTTAAAAGGAAAGTTTTGACTGGCCAACAGGGTTAATTTTGCAAGACCGAATTGCATTCGTTCACTGCTATAATCAGGTTACACTGGGTAGGGCTAAAGCCATGTTGGCTCCGCCACCGCAGAGGATGCACAATATGTGCTGCGGTTTTTACTACTGGCATTTAACATCCAGACCCTTGGTACACTTTGTACAGTATACTAGGGAATTATAAGCAAGTTAAATATTCCAATTAGGAATATGCCAATTCAACTAAGTTTACAGTCGAATACAGGCACTTTACTTCTGGTAGCAGGGGCAAAGTGCACAGAGTTCAAAAGCCAGCAAAAATATAGAATCCAGCAAAAGGTAAAATATCTGGGGTGGCCACACAAAAGGTGGATTTCTTGCACATATGAAATACACGTTTTTATTATTTCTAATAGCTCCCTCTTTGACTACTCTTAGGGCATGATATACTGGTGGTCAGCACCAGGACATCTGAAAAAAAACTGGCAGATCACTCATTTGTCCACCTGTGCCTTAGTGTTATTTAGAGAGCAGGGGAGGTGGTGTTCCTAATGGTAGAGAGATACATATTTTTATTGCACAATTAATTAAAATCATTGCAATTCAACCATATAAAAACATTATAAAGTGCATAGATTCCAATATTTTAAAAGGATATATGAGGATGTATCACACTGTTATTCTGGAATTTAACAAATTCAGACACCATTTGGGAAACTATAAACATTGATTTAAAACAGATTTAAAACAGTTGGCACAGCATTATCGATTATAGCTCTATTTGATTATCTGAGTCCAGAACTACTTTTACTGCAGACAGATATTTCATGAAGCCTGCCTCCAACTGCACTGATTCACCTTTCATGCACTCAACTTGACATGTGCGTATATTTAAAATTCACCAAATGGGGCGAAGCCAGTATATTCTCAAAGTGCGTAGTTTCTCACAGCAGCACAATATGTGGCTTAGAGATTCCCCTACTCCCCCACATGCTCGGCACTTAGTGGCTACAGTCTCTTTGTATCCTCGTCCATACTTTTATGCCAACAATGGAATCAAGGTGAACCATAATATCATTAGTTGGTGCTTCATTATTGGTTTTAAGGGGAAGGCCATGTACTGGGGCAAGGCCCCACTGTTTTAAAGTTTGATGCCCAGCTTCCATGACTTAGGTTTTTCAGGGTTTGTGTGTCAGTATCGGTCGACCTAATGGTAGGTCTGCCACTAGAACAACCATCAAGGACAACCTCTATGTGTGTTCTGTGTTGATGTAACATATTGTATGAGCAACCTAAGTAATGACATAATTTTGTAGCCGGATATAGTGTTGGGATTGCTATTGAAAGCATTGACAAATATATTTAAAAGAACTTTAAAGTATCCCCAGCATGTGGGAGATACAAGTTATGCAAATTGTGGAATTCAACCCCACTTTGGGAGAAACACAAAAGCAACGTCAGGTGCACAATAAATACACTGGCTGGCAGATCTGAAACCATTCCTCTTACATCAGTTCTCAGCATGTATGTGGGAGTTCTGTCAGGGCACAATGCTCATGATGACTGGGGACATCCTTCTGCTGACATGGCAGTGACATTGTCTCTATCACAACAGTAAGGCACCAGAAGACTGGTAGTTTCATCAATACAAGGGAAATTCATACCACCTTTAGGGAACTGGAATACCAATCAACAGTGATAAAAATCTATCAAAATAATTCCAGCTGTTGCTTTCAAACCTATAACCTAGTACAGGTAAAACGCCCTTAGTTGCAATGCCGGGACTGTCTTTCTAAGATAAAGAGTCCTTAAAAGAACTGGTAAGCTTAAAATAGAGAATGAACCAATTCTCTGACATTCTGGTGGTAGTTTAGCATGCTCCGGGTGTAGTAGTCCTGTGCCCTCATGTCCTTCATTTCATCGTTTGACTGACCTGCTATGTTGTCCTGAACAGGTGAACAAGAAACAAATAAACTACGGCAGGTGCACCACATGTTATGTGATAGGTTGGGTACCAGCAGAGTTCTTGACATTGACGGAGACAGATGTAATTCAAAGTGGACCTCTTTCAACATTCATGAGTACACTTCCAGGTGGCAGTTGGTTATTAGTTGTGAAGTACATGCCCTTTGTCATGCGTCTAAAGTTTGGGAGACTGTCTACTGGTCATTCGAGGTACATTTGTGTGGCCTTTCATAACAGAGACTCATCACTTCCTCACAGAGTGAAATGTATGTTTTGGAGTCCATGTAGGCTTGAGGTGATGTTGGTCTCCTGTCTCCCAGATGGTGATACAAATGATGTACAGGGAAATCCCTCAGGCCTTGAAACAAATGTCCTCTCATACCTGGAATATAAGTATCATGAACTTCAAAATCTGTATCTCCCTTAAGGTAGACCCTCTAGTGACAAAGAGCACTTCATTCCCTCACAAAAAAGACTAAAATTGCCAATATGTGGTGGTCATTTCAAAATACCTGAATATTAACTGAAATCTAATTCAGTTTGACTGTAAACCCACCAATTACCTGCAGAGTAATAGTCTCTCTCAACCTTAACCTGCTAACCTCACATCCTTAATGCCTGCTACCACCCTCTTCCTGAACATTGTGAACGTAGCAGGTAAAAATTGACAATTTTGGGGTTCTGCATAGTTCTATGCAATAAGCGATCTCATAGCTGGAGCTCAAGGGAGCTGAACTCCTGCTATAATTGTTTCCAGGGGGTGCGCTAAAGTCAGCAACTCACATCCCAAAATGATAATACCCAATGCCCTCAGCAAATTCAGAGAGAGTAAAATGTATAACTCCACAATAGACTTACCACAATCCATTACTCCACCAATCAGGAACAAATTCTAGGGTTCCTTGACCACGAGAGAACTGTCCATGTGCAGTCCTCCTCATCTTGACCTTTTTCCAGTAGCTCCAGCCTCGGCTGCCTACTTCAGTTTACCTTCCCTGTTGGGAAAAGTTGTGATCAAACTTTAAAGCGTGAGGAGCTTTGGTCTCTTATCCTTCTTTCTTTTTTTTAGCCTCCTTAAATTAAATTTTGGGGTGCTTATTAATTAATCACTACAAAGTTCATGTCTGTTTTGTGACTTAAATGTACACTCTTCATACATTGATGATTACATGTCTTATCAACCTTATTGATCCTTCATTAGGTTAACAGTCAGAAGTCCACTTCTTGCATACTGTTTTTCATTATTCACCTCAAAGTTACCGCGCAAAATGGAAAACATATGCTTTGAATGTTTGCAGTCTCCAAAGCCTGAACCACTCTAGCCACCAAAGGGACTTCCCCATGAAGATTATCATCACTTTACAGAGAGCCCACTACACAATGGGAAGACTCTTAAAGCATATGCAATGCCAACCGGTTTACCTACTACTTTAATACCACTGTCAATCGGCATACTCATCTGAGGTGCCCCCTTACTTATGGCACCCCACAGTGACTCCCTTCCCTTGTAGTACTCACAAATGGCTTCATGCTACATTGTCCCCATCCACCTCCTGCTCATGTTTCTCTCTTTCTCCTATGGTATTCTATGCAGGTCTCCTCTGGCACGCAACAGCCTTAGGGACCGTGTTTTCATCACATATCCTCTTCACATTTCTAGAAGACCTCCGTCTTTTTCCATGTATGGAAGATTTGGACTTAATCCCAACTTTTCTGAAATACGTAATGGCAGAATCTGTAGTACATTTGTGACATTGAAAATTACCTGAGAAGGATATATTTAGCTATCTCCATAGGACATTATTCTAATCATCTATATCTTATCCATAAAAAGTATATCTTATTCAGCAATCCAACTAGCCCACTATGTGCTATGTGAAAATGGTAAGTAAAATAAATTCATTCATCTGTTAAAAAAATTGTCAAAGGCCACGAGTCAAATAAACACTTTACTTCCTCTCTTGGGATGTCTCAATGGTTGCACATCAATTTGATCCATATAATAACAAACATCAGGAAACCCCTTAGGTCTGGTCTTTTGAATAGTGCATATACACAAGGATATAGCATGCAAAAAACCTAAAGATAATTTAAATAAATATAAACATTTTACATTATAATGATTTTATTTCAAAATCATCTTCACTTTTTTCAATTTAATATACTTACATTAATAAAAAAAATCTAATTAGTTGTGCAGTAACTTTTAAAGAAAATATTCAGATTAAAAAAAAAACTTTAATAAACTTTTATTAATTTGCCCATACTTTACCATGGGGAGATCTTTGTCCTGAGGTCTCCCCAAGTGTGCAGAACTTGAAGTATGGTTGTAAAGTCAAAGTGAGTAGTAACCTTATGGTCATTTTTAATGCTTTTACCGACTCCACCTCCTGTTTCAGGGGCTAGGGAGATATAAGTCTACACTTTCGAGTTACTTTACACTCATAAATGGTGAACAGCCAAAAGAAGTGAAGCTACTCAAAAGTATATGAGTAAACTTGCACATATAGGGCCAGATTCACAAAGGTAAACTCAGACCAAAAGTCTAGTATTCACAAAGGTAAGTTACTTCTAGTAACTTTATTACTAGTAAAGTTACTACTAGTAAAGTTACTACTAGTAAAGTTACTAGCAGTAACATACCTTTGCGAATACTGAAAAGTAGTGAGGGTAGACGTTTGGTCAAAGTTAGACTTTTGTTCAAAGTTGCAGTTTTGGTCTAACTTTACCTTTGTGAATATCGAAAAGCAATACAGTTAGACTTTTGGTCTAAGTTAGACTTTTGGTCTAAATTTACCTTTGTAAATGGGGTCAATAGATTTAATCATATGTACATTTACCTTTGCGAATAGCACTTTGGGAAATCAACTGTCAGACTACTGATGTTTGTGGAAATGTATGTTTTACTCAGCATGTTAGACTGACTCACATGAATGAGGAAGGTATTTATAAATGTATAGAAGATGTCCTCTCAGTTCATCATCTGGAACTTTAATTATAATTTCCTTTGGAAAATAATGTGATAAAACTGTTCCCTCTCATAGATGGTTCATCAAATCTGAGGAAATTACAAGTATTTTACAGTGGATGAAATCACCTTTAGAACTCAACGCATTTCATAAGCGCTTAGTATTTAACCCCAATAAATGAATTACATTTTGACTAAAATCTGTTATCATCATTTCTTTATGCCACTTTCTTTGACACTCAAAAATAAACATTCACGGCAATACATTTCAATAGGGAGAAAATGGCCTTATCACTGAAAAAGAGCCAAAAGATATGATGTGTGTAACCTTCCATTAATAAACAAGCATTTGCAATGCAATAGTTCTCGCATTATTAGAGTTTGAGCTATTGGTGTTGCATTATATAGCAATGACAATAGCTCAAACTTTAATAATGCGAGACCTATTGCATTGCAAATGCTTGTTTACAGAGACAATGGCTCAAAGTCCCACTGGCCCCAAAAGGCCTAAATGATTAATGCACCCCAGAAAGATGCCCTCAACTTTTCACCTGGTCAACCAAGCTTACTGCCTGGTGTACCAGAGGCTCAAATAGGCGTAGGAAGGGCCAGAAGAAGGAAAGCCCTAGACAGACATTGCACATGCAATGGCATGTTATAGAAACAGAAAAACATAATTTAAGAAGCACGCGTTAACATTTAGACAAGAAAAATAAATGTAAACTGAAAGCATTTTCGTAAAATAAAATCCAATAGGTCTACAATGAAAATCAGGTTCAACGTGAAAATGCAATGTTGGCCTTCTTATTGTAAGAATAAAATAGCACATGCGTGTATTTACCCAGAAGAGAAACGACGGGGCTGAAGGCAGGGTAGAAGAAAGAGACCTCAGCAAGAATTAGGTGCGAGTCTCGGCGTCGACTCAACATCCTGTGATTCTGGGCAAATCACGTATTCGTCCCCTGCTAAGAACAAGGTTTAGGCATTCACGGCTGACACAGGGATGCAGAGCGTGATTAAGGACGTGCTGAGCATCGTAGAGCATGCAGAGCATGGCACAGGACCTGCAGACCATGGTTGAGGCTGTCTAGAGCATGACACAGGGATTGTAGACGAAGGCTTAGGCGGTGCACGACCATGACGTATTAGCGTCCTCCCACCCTAAGCTCCGATTGAACTGGACTTTAATCAAACATAAAAGAAGGACACCTTCTGTATTCCACAGTAATAACGAGATGATTGCAAAATACGTGCGTATACCATTGAGTATTGTTCAGAGAGGAGGCGAGCGCCCTGTAGGACACGGGACATATGTTTTTCAGTTTAGATGCAAAGGATATGCCAGAGGTATTTACACTTCCTCAAAAGCCTTGACCCTCTGTAAAACAAGTGATCTAAAAATTAGCCACTTTCTGTTATGTAGCGGAAGAGCTGGGAACTTGCAACGGTGGTGTCCGTAGAAGTCACCAATCCTGTAAAACACGTTTCTTGTTTCAATGTGTTGAAGCTGTAAAAAAATTTTAAAAAATAAAGTAGGGGTGCAGGCACACACCTTCACCTCATTTTTCACACAGCACTGTTGAAAAATTGTGTTAGAACAGAAGGCAGCGAGGCTGGCTCCTCCTCCGCAAAGTTGCAAGAAAGGTGTTTCTTTTACAAGTGCAAGGAATGAGGCAGGGAGGGCTGGTGAAAGATAGTGCGCAGCAGCACCACACCTAGTTCAGGCAGAACAGCACAAGCCTGCAGCTGGGGAGAGAGCACAGGGTGTGAAGAGCTCCAGGGAAGTTCGAGTTACAGGATTAAGCATCTTTTTGGGCTATTTTCAGAAGTCTGACCCTGCTCGCCCTCCTAGTTTGATTTGGTTTCCGGGGCAGCGAGAGGTAGGATGCACCTGACGGGGATGTGGGTGATCCTCCTGCTGCTGGCAGCTTGCTCCCTGCTGGGCTCCCGGCGGACGCCTCCAATGAAATGCAAATGAATTAATTCTTGCCCAGTACCTGCATTAATAGTGTTTCAGTGCTACTCCACTACTCCAGACTATTGTGTTCTAGGAGATGGCCATTACTCCTCCATCCAGGCGTACGTGCATCGGAGAGGCGGAAGCAGCAGCGTTAAAAAACAAGACGTCAGCGGTTGTTTTATTTATTCGCCGTGAAATGGATTAAAAAAAAAAGCTTGCAAGTAGTGCGCGCGCGTGCCACAGCGAGCCGTGGTTTCAATTATCGCGCCCGTGTCTGGGAACGATAATTGAAACCACATGGCCTATTGGTCTCTATTATGTGCTCCATGCGCGTAATAGACACTAATAGGCCATGGGGGGAGTAATGCGCCCGCCTTTGGCCAATTGCATGCAGTCTTTTATAAAAAGACGCACGCAAAGGCCAATGGGGTAGTACAAAAGGAAAAGCACACGCACGAGCGTGTGCGATTCCTAGGTCAGTGTTAAAGCTTCGTTTTTCACCTACTAAATGTCTCACGCTGTGCGAGCACTTCTGCGCAGTGCAACGCTAGGCGCGAGACCTAAAAACAGCGACTGTAACAATTTTTTTTTTATTTCACCCTAAAGCCCAGATATATCAAGGGATCAGGGGCAACACAATCCTCAAGTGGCTTGGTAAATTTGCAATAATACAAGGCAGCACAAGTCGTTGCCTTGCGTTACTCTCTGCTGGGAAAGTGTTAAATGGGTGGAGAGCGGGTCTTCCCGCACATCCATCCATGCTTTTTGCCAAATTCCCAAATATACCAGCAGTAGTAATCCTGGGAATGTGTAAAAATTAAGCACCTTCTCTATAGAGGTGCAACAAGGAGACATGTCTTTAGTTCTACTCGTAGTTTCCTCTTTCTAAGTGTGCTGCATTCTGAAGCACACTTAGAAAGAGAAAAAAGGCTATAAGATTTGTTTTTGTGCAGGAACGTGCCCCTAGCTGCACAAAAACAATCCTGCCTGTACCATAACGCAAGAATACCTGAATTGATGCTAGGCAACACATAGTGCGCCAGTGCTAGGGGAGGACAGGAACACGCAATATAATAGTAAATACAGCGCATTTCTGACCTTTCCCTTTCACCCAAAGTAGTGCAGCAAGGTGGCTTACTGCCTTGTGCCACATGAAAGATGCTAGATCTGGCACCTGGTTTGCAATAGCAATAGCAATGGCCGGCACTCCTAGGTAGTAACTGAACATGTTGGAGTAGGGCTCTTGGCTGATTCCACCATGGTCATATTTATGAGTGCCATCCCCACTGGATAACATGACTTAGGTAATGGTCTGACAATGTTTACAGTGGTAAACTAAAAAGAGGTAATGCCGCAATGCAGTAATCACATTACCACTTTAGAGATCAGCAATACTACCCATGATTTAGCCTTTTATAGAGATGCATGGGAAATACAAAGGGGCATATTATCAAGGACGGCGTTAAAATTATCGCTGGTTTAGCGGCAAAAAACTGCTGCTAAAACGGTGATAATGGGCTTGAAAATATGCCGCAGAGAATTCCAATAGAAGCCCATGTTCACACCAGAACATGGACTTCTATTGGAATTCTCAAGGGCATATTATCAAGCCCATTATCGCCGCTTCTGCCGCTAAACCGGTGATAATTTTTAACGCCATCCTTGATAATATGCCCCTAAGACATTTAGAAGGTTCTATGCAACACTGTTTCCATACTGTAATTTCATTGTAGGAAAAAAGTGTTTTGCCTTCAAGAAACACTGAAAAGCTGAAGAATAGCTGTCTCTAAATGCCCCAATTTCAGTGGATTACTCACGAAGTGGAGAGCTGCAATAAAAGCGCTCTACTGTAATGCAGTGGATATGTCAGCAGAGACGTTTTCTGACTATTTGATCTCATATAATCTTCAAATTTACTTGGACTTAAAATGAGGCTTTTACCTCTGGAGCTGCGCCTGCTACCTGTGCATGTTTCCTGCAGTACCCTGTGGGCTAATTATTGTGGAAAGTAGCCTGCATGCTAATAACGGGTAGATCAAATACAGTCATCTGCATTTTATGGATTAGGTTCGGGTGCTTTCTGAATATAGAATGGAACCAAGATCTGCAAAAAAAACGCCGACCGTGGAAATTAGCTCCTCTTTTTAGAAAGTGTCGATTTCAACTTTTCGAGTTAACTCTCAAGTGGCTGTGATTTTCATTCATTCCCTCATCGTAGCATTGGAGAATTGTGGGGTTCTGGAATTTTCATCAAGAGGAATTATGTACAAAATTGTATAGCTTGGGTAATATATGGCCTCTTTCAGTCACACTTGGATATAGAACCATGCTATGTTTGTGCTAAATAAAGCAGAAATAGCCTATCGAAAGATAAAGAGCACAGTGCTCTCTTCCAGCGAAAATGCAGGCAGTGGCACATTTGATTTATAGTAAAGTTTTCAGGTGAAACTTTGATAAAGTCATCTGAGATACTTTGGGTATAGAATATTTATGTCTGAAGTGTATCAACATTATTGGTAAGGAATAATTGCAGAAAGTGCTGGGTTATGCCGCCAACTTTGTCAGAGTTTACTGCCTTATACAGAAGCCTGATTAGTTCGATGTCTCTAAGCTGCATCTACGTTCCATATGAAGATAAAGGGTCCGATTCAAGGAGGGACGGACTTACGTGTGGTAAAGGTGTGAGTGTGGAGCCTCGCACTCGTGGTAGCCTCTGCACTCCTAACTTTGCTACACGTAAGCCTCTACGTGAATAAGGCCCAAAGTACGTTTGAAACTACTTGTGCATCCTTTTTACCGCAAGGAAATATACCTGTTACATAAAATAGAGGAATTCTTGAATTAACCGGTAATGCATGCGAGTGCATTTATTAGTGTTAGAATATTCCGAATGCCGTTAACAAGTTCGCAAAAGTAAGAATGCGAGAAATGCATTACTTGTTTACCGTGCCACCAGCATCCAAATATATTTCCATTAATGCATTCTTTGATCCAAACATTATCATTAAAACGCCACCTATTTAGTTCTATTGTCTTCTGCTGCTTCAATAAGACCAGTTATTTTTGTAGCCTCCTCAGTCATGAAAATCATGTCTAATAATAATTGGTGGATAATTAAAATTCGAATATTCCAACAGATAATACATATTTAAAAGTGTAGATTAGTTTTATTTACACTGTGCCTTGTAAGCAAAGGCAATATTATGCATTGTTACTGATTTGCTCACTTGTCTGCAAACCCTATTGAGCTAGAACGCCAGTGGTGGCTCCTCCGCTAAGGCGGAGGAGTGTCAGGTCAATGCTCACGGAGCACTGTAAAAGAAAATATAAAATTATAATAACTGAAGTTATCTTTTTATTTTTAGTATTATCAGGATATGGCAGGGCAGGGCTTGTCTCCTCTGACGTCAGGGTGGAGTAGTGGTTGCTGCACTCTGAAGTGACCATGATGCTTTGGCCGTCTGTCTTGGCTCGGCCAAACCGTCATGCACACTTTGCTTATTCTCCACACAAGCTGCATAATAGCCTGGGTGGAGAACATACCCAAGCTCCCTGTCCCCATCTTAGAGCCTGGGTGCCTTCATCAAATCCACAGTAGGCTGGATTTGATGAAGGTTCGCCGGCTTGACTTTGTGCAAGGCCACGGTGAAATCTTGGAAGTCTGGAGCTTTCCGGGGGATTAACCTGAAATCCTGGCTGGGTTGTGGCTGAAGGTAGTAGGCTTGATTCCCGACGTCGGGTCAGTCACCTCCTGGAGTTTTTTCACAAAAGTTCTTCAAAGTTCTCCAAACTTCAGAAGATGCTTCCTGAAGGTATTCTTGTAGGTTCAAGTGTTCAAAACACCAATCCAAAGGTCTAGAATTTCCCAGATGGTCTCTGGGATGTCTGGACTACAATTATCCCAATGCACCTGGCCAAATCCTTAAAAGTTCACTGGACGCACACTTCTGGATGGGGACTCTTGGTGAAGATGATGTAGGTGGGCTCTGTTAACCTGTACCCTGCAATGCGTCCACCCCATAATCCTTCTTGCAGCAAGGTACAGTCCCATGAGCTGTAGTACCAGATTGTGCAGCAGGCACAATCAGTCAAAGTGCAAGCCTTTGGGTGCAAATCCAGATTCCAGCAGGGCAGTCTTTCTTCTCCTTGTAGTTTTAGGCAGCAAATCTGAGAGACTATGCAGCTCTCAGATGCCTATTCAGTGTTCTGAGGTGATAATCATGGGTGCACCTCTGTCCAACGAGATGCTGGGTGCCACCCAAAAGCATTACATTTTCCTCCAAAGTGTGGCATCTTCTTTTACCGCAAGGCACTTCACTTCCAAAATCCAGCATGAATGATTTCTCTCTAGAGGAGTAAGAGTTGGCTAAAACAACCAACAGTGTGGCTCATTTATTAGCTCCTCCCCTCCTGACTGCTGCAAAGTCCTGTCCTAAGCCTGCCATCTGGCCGGGGATACAGGATGTACAGGTAGGTAGGCCTGACACTCATCTACTGTCCTCCTCTCTTTGAAGCCCATTTTACCCGGCTCCCCTTTATGACATATACTCTGCAGCTGCAGAGCCCTCTCCATCAGTTAACCCCTGATCCATGCGGCCACTTATCACCTCATCAAGGCAGTCTTGCTAAGTCTGTTAAGGCTGACCGTTCAGCAGGGACTGGCTTACAGAAGAGAATGTTTTATAACTACATTTATGTACTAGTTATGATAGATTTAACAGTGGCAAGTTGTTAGATTTATCCATTCCAATATGTTAAGTCTTTGAATGATATTACACTCCTTTCCTAGCAATAGTTATATTGAACTAACAAATTGCAATGTTCGACTATGGAGCTAAGTACCTACAATGGGAAGAAATGAAATGGGGATTTTCCCCCTCACCAGTGAGGAACTTCGTTTTTTGATCGCGATCGAATCGACCCGCCATTTTGTGGCCCGCCGCCATTTTGTGTTGCCATCACTCAGGCAGCACGGCGAACAAAGTCTATTCTGCTTTTTCTGTAGCCTTGTGTCGAAATACGCCTTCTGCCTCTATTTGCAAAGCTGGTGTTGGAACTAGCCGAGTATACTAATCCCCGTCTGGCTTTCCTAATCCCCGTCTCAACTATCTGTTGATTCACACTATTCTTTCCTGACCTTATCTTATCAACTGGCCTTCACTGTCTCCTGCTAGCATTCTCTCATTTCACAACTGTCCTCCAACACACACAAACGTATCTCGCTACCTGCAAGTTAGTTATGAATCTGTTAATAAATTAGTTTGAGGGTGGGGTGACAAACATAGTTGGAGGAGAGGTCTCTTCGAGTCATCTGACACTTTTGTTTTCCAACCTTTCCCATTGGTTCCACTCTGTTTTCTAACTTTCCTTATTGGCTCTTTCTTGTATGTTCTGGGAGGGCTCTGGGTCAATATGCCTGAACCTTGTATAGTATTTATCCCTGTGTGCCACAGAGTGAAGTGGCAGTCTCCTGAGAACCTACTCTGTGTACTTCTAGGATAACTGCACTAGCTGCAGCTAAATAAATTTGATCTTCTAACGCCGACAGAGTGTCCCGTGTCTCTGTGTAGCGAAGCATGAGATCTCCGGAGACTTTGGGCATACCCTGCGCCGCCAGACCCAAAAGGTTCTGGTTCTTCAACAGGGCATAAAAAAAATATGTGTTATAAGCTCCCTACTTATAGTTACATGATCCACTACCCCTTGGACACCTAGATTGGTCCTTGGGGATGCCTAACATGTACAATTAAGGTAGATTAAGCGTCCATACCACCAAAGTCAAATTTCCATACCATTTACTTTTAAAGACAGTCTGCAACACAGGGTTTCCTTTAAAAGTACAGCAAGCACACAGCAGTACATCATTCAAAAGCAGAAAATCTGCTGGGCCTCAAAACCTCCATGGCCTATTATATACTAGGGACTTATAGGTAGATTGCCTATTATCTACTACGGACTTATAGGGTCTGCCAATGCCAATTGTAAGTTTACCCAATTACATTTACCTTTTTAAACATATCAGTGGCCCGGGGCCTGGTTGGTAGAGCCAGGGTACAGCCAAAGTCAGTTACAACAAGTATCATTCAACCAAAAATGTGGGTGAAGAGAGCAAATGGATGACTTTCCAACAAACATACTTAAACATCCACAGAAAATACAATGACAAAGAAATCCTGAAGTCTTTCACAATAAGAACATTCAAAAGTGTCCAGCATATATAAATACATTTGGCAATTTCAAGTTCGTCATAATCCACATAATCAATAGACAAAGAGGGTTGGAGTGTGTAGTTTCAACCATATCACTCCTTCAAATTGAGATGCTAGAAATTATTTTTAAGTATAGGGATACTTCCATAAATGGAGTTCACTCTCCTCAACCTTCTCTTTACGTCGACGCATTTCAACCTTCAACAGTGGGACCAATAGCTTAATAGAACGTCTTCCCCAGAACAATACCTTAGACTGTAGGACACTAAACATAAACAAGGGCATCAACACCAAACTGTGTTGCAAGTAAAGACGTACTTTTTATAAAACAAAGCAATAGTTAATTTATACATACTCTATAGCCATTGTGTGAGTGCATGCTCTACTTTCGGGGCAAGAGTAATTCATGGCCCAAGCTAAAAACAGTGAAAAACACAAAGGTGCCGATTCCAATCCGGTAAAAAAAAATACCGTACGACTCGCATCCGTATTTTTTTACGTACGAGTCGCACAAGTACCGTACAAACTGCCAAGTACGATTCGCATGGGAAAAACTCCATACGAATCACATCCGGAAAAGTCCCCCACACGTCCTCGGGTCGGAAATTGTGTCCGACACATCCCCGGACGATTTACCGTACGAATCGGAAACATGAAGTCCGACCGCGCAAGAACGATCACTCCCGTCCTTTCGATTTCACAACTGTATGCAAAAAACACCGTACGGACCGAACACCCATAGCAAGCATGGAGACACGTACCCGCATACGCGCCGAACACCCCACCACAGACCCCGCATGTACACGCAAAATGCCCCCCGGCCGCGGATGTATGTGCCGAACCCCCACCCGTGTATGTACGAACCGTACCCCCACCCGTGTATGTACGGACCATACCCCCACCCCACCCGTGTATGTACGGACCGTACCCCCACCCATGTATGAATGGAGCGTACCAACACCCCACCCGTGTATGTACGGACCGTAACCCCACCCGTGTATGTACGGACCGTACCCCCACCCGTGTATGAATGGAGCGTACCAACACCCCACCCGTGTATGTACGGACCGTACCCCCACCCCACCCATGTATGTACGGACCGTACCCCCACCCCACCCGTGTATGTACGGACCGTACCCCCACCCCACCCATGTATGTATGGACCGTACCCCCACCCGTGTATGAATGGAGCATACCCACACCTCACCCGTGTATGTACGGACCGTACCCTCACCCCACCCGTGTGTGTACGGACCGTACCCCCACCCCACCCGTGTATGTATGGACCGTACCCCCACCCGTGTATGAATGGAGCGTACTCCCACCCCACCAGTGTATGTACGGGCCGTACCCCCACCCACCAGTGTATGTACAGAGCGTACCCACACCCGTGTATGAATGGAGCGAACCCCCACCCCACCAGTGTATGTACGGACCGTACCCCCACCCGTGTATGTACGGACCGTACCCCCACCCGTGTATGAATGGAGCATACCCCCACCCTACCCGTGTATGTACAGACCGTACCCCCACCCCACCCGTGTATGTACGGACCATACCCCACCCCACCCATGTATGTACGGACCGTACCCCCACCCGTGTATGAATGGAGTGTACCAACACCCCACCAGTGTATGTACGGACCGTACCCCCACCCGTGTATGAATGGAGCGTACCCCCACCCGTGTATGAATGGAGCATACCAACACCCCACCCGTGTATGTATGGACCATACCCCCACCCGTGTATGAATGGAGCGTACCAACACCCCACCCGTGTATGTACGGATCGTACCCCCTCCCGTGTATGAATGGAGCGTACCCCCACCCCACCTGTGTATGTACGGACTGTACCCCCACCCCACCCGTGTATGTACAGACCGTACCCCCACCCGTGTATGAATTGAGCGTACCCTCACCCCACCAGTGTATGTACGGGCCGTACCCCCACCCCACCAGTGTATGTACGGAGCGTACCCACACCCGTGTATGAATGGAGCGTACCCCCACCCCACCAGTGTATGTACGGACCGTACCCCCACCCGTGTATGTACGGACCCTACACCCAGCCCCCCTTGTATGTACCGTGCGAAACACCACCACCGATGGACAGTGCGGACCAACACCCTGCCCGTGTTCGTACGCACCCTACCCCAGGCCCACACACCAGCACCCTCGCCCAACATCGGGCATGTACGAGTCGTACTAAGCCATAGCAAAGGACAGCACTGTACAACAACATGGTCCATGTACGCACCGTAAAGAGGCTAAAAACACTCCTACTGAACCAGAACTAACCAAAAAAAGACAAGGACAGTCAATCCGAGGCACACAACACCACAAAACATATCCAACAAGGCCAAATACATCCTATACACTGACCTGCAACTGACAAACAGAGAAACAGAGGCCCAAACCACTACCACTCCTTATAACACACCCACCCAAAGTTCAAACACAGCCACACCCACACATGGACCAATAAAAAGGCCCAACACACACAAACCATGATCCTTTGCAACAGATCCACTGCTGCCAGACCCCAGAGACAACGCACTGCACCATACTTCAACCATCAATACACCTTACACTTGCACTCCTTCACACAACCATCATTACAAACACACCCTCATCACATTCACACACACACCTGCACACCCACAACCATCCACACCCACACCCATCCACACCCCCACCCCCACAACCATCCACACCCACACCCCACACCATGCCCACCAACAAGAATCCAAAGTTCACAAAGGACGAGTCAAGCCACAGCTCTTCGGAACATTGATTAGATGGACCAGCATATCAGAAAAAACTGCCATGTGGGAGAGGATAGTCAATTCCGTGAATGCTGTTGGGTCCACCAGAAGGACCAGGCATGAGTGCCAAGCCAGGTGGTACGATCTGCGGAGGACGGTCTGCCGCAAAATGACGGACGAGCACAACCAGGCCAACATCACTGGAGGAGGGCCGGCCCGCAGACCGGTACACTACCATCCCTGGGAGGAGAAGGTGATGGCCACGCTGCCGCCGTTGGTAGTAGACGGACTAGAAGGAGTCCGAGAGCCTGGTGAGTACACAAACAACTCACCTCACATGGGGGGAACGCCATATACAACCCAAATACCAATCATGCACGCAACCCCCCCAAAGCCAGCACCGGACACAACCACACTCCAAAAACACACACATGCCACTAGCGCCTCCATGCCCCATGCCCCAAGCAAGGCCATGCCAAGTCACAGGCCACACAAAACACCAACACAAGACAGGATGTCCCTGATGCCGGGAGGGTGGGCCTCAAAACTAACATAGAGCAACTCTGAAGCACACAACAATGCCCTCAGCCCATATGGCTAAGGGCACAGCCAAACAAACAGTGTGTCCCCACACAGTACTGTTTTGCCTACTAATGGTGGCCGCGTTGCAGGACGACATGGGTATGAAGGCACAATTTGCACATAACAGCAGCCAATCAAGACTCAGCACACTGAAAGAGTGTCAGCACACACCGCCACAGCAGCAGCGCAGACTCAGACACTCCGCCCATGGGTGCCCGCAGAGAAGAAACAAACCCACATGAACAAGCCAATGGCCTTTGCAAGACCTGCAAACTGTGTGTGCCCAGGTAGCTGGGCTGAGGTGACAGAGGGTGACACACAGAGGGAGGAAGAGGGGCAGAGAGAGGGACAGAGACAGAGGTGGACACAGGGAGACAGACAGAGGGAGGGAGGGAGGAGGCTGACAGAGGGAGGAAGAAGGGGAGACAGAGGGAGACGCACAGAGGGAGGAGGCTGACAGAGGGAGGGAGAAAGGGAGACGGACAGAGGGAGGAGGCTGATAGAGGGAGGGAGCAAGGGAGGCAGAGGGAGACGGACAGAGGGAGGAGGCTGACAGAGGGATGGAGAAAGGGAGACGGACAGAGGGAGGAGGCTGATAGAGGGAGGGAGAAAGGGAGACAGAGGGAGACGGACAGAGGGAGGAGGCTGATAGAGGGAGGGAGCAAGGGAGACAGAGGGAGACGGACAGAGGGAGGAGGCTGACAGAGGGAGGGAGAAAGGGAGAAGGACAGAGGGAGGAGGCTGACAGAGGGAGGGAGAAAGGGAGACGGACAGAGGGAGGAGGCTGACAGAGGGAGGGAGAAAGGGAGACAGAGGGAGACCAAATCACCCTTGGGTGGTGTGGCCATGTCCGCTCGTCAGCAGGTGGACTGTGTGCATGTAGACAAGGTTTAGCAGTGCCTTAACCCCCCCTTCAACCTTTGATAAACACTAGGCCATGTGTCAATCTGTGCACGAGTACATCCGTGCTGCAGGCACAAACAGAACCTTACACCCAGTATACCTACCCACTGTGTTCGTCAGAACCCTGTCACAAATTGTTGTTACCTACCTGCATTCTCAAATAGCATGGAAAAAACACCCTTTGGCCACGTACAGTGCAACACGTAAGGCGGCTCTGCATGGCTTGCTACGCCCGCTCACTACACTGCTGACTGCGTTCCCAAAATATGCATCAACTAAGATTGTGTCACACATAGGTAAAGTGTCGACAGCTGTGGCCAAGGGACATACCCATGCACAAGTGCACTGTGTGAGGAATGCTAGCCAAATCCAACCACCCAGAGGAACTGTGCCAAATCAAAAAAGAATGAAACATGGATGTCGCATGTGACACAATTAACACTGTCTCTCTCACACACAGGTCAACGTCATCGATCTCCCCCCAACACTGGGGGGGAAGACTCACAGGACCAGGCTCTGCGTGAAGAGGACCCCACCGGCAGCGACGACTCTCACCACTCCGTGGATGATCCCAGACCAACCTGGCCCCTCTGGTGTCCAACCACCTGCAGCACCTGCGTCAGGTACAACTGTGCCAACCACCACCCCCATTCCTGCCACATCCCAGGAGACACCCAGGAGCCCTGCCTGCACACAACAACGCAGTCAGTCTGTCCAGGAGGGACAAGGTTCTCCGGGCACCCAGGAGGAGGCAGGCGACACCGCAAATGCCATCCCTCAGGGGTCCCGGAGACCCGATGTGCCCACAACGGCAGGCCAGGCGCAAGTGGGCAGGGGTGGTGGGAGTGGAGGACGGCGGAGGCCCGAACCTGCCCAGTTGGCTCAGGACCCGGCTATGGCACACGTCAGAACCATCCTGGACGCATACCGGCGTGACTCCAGAGGCATCGCCCAGGTAGTGGAGACCCTCAATGAGATGAAGGCCCTGCAGGTTGAGCATCATGCCAGGATGGAGGCAAGACATGCAGAGCACTTGGCGGTGCACAGGGACGTGAGTCAATCCCTCCGTCAGATCGCCCAAAGCCTGGCAAACCCTCCCTGTGCCACCAGGCGTAGAGCAGCACCACACACAGGGAGGGAGGAGGAGGAGGATTCATCTGACGGAGCGTCCCTTGCACCGTCAAGCCAGGCGTCTGAGGGTCACCGCAGGAAGGTGGTCGTCCACGCAAAAGACCGTGAGAGTCAGCGGAACATCACCATCTCCCAGGTCACCTGGCCTGGCATCTGGCCCTCTGGCCCAACAGCAGCACAGCAGCAAAGGACATTCTCTGCCACATGGCCTTGCTGGTCACTGTCTGACCAATGTTGACAAAGACTGTGGCACAGACTCTGATGACTGTCAATGGCAAGGACACCAACTCCCCCTGTGAACTTTGGATTCTACACTCCCGCCAAGCACCTCTTGTCACCCCCCCAAACACGTACCCCAGCACTAATAAAATTCATCACTATCACAAGATGATGCCGTCATTTTGCATTATTCCACTACATGTGTGTGTTGTAAAGTCAAACCATGCCTGATTTCTGAATTAACTCCGAACCACCATACCCTGGGGTCTGAATCTGGCACAGGACACACATGGGTCACAACGTACCATCCAAGACAGACATGGAGCACCATACTCACCCGTGATGGGCCCAACCAGCTGAGGGGGTGCCCGCACAACTGTGCCCACAGACCTATTTAGAAGAGCAACAGTCATGCGCAGAGGTCAGGGATCATGTGGAGTGTCCTGGGGTGGGAGTCCCAGGTATGTGTAGACACGTGGCAGAACCATGTCCTGCATGCTTGAGTCAGGTGGATGTGGAGAATGGTGGGCCAGCCAAGGTTGGATGCATGGAGATGGCACAATTGGGTGTTGGATCACAGTGCCACAAGGTTGTGTTGTGGGTGTGGGCTGCATCCTGAGGGTGTGCATGGATTGAGAAGGTCATCCTGCAGCTGGCAGTGATCCACTCCCCCATCTCTGTTGGACATTGATGTGGCCTGGTCGCCGGATGTAGTAGCAGAGCTGTGCAGATGCACCCTGGATGTGGACAAGTATCATGGGATTTCTAACGCACATGTTCGTAGAGTGCAGGGTAGGAGTAGACACGGATGTCATAGTTAACCTGGGGGATGGTCTCCCCCTTGCCTTGAGGTGGATGGAACTGGGGATCTTGTGCATAATGCAGAGTGTGCAGCCGCATGAGGCACAGATGCTGCTGATCAGCATAGCACATGTCAGCAAGCAATCCATGATGGACACCAGCTCGTTTGCGTGGACACTGGGTGCCCTTGCAGCAGGGCCTGCAGCAGCATGCGCCATGTCAAGGAAACAATGCCACAAGTAGCACACAAAGACAAGGATCTCAGGAAGGAACCATGCAAAAGGTGTATATCAAGGAAGGAATGTCTGGTTCAACATGGTACACACACACACAATGGAATCACATGCGGCACAGTGGCCATCGTGGAGACTGACATGCCACAAAACCTACACAGCCATGGACATCATGCACAATACAGAATCTAATCCCTGACAAACAGCTTGCATCTTGCTACTCTACACATAGACTCATATGCACCATCTCTGAGAACAATGCCAGACATGCCGCATGCACAGTGGCAACAGACCACCATTGACAGAGATGAGGCACCTTGGAGGCAGAGGGACACCTTTATTACTCATGTGTGTCGGAATGCTAATGCAACTCTGTCAACACATACACAGGTCATATGGATGAACATGTGGGACCAACACTGGCACCCCCCTTAGCACCACAGATGCTGGAAATCCATGGCACTGGCACACAAGTGACGGTTACAGCTAAACACCCCCTGCTGCTCACGGAGAGCCTGCTATACACCATTGAGCCCCTAATGGGGAATTCACACACCATGTCAACCCGGTGCAACCCGTATGTTTCCGAGGCCAGTGTTACACACATTGATGGCTCCATCACAATCCCATTACAGATGACTGTCACCAAGTCTGACCATCAATTCAGGTGAAGTCTGCTCCAGGTCATGTGCCCCATGGTGATTCTACATGTATGCTAAGTAACCAAACATTAACAGGAGCAGTGCACACACATTCAAAACAAATACCACTCCCAAAAAGCCATGCTGCATCCCTTACCCGAAGGAGATTTTCAAACTTGTCCGTGCATGTAACGCTGATTCAGCACATGTTGCTGTGTTCATGAGGAATAGCAGGAGCACAACAATGCCACCAGCAGACAGCATGCGCAAGTACCTGTGGATGGGAGACACACCAGAAGTCAGCCAAAAGAAGTACATCCGCGTGCATGTGCATGTACTCGACACGTATTAGGTTGTCAACATGCTAGGTGACAATGATGACTCTGGAAAAACATTCTTCTATTGCACCATCACTCGAGTGACACATCCAAACACACCTCAGACTCACTTGGAAGACATGCAGATGGACACACACATTGCAACACATGCCACACACAGCCCAATGCGTGCACACTCAGACACTGGAACTCACCACTAAGCAAAGAAGTCGCGTATGAGCTGACTCCGCATGTCCTCTACCGCCTCCTCCTCCTCCACATCACTTGCCTCGTGCCCAAGCCCTTCATCCTCCACGGGTGGATGGTCTTGCTCATCTGGATCCAGGATGAGTGGCACAGCTTTCTCCACTGCCATGTTGTGCAGCATGCAGCACACGAGGAATATCTTGCAGACCTTCACCGGTGCATATGGGAGTGCGCCACCGGTCTTGTGGAGGCAACGGAATCGGCTCTTCAGGAGGCCAAACGTCTTCTCTATCACTCGCCTGGTCCACCCATGGGCGTTGTTGTAGCGGTGATCGGCAGCCGTGCTGGGGTTGCGGAGAGGCGTGATCAGCCATGGCATGTTGGGATAGCCAACGTCCCCTACATGGAAACATCATGGACAAGAGTGGGTCAGGAGAAGCAGTAAGACAGGAAGATGACGTTAAATACAGGACTGCCAGAGTATACCCACCAACAATACATGCTCGTTCATTGCGCAGCTGCAGCATCATTTCAGGCACCCTGCTACGCCTCATGATGTACGCATCGTGTGCTGATCCTGGAAAACGAGCACAGACATGTGAAATCACCATGTTGGCAAGACACACCACAAGGGCATTAATGGAGTGGTAATGCTTGCGGTTACGAAAGGCTACCTTCTGTGCCCGTGGTGGTACCAAAGCCACATGTGTTCCATCTATGGACCCAATGACATGGGGCATTCCTCCCAGGGCATAGAACTCACACTTGACAGCTGTCAACTGCTCAGGAGTTGGGAATTTTATGAACTCATCAAGGTGCTCCAACATGGCCTCTAAAAAATCATGCAGAACACGGCTTAACATGGTTTGGGACATCCCACCGACATGGGCAATGGTATGTTGAAAGGTACCCGTGGCCAAGAAATGTAGGGCTGCCATCACCTTCACCTTGGGTGTCAGTGCACCAGGATACCTGTGTAGCGGTTGGAGGTGTGCTGCCAGCCGTGTCGTCAAGTCCTCAATCAAACGTTGGGGGAAGCGGTAGCGGCGTATACAGTCATTTTCCCGCGTGTCAGCCGAGTCCGGAATTACTCGCGGGAGAGGCGGAGCCCTGCATTAAATTAGAAGGGACAACGAAGAGTAGTACAGTACACCACCAATGTCAATGTACTGAGCACATGGTCAACAGGCAATACACATATGCTACATACAGAGTCAGGTCTGTGCAATATGCCCTGGACACGTATGCCAGCCATGTGACACTCCTACCAAGAGACAGCTCCAAACGTTTATTCTCAACCTCATAATGCCATGCCATGAAACTAGCTGTGGGCTAGTGTAAGTGAGCAGGCAGACGCATTACAGGAGTTACAGACAACCAAATATGTGCAGAGGAAGGATGTTCATTGTACAGACAGGTTGCGGAACACTAGAGGCACAGGTCACATGTAATAGAAAAAGGACAGACCACACACCTTGCCATGAAGGATTACATTTCAAGAATGATCCCACATACATTGAGAGGATGCAGATATGTCCTTGTTTAGAAACTCCGTGTCGATGCATACACACACACCTTACGTCGGATTCCACATGTGGCCTGGTATGCGTAACACTGTGCCATGGCCATCTACACACAGACACATGTTGGTTGCAGCAACTGCAGATGCATTTGACCAAACACCTACAGCAAGCTAATGGGAACACACGACACATACATGACATAGTCACATCGTGCAACGCGGGTAGTCACATGTCAGGTGTGAAAACCCCTGTAGCTGGCATCAAGAGACAGTTGCGTGTGTTGTTGACTGTGCCATGGCAGTGACGCTTTTCACAAGTGTTCTGTACTACATGCACACATGTCAAAGGAGTGAAGAGGATGTCTGGCACATAGTCCACCATCACACATGACATCTGTACACATCTCATCATACATCTATTGCCTTCACAACTCAGGAGTAATGTGCCACATTACAGCCTGACACACCTGTGCCCCACACATATAGTACTGCACAGACAATGCCTTGATGTCCAGCCTTGGACAAGTATGTCAGCTCTATTCCTTTCTGTGTGCTGCCTGTCACCACTGTCAGGTGTAAAATGCACCGTACATGCGCTCTGAGGGCGTGTGTACGTTCCCCATCACTATGGGAGTGCTGCCGTAGGCCTACCCATAGTGAAACGGCCCGTACACGCGTGTGTACGGGGCGTATCACTATGGGTACGCATACGCGAGCAAAGCCATAGTGAAACTGCCCGTACACGCGCGTGTACGGGCAGTTTCACTATGGCTTTGCTCGCGTATGCGTACCCATAGTGATACGCCCCGTACACACGCGTGTACGGGCCGTTTCACTATGGGTAGGCCTACAGGTACACCTGTGACACCCCCCAGTCTAGTGGCAGATGTGCAGAGTGAGGTGTGTAGCTGCAGTTGTCAATGGCAGGTGATTGTCCTGTGGCTGTGTGTGTCTGTGTACTCTGCTGAGGGCGCCTCAGTGGCCTGTGGCATGTGACTGCATTGAGGTGCTGCGCATAATCCTGGTGTCGCTTGTGATGCACAGTGTGAGCCTGGATGATTGATTGTGTCGTACCCCTCATGCCACCTGTGTACTCTACAATGCCACCTAGTGCTTTTTGCCTTCCACAGAGGAAAGTGTCCCTATGACACAGGTGTAATGAGCTTGATGCATTCTATGCCCTGTTAAAACCAGCCAAATTGTTCTAATGTGTGTCTCTGTGACATGTCGCAGGTGTATTGATGTTGTCTCACTTTTTCATCCTCACAGGTAGGCGCCTGTGCCAAGGAGCAGATCTGGAAGGACGCCGTCAGTGCCGTGAGGCAGACGGATGGTCGGAAGCGGCGCCTAGCCCAGCTGAGGAAACGCTGGCAGGATATCCGGTGCTGGACGCGGAGGATCGCACGGGTCCTGCTGGGGGACTCACCTGTGAGCCAAAAGAACCATGGGCGCCGCCGTCTGACCCACATCCACAAACGTGTGCTGGCAGTCGTCTTCCCTGACATGGACAGGCGCTTACGGGAAAAGCAGCAGCAGGAAGGGGGTAGGTACATGTGTGTTTGTTGTGTGTCACCAGCATTTGTAAGTGCACAGTTGCATGGATACACTGCCAGGGTTTACATGTGCAGTGCAGTTCCTGGTCCCCAAAGTGTAGCGGTGCTGTCCTTCCTCCCTTCCCCTCCTTGGCATGTGTACCCTGGTCTGTGTGTAGTCACACTTGCAAAAGGTTATCTAGTCTGCCAGTTTATTGATGTGCCCAATGCTTGCAGCTTCATGTGTGGGGGTGGTGTGTAACAGGTTTTGGGACCTTGCCTGTGCCCTGTCCAGTTCAGTACTTGTGGGGTCCATGTCATTTGTCACTGATGCTGAGTCCAGACATAGGAGTGTGTCTCTAAAGTGTATTGCTTTACAGCATGCATGTCCTATTTTGTGGCCTGTGACATGATGTGCATGAGTGTGAGATATGCAGAGTGCAGGGATGGTGGCTTGTGTTGCAGTCATTACCATTCAGGACCATGGAGTAGTGTGGCCACTACTGTCCCCTGGGTCATCTTTTCCTAGGTATCATGTGTGCAATCCAAAAATTTCGACAATCTCTGTGTCTACAGCATAGGTTGTGCTCTGTGCTATTGTACCCTGGCACCAATTGTGTTTACGTAAACTCTGCTACATGTGTCCACTGTACAGGCTGACCAAATGTCCCTTGTTCATACTCACGGGGGCCAGTGCCTGTGTGTCTTGGTAAAATGATCTGATGATGGCCATTTGTAGATGATGTATTTGTACCGGCGCACCAGGGGTATTTTGTGTCCAATCTGGATTTCTTGCAGGCCATGTGTTTTTATTCCAGACTAAGAGATGTAAGTGCTTCCTGTGTCTCAAAAAATTGTCTCATGTAGGGGGTGGTTGGTGCGGGCAAGGCATACATGTCTAGACCTGAAGTCTCCTTGCTAGGTCTGGCCAGTGTGTGATGTTTGTCTGGACATACACTCAAGGTGCAGTGACCCATTAATGTTGGGCATGTTTTTAAGTATTGCCTTTGCAGCATGTGCCTACAGTTAATAGACATGGTTCCTGCTCATCCCTTTTTACGCGACCGCTGTGTGCTGCAGATGCTGTGCTGGATTGTCCCCAGTGCCTGGCTCCTCTGTCCAAATCCATATCATGTTATTTTTGATGTTCTGTCATGCTCTCCATAGTTGGTCAGTGGCATGGTGGGTCAACCAACTGTGTGTTGCAGGGCCTACTTATGTACCTTGTATTGTAGATGTTACTCATGTTGCTTTTCAGGCTATGCACTGTGACCTATGTGGATTTGACTCATGTGACATATGTATACAGGTGTCTGATTATTTCCTGTCTCTTCACCTTGCCCACAGCATCGTCGGGGGACACCGAGGGAGACACTGGCACGGACCGTGAGGAGGGAGCGAGCACCAGTGCCAGCAGTGCAGAGTTGTCTGGCACATCGAGTGGCACGGAGGCCGACGGGAGTGCAGCGGAGGACCTGTCCAGTCAAACCACCACCGACTATGACGCAGACGGGTCCGAGGCTGAGCACTCCGAGGGGGCGGTGGCTGGTTCCACAGCTGACACCAGCACTCCATCACTACCCGCCCCCTCCATTCCGATCACCGGCCTCCCACTTGCTCGTGTCCCTTCCCGCCGTGCTCGGTCAGCACGTGTCTCCTTCTTGCCAGGCACCGCACCCCCTGCCCCTGTCTCCACTGCTGCCACCAATGCCGAGTCTGTGGACATCCTGCGGCAGTTGCGGGTTGGTCAGACTGCGACGCTTAATGTCCTCCATGGCCACAGCCAAGTGCCAAGTGCTCAACCAGATGGAGGCATACTTGGAGGGCATTTCAGCCGCGCAGTCTGACCAACGCAACTTGCTGAGGTCCATAGACTTGACACTGACTGCAGCAGTGGGTCTCCTGCAGCGCTACGTCCCACCCCCTACCCCTGCCACATCCACACTTCCCACTCCCATGCCTGTCCCACGTACACCCAGACGTCAGCATGCACGCACCCCACCCCACCAGACACAGGCACCACACCAGCAGGGCAGGGCAAGCGCACACCTCCTGGCACGTACACACAGGGTGAGGTAGGCACACCCACTGGGTCGGGGGGCAAACATAAGTCACGCAGTCAGAGTGGGAATCCACTCCCTCCAAATCCACTCCCCTCAGCTCTCCTGGCCACGAATCCAGCAAAGATTCCTTCATGGCCGCTCTGTCCCTGAGCCCAACAGTGACACCACCCCGCAAGCGGGCAAAGGAGTCCCCGGTCAGGGTAGTTGAGTGCCCCCCTCTGTCCACACCCTCCCCCAGTGGCGCTGTGACCCATTCCTCTGCCCCCCCCCTCCTTGGGGCCTGTGGTTCCTTCGGGTGCAGGGGATATGCTGGGGGACCTTGCTGACGTGTGCAGCGCCATCCTCACCACCTCCTTTGGCGCTGCCCCACCCCCTGTGGTGGAGTCCTCCGTCCCTGCACCCACAACGCCTGCCCTTGCCCCTCCTGTCCCTGCGGTGCCTGGTCCTCTCCCCCCACATGATACCCCCCCCCTGTGGAAGACAGGGTGGTCTGAACTGTGCAGGCAAGCTAGGGGACACGCGTCCCACTGTGTCCCCCATCCAGCTGTGACTTATGGACTGCCCTATGGGCTTTGTAAATATTGAACTTTATCCACACAAACATTTTTTGATAATGCTTTTTCCTTAGAACACTACTGCTTTTGTGGTATTGCTGTTGGTGGGGCTGCTACATGATTTTGGGTGGTGATCATGTGTTGGGTGTGTGGTAAATGTAGTAGTGTGCTGGTCATAGGGGGGACCCTGGTATCTGTGTGCCATCACAAGGTGTTAGCTTAGTTTCTTTGTTCATGTAAGCAGTTACTGCATGGTGAAATTGTCACAAGGTGTGTTCCTTCCTCTGTGTACCCTGACATCTTCCCTGCAGGGTGTTTCCAATATGTTGTGCTGAGCTGTGTCTACATTAGCTGGGTGTGTGACGGACCCCTTCAACTTTGGCCATGCATGCAGAGCGATGTCTCCACCTGCATCATTCGTGGCATCCTTGGTGATCACTGTACTTGTGTATGTAGTTTGTTGACATGACTTCATGTGGACATGTTCCCTTTTAGGCAGTATGCATGTGCGTACTCCCAGCCTCGCACACATGTGTTACATGTACTGCAGGGTCTTTGTGCACCTGACTGACAATTGTGGCCATTGGATCTGTGGGTACTCCACCCTTTTTCTTTCCATGGGCACTGCTGGGGGCCTCTGCACCCACCCCTCCTGTGTCTGGGAACTGCTTGGGGGACTCTACACCCACCCCTCCTGCGTCTGGGCACTGCTGGGAGGACTCTGCACCCACCCCTCCTGTGTCTGTGCACTGCTGGGAGTGATAGGCACCCACCCCTCCTGCGTCTGGGCACTGCTGGGGGGACTCAACACCCACCCCTCCTGCGTCTGGGCACTGCTGGGAGTGATAGGCACCCACCCCTCCTGTGTCTGGGCACTGCTGGGGGGACTCTACACCCACCCCTCCTGCGTCTGGGCACTGCTGGGAGTGATAGGCACCCACCCCTCCTGTGTCTGGGCACTGCTGGGGGACTCTACACCCACCCCTCCTGCGTCTGGGCACTGCTGGGAGGACTCTGCACACACCCCTCCTGCATCTGGGCACTGCTGGGGGGACTCTACACCCACCCCTCCTGTGTCTGGGCACTGCTGGGGGGACTCTACACCCACCCCTCCTGCGTCTGGGCACTGCTGGGAGTGATAGGCACCCACCCCTCCTGTGTCTGGGCACTGCTGGGGGGACTCTACACCCACCCCTCCTGCATCTGGGCACTGCTGGGAGGACTCTGCACCACCCCTCCTGTGTCTGGACACTGCTGGGGGGACTCTACACCCACCCCTCCTGCGTCTGGGCACTGCTGGGAGGACTCTACACCCACCCCTCCTGTGTCTGGGCACTGCTGGGGGTACTCTACATCCACCCCTCCTGCGTCTGGGCACTGCTGAGAGTGATAGGCACCCACCCCTCCTGTGTCTGGGCACTGCTGGGGGGACTCTACACCCACCCCTCCTGCGTCTGGGCACTGCTGGGAGGACTCTGCACCCACCCCTCCTGTGTCTGGGCACTGCTGGGGGGACTATACACCCACCCCTCCTGCATCTGGGCACTGCTGGGAGGACTCTGCACACACCCCTCCTGTGTCTGTGCACTGCTGGGAGTGATAGGCACCCACCCCTCCTGTGTCTGTGCACTGCTGGGAATGATGGGCACCCACCCCTCCTGCGTCTGGGCACTGCTGGGAGGACTCTGCACACACCCCTCCTTGTCTGGGCACTGCTGGGGGGACTCTACACCCACCCCTCCTGCGTCTGGGCACTGCTGGGAGGACTCTGCACACACCCCTCCTGTGTCTGTGCACTGCTGGGAGTGATAGTCACCCACCCCTCCTGTGTCTGGGCACTGCTGGGGGGACTCTACACCCACCCCTCCTGCGTCTGGGCACTGCTGGGAGGACTCTGCACCCACCCCTCCTGTGTCTGGGCACTACTGGGGGGACTCTACACCCACCCCTCCTGCGTCTGGTCACTGCTGGAAGGACTCTGCACACACCCCTCCTGTGTCTGGCCATGTACGCTCCATACATACACGGGTGGGGGTACGGTCCGTACACACACTGTTGGGGTGGGGGTACGCTCCATACATACACTGTTGGGGTGGGGGTACGCTCCATACATACACTGTTGGGGTGGGGGTATGCTCCATACATACACTGTTGGGGTGGGGGTGGGGGTACGCTCCATACATACGCGGGTGTGGGTACGGTCCGTACATACATGGGTGGGGGTACGCTCCGAACATACGCAGGTCTGGGTACGCTCCATGCATACACGGGTGGGGGTACGGTCCGTACATACACTGTTGGGGTGGGGGTACGCTCCATACGTACGCGGGTGTGGGTACGTCCGTACATACACGGGTGGGGTGTTGGTACCCTCCATACATACACTGTTGGGGTGGGGGTACGCTCCATACATACACTGTTGGGGTGGGGGTACGCTCCATACGTACGCGGGTGTGGGTACGGTCCGTACATACACGGGTGGGGGTACGCTCCGAACATACGCGGGTCTGGGTATGCTCCATGCATACACGGGTGGGGGAACGGTCCGTACATACACTGTTGGGGTGGGGGTACGCTCCATACGTACGCGGGTGTGGGTACGGTCCGTACATACACGGGTGGGGGTATGCTCCGAACATACGCTGGTCTGGGTACGCTCCATGCATACACGGGTGGGGGTACGGTCCGTACATACACTGTTGGGGTGGGGGTACGCTCCATACATACACTGTTGGGGTGGGGGTACGCTCCATATATACACTGTTGGGGTGGGGGTACGCTCCATATGTACGCGGGTGTGGGTAAGGTCCGTACATCCACGGGTGGGGTGTTGGTATGCGTTGTACATACACGGGTGGGGGTACGGCCCGTACCCAGGCCTTTGGAACGTGGGTACGGGCCGTACCGCCATTATTGGGGTGACGTAGGGGTGGGCGTGGTATGACTCGTACCCACGCTCTTAAGGCGTGGGTACGGTACGTACCGGACTTGTTGTGTTGCCGGTTCGCGTGTACATCCACTTCCGTTGCTGGACACGTCCCCACCCCCTCGAAGTGACCAGGCCCTGAAGGTCAGGTATGTCCAGGGCATGTATGATTTGTGACTTGGGTGGGGGTTTTGTGTCCTGCCCCTGCCCCTCCCTTTGCCTCTGGGTGTTGTTCTGACCTTCTGCGGCGTCTGCGTCGGTTCCTGTAGAGCAGGTGGACTGCTATGAGGGCTGGGATGAGACGTAGGTTCGGGTCCATGGCTGTCCGTCGCGTACAGGTGCTCCTTGTGCGCGTCGTCCTGATTTCCCATCAGTTTTTGGCAGGCGGAGAATTTTATCCGTGCGGGGTGACGTCAGTGCGGATCGTACTTCCTGGTTCGTGAAACGCAGCCTGCATGCGTCCCGACGTCACGTCGGCGCTTTCCCGGATCACATTTGTATGTATATTTTCGTCGATCAGTGTTTTTTACGATTCGTACGGAAATGGTGTTTCCGTGCGAATCGTACTTGCATGTTTGTAATGTTTTTTTCCCGGGTACGAGTCGGACGGAGAAAACGCTCCGACCGACGGTTCGTACCCGGTTTTTCCAGGATCGGAATCGGCCCCAAAATAGGGAGATGCAATAATTTGTGTGTCCCTGTAGTGGATGCATTGCTTAATTTAACAAGAAGTTCTTGATTTTACCTGCTTGCCAAGGTGGAAACATTATTAATAAACAGACTATTATAGTGGCATGGAGTCACTCTGGAGGACCGGAGATTGTTCCTAACCCAAACTGGGAAACTAATAAAAAATTGAAAATTGTGAACATTCATTCATCCTGGTTTTCAAGTCCATAAACCAAAAGCTTTTGTACAAGATAGTTACCTCGTTTGCACAGAGAGTGAATGTATCTTTTTTGTGGCAAGGCGGTTAGTGGCATCTGTTTGTTTCACATTCAATTGCTTTAGTAGCACAGCCCTTCTGTGGCAAATAAATCATTGCCCATTACTGGCATGGAGGTCCCAGATATTGGTGGCTTAATATAGTTCTGCCATCAAGAGTCAATTTTGGCAGGGTCACAGCAGCGCTTCTGGGAAATTTAGTCCACCAGATTGTCTTTGCAATGCTTAAAGATTGGGGCGGAGATGAGTTCAAGTGAAAATAGTGGGATGAGTTTATCATCTGTAAATTCTTGAATACTTGTTATAATAAACTCAAATGTTCCCAATTTTCGAGATCTCATGTCATCCATTCTCAGTAGTCTCAAATCATAAAAGTATTTGTGTGTCCAGTCTTAGAAATATGTTGTCCATATTATTGTTACTAATAACAAGTCTCAGGACTGTCCATTTGAGGTCTGGTGCTGTATGATTGGTATCTAGAAAGTGTGCTACCATAGGTGGAGTCAATTTCTTGCATCAAGTTATGGACGTGTTTCTTTTTTCCAATGTATGTCTTATATCGGGGTCATATAGCACAGCACACAACATTTTTGGTATTGGAGTTAGTAAATTCCAGGTGCTATATTATGTCATTGTTGCATTTGAATTCCTAAAAATCAATAGCACTGATACACAAGGAACAATTTTCACATCAGTGCTGTCCTTTTACTAGGGTAGGTCCCAAAAGGCTTCTGGTTTTGTGGCCATTAAGTTGTATTTCAGTGTACCAAACTTTCTCTGATGTTTCGACTTCTTCTGAAGGCAAAAAGTGGTGGAATTTGAAACTGTTCAAGTCCTGATACTATACTCCATTTTTTCTTATTGCCTTTTTGATCAGGTTGGTAATTTCGTTAAGTGTTGTTATGCAGACTAAGTGATACATTTTTTTTGCCTTTGGTGCAAGTAAATGAACCCTAGAAGTCTACTATGCTAATTTCTTTGCTCTTTTCAGTAATTTTGTGGGGTATTGTCTTTCTTGTAGTTTATCGAACAATATTGTAGCAATGTTAAAACAGTCTTCTTTTTAAATACAGTTTCAACAAATGCACAGCAAGTGGGTATATGGAAGATTATCTTTTAAGTCTTGTTGGTGTGATCTGGAATACTGGAAAACCCTATTTCTATCTGTTATTTTATTGTATAAGATGGTATACAACTCTCCTTGTTCATGTTTAAGTGTCAAATCAATTACGTTGATTTCTTTCCTAGTCTATGTCATGGAGAAATGAAAGGCCTAATTCCTGTGATTAAGCCACTCCCCAAATGTACTCAGTTCTTATTCATCTATTTTTCATCTCATCATCACATTATCAATATACCATTTCCAGGTACGTATTTGTTGTTTATAGAAATTATCACCAAAGTTCCACATTTATCATGATGCTGTACTTTAAATACTGTTTTATAAGACTGAGGTCTGAATAACCATTACTAGATGCTTCGGACATAGCCATCAACATAATGGCCACCTCTGGCACAAATGGCAGCGCATGGCTTTCCCCTTCACTTGCAGGTAAATCCTCATGGTGGCCGTGGCTTGTTTCCAAGAAATGTTCCATTGCCTCAATTGCAGCTACCTCGGGAATGTTAGTGTATAGCCTAAACAGGTCCAAAGGTATTAAAATATTTTCCCTGTCATTAAATTCTGTGTTCTCCCATTGGTTGAATAAATCCACAGTGTCCTTGAAATAGCTGGGCATACTTCCAATAGGCTGTTTCAAGAATACATCAACATACTTGGCCAGCAGGTTTAATATGGCATTACATCCTAATAATATTGGCCATCATGATGGATTCTCTGGATTTTCATGGATCTTGGGGAGAACGCATTTCACCAGTTGCCTTTTTGTTTATCAAGAAATATTCTTCTTTTTTCAACAGCCAACCTCATGTCTTGCTTAACTCAATTGGTCCTTTGATTTCATGGAGGACCAATGTGGAGGGATCTTCTGGATTTCCTCTGTAGATTCCTTCATTTCAAAGTTGCTTCATAATCTCTTCATCATACTTAGGTCAATCCATAATCACAATTGACATTCCTTTGTCAGCAGGTTTAATTAGGATTTCCTCACATTGTTTCATTCTTAGTAGGGCTTGTTTTTCTTCTTTGGGTAAGCTGTCCTAGATGTACTTGATTTTTGGAAACTTTTGCTCATTTCCCTCATAATTGTTTTTTCAAAAGATAGAATTTCTGTTGGTATGTTGTTTGGATGTTTTGGATAGAAAGTGGATGGCTTTTTAAAATCCAGAATAGTTTGTTCTTGAAGAATTATTTTATTAGAGAAAACCCTTTCAATATCACTTTGCGAAAAAATGCAACTAATTCTATTCATGATTTCACATAATCAGGGCGAGACGTAGGCATAAATGACATTACTTTTTTCCAGAGCTTTGATTCATGTATATCCAATGTATGTTGTGTTAGGTTATAGGTTGGTGTGAAGTATTTTCCCCCATCTTTAAACTTAATCTCATGTTCTTAATTTTACTTGTGCTTCTTGAGATTCTGTCAACTCTTTCCTCTTTTCTCTCCTTTGGCTTCTCTCTAAAAAATGACCCTCCTTGGTTACCTTCTAAATGACTTTTGAAGGGATCCCAATTGCTAGTGCTGTCTGAGTATGAGGATGTAACTGAGAAATTGATAAAGCATCTTCTAATACATCCCTGATATTGTGGTAGGACTCTTGTATTTTCTTGTTGTTTGTCATAACCCTTTTTGAGGTAAAGATACACTATTTCTGGAGCAACATTTTGCTGTATTTTGCCTTTCGGTGTTGGATTTGAATTTCAATATTTCTTTTTGCATGCATTTGAGAAGGTATTTGGTGTTGTCAAATATGCTATTCCTCTGAATAACTTCCCCATGTTCTTTTATTGCCTCCAAAGCTTTCTTGTTGAACCTTTCAGCTGTATTATAGAAAGTAGCATCCAGTCCCTGGACCATATTTTCTCTATAGACCGAAGACGCCAATATATTCTGGATCATCTCTAAATATCAAGGGTAAATTGCTCACTTGAAGTCTCAACAGATGGTCCCTGCACATAAATGTCCTAGCAGTATTTCCATTTGGAGATGAGTGCTAATTTGTTTTTTTTTTAGTTAAGTACATTTATTGGCTTCAGTCTGCTGGACCGTATTAGATGCAGATCCTCAGTAATTACTCAGTATCATCTTCTTTATATCTTAGAATTGTCCAGCATACTCTATTGACCTGAGGGGTATGTTGTCTTATGGATGTATGTGTGTGAATTTTTAACTCACCTTTGGGAGTAAGGGGTAATGTAGCTTTCTATACAATTTACAAGCTACCCCTGTGAGCTGCTGCACATCCCCTACACATGATTTTCCTGTTTTATTCACCTATCTGTTTTTTGACCATTTTTTCATTAGAGTACATAGTCCATATGAAGGACCAAAAATCATAAAAGATTGGTGGAAGAATAAAACCAAAGGAGGGAAAAAGCCGGGGGGTAAACAGAATAAAATATATAACAGAAAACCATCATAACAATCTATGTAAGAGAAGGATCAGGAAATGATATCAGAAGAGAGACCCATTGTTTTAGCCAGGAGGCATCTCGCCCAATCAGAGCCTGACTGGATCCCAGATCTTAAAACGCCTATCTGCGAAAGGACATTTCTAAGTGACAGGTGTACAGAAATTCAAACCACAACTCCAGGGACATTTACATATCAAAGGCACTTTGGAATGGTGTTTTATCTATGTTGACGATATAACCTGCTGGCAGGGGGTCAAAGGCAGTTTTTAAGCAGGGATTTGCCAGTAATATATTCAATCTCATTCTTTTAGGACTCACCAATCTGTCACAGCACGTTACAAATCCAAACATTCTGGAAGTGCTCACTGACCTTGACTGTAGTCAGACATGGTCCCTCGAGGCCAGAGTTGTGTGACATCTTTGTTATGTAACAATGCATCCTCCAAACTTTCAAGTTTATCTGATCAAGTCTCAATTATGAACTATGCCAAAACAAAAATGGCAAAAGACTTCGCCACTCTCTAACACAGAATGGATGGCACTGTGCTAATACCATTCTTAAAAGCTCTGTTAGAGAAACAGACATTTGAGGTGAGCATAATTATAGTGTTGGTGGTGTTGTAGGGTGCTCCATATAAATGACCAGCTCTCCACCTAAACTTGGGAATTGCATAGAGTTGTCTGCTTCCTTTATTGCATAAGTTATGCAACATTCTAGGCCTGAAAGGGCATTGTTTTAACTTATACTGCATGCTCCTTTGTGTCTGGGCAAAGCTATGCATCTCTGATAAGCTCTAGCTAGAGCAAAACACATATATCAGGGGTCGCTTTATTCATTCCATGTTGGATTTGATGGTATTTTACCAATACAAAGCTGTAATGCAGTGCCTGGAGTGGTAAAATGCTTATGTCTTTTTTCAGCTCTGTATGGATGGCACTTCCTAATACTATGCTGAAAGACTTTGCAGTAAAAATGACAAATGGCCTTGTGACTCTCTAGCTTGGCGAGAATGGCACTGTGCTAATCCTATGATTAAAATCTCTGCTAGAGAAATAGACTTTTGAGGTGAGGAAATTCAGAGTGTCTATGGTGTTGCAGGTCACTCCCTTGGGTCTGGGCAAAGCTATGCCTCTCTGATAATCTCTAACTAAAGCAAACAAATGAGTCAGGGGTTGCTTTTAAAAATTCCTAATCCTATGCTTAAAGACTTTGCTATAGAAATAAAAAAGGCTGTGTCTCTCTAGCTTGGCGTGAATAGCCCTGTGCTGAAAACCTGTGCCAGAAAAAGCGACATTTGAGGTGAGCAGATAAAGAAGGCCTGTGGTGTTGTGGGGTGCTCGTTCCTTTGCCCCATCTTGTAAAGGCCTTGGAGAACCCATCCCTGGGGCCAACATATGGAGTTTTAGGGGTGGGGGTGTACGACACCCGTCCCAGAGCCTCTTAAGGCCCCAAGAATCCCATCCTATGGGGCAGGCTCCACTATGGTGTCCTGGGGAGCCCACTCCCCAGACATCGTTTCCTTGCCTGCACTGTTCGAACTTAAAACAATCGTGAACATTTAACCTGCATGTGCCGTTAAATGTTCGAGAAAATGTTGCAAAAAAATATCGTTAGGTTTAAAAAAATTTAATTAACTTTTAACCTCCACGTGTTGTAGAATGTTCTAGAAAGTGTGTTGATAGAATACATTGCATTTCTGACTTCGATGTGTACTTGAATATTAAAGAAACTATTTATATGGAAAAGTAGAAAGACAGTAATAGAGAGAATTTTTCAAAGCTAAAAGAATCAAGGAACTATTGTAATTTGTTCTTGATTATCTACTGGCTATTGCAGTAGGTAGTTATCACTGTTAACGGTCTGAAAGTGCGGTGTTGCTCAGAGTGGCATGGTGCTGATATGATATGGTGCTACACTCGGGTATAAAACCGAGAGTCTAAACTGTGAGGTCATTGCTGTAAAGTGATATGGTCTGGTGTTTGTAGCATACGTGTGCAAGTAGTGTTAGTAGGCGTGTATACCATACAGCGAGTGGGAAGCGAAATACTGACCACTACTCGGTGTTGATAGTATACCGGAAGCGAAGTAGTTACGCCTACCGGTGTGAAGACTTGGGGATGAAACCGAGCTGATTGCTGTAAAGTGATGGGCTCTGGGTGGTGTAGGATACTAGCCGCTGTAGTATAAGTCTGTAAGTAGTGTTAGTATGCGTTTATAGTATATAGGGAGTGGAAAGCGAACTACTCATCCCTACTGGTGTGAAGACTCAGGGATTAAACCGTGAGCCTAAATTGTGAGCTCATTGCTGTAAAGTGATGGGCTCTGGGCACTGTAGCATACTTGTGGAAGAAGTGTTAGTTTACGTTTATACAATATAGGGAGTGGGATGCGAAAGTCTTACCCCTACCGGTGTCAAGACTCGTGAATGAAACTATGAGCTCATTGCTGTAAAGTCATGTGCTCTGTGTAGTATTCCATTGTAAGTCATAGCAGAATGTTAGTATGTAATTCTACTAGATTCTAAGGGGCATATTATCAAGGAACGGCGTTAAAATTATCGCCGCCTTAGCGGCAGAAAACTGCCGCTAAAACGGCGAAAATGGGCTTGATAATATGCCGTAGAGAATTCCAGTAGAAGCCCATGTTAACACGAGAACATGGGCTTCTATTGGAATTCTCTACGGCATATTATCAAGCCCATTATCGCCGTTTTAGCTGCAGTTTTCTGCCGCTAAAGCGGTGATAATTTTAACGCCGTTCCTTGATAATATGGCCCTCAGTTTGTAATTTTAGAATGTAGGGCTGTCATGAGGGGAACCTTGCGGAGTTTGTACACGGTGCTGGATTAGACGGTTGCTTTGCTGTCTGCTCCTGTTGGTGGTTATTTCAGGTGTCTTGTTTTCTTGTAATAAATCTACTTATTGGATTCACTGCTGTCTGCCTCTTCACTACATAAATTTGGCGACGAGTGGGAGAAGGCAAAAAGAAGGCACCACTCAGCAATATTTCAAAATTGCTTGCGTTGTGCTGAAGACCCATTTTGTTCGTGTAGCTGTTTCTAATCATGCCAGGGTCTTTGGCTGATTGAACTATGTCATCTGACTTCTGGTAGGATTTATATTTTTAGATTTTGCGCTTTCTCTGCTTCTTCACTATATTCTGGTCGCTGTACTACACGTGTGTAAGTAGTGTTAGTATGCGTTTATACTAACAAATGCATCATGGTAGTAGGGAGGGGGATCTCTCAGGCGCAGCTCATACAATGTCCCGGGGTGTGCATTCGCTGGACATTTGTGTTTTCTATTAGAGGGTGGTGCATGGCTTCCACCCTGTGATAGCAAATACTTGTCCGACTACTTGAAGCGAGAGGAGGAAAACCTCGTATCGCTGTAATAGAGGGGATTCGGATGGTAAAAATGGAGAGAAAAGAACAAAAAAAATAAAAAGCGGGGTCTCACCTGTTCTTTTAAATGAGGCCCCTGGTGGGTGGGTAATGTTCCGTGGTCAATACAATTATTATATTGCGGGGTCTCTGTAGGACTGGGGATCTTAATGTCACATGTAAATTAGGCGAGGAAGGGCACAGAGATGTTTTGCATCCTAGGGGAGCGCCACCTTCCCGGGTATTGTTTACTAATTGTTCGGGGGGTTCGAGGCCAATTGAAGTCCAGGGATCGCCACACTCCTGGTCTTTATTTAAATATGCAGGGTGGGCCTCGGCAGTGCCTGAAGCCTCGGTGGTCCTAGGCAGTGCCTTATTTGTTCTGTAATCACACGGGCAGTACTTATTGTGTTATAAAGTGATACACTCATAGAACTCTTGCAGTTGTACAATTACCCAGGCTTCATTTGTCTAATAGTCAGTTAGATTATGTTTGGTAGGTGCACTCAAATATTAAATAATGTTGTCCTGAAAATCTCCTAGAAACAGATGATTTTCACAATAAACAATAGACAAGTGTCGTCAGAAAAAGAAGCCCTATACACTTGGTTATTTATTGAAAAAATAAGTAACCTTTATTAAAACAGAAATAAATAGAAATGTAACTTTCATAGAAGAGTATAATTAAAAAAACGTGGGTTGGACTCCATTGGAAGCAGTGTAGGAAACCTGCAAGACAAAAATGAAACATAAGTATGTGTGCTATGTGGAAGAGGTAAAGAAAGGTAGTCCGAATGAAAGGACCATAGTGAGAATGGAAGGGAGGGGGAGTGGGTGGAAGGGAGAAGGGGAGGGAGAGTCAAAAGAAGAGAGGGAGGTGGAGACAGAGCGTCGGCCTATTGCACCCAGCCCTTAGTGTTTACCCATCACCCATTTGTCTAGGACGCTGGGGTCTGCGAGAAAGAGTGTGGTTCAGCAAGTCCTGAAAATGAAATACATGAGGCCAGCGATTATGGGCCATATTATGAAGGAAGGGCGATAACATTATCGCCGCTTTAGCGGCAGGAAACTGCTGCTAAAGCGGTGATAAGGGGTTGATAATATGCCCTTTTGAATTCCCTTAGAAGCCCAGGTTCTGGTGTGAACCTGGGCTTCTATGGGAATTTACAAGGGCATATTATCAACCCCTTATCGTCGCTTTAGCGGCAGTTTCCTGTCGCTAAAGTGTTGATAATGTTATCGCCGTTGTTTGATGATATAGTCCTACATTATTAGCTACGGGAAAATCATTTGCATGCACCTGCGCACCCAGGGTGCTGCACCCCAACCCCTTCCCCCGCACTGTGCTCAATTGTAGGTCTTGCACACCAAGGCTTCACTGCTCACCTGCCACCACTGGTGTGTCCCACGACGTGTTGGTGCAAGCTCCTAGTCCAGGGTATGTTTGTATGATAGACCAGGTCTTCTTTTGGGGACGGTGTCTTGATACCACGATGGAAGGTGTCAGAATGCCAGGGCATCATTGCAGGGTCAGCTCCCGCTCCGCCCTTCTTGTGGCAATCAATGGAATGTCTGAAAAGGGAGAATTAATTTAATGGTGGAAACGTCCGGAGGTAAATGAAGATTTATTTCAAACTTGATAGAAAATAGGAGTTGAGTGCATCCTTCGTTTTTGAAGTACGATCTACCAACTGTTAGTGGTAATCGTGGTTCAAAGAGGAGTTGGAGTGCACGAGAATACACAAGGTTAAATAAAAATATGTTATGCCAACCTTCACATACAAAGGAACAGAGCGCATGCTAGAAGCATAATGTGCGCGTACACTTAGTAAGGAGCTCACTAAAGTGTCCTAAAAGCCAACGCCACGTGTCTGTAGGGCAGAGCTGCCCGCTGGCTCAGGCCTACAGTACGGTCCAACAGGTCCTTAAAATTAGACCGATGTGACTGAATAAGGTCATAGATCACATCATTACGCACGGCAACATCGCTTTTTCGCACGTGTGCACTCAGGGTGATGCACCCCACCCCTCCCGCAGAACCGCCCTCAACAGGTGTCTGTAGGGCAGCACTGCCTGCTGGCTCAGGCTTACAGTACAGTCCAGCAGGTCTTTAAAATGAGACAGAGATGTGACTGAATGAGGTCAAAGATCACATCATAACACATGGCAATATCGTTTGTTCGGACCTGCGCAGCTAGGCTGAAGCACCCCACCCCTCTTGAAGCAGCGCGCTCAATTGGAGGCCCTGTGCACCCAGGCCGCTCTGCTTACCTGCTGTCATTGTTGTGTGAGCAAACACTACGGGCAACAGTGCTCACAATTCAGATGGAGTGTTGATTGCAGGAGAGTGTACACCTCACGGATCCCTTTCGTAGACGACAGGCAGTAGGGCTCACAATTTAGAGCCCATGTTGATTGCCAGGATGGAGTACACCTCATGGATCCATTTCTTTTTTTTATTGCGCATTATGATATGCGAGGTGGATGCGGCAAATCATTTGATGCAGTGTGGAAGAAGGGGACGTGTGGCGTCATGGTTATCCTATTTATACGTACGCAAAGTGGGCTGGGCTTGCGTACACCAGGCCAGCGTAGGGGGTGTGAATAATTATTCCGGGGACTTGGGCATTGTTCAGTTCCTGCCTGGCCAGGAAGTGTACTTATGTGTGTTTCTTTTGTAGTTTTGACCTCACAGAGTGTGCAATTTAGATTAGTCTAGCATGTGTCAGAAGGGCGGAAACTATCGTTAATGAGATGGCATGAGATGGCATGTGATCAAGGATGTGCACTCTGCCCATGGCTGATGATGCTCCTTAGAGCCAGCAATACCCAGGCCGAAAGGCAGCACAATAATGTGCAGACACACACACCAGGGGCATCGTGTAACATATATTTGTTTTTTGATGGAACGTGTGAGATGCATGGCAATCACATGTGGAAGGCTAATGTACAGCGCATGAATATTGATCAAGATGATCGTTGCATGTTGTGTGTAGTATATACAGGAAAACACTTTTCAAAAAAGCTTTCTAAGCAGAAGAGGTGTCTCTCATCAAACGCTGTAGAGAGAATGAGTAAAATGGGTTGGGTCGTACAACTGTTACAATGGGAAATGTTATGAACCAGTCAAATGCTTTTTTTTAAGGTCACATGGCAATCGCTCACCGAGCGCGCATGGAGACCGCACCCGACGCGATTTTGACAAAATATATCTATCATAATATAAGTTTATTACAATTAGAAATATATAAATGTTTAAAATAATTTAGATTTTCGCGTGCTCTCATATACTGTTTAAAGTTATTTAGATATACTTTTGAGACCAAAAAAATAAAGGGAATGGCGTACATGGCGCAATACTATACTTCTGTGACGTAAGACAGGGCCTTGCAGCGTGTACTCGTCGAATACGCAACGAGCAGCAGGCGCGACCCCATATGTACATGACTTAACACGTGGCTTGGTGCTGCGTACCCGTCGGATACCAAAGTAGTACCTGGGGTGACTTCATGCGTATATGATGTTACGCGGGACGCGGTGCCACGAACTCATCGGATACAAAATGTGCATCATTTACGAGTTTAGCAAATTGGCAGAAAGGATTCGTGTGGTGATGGAGCTTGGTACGCTACCGGTATGGGAGTGCAGTTTTCTCCCCCCAACAAAAATATACATATTTTTGGGGGAAGAAATAAACATTACATGATTTTTAAAGTTAAAAACAAGAAGTATAATAGAGTTCCAAAATATTTAAAAATATAATAGAAAACATATAGGTTTTATAAACATTAAAATATGAAATCAACATTTAAAAAACATTCGAAATTCACTGAAAAAACCATAGGTTTTACAGACATTATAGTTAGGAATTAGCATTTAAAAAACCTTAGAAATTCACAAAAAAAACATCGGTTTCAGGGACTTATAATTAGTTGAACATTTGTCTCATATAAAACCAGAGAAGTTCGCCTGTTATAGTTAGTTGAGCTAACTATAACACGCGCGCCCGCAATGCACTGCTGATGATGTCACATATTACATCACTCATGACATGGTCAGTGACATCACTCATGACATCACTGATGACATCTCAAATGACATCACTGATGACATCACTCATTACATCATCCACGTGACAATCTGATGCACATACTGATGCTCTAATATAAACTTTGATACACCCATTCTAAAATGCTGACTGCTATTTTTGAAACCATACACAGAAGAATGCCATATACTACATAGCACTCACTATTTCCCAGGTCTACACACACATCCAGTCACTTATACATGTAGTTACTCATCAATAGAGGACTATAATATGCACTTATACATCTATACATGCAGTCACACGTTGCCACTCATCCATAGAGTTACTCACACGCCTAGTCAGTAATGCAAAGAATGAAACACATACCCATTTAATCATGTATACAGTTATACACACCAACCTCGTTCATTTTAGACATACCAAATCACGTATTTATACAGATACAAACACATATTTACTGTCTTATACAATCACTGATAGAAGCAGACACTTATTTATACACCCACTCTTTAAATAACTTAGTCTCACGTATACTCATTTATATACTCCAACACTCACATATAGTGGCTTACAACATATGTAGTTAGTCACAGATATACCACTGAGACATTTATTCACTCACCAACACACCCATAGACACACTAACTCACCCATACAGCCCTTTCCAGGTGCACTTTTTAATCCATACAACCACTGAATCACCCACTCAAACATCTATGCACAGACTCATACACCCACCCACCCACACAGACACTCAGGGACCCATACAGATACTCAGACATCAATCAATAACCTATATAGCCACTCATGTAGGTATTCAGCAACCCATGCAGTTGCTTACACACCAATGGAGAGACTAATACAGACTTTTACACAGTTTAGTCACTAACCCATGCATTCAGTAAGACACGTTCAATCACTCACTTATACAGTCAGTCCCATACATACAAAATAATTCCTTTAGGCACTTGTAAATGCATTCATTATTCAATACACTTTTGCATATATATATAAAACATATTTACATTTTATAGAAACACACATTCACTGGATGATGTCATGAGTGATGTCATGAGTGATGTCATTTGAGATGTCATCAGTGATGTCACTGACCATGTCATGAGTGATGTAATATGTGTCATCATCAGCAGTGCATTGCGGGCGTGCGAGTTATAGTTAGCTCAACTAACTATAACAGGCAAATTTCTCTGGTTTTATATGAGTCAAATGTTCAACTAACTATATCGTCCCTGAAACCGATGTTTTTTTTAGTGAATTTCTAAGGTTTTTTAAAATGCTAATTCCTAACTATAACGTCTGTAAAACCTATGGTTTTTTCAGTGAATATACATATGTATATATATATATATATATCTTCTGAATTCCCAATCTCAAACTTCTTACGAAGCAGGCATGGAATCCAGCAAGGTGCGAGAATTCTTTTTTAAAATTTCATTAAGTGTTGCCCATTAGTTATACAGAGGCCACTGCCCCGTCCATTATGTGTTTTGACCATTCACACAGGGTTTTGATCACATAGCGCGCTACATAGATTGTTGGCTTTTTAAAGCCTCAAACACCCACATGCTACTGATAGACTGACATGGAAGACATACTTGTATACTTTGGATTGCAAAGAACCACTTGCAACAGAAAACCATTAATGTAAAGCTGGTTCTTGTTCACAAATATATACAAAACAAAGCATATTCTACATTGTACTACCTAAGTTTCAAATGAACCCTTGTTGTAATGAGAATATGTCACTAAAATCACTTGTATTTCATTCTTATTCAGAAGTTTGGTACACATTACGGTATCCTGTTGCATTTTAATTTCCAGAATGTCTATAGTTTATATGTACAATGGTTTAATGTCCTCAAGTCTCATCATTACCTAAAGTGCCAAAGTGCTGATATTGTACAAAGATAGCGTATAAAGTCGTCAAAAAGATATTTACATAGGAAAGCCTGACTGTGCATTTATTCTCTCATTATTAGGTCATAAATGCTGTTCTAAAATCATTCGCAGATGAAAAATGCTGAGGACCAAAAGTGATATTCATACAATTCATACAATTTAATAAAATATGTATAAAAATTCATATAAAACTCATCATAAAAAATTGTATAGGTCCTCACTTGTGTTCAGCCCATTAGGAATCTTAGTGTCCAATGCAAGAATGTATTTGGATTCTAGTTGTCTAAACAGTTTCTCTCTGTTACCTCCTCTCCTTAAAACTGGTATGGCTCCTATAACAAAATATTTAAAATCGGTAAACTTGTTATCATGTACCAATTTAAAATGTCGGGCTACAGGATAGGAAGGGTCAGAATTCACAATCGCTCTCAAGTGATGTAAAATTATTGTGTGGACTGGCAGTTTATCAATGTCCACGTATTTCAGACCACAAACGCACTCGAGTACATATACAGTGTACTCTGTTCTGCATGTCTAATGACCTTTGATGTTAGCAGGTTTATCCATAAACGCCGGTGTGTAGCGAGCCATAACTATGACATACTTATAGGCTCTACAGGAGTTGCATTTAAAAAATCCATTCTTGGCGGATAACCAGTTAGTGTTTGGGCTCACTTCGGAGCTGTTTCAGACTAATGAACTGACCATGGAAGGAACTCGTCTAAAAGTGACCATTGGTTTGGCTGGGAGCATTTGGCCCAATGTAATATCTGTTAGCACATAGGCCATTGTTTTTTTTAAATTGCTCTAATTTTTCTCACCTATCTACTAAACATAGTAATAAGCCTGGTGTTATCCAAGTCTTGTGATATGTTACTCCCTTCCGCATTGCCCACTTTGGAATTATTTGGAGCCCTAAAAAGAATCGACTCCCTTGTCTTGGCATTGGCTTTCATCCTAGATAATTTCAAACCTTTAGGGTCATAGTTCTGCATTATGAACCTCTCAGTGGCCTCTAAATGACAAATTATCAAGTCGGCATTCCCCATGTGGTATAGTGACTACGAGGCGTTGTGGATGTGAGCTTGTGGCATGGAGAATTGAGTTTCCTGCTGTTATCTTCCTGTGAAGCTTAGATTGAATCTGCCCTTCATTCATGTGTGCTAACACATAAAAAACTCAATTTGACTGCTACTGATTTGCGCTGTAAATTCTAGATTCAATGAATTGTGATTGAGTTTTTCCACAAATGCGGCTGCACTTTTATCTGATACTCTACATATATATAACCTACTGGGGATAGCCAGTAGATAGATATAGCTAGGACCAAAGCTCCCATAGGAAAAGCGTTTTTGTTTTGCCAATAACCTTGGCGCCGCTTGACGAATTCTCGCAACATTTTCACTAATTTTCCCTGTTTATGTTCAGCTGCTGTGTTAAAAGTTTTACGGTGATGCAACAAGTGGGGGCTGAGAGGAAAGGAGAGTCCCAAAATGAGTTTTTCCCATGTTATGTTTAAGCAGATTTTTTATTTTTTGAAGATGACTACAGCCAGTACTGCTGAACGGAATGACATTAAATTTGGAAGAAAGCTTGATGTTGGTCCAGAAAGCATACTTTTGTGATTTGGTGTAAATACATTCAGTAGTTTTTGAATATTTAATTTAAAAATCTGTAGTTATCTGGGGACTCGAGTCCTTGCAGTGGGCTCGCAGATCTTACTGAAATTTTCTAACACTTCAATCAGGAAATGTTGGCAGCTTGAAGCTGAGTCCCAACTAAAAGTAAAACATCAAGAATATGGTGGGGGGTTCCCACAGGGACCTGCTCCAGGGGGTTTAAAGTAGTTTTATTTTTATTTTGCCGTGAATTCTCTAGTGGATCCACAGATCCACAGGACAAAAACCACACACAGGTTCCTGTGCATCTTTGAAAGAAGCTCCTGGGTGGGCCAAAACCCTGGGGTATGATTTTAATTATCTGGGGGTGCCCATTCGGCACTCCAGTGCCCCAGGGACTGCCACCACCCTGTGGAAACAAACAGTAAAGTAATGCTGGGCGACCCACATGGCCCACCGCAGCCCCGAGGACTGCCACCCCCTGGGGCTATTTATTAAATAGGTGCAGGGGAGACCCATATGGTCTCCCCCACAGCCCTGCGGACCTCCACCTCCTAAGGGCTTTAAGTATAATGAAAGTGGGGAGCAGCGTGGATCCCCTCATAGCCCCGGGGCCGCCACCTCCTGGGGTATTAAACTTAAATGATGTGGGGGGAGTTATGCACTTTGCACTTTAAACTGTCGAAGGATGGGTATTGGTACTGTTTATGTGTGTAATTATCCACATTGTGAATAAGGTGGAGTGAGGAAATATGTGTTATCAGTGATTTATTATTGTGAAAACAATGTGGATGTGCAAAATTAATTGGTGAAACTATATATGTTGATAAAAAAGAAAAAGTTCACCATTATTTAAAATAATATTAATTCCACCTGAAAAACATTTATGACGCGAGTCTGGAGCGGGGTATTCTCCCATTGGACCTGAGACTGGCCTCAAAAGTAGTTATCCGCAAGCCGGGTAAACCTGTGAGCAATTGCGGCTCATATAGACCCATCTCTTTGATTAGTGCGGAGGCCAAGGTGCTAGCCAAACTTCTTGCATCCTGCTTAATCGCAATCCTTCCATCTCTGATCCATAAAGACCAATCAGGATTTGTGCCAGGTCGGAATACAGCCCTGAATATTCATCGTGTTCACAATGTCCTGGGTAGGCAGCCCTACCTGCAGGAAAATGCAGTTATATTGTCCCTTGACGCCGCCATGGCGTTCGACTCGATAGAGTGTCACTACCTTTTTCGAAGTGCTGGCAAGGTTTGGATTTGGCCCAAGATTTCAACAATGGGTGGCGTTGCTATATACTGATTTGTTGGGGCAGGTTAGAGTGAACAATCATAAATCCCGCACGTTCGCTCCACAGAGGGGGACCAGACAAGGATGTCCCCTGTCCCCCTTACTGTTTGCGTTGACCCTCGAACTGCTGGCCCACTGGATACGACGAGATGTCTCCATAAGGGGAATGCGATGGAGCGCAGACACAGAGGACACAATATCACTATATGCCGACGACATCCTTATATATTTATATATTTAGCGTCCCCCCGAACATCCATCAACAGTTTGCTTAACGTTATTACTAACTTTGGTAAATATGCGGGTACACTATTAATTGGCCCAAATCCGTATTGTACGTATTGCACGGCCCTCCGCCTCGCCTACCCTGTGGCTACACAATAGAACTGGCATCTGAAGGCTTTAAGTACCTGGGCATTTTCGTCACCCCAGATCCCAAATTGTTTTATGAGATTAATCTTGTGGGCCCCCTTAAGCGGCTACAGGAAGATGTTAAGCGCTGGAGATCGCTGCCCCTATCCCTCCTGGGTAGGGCAGCCCTATTTAAAATGCTTGTGCTCCCCAGATTCTTATATGTACTAAAAAACTACCCATTCCCTATAGCTGACAATTATTTCAACACTATAGAAGCGGAGCTCAGGATCTTGCTGTGGGGGGGGCGGTGCCTCGTATCGCTCTTCAGAAGCTCACAAAGGGATGGTACGATGGGGGGATTGCTCTTCCAGATCTACGCCTTTACTACGGGGCCTCACAAATGGTGGCATTTAACCACTGGATCTATGGATCGCCTATGAACCCAGCCTTCCACCTAGAACACTACCAAACAGGACGAGAGGGATATTTGGGAGCTCTTTAGAACTAGGTTCGAAAATGCTGCTATATAGGGCCTATGGCACAAACCATCTATTTGGCACAAGGCCACCAAATGCCTGGGGTGGGCGGCCAAATTCACAAAAGCCACGCCGTTGTGGTCAACTCAACGGTTAGCATCACCTTGCTTCCATACAGGCTTTGACAAATGGGACACTATTGACATTACTAATCTCGGATATTTGGTCAGCAAGGGGAAACTTCTCACCTTTAAAGAATTACAAAATAAATATGCACTTGCACAAGGAGAGGTTTTCTGGTACCTACAGATCCAACATGCTCTTCTCACACAAGTTCCAGACCTTCCTTCCTTGCCAGACTCTTCCCCCTATAGGACCGTGTGCTCTCTGAGCCATTCTTGACAAAAGCCATCTCGTGTACCTACCGTAAACTTTGCAATAACCTCCCTGACTCTTTTCAAAATCTTCGAGACCATTGGCAGACTGACGTAGGACTATTCGACGACAAAGACTGGCAGACCGCATTAATGTCACCCCGGGAAAGAGTGATAAACCATTGCTTCCGCCTGATACAACTAAAAGTACTTCACAGGTCCTATTTCTCCGGAGTGCTCTTGGCCAAAATAGGTAGCCGTGCAGATGCGCCATGCCTTAGAAGCTGCGACCAGGATAGTACTTTTTACCATGATCTGTGGGAGTGTCCCCAAATACGGTCCCTGTGGGACAGGGCAACCAAGAAAATGACAGACACACTGGGTAAACATATTCAGCTGTCGCCAAGACTTGGAATCCTCAACATATGGGAGGCCACAGACTTAACAGAAATTGAGCAGCAATGGGTGGCATTGGGATATCTGCTAGTGCAGCGGGCTATAGCGATGCAGTGGGGATCCACCACGAAGCCGTCAACGATTGGATGGGTTGCAGAGATGGATAGATGCATGAATGCAGAGAAAGAAGTCTATAAGCAAAGGGGATGCCCCAAGAAATGGGATAAAAATGGGGAGGGTGGAATGCTTTTAGAGTTGAAATATGTACCTCTCCCACTGAAGATATGGCAATGAGGAGATCCTGATTTAGCAACCTTTAATCATTAACATTTACATTGTGACAATGCTAATGGACTATATCATATGACCCTTGAACTTCATTGTGATACTGTAATGATGACTCTGTTCTTTATTTTAATAAAAACTGTTTAAAAAAATAATATTAATTCAAACAATGTGTTTAAGAAAACATAGTCAGAATTGTAACTATGTAAAGTTTAATGATTTGGTCACTCATGTGTTTATTCACTCAATAATAATATTCTTCTTTTTTTTTCTTTTGTCCAAATTGGCGCAATTGTATTTGATATATGTGAAAAAATGTAACATATGTTGTTTAGCAAATGCCTTAAATAAGTATATTGCATTGCTGAAATGAATTGATGAAAGCAGATTGAACTGCTTAACAAACACTGCACTGGCACTTTAAGAGTTCTGAATAGAAGAAAAAACACAAAATGGCATTGGGTATTTGTTGTGAAAAAGACCGCGGTGGCGGTCGAAACGTGTTAACCCTAAGCCACAATAAATCTGTTGAAAGTGAGCCCGTACGTGTTGTGACCTGTTTTTTTACTCCAAATGGGTGTGTTGAAGTATGGCTTTGAGAAGCCAGTGAAGAAATCCAACACGCCTTTCTGGTTTGGAGCACAACGGTTACTGGAGTGTTATGATGAGATTGTATGGCATACACACCGACAGTGCCCCCCAGCCGAAACAGAGCATATTCCCTCGGAAAACCGGGATCCGGGAGTCAGAGGACCACTGTGAGAATGGTGAGAAGAGCGGCATGCGTTAACAGGTGCAGGGTAGGGAGGAGAGAAGCATTTGTCTGCTCAGCGGGACATGAAATCAGACAGATAGAGTGGCGAGATCCTTAGTGTGAAATGAATTCAAACTGGCTCAAAGCAAGAAAAATGGAGGTGGATAAACTGTTTAGTTATGCAGAAGTTTACGAAGGAGTCAGCGGAAGTGGCAGTAGGACAGTGTCGGACAGATCATTGGAATGCAAAGAGATTATGTACATATTAAAAAATTACATAAACAAGAAACTTCAAAATAGTGGGAGAGCAAGTTTCTTCAACATTACTTGGATGTGGGGTGCATACTTAGAAGGCTACGAATTCTCATAGCCCCAACATACGAAAATCCAAACCCTGGCATGTTTAAAGACAGGGCTGAAAATAGTGCTGATTCTTCAAAGCGGATTTTTACCATAATAATAAAATATGCATTTATAGACCGCAATGTCCTCCTTAGGGAAATTGAAGGTTTGAAAGAGCAATCAAGCGAAATACTTGAGAAAGAGAAAATGAAAAAAATTGGAGGAAGAGATGCAAGGACAAATAATCAAATATGAACAAACTATTAAAGAACGGATTAAGCTGGACTATCAGACGGGACAGATCTTTTCTTCCTCAAGGAGATTCGAAAACATATGACATCATAAATTGTCACAAGTGGGTAAATCAAGAAGGCAAACAAGACAACATGACATATCTAACTCTGACTTAAGTTCAGAAGTGGAAATAGATAATGAGGAGGTGCGGCACATGATCAAGTACCCACAGTGGAAGACGAGTGGCGTTTTTTATGCTGGGACCACAATCTGAACCTCTGCCCCTTGATGGAAAGTGGTAGAAATCCACGAGGGGAAGCAGGTGAAGAGGAATAGGAAAAACAGAAAATTCAGTCAAAAAAGGAAACATTCGACAAAAGAAGAAGCAATGAATGACAACACCAAATCAAACATTTGAAATGTATCTGATACAGAATTACGTTTTGAAGAAACTCGAATTTTATCATTAAGATTATCATATTGTGCCACAACAGAATTGGACTATGCACAAACAAGAATGTATTGCTTTAAATTTATTAGATAACTGAAATTATGTACATTTTTTAATAATAAGAATGTGGCTATGATAAGTAATTCACAGGATCAGGCAGGAAATGCTAATCTTGCCGTCTCTGACCATCAACTGTGGGGTGGCGTTCTGTGGGACCATCTATTGCTCCAGGGGGGGGGACAGAAGACCCCTTAATTTGTCAAAGAAAATAATGTTCTCATGTCCCTGGGACCTCGCCGACCCAGGGTCGTAATAATATCAATCAATCAATCATTGGCATTTATAAAGCGCGCTACTCACCCGTAAGGGTCTCAAGGCGCTGGGGGGGAGGGGGTTATTGCTCGTACAGCCAGGTCTTGAGCTGCCTTCTGAAGGAGAGGTGATCCTGTGTTAAGCGGAGATGGCTGGTGGAGAGAGTTCCAGGTCTTCGCTGCGAGGTAGGAAAAAGATTTGCCTTTGGCGGTGGCTTTGCGGATGCGGGGGACGGCTGCCAGGGCTTGTCCGGTCGATGGTAGGGTGCGGGTGGGTATGTAGAAGGAGACGCGGTGGTTGATGAGTTTGGGTCCTTGGTTGTGAAGGGCTTTGTGTGCGTGGGTGAGGAGTCTGAATGTGATCCTCTTGTTGACTGGGAGCCAGTAAAGCTTTTCCAGGTGTCCGGAGATGTGGTGGTGGCTCGGGACGTCCAGTGGAGTTTCTTCTGTAGTTTGATCGTGGTGCCGGCGTAGAGGGTGTTGCCGTAGTCCAGGCGGCTGGTGACGAGGGCGTGGGTGACGGTCTTCCTTGTGGTGGTGGGGATCCAGTGGAAGATCTTGCGGAGCATGCGAAGGGTGTTGAAGCATGCCGATGTGACTGTGTTGACTTGTCTGGTCATGGAGAGGGAGGAGTCCATGATGAAGCCCAGGTTGCAGGCGTGGTCGGTGGGTTGGGGAGTGCTGCCTAGGGCGGGGGGCCACCAGGAGTCGTCCCATGCGGTGGGAGTAGGGCCTAGGATGAGGACTTCCATCTTGTTGGTTTTGAGTTTAAGCCGGCTGTCCGTCATCCAGTCCGCTACTTCCTTCATTCCTTCGTGTAGTCTGGTTCTAGCAGAGGAAGGGTCGTTGGTGAGGGAGAGGATGAGTTGAGTGTCGTCTGCGTAGGAGATGAGGTTGAGTCCGTGTTTGCGTGCGATGTTTGCCAGGGGCGTCATGTAGATGTTGAAGAGGGTAGGGCTGAGGGAGGATCCTTGTGGGACGCCGCAGATGACCTTGGTCGCTGTTGACCTGAAGGGGGGGAGGCGGACTCTCTGAGTTCTTCCGGCGAGGAACGAGATGATCCAGTCCAAGGCCTTGCCTCGGATGCCGGCGTTGTTGAGGCGCTGTATCAGTGTGCGGTGGCATACCGTGTCGAAGGCTGCGGAGAGGTCAAGGAGTATGAGGGCCCTTGTCGGTCAGGGATCTGATGTCGTCCGTGGCTGCGATGAGGGCGGTCTCGGTGCTGTGGTTGCCCCTGAAACCGAACTGCGAGGGGTCGAGTGATTCGTTGGTTTCGAGGAAGGTAGTCAGTTGAGTGTTGACAGTTTTCTCAATAACCTTTGCTGGGAATGGGAGGAGAGAGATGGGTCGGAAGTTCTTGAGGTCTGTGGGGGTCTGCTGTCGGCTTCTTGAGGAGGGCGTTGAGTTCGGCGTGTTTCCAGCTCTCGGGGAAGGTGGCGGTGGTGAAGGATGTGTTGATGACGTCTCGGAGATGGGGGGCGATGATGTTGTTGGCTTTGTTGAAGATGTGGTGGGGGCATGGGTCGGCGGGTGATCCTGAGTGGATGGAGTTCATCGTGCGGGTGGTTTCTTCGGTGGTGATCGGGTTCCAGGCGCGGATGGTGGTGCTGTGGGGGTTGGGTTCTGGTGGTGGGTTCGCATTTGTTGTGGTGAAGCTGTTGTAGATGTCGGTGATTTTGTGGTGGAAGAAGGCTGCGAGGGAGTCGCAGAGGTCTTGTGAGGGGGTGATGGCGTTGTTTTCGGTGTCGGGGTTGGAGAGTTCTCTGACGATGCCGAAAAGTTCTTTGCTGTTGTGGGAGTTGTTGTCAAGTCTGTCTTTGAAGGAAGATTTTCTTGCGGCGCGGAGGAGTTGGTGGTGTTTCCGGGTGGCGTTTTTGAGGGCTGACATGTTCTTGTCGGTCTGGTCGAGGCGCCAGGTTTTCTCGAAGGTGCGGCATCATTTTTTGGAGTCCTTGAGGGTGGAGTTAAACCAGGAGCTTCTTTTGTGGTTGGCTCCGTTCGCTCGGGTCTTCAGGGGAGCCAGGATGTTAGCGCAGTCAGAGATCCAGCTCGTGAGGTTGTTGGCTGCTTCGTTGGGGTCTGAGGTGCTGGTGGGCGGGTTCTGGGAGAGAGCTGATGTGAGTTGGTCGGCGGTGATTCGGTTCCATTGTCTTCTCGGTGGTTGTTGAGCATGGTGGTGGGTTGTGGTTTTCCTGTAGCTGAAGTGGACGCAGCTGTGGTCCGTCCAGGAGAGTTTGGTGGTGTGGTTGAAGGAGATGTGTTTGCTGGAGGAGAAGATGGGGTCGAGCGTGTGTCCGGTGTAGTGGGTGGGGGTGTTGACTAGTTGCTTGAGTCCGAGGTTGGAGAGGTTGTCCAGTAGGGTGGTGGTGTTGTTGTCATTGTAGTTCTCCAGGTGGAAGTTGAGGTCTCCCAGGAGGATGTAGTCGGCGGAGGGGAGGGCGTGTGGGCTGACGAAGTCTGCGATGTCTTTGCTGAAATTGGTGCGTGGTCCGGGGGGTCTGTAGATGAGGGTTCCTCTGAGGGTGGTTTTGGGGTCGCTGTGGATATGGAAGTGGAGGTGTTCAGCGTCGGAGAGTGTGTGGTCGGTGTTGGTTGTGATGCGGATGGAGCTCTTGTGGACGATGGCGATGCCGCCTCCGGTGCGGTTGGTGCGGTCTTTCCTGATGATTTTGTATCCGTCAGGGAATAATAGAGCAGCACGGAAGCCTGTGCTTCTCTTTTTTAAAAATTTTCAGTGGGAGATGTAGCTCCAATGTGGTTTCCACCAAAAATTCAAGAAAATAAATGCTTTTTTAGCCGTGCGGGGTCCCTGCGGAACCCCCCAAAGAGACCTAGGGGATTAGGGTCTTCCTACCCTGCCCCTTCCTTTTTTTTGTTTCTGTTATTCGGCTCAAGCCGAGTCACAGAATGGCTCCCAACACTTCCTGGTTTGAAATGTTGGCAGCCAATCAGATCTCAGTACGAAATCAGGAGAGGTCGTGGATCCTTCTCATCCCTATATTTTCAAATTTAAATTTCAGTAAATATCTCTAAAGCTTTACACCAAATGCCAGAAAGGCACTTCCCTGGACAAACACCTACCTTCCTGCCAAATTTGGTGTAATTCTGTTCAGCAGTTCGGGCTGTAGCTGTGACTACATTTCCTATGGAAATTAACATAAGAAAAACATGTTTTGGGCCCCCCTCTTTTTCTTGGGGCCAGCTTGATGAATCACTATTAAACTTTGAAGACAGCTGCTGAAGTGAACGTCGTGTTTGTTTTGAAAATGTCATGAGGATTTGTCAATGACATCAAAGTTTTAGGCAAATGATAAAATGCTATTCCTGTGGAATCTAAGTCCTAACTATAACTACCTACTGATGAACAGCGCAGTAGGTAACATATATTTATATTGTGTATTTCAGTGTGTCTCAAAGTTTTTTTTTAACGTGAAGTAAGATGCCCATCACAGTGCATAGTGGGGGTGGGTTTGAATACACGGCGTGGCCCAGCATTGTGCTGTCCCCACCCAAGCTTGTTGCTCCTACCCGCCTCCACCTTGCCATCCATTGTCAATGTCCCTGCTTCCTCATTACATATGTGTGTGGCCATTGTCCTGCCTCTACCCTTCCTGCCCTAAACAGCTAGTTTTCTGCCCTATCCACCTCCTACCTACCCAGCCCCTCCCTCCTGCCCTGCAAGGTCTGATGTGCTGCCACCTCTCTCAATTTAGCTTGATGTCTCAGTGTTACCCAATTCTATGCAACATCATTGTCCTCATGCTTAGCCTCTCTGCTTAACTTGTTGTCCCTAATCTCCTTCCCCTTGCACTGTCTGGTGTCTGTGTGCATGGCCCTACTCCCTCCTCCTTCCCACTATATTCCATGGACCTGCCACCTTCCTATCTACTCTGAGTGTTCTGTTGAGCTGCCACTGCCCCTCCCACCTGCCTAGCATGGTCAGATTGGTGCCACCTGTCGCTGCCACTTACACCCGACTGTCCAAGTTCCATGCCCCTATACCCTCCCACCTGTCCATTTTACTGCAACTCCCTTCTGCCCTCCAGGCTCTATTGTGTTGCAACTGTTCCTACTGTCTGCCCTACATGGTCTGTGGTGAAGTCCCTTCCCCTGTCCTCTTTTGTCTGTGTCCAGCCCTTACCCCATCCTTCTGTCCTCCATGGTCTTTTGTGCATGCCCCTGCCCCCTCCCTCTTGCCCACCATGGCCGTTGTGCTGCCACTAACCCTCCAGCTTGCCATTCATGGTCTTCTGTGCTGCCCCAGCCCCTCCCGCCTTCCCTGTGTGGTCAGCTTGCTGCCCATAACCCCCTCCTGACCCCCTCCCACCTTCCTTCCATTTTCTCTCTGTATGCCATTATAGTCTCACTGTTGCCCTGAATTCCAGTGCCCATACCACCTGCCCTCCATGGTCAGCTTGCTGTTCCTGCTCCGCACTCTTGCCCCCTGCCCTCCATGTCCTATGCGCAGACCACTATCCCCGCCCTCTTGCCGTGTTTGGTCGTTTGTCGTTCCCTGCCCCCTCCCTTCTGCCCTTCATTGTCTGTTATGCTGCAACTGTCCCTCCTATCTGTCCGCGTTGGTCAGCTTGCTGCCATTGCCTTTTTCCCCTCTGCTCTCTGTTGTCCATGTGCATAACCTCTCTATTGCTTTCAATGGTCCATTTGCTTCACTGCCTTCCCGCTTGCCCTTTGTGATGTAATGTGCTGCTGCAACCCTTCAAGGTCAGTTTGGTGCACTTGCCCATCTCTTTCCTGCCCTCTCTTATCCAAGTCCGTGGCCAACTTGTTACCTCAGCACCCTCTCCATGAGAGCGTCTTATTCCCATTGAAATTATGGTTAGTGCTCTAAATAACAAAAATGACGACACAGTTCTCAATTAGCAACAAAGCACTATTAAATAATTTGCTATCTTTATGTTTTTCTATCCAGTTGGTCACTTGATTATATGTTACACTCAAGGGAGGGGATGTGGCCAGTGCTGCAGACTTTTCAACTGGGGAACCAGGTTCGAGTTATGGTGTCACCTCAACATCCTGTGATTCTGGGCAAATCATTTAATGCCTAAAACCAAAAGGAATGTGTTGTTGTGTTATGTAACTGGTGCTCATGTAAAGCACTCCTATATCTTTAGGTCAAGTCCGCGCTATATAAACCTGCAAAAAGACAAAACAATGAAGTGCTTTGCACTCTTCTATCATTGGGCTATACTTGAGGTACATTGGGGTGATTTGATGCTATATTTGGGCTCTTTTTTCTCTGGTGGGCATCTTGGGAGACTTATTTGTTATGAAGCTTCCTAATGTCATCATTCACTGCAGCTTTTAATTTTTTACTGTGATTCCATCAAGATGGCGTTCATTTGTGCCACACCTTTGGCATAAATTCAGTATCTTAGGGCTCTAGTTGCTCATTAGAACACTGTAGTAAAACTTCTGGTCACCAGGGAGTTAACTGACTGCTTCTGGTGTTGAAAGTGCATGTTTCAGTCTGCATGTGAACATGTTTTCAAAGTGCATGTCAGAATATTTTAATGACATTGAAGAGGAAGATATTGAGAACTCACTGAAAATGCGTCCTAATTTTTCTTTCTACAGCACTAACTATACTACAGCACTAACTATAATTTATATTACAAACGGAACCCCCTCATTTTGTTCCTTTCTAAATTAAATGTTTTAAGTTTCATCAGTTTGCTATAATTTTGTCATAAGTAACGCCATTAGTGCTCTAGTTGTTTTTTAGACCACTCTGGGAGGCTGCAGAAGAACACAAGTGAATCAACTTCCAGCCTTCATTTTCATATGTGTTAAGACGGCAGACTAATTAAAGGTTGATCACATTTTTTCCACAGGTTACAGCCAGATGTACTGCTCCTCACAAAAGTAAGGCTAATCTAAAGGCAACATTCCATGACATCATATAAATATCACAACAGCATTCTATAACTATTACATCATAAATTAAACTACATCTAATTGGTCATTGGAGTCGGTGTTCACCCATTATACATGTGTAGTGTGAGCGTCTGTGTTAACAAAATATATTATGAAATACAGATGATATTTTGTACATCTCCTTTCTTTCAAATAAAACACAACTTAATAGAAAACAAAATCATCAAATCACTTAGGCTGTTTTGTCATCCTGCCGGAAGCCAACAATCTATTGCGTTGTAAAACATAGGTCCAGCGGAAGCGGTGTCATTTGTTTATAGCCTTTTTCACAACATTTTCTTTATGCCATAACCACATTTTGAATATTTACTATATCAAAGAGTTTGGACCCATAGAAACTCTATAACCACTTACAAATCATGAGGTCCTCCGATGGACCTTTGAAAGAGCTTATAGGGACTCTGAAAATTAGAGACTGATGCTATTTCCTCCATGAGGACCTGTAATGAAGAAAATGCCTAACCAAGACCAATAGTCAAAACACATATCATGTCAAATATTATATCAATAAAGACAGACTCTGAATACTTATCAAGATTTTGGTTTATCTAATTCATCAAATATGAATGGTCAATACACAAACACATTAGAAAGTCAGTACTTTTGTTATTTCAATAATCACAGGTAAACAACAACAAAATACAGATCATAGTAAAATAATCAAATATCAATAACTAGCGTGAGGAGAGAAAGAAAGAGACACAAAAGAAAATATACATTGCAATTTCTGCATGCTATTCAAGATTCCTACGAACCTAAAGATCAATGAACTAATGCACAGTGTGCAATAGTCTGAAATGGCCAGCCCTTCAGCCGAAAAGGTATAGCTTGTGCAACATCACCAACCGATGAAGTGCAAGGTAATCAGTAAAGTTCGTTCAGGCAAGGAGTCAAAGTTCGGTCCGAAAGCATGCCACGCCCAGGATTGCAAGGATAATAGCCAGCCAGAGTAGCATTGAGAGTGCAGCAGCAAAAGCCTCTCTTCTCATCATCAATCAGCTACTGCCCTGTTCTTTCCCCAGAAAAGGAATTATGGCCCAAAATGTTCACAATTACAGCCCCCAAATGTTTAGTTTTCACAGTTTTACACAATTCTATTGGTTAGGATTCATGTGGTGATCATTCTCCAGGCTAATTCATGTAGAACTTTAACAAGATAGTCCTTTGTTTATTCACAACATGTAATTTCACCTCAGATGTAGAAAGCACATCAAGACTTCTTCATATCCATTTGTTTGCTTCCACATCAGCTTGCAAAACAGTTGGCACAATTTTTCATAAAAAGAAATACTCCAACCGAAAGAAGGAAACTCTAATGATATGATATAGATGACCAAGGCTAATAAATCAGCTCTTTTTCAGAAATAATGAAGGACAAACTACATTCTTCTGAGGCCTTCATTAGTGAGAAAAAAATTACACTAGCAGGTTTTGAGGCCTTCACAATAAAACCACAAATCTTCATTTTCTAAAGAATAATTCACACTCTCATTAATAATGAAGAAAAGATAGAAAAAGCATAAAAACAATATAAGCTAAAGCGTCATTTCAATTCAACTCGTAAACATCGTCTGATGAGGATTATTCAAAGAAGACAGCAATCACTTTTCTTTTGATAACTCTTTATTATCAGAGAAAACATAGGAAAGAAAATTCTTCCTTAAGCATTTACATTATCATATTTTCTAAACTCTACTTGCAAATTACTTAATACATTATTACCTATGTTTATTATTTTCCACACTGTTAGTTATCCTTATTAGAACACACTTAATTAGCAGACTTGATCAAGCAAAATTATTCTTAAATAATCATGCTCCATCAATTCCCCATCTGATGGTGAATCAAGCCATTACCCAATCTACATATTCTGAATACGATCTGATTATCTCAGAATGCAGTGTTCTCATTTGCTTAGTCTAACACCCTCTACATCTCTTAATACTTTGTTACAGGCCCCCATTTTGTCTTCTAACTCTATTTCGTCTTTTTTCATTTTTCTTGTTCTTCACTTTGTCTCCTCGGTTTTGCACTTACAACATCAGAATTACAATTGGTATGCCAGTAGCAATAGCAATTATTCGTGTTAGTATTTGCCCTTACAAGCTGTTACTCTGTAAACCAATTACCTATTTAGGAAAAACCTTTACCAAGTTTATCCCATGCACCATCAATGTTTAGTTCTGCCAAATCTTTACGCAAGCGAGTAATGTTACTTATGTAACCCTCCAAGTCTCTCCTTTTGTCAGGGATATAAGTGCAACATTGTTGAACTTTCAGCATACTACTGACTCCACCCTCTTTTGCCAATAATACATCTAAGGCAAGCCTATTCTGAAAAACCATTGATCTCTTGGCAACCATTTCAGAATCAATCATTAAGAACCCACCAGTAGTACCCTTTGATAAACGATCAACCACTGTAGATCATTTCCTAATTTTAAGTGAGTTCAAAATCACTCCCACTGAAGGTATTAATGCACCAAAAATATCACCCACAATTTCTGAAGCACTTATTCCTTTTATTCTGTGTTAATTTATTTTCATTGGTTCCATGATTTTCACTCACATGATAGATTTTAGGAAAAACTATACTCATATAACAACATCCATACCAATGTTGTGGCAATCTATAATAAGCATTTTTACCACACACCTAATAAACTCCAGGATAAACTGGATCAGTGCCTCCTCTTAATCCCTAACCTCCCGTAATTAGGAAGGTATGTTCACATTCACTAGAACCAGTGAAATAATTGTTATACCCTAGTTATTTGTCTTAATAAGCAAAGGGTCCTCTTGTTATGCCAATCCAGAGTCTCATCTTACTAAAGTCAAATCTGGGTCCCCCTTAGATGTAATTCCCGCAAAAGTCTCCTCCCGACTAGCGAAACAGCTAACCACACCCATCTGCACCATCCTCAACAGCTCTCTGAGAGCTGGCAGACTCCCTCCAGAATGGAAAGCAGCACAAGTCGTCCCCATTCGTAAAAACCCCCAAATTCCTGCTTCTGAGCTGTCAAACTATCACCCCATCTCTCTGCTCCCCCTTCAGAGCAAACTCCTTGAAAAACATATAAACAGACACTTGTCTGACTTTGTGGATACCTCGCATTGCCTGGACGCCTCCCAGTCTGGTTTCCAGGCCAAACACAGAACCGAGTCCGCTCTGATAGAGGTAACTGATAACACCAGAATGGCCCTGGACAAGCGTCAGGCAGCACTTGTAGTGCTGCTTGACTTATCTGCGGCATTTGACACCATCTCTCACCAAATCCTTCTGGAGAGACTCCAGCACATCGAGGTTCTAGGGGTTGCTCTGAAATGGCTGACAGACTTTCTAACAGATGGAAACCAGACACTCACTTTGGGTACTTTTACATCTAAGACCACCAAAGTTACCGAGGGAGTACCCCAGGGCTCCTGCTTGAGCCCTACCCTCTTTAACATTTATGTTGCTCCCTTGGCAAAACTAATGAGGACCCTGGGGTTTATTCCCATCTCTGATGTGGACAACACCCAACTCCTACTCACCTTTGATAAGTCTAATCCTAACATACAACTCACCTTCTTGGAGGGCATGAAGACCATCGCTGCCTGGATGAGAGCTAACTTCCTGCAACTTAATGCCGAAAAGTCAGAGGTCTTGTTTGGAGATTCAGCAATGAGCTGGTCTCCCAGCTGGTGGCCGGAGGAGCTGGGATCTGCTCCCACTCCAAAAGGAGTGGTCAAGAACCTGGGAATCCGGATCGACCAGAATCTTACACTTGAAGCACACGCCACTACCACCGCTGGTACCTTCTATCACACACTCAGCCTTCTTAGAAGAGTGTTTCTCATGCTACCATCCTCCATGAGAAAAACACTGATGCAAGCTCTAGTGTTAAGCCGTCTGGACTACTGCAATGCACTGTTAGTTTCGGCCAGCAAGGCTTCATTAAACAAGCTGCAGGTTTTCCAGAATATGGCAGCCCGACTAGTAGAAAATGCCTTCCCCCAGAACGACCTCTACCCCCTTTCTTAACAAACTCCATTGACTCCCCGTGAGAAAGCGGGTGAAATTCAAGATTTGCTGCACAGTCTTTAAAGCCCTTAATGGCCTGGGGCCTACCTACCTATCGGACAAACTGTTACAATATACCCCCTCCTGGCCCCTTCGATCAGGTTCCAAGCTACTTCATTGTACTCCAAGAATCAAAAAGGCTTGGTCGGGTGGCAAAGCATTCACTTACCTTGCCCCGGCCTTCTGGAACGAACTCCCCCTACCAACTACGCGACTGCCAGAGCCTTCCCTTTTTCAGGAAACTGTTAAAAACGTATCTCTTCTAAGGTCCACTTATTTGACTGTAACATGCTGTCCCAGCGCAGAGGTACCCCTGACGTGGTGATTCGGGCGCTATATAAATTAATAAATATCAAATATCAAATATTGCAGCACGTCTCGACTTTCTTATAATCACCCTTCCTATGAGCCCACGGATGTATATTAGTCTTGTGTTCTGCAGCTTTCCTCTTAAACTCTTGTCGCCTATCTTCTACTGTATATATCTCTACACTGCGTAAACTACAAGTCAGGTTGTTTCAATGTGCATGTACAGTATTTATTGGCTTAGTAGTATGAATGAAATCTCCCATGTACTCTGCATCTTTTTCACTAATCACTATTTTCATATTATTTTTAATAGGAACTTCTGAAAAACTAAATCAAAATTAGAGTAGAAGTATTGAAACTGCCCTTTACCATTGAATAAACGTGTTAGTACACTATTTGAAATTCCACATGTTAAAGGAAGGTGGTAGGTCACCCCTTCTGACCCAGACAATGGTAATTGCCTACACACATAACAATCTATTGCATCCATAGTATTGATGTATTCATATAAAAGTTTAGTAAAAACATTTAGCGAAAAATCTTTAATAGAATTATCTTGGTGTAAGCCATTCCCTGTCAGTTTTTTAATATTATTCTCTGGATCCTCTTTAAGAACTTTTGCGACGTCTGTTATTGTATTATCATGTTCGTAAGTAGTTTTGACTTACACAGGATACATAAAATAAGGCACGATTAATATTAATACTAACCAGAAAACAATATTATAAAAATACATGAAAAGCAAACATTAAGACATCTTTGCCTATTTAGGCTTTGATGTTGATTACCACTCTCAGTTCTATCCATTTTATAGAAATGGAAAAATATCAAAAATGTCAGAGCTTTCTTTTATTAGCAAGATTTGTGTACCATACACTTTTCAAGCTTCAAGAGCTTTCTTTTATGAGCAAGAATTGTGTACCATGCACTTTTCAAGCTTCAGGTCACGGCCTTATTTTCAAATCTGCTCTCTTTTTTTATGGCACCCCTTTTCTCAGACACAGCTCTTGTAGGGTTGCTCATATGATGAGTTACTTCTTGAACAAAATGCAATTAATTATTTCCCCCAATCACTTGTACTTGCACTTGTAGCAGCCAAATATGTCCATTCAGGTGCTGGGTATCTTTGTCTTAGAACAAGTGCTCTTTTTGTTCTGCGTACCGCGTTTTCTTCTCCGTCTGTGTCACTTTGTTCCGATTGACTAGAGACTTCAACTACAGTTGCTGGAACCTTCTCATTTAAAGTATATTTCAACTGCTTAACTCCTCCAGGCATTTGTCACATTTTCTTGTTCGTTTCCAGAAACATTGTCTATTTCACTTGATTCAAAACTCCGCTTAGCTGATTTCCTTTTTTCTTTTTCTCTGTCTTTTTCAGGGACCAACTCTCTTTCAGTTCTGACAGTGACAGTGTTGCAAGACCCAGTAGCTTCCACCCAATTTACTTGATTCTCAGTCTGTTCAGGCTCTCTTTACTCTCTTTGTTCACCTTCAAATGACTGTACTTTTCAGTGGACATGGGAATCGACGAGTGTGAGCAGCGTGAATCCAGTTAGGCAACCCACCACATTTAACTGCTGTTGTTGTCACAAGAATCACTTGATATGGCCCACACCAAGGAGGTTCCAAACAAAACTTTTTTGCATGTTTTTTGATGAGCACCCAGTCTCCAGGGCTCAAATCATGTGCTTGTTCTTATTGGACAGTAGTAGAATTTCTCCAACCTGGTGAGACACAGAACGTACCACGTCAGCCAATCCTTTACAATAATCGAGCACTAAATCATCAGTTATGTTCACAAGTTGATTTGCTGGGACTGTTGGCTGCCTCATAGCCCTTCCCATCCCAATTTTGTGTGGGGACAGTCCAGTTCATCTGTCTGGGAAACGTTTGTTCAATTTAAAAGGGAGCACAAATCATTCGAATCACTTCATTATTAAAGTGAGTTCCTCTATCAGATTCTAACGAGACTGGAAGTCCAAATCTTGGTATAATCTCTCTAAGTAGCAGTTTAGCCACAGTTAGGCTGTCATTACGTCTTGTTGAGTATGCCTCAACCAGGCGTGAAAACAGACACACAATCACTAACACATACCTTAATCCATGGCAACGAGGCATTTCAATAAAGTCCAACTGCATACAAGTAAATCAACCTGCTGCTTTTCAAATTTGAGCCATACTAACAACAGTGTTCCTCCCTGTATTTTGTTGGTGGCACGGTATGCGTCTTAGGCAATGACTCTAAATTTCGGGTTAAACCATGTCTGTTTGAAAGGCCTAATCATAGCATCTCTGCCTACATGTGTTAGACATTAACAAACCCCTGCCATTTGTGATAACAAAATGTCTGGCAGCATTGGTCTTCCATCCATATAAACCCACACTTCATCTGCTCTGCGAGTACTTCCTGCTTTGATCCACTCTTTTCTTTTTGTTTCGCTAGCTGCATCTTGAAATTCTCAAATTTCTTCCCATGTGTCAACAGGCGAGAACATCAATTTGCATTCTGCTTGATCAGAATGTTCTATCAAATACTCCCCATTCATTGTATATGAATTTTGAGCACAAAAATGTGCAATTTCGTCAGCATATCTGTCACAACCAGATTTATGTGCTGGACATTTAACCACCCCAATTTGGGCAGGCAATTGTAGTGCCATCAATAGATCTTTAACACACTATCCATTTCGTATGGGTGAACCCAAAGAGGCTAAAACCCCATGTTGAGACCGCAATTGCCCAAAATCATGGCCCACCCCAAACAATATTGACTATCCGTAAATATGGTTACATACATTTGTTTTGTAAGACAACATGCTCTGGTCAGCACAATCAACTCTGTCACTTGTGCTGAACTCACTCCTTTCAACCATGATGCTTCAATGACACTTGTCACTGTACAAATCAAATATGCTCGTCACAAGGTACCCTCAGAATCTCTCAGACATGATCCATCCACAAACAAAATAAAATCAGATTCAGGCAATGGGGTATCCTATATGTCAGGTCTGGGTTTTGTACACAATTCAGTCACATCCAAACAATCATGGTATGCTTAATCCATCACCACTTCACAACTTGGAATTGGTAACAAGGTAGCTGGATTCAAACTCATGCATCTTGCCACAGGCACATTTTCCTCACCCAAAATCACTTGCTCATATTTTTAACCGACTGCTTGTGAGATGCTGTGTGTGAGTTTGTGTTAACAAATTCTCAACTGAGTGTGGCACATACACTTTTAACAGATGTCCCATTACAATCGTTTCACTCTGCTCCAAACTCGTACAAATAGCAACAACTTCTTTCAGACATGCAGGTAAGGCTGCAGCTGCAGGGTTCAATGTGGCTGAAAAATATGCCACTGTACGGTGTGCTGTTCTGTGCATTTGCATTAGAAATTAAAGTGCACAACCATCGCGTTCGCTACGAAACAGTGCATAACCCATAATGAAGTCTGGCTTCCCCAATGCTGATGTCGACACAAACTATCTCGCAGTTCAAGAAATACTTTCATGCATTCATCACCAAGATGTACGGGATCTGACATGTCTTAGTGTGTCAATCTTTGTAATGGCTTGGATATCAGTGAAAAACTTGTGATCCACTGCCTGCAATGCCAACCATTCCCCAAAACATTCAAACTTTTGTGTGCTTGGTGGATTCATTTGCAAAATGGCATTGATCCATTCTTGAGACACTTTCCTGATTCCTTTTTCAATGTTATGACCCAAATAAGGAAATTATTTTTGGCAAAGTTGTAATTTTGCTGGTGACACTATGCCCACCTACTGCCAAATGCAATTGTATCAGCAACACATGCTTCTTTCATTCCTGATGCAACCAATAAGTCATCAATGTACTGCACTAAAACTGAATTATTAGGCATTACCAATGACTTCAAACCTTTCTTCTATATCTAATTGAAGATTGAGGGGCTCTCTTTATACACTTGAGGAACTCAGCACCATGCTAAAACACGGCTTTAAACCCGAACGCAAATGAATATTGACTATCCCGATGCAAAGGTATCAAGTAAAAAGCCTTGACATAAATCAATCACTGAAAACCATTCTGCTTCACAAGGAATTTGATGAAGAATCACAGCCAGATTTGGCACTATTGGACAACAAGGTATTACAATTGATTTTACTCAAATCCTGTACTATTCTATATCTACCTTTAGGTTTGCAAATTTCCATAATAGGTGATTTGCATGGACTCCCTAGCATTTCCTTTAGAATACCTTGTTCAATGAACATTTCAATCACAGGTGTTACTCCTGCAATTGTTTCAGGACTCATTTTGTGACATGGTGTTCTCAGAAAATCTACATCTGGCTTAAGCACAATCTGAATTGGAGCTACTCCTTTCATTAAACCAATGTCCTTCCTGAAACATCCCACACATCAGACAACACTGTATCTCTCAGTTGAACAGGCAAATCATCTGCTGTAAATAAAGGATATAAATCATTCACTTCCATTCCCTGTCTTGCCATTTTAAAAATTACATCCTCATCGTTTGTATGAAATGCTGTTCCATCTGGCGTACATTAAATGGAGCAATTCATCTTGCACAACAAGTCCCTACCTAATAGATTAACTGGACTTGTATCACACACCACAAATTTATGTAAATCCTGAAATCCTCCAATCTGAACTTTCATTGGTTTAGTCACTGGAGTCTTAATCAATTTGTTCAAAACTCCTACAACATGGATACTTTCTCCCAAGAGAGGTAGGTTGGAAATTTCCACAGTTCTCACAGTGGAATTGGTAGCACCAGTATTTACGAGAAGCGAGAAGAAGTAAGTTTCTGTCAACCTCACCATCCACATAGGGACCACACTGATCTACCTCTAAGGATGCGCCAAACACGCACTCCTCCTCCCCTTCTCAGGCACCATCACTGAGATGTATCTGAATCATTCCCATCCAAATGCATCAAATATTGTGAATACACCTACCTGTACATTTGAATTTAATTGTTCACTTGTGTGCAAACTCATATTCGCATTGTATTTCTGATCTTGACCATTCATATTCTGCATCGGTGCTAGAGGTATCTGCTGACCCTGTCCTCTGCCAACCGACATCTGCTGGTTCTGATTCTGTTGATTCATTTGCATCTGATTCATTCCATTTACTCCTGTATTGCTAGTATGCTTCTACACTTTGCTTCCAATGCCCCAACTTGCCTCAAACGTGACAAGGAAACTTTTTTTTCAGTTCCTTCATATTACCACAACTTCTCCCTTGTGGAATCGGTATAATTTGCTTCACAGTGTTTCCATTTGTCACTACATCTCTTCTACCAGTAGTAGTCTAACCATTTCCCTGATATCCCTCTGTAAGATCTATATTTGTATTCAAGAATCCTCGTTTCTTTGCTGCTTTCATCTGAGCCAACATCAATTTCTCCTTTAACGTTTTATGTTGCAATTCAATATCATCACCCCAATAACGTAGAATTTCGTCAATCGTCTTGCTCTGCCAACAAAATAAATGATTTTGAATCATAGCACTTATTTCTGGTCTTAATCCATACACAAACCTATACTCAAAATGTCCCATATCTTTCTCAGTGATATTCTTAATTCCACTGTACTGTTTGAACATCTGTGAAAGCCTCTCATAGTATGCATACACTGATTCCTTTAATTCCTGAGTAGTTCTGTCTATTCTCACCCAATCTGTTTCTTTCGGTGAAATCTTTCCTTTCAAATACGTAATGACCTGATTATACTTTTTCATAACTTCTTCAGATGGTGCTCCTGTCTTTGTATCTCTTGGATATTCCTCTTTCGGCGAATCCACAGCAATTTTACACTCAACTCACAAATCAGCCGGAACTACAATATCAAACAAACCATCCAAATCCTTCCACTTCACGTTTGAAACCTTTACAACAAACCTCATCACTTGTTAGTATCATTACAGTGTTTTTTCTCTCAACCTTGGAAAATCATTTGTAAAGCATAATATATCCTGTCTCGACCGTGGTTTATGAACAAACCCACCTCCTGGCATTTCTCTCATAGGATATACTGTCACATCAGATGTTTCGGGTCCTGTCTCCCTCACAGGATACAGTGGGAAAGCCACTAAAGTCACTATGATATCCTCCTTCTTTTTTGCCCATCTGCCTTTCCCTCGAACCAACTTACCCCAACACTTTTTCCTGCAAACACTTTCCTGAAATGTTCAAACTCTCTAAATCATTGCCACTAAAATTGAATGTATACATCTTTTGTAAAGCTTTGGACTTATCTATGTCAACTCCATATGTTTGTGAAATTTCAGCAAACTTCTCATGTAAATTCCTCTCTCTTCATGTGATATTTTTACACATGAAAAGCAATTCCTCATCCCAACATTTACCTAATCTCTCTGGACTAATCGTTCCCAAGATCATTTCTTCCAAATCCACTTTTAACTTGCTCACATCTATGCAAGAGTTATTACTCTGCAAGCTACAACCAGGCGCTATTTCTTTTATCTATTGGTCTAGTTCTTCCGGAGAAAGACCTAACGATCTTTGGGTATCTTCACTAGTTTCACCTCTTACCCCTCCTGATGTAGGTACTCTTTTCTCAATCTGCAATGACCCTTTTGGAGCTAAATATGCACCTCTCTTTGGCGTTTCAACAGATTTTTCTGAAATATTAATTAATGGTTCTGATTCTTCTCCTGTAACTATATTCACATTTGCACCACTATTTTCAATCAATCCTTTACTATGCACATTCATTTTTCTCAAACCTGTATGAACTCCACTCATATTTCTATCTGGTATTTTTAAAGCATGTACTCAAGAAATTCTTTGTCTAATATTGTATAATGGAACAATTGGACCAATAGTTACAGGGACTGGCAAAACATCTGGGTTAATTGGTGTTACTATTCTCTACAACTCCTCTCTGTCTGGAATCTGATTCTGAATTAAGGGCATTTTTTCTTGTGTCATTTCTAGATGAACAAATGGAGCACTTGGTAAAGAGTTTGTCTCCACTAGATTCTGTTCCTCATGATAAGGCAGAGGTCTATTAATTAATGACATTTAAATATGCTTCATCTGTGTCATCAATTCCCTTAGCAAATCTTATATTTCTAGATTTTTGTTCTTCAACATTCTTAGTTTTTTCCTTACATTTTTATCCCCCATTAGTCTCAGCTACCATGACGGGGAACATCTTTGTTCCTTCAGCTATATCTTCTCTTCACATGTTCTTCTGCGCATCCTACTCTGAATATCTACCAACAATATTCTTGTTTCTAGTCTGATACCTTTCTCTTTCTCTTTTGTATGCCTCATGTTCCCATTCTTCAAGAGCTTCATACTGCATAGGTCTAGGATTAGGGCTCAAATTATTTATTTGTCTCCTTAAAAGTTCTTAAATTCTAGGATTTAAAATCCCATTACCTGGAAATGCTAAATCATCATCTCGTTCAGTATACTTCATCCTATTTTCTAACCATGTAAATGTGTAATAACCCTTTTCTGATTAAATGAATGAAGCAAAGGGTCCCTTCAGGAGCCACAGGAACTCCATCTCTAATGGGTACCAACTCATCTTTACTAAACAATTGTTTCACAATTTTAATAACTTCAGGATTATCTACTCTAAAATAAACTATTTTAGTAAAACAAATCTCCTACAAATCTTTTCCGTGTTATGATTCTCTGCTTTCAATCAAAATTATTCATGCGGTCCAATCCCAGCACAGTTCACACTAACCTACCTATACCAGTATGGCACCTAGTGATGATTTTTCAGCAATCGACCAATACTGCTCAGCACCTTGTGACATCAGTTTAACTCATGCGACTGACCATCTCTTTCGAATCAGTGTTAGCATCTTTACGAAGTCTTTAACAAAACAACCCCACTAAAAGAAAAAACAATAGAACCATACACCATGAGAATTCATTTACCTACAGCAAAATCTTGACTAGTGTACTTTTACCCTCACTCGAGTGAAAACATTCAGGACTTCTCCAGTTGCGCTTTCCGAAGTTAACTAAATAATCCTCACTATTTGCATTTTAAGATTCCCTGTACAAGTACTCACAATACCACCATTGCTCAGCACTGCATCAACAGCAGACAACACACTTAGGGGTCGATGAGGGTGGTGGAAGGACCGCCAGCCATGCGGTGGTGGTCCTTCTGTCTGCGAGTTTCCCACTGCCAAATTAGGATGGCGGGGGAATCGTTTCCTGACCGCGGTGGATGGAAAGACCATCCGCCACTTGTCCGCCAGAAGCAATCATTCAGATTGCCTGGCAGACGGTCCAGGGACCATAAAATGGTGGCAGTGCCTAGCAGGCTCCGTCCACCAAATTATGAAGATGGAATTTCAGGCCTTTCCATGGTGGTGATGCCGCCATGGAAAGGCATGTGGGGATTACTTGGTGTACTTGGGTGCAGTAAGGGTCTACTTGGGGGTACCCATGGAACCCCCTACATTTCACAGCACTACTTGGCAGGCACCATGTGGTGCCTTCCACGTAGTGCAGTGAAATGCACAACATGTTTTTTTGCTTCGCGGCGGGTGCTGCTGTGAGCAACATCCACCACATTGTTAAAAACCAAAATGCGACCACCATGGTGGCGGTCGCATCCAGTTTGGTATGCAGGACCGCTGCATATATTGCAGATGGTCCCGGTTTACCACAGGATGGCGGACGGACTTAAGTCCGTCCACCATCCTAATGACCCCCTTAGTGTATGCCACACTGAGACTGCCCTTAGGCTTTATCCCGGGATCTTAGGCCAACGACAGACCTGTTTCTTCAACTAAGGTCAGCGACAGACCACAACATAAAACTTAAAGGTACATTTTTACAGTCAGTCAATGTTTCTTAATTCCGTCTCTTCATTTCCTAGTATATTTAGTCAACTAACCATCCGATAATGCTACCAGAAAACTGATCCAGCGGAAGCAGTGTAATTTTTTATAATCTTTTTTTAAAAAGTTTGGTAATTTACTATACCAAAGAGTTTGGGCCCATAGAAACTCTATAACCTCTTACAAATCATGAGGTCCTCCGATAGACCTTTGAAAGAGCTAATAGGGACTCATATAACTAGAGATGCATGCTATCTCCTTCATGAGGACCTGCAATAGAGAAAATGCCTAGCCAACAACAATAGTCAAAATATGTATATCTTCAAATAATATATCAATAAAGACAGACTCTGTATACTTATTAAGTTTCTTTTATATGATTCATCAAATACGAATGGTCAATACACAAACACATGAGACTGTCAGTACTTTTGTTATTTCAATAATTATAGTTAAAATCACTACAACAAAATACAGATCATAGTAAAATAATAAAATTTCAATATCTAGCGTGAGGAGAGAGAGAAAGAGAGACAAAAGAAAAGATACATTGCAATTTCTGTATGCAATTCAGATTCTTATGAACCTAAAGATCAATGAGCTAATGCACAGTGTGAAATAGTCTGAAATAGCCAACCTTCAGCCGTAAAGGTATAGCTTGTGCAACATCACCAACCGATTAAGTGCATGGTAATCATGAAAGTTCTGTTTAGGGAAGGAGTAAAAGTACGGACCGACGGCATGTCACGCCCAGGATTGAAAGGATAATAGCCAGCCAGAGTAGCATTGAGAATGCAGCAGCAAAAGGCACTCTTCTCATCATCAAGCAGCTACTGTTCAGTTATTTTCCCAATAAAGTAATTATACCCCAAAACGTTCACAATTCCAACCTCCAAATGTTTCATTTACACAGTTTTACACAATTCTATTGGTTAGGATTCATGTGGTGATCATTTTCTAGGCTAATTCATCCGGAACATTAACAAGATAGTCCTTTGTTTATTCACAAGACGTCAGTTCACCTTGGAAGTAGGAAGCACATCAAGACTTCTTCATATCCACTCACTCCCTTCCACATCAGGTAGCAACGTAGTCAACACAATTATTAATAAAAAAGAAATACTCCAACCGAAAGAAGGAAACTCTAATGATATGATATATATGACGAAGGCTAATAAATCAGCACTGTTTAGAAATAAGGAAGGACAAAATACATTCTTCTCAGGTCTACATTAATGAGAAAAAAAATACCACGTTTTGATTTCTTCACAGTAAACCCACAAACCTTCATTTTGTAAAGAATGAATCACCCTCTCATTAATAATGTAGAAAAGGTAGAAAAAGCATAAAAACAATATAAGGAAAAACATTATTTCAATTAAACTTGTAAACATCGTCTGATGAGGATTATTCAAAGAAGAAAGTAATATAAGCAATCAATTTTCTTTTATTAATCTTTATGAGCAGAAAAACATTCTTCCTCCAGCATTTTCATTATCATATTTTCTAAACCCTACTTGCAAATTACTTAATACATTAAGTTTCTCTCTTGTTCATAGACATTTCTTGAAACACCAGTTTTCGACCTTCCGACATGCTTTCATTTGCAGATTTGATTTCTAAATTGTGTTGTGTCCCTTCTGTTCACATTTACATAAAAATTCCCCACATTTATTATTTTCCACACTGTTAGTTATGCTTATTAGAACACACTTAATGCGCATACTTGATTCAAGAAAAATTCTTCTTAAATAATCATGCTCCATCACCATATAACATGATGTTTTCATCCATCCTAATTTAATTCCTATTTACATCTCGGTTATCAAAACTTCCAACCTGACCTAGTGAAGACATTTCAGTATTTTGATATGAATCAACATCCACATTAAGTGGAACCCACCTTTGCCTTATTGCAAACTTCACCCTCCTTGAATATCATACTTCATCTAAAGCAATCATGTTCTTCTCCAGCCCACATGCATTGACCACCTTCACAAGCTTTGCTAAACCTATTGTTCAACAGAAGATTTTTTGACCCAGTTTAAATTTTACCACATCCTTTAACTTTTAACAAAACAGCACTTTTTGAGACTTCAATAACATTACATTTTAATTCCCCTTTTTGTACCTTAACTGTTTTTTTAAATTAACCAAATCTCCTTTTTCAATTAACTTGTTCTTTGTTCTGTTTACTTCATGGTACTTTTTGGTTAACTTCTGTGTTCCTATGATCTTTTGCTGCACATTAATTTGACTATCATCAATCTATTCACACTGCTTTTTTGCTTTAAACAAATTCTCAAACTTGGGTGTAAGAACCGTGTTACCTGTTCTTCCTTATATTAAATAAAATGGAGAATAGTTAGTGGTTTCATAGTATAATTATAACTATGAACCTTGTCACAAATATACTCTTTTACTGGTAAATGTGATGCTAAGGCTAACTGTAACCTTGCCTTTAAAAATCTATTTACACGTTCCTATTGACCATTAGAAGAGGGTCCATGCAGAGGTTAATTTTTCTTGTTTTATCCCTCATTTTTTCAAAATATTAACCATCTTCACAGATACTAATTGTGTTCCATTATCTGATACTAATATTTTGGATTGTCCTCCTATTGCAAAGATTTTCTATAAACCTTCAATAATAACTTCTGTAGTTTTATTTTGAATTAATTTGTACTGGATCCACTTCGTGTAGTAATCTGACAAAAACACAAGATATCTACAGTTGCTTTCTGAAACAGTGAATGGTCCTGAAAAATCAATAGCAATTTTGGGCCATGGTCCATCAGGAATTTCAACTAATTGCATTTAATGTTTGCTTGTTTTCAAATGTTTATCTGCTCTTAAGCCGAATTTCTATGGTTTTGGACGAGTGAAATGTGCAACTAACTATAATTTCCCTGAAACCTATGTTTTTTTCAGTAAATTTCAAAGGTTTTTTAAATGCTAATTTGTAACTATAACATCCCTGAAACCTATAATTTTTTCAGTGAATTTCATAGGTTTTTTTAATGCTAATTTCGAATTATAATGTTCAGTAAACCTATTGTTTTTTCAGTGATTTTAAATTATCATTCCATTCTCAACCTGGTGAAAACAGCTGATATCTCCAGTTTTCCAGCAATAGCTTCCGCAAAGAAAAATCGCTACAAATGAGAGCAACAATTGACGCTAATAATAATAATGAAACAGGTGATAAGCTGCGTTAGTAGTAGGAATGTAACATCTGCCTTTTACTGGTGTAAAGTAGGACGACTACCTACAGTGTGAAACGGAGCCCAGCCCAGAATCACATCTGAAGACCAACTCATGTCATAGAGCTACTGATCATGCACCTCCCACACCCAAGAAGGCCACAAAACCCACTGTCACAACCCTCAGGATCTCCCCCTGGACCACTCCCCCTACTACCACCGAGGCAGTGCACAACAGGACAGCAAACCTTCCAAACACGGCATGGCCCCTCAGCCACACAATAGCTGAATGTTGCGAGATGTGGCAACCAAACATGTGTGAAGGACGCAAGTCACCCACCAATAATAATGCACACAATACCAAGTGTAGCGGTGATGTGCTGGACAGATCTCACTATGCAGAGCACAAACCTCTCCATGTGTACATATACTGCTGGTGCTTGTAGTGTTGTGGACAGTGGATGCAACCATGTTTCCTTTGGCAGTGGGGAAGATCTTGGTCATGTACTTGTGTCGTCATCCCCTGTAAGCATAGCTCAGTGGGCTGGTCCAACGTACGCCACTCCAGCAAGTGTGAATAAATAGGCCTGGGCTCTGGGCGTGGTTCACTTGTGTGAAGGCCAACGCATCTGCCAGGGCAGCAGGCCTCCACCATGACCGCTGGCCTCCTCGACCCAGGCCCTCTGCGAACCCAGCAGCACAGCACCACAGACTTATGTCTGTACAGACTACTGCCGTTGATCTACACTGCGGACAGCAGGGCTCACAATTCATATCGAGTCGCGATTGCAGATAACGCAGTCCAGTACGCAAGACACATTGCTCCCAGTGCAGCCTCCCGGACCACGCATCATCGCAGAGTGCACACACGCTGAGCGCCAAAGGTACCACTAACTCAGTGCACCAGAAGTCAACACTACGTGGCCTTATTAAGACAAAAAACAGTGCTCCCAGTGCGGCCCTCTCGGACCACACATCATCGCAGGCTGCGCCCACGCTGAGTGCTTCAGGTGCCACTAACTCAGTGCACCACAAGTCACCACCACATGGCCTTACTGAGGCAGAATTCATTTGACAAAAGACATTGCTACCAGTGCGGCCCGCCCAGACCACGCATCATCAGAGGGTGTGCACACGCTGAGTCCTTCAGGTGCCACTAACTCACAGCACCATAAGTCATCGCCACGTAGCCTTATTAAAGCAGAATTCATCAGACAAAAGACATTGCTATCAGTGCGGCCCGCTCGGACCACGCATCATCGCAGGGTGCGCACACTCTGAGTACTTCAGGTGCCACTAACTCACTGCACCATAAGTCATCGGCACGTGGACTTATTAAGTCAGAATTCAGTAGGCAAAAGACATTACTCCCAGTGCAGCCCGCCCGGACCACGCATCATCACAGGTTGCACGGACGCTGGTTGTTTCAGGTGCCACTAACTTAGTGCACCACTTATCATCGCTGGCTGCACACACACTAAATTGCCAATAACTGTGCAGCTCAATTCAACGCCATGTGGCTGTAGGCCCTTGCTGACCGCTGCCTCTGGCCTACACTGCAGCCAGCACGGCTCACAATTAAAATTGAATCTTGATTCATTAATTACAGAGTCCAGTAGGCAACTAACTATAACGTCCCCAAACCTACACATTTTGACAATGTATTCCATACATATTTCATCTTTTGTTACCTACACTGCGGTCAGCAGAGCTCACAATTAACATTGAGACATGATTTATTAATAGCAGTCAGAATTGTACTCTATGTCCTCGGATTTTGTCAAGAGGAAGTGACAAAAAGCATTCCTCAATGTCTGTGCTGACTACTGCCTTCCATCTACATTGCGGACTACAGGGCTCACAATTCATATCGAGTTGCAATTGTAGATGACACAGTCCAGTAGGCAAGAGACATTGCTCCCAGTGTGGCCCGCCCGGACCACGCATCATCGCTGGCTGCGCATACGCTGAATGCTTCTAATGCCCCTACCTCTGTGCAGCACAACTCATGGACCCTTTATGATACAATATTTTGTGTATAATTTCACATCTGGTGCCCCTACCTCAGTGTACAACAAGTCATGGACCCTTTAAAATAGAATCTTTTGTGTATTATTTCACATCTGGTGCCCCAACGTTAGTGCAGCACAAATCATTGACCGTTTATGATTGAATCTCTGTGTCTGATCCAATGATTACTGTAGTACGTGCCCGTACCCAGTTCCCCTATCTACCTGTGTCCGTGTGTTCATTATATATGCAACATGCTGCACCAGGGCCCTTCCACATTACATTGTGCTCTGGACAGCGTATGAAACCAACTTACCTTTGACAGTGGGAGAAAACTTTGGTTATGTAACTTTGTCTTGGTCATTGTACAAGTACGTACGTAGAGACTGGATGATTAGAGTTCTGCAAGGAGAGTGTGTAGTGAATTTATAAGTGCGTGGGGATTGGCGGAGTGATTGTATAAGTACATATGTTGGCGCAGCCTAACTCCGACAACGAGCTTGTCTCTAATTGGCTGCCCTCCATGTCCCAAAAACTGAATTTTGGACTTTGAAAGGCCCTGTAATGCTACAGCTGCAATACTCCACTGAATGTGCAATAAACATTCACATCCACACAGATGTGTCATGTCCACCATCTTTCTTGTGTGGAGCTATGGATCAATGTAGGGTCAGTGATTCCCCGTACCTTCCATGTTGGACATGTTTTGGGACTTGGCTCACAGAGTGACACATTGATGCTTGCAACCCGGGTGATGGCAGCACTACAACAAGAACACCTGCATGGTGTTGCCAGATGTTTTAAGCATTCTCTAGCCCAAAGCCAACCAAAAAGTAGCCCAAAGTAGCCCAATATTGCTACTTTAAGGAAGGAGGGGCAGGGACATCGTCAAGCAGGCGGTGAATGCATTGGAATTGATGTTGCAGCAGGCTGCCAAGTAAATATTTGTCGAATAAAGCGCTTTAACATACTAGTTTTCTGGAGAGCTGTATATATATTTATAATCTGGCAACTAGCACAAACCAAAATTTTACTGCACAACCGGGAAAAATATAGCCCAATTGTAGGTGATCTTGCCCAATCTGAGCGGGCAGGCCGGGCGGCGCATCAGTTGATTCCTCATACAGCTCACGATGGAGCCACACCCATAGCTCCGGAGTCATTCTTCACAGCCTCACGCAGGACTGGCATACACCAGGCCAGCCCACTCTGCTTACTCTTACAGGGAAGGACAACAACGCTACATGGCCCAGATTTTCATTTTAGTGATCTGCTGGTTACAGGTCTAGTTGTCAGTATGCCACAGCCACTCCCTCATGGCTCGTATACACCCACAACACACCCATCCAGCACAGGCATCACAAGACACGTGCCCTACCAATAAAAAATACCGGGCGCACGTGCTCTACGTCATTTTAGAGTTGCTCCCACCGCATGCACTATGATGGCCCGTCCTGTGGTCCGGACACCTCATGTAGGCCAGAGCCATCGAACGGGGGGGCCTACCGCCACATGCGTGACCTCACTGGTCACTTAGTTAGTGGCACCGCAAAGACTGAGTGGGTGTGCAACCTGCGATGATGATAGGTGCACTAGTATGTCCTCTGCCATGGAAAAATCAAGACGCAGCACCAAATGTAAGACTTGCAGGCTTGCGGAGCGCGGCTGCATGATGTGGAGGGTGCCCTGTCCACGAAAAGGTGAGCAGTGAGTCGTGGGTGCGCAGCGATGAACAAATACGTCTGGGCGGCGGGAGTAGATGGGGTGTAGCAGCCTGGATGCACAAAGGCGGCACAGCGATTTAGGCGTACGCAGTCCTATATACTCTGCCATTACTAATTCTGTACTATGTTTCAGATGTGGGAGCTTGAGGGCTCCGCTAGGTCCCGGCACGTGGTTGGAGACACAGCGGTGGTGTAAAGGTGAGCTGTGAGGGTTTTGTCCACAGTATGGGCACTCACTGTCCCTATTCATCTATTCCTTTCTCTCCTTCACACTCTTTCTCTCTCTCTCTTCCTCTTTCTCACACTCTTTCTCTCTCTCTCTTCCTCTCTCTCACTGTTTTTCTCTATCTTCGTCTCTCTCACTCTTTCTCTCTTTCCCTTCTTTCTTCCTATCACTCTTTCTTTCTTTTTCTCCCTCTCTTCCGCTCACTCTCACTGTTTCTTTTTCTCTCTGTCTTCCTCTCACTCTTTCTCTCTCTCTCTATCTCTCTCCTTTGATGGTCGCATGATGCACAATCTTATCTTGCTTTTTGTCTAGCAGGCCTGTAATGATGTGTGGCCATCCTGCAATCAACACTCAACCTGAATTTGAGCTGGGCTTCGCAGCGTGTATACAATGGGTGAGGAGGTTTCTTTGCATTTGGTGGATCCTCTTCGACACAAGCCGATGGCGGAAGGTGAGCAGAGAGGCTTGATTGCGCAGCCGTGGACAGTCACCTCCGGGCAGTGGGGGTGGATGGGGTGCAGCAGCCTGGGTGCGCAGCAGCAGGCAGTCACATCCGGGCAGTGGGAGTGCATGGGTTGCAGCAGCCTGGGTGCGCAGCGACTGTCATACACCTCTGGGCAGTGGGAGTGGATGGGGTGCAGCAGCCTGGGTCCGCAGCGGCGGGCAAACACCTATGAACAGTGGGAGTGGATGGGGTGCAGCAGCCTGGGTGTACAGCAGTGGGTAGACACCTCTGGGCAGTGGAAGTAGATGGGGTACACTAGCCTGGATACACAAAGGCGGGACAGCAGTTTAGGCGTGCACAGTTGTATGTACTCATCCATTACTGATTCCATACTATGTTTCAGATGACTAAACTTGAGGGTGCACTATGTCCCGGCATGTGGTTGGAGACACACCAGTGGCAGAAAGGTGAGCTGCAAAGATTTTCTCCAGTGTCAACACTCCCGCTTTTCTCCATCTCTTCCTTTCTCTCTTTCACACTTTCTCTGCCTCTTCCTCTCTCTCATTCTTTCTTTCTCCCTCTTACTCTCTCTCACTCTCTCTCTCTCTTCCTCTCTCTCACACTGTTTCTCTCTCTCTTTTCCTTGTATCTTCCTCTGTCTCTCACTTTTTCTTTGTCTTCTTCTCTCTCACTCTTTCCTCTCTCACTTTTTCTGTCTCTCTTCCTCTCTCTCACTTTTCTCTCTCTCTTCCTCTTCCTCTCTCTCACGCTTCCTCTCTCTCTTTCTTCCTCTCTCTCACACTGTTTCTCTCTTTCTCTCTTCCTTGTATCTCACAATTTCTCTCTTCCTCTCTCTCACTCTTTCTCTCTTTCTTTGTCTTCCTCGCTCTCTCACTCTTTCTTTGTTGCTCTCTCTCTCCCTCACTCTTTCTCTCTTTCTCTTTCTCCTTTGCTGGATGCATGACGCACCATCTTATCTTTCTTTTTGTCTTGCAGGCTTTGATTCACAAATGGTCCAGCGATGACACGACATGGCTGTACATAGTTTTATTTGTTGTTGTTTTGTTTTAATAAAATGTTTTATATGTAAATCCATACATGACTAAGATTCTTATTTGTCCAACCTCACATGCATCTTCTTATTAATAATTTTAGAACCCAATTTTTTACGTTCCAGATTCCCTAACGTGACTGTCACATTTGTTTGTGGGGGTGGAGGTGAAGGGGGATGGCGGACAAGAAGTGTTAGCAGCCAATCAGAGGCAAGTTCCTGCTCGAGAGTTAGGCATTGTCCAGATATATATATCTTTTTTTCCTTTAAAATCTCAAAAACTACTGAATGGATTTACACCATTATAACAAAAGCGCGCTTTCTGTACCAAGACCTTTCTCCCTGCCAAATTTGGTGTAATTCCATTCAGCAGTTTGACCTGTAGCCTTGTCTAAAGTTTCCTATGGAAAATGCATTGAGAAAACACTTTTTCAGAGCCCCCTTTTTCTCAGCCCCCCCTTTAACAATCACCCTGTAATATGTCTTCGCATCTGGATGGCTCTGGTCGTGGGTGCAAATATCTTGCAATAAACTTGCTTTCAATCAACAACCAACCTTGTACGTCCTCAATACACCCCTAAACTTAGGTCAAATCACTTAAAGAGTATCATGAGACGACACTGGGGGCTTTTAGAATCAGATCCTATAAATGGTTCAGATGTAGGAAAAGTACCATCTATAACCTACAGAAAATCTAAGTCACTTAAAGATCACCTAGTGCACAGATACCACCAAACATCAGCTACCACCACATGGTTAGGAACGGCCAAGGGTTTCAGGAAATGCAATTTCTGTAAAGTTTGCAGACACAGTGAGAATCAGGACAGTTATTTTGTGGAACGGGACAGAAAAAAGAAATCAGAAAATTCATAACATGCACAAGTGATTACACTGTCTATGTCCTAGAGTGCCCATGTGGTTTAAAGTACGTGGGCGGCACAAAATTACAGTTCAGAACACGTGTGCTGCAGCACATGAGGGCGGTAACTAATATGGATTGTAGTTATCCTGTCGCAAGACATTTTCAAGAGAAACATCACAGCAATGCCAACTTAATCAAATTCTTTGGCATTGATAGAATCTTGCCGCACCCTAGAGGTGGGGATCGAGAAAAATTATTACAAGTCACTGAATCCAAATACATCATAGGGCTGAATACTAAAATCCCTAATGGTATGAACTATGGGGAAGAATTGGCCACACATATAGGCCACAAATGATATAGATGGTAAACATAGAACTTCCCAGTCTTCCAGAATGTTGATCAGCATAGCTGTTTTAACTTTGTGACATTTTTTTATATTCAGGGGATTTTTATGATACTGTTTTAAGATGGATGTGGGGATGCTAAAGTTTGAAAATGATATACATCTGATATGTGTAATCTGCTTTTGGTCCCATACGCATTGCTAGGCCTAGTGAGGTGAGTTTCTTTATTATTATGAAGGAATAATATTAAGTCAATCCATCATACAGTCTTCTCCCCTACATTTGTTATTTCCTTGTTTTTTCCTATCTTTATTCACTGTATGAAATATTATCACAAACAGCAGTAGGCCTGTGCCCTTGTATCACAGACGGTAGGATAATGCCATGGAATGTTTAAGAATGAAATTTTCTTGATTGATATGGTCACACATACAATATTGAATGAAATAAAAAAGCCAAAACCAGTATTTAATATTTGGTTAGACAATCTGCCTAAAATTAATTTATTGTGCATAAGTAAATTAATCGTTACAAAAAAGTTATTATGATCTGATAGTATTGCATTGGGGTACATTACCCTCATTTTGTTCGGCACATAGGCATTGATTGGTGACAATGCATAGGGATACAATACCCTTGTTTGATTAGATATATTTTATATATAATAATTTTTATGCCTGCAGTCATTATCATCCTTGATTGTATAATGGATTTAAATAACCATAAAATGCATTAGCGTATGCATTAATTGATTCAGACACGATATTCAAAATTTTTTAACTTTATGCATACATCGGCTGGTAGACACGTATAACGCATATCTACATATCAGAGCTGGCAGAGAATATTGAGGACCTCATGTGCACTCCTTGCAAATCATTGGGATCGAGAAATAATTGTATTTCAATTTAGTGATTAATTCTTGATATTTATTTTGATGTATTAGTGCAATTGAGCGCAATTGATGTGACAGTTTTTTGAAAATCTATTTCTGTAGAAACAAACTGTGGCAATTATTATGATTGTAATACAAAGCAGAATATTTTTTCACTGTCTATAAACATTGACTCGTATTTCTATGGGCAATAGGGCACAGGTCATTAACTTGACAAAGGCCTCGCCAAAACGCGTCGTTCTGTTTAGTTTGTGAGACAATACATTTCTATTGTTCTCGTCCTTTGATGAGCCGCTGGGACTTATTTCAGAATTCTTGGAGAAGACTTCCTTGTGGGAAATGTATTTAGTGGTGTTGTGACCGCTGCAGGCAGCGGCGTCGGAAGGAGGGTGAGCAAGTTTGTTTGGACATATATATATATATATATATATATATATATATATATATATATATATTATCTACTGGCGGTCGCCAGTAGATAGTTATAGTTAGGACCGTCTTTCCATAGGAAATCCGCAACATTCTATTTGGAATAACTTTGGCGCCGGTTGACGAATCCTCGCGAATTTTTCAAAATAGGTGGGGCGCTACGCTACGCTCCTACCCTGAAAGTCTCAGGGGGATTCGTCAAGCGGGGGCTGAGAAAAAAGGGGGGTCCCAAAACGCGTTTTCCCCATGCATTTTCCCATAGGACCTTTAGTCCGAGCTACAGCCCAAACGGCTGAACAGAATTACTTGAAATTGGGCAGAGAGGTAGTCCTCAGGTCAGGGATGTGCCTTTTGCAGGTCTGGTGTAAATCTGTTCAGTAGGTCCTGAGAAAATAGCATTTAAATCAATATATATATCTGTAAGCGCGATCCGTGCGCTTACGGTAAGCTTACCGTACGCGTACGGTGCCGTGCGCGAGCTCAATTCTGATTGGTGGTTACATGACTGTAAACATTCGAATCGGTCGAAATCAGAAAGTGTCGGCCGCCATTTTCTGTCTCTCGCTCTGAAAAACAGAGGTGGATAACGTGAAAAGGGGGCAACGAAGAGAGTTGCAGACCCCCTAGCGTTTGTCAGGGGGTCCACGAAGGACCATAAAGTACGAAAAATAAATGTAATAATTTTAAAAAAAAATCGCGGAGTGCGCGTACTGTAAGCTAACCGTACGCGTACGGTAAGCTTACCGTACGCGTACGGTAAAAAAAAATAAAAAGAATTAAGAATCACATTTAATATATAAATGTAAGGACCCCCAAGGGAGAAAAAAACAATTGATATTTTCTAAAAAATGGCGAGGCGTGCACGGCACGAAATGCGCAACGTGGGCGCTCGGTGCGCGAAGCGCACCGTGCGCGCATGGTGTGTGGACGGTGAAAAACCAGAAAAAAAAATTAAAAATAAATACATAACTTAGCATTTAAAAAACCGTACAAATTCACTGAAAAACCCATAGGTTTCACACACGTTATAGTTAGGAATTAGCATTTAAAAAACCTTGCAAATTCACTTAAAAAACCATAGGTTTCACACAAGTTATAGTTAGCTGTACATTTCACTCGTAAAAAACCAATGAAATTCCACGTTATAGTTAGATCAGGTAACTATAACTTGCGCGACCGCAATCCACAATGTGTCATTTCAGATGTCATCATTGATGTCATGAGTGATGTCACTGACCATGTCATGAGTGATGTAATATGTGACGTCATCAGCAGTTTATTGTGGGCGCGCAAGTTATAGTTACCTGATCTAACTATAACATGGAATTTCATTGGTTTTTTACGAGTGAAATGTACAGCTAACTATAACTTGTGTGAAACCTATGGTTTTTTAAGTGAATATATATATATATATATATATATATAGATATATATATATATATATATTACCTACTGGCGGTCGCCAGTAGGTAGTTATAGTTAGGACCACGTTTCCATAGGAAATCTGCAACATTCTATTTTGAATAACTTTGGCGCCGGTTGACGAATCCTCGCGAATTTCTCAAAATAGGTGGGGCGCTACGCTCCGCTCCTACCCTGAAAGTCTCGGGGGGATTCGTCAAGCGGGGGCTGAGATAAAAGGGGGGTCCCAAAACGTGTTTTTCCCATGCATTTTTCCATAGGACCTTTAGACACAGCTACAGCCCGAACGGCTGAACAGAATTACTTGAAATTTGGCAGAGAGGTAGTCCTCAGGTCAAGGAAGTGCCTTTTGTAGGTTTGGTGTAAATCTGTTCAGTAGATTCAGAGAAAATAGCCTTTAAATCAATATATATATCTGAGCCAGCGTACGGTGCGCTTATGGTGCGCTTACCGTACGCGTACGGTGGCGTGCGCGAGCGCGATTTTGATTGGCTGTTAGATCTTAGTAAACATTCGAATTGGTCGAAACCAGGAAGCGGCGGCCGCCATTTTCTCTCTCGCTCTCTGAGTTGGGCAGCAAAAACGATGCCAAAAAATGTCTAAAGAGGCAGTTTCTTGAGATCCTAATCACCCAGCATTGATATAGGGGTCCCCAAACAACCCCCAAGCCCAAATAATTTTTTTTTTTCGGAAAATCGCCGATTACGCTTACCGTACGCGTACGTTAAAAAATTAAAAAAAAAAAAATTATCCACACCCTCCCCACCCCGTGTGCAAATTGTCCCCGAAGGGCACCATTTGTGCATGGCTTATGAAAGATAAGAAATAAACAAAGAATACATTTCAGAAAGATGGGCATAATATGTCCCCCATGTGCGCACGGTGCGCGAAGCGCATCGTGCGTACATGGCCCATCCCGCATAACGTGGGCACGCGTTGCGCGCAGCGCACCGCGTGACCACCGTGCGTGCACGGCACTAACTGCGTAAAGTGGGCGCGCGGTGCGCGAAGCGCACCGCGTGCTCACTGTGCGCGCACGGTGCGCAAAGCGCACCGTGCACGCACGGAACGAACTGCGTTAACTGGGCGCGCACGGCACGAATGGCGTAAAGTAACTTAGCATTTAAAAAAACGTACAAATTCACTGAAAAAACCATAGGTTTCACACACGTTATAGTTAGGAATTAGCATTTAAAAAACCTTGCAAATTCACTGAAAAAAACATAGGTTTCACACATGTTATAGTTAGCTGTACATTTCACTCGTAAAAAACCAATGAAATTCCCCCGTTATAGTTAGTGCAGGCAACTATAACTCACGCGACCGCAATCTTCTGCTGATGACATATGTGTCTTTATGAAAAAAAAATATTTGTAATATATGTATAGCTAAAATTTAATGGAAGAAGACATGGGCAAATAAGTGTCTAAATACAGTATTAGCATCAGCAGAGGATTGCGGTCGCGTGAGTTATAGTTGCCTGTACTAACTATAACGGGGGAATTTCATTGGTTTTTTACGAGTGAAATGTACAGCTAACTATAACATGTGTGAAACCTATGGTTTTTTCAGTGAATTTTATATATATGTGTCTATATATATATATATATATATATTCACTTAAAAAAACATAGGTTTCACACATGTTATAGTTAGCTGGACATTTCACTCGTAAAAAACCATTGAAATTCCCCCGTTATAGTTAGTTCAGATAACTATAACTCGCGTGACCACAATCCACTGCTGATGACGTTACATATAACATCACTCATGACATGGTCAGTGACATCACTCATGACATCACTGATGACATCATCCTTGTTATAGAGTGGCGGTCGCACGAGTTATAGTTATCTGAACTAACTATAACGGGGGAATTTCAATGGTTTTTTACGAGTGAAATGTCCATCTAACTATAACATGTGTGAAACCTATGGTTTTTTAAGTGAATTTGCAAGGTTTTTTAAATGCTAATTCCTAACTATAACGTGTGTGAAACCTATGGTTTTTTAAGTGAATTTGTAAGTTTTTTAAATGCCAATTTATGTATGTATTATTATATTTTTTATATATCTATTTTACAATAAACTACCTATGTATATAGTTATAGATTGACTGTATCCTGTAATATGGAATGGCTCATTTAAAATGTTTTTTTTTTTAAACGGTTTTTTGCAAAACAAAAAAATGTCCGCCAGTAGATAATATATATATGTATATATATTATCTACTGGCGGTCGCCAGTAGATAGTTATAGTTAGGACCGTGTTTCCATAGGAAATCTGAAAATTCTATTATGAATAACTTTGGCGCCGGTTGACGGATCCTCGCGAAATTTTCAAAACTAATGGGGCGCTCTGCTCAGCTCCTACCCTGGAAGTCTCGGGGTGATTCGTCAAGCAGGGGCTGAGAAAAAAGAGGGGTCCCAAAACGCATTTTCCCCATGCATTTTCCCATAGGACCTTTAGTCGAAGGTACAGCCCGAACGGCTGAACAGAATTACTTGAAATTTGGCAAAGAGGTAGTCCGCAGGTCAGGGATTTGCCTTTTGCATATATGGTGTCAATCTGTTCAGTAGTTCCTGAGAAAATTGCATTTAAAAGCACATAAATATCTATAGCTGCGCACCATGCGCGCACCGTGCGCGCACGGAGCCATGCGCGAGCGTAAATCTGATTGGTGGTTACATGTCAGTCAACATTCGAATCGGTCGAAATCAGGAAGTGTCGGCCGCCATTTTGTGTGTTTTGTGTGTGACAGGGAAAAAGAAAGGTGGAGAACATGAAAAGGGGGCAGGGTAGAGAGTTCCTGACCCCTAGCCTTTGTCAGGGGGTCCCTGAAGGACCCCGAAGGGTGAAAAAACCATTTTATTTTTTTTCAAAAAATCACGGAGTGCGTGCACGGTGCGCGCACCCCGCAGCCGCCATTTTGAGTTTTAGAGGCAGAAGAGAGTTAAAAACACAAGTGGAGATCATTAAAAGGGGGCAGGGTAGAGAGTTCCTGACCCCCTAGGCCTTCTCAGGGGGACCATGAAAGACCCCTTAGGTAAAAAAAAAACAAAAACATTTAAAACATATCGCGGGGTGCGTGCGCGGTGCACGCACGGTGCGCACACGGCAGCAAAAAAAACATTAAAAAATTAGAATTAAAAATCAAGTTTAAGTGTTTAGATGTTGGTTGGCTCTAAAAAGAGCCGTTGTGTTCATTGAGTGTTTTTTTGTACCTACAAGTAAGTACCGATGCAGAGTCTAAAGTTCAAGAGGAAGACTCTGTAGCCTTCATCTGTGAAATGTACACCGTCTCCTCTATAAATGCCTTGCATGTTGTAACGCAAGTTGTTGTGGTATATAGAACCCATACCATAGTCTCTGAGGAAAGCAGAAACAGACTTATTGACGTGCTTTCTTGCTTTGTCAATCTGCGGACAATATTGGTTGGACCAGTTCCACTTTTGCCTTTGGCAAATATTAGAATATACAAAGGTAGTTTGTGGAAAAAGAGACATCAATTGCACAAAGGTGTCCTTAACAAGCATTTCCAGACCTACCCCAGTTAAAGTGCCTAGGTCATTTCCACCACAGTGCACAATTATAAGGTCAGGCTGTGGGAGATGTAGAAAGGATTTCACCAAAGGCATTAATTGGTGCCACTTTAACCCTCTCTGACCAATCCATTTAATGTCTACATTTGGCAAAGCAAGGTCTTTCACAATGCCTCTTTTTTCTGCATACTTTTCACTCCAGAAGACATAGCTATGACCTACAATCCACACTGTGAACATCTTTCAAGGAGATCTGGATGCACTCAGAAGATGTCTTTCAGTAAAATGGCAATATGAAAATAAAGATAGTTGTAAAATGGAGGCTTACATACTTTTTTTTAAATAAAAAGAACTCATTGGCTGTTTCAGACCATTCAACACTAAAAACTAGGCTGTATGTTTACATTTTTAAAAGCATGTTTTGTATTGGTTCAGACCTGTTGCTATGGTAGCCGGCAGAAGTCATGTTGGGGGTAGGGATCATTTGGAAAGGGTTGAAATTTGCAACCAATAGAAATATGTGTTTCCATTTGAAAACATGTGGGAAGCACTGTGATTTGAAGTTAACATGTATATGTGTGAAAAAAGAGAGTGAAAGATTGCCATTTACTGGTTCTGCTGAGAGGTGTACAGCTCAGAGATTCTGGCTCTGATAATCTGCTGTGTGAGTGCCACATTTCTTTCTCAACTAACTACTTTTAAAGGTGAGTTATGAATTTGAGAGGGAAACTATGTGATGCATTTTGATATGAAAAATAGAAATGTGATTCTTGTTTTAAAGTTGTGTTTTACATTTTATGTTTTGGAAGATATTTAACTGCCTTGAACTTGTAAGATATTATGGAGTATGTCTTCACCATAAGTTAAGGTGTACTGGTATCACCCAGGAATACTGTTTTCTGCCTAGAATCACACCATGAGTCTGTGTGCACAAAGGAATTGTTGTCAAAGATTTAATTTGTGGTGGTCTGGTTCTGTAAGACTTGCATTCGTAGGAAAGGGGCAGCTTGTTTTCTTGAAGTGTGATGGCTAGCATTCAGCACAAATCAATATCTCACAAATGAGAGGCAAATGCTAACACATTTGATATCAACATGGTAGATTTTCCTTTCACTCCTGCAATGGGTGAGGTAGTTCCTACATGTTCAAAACTCCAATTAACCCTTACCCCACATGTACTCTTACATACATCTCTGCAGTCTTCATGCAGTTGTGCAAGCGCCCATGCAGATCTCTTTTGCACCTGACAATACACAGTCTCCAGAAGCACGCTCTTAGCGCGCAGGCAGCTGCTTCTCCTGCACTCCCATGCTAAGTATTCAGCACTGTGTGGTATTTTAGATAGTAGTGTGTAACGATACCACATTCAACATCACCAAGGCTCATTTCCTTTGCTCTAGTCTAATCACTCACCCAGGTTCCACATGTTCATGGTCTCAAGTAGCTGTTAGGACATGTGCTCTTTTCTGCCTCTCTAAACTATAAGGAAAATGTGTCAGGCTGTAACAGTAATTATCACTTGCAAAACCACAGTAGTAAATGTGCTTTGAAATTGCCAATCAAATATCGTTTTCTGCCGAAAATCACACCATGAGTCTGTGTGCACAAAAGAATTGTTGGCAGAGATTTAATTCGTGTTGGTCTGGTTCTGTAAGACTTGCATTCGTAGGAAAGGGGCAGCTTGTTTTCTTGAACTGTGATGGCTAGCATTCAGCACAAATCAATATCTCACAAATGAGAGGCAAATGCTAACACATTTGAAATCAACAGGGTAGATTTTCCTTACACTCCTGCAATGGGTGAGGTAGATCCTACATGTTCAAAACTCCAATTAACCCTTACTCCACATGGACTCTTACAAACATCTCTGCAGTCTTCATGCAGTTGTGCATACGTCCATGCAGATCTCTCTTGCACCTGACAATACACAGTCTCCAGAAGCTCGCTCTTAGCACACAGGCAGCTGCTTCTCCTGCACTCCCATGGTAAGTATTCAGCACTGTGTGGTATTTTAGATAGTAGTGTGTAACGCTACCACATTCAACATCACCAAGGCTCATTTCCTTTGCTCTAGTCTAATCACTCACCCAGGTTCCACATGCTCATGCTCTCAAGTAGCTGTTAGGACATGTGCTCGTTTCTGCCTCTATAAACTATAAGGAAAATGTGTCAGTCTGTTACAGTAATTATCACTTGCAAAATCACAGTAGTAAATGTGCTTTGAAATTGCCAATCAAATATTGTTTTCTGCCTAGAATCACTCCATGAGTCTGTGTGCACACAGGAATTGTTGTCAGAGATTTAATTTGTGTTGCTCTTGTTCTGTAAGACTTGCACTCGCAGGAAAGGGGCAGCTTGTTTTCTTGAACTGTGATGGTTAGCATTCAGCACAAATCAATATCTCAAAAATGAGAGGCAAATGTTAATACATTTGAAATCAACATAGTAGATTTTCCTTCCACTCCTGCAATGGGTGAGGTAGTTGCTACATGTTCAAAACTCCAATTAACCCTTACCACACATGTACTCTTACGCACATCTCTGCAGTCTTCATGCAGTTGTGCAAGCGTCCATGCAGATCTCTCTTGCACCTGACAATACACAGTCTCCAGAAGCACACTCTTAGCATACAGGCAGCTGCTTCTCCTGCACACCCATGCTAAGTATTCAGCACTCTGTGGTATTTTAGATAGTAGTGTGTAACGCTACCACATTCAACATCACTGAGGCTCATTTCCTTTGCTCTAGTCTAATCACTCACCCAGGATCCACATGCTCATGCTCTCAAGTAGCAGTTAGGACATGTGCTCTTTTCTGCCTCTCTAAACTATAAGGAAAATGTGTCAGGCTGTTACAGTAATTATCACCTGCAAAACCACAGTAGTAAATGTGCTTTGAAATTGCCACTCAAATATCGTTTTCTGCCTAAAATCACACCATGAGTCTGTGTGCACAAAGGAGTTGTTGTCAGAGATTTAATTTGTGTTGGTCTGGTTCTGTAACACTTGCATTCATAGGAAAGGGGCAGCTTGTTTTCTTGAACTGTGTTGGCTAGCATTCAGCACAAATCAATATCTCACAAATGAGAGGCAATTGCTAACACATTTGAAAACAACAGGGTAGGTTTTCCTTACACTCCTGCAATGGGTGAGGTAGATCCTACATGATCAAAACTCCAATTAACCCTTACCCCACATGTACTCTTACATACATCTCTGCAGTCTTAATGCAGTTGTGCAAGCGTTCATGCAGCTCTCTCTTGCACCTGACAATACACAGTCTCCAGAAGCACGCTCTTAGCACACAGGCAGCTGCTTCTCCAGTACTCCCATGCTATGTATTCAGCACTGTGTGGTATTTCAGATAGCAGTGTGTAACGCTACCACATTCAACATCACCAAGGCTCATTTCCTTTGCTCTAGTCCAATCACTCACCCAGGTTCCACATGCTCATGGTCTCAAGTAGCTGTTAGGACATGTACTCTTTTCTGCCTCTCTAAACTATAAGGAAAATGTGTCAGCCTGTTACAGTAATCATCACTTGCAAAACCACAGTAGTAAATGTGCTTTGAAATTGCCAATCAAATATCGTTTTCTGCCTAGAATCGCACCATGAGTCTGTGTGCACAAAGGAATTGTTGTCAGAGATTTAATTCATGGTGGTCTGGTTCTGTAAGACTTGCATTCATAGGAAAGGGGCAGCTTGTTTTCTTGAACTGTGATGGCTAGCATTCAGCACAAATCAATATCTCACAAATGAGAGGCAAATGCTAACACATTTGAAAACAACAGGGTAGATTTTCCTTACACTCCTGCAATGGGTGAGGTAGATCCTACATGATCAAAACTCCAATTAACCCTTACCCCACATGTACTCTTAAATACATCTCTGCAGTCTTCATGCAGTTGTGCAAGCGTCCATGCAGATCTCTCTTGCACCTGACAATACACGGTCTCCAGAAGCTCGCTCTTAGCACACAGGCAGCTGCTTCTCCTGCACTCCCATGCTAAGTATTCAGCACTGTGTGGTATTTCAGATAGCAGTGTGTAACGCTACCACATTCAACATCACCAAGGCTCATTTCCTTTGCTCTAGTCTAATCACTCACCCAGGTTCCACATGCTCATGGTCTCAAGTAGCTGTTAGGACATGTGCTCGTTTCTGCCTCTATAAACTATATGGAAAATGTGTGAGGCTGTTACAGTAATTTTCATTTGCAAAATCACAGTAGTAAATGTGCTTTGAAATTGCCAATCAAATATTGTTTTCTGCCTAGAATCACACCATGAGTCTGTCTGCACAAAGGAATTGTTGTCAGAGATTTAATTTGTGGTGGTCTGGTTCTGTAAGACTTGCATTCGTAGGAAAGGGGCAGCTTGTTTTCTTGAACTGTGATGGCTAGCATTCAGCACAAATCAATATCTCACAAATGAGAGGCAAATGCTAACACATTTGAAATCAACATGGTAGATTTTCCTTCCACTCCTACCATGGGTGAGATAGATCCTATATGTTCAAAACTCCAATTAACCCTTACCACACATGTACTCTTACATACATCTGTGCAGTCTTCATGCAGTTGTGCAAGCGTCCATGCAGATCTCTCTTGCACCTGACAATACACAGTCTCCAGAAGTACGCTCTTTGCACACAGACAGTTGCTTCTCCTGCACTCTCATGCTTACTATTCAGCACTGTGTGGTATTTCAGATAGCAGTGAGTAACGCTAACACAATCAATATCACTAAGGCTCATTTCCTTTGCTGTAGTCTAATCACTCACCCAGGTTACACATGCTTATAGTCTCAAGTAGCTGGTAGGACATGTGCTCTTTTCTGCCTCTCTAAACTATAAGGAAAATGTGTCAGGCTGTTACAGTAATTATCACTTGCAAAACCACAGTAGTAAATGTGCTTTCAAATTGCCAATCAAATATCGTTTTCTGCCTAGAATCACACCATGAGTCTGTGTGCACAAAGGAATTGTTGTCAGAGATTTAATTCGTGTTGCTCTTGTTCTGTAAGACTTGCACTCGCAGGAAAGGGGCAGCTTGTTTTCTTGAACTGTGATGGTTAGCATTCAGCACAAATCAATATCTCACAAATGAGAGGCACATGCTAACACATTTTAAAACAACAGTTTTGATTTTCCTTACACTCCTGCAATGGGTGAGGTAGATCCTACATGTTCAAAACTCCAATTAACCCTTACCCCACATGTACTCCTAAATACATCTCTGCAGTCTTCATGCAGTTGTGCAAGCGTCCATGCAGATCTTTCTTGCACCTGACAATACACAGTCTCCAGAAGCACGCTCTTAGCACACAGGCAGCTGCTTCTCCTGCACTCCCATTCTAAGTATTCAGCACTGTGTGGTATTTTAGATAGTAGTGTGTAACGCTACCACATTCAACATTGCCAAGGCTCATTTCCTTTGCTCTAGTCTAATCACTCACCCAGGTTTCACATGCTCATGCTCTCAAGTAGCTGTTAGGACATGTGCTCTTTTCTGCCTCTCTAAACTATAAGGAAAATGTGTCAGGCTGTTACAGTAATTATCACTTTCAAAACCACAGTAGTAAATGTGTTTTGAAATTGCCAATCAAATTTCGTTTTCTGCCTAGAATCACACCATGAGTCTGTGTGCACAAAGGAATTGTTGTCAGAGATTTAATTCATGTTGGTGTGGTTCTGTAAGACTTGCATTCGTATGAAAGGTGCAGCTTGTTTTCTTGAACTGTGATGGCTAGCATTCAGCACAAATCAATATCTCACAAATGAGAGGCAAATGCTAACACATTTGAAAACAACAGGGTAGATTTTCCTTACACTCCTGCAATGGGTGAGGTAGATCCTACATGTTCAAAACTCCAATTAACCCATACCCCACATGTACTCTTACATACATCTCTGCAGTCTTCATGCAGTTGTGCATGCGTCCATGCAGATCTCTCTTCCACCTGACAATACACAGTCTCCAGAAGCTCGCTCTTAGCACACAGGCAGCTGCTTCTCCTGCACTCCCATGCTAAGTATTCAGCACTGTGTGGTATTTTAGATAGTAGTGTGTAACGCTACCACATTCAACATCACCAAGGCTCATTTCCTTTGCTCTAGTCTAATCACTCACCCAGGTTCCACATGCTCATGCTCTCAAGTAGCTGTTAGGACATGCGCTCGTTTCTGCCTCTATAAACTATAAGGAAAATGTGTCAGGCTGTAACAGTAATTATCACTTGCAAAACCACAGTAGTAAATGTGCTTTGAAATTGCCAATCAAATATCGTTTTCTGCCGAAAATCACACCATGAGTCTGTGTGCACAAAAGAATTGTTGGCAGAGATTTAATTCGTGTTGGTCTGGTTCTGTAAGACTTGCATTCGTAGGAAAGGGGCAGCTTGTTTTCTTGAACTGTGATGGCTAGCATTCAGCACAAATCAATATCTCACAAATGAGAGACAAATGCTAACACATTTGAAATCAACAGGGTAGATTTTCCTTCCACTCCTGCCATGGGTGAGGTAGATCACTCCAATTATCCCTTACCACACATGTACTCTTACATACATCTCTGCAGTCTTCATGCAGTTGTACAAGCGTCCATGCAGATCTCTCTTGCACCTGACAATACACAGTCTCCAGAAGCACGCTCTTAGCACACAGGCAGCTGCTTCTCCTGCACTCTCATGCTTACTATTCAGCACTGTGTGGTATTTCAGATAGCAGTGAGTAACACTAACACAATCAATATCACTAAGGCTCATTTCATTTGCTCTAGTCTAATCACTTACCCAGGATCCACATGCTCATGGTCTCAAGTAGCTGTTAGGACATGTGCTCTTTTCTGCCTCTCTAAACTATAAGGAAAATGTGTCAGGCTGTTACAGTAATTATCACTTGCAAAATCACAATAGTAAATGTGCTTTGAAATTGCCAATCAAATATTGTTTTCTGCCTAGAATCACTCCATGAGTCTGTGTGCACACAGGAATTGTTGTCAGAGATTTAATTTGTGTTGCTCTTGTTCTGTAAGACTTGCACTCGCAGGAAAGGGGCAGCTTGTTTTCTTGAACTGTGATGGTTAGCATTCAGCACAAATCAATATCTCACAAATGAGAGGCAAATGCTAACACATTTGAAATCAACATAGTAGATTTTCCTTCCACTCCTGCAATGGGTGAGGTAGTTCCTACATGTTCAAAACTCCAATTAACCCTTACCACACATGTACTCTTACGTACATCTCTGCAGTCTTCATGCAGTTGTGCAAGCGTCCATGCAGATCTCTCTTGCACCTGACAATACACAGTCTCCAGAAGCACGCTCTTAGCATACAGGCAGCTGCTTCTCCTGCACACCCATGCTAAGTATTCAGCACTCTGTGGTATTTTAGATAGTAGTGTGTAACGCTACCACATTCAACATCACCGAGGCTCATTTCCTTTGCTCTGTCTAATCACTCACCCAGGATCCACATGCTCATGCTCTCAAGTAGCAGTTAGGACATGTGCTCTTTTCTGCCTCTCTAAACTATATAGAAAATGTGTCAGGCTGTTACAGTAATTATCACTTGCAAAACCACAGTAGTAAATGTGCTTTGAAATTGCCAATCAAATATCGTTTTCTGCCTAAAATCACACCATGAGTCTGTGTGCACAAAGGAATTGTTGTCAGAGATTTAATTCGTGTTGGTCTGGTTCTGTAACACTTGCATTCGTAGGAAAGGGGCAGCTTGTTTTCTTGAACTGTGTTGGCTAGCATTCAGCACAAATCAATATCTCACAAATGAGAGGCAAATGCTAACACATTTGAAATCAACATGGTAGATTTTCCTTCCACTCCTACCATGGGTGAGATAGATCCTATATGTTCAAAACTCCAATTAACCCTTACCACACATGTACTCTTACATACATCTGTGCAGTCTTCATGCAGTTGTGCAAGCGTCCATGCAGATCTCTCTTGCACCTGACAATACACAGTCTCCAGAAGTACGCTCTTAGCACACAGACAGTTGCTTCTCCTGCACTCTCATGCTTACTATTCAGCACTGTGTGGTATTTCAGATAGCAGTGAGTAACGCTAACACAATCAATATCACTAAGGCTCATTTCCTTTGCTGTAGTCTAATCACTCACCCAGGTTACACATGCTTATAGTCTCAAGTAGCTGGTAGGACATGTGCTCTTTTCTGCCTCTCTAAACTATAAGGAAAATGTGTCAGGCTGTTACAGTAATTATCACTTGCAAAACCACAGTAGTAAATGTGCTTTCAAATTGCCAATCAAATATCGTTTTCTGCCTAGAATCACACCATGAGTCTGTGTGCACAAAGGAATTGTTGTCAGAGATTTAATTCGTGTTGCTCTTGTTCTGTAAGACTTGCACTCGCAGGAAAGGGGCAGCTTGTTTTCTTGAACTGTGATGGTTAGCATTCAGCACAAATCAATATCTCACAAATGAGAGGCAAATGCTAACACATTTGAAATCAACATAGTAGATTTTCCTTCCACTCCTGCAATGGGTGAGGTAGTTCCTACATGTTCAAAACTCCAATTAACCCTTACCACACATGTACTCTTACGTACATCTCTGCAGTCTTCATGCAGTTGTGCAAGCGTCCATGCAGATCTCTCTTGCACCTGACAATACACAGTCTCCAGAAGCACGCTCTTAGCATACAGGCAGCTGCTTCTCCTGCACACCCATGCTAAGTATTCAGCACTCTGTGGTATTTTAGATAGTAGTGTGTAACGCTACCACATTCAACATCACCGAGGCTCATTTCCTTTGCTCTGTCTAATCACTCACCCAGGATCCACATGCTCATGCTCTCAAGTAGCAGTTAGGACATGTGCTCTTTTCTGCCTCTCTAAACTATATAGAAAATGTGTCAGGCTGTTACAGTAATTATCACTTGCAAAACCACAGTAGTAAATGTGCTTTGAAATTGCCAATCAAATATCGTTTTCTGCCTAAAATCACACCATGAGTCTGTGTGCACAAAGGAATTGTTGTCAGAGATTTAATTCGTGTTGGTCTGGTTCTGTAACACTTGCATTCGTAGGAAAGGGGCAGCTTGTTTTCTTGAACTGTGTTGGCTAGCATTCAGCACAAATCAATATCTCACAAATGAGAGGCAAATGCTAACACATTTGAAAACAACAGGGTAGATTTTCCTTACACTCCTGCAATGGGTGAGGTAGATCCTACATGATCAAAACTTCAATTAACCCTTACCCCACATGTACTCTTACATACATCTCTGCAGTCTTAATGCAGTTGTGCAAGCGTTCATGCAGCTCTCTCTTGCACCTGACAATACACAGTCTCCAGAAGCACGCTCTTAGCACACAGGCAGCTGCTTCTCCTGTACTCCCATGCTAAGTATTCAGCACTGTGTGGTATTTCAGATAGCAGTGTGTAACGCTACCACATTCAACATCACCAAGGCTCATTTCCTTTGCTCTAGTCTAATCACTCACCCAGGTTCCTCATGCTCATGGTCTCAAGTAGCTGTTAGGACATGTACTCTTTTCTGCCTCTCTAAACTATAAGGAAAATGTGTCAGCCTGTTACAGTAATTATCACTTGCAAAACCACAGTAGTAAATGTGCTTTGAAATTGCCAATCAAATATCGTTTTCTGCCTAGAATCACACCATGAGTCTGTGTGCACAAAGGAATTGTTGTCAGAGATTTAATTCATGGTGGTCTGGATCTGTAAGACTTGCATTCGTAGGAAAGGGGCAGCTTGTTTTCTTGAACTGTGATGGCTAGCATTCAGCACAAATCAATATCTCACAAATGAGAGGCAAATGCTAACACATTTGAAAACAACAGGGTAGATTTTCCTTACACTCCTGCAATGGTTGAGGTAGATCCTACATGATCAAAACTCCAATTAACCCTTACCCCACATGTACTCTTAAATACATCTCTGCAGTCTTCATGCAGTTGTGCAAGCGTCCATGCAGATCTCTCTTGCACCTGACAATACACGGTCTCCGGAAGCTCGCTCTTAGCACACAGGCAGCTGCTTCTCTTGCACTCCCATGCTAAGTATTCAGCACTGTGTGGTATTTTAGATAGTAGGGTGTAATGCTACCACATTCAACATCACCAAGGCTCATTTCCTTTGCTCTAGTCTAATCACTCACCCAGGATCCACATGCTCATGCTCTCAAGTAGCAGTTAGGACATGTACTCTTTTCTGCCTCTCTAAACTGTAAGGAAAATGTGTCAGGCTGTTACAGTAATTATCACTTGCAAAACCACAGTAGTAAATGTGCTTTGAAATTGCCAATCAAAAATCGTTTTCTGCCTAAAATCACACCATGAGTCTGTGTGCACAAAGGAATTGTTGTCAGAGATTTAATTTGTGTTGGTCTGGTTCTGTAAGACTTGCATTCGTAGGAAAGGGGCAGCTTGTTTTCTTGCACTGTGATGGCTAGCATTCAGCACAAATCAATATCTCACAAATGAGAGGCAAATGCTAACACATTTGAAAACAACAGGGTAGATTTTCCTTACACTCCTGCAATGGGTGAGGTAGATCCTACATGATCAAAACTCTAATTAACCCTTACCCCACATGTACTCTTACATACATCTCTGCAGTCTTAATGCAGTTGTGCAAGTGTTCATGCAGCTCTCTCTTGCACCTGACAATACACAGTCTCCAGAAGCACGCTCTTAGCACACAGGCAGCTGCTTCTCCTGTACTCCCATGCTTACTATTCAGCACTGTGTGGTTTTCAGATAGCAGTGTGTAACGCTACCACATTCAACATCACCAAGGCTCTTTCCTTTGCTCTAGTCTAATCACTCACCCAGGTTCCACATGCTCATGGTCTCAAGTAGCTGTTAGGACATGTACTCTTTTCTGCCTCTCTAAACTATAAGGAAAATGTGTCAGCCTGTTACAGTAATTATCACTTGCAAAACCACAGTAGTAAATGTGCTTTGAAATTGCCAATCAAATATCGTTTTCTGTCTAGAATCACACCATGAGTCTGTGTGCACAAAGGAATTGTTGTCAGAGATTTAATTCATGGTGGTCTGGTTCTGTAAGACTTGCATTCGAAGGAAAGGGGCAGCTTGCTTTCTTGAACTGTGATGGCTAGCATTCAGCACAAATCAATATCTCACAAATGAGAGGCAAATGCTAACACATTTGAAAACAACAGGGTAGATTTTCCTTACACTCCTGCAATGGGTGAGGTAGATCCTACATGATCAAAACTCCAATTAACCCTTACCCCACATGTACTCTTAAATACATCTCTGCAGTCTTCATGCAGTTGTGCAAGCGTCCATGCAGATCTCTCTTGCACCTGACAATACACGGTCTCCAGAAGCTCGCTCTTAGCACACAGGCAGCTGCTTCTCCTGCACTCCCATGCTAAGTATTCAGCACTGTGTGGTATTTTAGATCGTGGTGTGTAATGCTACCACATTCAACATCACCAAGGCTCATTTCCTTTGCTCTAGTCTAATCACTCACCCAGGTTCCACATGCTCATGCTCTCAAGTAGCTGTTAGGACATGTGCTCTTTTCTGCCTCTATAAACTATAAGGAAAATGTGTGAGGCTGTTACAGTAATTTTCATTTGCAAAATCACAGTAGTAAATGTGCTTTGAAATTGCCAATCAAATATTGTTTTCTGCCTAGAATCACACCATGAGTCTGTGTGCACAAAGGAATTGTTGTCAGAGATTTAATTTGTGGTGGTCTGGTTCTGTAAGACTTGCATTCGTAGGAAAGGGGCAGCTTGTTTTCTTGAACTGTGATGGCTAGCATTCAGCACAAATCAATATCTCACAAATGAGAGGCAAATGCTAACACATTTTAAATCAACATGGTAGATTTTCCTTCTACTCCTACCATGGGTGAGGTAGATCCTATATGTTCAAAACTCCAATTAACCCTTACCACACATGTACTCTTACATACATCTGTGCAGTCTTCATGCAGTTGTGCAAGCGTCCATGCAGATCTCTCTTGCACCTGACAATACACAGTCTCCAAACGTACGCTCTTAGCACACAGACAGCTGCTTCTCCTGCACTCTCATGCTTACTATTCAGCACTGTGTGATATTTCAGATAGCAGTGAGTAACGCTAACACAATCAATATCACTAAGGCTCATTTCCTTTGCTGTAGTCTAATCACTCACCCAGGTTACACATGCTCATAGTCTCAAGTAGCTGGTAGCACATGTGCTCTTTTCTGCCTCTCTAAACTATAAGGAAAATGTGTCAGGCTGTTACAGTAATTATCACTTGCAAAACCACAGTAGTAAATGTGCTTTCAAATTGCCAATCAAATATCGTTTTCTGCCTAGAATCACACCATGAGTCTGTGTGCACAAAGGAATTGTTGTCAGAGATTTAATTCGTGTTGCTCTTGTTCTGTAAGACTTGCACTCGCAGGAAAGGGGCAGCTTGTTTTCCTGAACTGTGATGGTTAGCATTTAGCACAAATCAATATCTCACTAATGAGAGGCAAATGCTAACACATTTGAAATCAACATAGTAGATTTTCCTTCCACTCCTGCAATGGGTGAGGTAGTTCCTACTTGTTCAAAACTCCAATTAACCCTTACCACACATGTACTCTTACGTACATCTCTGCAGTCTTCATGCAGTTGTGCAAGCGTCCAAGCAGATCTCTCTTGCACCTGACAATACACAGTCTCCAGAAGCACGCTCTTAGCATACAGGCAGCTGCTTCTCCTGCACTCCCATGCTAAGTATTCAGCACTGTGTGGTGTTTTAGATAGTAGTGTGTAACGCTACCACATTCAACATCACCAAGGCTCATTTCCTTTGCTCTAGTCTAATCACTCACCCAGGATCCACATGCTCATGCTCTCAAGTAGCAGTTAGGACATGTGCTCTTTTCTGCCTCTCTAAACTATAAGGAAAATATGTCAGGCTGTTACAGTAATTATCACTTGCAAAACTACAGCAGTAAATGTGCTTTGAAATTGCCAATCAAAAATCGTTTTCTGCCTAAAATCACACCATGAGTCTGTGTGCACAAAGGAATTGTTGTCAGAGATTTAATTTGTGTTGGTCTGGTTCTGTAAGACTTGCATTCGTAGGAAAGGGGCAGCTTTTTTTCTTGAACTGTGATGGCTAGCATTCAGCACACATCGATATCTCACAAATGAGAGGCAATTGCTAACACATTTGAAAACAACAGGGTAGATTTTCCTTACACTCCTGCAATGGGTGAGGTAGATCCTACATGATCAAAACTCCAATTAACCCTTACCCCACATGTACTCTTAAATAAATCTCTGCAGTCTTAATGCAGTTGTGCAAGCGTTCATGCAGCTCTCTCTTGCACCTGACAATACACAGTCTCCAAAAGCACGCTCTTAGCACACAGGCAGCTGCTTCTCCTGTACTCCCATGCTAAGTATTCAGCACTGTGTGGTATTTCAGGTAGCAGTGTGTAACGCTACCACATTCAACATCACCAAGGCTCATTTCCTTTGCTCTAGTCTAATCACTCACCCAGGTTCCACATGCTCATGGTCTCAAGTAGCTGTCAGGACATGTACTCTTTTCTGCCTCTCTAAACTATAAGGAAAATGTGTCAGCCTGTTACAGTAATTATCACTTGCAAAACCACAGTAGTAAATGTGCTTTGAAATTGCCAATCAAATATTGTTTTCTGCCTAGAATCACACCATGAGTCTGTGTGCACAAAGGAATTGTTGTCAGAGATTTAATTCATGTTGGTCTGGTTCTGTAAGACTTGCATTCGTAGGAAAGGGGCAGCTTGTTTTCTTGAACTGTGATGGCTAGCATTCAGCACAAATCAATATCTCACAAATGAGAGGCAAATGCTAACACATTTGAAAACAATAGGGTAGATTTTCCTTACACTCCTGCAATGGGTGAGGTAGATCCTACATGATCAAAACTCCAATTAACCCTTACCCCACATGTACTCTTAAATACATCTCTGCAGTCTTCATGCAGTTGTGCAAGCGTCCATGCAGATATCTCTTGCACCTGACAATACACGGTCTCCAGAAGCTCGCTCTTAGCACACAGGCAGCTGCTTCTCCTGCACTCCCATGCTAAGTATTCAGCACTGTGTGGTATTTTAGATAGTAGTGTGTAATGCTACCACATTCAACATCACCAAGGCTCATTTCCTTTGCTCTAGTCTAATCACTCACCCAGGTTCCACGTGCTCATGCTCTCAAGTAGCTGTTAGGACATGTGCTCTTTTCTGCCTCTATAAACTATAAGGAAAATGTGTGAGGCTGTTACAGTAATTTTCATTTGCAAAATCACAGTAGTAAATGTGCTTTGAAATTGCCAATCAAATATTGTTTTCTGCCTAGAATCACACCATGAGTCTGTGTGCACAAAGGAATTGTTGTCAGAGATTTACTTTGTGGTGGTCTGGTTCTGTAAGACTTGCATTCGTAGGAAAGGGGCAGCTTGTTTTCTTGAACTGTGATGGCTAGCATTCAGCACAAATCAATATCTCACAAATGAGAGGCAAATGCTAACACATTTGAAATCAACATGGTAGATTTTCCTTCCACTCCTATCATGGGTGAGGTAGATCCTATATGTTCAAAACTCCAACTAACCCTTACCACACATGTACTCTTACATACATCTGTGCAGTCTTCATGCAGTTGTGCAAGCGTCCATGCAGATCTCTCTTGCACCTGACAATACACAGTCTCCAGAAGTACGCTCTTAGCACACAGACAGCTGCTTCTCCTGCACTCTCATGCTTACTATTCAGCACTGTGTGGTATTTCAGATATCAGTGTGTAACGCTAACACAATCAATATCACTAAGGCTCATTTCCTTTGCTGTAGTCTAATCACTCACCCAGGTTACACATGCTCATAGTCTCAAGTAGCTGGTAGGACATGTGCTATTTTCTGCCTCTCTAAACTATAAGGAAAATGTGTCAGGCTGTTACAGTAATTATCACTTGCAAAACCACAGTAGTAAATGTGCTTTCAAATTGCCAATCAAATATCGTTTTCTGCCTAGAATCACACCATGAGTCTGTGTGCACAAAGGAATTGTTGTCAGAGATTTAATTTGTGTTGCTCTTGTTCTGTAAGACTTGCACTCGCAGGAAAGGGGCAGCTTGTTTTCTTGAACTGTGATGGTTAGCATTCAGCACAAATCAATATCTCACAAATGAGAGGCAAATTCTAACACATTTGAAATCAACATAGTAGTTTTTCCTTCCACTCCTGCAATGGGTGAGGTAGTTCCTACTTGTTCAAAACTCCAATTAACCCTTACCACACATGTACTCTTACGTACATCTCTGCAGTCTTCATGCAGTTGTGCAAGCGTCCATGCAGATCTCTCTTGCACCTGACAATACACAGTCTCCAGAAGCACGCTCTTAGCATACAGGCAGCTGCTTCTCCTGCACTCCCATGCTAAGTATTCAGCACTGTGTGGTGTTTTAGATAGTAGTGTGTAACGCTACCACATTCAACATCACCAAGGCTCATTTCCTTTGCTCTAGTCTAATCACTCACCCAGGATCCACATGCTCATGCTCTCAAGTAGCAGTTAGGACATGTGCTCTTTTCTGCCTCTCTAAACTATAAGGAAAATGTGTCAGGCTGTTACAGTAATTATCACTTGCAAAACCACAGCAGTAAATGTGCTTTGAAATTGCCAATCAAAAATCGTTTTCTGCCTAAAATCACACCATGAGTCTGTGTGCACAAAGGAATTGTTGTCAGAGATTTAATTTGTGTTGGTCTGGTTCTGTAAGACTTGCATTCGTAGGAAAGGGGCAGCTTGTTTTCTTGAACTGTGATGGCTAGCATTCAGCACAAATCAATATCTCACAAATGAGAGGCAATTGCTAACACATTTGAAAACAACAGGGTAGATTTTCCTTACACTCCTGCAATGGGTGAGGTAGATCCTACATGATCAAAACTCCAATTAACCCTCACCCCACATGTACTCTTAAATACATCTCTGCAGTCTTAATGCAGTTGTGCAAGCGTTCATGCAGCTCTCTCTTGCACCTGACAATACACAGTCTCCAGAAGCACGCTCTTAGAACACAGGCAGCTGCTTCTCCTGTACTCCCATGCTAAGTATTCAGCACTGTGTGGTATTTCAGATAGCAGTGTGTAACGCTACCACATTCAACATCACCAAGGCTCATTTCCTTTGCTCTAGTCTAATCACTCACCCAGGTTCCACATGCTCATGGTCTCAAGTAGCTGTTAGGACATGTGCTCTTTTCTGCCTCTATAAACTATAAGGAAAATGTGTGAGGCTGTTACAGTAATTTTCATTTGCAAAATCACAGTAGTAAATGTGCTTTGAAATTGCCAATCAAATATTGTTTTCTGCCTAGAATCACACCATGAGTCTGTGTGCACAAAGGAATTGTTGTCAGAGATTTACTTTGTGGTGGTCTGGTTCTGTAAGACTTGCATTCGTAGGAAAGGGGCAGCTTGTTTTCTTGAACTGTGATGGCTAGCATTCAGCACAAATCAATATCTCACAAATGAGAGGCAAATGCTAACACATTTGAAATCAACATGGTAGATTTTCCTTCCACTCCTACCATGGGTGAGGTAGATCCTATATGTTCAAAACTCCAATTAACCCTTACCACACATGTACTCTTACATACATCTGTGCAGTCTTCATGCAGTTGTGCAAGCGTCCATGCAGATCTCTCTTGCACCTGACAATACACAGTCTCCAGAAGTACGCTCTTAGCACACAGACAGCTGCTTCTCCTGCACTCTCATGCTTACTATTCAGCACTGTGTGGTATTTCAGATATCAGTGAGTAACGCTAACACAATCAATATCACTAAGGCTCATTTCCTTTGCTGTAGTCTAATCACTCACCCAGGTTACACATGCTCATAGTCTCAAGTAGCTGGTAGGACATGTGCTCTTTTCTGCCTCTCTAAACTATTAGGAAAATGTGTCAGGCTGTTACAGTAATTATCACTTGCAAAACCACAGTAGTAAATGTGCTTTCAAATTGCCAATCAAATATCGTTTTCTGCCTAGAATCACACCATGAGTCTGTGTGCACAAAGGAATTGTTGTCAGAGATTTAATTCGTGTTGCTCTTGTTCTGTAAGACTTGCACTCGCAGGAAAGGGGCAGCTTGTTTTCTTGAACTGTGATGGTTAGCATTCAGCACAAATCAATATCTCACAAATGAGAGGCAAATGCTAACACATTTGAAATCAACATAGTAGATTTTTCTTCCACTCCTGCAATGGGTGAGGTAGTTCCTACTTGTTCAAAACTCCAATTAACCCTTACCACACATGTACTCTTACGTACATCTCTGCAGTCTTCATGCAGTTGTGCAAGCGTCCATGCAGATCTCTCTTGCACCTGACAATACACAGTCTCCAGAAGCACGCTCTTAGCATACAGGCAGCTGCTTCTCCTGCACTCCCATGCTAAGTATTCAGCACTGTGTGGTGTTTTAGATAGTAGTGTGTAACGCTACCACATTCAACATCACCAAGGCTCATTTCCTTTGTTCTAGTCTAATCACTCACCCAGGATCCACATGCTCATGCTCTCAAGTAGCAGTTAGGACATGTGCTCTTTTCTGCCTCTCTAAACTATAAGGAAAATGTGTCAGGCTGTTACAGTAATTATCACTTGCAAAACCACAGCAGTAAATGTGCTTTGAAATTGCCAATCAAAAATCGTTTTCTGCCTAAAATCACACCATGAGTCTGTGTGCACAAAGGAATTGTTGTCAGAGATTTAATTTGTGTTGGTCTGGTTCTGTAAGACTTGCATTCGTAGGAAAGGGGCAGCTTGTTTTCTTGAACTGTGATGGCTAGCATTCAGCACAAATCAATATCTCACAAATGAGAGGCAATTGCTAACACATTTGAAAACAACAGGGTAGATTTTCCTTACATTCCTTCAATGGGTGAGGTAGATCCTACATGATCAAAACTCCAATTAACCCTTACCCCACATGTACTCTTAAATACATCTCTGCAGTCTTAATGCAGTTGTGCAAGCGTTCATGCAGCTCTCTCTTGCACCTGACAATACACAGTCTCCAGAAGCACGCTCTTAGCACACAGGCAGCTGCTTCTCCTGTACTCCCATGCTAAGTATTCAGCACTGTGTGGTATTTCAGATAGCAGTGTGTAACGCTACCACATTCAACATCACCAAGGCTCATTTCCTTTGCTCTAGTCTAATCACTCACCCAGGTTCCACATGCTCATGGTCTCAAGTAGCTGTCAGGACATGTACTCTTTTCTGCCTCTCTAAACTATAAGGAAAATGTGTCAGCCTGTTACAGTAATTATCACTTGCAAAACCACAGTAGTAAATGTGCTTTGAAATTGCCAATCAAATATCGTTTTTTGCCTAGAATCACACCATGAGTCTGTGTGCACAAAGGAATTGTTGTCAGATATTTAATTCATCTTGATCTGGTTCTGTAAGACTTGCATTCGTAGGAAAGGGACAGCTTGTTTTCTTGAACTGTGATGGCTAGCATTCAGCACAAATCAATATCTCACAAATGAGAGGCAAATGCTAACACATTTGAAAACAACAGGGTAGATTTTCCTTACACTCCTGCAATGGGTGAGGTAGATCCTACATGATCAAAACTCCAATTACCCTTACCCCACATGTACTCTTAAATACATCTCTGCAGTCTTCATGCAGTTGTGCAAGCGTCCATGCAGATCTCTCTTGCACCTGACAATACACGGTCTCCAGAAGCTCACTCTTAGCACACAGGCAGCTGCTTCTCCTGCACTCCCATGCTAAGTATTCAGCACTGTGTGTGATTTTAGATAGTAGTGTGTAATGCTACCACATTCAACATCACCAAGGCTCATTTCCTTTGCTCTAGTCTAATCACTCACCCAGGTTCCACATGCTCATGCTCTCAAGTAGCTGTTAGGACATGTGCTCTTTTCTGCCTCTATAAACTATAAGGAAAATGTGTGAGGCTGTTACAGTCATTTTCATTTGCAAAATCACAGTAGTAAATGTGCTTTGAAATTGCCAATCAAATATTGTTTTCTGCCTAGAATCACACCATGAGTCTGTGTGCACAAAGGAATTGTTGTCAGAGATTTAATTCATCTTGGTCTGGTTCAGTAAGACTTGCATTCGTAGGAAAGGGGCAGCTTGTTTTCTTGAACTGTGATGGCTAGCATTCAGCACAAATCAATATCTCACAAATGAGAGGCAAATGCTAACACATTTGAAATCAACATGGTAGATTTTCCTTCCACTCCTACCATGGGTGAGGTAGATCCTATATGTTCAAAACTCCAATTAACCCTTACCACACATGTACTCTTACATACATCTGTGCAGTCTTCATGCAGTTGTGCAAGCGTCCATGCAGATCTCTCTTGCACCTGACAATACACAGTCTCCAGAAGTACGCTCTTAGCACACAGACAGCTGCTTCTCCTGCACTCTCATGCTTACTATTCAGCACTGTGTGGTATTTCAGATATCAGTGAGTAACGCTAACACAATCAATATCACTAAGGCTCATTTCCTTTGCTGTAGTCTAATCACTCACCCAGGTTACACATGCTCATAGTCTCAAGTAGCTGGTAGGACATGTGCTCTTTTCTGCCTCTCTAAACCATAAGGAAAATGTGTCAGGCTGTTACAGTAATTATCACTTGCAAAACCACAGTAGTAAATGTGCTTTCAAATTGCCAATCAAATATCGTTTTCTGCCTAGAATCACACCATGAGTCTGTGTGCACAAAGGAATTGTTGTCAGAGATTTAATTCGTGTTGCTCTTGTTCTGTAAGACTTGCACTCGCAGGAAAGGGGCAGCTTGTTTTCTTGAACTGTGATGGTTAGCATTCAGCACAAATCAATATCTCACAAATGAGAGGCAAATGCTAACACATTTGAAATCAACATAGTAGATTTTCCTTCCACTCCTGCAATGGGTGAGGTAGTTCCTACTTGTTCAAAACTCCAATTAACCCTTACCACACATGTACTCTTACGTACATCTCTGCAGTCTTCATGCAGTTGTGCAAGCGTCCATGCAGATCTCTCTTGCACCTGACAATACACAGTCTCCAGAAGCACGCTCTTAGCATACAGGCAGCTGCTTCTCCTGCACTCCCATGCTAAGTATTCAGCACTGTGTGGTGTTTTAGATAGTAGTGTGTAACGCTACCACATTCAACATCACCAAGGCTCATTTCCTTTGCTCTAGTCTAATCACTCACCCAGGATCCACATGCTCATGCTCTCAAGTAGCAGTTAGGACATGTGCTCTTTTCTGCCTCTCTAAACCATAAGGAAAATGTGTCAGGCTGTTACAGTAATTATCACTTGCAAAACCACAGTAGTAAATGTGCTTTCAAATTGCCAATCAAATATCGTTTTCTGCCTAGAATCACACCATGAGTCTGTGTGCACAAAGGAATTGTTGTCAGAGATTTAATTCGTGTTGCTCTTGTTCTGTAAGACTTGCACTCGCAGGAAAGGGGCAGCTTGTTTTCTTGAACTGTGATGGTTAGCATTCAGCACAAATCAATATCTCACAAATGAGAGGCAAATGCTAACACATTTGAAATCAACATAGTAGATTTTCCTTCCACTCCTGCAATGGGTGAGGTAGTTCCTACTTGTTCAAAACTCCAATTAACCCTTACCACACATGTACTCTTACGTACATCTCTGCAGTCTTCATGCAGTTGTGCAAGCGTCCATGCAGATCTCTCTTGCACCTGACAATACACAGTCTCCAGAAGCACGCTCTTAGCATACAGGCAGCTGCTTCTCCTGCACTCCCATGCTAAGTATTCAGCACTGTGTGGTGTTTTAGATAGTAGTGTGTAACGCTACCACATTCAACATCACCAAGGCTCATTTCCTTTGCTCTAGTCTAATCACTCACCCAGGATCCACATGCTCATGCTCTCAAGTAGCAGTTAGGACATGTGCTCTTTTCTGCCTCTCTAAACTATAAGGAAAATGTGTCAGGCTGTTACAGTAATTATCACTTGCAAAACCACAGTAGTAAATGTGCTTTGAAATTGCCAATCAAAAATCGTTTTCTGCCTAAAATCACACCATGAGTCTGTGTGCACAAAGGAATTGTTGTCAGAGATTGAATTTGTGTTGGTCTGGTTCTGTAAGACTTGCATTCGTAGGAAAGGGGCAGCTTGTTTTCTTGAACTGTGATGGCTAGCATTCAGCACAAATCAATATCTCACAAATGAGACGCAAATGCTAACACATTTGAAAATAACAGGGTAGATTTTCCTTACACTCCTGCAATGGGTGAGGTAGATCCTAATTGTTCAAAACTCCAATTAACCCTTACCACACATGTACTCTTACGTACATCTCTGCAGTCTTAAGGCAGTTGTGCAAGTGTCCATGCAGCTCTCTCTTGCACCTGACAATACAAAGTCTCCAGAAGCACGCTTTTAGCACACAGGCAGCTGCTTCTCCTGTACTCCCAAGCTAAGTATTCAGCACTTTGTGGTATTTCAGATAGCAGTGTGTAACACTACCACATTCAACATCACCAAGGCTCATTTCCTTTGCTCTAATCTAATCACTCACCCAGGTTCCACATGCTCATGGTCTCAAGTAGCTGTTAGGACATGTACTCTTTTCTGCCTCTCTAAACTATAAGGAAAATGTGTCAGGCTGTTACAGTAATTATCACTTGCTCTACCACAGTAGTAAATGTGCTTTTAAATTGCCAATCAAACATTGTTTTCTGCCTAGAATCACACCATGAGTCTGTGTGCACACAGGAATTGTTGTCAGAGATTTAATTTGTGTAGCTTTTATTGTGTAAGACTTGCAGTCGTAGGAAAGGGACAGCTCATATGATAGGATTTGAAAAGCTCATAAAAAAAATAGTAATATATTTAAATTACATAAAGGCGTTTTTTTTTTAGTTTCTTTCAGGTATTGCTGAACAACACTGAAATAAATTAAAGATGCCTATAAAATCAAGAAAGAGAAAAGAACAGCAACAACATCTATATTTGAAGACAACTGGACAACAAAAATTAGTTGAAGAACCTCATGTTGGAAAAAAGAAAAAGTCTTCTGGTAAGCAGACTAAGGATTTTATAAAAAATATCCTCAAGCAAAGAAAAAATTAAAAAAATATATCCACTGCAAATAGTGTTTCAAGTAGAAAACAACAAGACAATCGACAGAATATACTAAATGCTAATGTACAATCAGAAGAAAGAAAGAATGACTTAAAAAGAAAAATAGATTTGAAAAACATTCGTAGAAAAATTTTTCAGAGAAGAGTGATGTTTAATTTGCTAAAGGATGTGAAATAATATAGGAAGAAAGCCAAATTTTATAAGAAAAAGAAACATATTGAATCAATTGTTGCAAAGGCTTTGGAATTAAAAAGAAAACTATTCATTTTAATTTTGAACAGGATCCGTACATTAGATAAATTAGTGAATGTAATGAAGTCAAAAAGCAAAAGAAAAAGAGAAGTGAAAAAAAAACGTTTGTAAAGTGTTCTTAGGAGAATGGAAGCATAGTTCAAGTACTGAACCATTTTTTAATGAAGAGAATTATCATCAAAGTAATAGTTTGCTGCATGCAGTTGACACCAGTGGTCGAGCATATGAAGTTAAGGATGGTTGTGTAATGGAAAAGGAGAAAATGGTTCCAAGAAATGAGGAAGAAGTGTTAGCTGATGAGGTTATGGGGAGACGTCCTAAAACCCCAGTGTACACTTGGAATTGTAGTAGTATTTGTACTGTACGACAGGAATCTATTGATAAATTACGTGACTTTCTAAGAGAATATAGTAAAAAAAGTGTTAAACAGAAGATTAAGGTGCTTCAAAGACTAGATCCATGCAGAGTGAGAGAGAACACTGGTTTGCAAGGACATTCTCTGGCTTGTCTTTCTAGGAAAGTTTGTCAAAGTGTTTTTCACTATTTTAGGATGCTGGCAGTTCATCATACTGAAATGAGAAAATTTGTGAGAAGATTGTATTTTGCTAAAAGTCCAGCACTAAAGTTAAATGAGTTGAATAGTGCTCTGTTCCGTGGATCTGTATCGGATGTGAAGAAGGTTTGTGAGGATATTGAGTTTTGTTACTGTGATCCAGAGCAAGAAAGTGCAGGAAATGACACAGTTATTGAAGAAAATGTGGAAGAGAATGTAGAACTCACTGTTAGTAAAAATTTTGAATATCAAATGACAACATTTACTATCATCTCTAATGAAAGACCAAATATTACTTGTATTTGTTGCCAGAGAAGCCATTATAAAACTCAAACAAGGAATGTTGATCTCTATAAAAAAAAGTGAAAAAGAAAATAATTCTAAGTGGAAGGATTTTGCTACATATTTATTTCTGGAAAATTGTTTTGATTTGGGTAAAGATCAGCGTATTTGTAAATACTGTTATAACAAGTTAGAAGAAAATAAAATGCCAGCTAGAGCTGTACATAATAATTTAGAATTGAAACAGAAGGGGGATGGGAGCACACTGCTACCTCCCAGCACAGTTCGCCCCTTTGCATCCTGGTACATGCAGTTCAATTTAAATGCTTACTTGAAATTTTGCAGAGTGTCTCACCAAAGTTGGTGCAGGTTAGTGCTGTTAATCTCTAGACACATGTGTTTCTGGATTTCATCCTTTTTCAGTAGAGATAAAACGAAATATAGAGACCTGAGAGGATTGTTGCAGCTTTCTCAGCAAACCCCAGAAGAATTTCGTTTTATCTCTACTGAAGAAGGATGAAATCCAGAAACACATGTGTCTAGAGATTGACAGCACTAACCTGCACTCTGCAAAATTTCAAGTAAGCATTTAAATTGAACTGCATGTACCAGGATGCAAAGGGGCGAACTGTGCTGGGAGGTAGCAGTGTGCTCCCATCCCCCTTCTATATTTTAGAATTGGTCGACATTCCTGCAGAACTTAGTGATTTAAATACGTATGAGTCTATACTCATTCAATGTGTCCATCCGTTTCAGACTAAAGTTCGTATGGAGCCCGAAACAGGCAAATTACCTCCTTCAGATTTACAAAGAGGTTTAAAAGCAAGAGTTGTCTTTTTGCCATTAGATTTGAAAAAAAATATTGAAACAATTGATGCAGATAGCTTGGAAACCGAACCATTAGTTATTCTGGTTAATGGTGTACCTACAAAGAATAAGAAAATTTGGCAGGAGCTGGTAGATGTACGAAAAGTACAAAGAGCAAATTTATATTTGAAAAGAAATAATAAATGGTATGAATCAATTTATATGGATGAAGATGAAGAAGTTTTACTAGCAGACACATAAATACCAACTGGGCAAATTGAAAAAGTGGATAAGTCAAAAGAAGAAGAAATTTATGAACATTTCAGCATACATCCTCTTCATTCTACAGAAGTTATGGGAAACACTATTGATCTGTTTCAGATGAAAAAAGCAAAAGGAACTCCCATGAGTGTATGGGAGGAGAGCTTGGAAGCTCGTTGTTTTCCCCAGCTGTTTCCTACAGGAAAAGGTGGACGATATGATGAACGTCCAGTACAGATTCCTGCTTCTGAGTATCGGACTACAAGATTATATGCAGAATATCCAAGATTTCGTCAAAGTATTCCTTATTTGTTCCATCTTTTATTTGAAAGTGACTTGTCTGCACTATCTTATGCCGTAAATCACATTTTAAAAACTGTCGTACATCTACATAATGTGTCTGCAAAGGATTTTCTGAACAAAGTGCAACAGCGAGATGATCATGTGGAATCTCAATTGATTAATCTGATGGCTTGTCAGCGTGGGACTAATGAATATTGGTACCGACGCCATGGAGAATTGAAATGTATGTTACGGAATTTAGGAACTCCTACATGGTTCCTTACCCTAAGCTGTGCTGAGTACGCTTGGGATGATTTACTGGATTTTCTTCGAGAGGCAAATTCAAATATTGAAAACATCCAATACAAGACAGCAGGAGAATTGTGCTCATTGGATCCGGTTAATGTTTGCAGATATTTCAATCATAGATTTGAGGCTATGATGTCCTTCATCTGCAATAAAAAAAATCCACCTCTTGGAGAAGTTGTGGATTTCTTTTGGAGAAAAGAGTACCAAGCAAGAGGTGCTCCTCGTATTCATATGCTGTTGTGGATCAAGGATGCCCCAAAATTTGGAACAGATTCTGATGATGCAGTTTTATCTTTCATTGAAGGATATGCAACATGTGCTATACCTAAAAGCACAGAAGAAAAAAACTTAAAAGAGCAAGTTTTACGTTTTCAAAGTCATCGGTGTGGAAAATACTGTCGACGAAAGTACAGATAAATTCGACACAAAATGTCGATTTGGATTTCCACGACCTGTTCTTTCAAAAGGAAGAGTAAACAGTTTTATGTCAGCTGTGCGACATACTATTACAAGAAAATCGCCTACCAATACCTACAACCTAAGAAGAAAAGAAGAGTCAAAATATATAAATGACTACAACCCAGTCATTTTATCCATGTGGAATGCTAACATGGATATTCAGTATGTAGCTGACAATTCTATTGCTGTTGCTCGGTATGCCACATCTTACATCACTAAATCTGAGAAAACTGAATTGAAAGAAATGTGGGAAGAGATTTCTCACGAGAAGACTGTCAGTAAAAAGCTATACAGTTTCAGTTTAAAGATGTTATCGCATCGAGAAATCGGGTCATACGAATGCTCAGATAGGTTATCATCTGCAAGTCTGTACTCCAAATCCAGAAGAATAATTTGGGTAAGTTTAGGCCTTGCAGGAATGCGAAATCGGGTATTGAAATCTATTCGAGAAATTGAATATTTAGCAGAGTACGAACCAGAAAGTACAGACATTTTAAGAACAAACATGTTGGACACATATTACCCAAAGAGAAATCATCATGTTGAGAACATGTGTCTCTATGAAGTGCTGCAGAAGTACATTTTTAAACGGAATACCACAGAAGACATCAACAATGGAAAATATAAATTCATTGGTGAGGAAGGTTGTTTGGTAAAACAAACAAAAGGAAGTTTGATTAATCACAGAAAGCTGAGTTGCGACACTACTGACAAGAAGGAATTTTACTACTTAGCACTTTTACAGTTGTTTAAACCATGGCGTTCAGAGGATGAATTACTTGGACATTTTCAAAGCTATGAAGATTCCTTTAATGCATGCACAGATACCATAGAATGCAGTACTTTCACAACTTATGTACAAATGTTAAATGAAGAAATTGAACAAGAAGCAACAAATGCAGCTGAAGTAGCTAGAGACAGTTCTTAAGACAGTCAAAGTTCTGGGACGCTCAGTCAAGATCCTCTAGGACAACCAATCGTAGAAAATGAAGCTGCAATAGCCATGAATGAAGTGGAAACAGCTATGAATCAAGCTCAGGAAGATTTAATAAACTTACCAAATTTGGAACAACAACTGAATGATGAACAACAACAAATTTATGAGGAAGTCACAAAACAAATTGATCATGGATTACTACATGAAAATAACGAGTGCTCGTGCACATCATTTGAACCAATCAGAATGTATGTGAGTGGACAAGCTGGAACTGGAAAAAGTTTCTCAATTAAAGTAATTAGAAGCTACCTAAAGAAAAAACGGATTCAACTTTGTCTTGTGTTGTTACTGCTCCAACTGGGTTAGCAGCATATAACATAAAAGGAATTACCCTCCATCATTTGCTAATGTTACCAGTAGAGCATGAGAACAAAATACAATACCACAAGCTAACAGGAGAAGCATGTTTTGAAGTTTCAAGAGTATTGAAGAAAATGAAAGTTCTCATTATTGATGAGGTAAGCATGGTATCAAACTTAATGCTTGCCTTTGTGCATTTAAGAATGCAGCAAATTCTAAAGACAGACTATGACGTGCTATTTGGAGGAAAACATGTTATAGTTTTTGGGGATCTACTGCAGCTCACTCCAGTTAAAGAACAACCAGTATTTCATACTCTTACACATGAAGACACGAAAAAGTCGTTAGGAAGTATGGGTAATGTGAATATTTGGACATACTTTGAGTACAAAGAACTCATTACCAATATGCGGCAAGCAAATGATGATGATTATGCAAGTATTCTCAAAGATATCAGAATTGGACTACTCACAGAACATGGCAGAAAAGCTTTACAGAGTCGATTGCTATGTAATTTGTTTCCAACAAAACAAATAGTTCCAGAGAAAATATACAAGAAAATTGCAGGAAAAAATACTGTAATCTGCTTAATGCCAACACTACATGAATGCTCTATATTCAATCAGGAACTTTTGAAATTGGAAAATGAAGAGATTATAAAACTGGAAGCTGTGGATAAAATACAGCATGAAGGAATAACTTTTATATTGACAAGCAAATTGACAACTAAATTGGATTCTCTAGAGAAAAACATATCGAAAACAGCTGGTTTAGAAAAGAATCTTTATGTATGTATGAACTGTCGAGTAATTTTAAGACGTAATTTGGATGTAGAAAAAGGTTTAGTGAATGGAGCTATGGGTAAAGTTGTGGGTTTTGTTAATTACCAGAAAAAAGATGGAATTGAATTTTTAAAAATAAAATTTGATCAGATTGAAGAGGTTAAAGACATTAGTTGTTGTTCAGTTCGTTTCTTGCTTGTGAAAGACTTATATGTACGTAGGAAGCAGTTTCCGTTTTCTCCAGCATATGCTGTAACTATTCACAAATCTCAAGGATTAACTGTAGATAGTGCTTTTGTAAACATTGGATCTACTGTGTTTAAAGAAGGTATGGCATATGTTGCTTTGTCACGCGTGAAAAAAATATCTGGTTTATTCATGATAGACTTTGATGAGTCAAAAGTTAGTGCTGATGCAAACTGTGTTAAGGAGTATAACAGATTAAGAAGAAGCTATGCTCCTCATTTAGGTCAGTATCCTGCGTTTGAAAAACGTGTTGTTTGTCGGAAAAGGAGAATTGAGAATATCTGTAATGAGGATGTACAGAAGAGTAAACAAATAGAGACTGATGTGATTGCAAGTAAAAAGAAAAAGGACAATGCTGAAGAGGTTGTTGGTTGTCATTTTGAATATAGCTCTGGTGTCAACTGCTACGCTAATGTAGTGCTGAATGTTGTATTTTATCTTGAAAGTTTGAAAGAGCAGATAATACTAAATCATGAAAAAAGATTCTGTTCTCTGCTGAGTTTCCTTTATGAGAAGCTGAGTAATGATAAAACTAAAATAGAAAGTGCTTCTGATGTTAGAAATCTTTTAGATGTATGTTCTGGATGTACACAGTTTACTCAAAATGTCCAGCAAGATGCACAGGAATTCTTAATGTATATGCTTATGGTACTGGAAGATGAAGGGGTAGAAATAGAAAATATGTTTGGTCTCTCTTATAAATAGGAACATAGTTGTGAAAGGAACATAGTTGTGAAAACTGTTTGAACACTAATGTTTATTCTGAAAGGTTCATATATTTAACATTACCAGAGAGTAAATCAGTGACTTTTAGTACATTAGTTAAATATGCAAATCACAACATGGAATGTTCTCAATGTAAATCAGAAATGTTATAAACATTATTTTTAAAGGAATATGGACAGTATGTAATTTTAATGATGCAACGTTGTAGAGCTGATGGAACAAAATTGGACACTTTAATAAAGAAGTTTACAGGAAATCAATTATCAATATCAGGAAAGACTTTTGTTGCAGTTGCAATAATTTTCCATGATGGACCTTGTATATCTTCTGGTCATTACACAGTTTATCTAAAATGTGAAAAAGACTGGACACTGTGTAATGATTCACAATTGATTTTCAAGCAACGTTTGCCTGCAGAATTACCAAATTCCTACTTAATTTTTCTAAAACCAAAATTTTAGATACAAATTGCAGCATCTGAACAAACCATTATTTCGATTTTATTGGATTACCATTGGATATTTCACCCAAATGTTTTTTTTAAATTACCATTTGGCCTCACGGAAAGGTAACTGTTTCTATTGTGGACTTCTTTGACAGATATTATTTTGGTGTATGTGCTTAAGCAACAAGATTTACAGACGATATTTATTGCAAATAGTTATTGTTCTTAGAAGATATTTTTAATATATATGTTACATTTCTATCAAGGTATGTTTTACTGAGGATAGATTCAGGGCTTTTTTTAAACAATCTTTCAGATTGTTAACTTTTTTTGCCCGCTGTTAAGTGATGAATGCAATTGATATCACAATTTTCAGTGAAATTCAATATATTCTGAAAACAGCAAAAAAAGGGCAAAAAATTACTTTGTTAAATATGAAAATATGTGTACTGTATTCTAAAATGTATTGTTAAATATTAATACTTTTTTTTCTTTTTTTCAGATCGAGAAAGAAAATTTAGGAAATGTAATCCTTTTTTCTAGCAATTGAAAAAACCCATTTATTTCTAATTAAGTTATTTTGTTGGTCAGGTAAGTTTAAAATATCTGTATTTCTCACCCCTTCACTTTCATGCTCCCTTTTCTTCACTTCTACTCACTCTGCTTTTCTCATTCCCCTTCCCTCTCTCTTCTTCCTCTACTGCTCTTTCGTAACTCCCTCACTCCTTCTCTACTACTCCCCTAGGTTTACTGCCTCCATCACTATTTTTTCAACCATGTTTCTCTCCCTGTTTCCATATGTCTCAGTCATTCTAACTGCCTTACTCCTTCTCAGTTCCTTGCTCTCTGTCTCTGTTTCTGTCTCTCTCCCTTTTTTGTCTTACCCTTAATTTCCTTAACATCTCTGTTTCTACCACTCCTCCTCTCTCCATCACTCATTTTCCATATATGTTAATTTTTTAACCTTCTCCATCATTCTCCTTCCCTCACCTTCCCTAACTGTCACTATCCTTTACTCATAGTCACTCCTATTCTCCTACTTCACTTCCTCCTGTCTGTATCTCACACCCCTTCATCTTTTCGCATTCTTTCCTTCACTCTCCCTCACTCTCCTTTGCCCATTGAAATACTGACTCCCTTTCTCTCACTCCAGTTTCCTAAATCCTTCTATCCCCTCACTCCCCATCTCTCACTTTCCCTTACCCCCTTTTCTAATCCTCATACCCCTTATCTCACCATCACTCCACTTCTCTTACTTTCAATCCCTTTACCCTGCTGTACTTCATCCGCTTCATCTGTTACTCCCTTTTCCTATCTCCGTCCCTTACTCCCCTTTTCTCACTCCCCCTCCATCACTCTCCATTACTCACTGCCATTCCCTTACTCATTTACTCTTCTTACCTGTATCCTCTACCCTTAGTCCTTTTGTTGCAGTCAGTCTTTCACTTCCCTTTCATGACTGATCATAATTTCCTTTTCTCACTCATTCTGTCTGTCCTTTCCTCCTCTTCACTCATTCATTTAAATAATTTCAATCATTCTTGTATAGACTACACATTCATTCAATCAAAATAAAAAACAGTATATTAAGAATATAGCTCTTCTTGGAGAAGTGAAGTGAGTTCTTAAAAGAACTGTTTTTTTTGTATTTTTTTGTTTTATATTTTGTTTTTAGTTTTCAAACAATTTTTTATTTATTTTTTGCTTTTTTTTACAGCACCAAAACAAAACTGGGAATCAAAAAACTGCTCAACAGGAACAAACAAAAAAAAACCATAATTATGACCTGGAGCATGTGTGCTGCTGTATACGGTTTTCAATTAAATTTATGCTACTATCTCCGTAGCAAATTACCTCATTGCACATATTGCAATGAATGTGCACTTTTTGAAACAGGGGCCGGATGTCAAGAGGCCTGGTGCATGGTGAATATGCAGCCGCAGATGATGTGCTCGGATGAGAAGCTCCAGGTGGAGGGTTCTCCCTTAGGGCTCTTGTGGTTTCACGAGCAAACCGAATTGGATGCATTGATTTAAAATGCCTGAGCATGCAATGAGTATTTTTTGGCCGGATCCCCTCTAGACAGGACACTTCCGCAAATTGTACAAGTGACCTTTGGCGCATTCACTTTTTTTTGCCCGTCTGGAAAAGTGAAATAATTCCAAATGAAAGAGTGCTTCTGTTTGCTCTTTCTTGGTGGTTCTTGAAAGGTCTCCTCACTGTCTGAAGATGACTGGTGTTCTGCCATTTCACTGGAGTAGCTCTTCAGCAACCTTCTCTCAGGTAATTAGTAGAAAAAGTGAGGGGAGTGGGTGTGGTGTTTGAAGATTCTGAAACAGAAACTAATATGAACCAATGAAAAGTGTTGTTTTGTAACCACATGACTTGCAGTGCGCGCACCGTGCACACACAGTATGCGTACCGTACGCGCACGGAGCACGCACGCATGCGCACTCGGAGCACGGACACATGCGCACTCGGAGCATGCTGGTACGCGCACCATACGCGCACGGTGCACGTACGCATACGCGTACGGAGCACGCGCGTAGGGTCTACGCGTGCATGTGCGTACGGAGCACGCGCGAACGGAGCACGCACAACGTACGCATGCGCACTCGGAGCACGTAGGTGCGCGCACCGTATGCGCACGGTGCACGTACACATGTGCGTACGAAGCACGCACATAGGGAGCACGCGCGCATGCGCGTAGGGAGCACGCGCGCACGGAGCACGCATGACGTATGCATGCGCACGTGGAGCACACACCGTGCGCACACGGTCCGCGCACAGTAAAAAACCCTTTAAAAAACAATTAAAGTGTTTATAAGTTTATAGAAGATATTAACTATGCTGTTGAACTTTATCCAAATAAAAAAAAAAGAGCTGAGCCATTCAATATTACAGGATACAGTCAATCTATAACCATATACATAGGTAGTTTATTGAAAAATAATTATATAAAAAGTATAATAATACATACATAAATTAGCATTTAAAAAACCTTACAAATTCACTAAAAAAAAACATAGGTTTCACACACGTTATAGTTAGGAATTAGCACTTTGAAATTCACTGAAAAAACCATAGGTTTCACACACGTTATAGTTAGGAATTAGCATTTAAAAAACCTTGCAAATTCACTGAAAAAACCATAGGTTTCACACATGTTATAGTTAGCTGGACATTTCACTCGTAAAAAAACAATGAAATTACCCCGTTATAGTTAGTTCGGCTAACTATAACTCGCGCGCCCGCAATCCACTGCTGATGACGTCACATATTACATCACTCATGACATGGTCAGTGACATCACTCATGACATCACTGATGACATCTCAAATGACATAACTGATGACATCACTGATGACGTCATCCATGTGATAAATTACCACATCTTCTCACACCCTAATATAACCTTTGATACACCGACTCAAATTTTAAGAGTTCCATTGACAAAACAATACATACTGCAATACCAATAACTACATACCCACTTATTAACTCTTAGGTCTACATACACCTGCACTCATTCACCTCTACAGTCACTCATGCTTACAGTCACTCCATACAAAACTATCATATGCATTTATACACCTATATAGACACTCACACACTACCAATTATCCTTAGAGGTACTCTCACAACTACTCAGTCATGCAAATAATCACACTCCCATTTACTCACCTATGCAGTTATACACACTCAAGTTCACTTACTCATAAAAATAGTATCACATTCTTACGCTCTTATATAATTTATCGCACCTGCCACGATGGGCATGGCCTCACGGCATTCTGGGCAATGAAGTCCACACCATTGCTACCCCGGTGGGTGCGTTTTCTCAAGTCAAAATAAATCCTTATAATGATGCATACAATTCTTGAAGGCACCTGCTCCGCTTTCCAGCTGCCAAGTGAGCTTCAAACTGACATCTTCCTGTTAAGGCGTCAGCTTGCCTCCGTCCCGTTAGTTGCAGCACCACGTGGTGCCGTCACGGACCCGCTGTTGAAGCGGTGGGCTCTGTCCACGACCGGGTTGGGGCCGTTTTAAATCCACATCAAACAGGAACCCACTTTGGAATGAAGCCACACGGAGGTAAGTTGTGCTCGAATTACTTTAATGACAGCTTGCCAGCAGGAACACTTCATGAAAACGACATCAATTCTCGTGCCAGACGCGTTTCAGGAACCTAAACCTTTCTTCAGTGGCATTTTGGAAGACAAGAGGAAGAGCGTTTTGGTTGCAAACTAGTCCAATTTATCGCACCTGCCCTGATGGGCGTGGCCTCACGGCATTCTGGGCGATGAAGTCCACACCATTGCTACCCCGGTGGGTGCGTTTTTTCAAGTCAAAATAAATCTTTATAATGATGCATACAATTCTTGAAGGCACCTGCTCCGCTTTCCAGCTGCCAAGTGAGCTTCAAACTGACATCTTCCTGTTACGGCGTCAGCTTGCCTCCGTCCCGTTATTTGCAGCACCACGTGGTGCCGTCACAGACCCGCTGTTGAAGCGGTGGGCTCCGTCCACGACCAGGTTGGGGCCATTTTAAATCCACATCAAACAGGAACCCACTTTGGAATGAAGCCACACGGAGGTAAGTTGTGCTCGAATTACTTTAATGACAGCTTGCCAGCAGGAACACTTCATGAAAACGACATAAATTCTCGTGCCAGATGCGTTTCAGGAACCTAATCCTTTCTTCAGTGGCATTTTGGAAGACAAGAGGAAGAGCGTTTTGGTTGCAAACTAGTCCAATTTATCGCACCTGCCGCGATGGGCGTGGCCTCACGGCATTCTGGGCGATGAAGTCCACACCATTGCTACCCCGGTGGGTGCGTTTTCTCAAGTCAAAATAAATACTTATAATGATGCATACAATTCTTGAAGGCACCTGCTCCACTTTCCAGCTGCCAAGTGAGCTTCAAACTGACATCTTCCTGTTAAGGTGTCAGCTTGCCTCCGTCCCGTTAGTTGCAGCACCACGTGGTGCCGTCACGGACCCGCTGTTGAAGCGGTGGTCTCCGTCCACGACCGGGTTGGGGCCATTTTAAATCCACATCAAACAGGAACCCACTTTGGAATGAAGCCACACGGAGGTAAGTTGTGCTCGAATTACTTTAATGACAGCTTGCCAGCAGGAACACTTCATGAAAACGACATAAATTCTCGTGCCAGACGCGTTTCAGGAACGTAATCCTTTCTTCAGTGGCCTTTTGGAAGACAAGAGGAAGAGCGTTTTGGTTGCAAACTAGTCCAATTTATCGCACCTGCCCGATGGGCGTGGCCTCACGGCATTCTGGGCGATGAAGTCCACACCATTGCTACCCTGGTGGGTGCGTTTTCTCAAGTCAAAATAAATCCTTATAATGATGCATACAATTCTTGAAGGCACCTGCTCCGCTTTCCAGCTGCCAAATGAGCTTCAAACTGACATCTTCCTGTTAAGGCGTCAGCTTGCCTCCGTCCCGTTAGTTGCAGCACCACGTGATGCCGTCACGGACCCGCTGTTGAAGCGGTGGGCTCCGTCCAAGACCGGGTTGGGGCCATTTTAAATCCACATCAAACAGGAACCCACTTTGGAATGAAGCCACACCGAGGTAAGTTGTGCTCGAATTACTTTAATGACAGCTTGCCAGCAGGAACACTTCATGAAAACGACATCAATTCTCTGGCATGAGAATTGATGTCGTTTTCATGAAGTGTTCCTGCTGGCAAGCTGTCATTAAAGTAATTCGAGGACAACTCTCCTCCATGTGGCTTCATTCCAAAGTGGGTTGCTGTTTGATGTGGATATATATATATATATATATATATATATATATATATATATATATATATATATATATATATATATATATATATATATATATATATATTCACTGAAAAAACCATAGGTTTCACACATGTTATAGTTAGTGGAAATTTTACTGATAAAAAACCAATGAAATTGCCCCGTTATAGTTAGCGCAGGCAACTATAACTCACGCGACCGCAATCCTCTGCTGATGCTAATACTGTATTTAGACACTTATTTGCCCATGTCTTCTTCCATACATTTTTAGCTATACATATATTACAAATATTTTTTTTTCATAAAGACACATATGTCATCAGCAGAGGATTGCGGTCGCGTGAGTTATAGTTGCCTGCGCTAACTATAACGGGGCAATTTCATTGGTTTCTTATCAGTAAAATTTCCACTAACTATAAAATGTGTGAAACCTATGGTTTTTTCAGTGAATTTGCAAGGTTTTTTAAATGCTAATTCCTAACTATAACGTGTGTGAAACCTATGGTTTTTTCAGTGAATTAGTACGGTTTTTTAAATGCTAAGTTTTTTTCCCTTATAATAAGCCCTGTACATTTGGTGGCCTACGGCCACCAAAAGCACAGGGGGTGGGGTAAGTGTGGATAGTGTTTTTTTCCATTGTAATAAGCCCAGCACATTTGGTGGCCTTCGGCCACCAAAAGCACAGGTAAGTGGGGTAAGTGTGGATAGTGTTTTTTTTATTTTTATTTTTTTACCGTACGCTTACCGTAAGCGTACGGTAAGCGTACCCCGCGAAATTGCCGAAAAAAAAATAAAATCGTTTTTGCACTTGGGGGATGTTTGGGGACTCCCTCCACATGACTATGTGGGAGGGAGTTGTCAAAACAGCCCCTTTACATGTTTTTGGGCTTCCGATTTTAAAAATCTCTCTCAGTGCGAGAGACAAAATGGCGGCCGCCGCTTCCTGGTTTCGGCCGATTCGAATGTTTACTAAGATCTAAGAGCCAATCAGAATCGCGCTCGCGCACGCCACCGTACGCTTACCGTAAGCGTACGGTAAGCGTACCGTAAGCTGGCTCAGATATATATATTGATTTAAAGGCTATTTTCTCAGAATCTACTGAACAGATTTACACCAAACCTACAAAAGGCACTTCCTTGACCTAGGGACTACCTCTCTGCCAAATTTTTAGTAATTCTGTTCAGCCATTCGGGCTGTAGCTCGTTCTAAAGGTCCTATGGAAAAATGCATGGGAAAAACGCGTTTTGGGACCCCCCTTTTATCTCAGCCCCCGCTTGACGAATCCCCCCGAGACTTTCAGGGTAGGAGCGGAGCGTAGCGCCCCACCTATTTTGAGAAATTCGCGAGGATTCGTCGACCGGCGCCAAAGTTATTCAAAATAGAATGTTGAGGTTTTCCTATGGAAACGTGGTCCTAACTATAACTACCTACTGGCTATCGCCAGTAGGTAATATACATATATATATATATTATCTACTGGCGGTCACCAGTAGATAGTTATAGTTAGGACCTTGTTTCCATAGGAAATCTGCAACATTCTGTTTGGAATAACTTTGGCGCCGGTTGACGAATCCTCGCGAATTTTCAAAATAGGTGGGGCGCTCCGCTCCGCTCCTACCCTGAAAGTCTCGGGGGGATTCGTCAAGCGGGGGCTGAGAAAAAAGGGGGGTCCCAAAACGCGTTTTCCCCATGCAATTTTCCATAGGGACCTTTAGTCCAAGGTACAGCCCGAACGGCTGAACAGAATTACTTGAAATTTGGCAAAGAGGTAGTCCTCAGGTCAGGCTTGTGCCTTTTGCATATATGGTGTCAATCTGTTCAGGAGTTCCTGAGAAAATCAAAAGTAAAATCACATACATATCTGGGCGGAGCCTAACCACACATCTCATCGTGAGATCTGATTGGCTGTCAGTACTTCATCCAAGAAGTGTTGGCAGCCATCTTGGGACCAATATACATGATAGCACCTCATTAAAAAGCATTGTAGTTAATAGAAGGTTTTAAGACTTTAGTTACATTATAAATCATTTGTTGATGGTACCATACTCAATTTAGGAATTGTGGTGTGTTCTAAGGTGATTTTACCATGTGAAAAAGCCTTCTGCTGTGATATCACGAACCATGTTTGAGAGAAAACTATTTTCTCATACTTTTCCCACAGAGGTTTGGAAGGTGATTTATAAGCTAAACTGAGAGCATATTTTCTGTAAATTCACATTATCTTTCTCAGTCATGTAAGAATGAAGTCTGACATTCTCAGTAAAACATGTACATCAAACAAGGGCAGAGACTGTCAGTTGATTCCTTTGTGTTCTACTGCAGCCTCCCAGAGTGCCCTAAAGAACAACTAGAGTGCTAACAGTCTTACTTATGACAAAAGTATGGCACACCTGAAGCCATCTTGATTGGAATAAAGTGGTAACACTTAAAACATTTAATTTACAAAGGAACAAAATGAGGGGGTTCATTTTGCCGTATAAATTATGATTAGTGCTGCAGAAAGAAAAACTAGGGCACATTTTGAGTGACTTCTCAAATCATCTTCTATTTCATTAAAAAATTCCGATATGCAGACTGAAACATGCACTTCTAATACTAGCATCAGACTTCCGTGGTGAGCAGTAGCTTTACTACAGTGATCTAATGAGCAACTAGAGTGCTAACATTCAGAATTTATGGCAAATGTGTGACATATCTGAATACCTTCTTGATGGAATCAAAGTAAAAAACTGAAAGCATTTCCTACTGAGGAGACTGCAGTAAATGAGGACATTAGGAAACTTCATAACAAATAAATCTCCTAAAATGGCCACCAGAGACAAAAGAGCCCAAATATAGCCCAAATATCACCCAGATGTAGCCCAAATGTAGCCCAATGACAGAAGTGTGCGAAACACTTATTTTTTGTGTATTTGCAGTTTTATATAGTGCAGACTTGTCAGGTATTGGAGTGTTTTACATGAACATTGGTTACATCACACAAGATCAAATTCATTTTGATTGTAGACATGGGGAGATTAAGTGATTTGACCAGAATCACAGAATGTTGAGCTGAAGCAGAAACTCCAACCTGGTTCCCCAGTTGCAAAGTCTGCAGCTCTGGAAGTAACACCACACCCTCTCCCCTTGGATGCAACATTTAATCAAGTGGTCAACTGGATAAAAAAACTAAGATTACAAATAATTTAAAAGTTCTTTGTCGCTAGTTGAAAACTCAGAAAATATGTCCTCATTTTAGTTTTTTAGAGCACTAACCATTATTTTGATGCAAATAAGACCCTCTCATATATGTAATTTCTAAAGGAAATGCTCTAGGCATTACAGTTTTGATTATATCAAGATGACGTCAGGCATTCCACATTTTTGTAATAAATATAGAATGTTAGCAATCTAGTTGTTCATTGGGATACTGTTGAGAGGCAGAGGCCAGGGGCACGGACTCTGAAAATTGAAGGCAGGTAGGAGAGTGCAGAGGCAACAATTTGACCACACTAGGCAGGCAGGAAGGGCAGTGGCAGCACAACAGACTATGGAGGGCAGTGGAAAGGGGGGCAGGGGCAACAAACCAACAATACAGGACTGGCAAGAGAGGCTGTGGCAATATAATAGACCATTGTGGGCAGAAGGAAGAGGCAGGGGTCATACAACCATACATGCCAACAGACCTGTTTCAGCCAGGAAACGTCCAATGTTTTTAAGCTCAAATGGGCTTTACTTGATCTGTTTACTGTCTACAATCTTCTCTTTTTCAATGTAACTCAAAGGGGAAAATCAATACCCCAGTTTTATTTCAAAATCTCCCTCTTACCAAGTTTCAAATGTTCGCAAGTATGGTACATTGGATCATGGTAGGCAGGAGGAATTGGGGTAGGGACATGGACTCGGATAACAGAGGACAGGAGGGACATTGAGAGGTGCACCAAACTGACCCTACAGGGCAGGCATCAGGGTTTGCAGCAGCACAATACACCACACAGGGCATGCGGGACGGGAGTGCAGCACAACAATCCATAGAATGCAATAGGGAGGGGACAGGACCATGCACATGGACAACAGACAACAGAGGGGAAAGAGGCAATGGTAGCTAGCTGACCATAATGGACAGACAGGAGAGAAAGCTGCAGCATAACAGACCATAAAGGGCAGGAGGGACGGATCAGGGGCATTACAATGGAACCGACAAGCCAGGAGGGAGGGAATAGGGGTCTGCACATGGAAACAGAGGGCTGGGGGCAAGGGGGCAGGGCAGGAGCAGCAAGATGACCATGGAGGTCAGGCAGGATGGGCACTAGAAACAAGACACACCATGGAGAGCAACAGTGAGACTATGATGGCATACACACAGACAATGGAGGGATGGTGGGAGGGGGTCAGGAGCAGCTAGCTGACCACACAGGGAAGGTGGGAGGGGCCATGGCAGCACAGAAGACCATGCATGGCAAGCGGGAGGGTTAGTGGCAGCACAATGGCTATGATGGGCAAGAAGGAGGGTGCAGGGGCATGCACAAAGGACCATGGAGGATAGAAGGGAGGGTCAGGACCTGGGCACAGACAAGAGAGTTCAGGGGAAGGGGCCTCACAACAGACCGCACAGGGCAGGCAGGAGGAGCAGTTGCAGCACAACAGACCAGGGAGGGCAGAAGGGTGTGGCAGTAAAATGGACCATGGAGGACAGGAGGAAGGGGATAGGGGCATGGCATGTGGACAGGCAGGGTGGAGGTGGCAGGGACAGGTTACAGTCATCTGACAATGCTAGGCAGGTGGTAGGGGAGTGGCAGCTCAACAGAACACTCAGAGTAGATAGGAGTGGCAGGTCCATGGAACATGGTGGTCAAAAAGGATGGAGCAGGGGCATGCACAAAGACATCGGAGGGCAGGGGGAAGGAGAATAGGGGCAGCAAGCAAAGCACAGAGGCTAAGCAGGAGGTCAATGATGGGCCATAGAATTGGGCAATGGAGGGCAGGATGAGTGGACTGGTACATCATGCTAAATGCAGGGCAGTGGCAGCACATCAGACAATGCATGGCAGGAGGGAGGATGCTAGTCCATGGATTCAGACAACAGAGGATAGGGAGGAGGTGGATGGGGCAGCAAGCTAACTGTTCATAGAAGGTGGGTATTAGGAACTTTATTGTTTTTAAAATGTGTGTCTGTGCGAACTACTTAAAATATGAACAAGTATGCAGCATAATCTCACTTTTATTCAGGAAGAAGAAGACGTTTGGGACTGTGACTCCGGGCTCACTTGGTAGAAACATCCCCTGACCCTCCACCCCCCATCGCAAAATGTAATGCCCGTGAAAAGGGTAGGTGGACGCAGTGTTATATAGAACATAGTCCTGAGAGCACGATTGAAAATGAAAACTAGATATAGTATATGGTATAAACTATACACCAAAAAGTGTGATATAAGATGAACCGGGGCGTGAAATATAATATGCAATACATTGTGCGCAATGACAGATTCATTGGAGAGCGCGAGAAAGCACAGGCACTAGCGCTTGCTATGTGATATGCACCTTGGAGTGTAATATGCACAGGGCAGTGTTGTGTAACCTAAGTAGTCTCTAAAGTTGTAATATAAAATATGTGCTGGGTAGTGTAACATTGCATATGCTCTGTGACAAAGATATGGATCCCAGATTGTAATATGTATGGCATAGCGCTGTGCTTTATAACATAGGCATCGAGGAAGGCACGTTAGATGGGGCAATATAACCCGTGCAAAGGCAAGTGTGGCATGACATATTCACGGGGTGGTGTTACAGTGCACATGGGCTAGAGAGTGTCATAGCATACGCACTAGCTGGTGGAATACAACACAGAGGTGTGTGGCACTCGGCGGGCACTGGTGGGTGTAACACAGCATTGGGCTCAGCCAGGAGCACGCTGTGACTCTCAAGTGAGGTTTGTCTCCTTTCCAGAGAGTAAAATAAAAAGTATTACACATCCGGCGGTGGATGTGTGTTTTATTAACCGTGAGGGGGTTTCTTGCATATTTTGGTCGAATTTTTGTCGAATCCCCTTTGAATGGCTTGGTGTGCATGTGTATTAAATGTGCCCGTCAATAGCTACCCATGTTTGTATAAATAAACGACAAGGGTGTCTACTTGGAGAGTACCCACCAGCGGGGGTGCCGGGATTAGGCACGGTAGGGTGTCAGAAATGTCAGAGCTTCACTAGCGGTGTGAATACATTCTACGTGGGTTCATTGTATGCATAGTCGCCTTTTAATGAATATCACGCAAATCGTCATGGTGATAGGTACATACGGTTTGTCCAGCATGTCCTAGGTGTTTCTATAAATATATATATATATTTTTTTAAATAAAAAACAAAGGCCGGCCCCGGGGGATGGGGTCCCTGGGGCCATAAGTGGCCTGAGGAGGGGGGCAACACAGCCCCCCTCCTAAAGAATAAAAAAATAAAAAAAAGGCCATGACCTTGGAGTTGGGGTCCCCGGGGCCGATTAAGGCCAAATTAATTGTTTTCAACAAAAAAAAATAGGGTGCAGGCCCTGGGGGATGGGGTCCCCAGGGCTAATAAATTAGAAAAAGAAAGGGGGCCACACAGCCCTCCTTCTTAAAAATAAATAAATAAAAGACCGGCATCGTGCCGGAGGCCACGCCCCCTCCTTGCAGCACTCTGCAAACGTGCCCCCTGGCCAGTTGTAAGTTGAGGAATTAATTCCCCTTCAATACTGAGGGTCCCTGAGGGCCAACTAGCCCAACAGGTATCTCCAGTATGTGCCAGGGAGCTGCGTTGCAGACAGGTGTTCTGAGGCCACGCCCCTTTTTACACCTCCATGCAACGCAGCTCTGTGGCGCTTACTGGAGGTACCTAGTGGGCTAGTTTGACCCTAGGGACCCTTAGGATTCAAGGGGACTTAATCTCTCAACTCAGAACGCCCACAGGCCTTGTGGCGCGTTTTTAAGTTGGGGAAATAATTCTCTTTCAATCCTGAGGGACCCTGGGGTCCAACTAGCCCACCAGGGGCTTCCAGTAAGCACCACTGCTCTGCGTTGCAGAGAGGTGGTGCAGGCCATGCCACTTTTTACACCTCTCTGCAACGCAGCTATGTGGCGCTTACTGGAGGTACCCAGTGGTCTAGTTGGACCCTAGGGACCATCAGGATTCAAGGGGACTTAATCTCCCAACTTAAAACGGCTACAGGGCGTGTTTACACAGTGGGGAAGGGAGGGGACGGGGCATGAGGTGACGTGTTCAAACGCGCCCTGTGGTGCTTTTTAAGAGGTAGTTTTAATCCCCTGCCCTATTATATACTAGGGGCTTACAGAGGAGGTCATGCTAATCACAGAGGGACCCCAACACATAGTGTGCCCTAGTGTATGTAGGTATTTTCACTGTATTCTGAGTGTCTTTTAACATAGCACTGGCTCTAGGACTGGTTAGTCAGACTCAGTTACCACCAGTATCCGTCTGAAAAAAGTTGAGGGTACAGGATGATTTTGCAACAAGGCTTGTTTCTGCTCTTCTGTTTGTTCTTTCTGCACGTTATACTTCTTCCTGCACTTTTCTTCGTCTTTGAGGACTTCTGTTGCTTCTTTCTGCATTTCTTTTTTTCTTTCTGTGCGTTTTTCCTTCTTTCTTCACATGTCCTATCTCTGTAGGCATAGCTAGAAATTAGCATTTAAAAAACCTTTGAAATTCACTGAAAAAAACATAGGTTTCAGGCATGTTATAGCTAGGAATTAGCATTTAAAAAACCTTAGAAATTCACTGAAAAAACCATAGGTTTCAGGGGCGTTATAGTTAGCTGGACTTTTCACTCGTACACAACCATAGAAATTCCCCCGTTATAGTTAGTTCAGCTAACTATAACCCGCGCGCCCGCAATGCACTGCTGATGACATCACATATTACATCACTCATGACATGGTCAGTGACATCACTCATGACATCACTGATGACATCACTGATGACATCAGCCTTGTGATAGAGTGGCAGACCTCCTCTCCCCCTAATATAACCTTTGATACACACATTCAAAAATAGAAATTAAAATTTTCAAAACAATGGACATACCAATACCAGTTACAACAACATATTCAGTAATTCTAAGATCCACATCCACATCCACTCATTCACCAACAGTCCTATACAGTCACTCATACATGTACTCACTCATCATATGTACTCATACACCTATACATCCTGTTACACAACGCCACTCATCCATAAAGTTACTCACACACATAGTCACTCATGCTAATAAAGAATCAAACATCCGTTTACCTGCATATACAGTTATACACACACCACCACACTTACTTCTACAGAAACTTACACATACTTAGTCTTTTTAACAATCACTTATAGAAACACATACTTATTCATACAGGAACTCTTTCAATCTCTCACTCTCACATATACTCACTTATATACACCAATAGTCACATATACTAGTTTAAAACATATGTAGTTACTCATTGAGACACTATTGAGACAGTCATTCACTCACTAACACACCCATGCACACACTCATCCACCCATACAGTCCTGCACACATGCTGTCTTCAACACATACAAACAGTGAGTCACTCATTCATGCACCTATGCACTACGTAATACCCCCTACAGAACCATACAGACATCATACACTTATACTGATACTCAAAAAACCAACTAATAACCTATATAGACACTCATGTAGCTACTCACCAACCCATGCAGCCACTTATACACAAAGTGAGAGACTGATACAGATATTTACATATTTAAACATTACTCACTAAGCCATGTATTCACTAAGATACAGTTAATCAGTCAGTTCTACAATCAATTTTTCAAAAACAAATCATCCATTTAGACACTTATATACCCATTTATTCTTCCATCGACCTTGAGATATACATATATAAAACATATGTAATTTTCAGAAAAACACACATTCACTGGATGATGTCATCAGTGATGTCATCAGTGATGTCATTTGAGATGTCATCAGTGATGTCATGAGTGATGTCACTGACCATGTCATGAGTGATGTAATATGTGATGTCATCAGCAGTGCATTGCGGGCGCACGAGTTATAGTTAGCTGAACTAACTATAACAGGGGAATTTCTATGGTTTTGTACGAGTAAAAAGTCCAGCTAACTATAACGCCCCTGAAACCTATGGTTTTTTCAGTGAATATATATATAGATAGATATATAGATATATATATATATACACACTTACATACATACATGTCGCCAGTAGGTAGTTTTGATTTGCCAATATCTTTGGCACCGTTTGACTTATATTCGTGAAATTTTTAAAACTAATGTCCTGCTCTGGTCCACTCCTGTCTTGAAAGGGGTGATTAGTCAAACAGGGGGGAGAAAAAAGGGGGGTCCCAAACAGTGTTTTCTCCATGTTAATTTCGATAGAAAGTTTTATACAAAGCTACAGCCCAAACTGCTGAACGGAATTACACCAAGTTTGGCAAAACGGTAGCTCTTGGTTAAGAAAGCAACCTTTTTTTAAATTGTATAAATCCGTTCAGTAGTTCCTGAGAAATTCATACATAAAAAAATATTGATACTCGGTGACCGCAGTGGTTCCGCGCACCCTCCCAAGCATGAGCTTGATTCTGATTGGCTGCTAACACTACAAACCAAGAAGTGTTGGCAGCCATCTTGTGAGTCGCTTGAACCGAGTCTCAAGAAAACAGGAAAAAAATAATAAAGAAAAGAAAAGGGGACAGGGTAGAAACACCCTGACCCCCTAGGCGTGCCCAGGGCCTAAAAAAGCATTTTTTTTTCAGCGGAGTTCGTGGGGACTGCCACCTCCCTGGAGCTTCAGTGTTTAAATGCGGGGGTCCTCGAGCTCCCCCATGCTGTCCCAGGAACTACCACCTCCCTGAGATACACTTTATTCTAATATGGGGGTCCGTTGTGGACCCCTGGCCCTGGGGACCACCACCCCCCCGGGGCTATGTACAAGTTGGGAGGGGTGCCATGTGACCCCCCTCCAGGAGCCCTCCTTGGCCCTGGAGACTGCAAACCACCAGGGCTGGCTCCAGGAATGTCCCGGGGTGCCCACCCCCGGAACATTGCAGTTTGCAATGGCAGGGCGGAAGCACTGCACCCACCCTGCCATTACAAACTTCTGCTTCGCTTCATTGAAGAGAGAGCACAAAAACTGCTCTCTCTTCCATGAAGCAAAGCAGAATTGCTTTTGGGCAGATCGAGCTGCATGTTTACAGCTCCCCTAGCCCAAAAGCAATGCCGGCTCCCGCAGGAGGCGGGGACCCAGCAGGGACAGTGGGGCACAGGGTGCCCAAGGGCCTATCAAAGCATTTTATTTTCAGGTTTCATATAGGTTCCAGCTGAAAAAAAATTGTTTTAAATGAAGCGCAGTATCCTCTCTCACAGTACCTCTCTCTGCACCTCTGTTCCTTCTTTCTGCACTTATTTTGTTTCTTTCTGTACCTCTCTTGCTTCTTTCTGCACCCTTCGTGCCTCTTTCTCCATCCCTCTTCCCGATTTCTGCATCTGACGTGGGCAACGGGAACACTGCCAATGCAACGCCGGTTGGACAACACCTAGCGCCAGGAGCCCTTACCCTTCCACCACCCAACAATACTCTGACAAGGAACTCCTGGACCCCAGATGTTGAAATAACAGCTGCATCCCCTCCTCCCTGTGATCCACCAAAGGACCCTTCACCAGCCAACAGTGCATCTTCTCCTGCAACACAATCTACGAACATCCTGCACCAATCCTGCCCGAATGACCAAGAGCATCCAGCAACTACTCATTTGTATCATGCTCAATGCCCGCTCACTCTGCAAACACGCCATGGAAATCTGGAACACCATCACCACCTTTTCCATGGACATTGTCAGCATCACTGAAACGTGTCTCAACCCCTCCTCGGACCCCAACATCACCACCACCACTCCCGATGTGGACAAGATGATACACCATGACCATGCCAACAATCAAGGTGGCGGCATCACCATCATCAAAGGTCACTGAACCCACGCACAAAGCCAGAAATACAGTCAATCCCATCTACACCTCCAGCAACACAATCAAATTCAGCCATACAATAGAACTCACCTGGACTGACAACACCATCGTACCCTTCTCCATCACTGACCCCCCCCACACACCATCACCAAGTACCAGGTCTTCTCCCACCATAGATGGAGCAAGGTCACCAAAACTCATTGGTCACAGGCCCTCACCACCTCCAAACCCAAAGCCTTAACAGATCTCAACCAGGCTGTTCACTACTTTGCCATCTGGATCACCGACTGCGCTGACAGAGTCACCCCACTGAAACCTACAAAATCCAACAAGATTCCCAAACAGGCAGGTGGTGCACCCCAGAACTCTGGCCCACAAAGCCCAATTGCCACCATCTAGAAAAACAATGGCACACCACCAAGAAACTCGCCTATAGAGCAGCCGTTAGCATCACCACCACATCAAAGAAGGCAAAAAAGCAGCCACCACCACCCGCATCGACTCAGCAGCCAATCACACGAAGGAACCCTTCAAAATAGTCAAACAATTATCCAACCATAAAGCCACAGGTAACAACATTCACACCTCTCAAGAATCCCGCGACAACCTCTCAGACTACTTCCAGAGCAAGATCACCAACATTCAAACCACCACCCTTGACCCTGGCAACCTCAACCAACCAGCGAACACCAGCCAAACCATCACTAGCTGGTTACCGCTCACCGCCCTGACCAACTCAGCCATCATGTCCTCCATCCACATTGGGGCACCCACCGACCACTGTCCCACACAACTTCTACAGACTCTCAACTAACCCAATCAGAACGCAGTTCACAAGCATCCTCAACCCCTCCATCTCCACTGTAAACTTCCCAGACTGTTGGAAACACGCAGATGTTAGACCTCTCCTTAAGAAAGTCACCTCTGACCCCAACGACCTCAAAAATTACTGTCCGATCTCCCATCTCTCCTACCCAAATTTCTTGAGAAAGCAATCCACTAGACCTGCTGCACTATGTGGAGTTCCGCAAGCGGCGGAGTGCATTTGGTTATGCCGTTCACGTTGATTATCAGTACCAAGTGTTTTTCCCGCGCCTATAAAATATGCTCAAACAGCAACATGCAGAGCGCAAGAGAGCGCTGCTTCTTTTTTTGCCTCTCAAATAGATTTTCTACCCGAGCGGCAGCTTTCTTAACACCAACGGAAGGTTTCTCAACACAAGCAGTCACAACCATCTGCTGCCTCCGGCATTGAGAAATCTGACCGCAAACATTGAGAAATCTTGCCAGGAGGTGGATGTTCCTTACTCGCGTTTGCCAACTTGATGTTGGTGGGCAATAGCAACTCTGCTATGCGGAAAAGAGTTTTTCAAAACTCTGCATGCTCCGTGGAGTGAGCAAAACTCTGGAAACTCTGAAAAAGGAGGTGAGTTCACTGCCCAGGCCTACAATCAAACAGCAGCTCACTGAATTCGTGCAACAAAACCACCTACTAGGCGCCTGACAGTCAGGATTCCATGCCAACCACATCTGAACACTCCTTGACTGTGGAGAAACTGAGACCCTGAGCCTCCTCAGCCTCTCTGCAGAATCTGACACAATCACCCACTAGACCCTCATCAACAGACTCCACAGTAGGATACAGCAAGACACCCTCAGGTGGATCACCTCCTTCCTCACAGGATGCACACAGAGCATCTGACTGCCTCCCTTCACCTCCACGCCCAAAAACATCATATGCTGCATACCACAAGGATCACCCCTCACCCTCACCCTGTTCAAAATCTACATGACCCCCCTCACAGACATTGCCAGATCTGACAGACTTAGCATAATTTCCTATTCAGATGACACTCAACTGATTATCTTGCTCACCGAGGCACTCTCCAATGCCAAAACCAACTTCTGCAACGCCATGACCAACATAGCTGAATGGATGAGAGACAACTGCCTCCAACTGAGCTCCGCCAAAACTGAAGTACTGAACTTTGGGAAGAATACCTTCACATGGGACCACAGCTGATGCCCTGCAGAACTCGGACCCACACCGATCAACCATGCATGCAACCTCACTATCATCCTCGACAGTCAACTGACCATGAAACGACAAGTTAATGCAGTCGCCTCCTCCTGCTTCCACACACTTCGCTTGCTCTGCAGAATTTTCAGATGGATCCCAACAAACACCAGAAAGACCACCACTCAGACCCTCATCACCAGCCATCTCGACTAAGGCAATGCCCCCTATGCTGGCATCTCCACCTAGCTTCTCAGAAGATTCCAGACAATACAGAATACTGCAGCCAGACTCATCTTGGACCTCCCCAAATGAACCCACATTGCCCCCCACCTGAGAGTCCTCCACTGACTCCCCATCCAGAAAAGATGCCAGTTCAAGTTACTCATGCACGCCTACAAATCCCTCCATGACCTAGGACCTGCCTACCTCAACCCTTGACTGAACTTCCACCAACCCGCTAGATACCTGTGCTCCTCTTCACTTGCCATTGCATACACCCCAGCATCTGTCACGGCTGCAGAGGTGGCCTATCTTTCTCTCACATCGCTGCCAAGACCTGGAATGACCCTCCCCTCCAGCTCCATACAACCCTCTCATGGGAAGACTTCAGAAAGAGACTCAAGACCTTGCTCTTCAATGGAGACACAACACCAAAATACCCCTAGGGGGAACAGTGCTGTGGTCTACAAATGCTGATTGATTGATTAGATGTTTTAGCCACCCAGCTTGGTCATCATGGCTTCTGTCATCCTGGCCTTCCATGCCCTGGTCCTCATTTTCCTCCTCGTCCTAGCCCTGCCTGTTCTGGTATGCCAGGTCCTGATATGCTGGGCATCTGTAAATGGAGCTTCCTTCTCCCCTTGGTTGTGGTCCCACTGGCCGTCATTGCGTTGTTTTATTTAGCTTATGCCCTGTTGGCTCTGGTTGCCAGGCCATTTCCTCTTTATTCTTCAGGCCCTGCTCTCTTATTCTTCTCACTCTCAGTCCAATTTGCCTAGCAATTATTGTCCTATTCCTGGTGCTCACAGTCCATGTTCTCTTCCTGGTTTTCTACCCATTGGACCAGATCCTTTTTTTTGTGTTATCCTCATTTGGGTATTTGTATGCCTAATCCTCATGGTTCTGATCCCTCTGGCCCTCCAGGTCCTTTCAGGTCACCATCTCCTAGCTCTTCATTTTCTTATCTGATCATCTGGAAAATTATCCATTTTACCTGGTCCTTCTGATACTTCTCACCCTAATCCTCTGATTCTTGTTACATCAGTTCCTGGCCATGCTCGTCCTGTGCATCTACATTGCCTCGTCTGTCCTGGCCTTAGTATGCCTTTCCCTCTTAGCTCTTGTCTTCCTGCTTTGGAAGATCCTTGTCCTCCTGGCCATGTGCCTTGCCTTATTGTCCTTCTGGCACTGCAACCAGTGGTCTGCACCCTCTTGGTACTTGTTCTCTTTGTTTGAGTCCTTCTGAACTTCATCATTTTGGTCCTGATCTTCCTGGACATTCAGGTTGAGTCTGTTCAGTCTTCCTGGCTCTGGCAGTTCTGGTACTTCTGATCTTTCTCACCTTGATCTTGCTATCCCCAGGTCCTGGTCTACCTGATCCTATGGTCAAAACCCCCCTGGCGCTCCTATTCCTCATCCTCTTCCTATGGGCGCTTATCATTCTAATGCTCCCCATTCTGGTCCTGGTCCTCCTGGTATTTGTTGTGCTGACCTCCTCATCTTCCTTGCTTATTGTGGTCCCAGGTCCCATTTGCCTGGTCCTCTTGGTCCTGGCCTGCCTGCTGCTTGTCCTTGTGCTGTTACACAAACTCATCATGGTCCTCCTTTATATGGCCTTTCTGGGTTTGGCCATCCTGTTGCTCATCTTTCTGGCCCTTCTGTTCCTAGCCCTATGGCCTGGACCTCCCTGCTATAATCATCCTGGTCTTGATCTTTATGATCCTCCTTTACTTTTTCACCCTGGTCCTCCTGGTCCTCAAGTGCCTAATCTTCTTTGCCCTGATCTTCCTGGTCCCTTTTGTTTCTTGGCCCTTTGAGAACTTGTCATTCTAACACTGCCTGCCTGTGCCCCTGATCTCAGCTACCTGGCACTCCTGGCCAAGGTCATGATATCCTTGTCCATCTTGAGATTCTGTGCCCATTGTCCCTGATCCTTTTGGGCTTGTTCCTTATAGCTTGGGTTTTTCTGGACCTAGTTCCCCTGGACTATTGTGCCTATTATTATAAACTCTGTCTCTTGGCTATTATGGCCCTTTATTTTGGTTCCCCCAGTCTTGGCCCATCTTCCCCTGTTCTTTTGTGGCCTTCTTGGTTCTAGTCACCTTATACTGCTTCCCCTCACCATCAATTTCCTAGCCGTCGTACTGCAGGTCCTGGTCCATCCTGCTTCTTGTGTCCTGACTATCTTTGTCCTCCTGGTTTGGGTTGTCCTTGTTCTCCTGGATCTGTTCCTTGTCCATTGTGTCCTATTGGTACTGCAGCCATTGATCCAGGTCCTCTTGATGCAGGTTCTCGTGTTTGGCTCCACCTAAGCCTGGTCACCCACTAGACCCTCATCAACAGACTCCACAGTAGGATACAGCAAGACACCCTCAGGTGGATCACCTCCTTCCTCACAGGATGCACACAGAGCATCTGACTGCCTCCCTTCACCTCCACGCCCAAAAACATCATATGCTGCATACCACAAGGATCACCCCTCACCCTCACCCTGTTCAAAATCTACATGACCCCCCTCACAGACATTGCCAGATCTGACAGACTTAGCATAATTTCCTATTCAGATGACACTCAACTGATTATCTTGCTCACCGAGGCACTCTCCAATGCCAAAACCAACTTCTGCAACGCCATGACCAACATAGCTGAATGGATGAGAGACAACTGCCTCCAACTGAGCTCCGCCAAAACTGAAGTACTGAACTTTGGGAAGAATACCTTCACATGGGACCACAGCTGATGCCCTGCAGAACTCGGACCCACACCGATCAACCATGCATGCAACCTCACTATCATCCTCGACAGTCAACTGACCATGAAACGACAAGTTAATGCAGTCGCCTCCTCCTGCTTCCACACACTTCGCTTGCTCTGCAGAATTTTCAGATGGATCCCAACAAACACCAGAAAGACCACCACTCAGACCCTCATCACCAGCCATCTCGACTAAGGCAATGCCCCCTATGCTGGCATCTCCACCTAGCTTCTCAGAAGATTCCAGACAATACAGAATACTGCAGCCAGACTCATCTTGGACCTCCCCAAATGAACCCACATTGCCCCCCACCTGAGAGTCCTCCACTGACTCCCCATCCAGAAAAGATGCCAGTTCAAGTTACTCATGCACGCCTACAAATCCCTCCATGACCTAGGACCTGCCTACCTCAACCCTTGACTGAACTTCCACCAACCCGCTAGATACCTGTGCTCCTCTTCACTTGCCATTGCATACACCCCAGCATCTGTCACGGCTGCAGAGGTGGCCTATCTTTCTCTCACATCGCTGCCAAGACCTGGAATGACCCTCCCCTCCAGCTCCATACAACCCTCTCATGGGAAGACTTCAGAAAGAGACTCAAGACCTTGCTCTTCAATGGAGACACAACACCAAAATACCCCTAGGGGGAACAGTGCTGTGGTCTACAAATGCTGATTGATTGATTAGATGTTTTAGCCACCCAGCTTGGTCATCATGGCTTCTGTCATCCTGGCCTTCCATGCCCTGGTCCTCATTTTCCTCCTCGTCCTAGCCCTGCCTGTTCTGGTATGCCAGGTCCTGATATGCTGGGCATCTGTAAATGGAGCTTCCTTCTCCCCTTGGTTGTGGTCCCACTGGCCGTCATTGCGTTGTTTTATTTAGCTTATGCCCTGTTGGCTCTGGTTGCCAGGCCATTTCCTCTTTATTCTTCAGGCCCTGCTCTCTTATTCTTCTCACTCTCAGTCCAATTTGCCTAGCAATTATTGTCCTATTCCTGGTGCTCACAGTCCATGTTCTCTTCCTGGTTTTCTACCCATTGGACCAGATCCTTTTTTTTGTGTTATCCTCATTTGGGTATTTGTATGCCTAATCCTCATGGTTCTGATCCCTCTGGCCCTCCAGGTCCTTTCAGGTCACCATCTCCTAGCTCTTCATTTTCTTATCTGATCATCTGGAAAATTATCCATTTTACCTGGTCCTTCTGATACTTCTCACCCTAATCCTCTGATTCTTGTTACATCAGTTCCTGGCCATGCTCGTCCTGTGCATCTACATTGCCTCGTCTGTCCTGGCCTTAGTATGCCTTTCCCTCTTAGCTCTTGTCTTCCTGCTTTGGAAGATCCTTGTCCTCCTGGCCATGTGCCTTGCCTTATTGTCCTTCTGGCACTGCAACCAGTGGTCTGCACCCTCTTGGTACTTGTTCTCTTTGTTTGAGTCCTTCTGAACTTCATCATTTTGGTCCTGATCTTCCTGGACATTCAGGTTGAGTCTGTTCAGTCTTCCTGGCTCTGGCAGTTCTGGTACTTCTGATCTTTCTCACCTTGATCTTGCTATCCCCAGGTCCTGGTCTACCTGATCCTATGGTCAAAACCCCCCTGGCGCTCCTATTCCTCATCCTCTTCCTATGGGCGCTTATCATTCTAATGCTCCCCATTCTGGTCCTGGTCCTCCTGGTATTTGTTGTGCTGACCTCCTCATCTTCCTTGCTTATTGTGGTCCCAGGTCCCATTTGCCTGGTCCTCTTGGTCCTGGCCTGCCTGCTGCTTGTCCTTGTGCTGTTACACAAACTCATCATGGTCCTCCTTTATATGGCCTTTCTGGGTTTGGCCATCCTGTTGCTCATCTTTCTGGCCCTTCTGTTCCTAGCCCTATGGCCTGGACCTCCCTGCTATAATCATCCTGGTCTTGATCTTTATGATCCTCCTTTACTTTTTCACCCTGGTCCTCCTGGTCCTCAAGTGCCTAATCTTCTTTGCCCTGATCTTCCTGGTCCCTTTTGTTTCTTGGCCCTTTGAGAACTTGTCATTCTAACACTGCCTGCCTGTGCCCCTGATCTCAGCTACCTGGCACTCCTGGCCAAGGTCATGATATCCTTGTCCATCTTGAGATTCTGTGCCCATTGTCCCTGATCCTTTTGGGCTTGTTCCTTATAGCTTGGGTTTTTCTGGACCTAGTTCCCCTGGACTATTGTGCCTATTATTATAAACTCTGTCTCTTGGCTATTATGGCCCTTTATTTTGGTTCCCCCAGTCTTGGCCCATCTTCCCCTGTTCTTTTGTGGCCTTCTTGGTTCTAGTCACCTTATACTGCTTCCCCTCACCATCAATTTCCTAGCCGTCGTACTGCAGGTCCTGGTCCATCCTGCTTCTTGTGTCCTGACTATCTTTGTCCTCCTGGTTTGGGTTGTCCTTGTTCTCCTGGATCTGTTCCTTGTCCATTGTGTCCTATTGGTACTGCAGCCATTGATCCAGGTCCTCTTGATGCAGGTTCTCGTGTTTGGCTCCACCTAAGCCTGGTCATTATGGTTCTAGTCCTCTTGGCCACCACTGTCTATACCACTTGGTTTTTCAGATGCTGGTTGGCATTCTTACCTCAGATCCTTCTCACCCAGGTCCTGTACTTGTAGTGGTTTCTCTTCACAACTTGCAAACCTGAGCCCTGGTACCTTAGGTCCTGATCTTCATAACCCTCTTAGTCCTGTTACTAGCCTTCCTGGTCATGATCCTTTTAGTTTACCTAGCCCTCTAGCTCTGGTCTTCTGGATGTCATTGGTACTGCCCCCCTTGGTCTTCCTAATCTCTGTCCTGCTTTTCCTAGTATCCTGGACATACTGGTCATTACCCTTAGGTCCTGATCTTCTTAGTCCTCTTCAATCTGGATCTGATCCCCCTGGCCTACGTGCTGCTGTTCTTTGCCCACATAGCTCTAAAATAACTTGTCCTGTCACTGATCATCCTATCAATTCCTAGTTCTGATGTTCCTTGACCTCCAGTTCATGCTAGTCTAAGAACTTCCTGACCCTGTACATTTACTTCTTACTCCTGGTTTGACTGGTTGTCATTCCCATGTACTCTGGCCCCATGTCATTTAGATCATGGGCCTTCTGTTTTACAGGCTTTTGGTTCTGTACCTTTTCATCCTCCTCATTCTAATTCTCATCCATCAGTCCTCCTGGTCCAGCTTTCCTGGTTTATCTAGTCCCCTTGTTTGCATGTTCATAAGTTTTGTGATCCTGATCACCTTGGGCCATTTAATCCTGACCTTAGTTCTGTTACTCCTTTGTCTGGCCCTCATTTGTCTGGGCTTCTGATGCTAGTTCCACTGGCCTTGGTTTGCCCATCCTCTAAGTCCTCAATCATCGTGCCCCACCCTACTCATATTTTTCCTCCCGGTCTCCTGGTTTGTCTATAAGACCATGGAATCCTCTATCATGATCCTCCTATTAATTCTCTTATTGTGTCTGGCCTTCCTCATCCCTCTGACACTGGTCCTCCTAGTTCCTATGTTGTGGGTAATCCTGGCTCTTGTAGATCTTGTCACCCTGGTTTAGGATCCCCTTGAGTCTGACACTTTTGGGCCTTCTGATCCTGGCCACACCAGACTTAGTCTTTCTCTCCTCCCTGGATTTTCCAATCTAGGGTCTTCGGGTCCTGTTAGCACTGGTCCTTTCTGGTTGTGGTCTTCCTGGTCTTGGTCCTATTGCTTCTGGCCCAATGTTCTTCCATGACCTGATGTCTGTGGTCTCGGCCCTCCTTTCTCTGGTCGTTCTCTCCTTTGGTCTCCTTGTGCTAGTCCTCTTTGGTCTGTCTCGTTGGGTCTGCTACTCCTGGCTGTCCTCGGCCCTCTGATCCTGGTCAGTGCACACAGGCCCTCATAGCCCTACTTGTCATTATGGTCCAATGCCTTCTGTATTTTCTGCCTCTGGTCCTTCTCTTCCTTTGGGCCCTTGTCTACTGGGTCCAGATCCCCCTGCTCCACTTCGTCCTGATCCTTCCCTCCCTGGTCCCAGTACCCCTTGTGCTGTTATTCATTGTCCTGCTCTTCATCATCCATTTATTCCAGGTTATCTCTGGCATTGGTAACCCTGGTCTTTATTGATTAGGTCTTCCTGGGCCTGGTTCTTCTTGTCCTGATCAGGGCCGGACTGGGCGTAGCGAGCACCGGGCATTCTCCCGGTGGGCTGCCAGGGTGGGGGTCGATTTTGGGCCCTTGCGGGCTGTTTCTGTTACAGGGCCGTTTTTGCAGCATAGCTGCAAAATCGCCCTCTGTAGTAAAATCGGCCGAAACCAGCTCTGGCAAACAGCTCGGCCGCTCCCACTTGACGCTGGTTATCTTAGCTCTTCTAGTGGTTCATCTCTTAGCCCTTATTCCCCTACTTTTCATCCTCCTCCTCCTATTGCTTCCTTAACCAGCAAACCCTCCACAATGACTTTCATCAGGTACACACTCGAAGCACTGTCAAGTACGGAAATGAGAGTCCAGCAGAGAAAGGACCTTGCCCACTTAAAACCCTGCTTAACATTTTAAAAATCAAAGCTACTAGTCCCAAGATGCATTGTGCAGGTGACTAAAATGTCAATTAACTGGCAGTGTTGCTCATGACATGGGACCAATAAGCATCTGTGCCCTAAACCTACTCTGCTGGGTGAATAGTATGACAAAGTGTGTTTCTTCACAGGCAGCAGAGTTAATTCCTTCTGTGAATTACCCAGATGCACTGCTTACCTGCCTCTTTCAATTCCCCATGGCACAGGAGCCCCATTACAGTGTCTCAATCCATTTATCTCCAGCAAGCTCCCTCAAAGCACTGTGTCCCCCAAACACCAATGACCTACTGTGCGTGTCCCTCCCTCTGTTGCCCAGATACTACCTATCTCTCTACTTTCCCTGTTTACTGCTGCTTATCCACTGCTGCTGTGTTACCAGTTTTGGAATACTAAGCAAGCACAACCCCCCCATAAACAGAAGCCTAAAATTAGTACAAGGCCTTCCATAAAAGCCCAAAAAGAGCTAGCCCTCAAAAATCATCAAAAGGAGGTTCATGGACATAAAAAACTATGTATTCTCATGAGTGAATAAAACATTTATGTAATATGATTTACAATCAAAATTAGGATTCTTTGCTGACAGACAAATAGACTCCCTGACTGAAACGTAGCGCCAAATCCTGAAGCCTCTGTCTGATTTCAACATGTCTTATTTGCATTAATAAAATTAAATAAACTTTTTAATTCAAAATTGATTCTAAGGTTTTTTTCCTGTAAAAACAGCTTAGCTTAATGCGCATGCTACGTAAGATCTTCCGGTGGATCCCCACCGAAACCAGGAAGATGGTCACCCAGGCCCTCGTCACCAGCCGACTGGACTACGGCAACTCCCTCTACGCCGGAACCACAGCCAAACTCCAGAAACGACTCCAGCGCATCCAGAACGCCTCAGCACGCCTCATCCTGGACATTCCCCGACACAGCCACATCTCCGTACACCTGAGAAACCTACACTGGCTCCCCGTCAGCAAGAGAATCACGTTCCGACTCCTCACCCATGCACACAAAGCTCTCCACAACCAAGGCCCAAGATACCTCAACGACCGCTTGACCTTCTACACTCCCACCCGCCAGCTTCGATCAACCAGCCACGCCCTCGCCGCCGTCCCCCGCATCCGAAGAGCCACAACAGGAGGAAGATCCTTCTCCTACCTGGCTGCCAAGACGTGGAACTCCCTCCCCATCCACCTCCGCCTGACCCAAGACCACCTCTCCTTCAGGAAGCAACTCAAGACCTGGCTGTTCGAGCAGTAGCGGACCCCCCTCCCCCAAGCGCCTTGAGACCCTCCGGGTGAGTAGCGCGCTATACAAATGCTTGATTGATTGATTGATTGATTGATATTTATCCAGCTATGACCGGCTAAATAGCAGAGATTATATAGTATTTTGCTAGCCTCTGGGTAAATAGCAGAGATTTTGTACTATTTGGCCAGGGCCAGGTACACCGAAATTTCCTTCAGGATATTGCAAAAGTGCAAACCTGCGTCTTTCCCAAACTCTAAATAGTTTGGTAGGGCCGAGAACCGCTAATTTTCGGCATTGCTCCCACTATAACAAACTCTAAGTGAGGATCTAAGATTAAATAACCTAAACCGTTAAGGAATTTGTTTTGATGAACATATTTTTCCCATTTACTAACATTATGCTTCATTATAAGCTCGTGTTCTGTAGTAAATATTATATTGGACATTTGATGAGCCCTTATCTCCTAGATACACCCTGGACGGTGTCTGGTGGTATTTAAACACTCCCAAAATAACATAACATGTCCTGTGTAATATTACAACTTATTAAGATGTGTCTGCTGTTTCCAAGCAAAATGTATTCAGTGAAATACATTCGGATAAAAGAATAAATAAAAAGGGAAACAGTATACATGTATTCGTTCCGGGTATAAAAAAACACGTTTTCCAGTTGAAATCAGTTTATTTCAGAATCCATAAAAGAACGTCGGTTCATTTACACTTGCACTTTTCAAGCGTAGCGAGATTAAAAGAAGATGTACAGAGAAGACAAAATAAAAAAAAATCAGCCATCGTGTCTCAAACCTGACTGCTACAACTAAAAAAAATCCTGCTTCTGTTTAAGAAAGTTGGGCTGTTATTGGAAAAACGTCACCATTAAACTCAAAAGGAGACAGACACTCAAAAGGGAATGCTTTCCAACTTGCATTACTCACAGAAAGGGATGCATATATAACAGGATGAGGGGAGTGTGCCAGATATTTTAAACGCTGACCTGGTTAAAAAACACAACTAATCGAAGGCATTACAATAGGTTTAAAATGCACATTTCATGAGCCAGCCATTACTTGGCTATCTGTGGAACAAAAACTGCAAACTATGATACTTTATGTTGGAAATGAATGCCTATGCTCACAATATTATAGCTGTCGTTGCAGTGCTGCAATGTCATCTGTCAAAAATATTTTCAGCAAGATTACTGGTGTTGAATTCTTCAGTTTACACATATATACATACATCTATACAATGCACAATTAGGGGGAATGTCAAATTTGCGTGATTTGCTTTCATGAAATTTCGGCAAACTTACCTGAAATTACGTGTAATTAGGCAAAATGTAAAACATTCATTTAATGGTATTTTTTAGTGCCAAATGCATCCTTGCATTTATTTTTGGCACTAGGCTGCATTTAAAGAGGAGCACCGCAAACAACAGCTCTTCACGTGTTGTTGTTCCTGTGCATTTGTGATACATTTTTACCATGAATTACTTTAAATTGCACCATTTGCAGTAACGTTTTACCATGACTGGTGCATAATTATGCAAAATACAGCAATGGTGTAATTTTGAGGAATTTCATGTTACAAGTGTAACATTAAACTCCCGAAATTACACTTAATAGGCATAACTTAAATTTCATTCCAGCCTGCTTTAAATGCAGAGCCCAATCAAATTACATGGAATTTGTCAGACACCAGGGAGACCTAACACAACATAATAGTACGGTGGCACTTATCAAAGATTGATAAGCTGTGTAATTGATGCTCCAAGGTTATTGGCTTTTACACATATATAGACTACACAGAACTTCAACTTTAGAATATGTCTATGGAAAGTCATCCTTAATGGAAGAGGAAACCTCACACACTTTTTTAGTGTCATGCTTCATCAAAGGAATCCTCTTTCAATCCTGGTAGGACAGTGCCACCAAGGCGGACTCGGCCTCCTCGAAGACTGACTAGATAAGAGGGAGTTCTTACATAAATCTTACTGGACAACAACACAAAAGGGATGGGGATCCAGACGAATACTTAAAAATACCTTAGTGTACCTTGAGACATACCTTTATTCAATAGAACACTAGGTATGATTACAAATCAAAATTGGTTGGTTAACTGGAGTACAGTGACTCACACCCATCCAATACCTGCCAACATGTTTCTGCCAGTTGGGAAATAGCCTAAAAGGTCTAGGGCATTCGTCGGGGCATGTGGGTCCCTAATGGTGATATGTTCCTAAACAATCTACCTTTCAGACTGGTTTAGTTGGTCAGGGAGGCTGTCTAATTAGGCCCTATCCATCTATCCTACCTATTTGTTGATTAGTGGGAACTTTCAACCCTAGATTTTAGGAGATTCCAGCATCATTGTCACAGAGGGGGTGGGGTCCTTTGTAGTCACACATTCGTCAAAAGGAGCATCCATCCGTGCTACATTCTCTGTTCCCTTCTCTGTGCCAAGGCTAGACACTATGGAGAAACATTTCTGACACGCTTGCTCACACACAATGTAACAGCAGGACGTTCTCACAGCTATACCCTGCAACCATTTATCCTGCCTGTAAAGCCTGCACAGCCCAACATTTGGCCAAGATCAATAGGCGATGGACAAAGAGCATAGCATGGTCAATGGGCTCTGGTCACAAGAAAATACTTTGGAAGTACTTTGGGGACAGTTCTATTTCCTTCAGAGCTTAGAGGGCGTGGCTATGGGCCATGCACTCCATTATCTGGGCACAGTAGCCACTCCTTAGTTCAGGAGTCAAAAAAGGAATAGGCTTGTCTGAGGCAGCTGGCTGTGGAGGAAAGGCAAATCATTGAGTCTCACATGGCACCTAACCCTTTGGCATCAATATCCACGGGTATGGCATATGACTCTAGGCATAGCAAGTGGACTCAGGCTAGACTGGGTTTTGGGTGATACGGGAAAGTCTCCAGCCAGACCCTGCAGACAAACTTACCTCACCAGCTAAAAGGATTTGCAGTCAACCCCCCTTTTCAACTATATTTTGATATTGCCTTGTACTTCTTGGTGGGAAAGACTGGCAGCACCCATGTGTTACATTCGCTGAGATGACAGTTCCAAGAACTCACCTAAGACTAGGAGAGTACAGGAGGGAATTGTCAAATAGGAATGGAGTTCAGTCTTTTAAATTGCTCTTTCAAAGATGTTAATTATTCCATTAAACTTTATATTAGCATCACCGTCTAAAATGTTGCAGTGTGCTTTCTGTGTTCTTCATGTCATGTTTCAAGCACATGCAAGTGAGTGTTTAGAAAAGCAAGATTCATAACAAATTTATTCTCTGTATTTTTTCATGATCATTGCCCTTTGCTATTCATTTTTGGCCCTGTTTTTCCTGTTTCACATTTGATCTTTTTTCATGGATTTTCTTTAATGTGCTTAGAACTTGCACGGTGCTTATACTCTGCATATCTATTTTCTTTGTCTTGATATCAGGAGGAGTTTGGTGCCCTGCTTAATCAATTAAATCTTCATTCTCAATTAAGGTTCACAAAGACAGCCTTTATCAGGATTTACTCCTAATTGTGATTAACTAAAAGAGACACTCATCACCTTTTGAATATAATATTCTATGCAGGTCCGGAAAGAATCGGTATATCATTGGGCAATCTAGAAGGTGCTTGGTAGACTTTCTCACTGTCCCATAATTAACATTATTTTTAAAAGTAGGTTTCTAAAAGCCATAAAAGTCTCAAAGTATAGCAACAGCTTGCTCGGCGTGTATCATTTCTTTTTTTTTTTAGCATCGGCAGCGCTAGAGCGTGTCCCGAAGAGGTTGTTGTGGCTGGGTGTGAAGTTTTCGACTGTGGGAGAAAAAAACGAATTTATGCTATTTATGCAGTTGAAAGGAGCATAGCTTCACTTTGATAGCTTTATTTCGGTCAATGACCATAAAAGCACAGATAAAATATTTACATAAACATAAAATACATAAATAATCATCATTTAGATAAAAAGTTATTAAACAACAGTTATCAAAGTAGCAACAATGAACAGTAAACATATTCAATCACTAAGAGGGACCCAACGCCTTTAGAATGCGGTTGCGTGTATGTCATACACTGGTAAGAAATTTTGCTAGCGCAAAGACAGTTGGACCAGAGACATCACATTTCAAAATCCTATACATTGGTGCGTATTCCCTGCAGCCCATATTCCTCATCAGCGGAAGAAGCCAGTATTTTCGTGCTGCCTTGTAGGCTGGGCAGAAGAAAGCCACATGCAAATCCGTTTCCTCCTTAGCATCGCAAGCCGGGCACTGCATTGTAGTAGGAGCCGTTGACCATGTGCATGTGAAGGAACGGAAAGGCAGTGTGCTGTATCTCCATTGGAGAAACAGCTTCCGTGCCAGTACAGGGGAAATGGGGTCTAATACTTTCTCGAACCTGTAGGAATCCTTACTTTGCAGAAACATGAAGGATAAGGACCCCTGTGCCTGAGTGGCTTGGGTCCTGGCTATTTTGTGTTCATGATATACATTAGCCAGGGATTTTTTGGAAATTTTTGGTGCTGCTTTCGCTGGATCAGTCCATAAATCGGGGAGCCCTATCTCCATACAAGTGGCTTGGATGTTTTTGACCCAAGGGATGTTAAGCACTTTTGGGTGGTTCAAGAGTTCAACCAATTCCGCCCGATATTCTGCAAGATCGTTACTGCTCCACAGCCTGCGCCAGAATGCTATGGGTCTCAGACTTATTTCATCAGCTAACGGTCGTAGGCCCAAATCAAGCCTCAGGGGGAGGAGCGGGGTGCTGGGGGGGAGTGCGGTTATCTGTCTTATGAACTTATTTTCCGTTATTGAGAGACTCCCGCAAGGCGTGTGGCCCCATATTTCCGCCCCATACATTATCGCTCCCCTGGCCTGGGCCTTGTATATCTGGATTAGTGCCCCCAATGGACGGTATGACGAACCAGTCATCATCCGGGTGATACCCCCAGTAGTTTGCGTAAGTTTAAGGTTGGCCCTACTCTGGTGGGATCCCCAAGCCATCGTTTCGTTGAGGGTCACACCCAGATATTCAAAGGTGGCCACTCTCTCGAGCCGTACAGTTCCCAATTGTGGATTTGGTTGCAATTTTTGTCTCGGGTTCAAAACCATGAATTTGGTTTTTGCCGCATTAATTTCTAGCCCCCTGTCAGTGCAGAAGGCCACAAAGGAATCGAGAATCCTCTGTATACCCATAGGGGTTTTAGATAGCAGCAGGGTGTCATCCGCAAACATAATTGCGGGCACCCTGCTGCCATTTAATTTCGGGGCGTCAGTATATTTAGTGGCATTCAAATGGGCGATTACCCCGTTGACGAAGAAGCAAAACAGGGTCGGTGCTAACACACAACCCTGTCTTACCCCCCGGCCAACGGGGAATCTCTCGGTCAATTCCCCCAAGCGCCCACACCTCACTCGAGCATAATTATTGTGATGCAGCCTCTGTAGGATCAATAGGATGTCCGGGGGAAGACCCATCCCCGCCAGGACGCTCCAAAGTTTCCCCCTGGGCACCAAATCGAAGGCGGCCCGTAAGTCCACAAAAATTGTGTACAGACTACCGCCCTCGAATTTTGCTGCCCTCCAATAGATCAGGTTCAATCTAAAAACCTGGTCTACTGTGGATACTCCCCTCCTGAATCCCGCCTGGTAGGGACTAAGGGCACCCACCTCCTCCATCCAATCCTGGAGCCTGTTCAGCAACACCCTACCAAACAGCTTCTGTGCCACGTCTATCAGGCTGATTGGTCTGTAGTTGGCTGGGAGGAGAGGCGAGCCCTTTTTGAAGATGGGGACCACCTCTGCCCCCAGCCAAGTACTAGGGATTTCCATGCCTCCAAGAACTCCATTAAAAAGGGCGGTAAGGTAAGGTGCCCAAACTCTGGGCTCCTGTTTAAACATATCGCCTGGTAATCCATCCAGTCCTGGCGCCTTTCCAGAAGCCAGTCCTGAGATGGCAGCGGTAACCTCGCCCAGCGTTATAGGGTCCCCTGCATAGTCCGGCCAGCCCATCTCAACAGGAGGTGGAGATTCTCCCGGCTCAGAGCTGTATAGGGTCTGGAAGTGAGCCTGCCACACCCCTGGGGCGATATTGGGTTCTAGTGCCGATTTTAAGTTCCCCGACCCCCCGTTCACAATCCTCCAAAACAAACGAGGGTTTTGGGTCGCTAGGGCCTTGGTGAGTTTTTCCCACTGGTTTTCCTCCCATTCTACCTTTGCGTGGGCAATAAGTTTCTTGTAAGCTTGCCTACTTTTTTTAATGCTGTCCCCCCCTAAACCCTCTTTAATTGTTCTAAGGAGTTCTGTTTTTGCCCTTCTGCAGGCTTGGTTATACCATAATGTTTTGCCTTGACGTCCCCCTTTTATTGTTAGTAGACTACAAGTAAAATGAGGGACCGCAGCTTTTATCAGGTCCTCATGGGCCTTAAACAATTTACCCTGGGAATCTTTATTGTTAGCCTCAGTGTCCATACACCCCACAGTTTCCAAGATTGGAATTAACCCATCATAAAGCTTAGGGAGTTTATTCTTACTTGTAGCCAAGTGCTCCCACCTAACCCTTCTCCTATTATTGTCAAGGAGAAGCACAGGGATATTCCCTTGCTCGTTATTCGCGGAAGATTGGGGGCCAGGATAATCAAGGTCAAGCTCAAGCGCGTTATGATCGCTATCTGTCCTTTCCATTACCCTGAAATCCTGGATTTTCAGCCACTTCACTATTTGGGCCAAGACATAATCCAGACGGGACTCTCTTCCCGGTCTGTTGTAGGTGGTTTTACTTGGTATGTCAGATTTCATTCGGCCATTGCAAGCTCTGATTCCGAATTTTAGGGTGAGGGCTGTGATTTGTAGTGCTAGTGGGGTCCAAGCCTTCGGGGCGGAGCTTCCACTAAAGGCACTGCCCATCTGGCCTCTTCGTCCGAAGATGACCCTTCTAGAAGGCCAGGGAGTGGCTCAAAATGAGAGTTAAAGTCCCCTCCCACTACATAGAATGAATCACTCGAAAAATCAGATATAAAGTTAGAGAGTTCATCTATGGTCGGTGATTCCTTAGCAATCCCCATTGGCCTAGAGTAAATGTTAATAAACACAAGTTTAACTTGGTTGGGCCATAAAAGGGAAATCGCAAGGATATCTTCAGAGTTAACCGGTAAGCGCATGGCCACACAGCCCAGATGAGATGCGACCCAAGTCGTAAGCCCTCCTGACGGACGGCCTTTGCCTTCCCACCTTGCTGGAATGAAGAATGACATGTAGCCTTGGTGACCATAGTCCTTTCTGGCCCATGTTTCCTGGAACATACATATGTCTCCCGACTCAATATAATTTGCCCAGTCCGGGTCAGCCAGTTTATTAGCCAGCCCGGCAACATTCCAGCAAATCAGCCTCAGATGATTAGAAGTTTTAGATGCCGTACCTGGCAGGTTAGAGGAGATGGTTCCAGACTCACATGCAATCGGGAGTTCTAGCGCATTACCAACACTAGGGAACGGAGATTCGGAGAGTCAACTGGGGCCGTTCTCCACAGGTGTTGGCTCGTTCAAAATTCCAAGGGCATTAGCAACATTGTGGGCAGATAAATCATCCATGAGCACTGAGTTGTTTAGTGACTCATGCATTTTGCCAATAGTCGGGGCGGGTGTCTTAGGGAGACTACAGGAACCACAATCTTGGGTCATTGGCGCATAAGCTGAAAGTCAATCAACCCCATCCAGATCAGTCAAACAATTAAAGCGGTTGAAATAAAAATAGGGTGCATCCTGCATTTGGGTGTTTGGACGTTGTACATAATCCTTGTGTTTACGTCTGTGCTCCACCCTTATCCACTCATCCTGTAATGGGACGTGGTGCATGCGATTGGGTGGGAAAAAGAAGGATACTGGAAGGGTCTGAATAGTAGAATCCAGTGATCTATTTATTCCTTCACAGATGTGCAAGACAGTGCCCGGATCCTTAAAGCTTACCAAAATGCAGCCCCCTATTATTGTTTTTCTGGTCTTCCCTAGCCAAGGGACCCTTCTAACCATGATAATCTCATTGTTAAAACGGGGTGGTAGGGGTCGGTTCAGATTTAGCCATTTAATGACCTTTTTCTTTAGAGATTGGTAGTCCTCATGTTCCCCTGATCTTAACTGGGGGGCACCTGCTAAGATCACCGTTAAACTATTAGCCTCTGGCGGCAGATCTGGTCTCCGTGGTCTTGGAGTTTGCCAGCTTGGGGAGTTTAGAGGAGCGCTACCGGATTCTTGTTGGCCTCCGTTAGTCCCTACCTGAAAACTTTGAGGAACATAGTCTATTGGTTGAGGAAGCCTATGGTTTAAGTTACTACGCGGTGCCTGGACTGGAATAGCCATTAGTGGCTGCAAGGGGGGGACAGTGGGGGCGCTCTGAGAGGGAACCTTATTAGCACCCTGTGGGATTCCTATTTTGGGAGTATCACCCACAGGGAGATGAGGTCCCATATTTTTGGATTGCTTACTAACTAAGGTGTTCAAGGTAGTAAGGGATGTCTCTAACAGAGTGAGCCTAATCTCCACTTTTTTCAGGCTATCGCTAATAGGCTGCAGGAGGGAACAAAGTAGGGATTTTATACTCCCTATGGATATGATGGGGGGATTTATGCTAGGTGTGTTGTCCACTGGGCCGTTATTATCAACAGCTATATTGCAGCCGGGGGACTTGGAGGGAGAAGCAGTAGGCACAGTCTCAGAGACCCTCCCAGATTGAAGTAAGTTTGTATTTTTTTTGCCAAAGTCTAGATGGGATAGTTTGGCTTTCCCCCTCCCCCCCATTGACTTCCTACTACGTTTACTTGGTGGGGGCCTATGTAGTTCCCGCACAACACTTTGTTTTTGCTTGCTTTTCTTATTTGCATTCCCAGGGGGCGTTTGAGTAACCAAGTTGACGGGGGTGGTACATATCTTTGGAGAAGTTGCGTCTGTAATCTTACCAGGGATCATCCCGGGGGAACTTGGGATTTCCCGAAGTAAAAGGGGGATGTCCTCGGAGGTCGGAGGATTTAAACTATTAGGGGGCGTACCTTCCTCCTGTGACAAAGGATGCGGGATAATCTCCGTCAAGGGTCTGCTCCTCATAGATTCAATGGAGCGTCGCCGCACCGCCCTTCGTCTCTCCAGGGAATTTTCTTTGTCTGCGTCCGCTTTAGCAGATTTAAAATAGTTGTCCAGTGGCCCTGTATTGCTACCCCCCTCCCTTGATGGAGTTTCACGCGGACCTGGTGAGGGCATCACCTTAGTCAAATTGAAAAGTTAGAAGTAAGGGATATGGCCCAGCCCGGCCTCCTTTGGCCCCTGACGGCCACAGACGGCCCGCCCTTTGCCCGGGCGGGCGCAGCGGGAAGAGTGGCCGGCAATAAACTGTAGCGTGGGCGGGGCAGGCAGGGAGAGCAACCCAGGTGTTGCGGGTCTGGACCTCGTGCAGGGACTCCTGGTACACCGAGTCCCTGCGGGTCAGCTCGCAGCCCTGTGGTCCCGCTTGTGCGCGCTCAGTCACGCCAGCTACACTGCCGCAGGTCCGTGGAAGGCACAGGAGGCAGACAAGCCCAGCCGCAGTTAGAGGAGCACAGCAGATGTCCAGGAGGCAGGAGCAGCGAAGCGGGACCCGCGAAGCGGGTCCGGCGAGGAGTAGCGTCAGGGAGGTGTGTCCGGTGAGTCTCCGCTCTTAGTTAGCAAGGCAAATGTTGGTCCCAGAGATTTCCACCGGAGCGTCCTCTCTTAATGGCTGTAGCGTGGGCGGGGCAGGCAGGGAGAGCGACCCAGGTGTTGCGGGTCTGGATCTCGCGCAGGGACTCCTGGTACACCGAGTCCCTGCGGGTCAGCTCGCAGCCCTGTGGTCCCGCTGTGCGCGCGCAGTCACGCCAGCTACACTGCCGCAGGTCCGTGGAAGACACAGGAGGCAGACAAGCCCAGCCGCAGTTAGAGGAGCACAGCAGATATCCAGGAGGCAGGAGCAGCGAAGCGGGACCCGCGAAGCGGGTCCGGCGAGGAGTAGCGTCAGGGAGGTGTGCCCGGTGAGTCTCCGCTCTTAGTTAGCAAGGCAAATGTTGCACTTCCTTGCTTACCTTCTATTAGTGTCAGGAATTTCACTAGTTTCTCATTTAGCTTGGGTCCTTGGAGTTGAAGCATGCGATCACAGCCTCTCTCCAAGTATGAATCCCTCATTCATTGAAATGCAGTTTGAATAAACGTATCCTTTCCTCCTTTAAGTGGGGTCAGAAGCAGATTAAATGTGCCATGCCCTCAATACCGTTCCCACATAGTCGACATGTAGTGGCAAGTTGCCCCCTCTGCCATGGTGGGAGGTGTGGAGTAGCTGGCAGCATTCGTAGCCTGTATTTTAAATTGTTCTTTTGTCTTTCAGGAGTACCCCAGGGGGAAATATGCCTGTGCGCCAAGTGATATGTAGCCACTCATTTTCATGCAGGAATGACTCCTTCGGGCAAAGGCAGCTTTGTTTTCTACAAAGTGTTAGGAATGGGGGTCTCTAGTTGGCAAGGGCTTGCACCTTTGTCCAAATAGGGACCCTTTTTCCTCGTCAGGGTAAGGGAGTTACACTACTAAAATAACCCCTGCTCACCCACTTGGTAACTTGGCACGAGCAGTCAGGCTTATTTTAGAGGCAGTGTATATAGCATTTGCACATAACCAACAGTAATACAGTGTAAGCACTACAAAAGGACACCACACCAGTTTTGAAAAATATCCAATATTTTTATATACTTAAGACAAGACCAAAATGATAAAAATCCACAATACAGTACTTAAAAATCTTCAGTTATCAAAATAACTTTGCAAAACAGTTCATTGATGTCGATCGCTCCGTCCGGGGCTATCACGGCGTCATGAGCAAACAAATCCAAACAGTTCTGGCTGACCACGGCATCGCGGGCCACCTATGGCGTCGGGACGACCCGCAAACAGTACCTTTCAGAAATGCAGGTCGTCGATGGCTTCTCGTTGAGCTTCCGAACACAAGGCGTCGGTAGGCGTCGGTTCTGGAGGTCAGTGCAGGAGTTGTCGGGGCCCTCGAAGTGACACGCATTGCAGATCAAACTCCTCTTTGTTGAAGTCAGGATGCTGGCGTTGGCCGGTGTTGGGTGCTGCGGTGTGAAATGCAGCGGTGCGTCGTGCGGTGCCCTCAGGTCACGGTGCGGGCAGCAGCCCGGTGGCGGTGTCAGATGGCGTCGTCGGTGAGACCATGGTCGCGGTGAGAGACGAAGGTGGTGCTCGTCACGGTGCTGGCAGTTCACAGTGCAAGCAGCGTCGTCGTCGTGTTTGAAGCGCTGTCGTCGGCTGATGAACTGGAGTCGATGGCATCGCTCTCGGTAGGCCAAGGCTGCGGTGCGGGATGAGGGCAGTGCATCGTGTAACTTTACGAGCGGTGCCCTCGAACCATGGTGCAAGCAGCAGCCTCGAGTCCGGCGTGGAGCGGCGGCGTCGGGGATACCAAGGCGTCGTCGTGAAGCGAGGCGGTGTGGAGTGCGGTGCCCACAGGTCACGGCATGAGCAGCGGCTCGTTGGTGGCATCCGCAGGTGTCGTCGGTGAGACCAGGGTCCCGGTGCGGCTTTGCGGTGGTGCCCTCTGCAGTGCCTTCAGGTCACGGAGTCGGCAGCGGCATCATAGACAGCATTGAGATTGAAGTCTTTGCTGTTCGTGAGACTTCTTGAACACAGAAGTAGATTGCAGAAGGTTCAGTCCAGTCCTTTCACTGCCCAAGACAGAAGCAGCCACTGCAGGCCAACACAGCAAAGCACACAGCAAAGTGGTAGTTCCTCCTCACAGCTTCTCCCGCTCTTCTTCTTGGCAGTCTTCTTGATCCAAAAGAGTTCTGAAATCTTGGGGTCTGGTACCCAATATTTATACTAGCAAATCCTTTGTCCTCTGAAGCCAGAGGGTCCTGTACCTAGTTCAAACCAGTTCTGGGTGCATTCTGCCAGTGTGCACCTTCTTCCTTTGTCAGTGTGGGCCAGGGTCCTCAGACGCACCGCAGGAGGTGGAGCCAGCATTGTGGAAGGCAGGCACAGCCCTAGTCAGACCCAGGTGCTACTTCTCCCACCCATCTACATGCAGATAGGTCTATTCAGCCCTGTGCTGACTCACCCTGTCTCCTGGAGTCTCCCCCAGCCCCTGTCACTCACAAACCAGACAGACAATACACAAGCTAGCAGAGGCAGGCTGGATGGTCAGGTAAGAAAATACCTACTTTCTAAAAGTGGTATTTTCAAACACAGAATGTTAAAACCATCTTTACATAAAGATGTTTTTTGTCATTCTGAGTTCAGGCATACTAAACTCGAATTTCTACCATGTTCCCTGGGTCAATTAGGATTATAGGATGTTATAACCAAACTGCCCATTCTGGCCTATGGGGAACAGGATGCCATGCAATAGTAAAAATCGAAGTAGGCTGTGATTCACTATCAGGACATGCCACACACACCAGGGCATGTCGTACCTTTGCAAAAGAAACAATTGATGAACGGAATGCTGGACAATGCAAACATTCACCCCCAGTCACAAAGATCTGGGTTTAATCCATCATTCTTTTGCTCATCACACCACCCCAGTTTGTACCCAGCCATATGCACATCAGTCTTGACCCTGTTCCTTGTGGGATCAGTCCAGCCCGAACTGCCAAGCCAGGTCCTCCCTGGACCGGAAACAAGCATCCTGGGACCGGTTTCAGGGCATCACCCTTCTTCAGCCAGGCTAGCTTGAATACAGTGGTGTAGTGAGCACGGGACCCACGTCAGGGCATACCCTTCCCACTTAGGGCAACAAATGCAAAAGAAACAATTGATGAACGGAATGCTGGACAATGCAAACATTCACCCCCAGTCACAAAGATCTGGTTTTAATCCATCATTCTTTTGCTCACCACACCACCCCGTTTGAATTCACCCAGATCTGTGACTGGGGGTGAATGTTTGACAATGTTCAACATTCCGTCCATCATCTTTTTGTGTTGCATTTTCACCCTAAGTGGGAAGGGTATGCCCAGACATGGGTCCCGTGCTCACTATGCCACTGGAGTCAAGCTATCCTGGCTGTGGAGGGCTGAAAGCCCGAAACCGGTCTTAGGATGCTTGATTCCTGTCCAGGGAGGACATGGCCTGGCAGTTTGGTCTGGACTGTTCCCATGAGGCACAGGGTCAAGACTAATTTGCATATGGCTATGTCTGAACTGGGGTGGCGTGAAGAGCAAAATAACGATGGATTAAACCCAGATCTGTGACTGGGGGTGAATGTTTGACAATGTTCAACATTCCGTCAATCATCTTTTTGTGTTGCATTTTCACCCTAAGTGGGAAGGTATGCCCAGACGTGGGTCCTGTGCTCACTACGCCACTGGAGTCAAGTTATCCTGGCTGATGAGGGCTGAAAGCCCGAAACCGGTCCTAGGATGCTTGATTCCTGTCCAGGGAAGACATGGCCTGGCAGTTCGGTCTGGACTGTTCCCATGAGACACAGGGTCAAGACTGATTTGCATATGACTATGTCTGAACTGGGGTGGCGTGTTGAGCAAAATAACGATGGATTAAACCCCGATCTGTGACTGGGGGTGAATGTTTGACAATGTTCAACATTCTGTCCATCATCTTTTTGTGTTGCATGTCCTACCTTTCACATACAATGCACCCTGCCCACAGGGGTACCTTAGACCTACCTTAGGGGTGACTAACATGTAGAAAAGGGAAGGTTGAGGGACTGGCAAGTGTGTGCAGTTGCCAAGTCGACATGGCAGCCCCAGGCTGCACAAAGGCTCTGCAATAGCAGTCCAGAGTTACACTTTACAGGCTGTTTGCGTGGGTGGCACAACCCAGTGCTGCAGCCCACCAACAGCATTTGATTTATGGGCCCTGGCACTCGCAGTGCACTTTAATAGGGACTGACACATAAATCAAATAGGCCAATCATGGAAACACCAATCCATAACACATTTTACCACAAGAGCACTTGCACTTTACCACTGATCAGCAGTGAGAAAAGTGCGCAGAATTATTACACCAGCAAAAACAGAGTCAAAACTGGGAGATCAGAAAGCGATAACTCAGGGGAAACACGCCAAAAGATGCTAAGTCTAACACGAGGAGAGTTTCTTTACTAATTTTTTTTACTACTTGCAGTGTGAGTGGGAGATTTGATTTTCCCATAGGTCTGCTAGCCCACTAGTGGCCAGGGAGCTCTTCAAGTGTTGTCTGGCCGGCTAACTGGATGTATTACGATATTCTTGCGAAGGCTGTTGGTTCAATGTATTCAAGGGAGAGTTTCTAATTTTGTGCCAGCACATTATATAGAAGCCTTGCCTTGCCAGGAGTTTAGTTGTTAGGCTGAATATAGTAGTAGGCCTAGTGTTCAATATAAATTTGCATCATAATGCTGCAGTTTTGGCATGTTCCTGCCCTGTGCAATAGGCCCAATCACAAAAATGAGATTCCGTGATTATCAGAAGGAATAAGGGAATGCTCAATAGTTTTAGACTAATTATGTTTGCAGCGAATTCTTGTGTTCAGTGCTTTGGAACCTCAATAAATGAATTAGTTTTCACAATATTCAATGTTTGCAGGGCATTATAGGTAAGAAGAATTCATGCAATACACACATCACATCTCCTTAGACCCTTCTGGGTATCTACTCTTCAAAACTTTGGGGAGATTGTAGGTTTTCCTGAGTGCCAGGCAAACAAGGAACAAAAACTTTAGACACACTGGGCCTCATTTACTACTTCTTGGCATAGGGCAGTGCCGTAATTCTCTAATGCACTATATTAATCAAATACAGTGCATTTCTGTAAATATGGAGTAAGGCAATGCCCTACTCTGTGTGGAAGGGGCGTTCCATGGGTGTTGCTGTGGATGTTCCCATGGGACACCCATGGATTTTGACACTGCCCCATATTAACGACATAGCGTAAATCTGGGGCAGTGCCAAAACCCATGCCTCCCCAAAGCAGGCATGTTTATATTTCTCCTAGTTTTTTCCTCTTTCCAAGTGTGCTGCATTCTGTAGCACACAGAGAAAGAGGAAAACACATCCTTTGTTTGATTTTGTGCAGCAAGGTGCCCTTCCAACCACAAAAGCAATCATGGCAACAAGATGGACACCCTTGCACCATGGTGCAAGGGTATCTGCGTTGGCGCTTGACTGCAGTTTGTACACTGGCGCTGGTAGAAAGGACAGGAATGCACCATATCTTGTAGATACGCAGCATTCCTGCCCTTTTCTTTTGATGCCGGGCAGCACAACTAGAAGCCTTGCGATGCTGCCCTTTGCCAAAATATTGTAAATATGCCCCAAAGTTATTTCTCCTCATTGTGCCTCCCCTGGGGAGGAGCACTGTTTTGATGTACTCTCAGGTTTACAGATGCTTGTAAATCTGAGAATGTGTCAAAACCCATGGGTCTTGCATGGGAAAAACCACAGCAACGCCCTTGGAATGCATCCTTGATGTAGAGTAAGGAAACACAGCACTTTGCACTGCCTTGCCTTACTCCACATCTATGAAGCCATACAAAGCCACGCAGGGTGGTTTTGCTTCGCCTCATAGATTTGATTGAGAGACCTGCGCCACTGGAGTTTCATAAAAGGTTACACTCATGCGGTGCACGCCTCTTATACATAAGGCCCAATGCTTTTAAAGTTTCAGTGAAAGCATACGAGACCACGATGTATCGGTAAAGTGCATACAACAACTATAGAATAAATTATGCCTTGTTATTGGAGGATCTCAGCTCCTCTATAGTTCAGATTGGGGGCACCACCTATGATCTCCTCTCCCAGGGAAGCTCAAATGTCAATGGTGAGTAGAGGGGGAAACATCTATTACAAAGCTGGCATTACACTGTAGTGCCTTTACAAAGCAGTCAGTACCACGACTGTGATGTTACCCGAGTTCCATTACAATGCAAGTCATTACAACAACTTGCTTTAGGGAATGTGGTGTTGGACTGGTGTTGCATTAAGTCCAACACTTACCCTATTGACACACCGACTGGAGATGGAATGGTAATTTAAACTATTACAAAGTCCAGCGCTTCCCTAAAGCAAGTCGTTGTAATGACTTGCGTTGTAATGTGAACTCATGGTAATACCACAGTCGTGGTACTGACTGCTATGTTAAGCCACACGTGGTTTTGGCATGCATGGTAGCAGATGCTATTCGAGTAGAGGCCAATACATTAGCATACCTTGTGCCAGGAAGCCCCACTTTTCACTCAATTTTCATTGTTTTTCTTATTATTGAAATTATTTTTAAGAATTATTTATTATAAGAACACAAGACAAAGTGGCAAACATTAGGGGTATCAGTGATCGTAAATGAAACATCAGGAGCAGTGTGACATAAACCTCTGTCCTTATAGACAATACGGTAGTGAAGAAGGAGTCATGTGTCCAAGTGCCCACAAACAATGCTGGAAAAGATATAAAGGACAAAGAAAATAAAAAAAAGCTAAAGGCAGAGGAATGACCGGCAGGTGGACCCTTAAATAGGAAGTGGCGGAAAGAGGTGGTGAGGTGCGGTAGAACAGAGTGCAGCAGTGGATTTTCCTTGATTCCATAAGCAGTAGAGAAGGGATTGGTATATGTGCATCCTGTTAAACGGATATCTGGAGTGGGAAAGAGCAAGAGAGAACCACAAGGAGGGGGCTTCACTAGACAGTGGAAGAGAGGATTCTGGCTGCTCATCTGTAGGTAGGTACACTTGCCTCCTGAAAAGCCCACAAATTGAAGCAACCTTTAAAATTAGTAGACAGGAGTGAATCAATATCACCTTGCAAGAACCGGCATCTCCCAAAAGGGCAGTAGTGGGTGCACGTGTGTGGTGAAGGGGTTGTAGCTAGGATTAGTAGACCAACATAGGGTAGGGTCTGGCACCACCCAGTGGCCTTTGTCTGTCATTTCCCAGAGTTCAGAAAGGCGTCCTGGGCTCATATACAAATGGTGGTGGAAAGTAAACGACTGTGAATTCACGCTTGGTTGAAGATATGGAAACTAACATACCTGGGGGACATTAAGGGAGACGACTGTTGTGTCAGACATCGAACTGCCACCTTGGGGCTTTTGTGTAGTTAGACCATATGGTGATGGTGTTAGAGCAAGAGAGGATTACTACCTCGGCTCAGCAATGTCCCAAGGGGAGTCAAGATGGGAGGTGGTACATTTTAGCTGCAAGAACAGGGTGGAATCCATGTGATTTAGAGAGTGAGAGTTATTTTCCATAGATTTATACAGTGTCCCCCAAAGCATATTGAAGGTGACTGCCTTATCAGTAAGCCCAGGGCTTTAAGTGGGCCGGGTCTCACCGGGTCTGAGCACCAGCAGTTTTTTAAAGGGGGCCTCAAAACGGGTCTCTCTCGGGATCTGTTTTGTGCCCTGGCACAGGCGGTCCATTTTTTTCTGAACTGCAGTGACAGCAGGCACCTCGATGTGCGTGTGCTCACTTCTCACTAGTGGAGAAGTTAAGGCATGACGTCATACCAGGTGAGGATTATAGGGGAAGGGAAATCCTTTAAAGAGAGTTATTTTCTCTCAGGGTTTCCCTTCTCTTTTTTAAACTCAGGAGTAGCAACATTGTCATGGTGTCACCAGGCCTTTAAGTGGAAGCTTTTATAATATTATATACAAGCCATAGTTGCTGCTTATTTATCGTATGCAACTAACAACCATTGACAAAGCCAATAGTCCAGCCTTGTTGTAGGTATGATGTTACTTGTTGTATCATTTATATGGATGTAATGACAGAAACAGCAAAATACAAGTCAAGTGGCACACTATGCTAAGCAGAGATTTTTAGCTTCCGTGTTTTTAAGCCACGCCCTTATTTACATTGGACACACCCCTTTGAGAGACCCCCAGTCTTTTTATCCCACTTAAAGCCCTGAGTAAGCCTACAGATGGTCCTTTCATAGTCTGCTGTTTGCATCATTTTCACAAACCTTCCAGAGAGGGTAGAAACAAACGAAGATTTCCAAAACCAGAGTGTACATATCTTTGTAATATCGATTGCTGTGGCAAACCACGGTTTAGAGTGTGACATCACCTCAGGGATATTGTAACCCGGGCACGGGAACGCAAAGCCAGACCCGATGGGGGCCTGGGACAAATGCAGCCGGATGCGAGAAGCCCCTCCCGCACCCATTTACATGCCCGCTAGAGAGGGGGCAACTAGGATTGGTCCTTCCAGGGCGAGCATGGGCCCCACCCCAATAAGGGGGCAAGCCAAGTAGGGCAAAGGGGGGGATAACGAGGGCCAGCGGGCCCAAGAGAGGCACAACCACGCCCCCTTCGCAGAGAGAAGGTAAAGAAGGCAGGAAACCGCTACCATTCCATAAATCTAATATTAGCGATTGTGCAAAGAATAGGCTCAACAGCTACGTTAGAATTGAGAACTTAAAGCACGGACATAGGCTGATGAGGGCTGAAAGCCCGAAACCGGTCCCAGGATGCTTGATTCCTGTCCAGGGAAGACATGGCCTGGCAGTTCGGTCTGAACTGTTCCCATGAGCCACAGGATCAAGCCTATTTTACATATGACTATGTCTGAACTGGGCAGGCGTGTTGAGCAAAATAACGATGGATTAAACCCAGATCTGTGACTGGGGGTGAATGTTTGACAATGTTCAACATTCCTTCCATCATCTTTTTGTGTTACATTTTCACCCTAAGTGGGAAGGGTATGCCCAGACGTGGGTCCCGTGCTCACTACGGCACTGGAGTCAAGCTATCCTGGCTGATGAGAGCTGAAAGCCCGAAACCGGTCCTAGAATGCTTGATTCCTGTCCCGGGAAGACATGGCCTAGCAGTTCGGTCTGGACTGTTCCCATGAGGCACAGGGTCAAGACTGATTTGCATATGGCTATGTGTGAACTGGGGTGGCGTGGTGAGCAAAATAACGATGGATTAAACCCAGATTTGTGACTGGGGGTGAATGTTTGACAATGTTCAACATTCTGTCCATCATCTTTTTGTGTTGCATGTCCTATCTTTCACATACAATGCACCCTGCCCACAGGGGTACCTTGGGCCTACCTTAGGGGTGACTAACATGTAGAAAAGGGAAGGTTTAGGGACAGGCAAGTGTGTGCAGTTGCCAAGGCGACATGGCAGCCCCAGGCTGCACACAGGCTCTGCAATGGCAGTCCAGAGTTATACTTTACGGGCTGTTTGCGTGGGTGGCACAATCCAGTGCTGCAGCCCACCAACAGCATTTGATGTATGGGCCCTGGTACTCGCAGTGCACTTTACTAGGGACTGACACATTAATCAAATAGGCCAATCATGGAAACACAAATCCATAACACATTTTACCACAGGAGCACTTGCACTTTACCACTGATCAGCAGTGAGAAAAGTGCGCAGAATCATTACACCAGCAAAAACAGAGTCAAAACTGGGAGGTCAGAAAGCAAAAACCAGGGCGAGCATGGGCCCCACCCCAATCAGGGGGCAAGCCAAGTAGGGCAAAGGGGGGGATAAAGAGGGCTAGCGGGCCCAAGAGAGGCACAACCACCCCCCCTTCGCAGAGAGAAGAAAAGAAGGCAGGAAACCGCTACCATTCCATAAATCTTATATTAGCGATTGTGCAAAGAATAGGCTCAACAGCTACGTTAGAATTGAGAACTTAAAGCACGGACGTAGAAAGGATTGGGTTGAAGTACACAGGACGTAATAGCATGGTCCATGGGGTAGCTGGGGAGCTGAGGCCACTACAGCGAGCAAGCGGCACCAAGATACGATGGCAACAATTCTGATTTCAGAGAGATGGACTCTGCACTGACGACAGCAGAGAACAGGCAAACATGAGATATCTTAGTGCCTAAGTTCAGAGGAGCCAGCTGGGGGCCGGGGGGGAGGTTCCCCATCAATCAAATTATGGTCCAGTTAAGATCCATCGTACAAGGGTAACTACAAACAGCAGATCCCTGCGTACCAGCCATGGGCAGCGCTGCAGTAACTAAAAGTAAACAGCGAGTGGGTCCAAGGTAGAGGGTGAAAGTAAGCCATCACGTAAAGAAGGGGTTTCTGTAAGCCGAACAGTTGCAGCTAGGCTAGAAAGCATATTTGTTGGTAATTCTGAAGGGTGATGGAAACAAATTAATATGATAGGAACGGATCAATACGCTAGGTGATGACATTCCCACACATTATCGTGTGTATGTGGTATACTTTTATCAGTTAGACTGTGCCTGGGCAAACGTAACAGTAGTTCCAATTGAGGTGGCACAGGCCAGATGTCTCTGCTCTTTTGACAATAGGCAGCGGAGAATATGGATACCAACTACAGACGCGGTAATCCATTCTACCAGCCATACAGGCTACAAAACAGATTGGTTACCAGGCAAATCACAAAGGTATTGGCAGGGGCGTCTGCCCTGGCAAAGAGATTTGGGTGAAACTGGGATTTTGATTGACATGGTTTCATAAACTTGAGGTCTCCGGGCTATCACCTGGAGGATGGGGTACACCTTACCCGGGTAGGGATGGACATGGTCTGACTGAACATTGTAGGGGTACTGGAACTGATGGGTTTTAACTAACAGAAAAGGGGAGGCCAGGGTAGGGGGGAGCTCCCTCCGATCGGGAAACCGAAGGTAGCATGGCGGAAAGAACAAAAGGAAGGTAGTAAAAAGAGTGGATTTACTGAAAAGATAGATGGAAGGCTCCACTGTGTCCTTCAGATGCCTCACGGCAGGGGCACTGAGGGAGCCAAGGGCAGCGTGCCGCCATAGAAAGAGTAGATGTGATGCTCCCGCAGGACCCTTGGGATGCCTCATGACAGTGGTACTGAGGGAGCGAAATGCAAGGACTCAGTCACAAGAAAGATAGAGTAGATGCTCAAGTAAGATCCTTGGGATGTACACGGCAGGGACCCCTGTGAGCAGGGAGGGCCCACAAAAGGGTCCAGGGCGAGTGGGACAGCACTTGCAGCCCGGGCAGGTCCAGACGGACACCCTCCAAGTCGGTAGCAAGTTGAAGCCTAGACCCATAAATTGGAAACCCAGACAAGGGGCTCCTCCTCCCCCAGGAAATTGAGGAGGCTGGGTCTATACTGCGAGTAAATGAGTGCAGAGACCAGAAAATGTGTAGCATGGACATTAAGTGAATAGTTGATATAACCATGAATTCTGAAACAATTGTATAACATGCGATGTTGAATAAACTGCGAACTTTTAAGGCACCGAAGCACGTTGTCAGTGGTGATTTAAGGGTTAATAGGAATGCAGTTCACTTGGAAGCAGGTGATGAAGGGGGGGGCAAATCGCCACCTGGAGGGAGTTTGTAATATCATGTACTTGTCCAAAGGGGATTATAGGATAAACATGTCACCCCGGGGATATCTGTAATATCATGTAACTTGGACAAAGGGGACAATAGGATGAAAAATAGCACATGAGATGATTTCATGAATACCCATACCTGCAACCAAAAGCATAGGTGAAGGCCACAGAATATATAAAATGTCACAGTCTGCATGACTTCATCTCCAGCAGTTCGAGCCCAGACATGTACGGTCTAAATGAAGCCTTCACGGTGACCAGTGCCACTCGTAGAATTTTAAAGTAAATAAACGTGATCCTTAGCTCTCGCAGACCTTTATCATAGAATATCGGCATAACTGTCTGTGTTTCTCCATCCATTTGAATCTCAAACTTGTTCTGCCACTGAGTTCCGAGAGCCATCGCAATCACCATAGAAAAAAGCATGCCGGTAGTGATGCCAAACAAGCCAGAAGCCACTCTTCTAACATATTTGCAGGTGAGAGAAATGGGGGAGAACATGGAAGACACCCCAAGGTTGGCCTTTCTTCACACAGTGGACGGGCAGGATATATTTCCAAGACTGAGAGAGGTGAAAGCCAAATCCCACATGAAGGTCACTGGAATATTTTAAGCGACCACTGGGAAAGGAGCATTTAAGTGAATATGTGGACGACTTTCATGAGCTTATGGACTTACTGCCACGCAAATGCTGTTTTACTCATGAGGGGGTTCTGCCCCACTTAGGCATTTTACAAATATCCATGTGTGACCTCAATGGCGCTCTCCTAGCGCAGTAATTAGTTCTCTATGATGACCCACATGGGCTTATTCCAACATATAGGTGAAGAACATGAAATGAAGGACAGCTTGTGTGCTCTGTATTACAACCTCATCTGTGATAAGCATAGACCCCTCCTTGGTCGCATGAGATTTACAGGGTTTAAGCCTCGGGTGTGCCGCACCCCATATGAATTTTTTAATGAAGAAGGCAATCTGTGACAGGTTGGAGTTCAGAAAAGAGCATCACAAATGCACTGTTGTATCTTGGTGCTATGGCCATTTTAACTGCCTGAAATTCTCTTCACAAGGAAAAATGAAGACTTGACCGTTTTAAGAAGTGTCGCAACGTTTTTGGCAGCAGAGGTTGGATGTTGCCATGCATCATATTCTTCAGGGCCTTATTCATTAGAATGCCCCAATATTCCAAACTGAATGGCACTAAGTTATGAGTGGACACCTAGGGCTGCCCTAGTCGTAGATTAGGAAATCTGGCCCCTATTATGGAAAGGGAGCACTGTCTCTGTTAGCTCCATGGTGCACCTTTAAACAAATGCGGCAAGGTCAAGCAGTGTTCATGTCAGTGTTCAGCAACAAATTCGGGTGACAACTAATCCATTGAAGGTGGTCCCTGCCAAGTTTCAGAAACAGAGTTTCAATCACTTGATTGGACTCTGAGCATAAGTTTCCTGACTGCTCAGTGCCCAAGAATGCTCATAATAGCAGCTTTGCAAATTTAGATTTGTTAATTTTAAAATACTAGACTCAAAAACAGCCATCCTCCTTTGCTTTCCTAGTGTACATGTCCTCTATGGCTTTCTCTAACCCATAAACTGTGATGCTGCCTCACAGGGAAGCCCATTGTTCTGCACCAAGGAGAGACACCGTGAACTGTACTCTAAATGCGTTGTGAGCTTGTGTTTGGAATTGTAAAGGTTAGGGAAGAAAGACGAGATTTCCGTAGAGTGCTTTTAAAGAGTGCATTAGAGGGGTTTCTTCAGCTGAGCGGAGTCTGTTCCCTGATTATTTTAAAGGGATAGACTTTCCTTTTCCTTATGCCAATCTTATGCAGGGATGCCAGTAGACATAACATCAAGCCTTATGTAAGTTGGGTTGTGGTCTGATAGGCCTCCCTGTATAATTTCTCAAGAGTCAGCATACGTCAGGACGAAGGGGGAGAAAGAATGCAATGCAGGTGCAAGTGCCATGAACACGTAAGACAAATAGTAAGTCCTTGTTTCAGGGGTATGGAAGTCTCCACATATCCTCTGGCTTGTGGCCTTTAACAAATTAAGCAGCAGAAATGATATTTAGAGCACTTTATACCAGAGTTCTCAGACCTATCCAACACTGGGTCCAGTCATGTTCTAGTCTACGCTATAACCACCCTGTGTCAACCGAATACTGTGATCGTTCTGCAGAGTCATGAAAAAACCCAACTTTAAGCTATTAGTGTCATACATTAGGAGCATGAGACATCTGAATGGTTCATATCTTCTGAAATTGGGGGCAGGTATAGACAGGTTTAAAGTGGGCCCTGGTCTTCGCCTGTGATGTATTGGAAGCGGGTGAGAAAATATAACATCACTTCCCATCCACACCATACACTATAATAACTACAATAACAAATCTATAATAATATATAATAATGTCAAGCCCATAAGACATTATTTGTCTTATAACTGTAATAAAGGTCCTCCTAACGGATCGTTGGTAGAGTTAAAAGGGACTGTGATTTTGAAACCACGGAAATGCTATTTCCCCATGAGGACCTAGAATGAAGGAAATATGCTAAACATCATAAATCAAATATTAGACATTATTATTCTATCTCATAAATAAAGACAAACCCCTTTCTTCTTATTATCTCTTTGTTATTCAGATTAATGAATGGTCAATCACAAAAGTCCAAATATAACAACATTACTCAGTTCACAAATGTTACAGAGAATCACAAATCTCATAACAATATCAGATTCATCAAGAATAGGGGAGAGAGAGAAAACATGTGAGGGAAACAGCAGTAGTAAAATACTTCATCTAAGAATGAAAATCCTAATGCCCAGCGAACATTAGTAGGAAATGTATTCCCATGGCCGTTAGGAATATCGGAGACAATACCATCAGCCGATGATGTGCAAAGTCTCAGGAAAGTTCAATGGTTCAGCAGGATTTGCCAGCCAGAATATCAGGAATCAGTATGGCATGCAGCACACCACGAAAGCAGGACAGGTCTCCAGAAGTCTTGAGAACAAGCCGATGATCACCTTCCCACGAAGGTCTCTATACATTGCTACTTCCTTTCCTTGATTAAATTGTTACACTTTCTACAAACATTTTCATTGGCTAACACGATGGTGTGGCAGTCTTCTAACAATTAACTAACGATGATTTCTGAACACCCTTTGTATTATACATTATACAATTCCTTGGGGGAAGAGGATATAACCTAGTTACAAATGTATTTTAATTAATGAAACAGTAACTTTCTAACATCCTTCTACTCGCCCTCTGATAAGAAAGAGAATAATAATTTCAGAAAGAATTAGGCTAATATCTACACTCTAGGAAACAACTCCTAACATGTGAAGGTCTGCAGCTAAGGACAACATTGTGTTACAAATCTTGGGACAGGAGTACGTGAACACATCCCCTAATATTCTGAGGCCTACATTTATTTAGCAAAAGAGAGAATTATTTCTAAAGAAATCCTACACTATACTTTCACGAAGAATAACACATTTTTCCCTTGTCGCTTTTAATGTCTGCAGCAAGGGAGACAGAATTACATATATTACAAAATACATGTAAACTATATAACTTTCTTTTAGTCCTTACTGTATACTTATTTATCTTAAATAAAATAGAGCATATTATAGAGCCTTTGCACATTTCTCACATTGTACATTAATTTCTGTTAACATTAGTAGTTCTCGATACCGAGCATTAGTATTTATTTTCACACAGACAGGTGGATTTGGCTGAGCAGATTTTATTAAAAAATCATGCTCCATCACCTGTGCTGAACACCCACAGTTTTTAAATGGGGGCCTTAAAAAAGGTCCCTATCGGGCTCTGTTTTGTGCCCCGGCATAGGCAGTCTGTTTTTCTGCAGTGACAGCAGGCACATCAATGTGCGTGTGCTCACACTGCTCACTAGTAGAGAAGTTACAGCATGATGTCATGCCAGGTGAGCATTGTAGGGGAACAGAGATCCTTTAAAGAAAGTAATTTTCTCTATGGATTTCCCCTCTCTTTGTAAAACGCAGGAGAAGCAACATCATCGTGGTGTCACCAGAACTTTTAGTGTAAGCTTTTTCAATATTATATACAACAAGCAACAGTTGCTGCTTATTTATCTTATGCAACTAACAACCATTGACGAAGCCAATAGTCCTGACTTATTGTAGTTATGATGTTACTTATTGTATCATATGTCTGAATGCAGTGACAGAGAAAGTCCGGATGCACACTATGTTAAGCACAGATTTCTATCCTATGTGTTTTTAAGCCACACCCTTAATTACATAGGCCACGCCCCTTCGAAGGACCCCCCAGTTTTTTCATACCACCTAAAGCCATGCACAATTTTGGAGTTTCTATTGGCTCACAACATGAAATAATAATGGCTGTTATTATTATATATACTCCAACTTTGGTATTTGTATTACTTCCAGCCCTGAGGATGTCGTAAATCCCTATAGCGACGAAACACATTGGGAGTGGAAGATCTATTGAAAATAAAAAGAAAGAACAGAAGCCCAGCTTAATACTGCTTTATTTTTTGATACATTACCGTACTGTGATATATTATGATATATGTGTGCTTTACCAATTGTGAAGAGTGAATGAATCTCTGTTTGAGTTTTAGGGGTTTTGGGTGTAATTCCCCATGTTAAAGGCACCGCGGGATAATAAGTATCGATTTATGTATTGTGAATGAGCGCCTTAGTACCCTTTACACTCATTAGAGGACCCAGTTGTCAAGGTGACCTATCTTGTTGCTCTGATGTGCGGCACAAGGAGTAACAGGTGATACTCCAACACCATATATTCACCTGGGCCCATCAATATTGCATACACTATAATTCACTTATCTAACCACTGGGGGGTGTTTGTTTATCACTGATCAATACGTTCTTTCCATTTGGCCGATGAACCAAATTAGTTGGAACTGGTTGATGGTGACGATGCACATATCCAACCTTGGAAATAATTCATCAATAATATTAAACACAGACTCAGGAAGTTTTCAAAACCTTAATCTAAAAATTTAAATGTGAGTGAACCATTCAAAATACACCACGGACACCTTCAAACATTTAGGAAGGAAGATTCAATCAATTTAAACACTCTCACGAATTCATCAGATTGACGCTGCTCAGAAAGAGAGGATAGAGACATCAGTACCGAATCATATAGTTACCACAGATGGTGTGAAGACCGACATCCCTGGCCAAAGGGCTGGTAGGGATTCCCTGGGAAAGATCAGGTGACACAGACTTCAGGACAGGATTTAGGATAGGACAGTAGATCTCAATAGAACCGACGACTCGCCGCACCCCTCTCTGACACTCTCTCCCTTCTCGAGATTCTTCTGTGATCTTCTTTCTGATAACATTCTTTAAGTCTTTATTGAATCTTCTTCAGCATCTCAGCATCATCGATAATTCTAACAGCATCTTCACTCTCAGCATTCTCTCAGGATACCACACACCCAATTATCTAAACTATCTTAGTTATACATTTTGGGATACATGTACCACCCCCTAAAGTTGCAATATCGCAAAAATGCGATTTCTGATTGGCCAGGCAAGGGGCGTTTTGTGCATCACACCATGATGGCATAGCACTTTCTTTGTTCCCAAACCCATCCATTTATTAATATTCATTTTATTTTATTACCACCCGAGTTCATCCAAAATTTTAACATTTTTTGTAATAATGTTCATATGATTTCTTTCTTTGCACATCAGACATCTGCGTTTTCCAGGGTTTAGCGGTCGATGGCCTTGGATGCGGTCCAATAATGAGATCATCCTTTCAGGGGAAGTAGAGCTCACACATGCGCGGACGGTGTTCATTCAAGTACTCGAGTTGTGGCAAGAAGGCCCAAAATACGAACTAATAAAATATTAATTCAAGAAATAAATGATTTCACTGTATACCACCTACATCTACTCTATTCCCCTTTATTCATTAAGACTTTCCCTGCATTAGGTCTTTAGTAATAAATTGTTTTCTAAATAGCAAAGCAGGTGCCATGCATATTGGTCTTGAAGATGCCATGTTAGTGCGCATTCGCGAGAAATTTCCCTCCAAAGCTATTACACGTCACATTACGTAGATGCAATTAACGCATGCGCAGTAATGTTTTCCCTGTTAGAGCCGCGGTTTTAGTCCACTATCCGTATTAATGGTTAGCAAACAAATAGGCAAGCTTCACTGTCTTATTTATGTAACTTAAATGTGCAAAGATTAATCACAAACACAATTAATATATTCATGTTAGTAAATTAATAAGTTAAACAAGTGAATTGAATTTGAGCACATCTCCTATAGACGTGTCCTTGCTACATCAATCCCCTCTCTGATGGCATCTTATGCCATCATAAACTACCCACCTAAAACAGATACCAACTTTAGTATTCTTTAAGTTCCAATTATGTTTCAACTTTCCCTTCTTTCTCATTATTCTCAAAATTTTCATATCTTTATAAAGTTTGCCTTTCATTTCTTCCATCCCTATTTCATTTTCCCTCTTTCTTTTCCTTCCTTTTTCATTTATTTTATATGTTCTTCTTCTTCTACAACACTTGCACCAAATCATTATTGTTAATGCTATGGTTGTCACGCCTATTAGGGGCAAAACTATTTGGCCTAAAATACCTTTCCCTATGTTAGTAAACCACACTATTGAAGTTACATCTTTTGTTAAACTTTGTAATATTCTTTATGTTTCCTTTAATTTCCTTACTTTTGTCAGGAATGTAAGTGCAACAATGTTGAATATTCAACATTCCACAGACTCCACCCTCTTTTGCTAATAAAATGTCAAGTGCAAGACGATTTTGTAAAACCATTGATCTGATCGCAACCATTTCTGTATTGATCATCAAAAAACCTCCAACAGTATCAGTCGATAGGCGATCAACTATTGTTGATAATTGACAAATTCAATGTGAATTTAGTATGACTCCCACTGAAGGTAATATTGCACTAAATATATCACCTACAATTTCTGAAAAACTAGCTCTCCTTGTGCATGTTAGTACATTAGAATTGTCATTGCTTCCAGTGATTATTTTTATATGATATATTTTTGGAAATACAATCCCCAGGTAGCAGCTTCCATACCATTGTGCAGGTAGCTTAAAGTAGCCATTATTACCACACACATATTAAATCCCAGGAAATACAGAATCAGTTCCCCCTTTTAATCCACAACATCCCAAGATTAGAAAGTTATGTTCACATTCACTGGAACCAATAAATATGTTATTGTAATCTGTCTTTTATCTATGAATGCAGATCTTCCCTCTCTTTACAAAGTCTAGGGACATTGCTGCATGAGCCTTGCCAGCGGTATAAACTCCCTCCCTTTCCGCCCATGTGGGAACATGAGTTTTCTGTTCAACAGCTTTCTTTTGGAATTTCTACCTTCCTCAACTAAATTTAGGAATATCTTTTCTTCTTCACACAATGTGCATGTTAAATTGTTTTCGTGTGCTTAAACTAAATCTATAGACTTCATTGTCAAGAAAAATTCACCCATGAACTGTGCACTCTGAGCACAAAGTACTGGATTCATGTTCCTTCGAATAGGAAGTTCTGAAAATACTACATCTAAGTTTGAATAATAATATTGTAACTTCCCAGTTGCATAAAACAGACTTGCTAATAAACTACATGATATACCATATGTCAAAGGAATGTGATGGTAGGTGACCCCTTCTGACTCTGACGCTGGTAACTTCATGCAAACATAACAATCACTAACTTCCATTGTGCTAACATATTCTATTAATAACTTTATGAAGATATTTAATAATGTCTCGTCTGTTACTTATAATTCTATCTCATCTCCTTTATATGTAGCTATATTCTCATTAGTACCTGTGTCATTCTTCTTGTTGGGTGTCAGAAGTAACAGGACTGCTACTGTTAAAACTAAACATATTAATATCACTAATATAATACTACATATAAATGCTTTAGAGCATCTCTGTGCATATTTTTGTTTCGGTTGCTCAGTAACTCCGTTTCTTGCCATTTTTAATCGGTGAGAATAATTTCTCCTTTTACTTTAACACCAGAGTTTTCAGAATTTTAATTGTAATGAAATCTCACTCTTTTTCTTTTTCTGGTGAAGGATTCTGATTTTCAGATTCCACTCTTATGTCCAGATTTTCTAATTCTTGCAGTATAATGTAGGTCCATTCAGGACCTTGGTACTTATTGTTCAGAATTTTTAATCTTGGACTTCTTCGTAAGTTTCTCTCTTTCTTTTGTCTTGTCCGGGTTTGACTTGATCTCGTATACTTGTTCTGGTTTTTCAATTATTCTTTTCAGAACATATTTCAGCCTCTTCATTCCTCCTGCTGGCCAGTTGTCACCCATTCTGGCTCTTTTTATTTGCACTGCACTTTCACCCTCTTGGTCCTTATTCAGGGTTCTTTTATTATTACAGAGGTTTGGCGCAACCTATTCTGTCTCAGTTGATTCATTTTCTATCTGTTCCTGTTCAGGTCTTTTGTTTATTTTGTCACCCGCCTGAACATGTTCTTCTTCCTCTGACTGGCCCTGTTTGGGACTGCGTATAGTTTTCCCTTCTTCTTCCCAAACTTGTTCTTCTTTTCCTAACTGGTCCTGATTAGGTCTTATTGCAATTTGCTTGGCTGCTGCCCAATCGTGTTCTTCCTCTCCTATCTGTCCCTCCTTAGGATTGGAAATCATTTCAGTTTAACTTACATGAGTATGTTCTTCTCACCCTGATTGTTCCTGCTCAGTTTCTGGATTTGCTTTGTTTTCTTCTTCCTGAGTGTGTTCTTCTACGCCTATCTGGTCCTCACTATCGTCCTGTCTGTCTAATCATGTTCTGCTTCTTGTTTGGACAATTACTTCAAGTATATCAAATTCTGGTATCTATCCATCCCTCCTGACATGTGCTCGGTTGTTCTAAGTCTACTATTTCAGAATCCAATTCTCTTGATTCTTCGACTTCACAACCTTCAGCCACTTCAACTGTCTCAGTCAGTTGTTCAGTCTCAGATGGGGTAGGTACCCATTTGGTATGACAACTCAAACAGAATAGCTTAAACATGATACATGAACATACTACCAGTGTTCTCTGTACACCAAAGTTTGAGAGAGAAAAATGAATGTGGCACAGAAGGTTACCGCCGTAGACAAAATAGCTTAAGCAAGATATATGAGCATACTACCGATGTTGTTGCATATACTAAAGTTTTGAGAGAGAAAAATGAATGTGGCACATAAGGTTACCGCTTTTCTTTACCCTAATGTTGAACAGTCATTTATATATGTATATTACGTAGAATTGAGTGATGTGCTGTTTATACTAATGGAATAAGTCGATGTTGACCTATTTACGCAAAGGTTAGACCAATCATTACTAAACTAGGACTCCGAATGTTTATGTTCGCTGTGTATGTGTATTTCCGAACACAGGTATCTGTTAATACCTACAGCGTATACTGTATATATGTGTAAATTTGGAATCTGTTGGAACTTGTTAGAGCCTGGATTGCTCTTTGACTGAACCATTTGTTAACCGTATCTATGGAGAGATCGGAGGGCACTTAACTAAAGGAAACTCACAAACAGGCACAAAATCGGCCTACTCGTGCACACATCACGCTCGTAATTGACCTAAAGATAAAACTATGATTCGAATTCCCGTTAATTTTAGGCAACGATGGGCCTCACAGATTGTCAATTGAGATCTGTTGAGGTATATTATTTACGGACATATCGAAGCTCTGATTGAAGGAGCATGATCTCTGAGACATCTTTGGATCGGAATTTTATTTAACAAATAGAATTCCCTCAGCAGCCCATGTGTCAATCACTGATGGGACTGGATTAAAATATGTAACGTAAGGGTTAATAGTAACCAGCTTGGGTCCCTACTCATGGGATGCAAGACGATTTATTTACATGTAGTCTTTTTACCTTGTCAGTCTTTCTGACGAACGTGCTAAACACGTAAACCCGGATATATTCCCGGTTTAGCTTCCTGTCACATGACATCAGCACACGGAGGACGGGTTGCCACACTCGTCGGACCTACGTCTCGCACTAAGGAGATTCGTGTAGAAACGAGGGCACGATATTTGAGAAAACGACAGGTAGGACAAATACGCTTACTGAGACCCGGGGACTGATTTCTGTGTTGGAAATGATACGATGTTTCCACGAATTGTATTGATCACGTGCCGCATTTGGGACATTGTGAGTGTTTGTTTTAGCCACAATCAAGAACATATAAAGGTATATAAATAATATTTATAATGGTACCTGAACATACCAGGGTCAATATGGTCCCAGCAATATATAGACCATGGCTTGTATTTTAGCCTTGCTTATTTTACAATAAATGTACGATGAGAAGCTAGGAATAGTCGACACGGGATGTCAAACAGAGACTTGGAGTTTTATTGATGTAATGTGGTATCTTTGGATCGCCACAAACACGCCACAACAAACCTGGACCGTGATATTCTATTCTATTATATATTTTTTCCATAGAGAAGTGTTTGTACACGAACACCTCCTTGTTGTTGCCGTGTTATTCCTCGTTTCCACGTACTGAATACAGAACCCCTTGTGGGCCGGAATTACAACCACAATCAAAGTAGGTTCAACCTAGATTTAGCACGTGAACTTGCACAACGATACGACGGTTTGATCTTTATCTGATGTCTTTCATTATCTTTTAATCCCCGTGTTTAAACAGAGATTTCACGAATACCAAGAAAGGTAATCAACCCACCTCGGTAATTTGGGTGTTATTCATTTAGTCTCGTTATTCCTAACGATGACATGGCACTTTCATCCCACGACGGCGATATGGTTACCGATAATGAGCACAATCAGTAGTTCACTTAGTAACCACGTAGTCTCACGATCGGGCCTTTTCTCTCTCCATATATTTGGTTGCTTCCAAGACTTTTTGCTCATCATTCCCCTTATGGGTTCCTATCTTTTGGAAAGACGACTTTCCACCACGCAACTACTCACTATGTTTGGAATCACGATACCAAACTGTATGTTGATTACTGTGGATTGCATTTACTGTATGTACTTTCACGGTATGAGGTGGCATTTTTTCAGTTTATTTGTACAGCCTTGAGGAAGTCGCGGGTTCACATTCCCGATGCGACGAAACACGTGTTGGCTGTAATCTCGACACTTCACCTGGAATCGTCTCATTAAAGAAGACAATAAAGAGATTGTACTCTGTTTTTTCAAAAAAAGAAAATATGTTTTATGTACTCATATTTCATGCGTATATTTACTTAAACACCTATATTTGTCACGTGTGCTGAGGCTTCAGCAAGAAGTTTTGTTAAGCTCCGGCTTACATTTGTAGAGTGTGTGGTGTCTCTACGCCTTTCAGCACCGTCCTATTAGAGAATGGATGATCTTTTTGTGCACTTTCTCTGTAGCGCCGGATACCTATGACACATACCACGCACCTCTAAGCACCCATTTGGTATGACTTGCATGAATACAATTTGGTAATCCCACACACTTTTCTGCACTGGTAGTAATCAGTATGACTTGATGAAGATCATCCCACCTTGGTGCTAGGCAAGATTTCCTGGCGTGTTTCTTCACTACCACCCAAACTCCAGCATTCAAATCATGTGCTTGCGTAGGCTGCCTGGCAAAAGCGTCTTCTCTAACCTGGTGGGAGACAGAATGCACTAGGTCAGCCAATCGTTTGCAATGGTCCAATACCAAATCATGATTTATACTCATCAATTTATTTCCAGGAATGAATGCTTGTCTCATTGCCCTTCCCATGATGATTTCATGGGGACTTAATCCAATTTTCCTATCTGGAATACTTCGAAGTCCAATCAACACAAGAGGCAATGCGTCAGGCCATGACAATGATGTAGATGCACACTCTTTAGCCAGTCTCGATTTGATTGTGCCATTCATTTGTTCAACCACTCCAGAAGCCTCTGGGCGGTATGCACAGTGCAGTTTCTGATCAATTTTGAAAGCTTCACAGATTAATCGAATTACCTCATTGTTAAAATGAGGTCCTCTATCTGATTCCAAAGTGACTGGGAAACCGAAACGTGGGATAAGTTCTCTCAACCGTAGCTTAGCGACTGTGAGACTATCATTCCTCCTAGTGGGATATGCTTCTACCCATCGCTAGAACAAACACACTATACAAGGACATACTTCTGGCCTTTTCATGGAGGTAACTCAATGAAATCTATTTGTAGTCTCATGAATGGACCTTCAGCCTCGCCAATTCTTCCCCAACTGACTACTGTGTTCCTTCCTGGGTTTTGCTGTTCACAAATTAAGCATCTCTGGCAAAGGCTCTCAGCGACCACCCTGAACTTTGGATTATACCAATTTTGTCTAAAGAGTCTAATCATGGCATCCCTGCCTACATGTGTGTCACCATGATACAATCGGGCCATTGGTGAGAGTAGACAGTCTGGCATAGCTGGTCTACCGTCAGGGTACACCCACACCTCATCCTCTGCTCTTCGGGTGCAACCTGCCCTTAACCAGATTTCTTTTTTGCTCACCTCAACTTCATCTTGTAACTGCCTTACCTCTTCCCATGTTTCTGGAACTGAGAAAAACATAAGTTGACATCTTTTTTCCCTTGTTTCAATTTTTTGATTCAGCCCCATATTAATTTTTGCACAATATTTAGCAATTTGGTCAGCATATATGTTACGGGCTGTCACATAGTCATTTCCTGACTGGTGAGCAGCACACCTGACCACTGCTACTTCTTTTGGCAATTGAATTGCTTCCAATAGCTCTTTCAAATGTTCCCATTTCTTATTGGAGATCCTGAAGAAGTCAGAAAACCCCTCTGCAACCAAATCTGGCCATAGTCGTGCACAATTCCAAAACCATATTGACTGTCAGTAAATATGGTTATCCTCCAATGTTTCCCAAAATTGCATGCTTTAATCAAAGCCATCAATTCAGCTACTTGTGGAGACTTTACTCTGGGTACATGGGATGCTTCAATTACACCTGAGATTTAACAAACAGCAGAGGCAGCATTAAGTACTCCTCCCTCAATTTTCAGGCACAAGCCATCTACAAATAGCTTGTGATCTGGGTCTTTCAGGGGCTCTTCTCTGATGTCAGGTCGGGGCATTGTACACAGCTCTGTCACATCTAAGCAGTCATGATCTATCTCATCCATCACCTCTTCACAAGTGGGATTTGGCAGTAAAGTTGTGGTTAATACTGTACATCTCGCTACTGTCACGCTTTCTGCTCCCAAAATCACTCTTTCATACTTAGTCATCCGACTAGGGGTAAGGTGCTGAGTTCAAGTTCTGGTTAAAAGAATCTCAACTGACTGTGGGACGTAAACATTAACTGTATGTCCCATCACAATAGGTTTGCTTTGTTCCAAGCTCATACAAGTAGCAGCAACTGCCTTTAGGCAGACGGGTAGAGCTGAAGTTACAGGGTCTAAAGTAGCAGAGAAATAGTCTACTGGACATTTGCTTAATCCATGTCTTTGGGTCAAAACTGAAAGTGCACAATTTTCTCTTTCACAACAGAACAGTGCAAATTCTTTGGTGTAGTCAGGCATGCCTAAAGCAGGGGCCTCACACAGTCTCGTAATCTCATAAATGCTTCAACACATTCATCAGTCCAAACACTTGTGTCACTTGCACATTTTCGGGTCATCTGGATTAATGGTTTTCCCAACAAGGAAAACCCCATAATCCATTGCCTACAATATCCAACTACTCCCAGAAACATTCTCATTTCTCTTTGAGTGTGAGGTAGTGACATTTGTTTTATTATTTTTATTCTTGCTGTAGTTACTTTTCTGACTCCTCTTTCTAAGGTGCACCTAAGTATTTTACTCCTTGTTTACAAAACTGCAATTCATCTGGAGATACTTTGTGTTCTCCTTCTGCCAAATGGTTGAACAGTGCAATTGAGTCAGTGACACAGTCCTCACGTGTCCTTGATGCGACCAATAGGTCATCAGTATACTGCACCAGGACTGACTTTCGATGCATGACTAGTGTTTCAAGATCTGGTTAAAGATTGAGGGACTCTCTCTATACCCTTGAGGAACTCAGCACCATGCCAAGATATGGTCATCAAATTTGAAGGCAAATAGATATTGACTTTCTGGATGCAAAGGAATAGAGAAAAAGGCATGGCATAAATCAATTACTGTAAACCAGCCTGCATTCCAAGGTAACTGATATAAAATCACTGGAGTGTTTGGTACTACTGGACAACAAGGCACTACAATTGTATTTATCTTCCACAAATCCTGCACTACTCTGTACTTTCTGTTAGGCTTTTTAATTCCTGTTATGGGCGAATTAGAAGGGCTACTCATTATTTCTTTTAAAATGCCTTGTTCAATCAGTCGTTCTATTGTTAAAGCAACTCCTGCTTTTATGTCTGGACTCATTTTGTATTGTCGGGTGTTGGGATAGACTGCACCCTCTATAACAGTTACTTTCACAGGATCTACATTTGCCATCAATCCAATTTCTTTTTCTGTAAAGTCCCACACCTCTGGGTTCACTGTAGTTCTTAGCTATTCTGGCAATTCATCTCAGGTTATTAGAGAAAACATTTCATTCACTTCAGTACCTTGCTTTGCTAACATAATCTTATAGACAATATCTTCATCAGGGGTTTGGAAAGTAACACCATCCGGTGTGCAGTAGATTGTGCAGTTCATCTTGCACAGTAGGTCTCTATATAATAAATTCACAGGACTAGAATCACATACAATAAATTGATGCATATCTTTGAAGTTACCAATATGCACCTCCATTGGCCTTGTAAGTGGGGTTTTAATTTGTTGGTTCGAAACAAAAACGACTTGAATACTATCTCCCGAGAGGGGTAGGTTTGGAATGTCTGCTGTTCTCACAGTAGAACGGGTAGCACCAGTATCCAACAGAAAAGTGATATCATTACCTTCCACTTTCCCATCAATAAATGGACCTGACTGATCTACCGGCAAGGATGCGCCAAGTACGCACTCCTCTTCCTCCCCTCTCAGGCACCGTCAATCATCTGAGTCACTGTATGTATTTTTCAAAAGATATTTTGAAATCACAGAATTTTTCTTACCACTTCCTCCTGGAAATCCGGCGTCCATGTGGTGCTTTTGAGAGTTCACAAAGTTTGGCATAGGAGCTGGAGGCACCTGATACTGTGGATTAACTACCTGCGGTGGCTGATTCACAACCCCTTCAGTCTGCGTCTGTGGTTTAAATTTTGATTTGGCCCATTATTATTCTGAATATTCGGACACTCATTTCTCCAATGTCCAAGCTTTCCACATAAGTGACATAGAAACTTCTTTTTCGCATCCTCTCTATTCATTCACCCTCTCATTTTACCTCCATTCATTCCTTGATCACTCTGGTTCAACCCTTTATCAGTTTCTGTATTTAATTTCAATTCCTGCTGCTCTGCTAATTTCACTTGTGCCCACATCATCTTCTCTTTCAGCTTTTTATGTCTGGCTTCAATATCATCGCCATAATATTTAACATATTTAAAAATATCATCAATGCTTTTGCTCTGCCAGCAAAGCATATGCTGTTGAATCATCTGACTAATCTCTGGTTTCAAGCCATACACAAACTGATACACAAAATGTCCCATATCCTTATCACCAATATACTCAAGCTGCTGTCGTGCTTGAACACCTGTAACAGCCTCTCATAATAGGCATGTACAGACTCATTTGATTCTTGAGTTGTCCTGTCTATTTTTACCCAGTCTGTCTCTTTTGGGGGAATTATTCCTTTTAAGAACGTAATCACTTGGTGATACTTTTTCCTTACATCCTCTGAAGGTGCTCCTGTTTTAGCATCTCTTGGATACTCCTCACTTGGCCAATCGATTGTAATTTTACATTCTGTCCACAAATCTGCAGGTACCACAATGTCAAACAAACTATCCAGGTCCTTCAAAAAAACCTTCGACACCTTCATAAACCTCTCAACCTGCTCATATCACTCCTCCATTTCAGAAAATCATTTGTAAATGACAAAATATCCTGTCTACTCCATGGGACATGAACATATCCACCACCAGGTACTTTTCACATGGGACACAACCTCTCTGCCTTTTCTGTGTCTTTCAACAAGAAAGCAGATGTCAACGCTTCTCTAGCCTTCGCGTCCTCTTTCTTTTTGGTCCACCTAGTTTTCCACTTGTCCATATCTCCTCACTTCTGCAAAATGTTCATTAGTTCTTTTACTTGAAATTTTCTACCAGACACATTCATGTTTTCCAAATCTTTGTTTGTGAATTCCACTCGATAGGGTTTTTGAAACGACTTAGATTTCCCTATATCTATTCCAATCTCCGACGCCATTTCCATCAGTTTATCATGATATACCTTTGCATTTTGCATAATACTCCTACATACAAACAACAATTCTTCTTAATTGTAATCATTCAATCTTCCTAATCCCACATTTCCAGCAATCATTTCCTCTAATTCCACTTTTAGTTTATAAATGTCTAACATCTTTGGGACTGAACTAGATCTTTCTATTCCCTGTGACCACCTTTCCAAATCTTCTGGAGTACATCTGTTGTTCTTTTAGTGATTGGAGAGGCTACTGTCCCTCTCTTCCTTCCATGATCAGGTAAACATATTTTTGGAGTTCCTATTACTGGCTCTCCTATAGGGAGATCCATTAATGAAATGACTGAACTACACTCACAGGCTTGATCTTCCGCAATCATTATTTCTGTTCTGGGGTTGCTCATTGGGGCAGGTACAGTTTGAGAGTTGTGAACATTCACTTTATTCCTGAATAATGGTATAACAGGGCCTACGGTTACAGGTACTGACAAGGCATCTGCAGGCAATTTCAATTGATTTCTTTTCTGTATCAATTCTTCTCTATTTTTGTTCGGAGCCTCAATTTCTTTTACTTCGAGTACTTTATTTGTCATGTTATCATGTAAAATCTGTGGAACTAAAGGAGTTCCTAATGCTGGGGCATTGGGGGTGACTACACTCTTCAGTCCTTCCTGATATGGAGGAGGATTTTTAGTTAAAATATCCTCTAATAACTCATCTTCCGATTCAACATACCCGGTCACACTCAGGTGCTTGGTTTTCTCTCTACACTTAGTTCATTTCTGCTCTTCAGCCATCAACACTGGATATAGCCCTTCTAATACCATTGCTCTTCTCCATTGTTTCATCTGATCTTCTTGTGATCCATTCATATATCTGGGGAAAAATCCTTTCATTCTCCCTCTTCCGTGCTTCTCTCAGTCTCCCATTCTTGTACAGCTTCATACTGAGTTAATCAAGGTCTTGGTTCTTAATCATTCATTCTCATTCTCAAATTCTGAAGAACTCTCCCATTAAATGTATCATATTCTGGGAAAGACAAGACTGCATCACCTTTGGTGTAATCTACCCAATTCTCCAGCCATAGACAGGTATGATAACCTCTCTTCATCATCATAAATGAAGCAGGTGGTTTTGGTGGAGGGATAAGAATCCCCTCTCTAGTCAATACAGATTTGTCTTTCTTGAAGAAATTTTTTATTCTGTTTAGCAATGGCATTTTTCTCTCTTCCCCATACATTTTGGGTAAATATCGATGTACAAAATTGTATTCTGCAAATCCTAAAAATCTCCTGTCTGGGCGATTTCCTGTAATATCCTTTTCCCAATCTCACATCCTATCTTAATGCAACTTCTAATTTTCCAGTCCAACCAGACTCAGGCTCACACTTCTGGTTTGACCAATCCCAGTGCGGCCTTTTGTGATGTCAATATCACTCCTTCCTACAGACACGCCTGCTGTTTCCACCAATCCCAGTGCGGCACACTGTGATGTCAGTCTACCTCCAGCTCTGACCCTCCATTCACAAGGTAATGTAAAACGTTCTCACTACTTTCATTAAATTCTCCGTTAGTAACAACATAAAAAACATTTGGTACTCTGCCTGTTCCACTGAACAAAGGATAGATTTATTTTCACTGCAAGTAACACATTCCGCTTAGTCTTCACAAAGTAAGAACTTCTGTTTACTCTTTATACACTACGAGTAAAACTTTTTGCTCACTCTTCATTAAGTAAAGTCTTCCGTTTACTCTTCACTCAAGCTCAGAAGAACCTGCTACTCCTTCGGTGTTACCCTTTCCAGGTTATGTAAGACCAAAATTTCACCAGCAAACTCTTTTGCTGTCACTCTAGCTCAGAGGAACCTGCTACTCCTTCAATGTTACCCTTTCTAGGTGATATAATGACTAAAGTTTCACCAGCGAACTCTTTGCTTTCAATCACTCTCACTTTTATACAATATAGTCCCTAATTTAACACTGCCAGCCCTGCGTAGCTTCTCCGTGCTATTCCAACAGACGAGTAACCTCAGAGCAGTGTGGCTACTTCCACCACCTGCTATTCCTACCCGGGAGTTCCAGGTATCACTATACCCGTGTTCGAGACTACATAAAACACGATGCGGACGTATTTGTTAAAACATAAATTAATAATCAATGATCAATAATCAATATTCATCACCAAACTAGTCAATAATAACCATAACTCTGCTACCAGAAAACTGATCAAGCAGCGCACCAACAACAGATACTCCAACACCATATATTCACCTGGGCCAATCAATATTACATACACTTTATTTCACTTGTCTAACCGCTGGGGGTTTTTGTTTATCCCTGATCAATACGTTCTTTCCATTTGGTTGATGAACCAAATTAGTTGGAACTAGTTGATGGTGACGATGCACATATCCAACCTTGCAAATAATTCCTCGATAATAATAAATACAGACTCAGGAAGTTTTCTAAACCTTTATCTAAAATTTTAAATGTGAGTGAACCGTTCAAAATACACCACGGACACCTTCAATCATTTAGGAAGGAAGATTCAATCAATTTAAACACTCTCACAAATTCATCAGATTGATGTTGCTCTGAACGAGAGGATAGAGACAGCAATACATAAAAATAATCTACGAATCATGTAGTTACCACAGATGGTGTGAAGACCAACCCCCTGGCCAAAGGGCTGGTAGGGGTCCCCTGGGAAAGATCCGGCGACAAAGGCTTCAGGACAGGATTTAGGATAGGACAGTAGACCTCACTAGAACCGATGACTTGCTGCACCCCTTTCTAATGCTCTCTCCCTCCTTGAGATTCTTCTGTGATCTTCTTTCTAATACATTTCTTTAAGTCTTTATTGAATCTTCTTCAGCATCTCAGCATCTTCGATAATCCCAACAGCATCTTCCATCTCAGCATTCTCTCAGGATCTCACACACCCAATTAACTAAACTACCTTAGTTATACCTTTTGGGATTCATGTACCAGCCCTAAAGTTGCAATATCACAAAAATTCGATTTCTGATTGGACATGCAAGGGGTGTTTTGGTCATCACACCATGATGTCATAGCACTTTCTTTGTTTCCAAACCCATCCCTCTATTAATTTTTATTTTACTTTATTCCCACCCAAATTCATCCAAAATTGTAACATTTTAATAATAATGTTCATATGATTTCTTTCTCTGCACATCAGAAATCCGCGTTTTCCAGGGTTTAGCAGTCGATGGCCTTGGATGCAGTCCAATCATGGGATCATCCTTCCAGGGGAAGTAGAGGTCACACATGCGCGAACGGTGTTCACTCAAGTACTCGAGTTGTGGCAAGAAGGCCCAAAATACGAACTAATAAAAGGTCAAAAGAAAAAAATATTAATTCAAGAAATAATTGATTTCACTGTATACCACCTACATCTACTCTAGTCCCCTTTATTCATTAAGACTTTCCCTGCATTAGCTCTTTAGTAATAAAGTGTTTTCTAAATAGCAAAGCAGGTGCCATGCATATGGGTCTTGCAGACCCATGTTAGTGCTTACTGCTCATGCGCGAGAAGTTTCCCTCCAAAGTTGTTACACGTCACATTAGGTAGATGCAATTGATGCATGTGCAGTAAAGTTTTCCCTGTTAGAGCCGCGCTTTTAGTCCATATTAATGGTTAGCAAACACATAGGCAAGCTTCACTGTCTTATTTATGCAACTGAAATGTGCAAAGATTAATCACAAACACAATTAATATTTCATGTTAGTAAATTAATAAGTTAAACAAGTGAATTTAATTCGAACAAGTCTCACATAGACGAGTCCTTGCTCCATCACAGGCACCATGTGTAGTACAAAACTAAATGCTACTACAGTGGTAGGGGATAATGGGTTGTTTTAATGAAGGCTCCCGATGAAGATTGTGGAATGGGGAGAGGGCAGAAGTGTGGATATGGACAGAAATTGATTAATACAGGTCAACGATTGACAGTGAAAAAAAAACTCCTTAAAACATGAGCAAGGTGTCTAAAGAAAAACTAAACCAGAGGGCATCCCTCTAATTCAAACTTTAAATAGGTGAGTCAAACACAGAGGGCTTCATTTATGAGGTTTTGCCGTAGGGCAGATCAGCAGGCCTACTTGCTGCACTGCCCTATGGCAAAAGAAAAGGGCAGAAATGCGCCGTATCTATCAGATACAGCGCATTCCTGTCCTCTTCCCCTGCGCCGCGCACAATGGGCTGCCATGAGCCAACGCAGGCACCTTGGCACCATGGTGCAAAGGTGCCTGCGTTGCAGAGATGATTATTTTTTGTACAGGAAGGGAAACCTTTCTGTACAAAAATAATCACACAATGCTTTTTCCACTTTCTATGTGTGCTGCATAATGCAGCACACATAGAAAAAGGAAAAAACAAGGAGAAATAAAGATATTTCTCCTTGTTGTGGCTCCCTTACGCCTCCCCTGTAGAGGCGTAAGTTTTTGGCGCTGCCCCAGATTTATGATTTCTCATAAATCTGGGACAGTGTCAAAAAGGCATGGATGTTGCTGGGAACGCCCCAGCAACACCCATTGCATGCCCATTTAACGCAGAAAACTGCGTTAAAGGGAACGATCTTCATCAGCCAGCAATAAACCGAAAAAAGTGGCTTAGTGCTGCCTGATAAATATCACTCTAGCTTCTGCACCATGGAACGTCACAAAAAGTGACGTTCCGGTGGCTCAAGGAGGCCCAAAATCTCCAAGCAATTTACAAACAGCAGCTGCTGTCTAATTTTTGCACAGTTTGATTGTTTCCTCTGTAAATGTAATCTCTCAATACATTACTATCATCAACTGGATAAAACAGTCCCTAATACCAAGGCCATTTAACACAGTTCATCAAGTAGTAAAGGCAAATGCACCAATTGTGAAATATAATGAGGTCTACTGTCCTCTTGTCTGAAATCTGGGATACAGGCAACAAAAATAATTTGAATGAGCTATAGTGGATTGTTTGGTTTATGGAGATTTTGAATCTAAGAGTACCCTTTCAATGTTGAAACTTCAAACACTCAAACTCCACCAACCCTGCTCCTAGCATAGGTGCATATGAACTGTGCATGGTGGAGGGCTAAATCAAGGTCCCTCACAAGTTGCAGCCCAAACTACTGGTACCAATGAAAATCAAGAATGGCAAAAAGTACAATAAAACTCATAACACATAGTGAAATAGTTTAGAACGCTGGCAGAAACCAATCATACTCTTCATGTCCGAGTCTCACATTGTGGCCACAACTCTCTGCCCAGAGTTGTGCGATCCCACCAACAGCAGTCATTCTTCTGGGGTCCACCAAATGATAGCAAGGGAGGCCACCGATCCACTTCCATCAGCCAAGTGGATTGGCCAGGAAGAAGGCGGCCCATTTGTGGGAGTGTGGGTATCAGTTTGTGGCTCATCTCCTATATGACCATAAATCAAAAAGGTGTATCACAGGCATTTGCCCCATGACTTATTAGAAATTCTGAATTTGTCCCAGTCTTGATCTTTAGATATGGGGACCTCGCTATGATGTTGCTTGGCCACCAGCCTCTTTAGGACTGACTCCACCACTGAATGTGTGCTTCTGTCTCAGATGCTTTTCAAGGTGGCAGAGCAGCAGATAGAGGTTGAGTCTGTCACATTTGATTTGTCTTTTGGATCCTCCTTGTATGCCTCAAGGAAATATTCTAGGTGTTCCGGTGTCCAGGTCTCACACTCTGTACACATATACCTTTCCACAATATGCAGTGTCCACATGTGCTGCACCATTTTTTTCGCATGTGCCCACCAAAAACGGACATAAGTCATAAATATTATAACATATTTTTGGTATTACATTATTTTCAGTGTTGAGAAAATCCCCAGGTACCAAGCACAGGGGGTGAAACACAAGTTGGTTGTCCTAAAAATTAGCTGTTTGATATTAACTATGGGATTCTTTATTCAGCTATTGGTAACTGATTTATGATACAAATTTAAGTAATACATAATATATTAATCGGATTGTTATCATGATAAAATACCTAAATAGCACAGCAAACCTCATGATTATTTATTTCACTCCTTTGCTTCAAACTCAATAGAATTGAGCCTCAGCCTCCTATATATTACAGGATACAGGTGAATATCCTACATGAACAATCGTTAATATTTTGTAAATAAGAAAAGAGAGCCAATAGCCTGAATCTCGTAACCAACGGTACATAAGCTTCTTTTACTTATCTGTCTCTACACTTGTCCGATATAAGGGTTGAACCAGGTGCCACCTTAATGAAGTCGGGTACCACCTTTATTATGGCATTTAGGAGGTAGTTTCAGAGACTCTGAAAATCTTAACTAAAGAAATACGGCAACTGTTTACCTGTGCAGTACCTACATATTTTGGCCCCAATCAGGCATGTTGTTAAGCAGTTCCAATTAGCCTTGATCTGCAGGAAGAGCATTCTATTAAGTCTAACTGGATGAGGAATGACCTATGTAGTAACTTGGACAGCTGAGATGGACAATTTATTGGAGGTGAGTTCCTGTAGGATTCATTCCATGGTCACATCCACAATGGCATTTGAGTCTCAAGTTCTCTGCTTCTCAAGACTCAAATGAGGCATGATGGTCATACAAAAGTGGGGCTGGACATTAGCTGACCAAAAACTAGGAGTGGCAAAGCAAGAGGTCTATGGTAAGCACTGTCATGGGTGTCAAAAACGGGGAAAACTAAAAACAATCCAGGTGCTTCAGATGGGTGCCAGGTCCTGAAAGTCCACAAAGACAATTCAGGCAACTGTTTCCAAGGACTAGGAGGCTGAAAGCTTCTAGCAGATCCTTTGCTTCTTAGCAACCCAGGATGCCACACCTTCTAACCACTGATGGGAACCTTGCTTGTTCATGCTCATGACCCAGTCAGGGCAAAATGAACACCTGGGTAACCTTGTACTGTTTTGCTGTGTGGAGTAAGTGAGAATGACCAAAGCTTTTTTGTCAAAAATTCCTTTGCATCCCAACCCATCGTTAATGCAGTCTGGATACCCTCTTTCAGAAAGCGATTTATTCGCTCAACCAGACCATTGACAAAAGGTGAGTAAAATGTTGTGGTTAAATGCCTGATGTGTTGGTCATCCAAAAATGTGCACATCCTTTTAGACACAAAGTGTTTGCCATTGTCAGAGACCAATTCTTTGGGTACCCCTCCCAATAAGAAATACTCTCGTTAAAAAACGAACGACAGACTCAGTGTCCGGATGAGATATAAATTTGAAATAAACCCACTTTCTATAGTAATCTATAACAACCATAAGAAAACATTTTCCCGAAGGCAACAGTTCAAAGGGGCCTGCAAAGTCCAGGGCAAAATTACTCCAAGCTTCTTCAGGCAACAGAACAGGCACGAGGGGTGTCTCATGTTTCTTCCAGTGCTTGTCAGAAACTAAACAGGTTGAACAATCCTCTACAAATTTTTCAGCCTGCGCCTGCAATGATGGCCACCAAAAAAATAGCTTCAACGACTTGCAAGTGCTGGAGACCCCTAAATGACCACCATGAGCCTTTTTACGAGAGACAACCTGAGGGAAGAGGGTGGCACACAGCGATCTCCTCCCACCAATATTCCTTCAACCAGAGCTAACTCATCAGCAACTTGGATGAAAGGTCACAAGGAAGACTCCACACATCTCACTTTCGGCCAACCCTTTTTCAAAAACCCCTCCACAGTATCCAACACAGGATTCAAAGCAGAAGCCTTCAGCCATTCTTCATGTGAAACAGAAGCTGAATTAGAAACAACTTCATCCAGTAGTGCGACCACAGGTTCCACATGATTAATTTCCTCCTCAGAATCATCCTGAATGGGCAGTCTGGAAAGACAGCCAGCTCTGACATTTTGCCGCCTGGAATGTATTTTAAAGTGAAAGTGTGCTCTTGCAATCTGTATGCCAATCTTACCAAGTGAGAGGAGGCTTTTCCAGAGCCCTTACCATTCAACAAATGCAACAAGGATCTGTGAACATTGTGAAATGTTGTCCCCCATAAAAACATTTTAAACTTTTCCACAGCCCACGAACATGCTAATGCCTTGTGCTCTATGGTGCTGTAACGTGACTCTGCAGTAGAGAGAGAGCGCACGGCAAAAGCGCCTGTGCACTCTTTGCAATGGATAATTTGTGACAGCATAGCACCCAGGCCAATTTGACTGGCATCAACAGTCAGGATGCACTCCTTATCAGACTTAAATGGAGAAAGTGCAGGCGCTGAAATAATCAGATTTTTCACACTTTCAAAGATAACCTGTGTATCGTCACTCCAATTGAATTTAACACCCTTCTTTAGCAACTCTCTCAATGGTTGCACAATAAAGGAGTACCCATCCACAAACCTGGAGTAATATTCACTCAAACCCAAAAATTTGCGAAGGGAATCCTTATCCCTGGGAATGGGTGCATCTTGAATAGCATTGATCAGGGAGAGTTTTGGTGCAATACCTTTTAAACTTATAGAATGACCAAATAATCAAACTCTTGTACATTAAATTGACATTTGTCCAGTCTTAGAGTTATGCCAAACTCAGTGAACTTGCCCAGAGCCTGGCAAAGGATGGCGTCAAGGTCAGCCAGTGTTTTAGTGAATATAAGGACATCATCCTGGTAGGCCTGAACCCCAGTGATACCCTCCAGAATAGTGTTCATCATTCTTTGAAAAACACTGGTGGCAGAAGCCAGTCCAAAAGGAAGTCTGGTAAACTTGCAAGCACCAAAAGACATAACAAATGTAGTAAATAGTTAAGAGTCAGGCTGGAGAGGAATTTTTGTGATATGTTGACTCTAAATCCAGCAGGGAAAAGAACTGCACACCACCAATATTGGCCAACAATTCATGAATCTTAGGTAAAGGGTGGCTCTCAACAACAATGCCTTTGTTAAGACTGTGCAAGTCTGCACATAATCTAATACTTTTGTCTTTCTTGCATACAATGGGACTAACCCATTCGGATGCCTCCACCTTTACAATCAAACCTTCAGACAACATCTTCTCAAGCAGGGACTTAAGCGCATCTATGATGTTCAATGGAACAGGGCGAACTTTGTGAGCTACCGAATTGCAACTTTTCTTTAACACAATAGTATGAAGATACTTTTTCACACTACCCAAAGAGTCATTAAACACAGCAGGATTTTTTTTTCTATAACTCCTCACCAAAATAAACAAGAGAATACACCGGGCAGCAGGACAATCATGGACACTGACTGGAGGATCGCCACCAGGAAACAAATAAATTCCTAACTTGGCAAGATCCTGCCAACCAACAATAGATTTGTCCTTTCTTGCAACGTATATCTTAGTCTGTAATGTTCTACCTAGGCCAGTTATGAGATCATAGAAATATCCCACCATATCAATTTCCTGTTCCTCATAGGCTTTGTGACTTACATCAGAACTATGTAAATGTGCCCCATCACCCCATTTTGAATAAAATAAAACATCAGAGATAATGGTGATGGGAGCACCAGAGTCACACATCATATCAAGAGTGAGAATCCCACCTATAGTCACTTGACAAATAGGATCCTTAATTTCTGCTTCAGAAATTTGCAAGACGTCAAGACTATGTAATAAATTGTATAACTCCAATGCCTCAGCATCCAAGGGTACATCCAGACTATTAAATCTAGCCTGATTCTTGCCCATTTTACACAATGTGTGGAATTGGACAATCTTTTTACATTTTACACAACGTTTACCTACAGCTGGTTATTGTGGTGAATACTCTCTCTGAGATTTTGACCCACACCTGAAACAAAAGGTAGCAGTTTTGTTAACAGACTTAGTAAATTTGTTTTTAGATTTTACAGAATTAGCATCACCTCATTTTTTTTGTTTAAATCTTTTTATTGACATGTTCATATTGTCATACAGCATAAACAGTGCATTAGCACCCTGCGTGGCAACAACAAAGTTATGCAGTTCAGCACACAATCCATCTTATTAACAGGCAAGCTAGTGAATGAGTTACTGTGGCAGTTCCATGTCAGACATTGTGATATACTACATTTTAGCCATAGTGTTGAAAATTGAAACAACAATGTGATTAAGCATTCACTAAAGACATGAATTCCCCTTTAGGACCGAGTTTCTTCCGTTATGTTGACTAAAGTCTGGACTCCATTTTGTATTGTCATGTCTCCACGTGCTCAGCACGAGAAGAGTCCTATCTTCGTGTTAGTTGCTCTTGTAATCTTCCTAGTAACAGTCTATAAATAGCTCCTTTGTCCGTCTGGCGCATGCCCAGGCTTGACCACATCTGTTATCAGTTAATCCTCGCTTGACCATGTTTTCGCGGGCTTAGAGATGTGTTAACTCCGCCCACATATTGATTCTGTATCGAAAATGTCCATAAAAGGTAATGTTCTTCATCTCATGTTGTATCCACCCACTTATGAGCCCCTCTGTTGTGTATAAAAGGGGACTGTGTTCGCAAGTTCTGTGTGCTACTCTATGCAATACTGAAGGGTGTTGTATGGATTGTAGGACCACCCTTAAGGGTTAATAAACTTTGTCTTTGTACTTTGCAGTTTCCGTGCCAACTTCCTTGTAGATTCCATTACAGGAGAGCGAACCCTTGTGTCCTGCGGGCCTAGCTGGGGCCTGTATTCATCAATTGGCGCCCGTCACGTGGGGCTCATCGGCGACTCGGATGCTCGAAGGACTGGTCGTGACGAAGGTGAGGAATTTGGCCGGGGATGTGATCACTGCCAGAGGCATTTTAGTCCTGGCATCCCGAGGTTTTCTTCCTTCCCTTCCGAACTGACCATCTGGGTGGCGCCGGTCCTCGACTGAGACCTCTTCTGTCGGTTCTGCCGTGACAGCCGTTTGGGCGAATTTTGGAGCTTGGCAGTTGGAATCTGGACACTCTTGATTGGTAAGAACCGTTGTACGGTACTTGCTCCGAGTTTTTGAAGCCTGGGTTGGCTATTTGAGTTTGATTTGTGATGACCGGTCATATCTTGTATTGATTACTGTGAGAATATATGCGTTGCAACACATATAGGCAGGTAATGTGGAGATATTTCTCCGGAGCTGTGTAAATTTGAACGGCGCAAAGTTTAAGTGCCATTTTTTTTTTTGATAATACTGCATATTTTGCATTATTTTTGAGCATGCCTGCTTTTAGCGCACTCCGTAAGTGGTGCTGCTGCTTTGGAAACCGGTTAAACCTCGAGGAATCTGCTCCAGCCCCCCCAGAGGGGACTCCTAATAGGGATATGTATGTGAAGCATGGTCTTTCTTCCATAATGTACAGCACAGTATGGAGGAAATACACCAAAAAGGATCCTGAGTTGCGCTGGCCTTTGTATGGATCATTTGATATGCGTAAGATTGAGTATGTGGAACAGTGTATGTGTAAACGGCGTGCTCGTCAAGATATGTTTGAGTGTGTGCGATTATGGGTGAAGGAAGTGCGTGAGCGAGAAAAACGTGAGAAAGCGCTGTTTGATAAAGAGCAACGGAAGAATGATCATGTGCGAGCGCAGGAAGCGAAGCGTCGGGAGGAAAGAGAACAGACGGAGAGACAAGAGAAAGAGCGTAGGCTGCAAGTGTCGGGTCAATATGCTGTTCGGCAGCCTCTTTATCCTGTCCTTACTAATCTTGATGATGATTTTTTCCTATTAGATCATTCCCCGCCACCTTATGTGGGTGCGTCTGCTCCGACAGTTCAGGATTCTGGATCGGGTAAAGATCAGATAGACACGCGATCCATGTTATCTCTTGAGCGCTCGGGTGAGCTTCGGAAACTTTCTTATCGTGCAGTTTCAAATAAGATGTCTTCTGCAGAGTTATTACCGGTTCTGGAAGGATGGCAGGATAGGGAGAAATTGTATTTTGCTGCCGTTTTCTCTGATGAAGTGGTTGCTGCCTTTCGAAAATATTCTGATGTTTTTGAGCCACAGGAGATAGTGTCGGATTCTAGAGCACTACGTAATGGTACTTTCTCTCCCTCTCAGGTGCCTGATGCGGTCCGATGTCTGTTTGCGCTACGGGATGAGATGCTTCAACTGCGGGACAAAGCGTGCCGGAACAAGGAGGAGGAGAGCTTGACCTTGCAGGCGGACGACCAGCAGCCGTCTTCCTCCCAGTCAGATAAGGGCGAACTAGTGCATGCTAAACCCATGCGAGAGGCGGCACCTTTGTATGTTCCTCCTAAAGGAGCGGGAACTAGTGCGGATATTACTTCTGCCGATGCTAAGGGATATTTTGTGTACAATTGGGTTTATACTCCCTGGCATAGGGATGATGTTATGGCATTAAAGAATGCATTGCCTGACCCCCGCAAGAATCCAGCGGCCTTTTACGAAGAAGTCGATGGGTCCTTGAATTCTTGTACTATGACCTTAGCAGATATAGATCTGTTCTTTGGGCTTATCTTACCACCGGATATGTGGCGATCTGTACGGAAGGTGGATGATCAAGCCGCTTTTAAGGCTAGGTGGTCTGAGATTGAGGATGAGGATAGGGAGAGGAAGCCCGCGCAGAAACCGCCTCAGATTATCTTAGATCTCCCCGCTGCTATTTTGACCAAGTTGAAAACAATTATTCCCCCTAAAAAGATTGACTGGAACATGTTAGCCTTGTGTAAACAGAAAGTTGATGAATCAGTTGCAGATTTCTTTACGCGCTTTGAGGAGACATTTCATGATTTTAGTGGTCAGTCACTTACGGATGATACGGGTCGACACCTTTTTGCTGATAAATATGTGGCGAATTTATTACCGGAAATAGCAGCTCGTTTAAAAGCGAGTGAAAGTTCTTGGTCCACCGCGTCTCCGACATCCCTCCTGACTATAGCTCAGTATTATGAGCGTCAGGAACAAGAAGCGAAGGGGCAGGAGGAGAAGAAATCGAAAGATTTTAAAACGAAGGTGATGTTAGCGCAAGTGTATGGTCCGCCTCGTCGGGGTGTCAATAGAGGTAGGGGAGGATTCTATGGTCCCCCTTTGGGTCGATCAGATTTAAATAGGAATCAATGTGCGTATTGTAAACAGTCGGGTCATTGGGCCAGAGATTGTCCGGCGTTGTATGCATCTCGCCAGGGGCATAATCAAGGTCCACCGAGAGGTAGAGGGGGTTTCCCGAATCTCAGAGGGAATTCTAATGATCGTGCTCGTTTTGAACCTACCGTGCAGCAGCGAGATAGACCTAATGTCTTTGATCGACAGCACCAGTATCAAGTGTCAGGGACGGACCGCTCTGGGTACCATGATTCGCAGCATGCATAGGAATGCATTGGATGGGGGTTAGAATCAGTTGAAGTGCCGGTTGATCAGAAGGGTCCTTATGTCTCAGCGAAGGTTTTGGGTTCTACTGATCGGTTCCTAGTAGATACAGGAGCGACTCGTAGCGCGCTGTCTAAACAATTGGTTCCGAGGGCTCCCCCATCTGGCTTAATGGTTACATCGGTAGGGTTTGATGGTACACTCTCTCGAAGCCCTCTTTCTTGACCCCTTGCATTCCAGGTTGATCCCTTTTCTGCACCCTGTCCGTTTTTGCTTGCTCCGAACACGCCTGACAACATTATGAGTCTTGATATGCTCAAGCACTTCAGAGCTACGATCCGCTGCTCCCCCGCTGGAGTACGTGTGATATTAAACGATAATCACCCTCTGACAGAACGGATGTGTGTGGTTGCAGAGGATACTGTGTTAGCTTCTCTCCCTCGTACTTTGTTGGCCATTTCGGATACCGATGTGGGACAGATGGTGATTCCGCCTGTCCATATTAGTGTCCAGGAGGGGGCGGTGTTACCACGCCTCCCTCAGTATCGTATTTCCCAGGAGGGGGAGGAGGCCCTTATACAGATTGTGCAGGATTTGATTAAGGTGGGAGTAGTGGAGGAAGTTCCCTACAACGTCTGTAACAGTCCGATTTTACCCATCTTCAAGAAAGATACGGATGCCAAAGTTTATCGGTTTATCATTGATTTGAGGGAGGTGAACAAGATCGTGATACCTCAGTATCCAGTGGTTTCTGATATCACGACGTTGCTCACTTTGGTCCCGCCAACGGCGACCACGTTTTCGGTTATTGATTTGAAAAATGCCTTCTTTTCGATCCCTATTCATCCTGATAGCCGATACCTTTTTGGTTTCTCTCTGAATAATAGGTCTTATCAATTTTGTAGAGTTCCTCAGGGCTACACAGAAAGCCCTAGCATTTACAGTCAAGCATTGAAAAGGCAATTGGATTCTTTTGTTCTGCCTGAGGGTGTCGCCCTTATACAATATGTCGATGACATCTTGTTGGCGGCTGACACTCCAGAGCTGTGTGAGAAGAGTACGTTATCCTTGCTTTCCTTTTTGGCATTTCACAATCACAAATTATCGAGGAAGAAATTGCAATTCTGTAGACAAAAGGTGACTTATTTGGGTCACCTTTTGTCTAAGGAGGGGCGTACACTCACACCAGATCGTATTCAAGCAATTTTGGACACGCCAGTGCCTTCCACACAGAAGGACGTGCGTGCATTTTTGGGTCTTGTTTCTTTTTGTAGGCAATGGATATTAGGGTTTTCACACATAGCCAAGCCATTATTAGCCCTTTTGACAAAAGACACACCTATTCTGCTTCCCTGGTCAAATGAGTGTGACATTGCCTTCCAGCAATTGCGACAGGCCCTTTGTTCAGCACCAGTGTTAGGGACCCCTGATTATACAAAACCCTTTTCGCTGTATGTGCATGAGAAAGATGGATGTGCATTATCAGTTTTAGTGCAGATGCACGGCGGCAAGCAGCGCCCTTGTGCATATTTTTCGGCTGTACTTGATCCTGTTGCCCGAGCATTGCCTGGTTGTTTTCGCTCGGTTGCGGCGACAGCTGTGTCAATACGCCAAAGCGAGGGAATTGTGTTATCTCACAAACTGTTGGTATTAGTCCCCCATGCTGTTGATGCCCTGCTTAATCAGACAAAAACGCAGCATTTGACCAGTGCCCGTTTAACGGGATATGAGTTGACGCTTTTGGCTCCTCATATTACGTTAAAGAGGTGTGTAACGTTAAATCCGGCTACATTGTTGCCGTTTCCGGAAACTCAGTCTGAAGCACGAAAAGCACATGATTGTATTCTTGTGACTGAGGAACAGACAAAGGGTCGTATTGATCTCCAAGATACGCCCTTTCCAGATGTTGATGGAGAATTGTGGGTGGACGGATCATGCCTGAAGCTACCAGATGGTACGACTTCAGCAGCGTATGCAATTACCACACTGAAAACAATAGTGGAGACAGCACGCATACCACAGAAATCAGCTCAAGCAGCGGAACTTATAGCATTAACACGAGCATGTGAGCTCAGTACAGGATTGTGTGTGAATGTTTATACAGATAGTCGCTATGCCTTCGGAGTAGCGCATGATTTCGGCCTACTCTGGAAGGAGAGAGGGTTTCTAACGTCGCATGGAGTACAGATAATGCATGGAGAGTTAGTTCACAACCTTTTGACCGCATTGACATATCCGAAGAAGATTGCTATAATTAAATGTAGTGCCCATAAGAAAGTGGTTGATAAAGTTGGAGAAGGGAATGCTTTGGCAGACCGGGTGGCACGGGAGACTGCAATGCAGCCTAGTGCTACTGCCATGTACGTAGTGAAGTCGCAGGTAGAAAGATGGCACGATGCAAAGAGAGAAGTGCTGGAAATACAGAGGACCGCTTCTGACAAAGAACGGAGAATTGGATGATGAGGGTTGTTGGAGAAATAAGCAGATGGATAGATGGAAGTTACCCACAGCTTTTGTACAACCTATGGTTCAGATGGCACATGGGCTAGCACATGTTGGAGCTTCCGCAATTGTAAAATTGCTTACTCAAGTCTGGGAGCATCCAGAGATTGCTAGCACAGCAAAGAGGGTAGTGCAGACCTGTATGATTTGTCTGAGGTATAACCCAGGAAAGGGTACTCGAACTCCAGCAGGAGGATTTGTGACACTTACTGCACCCTTTGAGGTTTTGCAGATGGATTACATCCAGCTTGAACGCTGTAACAATTTGAAGTATGTTCTAGTAGTGGTTTGTGCCTTCAGTAAATGGGTTGAGGCATACCCTACGAAAGATAATACTGCAATGACTACAGCCAAGATGCTATTGAAGGAGTTCTTCCCTCGATATGGCGTTTGTAGACTGCTGTGGAGTGATAACGGACCTCACTTTATAGCGGATGTTATAAAGTATGTCCTGAAGGGTCTAGGCATTACCCAGAAGTTTCATGCAGTGTTTCACCCTCAGTCTGCAGGACTGGTTGAGAAGTATAATGGTACGCTGAAGCTCAAGATCGCTAAGATCCAAGCTTCGACTTCTTTGACTTGGCCAGATGCTTTACCGCTGGCATTATTGTCAATTAGATCGATACCACATTCTCGAACCGGTCTCATGCCTTATGAGATCGTTTTTGGACGCCCAATGAATATTTGGGGTCCACCAAGGCCTAAGGCTGTGTATGATGTACCTTGTGTAATGATGAATGATTATCTGACACAGTTAACGGATAACTTGGTTTCTATTCATCAACAGGTCCGAGAGGCGCTCCCTGATCGGTCCACAGGCGAAGGTCATAGTCTCCGACCTGGAGACTATGTTATGCTGAAGATTTTTGAAAGGACGAACAGCTTGGAGCCGAGATGGGTTGGTCCTGAGCAAGTCTTACTTGCAACGAGGACGGCTGTGCGGGTTTCCAACCGAAAGAACTGGATCCATTCCCTGCACTGTCGCAAAGTGCCGCCTGGATTGGTGGAGCCTGCTGTATTGACCGACCATCGAGAAATTCTGACTGCAGAGAAAGGCCGTGCTGTGGAACCGAACGACACTGAGGAGCTCTTTCCGGACCACGTGATTCCTGGAGGAAGATGATATCATCTCAGACCAAGGAAGTGAATTCTTCAGTATCAGGACAAGTTGTCAGAACGGCCCTTAGGTTAGTGAAACGGAGAGCCAATGTGGCAAGGGGGGGGGGATCAGCCCTGCATTAGTGTAGCGACACCCGTCTTGGCCCGCTGGTGAAGAAATCAACCGCTGCCTAAGGGGAAGAGTTCTGACAACCTTTTAGTTTCAGGAAGATATTGATTTTTCATTCTAAAATGGAGAAAAAGAAAATCCTTTGTGCAACAGGTTTTATTCTTACAGTAGCTATTGTTGGGATAACCACATGGTTTGTTGAGGATGTGACTCCTGCTCGAGAGTTGCTTGTTTTGACTACTCCAGTGCCTGAGGAGCACTACTTTTATACCCTTCCATATCAAGAGTTGAAGCATCGCCAGTCTTATTTGAATAACACTTTCATCCAGATGTTGCATCATACCCATGTTGCCACTAATGCTACGAACTGTTGGATATGTGGCATGATGCCAGCTCACCAGAAGAAAGGAGGTACTCCGTTCATACCTCTTCCTTTTTCTCATAATGGCTCTTGTAGAGAATGGTACACTTTGCTTTTTGCCACTCGGAAACCTACAGTGGGACTGTTACTCTTCAGACTTAATAGGGAATGTCATCAAGATAAAGATGGTTATCCACAAGCGAATGGGACAATTTGGGAATGGGAAGAGTATCGACCAGACAATGAATCGATTCCCTATATTTTCACGAACACTAGGGACACTGTGGGGAAAGACCGATTCGTGATTCAAGTGGCACAAGCTCAAGCGGACCTGTGTGTCCAGAGTGTGGGTTATATTCCTGTTGGTGTTAGTGACTGTATCACTATCTTGAACATCGACGGGTTGAATAACAGTACCTTCTTAGCATCCCATAATACATACTTCGTATGTGGAAATAAAGGTTATTATCGTTTGCCAGCCGGTTGGTCTGGAGTATGTTACGTAGCATTCCTATTACCTCCTGTATTCTTGGCACCTGCATCTTATCATAAAGATTTGAAGTTGTTGAATAATGTGACTGTAAATAGGTATAAACGTACTCTATCTATTGATGATGTTGACCAAACCGATACTAGCCTGCAGCAGTATATTGATTTTAATTTAGGATTGTTCTTCTTTGTTGGAGCTGCCCTAAATAGTAGGAAAGTTCGAAGGTTAACAAGAGTTGTAGAGGCTGTGACAAATCAAACCGCTGCTGCTCTTGGGAATCTTACGGAAGAATTACAAATTACTAGAATTGTTGCATTGCAGAATCGTATGGTGTTAGATGTTATGTTAGCTGACCGAGGTGGAGCATGTAAAATTATCGGAAGTAGTTGTTGTGTGTTTATTCCTGACCACACGCCATCAGTCTATAATGCTATCAACAAGTTACATAAAATTGCAGCTGAAATCCATACAGAAAATGGCACTTGGACCTTTTCCGGATGGTTTTGGGCATTGATCACCACATGGGGGTGGAAGGTTTTAACTGGTCTCTGTATTATCGTAGCAATTCTGTTTTCCTGTTGCATTTGTATCCAATGTGGTCCTTTACTCTGTTCCCTATGTGTGTCACTCTGTATTCCTGATGAGAAAGCTATTGCCAATGTCACTTACCAGAAACATTTAACTAAAGAAATAGAAGAAATGATGAAAATTGACATATACGAAGATTATTCTAATAAACCGGATGTCTTCAGTAAATGCTGAAAGGGTCGTCTGTTGAAAATTGAAACAACGATGTGATTAAGCATTCACTAAAGACATGAATTCCCCTTTAGGACCGAGTTTCTTCCGTTATGTTGACTAAAGTCTGGACTCCATTTTGTATTGTCATGTCTCCACGTGCTCAGCACGAGAAGAGTCCTATCTTCGTGTTAGTTGCTCTTGTAATCTTCCTAGTAACAGTCTATAAATAGCTCCTTTGTCCGTCTGGCGCATGCCCAGGCTTGACCACATCTGTTATCAGTTAATCCTCGCTTGACCATGTTTTCGCGGGCTTAGAGATGTGTTAACTCCGCCCACATATTGATTCTGTATCGAAAATGTCCATAAAAGGTAATGTTCTTCGTCTCATGTTGTATCCACCCACTTATGAGCCCCTCTGTTGTGTATAAAAGGGGACTGTGTTCGCAAGTTCTGTGTGCTACTCTATGCAATACTGTGAGGAAATATGAATTTTGTGATCAGTTATGTCCCCTATCGTAGACCCCAACGGCTCCATGTACATGCTATAAGTACATGTATGTTCCCTCCTGCTCCAGTTTTGAAGACGCAAATATATGTGCGTCCACCGTCAACATGTCCTCTTTCAGATCCGCCATGAATGGGTCAGATATTCCATTCCTAAGTATGAAAGGCCACCGACTTTATGTGGTTCACTTTCCACATTTTACAGATTCAGGCGAGTAGGCCTGAATTCTGTCATCAAGCCTTTTCCTCTCTTCTGCCTCTGAAAGCTCCAGTCTGAGCCTGCATCTGTATCCATGAACTTTGTCCTACTCCCTGCGCGGCTAACGGTGCCTGATCCAGCCTATCGCCTGCCAAAAACTGTATTTCACCTTCAAGATTATCTCCTCCGCTCCTCATCCGATGCATTCCTGTCTAGCAGTTTAGGTAAACATTCCTCCAGCTAGCGTGCAAAGGGGCCAGGCCTTGCTGTCCTCATGCAAGTAATTCATAGCCCCGTTACCATGGAATATTCCTACCCCCTCGCATCTCATGTAGACACTTAGACGCTTGTACACGCACTAACAGTCAGTATAGAATAGATTCTATCCTAGAGACCTTTCCTTTTGGATAACACAGTTCTTTAAACATAGGATATTGATATGATTTGGGATTAGGTTGACATGAACCCCAGACTTCTGTCTCCACATGTAGAGCTAAATGTCAAGTCCCCTTCACCCTCTAGTTGCACGTCAATCACACGTCATGCGGCTGCGCGCGCATCTCTGCCAAATATTTCTGCTGACATTGCAGGATTCTTCTGTGGATCCACCCACTTGTGACATCATGTTTAATGACGTATTTTAGTTACACCCATGTATACGCCTCTATTAGTTACGTATGCACAGTTTATCTGTATTATCAGCTGTTACGCCTCTTGCATCTGTTTCACTGTAATGTATTTTCTATAAAACTGCTTATCTGTCAATAATATATGCCCTTCCTTCCAGAACTTTCGTGGTGATGGAATAGAATGCCTACAATTCGAATTGTATTCCTTTGTATAGGAATAAAGCCTTTTAAAACCTCTAATACCACGGATTCTGCCTCTTATTTTTACTGAGTTATTCTCACTAAGACTTTACCGCATAAAAATAGTACCGGTAACGAAATATTTACCACATAAATTGGCGCCCGAATAGGGACACTTTCTCATCTCACGCGCCGGCGGTGCGTTGCAGGCCCGGTCTCCTGCCACAGCTGAACGGACAAAAACGCGTACCTGCAGGATTTCCTGTATCTCCCTCCGGCCAAGCGGGAGCGACTGAGGCTGCGATCAACACCCAGACGAGGCGGTGAGAAGTGCGAAGTATCCCGACCAGAGCCTAGCTGAGAGAGCAAGATCCGAGGTATACAGAGGCCCACCAGTTTCCGAAGTTCCGAGTCCAGTCGAGTCGAGTCCAGTCCGGTCCAGTTTCAGTTCCGTTCCGAGGCCTTCCGTTCCGAGCTACCCGGTGAGTACCATTACCGGGGAGGCATTTAACGTGCACATAGTCTGTGCCGGTCAAGACGGGTTTGGGTACACAAGTCCGGTCTGCACTGTTTCAGCAGTGTATCTGTACTGTTTAGCAGTATATATAGTATGTCTTGCATATAAATAAATATTATCTAGTGTCAGTATTATGTCAGTAACTAGTTTTCTATTAGTTATCATTGTTCGTTAAAACTGTTAAATGTTAAATGTTTTAATACGTTCTATACATTGTGGTGTGAATGACTGTTCATTATTGTGTTCATCGTATAAAGTGTGTTCTAGAAACAAGATCTAAAAATGCCGCTCTTTTCGAAACTAAGACAGATCAAAACTAGAAAAGGTGTACTCGAAGAAGCTGTTCCCATTCCACCTAGGGATACTCCAGGATACTTTATGTATCATAAGCATGGTCTAGATGCCGTATTATTTCTTGATTTATGGGTGGACTACACCAAAGAATTACCAGAGGGTCAGAGATGGCCCGCAGCAGGGACCTGGGATGCAGATTGCATCATGAGAGTAGAAGAAGAATTATGGAAAAAGAAAGCCAGACAGTCACAGAAAGATGCCATTGAATTATGGCGTAAAGAATCATACAGACGTACAGAAAAAGCACACAGACAGGAAGAGAAAGGTAGAGAGAATTCAAATAAAACTCGAGAAAATCTATTACTTGAGGAAGGTACCCGAGTAAAATCAGAACAAATAGATAGACAAAGAAACACTCTTATGAATGGTATGTATCCTCTTCTGGCCGAAGGGTTACCTAAGGCTACCCCGGAAATACCAAAAGACTTAACTCCTCCATTACTCCCGATAAAAGCACATCCCAAAACACATCCCAAAACAGCAAAGGACGTTTTCCTTTCCTCCTATTTAGAAGACGTAGCTCCCGAGTATGCTAATGCCATACCGCACATACCGCTTGCCGATGGTGTTCAACACCAAGAGCATCCGTCTGTATCCCCGCAACTACAAACTCCTACACAAGTTCCCACAGGTCCGTCCGTTTCTGCAGTTTTTCCTGCATCTACAATCTCTATCCTACGTCCAACGAATCCTTTCGTGCCTAGCGCCTCAGATGGTGCTACAGGAGGTACGACAGACATGTTTGCCACCCCGCCGCGAAATAAACAGACCCTTAGAGATTTAGCACTCCAACGTACACCCCAATTAGCGACATCCGACATGTTTAAAGAACAGCTTGTGGATTGTAGATACGACCCAGTACCAGGTAGACAGGATAAATTGCTCATATCATCACTACGTATAAGACGAGCTACATTATATTTAATGACGATACCAGGAATGGGTGAACACCTAGACGAAATATATCGCTTTGTCTAAACAGGGCGAAGTCCAGAAAGTATTAACGAAGCTATGGAATATCAGAAAGTGGATGTCCAAAGACAACTACTACGTTTTTTCATAAATTGTGTAATTAGGAATCAAGACAGGCCCGGGGCAGATCACGATACCATGCAAAGACTTGTCAAATGGGGTCAGAACATATCAGAAGAGAAACACGATAGACAGGCGTGTATAATCGCCATGAGTCGAAAGATCCGCAAGGAAGTAGAACGAATACATAAAGAAAGACGAGAAACAGACAGAGTAGAATCAGAAGAGGAGGAGGAGCAAGAATCAGAACAAATAGAAACAATAGCTTATGTAGGTAAAGGAAGACCCCATAATAATACTAGAGACTTTAACGACCCGATACGTCCAATACGTCCAGAATATAATAGACATTTTCCAAACCCTATGTTAAATGCAAAATCCCCCGAACACCTATTCCAAGCCGTTGATAAATTACTCCGAGATCGAAGAGGGTACCATATGCTCGATTCCATGGACGAACAAGAATTAGCTAGGTCAGCAGTACAATGGGCTGACAGTCTCAGCTAGGGGTGGGCGGAATTTGCGTAATTGCGTTACGCAAATCTCCGCGAAACGGTAAAAAATCTCCGCGAACACGCAGAAATTCCGCGAACACGCGGAATTGCTTGTTCGCGATGGTTTTTTCCTGTTCACAATTGCTGTTTGCGTGCTCGGGGAGAAATATCTCGCGAACACGCATTTTCAGAACGCGAACAAGCAAAAATTTCGCGAAATCGCGGAAAGCAGACTTTTGAGCAATTTCGCATTCTCCACGGAACGCGAAATCACGCAAATTTCGCAAATTCCGCGAGCGGAACGGAATTTACCGCCCAGGCCTAGTCTCAGCGAATACAATGATGATGTACTTGCACACACGTTTCTGAATCTTGACCCCTACGAACAGCGTTTAGCTAGTATATACATGATTCAACACCTCCTTATATTATATAAAAGCGAACACTCCGATCCAGGACCCTTACCTGACATATTGACAGAACTACTCACGAATATATGGAGAGGGTCAAGTACTGATTTGATCAAAGAAATTCTAGAATTCCGAAACCAATATTTAAATTTCGTATGCCCAGAACACGTTCCAGTTCCCATCAAAGGAAGAAAAATGTATCACATAGATAGACAGAACCCGTTACGCGAAGTACACCCAATCAGAGGTGACGGTAATAACTTTACACGCGTATTTGTGTACACGCCTATAACTAAACTGGAATTATTAGAAATGAAGAAAGTAGTACCCAGCCATGACAAGGACCCAGCAGGTTTCCACCGCGAGATAAAAGACATGTTACTCATGGGAGAGTATACCTACCCCGACATTATGAAAATATTAAAAGTTCTATTACCCTCCGGTGTTTATGAGAAACTCAAAGAAAAGGAATGGGAGGTGGGAGACCAAAAGATAGATTGGACAGCATTAGAAAATGAAGAAAAGGCCCGATCTGCAGGATCAGGGCTTGGGGAAAAGACTACAGCACTAGCAGGACTATTAGTGCAGGTACTGCCACGTTTATTAACTACAAAAAAGGAAGACTGGGGTGCAATCTCAGCCTGTAAACAAAAGCCAGATGAAGACACTAGTGATTTCTATTCCCGATTTGAAAAATGTTTTGGTATAAATAGTGGTATAAAAGCCAGTAGTGAGTCATATCCACATCTGTTCGTGACAAAATTAGTTGAAAATTCTCTGCTACAAGTTAAGAATAGAGTATTGAAATTCGAAAGTACCTGGCAAGGTAACACCCCATCACAGATGTTACAGATGTTACAATATCATCACAATAGAATTAGAGAAGAACAAGAACACGAACAAAGACGTATGAAAGACACAAAAATGAAAATGCTTGTTGCTCAGTCAGTTCCAGCCGATGGTCATCAAAAGGGTAATTCCGCAGGTCCTACGAAAGGGACATGCAACTATTGTAAACAACCAGGTCATTATATACACGATTGTCCAGTCCTGAAACATAATATTGCTACAGGTAGAACCCAGGAGAGACCACGTCCACCTAGACAGGATCAGAATCAACAACAAATTCCTCAGCATGCACAACATAGGTTAGCTCCGCAACAACTAGCTCCGCAACAGGGAGCTCCACAACAGACCATAGCACCACCACAAGCGCAGCCTATGACTGCAACACAAGCAACAACACAACAGATGTATCAGTATGCACAAGTAGATTATCCCGATTATCAGCGATATACATGACATAGTCTAGAGAGGGAAGTTGGCTTACCCCTTATTGAGGTTCCTGTAGACCAAGAGGGACCTTATGTACATAGTGAACTATTAGGGGAAGACAGAAAGTTTTTACTTGATACAGGGGCAAGCAGAACAACTATAAGACGCAGTGAAGTTCCAGGGGCACCCCTCTCAGGCTCACAAAATATTTCCCTTGGATTCTCAGGAAAACCTATAATAAATGACGTAACACAACCTCTTCCACTTACGATAGGTCCATTGACACGTACTACAGATTTATTGCTTACTAAATCATGTCCAGAAAACTTGTTAGGTATAAAAACATTGAAAGCTCTAGGAGCTATAATATGTTGTTCTCCGGAAGGAGTACGACTATTTTTACGTGACTTTAAAGGTCACTATGTGTCCAGAGACATGGATCACCGACTGCAGAATTTACCTACACATTTATGGGCACAAGGCCCCACTGATGTTGGTTGCATGAATATTACACCATATCGTGTCACACTAAAAACAGGAGTAATACTACCACGAATACGACAATATAAGTTACCACCCGATGCTGTTGTGGCTTTACTGCAAATCATTGACGAGCTCATTGCACAAGGAGTGGTTGTCGAAACCGACTCCAATGTATGTAATTCCCCGATAATTCCGATTCTTAAAAGAACGGATCCAAAAGCACCACCAGTATATCGATTAGTTATTGATCTGCGCGAATTAAATAAATGTATTGTACCACAATACCCCGTGGTCCCAGATATCTCTTCATTATTAACAGCTATTGACTCAGAAGCAACGTTCTTCACTGTAATTGATCTCAAGAATGCTTTCTTTAGTGTCCCAATCGATCTGGAAAGTCAATATTTGTTCGGATTCAGTTTAAATGGACGAAGTTTTAAATTCACACGCGCACCTCAAGGATTTACAGAAAGCCCCAGCATCTATAGCCAAGCACTGAAACGAGAACTTGACAGTATCCACATGCCAGTTAACACTGCCTTGCTTCAATATGTCGATGATCTGCTGATCACCGCTCGAAGCGAACCTGAATGTGAAAAAGCGTCACTGACGGTTTTGAAATTTCTGGCCGACAAGGGGCACAAGGTGTCCCCTTCTAAGCTGCAATTCTGTGTCCAGCGAGTTGTTTACCTTGGGCACTCGCTGTCCAAGGAGGGAAGGCAGCTTACACCCGACCGCATCCAGTTAATCGCTAACATGCCACCACCCAAGACACAAAAGGAGGTACGGGCTTTCATAGGCCTCACTTCATACTGTAGGCAGTGGATCCCTCAATATGCATTTCTAGCAAAACCACTCATCCAGTTGACAACACAGGAGGCAGCCACATCGACTGTCCTCCCTTGGACTCAAGAACATACACACGCCTTTGAAAGTTTAAAGAAAGCTTTATGCCAAGCACCTGTTTTAGCAACACCATGTTACAGCAAACAGTTTACACTCTTTGTTACAGAACGCGAAGGTACTGCTTTGTCAGTACTCACTCAGGAACAAACAGGATCACACAAACCATGTGCTTATTTCTCTAGTACATTAGATCCAGTAGCTCAGGCTCTTCCTGCGTGCCTGAAATCGGTGGCAGCAACAGCTTTAGCTATCAGACAAAGCGATGCCATAGTGTTAGGACACCAATTGACAGTACAAGTACCACATGCAGTAGAGGTTCTCTTGAACCGCACACAAACACAACACTTGACTATAGCGAGACTCACCGGTTACGAACTGACATTGTTTCAGCCACACATAGAAATCAGACGTTGCAATACGTTAAATACTGCCACACTGTTACCAGTGGGCGGAACAGATCCATTGGCACATGATTGTGTCGAAGTCATTACTATCACGACGAAACCCAGACAAGACTTGACAGATATCCCTTTGTCAGATCCAGACTTGACATTGTATGTAGATGGGTCATGTATAAGAACAAGTACAGGAGGGTTAGTGGCTGCTTACGCAGTCACAACAGACACTGAAGTCATTGAAACAAATCGTATTAACACTTTGTCAGCTCAAGCAGCAGAGCTCATCGCTCTGACACAAGCCTGTATTCAAGCCAAAAATAAGAAAGTCAACATATACACAGATTCACGTTATGCATTCGGAGTCGTCCATGACTTCGGCGTACTGTGGCGAGAGAGAGGTTATTTAACTTCTCACGGTGCCCACATCCAGCACGGACCCCTCATTCAAACCCTATTAGACGCGATTCATCTACCTACTGCAATATCGATTATGAAATGCAAAGCCCATACAAAAGTTACCGATATCATTTCTCAGGGTAATGACCTAGCTGACAGAACAGCTAAACAGACTGCTCAGAATCAGACTCTCACAACTGACATGACAAAGACAATAGTTCCGACACTAACATATTGCATGACAGTTAAGGATCCCGCCCTTGATGTAATTGACATACAGACACATGCTACACCAGAAGAAATAAAGAAATGGACTGAATTAGGAGGGATCCAAACGGATCAAGGATGGATGACGAAGGAAAAATCTATATGGTTTCTTCCCGACTCTATGGTTCAAGTCATCATTAACACAATACATAGTCCAGCGCACCTAGGAGAAAAAGCTATGCTAGACAGCATTCAACACATTTGGTTCAACAAGCACTTGCGAGCAGCAGCTAAACAAGAAGTTCGTACCTGTATGATATGTTGTCAGTTTAATCCAGGTAAAAGCATCCCCGTAGAGCAGGGTGGATTTCAACCTCCCGATCATGCTTTTGAAGTCCTCCAGATGGATTATATCCAGATGGAACGATGTCGAGGATTCAAATATGTTCTCGTGGTTGTCTGTGCTCTTTCCCGTTGGACAGAAGCATACCCGGTTTCAGATTACACTGCTCCGACTACTGCCAAACAGTTAGTTCGAGAATTCTTCCCACGATACGGTTTACCACGTGTTGTCTACTCAGATAACGGCCAGCCGTTCTCATCCGAACTAATGAAACACGTTTCCCTTTTGTTAGGCTACCAATGGAAATTCCACTGTGTCCGGCATCCCGAGGCCGCAGGTCTCGTGGAACGCCATAATCAAACTCTGAAAATTAGATTGTCCAAAATATGTAGGGAAAAAGGTGTCGACTGGATAGTAGCCTTACCAGTTGCGCTCTTTTACATGAGAATGGTAGCACATTCTCGAACTGGGCTATCCCCGTACGAGGTGATCTTCGGTAGACCACCAAATATGTGGGGGACGCCTATACCTCGCAAAATCACTGATGTTGACTGTAATATGCTGACAGATTACCTGGCTTCCTTGATGTCTGCACTACAATCTTGTCGTTCACAGGTAACCGCAGCTTTTCCCGATAATACTGAGGTGAAGCCCCATGACGTGGTTCCTGGTGACCTGGTTTTGGTCAGGAATTTCGACCGGAAGACCCAACTGGATCCTAGGTGGAAGTCGCCTAAGTTGGTTCTACTGACTACAAGGACTGCCGTGAAGATTGAGGGTCGCAAAGGGTGGTTGCACTCGAGTCATATCAAGAAATTTTACGGACTACCATCCAGTGTGATTACTCAACCCTGTATTCCCTCACAGACAGACTCAAAGCTCCCCTTGGTTGAGAAATCAAAACCAGAACTTTATAAACTAAAATTGAGGTCTAGTAAGTCAGACAATTTGATTGTTTAAGTCCTCTCCAAGGTGAATCGGTTGAATTAGTCTCTGACATGTATCCTCTAGACCGGAATAGAGAAAGAAATCAACAGATGCAGCTGAAAAAACATGCGTATTGTAAATCACTTCGTAGTCACTGCACAGTAACATTATTAATTTTGTTTTTTCTAAGTCTTCTGATCATTATTTTCAGCATACTATTGCATATGTATTACCCTATTCTTAAGCGTGCTTACAATGTAACTGCAGAACATTCTTTTAGCGAATTACCTCCGCATGAGTTGTCATATAGATTTGCGCTGCGCAACAACACATTTATTAGTATGTTACATCATTCCCATCAGACCAGCAATGCCACAAATTGTTGGATATGTGGCCTACTCCCTCCCTATCAAAACTATAAGGGAGTTTTGCCCCTCTTTCCATATCCGTTCACACATAATGGCTCCTGTGGAGCATTGTTTAGTTTGATTAATTCCCTAGATTCAAATTCCGCAGTTTATCAAGACAACTGGGTATGGGGAAACCTGAACCTAGTTTTGCTTAAAGTCTGCTACCCTAACAGGGAGGGACTCCCCAAAAGAACAGGAACTGATCTAGAAAATGAAGTATATGGATTAGGTAATTTTACACTTAACCTCATGATCCTGAACGTTGAATCTGAAGCTACACCAATCTTGTCCGCCATGTCAGTATTCCCAGTAAAAGGGGAATTATGTATAAGAAAGAATGGTTCCATACACATGGGCCATAGTAAATGCACCACTGTAATAAAATTCAGTGATCAAGGCAAGTCTACATTTAGAGCTTCCCATCATTCCTACTTCATATGTGGCCAGACCGCATATATATGTCTACCTCTAGATTGGGATGGTACTTGTTACATAGCATTCCTTCTGCCACCTGTTTTCCTAGCTCCTCCTGATTATCATAGAAATACCCATTTAGTACACAATAGACAACAGAGAGATCTCCCAATTGTCGATTACACTGAAACAGCATGGGAAAAATACACAGATTTCAATAAAGGATTCTTTCCCTATATAGGTACAGTCACTAATAGTAAGCTGATACGTAGATTAACCAGAACCCTTGAAGCAGTAGTGAACGAGACTATTTCCGCCTTAGGCAATTTAACAGAAGAGCAGTCTGCTATGCGGATTGTTGTGCTTCAAAATCGTCTTGTCCTTGACGTCATCCTGGCCGATAGGGGCGGAGCTTGTAGGGTCATCGGATCAAGTTGCTGCATTTTCATACCAGAAAATTCGCCGTCAGTATATAAAGCCATAACCCGCCTTCATAAGATTATAAGCCAGATACACCAGAGTCCAGGCACCTGGACTTGGTCCGGTTGGTTCTGGGGCGTGTTGTCAGCCTGGGGATGGAGAATCCTATCCTTCCTAGGTATTGGCTTTCTCATACTATTCAGTTGCTGCTTATGTCTACAATGCGGGCCAGCGATTTGTGGTCTGTGTGCCACATCTTGTATCCCACATCCACGTTTTCGTTCAAGATCCCGGAAGAAGAAAGAAGAACAAATGATGCTATATGAACAGATCGATGGATTGATGAAGATTGATATCTCCTGAGGGTCCGTAGGGGACAAGGGGGGAATGAGGAAATATTAATTTTGTGATCAGTTATGTCCCCTATCGTAGACCCCAACGGCTCCATGTACATGCTATAAGTACATGTATGTTCCCTCCTGCTCCAGTTTTGAAGACGCAAATATATGTGCGTCCACCGTCAACATGTCCTCTTTCAGATCCGCCATGAATGGGTCAGATATTCCATTCCTAAGTATGAAAGGCCACCGACTTTATGTGGTTCACTTTCCACATTTTACAGATTCAGGCGAGTAGGCCTGAATTCTGTCATCAAGCCTTTTCCTGTCTTCTGCCTCTGAAAGCTCCAGTCTGAGCCTGCATCTGTATCCATGAACTTTGTCCTACTCCCTGCGCGGCTAACGGTGCCTGATCCAGCCTATCGCCTGCCAAAAACTGTATTTCACCTTCAAGATTATCTCCTCCGCTCCTCATCCGATGCATTCCTGTCTAGCAGTTTAGGTAAACATTCCTCCAGCTAGCGTGCAAAGGGGCCAGGCCTCGCTGTCCTCATGCAAGTAATTCATAGCCCCGTTACCATGGAATATTCCTACCCCCTCGCATCTCATGTAGACACTTAGACGCTTGTACACGCACTAACAGTCAGTATAGAATAGATTCTATCCTAGAGACCTTTCCTTTTGGATAACACAGTTCTTTAAACATAGGATATTAGATATGATTTGGGATTAGGTTGACATGAACCCCAGACTTCTGTCTCCACATGTAGAGCTAAATGTCAAGTCCCCTTCACCCTCTAGTTGCACGTCAATCACACGTCATGCGGCTGCGCGCGCATCTCTGCCAAATATTTCTGCTGACATTGCAGGATTCTTCTGTGGATCCACCCACTTGTGACATCATGTTTAATGATGTATTTTAGTTACACCCATGTATACGCCTCTATTAGTTACGTATGCACAGTTTATCTGTATTATCAGCTGTTACGCCTCTTGCATCTGTTTCACTGTAATGTATTTTCTATAAAACTGCTTATCTGTCAATAATATATGCCCTTCCTTCCTGAACTTTCGTGGTGATGGAATAGAATGCCTACAATTCGAATTGTATTCCTTTGTATAGGAATAAAGCCTTTTAAAACCTCTAATACCACGGATTCTGCCTCTTATTTTTACTGAGTTATTCTCACTAAGACTTTACCGCATAAAAATAGTACCGGTAACGAAATATTTACCACAACTGAAGGGTGTTGTATGGATTGTAGGACCACCCTTAAGCGTTAATAAACTTTGTCTTTGTACTTTGCAGTTTCCGTGCCAACTTCCTTGTAGATTCCATTACAGGAGAGCGAACCCTTGTGTCCTGCGGGCCTAGCTGGGGCCTGTATTCATCAATAGTAGCCATGGTGCGTTACTTAATCAAACTGTAGGCGTGGGGTACAACAAAATGAGGACAATGTAAACCAAAGGAAGGATAGGGCATTCGCCTGAGACCCGCTGCTGCATGGGTTAAAAAGGGAACAGCCTTGTTAGAGCCGAATGGCAGCATCTCCCTAATATGGAATCATATGTTAGTAAGTGAGGCCAGGTCTGTGTTCGTGTACTACCAATTTCTAAGCGCTGAGTTCCTGATCTTGTGCCCTTTCTTGGGGCCCCTCCTACGTAACATTATCCATGCCCTGCAAACTTGACACCATAGCGTCCCAGTGATGCGGCAGAGGAAACTTGAGGATCCCAAGCAAGTCCTCCCGGCGTAATGCAACTCCGTCTGCCTTAGCCCAGTTAAGTAAGGAAAGGCGCCAGGCTATGGCGTGAGGAGCCATTGGGGACTTCCACCTCTTGGTGATTAGGCATTTAGCCGCTATTTAACCCCAGATCAAGGAACCGGGTGGCTGCTCTGTGTTTCTTACTTCTACTGAACAAATGCAGAATGTGTGCCTCACAGTGATAAATAGTGCTGTGAAGATGTGTAAGTGTTCTTTGTAAGTGTAAGTTGCTCTTGAAGTGCGCTTATGTTGAGAATGAAAGTCTTCCTTCTCGTCTAGTCAGGGGACTGTTTTTTTAGATAAAAAAATGTTGAGGTCGAACATCAGCGCGCATGCGCTGTATGCAAGACCTTTTGGAATCACTCGAGTGTAATCCCGCCTGCTGCTGCCACTGCCGCTCTTCTTGCCTACCTCCTAACTCGTTGGCTCAGTCAATCCTCACTTCCGTTTAAGGCTGAGGAGCACTGGCCAAGCACAGGTTTCTTGCGCAATCACTCCTTATCTCCTTTGAGAGAACTCCTTTTTAATTACTGCTTTCCGCCCGTCCCCATCGCGGACATCCCCACTGCCACCCCATCTACTTTAAAAAATTTATTTCCGCTTAGGAACACACAGCAATAGGCGTGGGCACGTGCTTTGTGTTTCTGCATGGCGCCTGATTTGCACTTGCACCACTTCTGCTTGTTTTGGTTTGCGGACAGTCACAAAATCGAAAGCACAGACTTTAAGTGAGTGTTTTTTCAAAAATGTATTTCAATCGATTGTCATAATTATGCTTTTGTCCTTGCCTGTTCAGCTTCAGCGCTCATCTGTGCTATCCCCCTCCCCATCACTTTGTTATTGTTGTCTGCAAAGTGGAGCAATTGGATCCCAGCCGAGCCGAAACCCAAGTACCACATTGAGGGATTTGGAATTTCAAATCCAAGTGCGCCTCCTGCAATGCTTAACATGCAGTTTTGAGCTGTTGCTGTTCTTTTCATGTGCCTCCACAGTGGTGAACTAGCAGAATCTGAATTAGTATGCACTTTATGCACACAACTTTCAAGGAGTGCATGCAAGTATTTGTCATTCATTAATTCTGGAGCTTGTTTTATCAGACAGCTGAATCAAAGTGGGGTGCCTTTTTTTAAAAGCCTGGTACCCGAAGATGGGCTCCCCTGGTAACTAACTCTCTTGAAGTGCCCTGTGACTAGATGGCCTGTCCTCCAGCCCACCCTTCCTTGGCAGCGTTTTCTAACATTTAATTATTTGCTTCAGAGCAGAATGCCCGCAATTAGCCTTTTTCATCCAATTAGGATTTGAACCAGTGGTTTCCTTCCACAAAAGATGCTTATAGAAACATTTGTTTTTTTGTTGTTTTTTAAACTTCAAACTGAGCTGCACTCCCTGTGAAGCCAGTCCTCAAACATTTACTTTAAATGCACTCTTTGGGGCTGGGTGCTCATTCAAAGGCTTGCTGTCTTTGAATGTATTTACCCCCTGGTGATTTGAAAGGAATGTACGTTTCCCCTGATTTAGTCAACGTGTTAAATGAGCCAAATCAATCGTTAACAAAAAGAGGCATATGAACATTTATCTTTAAAGAAACATTTGATATTTGAGTAAACAAAACGGAGATTGCAAAATAAATATTTTAGTCGATTGCCTTTCAGAGACAACTTAATGGGATCGATGGACATGCCTGGATTGCTCCCTTTGGGGCGGTACCAAGACCGATTTGTGTATGGCTGTTCCTGGTTTGCGATAGAACTTTGAACAAAAAGATGATGTACTGGAATACAGATTGTAGTAATTATGAGGGACAACGGTTAATTAAAGCTTCCATCAGCACCGTTTTAATTGTGTCCCAACTAGGGCAAAAATTAGTATTTGTTTTTAATTGTTAAAGTTATTATTGTATTCAGTTAGATAGCCGCTCCCCCTGTTTCTGTCCATTTACTCACAAACTCTGAGTCTTTGTCGTGGACTATAATGGACGTCAGTTAGACATTTGCTGGAGCAGCAGCTGCTGTCTTAGACTTTGCCTTTGGTGACTCTGCCACTGTCTTTGATGTCCCTGATTTCAGGGTTAAGAAGACAGTGCCAGGAACAGAAAGTAAACAAGGTTTTATCAGTCCTGTTTACTTTCTGTAGTTTCTACACCTCAGCACCAAATAGAAGACTATTAAGAGGCAAAGTCCGAGACAGGGGTAAACTCTGCGAGGCCTTTATGGGTCAAAGGATGTATGATGTCACTTCCACTGCCTCTGCCATTTTTATGAATGTTATCCATGCAGTCTGTTGTCTAGCCCTCTCTGCTTACCAATAGAAAGGGGATTAAAAGTGGACAAGGTTCTTGTACCACTAACGGTGTGGAGAGGTGAATTAAGAAAGTATTTAAGCAAATGTCATGGAACGCCTGAAGCATGGGAGGGAATATAGATGTTGTGCATAGTGATACTAAAATACTGAAGCAATAATTCAGAGTTTGGGTTAAATTGTCCTCCTGTTTCTGGGTGACAGAGGATTCTCGGCCAACCTGGCGGAGTGTGTCATGCCCGGTGGAAGTTCCATCAGCTGCAATGTGGTGACTAGAAACATACCCTGTAATGATTCGCCAGACACTATAGTGAGTACTTTTAAAGAAGGAGCTTTATTTTCCTTTTAAAATGTAAGCTTAACCTAAGTCCCGGGCTTTCCTTACTCAGAAGGGTGCTTTATTAAACAAGCATTTGCAATGCAATAGGTCTCAGATTTACGTGAGTTTGAACTATTGACATTGTAAATGACAATGCCTTTTATTTATGTTTTGGTTTTTAAAACATAAATAAAAGGCATTGTCATTTACAATGCCAATAGTCTAATCTCGCGTAAATGCGAGACCTATTGCATTACAAATGCTTGTTATTTAAAAGTTTTATTTACCGCAAACTAGACCCGAAACATCGGGTATCAGAGTGCTTTCCATGACCACCAGTTTCGTTACAGATGGACACATTAATTTTTGTTAGGCACTGGGAGATTTAGTGATTTACCCAGAATCACAGAAAGTAGAGAATCGTTGCCGAGCCTCGGACCCTGCTCCTCAGCTTCAAGGTCAATCGCCTTAACCATAAGGCTACATCCTTTGGTTAATGTCTTTGTGTATGTATGCATTTTAAAAACCACACAGTCAGCAAAATCGTATCAACATACACATTAATAAACAGCACCATCATAAATATAAAATCGTACAAATAGTGCATCAAGGGCTCAATTACTGAATAACCTAAGCACTGCACATAAAGTTAAAGCAGCATTAAATGTGGAGTTATCAGAGCAGTCTGGTGCACTAACTACACTTCAAGGGGGAAAACGTCTGAAGACCGGAGATATCTTATAGTCAGTGCAGGTAGACTGAGTGCTGGAATGGGACTTCATATCAGCTGATCAAGCTTTTTATAATTATTGGCTGTGACAGATACCTCACAGTTTAGGGCTTCGGGCTGCTGTCCTATGCTCAGCATAACACAGAAAGGAGGGGGGTAGCTCTCAGGTATTGGGCTGGAAGAGCGCAGGTGTATATTCCCCCAGTCCACCAGGCAACTTTAGAGTTTAAAGTTTGGGACCCATGAAACATGAACATGGTGCCCTTGTCTACACACTCCGTGCATAGCATGCAACTTACCACAAACTATAAGGGCATAGAAGGAGACTCCACTGTTTTATATTTGAGAGGCTAGTAAGCCCCCTCTCTTTTGGAGGGTTAACAGGCAAAAAGACCTATGCACTTAAACCCTCTAATCCGTTTACCACCATCCATCAGTCACTTCATAGACTGAGTTGAAATGTATACACGTTTGTCATTCTTTGTGGGCACCATAGTTCAGCAAATGTCAAAATTTGTATGATATGGAACTCACTACCCACTAGACTGGGAATAAACTAGAACCATCTGGAGTTTCGGAGAGTATTAAAAGCTTGGCACTTACCACGCTCTTAACTACTCAAGTGAAGTAGTCAAAGCGTTAATATCCACATGCTCGACTGAGCCTATTCTCATACTTCATCAGCTTCTCATAGCGGAATGTGGTGCCACATCATGCTTGGAGCCAGGTCCGGTTCTAGAAGGGGGTGGGCCAAGCCCCTACTAGGACAGCCCCATGGCCCACCCAAGGCTCATTCACAACCATTATCTTTTCCCTTTCTGAATGAAAAACAAAATCACACGAGCCTGCAGGTTCCCTATCAAAACCTAATGGTCCAGCTTTCATCTGTAATGCCAATGCCTTCGAGTACTTTAAGTGCCTGAGGACAGGGATGAGATCGCAGAGAAGGGCTGCTATTATTGTACATACATAGAAAGAAGGGGAACCTGAGACACCCCTGCCACATTGACACTGTGAGCTCCTGTCACAGTCTAATTAAGAGATGAAAACTGTTTTATGGCAGAAACAGTGTGAAGGATGTTGCCATTGCAAGAAAGGTAAGTGAAATGAGCACACAATCAGGATATATATCTTAGTAATAGTTTTATATTTTCTTTCTGCTGTGATTTCTAAGATATGGTCATGGCCACTAGATTTATGCAGCTTGGGAAAATCAAATTATGTGGCATTATTAAAAATATGACCACCACCATCAATAGAAATACGACCACCAATACCACCAACACCAATACCACCACCAATATCACAACCACCACCAATACCACCACCAATACCACCACCACCAATACCACCATCACCACCACCAATACCACAAATACCAGCACCACCAATACCACCACCACCAAACCAATACCACCACCACCACTACCACCATCACCAATACCACCAATACCAATACCACCACCAATACCACCACCACCAATACCAATACCTCAGCCCCTCTCACTCACTAGTAATAGCAGGGGCACTGTACGAGGCCGGAGCTACAGCCCGCCCTGCACCAGGAGGTTAAGACAGGCCCCTACTACAGGTGAAGTTTTTTTTTATTAGGCAAAAGATAGCAATGACATTACGCAATGCCACACTGCAAACTCAAATCACGGAGAGGGCAGGAAATAGCCCCCCCTTTCCTCCTGAGCCGTGACAGTGTAATCACAGAGGGAAAGGTATAGGATCACTTTGTAAGTGTTTATAGCTCAGATCAAAGGTAACTCTCACTTCACACTTTGTGTCTGTGTAATTTACAACACTTACACATCTTCTTCTCTGCACTATTTATCACTACTTTGAAGACGTCACAGGCCGGTCTCTTTCTCTGATATTTACAATCTAACAAGCGGTCGAGAAGGTCCTTTATTGCAATGCAATAGGTCTCGCATTAAGCTATTAGTATTGTAAATGGCAATGCCTTTTATTTATGTTTTAAAACCCAAAACATAAATTAAAGGCATTGTCATTTACAATGCCAATAGCTCAAACGTGAATGCAATACCTATTGCATTGCAAATGCTTGTTTTCAAAGGAGAGGGGTACATGATCCAGTGCCTGGACAGACCAAGCACCCTCTCCGTTTCTTTTTTTCAACTCCTTTTTACCGTGGTGTTTTATGGTGCATCCTAATGCCCTGGAGTAGACAAATGGGGAAGTCTACCCCACTAGGTGGTCTGAAAGGCTGCTGGTTGCCTGAAGGTCAAGGAGCCCCCAAAGAAACAAAGGCCTAGGGGCCAACTGTGTAGATTCTACCTCAGGTAGTACCCTCCTTTAGAGACCACTGAGAAGCAATCATCTTCAGAAAAGTCACACAGAAAAGCGGAGAGTCTTCCTTTTCCAGTGGTAGTTCTCCCAGCTGACGCAATGCTTGGAGACAGCTCTATACCTCTGAGCACCACTTCATCTGCCTGCCACAGATCTGAATGGAATCTGTGGCTTTGGGGATTGTGGTGAATCATATCAGTATGCTGAGTGCATGATGGGGCTTGTAAGAATCCCTTTGGTGTTCGTGCAGTACTTCCTTGACAAAAGGGGCATGGATACGCACCCATACCATCCGACAAGTGGTTCTGTGGGTGTTGAGGTTGTGCCCACAGCATCTGATGTTACCTGATTCTGCAAAAGGTTAAAATACCCTATATGTAATATCCAGAGGTTTTACATCTGGTACATGACAAATGGAGATGACATACCTTCGACAAAGAGGTGATAGTGAACTGAAAATGTACTAAAAAATCTTGAAACAAATTAACATCTCAAAGTCAGCATATTTCAAAATAGGTAAAGAAGTTATTTAATATTAGATAATTCTGGTCTAGACGTTCCCACTTACATGTCTTGTTGATAAGCAGATCTAGCCAAATAAACTGACCTATTAACTACCTGTAGCTTTGATTTATTTGATTTATTTTTGTAATCTAATATTTATGATCACAAAAAAAAGTGACGCTGTTAGAGTTTAGAACATACATTGTTGCATTATGAAAAGCAAGTTTTTGAGAGAATTTGGAAACGGAAGGTCGTATATTAAGCACATATGTATTGGTAAGAAACTCAACATTTTACACTTTTGGCTGCATAGAGTGAAGGTGATGGGAAATAAAATTGATTGAAAAAGATTTGTTAGGAATCAAGAATCAGAATCCTGAAAGGTTTTGTCAAGATTTAAAAATGGACCCATTCTCAAAAGGTAAATGTAATGAATAAAAGAGGGTCCAATTCCATGTAGTTTCTCCAAGTAGATTTATTCAGGATAAGTTGTTCAGCAGATCCCCACCAGAAGCAGCCTTCCTGCTGCTCAGCCCCTCCACCAACTGACTCACACACACATCAACATTCCACTCACCAACATTCTGTCACCACAGTCACACGGGCTGAGCAGCAGGTATAACAGTAACCCTTGTAAATGATTTACATGTGGGAATACACCGGATTGATATGAAGTGTGAAGAAGTAACACACAGCTTTGAATAAGTTATAAAGAATAAGTTATACCTTTTAGCAGTCCAATATAAAGACAGTTACAATCATACAGTTTAGATCTATTAGTAGCTCAAATAATTGTATAAATAAATGTGTATCCTTTAGTAAAAAACAAGTCAGAGTTTTTAGAGTCAAAAACATTATGAGGTAACTTCTATAATGTGGTCTGAAAAGGAAAAAAGACATTAATCATTAAATAAAATACCTAGATTATAGGATCAGCTTACTGAGCTAACTGGTTAGGAACAGTCACCTAATACATTAGGTCACCCGCTGTTTGGCAAGATGGAAATATTAAGATCAAATGATAAGATTTCAGTTTTATCTGAGTTACATTTTGAATTATTCTTATTGATCCAATGTTTGACTGCCATCATAGATCCTTGAAAGTCTGATCTAAGTCCTTCCTGACTTCCATCAAGCCTTAACAAGATCTGTGTCTACAGCATAACAAAAAACCCTATTCTATTGATTAAATTTTGCCAACATGGATTAATGTATATTGAAAGGTGTAGAACGGAGAGAGGATTCCCGAAGATGCCCACAATTGATTGATTGGCAAGATGAAGTAAACTTAGATAGTTTTGTAGTCTGGAATCAATCATATAAGAAGGAAGATAGCCACTGTAAGGCTTTTCTTCCGATTACGGCCCTGGACACCCCGCTGATAAGTATTGTGTGACATGAAATATCGAAGGCTAGATAGATCAAGTAAAATCAAGACACTGGATCATCCATTATCGATCAGCATTTTCCACTAAAGCGAGTGCAACAACAGTTCCATTTGCTGTTGTAAATTCTGACTGGACTAAAACTAGTAATACATTTAATAAAGGAAATAATTTGTTAATTTACTAGTCTTTCAGAGATCTTTGACACAAAAAGAAGTAATGAAATTGGTTGATAGCTGGAACAGCAAGATCAGCTGAAGACATTATGGGGATGATGAATACAGGCCCCAGCCAGGCCCGCAGGACACAAGGGTTCGCTCTCCTGCAAATGGAATCTATAAGGAAGTTGGCACGGAAACTGCAAAGTACAAAGACAAAGTTTATTAACCCTTAAGGGTGGTCCTACAATCCATACAACACCCTTCAGTATTGCATAGAGTAGCACAAAGAACTTGCGTACACGGCCCCCTTTTATACACAACAGAGGGGCTCATAAGTGGGTGGATACAACATAGAGCGAAATTCATTACCATTTAAGGACATTTTCGATACAGGATCAATATGTGGGCGGAGTCAACAATTTCCTGGGCCCGCGAAAACATGGTCAAGCGAGGACTAACTGATAACAGATGTGGTCAAGTCTGGGCATGCGCCAGACGGACAAAGGAGCTATTTATAGACTGTTACTAGGCAGATTGCAAGAGCAACTAACACGAAGATAGGACTCTTCTCGTGTTGAGCACGTGGAGACATGACAATACAAAATGGAGTCCAGACTTTAGTCAACATAACAAAGGAGACATGTTCTAAGGAAGGAGAATTCATGTCTTTGGTAAATGCTTAATCACATCGTCGTTTCAATTTACAACAGACGACCCTTTCAGCATTTACTGAAGACATCCGGTTTGTTAGGATAATCATCGTTTATGTCAATCGTCATCATTTCCTCTACTTCTTTAGCCAAATGTTTCTGATAAGTGACATCGGCAACAGCTTTCTTATCGGGAATACAGAATGATACACATAAGGAACAGAGCAAAGGACCACATTGGGCACAAATGCAACAAGAAAACAGAACTGCTACAATAATACAGAGACCAGTTAAAACCTTCCACCCCCAAGCAGTGATTAATGCCCAAAACCATCCAGAAAAGGTCCAAGTGCCGTTTTCTGTATGGATTTCAGCTGCAATTTTGTGCAACCTGTTGATAGCATTATAAACTGACGGCGTGTGGTCAGGGATAAACACACAACAACTACTTCCGATAATTTTACAAGCTCCACCTCGGTCAGCTAACATAACATCTAACACCATACGATTCTGCAATGCAACAATTCTAGTAATCTGTAATTCTTCCGTAAGATTCCCAAGAGCAGCAGCGGTCTGGTTTGTCACAGCCTCTACCACTCTTGTTAACCTTCGAACTTTCCTACTATTTAGGGCAGCTCCAACGAAGAAAAACAATCCTAAATTAAAATCAATATACTGCTGCAGACTAGTGTCAGTCTGATCCACATCATCAATTGATAGAGTACGTTTATACCTATTTACAGTCACATTATTTAACAACTTCAAATCCTTATGATAAGATGCAGGTGCCAAAAATACAGGGGGCAATAGAAATGCTACATAACATACTCCAGACCAACCGGCTGGCAAACGGTAATAACCTTTATTTCCACATACGAAGTATGTATTATGGGATGCTAAAAAGGTACTGTTATTCAACCCGTCGATATTTAATATGGTAATGCAATCACTAACACCAACAGGAATATAACCCACACTCTGGACACACAGGTCCGCTTGAGCTTGTGCCACTTGAATCACAAATCTGTCTTTTCCCACAGTGTCTCTGGTGTTCGTGAAAATATAGGGAATCGATTCATTGTCTGGTCGATACTCTTCCCATTCCCAAATTGTCCCATTCGCTTGCGGATATCCATCTTTATCCTGATGACATTCTTTATTGAGTCTGAAGAGTAATCGTCCCACTGTGGGTTTCCGAGTGGCAAAAAGCAAAGTGTACCATGCTCTACAAGAGCCATTATGAGAGAAAGGAAGAGGTATGAATGGCGTTCCTCCTTTCTTCTGGTGAGCTGGCATCATACCACATATCCAACAGTTCGTAGCATTCGTGGCAACGTGGGTATGATGCAACATCTGGATGAAAGTGTTATTCAAATAAGACTGACGATGCTTCAATTCTTGATACGGAAGGGTATAGAAGTAGTGCTCCTCAGGCACTGGAGTAGTCAACACAAGTAACTTTCGAGCAGGAGTCACATCCTCCACAAACCATGTGGTTATCCCAACAATAGCTACTGTGAGCATAAAACCTGTTGCACAAAGGATTTTCTTTTTCTCCATGTCAGAAATAAGAATCAATATCTTCCTGAAACTAAAAGGTTTGTCAGAACTCTTCCCCTTGGGCAGCGGTCGATTTCTTCACCAGCGGGCCAAGACGGGTGTCGCTACACTAATGCAGGGCTGATCCCCCCCCCTTGCCTCATTGGCTCTCCGTTTCACTAACCCAAGGGTCGTTCTGACAACATGTCCCGGTACTGAAGAATTCACTTCCTTGGCCTGAGATGATATCGCTTTCCTCCAGGAGTCGCGTGGTCTGGGAAGAGCTCCTCAGTGTTGTTCGGTTCCCCAGCACGGCCTTTCTCTGCGGCCAGAATTTCTCGTTGATCGGTCAATACAGCAGACTCCACCAATCCGGGCGGTACTTTGCGGCAGTGCAGAGAATGGATCCAATTCTTTCTGTTGGAAACTCGTACAGCCGTCCTCGTTGCAAGTAGGACCTGCTCAGGACCAACCCATCTCGGCTCCAAGCTGTTCGTCCTGTCAAAGATCTTCACCATGACATAGTCGCCAGGCCTGAGACTATGTCCTTCACCGGTGGACCGATCAGGGAGCGCCTCCCGGACCTGTTGATGAATAGAAACCAAGTTATCCGTTAACTGCGCCAGATAATCATTCATCATTACACAAGGTACATCATACACAGTCTTAGGTTTTGGTGGACCCCAAATATTCATTGGGCGTCCAAAGACAATCTCGTACGGTGTAAGACCGGTTCGAGAGTGCGGTACCGATCTAATTGACAATAACGCCAGCGGTAAAGCATCTGGCCAAGTCAAAGACGTCGAAGCTTGGATTTTAGCGATCTTGAGCTTCAGTGTACCATTATACTTCTCGACTAGTCCCGCAGATTGAGGGTGAAACACTGCGTGAAACTTCTGGGTGATGCCCAGACCCTTCAAAACATACTTTATAACATCCGCTATAAAGTGGGGTCCGTTATCACTCCACAGAAGTCTACAAACGCCATATCGAGGGAAGAACTCCTTCAACAGCATCTTGGCGGTAGTCATTGCAGTATTGTCTTTCGTAGGGTATGCCTCAACCCATTTGCTAAAGGCACAAACCACTACTAGAACATACTTCAAATTGTTACAGCGCTCAAGCTGGATGTAATCCATCTGCAAAACCTCAAAGGGTGCAGTAGGTGTTACAAATCCTCCTGCTGGAGTTCGAGTACCCTTTCCTGGGTTGCACCTCAGGCAGATCATACAGGTCTGCACCACCCTCTTTGCCGTGCTAGCAATCTCTGGATGCTCCCAGACTTGGGTAAGCAATTTTACAATTGCGGAAGCTCCAACATGTGCTAGCCCATGTGCCATCTGAACCATAGGTTGTACAAAAGCCGTGGGTAACTTCCATCTATCCATCTGCTTATTTCTCCAGCAACCCTCATCATCCAATTCTCCCTCACTGGACCATTGCTCCCGTTCTTTATCAGAAGCGGTCCTCTGTATTTCTCGCACTTCTTCCTTCGCATCGTGCCATCTTTCTACTTGCGACTTCACTACATACATGGCAGTAGCACCGGGCTGCATCGCAGTCTCCCGTGCCACCCGGTCTGCTAACGCATTCCCTTCTCCAACTTTATCAACTACTTTCTTATGGGCACTACATTTAATGATAGCAATTTTCCTCGGATATGTCAATGCAGTCAAAAGGTTATGAACTAACTCTCCATGCATTATTTGTACTCCATGCGACGTTAGAAACCCTCTCTCCTTCCAGAGTAGGCCGAAATCGTGCGCTACTCCGAAAGCATAGCGGCTGTCTGTATAAACATTCACACACAATCCTGTACTGAGCTCACATGCTCGTGTTAATGCTATCAGTTCCGCTGCTTGAGCTGATTTCTGTGGTATGCGTGCTGTCTCCACTATTGTTTGCAGTGTGGTAATTGCATACGCTGCTGAAGTCGTACCGTCTGGTAGCTTCAGGCATGATCCGTCCACCCACAGTTCTCCATCTACATCTGTAAAGGGCGTATCCTGGAGATCAATACGACCCTTTGTCTGTTCCTCCGTCACAAGAATACAGTCATGTGCTTTCCGTGCTTCAGACTGAGTCTCAGGGTATGGCAACAATGTGGCCGGATTTAACGTTACGCACCTCTTTAACGTAATATGAGGAGCCAAAAGCGTCAGCTCATATCCCGTTAAACGGGCACTGGTCAAATGCTGCGTCTTCGTCTGATTAAGCAGGGCATCAACAGCATGGGGGACTAATACCAACAGCTTATGAAATAACACAATTCCCTCGCTTTGGCGTATTGACACAGCTGTCGCCGCAACCGAGCGAAAACAACCAGGCAATGCTCGGGCAACAGGATCAAGTACAGCCGAAAAATATGCACAAGGGCGCTGCTTGTCGCCGTGCATCTGCACTAAAACTGATAATGCACATCCATCTTTCTCATGCACATACAGCGAAAAAGGTTTGGTATAATCAGGGGTCCCTAACACTGGTGCTGAACAAAGGGCCTGTCGTAATTGCTGAAAAGCAGCGTCACACTCATTTGACCAAGGAAGCGGAATAGGTGTGTCTTTTGTCAAAAGGGCTAATAATGGTTTGGCTATGTGTGAGAACCCTAATATCCATTGCCTACAAAAAGAAACAAGACCCAAAAATGCACGCACATCCTTCTGCGTGGAAGGTACTGGCGTGTCCAAAATTACTTGGATACGATCTGGTGTGAGTGCACGCCCCTCCTTAGACAAAAGGTGACCCAGATAAGTCACCTTTGGTCTACAGAACTGCAATTTCTTCCGAGATACTTTGTGATTGTGGGATGCCAAAAAGGAAAGCAAGGACAACGTACTCCTTTCACACAACTCCGGAGTGTCGGCCGCCAGCAAGATGTCGTCGACATATTGAATGAGGGCGACACCCTCGGGCAGAACAAAGGAGTCCAATTGCCTTTTCAAAGCTTGACTATGAATGCTAGGGCTTTCTGTGTAGCCCTGAGGAACTCTACAAAATCGATAAGACCTATTATTCAGAGTGAAACCAAAAAGGTATCGACTATCGGGATGAATAGGAATCGAAAAGAAAGCATTTTTCAAATCAATGACTGAAAACGTCGTCGCCGTAGGCGGGACCAAAGTAAGCAACGTCGTGATATCAGAAACCACTGGATACTGAGGTATCACGATCTTGTTTACTTCTCTCAAATCAATTATAAACCGATAAACCTTGGCATCCGTATCCTTTTTCAAAATGGGTAGAATCGGGCTATTACAGACGTTGTAGGGAACTTCCTCCACTACTCCCACCTTAATCAAATCCTGCACAATCTGTATAAGGGCCTCCTCCCCCTCCTGGGAAATACGATACTGCGGGAGGCGTGGTAACATTGCCCCCTCCTTGACACTAATATGGACAGGCGGAATCACCATCTGTCCCACATCAGTATCCGAAGTGGCCCACAAAGCACGAGGGGGGTAGCTAACACAGCATCCTCTGCAACCACACACATCCGTTCAGACCGAGGGTAATTGTCATTTAATATCACCCGCACTCCAGCAGGGGAGCAGCGAATCGTAGCTCTGAAGTGCTTTAACATATCAAGGCCCATAATGTTGTCCGGCGTGTTCGGGGCAAGCAAAAACGGACAGGGTGCAGAAAAAGAATCAACCTGAAATGTGAGGGGCCGCGAAAGAGGGCTTCGGGAGAGTGTACCGTCAAACCCTACCGATGTAACCGTTAAGCCAGATGGGGGAGCCCTCGGAACCAATTGTTTAGACAGCGCACTACGAGTCGCTCCTGTATCCACTAGGAACTGATCAGTAGAACCCAAAACCTCAGCTGATACATAAGGACCCTTCTGATCAACCGGCACCTCAACTGATTCTAACCCCCATCCAACGCATTCCTATGCATGCTGAGAATCATGGTACCCAGAGCGGTCAATCCCCGACACTTGATACTGGTTTTGTCGATCGAAAACATTAGGCCTATCTCGTTGCTGCCCGGCAGGGTCAAAACGAGCGTGATCGTTAGAATTCCCTCTAAAATTCGAGAAACCCCCTCTACCTCTCGGGCCACCCTGATTGTGTCCCTGACGCGAAGCATGCAACGCCGGGCAATCTCTGGCCCAGTGTCCCGATTGCTTACAATACGCACATTGATTCCTGTTCAAATCAGATCGGCCCGAGGGAGGACCATAAAATCCTCCCCTACCTCTATTGACACCCCGACGGGGCGGACCATATACTTGCGCTAACATCACCTTTGTTTTTAAATCTTTCGATTTCTTCTCCTCCTGTCCCTTCGCTTCTTGCTCCTGACGCTCATAATACTGAGCTATAGTCAGGAGGGCTGTCGGGGTCGCAGTGGACCAAGAACTTTCACTCGCTTTTAGGCGGGCTGCGATCGCCGGTAGTAAATTCGCCACATATTTATCAGCAAAGAGTTGTCGACCCGTATCATCCGTAAGTGACTGACCACTAAAATCATGAAACGTCTCCTCAAAGCGCGTAAAGAAATCTGCAACTGATTCATCGACTTTCTGCTTACACGAGGCTAACATGTTCCAGTCAATCTTTTTAGGGGGGATGATTGTCTTCAACTTAGTCAGAATAGCAGCGGGGAGATCTAAGATAACGTGAGGTGGTTTCTGCGCGGGCTTCCTCTCCCTATCCTCATCCTCAAGCTCAGACCACCGAGCCTTAAAAGCGGCAACATCGTCCACCTTCCGCACAGATCGCCACATATCTGGTGGTAAAATAAGCCCAAAGAACAAATCTATATCTGCTAAGGTCATAGTACAAGAATTCAAGGCCCCCTCGACTTCTTCGTAAAAGGCCGCTGGATTCTTGCGGGGATCAGGCAACGCATTCTTTAATGCCATGACGTCAGCCCTATGCCAGGGAGTATAAACCCAATTGTACACAAAATATCCCTTAGCATCGGCGGAGGTAATATCCGAACTAGTTCCCGCTCCTTTAGGAGGAACATACAAAGGCGCCGCCTCTCGCATTGGTTTAACATGCACTAGATCGCTCTTATCTGAGTGGGAGGTAGATGATTGGTCATCACCGACACGTGAAGCCGACTGCTTTTCCTCCTCAGCTTTCTGGCGCGCTTTCTCTTTAAGGTCACTCACCGCGTCCCGTAATGCAAACAGCCGTCGAACCGCATCAGGCGCCTTAGAGGGAGAGAAAACACCATTACGCAATGCTTTAGCATCTGATACCACATCATCAGGCTCAAAGACGCTGGAATATTTCCGGAAAGCAGCAATCACTTCATCAGAAAAGTGGCCCAAAAAATACAACTTCTCTCTATCCTGCCACTTCTCCCAAGAATTCAACAACTCAGCAAGGGATAACTTGCCCTTAAGTGCACGATAGGAAACTTGCCGAAGCTCACCCATTCGGTCAGCCGATAACATGGACCGCGTGTCTACCTTACCCGACACCGATCCAGAATCCGGTGGCCCCGGGGCAGACGCGCCAACATAAGGGGGCGGAGAGCGATCTAGTAAATAAAAATCATCGTCAGGATTATTAAGGACAGGATAAAGTGACTGACGGACAGCATATTGACCCGAGACTTGCAACCTACGCTCTTTCTCTTGTCTCTCCGTCTGTTCTCTTTCCTCCCGACACTTCGCTTCCTGTGCTCGCACATGATCATTCTTCCGTTGCTCTTTATCAAACAGCGCTTTCTCACGTTTCTCTCGCTCACGCACTTCCTTCACCCATAATCGCACACATTCAAACATGTCTTGACGAGCACGCCGTTTACACATACACTGTTCCACATACTCAATCTTACGCATATCAAACGATCCATACAAAGGCCATCGTAACTCAGGATCCTTTCTGGTGTATTTCCTCCATATTGTGATGTACATTATGGAAGAAAGACCATGCTTCACATACATATCCCTATTAGGAGTCCCCTCTGGGGGAGCTGGAGCAGATTCCTCGAGGTTTAACCGGTTTCCAAAGCAGCAGCACCACTTACGGAGTGCGCTAAAAGCAGGCATGCTCAAAAATAATGCAAAATATGCAGTATTATCAAAAAAATGGCACTTAAACGTTGTGCCGTTCAAAGTTAAACAGTTCCGGAGAAATATCTCCACATTACCTGCCTATATGTGTTGCAACGCATATATTCTCACAATAATCAATACAAGATATGACCGGTCATCACAAATCAAACTCAAATAGCCAAACCAGGCTTCAAAAACTCGGAGCAAGTACCGTACAACGGTTCTTACCAATCAAGAGTCCAGATTCCAACTGCCAAGCTCCAAAATTCGCCCAAACGGCTGTCACGGCAGGACCGACAGAAGAGGTCTCAGTCGAGGACCGGCGCCACCCAGATGGTCAGCTCGGAAGGGAAGGAAGAAAACCTCGGGATGCCAGGACTAAAGTGCCTCTGGCAGTGATCACATCCCCGGCCAAATTCCTCACCTTCGTCGCGACCAGTCCTTCGAGCATCCGAGTCGCCGATGAGCCCCACGTGACGGGCGCCAATTGATGAATACAGGCCCCAGCCAGGCCCGCAGGACACAAGGGTTCGCTCTCCTGCAAATGGAATCTATAAGGAAGTTGGCACGGAAACTGCAAAGTACAAAGACAAAGTTTATTAACCCTTAAGGGTGGTCCTACAATCCATACAACACCCTTCAGTATTGCATAGAGTAGCACAAAGAACTTGCGTACACGGCCCCCTTTTATACACAACAGAGGGGCTCATAAGTGGGTGGATACAACATAGAGCGAAATTCATTACCATTTAAGGACATTTTCGATACAGGATCAATATGTGGGCGGAGTCAACAATTTCCTGGGCCCGCGAAAACATGGTCAAGCGAGGACTAACTGATAACAGATGTGGTCAAGTCTGGGCATGCGCCAGACGGACAAAGGAGCTATTTATAGACTGTTACTAGGCAGATTGCAAGAGCAACTAACACGAAGATAGGACTCTTCTCGTGTTGAGCACGTGGAGACATGACAATACAAAATGGAGTCCAGACTTTAGTCAACATAACAAAGGAGACATGTTCTAAGGAAGGAGAATTCATGTCTTTGGTAAATGCTTAATCACATCGTCGTTTCAATTTACAACAGGGAGTGATATTACAATGTGCTTTTTCCAAGGAAACGCACCACGTATTCCTGGGAAACGTTTGATTAGTAACACTGGTGATAGCAGAAACAATAGTGTTCATGGCAAGGTAAAAGCAAATGGTCAGGCAGGAAGCAGTACAATATCCTGAACTAACACATAGGACTAATTGTACAGCAGTCTCAGAAGTGAGTGGGGTAAATCCTAAAAGCTCTTTATCTGTTAAATGTAAAAAGGAACACAAAAAGTAGGCTTCCTATTGCGGCCTAAAAAGGAGTTTTGAATATCAACTTTTTTTGAAGTTAAAAGGTAGACTAGCTTGTGCTATAGCTTCTGAGAGGAATAAATAAAGGGATTGCAGCTCTTGGTAAGTACACTGATAATTACAAAACTTTCACTGTGGGACATTGAACTTTTAGAAATTGTTGTGAATAGTATTGCCTATGTTCCTACTTGACCTATGCTTTAGCGATTTTTAGTGCAGAGGAAAAAGTAGCTTTATCATGTGGAAAATAATTTGGTGCCATTTTTGTTTTATTTGCTTACCGGTCTCTTATGAAACGTGAGAAAATATGTATACCATGTGACACAAGGGGAAATGTGAAATGAATGAGTAAATGTAAAAGAGCATCACTAATCCAAGATGGACACGTTAATCGACTTTTTGAGAAATAGGGCCTAATTTGACAGGTACTTTATTTAATTCAAAGACAGAGTGTCAGTATTTATTTTGTTAAATTGTATTTTGAACTAAACACTGCAGAGGTAGCATGTTTTAGTTTTAGTAGTAGGTTTTAGTTTTAGTATGTTTTAGTAGCATATGCAACATAATTAATATTACACACTGTAACAGAATGCCTCTTTTTGTATAGTCACCCCAAGTGTTTGGACTGATGCTGTTGGCTTTTTCGACTCTGAGAGTGCACTGAGGCCTGCTAACCAGACCTCAGTGCCTGTGCCTCTCCACTTAAACTGGTATTTCGAATTTGCTCATAGACAATTGGTTAAGCTAATGTCCCTAGTAAATGGTACCTAGCGTATCCAGGGCATATCATTTGAAGTGTCACTCCAGGGCCTGTAGCACTGGTTGTACTACCCTGGGTGTGACATTAGTGAAACAAAACTCCCAGTCCGCCATTTGCAAGCTGGAAGAGCAGTTTAAACTTTTAGCCCAACTTTCCATTTAAAGTAATTTGCAAAGCCAGACTTCCCCCTGATAAATGTGTACAATCTTCCTTATGGCAGGCCTATTGAGTCCTAAGGCAGGGTGCAACATATTATTTGGGCAGAACATGTAATTTCACATGTTCTAATAGAAAAAACATGGAACTAAAATATTTACTGTGGAAAAGCTTGGTCGCCCTATTGGGAAGTACAGAGTTGCATGCTGACTCCTCAGCTGCGCTAAGTCTGGAACGGTGTGACCAAAGTAGGTCATCCAACTTATTTCATTAGCCCAACTTGATTCTCAGGTCAGAATTAATGTAACAACTTGCAGTGATCAACTTTAGTAAAGTTGCCACTTTGCTGTCTTTAGTCTCCTGTGCCCAAACCGGTTCTACATGGGGTCCTGTCACTGAGAGTGCTTTCTGCCCTCCTGACAAAATCATGCTAACAACTCCCAAGAGGGAATACAATGGGGACCTGCTCTGGAAGGAGGTGTCACCTCCCTCCTGCGGGAAGCCATACAATTTTTGGCCCAAAAGGCGAGTTTCAAAGGAGAAGCCACCTTCAAAGGGCAAATTGGTAATACTTGGGAGAAGGGCTGCTCCATTGTTCATTCAGATACGCTTGCACTAGGGACAGGAAAGGGGAATCCAATTGCCAAACCGGTTTCCAGGGATGTGTAGCCCTCTTGGTAGCCACACCTCTGGTTTGGCTAGGTAGCTCCAAATGCCAGGAGAGGTGTCCTGCCATGTTGGAAGTGGACCGAATGATGCATCAGACAAGGCCAGAAGCCACACTTTACAATAAGTGGTCATCATTGGCCACCAACCACATCCTGTTCTGATGGTATTTTCTGTACATATGTAGGGCACCCAGAGCACCCTGAACTCAGACCCAAACTGGACTGGATAAAGGACGGAGGAAGGACTGCCCTGCTGCACCATGGAAGCAGCAAAGAGAGGCTGCACTGATGTGGACTGTACCTGCTGAACCTGGTGGCTAGCAAAGAAGAGCGACTGTGCCTACTGTGTCCTGCTAAAGGAGAAGTCGCCTTCAGATCTCAGCCAAAGCTAGGAGACTCCAAAGACCAGCTGACTGGCCTCCTGTTTGCAGCATAGGGTCACACCAGCAGAAGAAACCTGCTGAGGCAAGTTGGTAGCCACAGCCAACTACCGCTGTGCAGCACCAGGAGACAGGATCTGATGCACACAGTTTTACCTAAGTTCACTGAGTCTGGGAGTGTCACTGGAGTGCAGCTTGTCCACCAGTGTACAAGTTATTTACCCAGGAAGGATGGCATGCGACATTGAAACTGAGCGGCTGGCACTCCAGTGGTGACTGAACTTCTGCCAGCACCAGAAGACTTCAAGGGATGTTGACCCTGTGACTAGAATCACCTCACCCCTTTCGTTCACTGAGGAGTAGTCTCAGCAAGACCACCATTAACTGAATCGCATCCAAATAATCCTTTGAATATCTTCAGCATCCTTTATCCCTTGCATCAGCATGACTTCCATAGGAAAGCCCTGGAACTGAGAGAAAACTGCTTCAACTGTTGTAACTGTTCCTGAGCACCTTGCTGGTCCCTTCCGACTGGCTCCCTACTGGAGTTCGTTGCCTAAGGTGACTCCAAGTGACCGCATTGCAACTAGCCCAAATTTGTTAGTGAACAAGTTTCTGTCACATATGTTTAATTTGCCAATGATTTTTTTTACAGTTGCAGGAATGCTTTGATATACTATATCTTGTAGATTCGATATCACCGGAACCCTCAGGTGGATCATTTTTGTTGTGGTATCTAAAAATACCTAAAAATACAGTCTAATTTTATAATTTGACGTCAGATTGTTTTAGTGCCTTGTCACTTTTTTCTTCAATTTATTTGCTTCTGTTTAAATGCTTTACACATGTTCCTTTGTGTGAGCCTTGCTGCTCAAAGCCACAGGTACCCAGGGTTGAGCTGAAGCTTTGACAAACAAAACCTAAGGATTCTAAAGGGTTTGGTAAGTGTTTCACATGGTAAGGTTGCACAACCACACCATGTAATATACCCCATTTCCTCACACTTACCATATGATAATGATCACACCAAGGAATTTGGGGGCTGATTTATAAGCCCCTTGTGTCTCTGGTGTGTCACGGTATGTGACGCTCCGGTGGTGCAGGAGCCTGCTCCATATTTATCAGGCAACACTAAGCCACTTTTTTTGGCTTATTACTGCCTTGTATATATCGTTCCCTTTAAAGCCGCTTTCTGCATTAAAGGGGCATGCAATAGGTGTTGCTGGGGGCGTTTCCAGTAACATCCATGGCTTTTTGACACTGCCCCAGATTCATAAGAAACCGTAACTCTGAGGCAGTGCCCAAAACGTATGCCTCCCCAGGGGAGACATAAGGGGGGCACAACAAGGAGAAATATATTTATTTCTCCTAGTTTTTCCATTTTCTCTGTGTGCTGCATTGTGCAGCACACATATAAAGAGGAAACAACCTGTTGTCATTGCTTTTGTGCAGGAAGGTTTACCTTCTTGCGCAAAAATAATCATCCTCACAATGCAGGCATACTTGCACAATGGTGCAAAGGTTCCTGCGTTGGCGCACAGAAACCCATTGTGCACCAGCACAGAGGAAAATGACAAATATGTGCTGTATGTAATAGATAGAGCACATTCTTGCCCTTTTCATACGGCAAAAACTCATAAATGACACCTGCAGAATTAAAGCAGAATTAAGGGAGATCTGTAATGTAAATAAGGGAGGTAAAAACATGTCTATAATATGTCCTACCTTATGAGCAGAACTGAAAACCAACTGTGATAGGCCTAATGTTGATTAAGCATCTAACAGAGTGCATGTGTTAAGGGACTAGAGTCATCAACACAAATATTAAAATCAATAAGCAACAGAAATGTTCAACTTTTTAAAAATAAAGTAGGTTTATAATCAGGAAAAGCATTACTGAATTGAAAGTAAACACCAGGTAGTCTATAAATTAAGTTCTACAGTGACCAAAAAAGTGGAATTAAGAGCTAAATAGCCAACTGCATTTTCTGCATTAAACATTCATTCACAGAAATCTGAGTGAAAGAAAATGAGTTTCAATGAATAATGGCCTCCTCACTACCTGTATGAGCTGCATGATCAATGTATTTGAATTTTAAATCCAGAAAGAAGACAAGAGCAATGCTGAACTTGGATTAATCTTTTAGCCAGGTTTCAGTAAGAAAAAATACCTCAAGGTGTTAATTCATTATGTATACATGTATATCTTTACTATGCCTAAGAAGAGAATGCACATTAAGCTTATATTTAACTGATGACATCTGAAGAAGTTAAATAGAGACTGTGTCAAACAGCCATTGTGGGCGCACAGGGCTGTAGGAAATCTGCATTACAAAAGCGCACCCAAACATTGGGTGGAATGGGGAGGGTGTTAACCTGACAGTCTATAAGGCAATGTGTAACTAGGGATAAGGTTCAAATCAGTATTTTCAAAATACAGTCAATAACAAAGGAATGACTCAAAGAAGGAGCCAGAGATTTGAATTTAAGGAAACACCAACATTTAGAAACACCCTGAAGTTTTGTTACAAAATGTAAAGATATAATACAGAAATAGTAAATTTGGATGCCACCGCAAACTTAATAAATCACATAGAAATCATTTGCCAGGAAGGCTATCAGTAGAAATAGTACAGCACCAGGGGCAAAAACAAAGAATTATGAAGTCTCAAATGTGCAGAAAAATCTGCAAGAAATGTGACAACATCCTTAGAGGCTTAGGAAAAGTCTCAACTGTGTTCTGCCTCACCCCTAATTCAGTTGTCTTGAATATTGATTACTAAGAATTGCAAAGTCAGTATAGTATGATCATTGCTCCCAAAAAATCATGTTTTCACAATTTTAAGTGTCGCACAACCATATCGCCTTAGCATTACCACACTAAATGAGTATCGATTCGCCCGTTTTGACCTGAATCCTTCTGCAGTTCTCACAACAACTAGTTAAATAACTAACAGTGAGCCATTGTGAATGAATGCAATAAAGAGTGTGTAGGAAAGTTGGATATGCTTCCATGTTTACCCCATCTTTTTGCCTGGTGTAAGAGTGTTGTTGACCTAGTCTGCTGGGATCTTGCTAATGAGGAACCCAACAACTTTCTCTCTCCCCTTAATTGGTTCCGATAAGTACTTTGGTATCTTCCCAATTGGCTACTGATGTACCCTTATAAGTCCCAAGTATATGGTATTAGAGTACCCATGGCTTAGGTACACCAGGGTTCTCCCATGGGCTGCACCATGTACAGTGCCACCCATGGGAGTCCACTTAACTGTGACTACAGGCCTGCCATTGTAGCCTGTGTGTTTTGGTCCTTGCACCTCTCACGACAGATAAATGTTTCCTTACAAATGAGATCACTGCACTTAAAACCTATGTCACCCCTATGGCAGGCTCTTCAGTCCTGTGGGCAGGGTGCTTGGTTAGAAGTGTGATGTGCCCCTGCACTAGCTGGATACCCCTACAAACCCTAGAGTCAATTCTGCAGGCTTTGTAAGTGTGGTCAGCCATTTTAAGACATATAGTGGACATCAGTCATTACAAGATGTCTAACTATATAATGGCTGCACTGAACCCGGTCATGTTTGGTATCAAACATGTTGGAATCATACCCAAACACCAATTATGGTGCTGGAAGTATGATCCCATGTACTGGGGGGCCCTTGGGGGACCCTTCTGTACTCCCGGTAACAACGTTTTAGGGTCTGCCAGCAAGCTAGTGCTGCTGCTGACCACATACACAATTCTACCCTCCTTCTGCTGTGCCAAACTGGAGCAGTGGATGGTAGAACAATAGGTTTCCTGTCACAGGGAGGTGTGGCCATCTCCAAGACAGGACTAAATGTATTGGGCTGGTGTGAGGGTGCTTGCCAGCATCACCAGACTCATTTGAATGGAACATATGGTACACTCCTTGCATAATCCAGATTGAGCTAGTTCAGGAACCCTTGGTTCTTGATCTGTTGTTAAACTGGACAAACTGGGAGGGATCCTGAGTTGTCCCAACCCTTTACTTAGGATACTTAAAGGCTCCCCTGTGGGTGGGTCCTTAGATTCATCATGGGACCAGACTCAACCCTGAAACTACATCACTCTTCAATCATCTGGACACTTGGACTTAGTGGTACTGAGGCTGAACCTAAGAAGACACTTGCTGCTCCTAGTCTCGCTGTTCTTCAAGTCTTCTGCATCATCTGTGTCTGTACTTCATCCAGGTTCTTTGAAAGACCTGTGGGCATCAGGGACACACAAAGAAATCTCCTTTGGAGTGAAGGAGTCACTCCTCTGCATCTGAGAGCACCACAACAAAGCTGACTGGTCTGCTGCTCCTGACGTCCCATGAATATCCCAAGGTTCAGCAACACGGGTGGTTGTTCTGTGGCTCTTTAGAGAATTGACCTATTTTCTCTGCAATTTGGATAACAGTGTACCTTGTGGAGGCTGCTGGGACCGAACACCTTAGCACAACATCGACTTGCTGTTTCCAAGGATGTCTGGCTCCGCACTCCAGAGATCTTCGGTATACAAGAAGCTCTAGCCTCCAGCACCTCATTTCCTGAAGAAAAGAGTCCTCCCTGCATCTTCTGCATCGTGGGCCTCCAACTTTAGTGAGCTGCTTGAGGTCCTCTTGCGATTCCTGTGCCTTCAGCCTGTGGGCCCTCCTGAGGGTCTTCTCTTGCATCAGTGAGCTCCTCTGCTTATTCGGGCCTGCTGTGACACTCCTGCATTTGGTTAGTCCCTTGGAACTTGCTGGTCCCAACCTTCGTTCCTTTTTCCAGTTGCAGCTACCAAGTCTTGTTGGTGCTCACGCTGGATACTGACCAGTTAGATACCGACATCTGCTCATGCATGGCTCGTGAACTTCCTCAGCATCTCTTGGTCCTCACAGCTACAGCAAAAATGTCATTTTTGTCTCTTCTGAACCTCTCAACATCAGTGGGAATTGTGCTTCCGTGCCTCCTGGTCACCTCTGAGTGGCCTAGCTTCTGTTCCCTCTGCTTGCAGGTTCTTCTCTTCAAGAATACACCCTTGGATTCCACCGGTCTACTACAAAGTGCAAGCAGAAAGACCATGGAAAATGTTGCAAATCCGTTACTTCTAGCAGGCACTTCAAGAACTGTGTCATTCAGAAATGAACAATCCACATCTTGTTGCACATACTGTCAAATGAGACTGTCAGACATGCTATATATTCTCTTACCAAGAACTTGCTCAGGAACAGAGACACTAGTTACCAACTCCCTCTCAAAGATACTCGGGAGGTCCAAGTTACATCTAGACTCCAGAATACCCTCAAGGGGGAAGGGGGAGTGGATGAAATAATAAACTAAGAAGAGACTGGTCTGGGAACCTTGCCTTCGCTGCTTCTTCTGTTTTTTCTTAGTCTGACCAGCAGACCTTTTCTCCTCTGAAGACTTAAATGAAAACACAGGAAATTATCTTTCTCTACTACTCTATTCCTAGGTCTACTCTATATCTTACACTATGTTTACCTACCCTTAGTTCCAAGAACTGTGCTTCTCTTCTGTGTCTTTTCTTTTCTTTCTTATTCTAAATTATACAGCCTTCATACTTAATCTAAAAGACAAGATATTTTTCTTTTAACTACTCTTACCCTTTTCCTATAACTTATAATTATTTTATCTATCCTATGTATGTGTTCTCTACTTACTTCTCTTACTGTGTCTTATAGTGCTTTTCTTCTGTCTTCTTATGTTATGCTCTTTTCTTCCATATTCTATATTTCACTACCTTATGCTTCATCTAAAAGACAAAATATTTCTTTCTTTAATTAACTTTTAACCTTCCCTATTGACCCTAATTACTTAAGGCTTTTCTATGTATACTCTCTACTTACTTTTCTCGCTGTGCTTCTAATCTTATATTGTATTTCCTATGTTTTTCTTCTTTTATTCTTGAGAGATTGAAATAACAGTCTGTATAGAGTTCTTTTGAAAAATCAAATTGTTGTCTTTTCCTTCTTTACAGTTTTTACAATTGCCGCCTTTTCAGTTTAGCAGGTAAGTTTATTTACAATATCCTTATTAACAACTATCATTAGTAACTACAATTCTTAATGTTATCTATGTCACTTAGCTTTGTCTTCGTTCTTCGTTTCCTCCTCTTGTCCTTCTTTCTTAGAAAGAACCTGCGTGAGATGTTTCTGCAGTTGCAACGTTGGCGTCATTTCTTGGAGCCGGTTGTGAGGAAGGATCCTACGCTGTAACTCTAAGACTCCTCCAACTTCCTCCGTTAATGCCACAAACTGAATAATTGAATAATTGAATTCCTGAGCCGAGTTCCCTACTTCCGACGAAAGCAGCGAAACGGAACCGGACGAAAACCCGACGATATTTTCTGTCACTCTCTGACTAACGCGGAGTTTCAAATACAAGGTGCACATACCGCAAATACCTCAGTGAAGTGTGCATTGCTTTCAGAGCGCGCGCTTCAACAAGACTACAAAGCACCTGTGGGGAAATAAGGTAGACCGCCGCCTTAGTTTCAAAATCGGCGGCCATCTTGGAATTCCGAATCTGATTGAGCATTGCCCAACAGTTGGTTTCTGGTCTTTTCTTTCTTGTCAGGCTTCGATTTTTATCTAACCATGTGCCAACTACTGCTAATACACGATTTGGAGGTCTGACAGTACCCCCCAACAAAGGAGGTCCTCTCGATCTTGGCTTTGTGGGGAATCGTTGATGAAAATAATTTACGAGTCTGGGAGCATGCGCATCTGATTCCAAATCCCAAGATCGTTCCTCTTGACCATATCCAGTCCACCAAGTATTAACATTTTCCTTTAACTCTTTATGAATCCAAAATTTCTTTAACTTCAAATTCAATTCCAAACTCTAGGTGGACTGGTTTCGGGGGCGAGTTTTTTCGCAACTCTGGTGATGCCTTTTTTAACAAGCAAACATGAAAGACTGGATGAATTTTCAGCTTGGCAGGTAGTTTTAGCCGATAAGTAACTTGAGACATCTTTACTTCAATTAGATATGGCCCTATAAACCTAGGTTGAAATTTTCTGTTACCTTTTAACCTAAGGTTCTTTGTGCTTAACCAAACACTATCTCCTTTCTCTAAGGGAGGACCCTCTTGTCTCTTTTTATCAGCATAAGTCTTATGTTTTTCTTTGGCTTGTTCCAGATTCTTTATATAGCAGTTTGGTGGACCTGTTTTAAGTGAGAGACTACATCTTTTACTGTTGGAACTGAAAGATCAATTTGTTTTATGGTCGAATTTGGATGTCGACCATAGTTCAGCTAAAATAGAGAATAACCAGTGGAGAAATTTTTTGCGTTATTGTGAGCAAACTCCGCTGCCCATAAATAATTTGATCAATCCCCATCCTGCTTCAAGAGAAATAACCTTAGGTACTGTTCTAATTCTTGGTTCACCCTTTCTGTATGCCCATCTGTCTCAGGGTGATAGCTGGTACAGTATCTGGCTTCAATTCCCAACCCTTCTATAAAAGCCTTCCAAAAATGTGACACAAATTGTGAATCCCTGTCTGAGATAACAATCTTTGGGATTCCGTGAATCTTCACTATTTGTGTACTGAAGTGAGCAGCTAATTGCTTTGCAGTGGGGTTCTCTTTTAGAGCCATGAAATGTGCCATTTTCGAAAACGTGTCCACCACCACTAGAATCGTGTTGAAAACCTGACTGAGAGGTAAGTCTACTATGAGATCTATGACTGTGTGCCATGGATAGGGTGGTGTAGGCAAAGGATGTAATAACCCCTTGGGAGCTTGCCGTTCAGTTTTTCCCTGAGCACAGGTTTCACAGGTCTTAACATATCTTTCTATGTCCCTAGTCATGTGAGGCCACCAATAATGTCTTTTAACTAATTCTTCAGTTTTAGCTTCTCCTTTGTGTCCTGCTAACATATTATCGTGGCACTCTTGCATTGCATGAGCTTGCAACTCTTGGGTGGGCAAATACAAGGCTCCTTTATGATAGGGTAGCTGATGTTGAATTTCTTTTCCTGCTTCTTCCTTAACCCAATCTAGCATTGCTCCTGGACTTATGGCCTCAGTAATTTGTTCCTTCAATCCTGTTGAAGTTGTGACACTAATGATTCTTGAACTCGGAATTATGTTTTGATTTTCTGTCTGACTCTTCTGGTTGTCAGTTCCTAGTCTGGATAAGGCGTCAGACTTTCCATTTTGAGCTCCTGGTCTGTAAGTGATTACAAAGTCATAGTCAGCAAAATACAATGACCACCAAAGTTGCCTTGGAGTTAACGTCCTGGCTGATTTTAAGAATTTTAAGTTGCAATGATCAGTAAAGACTGTTACTTGGTGCTGAGCTCCCATGAGATGATGTCGCCACTTTTTAAAGGCATCTTTGATGGCCAACAATTCCTTTTCGGTTATCGTGCAATTCACTTCGGCAGGTGTCAGTTTTCTTGATCTGTAGGCGATGGGGTGTAGCTGACCAGTTTCCTTGTGTCGTTGGAACAACACTTCCCCAACTGCTAGATCCGAAGCATCTGTTTCTACATAAAATGGCTCCGCAGGGTCTGTGTGTAAGAGTATTGGTGCTGTGGTAAAATCTTTCTTCAAAGATTTAAAGGCTTCTTCGGTTTCTTCAGTCCATTCAAAGCGAATTCCTTTTCTGAGTAATCGTGTGAGAGGAAGTATTTTCCACGAGAATTCGCTTATAAACCTTCTATAAAAATGTGCGAATCCGATGAAGCTCTGGACCTCTTTTATACTTGCAGGAGACTTCCAGTCAACTACAGCCTTGATCTTCCGCTCATCCATGTTTATTCCAGTCGGGGAAAGAAAAAAACCCAGAAACTCCACTTTAGAAATATTGAATGCACATTTTTCCAGTTTCACAAACAATTTGTTCTCCCTTAGTTTCTGTAAGACTCCTCTTGCTTGTTCCCGATGTTTACTGGAGTCAGATGAATAAATCAAAATATCGTCAATGTACACGATTACACATTAGTCTATGTATTCATTGAGGATGTCGTTGATAAAATGCTGGAAAGCAGCCGGGGCATTGCCCAGACCATACGGCATGACTTGGTATTCGAATAGCCCAAACCTTGTTCTGAAAGCTGTTTTCCATTCGTCACCCTCGCGCATCCGAACAAGGTGGTAAGCTCCTCTCAGATCTAATTTCGTATATATTTGTGCTCCTTTCACCTGGTCCAAAAGGACCGAAATGAGTGGTAATGGATATCGGTTCTTTTTGGTGATTTTATTGATCGCGCGATAATTGATGCAAGTCCTCAAATCTCCTTCTTTCTTCGGCACGAAAAATAGAGGCAAAGATACTGGAGATTGTGAGGGCCGAATGAAACCATTCGCCAGGTATTTGTCTGGGTATTCATTCAAGTGATGATGTTCTTTCTCAGTTATAGCGTAAACTTGACTGCAGGGTAAGTTTGAGCCAGGCTCAAGGTCTATCTTACACTCATACACTCGATGAGGGGGAAGTTGCTCCGCCTCTGTTTCATTGAAAACATCTTCAAAGTCTTAGTAGTCCTCTGGTATTTCTTGGGAATCGATGATGCACACTGATTCTCCTGTCATACACAGGGAGTGAGCTGGATTGTACTCATGGGTTTTTTCTTTTACTTCAAAACAGTTTCTTTTACAGTAGTCAGAATCCATAACTATCGTCCTGGTGCTCCAATTGATGGTCGGATTGTGTTCTGTTAGCCATGGGAGACCTAAGATGAGCTGAAACTGGGGTGCATCAATTAGGTTGAAATGAATTACTTCCTCGTGTCTGTTGCTAGAAATTAGTCGCATCTGTTCTGTATGGCTCACTATGGCTCCGGATGGGAGATTCGTTTCATCTACTGCCCGGACCGGTTCACTCTTTGGTTTTTGGATTGGTCTCAACCCCACCTTAGCTGCAAACTTTAAATCACAAAAGTTTCCAGTTGCTCCAGAATCTATCATTACCGAAACCTCAGTCAGCGTTGCTTGCCGAAACTTAATTACCATAGACAAAATTAAGTGTGGGGCGGATGACTGCAGGGTGTTAGCCACTTGATGTTCTTTTGGAGTTGATGTTTGGTTAGCATCCACCTGTCCAACTCCTCCTACAGGTGGTGCTGCAAGTATTCCTTCTTTTTGAATGAATTCTTTGGCTTTTTTGGACAACAAAATGTCCCCTTGACCCAAAGTACATACACAAGTTGCCAGTTCTCCTTTTCTCTTTTTCTTCTTTTGTCAAAGGACCTCTTATGGTTCCTATTTGCATGGGTTCTGAACCCTGTTGTCCTTCTGTACTTCTATTGCCTTCAGATCGAGCTCTATCAAACCTAGGAACTATTGGTTTGAATTCTCTTCTCTTCTCACCCTTTCTTTCACCTTGGCGGAAGTCGATTTCTAAAACCAGGTCCACTAACGCCAACATTTCCGTGGGTCGATTTTGGATATGAGCCAGCACAACCTTAAGTTCGTCCCTTAAACCTCGGTAAAAAACTGCAGCTCTTTTGCTCTCGGCCCAATCAGTCTCAACTACCAGTTTATTAAACTGGGCTAAGTAAGCCACCAGGTCTCGGTTTCCTTGCTTTAAATCAAGTAGTTCATTATCAACGGCTTGAGAGATTCTTCGTCTGTCAAACATCCGTAGAAATTCCTGTTTAAACTCTTCGTAGTTATGCAATAGAGGGTCATCTCGGGTAACCAGGGGCATGGACCAAGATGCTGCGTCACCACTTAAGTATGACAGAACAAAGGCCACTCTTGACTGCGCATCTGGGAAAATGGAAGGGCGACACATGAAGTATAAGGTGCACTGTGTGATGAATATCTGTGCCTTTTGTGGCACAGATAATTATGTGGTAAATATTCTTTTTACCGAAACTGAATTTCATACGGAATCTTTAAAATAAAGTAAAATAGCTCAGAATAACAAGAGGCAGAATCCGTGGTATAAGAGGTTTTCTAAATGGGCTTTATTCCATCCAAAATGGCCGACTCGAGTCGCGGCCTTCAGGTTCCGTCACCACGAGGGTTCAGGAAGTGAAGTACAATACTTTATTGACAAGAAGTAACTTTTATAGGTCATACATTTACAATGAAACAAGTGCAAAAAGGCGTAACAATTGATAAGATAAATTAACATAGTGATACGTAATTGAAACTAGGCGTAATAAGGAGCAAAAAGAAACGTGATTGGCTCTGATTATCTTACATAGGTGGATCTATACGATAATACTTAACATAGATACGTGCGCAGCAGCATGACGTGTGATTGACGTGCAACTAGGGGGTGAAGGGGACTTGACATTTAGCTCTACATGTGGAGACGAGAAGTCTAGGGGGTCATGTCAACCTAATCCCAAATCATATCTAACATCCTATGTTTAGAGAACTATGTTATCCACAAGGAAGGATTCTCGGACAGAATCTATTCTATACTAACTGTATGTGCGTGTACAAGCGTCTAAGTGTCTATATGAGAAGCGAGGGGCAGAAAACTTTCCATGGCAACAGGGCTATGAATCACTTGCAGGAGGACGGAAAGGCTGAGTCCTTTGCTTGTGAGCTAAAGGAAATGTTTACCTAAATCACTAGACAGGAATGCATCGGCTGAAGAGCAAAATAGATAATTCGAAGGTGAAATACAGCTTCTTGGCAGGCAGGCGAAAACTGGCCGAGGCAGGCACCGTTAGCTGCACAGGGAGTAGGACAAAGTTCATGGATACAGATGCGAGCTCAAGCTGAAACTGTCAGAGACAGAGAGCAGGGAAAGGCTTTGAGGAAAGAATCGGGCCTACTTGCCTGAACTGTAAAAATGGAGTACCTTAGCCATATAAAGTCGGTGGCTTTTCATACTTAGGAATTGAATATCCAGCCCATTGATGGCGGATCTGACAGAGAACATGTCGACGGTAGACACACATATGTTTGCGTCTTGGAAACTGGAACTGGAGGGAACATACATGTACTTGTGACATGCACATAGAATCGTTGGGGTCCAAGATAGGGGACATAACTGATCAGGAAAATCCACATTTCCACATTCCCTCCTTGTCCCCTACTTGCCCTTCAAGAGATATCAATCTTCATCATTCCATCGATTTGCTCATGGAGCATCATTTCTTCTTCCTTCTTTTTCCGGCATTTTGAACGAGAACTTTGATATGGAATGCATGATGTGGCACACAGACCACAAATAGCTGGTCCACATTGTAGGCATAAACAACAACTGAAGAGCATAAAAAGGCCAATACCTAGGAAGGATAGAACTCTCCATCCCCAGGCTGATATCACACTCCAAAACCACCCGGACCACGTCCAAGTGCCTGGATTCTCGTGTATCTGGCTTACAATCTTATGAAGGCGTGTTATAGCTTTATATACAGATGGCGAATTTTCTGGTATGAATATGCAGCAGCTGGATCCGATGACCCTGCAAGCTCCGCCCCTATCGGCCAGGATGACGTCAAGGACAAGACGATTCTGGAGAACAACAATTCTCATCACTGATTGTTCCTCTGTCAGATTGCCTAGGGCGGCTATAGTCTCGTTTACTACAGCTTCAAGAGTCTTGGTGAGTCTGCGTATCAGCTTACTATTTGATATTGTACCTATATAGGGAAAGATACCTTTATTGAAATCTACATACTTGTCCCATGCCGTCTCAGTATAATCGACAACTGGGAGATCTCTACGCTCTCTTTTGTGTACTAAATGAACATTTCGATAATAATCAGGGGGAGCTAGGAAAACAGGTGGCAAAAGGAATGCTATGTAACAGGTACCATCCCAATCTAGAGGCAGACGCATATATGCCGTCTGACCACATATAAAGTAAGAATGGCGAGAAGCTCTAAATGAAGATTTCCCTTGATCACTATATTCTACTGTAGTAACGCATTTGCTATGGCCCATGTGTATGGAACCAACTTTTCTCACACATAATTCACCCTTAACTAGAAATACTGACATAGTGGGCAGAATTAATTCAACCTCGGATTTGACGTTCAAAATCATGAGATTAGGCGTAAAATTACCTAATTTATACACTTCATTTTCTAAATCAGTTCCTGTTCTACTGGGGTGACCCTCCTTATTAGGGTGACAGACTTTGAATAAAACTAGATTCAGATTTCCCCATATCCAATGTTGTTGATAAACTGCTGTGTCTGGGTCTATGGAATTTAGTAAACTAAACCATGCTCCACAGGAGCCATTGTGTGTGAACGGATGTGGAAAGAAAGGCAGAACTCCTTTGTTATTCTGATAGGGAGGGAGTCGGCCACACACCCAACAATTGGTGGCATTACTAGTCTGATGGGAATGATGTAACATACTAATGAAGGTGTTATTGCGCAGCGCAAGTCTATAAGATAATTCATGTGGCGGTAGGTCACTAAAAGAATGTTCAGCAGTAATATTATAAACATGTCTAGAAATAGGATGATATATGTGCAAAATCACACTCGTAATGATTATTAAAACACTCAATAAAAACAGAATTAATAATGTCCTCACACAGTAGCTACGCAGTGATTTACAATACGCCTGTCGTTTCAACATTTCTCTGGTATTTTCTCTACTCAGGTCCAAGGGATACATGTCAGAGACAATTCAACCGCTTCACCTTGGAGAGGACTTAAACAATCAAATTGCTCGACTGTTTGGGCCTAAGTTTTAATTTATAGTTCTGAGAGTCATTCCTTTCAACAAAGGGAAGTTTTGAATCAGTCTGTGAGGGAGTGCAGGGCACAGTGTCTATATCCGAGGATAGTCCATGAAATTTCTTAACATGGCTGGAATGTATCCATCCTTTGCGGCCCTCCACTTTCACGGCTGATCTGGTGGTCAGCAGGACTAGTTTCGGTGTTTTCCACCTGGGCTCCAATTGGGTTTTCCGATCGAAATTCCTCACAAACACCAGATCCCCCGGAGCAACGTCATGGGGTTTCACCTCAGTGTTGTCAGGAAAAGCTGCAGCTACCTGTGAACGACAAGATTGTAGTGCAGACATCAAGGAAGCCAGGTAATCTGTCAGCATATTACAATTAACATCAGTTATTTTACGTGGTACAGGCGTCCCCCACATATTTGGTGGCCTTCCGAAGATCACCTCATACGGGGATAGCCCTGTTCGAGAGTGTGCTACCATTCTTATGTAAAATAGTGCAACTGGTAAGGCTACTATCCAGTCAACACCTTTCTCCTTACATATTTTAGACAATCTGATTTTCAAAATTTGATTATGTCGTTCCACGAGACCTGCTGCCTCGGGGTGTCGGACACAGTGGAACTTCCACTGATATCCCAACAAAAGTGAGACATGTTTCATTAATTCGGATGAGAAAGGCTGGCCGTTATCTGAATATACAACACGTGGTAGCCCGTACCGTGGGAAGAATTCTCGAACTAACTGTTTGGCAGTAGTCGGGGCCGTGTAATCTGATACTGGGTACGCCTCAGTCCATCGGGAGAGAGCGCAGACAACTACAAGAACATATTTGAATCCTCGACATCGTTCCATCTGGATATAATCCATTTGGAGCACTTCAAAAGGATGATCAGGAGTCTGGAATCCACCCTGTTCTACGGGAACACTTTTTCCCGGGTTGAACTGACAACATATCATACAGGTACGGACCTTTTGTTTAGCTGCTGCTCGTAAATGTTTATTGAACCAAATGTGTTGAATGCTATCTAGCATAGCTTTTTCTCCTAAATGCGCCGGGCTGTGAATTGTAGCTATAATGGCTTGGACCATAGAGTCAGGAAGAAACCATACAGATTTCTCCTTCGTCATCCATCCCTGATCTGTCTGGATCCCTCCTAGTTCAGTCCATTTCTTTAATTCTTCTGCAGTAGCATGTGTCTGTATGTCAATTACGTCAAGTGCGGGATCCTTAATTGTCATACACTGTGTTGGTGTCTGAACTATTGGCTTTGTCATGTCTAATGTGCGATTCTGAGCAGTCTGTTTAGCTGTTCTGTCAGCTAAATCATTGCCTTGAGAAATGATATCAGTAACCCTCGTGTGTGCTTTACATTTCATAATCGATATAGCAGTGGGTAGATGTATTGCGTCTAACAAGGCATGAATGAGGGGTCCGTGCTGAATGTGGGCACCATGGGAGGTTAAATAACCTCTCTCTCGCCACAGTACGCCGAAGTCGTGTACAACTCCGAATGCATAACGTGAGTCAGTGTATACATTAACTTTCTTATTTGTGGCTTGAATACAGGCTTGTGTTAGAGCAATAAGTTCTGCTGCTTGGGCTGACAAAGTATCTATACAATTTGTCTCAATAACTTCAGTGTCTGTTGTGACTGCATACGCGGCCACTAAATCTCCTGTACTTGTTCTCATGCACGGTCCGTCTACATACAACGTCAGGTCTGGATCTAACAATGGAACGTCTGTCAAGTCTTGTCTAGGTTTCGTCTTTATTTCAATGATTTCAACACAATCATGAGCTAGTGGGTCTGTTCCAATTACAGGTAATAGTGTAGCAGGATTCAATGTATTACACCGTCGGATCTCTATGTGTGGTTGAAACAATGTCAGTTCATAACCGGTAAGTCTTGCTATGGTCAAGTGTTGTGTTTGTGTTCGGTTCACAAGAACCTCTACTGCATGTGGTACTTGTACTGTCAATGGATGTCCTAATACTATGGCATCGCTTTGTCTGATTGCTAAAGCTGTCGCCGCCACTGATTTCAGGCATGCAGGCAAAGCCTGAGCTACGGGATCTAATGTACTGGAAAAATAAGCACATGGCTTGCGTGATCCTGCTTGATCCTGAGTGAGTACTGACAAGGCAGTACCTTCACGTTCTGTAACAAAGAGTGTAAAATGTTTGCTATAACATGGTGTTGCTAAAACAGGTGCTTGACATAAAGCTTCCTTTAGGCTTTCAAAAGCTTGTGTATGTTCCTGAGTCCAAGGGAGAACAGTCGATGTGGCTGCCTCCTGTGTGGTTAACTGAATGAGTGGTTTTGCTAGAAATGCGTACTGAGGGATCCACTGCCTACAATATGAAGTGAGGCCTATAAAAGCCCGCACTTCCTTTTGTGTCTGGGGTATTGACATGTTAGCAATTAACTGGATGCGATCTGGTGTAAGCTGCCTTCCCTCCTTGGACAGCGAGTGACCAAGATAAATAACTCGCTGGACACAGAATTGCAGCTTAGAAGGAGACACCTTGTGCCCCTTGTCGGCTAGAAAATGTAAAACTGTCAGAGAAGCCTTTTCACATTCAGGTTCGCTTCTCGCGGTGATCAGCAGATCATCGACATATTGAAGCAGTGCAGTATTGACTGGCATGTGGATACTGTCAAGTTCTCGTTTCAGTGCTTGGCTGTAGATGCTGGGGCTTTCTGTGAATCCTTGGGGAGCGCGTGAGAATTTAAAGCTGCGCCCATTTAAACTGAATCCGAACAAATATTGGCTTTCCGGATCTATTGGGACGCTGAAAAAGGCATTCTTGAGATCAATTACAGTAAAGAATGTTGCTTCGGAATCAATTGCTGTCAATAATGATGATATATCAGGGACCACAGGAAATTGTGGTACAATGCACTTGTTTAGTTCACGCAAATCAATAACCAATCGGTATACTGGTGGGGCAGTAGGATCAGTTCGTTTAAGAATCGGAATTATCGGTGAATTACATACATTGGAGTCTGTTTCTACAACTACTCCCTGGGCAATTAGCTCATCAATGATTTTCAGCAAAGCCACTACAGCATCATGCGGTAACTTGTATTGTCGCATTCGTGGTAGTACCACTCCTGCTTTCAATGTGACTCGATATGGTGTAATGTTCAAGCAGCCAACATCCGTAGGGCCTTGTGCCCATAGATGTACTGGTAAAGTCTGTAGTCGGGGATCCATGTCCCTAGACACATAGTGACCTTTAAAATCACGTAGAAACAACCTTACTCCTTCCGGAGAACAACATATTATGGCTCCTAGTGCTTTCAGAGTTTTAATTCCTAACAGATTTTCTGGGCATGATTTAGTAAGCAATAAATCTGTAGTTCGTGTCAAAGGTCCTATCGTAAGTGGGAGAGGCTGTGATACTTCATTAACAATAGGTTTTCCTGAAAAACCAAGGGAAACATTTTGAGAGCCTGAGAGGGGTGCCCCTGGAACTTCACTACGTTTTATAGTTGTTCGACTTGCCCCTGTATCGAGTAAGAATTTTCTATCTTGACCTAACAATTCACTATGTACATACGGTCCTTCTTGATCTACAGGAATCTCGATGAGCGGTAAGTCAACTTCCCTCTCTAGGCTTGTTCATGCGTAACGCTGATACTCAGGATATTCATATTGTGCAGTCTGATACATTTGTCGTGTTGTGGTTTGTGTGGCAGTAGCAGGCAACGGTGGTGCAGCTGGCACAAACTGTATGGGCTGCTGTGAGGCTGGCATGGACTGTTGCTGAACTGGCATGGACTGTTGCTGAACTGGCATGGACTGTCCATGCTGCATAGCTCCTTGTTCATTCTGATCTTGTCTAACTAATCGTGGTCTCTCTTTTGCAATACCTGTAGCTATATTACGTTTCAGGACTGGACAATCGTGTACATAATGGCCTAGTTGCTTACAGTAATTGCAGGTTCCTTTTACAGGAGCTGCAGAATCACCAGAATGTGTCACACCCTTTTTGTGACCCTCTGCTGGTACTGTCTGAGAAACTAGCATTTTCATTTTTGTATCCTTCATGCGTCTATGCTCGTGCTCTTGTTCATCCCTAATTCTATTGTGATGATACTGTAACATTTGTAGCATTTGTGACGGAGTGTTACTCTGCCAGGTACTCTCGAATTTCAATATTCTATTCTTCACTGGAGGCAATGCATTTTCCACTAATTTTGTCACAAATAAATGTGGATATGAGTCACTACTTGCTTTTATACCACTGTTTATACCAAAACATTTTTCAAATCGAGCATAATAATCGCTTGTGTCTTCATCTTGCTTTTGTTTGCAGGCTGTGATTGCACCCCAATCTTCCTTTTTTGTAGTTAATAGACGTGGCAGTACCTGTACTAGTAAACCTGGTAACAGTTTAACTTTATCCCCGAGCCCTGAACCTGCAGTTCGGGCCCTTTCTTCCTCTGCTAATGCTGTCCAGTCTATCTTTTGGTCTCCCACTCTTTTTCTTTCAGTTTTTCATAGATGCCAGCAGGCAAAAGCACCTTTAATATCGTCATAATATCAGGAAAGGTGTACTCTCCCATTAGTAACATGTCTTTAATTTCTCGGTGGAAACCCGCTGGGTCTTTGTCATGACTAGGTACTACTTTCTTCATTTCTAATAATTCCATTTTTGATATGGGTGTGTAAACAAATACACGGTGAAACTCATTGTCTTCGCCTTTTATTGGGTGCACTTCTCGTAAAGGATTTTGTCTATCCATATAGTACGGCGTTCTTTCTCTGTGGGGCAGCGAGAGAGAATCCGGATTTACAAAAAGGACATACTGTTTACGTGACACTAATATCTCTTTAATTAGCTTGTTACTAGAACCTCTCCATCTGTTCGTGAGTAGTTCCGTTAATATATCAGGTAAAGGACCAGGGTCAGCATGTTGGCTCTTATATAATATAAGGAGTTGCTGAATCATATAGATTCCAGCTAAACGTTGTTCGTCTGCACTGAGATTAAAAAACGTGTGTGCTACGGTCTCATTACCGTATTTTTCAGGACTGTCAATCCAGTGAACAGCTGATCTGGCTAATTCTTGCTCATCCATGGAATCGAGGAGGTGGTAACCCCTTCGTTCTCGTAGTATTTTATCTGCGGCTTGAAACAAATGTTCAGGAGACTTCAGATTTATTACAGGCGTCGGATACGTTCTGCTATTATTTGGGCATACAGAGTGTATGGGATCAGAAAAACATCTAGCATTATCACAGGATCTTCCTCTGCCTACATAGGCTATGGTCTCTGACTGTCTTGCGGAATTCCCTGATTCGGACACTTCATCTTGCTCGAACTCGTCTGTTCCCAATCTTTCTTCATGAATACGCTCTATTTCTCTACGGATTTTTCGGCACATGGCTATTATACAATTTTGCTTATCGTGTCTCCCTTCTGATATATTCTGGCTCCATCTTGTAAGAATAAGCATTGCATTCGGGTCTACCCCCGGACGGTCTTGATTTCTGATCACACAGTTTATGAGGAAACGTAACAGTTCCCCCTGTATCTCTACTTTCTGGAATTCCATAGCTCTGTTAATACATCCTGGATCTCGTCCTGTTTGAACAAAATGGTATATGTTATCTAGATGCGTAGTCATTCCTGGTAACCTTGCTAAATACTCGGCGGCTCGCCTGATGCGTAATGATGCCAGGACCATTTCGTCCTCTTTACCAACCACCGGGTCATATCTACAATTTACAAGGAGTTCCTTAAGCGTACGTTCACTTACGAATTTAGGTGTACGTGAATGCGCTGATTCTTGAAAGACAAGTTTATTTATTCTGGGTGGTGTAAAGGTATTGCTAGCACCTCCCGTGGCCCCATCTGGGGCATCGGGTGTGAATGGGTTCGTTGAACGTGACACAGCAACTATGGGTGTCGATACCACTGTAGAATCGACTGCGGGGACAGATGTGCTTGCCGAAGCTTGTATCGGGACTTGCTGTTGCACGGGGTCGGATACCTGATCCTGACGTTGAACCCCTCCGCCAGACGGTCTATGTGGTGTGGCGTTAGCATACTCGGGAGCTGTGTCGTCTAGATATGAGGAAAGAAAAACATCTTCTGCGGTTCTGGGATGCCCTTTTTGATGTACCTTAATTGGAAATAACGGGGGTGGCAAGTCTTTTGGCATCCCTGGAACAGCCTTTGGTAGTCCTTCGGCTAGAAGGGGATACATACCATTCATAAGAGCATTTCTTTGTCTATTTACTTGTTCTGACTTCACTCGGATACCTTCCTCAATTAATAGATTTTCTTGAACTTTATTTGAACTTTCTTTACTCCTCTCTTCTTGTCTACGTGCTTTTTCTGTACGTCTATGAGATTCTTTACGCCATAACTCAACAGCGTCTTTCTGTGACTGTCTGACCTTTCTTTTCCATAACTCTTCCTCCACTTTCATGATGCACTCTGCATCCCAGGTTCCCGCTGCGGGCCACCTTTGACTTTCCGGCAATCCCTTGGTATAATCTACCCATAGATCAAGAAACAATATGGCATCTAAGCCATGCTTGTGGTACATAAAATGCCCTGGAGTGTCCCTAGGAGGAATAGGAACTGCTTCTTCAAGCACCCCTTTTCTGGTAGTAATCTGTCTTAACTTCGAGAAGAGCGGCATATTGACAACTGATCTGATACTTACTCTTGAATTCACTTAATACGAAAAACACAATAATGAACAGTGAACAAAGAACAATCATTCATACCACAATATGCAAGACATTTGAACACTTTAAACATTGAACATTAATCATTTTAACAATAACCGACAATGATGACAGTCTGCCTAACTAATCACCACGCTGAATTCTTGACAATAACTGAATACTTCGGAATACTTGATATACTGCTAAACAGTACATATACACTGCTAAACAGTGCAGACCGGATTTGTGTACCCAAATCCGTCTTGACCGGCACAACCTATGTGCGCGTCAACACGCCTCCTCGGCGATGGTACTCACCGAGTAGCTCCTTGAAACGGAAGGCCTCAGAGAATGGACAGGACTCGATGACTGCGGATAGCGGACCCTCTGGACATCGGGATTTCGGAAAACCTGGTGGGCTTCTGTATACCTCGGATCTTGCTCTCTCAGCTAGGCTCTGGTCGGGATACTTCGCACTTCTCACCGCCTCGTCTGGGTTGATCGCAGCCTCAGTCGCCCCCGCTTGACCGGAGGGAGCTTACAGGAAATCCTGCTGGTACGCGTTTATGGTCCGTCCAGCTGTGGCAGGAGACCGGGCCTGCAACGCACCGCCGGCGCGTGAGATGAGAAAGTGTCCCTGTTCGGGCGCCATTATGTGGTAAATATTCTTTTTACCGAAACTGAATTTCATACGGAATCTTTAAAATAAAGTAAAATAGCTCAGAATAACAAGAGGCAGAATCCGTGGTATAAGAGGTTTTCTAAATGGGCTTTATTCCATCCAAAATGGCCGACTCGAGTCGCGGCCTTCAGGTTCCGTCACCACGAGGGTTCAGGAAGTGAAGTACAATACTTTATTGACAAGAAGTAACTTTTATAGGTCATACATTTACAATGAAACAAGTGCAAAAAGGCGTAACAATTGATAAGATAAATTAACATAGTGATACGTAATTGAAACTAGGCGTAATAAGGAGCAAAAAGAAACGTGATTGGCTCTGATTATCTTACATAGGTGGATCTATACGATAATACTTAACATAGATACGTGCGCAGCAGCATGACGTGTGATTGACGTGCAACTAGGGGGTGAAGGGGACTTGACATTTAGCTCTACATGTGGAGACGAGAAGTCTAGGGGGTCATGTCAACCTAATCCCAAATCATATCTAACATCCTATGTTTAGAGAACTATGTTATCCACAAGGAAGGACTCTCGGACAGAATCTATTCTATACTAACTGTATGTGCGTGTACAAGCGTCTAAGTGTCTATATGAGAAGCGAGGGGCAGAAAACTTTCCATGGCAACAGGGCTATGAATCACTTGCAGGAGGACGGAAAGGCTGAGTCCTTTGCTTGTGAGCTAAAGGAAATGTTTACCTAAATCACTAGACAGGAATGCATCGGCTGAAGAGCAAAATAGATAATTCGAAGGTGAAATACAGCTTCTTGGCAGGCAGGCGAAAACTGGCCGAGGCAGGCACCGTTAGCTGCACAGGGAGTAGGACAAAGTTCATGGATACAGATGCGAGCTCAAGCTGAAACTGTCAGAGACAGAGAGCAGGGAAAGGCTTTGAGGAAAGAATCGGGCCTACTTGCCTGAACTGTAAAAATGGAGTACCTTAGCCATATAAAGTCGGTGGCTTTTCATACTTAGGAATTGAATATCCAGCCCATTGATGGCGGATCTGACAGAGAACATGTCGACGGTAGACACACATATGTTTGCGTCTTGGAAACTGGAACTGGAGGGAACATACATGTACTTGTGACATGCACATAGAATCGTTGGGGTCCAAGATAGGGGACATAACTGATCAGGAAAATCCACATTTCCACAGTGGATCTCCACTAAATCGTTCTGGAGGGGCTAACGGGATAACTGGGGAAAAGGAATGGATTACTTGTGTTGTCATTCTATTTGTGCCTTCCATAGAAGGTTCCAAAGTTTCTCGTCCTGAACTAAATGGCTGTCTTAATCTCTGGGCTAGTTCTGCAGTTTCTTTCCTGGAGTTTACTACTTCTTGTCTAAGACTCTGATTTTCCTCCTTAACTGCTACCAACTCCTTCTGTATCGTCTCTAAAACCGGTCCTAAGGTCTGCACATTTATTCCTTCAGCCATTTCTGTTTGGGTGCAAGTATATCACTTGCGCACTTCACTCTGTCAGACACGTTATATATTCTCTTACCAAGAACTTGCAGAGGAACAGAGACGCTAGTTCCCAACTCCCTCTCAAAGATTCTCCGGAGGTCAAAGTTATATCTAGACTCCAGAATACCCTCAAGGGGGAAGGGGGAGTGGATAAAATAATAAACTAAGAAGAGACTGGTCCTGGAACCTTGCCTTCACTGCTTCTTCTGTTTTTTCTTATTCTGACCAGCAGACCTTTTCTCCTCTGAAGACCTAAATATAAACACAGGAAATTATATTTCACTACTACTCTATTCCAAGGTCTACTCTATATCTTACACTATGTTTACCTACCCTTAGTTCCAAGAACTGTGCTTCTCTTCTGTGTCTTTTCTTTTCTTCCTTATTCTAAATTACACAGCCTTGATACTTAATCTAAAAGAGAAGATATTTTCCTTTTAATTACTCTTACCCTTTTCCTATAACTTATAATTATTTTATCTATCCTATGTATGTGTTCTCTCTCTACTTACTTCTCTTACTTTGTCTTATAGTGCTTTTCTTCTGTCTTCCTATTTTATACTCTTTTCTTCCTTATTCTATATTTCACTACCTTATGCTTCATCTAAAAGACAAAATATTTATTTCTTTAATTAACTTTTAACCTTCCCTATTGACCCTAATTACTAAAGGCTTTTCTATGTATACTCTCTACTTACTTTTCTTGTTGTGCTTCTAATCTTATATTGTATTTCCTATGTTTTTCTTCTTTTATTCTTGAGAGATTGAAATAACAGTCTGTATAGAGTTCTTTTGAAAAATCAAATTGTTGTCTTTTCTTTCTTTACAGTTTTTACAATTGCCACCTTTTCAGTTTAGCAGGTACGTTTATTTACAATGTCCTTATTAACAACTATCATTAGTAACTACAATTCTTAATGTTATCTATGTCACTTAGCTTTGTCTTCGTTCTTCGTTTCCTCCTCTCGTCCTTCCTTCTTAAGAAGAACCTGTGTTAGATGTTTCTGCCGTTGCAACGTTGGCGTCTTTTCTTGTAGCCGGTTATGAGGAAGGAAACTACGCTGTCACTCCTAGACTGCCCCAACTTCCTCCGTTAATGCCACAAACTGAATAATTGAATAATTGAATTCCTGAGCCGAGTTCCCTACTTCTGACGAAAGCAGCGAAACGGAACTGGACGAAAACCCCGACGATATTTTCTGTCACTCTCTGACTAACGCGGAGCTTCAAATACAATGTGCGCATAACGCAAATACCTCAGTGAAGTGCGTATTGCTTTCAGAGCGCGTGCTTCAACAAGACTCCAAAGCACCTGTGAGGAAATAAGCTAGACCACCGCCTTAGTTTCAAAATCGGCGGCCATCTTGGAATTCCGAATCGGATTGAGCATTGCCCAACAGTTGATTTCTGGTCTTTTCTTTCTTGTCAGGCTTTGATTTTTATCTAACCATGTGCCAACTACTGCTAATACACGATTTGGAGGTCTGACAGAGACCTAAAACACGGAATGAACATGATGATATATTTGGTACAAGATGGACTCATGTCTAACCTAGACCTAGAGTGCCTATACCAGCAAAAACACACTTTAACGCACTGTAATGATTTTGTTTCAGTTGCATTAGCTTCATGTCAGTATTCACGTGTAAATTGAGGTGCAGAATGACTAACATTAATTCACATTTTAGTCTAAATGTACAAATGCTTCTACACCATCTATCTCAATCAACCCAGGCTGACTTATACTTCTTTCTGGCTCCTAAACCAACTGACAGAATATCTGGAAAATAAATATCATCTGGACAGAATATTGTGTCAAGCATTTCGAGGACTAAAATAGCGGTTAGTTAAGTGCGAATAGGTAAGTATAGATTTACCATTCCTAACTCCACATCAAAGTACCTTGAAGATAGATATATCATCAAGGTACATATATATGAAGGTATATATAGGGCAAATTTACTTACCTATAGAAACTTATCTTCATTATATTTTTGTCATCGATATTCTTAACACAATATTTTGTCCCATGATATTTCTGTTTCTGATACTTTGTGAAACCACCCCCACGTTTATCTGAGGAGAAAGACTTCTTATGTAGCCCATAAATCATCCTTCTAAGCTACTCGCAGAAAATCCCTAGGGGAGCAGATGGACCAAACAATGCACTGCTTTATGAAACATTAGCAAGAAATAGCATATTCGAGGTGTCAGAACCAACAGCTGAGGGAAAATGTTGAATGACTAGAAATCCGCTCTTGGAAGATAAATCTGAGAATCTTAAATGTCCCGGAGGGTGTGGCATGATTAGATTTGAAGGGGTTTTGTATTAGACTTTTAAGGGAAGGAATTTTAAAAGGCCAGCTAGAAGTGGATCTCAAGGGGGAAATTCAGAGGATTCATAGTGATGTGTTGAAGTGAAACCCCAATCGTAGGGCATAGAGGAAGATTTTGACCAACTTTCAGTCCTGTGTGGTAAAGGAACACATCCTCTCTGCTGCATTAAAAGCAGATTCTCTGAAGTATGACTGTTTATCAGATTAGATTAAACGGCGGAAAAATCACTTCTCTGCACAGCAGCAGTGGGTGTTAGGGCAGAAGGTGGGAGTACTCAGAGATCTGGGGGGCACATTGCAATTTTACTTCCATCCTAAAAGTGATGTGGAGGAATGAGATGTACAATCTGAGGACGAAAGAGGAAGCTGAGCATTATTCTATAAGATACAGTCAGTTTTGAGTGATTCCAAGGATGCCTAGGAGGGCCATTTCAATGCTTGGAAGATATCTCGCTAATATTTTAAAATCTTAGAATCGACACTGATTTTTTTCTTATAGGTCTTTGGTTTAGATTGGTCTATTTTGCTCTCTCCATCTGTTTTTTTCCATCTCTTTTTATGTTTTGGTTTGTTTTCTTTTTCACTGCATGGTCTAGTTGTGTCACTGTGCGGATATGGGAAAGGCAGATTAATTTAGTTGGGGTCAGAAGTCATTCGGAGGGAGTGCCTGGAAGGCGAGAAGATGGCGCCATATAATGTTGGGAGGTTGGGGTAGTGCGCAATGGTTTTGAGCAGTTGGGGAAAAAATCATAAAAATTATCCTCATTTCACACCTCAGTTGTGATTTTGTTTGGAGCAAAGAACAAAAGAGAAGGCATGAGTATGTTTCGGTCATCCTAAATCTAAGATGGCTTCTAAGGTTAAAGTTATTACGTGGAATGTGAATGGCAAAGAGGGGGAGAAAGCATAGGCTGGTGCTTATATTCTTGGAAGTTACAGAGGCTCAGATTATCATACTGCTAGTGGTTATTTTGCACATTGGGACTTTGGAGTTTACTTGTGCAGGATACTAGGGTCCAAATTGTAATGACCTTGCTTTCATAGGACATTTTTAGTTGCATTCATTGGAATATCCTTCACATTGTTTGGTTGGGGGATTTCAATATGCTTTTTAATGAAGACTGGGATGGGACTTCCAGGTCCCCTTATCTGGGTATGAGCAAGGTAGGAACAAATTTGAAGGATATGATATCGGATCTCGGTTTAGAATTCATTTGGCGGAAGAGATGGGGGAATTTGAGAGGCTATGCGTTCTATAGCAAAGAATATAGGCACCATTCATGCATTGCTTAATGTTTCCTAGACCACACATTAATCCATTTGGTTCATTCAATAATGCATGTCCTCACAGGCCTAACTGACTCCTCCGCTTTGCAGCTCGTCCTGAACTTACCATTTGTAAAAGCTCCCCAAAGATGGATCCCGAGAAGTGTTCTTATGTTGGAGGAAGGAGTTTTAGAAGCTTTAACAGAGTAAACAGCAGAATAGTTTTTATCATAATCAGGGAACGACTAGTACTGTTATGGTGTGGGATGCTGGTCGCCAGTAGGTAGTTATAGTTACAACCTAGTTTCAAAAGGAAAAACATTTTTTGATTTGCTAATAACTTCGGCGTCATTTGAAGAATCTTTGCGAAATTCTCCCCCAAAAAAGTCTATTCAGGTCAGCTCCTATTCTTAAAGCTTGGGGGTGATTTGTCAAGCGGGGGCTGAGAAAAAATTGGGGTCCCAAAACACGTTTTCTCCATGTTAATTTCCATAGGAAATTTTGCGACGAGCTACAGCCCGAACTGCTGAACGGAATTAGCCCAAATTTGGTAGAAAGGTATAGCTTGGTTCGGAAAGCGTAATTGTTTTTAAATGGTGTAAATCCGTTCAGTAGTTTTTGAGAAATTCAAAAAATAAGAGTCAAAAAATCAAATTCCCATAGGAAACTTTGTGCAAGGCTACAGCCGAAACAACTGAACGGAATTACCCCAAATTTGGCACAAAGGTAGTGCTTGGATCAGAAAGCGACCTTTTTTTTAAATGGTGTAAATCCGTTTGGTAGTTGCTGAGAAATTAGAAAAATAAAAGTTTCAATATCTGGCCAGAGCTTCTCTGTGATTATCTGTCAACACTCCAAACCAGGAAGGGTTGGCAGTCATCTTGTGGCCCGGTAGAAGCGAGTTGCTAGAAAACAGGGAAACAAAGGTATTAAACATGAGAAGGGGGAAGGGTAGAAACACCCTCACCCCCTAGGCCTGCTCAGGGGGTCCAAGAAGGACCCCCAAGGCCCAAAAAAGATTTTAGTTTTTTTAAATGTTGGCACCTTTGCACAGTGGTGAAGGGAGGGGCTCTGTGGTGCTTAATGGAGGTAGCTGGTGGGCTAGTTGGCCCCCAGGGACCCTCAGGACTCAAGGGGACTTAATCCCCCAATTCACAATGCACCATGGGGTGAGTTTGCACAGTGGTGCAGGGAGGGGGCGTGGCCTGATGGGACAAGTGTGCAAATGCACCCTGTGGCGTGTTTTAAGTTGGGCGATTAAGTCCCCTTGAATTCTGAGGGTCCCTGGGGCCAACTAGCCCACCAGGTACCTCCAGTATGCACCAGGGAGCTGCATTGCAGAGAGGTGTTCAGAGGCCATGCCCCTTTTTAAACCTCTCTGCAACGCAGTTCTGTGGTGCTAACTGGAGGAACCTGGTGGGCTAGTTGGTCCCCAGGGACCAACAGGACTCAAGGGGAATTAATCCCCCAACTTAAAACGTGCCGGGGGGCGCGTTTGCACAGTGGTGAAGGGGGGCGGGGCCTGACATAGAAAGTGTGCATACGCACCCCCTGGCACATTGTAGATTGGGGGATTAAGTCCAATTCAATTCTGAGGGTCCCTGGGGGCAAACTAGCCCACCAGGTACTTCCAGTATGCGACAGGGAGCTGCGTCGCAGAGAGGTGTTGAGAGGACATGCCCCTTTTTACACCTCTCTGCAAAGCAGCTCTGTGACACTTACTGGAGGTAGCTGGTGGGCTAGTTGGCCCCCAGGGACCCTCAGGACTAAAGGGGATATAATCCCCAATTTACAACACTCCAGGGGGTGCGTTTGCACAGTGGTGCAGGGAGGGGGCGTGGCCTGATGTGACAAGTGTGCAAACATGCCCTGTGGCGCATTTAAAGTTGGGAGATGAGGCCCCCTTGAATCCTGAGGGTCCCTGGGGGCCAACTAGCCCACCAGGTACCTCCAGTAAGTGCCAGGGAGCTGTGTTGCAGAGGGGTGGTCCAAGGCCATGCCCCCTTTTTACACCACAGCTTTATGGCACTTACTGGAGGTCGCTGGTGGGCTAGATGGCCCCCAGGGACCCTCAGGACTCAAGGGGACTTAATCCCCTAATTTACAGCGCACCAGGAGGTGCAATTGCACAGTGGTGCAGGGACGGGCGAGGCCTGATGTGACAAGTGTGCAAATGCACCGTGTGGCGCGTTTTAAGCTGGGGGTTTAAGTCACCTTAAATTCTGAGGGTCCCTGGGGGCCAACTAGCCCACCAGGTACGTCCAGTAAGCACCACAGAGTTGTGTTGCAGAGAAGTGTAAAAAGGGGTATGGCCCCAGACCACCTCTCTGCAACGCAGCTCTTTGGCGCTTACTGAAGGTACCAGGTGGGATAGTTGGCCCCCAGGGACCCTCAGGATTCAAGGGGAATTAATCCCCCAACTTAGAACCCACCAGGGGGCGCGTCTGCACAGTGGAGAAGGGAGGGGGCGGGCCTGATGTGACATGTGTGTACTTATGCAATCAGTCCGCCAAAACCCAAGCACTTATACATTCACCATGCACTCTCCTTGGAGCACTCTAATCATCCAGTCACTACCCATGCACTCATGCAATGACCCATGCACTAACTAATGCACTGCTACAATACCCTGAGCAGTACCCATGCAGTCCAGCCATCACCCTGTTGTTGAAGATTGCATTAATCTCTTAGCATGAGCTGAAAGCCATTTTGTACTTGGCAGCCATTTTAGTTAGCTATGTGCTGGACATTTGCTGTTTCCCTCTCCCAGAGTCTTGCACATGCGCAGATGTGCTTAGCTATTAGAGTGCACCTGTTCCTAGTATAGAACTGTCAGGCTGTTCTAACTGATGTCAGCAACTTATTACTCCTCCTACTTGTTGACTGTGCAGTTTCTGTATGCCCATCTATGTGCATAACTCTTCTCATGTGTACTTGTACCGCCTTTTTCAGCCCCTGTGTGGGTATAAAAGGACCATGCTTCTTCTGTTCAGTGTGCTACTTCACCCAACACCGAAGGGTGCTGTGTGAATGTAGTTCCACCTCATGAGGTTTATTAAACTTTGTATTTTCTATTCCAGTTTCTGTGCCAACTTTTTCCTATTGGTCTGAGGACTCTGTGCAGAGAAGGGCGAACCCCTTGCACTGGTAGGCCTAGCTGAGGTCACCATCAACAAATTGGCGCCCAACTACTGGGGCTCAGCGGTGACTCGGATGCCCAAAGGATTGGTCGCGACGAAGGATTGCAATCTCGCTCTGGACGCGATCGCTGCCCGATGAGACCTGAGTCTTGGCAACCACGGCGTCTTTCCTTTCTTTCTGATCTGACCATCCAGATGGTGCCGGTCCTCGACTGAGATCTCTTCTGTTGATTCGCTGTGCAGTGACCATTTGGTCGATTTTAGAACTTGGCAGTTGGATCCTGGACACCAAGTGATTGGTAAGTGTCCTTCTGTGGCGCTTGCTGTTGGTTTTGATGCCTGGGATTGGTAAGGTAGTTTAGTAACACTTACTGTGGCTTTTGGATTTTGGAATTGGTGTTGGCCAACTTGGCTTGTTATGAGATTTATATATGGATTGCAATTTATATAGGCAGGTAATGAGGAGAATTTTCTCTATCCGAATTGATTTGAACGGCACATCGTACTAAAGATACCTTAAGTGCTACTTTGATTATAATACTGCATATTCTGCACTATTTTTGGCATGCCTGTTTTTAGCACACTTCATAGGATGTGTTGCTTTTGTAGTGGTACCAATTTGAGACTAGATGAAGCACAACTGCCCCCCCGGAGGGGACGCCTAATAGGGATATGTATATTAAGTATGGTCTTTCTTCTATAATGTACAGCGCATTATGGAATAAATACACTCGTAAGGATCCTGAGTTGCGTTGGCCTATGTATGGGTCATTTGATTTACGAAAGATTGAGTATGTGGAACAATGTATGTTTAAGCAAAAGACTAGGCAAGAGATGTTTGATTGTGCACGAATGTGGGAGAAAGAAGTGCGTGAACGAATGAAGCGTGAGCAAGCCTTGATTGAAAAAGAACAGCGAAAGAACATTTATGTGAAAGCATTAGAGCTGAAGAACAAAGCAGTTAATTGTAAGCAAATGTGTGATGGTCTTTTTGTTTTCCCCCAGGTGAATTTATGAATGTGTTGCTTTCTTGGATGTACCATTTTTAAACTTGTATATAATTAGCCGGCTCCCCTAGAGGGGATACTTAACTAATTTTAGGTATAAAAAAGTATTTCTTCTTTGGTGACTAGTACCCCGAGGAACTAAATATGTACATAGAAAGGATCCTGGTCTGTGCACTTAGTAACATTCATAAGTGGTGATTTGCAGAGCGTTTTTTTTCTTGGTGTTCTGCCAGCCAAATCTAGTGAATATGACTTACAACTAGTATTTACAAATGGTTTGGTTTAAGTACAGTCTGTGGGCTGTCTTTTGTTTCTGTCCTAAGTGTTGATCTGTGGGTTAAATGTGTGTTTAAATGTCTGTGGTTTATCATTAGTGGTACTTGTAAGTAGCGATTGCGCTCTTGGTGCAAGAATGGCTAGCCTTAAGTGCCCTGTATTATGTGTATGACACCGTTTTGAAAATGTCTGGAATGAGCTCAATGTTTTTTTTGTCATCATTCTGTTATGCCAAATATCATTAAAATAAAATACATTTTAAAAGAATCCAGCAATGAATTATATAATATATGCTAAATAGCTGCGTAAGACACTATACATGTGTGCAAATTGCCACAATGTTAAAGATAAAATTAGAATCCACATTTAACAGGAATAAAAAAGCTTCAAAAAACGAAATTGTGTGTTTTGCAATAGATAAAATTAGGATACAAAATGTCACAGCATTTATCCTTCTGTAGTAAGACACAATACATGTGTGCAAATTGCCACAATGTTAAAGATAAAATTAGAATCCACATTTAACAGGAATAAAAAAGCTTCAAAAAACGAAATTTTGTGTTTTGCAATAGATAAAATTAGGATACAAAATATCACAGCATTTATCCTTCTGTATTAAGTATTAACAGGCATTCACATTATCTGAGTGAGTTGGTTGTTGCAGACCTGAATACATTACAGAACGACAGGTTTGTGGAAAGGCGGACTTGAAAGGCGTGTGAATTAGACGCCTTTACGTGTCAAGCAGCTGTGTCAGCACGTGGGTATTTCTGACTCCGGCCACAGAAAACAGCTGACGTCACTACCCCTTAAGTCAGTGCAAGCACGGTGTAAAATCCTGCATTTCAGACTGCTGTTTTAAAAGTTAGAACTATAGTTTCATTATTTTTGATAAACAGAGGACAGATTGACAGTAGGGATTTCTTTTCTTAATGCCTTTTTAAATAAGGATAAGAGTGGTTTTTGATGTTAAATAATAATGACTGTCCTTTAAAACTGACGCAGACTTTCAAATTAGGTTTCTGTTCTTAGGGCTATGAATGAATGCGTTTAAATATGATAGGCAAGGGATGCAGCTTGCTTTTCATATGTGGACTCATCAAAATGATTGGATTTATTAAAAAAATATATATATATTTTGATTATATAAAAAATGTTATTTGAAATAGGTGCATTAAATTCGTTTTTTTAAATATTTATAATGCCTAATAATGATGCTGTGACCTCCTAGCATCCAAATTGAATTTAAGCCATGCTACACAGCAATAGGGGGTCACTTACATGTGAAATGTCACTTTACCCAGGCGTACAAAACTCATTTTTATAAGGGTATACATTATACATTTCTGATGCCACATCTCTGGGATATGTAGGGGACATTGTGGGGAAGACTATTATGCAAAAACATTGTAGGATATTCATTTTTAAGTGCCCCAAACATCAAAGTCGAAATTGAGTAAAATTCACTATTTAAATGAGGTTATTCCAATCAGAGCAGCTTTTAAACTGCCTCAGGCTACAGTAAATGTGCATATGTAAGCATAGAATGAATAGCTGACATCTATACTGCTAGACAAGCACTCGGCACACTGCTTACAAATATAAATATGTACAAAAAATCTGGCAGAAGTTATTGAGCTTACCTCTGAATTGCTGGTAGACCGGAATGGAGTGGGTTTTGCTGTTGAGCTCTCAGTCTCCAGGGTCACTTTGAATTTGTAAAACTGCATGAAAACCTTGCACTCAAGATGGAACAGCTGCGAATAGGTTAAAGGTCGAAGTTCTACATTTTGAAGCAGGGCTCAGCGCAACATTTGCTTTGACATTTCGACATTTGAAAGACGAAATGGCAGGGCAGGGACAGAAAGAGGTTTTGCTTGCTTTTTTTTGCAAAAGCAAGTTTTTGTTCACTCATATGAACAGATTGAATAATAATGGTATATGTCAGCTCTTATTAAGACAATGGCTCTGCCATATATGTAGCACTAATGCTTTTAGGGCTGAATTAAGGAAGCAATGGGATTTAGTTTGAATTCATGTGCCCTCGTGTCACACTTGTACATTTGCTAAAGGAATATGTTCTTTAGCTAGCTCAATGTGCTATTTAGCTCCTCAGAGTTTGTTTATGCCCAGTTGCTACAAATTGGGGTTGATAGTGTTGACAGAATGAAACCTGTTACAGGTTTCCTACAGTCAAAAATGGGGGGAGGAGGCTAGCTCCTCTACAAATTAAGGGTAGGCAAATTTATGTGTTCTCTCTCTTTTTCTCAATTTCTTTTGAGCCTGTCTAAACTGTCTGTGAAATAGCCATGAGACATTTAATTGGCTATTCAGTGATATTGTTTTAAGCATTATTAGCATTAATAAAATGAATAAATAAATTTGCTATGTTACTGCCCATCCTGTCTGATGAAATTATGAAAGGATGAGTAGTCTAGATTGTGGTTTCCTTATTTGATCTTTAAAGGGAACTAGCTGTGGGTAGTTTTTGTTCTAAAATTCTCAGGTGATAACACCACTATTGTTTGTTATCCTCATGCTACATACAGTTTTGCAAGGACATTGCTAGTTTTTATTAGCTAGTCTGTGTAAAGAAACTGACAGTCCTTACTAGAGCTGATGTTGCATAGTTTGGATTGTGAAAAATAGAATGCAGAGAAGATGCCCATGTGATCCTTAGCAAACATTTTTGAGGAAAATATTGTTTTATAGGAGTCTGTTTGTCACAAGATGTTCTGCTGGAGAAAATGTACCCATTATGTTGAAGTTTTTTAGTTCTTTATGTAATAGGAATCACTGTTAAATTAGCAGTTTTAGATTTTCCTGTTGCTCCTATAACATGAGAGCATGGTCCTAAGCATACAATGTAGGTGCTTTTATTAAGAGAAATCATTTTAGAAGTGTCTGCAGTCCTGTACAAGTAATGCAAAGTCTATGACTAAAAGTGTAGAACATTTCCTTTTTTCTTGAGGGTCTTTAGATGATTAAGATAGGAATATACAGATGTAAGGATTCGGAGTATGTCTGTATTGTTTTTCTCTTTTCCTCAGAATTTAGTAAATGAACACAGACTTCCTTGGCTGCTTGGGATTGGGCGACGTATTACTCTTGTCAGTTCACTAAAGAGTTCCTTTTATACTTGCCAATAGGTCCAGGCTGTTGTTTCTTTTACTCCCACATAGATGAAAGTGGTTCTTGGGTGCCTTGCTAATATATGGAGCGTCCCTAGACTAGGAAGTATTCTGAGACTATCCTCTCTGTTGATTGATTATTTCTGTGCCTTGTCTAAAGACCTTTTGTTCTGTCCACCAATAGATATTTGCTGCCTTACAACCATTGCCAGAGGGGCGCGGACATCAGATCCAGCTTGGAGAGTCAGCACCAGTCCAGCTTGAAGTCAAAGTGAAGGTAACCAGCACAGGTATTGCTGGCAACCAGGACCTCAGTGAAGGTAGAAGGACGGAAGCACTGGGATGTGAAGTGTGTACCCCTGCCACTGTCTTGGGCGAAAGACGGGGTCACAAATCAGAAAGGAGAAATCGTGGATCAAGTTTTTGATGCCCAGCCGAGAGTCACAGACCGACCAGGAAGGCGAGAACGTTTTTGCTTGAGATAACCCCCTTTGAAACAAGGGTTGCTTCAGAGATCCTAGCATCAGGCCTCTGAATCCTGGTCCCAAAGTGGCTGTAAAGTTTTCACCTTTGTTGGTCAAGAGATACCTGGGCACACTGAATGCAATCTATGGCCCCAACTAAAGAGCAGTGTGCCAGCAGAGCAATACAGGAGTTAGGGAAGGACTTGAGTTCAGGGTACAGGTGCTGTGTCTCTGGTGCCTGTTCGATTTAAATGCAGAAAACTGGTGCACTGCCTGAGACACTGGACAGGATCGCTGAGAGCATTTGCCCTGGTGGGTGATTGCCCTATCCTGAAAGAAGAAACTTTTCCCTTGAAACTGGGCCGTGATTCCTGAGTTGCGAGTTGTTCAGCTCCACCGTGGGAACAACAAGAGCCTGCCTGTGTGGCTCAAACGGACACAGGGAGAAGACTCCCCTCTGGTTGGTTGTACAGTGGCTTTAATTTCCCAAGGACTTCCTTTTCTTTTTTGTTGAAAACGTACCCCATTGGTCGTCCCATTTTTGAGGAGGAGCAACCCTTTGCAGCTCTTCGTCCTAATTCTCATGGTTCTGTGTGGTCCTCCTGGTCCTCTGGATCCAGGATCATTTTTATAATAATATGTCTGACTGCTTTCATGATTGTATTAGGAATAATGTTTATTCTGCGAGGGAAAAGTTAATCTGAGCAATTGACAAATGTTACTTTACCCTTTCCTTGATTGATACTCTAGCCCTCATAAAGGAAACACTGGAAAAGTCTAGTGAAAATGTTTTTATTAGATATGTGCTGTTGGCTATTTTGAAGTTGAAATTGATGGTCACTGAAATGCATAGGAGTCTTGAAAATGTTTTTACTGGATGGTTCTAGGATTTGCTTAGGACTAGAAAGCTAATAGTTCTGTTTCTGATAATAGTAATTACTCTCTCTTGCTATCTGTATGACCCAATGCTCTGTTCCCTTTGTACTCCTGCTTATACCTTATACATACCAGCTTAACGATATTTAGAGTGAGAAATGCCCACTAAGCAATGAATTAGGATATTGATAAATTTATGAAAAAAAATGAATAAGCATATTTCCTACTGGATTATGGGAATGTCTTTAGCTCATGCTAAAAGGACCATCTGTTGAAGATTGCATTAATCTCTTAGCATGAGCTGAAAGCCATTTTGTACTTGGCAGCCATTTTAGTTAGCTATGTGCTGGACATTTGCTGTTTCCCTCTCCCAGAGTCTTGCACATGCGTAGATGTGCTTAGCTAGTAGAGTGCACCTGTTTCTAGTATAGAACTGTCAGGCTGTTCTAACTGATGTCAGCAACTTATTACTCCTCCTACTTGTTGACTGTGCAGTTTCTGTATGACCATCTATGTGCATAACTCTTCTCATGTGTACTTGTACCGCCTTTTTCAGCCCCTGTGTGGGTATAAAAGGACCATGCTTCTTCTGTGCAGTGTGCTACTTCACTCAACACCGAAGGGTGCTCTGTGAATGTAGTTCCACCTCATGAGGTTTATTAAACTTTGTATTTTCTATTCCAGTATCTGTGCCCACTTCTTCCTATTGGTCTGAGGACTCTGTGCAGAGAAGGGCGAACCTCTTGCACTGGTAAGCCTAGCTGAGGTCACCATCAACACCTGTCACTACCCATGCATTCCTCTAATGTTACTGTTAATGTTAATGTTATTGGCACTTATAGATCGCGACTGCTACCCAAAGGTGTCCTGGCACTATTATGTGATGTCCATCATTGGCCTGGGTAGGTGCAACTGGTCTTTAAAGCATAAATAGCCATGTTTTCAGGGCCTTCCTAAAATCCAGATGTTTAGTTGTGCTTCTGTGATGTAATGGGAGAGTGTTCCAAGCTTTGGCGACTCCCACTAAATAGCTTTGTCCCCCCCAGTTAACTTTTTTTGCAATGGGAACTGAGACTAGTTTTGCCTCTGATAATCGCAGCGTTCTTCTGGATATATACCAGCGAATGTGCTTTATCAAATGGGAGGGTCCATTTCCATGAAGGGACTTATGGACCACGCACATGGCCTTAAACGGGATTAATTGCTTTACGGGTAGCCAATGTAGCCTTTTAATCTCAGCCGAGATTGAGGCGTATTTTGGAATTCCAGAGATCAGTCTGGCGGCTGCATTCTGCAATAATTGGATTTTTTTCATAAGCCTCTCCTGGATGTTTAAGTACAGGCTGTTACAATAGTCCAATCTGGACATGGTCAGGGCTGTAATGACTATTTTTTGGCTATCTTTAGGTAATAGAGGTAAAATCTTTTTACATGACTTCAGTGTGTACGATGTAGCAGAGACTATGGCATTAACTTGAACTTTAAAGGAAAGCTTGTTGTCAATTATAATTCCTAGATTTTTTACCTTCCCACAAGGAATTGGGAGGGGTCCAAGTGAATCTGGCCACCATGCTGGGGTCCAGAAGTTTGGATCATTTCCAAAGAGAACCACCTCTGCTTTGCTGGAGTTTAATTTGAGGCAGTTTTGGGCCATCCAACTGCCCACCGCGGTCATGCAGTCCTGGAACCCAGATGCTGTCTTCTGTAGTCCCCCTGGGAGCAGAGACACAACAATCTGGGTGTCATCAGCATATGAAGTAAGGTAGAACCCAAAGGATTCAATCAAGGAGGTCACTTGTTTCACATAAATATTAAAAAGCGTCGGACTTATGGATAACCCCTGGGGGACTCCACAAGGAAGGGAGAAGGATTTGGCAGTAAAGTCTTCCAGAGTAACGGTCTGTACTCTTTCAGCTAGGAATGACTTGATAAGTTTCCAGGCTGTCCCGTTTACTCCGATCTCTTGCAGCCGGTCCATCAGTAACACATGATGGACCATATCAAAGGCCACAGAGAGGTCCAGCATAATCATGGCCGCTTTTCCTCCTTGATCCAGTATAGACCTGATTTCTTCAGTAGACTTGAGGAGAGCAGACTCAGTACTATGTTCCTCCTGGACGCCAGGGTCCAGCACCTGACCTTCTACCAAAAATCGACTGAGTTGGGTGTTCATTATTTTTTCAGCAATTTTAGCAGGGAGGGGAAGCCTAGATATGGGTCTAAAATTATTTGAATCATTGGGATCCAAGTTTGGTTTTTTCAAAAGGGGAAGGACAGATGCTGATTTCCATGCTTTGGGGAAATAGCCTTTTCCGAACATAGCATTTATAGTTGTTAAGATAGCTGAGACTGGTTCAGGTGCTAGTTTCAATACTGATGGAGGGCATGGATCCATCGGTGAAACTGATCTGGCTTTCTCCAAAAGTTTTTGAACCTCAGAAATTGCAACGGGTGTAAAATTGTGAAACTGAACCACTGTTCAGGTCTGCCATCTCAGCCGAGGATGTTGAGTTTGCAGTGCTTGAGAATGTGGAGAAGATAGCTTTGACCTTATTAAAGGGGGATTTAGCTATCTTGTCACAGAGTTCTTGACACATTTTATGGGGGAGGGGGCTGGGTGAGCTAAAACTGTAATAGTTTTAAACAATTCTTTGGTGGAGTTTTTTGCAGAGTTAATTTTAATTGTAAAAAACGCTTGTTTTGTTTTATGGATTAGTGTTTACATTGAGTCAGGCTGTATTTATATTATTTTTTATCAGTTTCATCATATTTCCTTCAGCAGATTCTTTCAAGATGTTTACAGAACAGTTTTTTCTCTCTAAGTTCTTGAGAGCACCAGCGTGAAGTCGGTCAATCCCTAGTATGGTGAAGGATTTTTTTGGGGGCCAACTTGTTACTTGCCGCTTCTAACCAGTTGGAGTAGTTCAGTGTGGCTTCATCTAGATCGAGTGGAAGAATAGGGGAAGTGGACATTAACAAGTTGTGTGGTTCGTCAGCCTTCAGCCTATTCCATGGTCGACTAACCATCTGCTTCTTACCGGATTTTTTGGTACCCTGGTCGGGAGGTGTCACTATGAATATCACTGCCTTGTGATCTGACCAGGCCACCGGGAGAGTGTCAGTAAAAGAGAGCTGCTCATTATTTGAGAATATTCCATCAAGTGTATGGCCTGCCTTATGTGTGGCACCGATGACCAGTTGCTTTATGTCAATGGTGTTCATTAGGTCTAATAGCTTTAGAGTATCTGAATCATTTTCAGCTTCTAGGTGGAAATTGAAATCCCCAAGTATCGTGTAGGAACTTGTACTTAACTCATTTTCCACCCAGCTGCTGGCTTGTATTGTAAACCGGTTTTTGGGACCAGGAGGCCTATACACAAGCGTACTTTTAAAAGTATAGTGGTGTGAGAGATAAAAACAAAAGTCTAACGCTTCACACTCCAAATTAGATGAGCTGTTAAAGGTCACGCTTAAAGAGTCATGATAAATTATTGCTAATCTGCCTACTTTCTTAGCTTGTCTGTTTAACTTATGGCAGAGATAGCACGGAGGTGTTGCTTTCACCAAGTCTGGACTGGACGCTTCGTCCGTCCATGACTCAGTAAGGAAGGCAATCTTAATCGCTTCTTCCACAATTAGAGATGCACATTCAACACTATGGGGCATATTATCAAGTCAGGCGATAAAATTATCGTCGCTTTAGCGGCAGAAAACTGCCGCTAAAACGGCGATAATGGGCTTGATAATATGCTCTATGGAATTCCAATTGTAGCCCATGTTAGATGTCCTTCACATCTAACATGGGCTTCAATTGGAATTCCATAGAGCATATTATCAAGCCCATTATCGCCGTTTTAGCGGCAGTTTTCTGCCGCTAAAGCAGCGATAATTTTATCGCCTGGCTTGATAATATGCCCCCCTGTTTGACTAAAGACCTTGCATTCAATAATAAGCACTTAAAGTCATTCTTTTCCCCACATCCTCTTTTACCTTTAGATGGTGTCTGTGCAGCTTTAGCCCGCTGAGGGGTATGCATCAGTAATTTCATCCTACAGCCAGGACATGTATCATTTGCAGGTTTTTTGTCAGGTGAAATACGAATACACCGAGAGTTGTGCTTGATGTTATTTAGGCTTTGCAATGCGGTATTAGAGTAGACCCAATGTCTAGACTCTTTTGTAAATAAATAGGCATGGGGGCTGGCGCTTTGTGTGGGCCATGCGTGGACGGGCGCAGACGGGCTTGCCTTAGGCGTGCCTTCAGTGCGCCAGTGGCGCGCGTCCGCTGCGTGCTCGCGCTGGCATCTGATTAAGTAGGCAGGAAGTATCAACCACTAGCCCGTCAACCTGCCTCCTCCTCTCAAAATGGCAGTCTCACTCTAGAACAAGCGCACCCCTGGTGGGAGGCTGCTACGAGTAAACTTGTGCAAAATAAAGCAATTAAAAAGCAGCGATTAGAGATTAAAAAGCAGTATCATTACACACTTTATCCATTTTTCAAAAGGTTAAAAGATTTCCTAATAAAATACAGCAGTTAAAAGCTACTCGTTGGTCCACCCGGCTCAAGCCTCAGGGGACATCAAATGCGCGCTCGCACTGGCATCTGGTTAAGTAGGCAGGAAGTATCAACCACTAGCCCGTCAACGTGCCTCCTCCTCTCAAAATGGCGGTCTCGCGCTAGAACAAGTGGACCACTGGAGGGAGGCTGCAATGAGTAAACTTGTGCAAAATAAAGCAATTAAAAAGCAGCGATTAGTGATTAGAAAGCAGTATCAATACACAGCTTCTCCGTTTTTTAAAAGGTTTAAAAGATTTCCTAATAAAATACAGCAGTTAAAAGCTACTCATTGGGCCACCCGGATCAAGCCTCAGAGGACATCAAAAATCACCCAATCACCTAGCGAGCACCATGTACTTATCCAATCACTCCGCCAAAACCCAGGCACTTATAAATTTACCGTGCACTGTCCTTGCAGTACTCTAATCATCCACTCTGTACCCATGTACTTAGGCAATGACCCAGGCACTAACACATGCACTGCTACAATCCTCTGAGCACTACTCATGCAGTCCAGCCATCACCATGTCAGTACCCATGCACTCTTTCAATCACCCAGCCAGCACCATGTACTTATCCAATTACTCCACCAAAACCCAAGCACTTATAAATTCACCATGCATTCTCCTTGCAGTACTCTAATCTTCCAGTCAGTACCCATGTACTCATGGAATGACCCAGGCACTAACACATGCACTGCTACAATCCCCTGTGCACTACCCATGCAGACCTCTAACCACCTATACAGTACTTATTCACTCCTCCAATTACCCAGGTTGTACCCATGCAGTCCAGAAATCCCTCTGTCACTACCCATGCACTCCTCAAATCACCCATCCAGCACCACGTACTTATCCAATCACTCCGCCAAAACCCAAGCACGTATACATTCACCATGCACTCTCCTTGCAGTACTCTAATCATCCACTCAGTACCCATGTACTCATGCAATGACCCAGGCACTAACTCATGGCAAATACAGAGGAAGTCATGCTAATCACAGGGGTACCCCAACGCATAGTGTTTCCTAGTGTATGTTGGTGTTTTCACTGTATTCTAAGTGTCTTTTAGCATTGCACTGGCTCTGGTCCTGGTTAGTCAGAATCAGTTACCACCAGTACCCGTCAGTTAAAAGTTGGGGGTACAGGAGGACTTTCTGCTCCTCAGTTGGTTCTTTCTGCACATCTCTTGCTTCTTCCTGCACTTTTGTTCATCTTTCTGGACTTCTGTTGACTCTTTCAGCCTTTGTCTTGCTTCTTTCTGCGCTTTTCTTCCTCTTTCTTCACATGTCCTAAATTAGCATTTAAAAAAACATTGAAATTCACTGAAAAAACCATAGGTTTCAGGCACGATATAGTTAGAAATTAGCATTTAAAACACCTTTGAAATTCACTGAAAAAACAATAGGTTTCAGGGACGTTATAGTTAGTTGGACATTTCACTCGTACAAAACCATAGAAATTCCCCTGTTATAGTTAGTTCAACTAACTATAATTTGCGCCCCCACAATGCACTGCTGATGACATCACATATTACATAATTCATGACATGGTCAGTGACATCACTGATGACATCACTGATGACAACTCAAATGATATCACTGATGACATCACTGATGACATCATCCACGTCAAAATCTGATGCAACTCCTCACACTCTAATATAACCTTTGATACACCCACTGTAAAATACAGACTACCATTTTCGAAACCATCGACACACCAATACCAGTTACTACATATGCACTTACTGATTCCTAGGTCTACACACACATCCACTCATTCACCCATACAATCACTCATACATATAGTCACTCATCAGTACAACACTATCATATGCACTCATACACCTATACAGACACCCACCCACTGCCACTCATCCATCGAGTTACTCACACACCTAGTCAGTCTTGCAAAGAATCAATCACACTCCCATTTCGTCACCTATACAGTTATACACACAACACCTCACTAGTCAAACATATACTAACACATACGTACTCTCCTATACAATCACTGATACCAGTACACACTCCTCCATACAGCCACTCTCACAATCACTGACTCTCACGTATAGTCATTTATATACTCCAACTCTCACATACACTGCCTTTTACATATGTAGTTACTTGGACATGTACCACTGAGGCATCCAATCTCTCACTAACACATCCATACACACACTCACCCACAACAGCTGTTTCCACATGCACTCTTGAACCCATACACCTAGTGAATCAACCACTCACACATCTATGTACAGAGTGACACACCTCCCGTCCACCCACACTCAAACTCAGTCTCACATACAAATACTCAGGCAACCAATCAATAACCCATATAGACACTCATGTAGCTACTGACCAACACTTGCAGCAGCTTCCACAACAACAGACATACTGATGCAGACATTCAGACAGTTTAGTCACTAATCCATGCATTCAGTAAGACAAATTTAATCACTCACTTATACAATCAGTCACGCACCTACTAAATTCTTCATCCAGACACTTATACACCCACTCATTCTTCAATACAACTTAGCATATATATAAAACATATTTAAACTTTAAAGAAACACACAGTCACAGTGGATGATGTCATCAGTGATGTCTTCAGTGATGTCATTTGAGATGTCATCAGTGATGTCACTGACCATGTCATGAATTATGTAATATGTGACGTCATCAGCAGTGCATTGCAGGGGCGCGAGTTATAGTTAGCTGAACTAACTATAACAGAGGAATTTCTATGGTTTTGTATGAGTGAAATGTACAACTAATTATAACGTCCCTGAAACGTATGTTTTTTTCAGTAAATTTCTAAGGTTTTTTAAATGCTAATTTCTAACTATAACGTGCCTGAAACCTATGGTTTTTTCAGTGAATATATATATAGGGAAGATTTAGATCCAGACCTCCTAGTATTTAAAGAATGACTACACCACAAATATATAACACACAAGATGATGGACGGAATGTTGCACATTGGCAAAACATTCACCCCCAGTCACAGATCTGGGTTTAACCCATCGTTATTTTGCTCACCACGCCACCCCAGTTCAGACATGGCCATATGCAAATCAGTCTTGACCCTGTGCCTCATGGGAACAGTCCAGCCCAAACTGCCAATCCATATCTACCCTGGACCGGAATCAAGCATCCTAGGACCAGTTTTGGGGTTTCACCCCTCTTCAGCCAGGATAGCTTGACTCCAGTGGCGTAGTGAGAATGGGACCCACGTCTGGGCATACCCTTCCCACATAGGGCGAACAGAAAAACAAACAAGATGATGGACGGAATGTTGCACATTGGCAAAACATTCACCCGCAGTCTCAGATCTGGGTTTAATCCATCATTATTTTGCATTTGTCACCCCGAGTGGGACGGGTATGCTCAGACGTGAGTCCCGTGCCCTCCATGCCACAGGAATCAAGCTATCCTGGAGGAAGAGGGGTGAAACCCCGAAACCGTCCTAGGATGCTTGTTTCCAGTCCAGGGAGGTCCTGGCTTGGCAGTTCGGTCTGGACTTTTCCCATGAGGCATAGGGTCAAGTCTGATTTGCATATGGCTGGGTCCAAACTGGAATGGCATGGTGAGCAAAAAAATGAAGGATTTAGGGCCAGATCTCTGTACTGGTGTGAATGTATGACATTGTTCTGCATTCTGTCCATCAACTGTTGTTTTTACATTTTACAGAAGAGCAGATTGTTGGGCTTCAGGCAGAGATCATTGAAGGGGAGATGAGAGATCAAGTCAGGAGACTAGCTAATGGGAGAGCAGTAGGCCCAGATGAGATTCCAGGTGAATTTTAACCCCTTGTGTGCCCATGATGAGCTGGACTTGTCATGGAGCACAGTCGTACTGTGCCCATGACGAGTCCAGGGAAACCTACCAAACCCACACATTTCTGAAAACTAGACACCAGGGGGATTCCAGGGAGGTATGGCTTGCATGGATCCCCCAACATTTCCTTACCCAGAATGCCCTGCAAACCTCAAATTTAGCTGAAAAAATCACCTTTTTCACACATTTTTGTGTGGGAAAGTTGTGGCATCACCGGGCTGACACAAATTTCCTACTACCCAGCGTTCCCCCGGGTCTCCCGATAAAAACAGTGCCTCACTCGTGTGGGAGGCCCAAGTACCCGCGACAGGCAAGGGCCCAAAACATATTGAGGCGACGTGAAAATTGCCTACCTCAAAACGACCTGGTTTTGCAAGGGGGGTCACCTAGGTTTTTGGACCGGTGCTCGGCGGCCACCTAGGGGAACCTACCAAACCCACACATTTCTGAAAACTAGACACCCGGGGGATTCCAGGGAGGTATGGCTTGCCTGGGTCCCCCAACGTTTCCTTTCCCAGAATGCCCTGCAAACCTCAAACTTAGCTGAAAAAATCACCTTTTTCACACATTTTTGTGTGGGAAAGTTGTGGCATCACAGGGCTGACACAAATTTCCTACCACCCAGCGTTCCCCCCGGTCTCCCGATAAAAGCGGTGCCTCACTCGTGTGGGAGTCCCAAGTACCCGCGACAGGCAAGGGCCCAAAACTTATTGAGGCGACATGAAAATTGCCTACCTCAAAACGATCTGGTTTTGCAAGGGGGGTCACCTGGGTTTTTGGCCCGGTGCTCGGCGGCCACCTAGGGTAACCTACCGAACCCACACATTTCTGAAAACTAGACACCCGGGGAATTCCAGGGAGGTATGGCTTGCGCTGATCCCCCAACGTTTCCCTACCCAGAATGCCCTGCAAACCTCAAATTTAGCTGAAACAATCACGTTTTCCACACATTTTTGTGTGGGAAAGTTGTGGCATCACCGGGCTGACACAAATTTCCTACCACTCAGCGTTCCCCCGTGTCTCCCGATAAAAACGGTGCCTCACTCGTGTGGGAGGCCCAAGTACCCGCGACAGGCAAGGGTCCAAACCGTAGTGCACCTCACTACATTTTGGGCCCTTGCCCGTGGCGGGTCCTTAGGCCTCCCACACGAGTGAGGCACCGTTTTTATCAGGAGACTCGGGGGAACGCTGGGTGGTAGGAAATTTGTGTCAGCCCGCTGATGCCACAACTTTCCCACACAAAAATGTGTGAAAAACCTGATTTTTTCAGCTAAATGTGAGGTTTGCAGGGCATTCTGGGTAAGGAAACGTTGGGGAATCCACGCAAGCCATACCTCCCTGGAATCCCCCGGGTGTCTAGGTTACAGAAATGTGTGGGTTTGGTAGGTTTCCTGTTGTAGATGAATCACAGGACATTTCTAGTTAGGTACATGTAGGATTTATTGTAGACACAGCTGAACGCACACCTCGCCAGCTGACCAGACCATCAACCGACAAGGTAGAAGACTCCGGTATTAGTTAGAACACACACATAGGTATTCTGTGAGGCTAAGGGGTAAGAACACAAAGGAAGGACTAATGACCACTGTCAGGCATGTTACACGAAGAACTAATTTACAACATTTCCCGAGGTGCCGACAGAGCTAGGGTTCAAAAACTACAGCTAGGCACTTTCTCAAAAAAGGTTCATTTTTCACAGCGAAATTGAGGTGTGTCCACGATGCGTTTTGTGCCGTTTCCTGCTGCGGGCACTAGGCCGACCCACACAAGTGAGGTACCATTTTTATCGGAAGACTTTGGGGAACACGGGGTGGGTGGAAATTTGTGTATCCACACAGATTCCAGAACTTTCCGCCACAGAAATGTGGGGAAAATGTGTTTTTTTGGCAATTTTTTAGGTTTTCAAGGGATTCTGGGTAGCAGAACCTGGTGGGAGGCAGTCAAGTCACCCCATCCTGGATTCCCCTGGGTGTCTAGTTTTCAAAAATGTATAGGTTTGCTAGGTTTCCCTAGGTGCCGGCTGAGCTATGGTTAAAAAACTACAGCTAGGCACTTTGCCAAAAAAGGGTCATTTTTCACAGCGAAATTGAGGTGTTTCCATGTTGCGTTTTGCGCCGTTTACTGTCGCGGTCACTAGGCTGACCCACACAAGTGAGGTACCATTTTTCTCGGAAGACTTTGGGGAACGCGGGGTGGGTGGAAATTTGTGGATCCACGCAGATTCCAGAACTTTCCACCAGAGAAATGTGGAGAAAATATGTTTTTTTTGGCAATTTTTTAGGTTTCCAAGGGATTCTGGGTAACAGAACCTGGTGGGAGGCAGTCAAGTCACCCCATCCTGGATTCCACTGGGTGTCTAGTTATCAAAAATGTATAGGTTTGCTAGGTTTCCCTAGGTGCCGGCAGAGCTAGGGTTAAAAAACTACAGCTAGGCACTTTGCTAAAAAAGGGTAATTTTGTATTGTGAAAATGTGGTGTGTTCACGTTGGGCTTTGATCCATTTCCTGTCGTGGGAACTATGCCTATCCCTACAAGTGAGGTACCATTTTTATTGGGAGACTTAGGGTAATTCAGATTTGTAAAGGAACTGTTATTACCTATTGACTTTTGATGCATTTCTACCTTCCAAATGAAAGACATTGTGTAAAAAAGAAGTCATTCTAAAAAATGACTGATAATTCTCATGCTAGTATGAGTATTCCCAATTTTCGGAAATGTGCAAATATCTACTGTTTCTAAACTCTATATTTTGTTCCTATTTCAGGAAAACATAGGTGTCTTTCATACTGATTTTTCCATGTACACATTTTTACAGAATAATTACTATATACCCGGTACATAATAAAAAACCATTGCAAGTTGCGGCTCAGTTTTTGGCTCTGGGTTTGTCGGGTTCTTGGTGAACCTACAAGTCCTATATATCCCCACAACCAGTAATGTCCAGCGGATGTAACGGTATATTGCTTTCAAAGAGCTGTCGAAATTAGAAGAAGTTACAGGTGAAAACGTTGACACAAAAGGTGCTTTTTTTCAACAAATTTTCAATGTATCCTATATTTAACTGTTAGTTTCTATAAAGAAACCTTGATGGATCTACACAAATGACCCCTTGCTGAATTCAGAATTTTGTCTACTTCTCTAAAATGTATAGCTTTCCAGGATCCATTATTGCTTTTGTACCCATTTATACCATTAACTGGAAGGAGGTTGAAAGCACAAAAAATAGCAAAAATAGGCTATGTCCCAGAAAAATGCCAAAACTGTGTAAAAAATATTGGGTTTCTGACAAAAGTCGGGTATCCCCTAAAAGCTGGGAATATGGTGATTTCATCCCCACAAACCCTTTTTTGATAACACTTGCAGGGAAAAACCCAGATGCTTTCATTTGCAGCCCGTTTTTCCAATTTTCCCCCTAAAAAACTAAATTTTGCGGTATTTTGGCTCATTTCTGTGACCCCTCCAGGGGAATCCACAAACCCTGAGTACCTTCAGAATCCCCATGATGTTGGAAAAAAAGGACGCAAATTTGGCGTGGATACCTTATGTGGTCAAAAAGTTACAGGGGCCTCAGCGAGCACTACCCCAAATAGCCAAAAAAGGGCGTGGCACAGGAGGGGAAAAGGCCTGACAGCGAAGGGGTTAAAAAAAAATGCTAAATGCTCTAGCCCCCTTTTGGAGGTCTCTTTTCAATTTATCATTAAATGAAGGTTTTGTAAAAGAACCTCCTCGTTTTGTAAATTAAAATTCATAATAATAGTAACAAAAAAAATGAATATCCATATTAACCTGACCCTCAAGGTTATAGCCACTTAACACAAAGTATTTATGAAATGAAATGAAAAGGAAATTTATAAAGCACGAAACATTCACCGAGGGTATCATGGTGCTAGCTCAACACAGGACATGCCGGACCAGTAAAGGCAGCCTCAGAGATTAAAAAGCCACGTCTTTAATGCCTTCCTAAATGGCCACAGGTGAGTTACTTCCTTAAGCCGCACCGGAAGTGTATTCCAAAGTCTGGTCGTACTGGCGAGGAAACTCCTACCACCCCAGGAGCACTTTTTAAACCTGGGAACTACCAAGTTATGATGGCTTGCTGAAGCCGGCAGGCAGGAACATAAGGATGCAGGTTCTGTTTAAAAAATGCCAGCCTTAAACTCTATCCGTCTTTTCACTGGCAACCAGTGAAGCTTTTTGAGTGCCGTGGAGGCCGATTTATGTTTTGGGACATTCAACAATAGACGCGCTGCGGCATTTTGTACAATCTGCAACTTATTGAGGCATTGTTTGCGAAGGTTCATAAAGAGACCATTACAATAGTCGGCTCTGGATAAAACAAGAGCCAAAACCACTAATTTTCTCAGATCAACTGGAATGAATGGAAGAATCCTTCTCAATAATTTCAGAGTGAAGGAGACAGATGTGACCTGATTAACATGGCCCTCAAAGGAGAGCATGGAGTCAAATCAAAACAAAATAAGCTTTATTCGATTGTGAGGAAACAATCATAAAATCACAATAAAATATAATTACAGCAACAATTCATAGGTAAAACGAGTTCATAGAAATTCATTTACTCAGAATTTATAAAATTTCCATAGCAAATGTGACACCCAGGTTTTTTACCTTGTTTTTTGGTTTGGGTAGCGACTTCACTCTTACTAGCATTCAGCTTCAGACAATTAGAGGACATCCAGTCCCCCACCTGGCGAAGACAGGTATGAAACTGTGCCGCTGTATCGTCTGGAGAACCTGTCACTGAGACCACAATCTGGGTATCATCTGCATACGAGATAGCAGAGAAACCCAAGGATCTAATTAGCCTTGCCGTGGAGCAACGTAGATATTAAAAAGGGTAGGGCTCAATGACAAGCCCTGTGGTACTCCACATTGTAGTGTAAAGTTCAGCGACTTGAACTCCGCAAGCGCCACAAACTTTTCTTGCCCTGACAGGAATGATTTTAGTAAAGCAAGCTCTTTCCCTTTTATACCAATCCCCTTCAGGACTTGCAATAATTTCTGATGGTTTACCGTATCAAATGCTGCAGAGAGGTCAAGCAGCACAAGTGCTGCATTGCCTCCTGCATCAACGGTCTGCCTAATCATTTCAGATGCTGAAATCCACACCAGTTCAGTACTGTGTTGCTTTCTAAAGCCAAACTGGAAAGTATCTAGACAGGCATGCTTTTCCATATAATCAGAAATAACACTGTTCATGGCTTTCGCCACCATTTTAGCGGGCAAGGGGAGTCTTGAAATTGGTCAGTAATTATTAGTATCCACTCCATCCAGATTGGGAGAACAGATGCCAATTTCCAGTTAGCCGGAAAAATCCCTGAGAGAAACATTTGGCTAAAAATAGGGATCAAATGCGAAGCAGAGACTTATGGAAAAAGATAAGAAATGTTGGGGGGACAGGGATCTAGGGGGGACCCAGATTTGGTGGACAACAGGAGATTATAAACCTCCTCCGTTGTTAGTTAAGGAAAGGAAAGAAGTCCATGAAGGTCATTGCTATCAGCGGATGCCAGGGAGGTTTCCCTTTCCACTGTGGCGGCACCAGGAGTCCCTAAAGATAGCACTGACCCTGGGGCAGCACTTTGTAAGAACCCACAATAGGCCACATTCAATTTGTCTTGAAAGAACGTGGCCAGGGAGTTATAGAATGTTTGATTTAATGGTAAAACGGTCACCTCAGGGCATTTGGCTAGTTTTTTCACTGTGAAAAAAAGTTCCTTCGATGAGTTTTTAGCGGTTATTATGGCTGTAGTAAATAAGAGGCTTTCTCCTTATGTACTAGTGTTTTATAATCGAGTAAAGCGTGTTTATAAACGGTCTTGTTGTTAGTTTCGTCAGAAGATCTCCACTTCCTGTCCAAGCGGCAACATTTTTGTCTTTGCAGTCTAAGAAGTTCGGAGAACCATGGTTCAGAAGGCCTTGATCTGTGGCAAATAGAGGAAGCACCTAATCTATAGAGCTCCTTAGACAATCCTCAAAAGTGGCAGCTACCTCACAAGGATTCTCTAAAAAAACAGGAGGGTTATGGGACAGATAGCTATTAAGATCCTCAGTTGGAAGCCTGTTCCAAGGTCGAACCCTTTTCAACTGTATTTCAGTTTCCCTGCCTGAGAGTTTTGGACGAGGAGTGAGAACATTACTGCTTTATGATCTGACCACACAAGCGGGAGTGAAGGAAGGCAATGCAAGGACTTATTATTTGTAACCAGTCCATCCACCAAATGTCCTCCTGAATGGGTGCTACCTATCACCTGCTGATTTAGGCCTAAAATGTTCATAATATCAAGAAAAACTCTATAAGGCCCAAAGGAGGTGAGAATAGGCCATAAGAGAGAGAGGGAAAACTACCAAAGTTGATTGTTCCAGATGAACCAAAAGATTATCTTTCTATTTACTTTTTATTTACTGTACTTTTATCACAACCAATAAAATGGAAAATCAGCAAGAGGACAGAGTCTCCTACAAAAGAGCCACCATGAAACATTCTTCTTAAACACAGTTGTCAGAAACAAAAACTATCTAACTGATGTGCTTATGCAAATCCACTTTATGTGGGATTCAGTGCCAAATAGTCCTGGGGCTTATCTGGCAGATGTGAACATTTTAATATGCCTAACAAATGTGTGAATTTGTCAGATTCCATGTGAAGCAAAATACTGAGAATGTTGTAGGTGAGACATTTTACTCAATTTTTAAGTACGACACAGGCTCCTGCAGAATGTTTATTCGAGGAGACATTTTCCTATCAGCCACCCCCCACCCTAATACCTGGGGTGGCTTTTAAACTGAAGGTATGTTCTCACATTCTACTTGCATATGAGATACTGCAAATTTAATTTAGTAATATTTTACATAATTTTGCATACATTTTGTGTAACTTAAAAACGATTTATGAAAACAAATTACAATTTCCCATACCTCTAGACTTAGCCAGGTAGCATTTTTTGATACCTATATTTATCTTTGCAGCACGGAAACCTTGCACAATTCCATCTTTCTCAAAAATGATCACATTCCTACGCAGCCGCTCCATAGACAGTCTTGACTTCTGACTAAGCAAACCTTATTGCATACTTTTCTTGTTCACTTAGTTGCTGGGACCATACTGTATTGAGCAGAACTTCTCCCCTCGGAGTCCCAAAAAAGATCATCCTTTGCTTCTATCAATACACAAATCTTTAATGAAGGTGTCACTCTTTGTTGATGGAATTCATCCTAACTCCTTTTCTTCCATGTTATATCAGGCTAATTGGACTCCTGACTGTGAGAGAGGGCGAAGGCTCCTAGGACTTTTTGTCTCATTAAATCACAACTCTACTAAAACCTGAATGTGGAAAATAACCAACTGTACTTTATGGATTGTACAATATGAAAAGATCCTTCAGGAATTAAGCATTGAGACAGCTGGTTGCATAGAGTTACCATAATATCTATCATGATTAATGTGAGAAATAAGGATAGGATACTTGAAGTGGCTAAGGCCAAATTGGAGATGCTCCTTGATTGAGGGTCAGAGAGTGCCCATGTTTCGGTTCTGTCCCCTGGCATGCTGTGGAAGAATCAAAGGTTATACAAAAGATTATTCAAGACAAACAAGTGGGTAGACAAATTAACCAATTCCCTTGAAGATGAAATTCCATTAATAGATATACATCTCAATTTATTTTAGCAGAGGACAGCATTGTTAGAACCACTGAGATTAGTCTTTGAACCTAGTGTGTACTACTCAGAATATGTTGCTGATAAAATTGCACTTCCCTCTATGGCATATTTGTACTAAAGATATTGCATGGATCTCTAAGAGCAGGCAGAAATGTGCAGCTGTAGAAGGGAACTAAGACATTTCCATTTTGTAATCTCAAACTGTGCCTAGGACTCTAGGATCTTCAGTTAGACATACCCAGTTAAGACTTAACAATGCAATATAGCCTCCCAAGATAACTTATGACTCTACTTACTTCATACCTGCTGCACAACCTATAGCTTGTTCATGTTGAAATGTACCATGTCCAAAGAAGGGACATTAATAGCTGGTGGAGGGATCACTGACTTTATAAGTAATTTAAAAAATATGCCCTTTGAACACTCTGAGTAAAGCACATTGTCAATCACAGTGTTAGTAAAGTCCTTCACATTCAAACCTTTAATAAAAGTGTCCCTAAGCAAAAGGTACTTTTGACTAACTTGGAATTAGTGCTTGGAGAACCCCTTTTACAATTTAGGAGAAGTGCTGAATTAATATTGCCCAAAAGGCCAATTTATTTCTATTCTCAAGTAGGCAAAGTATCTGCTTCTCCTGCCAAATCCGGGATATGTATCAATGACTCACCCTATCCAGCAGTTTTGCCCTGGTGAACCAACCAGATTGTGTCTGATGGAAAAATGCCAGTTCTGTTGGATCATGCCAATTGTTTTAACTTTTTTGCTGAACCCTGTTTTTGCTTATGCTCCTGGTATTCTCTGGATTGCCATATTTAACTTACCTATAAGACCCAAGTATAAGGTACCCACAATGGACCCGGGGCCTGTAAGTTAAATGTCACACATTGGTTGCAGCACTCATTCTGCCACCCACAGCAGTGACAATACAAACATGACTGCAGGCATGCCACAAGTAGCTTGGCAGTTCAGGTTTAAATTGCAAAAACCAAGACCAAAACAACAAAAGTCCATTCAGTAGAGCAGGAGATATGCAATTTTAAAGATTTCAGTACAAATTGTGCCAAAAAGCCCACAGTGCCAAATATGGGAATCTGGTCCCTCTGGACGGGGACAAAGTCACAAGTTCAGTCCAATGACAATGGAACACGGGCTGGCAACAGGGACCCAGTTAGACCTGCTGAAAAAAGTACTTTAAATCCTGATTGCAGAGTATTAAGACGTCCCGTCAACAAGTGCTTCCAATGAAAATTTCGGCATTGAGGACACATCATACAGCCACGGCGATACGTCATATCTGCGGAGTGGCAAGGTTAAGATGTGAGAACGAGGCTGCCGTCTATGAGAGATTTGCAATGTGAGGGCCTGCGTATGGGCTGCTGTGTGTAGCTAAAGTTCTGATGCAGGCTGCAAGGTGAATGCAGAGTCCTTGTGCTGGGAGAATCCTCAAAGCAGAGGCAATGCGTCAGTTCTGAGAATATGCCGCTCAGCAGGGGATCCTGCCAATGAGGGCTTGAATTGCACAGTTGAGGTGATGTGTCCGTAACCAGGAGCTGTGAGGCTGCTATGCAAGAACCTTCATCATTATTGAGGCTGCTGTTGACTGGAGATTTGCAAAGCAAGGGCCTGTGTTAGGAAAGATTCTCATGGTGCCGCACACCAGAGGAGGTGTGTTGGTTCCACAGATGGACTGGAAGAGCACCTTCAGGCCCATGTCCACGGGCCCAGGACTGGGGTGGCACTACTTGGGGGGATAGAGCTCACAGATGGTCACTCTTGAGTTCAACATATTATATTATCACAAAGAGCAACCGCTGATGTCTGTTTTCCAGGATGTTCCACATATTTCCAGAATCAGTTTCTTTTTATCAAGGGATCCTATACAACAGGTTCGTCCTGATACATAACCATTGAAGGTGTTTAAGTATCCAAGGATATTGGAGAAGACGCCTCACTCACTAATATTGACATGCTTCATCATTGGCGTCTCTCCACACCAAGGTAAGATGGTACTACCTGGGCGGACTCAACCAAAGATGTTATGGGAGTTCTTATATACATTTTATACTGGTTATGCAGAGAACCAGATAGGTGATATATTATAATGCTCCACTTTATTCCTAGGGTATCTGGGGTATAAGATAAAATCTGTGTAATTCAATGGGGTTCTTTTGATTTCAATTAGTTCAAATGTACCCACTTTAAAGTGCCAACATGTTTCGGCCCTCGACGTGAGCCCTTCTGGGTCTGGGGCCTTCTTCAGGGCTAGATTATCTACTTCTTGGTGTCTCTGTCTATCGTTTGGCAATATTTTTGATGCAAACAAAAGAATAAGGCCTATTGCACTCACCTATTTTCCTTAATGATCCAGTAGTATTTCTGGAAAAAAAGGAGAAAAAATTGTACAAACAAAATTTCTGTGATAGGATCTAGCATTAGTAAGATATACAAATGCTCATGACACTGTGGTTTTTTCACCCTCAGTCGAAGTGTTGATGGCGGTTAGTATCTACAGGGAATTAGTTCCTCTAGATTACTCATCCACCCATGCTACTATCTTAAACCTTGTTTCTTTCCCCTTGTGATCTCTGTATGTCTATTGAAGTGATCATATGTTTAAAAACAGATTTTTTTAAATAGAATAAAAAACGTGTGTTATTCCCCAAAGTTTAAATAAAGAATTATGCAAGTGAGGAAAACTTGCTTCGGAGCAACCTACCTAAAAGGCTGATGCAGACAATGTGAAAAAATTAATCACAGTAAATCAACAATGTGTTTCACATAATATTCAGTTTGGAAAAACAATTTTGCATAAACACCTCAAATTTCAAGATGACATTTTAATTATTGTTTAAATCACAATTATGTCATGTTCATAATCAATTATACAGAGGTCAGTAAATGATCAGATTCATGCTTGCCCAATGCATTTCGGGCCTCTTTACGGCCCTTCTTCAGGGGAAGATGTAAAAACAAGTGAAAAATAATACAACCTTTTGTCCAGGTATGGACATCCTATATCAAAGACACCAGTCATTTTCTACAAAAGTTACAAAATGTAAAGATCACTGACACTACAGTACTTTTTACATTGGATGTGAAATCCCTATACACTTCCATCCCCATTCGGGAGGGATGGAAGCAGTAGAATGGGCATTACTGAGACAAACTACCCCGAGGGCGGACAAAGTCTTCTTGTTAGAAAGGTTACATTTTTGCTTACACCACAGCTACTTTGAGTGGAACAACCAGTATTACTTACAACTCAAAGGCACATCTATGGGTTTTGCGGGGGCACCCGCGTTCGCAAATACCTATATGGCCCCTTTCGAAGACCAGTATATTTACAGTGACAAAGAATGGATGGATAACCTTTTGATGTATGCAAGATACATTGGTGACATTTTTATAATGTGGCAAAACAGTCCAGAATCGTTGGAGAGAATGATATCTCAACTCAATCAGAAGCACAATCGACAAGAATTCACTATCATTTTTGGATGTACTAGTAAAAATAACAGACGGTATTATCCATACAGAAATTTATCACAAACCAACAGACAAAAATAACGCGTTATTATTCACAAGTTTCCATCCACAAAATTTGCTGCACAACCTTCCATTTTCTCAATTTTTACGGGCCAAAAGAATCTGTTCCACTGAACAAACGTTTCAAAAAAACATCGACAGTTTGATGAATAGGTACTCATCCAAAGGATATCCAGAGAATATTCTCAGTGAGGCCACTCAAAAAACCAAACAAAGAACCAGAGAAAATCTATTACAAATCCAACCTAAGAAGAGATCTACCAGACAGGTTTTCGTGTCCACATATTCGACAAGTTCCAGGCAAATAAAAAAGATTGTCATGAATCGATGGGATATGTTACAAAACGAAGAAGATTTCAACGATTTATTTCACGAAAAACCTTTGTTTGTTTACAAAAGTTCGAAAAACATCAAAGAAATTCTTTCCATTACCTCCAAGATTGAGAAGACTGAATTTAAAGGCATGCAACGCTGTTTAAATTGTGTACACTGTAATAATGTAAACACGGGCAACATAGTACATCACCCCTCCATGGGGGAAACCATCAAACTACAACACAATTCTACTTGTGATTCGATCAATTTGATTTACGCCATAAAATGTCCATGTGGATTCCTTTACATAGGCAAAACCGAGAGGAAGATAAAAACCCGAATTTCAGAACATAAAAGTACAATTCGCAATGCCAACTCTACAAGCAGTCTAGCGGTTCATTGGAACACGAACAAACATTCCATATCCCAACTTAAATTCCAAGTCATTGAGAAAATGGCACCAACCCCTGGTAAAAACCTAACAAAAACACTTTTACAGAGGGAGATCTTTTGGATAAGGAGGTTGAACACACAAGATCCCCACGGGATCAATGATAGAGTAGATTTAGGATGCTTTCTGTAATACGATGTATTGCGCATTTTTGAAAACATGGAGAATGATGATTTTTTTTAAAAAATGCTCATCACCACATTTTTACTTATTTTTATTATTATTATTATTATTAATCATTTTTTATTTTTTTTTTCCTTCTATCTTCACATCTTTCTATATTCCTTACATACACCTTCTTTGACTTTTTTCATCACGTGGCCATTTCGGTTCCCGACATCATCGAGTTAGTCCTACTTTTAGTACCTTTATTCCACCCGGTTGCGGGCCATCGAGTTTTCCCTTTCCAACATGGCGGATGTATAGATACGAGAACCTTGTGGTTTAGTCCGTTTTTGCTTATGGTGGAGGTTTGTCCTTATATGGCAGACGCGGAATACACTTCCTCACCTACACAGGAGCACTCGTTGGGTTCAGCAAGGTCATTTATCGCTCACACCGAAGAGTTCGGAATAAGGTGAGCGTAAGTCCGTTTTGGAATCCTGAGAAGGTTTAGAGCAGTCGTATCCAATAACGGGGTTGGTAACTCGTTTTTTCTATTTTTTCTATTGTTTTTTCAGAAATCCTGTTTGCGACAGTGATCCCGTTAGGCTGCACCAGCCTACGGTGATTTGTTTGAAATAGAAGGTCAGTCCTTGGGTGACACCGGTTTTTATCCTGGTCCAGTACGGTTTGCTTCGCTATATGCTAAGGATGTGTATCTTCTTTTTTTCATCCACAGAATGTCCGAGTACATGGCAATCAGGTATTGCTAATTAATTATTTATGGTTCTTTCCCGCTTCTACAGCACTCGTTTTTAAGCATATTCTTTAACACTCAGGGTGATTGGTTTTTATAAGGTATTTTTTTTCATTCGACCATAATGTCATGGCTAAATCTGACATTGAGCATTTTTTTCGTATTTACTAAAAATGTATGAGAAAAAATGGTGTGAGCAGCAGTTTCCTGCACATACATGTTAAAATGATTGTATTATTTTACACTTGTTTTTAGATCTTCCCCTGAAGAAGGGCCGTAAAGAGGCCCGAAGTGCATTGGGCAAGCATGAAAGAGGCCCGAAATGCATTGGGCAAGCATGAATCTGATCATTTACTGACCTCTGTATAATTGATTATGAACATGACATAATTGTGATTTAAACAATAATTAAAATGTCATCTTGAAATTTGAGCTGTTTATGCAAAATTGTTTTTCCAAACTGAATATTATGTGAACCACATTGTTGATTTACTGTGATTCATTTTTTCACATTGTCTGCATCTGCCTTTTGGGTAGGTTGCTCCGAAGCAAGTTTTCCTCACTTGCATAATTCTTTATTTAAACTTTTAGGCCGGTCTAGACAGCCAGCCCTTCTCGGAAGCATCCCTGTTTAAAACGTACTATGTTGTACAATTCAAAAAATAGAGTGCCTTTCTTATATCCACATATCTGAAATTATTCCCCAAAGTGACATGCTCAATGTTGTCATCAACGGTGGCCCTTGTATATACAAAGTGTGATCTAACAATTAGATCCTTCTAGATTGTATGTGGTACCGCTACTGTTGTTTATTCTCACCTACTGGGTGGTGCCACTAAGCACCATGCGGGTCTTTATGAATTGGGGTGCCGTCATGTAGTCACACACTAGGGATAAAGCACGTACAAGTTTCTCACACAATGGTACTGTATAATGTTATTGTCATATGCACATGATCAATTCTCAATATGCTTGTGATTGTATTTTCATTATATTTATCTCGTTTGATCTATATATGTTTTTAGTAAATCGTCTGCCATTCTGTTGTTCTTACAGCGTTATTGTCTAAAATCCCGACACAATCATTGATTTCACTTCGTTTCTCATCGGATTACTGTTACAAATATATCTACAGAAAGCGTATCCTAAAGTGCTGTTTGCAAAGACCTATATTTTCTGTGGATGCTATTGATATAAGAGACAAACATTAAAAATCATGCCCAAGCCATGTTTGTAACATAAATATTGCCTGTGCGCAGTTCTACATAAAAAACGGGTTTATCGTGTTGCCACACTCTGTACGTTTGTGATCGAATGTGCTCAGCCGTTTTTTGTGCACGTGGTGTATAATTTTCCGTCTCAATCTCCAAGTTATACTCATCATCCGTACACTGGTACAATGATTACAAACACTCGAGTCATCCGACATCAAACACCATTCTTGCACATCCGACATACTTCATCAAAGATCGGTCACCGCAATACTACCTAAGATTCACCGCTCGCCGCCGTGTATCACCGGTTGCCGGGCGGTGTCTTAAGTACTTTTTGTCTTTTTGTTTTCGTCATTGGTTTAATATTGTACGCTTCCTCCCACTGGTGAATTGTTTTTAATGACGGGACAATCCCTCGCCGGTGCTTAAATTTCGCTAAGGCCTCTGAGATTTGTGGTTTTTTTGGGAATAGATTATCGTTTTTCTCTTGTTTTGTTTTCTGTTACAGATAGTTTAACATGCTTGTTTCTTATTTTAGGTGTTATCCCAGTTTTACTTCTCATGAATCAGCATTATTTTGATAATCTATCACTTTTTGCCCTCGATAATTTCGACGTATTAATGGGCGATTTTACTGGCATTGTTTTTGAAAAAGTGGACAATAAAGTTGCTATTTGAATCCTCAGGATAATCAGTCATATTATTATCGTTTTGGGCAGAAACATAGGAACACTCATGTCATTATTCATTAGACTCTAGTAGAGTGCTTCTAAATCTATTGTATATTTTGCTCTCTACTATGTACACATTAGGGGCAACTTCCCCAATGAATAAGAACATCATTTTAAAGCCTAAATGATCTCTTGTAAATAAATATGCCACATACACAACTCTATTTCTTTATATATATGTGTATTTAAAGGTTATAATGGAAACCTCTGTTCTGTTCTGTACACTGAGGAAGTCGATAATATTCTAGATGCTGGTATTTGTACAAGATGCTAAATGTGGCTATGCATTTTTATTTTACCTTCAATTTGCTTGTAAAGAGTCAATACCCATAACTGTATTCTGCTGTTTTTTTGTTTTTTTTGTTAGTGATGTTACAACAGCATTGACCAAGGAATTTCCTCATTCAGCCCATGTATAACGCTTGAAACCCGATAGATCCATCTTTGTTCTAATTTTAGCAGTTGTTTTTCGCTGCATGTATTTGGTAATTTCTCGATTATTGACCATGTGAAATCATTCTCATTGTGTCCTGCTGTCTGAAAGTGACGCATCATCTTTGTGGCCGTTTTTCCGCATCGGAAGGTGCTGCGGTGCTCATTTATTCGTACCTTCACTTTTCGTGTAGTCATGCCAATGTACGTTAATTAACATTTAGAAGTCATGGTGTACACTACATTTTGGCTGTTGCAATTTGAAAATTTTCTCTGCTCCCAATGGGTTTTCAAACCCAGGTCGATGTGTTTGCTAGCTTTCGTAAGACAGCATATGTTGCAACTGCCACATGGAAAATGTCCCACTACCACAGGAAGGTTCCAGAGAGTGTTAGTATTTTCTCCTATTCCTGTTTTTTTGTTTGGTTGGGTATGTACCATTGAATCCCGAAGGGACTTTCCCCGCCTGAACGCAAACAGCGTTTTTTCCATTTTAAGGGTTCCTGAGTTGAGGGTTTTCCAATGTCGTAGTATGATCCTTTTTAACTTATTTGATTCTGTGCCAAATGTGGTCACACATACGAGTCTCTTATTTTCAGATTTTTGATGTGCCTCAAGTAGTGATTCTCTTGGATTATTTTTGGCCCTTTTATATGCTTGTTTCACAAGTTTTTTGGGGTAAGATTTGTATTCCAATTTTTGTGAAAGATTTTTGGCAAGGACCTCATAGGTTTGTTTGTCTGAGCAGTTCCTGCGGAGTCTTAAGAATTGTCCTACTTGCAGGTTGTCTTTTAAAGTCTTCGGATGGAAACTATCATATCTCAGTAAGTTGTTTACATCTGTGGGTTTGTAGAAGACTTCAGTTTTTAATTGTCCATTTTCTGGCCAGATTTTCAAGTCTAAAAAGGTAATCCAGTACATTTTTATTGTCATTGTGAAATTTAAGTACTGGTCTCTGGAGTTAAGCCACCTTAAGAAGTCATTAGCCTCTACTTCGTCCCCTTTCCAAATGAGAAAGATATCGTCTATAAACCTCTTCCAAACTATCATTTTATAGTAGTATGGGTTGGTATTGGTATAGATGAATTTTGTCTCAAAGTCTTGGACATAAAGGCAGGCTATACTGGGCGCACAGGTCATGCCCATCGAAGTACCATGGGTCTGTAAGAAATACTCTCCTTCGAACTCTCTTGGGTTCAACACACACAGGTCCAGTCCTTCTCACCCATGTACGAGTGTCAGCACAATAGGGCAGCAGTCCTTAAGATCAGCACTCCAGCACAGTGGCAGCCCTTTCAGCATAACAGTATACCTTCTCCCTGGCACAGTTCAAAGGTCAGGAAGTATACTGAAGAGTGGGTATCCAGGGTCCAAAAGCTACACATGTACTTTAAATTGGGAGAAGCTTCTAGAGATTTCCTTTTTAGGTGCACCGGTTAAATGCCCTCCCTGGCTCCAGATTAACTACAGGGGTATGCAGCCCTTTGTGTGGAGGCAGGACACAGCATATTGAAGTGTAAGTAGGGGTGTGCCCAGATCCGCCCTCCCATAATACCAGTGATGGACCATCCAGGCACACCTAATCCCTCTATTGTGCATGGCTGTCTAGGAAAAATCCACAAAGCCCTACTGTCAGCTGCACCCAGTCATGTGACCCAAAGATAGGCTTCAGGCATTAAATGGCTAAGGCAGGAAAATTCCAACCAAAAGTAACATTTTCAAACTTGTAATTTAAAATCTGACTTCATCACGAGAGAGGATTTTTCATTGGAATTCCAAAAACACCAAACATGAAATGGTTGCCTGTTCCCATTTAGAAATGATGACCTATTAAATATAATAGGGGAACTCCAATGTTATCCTGTGGGAGAGGCAGGCCTTGTAGTAGTGAAAAACAAGATTGAGAGTTTTTCACTACCAGGATATGTAAAACTTAAAAGGTACATGTCCGGAGGGGCGTGGCTTCGGAGCCGGGGAGAATGGCCGCTGTTTCTGAGAGCTCCGTGAGGGAGTAAGGCGACGGGCCGCCTCCAGGCGTTTAATGCACATGCAGACATCAACAAGCCACTTCCTCATGCGGCGGAACACTTCGGCAGTATTTTGAGTCTTTCAAGGTGGCACCGGACGACCGCGCTACAATGTATCACGACGTTCTCCTCAGAGCACGGATCTTCGGTAAGATGCGGCCGCCATTTTAGCTAATTGGCTTTCCTGCTCCACGTCTCTCTGCTGCCTGCATTCACCAAGTTTTCACCCTGAATTGATATAGGCAACAATGGAAACAGCTTTTCCTCAGTATTACTGAACGTTGTGGGCAACTTTATCACGCTTTGGTAATTTTTTGGCGCTGTTCTCTTTTCTCTTCAGTTTTCTTCCAGCATTTCAGGGCGCCATTTTAGAATTTTAAATTCTATTTCCAAATTTTCCCTTTTCAATAGCCATATTGGACCATAATTACTTATTTAGCTTTAACTTTTCCCCTGCCGCTGGACATCATATTTTTGCTCCTTGATTGAAAAAGCATTTCTAGTCAGATTTTTGGTTTCCTTTCTTCTCAGAAATAAATAACAGACTGCTTGACGCCATTTTTGGTCCTTGTTTGTTTACTTTTCAGTTCTCCTTTTAAAATGGCTCACTCTAATCGCTCTTCTTCACAGCAGCTGTCTGCGCCTTCTTCGTCATTAGAATATATTAATCCTTTTAGCGTACTACAGGATAACATGGATGAAAATCTTAATGACTCTGTTGGAATAAAAGGTACATCTGCTACTACTTCTCGCTCGAGCAATAAACCTAACTCCAAAATTCCCTCCACATCGGGAAAACGAATAAAGACAAATCCACCTTCCCCTTCCAACTCTGCCTCTTCTGTTTCTTTGGACCTTTTGCTTGAGGAAATACGTTCTCTCTAACCATATATGGCTGAAACAAACACCCGACTTCAAAGCCTTGAGGACAGCTGGTCACATACCGAGCTTCGAGTTGTGGATCTTGAAAGAAGAGTGACTTCTGTGCAGGTTGTCTCAGACCAGGTCCCCGGCATTCACAAAGAAATTCATTTTCTAAAGCGGCAGGTCGAGAATTTGGAAAATCGTAATAGGCACAATAACTTACGCATTTATGGTTTCGCGGAAGGTCTTGAAGGGTCACATCCCCCATCCTTCTTTCAATCTTTCTTGCCAACGCTTTTGGGTCTTCCTACCTCTCCTCCGTTGAATATTCAGCGAGCTCATCATCTGGGTCCAGTTTCCCGCTTATCTAATTCCTCTGCCTCTTCCTCTAAACCTAGAGGTGTCATTCTGTACTTTCTAGAATATACTGACCTCATAAAAGTGATTCAGGTGGCTAAACAGAAAGGGAATATTTCTTGGAATGGCTCAAATCTCTTTTTTGCTCAAGATTACGCTAAGGCTACTGCAGATCGACGCAAACAGTTTCTGGGCATGAGACCGGCCCTGCGTGCCCTGAATGCCTGATATGGATTGTTTCACCCTTGCCTTTTCAAAGTTACCTACAACAATAGAACAACAAAATATGAAGATCCGGCTCTCCTTCAACAATTTCTGAACTCACACAGAGATGATTCCAAGGACACCCCTGTTCTATAATTGTTGACTCATTTCATAACGGGTTGTTGTTATTTGGCATTGGTCCTTCTCTTATTGTTTTGTTTTTAATGCGTTGTGAATTATCATTTTTAATGTCTTCTCTCTCTTCCTTTCTTAGGTGCGGTTCTGTGCTCCCTTGTTGTTGTGTATGATGTTCTCGCCTGGAGGTGTTCCCCCTTTGCTACGGCCTCTTGGAATCCTCCGTTTCGACGTGCTACTTTCCCTATGTGGCTCTTCCATCCCCACATCTTTTGTCTTTTTATGGTATGTCTTTTTGACATTATTTTGTACCATCGATTGTTTGACTTGTTTTGTTTTTCTGATCAATGTCTCTTTTATCTCTTTTATTTCTGTTCTTTTTTCTCCAAATCTTTTTTTCTTCTCTTTTCCCTTTTTTCACTTTTTGTTAACATCTAATCACTTTCTTGGTCTTGGTTCTTTCTCCCTTTCCTTGTATGGTATCTTCATCTCTACACTTCATAAAACTCGTTTTGTTAACCCTGCCTTTATTCATATTTTTCTCTTTTCCTTCATCCTGAGGCTATTTTACAATTTTTTCTTCTATGTTTTCTTGCTCCTAGGTAATAAGGTTCTATTTTCTTATATTGGTTGCATATTGATTGCTCTTATTATGTTTGATCGGTATTACTTAACTATGTTTATCTTCTTTAATAGTTTAACTCTAGAGTTGTAACATGGAATGTTAAAGGAGTCAATAACCCTATTAAAAGGCAACGCGTACTAACCCATTTATCTAGATTAAATACTGATATTGCTTTAATCCAAGAAACGCACTTATCAGATGCTGAAGCAGCTAAATTGAAAAGGAGTTGGGTGGGTCATGTTTTTTCTTACCCAGCTTTATGAAAGAAGGATGGTGCTTTGATTTTATGTCATAAAAAACATCAGTTTTCAATTGTACATCAGGAAAATGATCCTGATGGTCGTTGGGTAATTGTTAAATTACTTATTGATCTAATACCCTTAGTTTTATTTAATGTTTATGCACCTGTTACTATTGATAATACGTTTTGGACTCAGGTATCTGACAAACTTCTCTTGTTAGATGACGATTATGTTATCTTTGGAGGTGACTGTAACCAGGTTTTAGATCCTATATTAGATAGACATTCTTCTGCAAAATTCTCCATTTCTAAGATGCACTCACAATTTACCTCTGCCATACGTCGTAATGCTTTAATTGATATCTGGAGACTTTGTAATCCAGACTTACCTATTGTCCTCCTCACAACTCACAATCTAGAATAGATTATCTCTTTTTCAGTAAACCTTTATCTCAACTTGTCACTCATGCTGAAATTGGTTCTATCCTCATCTCGGACCATGCTCCAGTTTTTGTGGATTTTGACCTGCTGCCTTTTTCTCCTAATGCCGGTAGATGGCATTTTAATAATGCATTATTATCAGATCCTAATTTCACAAGTCAGTTTAGCTCTTTTGCTTCTGATTTCCTTCTATTAACTCTGTGCTGGACTCTTCTCCGGTAATGATTTGGGACTCTTTTAAAGCTACGGCCAGAGGATTCATTATAAATTTTGTATCACGGAAAAAAAAGTTTTTTGAAGCCATAAATTCTCAGTTATTAGCCAAGATTAAGCAACTTGAATATTGTTATTATCGCTCCAATTCCGAAACCTCATTAAAAAATCTTATTGAAGCAAAAATTTATTTTACCAAATCTACTACAGAGGCAGCATCCTCTTATCTCTTAAAAAGTAGTGCCCGTTATTATGGGGGCCAAAATAAGATGGGTAAACTTCTTGCAAATTATTTAAAAATCCGTCGTGAACGGACTAAAATTTAATCCATATGTAATAATGTAGGAGAGTTGCTTTTTAAAGATAATGATATTTTAAATGAATTTGTTTAATTTTACAAAAATTTGTATACTCCAGAGCATCAACCAACTTCAGATGCACTTTCCTCCTTCTTTCAATCCATAAATTCCCCTCCCCCTTATGATACTGATTTTTCCTTATTAGAAGCGGACATTACTTTAGCTGAGATTAAACATGCTGTATCCGTATTGAAAAGAGGTAAAGCACCTGGTCCTGATGGGTTTACTACTGATTTTTACGCTCACTTCGTTGCTCTATTACTTCCCCATCTCTTATTACTTTATAAGTCTTTTGTCAATGATGGTTCCTCTTCAGGATCTTTTCAAGAAGCATGATCTGTTTAATTCCCAAGGATAACAAAGATCCTGCGTTTTGTAAAAATTATCGGCCAATCTCCCTAGTTAATTTAGACTATAAGATTTTTGCTAAGATTCTTGCGCTTCGTATTGATTCCATTCTGCCGAACCTTATTGGATCCGAACAATCAGGATTTATTAAAGGCTGTTTATCTTCGGATAATTCCAGAGTCTTCTTTAATATTTTAAGTAAAGCCTCTTCTCTTGATTATCCCATTGCTGCAATAGCATTGGATGCTAAAAAGGCATTTGACAGGATTGGCTGGGATTTTATGTTTAATGCTCTCCAGTGGATCGGATTCCCTACTAATTTGATTTCTCTTATTTCTTTACTTTACTCTGGCCCTAAAGCTTCTGTTTTTGTTAATGGGAAAACCTCTGAATATTTTCCACTTTTCAGAGGTGTTCGTCAAGGTTGCCCTTTATCACCTCTTTTATTTATAATTGCATTAGAACCCTTCTTAACGAAAATTAGGTTAGATGATAGAATTACCGGTTTTAACCTTGCCACTACTCAGGTTAAAATGTCTGTTTATGCTGACGATATCCTCCTGTACTGTTCAAATCCCTCAACTTCTCTTCCAGCCTTTCTTTCTCAAGTTGATAATTTTTCTCAACTCTCCGAATACCGACTTAACTCGGATAAATGTGAAGTTCTTCCATTAAATGTTCTCAGTCTGAAACAGGATTTCGTTTCCACTGGTTTCTCCTGTAAATCCACTAAAATAAAATACTTAGGTCTATGTTTCTCTCCCACCATTCCAGAAACCTTAAAAGAAAACTTTGACAATCTTACTAAAAATGTATCTACCTCTATTGACCGATGGCATCCACTTTTTCTTTCCTGGTGGGGACGCATGGACTCTATTAAAATGATGCTTTTGCCGCTAATTCTCTACCTTTTATCTATGATCCCGGTTCATATCCCTGGTTTTTACTTTAAGAAAATTGATTCTCTATTAAACAAATTCCTTTGGAAAAATAGGACTACTCGAATTGCTCTCAACGCCCTTAAGGCTGACAAAACCTCTGGAGGTCTCAAATTTCCTGATTTTAAATCCTATCATTATTCTTTTTCTCTTAGGCAATCTTCCCGTTGGCTTTCTCTGCATCAAGGTGTGCATCCTCCTATTTGGTTGACTATTGAAAAAAACTTTATAGCTCCTTTCCACTTTAATGAATCCCTTAATTTTACTAACACTATTCCTTCTTTTCGCTATCAAGTTATCCCTCATACACGTAAAATATTAAAGCCGCTTCTCCCGTCCTCGTATCCCTTATCTTTTTCGTTAGATCTGCAACCAATCTGGCATAATCACCTGTTGTGTATTAAGAGCCGTACGATTTATTGGAAGTCTTGGAGACTCAAAGGTTTACTTTGGATTTCACAATTAGTATCTAATCATACTCCGCTATCCTTTCCGGAGCTTCAATTACAATTTTCTTTACCCTCTTCATGTAAATCTCAATATGATTCTCTCCTTCCTTCTCTCTTACAATATCTTCTTTCCCTACAGCGTAACCCAAATATTCCTTCTAAATGCTCCAGTCTTTTTTCTTTATTATCTACTAATACATCAGCTTCCTCTTTATATAAGACCTTGTTTTTCTCTTCTGATAGAACCAAGGGGAAGGCTGAACTGGCTTGGGAGAGGGATCTTGCAGACTGTTGGACTATCCCATTTTGGGATAAATTATGGTAAAAAATTCATAAAACATCTAGGGCAGCGAATACCTCTCAGACTCTTTATTTTGTTTACAAATGCCTTCTTCTGACTCCTTCAAAGTTAGCTTCTTTCTCTACAGACTATTCCTCGTCCTGTTGGTCCTGCAAAATGACTTCTGCTGATTTAAAACATGTGCTCTTTGACTGTCCCTCCCTTTCCCGTTTTTGGCTCCTAGTCTGGTCTCAAATTAATAAAATTTTCAATACCCAAACTCCTTTTTCTCTATCTAACATCTTTTTAGGCTCCTTAGCACCTTCTTGGCCTCACCCATCTCCTAATCCCTCTTTAATTGACTTATTATTAGCTATAGCCCTTCATTTAATAACTTCCAACTGGAAACAAGTTGAAAAAGTTACTTTCAAAGCCTGGTGGAATGCTGTTTGTTTTCATCATAGATTTGATACAAGCAATGTCTCTCCTATATCCTTATCTAGTAAAAGAGATCTTTTATGGCTCCCTTTATCCACTTACCTGACTGATGAAGCATCTAATTCCGCCATTACAGTGAACACTCCAGATGAAGTCAGAAAACCTCCACAAATCCTCTGTTGTCTTTTTAAGCTTAGTTCTAAATGTAGATTTTGGATGACTCCTTTTTCTTTTCAGTGTTGTATCTTATGAATTTATGATTACAGTATATTTATTACAGTTCATGTCTATGTAATAGAGTCTCAGATTCTGATAATACCTTTTATTTATATTGGATTTTCTTCCCCCCTTATCCCCCCTCTCCTTCTCTTGCTTTTTCCTGTTTATTATTAATAGGTTTGGTTGTTTAGACTTATTATATGGTGATTTTCCTATATAAAGTTACTTTTGTTTTGTATGCTACAATTTTTCTTTTCAATAAACTTTAAACTTTAAAAAAAAAAAGGTACATGTCCGAATTTTTAAATACACTGCACCTTGCCCTCTTGGATGTCCAGTGCCTTCTCCAGGGGGGACTTATATGTATTATAAAGGAAACTTTGGGTCTGGCAAAAGTTTATTTTGCCTGGTCGAAACAGCAGTTCAAAACATCATACTGAGGCTGCAATGGCAGGCCTCGTACATGTTTGAAAAGGCTACTTAAGTGGGTGGCACAATCAGTGCTGCAGGCCAACTAGTACCATTTATTTTACAGGTCCTGGACACAGATAGCACCCCTTTACTAGGGACTCACAAGTAAATTAAATGTGTCAGTTAGATATAAGCCAATTCTACCATGTTTTAAAAAGAAAGCACATACACTTTGGCACTGGCTAAAGCCAGCAAAAACAAAATCAGCAAAACAGTAGGATGGAAGGCAAACAGTTAGGGGAGATCCTCGCCAAGGATGCCAGGTCTAACAGCTTTGAGGACAGGGACAATGGACCACTGGACAGAATGGCCTGGGGACTGTGCCCAGCCCCTTGGTACACTTCAAAGGGGCCTCGTCTGTCACAGTCAGATGTAGCTCACACCTGGGCCTGCCTTTCCCTTTTATCCTTTCATTCAGTCATGTCCCATTCACAGTGCAAGTCTCTCTAACATCACAGTATCAGATCCTGCTGGAATGTCAAGATCTACTTGGCAGGTTTGCTGTAGATTTTCACAAGACGTTTGGGGCACACTTCAAAGCAGAGAAACAGAATGTTAAAACAATTTGTGTGTACCACTGACTGGTTTCTGAACGCTCAGCTCTTTCCTACCAGACATATGTCTCTGAGGTAATTGTGGTTACAGGAATTTCCTAAAACTGAATTTTGGTGTGAGATGTGGGAGGACACTGGGATCACCATAGTGCACTCCCCGTGCAGACCTCCAGGCCTTACAGCCCACTTTTTGTGTGGCCGAAGACTTTGGCCATCTTGAAAATGGAAAAAGTGGGTAGGGATAGCCCTGGCAACCTTTACCCCATTGGTTGGTGCATCCACATGGGTCATTCCCACCCACTAGCTTGTGCCAGACATAAATATTGTATCTCCAGGCATTCACTTCAGAATTCTTCTGCACCTGTGGAAGAGGACTGAACGTTTTGTCTGATACCTGCAAATGTACTAGAGGACTGGACATGCTCTCGGTCTTGTACCCGGGACAAAGAAGTTCACTCCAAGGGTCATCATAATGCTTACCTCCTGTTAAAGCTATAGCAACACAATAAGCTACTAACCCTCAAAGCCAGCAAGCATAACACCCTCATTGCCACATTTCCCATGCCCCATGGCCTTCTTGCTATCTTACAGGCACCTGTGCAGCAGAGTCATGAGTCTGTCAACAGAAGTCCTAGGTGAACCATCAAAGTCCACCAGCAGGTCCTTTACTGCAAATGGTACTCAGGGGCATAGAGGACCAGTGCAACTGGTGCTGGAGAGACCAATCCTAGTTCTGGGGAGATGGCTGGAGTCAAAGTCCTTGTTCCATACTTGCATGGCATCAGGGGGATTCTCCTTGCAGCTGGACATGCTTTCGTCGCCATCACTACCAGGTCCAGAGTCTTTTCATCTGTCTTTACATTGTGCAGGAGTTTCAAAGTGGGGTAGAAAGTTTCAGGGGCCAGGCACTCCTGACCAATTCTAAATTGCCACATCATCCCTCCATCCGTGTCCTATACCTCCTACACATCATTCCGGACAATCCAAAATGATGACAAAGTTGCCTCTGTTAAGAATACCTCTAAGAGCCTCAGCTCCACCCCTTGATGACACTGCTGCCTGATCCCTTCCCACCATATTTTCAAAGGTGAGACCCTGCTGTGTTGGTTTGAGAGATCTGAGCTCCTTTGTTCTAGTTGGCCTGGGCTGTCCCAGCCCAAGGTCAGTCCCAGCCCAAGGTCAGTGTGACAATCTGAATAACAGATACATATTTCAACCCCACCCTTTTCCTTTCCCAGGAACTAGGTCAAGCACTGTAAATTGCTCTTTCATGTGCCTAGGCATTTAATCCCTCTGTGTGGAGCAGAGCAATTAACCTGGACCAAGAGCTGGGACAAAGCCCTGGGATCTGACTATGAGCTGAACCAAAGAAATATAAAAAACCCCGAAGACCCATGAGATGTGGATGTGAGTTATTGGGTACTGCAAATTCAAACTTGGTGGGTGTGTTTATCTCAGTTTCCCACTTCACTGGACCCTGTAGGTCTAAGTGGAAGGAAACTGTACTTTAAGGCATATTTTGCCTATAATGTATGAAACAGGGAAGCACCACAGATTTTTCTGGTAAGCACTAGAGATCTACGCTATGAATTCCCCCTCTTATTATAAGGCCTACCCCAGTCCAGTACTAATGCTTGCAGAGTTCCGTCTGCAACAGGCCACCTGTGCACAGATACTGGGCTGCGCATGATGGTAGTCTCACATGTGCATACTCCACATGTGAGCACACATGTCCATGTGTAACCAGGCAAGATTTTCTTAACCTAGCTGCACAAAAGTGGTCTTAATATAAAAATCAGACACTGCTGGTTAACATGTTTGGTCCAATTACCCTGAATCTACTGTGAGTGAGACTCAGGTAGTGAGACTCACTCACAGTACAATGTTAAAAACCTGCAATTTATAGGTGAAATATCAAGGGAATTAAACTGATGGTTCTCGGAAGAGCTCATAGCTCTCAGGCGTCAATGCCATAGACAAGAATGGAAATGCCATGATGACTCTTGCCGTAGGGAAAAAGCCAAGCAGAAATCTTTTCTACGGAAATAGAAAACACGCCATCTTCCAGGCCAAATCCAGTTTCCTCACTGAAAAGATCGTGTCGGCAGACAACTCCTCCAGAATGCTATTCAAAGTCATAAGGGAGATTGCTGTGCCACCAGGGACACAGCTGTTGAACCCCCCCAAGACCTTTTTGACAGAGTACCAATCTACTTCCAGGACAAAGTCCTTAAGATCTTTCATGAGTTCACCACTACTGAAGGTGATAACCCAACCACTGGGGTAGCCGAAGTGGAAAATGATGATCCGTCTAAGGGGAAACTTGCCCAGGACTTCGGGAGGTATTCTCTGTCCTCTTTTCCACAAATCACAACTCTGCAAACCAAGGAACTCTTACTTGGCCTAAAATCTGGTGCTCCCTTGGACCCTTTTATGTCCTCCATACTCAGACTTGCTCCTTCCCTAATAGCCAACTTCCTGTGCAAGGTCTTCAATGACACACTCCTGTCCCGCAACTACCCAGGCACCTGTAAGGAACAATTGTTTCACCTCTCCTTAAAAAAACACCGCTGACCCCTCTGATTTGAAAAACCTTTGACAAATCTCCCTTCTCCCTGCTGAAATCTTGGAGAAATTCATCATTATTGAACTGATGAAACACATTGAATCCCAGGAAATACTTGACAGCTCTCAGAACGGGTTTCAATCCGGTCCCAGCCCAAAACCGCCATAGTAGTGGCCACTGACTGTATTCACATGCAGGTTGACCAATGCAGATCTGCGGTGCTTATTTTGCTCAACCTTTCAGCGACATTCAACACTGTCTCCCCAGTGCGGATGGTCCAGCGACTGCGGGAAGTGGGAGTTGCTGGAAGGGCCTTGCAGCTTCTCAACTTTTTTATGACCTGCAGAACTCGCATCATCAGTTGTGGAGGCTTCAGAGCAAATGCTTTTGGCTTTCCGTGTGCGGTCCCCAAGGGATCTTTGCTGAGCCTCATTCTTTTTGACCTCTATGTGACCCTTCTGGCTGAGTTTGTGAGATCATTCGGATTCCAGGAGCTCTTCTATGTGGACAACACACCTATCATTGTTTCCATCACAAATGATTTGCAATCGGTGACAGAAAAGTTTAATCAATTTATGTCCAGCATTATATGCTGAATGAAGGGCAACTCATTACAGATCAATGCAGATACAACCGAGGTGCTAGGTTTTGGCCCACAGAATTAAATCTAGTCAAATGCCTGGTGGCCTGCAGACTGCGGCCCCCTTTCTCTTCCTGGTCAGGACAGCAAAAAATCTGGGGGTCACCTTTGACGAGGGTCTGACCTTCGATGCTCAGGTCAGCCATACACTCAGCACCTGTTTTTACATCTTAAGAACCCTGAGAAAGGTGCTGCCCTATATTCCAACTGAACTGCATAGGTCCACTATCATCGCACTAGTCACCTTCCGGCTGGACTACTGCAACACTCTGTACCTTAACATCAATACAGCTTCCCTGAACAAGCTTCAGGTGGTACAGAACGCATCTGTAAGGCTAATTCTTAACATTCCGAAATATCAGTCAGCCAGGAAAGGGATTCGAGCCTTGCATTGGCTCCCCATCAGGAAGCACATTTCTTTCAAGGTCGTGAATATGGTATATAAGGCTATGCATAGCAAAGGCTCATCACATTTGAAAACCCTGTTTCATTGGTACACTCCTGGGAGGATCTTGAGACCCTCCTCCCAGAAAAAACAAGTTTCTCCTAGATTTCACAGGTCAAGCTGGGGCAGTCGCTCATTCTCTGTGGCAGCCACCAAACTTTGGAAATCCTTGTCCCCTTTCATCTGTAAAGGAGGACTCTCTCCCAGTCTTCATAAAACGTTTGAATACGTGGCTATTTGCTTCTTAGCTGGGTGATGGCACTTCTCCCTCCTCCCCCATCCGCTCAGCGCCTTGCCACCCTCAGGTATAAGTGTGCTTTATCAATATTATCCTATCCTATCGAATGTGTTGCCCCAAGCTACCATCATCACTAGACAGGTCAGTAGAAGAGGACACACTATTGTTGTTTGTTCTCTGTGGAGACCATTGTTTTTTTTCCCTATGTTATCCTAACTATGCACGTTTGTAGGCTGCTTTCTTTTTTGCACACATTATAAAATATCATGCCTGTTTTTGTGCCACATTGTATATTTATCAGTAGGCAGCACTTGTTTTCGAGTTCTGTTCTTTTCCTGGTATTCAGTCAAAACATCTCATTCAAGGTCAAATAACATTGCTCCTTATTATTCTCTGTTGTCGTACCCTAGCACCCAGACATAATAGAGAAATCCAGCTGCTGTTTATGCACAAACATTTATTATAATATGACCCAGGACTTTTTGTTTTGAAAACAGAGAGAGCGAAGGCAAGTGTACAGGGGAAACAACCTTTACAACACGGTCATTGCACCGCAATACCTTTACAACACGGTAGTTACAATGATCGCGTTGTTACAACGCAGTACAATTACAACGCAAGTCTTTACAACAACTTGATCTAGATGGTGCTCTAAATTAAGGAATAGTATAATTTACTATTCCAACACCTTCCCTACTGTTGCACACACTGGAGTTTGAATAGTAAATTATACTATTCCTAAGTCCAGCGCGCCATCTAGAGCAAGTCGTCGTAATGACTTGCATTGTAATGGTACTGCGTTGTAACAACGTGGTCGTTGTAACGACCGCGTTGTAAAAGCACGCGATGTAATGACTCGCGATGTAAAGTGACATATTCGTACACAGAGCAAAGGCCCGAGAGAAGAAATGCACTAGCTGAGAAGTAGAACAACTATCTAGGTATTGCAGGTATGGAATCCACCACTAATTGCACAGATCTATAATATAACTTTGTTTCCAATAATAAGGATAGGCTTAGGCAAATCTGTCAGGTATAATGACAGGGCTTTTTATTGTATATGGTCTACTAATTATGCTAATCACATTGTTGACCTGCATATCTTTCCTAACTGCAAAACAATTGCTTCATAATAGAGCAGAGTATTTTTAAATAAATATTGTAAGCTTCATTTGTGTCCCTTTTTCATTTATTGTGGATATGTATGAGTCAGAGAAAGAAAGGTGATGATCTGCTACGGCGATCCCTGAGACGGTCTAAAGTGTTGTGTTCTGGGGTGCCAAATCTCTTGTCTCTCTGAGAAGGTTAAGAGGGCAAGTGGGGCACTATTAGCTAGTCTGACTTGGGCTCATAGATACTGAGATGGTATGGTGACACAGTCACTCCATACTGATGTTCTATGGTTCTAAGCATAGTACTGTTCTTGTGCATAATCACTGAAATATTGCCAGTATCAGTCCCTATATGCTCACCCCTTGTAAATTAGTGCTTAAGTCAGATCTGTCCCACACCTCCAGGTCATCGTGTATTTTATATAATCTATGGTTTCCATCAGTGTAGAAGGAGCCACCATCTCACAAGTATGACTGGATACTTCACTTGGGGATTCAGGATGAGAGCCAGCCCTATACCTCCATAGATGTTTGTAGCATCAGCTTTTCCTACATGAGTGCCCACTAGCAAAAAAGTACAGTGTCCCTAAGATAGATTTACTCAATACTTTTCTAACCTACGAGGGAGAAGAGAAAGACCTCATCATAACAGAAGCAAAATGGTAACTGCGCTAGACTTCATGGGCTGGGTGGCCAACTCCACTGATGCTGTTACTGAAGAATTGAAAAAGCTGCTGAAGTAAACCATAGAGGAAACAAGTCAAGGTTCGCAAGTACCACACTTAGAAGGCACTCTTGTAATGTATTTTCACGTCAACAGTCATCGGCAGTTTCAAACGCAAACCAGTGTCTCTTTTCAGCATCGTTAGTTCACTGAATATTATCTTCTATGCACGGCACAAACTGCTACAAAACAAAATGGTGAAACCAATTGCAAAGCTTAATCCCCTTGCCCAGGGAAGTAATTATATCGAGTCAGCAACGACCCCAAACACTGATTATGAAAACAGCTCAATTAAAATGTAATGGTGTTTACTCATTATCTAAATATATTTTCATGAGGTAAAACACCTATCTACTTACAAGCTGCTCCTCATATTTTAAATAAATTGTTGTTGAACAGTCGTGAATTACGGAATCCTTTGATTGCCTTTTTAGCATGGCTGGCATTTTGATGAGCTAATTAAAGGTAATTACACTCTGGAATGCAAAGGTACAGTACTCACTTTGGTGTGGAATCTGTTGCTTCTCGTGCAAGGCAGTGCCTTTGCCATGTACAGGGGCATTTACAGTTAAAACTTCCCTCTGCTGATTAGTCGTGAATTTTGTAAAGTTTAATCGGAAAACGGATCTTGCCTGAAGGCACATGGTACTGCCTTTATGGCTAAATGTATGATCTTACACGGTTTTCAGCTTGCCAATCATAAGTGAAACAAATACTGATTTACATTTTGTGACCTTTAACGTCAGCACTTTGTTTACATTTGGCTCAGCCGTAATAGATCTATAATGGAGTGCAAAGACTCCTCTGTGGGAATAAATCGAAAACGGTGATGCGCGCCCTCTCCTCACTGGTTCTCTCGCAATGTATCCAAAGATTTAGCTTGATGGCATCCCACGAATATCCCCAGCTGAAGAATAGAAAACATATGCACATTTTAACTTTCCATTCATTGCTTACTCTTTGGAATTGTTTCAATGCATTCAAAATGTATGTATGCAATTTGATATCTGTGTAGTGCGAAGATTGCCAGAAGACTGCGAGGGGCTATACTGTTTCAAAGACAAATATATAATCAACAAGCACGCGTAATATGTGGCAAAATGCAGCTAATATATCGGCGGTAGAAGAACAGATTTGAGCATTTGCACATTTTAGTAATTTCTCTTTTTTCTCCACCAAGAAAATATTTTTCCCTTTACAGAACCCTTTTCTCTAACACTCGAAATCCAATAATTTTGAGGATCTTCCTTCACCTTTCCCACTCTGGCAGCCTCTTAATCCAACCACTTAGGTTTTGGCTTAGTAGGAGACGCTTGGGGCGCTTAGAAGAAAAACAACAGAAAAGACTCCCATCAAGAATTACGTGCATCAATAAGCAGCTAAACAGGCATCTTCGTCTATTGTAAGACAGTCCACACCATAATGAACTGATAGTAGTATTGAAATTAGGCAGCTAGAAATTTAAAAAGGCCGGCTTCGAATAATTCTGGGCCAAGCCAGTCTATGCTTGCAAGAGCAAGAACACAGCAAAGTTCTGACGGATGGTAAACCAGAAGGAACACGGACTGCAAAGAGCAAATAATGTGAAAAGTATTGAGCAAGACTAGATTAAGTATCTAGTAACTCACCTGGCAGTTGAGGAGCATGTACAGTGAAGAGCCAGCACACAGACAATGACTAGGGGAAAGAAGTGAGGTCGTTCCACTGCTGTGCAAAACCCGGGGATATACAGAGAAGTCTCTGCAAAAGACAAAACGAGGTGATGAGGATGAGCCAGAAGCTAGCCCCTTGGCAACGTTAGAAGCAATTAGCAGTCAACTACAGAGACCTATTGCGCATTTGCGAGCTGACTGCTCTGGTTCCCCAAGTAGTTCTGAAAGAGGCTGCCTTGTTCTGAGCAGACAAATTAGCCCCTTTATTGAAGTACTTCGGGAAGAAGTCCCAGATTCCTGGAGGGCTTAAATAATACATCTTATTTTAAAGGGAGGGAAGAGCAATCAGCCAAGCAATTATTGTCTGATATCACTTCTAGATGTGTAAGCAACATACTTTGCAGGACTGTTGTTGGAAGGCCTTAAATCTTGGGTAGAATAAAAGGGATTAATTCCTATGAATCAGACTGGATTCCATCAAAAACAAGGCTGCATCACGAACTAGTTGGCAATCTCTGTGCTTATGGCTTGCATTGTCTTTATGCGGACACTACCTTATATTTGCTCTGTCATTTTAAGGCAGTTTTTGACTAGGCCCCTAGAAGTCAATTGTGGAGAAAATTGCAATCATGGTCCATCCCAGTGAATATGCCAAGTGCAACCTATCTCTTACATTCCAGTACTTGGATAAGGATAGAATTTGGTGATAGATGTCTTTAACCACTACAATTCATGATATAGTTGGGCTTAAACAAGGCTGCGTCTTGGCTCTCTTGAAATGTGATATTTTGATATCAGATCTAAAAATAAGACTGGATCTTGTCAATTTACATCTGCCAAAATTGGGAGGAAAATTATTGTCTAATATTCTGTACATGTATTTTTTGGTTATGCTAAACAAAACAAAAGCGGGTTTTTGGCAATTGATTGATAAGTTAGTCCTAAACTAAGAGCTTCAATGCCTGACACTCTGGATAATTTCAACTGGCAAGAAATCACAAGCAACCCCAGTGACTCCTTACATATATGATTATTGTAAAAAATACCTTAGACACATTCCAGGCAAGGGAGCTTAGGAATCACTGGGTCGCTCATGCAGTGTTTAAAATGTCAATTTTGATCAATGCCCACAAGGTAAGCAAACAAGAGGACAACATTTTGAAAGGTCACCAAGCGTACCTAGTTACAACTTTATCGAAGTACATTAAACACAAGCTCATGCTCTACCGGCTTGTTTTTTTTTACCAACTCTAGACTTTCTGCCCAAGTGGCAAATACAGGCTATATACTACACACTGCCTGCAGACTTTGCAACATTCGAAAAGAAACCCTCATGCATGTCATATGTTTGTGTCCATCTCTATATAGAGAACGTAGGAAGCTCTTGTGTAGAAGTTTAAGAAATCTTAGCATGCGGACATGCATACAGGCCATCATGGCAAGAATTGAGCATATATAAATTGAGGGATTTGGTGAATGTTTATGGGCCATTGTTCCGTGATATTATTGAGTATTGATCCCTGATCGGGTATTGGCCTCACGCTGGATCAAATCAATCAATCAGGGGCTTTTAAAGTGTGGCAAATCTCCTGTGAGGGTCTCAAGGTGCTGGGATGGCTGAATGCTTTGTGGTGATCTATTGATTCGACCATCCAGGTCTAGAGTCTTTTCCTGAATTGCTAGAATGATGGGGTGGTCCTGAGGTGCAGAGGAAGGTTGTTCGAGGCTTTGGCTGCCGGGTGTGAGGAGGAGCATATTCCACGGTTGCTTCGGTGGATTCGTGGGGTGTCTGCAAAGAAGATGGTGGCGGCAAGCAGGTTTCTGGTTAGTTGGTTGAAGGTTAAGCATTTTTTTTATGTAAGCTGGTCCTTCGTTGTGCAGGACTTTGTATATCTTGAACTGACATCATTTCCAGATCAGGAGCCAGTGTAGCTCCTTGAGGTGGAGTGTGATGTGGGTACGTCTGGGGAGGTCAAGGATGAGTCTGGCCACTGCAATTTGTATTGCCTGTTATCTCTTCAGGAGGCGTGTGGTGATTCCTACATAAAGAGTGTTCCAATAGGCTAGCCTGCTGATGACCAGGGTCTGTCTGACAGTCCTACTGGTGTTGACCGGAAGCCACCTGAAGATCTTGCAGAGCATGCGTAGGGTGTGGAAGCAGGCAGATAATACTGAGTTTACCTGTTTCTTCATGGAAAGCTAGTTCTCCAAGATGATTCTGAGGTTGCGGGCACAGTCTGTTGGGACGTGGGATGGGCCGAGTTCAGCAGGCCACCATGCATCATTCCAGGGAGAGCTTTTGCTCTCAAAGATGAGGACTTCCATCTTGTCCATGTTGAGCTTGGGACAGTTGTCCTTCATCAAGTCAGCATACATCTGTGGAAGTAAGCTCTGGTGATGGAGGGGTCTGACAATGAAATGATGAGCTGTGTGTCTTCGGCATAGGAGATGATGATGAGCCCATGTTATCTGACAGTGCTGGCCCGGGGGTCATTTACGTGTTGAGGAGGGTTGAGCTGAAGGATGATCCATGGAGGATGCCGCAGATGATCTTTTTGGGTTCAGAGGTGAACAGTGGGAGACTAGTTCTCTGGGTTCTTGCGACGATGTGTGAGGCGATCTATTTGAAGACCTCTCCCTGGATTCCAATGTAGTGGAGTCTGTTGATCAAGAATGTGATAAATCACATCAAAACAAGAGAGATGTTGCTGTGTTTGGGTCAGTGGGTGTTGAGAGCAGTGTTCCAGTCTTAGTTCTTGATGCTGATCCAATTTTCATGTCCTGGTCTGGTGGTAGCGCATGTGCATTGGACCCCGATGGGGATGTAGAACTTGACATGGGTGTGGTCAGTTCGGGAGACTGTTGCAGGGTTTTTAATTCATATCATATGTTGTTAATAGGGATTAGGAGGTGTCCGTAAAACATGGGTTGGTTCCTTTACTTCCTGGGTGAGGCCCAGTCTTCTAAGTTATTGGATGAGTTCTTTTGAGTTGGAAGGGTCAGTGGGGTCTTTCAGGGTGAAGCTCAGGTCTCCAAGTAGAATGTAATTGTGAGGTTCAAGGGTGAGTGGTGCAATAAAATCCATGATGGTTTCGGAGAAGTTGGTGCACGGTCCAGGCAGTCTGAGGATGAGAGTGCTGCTTAGGGTAAAGTTGGCTGTGACGTGCAGCTTGAAAGACAGGTGTTCTGGGTAAGAGCATTAAGTGCCTGTAGAGGTGGTGCAGTTGATGGTATTCTTGTGGACAATGGCAAATCCAGCTTCGGACTTGTGAAGTATGTCCTGCCAGGTGATCTTTTAGCCATGGGGGTTGACTCTGGTGATGTCAGGTTTCTGTGAGGGAAAAGTAAGTCTGGGCCATTGTCATGCCGTAGGTCCCTTATCTCTGTGGCATATTTGGTATATAAACGGGCGCTGAGGAGCATACATGTGAGTAAGGAGTGTTGTGTGGGTAGATGCAAGACTGAGAGCGAGATAGTAGGGTGTTGGGTGCTGTTGGTGTGGCTGCGGTGAGTGTAAGTTGTGGGTATGTGCATGAAAACTTGAAGTAAGTACAATTCTCTAGTAGCAATGCCAGTTTGAGTTCTTTAGTAGGCTCTGACCTGGGTGTTGACATGTTGTTTATATACCCACGACCTTAACTGGCGAGCATGTATGTCACAAAATAATACTCATACTGACCAAAATGCTGTCTCCAGATCTATTTTCCCGATTTAAGTCAGTAGCACTGAATTACTTTGTTATATTAAAAAAGTAGATGCTGTGACCAAATTATTGAATTCCTTTTTTGTTTTTTGCTACTGAGTTGGCCAGTTTGTAAGGATTTCCGCTCAGCAAATATGAGACAAGCCATCAATCCTGCTTATCATTGTTATCTTCCATTGTCTGAAATAACACTCTGCTTGTCTCTTAATTTTGTAAGTATGTGTATGGTGACTATTGGCAATTAGTTTCCTTCGCTTGCTGTAGTATAACAATTTCCTAGCAATTGTGCCTTGTTGACTGATAAGCTCCAGTTCTTTGCGTGACACCCAATAACATATGCCATCCACTTCCACATCTCACTTTTTGGCTAATTCAACTTGAATTCTATTCTTTGCACCCATGATCTTTAGCAGCTGTATTCTTACCACAGTAAGAAACATCATTCTTCATTGACCATGTTACTTAGTATACCCCATGCTTGACATTCTCACTATGTTCTCCTAGAGTTCCTCTCCTAGAATACAGTAGACACTTGTTCTGATGGAGAACTCAAGTAGTAACTGGTAGTGGTGTAGAGATGCCAACAACCCCTTTAAACATGATGGTTTGGAATATATGCAAATTTAGTGTATCACGACGGAAAAACTAGAATATAACCATTACTTTAACTTCATCTCCTGTGTATATACCACACATTTTTGTGCATCGCTACACTATGCACTTTGAAACTATATTGACTGCAGTGAGGCATTAACTACTTGTTTTCATGAACTGTAACTGTATCCATCCTTTTTAAGGCACCAATGCCTACATTTTTACATATAGTGCAGATGCTTAAACTGTTAATAACTCCCACTCACTTATGGTTAGATCTTTTGATGAACCATTGTCCCAAGAGTTCTAGTAAAAAAATTAAATTTCATTGGCAACCATTTATTTTTCTGATTTAAATATAGCTGAGTTTCCTAGGAATACGAGGCAGCCCGATTGTGTTAGATGGAGTATTAGGACATAATATTGAATCATTAATATTGATGTACAGAAATATCAAGTTTTCAATATTGTGACACATTAATATCATGAACCAGAAATATTGAGGACATAAATAGCAATTTTTAGGTAAGCAATATTGTTTACAAGAATATCAATGTTTTTAGTATTGTGTACAAGAAATATCATTTTTTTATTATTTGTATGTGTTTTTCCATTCATATTTTAATTTTATATGTTATATATTGTTTGTATAAATGCTGTTAATCGTTAAATATAGTTTTTCATTTTTGGTTATTGATAATTTTATTTTTAATAGTAATTTATAGTGATGTGGCAGGCTGTGAGGGTTGCAGGGGTATAGGGTGTATAGTTAATTAAGTATAATTAATTTGAATTGATTTTTAATTAATATTAGTTCGTTATTTGAAAATAAAATATATAAGTTGTGTAATTATATTTTTAAGGGATATTTTAGGTGCGGGTTTATTGTTTGTAGGGATACGGTTTGGGAAATAAATTACGTTCTTATTGCTTTATAATTAATTAATTCTTTATTATTAATTAGTTAATTGACAATTATCTAAATTGTGTAAATATTTTATTTTGTGTGTGATATTTTAGGTGTGGGGTATTTTGTTTGTAGAGGGATAAGGTGGGACGTTAATTAAGTAATATTGTATTACTTATACATTAATTGTTATTATGAATTTGTTCATTGGTAATTAAATATGCACATTGTCTAATTAACATATATTTAGTGATATTTTGGTGGTGTGTTTTGGGGTTTGTATGGGTCACATGGTGTGAAGTTAATTAGGTAAGAATTGATTAATTATTAATTAAATATTTAATTGATAATTAATTAGGTAAATTGTTTAATTATTATTTTGTACGTTATCTGTTAGGTGCATGTTGGTATATAGGGTGAGAAGTTGAGTAATAAACAATGATCAATTCTATATTAATGTTTAAATATATGATTAATGTATTATTCATTATGCAAATTGTTTAATAATTATATTTTGGTCTGCTGTGTTCGCAGGGGAATAGGGCAGGAAGATATTCAATTATAATAAATAATAAATATTTAATAATGTATCAATCATTAGTTTATATATGACCTAAAAAAACTGTTTTAATTACAGTTTGATTTTGTGTTGCTATGTTTGTGGGAGTATAAAGTGGGATTTTAATTAAATGATCAAACAATTACAACATTTAAAAATGTTAAATAATTATTACAGCTTTAAATAAGTAATTAATGTTTTTTACATTTATATATATAAATAACTTTCATGTTAACCGTTCGATATCTTTGGTCAATTAATAGAGGTATTAAAATATGTTATGTGTTTGAATTGAAATACTTTTTGTTATTGTTGCTCAGATTAGAGTGGGGCTAGTAAATGTTACCCCTTTGGAGGTCAACCCTTTCCCTACTGTTGCACAGACTGGTGTGGGAATAGTAAAAGATACCCCTCTGGTATCCAGCGCTTTTCCTACTGTTGTAAAAACTGCAGTCGGAATAGTAAATATTACCCCTCCAGAGCCCAATGTTTTCCCTAGTGTTGCATAGCCTGGAGCTGGAATAGTACATTTTGGTTGTATGTTGGAACAACGAGTTCCTCAACAACGACTCCCTAAACAACGTGGTTGCTAGTACACCTGCGTCTCAACCACGATTCATTTTACAAGCATTCCTTCAGCACAAATTTTTATGGTAAAGGAATGCATGGTAAACCCACTCTCTAAAAACTAACCTGAACCCATCCTTTGCCCTAAAAACTACCCTGTACCCCACCACCTCACACCCCCTAAAAACTAACTCGAACCCCCTAACCTCTTATTATCTACCCTGAACCCCTCCCACCCCCTAAAACTAACACAAACCCCTCCCACCCCCTAAAAACTATCAATAATCCCCATCCCCAAAAAACTAACACAAACCACCAACCCCCTAAAAACTAACCTAAACCCCTCCATCCCCTAAAAACGAACATGAACCCCCTTCCACCACTTAAAAACTATTACAAACCCCTCCTACCCCCTAAAAACTAACTTGAACCCCCACCCCATAAAAACTAACTTGACCCCATCCCACCCCTAAAAACTAACTTGAACCCCCTCCCACCCCCAAACACTAACCCAAACCCCCAACCCTCTAAAAATGAACACGAACCTCCGATCCCCATGAACCCCTCCCACCCCCAAAAAACCAACACAAACACCCCCACCTCCGAACCCTTCTTGCCTGTTCCTGTCCGACACTCCTCTGAACTCCGCCCTGCATGAACATTAGACTAACTTAGCTATAACCACGCACATGTGTGGTTAAGGCTAAGTCATTGTTCGTGCAAGTCGTTGTTCGGCTTGCATGACTCCGGAACTCATGGCCCTGGAGTCGTTGTTGAGGATGTTTCTCATAAAATGTACCCCTCCGGAGTCCAACACTTTCTCTACTGTTGCACAGAGTGGAGTGGGTATAGTACATTTTACCGCTCTGTAGTCCAATGTTTTCCCTACTGCTGCACATACTGGAGTAGGAACAGTAAATCTTACCCCTCTGAAGTCCAACTCTTTCTTTCTGTTACACAGACTGGAGTGGAGCTATTAACTTTCACCTATTTGAAGTCTAGCTCTTTCCCTATATTGTTGCACATACTGGAGTGTTAATAATTTGTATATTTTTTACAAAGTTTTGTATTTCTTCATTATTTTTTAAACATATGTAATAATATTATATTTTTCTAATGTTATGTTATTTGTATATCTATTTGTATACATATTTTTTTATTTAATTAATAGTTTTAGGAAATGTGTTTTTAAATGTATTTAGTTTTTTAATTTCTTAATTTTTCAATGTTTTATGTATTTTTATATATAAATGCGTATAACTCTCTATATATAAATATATATAAATATAAATGTATATTTGCATTTTATATTAGGAAATAAATAATAACACAAACAATATAGTTGTTATAGATATACGTATATGAACATACACACATATGTTTTTATGTGTTTATGTTTGCATTAGTATATATTTATTTTTATTATTAAATGCTGCTAAAATGTATTTAATATACATTATATTATAGCTTCGTATTAACATTGTTAAGTTTTACTATTTTAAACTGTGTAATTATACAAGAAAAGATATTTGTGTCATATTTTTAGTGATATTAGTGGAAACTTTATTTTTTATTCGATATGTTTGTACTTACCTGTATAAGTATAAAAAAACGATAGTTTTGTCAATGATATTTTTGACATGATATTTGTGTCACAATATTTACTCAATATTCTGTCACTGATTCATTAGTTGTCAGAAGCATGGCAACATGTACCCCTGCATCAGCCCCTGCTATAGGCATAGGGTCTCTCACACGTTCTTGCACACTCTCAATTATTTATTTTCCTGTTCCTGTGCAATTGCAGGTTCTTGCACCACAGTTCTTGCACCACACTGATGAACAGTGACCTCTGTGGACATCCACATGGATAACCAAAGTCTGGGTTGTTCATGAATCCAAGTTACATTAGTCCTTTTTTCTAGCACTGTCAATTCATTTTCATTAAGATGCCTTTTGAGACATTATGGTGCCGATTCCGATCCTGGAGAAATTTTCCCCGTACAAATCGTATCCGGATTTTTTTCCGTACGAATCGTACAAGTACCGTACAAACTGGCAAGTACGATTCGTATGGGAAAAAATACATACGAATCGCATTGGGAAAATTCCCCGACACGTCCTCGGGTCAGAAAATGTGTCCGACACATCCTCGGACGATTTACCCTACGAATCAGAAAAATGAAGTCCGACCGCGCAAGTACGATCCGTCCCGTCCTTCCAATTGTACAACTGTATGGAAAATACACCGTACGGACCGAACTGCAATAGCAACCATGGAGACATGTGCCCACATATGCGCCGAACCCCCCCAGACCCCGCGGATGTATGTGCCGTACCCCCACCCGTGTATGTACACCCGTGTATGTACGAGTCATACCCCCACCCGTGTATGTACACCTGTGTATGTACGAGTCGTACCCCCACCCGTGTATGTACACCCGTGTATGTACGAGTCGTACCCCCACCCATGTAACCCCCACCCGTGTATGTACACCCGTGTATGTATGAGTCGTACCCCCACCCTACGCGCTGGGGGTACACACCGTACATACACGGGTGGGGGTACGACTCGTACATACACGGGTGTACATACACGGGCGGGGGTTCGACTCGTACATACACGGGTGTACATAAACAGGTGGGGGTTCGACTTGTACATACACGGGTGGGGGTTCAACTCGTACATACACGGGTGTACATACACGGGTGGGGGTTCAGCTCATACATACACGGGTGTACATACACAGGTGGGGGTTCGACTCGTACATACACGGGTGTACATACACGGGTGGGGGTACGACTCGTACATACATGGGTGTACATACACGGGTGGGGGTACGACTCGTACATACACGGGTGTACATACACAGGTGGGGGTTCGACTCGTACATACACAGGTGAGGGTTCGACTCGTACATACACGGGTGTACATACACGGGTGAAGGTTCGACTCGTACATACATGGGTGTACATACACGGGTGGGGGTTCGACTCGTACATACACGGGTGTACATACACGGGTGGGGGTTCGACTCGTACATACACGGGTGTAATGACACGGGTGGGGGTACGACTCGTACATACACGGGTGTACATACACGGATGGGGGTTCGACTCGTACATACATGGGTGTACATACACGGGTAGGGGTACGGCACGTACATCCGCGGGGTCTGGGGGGGTTCGGCGCGTACCGGGCCCCCAATTCCGCTCGCATAGCGCCGTACTTCGCTTTTCCGGCACTTTTTGGGTGCAGTAAAAATATTGCCGTCCGGACTGGTGTCGGTTCGAATCGTACTTCCTTGTTCGTGAAACGGAGCCTGACTGCGTCCCGACGTCACGTCGGCGCTTTCCCGGATCACATTTGTATGTATATTTTCGTCGGTCGGTGTTTTTTACGATTCGTACGGAAATGGTGTTTCCGTGCGAATCGTACTTCCATGTTTGTAATGTTTTTTTACCGGGTACGAGTCGGACGGAGAAAACTCTCCGACCGACGGTTCGTACCCGGTTTTTCCAGGATCGGAATCGGCACCTATATGTTATTGGGTCAATCTTCTCATTTGGTTAGCTGTTGGTTTGGCCGAACATGTGTCAATTTTTGACGTGCTTGCCCCCTTTACCTTTTCTTGTTTTCATTAGCTTTATTTCACATTTTGGGGGTGATCTGAGCTGAGTCCCCCTTCACACACTCCGCTAAGGCTTATTGGCATGTTCGCACGTTAATAATTCTCCAGATGGGGCGCAACCAAAAAGTTCGACGGGGGAGAAAAGTTCTACAGATGCACAAAACGTGTGTTAAGTTGTCTTCCCCGTTGTTGCAGAAGCGGCACAGGGAGGACATATCTGCCTTGTACCTCCGTCCATATTTGTACGCCACCAGGGGGATTAATCCAATGCGTAGTCTCATTAACTGGTGTTTCACTGATGGCTTCATGGAGGATGACAGATAGTGTGGTAGGGTTTTTAGATCATAAAGTCTTGACGCCCAGCTGCCATGTGATAGCTTTTTCACGGGTAATGCATCGTGTTCCACTGAAAATCTCTTTGCTTGTTTGGTCAGAACTTTGGCGGCAACCCCTATGGGCAGCGAGCTCGCCCATAGATCATGAGCTTCTAATGCGACCAAGTAGAATGTTAAAAATGTATTCCAGGAAGTGCTGGGATTATTTAACAGTGACCAGATGCAACTCTTTAGTGTGGAGGCGTGAGCCATTTTGGTTTTTGCACAGTAGGCAATGAATCTTGCTTTCATAATCCAATGTTGGGAGAACAAGCGGAACTCCATACGGATTTGGGCATGAGAGGTCGAATTGGGTAGGTGAAACACTCTGCGGAAACAGGCTGATTGCATTCTGTCCAACCAAGTGAACATTTTGTTTTTAAAAGTAATGGCACCAAAGGCTATTGTAGATAGTAGTTTGGTATCTATCACTCTAATTAACGGGGTGAAGTCTGGAGAATGTAGAACTTTCTTGGTTCGTAGGAAGGCCCCCTCCAGGCTGTGAGCCACACTTTGCATTGCAGCAATTTGCGGACCCGAGCTCCCTCTGTGGTCTATCCAGACTCCAAGATATTTATATGTGGCGACTACCTCTATAGGTTTCCCAGTGATGTACCAGGGGCGCTGTCTTGCTCGACTTCTCGAGACTATCATCACCTTGGTTTTAGAGATATTAATCTTCAGTGCATTAGCTTCACAATATGTTGCAAAGGATTCAAAAAGTTGTGGAAGGCCCACCTGTGTTTGATCAAGGAGAATCATATCATCTGCGTATTGCATTGACTGGATTTTAACAGATGCGAATCTTGAGCTTGAGAGCGGGCCAGCCACATTGGTAAATATGCAAGGTACAAATTAAAGAGTAGAGGGGCCAAAATGCATCCCTGCTTTAGGCCTCTGATGGTCATGATTTTGTTGGTAGTAGACTTTTGTTTTGACCCAAGTATCGGAGTACAGAGCGATAAGGGCATTCAGTAGGGTCTGTGGAATGCCACATTTGAACAATTTCTCCCAGAGCCTGGGACGGACAACATTGTCAAATGCCTTTTGGAAATCGATAAATCCCAAGAACAGCGATTTTCCCTTTGTTCAATCATGTGAGTTAAGCAAACCAAATTGTCCTCAATGTGGCAGCCCTTTTGAAAGCCAGTTTGCATAAAAGGTATTAATTTATGGTCTTCCGCCCAACTGGTCAGTTCTTGTAATAAGACGCTTGCATAGGCCTTCCCATCAACATCAAGGAGTGCAATCATCCGGTAGTTATCGGGATTAGATCGCTGACCTTTTTTGTGGACAGGGACGAGGAAAGAACCTCGCCAAGAGTCAGGAATGGGTCCACCCATTCTGCATGTCTCGTATAGGGGGGCCATTACGCTGCCCACTTGTGAGTCGAAGCTTTATATATCTTTGTTGGTAACCCATTGGGGCCGGGGGCCCCTCCTGGATGCATTCGTTTTATGATGAGGGCAACTTGATTGGGAGCGATCTTGATAGTGGGTGGCGTTCCAGTATGGGGATTGGGGAGGGTAGAGCTATGATAATTACACCAATTATATTTGTCGAGCTCAACGTAAAGAGTTTCAATATAGGCCTCCCAATCAGTAGGGGAGACATTTGTTGCGGTGGATGATTGGCCTGGTCTAGCAGTCTTGTTTACCCAGCTCCAAAATCTCTTTTGATCCTTTGATTTTATAATTGCATGTTCAAATGTCCAGTGCTGTTCTTCTTGTATGCTTTTATATTTGAACCTTGTCTCCTATACTCTTTACGGGTGGTCAATATCTTTTCTCGTAGGGATTTATGGTCTATGGTGGTATGCGTGCATTTACGCAATAAAGTGTTTAATTTGTGTTTAATACTCAGCATCGTGTGCTTGAGGTCGCTGAGGTGGGGTATAGATAAAGAGTAATTATTTAAGCTTTTAACACTGTTTACAGATAGATTTTTTTTAAGGTCCTCCACTACCTGTTCCCACAGTGGTGTCGTCAACTGGCTCCTAAACTTGTGATTCAAGTTTTCCCAAAAATTGACCACCTTCTTTTCAATTGCCTCTTGTTGGTCCAAAGTCCACCGTAGTTTTCTGATAGGCTCCAGTGTTGATTCCTTCCCAATCAGGTAGTTTTTTGGGCGGAAGCTCTGTTTGGATAGAATTTTGCACGTTAAAACGTTATCACATTCCAATGAGGGGGTTACCACAAATTCCTGGACGATTTGGAAATAGGCGACCGAGATCCAAATGTAATCCAAGATGGCCATTCTGAAGGGAGATACATGGGTGTAAGCGGCGGGTGAGTCTGACTCCAGTCTACCATTTAAAATACGGAGCCCTAGTTGGTTTAAGCTTACAGACACCTTTGTCCCTTGATTATCCTTCCGTTGGTACTGGCACTTTATATCAGGGATAGCCCACATTTGATTGTCCAGTGAGGTTAAAAGGGAGGGGTCCAAGCTTGTCTCCATTAGGATGGCATTAAAGTCTCCCATTATTAGCCACATATCATTCGGGAAGTGTTCAAAAAGATCTCTCATGATGGGAAGAATTTTGTTCAAAGTTGTCTCTCGCTTGGGTTTAGAGGGATGTAGATAAATACAACCAAGGATAATAGTTTGTTGTTTGGTGTTATTTTTTCCCAACGGTTGTGACTGAATATTAATGAAAATGTAGTCACCTTGCCCTTCGTAAATTGAGGAGACCTTTAGGGCCAAGGTGTTCTTAAGAGCGATTAATACGCCTCCTGATGCATGACCGCCTACTTGAGATGCAATTGCACAGGATTCATAAACAATGTAGTCCTGCCAGGTGGTAAATTGCAAGGACCAGGTTTCTTGCCGGGCAATAATATCATAGTTTTTTAAAAGAGAGGTTGTTGCTCTTTCGGCATTTTCGTTTGTTAGCCCTCGGATGTTCCAGGAACAGATACTAAGGTGGTGAATAGTATCTTCACTAGTTTTATGTCCACTTGAGCTGTTATGTGCTTCACCCTAAGGCCTGGGAGAGCCAGGACCAGTCTTGAGAATTCTGTGTTTTAGCGCAGATTGGCGGGAGCCTCCTGTTCTGGATGTTGTTATTTGAAGCGGGTTCCTTTTCCACGGCGCTGTTTGAGTAGCTGCTAAGGAGCCATGCAAAACTGAAGTAGGCAGCTGGCTGGTTATATCACTGTTAGCCAAGGTTAGAGTGTTGTGATCCTTTGAGGCATTTGGGACTCTATCCTTTAGAAAGGCAGGGTATTTAGCTTTAGTCATAAGACTTGTCTGAATGCCCCCAATTGTCCAGACGTTCTTTATTCAACAGTAGGGCTGCGGCTATGTCTTTACAGTTGAAAGTTACTGTGTGCTCATCTACATTCTCTGTGTGAAAAAGAAAATCCTGACTGAGTGTGTGAGATTTTTCATTCAACAGATTTATTTAAAAGGTGAGTTATATTTTTAAGAGAGTTATGTAATATAGATTTGACATTTTTATTAGATGTACATATATATATTGGGATAATTTCTATTGTATTTGAACTTTGTTTAAAAAATAGTATGTGCAATAAAATATATATTATTATGTGTCTTGAAAGGTGTAGTTGAATGGTGCTTCTTATTTATTATTAATTGGTTAAATATGCATGAAGAATGTGTATTTGCAAAAATGTTTATTTAAGGTGCAGGTTATTAGGCATGCATATTTCTTCTCAGTAAAAAGGTATAGTTTAATAAAATGGCATTATTATGGATAGTTTGGTCAAATGAGGTACAACTGTGCTGTTTGCAAGATGATCATATAAGGTGTTAATGATTACAATTCTGTTATTAGTTTGTAGAGTTTGTGTGATTTTAGATATCCTCATAAAAAAAGTGTTTTTGATTACTCTTCTTAATTAAGTCTGTTGAGAGGTACAGTTTGATGATGTTGCATATTTCTAGATTTAATTGGCAATATGTAGTTCAAAAGAAAACCACTACATTTTACTCTTTCTGGTATGTAGTAGTTGTCTCCTTAAGTAGATAGTATGTAATGAGTCATGTATTTGTTTAGATTGTATTTATATAGTTGTATCTATATTAATTGAATTAAGGTACCTGATAGATTACAGGAGTGCAAATGTAGTCAATATGTGATTTTATAAGTGCATGAGAAGTGTTTTTGTGGTTCTATAATGTCTAATTTCGCAGTTAGTATGTAGGTAAATGTGCACAATCTATATGTTTCCATAACTCCCTTCAGTCTACTGATTCACTCCTGCAAAAATCCAAGTAGTAGCAATGCAGTTCAGTAATCACAGTGTCAGTCTCTGCCCACTCCTGCTATCATCCTGACAGAAGCATGCCAAAACAGAAGCACTTAGAAACTCACCCTGCTGTCAACTACCAGCACTCTACCTACCAAGTCACTGTCCATGAACTTGTACAATGAGTCAGGCATTAACACACGCAGTGCAACAATCAAATGTGCACAATCTATGCAGGCCCCTAACCTCTTGCAGATTACTGATTCACTCCTGCATTAATCCAGATAGTACTCAGGCAGTGCCCCAATCACACTGTCAGTCTCTGTCCACTCTTGCAATCATCCTGACAGAACCATGTCCTTATCTAATCTCTATGCCGAAATACAAGCACTTATAAACTCATCCTGCTGTCAACTACCAGCACTCTATCTACCGATTCACTGTTGCTGCACTTGTACAATGACTCAGGCATTAAGACACACAGTGCTACAGCGAAATGTGCACAATCTATGCGGTCCCCTAAACCCCTGTAGACTAATGATTCACTCCTGTAATAATTGAGGTAGTACTCATGCAGTGCCCAATGACACTGTCAGTCTCGGTCCACTCTTGCAATCATTCTGAGAGAACCATGTCCTTATTTAATCTCTGTGCTGAAACTCTAGAATGTATAAACTCACCCTGCTGTCAACTACTAGCACTCTACCTACCCAGTCACGGCCCATGCACTTGTACAATGACTCAGGCATTAACAAACGCAGTGCTACAGTCAAATGTGCACAATCTATGCAGGCCCTTAACCCTCTGCAGACTACTGATTCACTCCTGCAATAATCCAGATAGTACTCATGCAGTGCCCCAATCACACTGTCACTCTCTGTCCACTCTTGCAATCATCCAGACAGAACCATGTCCTTATCTAATCTCTGTGCCGAAACAGAAGCACTTATAACCTCACCCTGCTGTCAACTACCAGTACTCTATCTAATCAGTCACTGTCCATGCACTTGTACAATGACTCAGGCATTAACACACGCAGTGCTATAGCCAAATGTGCACAATCTAGGCAGGCCCCTAACCCCTTGCAGACTACTGATTCACTCCTGCAAAAATACAGGTAGTGGCCATGCAGATCAGCAATCACAGTGTCACTCTCTGTCCACACCTCCTATCATCCTGACAGAACCATAACTTTATCTAATCACTATGCAGAAACACAAGCACTTATAAACTCACCATGCTGTCAACTACCAGCACTCTAACTATCCAGTCACTGTCCATGCACGTGTAGAATGCCTCAGGCATTAAGATACACAGTGCTAAAGTAAAATGTGCACAATCTATACAGGCCCCTAGCACCATAAAGACTACTGATTCACTCCTGTAATAATCTAGGTAGTACTCATGCAGTGCCCCAATCACACTGTCACTCTCTGTCCACTCTAGCAATCATCCTGACAGAACCATGTCCTTATCTAATCTCTGTGCCGAAACACAAGCACTTATGAACTCACCCTGGTGTCAACTACTAGCACTCTACCTACTCAGTCACTGTCTATGCACTTGTACAATGGCTCAGGCATGAAGAGACATTGTGCTGCAGTCAAATGTGCACAATCTATGCAGGCTCCTAACCCCCTGCAGACTACTGATTCACTCCTGCAATAATATAAGTAGTACTCATGCAGTGCCCCAATCACACTGTCACTCTCTCACCACTCTTGCAATCATCCAGACAGAACCATGTCTTTATCTAATCTCTGTGCCAAAACACAGGCACTAATAAACTCACCCTGCTGTTAACTACCAGCATTCTACCTACCAAGTCACTATCCATGCACTTGTACAGTGAGTCAGGCATTAACACACGCAGTGCTACAATCAAATGTGCACAATCTATGCAGGCCCCTAACCCTCTGCAGATTACTGATTCACTCATGCAATAATCCAGATAGTGCTCATGCAGTGCCCCAATCACACTACCAGTCTTTGTCCACTCTTGCAATCATCCTGACAGAACTATGTCCTTAACTAATGTCGGTGCCGAAACACAAGCACTTATAAACTCACCCTGCTGTCAACTACCAGCACTCTACCTACCCAGTCACTGTTCATGCGCTTGTACAATGAGTCAGGCATTAACACACGCAGTGCTACAATCAAATGTGCACAATCTATGCAGGCCCCTAACCTCCTACAGATTACTGATTCACTCCTGCATTAATCCAGATAGTACTCGTGCAGTTTCCCCAATCACACTACCAGTCTTTGTCCACCCTTGCAATCATCCTGACAGAACTATGTCCTTATCTAATGTCTGTGCCGAAACACAACCACTTATAAATTCAGCCTGCTGTCAACTACCAGCACTCTACCTACTCAGTCACTATCTATGTACTTGTACAATGACTCGGGCATGAAGCGACACTGTGCTACAGTCAAATGTGCACAATCTATGAAGGCCCCTAACCCCCTTTAGACTACTGATTCACTCCTGTAATAATCTAAGTAGTACTCATGTAGTGGCCCAATCACACTGTTACTCTCTCTCCACTCTTGCAATCATCCTGACAGAACCATGTCGTTATCTAATCTCTATGCCGAAACACAAGCACTAATAAACTCACCCTGATGTCAACTACCAGTACTTTACCTATTCAGCCACTATCCATGCACTTGTACAATGACTCAGGCATGATGAGACACCGTGTTAAAGTCAAATGTGAACAATCTATGCAGGTCCGTAACCCCCTGCAGACTACTGATTCACTACTGTAATAATCTAAGTAGTACCCATGTAGTGTCCCAATCCCACTGTTACTCTCTCTCCACTCTTGCAATCATCCTGACAGAACCATGACCTTATCTAATCTCTGTGCCGAAACACAAGCACTTATAAACTCACCCTGATGTCAACTACCAGTACTTTACCTATTCAGCCACTATCCATGCACTTGTACAATGATTCAGGCATGAAGAGACACTGTGCTACAGTCAAATGTGCACAATCTATGGAGGCCCCTAACCCCCTGTAGACTACTGATTCCATCATGAAATGATCTAGGTAGTACTCATGCAGTGCCTCAATCACACTATCAGTCTTTGTCCAGTCTTGCAATCATCCTGACAGAACTATGTCCTTATCTAATCTCTGTGCCAAAACACAAGCAGTTATAAAAACTCACCCTGTTGTCAAATACCAGCACTCTACCTACTCACTCACTGTCTATGCACTTGTACAATGACTCAGGCATGAAGAGACACTGTGCTGCAGTCAAATGTGCACAATCTATGCAGGCCCCTAACCCCCTGCAGACTACTGATTCACTCCGGCAATAATCTAAGTAGTACTCATGCAGTGCCCCAATCACACTGTCACTCTCTCACCACACTTGCAATCATTCTGACAGAACCATGTCCTTGTCTAATCTCTGTGCTGAAACACAAGCACGTATAAACTCACCCTGCTGTCAACTACCAGCACTCTACCTACTCAGTCACTGTCTATGCACTTATACAATGATTCAGGCATGAAGAGACACTGTGCTACAGTGAAATGTGCACAATCTATGCAGGCCCCTAACCCCCTTCAGACTACTGATTCACTCATGCAATAAACCAGAGAGTACTTATGCAGTGTTCCAATCACACTCTCACTCTCTGTACACTCTTGCAATTATCGTGACAGAACCATGCCCTTATCTAATCTCTGTGCCGAAACACAAGCACTTATAAACTCATCCTGCTGTCAACTACCAGCAGTCTACCTACTCAGTCACTGTCTATGCACTTGTACAATGACTCAGGCATGAAGAGACACTGTGCTGCAGTCAAATATGCACAATCTATGCAGACCCCTAACCCCCTTTAGACTACTGATTCACTCCTGTAATAATGTAAGTAGTACTCATGCAGTGGCCCAATCACACTGTTACTCTCTCTCCACTATTGCAATCATGCTGACAGAACAATGTCCTTATCTAATCTCTATGCCGAAACACAAGCACTTATAAACTCACCCTGCTGTCAACTACCAGTACATTACCTACTCAGCCACTATCTATGCACTTGTACAATGACTCAGGCATGAAGAGACACCCTGTTAAAGTCAAATGAGCACAATCTATGCAGGCCCGTAACCCCCTGCAGACTACTGATTCACTACTGTAATAATCTAAGTAGTACTCATGCAGTGCCCCAATCGCACTGTTACTCTCTCTCCATTCTTGCAATCATCCTGACAGAACCATGACCTTATCTAATCTCTGTGCCGAAATACAAGCACTTATAAACTCACCCTGCTGTCAACTACCAGTACTTCACCTACTCAGTTACTGTCTATGCACTTGTACAAAGATTCAGGCATGAGGAGACACTGTGCTATAGTTAAATGTGAACAATCTATGCAGGCCCATGACCCCCTGTAGACTACAGATTCACTCTTGCAATGATCTAAATAGTACTCATGCAGTGTCCCAATCACACTCTCACTCTCTGTACACTCTTGCAATTATCGTGACAGAACCATGTCCTTATCTAATCTCTGTGCCGAAACACAAGCTCTTATAAACTCACCCTGTTGTCAACTACCAGCACTCTACCTACTCAGTCACTGTTTATGCATTTGTACAATGATTCAGGCATGAAGAGACACTGTGCTACAGTCAAATGTGCACAATCTATGCAGGCCCCTAACCCCCTTCAGACTAATGATTCACTCATGCAATAAACCAGATAGTACTTATGCAGTGTCCCAATCACACTCTCACTCTCTGTGCACTCTTGCAATTATCGTGACAGAACCATGTCCTTATCTAATCTCTGTGCCGAAACACAAGCACGTATAAACTCATCCTGCTGTCAACTACCAGCAGTCTTCCTACTCAGTCACTGTCTATGCACTTGTACTATGACTCAGGCATGAAGAGACACTGTGCTGCAGTCAAATGTGCACAATCTATGCAGACCCCTAACCCCCTTTAGACTACTGATTCACTCCTGTAATAATCTAAGTAGTACTCATGCAGTGGCCCAATCACACTGTTACTCTCTCCACTATTGCAATCAAACTGACCGAACAATGTCCTTATCTAATCTCTATGCCGAAACACAAGCACTTATAAACTCACCCTGCTGTCAACTACCAGTACATTACCTACTCAGCCACTATCTATGCACTTGTACAATGACTCAGGCATGAAGAGACACCCTGTGAAAGTCAAATGTGCACAATCTATGCAGGCCCGTAACCCCCTGCAGACTACTGATTCACTACTGTAATAATCTAAGTAGTACTCATGCAGTGCCCCAATCGCACTGTTACTCTCTCTCCATTCTTGCAATCATCCTGACAGAACCATGACCTTATCTAATCTCTGTGCTGAAATACAAGCACTTATAAACTCACCCTGCTGTCAACTACCAGTACTTTACCTACTCAGTTACTGTCTATGCACTTGTACAAAGATTCAGGCATGAGGAGACACTGTGCTATAGTTAAATGTGAACAATCTATGCAGGCCCATGACCCCCTGTAGACTACAGATTCACTCTTGCAATGATCCAAATAGTACTCATGCAGTGTCCCAATCACACTCTCACTCTCTGTACACTCTTGCAATTATCGTGACAGAACCACGCCCTTATCTAATCTCTGTGCCGAAACACAAGCACTTATAAACTCACCCTGTTGTCAACTACCAGCACTCTACCTACTCAGTCACTGTTTATGCATTTGTACAATGATTCAGGCATGAAGAGACACTGTGCTACAGTCAAATGTGCACAATCTATGCAGGCCCCTAACCCCCTTCAGACTAATGATTCACTCATGCAATAAACCAGATAGTACTTATGCAGTGTCCCAATCACACTCTCACTCTCTGTGCACTCTTGCAATTATCGTGACAGAACCATGTCCTTATCTAATCTCTGTGCCGAAACACAAGCACGTATAAACTCAGCCTGCTGTCAACTACCAGCAGTCTTACTACTCAGTCACTGTCTATGCACTTGTACTATGACTCAGGCATGAAGAGACACTGTGCTGCAGTCAAATGTGCACAATCTATGCAGACCCCTAACCCCCTTTAGACTACTGATTCACTCCTGTAATAATCTAAGTAGTACTCATGCAGTGCCCCAATCACACTGTTACTCTCTCTCCATTCTTGCAATCATCCTGACAGAACAATGAACTTATCTAATCTCTGTGCCGAAACACAAGCACTTATAAACTCACCCTGCTGTCATCTACCAGTACTTTACCTACTCAGTTACTGTCTATGCACTTGTACAATGATTCAGGCATGAAGAGACACTGTGCTATAGTTAAATGTGAACAATCTATGCAGGCCCATAACCCCCTGTAGACTACAGATTCACTCTTGAAATGATCCAAATAGTACTCATGCAGTGTCCCAATCGCACTGTTACTCTCTCTCCATTCTTGTAATCATTCTTACAGAAGCATGTCCTTATCTAATCTCTGTGCCGAAACTCAAGCACTTATAAACTCACCCAGCTGTCAACTACCAACGCTCTACCTACTCAGTCACTGTCTATGCTCTTGTACAATGACTCAGGCATGAAGAGATACTGTGCTACAGTCAAATGTGCACAATCTATGCAGACCCCTAACCCCCTGTAAACTACTGATTCACTCTTGCAATAATCTAGGTAGTACTCATTCAGTGCCGCAATCACACTATCAGTCTTTGTCCAGTCTTGCAATCATTCTGACAGAACTATGTCCTTATCTATTCTCTGTGCTGAAACACAAGAACGTATAAACTCACCCTGTTGTCAATTACCATCACTCTACCTACTCAGTCACTGTCTATGCCCTTGTACAATGACTCAGGCATGAAGAGACACTGTGCTACAGTCAGATGTGCACAATCTATGAAGGTCCCTAACCCCCTGCTGACTACTGATTCACTCCTGCAATAATCTAAGAAGTACTCATGCAGTGCCCCAATCACACTGTCACTCTCTCTCCACTCTTGCAATCATCCTGACAGAACCATCTCCTTATCTAATCTCTGTGCCAAAACTTAAGCACTTATAAACTCACCCTGCTGTCAACTACCAGCAGTGTACCTACTCAGTCTCTGTCTATGCACATGTACAATGACTCAGGCATGAAGAGACACTGTGCCGCAGTCAAATGTACAAAATCTATGCAGGCCCCTAACCCCCTGTAGACTACTGATTACTCTTGCAATAATCTAGGTAGTACTCAAGCAGTGCCCCAATCACACTATCAGTCTTTGTTCAGTATTGCAATCATCCTGACAAAACCATGTCCGTATCTAATCTCTGTGTTGAAACACAAGAACTTATACACTCACCCTGTTGTCAATTACCAGCATTCTACCTACTCAGTCACTGTCTATGCACTTGTACAATGACTCAGGCATGAAGAGACACTGCGTTACAGTCAGATGTGCACAATCTATGCAGGCCCCTAACTCCCTGTCCCTGCAGACTACTGATTCACTCCTGCAATAATCTAAGTAGTACTCAAGCAGTGCCTCAATCACACTGTCACTCTCTCACCACTCTTGCAATCATCCTTACAGAAGCATGTCCTTATTTAATCTCTGTGCCAAAACCTAAGCACTTATAAAATCACCCTGCTGTCAACTACCAACGCTCTACCTACTCAGTCACTGTCCATGCACTTGTGCAATGACTCAGGCATGAAGAGATACTGTGCTACAGTCAAATGTGCACAATCTATGCAGACCCTTAACCCCCTGTAAACTACTGATTCACTCTTGCAATAATCTAGGTAGTACTCATTCAGTGCCGCAATCACACTATCAGTCTTTGTCCAGTCTTGCAATCATCCTGACAGAACTATGTCCTTATTTAATCTCTGTGCCGAGACACAAGTACGTATATACTCACCGTGCTGTCAACTACCAGTATTCTACCTACTCAGTCACTGTCTATGCACTTGTACAATGATTCAGGCATGAAGAGACACTGTGCTACAGTCAGATGTGCACAATCTATGCAGGCCCCTAACCCCCTGCAGACAACTTATTCACTCCTGCAATAATCTAGATAGTACTCATGCAGTGCCCCAATCACACTGTCACTCTCTGTCCACTCTGGCAATTATCCTGACAGAACCATGTCCTTAACTAATCTCTGTAACAAAACACAAGCACTTATAAACTCACCCTGCTGTCAACTAGAAACACTCTACCTACTCAGTCACTGTCTATGCACTTGTACAATGACTCAGGCATGAAGAGACATTGTGCTACAGTCAAATTTGCACAGTCTATGCAGGCCCCTAACCTCCTGCACACTACTGATTCACCCCTGCAATAATCTAAGTAGTACTGATGCAGTGCCCCAATCACACTGTCACTCTCTCACCACTCTTGCAATCATCCTGACAGAACTATGTCCTTATTTAATCTCTGTGCCGAAACACAAGCACTTATAAACTCACCCTGTTGTCAACTACCAGCACTCTACCTACTCAGTAACTGTCTATGCACTTGTACAATGACTCAGGCATGAAGAGACATTGTGCTACAGTCAAATGTGCACAATCTATGCAGGCCTCCAACCCCCTGCAGACTACTGATTCCCTCCTGCAATAATCTAAGTAGTACTCATGCAGTGCCCCAATCCCACTGTCACTCTCTCACCACTCTTGCAATCATCCTGACAGAACCATGTCCTTAACTAATCTCTGTAACAAAACACAAGCACTTATAAACTCACCCTGCTGTCAACTAGAAGCACTCTACCTACTCAGTCACTGTCTATGCACTTGTACAATGACTCAGGCATGAAGAGACATTGTGCCACAGTCAAATGTGCACAGTCTATGCAGGCCCCTAACCTACTGCACACTACTGATTCACCCCTGCAATAATCTAAGTAGTACTGATGCAGTGCCCCAATCACACTGTCACTCTCTCACCACTCTTGCAATCATCCTGACAGAACCATGTCCTTTCTAATATCTGTGCCAAAACACAAGCACTTATAAACTCACCCTGCTGCCAACTCCCAGCCGTGTACCTATTCAGTCACTGTGTATGCACTTGTACAATGATTCAGGCATGAGGAGACACTGTGCTACAGTCAGATGTGCACAATCAATGCAGGCCGCTAACCCCCTGCAGACTACTGATTCACTCCTGCAAAAATCCAGGTCGTACTCATGAAGTGCAGTAATCACACTGTCACTCTCTATGTAGTCTTCTAATTATGCAGCCAGTACCATGTCCTTATCTAATCACTGTGCAAAATCCAATAATTAATTATTTCTCCATTCTCTTTTCATGCAGTACTCTAATTATCCAATCAGTACCTATGTACTCATGCAATGACCCAGGTACCAATACTTACAGTATTACAATCATCTATCCAATATAGATGCAGTCCTCGAAACACATAAACACAACTTATTTACTTATGCAGTCCTATAATTATCCAAGTAGTACCTGTATACTGCAGTAAATGGATTGTGATTTCAAAACAAAGTGTTTAAATGGTTCTTATGTAGAACATGTTTGTTTACTAATACAATAGTATATTTTATAGATTTATTTTAATAATATTATATATATATATTTCTAAACAGATATTGTTCAACATCATTAAAAAAAACTTGCCATGGCTAAAAAAACAGAAAATAGGAAACAGCAAAAAAAGGAGCATTATTTGAAGAAAAGACAACAGCAAGAATTAGATGAACAACAACATGTGTGGAAAAAGAAAAAATCTTGCGGTAAGAGAACAAAAGAATTTATTTAAAAACTTTAAAAGCCTAGAAACAGTGTACACATTGTGTGAAGTACAAAGAATGCCTCAACAACAAATAAGAATAAGAAGAAAAAAGTGAAAATAATGGGAAATCACATTCTGAAGAAATAATGTATGGTAAAAGGAGGAAGAGTCAGTATGAAGAAATTAGAAAGAGAATGTTTTACAATCGAGTTGTCTCTAATTTGTTGAAAGATGTGAAGAAATATAAAAGAAGATCAGTATTTTATAAAAAGAAGAAACTGATTGAAACTATTGTTGAGAAGGCTTATCTATTAAAAAGGAAATTATTTATTTTAGTTCGATCACTTGATAATCCAATACATTTTATAAAGGCCAAAAGTAAGAAGAATAGACTAATAAACAGAAGTAACTTTTGTGATATTTTTTTGGGTGAATGGAAACACAGTTCAAGCTCAGAGCCTTTTTGTAATGAAGAGAGTTATTTTCAAACCAATACATTAGTGCTTGCAGTTGATACCAGTGGTCGAGCTTATGAGGTTTGAAATGGTTGTCCAACTGAGAAAGAGAAGATCGTTCCCAGAAATGTAGAAGAAGTGATATTTGATGAAGTTCTAGGGAGACGTTCTAAAGCTCCAGTGTATACTTGGGATTGTAGTAGTATTTGTAGTATACAACAGGGATCTATTGATATTTTTTGCAATTTCTTACGAGAGTATAGTAAAAAAAAAGTGTTAAACAAAAGATTAAGATGTTGCAAGGACTAGATACTTGCAGAGTGAGAAAAAATACTGGTTTGCAAGGTCATTCACTGGCTTGTCTTTCAAGAAAAGTATGTCAAAGTGTTTTTCATCATTTTAGAATGTTAGCAGTACATCATTCTCAAATGCAGAAGTTAGTGAGAAGATTATATTATGCAAAAAGTCCGGCAATAATTTTAAATGACTTAAACAGTGCTCTTTTGCATGGAACAGTATTAGATGTTAAAAAAGTTTGTGATGAAATAAAGTTTTGCTACTTTGGTCCTGAAGAAGACAGTGGACAAAGTGAGACATTGATAGAAGTAGGTGTTGAAGAAAATGTGGAAAATAGTAGTACAGAGAAGTTTGAAGAAGAAATTACAAAGTTTAAGTTAATTTCGTGTGAAAGACCAAATTACACTTGTATTTGTTGCCGATGAACTCACTATAGAAATCAGACTAGGACTGTTGATCTGTATTTAAAAAGTGAAAGAGAAAATAATGATAAATGGAAGAAATTTGCAACTTATTTGTTGGTAGAGGATTGCTTTGATTTGGGTACTGATCAGCGTATTTATAAATATTCTTATAGCAAATTAAATGATTATAAATGCCTGCTAGAGCTGTCCATAATAATCTAGAGTTAGTAACTATTCCTCCAGAACTGGTAGATTTAAACACGTATGAGTCTATTCTGATTCAATGTGTGCACCCATTTCAGGCTATTGTTCACATGGAGCCTAAAATAGGTAAATTGCCTCCTACAGATTTACAGTGAGGATTAAAAGGAAGAGTTGTATATTTACCTCTAGATTTAAAGAAAAATATTAAAACTATTGGTGTAGAAAACGTAAAAAAGTGAACCACTAGTTATTCTAGTTAATGGTGTTCCTACTAAGGGGTCGATTCCGATTCCATTTGGAAATCGAACCGACCGACACAGACCGGTAACAGAGTCCGACCGACACGTACAGGCACCGTACGACCCGTGTAGTACGATGCAACGCCCGTGACATACAACCGACATATACGAAATACAAGCCGTACGACCGAGCCGTAGGGAAACCAGTGATTCACCCGGAAACAGGACACCATTCGCACCGATCGACACGCACCAGGAATTAACCCGAACGACACATACCTGCGATGTCCGACTCGCGCAGTACGATGCAATGCCGACTCGCACGGAGCTCATGCCGCATGACCGACACGCACAGAAAACAGGGACCTGAAGCAATAGAGATCTCCGCGACCGACGCGTATGAAACACAGAATAAAGTCAGCGTGAAAGACCCGGAGAAGCCCACACGAGCCAATATCAGCATCCGTCTCGGTCAGAAGAATGTTTCCTTCATGCCTAAAAACCCCAAAGGAAAAAATGCAAAAAAAGGACCAAGCAATGACAAAGTCAATAAATATTTTTTTTTAAACTTGGAACAAAGACACACCCACAACTCCACTTATATAAAGGCCACAAATCACTACCATGATCCTTTGCAAATTCAAGAGAACAGCCAGCAGAGAACACCATCAGACAGCAACCACAGACACACTTACAACTCATACACTTTACAAAGAATACTGAGGGTCTAATGTTCCGTATACACACAACACTAACAAACTAAGCAAGTTAAGACCTCAAAACAAACCTCAGTGAGTAGCTTAACAAAAAGTATAATTCCCATCACCCACCAATGGTGGCTTATCATCATCTGGGAATTCAGGACTGAGCCGAGAAGACCAACCACTCTGATGGTAATGGTGGTCATACAGTTGTCCCAGAAGTGAGAACAAACGGTGGGGTGATGGTTGCAGTGCAAGAGATAAACAAAAAGTGCTATTAAAAATGGCTATCCAGATGCTATAAATTTTATTCTGGCGCTATCGTGATGCCATTAATAAAACCTGTGCATAAACAGCTTAACAGATAACTGTCGGATCGATGGTCTACATGTTTCGGCTACTGGACATTGAGTCCAAGCTCTCATCAGGACCCTAATACGCTACTGCAAAAAGTGTTAAACAATACAAACAAGAAAAATAGAGATATCCACCAATTTGGTATACCATACAACCTGGTCTGCTCTGTATGTCCCTATGGAACTGTTACAGGTTAGGAACCTAAATGTGAATCAAACGAAAAGAGGTTCAGCTAGATGTTTAGTGGCAATACAGAACATATGTGTTAAAAACATTGTATGTATTATTATTTGTCATAATCATAGTGTTACATGACCTGAAGTTAAGTTAGTACTTAAACTGTGCACTTACCCGGAAGATTATGGGTACGCACCTCACCTCGCCTGGCATCTGCTCAGGATATTGAGGCACCGCTCTACAAAAGGGAATTTCAGGTATACTATTTAGTATTAATCCCAGTGAACATGACATGTTCAGTGCACCAGAACTACCAGAAATAATCATGGGAGCGTTAAGCTAGACAAGTGTAAAAACACGGCAGAGTGTTGGTCTTAAAAACAATACAAGAGGGACACCTTTCTGTCGGATTTTCCGATATAAAACAATTACCGCATCTCAACGCCAGGAACAACCGTGTTTGTCTGTGTATGTTGGGTAAAGCACTGTTGCATATCATAAAGAAGCAGAAACTGTCTTAACTTGTGCAAATCTGGAATAGATTTGCTGTTTATCAAGGCCCTTAGGCATAGATTTAGGAGAGCCTACTCCAATCTCAGGAAAACCGGGTCGAGATACTCAAGAAAACATGTATCACAAGAGGTTGCAGAAACGCCCTGGTATTAACGCGCAAATGCGCGAGGTGACGATGTTGCGAATAATCGAGAATTTGGGAGTCAAAGATTGCAGCACTCACCTGTCCGTCGGTACCCCGCTCTGTCTTCCGAGCTAGAAGGGGAGGTACCCGACGGACTTCACACGCTCCGTAATATCGCGTGAATGTGCGTCGAGACGTCACGACGTAGAGAGCACTTCCGTGTCAGTATCAAAAAACGTGTTAAGGGCAAACCAGCGTAATGCTGAAAGTAGCTGGGAAATGTAGTTTCGTGTGGCCAAGATAGATTTTACGTAATTTTACTCGAACAGTGAGCAACAGTCAGTGGTGAGTTTTGAAATCTAAACTTGCATTCAGAATAATGTTAAAGCACCCAAGCCAGAAATAGGTGACAAAGAATGTAAAAGATAAAGGCGCACCCATCATGAAAATAGGTGACCACAGAAGTTGTGAATAGTAGGCAACTGGACGGCTACTCAAAAGGATGAAATACTGAATAGTCCCAATAAACAACGGAAATAATTCTACTACACTTATGTACATATCATAATTACAGATAAAGTGTAATACTGAGTGCCTGTTGTGATCTGACATAGACGGATGTGAGACGCAGAGACAGATGGAGGGTCAGATGTCTCGTCTCTCTAAAGTGACGACCACGGAATTTCGTCGTTCAGGCCAGAAGTGTCACTTCTAAGTTTGAAAACCCACTTCTGTTCTTTTTGGAACAGGAATTTGGTGATATCTGTGACATGTGTTGGAATAAACGGTTGTTCTAAGACCAGCCATCTCAAGTCTTCTGGTTTGTGTTTTAGTGACAGGAAATGATTGGTAAGTTTTGTGGCCTGTTTGTTCCGTCTAATTGTGCTCTTATGCTCATTTATGCGTGTCTTCACCTTGCGTGTGGTCATACCCACGTAGCGCAAGGAGCAGGGACAAGTAATTAGATATATAACCTTGTCTGTGTTGCAATTGGTGTGTTTCTTGAGGACCCAGGGGATGCCAGTACCTATATCAATCATCTTAGTGGCCTGTGTCTGTGGACATGCTGCACATTGGCCACATGGGAAGTGACCCTGGACCGGTGGCAGATCCCATAAGGTATTGATGTTAGTTGGGACTTTGCATTTCGGTCTAGTGTGAACAAGACTATCTCTGAGATTGGTACCTCTTTTAAAAGAGAAAAGAGGATAAGGCAAATTCTCATTACCTATGTTTAAGACCCGCCAGTGTTTTCGCACCGTTTTCTGTACTTGGTTAGACCAAGTACTAAAAGTGTTGACAAACGTCATTCTAGACAATGGAGGCTTAGGCACGGGAGGTTCTATTAGAGCTCCTCGGTTGTTGTTCGAGGCTCTTTTCCAAGCCCTTTTCACTAGACGCTTCGGATATTGTCTGTCTCTCAGTTTACTGGAGAGGTCTTCTGCATGTTGATTAAAAGTGCTGATATCGGAACAGTTTCTGCGAATACGCAGAAACTGTCCAACTGGCAGATTTTCCCGAAGGGATCTGGGATGATGGCTGTTGAAGCTCAAAAGTGAGTTCTTAGAGAGGGGTTTTCTGTAAAGTTCACTACCAAGTGTGCCCTCATTCGGAAAGATCGCTATATCTAGGAAAGGCAAACGATTTTTATCTGAGAACACTGTGAACCGCAGGTAGTTGTTCCTCGAGTTCAACCAAGCATGAAAATCAAGGAGTGATGACAGAGAACCTTGCCAGACCACCAGAATATCGTCAATATACCTCTTCCATACTTTTATCTGATCTCGAAATGGATTAGTCTGAATGAGGATATTGCTCTGCTCAAAGAGATGGACATACAGGTTAGCCAGGCTGGGAGCAAAAATGCTCCCCATAGATGTGCCCGAGACTTGAAGGTATATAGTCTCCTCGAATTTGAAAAAGTTTTCCATCATAGCCAGCCTGGCCAAGTCCATGATGAAATGCACCGGTGTTATTGAGTCCAAATCTCTTGTGTCCAATAAGCTCTCAATGGCTTGTAAAGTTTCTATTTGTGGGATCGAGGTATACAAAGATTCCACATCAAAACTGACTAGGAGATCGGTTGCTACATCATAGCTGATGTCAGGAAGCAAACGTAGGACATCCTTGGTGTCTTGCAAATAAGTTGGCATTTCCTTGACAAGTGGACGGAGGAAAAAGTCAACAAAAGTTGAGAGAGGTTCCAAAAGGGAACCTATCCCAGAGATGATAGGTCGTCCTGGGGTGGGTGTTTGGTTCTTATGTATTTTTGGTAATACATAGAAATGTGGCATCACAGGGTGTGTAGGTGTCAGGAAGCGAGCTTCCTGCTCTGTGATCCAACCAGCTGTTTTCGCATCCTCAACCAGGGCGAGAATTTCTCTGGTGAGTCTAGGGGTGGGATCTTCAGTCAAACGTTTATATGATCTAGGGTCATCAAGTTGTCTTAGACATTCCCTGCGATAGTCCTCAGTATCTAGAATGACAATAGCCCCGCCCTTATCGGCCGGTTTGATAATGATGGATTCATCATTGGCCAGCGTAGTGAGGGCTTGCTTTTCGCTCTTACAGAGATTGTGGTAGATTTTGTCTTTTCTAGACCCTAGACCAGTGATGTCATGAATAACCGCTTGTTCAAACACTTTAACTCGATCAGGTATTAAGTGAGTTGGAGGGTTGAACGTGGATGGTAATTTGAGGCCTGTGTTCTTATCAGAAGAGTCATCTGGAGATGTAGTAAGTTCCCTATCTTTGAAGAAGAAATGTAAACGGATTTTCCGAAAGAATTTGGCCATTTCAACTCTAAGTTGGAACAAATCTCCCTTATTGGTTGGGACATAGCCCAAACCTTTGTTTAAGACCTGTAGTTCAAGAGATGTTAGAGTTCTAGTACTCAAATTCACGACTAGATCGTTGTGTCCTTGCTGGTCCCTGGTTGTGGTTGTGGTTGCCCTTTCCTGCTGCGGGTGTTGGGCAGTTGTTGGTCCATCTGCCAATGTACCTGCGGCTGCCCTCTCCTTTTGCCTCTGCTTCGTCCACGACCTGCCCCTAAAAAAGGCATTTGTCCAGGGAATGAAGGAGGTGGTGCTGCAAAAGGGGGAATGTGTTGGGTAAAGGGGGGAATTTGATACACCCAAGGAACTGGTGGCCACCATGGTCCTCCTGATTGATAAGGATTTGGCATGCCTCGTCTTTGGTAAGGACGAGACTGTTGTCCTCCTCCTCTCCTAGGTGGTTGCACATTATTTTCAGTCTCTGAGTCAGTGGAGTAAACATCAGATCCTGACGAGGAGTAGTTAGAACCATATCTTCTCCCTTTCTTGTTAAACTGTGGTGGAACATATTGCTCACTAGTGTAGGGATAGACCTTCTCCAGAGAGAAGCGTGCCAGGTCTTTCTTAAACTTCTCTATTTTCGTCAAAAGGATTGTGTCTTTGTGTTCCTTATTGGATTTATTTGTTTCTTCTAGATTCCGTTTAAAGATGGCACTAGATATAGTGGTCTTAATCTGGCCTTCGAGTGTCTGTATTTCAATAAGGATGGCGTCCGCCACCCTTTTGGCCGTGTTTATGATGAGGATCAACCAATCGCGTGTGCAACGCCACGCGATTAGTGACCAGTCTTTCAAGAAAGCTTTATCAGAAAGAAACAGTCTAGGGGCATTGGTCACTATTAAGCCCATCGGGGCACTATTACTTCTTAGATATTCGGTCATTATCTCACCATGGATGAAGGTACGAGAATGAGAGTTCTTAAGATTTAGTAGTGACTGCCAATCATCTTGTGTGGTGTTTGTGACTGAAGATAAAGAATCTAGAATGCTAGGGTTAGTGCTTAGTATGGATTGTAGCACGTCTTCATTGAAAGATAGACCAGTGAACTCTGCCATGATGTGACACTGTCGTATAGCAATGAATCAAACTCTCCTGGGATATGGAGAGTATGTAAAAAAAGAGGGACCCGCAGCCGTAGCTGCTCAAATACTCAATACAGAAAATTCTCACAAGGTGTGAAAGTGGGGGAGGGTCCAAGGGACAGTTTAAAGACCTGCTACAGTATAAATCCCCTAATCCACATATACTTTACAAAGCATACTGAGGGTCTAATGTTCCGTATACACACAGCACTAACAAACTAAGCAAGTTAAGACCTCAAAACAAACCTCAGTGAGTAGCTTAACAAAAAGTATAATTCCCATCACCCACCAATGGTGGCTTATCATCATCTGGGAATTCAGGACTGAGCTGAGAAGACCAACCACTCTGATGGTAATGGTGGTCATTCAGTTCTCCCAGAAGTGAGAACAAACGGTGGGGTGATGGTTGCAGTGCAAGAGATAAACAAAAAGTGATATTAAAAATGGCTATCCAGATGCTATAAATTTTATTCTGGCGCTATCGTGATGCCATTAATAAAACCTGTGCGTAAACAGCTTAACAGATAACTGTCGGATCGATGGTCTACATGTTTCGGCTACTGGACATTGAGTCCAAGCTCTCATCAGGACCCTAATACGCTACTGCAAAAAGTGTTAAACAATACAAACAAGAAAAATAGAGATATCCACCAATTTTGTATACCATACAACCTGGTCTGCTCTGTATGTCCCTATGGAACTGTTACAGGTTAGGAACCTAAATGTGAATCAAACGAAAAGAGGTTCAGCTAGATGTTTAGTGGCAATACAGAACATATGTGTTAAAAACATTGTATGTATTATTATTTGTCATAATCATAGTGTTACATAACCTGAAGTTAAGTTAGTACTTAAACTGTGCACTTACCTGGAAGATTATGGGTATGCACCTCACCTCGCCTGGCATCTGCTCAGGATATTGAGGCACCGCTCTACAAAAGGGAATTTCAGGTATACTATTTAGTATTAATCCCAGTGAACATGACATGTTCAGTGCACCAGAACTACCAGAAATAATCATGGGAGCGTTAAGCTAGACAAGTGTAAAAACACGGCAGAGTGTTGGTCTTAAAAACAGTACAAGAGGGACACCTTTCTGTCGGATTTTCCGATATAAAACAATTACCGCATCTCAACGCCAGGAACAACCGTGTTTGTCCGTGTATGTTGGGTAAAACACTGTTGCATATCATAAAGAAGCAGAAACTGTCTTAACTTGTGCAAATCTGGAATAGATTTGCTGTTTATCAAGGCCCTTAGGCATAGATTTAGGAGAGCCTACTCCAATCTCAGGAAAACCGGGTCGAGATACTCAAGAAAACATGTATCACAAGAGGTTGCAGAAACACGCTGGTATTAACGCGCAAATGCGCGAGGTGACGATGTTGCGAATAATCGAGAATTTGGGAGTCAAAGATTGCAGCACTCACCTGTCCGTCGGTACCCCGCTCTGTCTTCCGAGCTAGAAGGGGAGGTACCCGACGGACTTCACACGCTCCGTAATATCGCGTGAATGTGCGTCGAGACGTCACGACGTAGAGAGCACTTCCGTGTCAGTATCACAAAACGTGTTAAGGGCAAACCAGCGTAATACTGAAAGTAGCTGGGAAATGTAGTTTCCCAGCTACCCAATCCGGCCGATAAGGGCGGGGCTATTGTCATTCTAGATACTGAGGACTATCGCAGGGAATGTCTAAGACAACTTGATGACCCTAGGTCATATAAACGTTTGACTGAAGATCCCACCCCTAGACTCACCAGAGAAATTCTCGCCCTGGTTGAGGATGCGAAAACAGCTGGTTGGATCACAGAGCAGTAAGCTCGCTTCCTGACACCTACACACCCTGTGATGCCACATTTCTATGTATTACCAAAAATACATAAGAACCAAACACCCACCCCAGGACGACCTATCATCTCTGGGATAGGTTCCCTTTTGGAACCTCTCTCAACTTTTGCTGACTTTTTCCTCCGTCCACTTGTCAAGGAAATGCCAACTTATTTGCAAGACACCAAGGATGTCCTACGTTTGCTTCCTGACATCAGCTATGATGTAGCAACCGATCTCCTAGTCAGTTTTGATGTGGAATCTTTGTATACCTCGATCCCACAAATAGAAACTTTACAAGCCATTGAGAGCTTATTGGACACAAGAGATTTGGACTCAATAACACCGGTGCATTTCATCATGGACTTGGCCAGGCTGGCTATGATGGAAAACTTTTTCAAATTCGAGGAGACTATATACCTTCAAGTCTCGGGCACATCTATGGGGAGCATTTTTGCTCCCAGCCTGGCTAACCTGTATGTCCATCTCTTTGAGCAGAGCAATATCCTCATTCAGACTAATCCATTTCGAGATCAGATAAAAGTATGGAAGAGGTATATTGACGATATTCTGGTGGTCTGGCAAGGTTCTCTGTCATCACTCCTTGATTTTCATGCTTGGTTAAACTCGAGGAACAACTACCTGCGGTTCACAGTGTTCTCAGATAAAAATCGTTTGCCTTTCCTAGATATAGTGATCTTTCCGAATGAGGGCACACTTGGTAGTGAACTTTACAGAAAACCCCTCTCTAAGAACTCACTTTTGAGCTTCAACAGCCATCATCCCAGATCCCTTCGGGAAAATCTGCCAGTTGGACAGTTTCTGCGTATTCGCAGAAACTGTTCCGATATCAGCACTTTTAATCAACATGCAGAAGACCTCTCCAGTCAACTGAGAGACAGACAATATCCGAAGCGTCTAGTGAAAAGGGCTTGGAAAAGAGCCTCGAACAACAACTGAGGAGCTCTAATAGAACCTCCCGTGCCTAAGCCTCCATTGTCTAGAATGACGTTTGTCAACACTTTTAGTACTTGGTCTAACCAAGTACAGAAAACGGTGCGAAAACACTGGCGGGTCTTAAACATAGGTAATGAGAATTTGCCTTATCCTCTTTTCTCTTTTAAAAGAGGTACCAATCTCAGAGATAGTCTTGTTCACACTAGACCGAAATGCAAAGTCCCAACTAACATCAATACCTTATGGGATCTGCCACCGGTCCAGGGTCACTTCCCATGTGGCCAATGTGCAGCATGTCCACAGACACAGGCCACTAAGATGATTGATATAGGTACTGGCATCCCCTGGGTCCTCAAGAAACACACCAATTGCAACACAGACAAGGTTATATATCTAATTACTTGTCCCTGCTCCTTGCGCTATGTGGGTATAACCACACGCAAGGTGAAGACACGCATAAATGAGCATAAGAGCACAATTAGATGGAACAAACAGGCCACAAAACTTACCAATCATTTCCTGTCACTAAAACACAAACCAGAAGACTTGAGATGGCTGGTCTTAGAACAACCGTTTATTCCAACACATGTCACAGATATCACCAAATTCCTGTTCCAAAAAGAACAGAAGTGGGTTTTCAAACTTAGAAGTGACACTTCTGGCCTGAACGACGAAATTCCGTGGTCGTCACTTTAGAGAGACGAGACATCTGACCCTCCATCTGTCTCTGCGTCTCACATCCGTCTATGTCAGATCACAACAGGCACTCAGTATTACACTTTATCTGTAATTATGATATGTACATAAGTGTAGTAGAATTATTTCCGTTGTTTATTGGGACTATTCAGTATTTCGTCCAGTTGCCTACTATTCACAACTTCTGTGGTCACCTATTTTCATGATGGGTGCGCCTTTATCTTTTACATTCTTTGTCACCTATTTCTGGCTTGGGTGCTTTAACATTATTCTGAATGCAAGTTTAGATTTCAAAACTCACCACTGACTGTTGCTCACTGTTCGAGTAAAATTACGTAAAATCTATCTTGGCCACACGAAACTACATTTCCCAGCTACTTTCAGTATTAAGCTGGTTTGCCCTTAACACGTTTTGTGATACTGACACAGAAGTGCTCTCTACGTCGTGACGTCTCGACGCACATTCACGCGATATTACGGAGCGTGTGAAGTCCGTCGGGTACCTCCCCATCTAGCTCGGAAGACAGAGCGGGGTACCGACGGACAGGTGAGTGCTGCAATCTTTGACTCCCAAATTCTCGATTATTCGCAACATCGTCACCTCGCGCATTTGCGCGTTAATACCAGCGCGTTTCTGCAACCTCTTGTGATACATGTTTTCTTGAGTATCTCGACCCGGTTTTCCTGAGATTGGAGTAGGCTCTCCTAAATCTATGCCTAAGGGCCTTGATAAACAGCAAATCTATTCCAGATTTGCACAAGTTAAGACAGTTTCTGCTTCTTTATGATATGCAACAGTGTTTTACACAACATACACGGACAAACACGGTTGTTCCTGGCGTTGAGATGCGGTAATTGTTTTATATCGGAAAATCCGACAGAAAGGTGTCCCTCTTGTACTGTTTTTAAGACCAACACTCTGCCGTGTTTTTACACTTGTCTAGCTTAACGCTCCCATGATTATTTCTGGTAGTTCTGGTGCACTGAACATGTCATGTTCACTGGGATTAATACTAAATAGTATACCTGAAATTCCCTTTTGTAGAGCGGTGCCTCAATATCCTGAGCAGATGCCAGGCGAGGTGAGGTGCGTACCCATAATCTTCCAGGTAAGTGCACAGTTTAAGTACTAACTTAACTTCAGGTCATGTAACACTATGATTATGACAAATAATAATACATACAATGTTTTTAACACATATGTTCTGTATTGCCACTAAACATCTAGCTGAACCTCTTTTCGTTTGATTCACATTTAGGTTCCTAACCTGTAACAGTTCCATAGGGACATACAGAGCAGACCAGGTTGTATGGTATACCAAATTGGTGGATATCTCTATTTTTCTTGTTTGTATTGTTTAACACTTTTTGCAGTAGCGTATTAGGGTCCGGATGAGAGCTTGGACTCAATGTCCAGTAGCCGAAACATGTAGACCATCGATCCGACAGTTATCTGTTAAGCTGTTTACGCACAGGTTTTATTAATGGCATCACGATAGCGCCAGAATAACATTTATAGCATCTGGATAGCCATTTTTAATAGCACTTTTTGTTTATCTCTTGCACTGCAACCATCACCCCACCGTTTGTTCTCACTTCTGGGACAACTGAATGACCACCATTACCATCAGAGTGGTTGGTCTTCTCAGCTCAGTCCTGAATTCCCAGATGATGATAAGCCACCATTGGTGGGTGATGGGAATTATACTTTTTGTTAAGCTACTCACTGAGGTTTGTTTTGAGGTCTTAACTTGCTTAGTTTGTTAGTGTTGTGTGTATACGGAACATTAGACCCTCAGTATTCTTTGTAAAGTATATGTGGATTAGGGGATTTATACTGTAGCAGGTCTTTAAACTGTCCCTTGGACCCTCCCCCACTTTCACACCTTGTGAGAATTTTCTGTATTGAGTATTTGAGCAGCTACGGCTGCGGGTCCCTCTTTTTTTACATACTCTCCATATCCCAGGAGAGTTTGATTCATTGCTATACGACAGTGTCACATCATGGCAGAGTTCACTGGTCTATCTTTCAATGAAGACGTGCTACAATCCATACTAAGCACTAACCCTAGCATTCTAGATTCTTTATCTTCAGTCACAAACACCACACAAGATGATTGGCAGTCACTACTAAATCTTAAGAACTCTCATTCTCGTACCTTCATCCATGGTGCGATAATGACCGAATACCTAAGAAGTAATAGTGCCCCGATGGGCTTAATAGTGACCAATGCCCCTAGACTGTTTCTTTCTGATAAAGCTTTCTTGAAAGACTGGTCACTAATCACGTGGCGTTGCACACGCGATTGGTTGATCCTCATCATAAACACGGCCAAAAGGGTGGCGGACGCCATCCTTATTGAAATACAGACACTCGAAGGCCAGATTAAGACCACTATATCTAGTGCCATCTTTAAACGGAATCTAGAAGAAACAAATAAATCCAATAAGGAACACAAAGACACGATCCTTTTGACGAAAATAGAGAAGTTTAAGAAAGACCTGGCACACTTCTCTCTGGAGAAGGTCTATCCCTACACTAGTGAGCAATATGTTCCACCACAGTTTAACAAGAAAGGGAGAAGATATGGTTCTAACTACTCCTCGTCAGGATCTGATGTTTACTCCACTGACTCAAAGACTGAAAATAATGTGCAACCACCTAGGAGAGGAGGAGGACAACAGTCTCGTCCTTACCAAAAACGAGGCATGCCAAATCCTTATCAATCAGGAGGACCATGGTGGCCACCAGTTCCTTGGGGGTATCAAATTCCCCCCTTTACCCAACACATTCCCCCTTTTGCAGCACCACCTCCTTCATTCCCCGGACAAATGCCTTTTTTAGGGGCAGGTCGTGGACGAAGCAGAGGCAAAAGGAGAGGGCAGCCGCAGGTACATTGGCAGATGGACCAACAACTGCCCAACACCCGCAGCAGGAAAGGGCAACCACAAGCACAACCAGGGACCAGCACGGACACAACGATCTAGTCGTGAATTTGAGTACTAGAACTCTAACATCTCTTGAACTACAGGTCTTAAACAAAGGTTTGGGCTATGCCCCAACCAATAAGGGAGATTTGTTCCAACTTAGAGTTGAAATGGCCAAATTCTTTCGGAAAATCCGTTTACATTTCTTCTTCAAAGATAGGGAACTTACTACATCTCCAGATGACTCTTCTGATAAGAACACAGGCCTCAAATTACCATCCACGTTCAACCCTCCAACTCACTTAATACCTGATCGAGTTAAAGTGTTTGAACAAGCGGTTATTCATGACATCACTGGTCTAGGGTCTAGAAAAGACAAAATCTACCACAATCTCTGTAAGAGCAAAAAGCAAGCCCTCACTACGCTGGCCAATGATGAATCCATCATTATCAAACCGGCCGATAAGGGCGGGGCTATTGTCATTCTAGATACTGAGGACTTTCGCAGGGAACGTCTAAGACAACTTGATGACCCTAGGTCATATAAACGTTTGACTGAAGATCCCACCCCTAGACTCACCAGAGAAATTCTCGCCCTGGTTGAGGATGCGAAAACAGCTGGTTGGATCACAGAGCAGGAAGCTCGCTTCCTGACACCTACACACCCTGTGATGCCACATTTCTATGTATTACCAAAAATACAGAAGAACCAAACACCCACCCCAGGACGACCTATCATCTCTGGGATAGGTTCCCTTTTGGAACCTCTCTCAACTTTTGTTGACTTTTTCCTCCGTCCACTTGTCAAGGAAATGCCAACTTATTTGCAAGACACCAAGGATGTCCTACGTTTGCTTCCTGACATCAGCTATGATGTAGCAACCGATCTCCTAGTCAGTTTTGATGTGGAATCTTTGTATACCTCGATCCCACAAATAGAAACTTTACAAGCCATTGAGAGCTTATTGGACACAAGAGATTTGGACTCAATAACACCGGTGCATTTCATCATGGACTTGGCCAGGCTGGCTATGATGGAAAACTTTTTCAAATTCGAGGAGACTGTATACCTTCAAGTCTCGGACACATCTATGGGGAGCATTTTTGCTCCCAGCCTGGCTAACCTGTATGTCCATCTCTTTGAGCAGAGCAATATCCTCATTCAGACTAATCCATTTCGAGATCAGATAAAAGTATGGAAGAGGTATATTGACGATATTCTGGTGGTCTGGCAAGGTTCTCTGTCATCACTCCTTGATTTTCATGCTTGATTGAACTCGAGGAACAACTACCTGCGGTTCACAGTGTTCTCAGATAAAAATCGTTTGCCTTTCCTAGATATAGTGATCTTTCCGAATGAGGGCACACTTGGTAGTGAACTTTACAGAAAACCCCTCTCTAAGAACTCACTTTTGAGCTTCAACAGACAGCCATCATCCCAGATCCCTTCGGGAAAATCTGCCAGTTGGACAGTTTCTGCGTATTCGCAGAAACTGTTCCGATATCAGCACTTTTAATCAACATGCAGAAGACCTCTCCAGTCAACTGAGAGACAGACAATATCCGAAGCGTCTAGTGAAAAGGGCTTGGAAAAGAGCCTCGAACAACAACCGAGGAGCTCTTATAGAACCTCCCGTGCCTAAGCCTCCATTGTCTAGAATGACGTTTGTCAACACTTTTAGTAATCGGTCTAACCAAGTACAGAAAACGGTGCGAAAACACTGGCGGGTCTTAAACATAGGTAATGAGAATTTGCCTTATCCTCTTTTCTCTTTTAAAAGAGGTACCAATCTCAGAGATAGTCTTGTTCACACTAGACCGAAATGCAAAGTCCCAACTAACATCAATACCTTATGGGATCTGCCACCGGTCCAGGGTTACTTCCCATGTGGCCAATGTGCAGCATGTCCACAGACACAGGCCACTAAGATGATTTATATAGGTACTGGCATCCCCTGGGTCCTCAAGAAACACACCAATTGCAACACAGACAAGGTTATATATCTAATTACTTGTCCCTGCTCCTTGCGCTACGTAGGTATGACCACACGCAAGGTGAAGACACGCATAAATGAGCATAAGAGCACAATTAGATGGAACAAACAGGCCACAAAACTTACCAATCATTTCCTGTCACTAAAACACAAACCAGAAGACTTGAGATGGCTGGTCTTAGAACAACCGTTTATTCCAACACATGTCACAGATATCACCAAATTCCTGTTCCAAAAAGAACAGAAGTGGGTTTTCAAACTTAGAAGTGACACTTCTGGCCTGAACAACGAAATTCCGTGGTCGTCACTTTAGAGAGACGAGACATCTGACCCTCCATCTGTCTCTGCGCCTCACATCCGTCTATGTCAGATCACAACAGGCACTCAGTATTACACTTTATCTGTAATTATGATATGTACATAAGTGTAGTAGAATTATTTCCGTTGTTTATTGGGACTATTCAGTATTTCATCCTTTTGAGTAGCCGTCCAGTTGCCTACTATTCACAACTTCTGTGGTCACCTATTTTCATGATGGGTGCGCCTTTATCTTTTACATTCTTTGTCACCTATTTCTGGCTTGGGTGCTTTAACATTATTCTGAATGCAAGTTTAGATTTCAAAACTCACCACTGACTGTTGCTCACTGTTCGAGTAAAATTACGTAAAATCTATCTTGGCCACACGAAACTACATTTCCCAGCTACTTTCAGTATTACGCTGGTTTGCCCTTAACACGTTTTGTGATACTGACACGGAAGTGCTCTCTACGTCGTGACGTCTCGACGCACATTCACGCGATATTACGGAGCGTATGAAGTCCGTCGGGTACCTCCCCTTCTAGCTCGGAAGACAGAGCGGGGTACCGACGGACAGGTGAGTGCTGCAATCTTTGACTCCCAAATTCTCGATTATTCGCAACATCGTCACCTCGCGCATTTGCGCGTTAATACCAGCGCGTTTCTGCAACCTCTTGTGATACATGTTTTCTTGAGTATCTCGACCCGGTGTTCCTGAGATTGGAGTAGGCTCTCCTAAATCTATGCCTAAGGGCCTTGATAAACAGCAAATCTATTCCAGATTTGCACAAGTTAAGACAGTTTCTGCTTCTTTATGATATGCAACAGTGTTTTACCCAACATACACGGACAAACACGGTTGTTCCTGGCGTTGAGATGCGGTAATTGTTTTATATCGGAAAATCCGACAGAAAGGTGTCCCTCTTGTACTGTTTTTAAGACCAACACTCTGCCGTGTTTTTACACTTGTCTAGCTTAACGCTCCCATGATTATTTCTGGTAGTTCTGGTGCACTGAACATGTCATGTTCACTGGGATTAATACTAAATAGTATACCTGAAATTCCCTTTTGTAGAGCGGTGCCTCAATATCCTGAGCAGATGCCAGGCGAGGTGAGGTGCGTACCCATAATCTTCCGGGTAAGTGCACAGTTTAAGTACTAACTTAACTTCAGGTCATGTAACACTATGATTATGACAAATAATAATACATACAATGTTTTTAACACATATGTTCTGTATTGCCACTAAACATCTAGCTGAACCTCTTTTCGTTTGATTCACATTTAGGTTCCTAACATGTAACAGTTCCATAGGGACATACAGAGCAGACCAGGTTGTATGGTATACCAAATTGGTGGATATCTCTATTTTTCTTGTTTGTATTGTTTAACACTTTTTGCAGTAGCGTATTAGGGTCCTGATGAGAGCTTGGACTCAATGTCCAGTAGCCGAAACATGTAGACCATCGATCCGACAGTTATCTGTTAAGCTGTTTACGCACAGGTTTTATAAATGGCATCACGATAGCGCCAGAATAAAATTTATAGCATCTGGATAGCCATTTTTAATAGCACTTTTTGTTTATCTCTTGCACTGCAACCATCACCCCACCGTTTGTTCTCACTTCTGGGACAACTGAATGACCACCATTACCATCAGAGTGGTTGGTCTTCTCAGCTCAGTCCTGAATTCCCAGATGATGATAAGCCACCATTGGTGGGTGATGGGAATTATACTTTTTGTTAAGCTACTCACTGAGGTTTGTTTTGAGGTCTTAACTTGCTTAGTTTGTTAGTGTTGTGTGTATACAGAACATTAGACCCTCAGTATTCTTTGTAAAGTATATGTGGATTAGGGGATTTATACTGTAGCAGGTCTTTAAACTGTCCCTTGGACCCTCCCCCACTTTCACACCTTGTGAGAATTTTCTGTATTGACACTTACAACTCACCCATCGCACAACCTTCACACCATTAGCACCTCTCCAAAAGCACTCACACATACACCTAGCAAAACTGACACTCACCTACCCTCACTTACACCCTCTCACACACATCAGTCCCCACCACTACCCACCACCATGCCCCCAAAGAAGAACCCAAAGTTCACAGATAGTGAGTTAGAAGTCCTGGTAGATGACATCATCAGAGTAGAGCCACATTTGTTTGGTACATTGGTCCAAAGGTCCCCCATGTCACAGAAAACAAAGATGTGGGCGAGGATTGTGGACAAGGTCAACGCACAAGCACCAATGTTGCGCACAAAGGATGACATCCAGAACAGGTGGTATGATGTGCACAGGAGGGTCAAGAAGCTCATCAAGAAGGATCACGCCTTGAGTCAGCGCACTGGTGGTGGCCCTCCTGCCAAACCAGTATTCTTCCGGTCCTGGGAGGAGAATGTGCGGGACATCCTACCACCAGACAGAGTCCATGGTCTATCAGACATACCAGAGCCTGGTGAGAACACAATCAATATACTCAATATTGTGTGGCAATACACACCCATCACTGTCAAGGGGACAGTGAAACCATGCACTGTTAGCAAAGCCACAGTAACCAATAGATAATCATCCCAAGATGTGTATGCTAGTCAGACAATCACAATACCTGCCATCTCATAGTGACTTGTAACTGTGTCATGACATGTACAAACCTTCTAACAAATAGAGCAAGGCAGTGGCACAAATCTAAATAAACACTGTCAGACATTTTGCCACCACGAACACACTACCTCACAGTGAAGCCAACTGACACGAAGGAATAGTGAGTATGCTGGTGAAGTGAGTGTATCCAAAAGCATGATGGGGTTTGTAGTCACAGATAATGCTCCCCCTCCCAATTGGCCCATCAAGACCTCTCTGAACCATGCTCACATCACAGGGAGTGGAAAATAACTGACAAGATGGCTGACACTGGATTCTGCTGTGGGGAGCACAAGGCCCTGGTAGGGGTTGTGCTCAAATCAGAAGCAGGACACCACTACCTGACATCCTGAAAGCCAACTTGCACGCCCTGCAACAGAAGCACGTTTCATGGTGGGATGTCTGGCAGGGTGGGAAGGAGGACTGACAGCTCTGACCATACTCACCAGTATGTTTCGTCACACACACCCCTCAACACAAACTCCATACAACTCACCTGGGATAATGCATTGACTCACACTCTATTGAAATATCACCCAAATATACACCACACTGGGTTCTGCTGTGTGAAGCACAGGGGCTCTTTTTTGGACGTGTAGTCAAACAAACACCAGGACAGCACTGTCAGCCATCTTGCCATTGCTATAAACAACCGCAATGGACCGCACTCCGCTAGCTCCTCCTCCGGGTCGCCCCAAGGGAAGCTGGTACATGAAGTTCTTGAGTAGTTCACCCCAGTGGGTGCAAGTAAGTACTTGTTGAACTGATGATCTCTGATGGAGTTCTTGAGTGGTTCACCCCAGTGGGTGCAAGTAAGTACTTGTTGAACTGATGATCTCTAGACCCGATACATGTCCCGGGTTTCAAAATATCGCCCGAGACATGGCTCGGGTTTCGGGATAACTTCCCTCCTCAGTAGAGAAAATAGTTAGGGGTGGAAGAGAGAGCCACCAAGCAACCGTCAAGGGCCTCAGTGCCCGCACAGGCACGCAGGTGCGTCATCCAGGAGCTCGTCAGCTCAAAGCTCGAGGGAGCCATTTTTATAAACAACCGCAATGGACCGCACTCCGCTAGCTCCTCCTCCGGGTCGCCCCAAGGGAAGCTGGTACATGAAGTTCTTGAGTAGTTCACCCCAGTGGGTGCAAGTAAGTACTTGTTGAACTGATGATCTCTGATGGAGTTCTTGAGTGGTTCACCCCAGTGGGTGCAAGTAAGTACTTGTTGAACTGATGATCTCTAGACCCGATACATGTCCCGGGTTTCAAAATATCGCCCGAGACATGGCTCGGGTTTCGGGATAACTTCCCTCCTCAGTAGAGAAAATAGTTAGGGGTGGAAGAGAGAGCCACCAAGCAACCGTCAAGGGCCTCAGTGCCCGCACAGGCACGCAGGTGCGTCGTCCAGGAGCTCGTCAGCTCAAAGCTCGAGGGAGCCATTTTTATAAACAACCGCAATGGACCGCACTCCGCTAGCTCCTCCTCCGGGTCGCCCCAAGGGAAGCTGGTACATGAAGTTCTTGAGTAGTTCACCCCAGTGGGTGCAAGTAAGTACTTGTTGAACTGATGATCTCTGATGGAGTTCTTGAGTGGTTCACCCCAGTGGGTGCAAGTAAGTACTTGTTGAACTGATGATCTCTAGACCCGATACATGTCCCGGGTTTCAAAATATCGCCCGAGACATGGCTCGGGTTTCGGGATAACTTCCCTCCTCAGTAGAGAAAATAGTTAGGGGTGGAAGAGAGAGCCACCAAGCAACCGTCAAGGGCCTCAGTGCCCGCACAGGCACGCAGGTGCGTCGTCCAGGAGCTCGTCAGCTCAAAGCTCGAGGGAGCCATTTTTATAAACAACCGCAATGGACCGCACTCCGCTAGCTCCTCCTCCGGGTCGCCCCAAGGGAAGCTGGTACATGAAGTTCTTGAGTAGTTCACCCCAGTGGGTGCAAGTAAGTACTTGTTGAACTGATGATCTCTGATGGAGTTCTTGAGTGGTTCACCCCAGTGGGTGCAAGTAAGTACTTGTTGAACTGATGATCTCTAGACCCGATACATGTCCCGGGTTTCAAAATATCGCCCGAGACATGGCTCGGGTTTCGGGATAACTTCCCTCCTCAGTAGAGAAAATAGTTAGGGGTGGAAGAGAGAGCCACCAAGCAACCGTCATGGGCCTCAGTGCCCGCACAGGCACGCAGGTGCGTCGTCCAGGAGCTCGTCAGCTCAAAGCTCGAGGGAGCCATTTTTATAAACAACCGCAATGGACCGCACTCCGCTAGCTCCTCCTCCGGGTCGCCCCAAGGGAAGCTGGTACATGAAGTTCTTGAGTAGTTCACCCCAGTGGGTGCAAGTAAGTACTTGTTGAACTGATGATCTCTGATGGAGTTCTTGAGTGGTTCACCCCAGTGGGTGCAAGTAAGTACTTGTTGAACTGATGATCTCTAGACCCGATACATGTCCCGGGTTTCAAAATATCGCCTGAGACATGGCTCGGGTTTCGGGATAACTTCCCTCCTCAGTAGAGAAAATAGTTAGGGGTGGAAGAGAGAGCCACCAAGCAACCGTCAAGGGCCTCAGTGCCCGCACAGGCACGCAGGTGCGTCGTCCAGGAGCTCGTCAGCTCAAAGCTCGAGGGAGCCATTTTTATAAACAACCGCAATGGACCGCACTCCACTAGCTCCTCCTCCGGGTCGCCCCAAGGGAAGCTGGTATATGAAGTTCTTGAGTAGTTCACCCCAGTGGGTGCAAGTAAGTACTTGTTGAACTGATGATCTCTGATGGAGTTCTTGAGTGGTTCACCCCAGTGGGTGCAAGTAAGTACTTGTTGAACTGATGATCTCTAGACCCGATACATGTCCCGGGTTTCAAAATATCGCCCGAGACATGGCTCGGGTTTCGGGATAACTTCCCTCCTCAGTAGAGAAAATAGTTAGGGGTGGAAGAGAGAGCCACCAAGCAACCGTCAAGGGCCTCAGTGCCCGCACAGGCACGCAGGTGCGTCGTCCAGGAGCTCGTCAGCTCAAAGCTCGAGGGAGCCATTTTTATAAACAACCGCAATGGACCGCACTCCGCTAGCTCCTCCTCCGGGTCGCCCCAAGGGAAGCTGGTACATGAAGTTCTTGAGTAGTTCACCCCAGTGGGTGCAAGTAAGTACTTGTTGAACTGATGATCTCTGATGGAGTTCTTGAGTGGTTCACCCCAGTGGGTGCAAGTAAGTACTTGTTGAACTGATGATCTCTAGACCCGATACATGTCCCGGGTTTCAAAATATCGCCCGAGACATGGCTCGGGTTTCGGGATAACTTCCCTCCTCAGTAGAGAAAATAGTTAGGGGTGGAAGAGAGAGCCACCAAGCAACCGTCAAGGGCCTCAGTGCCCGCACAGGCACGCAGGTGCGTCATCCAGGAGCTCGTCAGCTCAAAGCTCGAGGGAGCCATTTTTATAAACAACCGCAATGGACCGCACTCCGCTAGCTCCTCCTCCGGGTCGCCCCAAGGGAAGCTGGTACATGAAGTTCTTGAGTAGTTCACCCCAGTGGGTGCAAGTAAGTACTTGTTGAACTGATGATCTCTGATGGAGTTCTTGAGTGGTTCACCCCAGTGGGTGCAAGTAAGTACTTGTTGAACTGATGATCTCTAGACCCGATACATGTCCCGGGTTTCAAAATATCGCCCGAGACATGGCTCGGGTTTCGGGATAACTTCCCTCCTCAGTAGAGAAAATAGTTAGGGGTGGAAGAGAGAGCCACCAAGCAACCGTCAAGGGCCTCAGTGCCCGCACAGGCACGCAGGTGCGTCGTCCAGGAGCTCGTCAGCTCAAAGCTCGAGGGAGCCATTTTTATAAACAACCGCAATGGACCGCACTCCGCTAGCTCCTCCTCCGGGTCGCCCCAAGGGAAGCTGGTACATGAAGTTCTTGAGTAGTTCACCCCAGTGGGTGCAAGTAAGTACTTGTTGAACTGATGATCTCTGATGGAGTTCTTGAGTGGTTCACCCCAGTGGGTGCAAGTAAGTACTTGTTGAACTGATGATCTCTAGACCCGATACATGTCCCGGGTTTCAAAATATCGCCCGAGACATGGCTCGGGTTTCGGGATAACTTCCCTCCTCAGTAGAGAAAATAGTTAGGGGTGGAAGAGAGAGCCACCAAGCAACCGTCAAGGGCCTCAGTGCCCGCACAGGCACGCAGGTGCGTCGTCCAGGAGCTCGTCAGCTCAAAGCTCGAGGGAGCCATTTTTATAAACAACCGCAATGGACCGCACTCCGCTAGCTCCTCCTCCGGGTCGCCCCAAGGGAAGCTGGTACATGAAGTTCTTGAGTAGTTCACCCCAGTGGGTGCAAGTAAGTACTTGTTGAACTGATGATCTCTGATGGAGTTCTTGAGTGGTTCACCCCAGTGGGTGCAAGTAAGTACTTGTTGAACTGATGATCTCTAGACCCGATACATGTCCCGGGTTTCAAAATATCGCCCGAGACATGGCTCGGGTTTCGGGATAACTTCCCTCCTCAGTAGAGAAAATAGTTAGGGGTGGAAGAGAGAGCCACCAAGCAACCGTCATGGGCCTCAGTGCCCGCACAGGCACGCAGGTGCGTCGTCCAGGAGCTCGTCAGCTCAAAGCTCGAGGGAGCCATTTTTATAAACAACCGCAATGGACCGCACTCCGCTAGCTCCTCCTCCGGGTCGCCCCAAGGGAAGCTGGTACATGAAGTTCTTGAGTAGTTCACCCCAGTGGGTGCAAGTAAGTACTTGTTGAACTGATGATCTCTGATGGAGTTCTTGAGTGGTTCACCCCAGTGGGTGCAAGTAAGTACTTGTTGAACTGATGATCTCTAGACCCGATACATGTCCCGGGTTTCAAAATATCGCCTGAGACATGGCTCGGGTTTCGGGATAACTTCCCTCCTCAGTAGAGAAAATAGTTAGGGGTGGAAGAGAGAGCCACCAAGCAACCGTCAAGGGCCTCAGTGCCCGCACAGGCACGCAGGTGCGTCGTCCAGGAGCTCGTCAGCTCAAAGCTCGAGGGAGCCATTTTTATAAACAACCGCAATGGACCGCACTCCACTAGCTCCTCCTCCGGGTCGCCCCAAGGGAAGCTGGTATATGAAGTTCTTGAGTAGTTCACCCCAGTGGGTGCAAGTAAGTACTTGTTGAACTGATGATCTCTGATGGAGTTCTTGAGTGGTTCACCCCAGTGGGTGCAAGTAAGTACTTGTTGAACTGATGATCTCTAGACCCGATACATGTCCCGGGTTTCAAAATATCGCCCGAGACATGGCTCGGGTTTCGGGATAACTTCCCTCCTCAGTAGAGAAAATAGTTAGGGGTGGAAGAGAGAGCCACCAAGCAACCGTCAAGGGCCTCAGTGCCCGCACAGGCACGCAGGTGCGTCGTCCAGGAGCTCGTCAGCTCAAAGCTCGAGGGAGCCATTTTTATAAACAACCGCAATGGACCGCACTCCGCTAGCTCCTCCTCCGGGTCGCCCCAAGGGAAGCTGGTACATGAAGTTCTTGAGTAGTTCACCCCAGTGGGTGCAAGTAAGTACTTGTTGAACTGATGATCTCTGATGGAGTTCTTGAGTGGTTCACCCCAGTGGGTGCAAGTAAGTACTTGTTGAACTGATGATCTCTAGACCCGATACATGTCCCGGGTTTCAAAATATCGCCCGAGACATGGCTCGGGTTTCGGGATAACTTCCCTCCTCAGTAGAGAAAATAGTTAGGGGTGGAAGAGAGAGCCACCAAGCAACCGTCAAGGGCCTCAGTGCCCGCACAGGCACGCAGGTGCGTCGTCCAGGAGCTCGTCAGCTCAAAGCTCGAGGGAGCCATTTTTATAAACAACCGCAATGGACCGCACTCCGCTAGCTCCTCCTCCGGGTCGCCCCAAGGGAAGCTGGTACATGAAGTTCTTGAGTAGTTCACCCCAGTGGGTGCAAGTAAGTACTTGTTGAACTGATGATCTCTGATGGAGTTCTTGAGTGGTTCACCCCAGTGGGTGCAAGTAAGTACTTGTTGAACTGATGATCTCTAGACCCGATACATGTCCCGGGTTTCAAAATATCGCCCGAGACATGGCTCGGGTTTCGGGATAACTTCCCTCCTCAGTAGAGAAAATAGTTAGGGGTGGAAGAGAGAGCCACCAAGCAACCGTCAAGGGCCTCAGTGCCCGCACAGGCACGCAGGTGCGTCGTCCAGGAGCTCGTCAGCTCAAAGCTCGAGGGAGCCATTTTTATGAACAACCGCAATGGACCGCACTCCGCTAGCTCCTCCTCCGGGTCGCCCCAAGGGAAGCTGGTACATGAAGTTCTTGAGTAGTTCACCCCAGTGGGTGCAAGTAAGTACTTGTTGAACTGATGATCTCTGATGGAGTTCTTGAGTGGTTCACCCCAGTGGGTTCAAGTAAGTACTTGTTGAACTGATGATCTCTAGACCCGATACATGTCCCGGGTTTCAAAATATCGCCCGAGACATGGCTCGGGTTTCGAGATAACTTCCCTCCTCAGTAGAGAAAATAGTTAGGGGTGGAAGAGAGAGCCACCAAGCAACCGTCAAGGGCCTCAGTGCCCGCACAGGCACGCAGGTGCGTCGTCCAGGAGCTCGTCAGCTCAAAGCTCGAGGGAGCCATTTTTATAAACAACCGCAATGGACCGCACTCCGCTAGCTCCTCCTCCGGGTCGCCCCAAGGGAAGCTGGTACATGAAGTTCTTGAGTAGTTCACCCCAGTGGGTGCAAGTAAGTACTTGTTGAACTGATGATCTCTGATGGAGTTCTTGAGTGGTTCACCCCAGTGGGTGCAAGTAAGTACTTGTTGAACTGATGATCTCTAGACCCGATACATGTCCCGGGTTTCAAAATATCGCCCGAGACATGGCTCGGGTTTCGGGATAACTTCCCTCCTCAGTAGAGAAAATAGTTAGGGGTGGAAGAGAGAGCCACCAAGCAACCGTCAAGGGCCTCAGTGCCCGCACAGGCACGCAGGTGCGTCGTCCAGGAGCTCGTCAGCTCAAAGCTCGAGGGAGCCATTTTTATAAACAACCGCAATGGACCGCACTCCGCTAGCTCCTCCTCCGGGTCGCCCCAAGGGAAGCTGGTACATGAAGTTCTTGAGTAGTTCACCCCAGTGGGTGCAAGTAAGTACTTGTTGAACTGATGATCTCTGATGGAGTTCTTGAGTGGTTCAACCCAGTGGGTGCAAGTAAGTACTTGTTGAACTGATGATCTCTAGACCCGATACATGTCCCGGGTTTCAAAATATCGCCCGAGACATGGCTCGGGTTTCGGGATAACTTCCCTCCTCAGTAGAGAAAATAGTTAGGGGTGGAAGAGAGAGCCACCAAGCAACCGTCAAGGGCCTCAGTGCCCGCACAGGCACGCAGGTGCGTCGTCCAGGAGCTCGTCAGCTCAAAGCTCGAGGGAGCCATTTTTATAAACAACCGCAATGGACCGCACTCCGCTAGCTCCTCCTCCGGGTCGCCCCAAGGGAAGCTGGTACATGAAGTTCTTGAGTAGTTCACCCCAGTGGGTGCAAGTAAGTACTTGTTGAACTGACGCCTGGTAGGTGTAGCTGTGTGCGACCAATCTGGTTTAACTTTATATTCAGGCTCCCTTGAGCCGGTGGAGTCGACGGACTCATGGTTACGCACCTGCGCGCTACGAGAGGTACTAGACCTGATAACGATTTTAGCAGCTTACACAGCAACCCCACACATTTTCCTACTCCCTGCTGACGAGAGGCAACTACCTCGAAACACGTGTCCAGGGATGGCACACGCCACGCATACTTGCATTCACACTCGAGCATAGGTGTATCCGCCGACGCTGACCTTCAGGGACCATTTTCATTGGGGGAACACGCCTGGTAGGTGTAGCAGTGTGCGACCAATCTGGTTTAACTTTATATTCAGGCTCCCTTGAGCCGGTGGAGTCGACGGACTCATGGTTACGCACCTGCGCGCTACGAGAGGTACTAGACCTGATAACGATTTTAGCAGCTTACACAGCAACCCCACACATTTTCCTACTCCCTGCTGACGAGAGGCAACTACCTCGAAACACGTGTCCAGGGATGGCACACGCCACGCATACTTGCATTCACACTCGAGCATAGGTGTATCCGCCGACGCTGACCTTCAGGGACCATTTTCATTGGGGGAACACGCCTGGTAGGTGTAACAGTGTGCGACCAATCTGGTTTAACTTTATATTCAGGCTCCCTTGAGCCGGTGGAGTCGACGGACTCATGGTTACGCACCTGCGCGCTACGAGAGGTACTAGACCTGATAACGATTTTAGCAGCTTACACAGCAACCCCACACATTTTCCTACTCCCTGCTGACGAGAGGCAACTACCTCGAAACACGTGTCCAGGGATGGCACACGCCACGCATACTTGCATTCACACTCGAGCATAGGTGTATCCGCCGACGCTGACCTTCAGGGACCATTTTCATTGGGGGAACACGCCTGGTAGGTGTAGCAGTGTGCGACCAATCTGGTTTAACTTTATATTCAGGCTCCCTTGAGCCGGTGGAGTCGACGGACTCATGGTTACGCACCTGTGCGCTACGAGAGGTACTAGACCTGATAACGATTTTAGCAGGTTACACAGCAACCCCACACATTTTCCTACTCCCTGCTGACGAGAGGCAACTACCTCGAAACACGTGTCCAGGGATGGCACACGCCACGCATACTTGCATTCACACTCGAGCATAGGTGTATCCGCCGACGCTGACCTTCAGGGACCATTTTCATTGGGGGAACACGCCTGGTAGGTGTAGCAGTGTGCGACCAATCTGGTTTAACTTTATATTCAGGCTCCCTTGAGCCGGTGGAGTCGACGGACTCATGGTTACGCACCTGCGCGCTACGAGAGGTACTAGACCTGATAACGATTTTAGCAGCTTACACAGCAACCCCACACATTTTCCTACTCCCTGCTGACGAGAGGCAACTACCTCGAAACACGTGTCCAGGGATGGCACACGCCACGCATACTTGCATTCACACTCGAGCATAGGTGTATCCGCCGACGCTGACCTTCAGGGACCATTTTCATTGGGGGAACACGCCTGGTAGGTGTAGCAGTGTGCGACCAATCTGGTTTAACTTTATATTCAGGCTCCCTTGAGCCGGTGGAGTCGACGGACTCATGGTTACGCACCTGCGCGCTACGAGAGGTACTAGACCTGATAACGATTTTAGCAGCTTACACAGCAACCCCACACATTTTCCTACTCCCTGCTGACGAGAGGCAACTACCTCGAAACACGTGTCCAGGGATGGCACACGCCACGCATACTTGCATTCACACTCGAGCATAGGTGTATCCGCCGACGCTGACCTTCAGGGACCATTTTCATTGGGGGAACACGCCTGGTAGGTGTAGCAGTGTGCGACCAATCTGGTTTAACTTTATATTCAGGCTCCCTTGAGCCGGTGGAGTCGACGGACTCATGGTTACGCACCTGCGCGCTACGAGAGGTACTAGACCTGATAACGATTTTAGCAGCTTACACAGCAACCCCACACATTTTCCTACTCCCTGCTGACGAGAGGCAACTACCTCGAAACACGTGTCCAGGGATGGCACACGCCACGCATACTTGCATTCACACTCGAGCATAGGTGTATCCGCCGACGCTGACCTTCAGGGACCATTTTCATTGGGGGAACACGCCTGGTAGGTGTAGCAGTGTGCGACCAATCTGGTTTAACTTTATATTCAGGCTCCCTTGAGCCGGTGGAGTCGACGGACTCATGGTTACGCACCTGCGCGCTACGAGAGGTACTAGACCTGATAACGATTTTAGCAGCTTACACAGCAACCCCACACATTTTCCTACTCCCTGCTGACGAGAGGCAACTACCTCGAAACACGTGTCCAGGGATGGCACACGCCACGCATACTTGCATTCACACTCGAGCATAGGTGTATCCGCCGACGCTGACCTTCAGGGACCATTTTCATTGGGGGAACACGCCTGGTAGGTGTAGCAGTGTGCGACCAATCTGGTTTAACTTTATATTCAGGCTCCCTTGAGCCGGTGGAGTCGACGGACTCATGGTTACGCACCTGCGCGCTACGAGAGGTACTAGACCTGATAACGATTTTAGCAGCTTACACAGCAACCCCACACATTTTCCTACTCCCTGCTGACGAGAGGCAACTACCTCGAAACACGTGTCCAGGGATGGCACACGCCACGCATACTTGCATTCACACTCGAGCATAGGTGTATCCGCCGACGCTGACCTTCAGGGACCATTTTCATTGGGGGAACACGCCTGGTAGGTGTAGCAGTGTGCGACCAATCTGGTTCATCTTGCCATTGCTGTCACACTCCCTCACAGGGAGGCAGAGTCAAAAGGAAGAAATTATGGGCATGCTGGAAAGGGTGGTGTAGCCAAGAGCATGATGGGAATTGCAGTCACAGATAATCCTCACCCACCTACATGGCCCAGCAAGCTCACACTGAACCATGCTCACCTCACAGGGAGTGGAAATAGACTGACAAGATGTCTGACACTGGGCTCTGTTGTGGGGAGCACAAGGCCCTGCTGGGAACTGTGCACCAACAAACACCAGAACTGCACTGTCAGCCATCTTGCCATTGCTGTCACACTCCCTCACAGGGAAGCAGAGTCAAAAGGAAGGAAGTATGGGCATGCTGGGAAGGGTGGTGTAGCCAAGAGCATGATGGTAATTGCAGTCGCAGACAATCCTCACCCACCTACATGGCCCAGCAAGCTCACACTGAACCATGCTCACCTCACAGGGAGTGGAAATAGACTGACAAGATGTCTGACACTGGGCTCTGTTGTGGGGAGCACAAGGCCCTGCTAGGAACTGTGCACCAACAAACACCAGGACTGCACTGTCAGCCATCTTGCCATTGCTGTCACACTCCCTCACAGGGAAGCAGAGTCAAAAGGAAGGAAGTATGGGCATGCTGGGAAGGGAGGTGTAGCCAAGAGCATGATGGAAGTTGCAGTCACAGACAATCCTCACCCACCTACATGGCCCAGCAAGCTCACACTGAACCATGCTCATCTCACAGGGAGTGGAAATGGACTGACAAGATGCCTGACACTGGGCTCTGTTGTGGGGAGGACAAGGCCCTGCTGGGAACTATGCACCAACAAACAACAGGACAACACTGACTGACATCCTGAAAGTTAACCTGCACCCACTGCAATGGGGGCACGCTTCATGATGGGATAACTGGCCTGGGGAGACGTTGGTCCTAATTTAAAAACAAATACCACCAATGCTGGCCATACACACACCTTCTCTGCTAAAACACATTGCACAAGTGGTACCAGTCACTCACAAAGTAAATGCCCGGGCAAGATGGCTGACACATGGGCCTGATAAATGATGTGGCTGCAAATGACACATATGCACCGGCCAACCCAAACACGTTTGCCATTGCAACCGTATGTTCAAAATCACTGTCTGGGGATGCAGTGGCCTGGCTGTGGAGGTGTGTGTTGCAGATGACAAGTGTGGAGATCCACATATATGAGGTATATGTGAGTTCCTGTGTGTTTTGTGCAATGTACTATATGTGGATCTCAGGTGTCTGCCTCTGTGTCATTGTGGTGTGGCTTCCTTTGCAGGACAACTGGGTTGTTCATGAGTTTGAGGGTCAGCAGGACATCTGAGATGTGACTATAGGAGACGAGATCTGTGTGACATATAGGTGTGTGATCACTTGACAGTGCACAATGGTGTATGCAACTGTGAAGTTCAGGCACCTGTGTTTCATTCACAGCAGACTGTGAGGTGCTCATGTTCAGGGAGTTGTGTTCGCAGTCACTCATATGTCTGATTTGTATGATGTGGCGTCATTAGAGTCCGGAATATGTTGTTTTCAGGGGATGGACAAGTGCACTTGTCAGCTGCAGAGTTTGCTTTACCCATGACCTATGATTGTGACACAGTGCAGACTGTTGGTGTCTGGATGCCCTGCCCCTGTGACAGGAGACAGTGATGACTGACTTTCCAACCATGCCGGTGCCATGGCATTGAACTTGCTATGAGGGATCCTGCAGTGGAGTCAATGTGCTCCATGCACCCCATTGTGGCATTGACTATCAGGACATGAGACGTTCATCATTGTGTGTGGTGCTGGTATGCATCACAAGCATGTTAAATGAGACTCTGGCCATCCCTTCTTCCTGACACCTGTACTGTCAGTGGCAAGAGATGTGATGTGTGTATACTGACAAACTTCTACATGTTCACTTGGATGTCCAACAACTGTGTAGGTGGTGCATGTCTGCGCATTGGGGTATTAGCATCCAACATGCAACAGACATATGGGTGCAAGTCCAGGAGGGATATGAGTGCCATGGTTGATGGTGACTAATGTTGGTCTAGTTTTCCTAATTCTATCCAGATACATCCACGGCCACAGGAGGGGACAGCGCCACGGACCAGGAGGAGCCGCAGAGCCAGACTGGGACAGCAAGTGAGGAGTTGGAGGGACCCAGTGGCACGGAGGGCAAGTGGAGCCACACCAAGGAGTCCTCAACACCATCCACCCCAGTTGAGGACCACAGCAGCTCGGAGGATGACTCCCTTGTGGAGGCAGGTGTCAGCAGCCACCAAACCCCAGCTAGTGAGGCTGTCCCCGCCACCACCACCATCACCACCCTCCCATGGGCTCCCATGCCAGAGGTCCGTGGAGGCTCCCATGTTCGGGAGCATGGTTCCTTTGTGCCAGGCACTGCACCCCCTGCCCGTGTGTCCCCTGCTGCCCTGAGTGTGGAGTATGTGGACTTGCTTCAACAGATCCATGTAGGGCAGACATCAATGCTGAGTGTCCTCCATGAACACACCAGTCTGTTGACACAACTGGTGTTGTTCATGGAGGGCATGTCATCGGGCATGTCTGCCCTACAGAGGACCAATCTGTCCATGGCCTCCTCCCTGACGGCAGCAGTGCGCATCCTCCAACAGTCCCTCACCCCTCCTACCTCTGCCACAATTCCTAGCACCCTACCTGTCCCAAAACACACACACCAGCACATTCACCCAAACCCACAGACACGGGCACAACACAAACACCCAAACCAATGTCTAGACGTGCATGCAAGCAACCTCAGGGGACTGATACCACTCTCACAGGGGATGGTTTGCAAACACACACACAGGCATCCACAACCACTCCGAATTCCTCTGATATCTCTCCCTCCAAGACCCCTTCCCTTGCCTCACCTGCAACCCCATCTCCCAAGAAGCTCTCCCTCTGTGACCTTGGCCTCTTCCCCACCGATCCAGCAGATCCAGCGTACAAGGGGAAGAGGAAGTCCCCACACACAGAGGGGTGTGCCCCTCACACCCCGACACCCTCCCCCAGGCGCAGCCAGACTGAGGCCCCCACCCGCAAGTTCCCCCGGATCCGGAAGAGCAAGACCCCACCCCGCCCCGCAGCTCCACGACACAGTCTCCGTCCTCCACCCCCCAGGCCACCACCCCACAGGTTCCCCCGCCACACCCTGCCTCAGGTTCTCCCACTCACAGATACACCATCCCCAAAATGCTCAGGCCCTCCCCCCTAACACTTGCTCTTCTACCCCCATGGCCAGCCTGTTTGTGCCACTGGTGTGGGGACCTCCCCCTCTGTCCTGCCGACCTCACCTGAACCCCATTCCGCACCCATGGAGTTAGGCACTGCAGTGGAGTCCACGACCACCCCGTCTGACTTGGACACTGTAGTGGGGACCCAGTCCACTCCATCTGACCTGCCCACTGCAGTTGTGCCAGCACCCACCCCATCTGACTTGTGCCCCACAGTTGTGACTGCACCCACTATGTCAGACACCTCCACTGTAGTTGCCAGTGACTCTCCTGCACACACCACCCCTTCACTGCCTCCTTCTGCTGAGCCCTGATCCTGTCCCTGCGGTGCCTGGCCTGCCCCCATGTATGCCCCTCCGAGTGGATGTCCCCTGTCCTTAGCAGTGCAGGCAAGCAACGTGTGACAGTTGTCACTCACACCCTATTTGGACTTTAGCTATGGACAGGCCATTGGCCTTTGTTTTTCATGGACTTTGCATTTGATTTTCAAATTTGCTGAATAAATTATTTGTTGTTATCCTTGTGAAATTGATTTAGCTGTACATTATGTTGATGATGTGTACCATGACCTTGCTGTTATAATGCTGGAATTTCAATGTTGACTACTGAGGTGTTGATGTAATGTACTCCATGTGGTCCATGAGATATGTATCCTATTCTGGTCGGTATCCATGTCATCCCTTGCAGCAAACTGGGTGTGTCTTGATTAACAATTTTTGCACATGGATGTAAACATGTCATTTGCAGGGTCACATCTGTGGCTTGCACCCATGCACATATGATGTGCTTCCGATTGTCCAATTTGTCTATTTCCCTAACTGTGGGCCCATCTCCACTGGACATGCAGGTGTGGGCAACATTGGTGTAGGATCAACTGTGTCCTCTGTGCAACTTGCTAGACATATGTATTGAGTATGTGCAGATGACTTAAGGGACACTCCCGTACCCAGGTTGATGTGATCAGAGCCTTCATTGCGTGGTAACTGATGGCTGACTGACCAAGTATTCTGCTGACATGACTGAGACCTGCTGGAGCTATGTTTAGCACAGCTGAGCTTCCACTGGGGTTGAGTCCCCTCAAGTAAGTGTGTTGTGCTGTGACATTGCCTGGGCCCATGGTGTGTGTTGTGTGAGCATGTGTGTGTGTGTCCACAACCCTTTTTCTACACAGGCTGTGTTCCCTTAATATGCTCCTGTTGGTGATGCTTGCTGAGTTGTCCTGTGTTCATCCCACATCTTTGTCCTGGGCTACCAGAAATATGGGTGCATGACATACTACTGTTCATTGGTGTGTCATAATTGGGATTTGTCAATTCTGAGTGGTGATGATGTGGTCAAACGTAGATGGGACACAGTCAGGGGTCCCCATGGCACTTGTTTGTTCACAATATCATGTAGTTGTCCCTAGCTGCAACCTTTCAGTGATTGAGACATGTGTAGGTGTGTGTGACTGCTCCCACTCGACAGGTTCAGAGGTGCAATGTTGGCAGGTGTCAGCATGCGTGCCTTGTGGTTCTCCTCGGCTTTTGCATTGTCCTGTGACTGTAGCAGGTATTCTGAAGGTTACGGGAGCTTTGACGGCATGGCCATGTACTGCATACTGTGCAGTATGTCTGTCATTCACCAGGGTTCTAGACTGTCCTTGTGTGATGAATCTGTGCACCTTAGATCCTCCCAACATTACTGTGTTTGTCATAGGGGGCATGTGCAACGTCACCAGTCCATGTGGGCTTCACTGATGTACATTGGTGCAGTTCAGGGTGTGTGGTGTTGAGAGTGGACAGATGTGAATGTTTGCATGGCTTGGCCCCTACCTCCCTTTTGTCCCTGGATGACGGGCCATGCTGAGTGATTTGTGTTTGTGTAGGTGCGATGTACGTTTGTGGCACAGGACACATGTCTGAGTTTCACAGTTTGAACGACATCTACCTCTGTCATCACAGTGGACATATCATGCAGGCTTGTGTCACCCCAATGTATGGTCCCTGGGGGTAGTGCTGTTGTGGGTCTGTCTCTTGCTGTTTTATTTGCTGTTCCTTCCAGCTTGTGTCACATGTGTCTGTTGGGATCCCTCTCATCTTACAATGCCTGATTGCCCACTAAGGGGTGCCCAATTAATGGGTTACTTTTGTATGGCACTGTATCCACACCTGTGTCATTGTTGTTCAGCCCCCCTCATGTGTTGTGTAGTTGCCTGGGGATACTGAGACACACACACACATGTTGTGTCAGATGTGCAGTGTAAGGTTGCCTGTTTGTGTTTGTGCATCTGCACCAGTGCAATGGTATTGCTGTTGTGGACCATTGGCTGGATGTAGTTTGGGGGGTTTTCCCTGCTGTCCCTGTGAGTCATATCTCATCATTCTGCACATTCATCCTGGTTTTTAGGTCCTATTGCTGCCATGGAATGGGAGTTTGTGACCTGACACCTACAGTCTAGACAGGATGTGTTGATTTGTGTGTCTATTTTCGAGATGTGTGTATGCATTATGATGGTCACTTCTGCTTTTGTGTCATCGTACACTGTATGCAATGGGTGGTGCTTGTCTGCACATGGCCAAGAGTATGTTTTATTTTCACAGCACTGTTAGCCGCACCACATCTCTGTGGATTTGGGACACAACCACTACTTTGGCATAGAAGTGTTTCATGTGTTGGGACCAGGAATCATACATGCTGTTTGGCATTTGCAGCTTTTACCATGATGACACTTACCTTTTGGTCACTGTGATGATGGGGGGTTTAGACCCCATTACCACAATGCTCAACATTTGCTGCAGTTTTGAACCCCACACTTAACTTTTGTTCTACACAGTGAGGGGGGTTAGTGCACATTGACACAGTGCTATTGTGATGCTTGACTTGTGTAGCCCACAATCAGTTTTTGGTCACACATGTGATGGGAGTTACATTGTATGTTCGAAGTCATATTCACTGTTGTGGGCATTTGTCACATACTATACACTGTTGTCATGATGTTAGGGGGGATGTATTTTGCTGACATACCTAATGTTGGTGTATGATGGATGTGTGGCACATCACCCTTCCTAAGGGTGTGGGTGTTGATATTGATAGTCACACAGCACCCTATGAGTGGGGGTGGCAGTAGTGATAGGCAACAAGTCCCCTATGAGTGGGGGTGGCAGTAGTGATGGGCAACAAGTCCCCTATGAGTGGGGGTGGCAGTAGTGATAGGCAACATACACCCTATGAGTGGGGGTGGCAGTAGTGATGGGCAACAAGTCCCCTATGAGTGGGGGTGACAGTAGTGATAGGCAACATACCCCCTATGAGTGGAGGTGGCAGTAGTGATGGGCAACAAGTCCCCTATGAGTGGGGGTGGCAGTAGTGATAGGCAACAAGTCCCCTATGAGTGCGGGTGGCAGTAGTGATGGGCAACAAGTCCCCTATGAGTGGGGCTGGTTGTGACCCCTATGGTGGCCTGTTGCTAGTGCACAGGATATGGATCCCCTGGGTGTGTGTGACATTTGGCGGGTATGTGTTGTTTGTTTGTGTGGTGGGTGTCTGACTTACCGTCTACGCCGTCCGCGTCTGTTCCTGATCCGGTCATAAATGTACAGTACTGGTATGACCTGCGCAATGGGATTCATGATGTGTTCGTCTAGTACACGCTGCTTGTTGCTCCGTCTCGTAACTGTTGCTAGCTGGTCCACCTCGTAGCCGTGGATTGTGTTCTGGCGTGAATCGTACCTGATATGCTGCTTTCCTGGATGCTGTGACGTGCTGTACGTGGCGACCCGTCTGGCGCGTATGATTTGCGCATCGTACTTGTACGGCCGGAAAGTGCTGTGGGAACTGCTTCGGCAATCGGAGGTACGGCTCGTACGGGAAATGCTGCTGGAATCACAGCTTACGTGTCGGACGGAATTGTGTCAGTTATGCGCATCGTACTTCATTGCCCGGATGGACCGGCTTCCGGAACATGTCGGTTGCAAGGTAAGGCTACGAACAGCTCTCGGAGGGCTGTCCGAGCCGGATCGGAATCGACCCCTAAGAGTAAGAAAATTTTGCAGGAATTAGTTGATGTTAGGAAAGTACAAAAGGCAACACTATATCTTATAAAAAACAATGATTACTACAAAAATGTGATCGTAGAAGAAGAAGAAATAGTTTTAGGAGATGATAGTGAAACGTCAAGTGGTCAAATTGAAAAAGTTGACATGTGTAAAAGTGAAGAAATTTATAAACAGTATAATGCACATCCACTTCATTCAAAATAAGTGATGGGGAATTCTATTGAATTATTCCAAATGAAAAAAGCAAAGGGGACTCCCATGAGTGTATGGGAAAAAAGTTTGGAAGCTCGTTGTTTTCCACAGCTCTTTCCCACTGGAAAAGGTGGACAATATGACGAACGATCAGTACAGATTCCTGCTTCAGAATATCGGACAACAAGATTGTATGCAGAAGATCCAAGATTTCGATAATGTATCCATATATATTTCATCTTTTGTTTGAGAGTGACTTGTCTGGACTTTCATATGAGGACATCTTCAAAATGTTTCTGCAAATGAATTTATGGATACATCAGAGAGACGATCATTTAGAATCTCAACTGATTAATTTGATGGCATGTCAGTGCGGTACTAATGAGTATTGGTATTGTCGTCATGGAGAACTTAAATATATGCTAAGGAACTTAGCAACTCCTACGTGGCTTGTTACTCTAAGCTGTGCTGAATACGCCTGGGATGATTTACTTGAATTTCTTCGAGAAGCAAATTCAAATATTAAAAATATAAAATACAAGACACCTGGAGAATTGTGCTCTTTGGATCCTGTAAATGCATGCAGATATTTCAACCATATGTTTGAAGCTATGATGTCTTCTATCTGCAATAAAAAAAGAATCCTCTTCTTTGAGAAGTTATTGATTTCTTTTGGAGAAAGGAGTTTCAAGCTAGAGGTGCTCCTCATAAACATATGCTGTTATGGATCAAGGATGCACACAAATTTGGAACTGATTCGGATGACACTGTTTTATCTTTTATACAAGATTATGTTACATGTGTTATACCAAATTTGAACAGAAGAAAACACCTTAAGGCAACAAGTGGTACGATTCCAAAGTCATCGATGTGGCAAATATTGTCAACAGAAATACAAGTCGAAATAAAAGTTTTATACCAAATGTCATTTTGGATTTCCACGTCCAGTAATATCCAAAGGAAGAGTAAACAGTTTCATGTCAGCAGTGAGACATACCATCACCAGAAAATCTCCCTAAAATACATACAATTTGAGAAGAAGTGAAGAATCAAAGTATATCAATGATTATAATCTAGTTATTCTCTCAATGTGGAATGCTAATATGGATATCCAGTATGTTGCAGACAATTCCATTGCTGTTGCTCGGTATGTAACATCATACATAACAAAATCAGAAAAGACGGAGTTGAAAGAAATGTGGGAAGAAATTTCCCACGAGAGTCTTAGTAAGAAATTGTACAGTTTTAGTTTGAAGATGTTATCCCAGCGATAGATTGGAGCGTACGAATGCTCGGATCGGTTGTCATCTGCAAGTTTATATTCAAAGTCAAGAGGGATCATTTGGGTGAGTCTAGGTCTTGCTGCAACGCGAAATCGAGTACTTAAACCTATACAAGAAATTGAATATTTAGCAGTAAATGAACCGGGAAGTACAGATAATGTCAAAACAAATATGTTGGATACATACTATCCAAATAGAAGTCGTCATCTTGAGAACATATGTCTCTATGATGTGCTGCAATTTTACAGTTTTAAGAAAAATACTACAGAAAACATAAATGAAGGGAAATATGCAGTGATTGGTTCAGAAGGATGTTTGGTGAAACATTGTAAAGGAAATCTGATTAATCACAGGAAACTGAGTTGTGATACTGCTGATAGAAGAGAATTTTATTATTTAGCACTTTTGCAACTGTTCAAGCCTTGGCGTATGGAATTGGAATTACTTGCAGATTTTCAGTGCTATGAAGATTCTTTCAATGCACGTAAAGATAGCGTTGAATGCCCAGTTTTTGCAAATTATCTCAAAATGTTAAATGAAGAAATTGATCAAAAAGCTACTATTGCAGCTGAGATTGCTAGAGACAGTTCTCAAGACAGTCAAAGTTCTGGTACCCTGAGTCAAGATCCACTAGGACAACCAATTCTTGAAAATGAAGCAGCAATTGCCATGAATGAAGTGGAAACAGCAATGCATCCAGCTCAAGAAGATATTATGGACTTAGAAAACTTGGAAGAGCACCTAAATATTGAACAGAAAGAAATATATCAGCAAGTTATCAGATCGACCATGGTTTTCTTCATGAAAAGAAAGAATGCACATCATTTCAACCTATCTGAATGTATATCAGTAGTCAAGCTGGTACAGGAAAAAGTTTCTTGATTAAAGTTTTGACCACTTATCTACGGAAAATAACTGACTCACATTTGTTTTGTGTTGTAACTGCTCCAACTGGATTGGCAGCACACAGCATTAAAGGAATTACATTACATCGTTTACTAATGCTATCTGTGGAACATGAAAATAAATTGGAATATCGCAAGCTATCTGGAGAAGCTTGTTATGAAGTTTCAAGAGTGCTAAAGGAAATGAAACTTCTGATTACTGATGAGGTGAGCATGGTCTCAAACTTAATGCTTGCCTTTGTGCATTTAAAAACGCAGCAAATTTTAAAAACAGAATACGATGTCTTATTTGGAGGAAAACATGTGATAGTTTTTGGTGATCTACTGCAACTTGCTCCTGTAAAAGGGCAACCAGTATTTAAAACGCTTGTGCACGAAGACACCAGAAAGTCTTTGGGAAGTGTTGGAAACGTTAACATTTGGTCATATTTTGAATACAAAGAACTCATTAAAAATATGCGACAAGCAAATGATGAAGATTATGGAACTATTCTTCAAGATATAAGAATTGGAGTATTGACAGAACATGGCAAACAAGCTTTGCAAAGTCGGCTACTTACCATCTTGTTTCCAAATGAAAATATAGATCCTGCAAAAATATACAAAAAAATTGCAGAAAATAAATCTATAATCTGCCTCATGCCAACACTGCAAGAGTGTTGTACATTCAAAGAAGAACTTTTAAAGCTGGAAATTGAACAAATAATAAAAATGGAAGCCATTGATAAAATAGAGCATGAAGGAATTACTAGTATTTTGACAGAAAAACTGAAAACAAAATTAGATTCTTTAGAAAAATCTATATCTAAAATTGGTGGTTAAGAAAAGAATTTATATGTATGTGTAAACTGTCGGGTTATTTTACGGTGTAATTTGGATGTGGAAAAAGGTTTAGTAAATGGAGCAATGGGAAAAGTTGTTAATTTTGTTAATTATCAAAAAACTTTCTTGTTGTTCTGCTAGTTTTTTGCTTGTTAAAGATTTGTATGTACGTAGAAAACAGTTTCCTCTTTCTTTGGCATATGCGGTGACTATTCATAAATCTCAACGTTTAAGTGTAGACAGTGCGTTGGTAAATATTGGAAGTACCGTCTTTAAAGAGGGTATGGCATATGTTGCTTTGTCCCGAGTCAGAACTTTATCTGGATTGCATTTGATTGATTTTGATGAGAGAAAGATTAGTGCAGATGTAAATTGTGTAAGAGAGTATAGTCGGTTAAGGAAACTGTTTGCTCCCAATTTAGGTAAATATCCTGCATATGAAAAGTGTGTAGTATGTCAAAAAAGAAGGTATGAGAATATCAGTAGTGAAGTTAAAGAGAAGAAAAGAAATCAGGATAATGTTGAAATTCCAAGCAAAAAGAAAAATGACACCATTGAAGAGATTGTTGGATATCAGTTAGAAAATAGTTCAGGTATCAACTGCTATGCTAATGTAGTGGTAAATGTTGTATTTTTTCTAGAATATCTGCAACAGCAAATTATGGAGAGTCATAAAAAAAGGTTTTGTTCCTTGTTGCGTTCTATTTTTGCAAAATTGAGAACTGATAAAAGTAAAATACAAAGTGTTTCTGATATTCGTAATCTTTTGGATATATGTTCTGGTTCTACACAATTTACACAGAATGTGCGACAAGATGCTCAGGAATTTCTAATGTATATACTTGCAGTATTAGAAGAGAAAGGAATACAAATTGAAAATCTATTTGGACTTCGTTATAAATGGGAACATGAATGTGAAAATTGTAGGTTTACTTCTACCACTAACATAGACACTCAAAGATTTATATATTTAACAATACCAGACTGTAAAACTGTCTTTCAACAAATTAGTTAAAGCAGCAGATCAAAGCATGGAGTGTACCCAATGCAATTCAGAAATGTTATCAAACCTATTTATAGAAAAATTTGGACAATATATCATTTTAATGATACAACATTGTAGATCTGATGGAAGAAAATTGGAAACTTTAATAAAAAAATTGTAGCAAGTCAACTATCAATATCAGGAAGAACTTTTGTAGCAGTAGCAATTATTTTCCACGATGGACCTTCTACAACATCTGGACATTACACTGTCTATTTAAAATGCAATAAAGGATGGACATATTGTAATGATGCTCATTTAGTTTTTATATATCGTTTTCCAAACGAATTACCAAATTCATACCTAATATTTTTAAAGCCAAAGTTCTAAGAACATAATTTGGCCTATTGGGAATATGTTAAACTGTATTAATACGATTACTTTGGACAATTTCAGTATAAAGGATTTCAGCAATATCATTTGGCCTAGACGTTCTCCCTCCACTTACTTGCAGTCACATCAGCACACCGCACACTCTGCACCCTCAGTGATCACTCTGCACTCACAATGCTCTTGCACTGTTCACCCTGTACCTCACCCTGCAGTCACACGATTTCACCCTGTACCTCACCCTGCAGTTTTACAAGCACACTACTCACCCTGCTCATGTGACACTTCACTCACCTGCCCCCTCAGGTGTGCGATCAGTGTTAGGGCCAGCCCTGGCTGGGAGTCTTAGTCCCCCCCCCGAAGTTCGGGTCTAGTTGCACCCCATGTTGCTTACCACGTCGGAAGTATGTTTCACTGCAAGGATTTTACAGTGGTTGTATCCTTCCTGAAGATTCCATTCTCTGGCAGGTAAGAGTGAAGTGCTTTTTGTAATATTTTGTAAAGCCTTGCTCCTTTATCCTTCATCCCACTACTAGTGGGAACGTTGGATGTTTCAAGGAGGAGCGGATTTGGCATTAATGCCATAGGTGCTGACTTTGGTTCAGGGCACCCCGCTTCCAGTCCTGGTATCGGCTCAACATCATGTGATCCTGGGCAAAATCACTTAATTTACCAGTGACTTACAAAAAATGAATTTGACCTTGATTAAAGTCGCTGGTGCTTGCATGACATGTTCCAATCCCTAGAGCTGAGTCCACAAGCCTGATTTAACAAATATTGTGAAGTATGCCTACCATCTGTCCTCACTTCTTTTGTAGACCAAATTAAAAAACATTCTTGTGCAGCTATTTCTGAAGCTTTGGAAGGCAATCTTCTTTATAAGCCAACTATGCCAACAAATTGACTCTTGATGCTGCTAGAGAATAAAGATGTATATATCCTCTTGAATCACTTATATCACACGTGTATGATGTAAATGTCCCCTAGGCCTTCTTGGAAAACTGTGGCTGGCCTCCTACTGACATGGCAACACCTGGCCATACTCCACATAATCATGGATTTTTCAATCGTGTCAGAAAGCATGTTTTGCGGAAACCCTTTTTCTGATATCTTGTTTAGGGGTAAGGATGTGGCGCAACAGCCAGAGCTGATGACTGTAGAGCTGGGGAACCAGGTTCAATTCTTGGTGTCTGCTCAAAATCCTGCGATTCTGGGCAAACCATTTAATCTCCCTGTGCTTACAAAAAATGAATGTGTGCTTGTGTAATGTAAAAGATGCTCCTGTAAGCACTCCAATACATTTGGGTCATGTCGCACTATATAAAACTGCAAAAAATATATTACAAACTTTTGTGAGCACCCCCGTTTCCAGGTACTGCTCAAAACTGGAAGTGGAGCACAACCAAAGGATGGCAGAAGCAAGAATCCATCCACACACTGACTGTCTCTGTGGAGAAAAACAGGCACATCCCACACCTGTGTTTCGGGAGTGTTTTTGCTAATCTATCCTAAATTTTGTGTTTCTGTGAAAAATAAAGCACCAATCTAATTTGTGGTGCTAATTTTTTCTTGGAGACTTTTCATTTGAACTTTAGAATAAGCACTAGCACTAAAAAAACTTCAGTTTACTAAACACTCTAAATTTATTTAATATTATTTGCCCTATACGACCTGGGCTCTGCAGGAGGGAAGAGCCATCAATGATGCAGAGTACCAGCTTCTAGAACTTTTTTGTCAGGTGGTGGTGATGGTGGGGGGGCTCGACGTGTAAAAGGTTTTAGATGGGGGGCTCAGCCGACAAAAGTTTGAAGACCTCTGGCCTAGAGGAAAGATATTAATATGAATTAAGCACTTTTTCCTGGGATATTCTGACAGCATACATTTTAAAGAAGATCATTTAGAGTATATGGAAATTATAAAGAATTGTTGATTGAATTATTGTTTCAGTTCTTTCATATTGTAGTAACAAAATTCTCTTGCAAAGAAGCATTTTATATATGTGTGATTTGTATTATATGCTATGTTAATGAGGATCCTAATTTTATGCAATGTGCAGAGATACTTCACTATGTTGAAAATATTTTTGACACAGATTTGTTTTTTTTAAACAATCTTCTTGATTGTTTTTTTTTGCCCGCTGTTATGTGATGAGTAACATTGAAATCACTATTTATAGTGAAATTCAATATATTCTGAGAACAGCAAAAAAGGCAAACAAAATAATTTATATTATGCTTAAATTATGTTGTATTTATAAAATGATATTATATATTATAACTGTATTTTTTCTTCTCTTTTACAGATCCTAATTCTAAAGTTAAAACGTTTTTAAACTTTGAAATATAACAAACAACTGCAAAAAATATTTTGATATCTACTACTGTAAAGGTAAGGTTAAGTAATCCAAACACTATCCATCTACTACTTCATTCATTCAGACACTATTCATACACACCTTTAAACACCTACGCACTGCTTATTAATGTCTAAAATACCTCAGGACTAACCATACAGTCCACCAATCACTATGCAGTTTTTAAGTCATTTACTACTAGCATGTACTAATTCAATATCTCTGTCAGTACCCAAACAGTTATGCATTTTCTCAGATGATCTCCTTGCAATACTCTAATCATTTAGTAGAACTATGTCCTTATCTAATCACTGTACCAAAACACAAGCACTTATAAACTCACCCTGCTGTCAACTACCAGCACTCTAACTATGCAGTCTAAGTATCCTCCTTTCTATCCCATACACTTCTCCAATCACCTATCTACCACTATCTACTTATCCTATTACTCTGCCAATACCAGCACTATATTCTTATCCTATCACTCCGCCAATACCTCAGCACTCATAAATTGATCATGTATTCTATTTGCAGCACTGTAATCATTCCAATTACTAGTAATGTACTTATAGAGTGGCCTAGCCACTAACACAAGTACACCTCCAATATCCTGTACAGTATACATGCAGAGTTCCAACCAGATATATACTATTTATACTTTCATGCAAATTCCCACTTACTATCCATGCACCCTAGGAATCCTCCTGGTACTCCCATGCACTTCCTCAATCACCCATCCAGCACTATCTCCTTATCCTATCAATCCGCTAATAGCTAAGCACTTATAAATTGACCAGGCACTCTTTTTGCAGCACTGTAATCATTCCAATTACTGGTGATGTACTTAGGGAGTGCCCTAGCCAATAACACAAGTACACCTACAATATTCTCTGCACTATGTATGCAGAACTCTTTCCACATACATACTATTATAACACTCTTGTAAATACTAAGGTACTACCTATGCAACCTAGGAATCCCCCTGTCAGTCCCATGCACTTCATCAATCACCCATTCAACACTATCTTCTTATCCTATCACTCTGCCAATACCTAAGCACTTATACATTCACCAGGCACTCTCTTTGCAGCACTGTAATCCTTCCAATTACTAGTCATGTACTTATGGAGTGGCCTAGCCAGTAACACAAGTACACCTACAATATTCTCTGCACAATACAAGCAGACCTATAACCAGCTACATAGTATTGGCACACTTCTCTAAATATCGAGCTAGTAATTATGCAGTGTAGGAATCCTCCTATCAGTCCCATGCATTTCTGCAATCACCCATCCAGCACTATCTACTTATCCTATCACTTCACCAAAACCTAAGCAATTATAAATTCACCATGCACTGTGTTTGCAGCACTGGAATCATTCCAGTTACTAGTCATGTACTCATGGAATGGCCTAGTCACTAACACAAGTACGGGTATAATATTCTGTACAATATACATATGGAGTTGTAACCACAAACATACTAATGATATACTCTTGCAAACACCCAGTTAGTACCCATGCAGGCTAAGGATCCTCCTGTCAGTCCCATGCACTTCTCCAATAACCCGTCCAGCACTAGCCACTTATACTATCACTCCGCCAATACATAAGCACTTATAAATTCTCCATGCACTCTCTTTGCAGCACTGTAATCATTCCAGTTACTAATCATGTACTTATGGAATGGCCTAGCTACTAACACAAGTACAGGTACAATATTCTGTGTAGTACACATACAGAACTGTAACCACATACATACTATTGATACACTCTTACAAACACCCAGTTAAAACCCATGCAGACTAGGAATCCTTGTGTCATTCCCATCCAGTTCTCCAATAACCCATCCACCACTATCAACTTATGCTATCACTTTGGCAATATCTATCCACGTATAATTTCTTCACGCACCCTGTTTGTAGCAGTGTAATCATTCCAGTTAGTAGTCATGTACTTATAGAATGGCATAGCCTCTAACACAAGTACACCTACAGTATTCTATGCACAATGCCTACAAACTTCTAACCTCATACATACTATTGGTCCACCCCACTAAATACTGAAGGAGTACCTATATAGTCTAGGATTCCTCCTGTCAGTCTTATGCACTTCCTCAATCACCCATCCAACACTATGTACTTATTGTATTACTCTGCCAATATGAAAGCACTTATGGAGTAGATTTACAAGCCCCCTGCGCCACTAGTACATCACTTTTTGTGACGTAGTGGTGGTGCTGGGGGCACCTCCATATTTACAAGGAGAGGAAAAGCCACCCTGCATGGCTTTTCCTCTCCTTGTAAATACGGCCCCTTCATACGCAGCACTTTGTGTTGAAGGGGCGTTCCATGGGTGTTGCTGTGTATGTTCCCACACAACACCCATGGAATAAGACACATCTCTAGATTTAAAAGAAATCATAAATCTGGACGTGTGTGTGAATGCTGCACCACCCTAGATGTGGCGTAGCAAGGCGCAATGAGGAGAAATGTTTTCATTTCTCCTCATTTTTTCCTCTTTCAATGCATTCTGCATTCTACGACACGCATTGAAGGAGTAAAATGCCTTTATCAATTGTTTTTGTACTGGAAGGTGTTCCTTCCTGCACAAAAATGCAGGCATCCTTGCACCATGGTGCAAGGGTGCCAGTGCTAGCACATGGCTACAGTTTGTGCGCCAGTGCAGAGGGAAGCACAGAGATGCGACATATTCATGTAAATATGTTGCATCTCTGTGCTTAAGAAGTGCTGCAGAGCAGTGCAGCAAAAGGGCTTGCGATGCCACACTACAGCACTTCCTCATACATCTGCCCCTATAAATTCACCTTACACTACTAATGTATTCTTTCAGTCAATCATGCTCTACACATATATTCAACCAAACTTTCAGACATTACCATGCAATTATAGTTCTTTTTTTAACCAGATAAGGTAGTTCTGACAAGATCTTTTTTTTTCTTCTTTTTTTCTTTTGTATTTTTGTGTATTTTTTGAACAATTTTGTAATTTTTTGTGTTTTTTCAAAAACTGAACAAAAAAAGGAACAAAGTAAGCAGGTAACTGATGGAATTAGTTATCATTCCAAAAACAACAAAAAAATTTTTTTGCACTTCACACAGTGCTGTTCCAAAAAAGCAAATTCTGCCCTTATGTCCATAGGAGGTGTTGGTTGTGATGCTCCTGAGGTGCTAGTAGCTGCTGGTGCTGGATTTTCCGCAGCTCGCCTCATTTCCTCCTGAGCAAGATTCCAGGGGTGAATGGTACGCAAATGCTTGTACATACTTGCTGTACCACAGGAGTATTTCTTCTCACTGCCTCGTGGCAGGACCCTCCCACACAGCAAGCATGTGACCTTTGTTGCATTCACCTTCTTTTGTCTGTCTGGAAAAGTGAAGAACTTCCAGACAACAGACTCTGGTCTCTTTTTGGGTGGGTCTTCCTCCAACACTTCTTCTTCTGAAAGTAGTTGCACCTGCTGCTGCTCTCCAGATGCCATTTTTGTTCAGAGTGGACAAAAAACACCCAAAAAAAACAAACAGGTTCAAGTTGGAGAAGCAATGCTTCTCTGATGATGGTCCAAGAAGAATGATGAAAATGGGTGGGGTCCTTCAATAGTTACAGTGGGAAATGTTATGAACCAATCAAATCCTTTTTGTTTAGGTCCCATGGGAGTCGCGCACCCTGCACTCATGAAGAATTCACCCGACGCGACTCCGCGAAAATATATTTTAAAATAATACTAGTTTATTACAAGTACAAATATATTATTTTTATGAATACCTTACATAATCTCTTGCACTAATATGTACATTAAAGACACATACATATAATTTTAATATATAAAAACTTTAGCGGGAACCGCTCACCGAGCCTGCCCAAATACGACGTCACGCGGGGCTCGCCACCTTGCAAAAGTCGCGTACCGTAATGCGCAAGTGTCGTGAATACACGGGAGCAGGAGTCGCGCATTGGTCACATACCTATCGCGCACACCACGTAATATTATATTTATATTACGTAAGTGGAAAACTAGTACCCGTCACACACCGTACGCGGATCCTTCCTGACTTTTCCAAAATGGTGGCTTTAATACGCGCACCCGTCATGTTATGTACGCTTTGGGTGCGCGACTCCAGAATTTTTTTTTTTAAAGAAAATAATATAAATATATTAAAATATAAAACATAAAACAAAATAATTGTAGTATATTACAGTTTTAATTTTTTTTATTTTATTTTTTACAATTTTCAGAAAAGTATATAATATTGTTTAAAAAATAATATTTTTACAAATTAACAGTTTAAAAAAATCTTCAAATACAGTACAAAAAACATTGGTATAACTACTATAATACTTAAAAATTAGCATTTAAAAAACCTTTGAAATTCACTGAAAAAACATAGGTTTCAGGGACGGTATAGTTAGAAACTAGCATTTAAAAAACCTTTGAAATTCATTGAAAAAACCATAGGTTTCACGGACGTTATAGTTAGAAAGTAGCATTAAAAAAACCTTAGAAATTCACTGAAAAAACCATAGGTTTCAGGGGTGTGATAGTTAGCTGGACATTTCACTCGTACAAAACCATAGAAATCCCCCCGTTATAGTTAGTTCTGCTAACTATAACTCACACCCCCGCAATGCACTGCTGATGACATCACATATTACATCATTCATGACATGGTCAGTGACATCACTGATGACATCACTGCTGACATCTCAAATTACATCACTGATGACATTAGTGACGACATCATCCACGTGATAATCTGATGCACCTCCTCACACTCTAATACACCCTTTGTTACACCCACTGTAAAATACAGACTACCATTTTCAAAAACAACGACACACCAATACCAGTTACTACATACGCACTCACTGATTCCTAGGTCTACACACACATCCACTCATTCACCTATACAATTACTCATACATACAGTCACTTATCAATACAACACTATCGTATGCACTCATACACCTATACAGACACTCACACACCACCACTCATCCATGGAGTTACTCACACACCTAGTCAGTCATGCCAAGAATCAATCACACTCCCATTTCCTCACCTATACAGTTATGCACACACCACCTCACTTATTCAAACATATACTAAAACATACTTACTCTCTTATACCATCACTGATACAAGTACACACTCATCCATACAGCCACTCTCACAATCACTCTCTCTCACGTATAGTCATTTATATACTCCAACTCTCACATACACTGCCTTTTACATATGTAGTTACTTGGACATGTACCACTGAGACATCCAGTTTCTCACCCATACACACACTCACCCGCCCATACAGCTGTTTCCACATGCACTCTTGAACCCATACACCCAGTGAACCAACCACTCACACATCTATGCACAGAGTCACACACCTCCCACCCACACACACACAAACTCAGTCTCCGATACAAATACTCAGGCAACCAATCAATAACCCATGTAGACACTTATGTAGCTCCTGAGCAACACATGCAGCAGCTTACACAACAACAGACATACTGATACAGACATTCAGACAGTTTAGTCACTAACCCATGCATTCAGTAAGACACATTTAATCACTCACTTTTACAGTCAGTCATGCACCTACTAAATCCTTCACCCAGACACTTATACACCCACTCATTCTTCAATACACCTTCGCATATAATATTTAAACTTTACAGAAACACACAGTCACTGGATGATGTCATCAGTGATGTCATTTGATATGTCATCAGTGATGTCATCAATGATGTCACTGACCATGTCATGAATGATGTAATATGTGACATCATCAGCAGTGCATTGCGGGGGTGTGAGTTATAGTTATCAGAACTAACTATAATGGGGGAGTTTCTAAGGTTTTGTATGAGTGAAATGTCCAGCTAACTATAACACCCCTGAAACCTATGGTTTTTTCAGTGAATTTCTAAGGTTTTTTTAATGCGAATTTCTAACTATAATGTCCCTGAAACCTATGGTTTTTTCAGTGAATATATATATAGGTTTCATAACAAGCCCTTACAATTTAACCTCATTTTAAAAATACTGATAGGCCTCCTTCTTTATTGATGACCTAGGGATGATACTCCAGAGGTGGCAAATACATTTCACCTCCCTTTGTTTCAATGTCAGTTCTCTCTCATCTCTTACTAATGTCCAATTTCCCCATCTCTGGAACTGGAAGCCTTCTGCCTTAGCTACATGATGTTTACAAACATGTTCTCTGTGGCATATTGGAGGGCCTCACTGCTTTTATGTTCCATGATTCTGATCTTGAATGGTCTATTTGTTCTTCCCACAAACTCCTTATGGCAGGCGCACACAATTATATTAACCACATATTTTGTAAATCAATTTATTACTTTGCAACAGATCTGACTTCTGAGAAGCCGCCTAAGAAGGCTACATGAACTGTGGAGTGTCAGAAGGCCTTTGACACCCTAAAGGAGGTGATGTGCACTGCACCTATCCTCAATGCACCTGATTTCAGCAAAGTGTTTGCCTCCAAAACAGAGGCTTCAGAACATAACATTAGGACAGTGTTATCACAGCTGAATGATGAGAGTCAGGATCAAACCATCAACTTCCCCTTGCTGGATATCTGTTGTTTCAGACAGTGTCATGTTGCTTATAACATTATTCTCATGGTGAAGGCACTAGTTATAGTTACTTCAGGCCACTATTTATAACTGGTAATTCAACAGTGAACTGCTCCCTAGGGAGCAGCATTGGAGTGTCATAGATAAAGAGAGCCCTTTGCTGTGATTTGGTCACTGAAAAAGCTGAGACCATACTTGTTTGAGACTCCGACTACAGACCTCTCCGGTGTTTAATGCAGATGAGAGTAGAGAACCCCAATCTGTTGAAGTGGTACATTTCTCTACAGTGTATGGATTATACAGTGGAGCACACACCTGGAAATGTCTATGCCAATGCAGATGTCCTTTCCATTATCTTCCTCGGAGATGATGAGAACTGCCAAGGGAATGGCTAAATTACTCCTCAACTTTCTTTTGGAGAGGGTCTCTTTTGTGTGGTCAACCCTATTTTATGTGGTCTAATTCTGTTGGCTTTTTGACTCTGTGCACTGGGACACTGCTAACCAGACCCCAGTGAAGGTACTCTGACTCCTAAAACATGTGAAAATTTGCTCACTCCAAATTGACATGTTTAACTTTCTTTAAAGGTGAAAGTGTATGGCTTCCAAATTACACCGATGGCATGGAAAGTTAAATGTCACCTATGGACCACATGACTATTGTGCCATCCGCTAGTCTGACTAGGCAAACATGAATCCTGGACTACCACTGCAGCCTGGAAGCTGCAGTTCAAATCTGCAGCTGGACCTGTCAGAAGAAACCCTTTTGTTAGGAGAAAACCTTGGGCCCAATTCACAAAGGTAAAGTTAGCCCAATTACGAGCTTGACAATCCATGAGACCACCAAACCCCCAGTGGTGGTGCGGGGGTAGTCAGGGACCACTGCAACAGCGGTCCGGCTCCCGTTTTATGACTGTGGTGGTCAGACTGCCATAGGACCACCATGTGCGATCCCTGGTAGTGACATGGCAGTCTAAGGCTGCAATATGCTTGGCAGTGCCACTGTTGCACCGCCAAGCATATAACGAGCTTCCTCACTCTCAGCGGACTCATTGAGGAGCTCACACCATAAAAATGCTGGCGTTGGGGAAACCAAGGGGGCCCTACTGGGCTTCCTGTTGCCTCAGGGCCTGAGGATACATGTAGGGGGGCACATGTTGTGCCCCCATATGTGCATGTACCCCAGTTCCTGCACTGCATGGGCTGCAAAGTCCATGTCATGCAGGAAGTTGCCTTGGAGCGCCTTCAGTGCTGCAGTTGGAAGGCTCACATATGAGCCTTCGAACTGCACCACTGCGACACCCACCTGCCAGACCACGAAATGACTAACTTAATTTAGCACTGCCTACCAGACCAGGAGAAAGCTCCTAATTTGGCAGGTGGGTGGTGAACGGGTTTGGCAGTGTGGGAGTGGGGTGCTGGCATGGCGGCCCACTCCCACACTGCCAAACTCGTAATCCAGCCCTCGGGATCCTCCAGATCTAACTCTTGGGCTCATCTGCTTGTGAGTCTGTCCTGACAAGTAGTGCCACCCCAGTCCTGGACCCTGGAAGTGGACCTAGGTGTTTGCTCCAGTAGAACCAATGCATCCTCTGTTGTGAGAGCAGAATTGATGCATCACAACTGTTGTGAGAACCATACCAGCATATCGCATTAGGAGCCACAGCATTTCACTTGAAACCACAGTTTGGAACTGACTCATTGCCACCAATGTGTGGAGAAGATCAACGCACCACCTCTACAGTGTGGAGAAACCCTGTGTTTTGCATGCAGAGCTGAAACATTTCGGAACCAACGATTCGCATATGGAACTGATGCATCGCCACCGTTTGTTTGAGACATTTTGTGCAAGTCATGGTTGTCTAGATGGTCAACGGCTTAAAAGACATTTTGTGAACATATGAGAAAGTCTTTGCAAATAGGCTGGGCAGAGGAAATTCTACAAAAGTTATTGGAGGACAAAGTTGTAGAAATGGTGGAGGCTATGGAATGGTTGTTCTCCAGTTGACATCACAAAGAAATTAAATAGCTCACTCAGGTTCTGCACTGACTTGCGCAGTCTCAACAAGAACATTGTGATGGATAGTTTTCCCTTGCCCAACATAAATGAACAGATCCTTGTTGTCTGAGAGAAAACACTTTTCAAAACTAGATGTGAGGAGCGTGTATTTTCAGACAAAGCTCCATCCTGACTTCAAACATCTCACCTCTTTTTTCACTACTAAGGGCACTTTTCAGTTTTGTAGACTTCTCTTTGGTTTGTTCTCAGTGGCAAGTTTTTTTCAGAGGTTGATATCTAAAGTCCTGTTAGGTGTCAACAAAGTAATCTTTTTCAAGAATAAACACTAGTTTTTGGAGACAATGTTGATGAAGCTAACCAAAACTTTGAGTGAAGTGTTATCTTGCATTGGAAAGACTGGTTTGACGCTCTGTAAAGTAAAGTGTCTGTTTTTGTTGCAAGTGGTTGAGTACTTGGGTTACTTTATTACCAAGTAAGGGGTTCAGGTAAAAGTCAACTTGGTGAGTGCAATTTTGAATGCAGAGGTGCCGAATGACAGGGACAAGCTTAAATCTTTTATGGGTTTAGTGGAATATTATTCCAAATGTTCACAAAATTTTGCTAACAAGACAGAGCCATTAAGCGTATTGTTGAAGAAGGGAAAGAAATGTATTTGGGGTGAGCAGCAGCAGTCGGCTGCCCTTGTTAAGGATAACATCACCAATGTGAAATTCTTAGTACCTTTTCAGACAGGTTTGAAGATCAGAGTCACTGTGGATGCCAGTGTTGGTTTGGATTTTAGCACAGATGCATGTCAGAGTGAAAAGGACAGTAGCTTTTGCTTCCCGGTCTTTGACGTGCGCAGAGAAAAAATACTCTGTCATCGAGCAAGAGGCATAGCGGCTGCTTGGACAACCAGTTATATTAGGACTTTCAATTGGGAAAGTATGGTATTTTTGAGGACAGACCATACATCTTTACTTAAAGTCTTGTGACCAGATGGCACAAGATACTGCTCATGGAGGTTTGCCAGGTTGGCAGTGAAAGGGCAAGAGTATGATTGTAGGGTGGAGTACATGCCAGGTTGGAAGACTTCCAGATAAATAGGCAGAGCAGTGTGAGCTGACTACGGAGGAGGTGGTGGTTAATGTTGATGATGCCGCAGATTGTTTGGAGAGTTATGTCTCCAAGGAGGACTGGGTGAGGGCTATGGAACAGGATGACACCCTTAAAGTTATAGTAAAAATGATGAAAGGAGTGCTGAGGAGAGACAGTATGCTGCCAGACATGCTGAACCCATTGCTCAAGATTGTGGATGATCTATCTGGTTGGCTGATGATGAGAGGGGAGAGGTTTGTGCCACCTTATGCTATCAGGCCAAATTTAGTGCATTTAGCGCATGAGAGACATCTTGTTCAGATGTTGACTCTCAAAAGAGTAAGAGGGAGATTTTGGTGGCCACTCACGGACAGCAAAGTGAAAACATGAGTAGAGAAATGTGAGATCTGCATGGATTCTGAGAAGCAGTTGAGAGTGAGTTTAGAAAGTTTGGTAAGAGAACAGCATGTGCCGGAGGCTATTGTGGTGTGGTAGAAACATTGTATGGACTTATTGGCCCTTTTGCATTTCTTGCTGAACAGGAATGGTCTGCTGCTGTGATGGTTGATGCCAAATCTAAATGGGTGGAGGTCTTGTTTATGAGGTGTGTCAGCACTAGTTTAACCATAGCAGTTTTGGGGGAAGTGTTTAGGAAGGAAGGTATATCCTTGGTGTTAGCGACAGGCAACACAAAATTAAATGTGTTTGGACACCCTTGGTGTAAGACATGCATGCATATTATTGTACAATCTCCAAGGAAATGGTTTGGTCCCAAGGGGTCTACAAGTTGCTGAAGGACTGGATGCAATTAGATTGTAGTGCAGGGTTGTCAATGCAGGATGCTGTCAAAGACATGCTCTGGGCTTATTCGCAGCATAGGTAATGTCAGTACAGGAAAGACCCAAGTTGAAATGATGTGAGGTAGACAGCCTGGGAATAAAATGGTGCCTTCTTGGATGTGTGATGGTGGTTCTAAGAAAGGGGCTTTGGGTGCAAAGTTTTTTTAGTTGTTTTTTTTAGTTCTATATAGTACGAACTTGACCTAAAGGTATCAGAGCACTTTACATGAGCACCAGTTTCATTACAGACAGACACAGTCATTTTTTGGGGTCAAGTGGCCATTACGTGATTTGCCCAGAATCACGGGATGTTTGAGCCTCCAGCCAGAATCGAACCTTGTTCCCCAGCTTCGAAGTCAGCTGCCCTAACGATTAAGCCACACTCTCCTTACCCTCAACCAGCAAAAGCTCTTCATTGATGTGGGGGATGGGCCAAGGTCAAGTCTGGTGTTGTTGGTGTCCAAGTTTCGTTGGCCCCTACATGGTAAGAGCCATGGGTGGTAATTGGGTCAAGTTGCATAAAGGGCAAACGTGCGGACTGAGGAGAGTTTTCTTGTACCAAAGTCAGGAAGAGGTGGAAGTGAATCAGTCTGGGGAAGATGGGCGATGTTTTGCTTGGTTGCTTATGAGGGACAGTTGCTTTATAAGCCAACAAGAGGGTAGGAGTCTGGAAGTTCCTGAAATTTCAGAGAGGGGTGATGGAAGTACTGTGAGAATACAAACTGATAGAGGGGTGAGGACAAGGAGACCCTCTGGGTTATTTTGGAGATTATGCGTGGGGATAGGGTTGGCTTAGGTGTGTGGTTGTTGTTTTGTCTAGGGGTTTTGGTTAAGTTATGTGTCTGTATTTGTGTGTGCGGTTGTTTGTTTTGTCATTTGTGTTCTTTGTTTAGTCATTTTTGTTCTTGGTTTGTTGGTGTCTTTGTTTCTGGAGTCAAAGTGAACGTGTGAGTAAGCGAGCAATAACTTTCTTTAACAACGTCACCACGTTCATCTGCCGTTTCGCTACTTCGATACCATCAGTTGGCGGTCACCTGCTACAAAATTTCTGTTTCCCAAAGCACTATTACTGCCAGAAAAGTACTGTATCATGTTGCTGCATATGTGAACCATCACCACGGTACCTTATGTCAGGGCCTCTATAAGAAAAGGTGCTCAAAACAGTAAAGGTTTTCACTTTATTATTTCTGAATATTTTAGTGTCCTGGAAACACACAGTTATCCCCTGACACGGACGCAATTATGTTTCGGCATTATCTTTTCCCATTGTTGCTTTGCAATCAGTTAGTTCAGAATTAGCAGCAGTAAATATTTGTATAGTGAGCAAATATTCCATCTTATCAAGCCCTTTCATTTGACTTTCAGTTTCTACTTTCCCCTTGTGCTGCTCAAAGCTATTCCAGAGTCCTTCATATCACGCACACTGTCGAGTGCCTAATTTTTTTTATTCGTGTGGCGCTTGCAGATAGTGTAATTATGGGCTCCCTCCAGACCCGCTGCCACTCGCATTCCTCTGTGGGTGAATCCCATGACAACATTTAAATCAGTCACACTATTAAAAACTGGCTAATTCTTCTCTTCTATTAGTCTCGTGACATCTCCGCTGCATCATTCTTTTCCTCCCAGTGCTATAATTCATTTACGGAGGGCAGAGCGCGTACTCCTTTCTGTACTCTGTGATTAAATTACAGGGAAGAATGAAGAAAGATGTGACCAGCTGAAAGGACAAATCATTCAACTGATACATGACGATGCTACTGGGCAGAAGTGTTGGAGGTGTAATGGGAATGAGAACTTGAAAACATATTTAAGAAATAAAAAGTGCGGCTTTAGGGACGACATTTTTCAAATGGAAAAGAAAAAATGAACCTTTCCCCCGTTCAGGCTTTTCTGCCATGCCTCATATTCAGTTTCAAAGTTCTTGGGCGAAATAGTTCGGTGGCAAGACTAGGATAAGGAACACATGAAATTATGCAAGCTAAGGGCATCTATAATATGCTGGTTTAATCAAAATTGTAGACCAGTAGTGCAGAAAGGATTTCATGGGCCCTGGTGCAAGCAAGGAAAAAGGCTAGTTTTACTGATGTTGGAGCAGCAAAATAAAGCAATTATCGGGATTCAAGGGGGCCCCTAGAGATCCGGGACCCAGTGCCACTGCACCTGCTGCACCAACGGTAGCTACGCCCTTGTTACAGACAGACACTTACGAACAGAGCAGAATGCTATGTTAACCAGAGAGTGAAATTAAGGGTGGCTATTGCACCATCAAATCGGCCTACGGAGAGGATTGTGCTTACGGACAGGTTCAGGAACATCCACCATTTTGTCTGTATCTCGATGATGAAGAGGCCTCACTGATATCTGTCTTGTAAAATTCCTTCAGCCTTGTGGTGCTTGTCATCTTTCTGGACGTGCTAACCTGAATGCTGCTGTCCCTGAGCCTCTGAACGAAAGACCAGGTTGAAAAGCAGAGGAATAATCACATTTTCTCTGCTGAGCACACCTTTAACCAGCAACAGTACCAGGCCTCTCTCTGCCTCGGACATATGCTGGGCATCTACTAAATCTTGTCTGTTGGAGTATGTGTCCAAAACACATTCCTTTGACCCTTTGATGCGAGTCTCTCCCCTCTGCAAAAACCTGAAAAAGCTGAGAGTTTGTGACGATGCACCTGCCATGGTAAGAAGGAGGACGCTTGAGCTTTAAACAAAGCACGGGGTTGGCTGGCCCTCGCTCCCTGCAACTGCTCTTCAGATCAGCATAAATAATAGCTCAATCCAGCCAGTAGTTGTACTTTATCTCGACCACGTAAGGTGACTCTACACATCAGCTCAGAGACACGTGTACCAGAGCTAACACTGCTTGCTGCTGTATTCCTGTAGGCCACAGCTAGACAGATAAACTGAAGAAGACCTTCTGATGCAACTTGTGTTGGAAGAAGCCAGGGTCCTGAGCAGGATGACAGACAGCAGTGCTCAGCGAACCTAAGTCTTCTTAGAAGTTGTCTTGAGAGTGTGAGACAGCCATGAGTCAAAAAGGTTTTGCACTGTAGCTCCCAGAAATCACCACATAAGCACCTCTATGACTAGAGGGTGGGCAAATTGCCAGCAAACGATCCATGAAAGTGAGTGCGAGGAGCCTACATTGTCCCTGATCCATCTGGTTCCATCTATGACTTTGTGGGAGTCCATATTTGTCCTTTTACAGATCAAGAGTGGCACAAGTTTGCTCTTCTTCATCACAGTTTCCCTTCTTCCCTGTAGGGCTTAGATAGCATCCTGTAGGCTGCAACGAGTGACCCTGATTCTTGAAGAGTTTTAATAGGCTAATAGAGAATCTCGGGAGTGAACTCAATCTCCCAATTCAGTAAGTGCCTGGCCACTAACTAAACATTTTAGCAGGCAAGTTTTGAGTCATAGCCCGTCAATTTGGGTCTACCTCCACACTCAATGTTGTACTTTTAGTCCAGTTCCTGCACTGGTATCCTCTCTTCCTTGATCTGTCATGTTTGGAGATGATTGATCCCTACCTGTTCCTCTGTGAACTGTGGCAGCGCCTGTGACAGCTGTAGTCTGACTATACCGCATAAATGGACACCAAATGTAAGAAATGAGGCAACTGGTTGAGCACGGTGAGGGGAGTGAAGCCCTACTCAAGCAGGAACCACAATGGTTGTCAGGGTGAAGCCACAAGCAGACCCTAAAATAAACTCTGCTCAACCCTCGGGTAACTTAGCACATAGCAGTCAGACTTAACTCAGAAGTAATGTGCAAAGTATTTGTGCAACACTTCAAACAGTAACTCAGTGGAAAACACACCACAAAGGATCCTATCCCAGATTATAAAAATAAAGTACTTGTTAATAAAGACCAATATAACAAAATTCCAATCAGTAGAACTGGAGAGATGCAATTTTATAGATTTCTGTGAAAATAGAATCAAAAAGCAGAAATCACCACCTTTGGATATCTGGTTGCACCGGACTGGGACAAAGTCACAAGTTGAGGCCAACTGCGTTGGAGCACGGAACAGCTACAGAGACCCAGTTAGGCTCGCTTAATAAGAGTGCATGAAATCATGGTTGCACAGCATTGCTAGGCCAGTCTAGGGGATGCGTATACCCCGTGGTGCTTAAAAACAATGATACGAGGTCCTGCATTGTCATCAAGGATCCTGATGATGAGGGCTTGCGTGGCGCAGTCAAGGTGATTTGTCGGTTTCAAGTAGCTGTGAGGCTGCTATGAAAAACCTGCATCACCATCAAGGCTGCCGTCGACAAGAGATTTGTGATGCAAGGTCCTGCGTCAGGAAAGCTTCTCATGTTGCTGCGCAGCATAGGATATATGCTGGTTCTGCTGGGTCCACAGATGAGCTAGCAGAGCACCTTTAGGTCCAAATCCAAGGGTACAGAACTGGGGTGGCACCACTTGGCAGGGTGGGACTCACAGGTAGCAGAGTCTAGGTGCTGGGTTAAAGGCTGTTGAGCCTTCTATCTCTCAGGCTCTAGTCAGAAAGCCAGCCAAGGAGCTCTTGTAGTCAATCCAGGGTTCAGAATTTAACAGGTGCAGGTCCAGCCTTTCTCACCTAGGCAGGAGGGTAGCAGGTCAGCACAGCAGTGCAGTTGTACCACTTTACAAAGGACTTGTGAGTAAATTAAATATGTCAGTTGGGGATAAGTCAATGTTGCCATTTACCACTGGTCAGTCCTAAGGCTGTCAACAACAAGATCAGCAAAAATGGAGGAGAACGGGAAACCACTTGGCGAAAGACCACTCTAAGGTGGATAGGTCTAACACCAAGTCTGTATAAGCTGTTAATGTTGTAGTGAAGACAGGGTTTTGCCTGCACACATTGCTATGTTAGCATAAGCGTTTTAGATGTTACCGCCATCTTGCCACTTTGCTGCTTTTGCACATGACACTACAGGTAGCTGCTATTATAAGTAAAACTGCTTGCTTGCTTTTTCTTCACATGAGAACGGTCTGTTTTTCACATCTCTAGACGTGCACCGCGACCTTAGTCTGAACACTGGGTGCAGAAACCGTCAAGGTCAAATAACAATGTATGCTGTTGAATTCAGGTTGATCGGCCCACGCTCTAGACACAACAAGCATACAGCTGCAAATATCTGAAAGGGTGCCTTTAATATTGCATTGCATGCATGATGCTGGCACTCTTGGAGAAAACCTTTCCAGACACAGAGAGCAGTGCTGATCCTGTGATGTGATTCACCTAAGCTGATCTTTGAGGTATGGGGTTCCTCATTCAAACCTAGAGACCTTCTATTATTATAATAAAACTAGCTTATTAGCCAGGGGAGGGTGGTTCACAAGGTATTATAGGACCTGTTTCCACCATCATTATAATATGATTTCTCCCTTTGTTTTCTATGGGATCGTAACAATGCTGATGGTTTGATTTCTGATCATTTGTTTGCTTATGTTAGCCAAAATAATGCATCTTAGAGCACGTAGATAAAAATAAACGTTTTTAAACTTTTCCGTGTCTCTGATTACTCAGGTTGTGGACTGATATAAGAATAACAACGAAAAGGTGTTTGTAGTAGTGTGCATATTATTTATATTTATGTTGTATATAGTTGTACTACAGATATAAAGTATAGGTCCATTTGTTTCTTCAGTCCGCTCATTAGTTTTGTGAACTATTTCAATAAAAAACTCATTGCAACTCTGAATGTCATTGGAGTTTAAACATACTGAGTGCAACCACTAATTCAGACTTGCCAATTTGTGTTTGTGAAATTACTTGGTGCTCAAGACAACTCTCCTACCCGTTTCGGCAAGTTTGCATTTATGGGATACTGAAGTTTCTATCCTTTTGGAGTGAACGAGCAAATAACTATTTATTTACTCATTTGTTTTGTGTGTGACCAACATCTGACTCACGCACGAGTGCCTCGCCAAGTCTCCAATCCGACTTTTGGCAGCTTCATTCATGTGCATTTACTAAAACTCAACACTTCTTTTCAAAAAGAAATAAGACCTTCAAATGTAAATGCGTGGCATTGTTTAAACTCACCGCGTGTGCATTCCATCTGCGCGCACGATGAGGAGAATGTTTGTGCCCTCCGTTGGATCGTTTTGTTTCGATTGAAGAACGGTGCACGTTTTGATTATCAGAGGCTCCTGTAGTCTCTGTGACGTCATTATGGTGCATTGAACGTCAGAGCCATTTCTCCCCTCATTGTCTTATCTTCGGCTCGCTTCGCTTCCTCGTTTGGCAGGTGATTTACAACATCATCGGTGTGCTTCTCGCTCTCACGGTGTGGAACAAACAGTTAGAGGAAACAAAGGTACTGTTTTTTTTTTAAACGAAGATTATTTCTACAGATAAATGAAAAAAAAAATAATAATAATAAAGTAAGGCAAGAGTGGAAGTTCAGTTTTCAACACATCATCGCCACCTTCTGGATTCATCGACAATGCTAATACATTGTCATTGACTTTCTTTTTTTTTTTGGGTTTATCTTATTGAAGAGGCTTATCTTTTTCAAAGTTACAAGGACATTATTCTCCATACATCTTGTGTGGTATGCTATTCTAGAGTTGGGTAGAAAAACATATCTATGTCTCAATTCTATTTTCAACACTACTTGCTGTTATATTGTTTATTGTATAAGTAGAAGCTGAAAGTTTCTTTTGCGTGCAAGGAGAAACTTAGTGTACATGTTCCTTTCTAAATTTCTAATTTAATTTATTACTTATTTAATTGATATGCAGATCGTTGCTACTCCGCCCTTCTCTCTATCCAAACCTGGTGATCCACCAATTAGGTGGCAAAAATGGAAGAAGGTATTTGAGAGGTATGCCAAAGTGTGTGGAACCAATTTGAGCGCGGAAAGAAGAACTGCGTTACTTCTCCACTGTCTGGGCTCAGAGGGTCAAGAAGTTTTTGACCATTTGCCTGATGTAGATGATGCTAGCTTAAATGAATACGACGTTTGTATACTCAAATTAGATCGTCATTATTTACCTAAGGTGAGCACTATTCTTGAGCGCTATCATTTTGGGAGACGTACTCAAAATGAAGGGGAATCCGTGGAGAATTATGTTACTGCTCTTAGGAAGCTAGGGTCTTCTTGTAAATTTGGAGGCCTCTTAGAGGAAAGAATACGAGATCAATTCATGCTTGGATGCAATGTACAAAAGGTAAGAGATGACATATGGCAGAAAGACGACCCTACTCTCGAAGAGGTACTGGTTATTGCAAAACAGATTGAACATTCCCTTAAGTGTGTAGAAGTGATGACTAAGAATGAGAATAAAAGTGAAAATGTTCAAGTAGTCAAGGTCCATGGAAAGGAAAATAGTGAGAGTAAAGATAAGATTGATAAGAAGCCCAAAACCTTCAGGTTTGAAAAGAAAATTACGTTTACATCTAAGGATCAAGAGTCCAATCTCAAATGTTATAGGTGTGGGAGCCCTAATCACTTAGCCAATGACAGAAAATGTCCTGCTCTCAAAGTGAAATGCAATAAGTGCAAAAAGGTTGGCCACTAATCCACCTCTTGCAGATTCAAAAAAATTGGTTCTAAGGTAAATATGATATGCAAGAATGTTGAAAGTGTCAGTGAGTCTGATTCTGAGGTAGATTGTGGACAAATCATCTCCCAAATATCCAATGATAAAAAAAAAGTCCCCATAGATGAGGTGATGGTGGAGCATTGTAAAACTAGTGTACTTTTTGATTCGGGTGCAAAGATAACTATTGTTTCAAAAATATTCTATGAACAACACTTAATGAACAGAGTAAATCTTTTGAAGGCAGACATAAATCCTTATTCATATGGTGGTGAACCGATAAAATTATTGGGTTACTTTAATGGACTGATTGAATATAAGGGAAGGTATATCTCTGGAAAGGTCTATGTTTCCTATAAAGGAGATAGTTTATTGAGCTGGTTACATCAAAAAGATCTAGGGGTGATGTTAGACCCCAATAATGACCCACCTATAATATTGAAAGTCAGTCAGTCAAGGCTTTATTTCGACAAAGAGCATGTCTTAAAAAGTAGTACATAAATACACATTTTTTTTTAAAAAGGATAAAAGCGGCCAGTTCATAACAAGAAATGCATACAATTAATAATATGAAGGCACCAATAAATTACGTAAAAAGATACATTGTAAAACCAGAATTAAACAAAGTAAAAAAGCCTATTTGATCTGATCAGCCATGCCCAGCTTAAGAACTTCGCCAAGCCACAGGCAAAAAGGGGCCGTGAATCTGTTTTCAAAATTCGCAAGGCCTCCCTATGGTGTCTGGTGCCTAACTCTCTACAAAGAGGTTTCAACCACCTACGACGTGGAGCTTCGTAAGCAGGGCATTCGAATAGGAGGTGGGGAACTGACTCTATCCTTGTCATACAATGCGGACAAAAAGGAATCGTCTGGGCCGGGGCCTTCCAACCTAGCAGTTAGTTCACCCACGGGAAGTGTTCCTACTCTAAATTTAAAATACAATACCCTGTCTCTGGGTTTTGATATAATATCAAGGTAAGGCTCGCAAAAAGAGACCTCCTTCACTAAAAGAAATTCAGCAGTGGACCTACATTGTTTGGGATTAGTGTTTCGCCCGTCTGACACCCATCTCCAATACAGTTTTTTCAGAACAGACTTGGGGGGAGCAGTCCTTAACTGCCAAGCTTCTTCTAGACCCAATTCTACCAGAAGTCGCTTGACTTCCCTCAGCCAGCTAATTTTAGGCCAACCAGACATCGATAAGACCTCTTTCAGACCGTTTGCGTAGCTAGCCAGTTCGGGGACTATCCAAATGCGAGCCCAAAGAAGGAGAGGGCGCAACCTTGCCTGATCACTAATGGGACAGCTACCCATGTCAAGCAATAGTGGTAAGGTTGGAGTACTGTATGGAAGCCCCATTAAGTCCTTGAGAAATTTATTTTCTGAGCAAGACAACTGGTCCACATTCTGCGCACCCCAAAGTTCCGCCCCATAAAGCGCCGCACTCACGCCTCTTGCCCTATAAATATCAAGTACCGGAGCAATTGGTCTGAGGGAGGAGGCCCGTTGTTCTTTAAGTAGTGCCCCCGCCACCCTCTTATGGCTCAACAGCATCTTGTGGAGGTGGCCATTCCATCTCATAGTATCACAGAGACGAATTCCTAGATAGTCAAATTCTTTGACCCTTTCTAGGGGGACTGATTTTAGTGTGGGTGGCCTACCAGTCTTCTTTGGGGGATTCAGGACCAAGTACTTGGTCTTTTCAGTATTAATTTCCAATCCCCTCGAATCACAGAAAGACTGGAAGCTAGTTAAAAGACTCTGTAGCCCTGCCGGGGTCTTGGAAATCAGGAGGGTATCGTCTGCAAACAGAAGGGTGGGTACCCTCCTGCCTGCCAACGATGGGGCATCTGAAGGGATTTGTAAAAGGTGGTCCACCACTCCGTTGACATATAATGAAAACAGAGTGGGGGCTAAAACGCATCCCTGACGGACACCTCTGTTTACAGGTATTCGTGGTGTCTTTTGACCCTGGTTACCCCACCTGATCTGCGCAAAATTTTCAGCGTGCAGCTTAATTAACAGGGACAGTAAGTATGGGGGCAAACCCAGCCCAGATAACACCCTCCAGAGATGGCTGCGGGGGACCAGGTCAAAGGCAGTCCGCAAATCTATAAAAGCAAGATACAGACTGCCTTTGCCCAGTACAACCACTTTCCAGTAGAGCATCATCAACCGGAATGTTTGCTCAATGGTCCCAGTACCTGTTCTAAAACCTGCTTGGAAATAGGACAGGATACCCTTCTCCTCTGCACACTGCAAGGCCCTCCCCAGGACCACCTTTCCTGCCACCTTCTGTGTGGAGTCTAATAGACTTATAGGGCGATAATTTGCTGGGTCGTCCCGACACCCTTTCTTAAAAATCGGGATGACCTCAGCACCCCTCCAGGATTCTGGAAGAGCTGTGTCTGCAAAACTAGCATTTAATAATGAGGCAATAAGTTTCCCCCATTCTAACGGGTTGATGCGTAACAAGTCCCCTGGTAGGCCATCCGGCCCCGCAGCTTTATTGGGGACAAGACACTTAATTGCGTCCACCACTTCCTTAACCGTAAACAGAGTCTACACTCAACTCAAGGTGGTCTAATAAAAGGGCATCAATAGGAGCTTCCCCATTACCCGTTACCACAATGTATAAATGGGAAAAGTGCTCGAACCACGAGGCCTCAGGGATATTACATGTTATAAGCGAGTCCACAGGTTTGTCTCTAGCTCTAATAAGTTCCCAAAAGCCTCTCGAATCCCTAGCGGAGCTTGCCAGTTTCAAATCACACCAAAACTGGTTCTCCCACTCTAGCTTTGCCCTAAAGATTGCACCTCTATAACTTTTTCTAGCAGTACTAATCATACCACCGTCCTTGAGTTTAACTGCATCAATTAGGTCCCTTTTGGCATTACGACAGGCAGGCGAATACCAACCAGGATTGCCCTTAAGGCGACATCTATTGTTGGCCCTAGTGCTTGCATTGCGAACTGAAAAGAGATTGCCTAGGGCTTTGGTAGTTTGGACAAACAACGTGGAGATCTCGTGAGCACTAATTGTGGCAAGGTCCAAACTGGGCAGGACGTTTGCCATGATTGATCTTACTTCCAGCATCTTGTCCTCATTGCCAACAATATTCCTCCATTTTCGCCGCCTCCCACAATTTGAAGGACATACTTCGCGTGTTGACTTCCAATCATGTGGAATTTGTTCATTAGTCCCTGCCGTCCACAAAGGGGACAGTGACAAGGACAGGGGATTGTGGTCACTATCAGTAGAGGGGAGAACAACCATGTCCAGCAAGTGACCCCAAAGTTTATAGTTCAACAGGATATAATCAATTCTGGAGGATTGACCTACCCTATTGAACGTATGTGCCCCGCAAGGATCTGACTTTGTCCTGCCATTTACAGCCCTTACTCCATGTTCCAAGGAGAGGGCATTAAGATCAATGGCGCTTTGAGTCCATCTCTTAATTGGTGATACTGAAAGATGGGGGATGCCTCTCCTAGCATCGTCCTCTTGAGTGCCCAGTATATCTTCCACTGCTAGGGGTTCAAAGGTACAATTAAAATCCCCAGCGAGCATGACGAACGAGTCAGCACCACAAGATCTGAGCTCGTCATCAACGCCCGTAAGGGACAATGTCGGCATACCACCCCTAATACCTCTAACATAAATGTTAAGAATCTCAAGCGCCCTCCCCCCACGTGGCCCTCTAACTATTAGTCTCTGCAAGTCCAGGGACTTAGTATCTATGCACCGAATGGAATAGCCCAAGGAGATGTTATTCCAGATTAGTAGGCCGCCAGAGGGGCGACCTCTCCCTCCGGGCGATGGGATAGCCGGAACAAAGTAACTAGTGTAGCCCACTTTGTGTCGGGGCTCCAAGCACCAGGTTTCCTGAAACATACGTATCGCGAATGATTCAATAAATGAGTTCCATTCGGGTATGTCGATATTACGTGCCAAACCAGCTATGTTCCAGCTGACAACCTTCAGGGCCCTGTTGCCATCTACAGCCTGCCCCGGTGAAGACCCTTTTACAAAAGAGCTATCCCGAGGGCCAGAGTTAGATGTCACTCCTGTAACTAGGCCGTCCCCGCTAGGGACCACCAAGATGGGCGTAACAGGCTCAGGATGTTCAGTGCACTCCCAATCTGGAAGGCCAGCATTAATAAGAGGAGGAGGAAGATGGTAAGTAGAAGGCCTCACTACTTCCATTCTTGTAACTAGACTATCGCAATCATCCTCCCCAGGCACTGCGAATGGCTTCGCTGTTGGTTGGCTGACAGTGTGTCAGTAGCCATGCCATGACCAGTTTGACACCGGACATGGATTTTTATGAAACAGGCTAAATTGTGACAGGTTTTGGTGGGCTTGTCTACCGGTCCATCCCTCCCAAATGGGGGTTTTGCCTGGCCTAGCAAAGGGTTTTCGAGGATTAAAGTAGCTGAGGTCATACATGCCAATACCTCCGCTATCTCCAATCAAACTGCCCTCTCTAGTAGAAAAACTACACACATAGCTGGCAACCCTAGGATCATCAAAGTTAATTATAATACAACCCCCCCTTATATCTTTCGGCCTAGTGCCAATCCAGCTGACCCTCCTTACGTGGATGACCCGGCCACCCATCGAGCTAGGCAAGGGTCTATTTTCCTTTAGCCAGAAAACTGTTTTGTTCTTTAGTTCGGCATAAGTCTCATATTTACCTGGCTTAAGGACTGGCACCCCGGTGAGAACTGCCACAAAGGGCTGGCAGTCTGGGGGTAAATTGACAGTAAGGGCCGGCCCTGCGTCAGAATCCATTCCTGGCTTTAGGGTGGGGACCATCAACGGATTGTCTGTACTAGCGTTATTCGTCTCAGGGCCAATACTATTTCCAGAATTCTTTGAGTTAGCTGGACAGCTGCTACCAGAGTCTTTAGGCCGTGCAGACCTTTTAGTAGGGACGGTACTAGCCTTAGGTGTCTTGGGTCGCACTATGCCATCCGTTTTGGCCAACCCTGACTTCCGGGCAGCCCCAGAGGAAGCCACAGGATGTACAACAGGAGCATTTGCCACAATCACCCCGGATACTGGTGCGGCTACAGTAGTGGGTCCTTGTGGGGACGTCGGTGTCGCCCGGGATACAGATTCCCCCCCTAGACCATCTTCCCTAGTTCTTGAATGTAATTTAATAAGGGATTTTATGGAGAAAAAATTGTCCAGGGTTACCTGTTCAAACCTATCGAACCGCTCTGTGAGCCCCTTAACACTCTCCAGGACCGGAATCAATAATGAATTCATCATTTTCTCTAAGTTGGCAATGGAGAGAGATTCATGGGATGGAGCCTCAACAGAACCAGCCGTCAGGTCAACACAGGTATTCTCTACTATAACACCTTGGGGTTCCTCCCCCTTCTCCCCCTGAGGGCAACTACCACCCTGCCCTACTCTCTTATGGGTCCCTTCCCCCCTAGCACCTGTCTTCCTAGGCTTCTTGTAGGGTTTGGCATGACTTCCTTTGCGTGGGCTTGCAGTTCTTTTTCTTTTACTAAGGGCTGGGTTGTTTACTGCCAGCGATGCCAATACTGGCTGAGGGAGGGAAATCCCATTGCTGGAAGGAATAACAAGAGGAAGCATTGGGACTAGAGTCTCACTAGGGAGTGGGTCTAATGCGGCATTATCATCGTTAAGCTGTACTATGGCTGTTAAATTCTCCAGCCTGTCCAAACTGGCCCTTAGGGCTGCAACCCGTGGATGGTCTAAAGGGGGTGAAGCAGCCCCAAGGGATCAAGTGGACGTACTGGGGATTGCACTAGAGCCAGCGAACCCAGCTGTGGAAATTTAGCGTGCAAACTGAACATTATCTGCGCCATCTTGCCTCTCCCCAGCGCCACGCACAGCGAATGCACGGCCGCCATTTTAGGCACCCCACTCTCTCCCCGCTCACTCTCGATCGCCAGCGCTTTCCCCCGGCGCTGCGAGCATCCCCCGCGCGCCGGCCACCCCCGCTCTCTCATACAGGCCATAAACCCTCTCCTTCTGCGCGACCCTGCTACGGAACCACTTCCGACCGACAACCCATACATGGTCATGCCTCTCCTTTGATAACCCCCTTCCTCTGCGCCCCATTGTCTGAACTGGTCCCAGGCCATCACCTAGCCCTGCGGATGCAGTTTATTGCCCCTACTGTAAGGGAAACACCCCACATCAAAGGGATTACAGTAGAATCAAAGCCCCTACCCCCTGAGACCCGGCCGGTTGCACACACCCCCGGGAATTAGCGGAATTCCCTGCTGCGCGATAGCCATCTCCCACTGCGGGTAGGGTGGGAACCTCTACTGTAACCATGTGTGGGATCGGATCTGAGCCGGGGCTTCAGGGGATATTTCCCCGCACATCAAGGGAATCTCAAGAATGTACTATGTATAATAAAGCAATAAACCAGTGTATAAGAGACCAGGTCTCAGAGATGCAGTTAGAGCACCTCGTGACAATACCTTGCTGTCTGATCTGATGTGTTCTGCTCCGACGGAATAAAACTTTGTTTCCTGCCTTCCAGTCTCCGGCGCCTGCCTCTTTTATTGGTAAATTATCGAGTGGTATGAGAGGCGATTACCGCCGGGCAAATACTTGAAAGGTTATCGACTGAAACTGCCGCTACCATTTAACAATTGGCGTCCCAAACGTGGGGCCCATCAGCGACACGTGGATCCAGTGGGAGAGGTCCCGACGACAGAGTGAACGACTGCAACGATCGGGAGAGCTCCTGCCCAATAGACCCTCGTCTGGCAGCCGATCATCCGAACTTCACTGGTTCCGAGCAGACCTCTCTCGAGTGATCTACGGTCCTGACTGGGAACCATCAGGAGTGCCGCGGCAAATACGGAGAGTAGAGGACGATCGGGCGCTGGAGGCGGAAGACGAGAAACTGTCCACGCGGTCCAGGTAAGGTCGTGAAATACGACAAAAGTGCGAAATAATTGATTGATTGTTTGAATACTAGTATTGCTCATTGATTGTTCTCTTTGAGATATTCGCTGTCTACAAACGGGGAGGAGTAGAAATACTCTCTCTCTCTGCAGATAGTGAAGGGTAGGTAACGCAGACTTTTGTCCCCGTTGAAACCCGTCGTGCCTATCTTTATCTCCCCATTGATTGATTGTCCGAACATTGATTGTTTTGAAGAATAGTGCTTTTTGAGATATTCTCTGTTTGCAAATAACGTAGAATAGGAATATTCTGTCTAGTCTTTGCAAATAGTGAAGGGTAGGTAACGCAGACTTTTGTCCCCGTTGAAACCCGTCGTGCCTATCTTTATCTCCCCATTGATTGATTGATTGATTGTCCTAACACTAGTTGTTCGATATTGGTTCTTTGGAGGTATTCTCTGCTTACAAATAACGAAGAATAGAGATATTCTGTCTAGTCTTTGCAAGCAGTGAAAAGATAGGTAGTGCTGACTTTTGTCCCCGTTGAAACCCGTCATGCCTATCTTCTCCCCACTGATTGGTAGTTGGTTCTGCCCGGACTGCTTATTAGAGGTGAACCACCCGGCTCCACTGGAAGGCACCCCTAATAAGGACATGTTCACTAAATATGGACTAGTCGCCGTAGCTTATAGAAAGCTGTGGCATAAATATACCAAGAAGGACCCCGAAAGTCAGTGGCCACTGATGGGATCCTTCGACGACCGCAAGATAGAAGCGCTAGAAGTAGCTCTGCGTAGCAATAAGACGACGCCTACTATGCTTGACAGTATTGGCATGTGGCGCAAAGAAGCGACGCAACGGAAAAAGAGGGAAGAAGTAAAAGCAGAAAAGGAATTACGAAAGGCAGCTCACCTTGCCGCTAGAAAGTTAGAAGAAGACATAAAGGAGAGAAGGGAAACTAAACTAAGACAGGAGCCCGAAACCTCAGGCCAGTACGCTGTTAGGACCCCTTCTTTGCTCTACCCTGAGTTGTCCTCCAAGCAGCGAACGAATGACGAATTACTGTTAGGTCCCCCGATCATTTACATGCCCCCTCCGTATGCACCCTCCCAATCAGTAGTGCAACACCCACAACCCCCGAACACGAGCGAAAGCAGTACAGGGGCCTCGGCCCTCACGGCCTCCGCGCCGGCTGAGCCTCTTGTACTGAACCCAATGTCGACTACAACGCTAGATGACCATGAGATGGGAAAGAAAGAGTCCACCAGAATGAATCGATTAACTAAGGATGAACGAGCAGGAATCGATAGGATAGTAGGGACGCTGGTGGAGCGAAAAGAAAGTGAGGAGTATATAACAGACGTGTATAGCTCGTATGCCGACAGCCGCAGACGACACTTCGTCGTACGGCTCTGTTATCACTAGGGGTGGGCGGAATTTGCGGAATTAACCTTCGCAAATTATCGCGAGAATGTTTAAAATTATCGCAAACAAGCAGAAATATCGCAAAGATGCGGAAGTTTTTTCCGGCATGTTCGCGAGATTTTCTGCATGGTTGCGGGTCGCCAACTTACCCATGTGGTTGCTTGCGGGCGCGGCCATCTTGTTTTGAGTTGTTCTCGCGGTGCATGATCGCGAGAAGAAAGACGTGATCGCGCGACGCATGACGTCACTGCGGGCGCGAACTGTCGCGAGACAGCGCAAATGGCTAAAAACAAAACAACATCTCATGGAGAACGCGACCGGATCAAGAAAACTTGTCGGCGAACGCAGGGATTCAGGTAAGGCGATCGCGCGCGCGCGAGAATGTATCATTTTACAGCGCGAGCAAGAAACAAATTATCGCCAAGCTGCGGAAACCGGAATTTTTGACATTTTCGCGCTCTCCGCCGAACGCAAAAATGTCAAATTATCGCAATTTCCGCGAACGGAACGAAATTTTTGCCCAGGCCTAGTTATCACGCCCTGAATGCATATGAGGACAGATACCACGATAAAGGTCCCGAAGGCTTAGCGGCCCTATATAGGAAGGTAGACATTGGGGAAGAAGGAGAGGGCGATGTAACGAACCTCTTCACTCGTACACTCGAGGTCTATCGACACCTTAAAGAACACAGGCAGACAACCAAAACAGAAACCCCCATAGCAACTAAGCCCCAGGGAGGAAGGGCCGATGCCATGATGCCCATTAAAGAAGCTGCCCCCTACTGGGTCCCCCCACGGGGTCAGGGAACACACGACGACATCAACCACCAAGATGCGAAGGGAAGGGTTGTATATAACTGGGTCTACCAGCCGTGGGACCGGCAAGATATTTTGACCTTTAGAAAGACTCTACCCGACTTGAGAAAGAACCCGACTGCCTTCTACACTGAATTGGGTACAGCCTTAGGCTCAACGATAATGACGTTAGCAGATATCGACTTGTTCTTTGGGCTATGCCTGCCGGCTGATGTGTGGAAACAAATCCGGAAAGTTGACCACGCTGAGCCGTTCGGATATACCTGGTTACAACTCGATACCATAGATAAACAGCGAGAACCAGGACAGAAACCCCCGAAAGCCATCTTAGAGCTCCCAGACAAGATTGTACAAAAGCTGAAGACTCTAATCCCAGAAAGAAAGGTAGACTGGTCGATAGTGACGGCTTGCCGCCAGAAACCCCAGGAGGATGTGTCTGAATACTTCTCCCGATTCGAGACTGTGTTTTCCGATTACAGTGGCCAAGACATGACCACCGCAACCGGACACCACCTCTTTGTCCAGAATTATGTAAAGGGTCTGTCTCAAGAAGTTTCCCAGAAGCTACAGACCAGCGAGAGCAGTTGGGCAGCCTCCAAACCCGCAGCAATTCTCCAGATGGCCCAATACTACGAAAACCAGAAGAACGAGAACGATAGGGCGTCAGAGAAGAAGAAAAAGGAATTAAAGGAGAGGGTGATGATAGCACAGTTGCAAGGGGTGACCATAGGAAGGGAACCCCCAAAAGAGAATTACCAACCAACCGCCCCTAGAAAGCTACCCCCTAGAGACCATGCACCTACACCCTACAACGGACGGAGAGACTTAGATGGGAATCAATGTGCGTTCTGTAGGGGGTTCGGACACTGGAAATCCCAGTGCCCGGTCCTTCTGGAAATGAACAAGAATAGGGACCCCAGAGACACAGCGTATGACCCCAGAAATAAAGGACAGGGACGAGGGCACACGAACAACACCATCAACGACAGGCCAGGCAGACCAAACACCTTTGATCGCCCCCGCCAAAACCAGTGTCAGCAGTCCGACTATGAGAGCACTCATGACTTCGCATAGGACCGCCAGGGGCAAGGGAGGGATCCAGTCGAACTCCGTGTTGACCAGCAAGGTCCTTACGTCACCGCTAAGGTCTTGGGCACAAAATCTCCATTCCTGGTAGATACTGGGGCGACACGTAGTGCGTTATCTAAACGACTGATTCCTAGGGCACCCTTGTCTGGCTCTCACGTAACCTCAATAGGCTTTGACGGAACGCCCTCCACTAACCCCTTATCAGCACCAATCTCCTTTGACTTAGAAGATAACACCACTGACACGACCTTTCTGCTCTCCTCCAACACCCCCGATGCTATTATGGGACTCGATTTGCTAAAACATTTTCGAGCCACCATCAGATGCTCCCCAGACGGAGTTCGAGTCATCCTACACGATAACCCAGATCTGTCCAGACCCTGTCACACACGGCGTATGCTCTCTATAACCGATGCTGATATGTCCCTACTCGACACATTACCTTCACATCTATGGGCTAAAACCGACTCAGATGTAGGGCGCATGGTGATCGACCCGGTACACATAACCGTCCGACCGGACGCAGTGCTCCCGAAGCTTCCACAGTATCGGATATCACCCGAAGGCGAGAAGGCATTGGTGGAAATCATCGAGTCCCTGGTCGAGGCAGGAGTGGTGGAAGAAGTAGTCAGTAATGTTTGCAACAGCCCTATCCTACCCATTGTAAAGAAGCAAGGCGAGGGGGATGAGAAAGCCTACCGTTTCATTGTTGACTTGCGAGAGGTTAACAAAGTAGTCATACCCCAGTACCCCGTAGTCTCAGACATCACCACCATCCTCACCCTGATTCCACCCACTGCCACCATCTTTACTGTTATTGACCTCAAGAACGCATTCTTTTCCATCCCCATCCACCCAGACAGCCGCTACCTGTTCGGCTTCACTTTACGTTCGTACAGATTCTGCAGGGCACCCCAAGGCTACACTGAGAGTCCCAGTATTTACAGCCAAGCCCTCAAGAGGCAACTGGATGCAGTCCAACTACCCGATGGAGTGGTGTTGATACAGTACGTTGATGACATTCTTTTGGCGGCCGACACCACTCCTCTCGCCGTCACAGCCACCATTCACCTCCTCCGCTTCCTTGCGGAGAACGGTCACAAGGTCTCCAGAAAGAAATTGCAATTCTGCCAGCCCCAGGTAACTTATCTAGGCCACCTACTATCCAAAGACGGGAGGAAACTTACCCCTGACCGAATTCAAACCATCCTAGAAACCCCTGTTCCCAAAACTCAGAAGCAAGTACGATCCCTAGTGGGCCTCACCTCCTTTTGTCGACAGTGGTTGCCAAACTTCAGTCTTACCATAAAGCCTCTGCTTTCCCTGCTGGCTAAGGATGTCCCCTTCCCCCTCCCCTGGACACCCGAATGCCAATCCTCCTTCAAAGAATTACGAGACGCCCTCTGCTCGGCCCCAGTCCTAGGAACCCCAGACTACACTAAACCTTTCTCCCTCTACACCCACGAAAGGGAGGGATGTGCGTTGTCTGTCCTAACCCAGTCCATAGGCCCTAAGCAACGCCCTTGTGCCTACTTCTCTGCCACTCTTGACCCCGTAGCCAGAGCTTTGCCCGCCTGCCTTCGAGCAGTAGCCGCCGCTGCTGTCTCTATCCAACAAAGTGAGGGGATCGTGCTCTCGAACCCCCTCACGGTATTGGTACCCCATGCTGTTGACACCCTCCTGAACCAAACCAAGACTCAACACCTGACTAGCGCACGACTGACTGGTTATGAACTGACTCTGCTTGCACCCCACATCACATTGAAACGATGCACCACTCTGAATCCAGCTACACTACTGCCTCTCCCTGACGCTGACCCCAATGCATCCCCTATACATGATTGCGTGACCCTCACCGACGAACAAACCAAGAGTAGGGTTGACCTCCGGGATACTGCCTTCCCGGACCCTGACGGAGAACTGTGGGTGGATGGCTCATGCATCAAGCTCCCTGATGGCACCACCTCAGCTGCCTATGCAGTCACCACAGCTCGAACAGTTGTTGAGACAGCCCGCATCACACAGCGATCCGCACAGGCGGCTGAACTAATTGCCCTCACACGAGCCTGCATCCTGGCAGCAGGGACAACCGCAAACATTTACACAGACAGTCAGTATGCCTTTGGGGTAGTTCACCACTTCGGGCTCTTATGGAAAGAGAGGGGATTCTTGACTTCTCATGGCACACCCATCCTGCATGGAGATCTAGTCTCTGCCCTGACCGAAGCAGTCCTCCTCCCCACACGGTTAGCTGTGATCAAATGCCAGGCACACAAGAAAGTGACAGACATTATAGGTCAGGGAAATGCACTAGCTGACATTACTGCCCGAACCACAGCCGAGAATAGGTCCACGACCCGCATGTACGTGACCAGGTCACAAACTGAGAAATGGAAGGATGCTAGGGAAACGATTAGGGACATCCAATTAGCCAGCACACCACACGAATTAACTGAATGGGCCCGGGTGGGATTGAAGGACGATGACGGTTGTTGGCGAACTAAAGACTCGAACAAATGGTTGCTACCCGACTCATACTTGATCCCCATGCTGACCATGGCACTCTCCCCCGCACACATAGGGTCTGCCCCCATGATCGAACTCATCTCCAAAGTCTGGCACAACGACAGAATACCAGACTCAGCCAAACGTCTGGTCCAACAATGCCTAGTATGCCTCCAACACAACCCTGGAAAAGGAACTGCTGTACCCCGGGGAGGGTTTGGGGTCCCCAATCACCCCTTTGAAGTCCTACAAATGGACTATGTCCAGCTAGAAAGGTGCCAAGGTTTAAAGTATGTGCTTGTCGTTGTGTGTGCCTTCAGCAAGTGGGTGGAAGCCTACCCGACCCATGACAACACCGCTATGACTACTGCAAAAGTACTGCTGAAGGAATTCTTCCCCCGATACGGCCTTTGTCGAATTTTGTGGAGCGACAATGGCCCCCACTTCGTAGCCGAAGTTATCCAACTCATCTTAAAAGGGTTGGGTGTAAAACAGAAGTTCCATGCGGTCTTCCATCCCCAATCTGCAGGCCTGGTTGAGCGACACAATGCCACATTGAAGCTTAAGATAGCAAAAATAGTCGCCACCACAGGACTAAGATGGCCAGACGCTCTCCCACTAGCATTGCTATCAATGCGTTCCACCCCCACCAAACACCACTTAACCCCCTACGAGGTCGTCTTTGGGCAGCCCATGAACCTTTGGACTGCACCAAAACCATCATCCATCCACGACGTCCCGGACGTCCTCATGTCTGACTATTTGTATAACCTAACTAAGACGTTGTCTGTTATCCATCAGCAGGTGCTGCACGCCATTCCCGATGTTTCCAGGGGCCCGGGACACGACATCCAACCCGGTGACTTCGTCTTAGTGCGTAACTTCCAGCGCACCAAGAGTCTGGAGCCCCGGTGGACGGGCCCCCTGCAAGTCCTGATCACCACCCGAACAGCTCTTCGAGTGGAGGGGAAATGCAATTGGCTGCATGCACACCACTGCAAGAAGGTATCACCGACCCTGACAACCACGGACAACATCACCGCCCAAGAGGAACTTCTGGACAAAGACCGACCATCCCTGAGCCGCTGCCCGGATACAGAGACACTTGAGTTGATTGAATATCCCGATCCCACTGTGCCATCCAAAGAAGGGTATAACTTGCGACGAAAGGAGAGAACTTCGGCTAAGCAGACCACAGGCTAAGTGGAAATCTCAGAACGGTAGCCTAGTCACCTCAAAGGCCACCAGGAGAGAAACTAAAACAAAGTCTGTGGTTCTGCCCACTACCGAGTCTCTTGAAGGTGATGGAAGCGCCCGACATGAAGATGATGGAAGCAACCGGACGTCCGAAGATCCACTTCAAAAACCCAAAGACTGACCGAATGCACAGCTTTAAGACAATAGCACTTTTCATTTCCCTTCTCTTTTGCCTTCTCCTCGTGGTTACCTTCTGGATCATGGAGGAGAGCACACCCGCTCATAAGACATTGCTGACTACCGTTCAACCTACCACCACGAAAGAACACCATCTGATCTCACTTTCACCCCAACTCCGAGAAAGGCGTAAGGAGTTCTGGAATAACTCTTTTGTGCAGTTGCTCCACCAACACAATCTTGCCACCAACGCCACTAACTGCTGGATCTGTGGATTGCTGCCCCATGCCACTGGGCACTCAATCCCCTTCATCCCTTCACCTTTTTCCGTCCATGGTTCCTGCCTCGCCTGGCTGATCCTCCTGCAGGAGAGCTACAAGGACAATGCCACTTCCGGCAGAACCATGTCACACTTCTACCATGGGTTCTGGCTGAACAAAACCGGTAGAACCTCCGCCCTCTTCTGCCCTCTGAGATCGAACACTTCCTTTCACATGGACATCCCTGCCAAAGAACAAATTGAAATGCAAGTGTTCAACAATCCAGCCAGACCCACCTTCTCTTACCTCTGAAAACGGACAGCCGCCACCCTAACAGTGGCCCTGTCCGTCATCAACATCACTGGATCTGTATGCCTCGAAGGCCTGGGGGCACAGCTGGTGGGCCACAGCTCCTGCCTCATCACCCGAACATTGGACTCAGTTGACCCACCTTCCTTTGTTGCCTCCCCGAATATGTACTTCGTGTGTGGTACTAAGGCCTACACCTGGCTCCCGAAAGGTTGGGGAGGCACCTGCTACATCGCCTTTGTCCTTCCTCCGACGTATGTGGCTCCAGCAAACCATCACCGACAGAAACGTGCCAAAGACATTGTACAAACCGACTCCACCAGAGCACAGTTCATGGACGCAGTAAAGGGTCTTGTTCCGCTCTGGGGTCCGATGGCAAACAGCCGTGCCATCCGCCACTTAACCCAGGCAGTCGAAACAGCAATGAACATTACAGCTGGCGCCCTCGCCAACAACACCGCTGAGCTTCAGGCCGTCCGCCTGGTGGCTCTCCAGAACCGCCATGTTCTAGATGTGGTTCTGGCTGACCGCGGAGGAGCATGCCGCATCATTGGGTCCAGCTGTTGTACCTACGTACCGGATAACTCACCCTCAGTCTACAAAGCAATTGAACACCTCCACAGACTGTCCACAGAGGTCCATCAAGAACAAGAAGAATGGTCACTGGGGAGTTGGTTTTGGGACGCTATTAAAGGTTGGGGATGGAGGCTGTTTTCATTTATCCTCATACCAATCATGATACTATGTGGATGTTGCTTGGGGATTCAGTGTCTGCCACCTTTATGTTCGTTTTTTATGAACTGCATCTGCCCTAAGACTTTGGACTTTGAAACTGAGCGGATGAAAGCTCTGAATGAGGTGGAGGTACGGGGTATTATGGGGATAGATCCAAACTAGGCAAGCTGGCGAGACATGTTAAAAGGGAGGACTGTGGAAATTTAGCGTGCAAACTGAACATTATCTGCGCCATCTTGCCTCTCCCCAGCGCCACGCACAGCGAATGCACGGCCGCCATTTTAGGCACCCCACTCTCTCCCCGCTCACTCTCGATCGCCAGCGCTTTCCCCCGGCGCTGCGAGCATCCCCCGCGCGCCGTCCACCCCCGCTCTCTCATACAGGCCATAAACCCTCTCCTTCTGCGCGACCCTGCTACGGAACCACTTCCGACCGACAAACCATACATGGTCATGCCTCTCCTTTGATAACCCCCTTCCTCTGCGCCCCATTGTCTGAACTGGTCCCAGGCCATCACCTAGCCCTGCGGATGCAGTTTATTGCCCCTACTGTAAGGGAAACACCCCACATCAAAGGGATTACAGTAGAATCAAAGCCCCTACCCCCTGAGACCCGGCCGGTTGCACACACCCCCGGGAATTAGCGGAATTCCCTGCTGCGCGATAGCCATCTCCCACTGCGGGTAGGGTGGGAACCTCTACTGTAACCATTTGTGGGATCGGATCTGAGCCGGGGCTTCAGGGGATATTTCCCCGCACATCAAGGGAATCTCAAGAATGTACTATGTATAATAAAGCAATAAACCAGTGTATAAGAGACCAGGTCTCAGAGATGCAGTTAGAGCACCTCGTGACGATACCTTGCTGTCTGATCTGATGTGTTCTGCTCCGACGGAATAAAACTTTGTTTCCTGCCTTCCAGTCTCCGGCGCCTGCCTCTTTTATTGGTAAATTATCGAGTGGTATGAGAGGCGATTACCGCCGGGCAAATACTTGAAAGGTTATCGACTGAAACTGCCGCTACCATTTAACACAGCGATGACTGTTTGTCAGCAAGGTGTCCCCGAGAAAGACGCCGCTCTGTCATGACGATTCCCTTCTCGATGACTGTGACAACACGGGTGATAAACTGGTCCATGGTACCCGTTACAGAACCAGGGCCTCCCCCACCACCCCCTCTCAAACTCTTACCCGAGCGGGTAGATATTAGCCTGGCCACTCTAAGCAGTATGTATGGAAAGTGCCTATAGTAAGGACCTCCTATCTAGAAGACAACAAAGCACGAGACATCACAAACTACACATACTACCGCAAACAACTTATCAGGGGGGTGGCCCTGCCCAGCCTTGGCCAGCCCCGGACGGCCACAGACGGTCCGCCCTTTGTCCGGGCTTCGTCCGGCGCGCCCGCTCGCGTCCCCCGTAGCGGTGCTCAAGACGTTTTAAATAATGTTTAGGGCGGAGTTCAGCAGTGGAAGCAGGTGAGGCAGCCCCTCGGCCTCTGGGCAATTGAGTCCAGCACAATCCAGCACCTTTACTGCAACGCGTTTCCCGGGAAGCGGGAAGCGCTAGGTTGATTTAAAGGTACTTTGGGCGGAGTTCAGCAGTGGAAGCAGGTGAGGCAGCCCCTCGGTCCTCTGGGCAATTGAGTCCAGCACAATCCAGCACCTTTACTGCGACGCGTTTCCCGCGAAGCGGGAAGCGCTAGGTTGATTTAAAGGCACTTTGGGCGGAGTTCAGCAGTGGAAGCAGGTGAGGCAGCCCCTCGGTCCTCTGGGCAATTGAGTCCAGCACAATCCAGCACCTTTACTGCGACGCGTTTCCCCTATAATATTGAAAGAGAATTTCGTCATAAATAGCATTGAGTTACATGCCTGTAGTAAAGAATATACTGTGAAATTGAAGAACTCTTTTCCAAAAGTTTTTAAAGATGAACTAGGCTGTCTGAACGATTATGTTCATTAGATGTGCCGTTTGCCAGCAAGGTACGGGGGGTCCCTTTAGCGGTTAGAGAAGAGATGAGAGATCAATTGGAGAAACTCAAATTAGAAGGAATAATTGAGGAAGTGGAAGGGACAGAGTGGTTGGCTCCGGTAGTTACCGCCCAAAAATCGGACGGAAGTCTCCGTCTGTGCATTGATCTCAGAGAACTTAATAAACAAGTTGTGGTTGATAAATATCCCCTCCCTAAAATTTCAGACATGCTCATGCTTCTCAAGGGAGCTAATGTGTTTTCAACGGTTGACCTCAAATCAGCTTACCATCAGATCAAATTGGATGAGGAGTCCAAGAACTACACCTCGTTCATTACTCCTTTTGGCACCTTTAGATTCAAACGTTTACCATTTGGCCTGGTGTCTGCAGCCTCTGTTTTTCAGAGAGCACTTGAACGAGTCTTGAAAGGCCAGAAGGGTGTAAAAATTTACCAAGACGACGTCTTGATTTATGGCAGAGATGTATGAGAGCATGATTTGAGAGTGAAGGAAGTTCTGGAGAGATTTAGTTTACACAATCTCACGGTGAGAATTGATAAGTGCAAATTTAGGAAATCTTCGATTGATTACTTGGGACACACAATATCTGGCAAAGGTATTGAACCTAAAAGTGACTTAGTTAAGTCAATAGAAAACTTAGCTTCGCCCAAAAGTAAAGAAGAGCTCATGAAATTTTTAGGAATGGCTGAATATTATAGCAAGTTTGTCAAGGGGTTTGCTGAAAAGTGTGTTAACATGCGTACCCTTCTTTGCAAAGGTGTAGAGTTTATATGGAGCAAAGAATGTGAGACAGAATTTGCCAAGTTCAAAGAGTATCTTAGAGAGACACCTAAATTGAAGAGTTTTGACCCTGCAGCAAAGTCAGTGTTGGTCACCTATGCTAGTATCAAGGGTTTGGGTGCGGTGTTACAGCAAGAGAGTAAAGGGAAAACAGATGTTATTTTGTTTCTTTCACGAAGTCTAAGAGGAGCTGAAACCCGCTACTCTGTGATAGAGAAAGAGGCGTTGGCTGTTCATTGGGCTATGAAAAAGTTAAAGAATCTATTATGGGGTACCAAATTTGTGGTTAGGACGGACCACAAAGCTTTAGTTGAAGTTTTCAATAAGAAAGGAACCAATGCCATCTCAAGCAGGATTTCAAGATAATTTTAATGTGGAATATTTACCTGGTGTACGTAACTATACAGCAGATGCTTTGTCCAGACTGGTAACACTTGATGAAGATTGCGGTAAGCAAGAAGAGGATGAAGACTTTGAATAGGTGTGTGCCACTGAATGTGGTGGAATAAAAGAGGAGAAATGGAGAGAAGAGTGTAGAACTGAGGAGGAACTCTTAGAGTTATCCTCTTTTCTTAGCAATGGATGGGTCAGGAAAAGACAAGGTGTATCGGACAAGTACTGGAATGTGAGGGGTGAATTATCCATGTCTAATGGGTTGCTTTTTCGCGGTACAAGATTAATTCCCCCTAAGTGTTTCCGTGAGGAGTTGATCACCTTAGCTCATCAAGGTCATCAGGGTATTTCTAAAACAAAAGAAAGCACCAGACAAAACTATTGGTGGGCTGGGATGGATTTAGACGTTGAGAGATTAGTGCGAGAGTGTATTCCGTGCACATTAAGTGAAAAATCTTTTAAACTTAGAGTACAACCAATGGTCATTAGGGACAGACCCAATGCGCCCTGGGAGGAATTGGCTCTTGACATTTTGGGTCCAGTTAAATGTAGAGATGGTGAATTTTTTTTGTTTGTCCTAATAGACTTGTATTCAAGGTGGCCTGAAATTAAAATCACGAGGTCTATTGTTTCTAAACATGTAAACTCTTTTCTCATGGACGTCTTCACTAGAGAAGGTCTTCCTGGTTATTTTCTTACAGATAACGGGGTACAATTCGTTTCAAAAGAAATGGGGGAGTTTTTAGATAAATGCTCTATTAAGCATAAGCGTTGCTCTTTATACCATCCAGAAAGTAATGGAATGGTGGAAAGATTTGTCAGGGTTCTCAAATAATCCATCTCTCTTTCCAAACAAAATAACATGGATTGGAAGGAGGGAATTAATAAGACTGTAGAAATGTATAGAATCACACCTCATTCTACCACTGGTTGCACGCTAATTTTGCTCCTTAAAAATAGACACCAAAATACCTTCATCACACCTTTCTGGGTCAATCAAAAGGTTGTCAAGAAAGATGGAGATTTGTCTTCTCTTAGGCCATGGAGGGAAAGAGAAGCTAATTAAGTTATGGATTGTAAGTTGAGTTTTGATAAAAGGAAAGCTGTAAAGAAAACCATTGTTAATGTAGGAGATTTAGTGCTGATTAGAGCACCACCGGGACGGAAGTCTTCTGAGTTTTTCAAAATGGTCCATAAAGTCAAAAAGGTTTTTACTAATGCAATCAAAACTGTGGATTAAAGGATCTGGAATCTCAACAGAGTTGTTGTTCTTAATAACTCTTTTGTAATTCGTGTCTGGCCCTTAGGGCTGCAACCCGTGGATGGTCTAAAGGGGGTGAAGCAGCCCCAAGGGATCAAGTGGACGTACTGGGGATTGCACTAGAGCCAGCGAACCCAGCTGTGGAAATTTAGCGTGCAAACTGAACATTAATTGCGCCATCTTGCCTCTCCCCAGCGCCACGCACAGCGAATGCACGGCCGCCATTTTAGGCACCCCACTCTCTCCCCGCTCACTCTCGATCGCCAGCGCTTTCCCCCGGCGCTGCGAGCATCCCCCGCGCGCCGGCCACCTCCGCTCTCTCATACAGGCCATAAACCCTCTCCTTCTGCGCGACCCTGCTACGGAACCACTTCCGACCGACAACCCATACATGGTCATGCCTCTCCTTTGATAACCCCCTTCCTCTGCGCCCCATTGTCTGAACTGGTCCCAGGCCATCACCTAGCCCTGCGGATGCAGTTTATTGCCCCTACTGTAAGGGAAACACCCCACATCAAAGGGATTACAGTAGAATCAAAGCCCCTACCCCCTGAGACCCGGCCGGTTGCACACACCCCCGGGAATTAGCGGAATTCCCTGCTGCGCGATAGCCATCTCCCACTGCGGGTAGGGTGGGAACCTCTACTGTAACCATTTGTGGGATTGGATCTGAGCCGGGGCTTCAGGGGATATTTCCCCGCACATCAAGGGAATCTCAAGAATGTACTATGTATAATAAAGCAATAAACCAGTGTATAAGAGACCAGGTCTCAGAGATGCAGTTAGAGCACCTCGTGACGATACCTTGCTGTCTGATCTGATGTGTTCTGCTCCGACGGAATAAAACTTTGTTTCCTGCCTTCCAGTCTCCGGCGCCTGCCTCTTTTATTGGTAAATTATCGAGTGGTATGAGAGGCGATTACCGCCGGGCAAATACTTGAAAGGTTATCGACTGAAACTGCCGCTACCATTTAACAATTGGCGTCCCAAACGTGGGGCCCATCAGCGACACGTGGATCCAGTGGGAGAGGTCCCGACGACAGAGTGAACGACTGCAACGATCGGGAGAGCTCCTGCCCAATAGACCCTCGTCTGGCAGCCGATCATCCGAACTTCACTGGTTCCGAGCAGACCTCTCTCGAGTGATCTACGGTCCTGACTGGGAACCATCAGGAGTGCCGCGGCAAATACGGAGAGTAGAGGACGATCGGGCGCTGGAGGCGGAAGACGAGAAACTGTCCACGCGGTCCGGGTAAGGTCGTGAAATACGACAAAAGTGCGAAATAATTGATTGATTGTTTGAATACTAGTATTGCTCATTGATTGTTCTCTTTGAGATATTCGCTGTCTACAAACGGGGAGTAGTAGAAATACTCTCTCTCTCTCCCTTTGCAGATAGTGAAGGGTAGGTAACGCAGACTTTTGTCCCCGTTGAAACCCGTCGTGCCTATCTTTATCTCCCCATTGATTGATTGTCCGAACATTGATTGTTTTGAAGAATAGTGCTTTTTGAGATATTCTCTGTTTGCAAATAACGTAGAATAGGAATATTCTGTCTAGTCTTTGCAAATAGTGAAGGGTAGGTAACGCAGACTTTTGTCCCCGTTGAAACCCGTCGTGCCTATCTTTATCTCCCCATTGATTGATTGATTGATTGTCCGAACACTAGTTGTTCGATATTGGTTCTTTGGAGGTATTCTCTGCTTACAAATAACGAAGAATAGAGATATTCTGTCTAGTCTTTGCAAGCAGTGAAAAGATAGGTAGTGCTGACTTTTGTCCCCGTTGAAACCCGTCATGCCTATCTTCTCCCCACTGATTGGTAGTTGGTTCTGCCCGGACCGCTTATTAGAGGTGAACCACCCGGCTCCACTGGAAGGCACCCCTAATAAGGACATGTTCACTAAATATGGACTAGTCGCCGTAGCTTATAGAAAGCTGTGGCATAAATATACCAAGAAGGACCCCGAAAGTCAGTGGCCACTGATGGGATCCTTCGACGACCGCAAGATAGAAGCGCTAGAAGTAGCTCTGCGTAGCAATAAGACGACGCCTACTATGCTTGACAGTATTGGCATGTGGCGCAAAGAAGCGACGCAACGGAAAAAGAGGGAAGAAGTAAAAGCAGAAAAGGAATTACGAAAGGCAGCTCACCTTGCCGCTAGAAAGTTAGAAGAAGACATAAAGGAGAGAAGGGAAACTAAACTAAGACAGGAGCCCGAAACCTCAGGCCAGTACGCTGTTAGGACCCCTTCTTTGCTCTACCCTGAGTTGTCCTCCAAGCAGCGAACGAATGACGAATTACTGTTAGGTCCCCCGATCATTTACATGCCCCCTCCGTATGCACCCTCCCAATCAGTAGTGCAACACCCACAACCCCCGAACACGAGCGAAAGCAGTACAGGGGCCTCGGCCCTCACGGCCTCCGCGCCGGCTGAGCCTCTTGTACTGAACCCAATGTCGACTACAACGCTAGATGACCATGAGATGGGAAAGAAAGAGTCCACCAGAATGAATCGATTAACTAAGGATGAACGAGCAGGAATCGATAGGATAGTAGGGACGCTGGTGGAGCGAAAAGAAAGTGAGGAGTATATAACAGACGTGTATAGCTCGTATGCCGACAGCCGCAGACGACATTTCGTCGTACGGCTCTGTTATCACGCCCTGAATGCATATGAGGACAGATACCACGATAAAGGTCCCGAAGGCTTAGCGGCCCTATATAGGAAGGTAGACATTGGGGAAGAAGGAGAGGGCGATGTAACGAACCTCTTCACTCGTACACTCGAGGTCTATCGACACCTTAAAGAACACAGGCAGACAACCAAAACAGAAACCCCCATAGCAACTAAGCCCCAGGGAGGAAGGGCCGATGCCATGATGCCCATTAAAGAAGCTGCCCCCTACTGGGTCCCCCCACGGGGTCAGGGAACACACGACGACATCAACCACCAAGATGCGAAGGGAAGGGTTGTATATAACTGGGTCTACCAGCCGTGGGACCGGCAAGATATTTTGACCTTTAGAAAGACTCTACCCGACTTGAGAAAGAACCCGACTGCCTTCTACACTGAATTGGGTACAGCCTTAGGCTCAACGATAATGACGTTAGCAGATATCGACTTGTTCTTTGGGCTATGCCTGCCGGCTGATGTGTGGAAACAAATCCGGAAAGTTGACCACGCTGAGCCGTTCGGATATACCTGGTTACAACTCGATACCATAGATAAACAGCGAGAACCAGGACAGAAACCCCCGAAAGCCATCTTAGAGCTCCCAGACAAGATTGTACAAAAGCTGAAGACTCTAATCCCAGAAAGAAAGGTAGACTGGTCGATAGTGACGGCTTGCCGCCAGAAACCCCAGGAGGATGTGTCTGAATACTTCTCCCGATTCAAGACTGTGTTTTCCGATTACAGTGGCCAAGACATGACCACCGCAACCGGACACCACCTCTTTGTCCAGAATTATGTAAAGGGTCTGTCTCAAGAAGTTTCCCAGAAGCTACAGACCAGCGAGAGCAGTTGGGCAGCCTCCAAACCCGCAGCAATTCTCCAGATGGCCCAATACTACGAAAACCAGAAGAACGAGAACGATAGGGCGTCAGAGAAGAAGAAAAAGGAATTAAAGGAGAGGGTGATGATAGCACAGTTGCAAGGGGTGACCATAGGAAGGGAACCCCCAAAAGAGAATTACCAACCAACCGCCCCTAGAAAGCTACCCGCTAGAGACCATGCACCTACACCCTACAACGGACGGAGAGACTTAGATGGGAATCAATGTGCGTTCTGTAGGGGGTTCGGACACTGGAAATCCCAGTGCCCGGTCCTTCTGGAAATGAACAAGAATAGGGACCCCAGAGACACAGCGTATGACCCCAGAAATAAAGGACAGGGACGAGGGCACACGAACAACACCATCAACGACAGGCCAGGCAGACCAAACACCTTTGATCGCCCCCGCCAAAACCAGTGTCAGCAGTCCGACTATGAGAGCACTCATGACTTCGCATAGGACCGCCAGGGGCAAGGGAGGGATCCAGTCGAACTCCGTGTTGACCAGCAAGGTCCTTACGTCACCGCTAAGGTCTTGGGCACAAAATCTCCATTCCTGGTAGATACTGGGGCGACACGTAGTGCGTTATCTAAACGACTGATTCCTAGGGCACCCTTGTCTGGCTCACACGTAACCTCAATAGGCTTTGACGGAACGCCCTCCACTAACCCCTTATCAGCACCAATCTCCTTTGACTTAGAAGATAACACCACTGACACGACCTTTCTGCTCTCCTCCAACACCCCCGATGCTATTATGGGACTCGATTTGCTAAAACATTTTCGAGCCACCATCAGATGCTCCCCAGACGGAGTTCGAGTCATCCGACACGATAACCCAGATCTGTCCAGACCCTGTCACACACGGCGTATGCTCTCTATAACCGATGCTGATATGTCCCTACTCGACACATTACCTTCACATCTATGGGCTAAAACCGACTCAGATGTAGGGCGCATGGTGATCGACCCGGTACACATAACCGTCCGACCGGACGCAGTGCTCCCGAAGCTTCCACAGTATCGGATATCACCCGAAGGCGAGAAGGCATTGGTGGAAATCATCGAGTCCCTGGTCGAGGCAGGAGTGGTGGAAGAAGTAGTCAGTAATGTTTGCAACAGCCCTATCCTACCCATTGTAAAGAAGCAAGGCGAGGGGGATGAGAAAGCCTACCGTTTCATTGTTGACTTGCGAGAGGTTAACAAAGTAGTCATACCCCAGTACCCCGTAGTCTCAGACATCACCACCATCCTCACCCTGATTCCACCCACTGCCACCATCTTTACTGTTATTGACCTCAAGAACGCATTCTTTTCCATCCCCATCCACCCAGACAGCCGCTACCTGTTCGGCTTCACTTTACGTTCGTACAGATTCTGCAGGGCACCCCAAGGCTACACTGAGAGTCCCAGTATTTACAGCCAAGCCCTCAAGAGGCAACTGGATGCAGTCCAACTACCCGATGGAGTGGTGTTGATACAGTACGTTGATGACATTCTTTTGGCGGCCGACACCACTCCTCTCGCCGTCACAGCCACCATTCACCTCCTCCGCTTCCTTGCGGAGAACGGTCACAAGGTCTCCAGAAAGAAATTGCAATTCTGCCAGCCCCAGGTAACTTATCTAGGCCACCTACTATCCAAAGACGGGAGGAAACTTACCCCTGACCGAATTCAAACCATCCTAGAAACCCCTGTTCCCAAAACTCAGAAGCAAGTACGATCCCTAGTGGGCCTCACCTCCTTTTGTCGACAGTGGTTGCCAAACTTCAGTCTTACCATAAAGCCTCTGCTTTCCCTGCTGGCTAAGGATGTCCCCTTCCCCCTCCCCTGGACACCCGAATGCCAATCCTCCTTCAAAGAATTACGAGACGCCCTCTGCTCGGCCCCAGTCCTAGGAACCCCAGACTACACTAAACCTTTCTCCCTCTACACCCACGAAAGGGAGGGATGTGCGTTGTCTGTCCTAACCCAGTCCATAGGCCCTAAGCAACGCCCTTGTGCCTACTTCTCTGCCACTCTTGACCCCGTAGCCAGAGCTTTGCCCGCCTGCCTTCGAGCAGTAGCCGCCGCTGCTGTCTCTATCCAACAAAGTGAGGGGATCGTGCTCTCGAACCCCCTCACGGTATTGGTACCCCATGCTGTTGACACCCTCCTGAACCAAACCAAGACTCAACACCTGACTAGCGCACGACTGACTGGTTATGAACTGACTCTGCTTGCACCCCACATCACATTGAAACGATGCACCACTCTGAATCCAGCTACACTACTGCCTCTCCCTGACGCTGACCCCAATGCATCCCCTATACATGATTGCGTGACCCTCACCGACGAACAAACCAAGAGTAGGGTTGACCTCCGGGATACTGCCTTCCCGGACCCTGACGGAGAACTGTGGGTGGATGGCTCATGCATCAAGCTCCCTGATGGCACCACCTCAGCTGCCTATGCAGTCACCACAGCTCGAACAGTTGTTGAGACAGCCCGCATCACACAGCGATCCGCACAGGCGGCTGAACTAATTGCCCTCACACGAGCCTGCATCCTGGCAGCAGGGACAACCGCAAACATTTACACAGACAGTCAGTATGCCTTTGGGGTAGTTCACCACTTCGGGCTCTTATGGAAAGAGAGGGGATTCTTGACTTCTCATGGCACACCCATCCTGCATGGAGATCTAGTCTCTGCCCTGACCGAAGCAGTCCTCCTCCCCACACGGTTAGCTGTGATCAAATGCCAGGCACACAAGAAAGTGACAGACATTATAGGTCAGGGAAATGCACTAGGTGACATTACTGCCCGAACCACAGCCGAGAATAGGTCCACGACCCGCATGTACGTGACCAGGTCACAAACTGAGAAATGGAAGGATGCTAGGGAAACGATTAGGGACATCCAATTAGCCAGCACACCACACGAATTAACTGAATGGGCCCGGGTGGGATTGAAGGACGATGACGGTTGTTGGCGAACTAAAGACTCGAACAAATGGTTGCTACCCGACTCATACTTGATCCCCATGCTGACCATGGCACTCTCCCCCGCACACATAGGGTCTGCCCCCATGATCGAACTCATCTCCAAAGTCTGGCACAACGACAGAATACCAGACTCAGCCAAACGTCTGGTCCAACAATGCCTAGTATGCCTCCAACACAACCCTGGAAAAGGAACTGCTGTACCCCGGGGAGGGTTTGGGGTCCCCAATCACCCCTTTGAAGTCCTACAAATGGACTATGTCCAGCTAGAAAGGTGCCAAGGTTTAAAGTATGTGCTTGTCGTTGTGTGTGCCTTCAGCAAGTGGGTGGAAGCCTACCCGACCCATGACAACACCGCTATGACTACTGCAAAAGTACTGCTGAAGGAATTCTTCCCCCGATACGGCCTTTGTCGAATTTTGTGGAGCGACAATGGCCCCCACTTCGTAGCCGAAGTTATCCAACTCATCTTAAAAGGGTTGGGTGTAAAACAGAAGTTCCATGCGGTCTTCCATCCCCAATCTGCAGGCCTGGTTGAGCGACACAATGCCACATTGAAGCTTAAGATAGCAAAAATAGTCGCCACCACAGGACTAAGATGGCCAGACGCTCTCCCACTAGCATTGCTATCAATGCGTTCCACCCCCACCAAACACCACTTAACCCCCTACGAGGTCGTCTTTGGGCAGCCCATGAACCTTTGGACTGCACCAAAACCATCATCCATCCACGACGTCCCGGACGTCCTCATGTCTGACTATTTGTATAACCTAACTAAGACGTTGTCTGTTATCCATCAGCAGGTGCTGCACGCCATTCCCGATGTTTCCAGGGGCCCGGGACACGACATCCAACCCGGTGACTTCGTCTTAGTGCGTAACTTCCAGCGCACCAAGAGTCTGGAGCCCCGGTGGACGGGCCCCCTGCAAGTCCTGATCACCACCCGAACAGCTCTTCGAGTGGAGGGGAAACGCAATTGGCTGCATGCACACCACTGCAAGAAGGTATCACCGACCCTGACAACCACGGACAACATCACCGCCCAAGAGGAACTTCTGGACAAAGACCGACCATCCCTGAGCCGCTGCCCGGATACAGAGACACTTGAGTTGATTGAATATCCCGATCCCACTGTGCCATCCAAAGAAGGGTATAACTTGCGACGAAAGGAGAGAACTTCGGCTAAGCAGACCACAGGCTAAGTGGAAATCTCAGAACGGTAGCCTAGTCACCTCAAAGGCCACCAGGAGAGAAACTAAAACAAAGTCTGTGGTTCTGCCCGCTACCGAGTCTCTTGAAGGTGATGGAAGCGCCCGACATGAAGATGATGGAAGCAACCGGACGTCCGAAGATCCACTTCAAAAACCCAAAGACTGACCGAATGCACAGCTTTAAGACAATAGCACTTTTCATTTCCCTTCTCTTTTGCCTTCTCCTCGTGGTTACCTTCTGGATCATGGAGGAGAGCACACCCGCTCATAAGACATTGCTGACTACCGTTCAACCTACCACCACGAAAGAACACCATCTGATCTCACTTTCACCCCAACTCCGAGAAAGGCGTAAGGAGTTCTGGAATAACTCTTTTGTGCAGTTGCTCCACCAACACAATCTTGCCACCAACGCCACTAACTGCTGGATCTGTGGATTGCTGCCCCATGCCACTGGGCACTCAATCCCCTTCATCCCTTCACCTTTTTCCGTCCATGGTTCCTGCCTCGCCTGGCTGATCCTCCTGCAGGAGAGCTACAAGGACAATGCCACTTCCGGCAGAACCATGTCACACTTCTACCATGGGTTCTGGCTGAACAAAACCGGTAGAACCTCCGCCCTCTTCTGCCCTCTGAGATCGAACACTTCCTTTCACATGGACATCCCCGCCAAAGAACGAATTGAAATGCAAGTGTTCAACAATCCAGCCAGACCCACCTTCTCTTACCTCCGAAAACGGACAGCCGCCACCCTAACAGTGGCCCTGTCCGTCATCAACATCACTGGATCTGTATGCCTCGAAGGCCTGGGGGCACAGCTGGTGGGCCACAGCTCCTGCCTCATCACCCGAACATTGGACTCAGTTGACCCACCTTCCTTTGTTGCCTCCCCGAATATGTACTTCGTGTGTGGTACTAAGGCCTACACCTGGCTCCCGAAAGGTTGGGGAGGCACCTGCTACATCGCCTTTGTCCTTCCTCCGACGTATGTGGCTCCAGCAAACCATCACCGACAGAAACGTGCCAAAGACATTGTACAAACCGACTCCACCAGAGCACAGTTCATGGACGCAGTAAAGGGTCTTGTTCCGCTCTGGGGTCCGATGGCAAACAGCCGTGCCATCCGCCACTTAACCCAGGCAGTCGAAACAGCAATGAACATTACAGCTGGCGCCCTCGCCAACAACACCGCTGAGCTTCAGGCCGTCCGCCTGGTGGCTCTCCAGAACCGCCATGTTCTAGATGTGGTTCTGGCTGACCGCGGAGGAGCATGCCGCATCATTGGGTCCAGCTGTTGTACCTACGTACCGGATAACTCACCCTCAGTCTACAAAGCAATTGAACACCTCCACAGACTGTCCACAGAGGTCCATCAAGAACAAGAAGAATGGTCACTGGGGAGTTGGTTTTGGGACGCTATTAAAGGTTGGGGATGGAGGCTGTTTTCATTTATCCTCATACCAATCATGATACTATGTGGATGTTGCTTGGGGATTCAGTGTCTGCCACCTTTATGTTCGTTTTTTATGAACTGCATCTGCCCTAAGACTTTGGACTTTGAAACTGAGCGGATGAAAGCTCTGAATGAGGTGGAGGTACGGGGTATTATGGGGATAGATCCAAACTAGGCAAGCTGGCGAGACATGTTAAAAGGGAGGACTGTGGAAATTTAGCGTGCAAACTGAACATTATCTGCGCCATCTTGCCTCTCCCCAGCGCCACGCACAGCGAATGCACGGCCGCCATTTTAGGCACCCCACTCTCTCCCCGCTCACTCTCGATCGCCAGCGCTTTCCCCCGGCGCTGCGAGCATCCCCCGCGCGCCGTCCACCCCCGCTCTCTCATACAGGCCATAAACCCTCTCCTTCTGCGCGACCCTGCTACGGAACCACTTCCGACCGACAAACCATACATGGTCATGCCTCTCCTTTGATAACCCCCTTCCTCTGCGCCCCATTGTCTGAACTGGTCCCAGGCCATCACCTAGCCCTGCGGATGCAGTTTATTGCCCCTACTGTAAGGGAAACACCCCACATCAAAGGGATTACAGTAGAATCAAAGCCCCTACCCCCTGAGACCCGGCCGGTTGCACACACCCCCGGGAATTAGCGGAATTCCCTGCTGCGCGATAGCCATCTCCCACTGCGGGTAGGGTGGGAACCTCTACTGTAACCATTTGTGGGATCGGATCTGAGCCGGGGCTTCAGGGGATATTTCCCCGCACATCAAGGGAATCTCAAGAATGTACTATGTATAATAAAGCAATAAACCAGTGTATAAGAGACCAGGTCTCAGAGATGCAGTTAGAGCACCTCGTGACGATACCTTGCTGTCTGATCTGATGTGTTCTGCTCCGACGGAATAAAACTTTGTTTCCTGCCTTCCAGTCTCCGGCGCCTGCCTCTTTTATTGGTAAATTATCGAGTGGTATGAGAGGCGATTACCGCCGGGCAAATACTTGAAAGGTTATCGACTGAAACTGCCGCTACCATTTAACACAGCGATGACTGTTTGTCAGCAAGGTGTCCCCGAGAAAGACGCCGCTCTGTCATGACGATTCCCTTCTCGATGACTGTGACAACACGGGTGATAAACTGGTCCATGGTACCCGTTACAGAACCAGGGCCTCCCCCACCACCCCCTCTCAAACTCTTACCCGAGCGGGTAGATATTAGCCTGGCCACTCTAAGCAGTATGTATGGAAAGTGCCTATAGTAAGGACCTCCTATCTAGAAGACAACAAAGCACGAGACATCACAAACTACACATACTACCGCAAACAACTTATCAGGGGGGTGGCCCTGCCCAGCCTTGGCCAGCCCCGGACGGCCACAGACGGTCCGCCCTTTGTCCGGGCTTCGTCCGGCGCGCCCGCTCGCGTCCCCCGTAGCGGTGCTCAAGACGTTTTAAATAATGTTTAGGGCGGAGTTCAGCAGTGGAAGCAGGTGAGGCAGCCCCTCGGCCTCTGGGCAATTGAGTCCAGCACAATCCAGCACCTTTACTGCAACGCGTTTCCCGGGAAGCGGGAAGCGCTAGGTTGATTTAAAGGTACTTTGGGCGGAGTTCAGCAGTGGAAGCAGGTGAGGCAGCCCCTCGGTCCTCTGGGCAATTGAGTCCAGCACAATCCAGCACCTTTACTGCGACGCGTTTCCCGCGAAGCGGGAAGCGCTAGGTTGATTTAAAGGCACTTTGGGCGGAGTTCAGCAGTGGAAGCAGGTGAGGCAGCCCCTCGGTCCTCTGGGCAATTGAGTCCAGCACAATCCAGCACCTTTACTGCGACGCGTTTCCCCTATAATATTGAAAGAGAATTTCGTCATAAATAGCATTGAGTTACATGCCTGTAGTAAAGAATATACTGTGAAATTGAAGAACTCTTTTCCAAAAGTTTTTAAAGATGAACTAGGCTGTCTGAACGATTATGTTCATTAGATGTGCCGTTTGCCAGCAAGGTACGGGGGGTCCCTTTAGCGGTTAGAGAAGAGATGAGAGATCAATTGGAGAAACTCAAATTAGAAGGAATAATTGAGGAAGTGGAAGGGACAGAGTGGTTGGCTCCGGTAGTTACCGCCCAAAAATCGGACGGAAGTCTCCGTCTGTGCATTGATCTCAGAGAACTTAATAAACAAGTTGTGGTTGATAAATATCCCCTCCCTAAAATTTCAGACATGCTCATGCTTCTCAAGGGAGCTAATGTGTTTTCAACGGTTGACCTCAAATCAGCTTACCATCAGATCAAATTGGATGAGGAGTCCAAGAACTACACCTCGTTCATTACTCCTTTTGGCACCTTTAGATTCAAACGTTTACCATTTGGCCTGGTGTCTGCAGCCTCTGTTTTTCAGAGAGCACTTGAACGAGTCTTGAAAGGCCAGAAGGGTGTAAAAATTTACCAAGACGACGTCTTGATTTATGGCAGAGATGTATGAGAGCATGATTTGAGAGTGAAGGAAGTTCTGGAGAGATTTAGTTTACACAATCTCACGGTGAGAATTGATAAGTGCAAATTTAGGAAATCTTCGATTGATTACTTGGGACACACAATATCTGGCAAAGGTATTGAACCTAAAAGTGACTTAGTTAAGTCAATAGAAAACTTAGCTTCGCCCAAAAGTAAAGAAGAGCTCATGAAATTTTTAGGAATGGCTGAATATTATAGCAAGTTTGTCAAGGGGTTTGCTGAAAAGTGTGTTAACATGCGTACCCTTCTTTGCAAAGGTGTAGAGTTTATATGGAGCAAAGAATGTGAGACAGAATTTGCCAAGTTCAAAGAGTATCTTAGAGAGACACCTAAATTGAAGAGTTTTGACCCTGCAGCAAAGTCAGTGTTGGTCACCTATGCTAGTATCAAGGGTTTGGGTGCGGTGTTACAGCAAGAGAGTAAAGGGAAAACAGATGTTATTTTGTTTCTTTCACGAAGTCTAAGAGGAGCTGAAACCCGCTACTCTGTGATAGAGAAAGAGGCGTTGGCTGTTCATTGGGCTATGAAAAAGTTAAAGAATCTATTATGGGGTACCAAATTTGTGGTTAGGACGGACCACAAAGCTTTAGTTGAAGTTTTCAATAAGAAAGGAACCAATGCCATCTCAAGCAGGATTTCAAGATAATTTTAATGTGGAATATTTACCTGGTGTACGTAACTATACAGCAGATGCTTTGTCCAGACTGGTAACACTTGATGAAGATTGCGGTAAGCAAGAAGAGGATGAAGACTTTGAATAGGTGTGTGCCACTGAATGTGGTGGAATAAAAGAGGAGAAATGGAGAGAAGAGTGTAGAACTGAGGAGGAACTCTTAGAGTTATCCTCTTTTCTTAGCAATGGATGGGTCAGGAAAAGACAAGGTGTATCGGACAAGTACTGGAATGTGAGGGGTGAATTATCCATGTCTAATGGGTTGCTTTTTCGCGGTACAAGATTAATTCCCCCTAAGTGTTTCCGTGAGGAGTTGATCACCTTAGCTCATCAAGGTCATCAGGGTATTTCTAAAACAAAAGAAAGCACCAGACAAAACTATTGGTGGGCTGGGATGGATTTAGACGTTGAGAGATTAGTGCGAGAGTGTATTCCGTGCACATTAAGTGAAAAATCTTTTAAACTTAGAGTACAACCAATGGTCATTAGGGACAGACCCAATGCGCCCTGGGAGGAATTGGCTCTTGACATTTTGGGTCCAGTTAAATGTAGAGATGGTGAATTTTTTTTGTTTGTCCTAATAGACTTGTATTCAAGGTGGCCTGAAATTAAAATCACGAGGTCTATTGTTTCTAAACATGTAAACTCTTTTCTCATGGACATCTTCACTAGAGAAGGTCTTCCTGGTTATTTTCTTACAGATAACGGGGTACAATTCGTTTCAAAAGAAATGGGGGAGTTTTTAGATAAATGCTCTATTAAGCATAAGCGTTGCTCTTTATACCATCCAGAAAGTAATGGAATGGTGGAAAGATTTGTCAGGGTTCTCAAATAATCCATCTCTCTTTCCAAACAAAATAACATGGATTGGAAGGAGGGAATTAATAAGACTGTAGAAATGTATAGAATCACACCTCATTCTACCACTGGTTGCACGCTAATTTTGCTCCTTAAAAATAGACACCAAAATACCTTCATCACACCTTTCTGGGTCAATCAAAAGGTTGTCAAGAAAGATGGAGATTTGTCTTCTCTTAGGCCATGGAGGGAAAGAGAAGCTAATTAAGTTATGGATTGTAAGTTGAGTTTTGATAAAAGGAAAGCTGTAAAGAAAACCATTGTTAATGTAGGAGATTTAGTGCTGATTAGAGCACCACCGGGACGGAAGTCTTCTGAGTTTTTCAAAATGGTCCATAAAGTCAAAAAGGTTTTTACTAATGCAATCAAAACTGTGGATTAAAGGATCTGGAATCTCAACAGAGTTGTTGTTCTTAATAACTCTTTTGTAATTCGTGATTTGGATAAGTCTTGTGAAAACTCTGACAACAAGTGTCATTCAAATTTGTTGAGGGATAGGAGTAAAAGGGTTACTAAACTTCCAGCAAGATTCAATGACTATGTGAAAACTTAATTCTTACTTATTTTAGGTATCTTTTTCATCTTGTTGTATCTTTGTGAAGGAGGAGGATGTGTAGTAGGGTGCATATTATTTATATTTATGTTGTATATAGTTGTACTACTCCTTTAAGATCCATGTACTTGAGAAGGTGTTGACTATTGAAGCAGCACCTTGGTGAAGGAAAACTCTGGTATGGACTTTGGTCAGTTGCACCTGACAGATTGTACCTGATGGATGGGATCTTATCTTCTCTACATTAAACTCAACTTTACTCATCTAATTTTGTATGGTCATTAAAAGGATCTTATTACAGCGTTCTTGTTCCCACCATTCCTGAGAGTATTCTAAGTCACTTCTTCTGGGCTGTCTAATCATTGGTAGCTTCGAGATGGTACGGAGAACGAATGAGACACTGACGCAATTGGATAGGGGTTCTGGATACTGAGGTGAGTTTTATGGTACACCACAATTCACTGAGGTCCTGGTTTTCTGCACATAGTTCTGTGCATGAGCAGAATCCCCGCTACAATGTGGCACATTAAACCTTCTCCCTTGACATTAGCAGACCAAGTTCGGTGGTGGTTATTTGAGTTACTTGGCTTCTTATCCTTGTACTCAGGGCTGTTTGAAAAATATTCTAGATTGCCTGTGCATCATAGAAAATGTAAACCTATTTCATCTAGCATCTTTGCTTCATTGCTTCAGTGTGTATTACAACCAACAAATGGACATGTTGAGGGCCCCTAAACACCTTCCCACAGGGTTGCATTGGTAACTGATCTCAATATTATTTCCTTCTTAGTAATATTCAGAATAAGCATCACATTGTGTATTATTGCTAATTGTAACAGCCCTACCATTAATTCTATAAACATTGGACTTACAGCTTTGCAAAGAAATAGCCCTGAAATAATAATTATTTTGAAATAAGTGGCATGACATTTCCACCAAAATGTTTTGCATAATTTTAATTATAGTACATAGTTTCAAAGACATGATGGCAAGCATAAATCATACTTCAATAAGGTTTGGAAAAAATAAGCTGTTTTGGGATAATAAAGCATTGAAACCATGATAGAGAGAAAACAAAAAAATGACCGTTATCCATAATGTGAAATACTAATGTGGCAAACCGAGTCATAGTTTTGGCACAGTGTACATTATTATTTGTTCTAGTCTCATGAGATGGCATTTCAGGGCAGTTTTAAACACAGTTTGTTGGGGTTGACCAGGAAGGTCTAGTTGACTGAGACTATGTAGGGGATTAGCATGTTGGCAAGGTAATATCGGGCAGTACCATGGACCATTTATGACTTGGAATACGATTTCAACAATTTTAATTGTACCCGGTTTAATCTGAGAGCCACTCAGTTTTGTGACGAAAGAAAATAGTCAGTGTGTGCCTGGGCATTTATAATGGTGTTCTGGTGACAATGCTGAGAAACTAGTCCAGTGGTGGGAAGGAATATTAGTAGAGTCCCTCAATAGCCTATTGCAATATTCTAATTTACTAAGTTCTATTAGAATAGTTAATGACTATAGCATTGCTGAATGTGAATCGTCTGTACATTCTACTTATATTTACTACATGACAACATACTAATGTGGCCGTGGTCAGAATACACATCTGCAAGCACATAGAATTGCTGAAAAGAATGCTGGGGATTCTGCTGAGGTAGAAAAAGTTAGGAAGTCTGGAGGATAGTGTGAGAAGGTGGCCTGATATATGCTGTCCACTAATTCTAGTGGGCACCTTGTATCAGTCTAAACAACCCCTTATGGGGATTGGTTAAAGACAACCTTTATTGAAAGCTATCCTAGTGGTAGCTATGGAGAGCAGCCTTCAGGCTAAGTCTTGAAGGAATATAAAGCAGCTTGTTTTACCAGTCTATAATCTCTTGAATGATCAAATGAAAGGGCAACCACACTAGGTATATATTCAAAATGTATGTATTTAAGATAAAACACACCCCTCTAGTCTCTTTATGAGACTGGAGTTTGAAGTACTTAATTCACAAGTTAGCAATCAACAGTAATAGCACAAATACACATTTGGGCCCTAGGGGCGTACCAAACCATATACCAAAAAAGTGGTATAAGAACCATGACTGAACTAGACACAAGGCCTAGAACCTGTAGAATCGCTGGGACCCCAAGGAACCACCCAAGGTAGTGACACAGGGGACCCACGGGGACTGTATGCAGTGTGTGAACACAACCGTGGGTTCCCGTTAGCTTCTATGGGCAATGTCGCGGTTGGAAATTTAAATATTATGGACACTTAGAATCGAGTCAGGACCAAATCCTTTTGGACTTAAGAAGTTCTAGGGCTAGCACCCATGGGAGCCCTGGAGTACTCGAGTTACCTCACCCTGGGAAGCCGGGTGCATAGCTGTCTTTTGGTGTCTGGTTGCGTAGTCGATTGCAATGGAAGCCTGCAAAGAACTGCTGCTGCCGTGAAGAGGAGAAGTGTCCGAAGAGATACAAGCCGAGATCTAGGATGGAAGGAACCTGAAAGCAGAGGGGACAGAGTCTGGGTCACTAGCCAGTGACTGAGGGCAGGATGGACCAATGCCTACAGATGTCAGGTGCTTCAGGTGAGTTGATGGGTGTCTTGACTTTTCAGCCACAAGGTCCAGGAGGCGTCGATGAAGTCCACGAGCCGGATTCAAACTGTCCCACAAAGTTTGTCGAGTGTTGCAGTGTCGGCGACCAGATTGGACTCAACAAGCCTTGGCAACGGCAAGTCAAAGGAATTCAGAGAAAGGACTGCGGTGCAGACCAGCAAGGTCTGAGGGACTCACCCAGCGAAGGTAAGTCAGGGCACTTCTGGAGCAACCAGGAAAGCCCAAGTAGAAGAGGAGTTGCCTTCGTGGGGACCTACTAGCCAACAGTCTAGCGATCATGAAGGAGCCTCGAGCGGTCGCACTTAAAACTGGCCCACGGGTCACTCGTGGAGTGGAAGCCAGCAATCTTCAGTGCAGGAGGTGCTCAAGGCTGGGGCTACTCAGAGCCCAAAGCACAACTTTGAGGATTTCCCAGAAGATAGTGTTGCTGCAAAAGATCACGGTGTCCAGGGGTCACGGTTCCACATCACCCACGATAGCCACAGGCTTCAGCTTTGCTGTGGACTCAGTGTAACCTCGGGGAAGTCTGGAAATCTACCTCTGGGGATGTAGAGACTTCGGTGTCCGACGGGAGCTTCAGAATTGCAGATTTCTTCTGTCTTCTAGTCAAAATAGAAAGTCGAAGGTCCGGGATTTATGTTGCAGAGTTTCGTCCAGGATAATCTAAAGTCTCAAGGACTGGGTTCCCATACTTATACTAAGTTTGGGGGTTGGACATACTCTAGGGACCCACCTATGGGAGGATTTGGGAAGAGGGGTGGTTACATCCATTTCCTTTGTCCAGTTTCGCACCAGAGCAGGGGCAGGTAGACTATGCACAGGGACACCAAGTGTGCCCCCAGAGCAGGACTTCAAAGCACCAGAGAGTACTCCCGCCCAGCCCCAATACACATCTGCCTGTCTGGGGAGGTGGTTACACCTCCCTGCGACAGGAAACCTATTTTCCAGGCCTCCCCTGCCGGAGTTTCAGTCAGCAAAAGGAGGCCAGACCCGTGTCTGTGGCAGAGGCATCCATTTTTGTCTCAAAAAAAGGGGGGAGCAAAAACCAAGTTATCACAACTCTACAGATTATAAACACCAAGCCAGTATCCAAGATATAATAAGAAAGATAAGAGGAACCACCTTCGCGAGATGATAGGATTTCCATCAACTACCAAGAGAGGTCAGTGTCATCACTTGGATATCCTTCCTTCCTCCCACGACTCCTCTAGATCACAGAGGGAGGTCATGTGGATCGGATTGCGAACAGGCCACAGTAATACCGACAGAAGGAAATACAGGAAGAAGACAAAAAGGACCATTATGGTCATCAATTTACAAATTTCTAGAATGGATATCCATAGCTTGTGTGATAGAAATTGTCATTGCAGTGCATATAAGTGAGATTAAAAAGGATTTGGGAGAGAAAAACACTTTAATACAATTATCTCTGCCAATCCTATTAAAATAATGCAAAAGCAGCTTTAAACAAATAGGCTGCTTTACAATTTAGTCAACTAGTTTCAGCCTTCAGGGCACCTTGTCCCGGCTTTCTTCAGGACCTAAACAATAGATTGCTACTGCATTCTAAGAGGAGTGAAAGGAGTGAAAATGTGTTAAAAAGTTGTCATCAAGTACAAACATTTTGTGATGAGACCTCAAAACAAGCAGAGTGATCTTCACACCTGTAAAACACAAGCACATATATTCTTTTTGTGAAATGATAAAACAGTTTCAGTCGCTCACCACATTTTATATATCATAACTAGATACTGTTCATTGGCTATATATATTCTATCCAATTACATTACTGCACTGCCATATCAATTAAAGGCCTGTGCACTCACCTGTCTTGTATGAGATATAAACCGCACCTCACCCGGTAAAAGACTCAGGTATAGGAGACCCCGCCCTGTAAGAAAAGTAAAAATAGCTCATGAGGGGGGAAAAAAGATGAACTTATATTCAATTCATCTTTTCCATCAAGAGTGTATCATGTTTTCTTATACTCTTTTCTTTGGAGGACAGCTTTTTTAACATAAGGAAAACGCTCATAAAACTTTTAAAAAAAACTGGATATGGCAAAAGAAGAGTGCCTTTCTTATATCCGCTTTATTCTTAAAACTGACTGCAAAAAGAGAGCTCTATACTCACTCAACATGACCATTGTTTGGTCTGGGTTGTGTAAGAACTCAAGAATGGAAAATGAGATTCTATGTTTAGTGAACATTGTCTTGTTGTTTAATAAAAGGGCCTTCTGCATTAACATTTTTATTTAATATTGAATACAAATTGAAGAAATTGGAGAAATTTGGTGCGAGCAAGATGAATAAATTTGACTCTTAGCTCTATACAGGTCTGAACACCATTGTTTAGTATTACTAGGCCTGGGCCAAAATTCCGTTCCGTTTGCGGAAATTGCGATAATTTGGCATTTTCGCGTTCCGCGGAAAAGCGCGAAAATGTAAAAATTTCCGCATTCTGCAGCTTAGCGATAATTTGTTTCTTGCTCGCGCTGTAAAATAATACATTCTCGCGCGCGCGCGATCGCCTTACCTGAATCCCCGCGTTCGCCGATAAGTTTTCCCGATCCGGTCGTGTTCTCCACGAGATGTTGGATTGTTGGTAGCCATTTGCGCTGTCTCGCGACAGTTCGCGCCCGCAGTAACGTCATGCGTCGCGCGATCACGTCTTTCTTCTCGCGATCATGCACCGCGAGACAAGTGAAAATAAGATGGCCGCACCCGCGAGCAACGGCATGGGTAAGTTGGCGAGCCGCGACCACGCAGAAAATACCGCGAACGAGCGGGAAAAAAACTTCCGCATCTTTGCAATATTTCCGCGTGTTTGTGGAGATTTTTAACATTTTCGCGATAATTTGCAAAAGTGAATTTCGCAAATTCCGCCCACCCCTAAGTATTACTGACTGTATTTATTAAAGAAACTTAAAACAATCCATTTTGTGATGCCAGGGCTCAAGAAAGTCCTACCGTGTTAGCCCCGTGTGAACATGTCTCTCCCTCTAGAAGGGTGGAATGCTACCCCCACTGCCTGAACTGGTGGGGGGGGGTAGTATTCCAAAGCGTTTGACACCAAACACAACATGTTTCCGTGCAGCCATCCCAAAGTTAGCATTTACCACGAGGTTATAATGCACTTAAGAGTATATGGTCAGGCTGCACCACAAACAGCATCAAAGGAGATACTTTGAACATTGCAGAGGGGCTCTGCTCATGCAGGGGTACACTCTCACATAAAAACCAAGCACTCTGCCATCAGGATTGTTAAGGCCTGCCATAGGAGTGACTTATAGGTTTTATATGTGTGTGCAATGGTAGTGGTATAGGTAGCCTATACCACTGTAAGGGGTGCAGGCACACCCTTACCCAGGCTGCAGTAGCAGACCTGTGGTGCCATTTTGGAGTGATTCCCAGGGGTGGCATAATACATGCTTCAGCCCCTGGTAGGCCTCTGAGGTACCTATGCCCTAGGTACATAGTGTACCATATACTAGGAGCTTATAAGGCACTCTATAAAACAATTGGAAATGTACCTAATGTACTTGGAAACCATTTTACAGAGAAAGCAGATAGAGTGGGTCCCTGAATAGCAGGGTCCCAGTCCAACTAAGTCATAAACCAGCAAAACACCAGGCAAAACGTGGGTCAACCATATAGTCAGATTCCACCTTCCTACATAACCCCCCCAAACGAAAGGAGAAAAGGCTATCCTTGGCCAGTTGAGCCTTTATTGACTAAGTGGCCATATAAGGAAGCACCTGCACTAGCATGGTTGCCCCCTGTCTTATGGTCTACAAAGCTATTCCTCACTCTAAGGGCATTAGAGGATCTCCACCATGGGGAATTACTACCTGTGGTGTGTTTTGGCAAAGTAGAAGGCTGGTGAGGTGTCCGAGTAGAGAAGTGAGTCCCTAATAAAGTTGGCCTCAGCTTCCTCAGATCACTTGTCACCATGGATGCCTTACTTTCCATGACTGAGTTGTACTTTGCTCTAAGGGTAAACCTCTGGCTGCCTAAAGTTGGGGGTTGGGTCCCTTTGGAAGGAACACTGGAGGGGCTGGCCAGGTTTGGAACTTGCCCAACAGAGTCCTGCCGGGAGAGGTCCCTACACAATGGCAATGGGGATCCCTCAGTGGGTTGAGGAATTCTCACCTGGCTAGGGCTACTAGACTGGGTGCCCCTAATCTGCTGATGGGGGGGTTCCTCTGGGCAGGGGGCCCTGTGGGGTCCACTGACCTTCCTGCCCTCGGTAGCCCTGGGCTGATTGAGGCAGGGTAGAGAGGGGCAGGTTTCCTGCTCCAGACTGGGTACCACCTTGGAAGGGTCCACTGGTATCAGGGGTGTTGCCAGGCCAGGCCTGACTACCTCTGGGGCAGTTCCTTCACTAGGGGTAGGATCAGTTCCCTGAGGAGGCTGACCTTTACCTATTGTCTGGGGGGAAGAAGACTTTTCTTCCACCCTTGTGCTCTCTTGTGGAGGAGAGTTTGGCCATTATTTCAGGCTCCATCACTCTAAACATTTTCTGGGTTTGGGCTGTGGCCATCACGCCCCACTAACTCTTTCAGGAATGCCCAGCATTCTTAGATGGGTTTGGTGTTCAACTTCAGCCCAGGCTGAAATTTCCAGATGATTGCCCATCAGGCAATCTACAGGCAAGTTTTGGGACACTGCCACTCTTTTTGGGCCTGTGACCCTCCACAAGCTGAGATTGACTATGGCCATGGGGTGATCTGTTCTGACACCATCATTGTTGGTCACCTGGTATCTAAACTCAGGTAAAAGCTGCTGAGGGGGGACTAGTTTCCCTGTCACCATGGTGACACTAGCCCCTGTGTCCCTGAAGGCCACAGCTTCCTGACCATTAATCAGTGGCTCCAATCTGTACCTGCCCAATGCATTGGGACCTATGGTAAAAGTGGCAAATCCCATGCCACCATCAGAGTCAGAGGAGTCAGGTGAGAAGTCCCTTCCTAAATTGGAGCCTACCTCTGTTTCACTTGCAAAAGCACCTAACGTTTTGGGTGCACTACTCCCAACTGGGGGATTACTACTGGTAGTACCAGGAGGGGTGGTAGTGTTAGTTGGTGGAACATTTTCTTTATTGCCAATCCTGGGGCAACTGGGATCATTTTTCCAGTGCCTAGGCATTTTACAGACATGGCAATATGGTTTCTTTTCAGGAGAGGAAGGAGTTTGGGACCCACCCCCAGAAGAGGACTTTTGGGGCCCTGTAGTGGACTTATCCTTAGATTTATCCCCATCTTTCTCTTGGGACTTGGTAGAATCTTTCTTCTGGTCACCCCCCTGATTCTTAGGCCTTATCCTGGTTCTGACCCATTTGTCTGCCTTCTTTCCCAATTCTTGGGGAGAGGTCAGATCAGAGTCCACCAGGAACTGGTGTAAAAGCTGGTTTTGACAATTACTAAGGATCTGCTCCCTCATAATCAAATTGTACAATCCTGAAAAGTCATGCACTTTGCTGCCATGTATCCAACCTTCCAGAGCCTTAGTAGCACAATCAACAAAGTCTACCCAGTCTTGAGTCTGAGCTTTTTGGGTTTCTCTGAACTTCAACCTATACTGTTCAGTGGTTAGGCCAAACCCATCAATCAGAGTACTCTTCAAGACCTTGTAATCATCAGCATCCTCTTCTCTTACAGTGAGGAGCTTATCTCTACCTTTGTCTGCAAAGGAGAACCATAAGATTTCTGCCCACTGATCTTGAGGGACCTTCTGTACTTTACAGGCCCTCTCCAAGGCAGTTATCCATTTGTGGATGTCATCCCCACTCTGGTAGGGAGAGACAATCTTACTTAGGTTTCTATGGTCAGAAGACCTCTCCCTATCTCTAGGGAAATTGCTGCCATCAAGGGACTCTAGTCCCTCCTTTTTACTAGCTCTGTAGAGCTCTAGGGCTTCCCTTTCTAAGGCCATCTGCTACTTTCTGAGGTTGAACTTGTCTTGCTCATACTTCAGCAGTCTCTCTCGTCTCCTGGGAGGTTTCCCTCCCTTTGTGAGAAGAGACAGAGGCCCCTATATAGGAGTCTTACTGGACAGATCCCCTTGACAGAGATCTATCCCTTCTAGCCCTACTTTCAACTCTACCTGGAGGAATAAAGGAAGGAGGATTGTTGTAATCCTCCTCATCCTCATCCAGGAGAGCTGGGTTCACCAGATTCTGATCATTGTCATCAGTCTGATCAGCATTAGAGGTAGGGTCAGGGGAGGTGCTAACCCTAGGCCCACCCTCACTTGCTGCCCCACCCACACTGCCTACCCCATCAGGCCCACTAGGCCCTGAGATATAATCCAGCTTAAGTATCTTTATGAGATGCTGGGTGGATGGGCTTTTGCCTGTCTTCAGCTTCCTAATGGAACATAAGGCCCTAAGCTAAGCTAAGGAGAGATCCTCATATTTATAGGGAAGGCGCTCACTGGTTCCTGGTAGGGACCCACTGGTTCCTGGCTGGTTAGACATTACTAATGTGGTGTGGTGTATTGCACTACCTACACTAGTGTGGCCTACTAAACTCTCTTGAGTTGTAAAAAGGGTGTGCTATCCCTTAACACACAACTCTAAGTTAAGTAGAACTTACTGTAGCTAAACTTGATATTATATGTACCTTAGGTACCTTTAGTGGTTTTCAGTTAATCAATTCAATTGAGATTAACTGGTAAAACAATAGTAAGCTGGAATCCCACACGCTGCACACCAATGTGAGAAGGTGGCCTGATATATGCTGTTCACTAGTTCTAGTGGGCACCTTGTATCAGTCCAAACAACCCCTTATGGTGAATTGGTTAAAGACAACCTTTATTGAAAGCTATCCTAGTGGTAGCTATGGAGAGCAGCCTCCAGGCTAAGTCTTGAAGGAATGTAAAGCAGCTTGTTTTACCAGTCTATAATCTCTTGATTGATCAAATGAAAGGACAACCACACCAGGTATATATTCAAAATATATGTATTTAAGATAAAACACACCCCTCTAGTCTCTTTATGAGACTGGAGTTCGAAGTACTTAATTCACAAGTTAGCAATCAACAGTAATAGCACAAATACACGTTTGGGCCCTAGGGGCGTACCAAACCATATACCAAAAAAGTGGTATAAGAACCACGACTGAACTAGACACAAGTCCTAGAACCTGTGGAATCGCTGGGACCCCAAGGAACCACCCGAGGAAGTGACACAGGGGACCCACGGGGACTGTATGCAGTGTGTGAAATTTAAAGATTAGGGACACTTAGAATCGAGTCAGGACCAAACCCTTTTGGACTTAAGAAGTTCTAGGGCTAGCACCCACGGGAGCACCGGATTACTCGAGTTACCTCACCCTGGGAAGCCGGGTGCATAGGTGTCTTTTGGTGTCGGGTTGCGTTGTCGATTGCAATGGAAGCCTGCAAAGAACTGCTGCTGCCGTGAAGAGGAGAAGTGTCCGAAGAGATCCAAGCCTGGATCTAGGATGGGAGGAACCTGAAAGCAGAGGGGACAGAGTCTGGGTCACTTGCCAGTGACCGAGGGCAGGATGGACCAATGCCCACAGATGTCGGGTGCTTCAGGTGAGTTGATGGGTGTCTTGACTCTTCAGCCACGAGGTCCAGGAGGCATCGACAAAGTCTACGAGCCGAATTTGAGCTGTCCCACAAAGTCTGTCGAGTGCTGCGGTATCGGCGACCAGATTGGACCCAGCAAGCCTTGACAACAGCAAGTAACAGGAATTCAGAGAAAGGACTACGGTGCAGACCAGCAAGATCTGAGGGACTCACCCAGCAAGGGTAAGTCAGGGCATGTCTGGAGCAACCAGGAAAGCCTAAGTAGAAGAGGAGTTGCCTTCGTGGGGACCTACTAGCCAACGGGCTAGCGATCACGAAGGAGCCTTAAGCAGTCGCACTTGAAACTGGCCCACGGGTCACTTGTGGAGTGGAGGCCAGCAATCTTCAGTGCAGGAGGTGCTCAAGGCTGGGGCTACTCAGAGCCCAAAGCACAACTTTGAGGAATTCCCAGAAGATAGTGTTGCTGCAAAAGTTCACGGTGTCCAAGGGTCACGGTTCCACATCACCCACGATAGCCACGGGCCTCAGCTTTGCTGTGGACTCAGGGTAGCCTCGGGGAAGTCTGGAAATCTACCTCTGGGGAAGCAGAGACTTCGGTGTCCGGCGGGATCTTCAGAATTGCAGACCAGTCAGTTGCTTCTTTGGTGCCTGCCAAGCAGGGGAGTCACTCCTTGACCCCAAGGGAGATTTCTTCCATCTTCTAGTCGAAATAGAAAGTCGAAGGTCCAGGATTTATGTTGCAGAGTTTTGTCCAGGGTAATCTAAAGTCTCAAGGACTGGGTTCCCATACTTATACTAAGTTTGGGGGTTGGACATACTCTAGGGACCCACCTATGGGTTTGGAAAGAGGGATGGTTACACCCATTTCCTTTGTCCAGTTTCACGCCAGAGCAGGGGCAGGTAGCCCCTGCAACCTGTTTGAACTGGACTATGCATAGGGACACCAAGTGTGCCCCCAGTGCAGGACTTCAAAGCACCAGAGAGTGCTCCCACCCAGCCCCAATACACATCTGCCTGTCTGGGGAGGTGGTTACACCTCCCTGCGACAGGAAATTTATTGTCCAGGCCTCCCCTGCCGGAGTTTCGGTCAGCAGCAGGAGGCCAGACCCGTGTCTGTGGCAGAGGCATCCATTTTGTGATGCCAGGGCTCAAGAAAGTCCTACAGAGTTAGACCATTGTGAACATGTCTCTCCCTCTAGAAGGGTGGAATGCTATCCCCACCGCCAGAACTGGCGGGGGTAGTATTCCAAAGCGTTTGACACCAAACACGACATGTTTCTGTGCAGCCATCCCAAAGTTAGCATTTACTGCGAGGTTATAATGCAGTTAAGAGTATATGGTCAGGCTGCACCACAAACAGCAGCAGAGGAGATACTCCGAACACTGCAGAGGGGCTCTGCTCATGCAGGGGCACCCTCTCACATAAAAACCAAGCACTCTGCCTTCAGGATTGTTAAGGCCTGCCATAGGAGTGACTTATAGGTTTTATATGTGTGTGCAATGGTAGTGATATAGGTAGCCTATACCACTGTAAGGGGTGCAAGCACACCCTTACCCAGGCGGCTGCAGTAGCAGACCTGTGGTGCCATTTTGGAGTGCTTCCCAGGGGTGGCATAATACATGCTTCAGCCCCTGGTAGGCCTCTGAGGTATCAATGCCCTAGGTACATAGTATACCATATACTAGGGGCTTATAAGGCACTGAATAGCAGGGTCCCAGTCCAACTAAGTCATAAACCAGCAAAACACCAGGCAAAAAGTGGGGGTAACCATATAGTCAGATTCCACCTTCCTACAGATTGTGTATAGGTCCCGGATAAGGAATGGGTGCAAAAGGGAAAGTGATGAATCTCCTTAGTTGTGAACATGTCTGAACATATGTATGTCAGTACTGCATGTTATGAAATGTAATCCTAGGTGACAAACAACAGAGCAAAGCACACAATAATGGGGGAGCAGAACCTTTCTTCTAGGTGGAACAGAACCAAGAAGAGATTGGGGCTCTCCATTTCTGGTTTTAAGGTGTTTGTTGAGGAGATGCATTTTCACTTACTGAAATGGAGAACTGAAGCCTTAATCTCTGGTTGATGGGTTCCTGTTCCATTGTCTTGGTGCCAAAGTTGTGAAGATCTGAATCCTTGTTTTCCTTTCCTATTTTCCTTGACTTCTAATCTGTAGATGTCTTACGTTTGTGTGTCCTCCTGTAATGGTGAGACTTTCAATTAGGTAGAGAGAAGTGCTGATTGTTACTGCATTTCATTGTAGGCATCAGGGTTTTCAGGTGATGCAGACATGTAGGGATTGACCGTAATGTTTCTTCAGGTGGTTCATATACTGATAAATGGTGGACAGGGCAATCTTTGATTATATCAGCTAATTGGCTGAGATAATTAGAAGAAGGGTTCCCCTGCAGTCCAGGTGAGAAAGGTCCAGGGTTTGGACAGTGGTTCCAAAGTTGACTTAAGGATAATATGAGTGAAATTTGATTCAGGCTAGTGTTTTCATGTCCTCCAATTACTGCTATGTATGATAAAGTTTAAAGATTTGATATCTGAGTGAGGTGGGGGTAAATATGTTAAGTTTATTATGGGAGAACAAGTCCTAGATCTAGAAACTTTTAGGGTTGTTGGCAATGAGGATGAATGCACTCAGATTTTTATATACATGTTAGTGTCATTGATGTGTTGATTTTGAGTCCATGATTGCCCAAAGGTTGGGCATAGGCCCTATATGGTAAATGTACACCACTGGCACGAGAATGGATCCTTTCCATAAACTGCAGATCACTGGTCACTGCTAGCATATGCATGGCTAGATGATGCTGACTGAAATGCAATAAGAGAAACCACTGTAATACAGAATTTGCTAATCCCACACACCTAGAGGCCCATTAGTATAGCGGGCGGATCGCCACCGCCCGTATGTTGGTGACGATCCGCCGGCTAAAAACCTCTGCCCGCATTCAATTTCCCCCCGCCTCATTACCATGTTGGGGGGACCCCGACGGACGGGAAGACCATCCGCCGGTTTTCTGCCGGTAGGCAATCAGCCCGATTGCCTACCAGGCGGAAAAGCAGTTTATATGGTGGCGGTATCTGGTAGACACTGCCATCCATATTACTATGAAGGCAGGCGGTGTTTGACATGGGGGGCCCGTAGCGGGCCCCCAGGGCTTCTGGGGGGTGGAGGGGGTACCTATGATATCCCTCTGCATTTCAATGTACAACGTGGCAGGCACCGCGCGGTGCATGTCATGTTGTGCATTGAAAGGCACAGGCTGCCTCTGTGGCATTGCGGCAGGCGATGCTCTCTGCACTGCCCGCCGCAATGTTGCAGATGCGCCATGCACCCGCCAGTGTGGCGGGCGCATGCTAATCGGGAGAGCGGGACCGCCGCACCCTCAGCGGGTGGTCCCGTTTCCCGAGGAGATGGCGGGCGGACAAAGTCCGCCCGCCATACTAATGGTGCCCTTAGTATGTTATACAGTCTGATGTTTCACAGTGTAAAGAATTGCAGAGAAAATCCAAATGTATGGGTCTCCATTATCCATTAGAAGAGTGTTTGCTCCATCTTAGGTAGATGCTGCCTTATCACCACTGTGTGATCGAAAACCCAAGCTGTAATCGCAAAGGAGGAAACCGTTGTGCAGTAATATATTAAACAAGGCTCTATACATGAGCCAAGAAGAACAAGAGGAATTTCACTACAAAAGAATCTGATGTCTTCATCTCATATGTTTTGAAGTACCAATATGACCACCAGGCAGATCATTTTGGGGAGATGACTGAGCAGTTAATAAGTAGTATGTAGAAAAAGAGATCAAGTGGGAGATGAATTAAAGGTAGCAAATTTAAAATGTTGCAGATGAAGAAGAACATCATGATGCAGATAGCAGATCCAGTGACTGCACTGGACCCTGGCACATCTGTAACTCAGTTGCATGGCCCAAGATGTCTAGTGCATCATCCATCACAGATACTACATTGATTTACATTGTCTGAATCTACAGTTTTACAAGCAAGCACATATCCCTTTCTACACAGCTATAGTGCCGCTTGTATTTCCTTGATGACTATGAAATACCCCTTTACTGTTGGTAGTCTAGAGCACTCTTTTATGTCAAGGGTGAAAATGCATGTAGTATCTCAAAATATTGATAACTGTTATCATCAACTAATTCTGCTGTTTGAACTGTCAGATTTGATACTGCATTCTGCCTACTTCTGTTAATCACTGTCTGGGTCAGATTTAATACTGGTGCATAACTCAGTCGTCCAATCAAGCTGAGCCTTGATTGTGTTTATCAAATATGGGTAGATAACTGCATTTCTAAATCAATAAATAAATGAAGTAAATAAAGAGAAGTATTTCCTGACAACCATGTAATCATATTCTCCACATGCAGCAAACAGACATGTAAACCACAAATTTTATTAATAGGAGGTTGGACTTTTTGGGACTGATTCACAATGGCGTGTTCCCATGAGTCACAGGGTCAGACTGAGTTGCATATGGCAATATCTGAACTGGGGTGGCGGAGTGAGCTAAAGAATGATGATGGATTCAACACAGATCAGTAGACTGGGGATGAGTGCTTGCATTGTTCAACACTCCGTCCATCACCCCTTTGGTTTTGCTTTGTTCGCCCTAAGTTGCTAGGGTATGCCCAGACGTGCGTCCCTTGCTCACTTTGCCACTGGATTCAAGCTAGCCTGGCTGATGACGGTTGATTAGCCAGACACCGGTCCCAGGATGCTTGCTTCCGGTTCAGGGAAGACATGGCTTGGCAGTTCGCGCTGGACTGTTCCCATGAGGCACAGGGTCAGACTGATTTGCATATGGCCATGTCTGAACTGGGGTGGCGCAGTGAGCTAAAGAATGATGATGGATTAAGCACATATCAGTAGACTGGGGATGAGTGCTTGCATTGTTCAACACTCCGTCCATCACCCCTTTGGTTTTGCTTTGTTCGTCCCAAGTTGGCAGTGTATGCCCAGACGTGGGTCCCTTGCTCACTTTGCCACTGGATTCAAGCTAGCCTGACTGATGACGGCTGATTAGCCACAACCAGTCCCAGGATGCTTGTTTCCGGTCCAGGGAAGACATGGCTTGGCAGTTTGGGCTGGACTTTTCCCATGAGGCACAGGGTCAGACTGATTTGCATATGGCCATGTCTGAACTGGGGTGGCGGAGTGAGCTAAAGAATGATGATGGATTAAACACAGATCAGTTGACTGGGGATGAGTGCTTGCATTTTTCAACACTCCGTCCATCACCCCTTTGGTTTTGCTTTGTTCGCCCTAAGTTGGCAGGGCATGCCCAGACGTGGGTCCCTTGCTCACTTTGCCACTGGATTCAAGCTAGCCTGGCTGATGACAGCTGATTAGCCACAAACCAGTCCCAGGATGCTTGTTTCCGGTCCAGGGAAGACATGGCTTGGCAGTTTGGGCTGGACTTTTCCCATGAGGCACAGGGTCAGACTGATTTACATATGGCCATGTCTGAACTGGGGTGGCGGAGTGAGCTAAAGAATGATGATGGATTAAACCCAGATTAGTTGACTGGGGGTGAGTGCTTGCATTGTTCAACACTCCGTCCATCATCCCCTTTGGTTTTGCTTTGGATTTTGACATGAAGCGTTGAGGTATATCACAGTCTTCATGTTGCTCCCTATCACTGTGCTCATTATTCCTCTGTTACTGTCCTCGTCTCCTTATCTCTGTGTGTCTGTCTGCCACTCTCAATGTCCTTGTTTCAGTTTCGCTGTATCTGTGACCCTAACTCTCTGTCTCTTTGACCCTGTCTCCATGTCACCATGTATCCATTTGAGTGTTAGCATGTTCACTTCCCTGCCTTCTTTCAATTGTGCCCATGTCTCTGTGTCCATGTACTGTGTTTCCATATCCTTATTTCCATACCAATATCAAATGAATATATGCATCAGTTCCTGACATTATATTAATTCATTGCTCATGTTCCATGGGATGCACCCAGCCCAAAGACACCATTGACCAGTGATGTTGATTGTCATGCAAGAGAGTAAATCCCTCAGTTGTGCAGTCTGGACAGAGAGGAGAATGAGGATCCTGGCGAGGCTATGTTGGCTTAAATTCAGTTGTCATAACCCCCAGCTAGGTGTGGAAAGATGTTTAAATCCTGATTTCAGTTTGCTTTTCAATGATCTTTCTCAAAGTACAACTGCCAAATCTCAACCAGATGGGAATGTGCTGAACAGCCAAGATCCTTTGGATGATGCAAAACTTTTTTCATGTTCAGGTCGTTTATGTTTATCTAGTCACTCTCCCCACATTCCACACCAACTGACAGTATGAGGGTATGGAGATGTGCATTCAAAACTCCCTGTACACCTCACAGTCATACTTCTGTGCTCAACATTGTGGCAGGGACACACGTTGGTAGGATTATTTACAGAAGCAGAGATAGGGTTTGAGAATGTCTGCAATCAGCATGAAAATGTAAAAGATATGTATTTTGAGAAAGGATGAATCATCTGGCCTTTGCCATCAGAATACTCACTTTTATTTTTACAAGCTCGTGGACGGCCAATATGTGCTAGTTCAACTTCAAAGTTTATTTTGGTTTAAAAAAAAGATTAGAATTCAAAATACACATTCCTGAAACACATCTCAGTCCTCTACCAGAAACTAAACAAGCAGCTTTGACGGAGGATGGTGGCTGATGAAACAGGAGCCCTCTGAAAATAGCAAATGTGATGATATAAGGACAATATTTACAGGGCTGTTTACAGAAAAAGAGCTAAGAGCATCAACACTACAAGGAAACAAAAGGGAATCTTCCCAATACACAGGTTGAAAGAAGCAAAATAAATAGTGCCCAGACGCAAACTGAAATAGACAAACGTGGAAGGATACAAGTAAAAGGCTACTGCTTCATGGGATGGAGCAACAGACAAGAAGGAGGGGCAAAAAACACAGATCACCCAAATAGAAGCAAGCTTTTCGGGAAGGACATGCGAAGAAACAAATCAAAAGTAGTGGGTGGGCTGTGCGCCCACAGAGTGAATGCAGCATGCCTCCAAGGATACCTAAAAATGGGGCCTGCAGAAATACTAGGGTGTGGGAGTAATGCTAAAAAATGCTAAAATTCCAAAAGGTATGTTGTAGAATCCAGAGATAGCTGTAGAAAGAGGCACTTCTGGCATCTGCAATAAAATCGAAGGTAATGCTGAAACTGCTTGAAATACTGGGAGACCATGCACCAGCCTGATTAATACTCAGGGGCCATATTGGGGCCTGCATGAATGCTGAAAGTTAATGCTGCCTTGTTTAAAGACTGCATTTTAATACTTGGACCAGTCGAAGTACTGGGAGGTAACGCAGCAGCTTGTGAAAATAGTTATAGACAATGCAGGAGCTTTGCAGCTCTATAAAAGTTGTCTTTCCATAGTCGGGCGTTATACTAAATGGATAATAATACAACCGTCATGTGCAAGGCACAGCCAACAGCAAACTAAAACCAGGCATCTGCAAAAATAATAGCTGATGTGTCATCCCACTTCAGTAGTGCACATTGTAGTCACCTTCGAAGGATGAGAAGCTGAGTAGGTTACCACACCTATAGAAGCACACAGTTTGGTGTCGGATGACCTTTGGCCAAAAGGGGTATTAAAACATGTGATTTCAGATCATTGCTGGAGACATAAAAAGCCGCAGCATTATCAGAGCTGCCAGATGGGATGACCATGTGCTGGCTGTGGCACCTCTTGTCTACCCTGCCTCTAAGCCAACAGCACTTTAGGTTTTGCACCTTAAAGGGACATGCTCACAGTGGAAATGATGAAACTACAAATCACAGAATGCAAAGTTCTATTTGCCAAACATTTGTGACAGGTTGAAGGTGCAGACCGTGTGAGTACGATGGGGCAGGCTGGGTTAGAGAGGGGTCACAGGGGGCCAAAATGCAGTGCGGCAGGCAGCTCCTAGAGGACACTCAGAGGCAATGCAAAAACCAGACAGCAAGTCCCAGAATACAATGAGCCTGGGAAACTTTAGAGTGGTGCTGATGCCTGGTATGGGTAACGTTAGCCCGAAAAGACACTATTTAGTGGAGGGGCATGTGGATCAACAGAGGGCATCAGGACTAGTGTTTGTTGGGCTGGATGCATCACCCAATAGTGGGCAGACATTACCCGGGCTGCACCAGGGGGTGCTGCAATGCACTTGTGAAAACAGGTACAACCTTGCTTAGTACAGTGAATTTAACTAAAAACAAAGAGTAGGACACTGAGGCTGGGGTGTAGGGGAGTAGTGTGTGAGCAGTGGCATGTGCTGCAGAGAGAGGGGTGTGGGTAGGATGAGCAGGAGATGATGCTGTGGAGACAAGGAGTAGCTGGCATGCAAGGAGTGCAGAGTTGCGAGGAGACCACGCAGGCAAGGGGTAGAGCAGACACAGACCAGTACTGCAGCAGGTAGAGAAGGAAGGGAGCCCAATAAATAAACCTTTCTCCCGCAGGGGGCTGTTCACCTCCTCTTTGCTGACCTGGGTTATGACAGACTGCCCAGCTGTTACCTGCCAAGGCTCCTAACCTTCACATTTTAAGCGGCCCTTTTCGTGCTTGGGTCCCTCCGGCCACCTTTTTTTAATATTTAATTTTATTTTAGAGTAGGGAGAAATGGGGTTGCAAAAAGAGCAGAAGAGAAGGGAAAGGAGGAGAAGAAAAGGGTGGAAAAAGAAAAAAAAGGGAGAAAGAGAACTTCATTGTAACATGGAGTTTTCTCACTTCATACTTTCTGGTACAAACATGGAAGCCAGAGGCGGTTTTGAGGGACTCGTTAAAGAGGCAATGCCAGTTATGTCCTTTTGGGGCACAGGGCTGCAGTCGAAGAGTTTCAGTGAATGTTTTTGTGCCTGTTTCATGTCATGCATACAAAATATTTGAATAAATAAACTGTGAGTTGCATTTTAGGCATTGTCAAGCATTTTAAATGCAGGATCATAGCATCAGCACGCATAACTCCTCGGTTTTCTGGCACAGACATGGAAGCCAGGGGCAGACTCGAGGGACTCTTAAAGAGGCCAGTCATGTCCTTGTGGTTTGTTGAGTTTCCAAATTAGAGGAATTTGAATCAAGTAGGTCGTGCTTATGAAAACTCCCTATTATACACTTTCATCTCAAGAACAAGCGGGCATCATGCAGAAAAATAAAGGCATGCGGCCGCCATGCTGAAAGATAATGCAGCTACGGATGCCGAAGCTGAACACAGGCAAACAGTGACACAAGCAGGAAACCAAGATAAAAATAGTCCCTCAAAGGAACAGTTAAACATTCAAAGTGTAAAGATACAGTACTTGGTCCCTACTGCCCGGGTGGAAATGAAGGACAAAAAGGAGGGATAAAGAGGAAGCATTCATCACTAGCAAGCAAGCATTTTGGACGGACAATCCAAGTAATAAGTAAATAGCAAAAATAGCAATGGGCGTGATGTAAGCCCACAAAGTGTAAAGAACAGGTCTCCAGACAGTGCAAGCACTGTCGAGCCTCGGCCTAAAAAGTGTTAGTCACTTGACAGCATTAGACTTTATAGATTCAATTAAAACATAAGTTAAAGCAGTGGAAAATCACATTTGTCACTTTATGATTTCTGCAAAATGACTGGATCTATATGTGGAGTAAATCTCATAGACCTTCATAGGCTGTCCTCTTTTAAACACATTTACATAGCGGCGGAAGCAAACTCAACATTCGATAAATGTTGGTGTGAGCAAACATTTCTATTCATTTGTATACTAACATCACAGAATAAGCATAGGCAAATCATACAAAATAAGCACCTTATGTACAATATTTAGGCATTGCCATCTTTTTCCATCCTAACTTTAATTCCAAAACTGTAGGAACACAAAATGCAAATCTAATGAGCATGATTTTAATGCTCGAAGGCACGGAATGATCAGCTGTCAGCAGCATGGTGACAGGCTGACACACTATAATAAAACTGCAAGATTAATGTTTTATTCAGAACCATTATACAATACAGAAGATTTTGGACTGAATATTCCATAATTTCAGCCACTGTGCCAAATTAACTAGGGGCAGTTAACCAGGCACCAACCCTACCACAACTACAAACCTAGGAGTGGCTTGTTGATAGAGTCACATCTTCGCTTGTACAACATTGCAAAACGGTTTCATGTTAGGTCACATCGACTGACAACATACATTGATATGCCCCACTAACCACACCACCATTTCACATGTCATGGATGCACACATTGTGAGTGAAAAATTCACAAATACAAAGGGACGTTTAGCGGTTTCCCATTGACTCATATGGACACTCTACACTCTTTGTTATACACACACAGCGCCACCCATGCCACACAACTTGAGCCACCCATTACTGGCCCTACATGTAAATGAGACTTTTTGATAGAAAGCTTATCCTTGCTTTACAAGTCACGTAGAAGCCCACTTCATAGCAAAGAAAAGTATAATTCTGTGACGTGTGCCACCATTACCAGGGAGTTTACACATTAGCAGAATATCACTTCCACCTCTACAATATGATCTCTCCAAGCCCCAAGTGAAGAAACAAGAAGTGGGCAGGCACCTCAATAGATAAACATTCTCTCTCAAGGCCTTCTGTGCAGGCTATCCAGGGGGACAAACTGCATTATCTAAATAAATGCATTCTTTCCGTAGAAAGACACCACCATCTTATCAAGGTACATGATTACTGGCATTACAATGGCCTTGGAATTTTAGTGCAACCTATTAGCCACAATGATTTCTCAGCTAAATTGAACATTGTAGATCACTGTTACTCTTACTACCCTCTCGTGTATGAACTTCTCTACCACAGCACTCAACTAATATGTCTGTTATCCAGCTGACAACTCCTTTCTGTATAAAGATGATATTTTTACTACCCACCTACTCCCCTAAGTGAACGCATTTGTCGATGCTTAATATGAGTTCCCCCTTTTCACCATTTACAACTCTTCTCTCATTGACTTTTTGGGATTCTCTTACAACCACTACACAGTGCCTATGGGTCAACCCAATTCCATTCTTGAATCTATGACTGCCTTACTGTCAGTGTTATCTGAATTGCTTTTCTATCTCTCAAGTTGAACTTTTTAAAAAAAAGAGAACATATAGTTTAATCCCTTTTCTGTTCCTATTTCCCTATTCTGCCAAATCCTTTTTTTCCTCCTGAACAATCTCATCATCTACATTAATAGAAGACTCAAATCTTTTAGTTTGTTTTCAACAATTGAAGATATGCAAAAGTCACCATCCCCTTCCCTTGTGCCCCATACCATTCCACTCAGTCAAGTTACTAATCATGAACCTGTCCATCAACAATCTTTCTTCCCACAAGCTTGTTCCAATACCATCTTGGTTATCAACTACATAATAAGCTCTCTTTAAACACATCACGCTAGTGCTCACATCAGTCAATGACATTTCCCGACCCAGCCTCTAATGCAGATGCCTTACCAATGTACTTGAACATAGTCTGCAACCATCCACCAAGTATACTGCTTTGTTGTACATTATAGTTCCATGACCTACTCTCAGGGACATTTTAGGGCATGAAAAAGAGTGCTCTTGCCCAGGGTTTCAGTCATACTGGGGACCAGGATGGCTGTGCAAATCTCAGAACCTTTTTAATAGGCTTGAATGAACGGATATTTGGATGTAAATACAAGTTGCTCATTGTCTAATGTCAGTTTTCAAGGGAGACCGAAAGGCTGGCAAAGAGAAATTGTTAAATTTGTCACTCACTTTACTCACATTCTCTTAGAACACACCTGTTCACTCCTTAATCTTGTGTCCATGATGCATGTGTTGTCATGTCCTTTAGGCTAGTCCTGTCATGAAAGCCCCTATTACATACATTTGTCCCATCCACAAAACAATAACAATTCTAAACAGCTGACCTTTTACTAGTATCTTGCTCCTGTCTCTTCAACACCAGGCTCTTGGTACTCTATTATAATGCCTATACCTAACGTACATAAACATGTCCTCAGGCACGGTATAATTATTCTGTAGAAGGGTCACCACTTTTTTCAATCTTGGCCAACAGCCAGCTGTGCATGATCGCATTTGTTTGGAAAAACATTCATGATTGTTTTCAAACCATTTCTGTTTTCAAAACATATTGATTCTAGAAGAAACCTTGGAGTGACCATTCTAGTAAAGAAGACCCTTATTTCCCCCTGCAAAGTAGAGGAGAATTCCTTACAAGCTGACACAGGGTCCTGCATGCTGTATCTTGCGGGGTGTCATCCTTGAAGCCAATATGGGGTCCTTCGTTCTCTACCATCAGGTGATGGGGCTGGTTCTTCCCTTGGGGTTTCTTGGCTACATACATACATACATATTCGCATATACATGCTACGGATCACTGAGAGAATATCGAGCTACAGGAATATCAAATCTACAATATCGATAGACAGAATATCGACAGCCTATCTCTACAATGGTAAGTACAAAAATATTGAAACCAAAATATTGTTGTTTAAATTATCGTTCTTTTTAAATGTCTTAAAAATAATATAAAAATCATTAAATAATAAATATAATTCATAAAAACATAGCTAGAATTATTTAAAAATGTTAAAAACTGATAAATGATAAATGTAATATAACAAAATGAAACATACATTTTTTGTATATATATTAACTTAATAATACTAATAAATAATTATTTTATTTAATTATCAAGGTGCCGATTCCAATCCTGTAAAACCCGGGTACGAATGGTCGTACCGAGCGTAGTCTCCGTACGACTCGTACCCGGGAAATCCACCGTACAAACCAGCAAGTACGATTCGTACAGAAATACCATTTCCGTACAATTCGTACAAAACACCGTACGGCTAAAAAATACCTACTATTCTGATCCTGGACAGTATGTACGCGACGTCCGTCCGGAGTCAGGCAGCGTTTTACGGACCAGCAAGTACGATTCGTCCCTACGTCATTCCGCACAGCAATTTTTTTACGGCAGCTAAAAAAAGCCGGAAACCTGAGTCCGACGCGAAAAAGGAGCCCCGGTAAGCGACGGACAGACATGGACCCCGTTCTACGTGTCATCCCGGCCCTCCTAGCCTACGACCTGGTGCACTGAACCCGAAGCACACGCCGCAGAAGGTGAGACCAACACCCATGGGTCAAGGGGGGGTGAGGGGCATGAAACATACCCCCTACCCAAATTAAAATATACAATATGGAGGACATACATTACCTCCAGGGTCTGGTCACTTCGGGGTGCGTGTCCACCAATCCCTGCATACCGCAACAACGGAAGTGGACGTGTACGCGTACCCCTATGGCACCACTACAATAGTGGTACGGACCGTACCCTCGCTCTGAGGGCGTGTGTACGGTCCGTACCACGCGTACCCCTATGTCACCACTACAATGGTGGTACGGACCGTACCCACGCCCTCAGAGCATGGGTACGATCTGTACCACGCGTACCCCTACGTCACCACTACAATGGTGCTACGGACCGTACCCACGCTCTGAGGGCGTGTGTACGGTCCGTACCACTCGTACCCCTACGTCACCACTACAATGGTGGTACGGACCGTACCCATGCCCTCAGAGTGTGGGTACGGTCCGTACCACGCGTACACCTACGTCACCACTACAATGGTGGTACGGATCGTACCCACGCCCTCAGAGCGTGGGTACAGTCCGTACCACGCGCACCCCTAAGTCACCACTACAATGGTGCTACGGACCGTACCCACGCCCTCAGAGTGTGGGTACGGTCCGTACCACGCGTACCCCTACGTCACCACTACAATGGTGGTACGGACCGTACCCACGCTCTGAGGGCGTGGGTATGGTCTGTACCACCATTGTAGTGGTGATGTAGGGGTACGCGTGGTACGGACCGTACACACGCCCTCAGAACGTGGGTGCGGTCTGTACCACCATTGCAGTGGTGACGTAGGGGTACGCGTGGTGCGGACCGTACCCACGCTCTGAGGGCGTGTGTACGGTCCGTACCACCATTGTAGTGGTGACGTAGGGGTACACGTGGTACGGACCGTACACACCCTATGAATGCGGGGGTACGGTCCGTATCACCCATACCCCTAAGGCACCTGTACATTTTGGATACAAGGTGTACACACGCCACGAATGTTGGCTTACTGCCTGGTGCAGCATATTACCAGTATATTGGGGTGTGTGTATGCCCAGGACAGCAATGTACTGCACCAAGGGGGTGGGTGGGTGGCTGCATAGGATTTCCAGCAGTGGACAGACATGTGAGGGGTGGGTGCAGAGGAATACCAGCAGTGGACAGAGACATGGGGGTGGGTGCCTATCACTCCCAGCAGTGGACAGAGAAATGGGGGTGGGTGCAGAGGAATACCAGCAGTGGACAGAGAATGTGGGTGGGTGCCTATCACTCCCAGCAGTGGACAGAGACATGGGTTTTGTTGCCTATCACTCCCAGCAGTGGACTGAGACATGGGGGTGGGTGCCTATCACTCCCAGCAGTGGACAGAGACATGGGGGTGGGTGCCTATCACTCCCAGCAGTGGACAGAGACATGGGGGTGGGTGCAGAGGAATACCAGCAGTGGACAGAGACATGGGGGTGGGTGCCTATCACTCCCATCAGTGGACAAAGACATGGGGGTGGGTGCAGAGGAATACCAGCAGTGGACAGAGACATGGGGGTGGGTGCCTATCACGCCCAGCAGTGGACAGAGACATGGGGGTGGGTGCCTATCACTCCCAGCAGTGGACAGAGACATGGGGGTGGGTGCCTATCACTCCTAGCAGTGGACAGAGACATGGGGGTGGGTGCCTATCACTCCCAGCAGTGGACAGAGACATGGGGGTGGGTGCCTATCACTCCCAGCAGTGTGGACATCATCATCAGATGACCACAACTCCATGGATGTATGTACGCACCCCTAATTTTCAACTATGTTGATAGTGCCATAACAACACATCACTGACAGCAGTGTCCCACTCCCAGGAGGATGGATGTCTTTCCCCACTGCATGACACACCACATGTGGGTGTGAGGACAAATGACACATGCATACCCACCCTTGGCGGATGCAGCACAATACACACACTGAGATCATGCCACAAGACTGTGTAGTCATTGCAATGCCTACTAAACTAAGAGAGCCAAAGGGAACACACACTGTCACGCACATCCCAGGACTGATAGGAATGTACAGGTGCTGGGACAACCACCAAGATGTTGTCTCTCATGGAAGGAATAGGGTGGAGTTCCCACAGATACAATGCCCACAATTGTGATTCAGGTGCCCAAATCCCCTGCAGAACAAGTACCATATGTGTGCTAGGCTGGGAATACACACATGCATAGTGCTGAAAAGGGAGAATTTCGCCATGAAGGCATTTCAACATACTCAATACACAAGTACAGTGACTAGCAAGGATGGCACAGACGATGCAGCCGGAGACATTGCGGAGCACACATGGCCATAGTTGAAGGGATCCATCACCAACAAAGGAAATGTAGACACAGGTCAGCACAACAATTGTGCAACTCTCTGCAGGGAAGATGTCAGGTGCCACAGAGGAAGGAACACTCCTTGGTACAATGTCTCAAAACACAAATAACACACATGACCAAACATTCTTTGCAGAGACCTTGTGATGGCATGCAGATACCATGGCCCACCTCATGACCATCAGACTAGAACATTTCTCAGAAACATAACACATTACCACAACACCAACTCCTGGAGCCTCAGCACCAACATCAATACCTGAAATGCAATAGTGTTCAAAGGAAAAATAAAATGCTTTATTCAGCATAAAACAACATTTTGGAAATAACAATATATACAAAGGCCAATGGCCAGTCCAGAATAGAAGTCCTTGGGGGGACACATGGGCACACGTCTCCCCTAGCTTGCCTGCACAGTGGAACCCTCAGGTTCGTCGACCGGGGGGGGCATCATGTGGGGAAGGACCATGCACTGCAGGGACAGGAGGTGTAAGGGTAGGTGTGGTGGGTGCAGGGCTGGACGCCTCCACCACAGGGGGTGGGGCAGTGCCAAAGGTGGAAATGAGCTCGGCACTGCACACTTCTGCCAGGTCGTCCAGAGTATCCCCTGCACCGGAAGAAGCCACAGGCACAAAGGAGGGGGGGGTCCGAGGGATGGGGTGCAGCGCTTCTGGGGGAGGGGGTGGACATGGGAGGGACTCAACTCCCCTGCCCATGGAGTCCGTTGCCCGCTTGCGGGGTGGTGACACAGTGGGGCTGAGGGCCAGCACAGACATGTAGCTTTCCTTGTCTGACTGTGTGGCAGGGGAGCCAAGGGGAGTGCTTTTGGAGGTCCTGGGTCGTGAGGCATGTGGACTCAGACTGTGGCTGCATGTATGTCTGTGTGCCCCAGACCCAGTGGGTGTGCCTTTATCCCCCTGAGTGTGCGTGCCAGGAGGTGTGTGCTTGCCCTTACTTGGTGGTGTGCTGCCTGTGTCTGGTGGGGTGCGTGCTTGGGAATGTCTGGGTGTGCATGGGACAGGTATGGTAGTGGGAAGTGTGGATGGGGCTGGGGTAGGGGGGGACAAAGCGCTGTTGGAGACTCACTGCTGCCATCAGTGAAGAGTCCATGGACCGCAGAAACATCAGTTGGTCAGACATTGTTGCTGACATGCCCTCCATGAACGACACCATCTGTGTCAGCAGTCTGGTGTGGCCATGGAGGACATTCAGCATCGATGTCTGCCCAACCTGCAACTGCCGCTGGATGTCCACAGACTCTGCAGTGAGGGCAGCAGGGGTGACAGGGGCAGGGGGTGCGGTGCCTGGCTCGAAGGAGACATGGTGGTGCCCTGCACGGACAGAAGGGACCGGAGCAACTGGGAGGGCGGTGATGGGAATGGAGGAGGCGGGGACAGACGTTGGGCTGCTGCCAGGTGTTGTAGCAGCCTCCGTCCCCTCGATGAGGTCAGCCTCGGACCCGTCAGCGTCGTAGTTGGGCTCGCCACCAGACAGGTCCTCTGACTGACTCCCCTCGCCCTCCGTGCCACTTGCTCCCGCAGACTCGCCAGCAGTGGTGGCACCGGTGCTGGATCCCTCCTCCAGGTCCGTGCAGGTGTCTCCCTCGGTTTCCTACGATGATGCTGTGGGCAAGGTGAAGATACAGAAAAAGAATCAGTCACCAGTATACATCTGAAACATGAGTCCAAACAAAATAGGTCACCGTGCATATCAGGCAATGCATCATGAGTAACACCTAGATGACTCCGCACATATGTAAGCCCTGTACTCCCCAGTTGGTTGACCCACCATGCCACTTGGAAACAAGGACAAATAGGACACTCCAGCCAAAAACTTGTCTGAGAAATATACTAAGAAGCTAGAGTCTGGGAACAGTTGAGCACAGCAATACTATGAAGTCATGCCACCTCTTGTTTACAAGGAATGAAACAGTATTGGTGCACCCAAGGCTAAATACCATACCTCAATGCTAAAGGTGTCCCCACACTCAGGGACCTGTAAGTACTTTGGAAACCCAAACAAAATACATTTTGATCCCTTGGGAATCATACCACTTTACCCAATCGACATGTTTAGAATGTGTGAATGTGCCCCTTTGTTAACAGAACACACATGTGCCTGTATAAAAGAAGTCTCACAAGGAGGTGCACACCAAACTACATTTACCCAGTCATTTTATAAGCTGCCAGCCTTATTCAAAGAAGCCATTGTTAGAAAGAAATGGTGTTTCAGAAAGTACATATACATGGGACCATGGCGGTCTGGATGACTTGACACTCGTAAGTTGGTATCACCAACAACCAAGGAGTTACAAAAATTCCACCACACTGTGGGAACATGGATATGTATAATCTGAAAAACAGTCTTATTCGAACTGTGCCTTTCTTTAAAATGTAAAGGAAAAAATTGGTTCTGTTGGGAGTGAACTTGATTTAAGGAACACTGAATGTGTACAAAAGATTATTACAAAAAAGTGTACCCAATCACAAGCAAACACACACACACAACAATTATTACTCTAACCAACGTAAAGTGATTTTCGTTCTCAATATATTTTTAAATGTATTTTTAAATGTACATGATTATTATTGCAACATAAGACTGACCCAAAAGACAATACATAAACACATTTGGTGAACGATAGTGTACAATCACATAAACAATCAACATAGACTTGACATCATGAACATATATTTAGACAAAAACATTAAAAGAATGATGATCCGTGGTTCGTAGCATAAAACACCACAATATGTATTATTCAATATTCCAATGGTGAAATTGCATGGATCAATCAAATAGATAACGTCGACGTTTCGACCCTAGGAATACGTGTGAATTTATACGCATCAAAGTCGGGTCTTCATCAGGACAACGACAACCAGTCAGTCTGTAATTACAGAACATATAATCAAAACCTCAAAGTTATGTGTGTGTTTACGTAATTATTCTACATCAATTATGTGGCAGCTGCTCACCTGGGGACTAAGAATCGATTTGTATATGTATCCTTGTGTCGCATAAGGTGAAAGCAATCCAAATTATCCCTGCGACATGGCAAAATTCCTACAACAAATAACGCAAATTACCTCTCATGTATGGTAAAATATATAATCATAGTTCGTAAGGTGACTTATCGCCGGCACATACCTTACGATGCTCCTGTGTAGGGCAGACAATTACCATCAAGGCGATCAACAATGTCTACAAATAAACGCATATTGGATTTCGTTAGTGGCGTAGTGAACAACGAAATTAATTTAAAATAGCCACGTCGTTATAAGCTTAAATATACTTTGTAAGCTTAAATATACTAGCAAGGTCTGAGACTGAATCTACGATACCGTCCTTAGACTGGTATCCGCACTGTATGGTAACTCCCAGAGCGATGTCAAAAGCGTAAATTAAATAAATTTATTAACGTCATGGTAAACTCAAAATACCAGTATACAACAAACGTATTCAAGCTTACGTGGCCTCTATTCTCTGAAGCTATGAAAAATGAACAAACCGAAAAGATCCGGTTGAGAAACTTGCTTTGACGCCCTACAGCAACCCGTGAAATTGGCTATAGCAGGGGCAAACAGCACAGGGTGAGTAACGCCCGCCGCTAAAAACGTGCGCCTCTGATCTAAATTTAAGTGCTCCCAGACTTACTTCGAGCCGAATGAATCCGCTTCAAAACTCCCACCGTCCGGACAAACAATGAGCCGAACCTGGAGATGCAGTCAGCTGCTTAAGTACACGCGCGCGAAAAAGCGTGTCAGCCAAATTGAAAACACGACATGGAACGGGGGCCAAAGTTGAAGCAGATATTATTCAAAAAATGCGGAAGTGGAATCTTTGAGGTCCTGGAATGGGCGTCTTACTAAATGTGTAATCTCCAACTAGAAAATCAGAGTAGTATATCAAAAACGTGGAGGGGGGCCTGGGTGGAACAGGGTTTAGACCATCGTTCACATGTATGTTAGTCAGACGTTTCTGCGTAACGAATATAAGTACCCCATTAATTGTGAACTATTTTCCAACCGATATTTCTTAAGGAATGTATTCAATAAAGACATAGATGTATATGTATATACTGTATGAGGAGTTCACACAGTAACCCGTGGAAACTCGACGTGTGGAAACAATAAAACCTTCCATGAAAGGGGGAAACGACGGCGTTACCAATCCAGATCCACCCAAGTTCACATATTTGCATTAATGTAATTTGTATGGAAAACAAATTGGAAAACGGGTAGAATATAGCTTTGATCAACGTTACAAAACACAGTTGAATTTATGTCAAGTAAAGTAAAAATGTGGGGGTAAGTTCACAGTATACAGACACAGCCTACAATCTGCTCATTTGAATATAGGTCTCCTCATGCTCATTCAGCCCATGGTCAACAGCCTCAAGGGTATGTATCCAGCGACATTCCTTGTAGTTGAGGGAACTAGCCATATTACCGCCCCTCTGATGGATAACAATTTTTTCAATAACCCACCATTCAATTTGTTCATGAGTGTGACCCATAGTGGTAAAATGTTCCACAAGGGGAGCACCTTGTGTCTTACATTTTATTCTACTTGTATGTTGTTGGATTCTGTTTTTCACTTTTTGGGTCGTTTGTCCTACATAAATCAGGGAACATGGGCATCTGATTGCATAGATGACATTTTGGGTATTGCAATTCGTGAATTGATCAAGGCTGTATGTTTTGCCCCGATGTGTAAAGTTATTTCCAGGCACAGTGTATTGACATACTTTACATTTACTGCATCTATGATGACCAGTTACGGGTGGTAAACTGAGTAGTGATCTGGTGTCAGGGTGTCTAGGTGGTTCTAAATAGGAAGATACCACATGGTCTTTGATATTCTTAGCACGCTTAAAGGCAAACAAAGGGGGTGCGGGCATGTTAATCTCCGAACCAACTAGATTCCAATATTTCTTAATCACCCTCTTTATCTCATTACTGCGGGTGTTAAACGTGGTAACACATACCAGCTTATCCATCTCTTGATTTTTGGGTTGTATCTCCAACAGGGATTCCCTGGGTCTATACCAGGCTCTTTTTCTGGCTCTGTTGAGGAGTCCCTTTGGGTAACCTCTTTCCCTTAATTAGACAATGAGGATATCAGACTCCTTAAAGTAGTCCTTCCTTCTGCTACAATTACGGCGTAAGCGCAGAAATTGTCCATAGGGGAGATTATCCCTGAGGTTCCTAGGGTGGTGTGAATGATATTGCAACAAGGTGTTTCTATCAGTTGGTTTTTTGTATAGATTCATTATTATTTTACCATCCTCCTCCTCTAGTGTTAGATCCAAGAATGGAATAGAATCTTTATTATGAGTCAGGGTAAATTGGATGTCCGCACTGCAAGAGTTAAGCCAGGACACGAAAGAAATCAGTCGGTTCTCAGTGCCAGTCCACAGCATAATGATGTCGTCAATATATCGTTTCCAAGCTGATATATTGTCAATGTATGGGTTGTGATCTGAGTAGATGTTCTTATCCTCAAAATCATCCATAAACAGATTCGCCAGACTAGGCGCGAAGCCAGCGCCCATCGCTACACCTCTGCATTGAAAGTAGAAGGTATTCTGAAAAATGAAATAATTTTTTGTCGTTGCAATCTGTAATAGTTGCACCAAAAATTCCGTCGGGATCCAGTGTGGTTTAGGGCGAGTATCCAGTATCTTCCTAATGACTTCAATTGCTTCTTTCTGTGGAATGCTCGTATATAGTGAGCACACATCCAATGTGACAAATAATTGTGTTGATTTATCAAACGGTTGATTCTCAAATATCTGTATAGTGTGCATCGTATCACGGAGATATGATCTTGTTTCCTGCACAAACGGCTGTAAAAAACTATCCAGGTATTGATTAAGGGGTTCCAATATTGATCCACATCCGGATATGATTGGTCTTCCCGGTGGTTTTTGTAGGTTCTTATGAATCTTAGGGATGGTATAGATTGTGGGAATCCTCGGATTATCTCTATTGAGGAACTTACATTCTGGTTCCGAAAGAAAACCTTCTTCAATCCCTCGATTCGTAAGATCTCTGATCATTTTGGCAATCTCCTTAGTAGGGTCACAAGGGCTCACAGCATAGCTGGTCGTGCAACTGAGTTGCTGGTTAATCTCATTGACGTAGTCTTCGGTGTTCTGTATCACTACCGCTCCCCCTTTGTCAGCGGTCTTGATTACAATAGACTTGTTTTCATTCAAGGAATGGAGGGCGAGTCTTTCTTCTTTAGAGATGTTATGTCTAACATATTTTGTGTTGTTCAACAAGTTCATTATATCGCTTGTTACGATTTTTTCATAAGCTATGATTTTTTCACTCATTAAGTATGCTGCTGGTGTAAACGTGGATACTGCACGGAAATTCGTTGCCGCTGTCTTCTTGTCATAGTCACCTCTTTTCAGAAAGAAATGTTTCAAACGAATTTTTCTGAAGAATTGTTGTAATTCCAACTTAATATTGAATGATTTAGGCAAAGAAGTAGGTACGAAGGACAAACCTCGTGCCAAAACATCATATTCAGCCTTGCTCAATGGATATTTCGAAATATTCAATATTGGGTCTTTCTGGTTGCTGGAACAGAGTGGTCTCGTCGTCAATTCATTGGATGTCCTATTGTTAGACGTGGAGGTTACCAACGGTATGTTTGTCGTCTGGTTCGAATTTCGCCATGGTACTGCGGAGGCTGTGCTTGAAACCGAACTCTCGTGTTGCCACGTTGGTTGCCCTTCGCTTGGTTCCATCTCTGTGGTCTCCTCCAGTTCTGGTCCCGATTGGTCCAGATAGGTTCCCCTAAAAAAGACGATGTAGTAGAAGGGCCAAAGCCGTCCTGGTATGTAGAGTGTGATTGATACGCTGTTCCCTGTTGGTAACTAGACTCCTGTGGTTGAAAACGTGGGCCTGACGGATAAGAGTGCAGATCCGAACTTGTGCTGGGCTGTTCTGGATCGTTGTCTGATCCACTGCCAAAGGAAGAATTTGAAAATGTGGCAAATCTTCTTGTGTTTTGTCTACCACGGTACGAGAAATATCCTTGTGCGTCCTGGATATAATAATCGTCGCAGATATAGGGATAAGTGGTCTTTTTATCGTATGCCCTAATGTCCTTGGCCAGTTTTTCCAGCTTCTTGTTCAAAGTCGTGATGTTAAACTCAGCTGTTGCCTTTTCAGCTCTTTCAAGAGCCTCCTTTGCGTTCCTCAATCCTCTATCTTCCAAGATCTCCTTTTTAAGGTCTGTTATTTCTTGAATCAATTTCTTGGTGTATTCTAGTGCAGTTTCCACTCCCAACACCATCCAGTGTCTGGAACAGTTGTTTGCTACGAAACTGAAGCCTTCACGAAATTTGGGCAAATCGATAAAGATTGCTGGTTCGTTACGTACTTGAAGTCCCTTTGGTATAATATTTGCTTGCAGGTATTTTGTTAGTAAATGGCCATGCAGGCGTGTACGTATGAGTTTCTTCTCCAATCTCTCCAACCTTGAAAGTTTATCATTTAATGTAGTGTCAATCGGAGTCAAGCCAGTGCCTAGGTAATCAAATTCTGCTTGTTCCTGTATTAATTTGTTAATGTAGTCCTCACTGTAGGACAAGGTATCTTTTTCGGACATACTCTATTGTTTTAAAAGGAATCAATAAATGACAGAGAACCCTCGCAGGTAAAGACCTGCACTAGATAACCAGGCCCCCCTCCACACGTTTTTGATATACTACTCTGATTTTCTAGTTGGAGATTACACATTTAGTAAGACGCCCATTCCAGGACCTCAAAGATTCCACTTCCGCATTTTTTGAATAATATCTGCTTCAACTTTGGCCCCCGTTCCATGTCGTGTTTTCAATTTGCCTGACACGCTTTTTCGCGCGCGTTTACTTAAGCAGCTGACTGCATCTCCAGGTTCGGCTCATTGTTTGTCCGGACGGTGGGAGTTTTGAAGCGGATTCATTCGGCTCGAAGTAAGTCTGGGAGCACTTAAATTTAGATCAGAGGCGCACGTTTTTAGCGGCGGGCGTTACTCACCCTGTGCTGTTTGCCCCTGCTATAGCCAATTTCACGGGTTGCTGTAGGGCGTCAAAGCAAGTTTCTCAACCGGATCTTTTCGGTTTGTTCATTTTTCATAGCTTCAGAGAATAGAGGCCACGTAAGCTTGAATACGTTTGTTGTATACTGGTATTTTGAGTTTACCATGACGTTAATAAATTTATTTAATTTACGCTTTTGACATCGCTCTGGGAGTTACCATACAGTGCGGATACCAGTCTAAGGACGGTATCGTAGATTCAGTCTCAGACCTTGCTAGTATATTTAAGCTTACAAAGTATATTTAAGCTTATAACGACGTGGCTATTTTAAATTAATTTCGTTGTTCACTACGCCACTAACGAAATCCAATATGCGTTTATTTGTAGACATTGTTGATCGCCTTGATGGTAATTGTCTGCCCTACACAGGAGCATCGTAAGGTATGTGCCGGCGATAAGTCACCTTACGAACTATGATTATATATTTTACCATACATGAGAGGTAATTTGCGTTATTTGTTGTAGGAATTTTGCCATGTCGCAGGGATAATTTGGATTGCTTTCACCTTATGCGACACAAGGATACATATACAAATCGATTCTTAGTCCCCAGGTGAGCAGCTGCCACATAATTGATGTAGAATAATTACGTAAACACACACATAACTTTGAGGTTTTGATTATATGTTCTGTAATTACAGACTGACTGGTTGTCGTTGTCCTGATGAAGACCCGACTTTGATGCGTATAAATTCACACGTATTCCTAGGGTCGAAACGTCGACGTTATCTATTTGATTGATCCATGCAATTTCACCATTGGAATATTGAATAATACATATTGTGGTGTTTTATGCTACGAACCACGGATCATCATTCTTTTAATGTTTTTGTCTAAATATATGTTCATGATGTCAAGTCTATGTTGATTGTTTATGTGATTGTACACTATCGTTCACCAAATGTGTTTATGTATTGTCTTTTGGGTCAGTCTTATGTTGCAATAATAATCATGTACATTTAAAAATACATTTAAAAATATATTGAGAACGAAAATCACTTTACGTTGGTTAGAGTAATAATTGTTGTGTGTGTGTGTTTGCTTGTGATTGGGTACACTTTTTTGTAATAATCTTTTGTACACATTCAGTGTTCCTTAAATCAAGTTCACTCCCAACAGAACCAATTTTTTCCTTTTCATATACGTACCCAGGTTCTGAGGGTTACTGGGTTACCCCATTAAATCTAATGGTTTCTTTAAAATGTGCCAGCGTGTTCCCTGAAAGTGTAAAGGTGGTTTCTTGTGCACTTCCTTGGGAGACATCGGTCATGCAGGCACATTATTGTCGTTCACAACAAAACATCAAACTCAAGCATTGAAAACATGAAGACATGTTGACAAGTGTAGTGAGTGCCAAGGTACAATACTTTTTGACTAACAACTTGAATCATGCCACCTGTCACATGGCCATCCGTACCATGATGACACAGTTGGCAACACATCTGACCCACTGCCTGTCATGTGGAGTGGCACACATGTCCAAACACAGGCCAATGCATAAGCTAATGGGCCTGCAATTGTGTTGGAATAAGGCATACCTGCACTGAGGAGACACCCCCATGGCACGCCAGAATGTCCACACAGATGTCAGCACACAAAGACAAAACTACGTAGCATCTGGGCCATACACTGGTGCCAAAAATGGATGAGCAGGAATTGTGTATTTAAACTATTGACACATGCTGCAAAGCACAAACATTAAACCCTGCACAACATGACTGGTTCACTGCATGCTGAGTGTCTGTCCAGACAATTATCACACACAGGTCAGACCTGGCAAGGAGACATAAGGTTTGGACATGTAGGCCTCGCCCGCACAAACCCCCCATACCCGAGACACTGTGATTGAGACAGATCAAGAAGTGACACCTCTTAATCAGGGTCTACAAAAATGTGCTGCAAGAATTCCCAAATGTACTCCACATCACCTTGTGAGGCTGCCAACACATATTTGTGACAAACAACCATCAACAGATAGTTGTGAATAGACACACAGGCACTGCCCAGTGTGAGTATGCACAAGCCAAATGGGGTCTACCTGTACAGTGGACACATGTAGCACACTTTAGATAAATACAAATAAGGCCAGGGAACAATGCCACAGAGGCCAACCTATGCTGAACACACAGAGAATGGGTACAGTGTTGGATGACACACATGATTACGAGGCAAGGGTGTCTCAGGGGACTGTAGTGGGCACACTGCTCCATGGTCCTGGAATGATTTGACTGTAACATGAGCAACCGTCCTGGCACTATGCATATCTCCCACTCATGCACATCATGTCTGAGGCCACAACATCGGTCATGCATGCTGCAAGTGTGTTCATTTGAAACCTCACACTCCTATGTTGAGACTCATCATCAGTGCCAACAAATAGGAACCCCCAAATGACTGAACAGGACAGGGCACAGGCAAGGTACCAACACATGTCACAGACCACCCCCACACATGATGCAGAAAGCAATGTGCACTTGGATTAACTGGCAGCCTAGATGACCATGTGCAATAGTGATTACACACAGACCAGGGAACACATGTCAAGGAGGGGAAGGGAGGAATAACAGCACCGGTTGACTTGGGGGAACAGGATATGCACTGCACATATAAACCCTGGCAGTGTATCCAGGCAACTGAGCACTTCCAAAAGCTGGTGATACACAACAAACACACATGTACCTACCCCCTCCTTGCTGCTGTCTCTCCTGGAACTGCCTATCCATGTCAGGGAAGACCACCGCCAGGACACGCTTCATCTGGTGGGTCAGGCGTCGGCGCCCGCTGTGGGGGCGTGGAGGTGAGTGCCCCAGCTGGACCCCGGCGATCCTCCGGGTCCAGCACCAGATGTCCTGCCACCGTTTTTGGACTTGGGCTAGGCGCCGACTGCGACCATCCGCCGATCTCACGGCCCTGATGGCCCGCTTCCAGATCTCCCCCTTCTCGTAGGCAGTTACCTGTGAGGATGACAAAGTGAGACAACATCACTACACCTGCTCCATGTCAGAGAGACACACATTTGAACATCTTTGATATGTTGAACAGGGCATAGGATGCTGCCAAGGAATAGCATCTTTGTCAGATGGACATTGTCCTCTGTGGAAGCCCCAATGCACTACATGGCATTGAAAGTACACAGGTGGCATGAGGGTTGCGACACACTCCATGATCATGGCACACACTGTGCATCACAAGCAACACCAGGCTGATGGACAGCACCTCCAAGCAGTTACATGCCCCAGGCCACTGACGCAACCTCAGCAGACAACACAGACACACACAGGCACAGATCAATCACCTGCCATTGGCAACAGCGGATACAAACCTCACTCTGCACATGTGCCACTTGCTAGAAGTGACAGTCACAAAAAAGGTGCTCAGTCAAAGGTAGTGGAGTCAGCGTTCACCTGCTCCCCTGGTCTCCCATACAGGCTGGGGTACTGTGGGAGGATGACATCCAGCAATGCCTCATTCTCCTCCTGGGTGAATGGCTGGGCCCTCTCCACAGACCTTGACATGGTGCCGGAGGAAGCACAGACAGCAGCAATGTTGTCGACAGGAAAGTTGTGCAGGCAAGTGCCCTCTCATGGGTTCTGGCTGACTTATATCTGTCTTGCTGAGGGGCATTCATTTGGAGGAATACATAGTGATTGGTCAGATTCATTCGCATCTTACGTTTACTCCAATCCCTTTCCACATACACCAGTGACAGCTTTTGCATCGTTCAAATTTTGAGCATCATGTCAAGTCAACAACCACTTTGCAACATTGTATTTTGTGGCCAACGGACCGTACCCACGCTCTGAGGGCGTGGGTGCGGTCTGTACCACCATTGTAGTGGTGACGTAGGGGTACGCGTGGTACGGACCGTACCCACGCTCTGAGGGCGTGTGTACGGTCCGTACCACCATTGTAGTGGTGATGTAGGGGTACGCGTGGTACGGACTGTACACACCCTATGAAAGCGGGGGTACGGTCCGTATCACCCATACCCCTAAGGCACCTGTACATTTTGGATACAAGGTGTACACACGCCACGAATGTTGGCTTACGGCCTGGTGCAGCATATTACCAGTATATTGGGGTGTGTGTATGCCCAGGACAGCAATGTACTGCACCAAGGGGGCGGGTGGGTGGCTGCATAGGATTTCCAGCAGTGGACAGACATGTGAGGGGTGGGTGCAGAGGAATACCAGCAGTGGACAGAGACATGGGGGTGGGTGCCTATCACTCCCAGCAGTGGACAGAGACATGGGGGTGGGTGCAGAGGAATACCAGCAGTGGACAGAGAAATGTGGGTGGGTGCCTATCACTCCCAGCAGTGGACAGAGACATGGGTTTTGTTGCCTATCACTCCCAGCAGTGGACTGAGACATGGGGGTGGGTGCCTATCACTCCCAGCAGTGGACAGAGACATGGGGGTGGGTGCCTATCACTCCCAGCAGTGTGGACATCATCATCAGATGACCACAACTCCATGGGTGTTTGTACGCACCCATAATTTTCAACTATGTTGATAGTGCCATAACAACACATCACTGACAGCAGTGTCCCACTCCCAGGAGGATGGATGTCTTTCCCCACTGCATGACACACCACATGTGGGTGTGAGGACAAATCACACATGCATACCCACCCTTGGCGGATGCAGCACAATACACACACTGAGATCATGCCACAAGACTGTGTAGTCATTGCAATGCCTACTAAACTAAGAGAGCCAAAGGGAACACACACTGTCACGCACATCCCAGGACTGATAGGAATGTACAGGTGCTGGGACAACTACCAAGATGTTGTCTCTCATGGAAGGAATAGGGTGGAGTTCCCACAGATACAATACCCACAATTGTGATTCAGGTGCCCAAATCCCCTGCAGAACAAGTACCATATGTGTGCTAGGCTGGGAATACACACATGCATAGTGCTAAAAGGGAGAATTTCGCCATGAAGGCATTTCAACATACTCAATACACAAGTACAGTGACTAGCAAGGATGGCACAGACGATGCAGCCAGAGACATTGCGGAGCACACATGGCCATAGTTGAAGGGATCCGTCACCAACAAAGGAAATGTAGACACAGGTCAGCACAACAATTGTGCAACTCTCTGCAGGGAAGATGTCAGGTGCCACAGAGGAAGGAACACTCCTTGGTACAATGTCTCAAAACACAAATAACACACATGACCAAACATTCTTTGCAGAGACCTTGTGATGGCATGCAGATACCATGGTCCACCTCATGACCATCAGACTAGAACATTTCTCAGAAACATAACACATTACCACAACACCAACTCCTGGAGCCTCAGCACCAACATCAATACCTGAAATGCAATAGTGTTCAAAGGAAAAATAAAATGCTTTATTCAGCATAAAACAACATTTTGGAAATAACAATATATACAAAGGCCAATGGCCAGTCCAGAATAGAAGTCCTTGGGGGGACACATGGGCACATGTCTCCCCTAGCTTGCCTGCACAGTGGAACCCTCAGGTTCGTCGACCGGGGGGGGCATCATGTGGGGAAGGACCAGGCACCGCAGGGACAGGAGGTGTAAGGGTAGGTGTGGTGGGTGCAGGGCTGGACGCCTCCACCACAGGGGGTGGGGCAGTGCCAAAGGTGGAAATGAGCTTGGCACTGCACACTTCTGCCAGGTCGTCCAGAGTATCCCCTGCACCGGAAGAAGCCACAGGCACAAAGGAGGGGGGGGTCCGAGGGATGGGGTGCAGCGCTTCTGGGGGAGGGGGTGGACATGGGGGGGACTCAACTCCCTTGCCCGTGGAGTCCGTTGCCCGCTTGCGGGGTGGTGACACAGTGGGGCTGAGGTCCAGCACAGACATGTAGCTTTCCTTGTCTGACTGTGTGGCAGGGGAGCCAAGGGGAGTGCTTTTGGAGGTCCTGGGTCGTGAGGCATGCGGACTCAGACTGTGGCTGCATGTATGTCTGTGTGCCCCAGACCCAGTGGGTGTGCCTTTATCCCCCTGAGTGTGCGTGCCAGGAGGTGTGTGCTTGCCCTTACTTGGTGGTGTGCTGCCTGTGTCTGGTGGGGTGCGTGCTTGGGAATGTCTGGGTGTGCATGGGACAGGTATGGGAGTGGGAAGTGTGGATGGGGCTGGGTGGGGGGGGACAAAGCGCTGCAGGAGAGTCACTGCTGCCATCAATGAAGATTCCATGGACCGCAGAAACATCAGTTGGTCAGACATTGTTGCTGACATGCCCTCCATGAACAACACCATCTGTGTCAGCAGTCTGGTGTGGCCATGGAGAACATTCAGCATCGATGTCTGCCCAACCTGCAACTGTCGCTGGATGTCCACAGACTCTGCAGTGAGGGCAGCAGGGGTGACAGGGGCAGGGGGTGCGGTGCCTGGCTCGAAGGAGACATGGTGGTGCCCTGCACGGACAGAAGGGACCGGAGCAACTGGGAGAGCGGTGATGGGAATGGAGGAGGCGGGGACAGACGTTGGGCTGCTGCCAGGTGTTATAGCAGCCTCTGTCCCCTCGATGAGGTCAGCCTCGGACCCGTCAGCATCGTAGTTGGGCTCGCCACCAGACAGGTTCTCTGACTGACTCCCCTCGCCCTCCGTGCCACTTGCTCCCGCAGACTCGCCAGCAGTGGTGGCACCGGTGCTGGATCCCTCCTCCAGGTCCGTGCAGGTGTCTCCCTCGGTTTCCTACGATGATGCTGTGGGCAAGGTGAAGATACAGAAAAAGAATCAGTCACCAGTATACATCTGAAACCTGAGTCCAAACAAAATAGGTCACCGTGCATATCAGGCAATGCATCATGAGTGACACCTAGATGACTCCGCACATATGTAAGCCCTGTACTCCCCAGTTGGTTGACCCACCATGCCACTTGGAGACAAGGACAAATAGGACACTCCAGCCAAAAACTTGTCTGAGAAATATACTAAGAAGCTAGAGTCTGGGAACAGTTGAGCACAGCAATACTATGAAGTCATGCCACCTCTTGTTTACAAGGAATGAAACAGTATTGGTGCACCCAAGGCTAAATACCATACCTCAATGCTAAAGGTGTCCCCACACTCAGGGACCTGTAAGTACTTTGGAAACCCAAACAAAATACATTTTGATCCCTTGGGAATCACACCACTTTACCCAATCGACATGTTTAGAATGTGTGAATGTGCCCCTTTGTTAACAGAACACACATGTGCCTGTATAAAAGAAGTCTCACAAGGAGGTGCACACCAAACTACATTTACCCAGTCATTGTATAAGCAGCCAGCCTTATTCAAAGAAGCCATTGTTAGAAAGAAATGGTGTTTCAGAAAGTACATATACATGGGACCATGGCGCTCTGGATGACTTGACACTCGTAAGTTGGTATCACCAACAACCAAGGAGTTAAAAAAATTCCACCACACTGTGGGAACATGGATATGTATAATCTGAAAAACAGTCTTATTCGAACTGTGCCTTTCTTTAAAATGTGCCAGCGTGTTCCCTGAAAGTGTAAAGGTGGTTTCTTGTGCACTTCCTTGGGAGACATCGGTCATGCAGGCACATTATTGTCGTTCACAACAAAACATCAAACTCAAGCATTGAAAACATGAAGACATGTTGACAAGTGTAGTGAGTGCCAAGGTACAATACTTTTTGACTAACAACTTGAATCATGCCACCTGCCACATGGCCATCCATATCATGATGACACAGTTGGCAACACATCTGACCCACTGCCTGTCATGTGGAGTGGCACACATGTCCAAACACAGGCCAATGCATAAGCTAATGGGCCTGCAATTGTGTTGGAATAAGGCATACCTGCACTGAGGAGACACCCCCATGGCAAGCCAGAATGTCCAAACAGATGTCAGCACACAAAAACAAAACTACGTAGCATCTGGGCCATACACTGGTGCCAAAAATGGATGAGCAGGAATTGTGTATTTAAACTATTGACACATGCTGCAAAGCACAAACATTAAACCCTGCACAACATGACTGGTTCATTGCATGCTGAGTGTCTGTCCAGACAATTATCACACACAGGTCAGACCTGGCAAGGAGACATTAGGTTTGGACATGTAGGCCTCGCCCGCACAAACCCCCCATACCTGAGACACTGTGATTGAGACAGATCAAGAAGTGACACCTCTTAATCAGGGTCTACAAAAATGTGCTGCAAGAATTCCCAAATGTCCTCCACATCACCTTGTGAGGCTGCCAACACATATTTGTGACAAACAACCACCAACAGATAGTTGTGAATAGACACACAGGCACTGCCCAGTGTGAGTATGCACAAGCCAAATGGGGTCTACCTGTACAGTGGACACATGTAGCACACTTTAGATAAATACAAATAAGGCCAGGGAACAATGCCACAGAGGCCAACCTATGCTGAACACACAGAGAATGGGTACAGTGTTGGATGACACACATGATTATGAGGCAAGGGTGTCTCAGGGGACTGTAGTGGGCACACTGCTCCATGGTCCTGGAATGATTTGACTGTAACATGAGCAACCGTCCTGGCACTATGCATATCTCCCACTCATGCACATCATGTCTGAGGCCACAACATCGGTCATGCATGCTGCAAGTGTGTTCATTTGAAACCTCACACTCCTATGTTGAGACTCATCATCAGTGCCAACAAATAGGGACCCCCAAATGACTGAACAGGACAGGGCACAGGCAAGGTACCAACACATGTCACAGACCACCCCCACACATGATGCAGAAAGCAATGTGCACTTGGATTAACTGGCAGCCTAGATGACCATGTGCAATAGTGATTACACACAGACCAGGGAACACATGTCAAGGAGGGGAAGGGAGGAATAACAGCACCGGTTGACTTGGGGGAACAGGATATGCACTGCACATATAAACCCTGGCAGTGTATCCAGGCAACTGAGCACTTCCAAAAGCTGGTGATACACAACAAACACACATGTACCTACCCCCTCCTTGCTGCTGTCTCTCCTGGAACTGCCTATCCATGTCAGGGAAGACCACCGCCAGGACACGCTTCATCTGGTGGGTCAGGCGTCGGCGCCCGCTGTGGGGGCGTGGAGGTGAGTGCCCCAGCTGGACCCCGGCGATCCTCCGGGTCCAGCACCGGATGTCCTGCCACCGTTTTCTGACTTGGGCTAGGCGCCGACTGCGACCATCCGCCGATCTCACGGCCCTGATGGCCCGCTTCCAGATCTCCCCCTTCTCGTAGGCAGTTACCTGTGAGGATGACAAAGTGAGACAACATCACTACACCTGCTCCATGTCAGAGAGAAACACATTTGAACATCTTTGATATGTTGAACAGGGCATAGGATGCTGCCAAGGAATAGCATCTTTGTCAGATGGACATTGTCCTCTGTGGAAGCCCCAATGCACTACATGGCATTGAAAGTACACAGGTGGCATGAGGGTTGCGACACACTCCATGATCATGGCACACACTGTGCATCACAAGCAACACCAGGCTGATGGACAGCACCTCCAAGCAGTTACATGCCCCAGGCCACTGACGCAACCTCAGCAGACAACACAGACACACACAGGCACAGATCAATCACCTGCCATTGGCAACAGCGGATACAAACCTCACTCTGCACATGTGCCACTTTCCTGTGGGGTGTCACAGGTGTGGGGCTAGCTCAGCAAGTCAGACACACTGCACAGCTTACTTTTCACATCAGATGGGTAGAGCTGTAGCCTCCTCCATGTAGCTGTGGTGCAACACTTCACATAGACACTCACCCACATGACAAGGAACATTCACACACATCAATGTCCAGGGGGCGTACACATCACTTGGACACTCTCACCACAGCTCCACTCAACTCACACACATCTGTGGGTACAGTCACCTGTCACAGCGGGGGGACCCCAAAATCACCTCAGGACTATAGACCAAAAATGCCACAAAGGATTAGCCAGGCTGAATGTGTCATGCACCATGCAGTGAATGTCACAGTAAGCACAATGCAAGTGAGGAGTGCACACATGAACTACATCATGCTCTGCATGAGAGACATAAGCCATTCCCCCCCTGGGACCCACTCTAATCAACATTGCATGTCTCACACCTGGACACAATGCTAGAAGTGACAGTCACAAAAAAGGTGCACAGTCAAAGGTAGTGGAGTCAGCGTTCACCTGCTCCCCTGGTCTCCCATACAGGCTGGGGTACTGTGGGAGGATGACATCCAGCAATGCCTCATTCTCCTCCTGGGTGAATGGCTGGGCCCTCTCCACACACCTTGACATGGTGCCAGAGGAAGCACAGACAGCAGCAATGTTGTCGACAGGAAAGTTGTGCAGGCAAGTGCCCTCTCATGGGTTCTGGCTGACTTATATCTGTCTTGCTGAGGGGCATTGATTTGGAGGAATACATAGTGATTGGTCAGATTCATTCGCATCTTACGTTTACTCCAATCCCTTTCCACATACACCAGTGACAGCATTTGCATCGTTCAAATTTTGAGCATCATGTCAAGTCAACAACCAATTTGCAACATTGTATTTTGTGGCCAACGGACCGTACCCACGCTCTGAGGGCGTGGGTATGGTCCGTACCACCATTGTAGTGGTGATGTAGGGGTACCCGTGGTACGGACCGTACACACGCCCTCAGAACGTGGGTGCGGTCTGTACCACCATTGTAGTGGTGACGTAGGGGTACGCGTGGTACGGATCGTACCCACGCTCTGAGGGCGTGTGTACGGTCCGTACCACCATTGTAGTGGTGACGTAGGGGTACGCGTGGTACGGACCGTACACTCCCTATGAATGCGGGGGTACGGTCCGTATCACCCATACCCCTAAGACACCTGTACATTTTGGATACAAGGTGTACACACGCCACGAATGTTGGCTTACGGCCTGGTGCAGCATATTAGCAGTATATTGGGGTGTGTGTATGCCCAGGACAGCAATGTACTGCACCAAGGGGGTGGGTGGGTGGCTGCATAGGATTTCCAGCAGTGGACAGACATGTGAGGGGTGGGTGCAGAGGAATACCAGCAGTGGACAGAGACATGGGGGTGGGTGCCTATCACTCCCAGCAGTGGACAGAGACATGGGGGTGGGTGCAGAGGAATACCAGCAGTGGACAGAGAAATGTGGGTGGGTGCCTATCACTCCCAGCAGTGGACAGAGACATGGGTTTTGTTGCCTATCACTCCCAGCAGTGGACTGAGACATGGGGGTGGGTGCCTATCACTCCCAGCAGTGGACAGAGACATGGGGGTGGGTGCCTATCACTCCCAGCAGTGGACAGAGACATGGGGGTGGGTGCCTATCACTCCCAGCAGTGGACAGAGACATGGGGGTGGGTGCCTATCACTCCCATCAGTGGACAAAGACATGGGGGTGGGTGCAGAGGAATACCAGCAGTGGACAAAGACATGGGGGTGGGTGCCTATCACTCCCAGCAGTGGACAGAGACATGGGGGTGGGTGCCTATCACTCCCAGCAGTGGACAGAGACATGGGGGTGGGTGCCTATCACTCCTAGCAGTGGACAGAGACATGGGGGTGGGTGCCTATCACTCCCAGCAGTGTACAGAGACATGGGGGTGGGTGCCTATCACTCCCAGCAGTGTGGACATCATCATCAGATGACCACAACTCCATGGGTGTATGTACGCACCCCTAATTTTCAACTATGTTGATAGTGCCATAACAACACATCACTGACAGCAGTGTCCCACTCCCAGGAGGATGGATGTCTTTCCCCACTGCATGACACACCACATGTGGGTGTGAGGACAAATCACACATGCATACCCACCCTTGGCGGATGCAGCACAATACACACACTGAGATCATGCCACAAGACTGTGTAGTCATTGCAATGCCTACTAAACTAAGAGAGCCAAAGGGAACACACACTGTCACGCACATCCCAGGACTGATAGGAATGTACAGGTGCTGGGACAACCACCAAGATGTTGTCTCTCATGGAAGGAATAGGGTGGAGTTCCCACAGATACAATGCCCACAATTGTGATTCAGGTGCCCAAATCCCCTGCAGAACAAGTACCATATGTGTGCTAGGCTGGGAATACACACATGCATAGTGCTGAAAAGGGAGAATTTCGCCATGAAGGCATTTCAACATACTCAATACACAAGTACAGTGACTAGCAAGGATGGCACAAACGATGCAGCCGGAGACATTGCGGAGCAGCCATAGTTGAAGGGATCCGTCACCAACAAAGGAAATGTAGACACAGGTCAGCACAACAATTGTGCAACTCTCTGCAGGGAAGATGTCAGGTGCCACAGAGGAAGGAACACTCCTTGGTACAATGTCTCAAAACACAAATAACACACATGACCAAACATTCTTTGCAGAGACCTTGTGATGGCATGCAGATACCATGGTCCACCTCATGACCATCAGACTAGAACATTTCTCAGAAACATAACACATTACCACAACACCAACTCCTGGAGCCTCAGCACCAACATCAATACCTGAAATGCAATAGTGTTCAAAGGAAAAATAAAATGCTTTATTCAGCATAAAACAACATTTTGGAAATAACAATATATACAAAGGCCAATGGCCAGTCCAGAATAGAAGTCCTTGGGGGGACACATGGGCACACGTCTCCCCTAGCTTGCCTGCACAGTGGAACCCTCAGGTTCGTTGACCGGGGGGGCATCATGTGGGGAAGGACCAGGCACCGCAGGGACAGGAGGTGTAAGGGTAGGTGTGGTGGGTGCAGGGCTGGACGCCTCCACCACAGGGGGTGGGGCAGTGCCAAAGGTGGAAATGAGCTCAGCACTGCACACTTCTGCCAGGTCGTCCAGAGTATCCCCTGCACCGGAAGAAGCCACAGGCACAAAGGAGGGGGGGGTCCGAGGGATGGGGTGCAGCGCTTCTGGGGGAGGGGGTGGACATGGGGGGGACTCAACTCCCCTGCCCGTGGAGTCCGTTGCCCGCTTGCGGGGTGGTGACACAGTGGGGCTGAGGGCCAGCACAGACATGTAGCTTTCCTTGTCTGACTGTGTGGCAGGGGAGCCAAGGGGAGTGCTTTTGGAGGTCCTGGGTCGTGAGGCATGCGGACTCAGACTGTGGCTGCATGTATGTCTGTGTGCCCCAGACCCAGTGGGTGTGCCTTTATCCCCCTGAGTGTGCGTGCCAGGAGGTGTGTGCTTGCCCTTACTTGGTGGTGTGCTGCCTGTGTCTCGTGGGGTGCGTGCTTGGGAATGTCTGGGTGTGCATGGAACAGGTATGGGAGTGGGAAGTGTGGATGGGGCTGGGGTGGGGGGGGACAAAGCGCTGCAGGAGACTCACTGCTGCCATCAGTGAAGAGTCCATGGACCGCAGAAACATCAGTTGGTCAGACATTGTTGCTGACATGCCCTCCATGAACGACACCATCTGTGTCAGCAGTCTGGTGTGGCCATGGAGGACATTCAGCATCGATGTCTGCCCAACCTGCAACTGCCGCTGGATGTCCACAGACTCTGCAGTGAGGGCAGCAGGGGTGACAGGGGCAGGGGGTGCGGTGCCTGGCTCGAAGGAGACATGGTGGTGCCCTGCACAGACAGAAGGGACCGGAGCAACTGGGAGGGCGGTGATGGGAATGGAGGAGGCGGGGACAGACGTTGGGCTGCTGCCAGGTGTTGTAGCAGCCTCCGTCCCCTCGATGAGGTCAGCCTCGGACCCGTCAGCATCGTAGTTGGGCTCGCCACCAGACAGGTCCTCTGACTGACTCCCCTCGCCCTCCGTGCCACTTGCTCCCGCAGACTCGCCAGCAGTGGTGGCACCGGTGCTGGATCCCTCCTCCAGGTCCGTGCAGGTGTCTCCCTCGGTTTCCTACGATGATGCTGTGGGCAAGGTGAAGATACAGAAAAAGAATCAGTCACCAGTATACATCTGAAACATGAGTCCAAACAAAATAGGTCACCGTGCATATCAGGCAATGCATCATGAGTAACACCTAGATGACTCCGCACATATGTAAGCCCTGTACTCCCCAGTTGGTTGACCCACCATGCCACTTGGAAACAAGGACAAATAGGACACTCCAGCCAAAAACTTGTCTGAGAAATATACTAAGAAGCTAGAGTCTGGGAACAGTTGAGCACAGCAATACTATGAAGTCATGCCACATCTTGTTTACAAGGAATGAAACAGTATTGGTGCACCCAAGGCTAAATACCATACCTCAATGCTAAAGGTGTCCCCACACTCAGGGACCTGTAAGTACTTTGGAAACCCAAACAAAATACATTTTGATCCCTTGGGAATCACACCACTTTACCCAATCAACATGTTTAGAATGTGTGAATGTGCCCCTTTGTTAACAGAACACACATGTGCCTGTATAAAAGAAGTCTCACAAGGAGGTGCACACCAAACTACATTTACCCAGTCATTGTATACGCTGCCAGCCATGTTCAAAGAAGCCATTGTTAGAAAGAAATGGTGTTTCAGAAAGTACATATACATGGGACCATGGCGGTGTGGATGACTTGACACTCGTAAGTTGGTATCACCAACAACCAAGGAGTTACAAAAATTCCACCACACTGTGGGAACATGGATATGTATAATCTGAAAAACAGTCTTATTCGAACTGTGCCTTTCTTTAAAATGTGCCAGCGTGTTCCCTGAAAGTGTAAAGGTGGTTTCTTGTGCACTTCCTTGGGAGACATCGGTCATGCAGGCACATTATTGTCGTTCACAACAAAACATCAAACTCAAGCATTGAAAACATGAAGACATGTTGACAAGTGTAGTGAGTGCCAAGGTACAATACTTTTTGACTAACAACTTGAATCATGCCACCTGTCACATGGCCATCCGTACCATGATGACACAGTTGGCAACACATCTGACCCACTGCCTGTCATGTGGAGTGGCACACATGTCCAAACACAGGCCAATGCATAAGCTAATGGGCCTGCAATTGTGTTGGAATAAGGCATACCTGCACTGAGGAGACACCCCCATGGCAAGCCTGAATGTCCACACAGATGTCAGCACACAAAGACAAAACTACGTAGCATCTGGGCCATACACTGGTGCCAAAAATGGATGAGCAGGAATTGTGTATTTAAACTATTGACACATGCTGCAAAGCACAAACATTAAACCCTGCACAACATGACTGGTTCACTGCATGCTGAGTGTCTGTCCAGACAATTATCACACACAGGTCAGACCTGGCAAGGAGACATAAGGTTTGGACATGTAGGCCTCGCCCGCACAAACCCCCCATACCTGAGACACTGTGATTGACACAGATCAAGAAGTGACACCTCTTAATCAGGGTCTACAAAAATGTGCTGCAAGAATTCCCAAATGTACTCCACATCACCTTGTGAGGCTGCCAACACATATTTGTGACAAACAACCATCAACAGATAGTTGTGAATAGACACACAGGCACTGCCCAGTGTGAGTATGCACAAGCCAAATGGGGTCTACCTGTACAATGGAAACATGTAGCACACTTTAGATAAATACAAATAAGGCCAGGGAACAATGCCACAGAGGCCAACCTATGCTGAACACACAGAGAATGGGTACAGTGTTGGATGACACACATGATTACGAGGCAAGGGTGTCTCAGGGGACTGTAGTGGGCACACTGCTCCATGGTCCTGGAATGATTTGACTGTAACATGAGCAACCGTCCTGGCACTATGCATATCTCCCACTCATGCACATCATGTCTGAGGCCACAACATCGGTCATGCATGCTGCAAGTGTGTTCATTTGAAACCTCACACTCCTATGTTGAGACTCATCATCAGTGCCAACAAATAGGGACCCCCAAATGACTGAACAGGACAGGGCACAGGCAAGGTACCAACACATGTCACAGACCACCCCCACACATGATGCAGAAAGCAATGTGCACTTGGATTAACTGGCAGCCTAGATGACCATGTGCAATAGTGATTACACACAGACCAGGGAACACATGTCAAGGAGGGGAAGGGAGGAATAACAGCACCGGTTGACTTGGGGGAACAGGATATGCACTGCACATATAAACCCTGGCAGTGTATCCAGGCAACTGAGCACTTCCAAAAGCTGGTGATACACAACAAACACACATGTACCTACCCCCTCCTTGCTGCTGTCTCTCCTGGAACTGCCTATCCATGTCAGGGAGGACCACCGCCAGGACACGCTTCATCTGGTGGATCAGGCGTCGGCGCCCGCTGTGGGGGCGTGGAGGTGAGTGCCCCAGCTGGACCCCGGCGAACCTCCGGGTCCAGCACCGGATGTCCTGCCACCGTTTTCGTACTTGGGCTAGGCGCCGACTGCGACCATCCACCGATCTCACGGCGCTGATGGCCCGCTTCCAGATCTCCCCCTTCTTGTAGGCAGTTACCTGTGAGGATGACAAAGTGAGACAACATCACTACACCTGCTCCATGTCAGAGAGACACACATTTGAACATCTTTGATATGTTGAACAGGGCATAGGATGCTGCCAAGGAATAGCATCTTTGTCAGATGGACATTGTCCTCTGTGGAAGCCCCAATGCACTACATGGCATTGAAAGTACACAGGTGGCATGAGGGTTGCAACACACTCCATGATCATGGCACACACTGTGCATCACAAGCAACACCAGGCTGATGGACAGCACCTCCAAGCAGTTACATGCCCCAGGCCACTGACGCAACCTCAGCAGACAACACAGACACACACAGGCACAGATCAATCACCTGCCATTGGCAACAGCGGATACAAACCTCACTCTGCACATGTGCCACTTGCCTGTGGGGTGTCACAGGTGTGGGGCTAGCTCAGCAAGTCAGACACACTGCACAGCTTACTTTTCACATCAGATGGGTAGAGCTGTAGTCTCCTCCATGTAGCTGTGGTGCAACACTTCACATAGACACTCACCCACATGACAAGGAACATTCACACACATCAATGTCCAGGGGGCGTACACATCACTTGGACACTCTCACCACAGCTCCACTCAACTCACACACATCTGTGGGTACAGTCACCTGTCACAGTGGGGGGACCCCAGAATCACCTCAGGACTATAGACCAAAAATGCCACAAAGGATTAGCCAGGCTGAATGTGTCATGCACTATGCAGTGAATGTCACAGTAAGCACAATGCAAGTGAGGAGTGCACACATGAACTACATCATGCTCTGCATGAGAGACATAAGCCATTCCCCCCCTGGGACCCACTCTAATCAACATTGCATGTCTGTCACACCGGGACACAATGCTAGAAGTGACAGTCACAAAAAAGGTGCACAGTCAAAGGTAGTGGAGTCAGCATTCACCTGCTCCCCTGGTCTCCCATACAGGCTGGGGTACTGTGGGAGGATGACATCCAGCAATGCCTCATTCTCCTCCTGGGTGAATGGCTGGGCCCTCTCCACAGACCTTGACATGGTGCCAGAGGAAGCACAGACAGCAGCAATGTTGTCAACAGGAAAGTTGTGCAGGCAAGTGCCCTCTCATGGGTTCTGGCTGACTTATATCTCTCTTGCTGAGGGGCATTCATTTGGAGGAATACATAGTGATTGGTCAGATTCATTCGCATCTTACGTTTACTCCAATCCCTTTCCACATACACCAGTGACAGTATTTGCATCGTTCAAATTTTGAGCATCATGTCAAGTCAACAACCACTTTGCAACATTGTATTTTGTGGCCAACTGACTTTTCCAGTACACCTGATGGAAAAATCTGAACTGAAAACTCTGTATCCATGACAATCAGCATGCATTTAGTGCCTAATACTTGTCCCTTATGTGTCCCCTATGTAATTTTCGAATCCACACACTGGTAGGGTGCGTTTCACACATACCCCTACAGCACCAGTTGCACAGTGCGTTTGACACATACCTGTACGCACTGGTAGTACATGTATGTGTAGGCACTGGTAGTACACGTACACGTATGTGTACTACCAGTGCGTACACGTACGTGTACTACCAGTGCCTACACGTACATGTACTACCAGGGCCTACATGTACATGTACTACCAGTGACTACACGTACGTGTACGCACTGGTAGTACACGTACGTGTAGGCACTGGTAGTACACGACACGTACGTGTACTACCAGTGCCTACACGTACGTGTACTACCAGTGACTACACGTACGTATACTACCAGTGCCTACACATACGTGTACGCACTGGTAGTACACATACGTGTAGGCACTGGTAGTACACATACCCGTACGTGTACTACCAGTGCGTACACGTACGTGTACTACCAGTGCCTATACGTATGTGTAGGCACTGGTAGTACACGTACGTGTAGGCACTGGTAGTACACGTACATGTACGTGTACTACCAGTGCGTACACGTACGTGTACTACCAGTGCCTACACATACGTGTAGGCACTGGTAGTACACGTACGTGTACGCACTGGTAGTACACGGACATATGGACATTCCGTACCACACGTGCTCCTACGGCACCACTACTATAGTGATACGGACCGTACTTGTACGGTCCGTACCACGCGTACTCTTACGGCCCCACAACTCTAGTGATACGGACCGTACACACGCCCTCAGAGCGTGTGTACGGTGCGTTTCACACGCGTACACTGGTGATAGGATGCGCACACGAAAGGAATGGAGGTCTCAGACTCGCACTAGGATGTACATCAAGTCATTGTCATTGCAGTCCTACATGTGCAGGGCCTAGGTGTGTCAGGCAGTGATATTGCACATGTCTCCTCATGTATTTGCACAATTGATGTGTGATGACCTGTGTACACATGTCATGTGTGATGGGGCACTATGTGGCACACTTCCCCTTCACACTTTGCACATGTGTGCATGTAGTACAAACGTCAGCATCACTGGTATGGCACAGTCACCACCACCCGCAACTGTCCCCTGATGCCAGGGACAGGGACACTAACAACTGACATTTAACGACCAGCGTGCCCCGATGTGACTATGTCATGTGTGTGTCATGTGTTCCCATGAGCTTGCTGTTGGTGTTCCGTCAACTGCATCTGCTGTTGCTGCATCCAACATGTGTCTGTGTGTACATGGGCATGGCACACATCTACGCACACCATGCCACATGTGGATTCCCACGTAACGTGTGTCGGTATGCATCGGACATGATATTTAGACATGAGGACATATCTGCGTCGTCTCAATGTCTATGTTTTCTGTTTTCACGTGTACCCCTTCATCGCAATCTGTGTGATCTGTACATTTGACATTCCATGTGACCTGTGCGTCTAGCTTGCCATCAGGTGTCTGTATGAGATGACATTCTTCAAATGCAGATATGTGGATGTATGTCACTCTTGTGATGTCTCTGGCTGTTCACTTACACTGGCCCACAGCTCGTTTCAGGGCATGTCATGTAGACTTGCCAATCAACGGGAGTAGCTTGCTTTTCGTAGGAGTATCACCTGGCTGGCATACGTGTCCTGGATGTATTGCACAGACCAGACTCTGTATTTAGCAGATATGTATTAGCAGTTGAGAATGTGCTCAGTTCATTGACATTGATGTTGTTATGTTCTCACTCTTCGTTATTCATTCCAATTTTCTGCAGGGCACCGCCTGTCCCCAGACCAATGCCAGACTTGGGTGCCATGAGGGAACGTGACTGCATACGACGTTACAGATTCACCCAACCGTTGATTGAGAACCTGACAAACAGGCTGCCACCACACCTCCAACCGCGACACAGGTATTCTACTGCGCTGACCCCAAAGATGAAGGTGATGGCAGCCCAAATTTATTTTGCCACAGGTACGTTTCAATTCACCATAGCTGATGTTGGTGGCATGTCACAGACGATGTTCAGCCATGTCCAGCATGATGTTCTAGCAGCCATGTTGGAGCACCTGGATGAATTCATCCATTTTCCGACTCCTGAGGAGTTGACAGGTGTCAAGGGTGATTTCTATGCCCTGGGAGGGATGCCCCATGTAATTGGGTCCATTGATGGGACACATGTGGCTTTGGTACCACCACAGGCACAGGAGGTAGCCTATCGCAAGCGTAAACATTACCACTCTATAAATGCCCTTGTGGTGTGTCTTGCTAACATGCTGATTTCCCATGTCTGTGCACGTTTTCCAGGGTCAGCATACGATGCCTACATTATGAGGTGTAGCAGGGTGGCACAAATGATGTTGCGGCTGCACAACGAATGAGCATGTCTTATTGGTGGGTATACTCTGTTTTTCCTGTGTTTTGCGGTATCTTTGTATCTTACGGCATCTCCTGACCCACTTCTTTACATGATGTTTCCATGTAGGGGACTCTGGCTATCCCAACATGCCATGCCTCTCCGCAACCCAAGATCAGCTGCAGATCACCGTTACAACAATGCACACGGGCAGACCAGGCGAGTGATTGAGAGGACGTTTGGCCTCCTGAAGAATCGATTTCGGTGCCTTCACAAGACAGGCGGGTCCCTCCCATATGCACCGGCAAGGTCTGCAAAATCTTCCTCGTCTGCTGCATGCTGCACAACTTGGCAGTGGAGAAGGCAGTGCCACTCATCCTGGAGCAGGATGAGCAGGAACACCCACCCGTGGAGGATGAAGGGCTTGGTCACGAGGCAAGTGAGGAGGAAGAGGAGGATATCCGGAGTCAGCTCATACGCAACTTCCTGTCATAATGGTGAGTCACTGGGTCTGAGTGTGCACGCTTTGATCCTTGTGTGGCATGTGTTGCAATGTGTGTGTCCAGCTGACTGTATGCTAAGTGACTCAGATGTGTGTTCTGATGTGTCACTCGAGTGATGATGTCATTCCACACATTTTTGCTGAGACACTAAATTTTCAATTCGCATGGTGACAACATTATTCCTGTAGAGTAAATCACCATGTATGCGTATAACAATCTTTTAGCTGACTTCTTGTGTGTCTGTCATCCACAGGTTCTTGCGCATGTTGTCTGGTCGTGTCATCGTTGGCCTCCTGCTATTCCTCATGAGTATTGCAACGTGTGCTAAATCGTTCCATGCACGGACATGGGGAAAAGTCTTTTTGGGTAAGGATTGCAGCAAGGCATTTTGGGGGTGGTACGTGTTTGGAATGTGTGGTGAATGCTCCTGTGCATGTTGTGTTACCATGCATACATGTCGACTCACCATGGGGCACATGACATGTAGCATGACTCCCATGAATTGATAGTCAACCTTCGTGACAGTCATCTGTAATGGTTTGTGGATTCTGATGAAGGCATCAATGTGTGTAAAACTTCCCTCAGAAACATACGGGATGCTACAGGTGGACATAGTGTGGGACATCCCCATAAGAGGCTCAATGGGGAATTGCAGCCTCTCCGTGTGCAGCAGGGGGTGTTTGGCTCATCCCCTTAACTTGTGTGCCAGTTCATTTGGATTTACAACATCTGTGTTGTGAAGGGGGTGTCCAGTGTAGGTCCCACATGTTCAGCCAAATGACCTGTGAGTCTGTTCATATTGATGCAGTTCCCTTAGTGTGAGCCTGAGTAATAAAGGTGTCACTCACCCTCCAAGGTGGCTCATCTCTGTCTATGCAGGTCTCTTGCCACTTTGCATGCGGCATCTCTGGCATAGTTGTCAAAGATTGTGCATATGAGTCTATGTGTAGTTTGGCAACATGCATGCAGTTCTTCATGGTTTAGAATCTCTATTGTGCATGAAGTCCATGGTGGTGTATGTATTTGGGCATGTTGGTCCCCCCAACGGGCCGTCAACGCCTGCTGAGGGTGTGTCTCCTGTGCGCAGCTCGGCCTTCTGTTTCCTGATCCTGTGTCAGTCATCTTTGGTGATTGTGCATCCATTTTCTCTGGGTGTGCCATGGGTAACCGGACACTCCTTCCTTTACATACGCCTGTTGCAGTTGTCCTTTCTGACATCCTTGTCTTTGTGTGCTACTTTTGGCATAGTTTCCAGGACATGCCGCCTGCTGCTGTGGTCCCTGAAGCAAGGGCCCTCAAAGTTGCCAGATTTGGCAACACACACGCCTCAAGGATGCTCCTCCCTTCCTCCCTCCATCCATTCATTTGGCTGTTATCAGCTTGTCTGTGCCACTGTTGCGGCCACGTGGTGCCAAAGGCAGGACCGTCAGCGCATGCAACATGCACATTGCACGACCCTCATGTCCTTGCATGACCCACATCACACTACTGTCTGATGTTGCAGCCACCCTCAAAGCAATGTCCATGCGAAAATCAACTGCCTGCTCTCAGGCATACCCTAAGCGCACACACGACACCTTTGCATGCTGAGTGTGCAACTCTAACTGCCTACACAGCGCTGCCCTGCCTTCCAGGCCTTGTCACACCAACCAGGTCATGTCCCTCCTACTCCACACCGGCTCCGTACACCAGCAAGGCCATGGGAGTGGGACTCAAGCCTTCAGCATGTAGCATAGTGGCGTCATCTGGCACATGGCCCCGGGATCATCTCTCAGCGTGTCAATCTTCAATGTGTCCAGGCCCCCCCTCTCCACCATCACATGCGCACACAACCTCATCATCAGCTCGTATGCCATTGACAGCCAGGTGCTCCTCACCCTCACCAAAGACACAGCCATTGCCAGTTCCGACATTCAAGAAGGCATGAGGTCCGTTGATGAATGGCTGAACATCAGCCACCAGAGGTAGGACTTGTGCAGGACTGAGGTAATCATCTGAGCATTGTACCCTTACAGCTGGGTCAACTCCTTGTGTCCCACCCGCCAGGGCCCTACACAAGCACCCAGTGCCCATGCGCACAAGATGGTGTTCATCATGGATTTGTCGCTCACATTTGCCATGCAAATCACCAGCATCTGTACCTCATGCTGCAACACCCTCTGCATGATGCACATGATCCACAGATAGATCCACTCTAAGGAAAGACAGACCATCCCCCAGGTCCACGACAACAGCCATGTCAACTACTGCCCCGCCCTCTACGGAGCAAGTACATCCAAACTCACGGGAAACTTGTCCACATCCAGGGTGCATCTGCACACCTCAGCTTCAACATCCCGAACCCCAGCCACATCACCCTCCACCTGAAATAGCTGCAATGGATCACTGTCTGCTGCAGGATGACCTTCAGACTCCTCAACCACACTCAGGAGGCAGTCCACAACCCCAGACCCCAAACAAACCTTGGACGTCTGTCATCCGAGACACCGTTGGGCCAACTCCGTGCATCCAACCTTGCCCCGGCCACCATTTTTCACATCCACCGTACTCCAGCATGCAGGACATAGTTCTCCCACCTGGCCAAACATACCTGGTACTTCCTCCCCGGGAACATCCACATGAGCCATGACCTCTACGCCTTAATGATACTCACCCAAATTGGTCTGTCCGCACAGTATTGCAAGCCCCCCCTCAGCAGCTTGAGGCCATCACGGGTGAGTATTGTGCGCCATGTCTGTATTGGATGATACATTGTGACACATGTGTGTCCTGTACCAGACTCAGTTCCCAGGGTATGGATGGCTGGAGTTAGCTCAACACTCAGGCATAGTTTGACATTTCCCCACACGTAGGTTGTGTACTCATGCAAAATGACTGCAACATATAATTAAAGAAATTAACTTTTATTCTCGGTGGGGGGCGTGTTTAGTGTGGAAAAATAGTTGCATAGAATCCAAAGTTCACAGGGAGAGATGGGATACTTGTCATTTGAAGTCATCAGAGTCCAGACCACAGTGTTTGGCATCATTGGTCAGACTGTGACCAGCAAGTCCATGTGGCAGAGAATGTCATTGAATGAGGTGCTGCTGTTGCACATGAGGGCCAGGTGCCAGGCCAGGTGCCAGGCCAGGTGACCTGGGAGATGTGGATGGTCCGCTGCCTCTCACGGTCTTTTCCGTGGACGACCCACCTTCCTTGCGGGACCCTCAGATGCAGGCCTTGACGATGCTTGGGACACTCCATCGGACGAATCCTTCTCCTCCTCCCTCCCTGTGGCTGGTGGTGGTCTTTGCCTGGGGGCACAGGGAGGGTTGCCCATGTTGTCGGCGATCCGACGGAGTGAACGGCTTATGTCCGTTTGCACCGCCAGCAGCTCAGCCAGTCTTGCCTCCATCCGTCCTTGGTGTTGTTGTTTATTTTATTTATTTATTTAGAAAGTTTTATAGAGCGCGAACAAGATCCTAAACGGATATCAGAGCGCTATACAGTCAATAAAGTTACTATACAACAAATAGATGTCAAACATAGCACATAAACATAGCATCTTGTATAAGCAAAGCAATAGTCATCAGGAAGAGAAAAAAAAAAATAATTGTCTAGTTGCTTAGATGGTCCATTATCACAATATAGATAGGGGCACAGATGTGATTGGACTCCGTATGTATATAGTCCATAGTTAAGTGAATTTGGCCATGAGGATTGCATTGTGATGCAAGGCTTTGTGCGTCATACACACTATTTTCAGATGAATTCTGGCTTCCAGAGGTAGCCAGTTCAAGGATTGTAGATCCGGGGAGATGGGGAATTTCTTTTAGAGCCAGTGATGAGTCTCGCTGCAGGATTGATAGAGACTCTTAATGGTGCAGTTGATACTTTGGGTAGGCCACAAAGCGAGATAATACCGTATTCCAGTCTAGGTATAACTAGAGCTTGTACTGCTTGTTTGAAGTCGTTGAGTGGTATGAAAGGTTTAAGTTTCCTTAGTGTGTTTGCTCCCTTTGTAGCAATGCTGATGTGTTTTTGCATATTGAGGTTACTGTCAAGAGTAATTCCGAGTGATTTCGCTGAGTCCACGATGGTAGGTTGAACTTTGAGTGCCGTCAGGTGTTTAATCCAATCTTGCATTATGGGGACTTGGGCAGGTGGAGCTATAAGGAGGAATTCTGTTTTTAGGGCATTCAGTTTGAGATGGTTTAAAAACAGAATTCCTCCTTATACTGGCGTGTTGCTCGGCCTGTTGGTTCTTAATCTCTGTGAGGGTCTCCACTACCTGGCTGATGGCCCTGGTGTCACGCCGGTATGTGTCCAGGATGTGGCGTATGTGTGACATACCGGTCCCTTCAGCTGGCTGGTCAGGTTCTCGCCTCCGCCTACCTCCACTCCCACCACTCCTGCCCACACGAGCATGGCCTGCCGTTGTGGGCACTTCGGGTCTACGGGACCCCTGAGGGATGGCATTTGCGGGGTTGTCTGCCTCCTCCTGGGTGCCCGGAGAACTTTGTCCCTCCAGGTCAGACTGGCTCAGTTGTGTGTCGCGTACAGGTGCGGGCTGTGCTATGGTGTTGGGGTGCGGCGCGTACAGGTGCGGGCTGTGCTACGGTGTTGGGGTACGGTGCGTACAGGTGTGGGGCTGTGCTACGGTGTTGGGGTGTGGCGCGTACAGGTGCGGGGCTGTGCTACAGTGTTGGGGTGCGGCGTGTACAGGTGCGGGCCGTGCTACGGTGTTGGGGTACGGCGCGTACAGGTGCGGGCTGTGCTATGGTGTTGGGGTGCGGCGCGTACAGGTGCGGGCTGTGCTACGGTGTTGTGGTACGGCGCGTACAGGTACGGGGCTGGGCTACGGTGTTGGGGTACGGTGCGTACAGGTACGGGCTGGGCTATGGTGTTGGGGTTGCGGTGCGTACAGGTACGGAGCTGGGCTACGGTGTTGGGGTGCGGTGCGTACAGGTGCGGGCTGGGCTACGGTGTTGGGGTACGGTGCGGAGGGGGGGTACGGTGCTAACATACAGGGGTACGGTGCTGACATGTGCTGGGTGAGGGGGGCTGTACGACTCGTATTCGGGCACAAGTTTACCTGTGTACATGTAGGCTACAGCGTTCGGTCCGTACGTGGCCTTTTACATGCGGTTGTGTATTCGGACGGGCGGTACGGATCGTACTTGCGCGCTCGGACTTCTGTTTTACGATTTGCACGTAAAAATGTCCGGCTCCCTATCAGACACTTTTCCCGACGCTATTCGGACGTCAAAATTTACGGCTCCCTCTCGGACCATTTTCCAGATGCAATTCATATGTATTTTTCACGTACGAATCATACTTCGCAGTTTGTACGGTACTTGTACGATTCGTACGTAAAAATATACGAATACGAGTCGGACGGTACATTTTTTTAACGGATCGGAATCGGCACCTAATTATTAATATTTAATTGGTAAATATGTTAATTGTGTAATTTATTATCAGTTGGTTGTGAGTTGATAGGGGATTAGGGGGGAAGTAATTTAATTTTATTAAATTTGTAATTATTTTTGTATTTACAATATTTATTTAAAGGTATTTTATAGTGTTAATTGTGTAAATTAATTTATTTTTTATTGTTTTTAATTTGCTTGTTAATTGTTATTAGTTAATTAATTAATTGTTAAATAATAATATGAATTGTGTAATATTTTACAATATTGGTGGTGAGAGTTTATAGGGGAATATAGTGGAAGGTAAATTATTTTGAAAAATTAATTATTTGTTAATTAATGTTAATTATTTTGCAGGAGTGGGAATACTAAATTATTCTCCTCCGCTATCCAAGACTTTCCCTACTGTTGCACTCATTGCAGTGGGAATAGTACATTTTTACCTACCTGCTATCCAACACTTTCCCTACTGTTGCACCCACTCGAGTGGGAATAGTAATATTTACATACCCGCTATTCAACACTTTCCCTACTGTTACACTTGCTGGAGTGGGAATAGTAATTTTTACCCATCCGCTATCCAACACTTTCTCTATGGTTGTACTCACTGGAGTGGGAATAGTACTTTTTACCCACCTGCTATCCAACACTTTCCCTACTGTTGCACTCACTGGAGTGGGAATAGTCAGTTTTACATATCCGCTATCCAACACTTTCCCTACTGTTCCACTCACTGGAGTGGGAATAGTAATTTTCACCCTCCCGCTATCCAACACTTTCCCTACTGTTCCACTCACTGGAGTGGGAATAGTAATTTTCACCCTTCCGCTATCCAACACTTTTCCTACTGTTTCATTCTGTGGAGTGGGAATAGTAATTTTTACCCTCCCGCTATCCAACACTTTCCCTACTGTTCCACTCACTGGAGTGGGAATAGTAATTTTTACCCTCCCGCTATCCAACACTTTCCCTACTGTTCCACTCACTGGAGTGGGAACAGTAACTTTTACCCACCCGCTATCCGACACTTTCCCTTCTGTTGCACTCACTGGAGTGGGAATAGTAAATTATTCCCCTCCGCTATGCAACATTTCCCTACTTTTATAGTTAATGCAGTGTAAAATATTTTTTTAGAAATAAATATTAATTTTTATATTTTCATTCATCATATAAATATTTCATTTTAATATTTATATTACAGGTTTATGTATATATATATTCACTGAAAAAACCATAGGTTTCAGGGGTGTTATAGTTAGCTGGACTTTTCACTTGTACAAAACCATTGAAATTCCCCCGTTATAGTTAGTTCAGCTAACTATAACTCGCGCGCCCGCAATGCACTGCTGATGACGTCACATATTACATCACTCATGACATGGTCAGTGACATCACTCATGACATCACTGATGACATCTCAAATGACATCACTGATGACATCACTGATGACATCATCCAGTGAATGTGTGTTATTCTGAAAATTAAATATGTTTTATATATGTATATCTCAAGGTCGATGGAAGAATAAATGGGTATATAAGTGTCTAAATGGATGATTTGTTTTTGAAAAATTGATTGTGTAACTGACTGATTAAGTGTATCATAGTGAATACATGGCTTAGTGAGTAATGTTTAAATATGTAAATATCTGTATCAGTCTCTCACTTTGTGTATAAGTGGCTGCATGGGTTGGTGAGTAGCTACATGGGTGTCTATATAGGTTATTAGTTGGTTTTTTGAGTATCAGTCTGAGTGTCTGCATGGTTCGGTGGGGGTATTACGTAGTGCATAGGTGCATGAATGAGTGACTCACTGTTTGTATGTGTTGAACACAGTATGTGTGCAGGACTGTATGGGTGGATGAGTGTGTGTATGGGTGTGTTAGTGAGTGAATGACTGTCTCAATAGTGTCTTTATGAGTAACTACATATGTTTTAAACTAGTATATGTGACTATTGGTGTATATATGTGAGTATATGTGAGAGTGAGAGATTGAAAGAGTTCCTGTATGAATAAGTATGTGTTTCTATAAGTGATTGTTTAAAAGACTAAGTATGTGTAAGTTTCCGTAGAAGTAAGTGTGGTGGTGTGTGTATAACTGTATATGCAAGTAAATGTATCTTTGATTCTTTATTAGCATGAGTGACTATGTGTGTGAGTAACTATGGATGAGTGGCATTGTGTAACAGGATGTATAGGTGTATGAGTACATATGATGAGTGAGTACATGTATGAGTGACTGTATTGGACTGTTGGTGAATGAGTGGATGTGTATGTGGATCTTAGAATTACTGAAGAGGTTGTTGTAACTGGTATTGGTATGTCCATTGTTTTGAAAATTTTAGTCTCTATTTTTGAATGTGTGTATCAAAGGTTATATTAGGGTGAGAGGAGGTCTGCCACTCTATCACAAGGATGATGTCATCAGTGATGTCATCAGTGATGTCATTTGAGATGTCATCAGTGATGTCATGAGTGATGTCACTGACCATGTCATGAGTGATGTAATATGTGACGTCATCAGCAGTGCATTGCGGGCGCGCGAGTTATAGTTAGCTGAACTAACTTTAACGGGGGAATTTCAATGGTTTTGTACAAGTGAAAAGTCCAGCTAACTATAACACCCCTGAAACCTATGGTTTTTTCAGTGAATTTCTGAGGTTTTTTAAATGCTAATTCCTAACTATAACGTGCCTGAAACCTATGGTTTTTTCTGTTAATTTCAAAGGTTTTTTAAATGCTAATTTCTAACTATGCCTACAGAGATAGGACATGTGAAGAAAGAAGAAAAAATGCACAGAAAGAAACAAAAGAAGTGCAGAAAGAAGCAACAGAAGTCCTCAAATACGAAGATAAGTGCAGGAAGAAGGATAACGTGCAGAAAGAACAAAAAGAAGAGCAGAAAGAAGCCTTGTTGCAAAATCATCCTGTACCCTCAACTTTTTCAGACGGATACTGGTGGTAACTGAGTCTGACTAACCAGTCCTAGAGCCAGTGCTATGTTAAAAGACACTTAGAATACAGTGAAAACACCTACATACACTAGGGAACATTATGCGTTGGGGTCCCCCTGTGATTAGCCTTACCTCCTCTATAAGCCCCTAGTATATAATAGGGCATGGGGATTAAAACTACCTCTTAAAACAGGCCACAGGGCGTTTTTGCACACGTTAACTCAGGCCCCGTCCCCTCCTTTCACCATTGTGTAAACACGCCCTGTGTCCGTTTTTAGTTGGGAGATTAAGTTCATTTGAGTCCTGAGGGTCCCTAGGGTCCAACTAGCCCACTAGGTACCTCCAGTAAGTGCCACAGAGCTGCGTTGCAGAGAGGTGTAAAAAGTGGCACGGCCTGGACCACCTCTCTGCAATGCAGCTCAGTGGCGCTTACTGGAAGCACTTGGTGGGCTAGTTAGCCCCCAGGGGCCCTCAGTATTGAAGGGAAATTATATCCCCAATTTAAAACGTGCCATGGTGCGTGTTTGCACACGTCACCTCAGGCCCCGTCCCCTCCCTTCACCACTGTGTAAACGCGCCCTGTGGCTGTTCTAAGTTGAGAGATTAAGTCCCCTTGAATCCTAAGGGTCCCTAGGGTCACACTAGACCACTAGGTACCTCCAGTAAGCGCCACAGAGCTGCGTTGCAGAGAGGTGTAAAAAGGGGCTTGGCCTCAGAATACCTGTCTGCAGCGCAGCTCCCTGGCGCATACTGGAGATGCCTGTTGGGGGCGCGTTTGCAGAGTGCTGCATGGAGGGGGCATGGCCTCCGGCACGATGCCAGTCTTTTATTTATTTTATTTTTTTAAGAAGGGGGGCTGTGTGGTTCCCCTTCTTATTCTAATTTATTGGCCCTGATGACCCCATCCCCCAGGGCCTGTCTCCTAATTATATTTTTTTGACCCCAATCCCCAGGGCCGGCCACTGTTTTTTATTATTTTTAAAAAATATATATTTATAGACACACCTAGGACATGCTGGACAAACCGTACGTACCTATCACCATGACGATTTGCGTGATATTCATTAAAAGGCGACTATGCATGCAATTAATCCACGTGGAATGTATTTACACCACTAGTGAAGCTCTGACATGTCTGATGCTCTACCGTGCCTAATCCCGGTAGACACCCTTGTCGTTTATTTATACAAACATGGGTAGCTATTGACGGGCACATTTAATACACATGCACACCAAGCCATTCAAAGGGGATTCGACAAAAATTCGACCAAAACTATGCAAGAAACCCCCCTCACAGTTAATAAAACACACATCCACTGCCGGATGTGTAATACTTTTTATTTTACTCTCTGGAAAGGGGACGAACATCACTTGCGAGTCACAGCGCGCTCCTGACAGAGCCCAATGCTGTGTTACACCCACCATTGCCTGCCTTGTGCCACACACCTCTGTATTGTATTCCACTAGCTAGTGCATATGCTATGACACTCTCTAGCCCATGTGCACTGTAACACCACCCCGTGAAAATGTCATGCCACACTTGTCTTCGCACGGGTTATATTGCCCCATCTAACGTGCCTTCCTCGATGCCTATGTTATAACGCACAGTGCTATGCCATACATATTACAATTTGGGATCCATATCTTTGTCACAGTGCATATGCAACGTTACACTCCCCAGCACATATTTTATATTACAACTTTAGAGACTAGTTAGGTTACACAACACTGCCCTGTGCATATTACACTCCAAGGCGCATATCGCATAGCACACGCTAGTGCCTGTGCTATCTCGCGCTCTCCAATGAATCTGTCATTGCGCACAATGTATTGCATATTATATTTCACGCCTGGTTCATCTTATATCACACTTTTTGGTGCATAGTTTATACCATACACTATATCTAGTTTTCATTTTCAATCGTGCTCTCTGGACTATGTTTTATATAACACTGTGTTCACCTACCCTTTTCACGGGCATTACATTTTGCGATAGGGGGTGGAGGGTCAGGGGGTGTTTTTGCCAAGTGAGCCCAGAGTCACAGTCACTAACGTCTTCTTCTTCCTGAATAAAAGTGAGATTATGCTGCATACTTGTTCATATTTTAAGTAGTTTGCACAGACAAAATGTTTTTAAAACAATAAAGTTTCTAATACCCGCCTTCTCTGAACAGTTAGCTTGCTGCCCCATCCCCCTCCTCCCTATCCTCTGTTGTGTGAATCCATGGACTAGCCTCCTCCCTCCTGCCATGCATGGTCTGATGTGCTGCCACTGCCCTCAATTTAGTATGATGTACCAGTCCACTCCTCCTGCCCTCCATTGCCCAATTCTATGCCCCATCATTGACCTCCTGCTTAAACTCTGTGCTTAGCTTGCTGCCCCTATTCTCCTTCCCCCTGCCCTCCGATGTCTTTGTGCATGCCCCTGCTCCATCCTTTTTGCCCACCATGTCCCATGGACCTGCCACTCCTATCTACTCTGAGTGTTCTGTTGAGCTGCCACTCCCCTCCCACCTGCCTAGCATTGTCAGATGACTGTAACCTGTCCCTGCCACCTCCACCCTGCCTGTCCACATGCCATGCCTCTATCCTCTTCCTCCTGTCCTACATGGTCCATTGTACTGCCACACCCTTCTGCCCTCCCTGGTCTGTTGTGCTGCAACTGCTCCTCCTGCCTGCCCCGTGTGGTCTGTTGTGAGGCCCCTTCCCCTGAACTTTCTTGTCTGTGCACAGGTCCTGACCCTCCCTTCTATCCTCCATCGTCCTTTGTGCATGCCCCTGCACCCTCCTTCTTGCCCATCATAGCCATTGTGCTGCCACTAACCCTCCCACTTGCCATGCATGGTCTTCTGTGCTGCCATGGCCCCTCCCACCTTCCCTGTGTGGTCAGTTAGCTGCCCCTGACCCCCTCCCACCTTCCCTCCATGGTCTGTGTGTATGCCATCACAGTCTCACTGTTGCTCTTCATGTTGTGTCTTGCTTCTAGTGCCCATCCTGCCTGACCTCCATGGCCATCTTGCTGCTCCTGCCCTGCCCCCTTGCCCCCAGCCCTCTGTTTACATGTGCAGACCCCTACTCCCTCCCTCCTGGCTTGTCTGTTCCATTGTAATGCCCCTGATCCGTCCCTCCTGCCCTTTATGGTCTGTTATGCTGCAGCCTTCTCTCCTGTCTGTCCATTATGGTCAGCTAGCTACCATTGCCTCTTGCCCCTCTGTTCTCTGTTGTCCATGTGCATGGTCCTGTCCCCTCCCTCTTGCTTTCTATGGATTGTTGTGCTGCACTCCCGTCCTGCATGCCCTGTGTGGTGTATTGTGCTGCTGCAAACCCTGATGCCTGCCCTGCAGGGTCAGTTTGGTGCACCTCTCCATGTCTCTCCTGTCCTCTGTTATCCAAGTCCATGTCCCTATCCCATTTCCTTCCATGATCCAATGTACCATACTTGCGAACATTTTGAACTTGGTAAGAGGGAGATTTTGAAAAAAAACTGGGGTATTGATTTTCCCCTTTGAGTTACATTGAAAAAGAGGATATTGTAGACAGGAGACAGATCAAATAAAGCCCATTTGAGCTTAAAAACATTGGACGTTTCCTGGCTGAATCGGGTCTGTTGGCATGTATGGTTGTACTACCATTGCCTCTTCCTTCTGCCCACAATGGTCTATTACATTGCCACAGCCTTGAAGGAGGGTAGATTTTGTATCACAGGGGGCCCCTGGCCCGTTCTGTCCACACCTGAAGTATGAGACCCTTGTCCTTGCCCTGCCAGCCGCATTTGTAGGCCGTATTAAATTGACCAGCGGGTCCTGTGTTGCTATATAATTATCCTGAGACATCCTTACCACTCAGCCAGCATAAAACCCCTGTGTAGGCCCTTCTGTTCAATATGTAGGCCTCTTTGTTAAATTGACCATAGCTCTGCAATTTTAGTGTATAGCAGTCTGAAGGCAGGTCTGCGAGGCCTTCTGCTCCAAACTAGTAGCCCCCACCCTACCAGAGTGCTCCGTGCTCGGTATCAAAGTTCAACATCCCCCTGAAGCTGTCGACATACAGTAGGCTGCATCCTGGACTGGTACTTGCTTCCTGGGCAGGTTTCCCGCTTTTAAGGAAGTGGCAACCGCAGAGCGTCAAGTTAGGAGAACTGAGGAGATTTTATACATGAATATATTGAATTCCTGTACAATACCCATTATTTTCTGCTTGCTCTATGGAACTTACGATAAGCGATTGGCCTGAGAGACTGACCTTTTCACCCAGTCCATTGTCAGCATTAAGTGGGTAAATGACGAAATGTCTGGTAAAATCTGCAGACGAAGCTTTTGGGTAGCATACGTAGGTAGATGTAGCGTGCAAAGGAGCCCACAAAATGATATAAAAAGGGAGCACCCACAGATATCGACGGACAACCTCGCCGTCTGTATGTAGGTTAACAGGCTGTGCAGGTTTTCCCCAAGAACTGGGAGCTCTTGTCTTCCTTTGCTTAAAATGTCTTGCTCGGCTTTGCTTGAAGTATCTTATTCTATTTTACCTATATGAAATGTCATGTTATGTTTAACCATTGTTCTCTTTACTTTTGCATTTAAAAGATGTTGTATTGTAATTGCAGGAATGCTTGCTCTAAGAGTAAATGTGAGTGTCCCTAGGTAACATTTTCCTTGGTGTAACTTGTTTCTCATGATGCATTTATAGATGTGTTTTCTCTCTCTCTCTGTCAGTCCATTAATTGAGATACAGAGAATATCATGACAGCTGTATGATTATCTGGATTCTGTATTTTGTACTTTAGGTCTCTATTCTGCGGTTTCTTTGAAGTTGCATCTTCTCATTAAACTGCCATTGTATTCTGCCTCCAATTCCATGTCTCATATGTCTGTTTTCTTCAGTTTTGGAGCAAGCGTTCCTAGGCACCCCGGCTCAAATTAAGGTGCCCCTTTTGTCCCTGACTCACTCTCCTGCTCAGTTCTGTGGTGGCTCCCGGGGCTCTGGGGACCGCCCCTAGCTTCCTTGACCCGTAATAGATCTTCCCTCCAACAGCCTCTCTTGCAAGTCCTGTATTGTTGGTTTGTTGCCCCTGCCCCCCTTTCCACTGCCCTCCATAGTCTGTTGTGCTTCCACGGCCCTTCCTGCCTGCTCAGTGTGGTTAAATTGTTGCCTTTGCACCCTCCTACCTGCCTTCAATTTTCAGAGTCCGTGCCCCTGGCCTCTGCCTCTCAACAGTATCCTAATGAACAACTAGATTGCTAACATTCTATATTTATTACAAAAGTGTGGAGCGCCTGACATCATCTTGATGTAATCAAAACTGTAATACCTAGAGCATTCCTTTAGAAATTACATATATGAGAGGGTCTTATTGGCATCAAAATTATGGTTAGTGCTCTAAAAGACTAAAATAAGGACATATTTTCTGAGTTTTCAAATAGCGACAAAGCACTTTTAAATTATTTGTTATCTTTATGTTTTTTTATCTAGTTGACAACTTGATTAAATGTTGCACTTAGGGGAGAGGATGTGGTGTTACTTCCAGAACTGCAGACTTTGCAACTGGGGAACCAGGTTGAAGTTTCTGCTTCAGCTCGACATTCTGTGATTCTGGTCAAATCACTTAGTCTCCCCATGTCTACAACCAAAATGAATTTGTTCTTGTGTGATGTAACCAATGCTCATGTAAAGCACTCCAATACCTGACAAGTCTGCACTATATAACACTGCAAAAACACAAAATAATAAGTGTTTTGCACACTTCTGTCATTGGGCTATATTTGGGCTATATCTGGGTGATTTTGGGCTACATTTGGGCTCTTTTGTCTCCGGTGGCCATCTTGGGAGATTTATTTGTTATGAAGTTTCCTAATTTCCTCATGTACTGCAGTCTCCTCAGTCGGAAATGCTTTCAGTTTTTTACTTTGATTCCATCATGAAGGTATTCAGATATGTCACACATTTGCCATGAATTCTGAATGTTAGCACTCTAGTTGCTCATTAGATCACTGTAGTAAAACTACTGCTCACCATGGAAGTCTGCTCCTGGTATTAAAAGTGCATGTTTCAGTCTGCATGTCAGAATTTTTTAATGAAATAGAAGAGGATTTGAGAAGTCACTCAAAATGTGCCCTCATTTTCTTTCTTCAGCATTAATCATAATTTCTATGGCAAAATGAACCCCTTCATTGTGTTCCTTTTTAAATTAAATGTTTTAAGTGTTACCAGTTTATTCCAATCAAGATGGCTTCAGGTGTGCCATACTTTTGTCATAATGAAGACAGTAAGTGCTCTAGTTGTTTTTAAGAACATTCTTGGACATTCTGTCATTGGGCTATACTTGGGCTACATCTGGGTGATATTTGGGCTACATTTGGGCTCTTTTGTCTCTGGTGGCCATCTTGGGAGACTTATTTGTTATGAAGTTTCCTAATTTCCTCATTTACTGCAGTCTCCTCAGTAGGAAATACTTTCAGTTTTTTACTTTGATTCCATCAAGAAGGCATTCAAATGTGTCACACATTTGCCATAAAATCAGAATGTTAGCACTCTTTTTGCTCATTAGATCACTGTAGTAAAGCTACTGCTCACCAGGGAAAACTGCTGCTGGTATTGAAAGTGCATGTTTCAGTCTGCATGCCAGGATTTGAGAAGTCACTCAAAATGTGCCCTAATTTTTCTTTATGCAGCACTAATCATACTTTTTATGGAAAAATGAACCACCTCATTTTGTTCCTTTTTAAATTAAATGTTTTAAGAGTTACCACTTTAATCCAAGCAAGATGGCTTCAGGTGTGCCATACATTTATCATAAGTAGGACGGTTAGCGCTCTAGTAGTTCTTTGGAACACTCTGGAAAGCTGCAGTAGAACACAAAGGAATCAACTGACAGTCTCTGCCCTTGTTGGATGTACATGTTTTACTGAGAATGTCAGACTTCATTCTCACATGACTGAGAAAGATAATGTGAATTTACAGAAAATAAGCTCTCAGTTTAGCTTATAGATCACCTTCCAAACCTCTGTGGTAAAAGCATGAGAAAATATTTTTCTCTCAATCATGATATCCCAGCAGAAGGCTTTTTCACATGGTGAAATCACCTTAGAACATACCACAATTCCTAAAATGAGTATGGTACCATCAACAAATGATTTATAATGTAACTAAAGTCTTAAAATCTTCTATTAACTGCAATGCTTTTTAATGAGGTGCTATCATGTATATTTGTCCCAAGATGGCTGCCAACACTTCTTGGATGAAGTGCTGACAGCCAATCAGATCTCAGGATGAGATGTGTGGTTAGGCTCCGCCCACATATATATATTGATTTAAATGCTATTTTCTCAGGAACTACTGAACAGATTTACACCAGACCTACAAAAGGCACTTCCTTGACCTGAGGACTACCTCTCTGCCAAATTTCAAGTAACTCTGTTCAGCCGTTCGGGCTGTAGCTGTGTCTAAAGGTCCTATGGAAAAATGCATGGGAAAAACGCGTTTTGGGACTCCCCTTTTTTCTCAGCCCCCGCTTGACGAATCCCCCCGAGACTTTCAGGGTAGGAGCGGAGCGTAGCGCCCCACCTATTTTGAAAATTTCGCGAGGATTCATCGACCGGCGCCAAAGTTATTCCAAATAGAATGTTGCGGATTTCCTATGGAAACAGGGTCCTAACTATAACTATCTACTGGCGACCGCCAGTAGATAATATATATATATATATATATATATATATATATATATATATATATATATATATATATATATGTATTTATAACTTTTCCTATGTTTCTAACATCTGGGTGCCGATTCCGATCCGTTAAAAAAAATTACCGTACAACTCGTATCTGTATTTTTTTACGTACGAATCTTACAAGTCCCGTACAACCGGTGAAGTACGATTCGTACGTGAAAAATACATACAAATCGCTTCGGGAAAAGGTCTACGAGAGGGAGCCGGACAGTTTCACGTACAAATCGTAAAACTGAAGTCTGAGCGCGCAAGTACGATCCGTCCTGCCCTTCCGAATGCACAAGCGCATGGAAAACGCCCAGTACGGAGCGAACGCCGTACCACTCGTATTCGGGTAAACTTGTGCCCGGGATACCAGTCGCACAGCCCCCCCCTCCCACCGCATATGTCAGCACCGTACCCACGTATGTCAGCACTGTACCCCTCCACCATGTCCGCACTGTACCCCAGTCCCGTACCTGTACATGCCATACCCCACCACTGTACCCCAGCCCCATACTTGGACGCACTGTACCCCAGCACCGTACCCCAACACCGTACCCCAGCCCCGTACATATACGCACCGTACCCCAGCACCATACCCCAGCCCCGTACATGTACGCACCGAAGCCCAGCACCGTACCCCAGCCCCGTACTTGTACGCACCATACCCCAGCACTGTACCCCAGCCCCATACTTGTACGCACCGTACCCCAGCACCGTACCCCAGCCCCGTCCTTGTATGCACTGTACCCCAGCACCGTACCCCAGCCCCATACTTGTACGCACCGTACCCCAGCACCGTACCCCAGCACCGTACCCCAACACCGTACCCCAACACTGTACCCCAGCCCCATACTTGTATGCACCGTACCCCAACACATACCCCAGCCCCGTACATGTACGCACCGTACCCCAGCCCCGTACTTGTACGCACTGTACCCCAGCACCGTACCCCAACACCGTACCCCAGCCCCGTACTTGTACGCACCGTACCCCAACACCATACCCCAGCCCCGTACTTGTACGCACCGTACCCCAACACCGTGCCCCAGCCCCGTACATGTACGCACCATACCCCAGCACCGTACCCCATCCCCGTACTTGTATGCACCGTACCCCAGCACCGTACCCCAGCTCCATACTTGTACGCACCGTACCCCAACACCGTACCCCAGTATCACGTATGTACGAACCGTACAACAACATTGCATATGTGAGCACTGTACAACAACATCGCGTATGTACGCACCTTACAGACGCGAAAACGACTCGCACAGAACCAGGACACTGTAAAACACCACAAGGAGGGTCAATTCAACTCGCACAACACCACAAAACATCTAAATGACTGACCTGGCACATCCAAACAGGCAAACAGAGGCCCAAACTCACAACCATCTCTTATAACGCACCCACCAAAATTTCAAACCCAGCCACACCCACAAATGGACCAATAAAAAGGGCCCACACACACAAACCATGAGCCTTTGCAACAGACGCACTGCTGACAGACACCACTCACAAACAACTGCACCCATACACCTTAACTTACACACCTTCACACAACCTCCTTCACACAGACCCCCTCTTCACATTCAGACCCACACCGTCACATTCACACCCACACACCCACAACCATCCACACCCTCACCCCACACCATGCCCACAGACAAGAATCCAAAGTTCACAAAGGAGGAGCTGGACATCCTTGTCAACAAAGTCATCAGAGTCGAGCCACAGCTGTTTGGAACATTGGTCAGCCAGACCAGCATAGCCGAAAAATCGCGCCTGTGGCAGAGGATCGTCGATAAGGTGAATGCTGTTGCGCCCATCAGAAGGACCAGGCATGAATGCCAAGCCAGGTGGTACGATCTGCGCAGGGCAGTCAAGAGGAAGATGAATGAGGAATACGCCCAGAGTAACATCACTGGAGGCGGGCTGCCCTGCAGACCCGTACATTACCATCCCTGGGAGGAGAAGGTGATGGCCATGCTTCCGCCGGTGGGAGTACACAGAGTCGAAGGAGTCGCAGAGCCTGGTGAGTACACAAACAACTCACGTAACATGGGGGGAATGCCATCCACACCCCAACTACACCAAATGCACGCACCTACCCCCAAGCCCTCCCCGCACACAACCACACCCTAAAAACCACGCTCATGCCACTAACGTCTCCATGCCCCATTCACAAATAAAGGCAATGGCATGTCCCAGGCCACACCAACCACAAACCCAAGACTGGATGTCCGGGATGCTGGGAGGGTGGGGCTCACACAAAACATTGTGCAACTCAGAACCAGACACCAATGCCCACAGCTCATATGGCCTAGGTACATACCCATGCACCATGCCCAATGCACAGGGACTGGCAAAGTAATGACAAGGTAGCTGACACTTGGCCCTGATGTAGGCAGCACAATGCCCTCCTGTGACCACTGTACACTCAAACAACAACTCCACTAGCTCACATACCCAGCACAGGAACTCACACACACTGTCATGCCAGCATGCACCATGAGGGGACAGACACATCAGCTGGGAGACCCAATCACAAATCACACTACACACAACAGCAGGCCTGGTCACACATCCCCCCTCACACAAGCACAAACACCCGGGGCAGGCAACAGATTAACCCACTCTCACAATTGACATGTGACAGAACAAGACCAATCCATAGCCAAATAAGCATCCCAGCAAAAAAACTACTGGCAAACACTCAGGAGCACATACCAATCTGTCCCCCGCAACATACCCATCCCCAAGTGTACATTGAGAGGAATGCTAGGCACATCCAACCACCTGGAGGAACTGTGACTACTTGAATATATATGAAACATGGATGTGGCATGAAACAGCATTAACATTGTCTCTCTCTCACACACAGGGCAATGTCATCGACCTCCCCCCAACAATGGGGGGGAACAATCACAGTCCCAGGCTCAGCGTGAAGATGACCCCACCGGCAGCGACGACTCTCACCACTCCGTGGATGACCCCGACCAACCTGGCCCCTCTGGTGCCCAAGCCCCTGCAGCACCTGCGTCAGGTACATCTGTGCCAACCACCACCTCCATTCCTGCCACATCCCAGGAGACACCTAGGAGCCCTGCTCGCACCGAACACAGCCAGTCTGACCAGGAGGGACAAGGTTCTCCGGGCACCCAGGAGGAGGCAGACGACCACACTAATGCCATCCCTCAGGAGTCCCGTAGACCCGATGTGCCCACAACGGCAGGCCCGGCTCGTGTGAGCAGGGGTGGTGGGAGTGGAGGCTGGCGGAGGAGAGAACCTGACCAGCCAGCTGAGGGAACCGGTATAGCACACATGCGCCACATCCTGGACACATACCGGCGTGACACCAGGGGCATCAGCCAGGTAGTGACGACCCTCAACGAGATTAAGAACCTGCAGGCCGAGCAAAATGCCAGTCAACAACAACACCAAGGACGGATGGAGGCAAGACTGGCTGAGCTCCTGGCGGTGCAAACGGACATGAGCCGTTCACTCCGTCGGATTGCCGACAACATTGGCAACCCTCCCTGTGACACCAGGCGAAGACCAGCACCAGCCACAGGGAGGGAGGAGGAGGAGGATTCCTCCGACGGAGCATCACAGACATTGTCAAGGCCTGCATCTGAGGGTCCCCGGAGGAAGGTGGGTCGTCCACGGAAAACACCGTGAGAGTCAGCGGACCATCCACATCTCCCAGGTCACCTGGCCTGGCACCTAGCCCTCTGGCGCAACAGCACCACCTCACCCAATGACATTCTCTGCCACATGGACTTGCTGGTCACAGTCTGACCAATGATGACCAACACTGTGGTCTGGACTCTTATGACTCCAACTGACAAGGATGCCATCTCCCCCTGTGAACTTTGGATTCTATGCACCCGGTAGAGCACCTTACTTCAACCACCAAAAGACTTACCCCACCAAAAATAAATACTTAAGTTTTTCATGAGATGTTGCTGTCATTTAGCATTATTCACCAACATATGTGTGTGTAAATGTCAAACTATGCCTGAGTGTTGAACTACCTCCACACATCCATACCCTGGGAACGGAGTCTGGTACAGGACACACATGGGTCACAATGTATCATTCAATGCAGACATAAAGCACAATACTCACCTGTGATGGCCTCAAGCTGCTGAGGGGGTGCTAGGGAAACTGTGAGGGCACACCTATTTGGAAGAGTAACATTAAGGCGTAGAGGTCATGCCTCATTTGGAGGTTCCCGGGGAGGGAGTCCCAGGTATGTGTTCCCAGGTGGGAGAACTATGTGCTGCAAGCAGGAGTACGGTGGATCAGAAGAATGGTGGCCAGGTCAAGGTTGGATGCAGGGAGATGGCACTACGGGGTCTCGGATGACAGTGGTACAAGGTTGGTTTTGGGTCAGGGTTGTGGCCTGCCTCCTGAGTGTGGGTGAGGAGTCTGAAGGTCATCCTGCAGCACACAGTGATCCATTGCAGCTATCTCTGCTGGACGGTGATGTGGCTGGGGCGCGGGATGTTGAGGCTGAGGTGTGCAAATGCAGCCTGGATGTGGACAAGTGTCCCTGGATTTTGGATGTGGCTGCTCCTTAGAGGGCAGGGCAGTATTTGACACGGATGTTGTCGTGGACCTGGGGGATGGTCCGTCTTACCTTGGAGTGGATCTATCTGGGGATCATGTGCATAATTCTGAGGGTGTTGCAGTGTGAGGTACAGATGCTGGTGATTACCATGGCAAATTAGAGCAAGCAATCCATGATGCACAATATCTTGTGTGCATGGACACTGGGTGCCTGTGCGGGGCCTCTGTGGGTGGGACACAAGCAGTTGAGCCAGCTGTAAGGGGACAATCCTCAGATGTTGACCTCAGTCCTGTACAAGTCCAGCCTCAGGTGGCTGCTGTTCTGCCATTCATCTAAGGATCCCATGCAATCTTGAATATTGGAACTGGAAATGTCTGCGTCCTTGGTGAGGGTGAGGAGCGCCTGGCTGTCAATGGCATACGAGTTGATGATGAGGGCGTGTGCGCATGTGATGGTGGATAGGTGGGTCCTGGACACATTGTAGATTGACACGCTGAAAGATGATACCTGTGCCATGTGCCTCACGATGAAAGCATACTACATGCAGAAGCCTTGAGTCCCACTCCCATGGCCTTGCAGGGGTACAGATCCGGTGGGGAGTAGGAGGGACATGACCTGGTGGGTGTGGCAGGTCCTGGAAGGCGTGGCAGCACTGTGTAGGCAGTCGGAGTTGCACACTCATCATGCAAAGGTGTTGTGTGTGCACTCAGTGCATGCCTGAGAGCAGGCGGGAGATGTGTGGATGGACCTTGCTTGGAGGGTGGCTGCAACATCACACTGTAGTGTGATGTGGGTCATGCAAGGACATGAGGGTCATGCAATGTGCACGTTGCATGGCAGACGGTCCAGCCTTTGGTACCGTGTGGCCGCAACTGTGGCACAGACAAGCAAAAGACAGCCAAATTAATGTGTTGAGGGAGGAAGGGAGGAGCACCTTTGATGTGTGTGTGTTGCCAAATCTAGAAACTACGTGTGCCCTTGCTGCAGTGGCTGCAACAGCAGGCGGCATGTCCTGGGAATTATGCCACAATATCCACACAAAGACTAGGATGTCAGAAAGGACTACTGCAACAGGTGTATGTCAAGGAAGGAGTAACTGGTTTGCAATGGCACACACAGAGACAAAGGATGCACAATCACCAAAGATGACTGACACCGGATCATGAAACTGAAGGCTGAGCTGCGCACAGGAAACACACCCCAGAAGGTGTTGACGGCCAGTGGGGGGGACTAACATGCCAAAACACATACACAGCCATGGACATCATGCACAATAGAGAATCAAATACATGAAGAACAGCATGCAGGTTGCTAATCTACACATAGACTCATATGCACAATCCTTGACAACCATGCCAGAGATGCCGCATGCACAGTGGCAAGAGACCTGCATTGACAGAGATGAGGCACCTTGGAGGCTGAGGAACACCTTTATTACTCAGGCTCACACCTATGCAAAAGCATCAACATTAACAGACTCACAGGTCTATTGGATTAACATGTGGGACCTACACCGGACACCCCCTTTGCACCACAGATGCTGTAAATCCATTGTACTGGCACACGGAGAGGCTGCAATTCCCCATTGAGCATCATATGGGGATGTCCCGCGATATGTCCACCCGTAGCCTCCCGTATGTTTCAGAGGGAAGTTGTACACACATTGATGCCTTCATCACAAACCACAATCCCATAACAGATGACTGTCACGAAGTGTGACTATCAATTCATGTGAGTCATGCCACATGTCATGTGCCCCATGGTGAGTAGACATGTATGCATAGTAACATAACCTGCACAGGAGCAGTGCCCACACATTACAAACAACTATCACACCCAAAAGCCTTGCTGCAATCCTTACCCAAAGGATAATTTTCACCATGTCCGTGCATGTAACGCTGATTCAGCACACATTGCATTACTCATGAGGAATAGCAGGAGCACAACGATGCCACGAGCAGACAGCATGCGCAAATACCTGGGGATGAGAGACACACTAGAAATCAGGAAAAACATAGTCATCCGCATGCATGGTCATGTACTCTACATGAATAAGGTTGACACAATGCCAGTTGTCAATTGAGTGTGTCTGCAAAAATGTGTGGAATGACATCAGCACTCGAGTGACACATCAGCACACACCTCAAAGTCACTTATCATACAGTCAGCTGGACAAACACATTGCAACACATGCCACACAAGGCTCAAAGCGTGCACACTCAGACCCAGGGACTCACCATTATGAGAAGAAGTTGCGTATGAGCTGACTCCGGATGTCCTCCTCCTCCTCCTCCTCCTCCTCACTTGCCTTGTGACCAAGGCCGTCATCCTCCACGGGTGGATGTTCCTGCTCATCGGGATCCAGGATGAGTGGCACAGCTTTCTCCACTGCCATGTTGTGCAGCATGCAGCACAGGAGGAAGATTTTGCAGACCTTCACCGGTGCATATGGGAGGGACCCGCCGGTCTTGTGCAGGCACCGGAATCGGCTCTTCAGGAGGCCAAACGTCCTCTCAATGACTCGCCTGGTCTGCCCATGGGCGTTGTTGTAACGGTGATCTGCAGCTGTTCTCGGGTTGCGGAGAGGCGTCACCAGCCATGGCATGTTGGGATAGCCAGAGTCCCCTACATGGAAACATCATGTAAAGAAGTGGATCAGGAGATGCCGTCACATACTAAGATAACGCTGAATACTGGACAAACAGAGTCTACTCACCGCCAAGACATGCTCGTTCGTTGTGCAGCTGCAGCATCATTTCTAGCACCCTGCTACGCCTCATGATGTAGGCATCGTGAGCTGACCCTGGAAAACGTGCACAGACATGGGAGATCACCATGTTAGCAAGACACACCACAAGGGCATTAATGGAGTGTTAATGTTTACGGTTACGGAAGGCTACCTCCTATGCCTGTGGTGGTACCAAAGCCACATGTGTCCCATCAATGGACCCAATTACATGGGGCATCCCTCCCAGGGCATAGAACTCACCCTTGATACCTGTCAACTGCTCACGAGTTGGAAAATGGATGAATTCATCCAGGTGCTCCAACATGGCTTCCAAAACATCATGCAGGACACGGCTGAACATGGTCTGAGACATGCCACCCACATCAGCAATGGTCAATTGAAACGTACCGGTGGCAAAGAAATGTAGGGCTGACATCACCTTCATCTTGGGGGTCAGCGCAGTCGGATAACTGTGTCGCGGTTGGAGGTGTGGTGCCAGCCTGTTTGTCAGGTCCACAATTAACCGTTGGGGGAATCGGTAGCGGCGTATGCAGTCACGTTCCCTCATGGCAGCCAAGTCTTGCCATTGGTCGGGGAAGAGGCGGTGCCCTGCAGAAAATTGGAGGGAATACCGAATATTGAGTACATTACTACACCAATGTCAATGAACTGAGCACATGTTCAACAGCTAATACACATATGCCACATACAGAGTCTGGTCTGTGCAATACATCCTGCACACATATGCCAACCAGGTGCTACTCCTACCAAGAGCCAGCTACAAACATGGATTGTCAAGGTCCACATGACATGCCATGAAAGTAGCTGTGGGCCAGTGTGAGTGAACAGCCAGACACATTACAGGAGTGACATACATCCACATATGTGCATTTGAAGGATGTCATCTCATACAGACAGCTGCTGGCAAGCTAGACGCACAGGTCACATGTCATGGAAAAAGGACAGACCACACACCTTGCCATGAAGGGGTACATGTCAAATATGATCACACAGACATTGAGACTACGCAGATATGTCCTAAGCTCGCAAGTCCCTGTTAGATGCATACAGACACACGTCACGTGTTATTCCACATGTGTCCTGGTGTGCGTAATAGTGTGACATGGGCATCTACACACAGACACATGTTGGATGCAGCTACAGCAGATGCCGTTGACGGAACACCAACAGCAAGATCATGGGAACACATGACACACACATGACATAGTCACATCGTGGCACGCTGGTAGTGAGATGTCAGGTGTCATCATCCGTGTACCTGGCATCAGGGGACAATTGCGGGTGTTGGGGACTGTGCCATCCAAGTGATGCAGTGCTTGACAAGTTTGAAATACATGCACACATGTAAAAGGTGTGAAGGGGAAGTGCGCCACATGGTGCCCCATCACACATGACATGTGTACACAGGTCATAACACAACTATTGGGTTAAAGCATGAGGAGACATGTGCCAGCTCCCTGCCTGACACACCTAGGCCCTACACATGATGCACTGCACTGACAATGACTTGATGTCCATCCTTGTGCGAGTCATACACCTCCATTCCTTTCCTGTGCGCCTCCTTTCACCAGTGTAAGCTGTGAAACGCACCGTACACATGCTCTGAGGGCGTGTGTACGGTCGTATCACAATATGGGGTTTGGGTAGGAGTACGCGTGTGTGCAAGGACCGTACACACGTACGTGTACACACTGGTCCTATCCCCATGGTAGTGTTGGCGTAGGCGTACACCATAGAGATACGGCTCGTACCCGTGTATGTACGGCCCGTATCTCTATGTCGTACGCCTACGGCATCACTACACTAGTGCTACGGGCCCTACACACGCGGGTACGGGCCGTAGCACTGGGGTAGTGTTGGTGTAGGCGTACGCCATAGAGATACGGCTCGTACCCGTGTATGTACAGCCCGTAGCACTATGGCGTACGCCTACGGAAACACTACCATAGTGCTACGGGCCCTACACACGCGGGTACGGCCCGTAGCGCTATGGTAGTGTTGGCGTAGGCGTACGCCATAGTGCTACGGGCTGTACATACACGGGTACGAGCCGTATCTCTATGGCGTACGCCTACGCCAACACTACCCCAGTGCTACGGCCCGTACCCGCGTGTGTAGGGCCCGTAGCACTAGTGTAGTGATGCCGTAGGCGTACGACATAGAGATACGGGCCGTACATACACGGGTACGAGCCGTATCTCTATGGTGTACGCCTACGCCAACACTACCATGGGGATAGGACCAGTGTGTACACGTACGTGTGTACGGTCCTTGCACACACGCGTACTCCTACCCAAACCCCATATTGTGATACGACCGTACACACGCCCTCAGAGCATGTGTACGGTGCGTTTCACAGCTTACACTGGTGAAAGGAGGCGCACAGGAAAGGAATGGAGGTGTATGACTCGCACAAGGATGGACATCAAGTCATTGTCAGTGCAGTGCATCATGTGTAGGGCCTAGGTGTGTCAGGCAGGGAGCCGTACATACGCGGGTACGAGCCCTATCTCTATGGCGTACGCCTAAGGCAACACTACCAAAGTGATACAGGCCCTACACACGCGGGTACGGACCGTATCACTGGAGTAGTGGTGCCCTAGGGGTACGTGTGGAACGCACCGTACCTGTGTGTGGATAGTGAAATTACATAGGGGACACATGAGGGACAAGTATAAGGGCCTAAATGCATGCTGGTTGTCATGGAGACCGAGTTTCCAGTTCAAATTTTTGCATCAGGTGGCCAGCAAAAGTCGGTTGGAGACAATATACTATGTTACAAAGTGGTTGTTTAATTGACATCATGCTCAAATTTTGAACCATGCAAAGGCCCTCACTGGGGTAGGTTTAAAGGGATTGGAGGAAACGTAGGATGCAAATGAGATTGACCAATCACTCTGTACTCCTGTAAATGAAACAGCCCAGCAAGGGAGATATAAGGCAGCCAGGACCCATGAGAGAGCACTTGCCTGCACAACCTTTCATTCCACACCACTGCTGCTGCTCGTGATTCCTTTGGCACCATGTCCAGGTCTGTGGAGAGGGCCCAGCCATTCACCCAAGAGGAGAAGGAGGCGTTGCTGGACGTCATCCTCCCACAGTACCCCTGCCTATATGGGAGACCAGGGGAGCAGGTGAGTGCTGACTCCACTAGCTGTGACTGTGCCCCTTTTTTGTGTCTGTCACTTCTGGCATTGTGTCCAGGTGTGACAGACATGCAATGTTGTTCATGGTGGGTCCCAGGGGGGGAATGCCTTATGTCTCCCATGCAGAGCCTGATGTGGTTCATATCTGCACTCCTCACTTGCATTGTGCTTACTGTGACAATCACTGCATGGTGCATGCCACATTCAGCCTGGCTAATCCCCTTGGGAATGTTGTTTCCATAGTCCTGATGTGGTTCTGTGGTCCCCCCAGTGTGACAGGTGACTGTACCCACAGATGTGTGTGAGTTGAGTGTACCTGTGGTGATAGTGTCCAAATGATGTGTACGGCCCCTGGACATTGGTGTGTGTGTAAGTCCCCTGTCATGTGGGTGAGTGTCTATGTGGAGTGTTGCACCCCAGCTGCATGGAGGATGCATATGCCCTACCCATCTGATGTGAGCAGGGAGCCGTGCTGTGTGTCTGACGTGCTGAGCTAGGCCCACACCTGTGACTCCCCCCAGTCAAGTGGCACATGTGCAGAGTAATGTTTGTACCCGCAGTTGCCAAGGGCAGGTGATTGTCCTGTGCCTGTGTGTGTCTGTGTACTCCGCTGAGGTTGCGTCAGTGGCCTGGGGCATGTGACTGCTTTGAGGTGCTGTCCATTATCCTGGTGTTGCTTGTGATGCACAGTGTGAGCCATGATCATTGATTCTCTCACACCCCTCATGCCACCTGTGTACTTTAAATGCCACGTAGTGCATTTGGCCTTCCTCAGAGAGTAATGTCCCTATGACAAAGGTGCAATGAGTTTGCTGCATACTATGCCCTGTTCAAACAAGCCCAATTGTTCTAATGTGTGTCTCTGTGACATGGAGCAGGTGTATTGATGTTGTCTGACTTTGTCATCCTCACAGGTAGCCAACTACACCAAGGGGGAGATTTGGAAGCGGGCCGTCAGGGCCGTGAGGTCGTTGGAGGGTCGCAGTCGGCGCCTGGCCCAGGTGAGGAAACGCTGGCAGGATATCCGCTGCTGGATCAGGAGGATCGCCCGGGTCCTGCTGGGGGACTCACCAGAGGGCAAGAACCGCGGGCGCCGGCGCCTGACCCACCAAATGAAGCGTGTCCTGGCAGTGGTCTTCCCTGACATGGATAGGCGGCTACAGGAGAAGCAGCAGCAGGAAGGGGGTAGGTACATGTGTGTTTGTTGTGTGTCACCAGCTTTTGGAAGTGCTCAGTCGCCTGGATACACTGCCAGGGTTTATATGTGCAGTGCATATCCTGTTCCCCAAAGTCAACCAGTCCTGTTCTTCCTCCATTCTCCTCCTTGACATGTGTTCCTTGGTCTGTGTGTAGTCACTCTTGCACAAGGTAATCTAGTCTGGCAGTTAATCCAAGTGCCCAATGCTTGCAGCATCATGTGTGGGGGTGGTCTGTGACATGTGTTGGGACCTTGCCTGTGCCCTGTCCAGTTCAGTCATTTGGGGGTCCATGATTGTTGGCACTGATGCAGAGTATCAACATAGGAGTGTGAGGCTTAAAATGAACTGCCTTGCAGCATGCATGACCAATGTTGTGGCCTCAGACAAGATGTGCATGAGGGGGAGATATGCATAGTGCGGGGACGGTTGCTCCTGTTGCAGTCAGATCTATCCAGGACCATGGAGCAGTGTGGCCACTACAATCCCCTGAGACACCTTTTCCTGGGAATCATGTGTGTCATCCAATACTGTGGACATTCTCTGTGTCTTCAGCATAGGTTGGCCTCTGTGGCATTGTACCCTGGCCTCATTTGTATTTACGTAAAGTGTGCTACATGTGTAGACTGTACAGGGTGACGCAATGTGGCTTGTGCATCCTCACACTGGCCAGTGCCTGTGTGTCTGTGTACAACTAACTGATGATGGTTGTTTGTCAATAATATGTGTGGTCAGCCCCACGAGGGGTAATTAGAGTGCAATTAGGCTTTAATGGATCCCATTAATGTGATCCCTGATTAAGAGGTGTAAGTCCTTCCTCTGTCTCAATCACATTGTCTCTGGTAGGGGGGGGGGGGTTTGTGCGGGCAAGGCCTACATGTCCAAAGCATATGTCTCCTTGCCAGGTCTGGCCTGTGTGTGATGATAGTCGGAACGGACACTCAACAAGTATTGACCCAGTCATGTTGTGCAGGGTTTAATGTTTGTGCTTTGCAGCATGTGTCAAAAGTTAAAAGACATGGTTCCTGCTCATCCATTTTTGGCAACGGTGTGTGGTCCAGATGCTGTGCTCGGCTGTCCACAGACACTAGCTTCTCTGTATAATTCGATATCAAGTTCTTTGCTGTTGTGTCATGCTCTCCATTGTTTCAAAGTGGCATGGTGGCTCAACCAACTGTGTGGTGCATGGCCTACATATGTGCGTAGTATTGTAGATGTTACTCATGATGCTTTTCATGCTATGCACTGTGACCTATGTAGTTTGGACTCACGTGTCATATGTATACAGGTGTCTGATTATTTCCTGTCTCTTCACCTTGCCCACAGCATCGTCGGGGGACACCGAGGGAGACACCGGCACGGACGTGGAGGAGGGATCCAGGACCGGTGCCACCAGTGCTGGGGAGTCTGGCGAAGCAAGTGGCATGGATGGCGAGGGGAGTCAGGCGGAGGACCTGTCCAGTCCCAACACCGACTATGACGCTGAGGGGTCCGAGGCTGAGCTCCCAGAGGGGGCGGAGGCTGCTCCCACAGCTGAAAGCAGCAGTACATCTCTCGCCGCCCCCTCCATTCCCATCACCGCCCTCCCACTTGCTCGGGTCCCTTCTGTCCGTGCTAGGCGACCACATGTCTCCTTCGTGCCAGGCACCGCACCCCCTACCCCTGTCTCCCCTGCTGCCGTCAATGCCGAGTCTGTGGACATCCTTCGGCAGTTGCAGGTTGGTCAGACATCGCTGCTTAATGTCCTCCATGGCCACACCAGACTGCTGACACAGATGGTGTCGTACATGGAGGGCATGTCATCAGCGATGTCTGACCAACGGATGTTGCCGAGGTCCATGGACTCATCACTGAGGGCAGCAGTGGGTCTCCTGCAGCGCTCCATCCCCCCCTACCCCTGCCCCATCCACACTTCCCACTCCCGTGCCTGTCCCAAGCACACCCAGACATCCCCATGCACGCACCCCACCAGACACAGGCAGCACACCAACAGGGAATGCCAAGCACACTCCTCCAGTCACGCACACACAGGGGGAAGTAGGCACACCCACTGGGTCGGGGGGCAAACGGCAGCCACGCAGCCACAGTGGGAGTCCGCAGTCCTCTCGACCCACTTCCTCCAAAACCACTCCCCTTAGCTCCCCTGCCCAACAGTCGGACAAAGAGTCCTTCATGGCCAGTCTGTCCCTCAGCCCCAGTGTGACACCACCCCGCAAGCGGTCGAGGAAGTCCCCAGGCAGGGGAGTTGAGTCCCCCCCCTGTCCACACCCTCCCCCACTAGAGCTGCAACCCATCCTTCCGACCCCCCCCTCCTTGGGGCCTGTGGTTCCTTCGGGTGCAGGGGAGACGCTGGCAGACCTTGCAACCGTGTGCAGCGCCATCCTAACCACCACCTTTGGCGCTGCCCCACCCCCTGTGATGGAGTCGTCTGTCCCTGCACCCACAACACCTACCCTTGCCTCTCCTGTCCCTGCGGTGCCTGGTCCTTCCCCCCCACATAATGCCCCCCCCCCTGTGGATGGAAAGGAACTGTGAACTGTGCAGGCAAGCTAGGGGAGACGCGTCCCAATGTGTGTCCCCCCCCCAGAATTCGCATATGGACTGGCCTATGGGCCTTGTATATTGTGTACATTTCAAATCCAATTTTTTTTTATGCTGAATAAAGCATTTTGTTTTTCATTTGCACACGAATGCTTTTCTGGTATTGCTGTTGGTGCTGCTGCTCCCTGAGTTGGGGTGGTGATAATGTGTTAGGTGTCTGGGAAATGTTGTAGTGTGCTGCTCATGGGGAGGACCCTGGTATCTGAGTGCCATCACAAGGTCTCTGCAAATAATATTTGGTCATGTAAGCTCTTACTGTATAGTGACATTGTCCCAAGGAGTGTTCCTTCCTCTGTGGCACCTGACTTCTTCCCTGCAGGGTGTTTCCCAATTGTTGTGCTGACCTGTGTCTACAGTTCCTTGCTGTGTGAGGGATCCCTTCAACTTTGCCCATGCCTGCTCAGCAATGTCTCCGCCTGCATCGTCTGTGCCATCCTTGGTAGTCACTGTACTTGTGTATGGAGTATGTTGCCATGGCTTCATGTGGACATGGTCCCTTTTCCGCACTATGCATGTGTGTACTCCCAGCCTAGCACACATGTGTTACTTGTTCTGCAGGGTATTTGGGCACCTGACTGACAATTGTGGGCATTGTATCTGTGGGTACTCAACCCTTTTCCTTCCATGGGAGCCAACAACTTGTTGGCTGCCCCAGCACCTGTAAATTCCTATCAGTCCTGGAATGTGGGTGACAGTGTGTGTTCCCTTAGGCTCTCTTAGTTTAGTGGGGTTTAACATGAGGATACAGTCTTTTGCATGATCTCAGTGTGTGTATTGTGCTGCCACCGCCAGGGGTGGGTATGCATGTGTAATTTGTCATCACACCCACATGTGGTGTGTCATGCAGTGGGGGAAGGACATCCATCCTCATGGGAGTGGGACACTGCTGTCAGTGATGTGTTGTCATGGCACTATCAACATAGTCGCACATTGTGGATGCCTTCATGCACCCATGGAGTTTTGCTAATGGGAAGATGATGTACACACCCCCATGTCTCTGTCCACTGCTGGGAGGCCTCTGCACCCACCCCTCATTTGTCTGGGCACTGCTGGGAGTGATAGGCACCCACCCCTCATATGACTGGGCACTGCTGGGAATGATAGAAACACACCCCTCATATGCCTGGGCACTGCTAGGGGTCCTCTACGCCCACCCCTCATACGTCTGGGCACTGCTGGGAGTGATGGGCACCCACCCCTCATATGTCTGGGCACTGCTGGGAGTGATAGGCACCCACCCCCATATGTCTGGGCACTGCTGGGAGTGATAGGCACCCACCCCTCATATGTCTGGGCACTGCTGGAGGTCCTCTGCACCCACCCCTCATATGTCTGGGCACTGCTGGGAGTGATAGCCACCCATCCCATATATTTCTGGGCACTGCTGGGAGTGATAGGCACCCACCCCTCATATGTCTGGTCACTGCTGGGAGTGATGGGCACACACCCCTATGTCTCTGTCCACTGATGTGGATCGTAGCATGACACCCACCCACCCGCCCACATGCTCTGAAGCCCTGGGTAAGGCCGTACCCCCAATGTTGGGGTGCCGTAGGGGTAGGCGTGGTACGACCCGTACCCACGCTCTTAAGGCGTGGGTACGGTGCATACCACAATTGTTGTGGTGACGGGACGTGTCCACGTCCACTTCCGTTGTGGCGGGACGCAGGCCTTGGTGGACACGCTCCCCCCCGAGTGACCAGTCCCTGGAGGTACGGTATGTACAGGGCATGTATACATTTTGCCTTGGGTGGAGGTTATGTTTCCTGCCCCTGGCCCCCCCTTTGCCCTTGGGTGTTGTTGTGACCTTCTGCGGCATCTGCGTCGGTTCCTGTGTGCCAAGTCATAGGCTATGAGGGCCGGGATGACACGTAGAATGGGGTCCATGGCTGTCTGTCGCGTACAGGTGCTCCTTCCTCGTGTCGTCCTCAATTTCCCGGCAGTTTTTGGCTCCCGTAAAAAATGCTACGTGCGGAGTGACGTAGGCATGAATTTTACTTGCTGGTTCGTAAAACGCTGCCTGACTCCGTCTGGACGTCACGTACGCGGTGTCCCGGATCAGAATTGTGGGTATATTTTAGCCGGTCGGTGTTTTGTACGAATCGTACGGAAATGGTATTACTGTACGAATCGTACTTGCGGGATTGTAAGGTGGTTTTCCCGGGTACGAGTCGGACGGAGAAAACGCTCCGTACGAGAGTTCGTACCCGGGTTTTACAGGATCGGAATCGGCACCTTAATATCCAATTAATAACTAATTAATCACATTTTTAACACAATTAACAATATACAACATTAATTACATGAATATTACATAATAACAATATTAATAATTAATTACAATTAAATTACATCCCACCCTACTCCCCTATGAAACCACAACTCACTCCTCAAAAAAGTGCACAAATAACATATTTACCAATTAATTATTAATAATTAATATTTAATTAATAACTAATTGATAAAAAAAATGAACACGATTAACAATAAAAAATGTTAATTGCATACATATTAATTAATAACATTATTAATAATTAATTACAATTAACTTACTTCCCACCCTACTCCCCTATACAGCGCACTCCTCAAAAAATTACACAATTAACATATTTACCAATTAATTATTAATAACCAATAATAATTAATTAATAACAAATGTATTAACACAATTAACAATATCAATTTTTAAATACAAAAGTATTAATTAGTAAAATGATTAATTAATTAATTTAAATGAATTTACTTCCTACCCTATTCCCCTATAAACCCCCAAACATGCTACGGGACTAAAATGCAATATTTATGTTTTTAAAAAAATTATTAACTGCTAAACAATTATTATTAAATATATTAAAAAACTTCCCACCCTATTCCCCTATAAACCCACAACCCGCTACGGAACTAAAATATGCAAAAATTAATTAACATAAAATTAATTACTTTTAAAAAATTCAAACATACATTACAATAATAAGGTATACTTTTAACACATATACTAACATACAAAACACTATTTTTTTTCGATATTAACAACAATATTTTTACTAACGATATTACTAACATCGATATTAATTAAAACGATAATTCTTACCTACATGTTGATATTCTGATTGATGATATTCTTGATGAACGATATTATGTCATATCTATATTTAAACATCGATATAATGGTATATCTCTATTTAGACATCGATATTATGTCTACATACCACATGCTACACATACAGATCTAAGCTAGGTACATTTAGGCACATTACTTATGGTGCACATTTTAGGAATATGCAAGTGCTACTGTTTTTATCTGAACTGCTTCTATTCATCTTATTAGCACTATGGTACAAATGTATCTACTATTTAGTATTTTGGTACTTGCAATCTCTTTGTATGCTTCTGTCTCCAGATTGTTGCAGCAAATCTGTTTTACACAAGACTGATGCTTGAGCAATAAATACTTATTGAAAATGTCTTACTCACCATCTTGTGTATTTCCTGAGAATAAGCAAGCACTAGTAACTGAGCGAAAAATACTGTACTGTTTTCCACAATTCCTTAGGAATCAGGGATGTCATGTTTAGTGGTTGCCAGAGACTACCTACACCACTGTAGATTACAGGGGGTGGTAGTGGCACTGTAGAGTTAGCTGGTCTAATGGTTGACATAACCTGTGGGGGTGTCCAGGGTCGGTTTGGAAACTAAGCCCTCAGTTTGGTCCATCCAAAACGCGCAGATCCAGGGGGATTCCTAGGAACTACTCAACAGTGTAGAAGGTGTTTCAAATGTGCAGATCTGTGTGATAAATTATTTGTATGCAGCTCTAATTTTTCAGCTGCATACAGTCATAATAAGTAAACTGGTGATTTTGCAGTCTAAGTGACAGCGGAATATAGTTTAGAAGTGTGTTTAATTATAAATTATATGTCATATTTTTGAGTGAGGCATTTCTTTCATTAGACATGGCTCCTGTTTTCCTTTTTCTAGTTTACCCTGCTCCTGCTCTTTCCCCCTCCCAATTAGAGACCCACTGCAAACTTTTGCTCCTCACAGTTTCCATGAACATGGCAGGTGTGATATCAATTGTCCCACTGGTTAGAATGTGTGTATAGTGAAAGAAAATTTCTTCATGCTCCCTTCATTTATCATTTTGAAGGACTTCTGCTGGAAGTTCCAATGTAGGCCTTCTGAAAGCATCATTTTATAAAGGCGTTTGTCTAGAAATGTTTCATTTTGTATTTCCACATCTCTGTGCTATGTCTGATGAGGGAGCACGGTGAGATTTACCTTACCTTAAGAAATGGGTTAGAACTAAGAATTAATATTTGTAACGCTTTCGTCCAATCAATATACCAAAAATGTATAAGTGAATCTATAAATAGGTGAGTACCTTGGGGAGAGTACTCCCATGAAGTAATTGACTCATCCTGATATTCTGTCTTCCGAAAATATAGATTCATTTATACATATTTGGCATATTGATTAAACTGAATTATACGGACCGTATACTCGATAGCAGTTCTGTGCTTGGAATAGATTGATGACGAATAAGTCGGGAGTATAGACTTTAGCACCACTGGAAAAGCCCTGAAGAAGTCAACAGCAATATTTCTGCATGGACAAAACACGTGTTGGCAAGGTCAACATATTCTGTACATGAAAATAAAGAATATAAAATAGAAGAACAAAAATACTGACACCACGATCTCATAAGTTATATCTCAGCAGCAGACCTTGCCACATGCTTTTTCAGCATCTAGGCTAACTGCAACAGTGTCTGAGCTAATTGATTTTGCTCTCTCAATAATGTGGCATAGGAGCGAAGTGTTGTCATTCATGAGTCTATTCTTGTATTAAGTCAATCCGGTATGGTAGTAGTGGCTTGAGTTTCTCACAGCAAATATTGTTATAGATGTTTGGGTCTAGGTTAATAAAGGAAATTGGCCTGTAATTTTTCACTAGGGATGGAATCTTGCCTTCTTTTGGAATTACCACTATACTGGCCTTGCTGGCTGTGCCAGATATGGTGTCTAGGTCTGCAAAAAGGCATAAAAGGGCCAGTAGTGTAGAACTTAGGATAGAAGTGAATGTTTTTATAAAAGTTAGTTGTAAAGCCATCAGGGCCCGGGTCCATATGCCGCTTTAGAGATTTGTCAGCTGCATCGCGGTTTTTGGTCATAACATCGGAGCTAAAAGCCATCTTCTATTGGTCAGTGATAGTAGGTTGGGGTGTATTTCTTACATTAGCCTTACAGTTCTCCATAGGCCTTGGCCAAAATTTAGTTCCGCTTGCGGAAATTGCGATAATTTGGCATTTTCTCGTTCCGCGGAAAGCGCGAAAATGTCAAAATTTCCGCAATCTGCATCTTACCGGTAATTTTTTTCTTGCTCGCTCTGTAAAAAAATACATTCTCGCGTGCGCGTGATCGCCTTACCTGAATCCCCGCGTTCGCCGACAAGTTTTCCCGACCCGGTCGTGTTCTCCACGAGATGTTGGATTGTTGGTAGCCATTTTGCGCTGTCTCGCGACAGTTCGCGCCCGTATTAACGTCATTTGTAGAGCGATCACGTCATTTGTCGCGCGATCACGTCTTTCTTCTCGCGATCATGCACCGCGAGAGTATGAGAAGATTGAGATCTCGAACACGTCATTCTCCACCGCGAGCGAGAGCGTGAGGACACGGGCACGTCTAATCAAATGAGAAAAGGAGAAAGAGACCCCGAACACGTCATATCCAACGCGACAGGGAGCAAGAGAACGTGATCAAGTCATTTTGGACACGACATCGACATCCGGGGGAAGTAATGTGAAGCTCGAGAATTCGAAGAAGAATATCAGCTCTAGCAGCATGAAACCTTCTGCAAATTATGATTTTGGATGAAAACAACTCCTCAGATTGACATTTGGCTGTCCTTTTTTGTGCAAGTAGTCCTTGTTTTAAAAGGTGGGGAGAGGGAGGAAGTGCCACAGAATCTCCAACTTCCTGTTCCTGTCCAGCAGGCTCCTCCCAGAGCTTTGTCCATCTCCTGCTCATTCTGCATTTGGATTTGGAGCTGGAAAGATCACTCTCTTTGTCTGCTGCATCATTGCATTTGGATTTGAGGATTTTTTAATTGGATATTTTACAAGTAAGTGGTTGTTGTGTCTGTTTGATCGGGGGCATTGCAGTTGTTGTAACTACAATTTATTTTTGGTAACTATCATCATTCATTTTTAAAAAAATGTTGTGGGTAGTAGTAGTCAGTAGTAGGCCCGAGCTAGTCATGGCCTCATGGGTGTGTGCATGATGAAGCAACTGTTCTTTTGGTGTTTTTTGAATGTATTTCGATTTCAAGCATCATTTAAGGACTGGATGGCATTGGAATTAGTTGGGAAATGTGTTTTTTTGGGGTGGGCTTTCTGATGTTGGGCCTGGCCATGTGGCTGGTGGCCATTTGAATCCTAGGCCTGAAAGCTTTCCTGGCCTTGTCTGCCAACAGGCCTGCTTTCATCCAGTAGGATCAGAGCAGGTAGCCACAGCTTTATTAATCAAGTGTTTTCTGTTGAATTTAGACATCATTTAGGGCATGGATGGCATTGGATTGAGTGGGGGGAAGTGTTTTTTTTGGGGTGGGCTTTCTGATGTTGTTGGGCCTGGCCATGTGGCTGGTGGCCATTTTGAAGCCTAGGCCTGCAAGCTTGCCTGGCCTTGTCTGCCAACAGGCCTGCTTTCATCCAGTAGGATCAGAGCAGGTAGCCACAGCTTTATTAATCAAGTGTTTTCTGTGTGGTCTGTTGAATTTAGACATCATTTAGGGCATAGATGGCATTGGATTGAGTTGGGGAAGTGTATTTTTTGGAGTGGGCTTTCTGATGTTGTTGGGCCTGGCCATGTGGCTGGTGGCCATTGTGAAGCCTAGGCCTGCAAGCTTGCCTGGCCTTTTCTGCCAACAGGCCTGCTTTCATCCAGTAGGATCAGAGCAGGTAGCCACAGCTTTATTAATCAAGTGTTTTCTGTGTGGTCTGTTGAATTTAGACATCATTTAGGGCATGGATGGCATTGGATTGAGTTGGGGAAGTGTGTTTTCTTGGGGTGGGCTTTCTGATGTTGTTTGGCCTGGCCATGAGGCTGGTGGCCATTTTGAAGCCTAGGCCTGCAAGTTTGCCTGGCCTTGTCTGCCAACAGGCCTGCTTTCATCCAGTAGGATCAGAGCAGGAAGCCACAGCTTTATTAATCAAGTGTTTTGTTTTGTGTGGTCTGTTGAATTTAGACATCATTTAGGGCATGGATGGCATTGGATTGAGTTGGGGAAGTGTGTTTTTTTGTGGTGGGCTTTCTGATGTTGTTGGGCCTGCCGATGTGGCTGGTGGCCATTTTGAAGCCTAGGCCTGCAAGCTTGCCTGGCCTTGTCTGCCAACAGACCTGCTTTCAACCAGTAGGATCAGAGCAGGTAGCCACAGCTTTATTAATCAAGTGTTTTCTGTGTGGTCTGTTGAATTTACACATCATTTAGGGCATGGATGGCTTTGGATTGAGTTGGGGAAGTGTGTTTTTTTGGGGTGGGCTTTCTGATGTTGGTTGTCTTAAAGACATGCTTTTGTTATGTGTGTCTGGTGTGTGTTGGTGTGCAATGCATGCACCCTGCAGCAGACCTTTTTGGGGCCTGTGAATGTTCGTATTTGCATTTTGTTGCATTAAAAAGGCAGAGCAGTGTGCTTTAGCATGCATCCTTTACCTGGCTTTTATAAGCCTTTTGTCAGCTCCTGGTGTTTCCCAGGCCCCCTGCTTGTTTGTGATTTGTGAGTGTCCATGTGGCTGGTGGCCTTCTTTGTGTTGGGAGTTATTACTGTCCTGCTTTTGCCATATAGGCCTGCATGGTTTTCCTATTGGCTTACTGCTTCCATCCATCCACCCCCTTTGCCAGCAGCAGCTCCATGGATGCTTAGATGCTCAAATAATTTAATGGCAAATAGGGTCCACCCCATTTCCATTACATTTTTATTTTGGTGGTTCTTATTAACGTTCCTATCCTTTCTGAGAGTGTAGTGTGTGACTGTACACTGTAGTATAACATAGCCCTTGTTGAAAAAAAGTCCTAAATGGCTAGACTATCTTTTGTTTGCACTAGTACAGTACTGAGTAATTGAACCACAACAACAAATGCAACATTTCACTGATGATCTCCTCCTGGCTTATTTGCTTTTAGGTGCACAAAAAGCCAGAGGAGGAGGTGTCATCAGCATCACCCGGCTACCCGTTGTACTGCCAGCCAGACAGAAGTCCTGCTGCGCATCACGTCCACGTGTGACCAGAACTTGTTGTACATCTGCATCCTACCTGACATCTGAAGAAGATGGCCCCAAAGAAAGGTACCAGGTCCAGTACCAAGAAAGTTGCCGGTGAGAAGAAGGAACAGAAAAAGGAAGTGCCATTAACCACGACTGGTGGTGTGCCGGCCAATGTTTTTTTTGGCACCAAAAAAGTTACGCCTGCAGCAGCGTTGTCCGGGAACCAAGCTGGGAGCAGCACCTCAGCACCAGCGGTCCAACCCCACCAACCTAAGCCCAAGGGCTTTAGTGTTGCAGAGGTAGCCAGTCTACTAACGAGCAGCGATGTTGAAATATCATTTTCGCAAAGTAGTACACAATCAACGCAGGCGCAAACTCAGCAGATAAGTGTGCTGCCGCAACAAGAACAGCAGCGGCCGCAACAAGAACAGCAGCAGCCGCAACAAGAACAGCAGCGGCCGCAACAAGAACAGCAGCGGCAGCAACAAGAACAGCAGCAGCCTCAACAAGAACAGCAGCAGCCGCATCCTACATCCAGCTCAACCATCTCAGTAGGTAGTGGTAGTAAAAGTCACAGTCTAGGTGCACAGGGTCACATTCCAAGCACACCCTCCAGTTCATCTGGTATTGAAAGTGGCACATCCAGCAGTGACAGAAAGTTCTCCGCCACAGTTTGGGACTTCTTTTCTGTTAGCACCAAGGAGGAGAACGTTGCTATATGCTCAATTTGTCGGCAAGGTGTTCGGCGGGGTAAGCTTGGTACAAACTATGTTACCGGAGGCCAAGCAAGTCATCTCAGAATACACCACACTAACATGTGGGAGAATCACCTACTTCAGTTAAGAGAAAGTAGAAAAACTCAACCCATTGAAGTTGGTCAGGAAGAATCAGGGAGTGATATTATTGCGGTGGAAGGTGAAGAAGAGGGAGGCATTTCTAGCCCTGTCCCCAGTAGTGCAGTGGTACCGCCCACATCCTCCTCAGTAACATCCGAGTGGCACCGCAGTAAGAGCCATACTCAGAGTCAGGCTGAGACACCAAGGCGACCGAGTACCGCAATGAGACAAACTGTGTCATTGAGCCTAAGTGGGTTCATGAAAACAGCACCACAAAGGAAAGTAATCCAGCCTACCATTGAGAGCATGCTTAGGTTGGAGGGGCAGTTCCAACGCAACCACCCAACGGCACGGTTGTACAATGCGAAGCTGGCTAAAATGTTAGCGCTGGACCTTCTTCCTTTTTCATTTGTGGAAGGGGTGGGTTTCCTTGAATTTGTGTCAGCCATCTGCCCTAAATGGAAGGTTCCCAGCCGGTCCTATTTCGAAAGAATTGCTGTTCCGGCACTACATCATGATGTGCTGGAATTGGTTGGACAAGCTTTGCAGCAGAGTGCTGTTCACAATATCCACCTGACAACAGACATGTGGACCAGTTGCCAAGCCACAGATTACATGTGCATCACTGCACACTGGGTCTCTTTTGTGGGGGTTAGAGATAAGCTATCTGCACGAGGTGCTGTTGACACAGCTGCGATTTTTAAAGGTACTCGGAAACATGCAACTGTAGTCATGTTCTCCATGGAGAAATCTCATACGGCTGTAAACATTTTGCAAAAGTTTCGCAGCAAGGTTTTTGAATGGCTGCGCCCAAAATGGCTTAGTATTGGTTTTGTTGCCACAGACAATGGCAGTAATGTACTTAAGGCCATGGATCTTGGTTCCTATTTAAGGGTTCCCTGTTTGGCGCACTGCATAAACATTATAGTTCAAGACTTTCTGAAAAAAGAACCCATAGTAAGCAACTTACTGGCCATCTGCCGAAGAATATGCACTCATTTCAGCCATTCTTTTAAAGCTCGGAAGCAGCTGAGGATCATGCAACGTGAAAATAGGATGCCAGTCAAGCCACTCATCCAGGAGGTGGCAACACGTTGGAACTCAACGTATTACATGCTTGATCGTCTGTATGAGCAGTACAGGTCACTCCATGAATATGTCTGGAAAAGAGGGGATGCTGCTGTTAAAGGCATGAACCTTGAGATGGGGCAATGGAGCCTAATTAAATGCCTGACTGAGATGCTTCGTCCTTTTGAGGTCTTCACACGTGAAGTCAGCAAGGAGGACTGTACAATGGGCCAAGCTATCCCATTATTGCAAATGCTAGAGCATCAGCTGAAGAAGGTTTCTGAATCATACAAAGGTGTAGAGAACAAAAAGGGAAGCCTGTGACTTGGTGGAGACCTTAGCCCGTCGCTTAGCTGAAAATACAAGGATAGAAAATAAAATTTTGTCACAAGAACATTACATTTGTGCCACAATTCTGGATCCACGTGTAAAATTTGGACTGAAGACATTCTTTGCTTTTTCAGAGATTGATGTTGCCCGCTACAAAACTTGTATAGCTGAGGCAGCCAGTAAGTTGGAAAACGAACGGCTGCTAATTAAAAGCTCTTAATATCAACCCACAAGAAGTACTGCAGCAGGGCATGCAGGATCAAGTGCAACTTTGTTGGCTGATGGTAGTGTGTTTGGATCACAACACTCACCATCACTATTGACAACAGCAACAATAACTGGATCATTAGTCCCAGTAGAATCGTTAGACGATTGGTATGTACAGTTAGGCATTAATAAGCACAGTGCTGATGCACAGAGAAAAGAGCCCGAAAGCTTACCAGCAGCACCCTTGAGCATTGAGCGGATGGTCCAGGCCTATCTGGATGACCCAACAGAGGTGTACATTGATCAAAACCCATTGCAGTATTGGTATAGGAAAAGGTCTGAATGGCCACTGCTCAGCAGGCTGGCGATAAGCTATCTGGCTTGCCCTGTCACAAGTGTCTCTTCCGAACGTGTTTTCAGTGCTGCTGGTTCCATTGTAACATTGAGAAAGACCAGTCTCACGCCCAAAAACGTGGAGAGGTTAACAATGACCAAAATTAATCAGCACTTCATACCACCGAATTACACAATACATGAATCAATGGGGGAAGATGAGGACAGCGGCTCAGGTGACGGAAGTAGTGTGTCACATGATTACCTACTACTGGCTGACCCCCCAGAGTTTGAGGACGAGCTATATTTCCCTGACAATTAGGCTTGCACTTACTGTCTTCCTCCCTTTTTTCCTCCTTTATTTGTGTGTCTGTCGTTCCGGTTACAACCTTGTGAATCACAACAAATCCATTACCACAGTCTTCTACTCTTCTTATTTAATATACAAGTTTCAGGTGTCTGCAATTTGCTGTACAGTCCTCCAAATCCAGCTCCTCCGCTCCATCATACTGAATCTCCCGCCCAAATCCATTGCCCTCATGAATGATGATTGGATGATGGTAAATAGAAGAAAATATTAAAACTTTCCTATTCCCGCCAAAATAAGTGGAGCATGAATCAGATGACTACTATAGCTATCCTCCTTTCAGAGCCGAGAGAGACTGCCCATTAACTGAAAATAAGATGGAACAGGTAATGATTGATGCCATGCATTGGACGCAGAGTCGCAGACTGAGTGATTTTGTTGTGTTTGTTGTGCATGAAGTTATGTAATTGTGCACTAATCATCTTTCTACAGTACACACTAAACTTAACTCAAGGTGAATTTTCCCCTTCTTGCAAATAAGAAATTTGTACTTCTCCTGCTGCTTGGTGATACATTGCTTTTAATTCAATACAGGAAGGGGACTCACTCAATCTGCGCAATGAGTATGATTGACACAACAGCACCGTCCATGATGATGATGGCAAAATAGACGGCCCGTTAACTTAAGATGAGAAGGAACAGGTAATGACAATTAATGGCATGCATTGGACACCTGACTCTGAGCGATTGGTGTTTGTGTTTTCGTTGTTTGTTTGTTGTGCACAAAGTGAAGACAAAGTGTACTAGTAATTTATCTTTCTGTACACACTAAAGAGTGACTCAAGTCAATAATATTTCTACTCTTGTTGTGTAATAACAATTTTACTTCTACTGCAGGCCGATCTTCACAGTCAGTCAGTACAAGTATCGGAGATGATGATTGATGGAATAATAACAAGTCAGGAGGACGTTTCATGAGTGCCACAAAACCAAAAAGCCTAAAGGTAAACACGTCAACAACAACCACAGCAGACCCAAATGTCTGTGTAGAAGTGGAGTCGAGTGTAGCGGTGGGATGACTGCGGTGCATTGATTTACTAACTTAAACTGTAAAATGCTATGTTTGGAATGGATAATGTGCTTTGCCTTTGTCCAACTCTTAAAAAAAAAAAAAAGCACTCTAAAGTCTAAACGTAGGATGTGCTACTGCTAAGCAACGTGCCGTCAGGCCTGTCACTGTGGGCCTGCTCTCTCCTGTTATTGTTGAAGGTCAATGCTGGAAAAACACTAGAGTAGAGATGATGCATACATGCCACCTCGGAAAGTGTTCTTGTTGCACTACACCATAACTTGTGCATTTGTTTCAACTTTGTTTCTCAATATCCCCTTTGTTTTTCCATCTACAATTACAGGCCGGGCTTGCCCTATACTTGGGAAAACATTACAATGCACACTTACCTTACCAATAAATCGATTTTTTTTTCCAGCCGGGCAGTGGCGAGTGGCGACACCCAAGATTGATGGACGAGAGGACCAAGAGGAATGTCGAGATGCAAATCCAGTCCACATTTTTTACCAGGATAACACAGCAACAGTATCAACTTTTATCTTCTTTTAAATAATTTGAATCATTTTTTTGTCTACAATCTTTACAACAGTGTGTTCTTGTCATTATTAGGTTTGCTCTCTGTTTACGATTCTTCCCTACCAATATTTAAAATTTCTTTTTGCTATCTGTAAAAGTATTAAGGCCGGAACAACAGAACAAGAAGTGTATGTAATCCGGGTCTCTCATCATCATGCATGCATTTCCTTTTTCTCCCTTAACATATAGATATGGTAGTCTTCAAAGATTGTCGTTTGTTTGTCCATGCATACTGTTTTTCAATGTCAAACCTTTCCCAAAATCCCCTTCCCATCCATTCAACAAACCCTAACCCTCTTCCCCCGGGCTGTGTGACTTATTGTCGAGGTGTGACTAAATTAAATGTACACCAATACTTAATCACACACTTGCTGGGGCGGATGTGGCGAAAGCAATAGTACTTCAATTTCAAGGCAGAGCGATGATCTTCTTCTGCTTGCCCACCTATGAGTAGGATATTTTAAAGGTTATTTTATTTAACAAAGGAACATATACCTCAGCATTAATTCCCGGCATTGATTAGATTTGTTTGTTGTTATTCCTCATACACAGCACTAACTGCTAGGCTGTAGGCCTAGTCAAGTGGCTCGACACAACTATAGTTTGTAACTCTGTCTAGTAGGCTATCCCAACCACCATTATGTTTTGTTGTAAAATATTTTAGCATATATTGTTGCTCGGTAAGTTCTGTACTGTACTTCATTCTACTACTCCTCTAACAGTCTCTCAAAGGCGATTGACTGTCTCCTTTTCTTTTTTTTGCAAATGCTGCTGCCCTGCCAGTGTCTACTACTACTACTGTACTACCACCACCACCCCAATCATGGCATGTTAGAAAAAGGAAACCATCTTCATCATGCAGCCATTGCTGTGCCTAAGTTAAACATCAAGCACAGGTAAGAGAGAAGTTTGGGGGAGGCAGAATTAATAATGGACATGTTTTCAATGAATTCAATTTCACACACCCCTTTGTGTCCAGATAAAGAATGCATAGACTAGAGGAGAGACTGAAAGTACTAGTAGGACAAGTCAATCAGTGAGGGGTGTCGCATCTATCTGTTTGTGTCTTACACAGTCAGCCAATTATTTAAATCAAACACTGGCTATGGGCGGCCCTGCACCAGCAAGGAAACAGTGTGATGTAAAACAGTAACCCCAACTACAAAACATTAACAACATTGCATGTGACGTAGAAAAATATATTTAATTTACCCTAACAAAAATATCCTAAAAACCCCTCAAAAGCTGACCCACCCCCCACCCTAACCCCAACCAATGTCCGTAGGAAAGTCCAGGAGAAAATAGTAGTCCGAAAAGCAAAAACCCAACGCCCGAAACAGTTGTTCCCACCCACCCAAACAAGAATTAAAAAAGGGGCAGAAGACAGGGACTAAGGTGTGGGGCGGGATTGAAGGAGGACACGCATCTGCGCCTCTAAACGGGCGACACGGCGTCGGAGGGCGTGGCAGTTGCAGTCACAGTGGGGGGCACCAGAGATGGCATTGCGGTGGCGGCGGGCAGCCACCAGATGGTGGCGTCGTACCGCTGGAGGGCAGTGGCTGGGGCCCGGGAACTGGAGGAGGCTTCAAGTGCTGCTGCAGTCTCCTCCTCCTCCTCTGCCAAGACCACCAGCCGCCAGTATTCATGCTGGATTGCCTCCAGCTTCCGGCGCCGTGCCTCGGTGGCCAACTCCTTACGATTGACTTTCGGAGTAGCTGTGTATCAAAAAGAAAAAAACAAGACAATTGTAAAATATACTCTTAGAAAAACAGTAAGACAAGTTAATTATTTATACACATAGTGGCATGGTAGAGTAGAGTAGCACTATAAAGCACAGTAGTACATAACATTTTAAATCTCGCCCCTCCTTCTTCCTTCCACCCGTCTTTAACTTTTTAGTTGAACAGTGCACCAGGTGCTCTTCTCCATAAAACTTTCAAAGTGGAGATAGATGAGGCCATTGGTTACTCAATACTCCTATGCCAATTAAAGGGATTCTAGTCTTCTAGTTAACTCTTCAAACGTTCACAACAACTCATACTTACTTTGGACATCGGATGGCGGGCGGACTTGGTCCGCCTGCCATCCTCACGCTAAAAAGGATGGGGGTCCCGTGGGGACAATTAGGAGGATGCGCACGGCACAGTGACAGGCGCATCCTGTTTTTTTTACATTCTGGTTGGCGGTGCCGAAAGCAATGCTAAAAATACATGTTGTGCTGCTTTTCCAAGCACAACATGACAGGCCCCGCGCGGAGCCTGTCATGTTTTGCTTTGAAAGGCAGGGGGGTACCATAGCATAGGTACCCTCAATGGGGGCCCCCAAGCATACTCTGCAATGTCTGCATGCCTTTCCGTGGCAGACGGCAATGCCGCCACGCAAAAGCATTCCAAAATGCAGATTATATGGCTCGTGGTGTGTTCAGAGAGACACCACCACCATATTGAACCCTTTTCCGCCTGGTCGACATGTGGGGGGTCTGACTCTTTTCTACAGGGATGGCGGGAGGTTTGCCCCTGCGTTGTCGGCGGTGAATACCGCCGGCCCGGCGGGGGCAATACGCCCGCCATCCTAATGGGGCCCTAAGTCTCAACAGTACAGTATACATACAGTACACCCTTGCAGTGAGTTTACTGTCAACAATAGTTAAGGATTATGAATCTAACTTACCACCACCCGCCACTGGTGCTGCCACTCCCCCTACCGCTCCATCGTCGGTATCTGCATCAACTGCTGCATCCTCTCCCTCCGCGTCGCCTTCGCTCGCCCCAGCAATGGTGGTCGGTAGTGCGCCTAGAAAACATTACACATTTATTAGGCATCATATACGCCTCCCCCTATTGATCAGTAGCAAGATTGAAAAATGAGTTAATACTAACATACATCACTAGTACAAATCAGGTAGTAGTAGAGTAGACACTAATAGTTATATATGGTCCCCCCTAGGGTCTTTCTAGCCTTTGCTTAGTTAGCCCGAGCCATGCAACCATTTTACCTTTGTCTCTTTTATTTTTGCACATGTGACTTTACCTTGCAGCTTTTTGTATAAGACACCTTGGAGCCCACATGACCTGCCTCACACTGCTAATGTCTATGCGCTGCGTACAAGCGGTCAACAAAAACATTAACAAGCCACTTTTTTATGAAGTACTGGTGTACTGTTAGTCCATATTGCTTATCCATAAATGCTACACTTTTTGGCATGGCTGAGAAATGCTTGCAAGTTGCAATATACTAACGCGCACCATTTCATTTTTCGCATTACAGATGGAAGATTCCCTTCTACGAAACAGAGCTTTGCAGAGCTTATACATGATGCAACAACTACCAGTACAAGGTTCTTCTAAGGTGAGGGGTCCCTTCAGAGATCTTCATTTATAAATTTATATAAACTAAATTCCTAGGGGATGGTGGTGCTGCCTGTTCAGTTATCATGATTTAATTCCCAACTGTAAGTAAGTGTAACAATATTTATTGTTTTAATGTTATTGATTTTCCGGTTGGTGCTGCATTATATAATAGAACAATGTACAGAGCTTCTCAATTCATAATAAACATTTTGAACTTACATAGACTTGGTGGTCTGTGGTGTGGATTAACTTACACAAGTGAGCAAATTAAAGGAAGGGTGTGCATGTGCATTGCTTCCACGACTGAGAGGTTGGGTGTGTTATGTTATGTTCTGGGTTGTCTACTTGTTGGGTATCTTGGGGGGAGGGTTCGGAGACTTAATAGTTATGACAAGACAGTACTATAGTCGAGCAGAGGATTGTGGTGGGTTCTGAATTTCTGATTAAGGTGTGTGAGGAAGGTCCAACCTACCATCACCAACATCCTATTTTCTTGTGCAATGGTCTGTATGTGCAAGATCCCTACAACAGTAGTAGTATGTCCTATAGGCTATCATATAAAAATAGTAATAAATCTGGTTGGGCATTTGTTGCTGTGAATTGTTAAAGCCTCAAGATTAACAAAGACTCAAGATCAATAAGACTAGAAGTAGTACAAGAGGACGACCCAAAGGACTGGACTCAATGGCTAGAGCTACTGGTGAATCTGAGTTTTATTACAACCTTTCAAATAAAGAGTGGCACTGGCCAACTGGGCAAGCTTAGCTACCACAGTACAGACAGATTGATAGTAGTAGTAGTACAGAGAGTCATCATAGCAGAGTCAGGGATAACAAGATTTTTTGAAACCGTACAGATCGAAGGATAATTGTTGGTAAAAAATAGCATTGGGAAACTGAAACAATAGTTTGTGAAAAATATGGTGCAGTAAAAGTTATGGAATAAGAAATATTATTAAAAACAAGAAGACTTACTGGGGCCAGCAGAGGAGCCCTCGTTGGTGTCCTCCTGGTGGTGGTGTTCTGACTGTTGTCCCGCCGACTGCCCACTCCCTGTCTGTCTGCCCCTGGGTGCTGATGAACAGGAAAGATATAAGAAAGAGACAAACATTGATGGATGGTGTCAAACAAATACAATATTTTAAAGAACGGTCAAAAAACACTTATGTAAACAACAATTGCAATAACTAAATTGACCGATCTCATCTGGTCAACAAGTAGTATCGGGGATTCGCGGATCGACTACTTAAGTTACTATTTATCAACAGTAATCCAGTCTTCCATTCTGATTCCAGAGGGGAACAACCTTTACAACGCGGTTAGTACAACGCGTGCCGTTACATCGCATTCGTTACAACGAACGCGATGTAACCACGCTATGCCATTACAACGCAAGTCTTTACAACGACTTGCGCTAGATGGCGTGCTAACATTACAAATAGTGTAGTTTACTATCCCAACACCTTCCCTACTGTTAAGTGGACTGGAGTTGGAATAGTAAATTACACTTTTCTAATGTTAGCACGCCATCTAGTGCAAGTCGAGGTAAAGACTTGCGTTGTAATGGCATAGCGTGGTTACATCCGTTCGTTGTAACGAATGCGATGTAATGGCACGCGTTGTAAACACTCGCGTTGTAACATCATACATCCGATTCCAGAATACTAAGTTACAACTAAGCCTAAGTACGACGTCCCACCCGACCTAGCCCACCTATTCCAGGCATGCCAATTGTACATGCATTTCCATTCCTCAACAATGCATATGGTCAAATGGAGGACACATGACTACATTTTTTGTATACACCAAATTTTGGGTTGATTGATTGATTGATGCTGATGTTCTGCTAGTGCTAAGCCAATTACCACCACTCATTGAACAAATTAGAAAAGGTTCTAATAAAGACTGGCATACTAGCAGCACGTCACGTAACTGAGGGGGCATCACGCATACCACTCACAAATTAGAAACTCATACAAAGTACCTAAACCTAAGTATCAATCCGCCCCTATCTCTTAGTGACAGGACAAAGTAAGGAGTGGACTAGAGTCACTGTAGCATTACGTAACTTAATTTCTCTAAAATAAACTCTTACAGAATCACGCTAAGCGAGCGCAAACGCAAAGTTGCAAGCAAGTAAGATTAGTAGTAGCGCAGAGGAGCACCTGAGTCATAATCACAGAAGACTTTTAAACGTAATTAACCTGGAATGTAAGCAGCAACATTCTAGCTGGTTGGAAGAAAAAAAAGATATTTGCAATATATAACACAGAGCAGAAGAACAGGCACAAAGTAGTAATAATTAAATAGTTACTCACCAAGACCCAGGACCTCCACTCCTAGCAGGTCCAGCAGGTCCTGCTCACGGTCCAGGATGTCGGACCACCGGCGTGTCAACTGCGTCTGGGTGCGCCGGACCCCAGAGCAGGGCAACACTGCCCAGCGCACCTTCCCCCTCCGCTGTCGACGCTCCCGGAGGCCGTACCCGGACCCAGGCCTGCCACCTGCTGCCAGGGTTGAGGGGAGGTGGCGCTGCACAAAGAAAATGAGTGCAGCCAACTCCACCTCCCCAAATAAGGCCCATGCCTGCACCCCTTGTGGGCGCCGCCTTCCGCAAGGAAGGCGGTCGCGGCTCTGGCTGCGACGACGAGCCCTACCCTTTGACATGGTTCTGGGACGGGGCGGGAAAGAAAAGGTAATAAAATTAAAGAAGTAAAGGAAATAAATAGCAGGCAATAGAAAGAGTGAAAATGTAGCTAAAAAACAAAAACAAAGTAGACAAAAACAAAAAATATAGAAGCAGGAAAATAGTTAGAGAAATAATAAATAAGAAAGATAAAAAAAAAGTGGCTTCAAACAAAGGATTGAAAAGATGCAGGGAGGATTCAAAATCAGGCCCCAGAACCATGCAATAGAGTGAAAAACAAGATGGCCGCGCCCATTGCGACCACGTGCGCAAGTTCGCGCAATATTTTCTCCCCGGGCAAGCAAAAAGCAACGCGATCAAGTATAAGCGTTCGCGAACAGGAAATATCTACCGCGAACGGGCACGAACATGCATTGCGCGACCCGGAAAACAGGAAGTAAGCATTGCGAGAGGGCGGGACAAGTTAAAACAAGATGGCCGCGCCCGTGAGCAACCGCATGTGTAAGTTGGCGAGCCGCGATCACGCAAAAAATACCGCAGACAGGCGGGAAAAAAAACACCATATCATGACACAGTAAACAATCCACCTAACCGCTAAGAACCTCATAATACCTCCTAGATTCAATCTCTTTTTGTAAATCTGCCCTTAACCCAGTATAGCAGTCTGCAGTCTTTCGAATCAGTTTATGCTATGCAAATAGCAAAAATGTTCCTATGTGTTTCCATATGTACAAGAAACGTAGCATGGCAGGTCTCCTTGAATGATGGAGTGAAAACCATGGAATGATCCGGACTAATGGTATTAAAACAAACCCACCATTTCAGAACACTCCTAAACCTGGAGGTATTGCTGTTGCCATTTGGCTAATCACTTCTCAGTTTGTTACACATTGAACGAAAAATATTCCCTGTTACCCACCTGGACATTACACTTACATTAAAAAAAGAACTGGCCTCCATAGTACCTGTTAGATCTGGGGGTCTCTAGTTGGCAGGGTAGGTACCACTGTCCAAGTAGGGACCCTTGCTTCTAGTCAGGGAAGGGGGGATACACTGTTAAGATAACCCCTGCTCACCCTGTAGGTAGCTTGGCCTGAGCAGTCTAGGCTATCAAAGGCAATGTGTAAAGTATTTGTACCAACACTCACAGTAGCACAGTGAAAACACCACAGATTTACTCCACACCAGTTTTAGAAAAATAATGTATCTTTACTAAAAACTTCACAAGACCAAATATTACAGACAAACCAACATATAATTCAACAAGGTTACTTTAAGGATAGTTCAAGAGTTTGCAGAAAGTACTCCAGGATGTCAAAGTCAGTGTCCTGCACAATGCGGCTCTCAATGCACAAAATGCGACACTTTCGTGCCCAACAGTACCTGTAGTTGCGATAAGGTTCCCAAAAGCTATAACAAGGAAGATGGCAAAGGCGATGCGATGCTCCTGAGATCCTGGGGAGGCTTTGCAGCAGCCCTGCTTCACGCAGCAGAGGTGGATGCGCCGGCTCCGATCTGTAGGGGGAGGATGCGATACCTTTGGCTTTCGTTGCGTAGGTTTCTTAGGGGGAAGCTTCACGCACAGGTTCGATGCGACACTCTTCGATGTGGTGCGATGCGTGGCGCAGTGTTGCCTTCCGGCGCCGCAACTCTCGATGCGCCACGGAACGGGACTCTGCGTCGACGCACGCAGCGATTGGAGACTTTTCACGCACCGGCAGTGGTGCGGCCCGCAAACTGGTTCTGCGACAACCCTCGCAATGGCAGGAAGCTTCACGCTTCGGGACGATGCTCGACGCACTCGGCGATGCGGAGACCCTGCGTGTTGCGATGGTGCCGCGATGAAATTTTCCACGCACTCTCGTCTTGCGACACGCAATCGGATGATGCGTTGGGTACCAGTCACTCTTGTTCACGCTTCTGCTTCCCAGCTCCCTCAACACAGCAAAAACGACCTCCTGAAGCCCCAAGACTGGGCAAGCACTCCAAGGCAGGTCAGAACTCTCTCAGCAGAGTTCCAGGGGAGCTGGTGGTGAAGTCCTTTTGTTCCTGGGACTTCTTAACAGGGAGCCAGCTCTTCTCAGGCCCTTGGAGATCAGAATCAAAAGAAGGGGACACAGCAAAGTCCTTCCCCTCTCCTTGGCAGCAAAGCAAAACAGCAAGCAGGCAGTCTTCTCCTCTTCAGTTTCTTCCAGCTTTCTCCTTGGCAGAGGTTTCTTCTTAGTTCCAAAGTGATCTAAAGTTTTAGGTGTCTGGGGTCCTCTTCTTATACCCCTCCAAGTCTTTGTCTCTTGTGTTTCAGTGGGGGGATTCCCCTGCTCAAACCGGTTCCTGGGTGTGCTCTGCTCTGGAGCACCTGGTTCCTTTCAGAGTGAGGGGCAGGGTCGTTAGACGCTCAGCAGGAGGTGGAGCCTTCTTTGTGCCAGCAGAGGCAGAGTCCTCAGCCTGGCCAGCAGGGGGTGGAGCCAGCTTTGTGTTTGTCAGGGGCAGCCCTATTCAGACCCAGGCACTACTCCTCCCACCCATCTAAAGCAGATCTCCCTATTCACCCTGCTGCTGACTCATCCAGGCTCCTGGAGCCACCTAGCACATCACCTGACACCAGTCAGCCAACCAGCACACAGGCACACAGGAAGGTTAAACAGGAGAATAGCTACTTTCTAAAAAGTGCTATTCTCACACAGTGAATTTAAAAACCATCTTGCTAAAAAGATGTATAATTAAATTCTGAACACAGAGATACCAAACTTGGATTTTCTATCTTGCCCTTATGGGAAGATAGGCATGTAAACAGCCTTCCCCATTCTATCCTATGGGCAAGATAGCCTCGCAGCAGTGAAAAACGAAAATGGCTGTAATTCACTACCAGGGCATGTTACCCACCTCAGTACATGCCCTACCTTTCAGATACACTGCACCCAGCCCAGGGGGGTACCTAGGGCCACCATAGGGATGCCTGACATGTACAGAAAGGGAAGGATAAGGCCTGGTCAGTGGGTGCACTGGCCAGGTCTACATGGCAGTCCTGGACTGCACATAGGCACTGCAAGCAGGCCTAAGACATCATTTTAGCGCTACTCCTGTGGGTGGCACAATCAGTGCTGCAGCCCACTAGTAGCATTTGAATCACCAGCCCTGGCACACGCAGTGCACTTTACTAGGGGCTAACAGGTGAAACAAATATCCCAATCATGGATAACCAATCAATACAACAATTTACCAAGGGAGCACTTGCACTTTGACACTGATCAGCAGTGGCAAAGTGCCCAAAGCATCTAAACCAGCAAAATCGAAATCCAGCATAGCATCAAAAATACAGGAGGTAGAGGCAAAAAGTCAGGGGTAACCACGCCAAAGATGCCAGGTCTAACAGTACCATTCATGGACAATTTGTAACACCAGTGTGCTGGGGGCCTACAGAGTGGTGCTATGCTGAGACTGAGTTACTGGTTGAGTGGGGTGAATCCCTACTCAAGCAAAAACCACAGTACTTGTCAGGGTGAAGTCACAAGCAAACCCCAAATTAACCTGTGCTTAACACTCTGGTACCTTGGCACAGAGCAGCCAGGCTTATCTTTTTTTTTTTGTTGAAACATTTTTTATTATTTTCCAAATCAACAATGACTGTTCATTACATCACGGGTCCCCGTGTTCATTAAGAGTATCTTCCCTCCCAACCACAACTCGTCCCCTCCCCCCCACCCCCATGTCAGTGCGCCTCTGCCCCCTACTTCTCCCCCGATGTGCCCCCCATCTAAGGAGATCATTTACAGTTGCTCACCCCCTCTCTGCGTAAGCCAATCATCCCTCTTGTCCAGGCCTCCGGGATATGCCTGGGGACCTCCTTCATTCCCATCTCATCTCATTCCCCAGCTCCCCTCGCCTCTTGCTGATCCGAAGTGCTCCCTCCTTCCCCCACCTCAGATATCAGCCCCTGGAGCACAACTACCAACGCTTCCCATGCCCTGGCCGTCGCTAACGCTTTCTCATCGTCCCTCCTCAGTGCCATCTGCACCTGGAGCGTACCCTCCGTCCCCGCCCATCTCACTAGTGCTGCCCTCCACCGCACGTAGCTAGGCCCCCCCCCTGGATTTCCAGTGCAGGGTCTATTCTCTCTTAGCTAATATCAGCCCCAGATCATAGAACCTGCTAGTGACCTTCGTACCGCGGGTGTGGGGAAACCATAGCAACAAGCAAGTCCCCATCTCTGGAGTGATAGAGCGGTCTGTCACCTGATTCACGCAGTCCACTACCTCAGCCCAATAAGCGCCCAACTGCGGACAGGCCCAAAACATGTGGCGAAAATCTGCCCCCTCTCTCCCACACCGAGGGCATGGAGATTGTGTTCCACCAAAGTATTGCAAGACCTTGGCCGGCGTCATATACGCCCTATGTAACGTGAAAAACTGAACTAACTGGAACCGTGCGTTCCGAGTTCCCTTCCAGGCCCTCCGCACCAGCGTGGACCACGTGGTCTCCGGTATCGTATTCCCGAGGTCCGTTTCCCACTTTTCCCGCAGAACGGCCAGAGGTTGCAAGCCCTCCGTCGACAATCTGCGGTATAGGCATGTAATGGCTTTGGTCGTCCCTGCCGCCATCACGACATATTGACAACCCGCCGCGGTCGGGGGTTCCGACAGCCCCATATTCCAATGCTTCTGGATGCTCGCCACCAAAGCCGCATGGAGCAGAAAATCTCCCTGCGGGAGCCCGTAGGCGTCCTGTAAGTCCTGGAAGGGTAATAACACACCGTCCCGGAATAGGTCCCCTACCATCTGTACTCCCAGCTCCTCCCAATTCGCTAGCCCCGACCAATCACCCCCATGTGGGAGCGCTGTACACATCCCAAGGGGGATTTCCGGAGAGTACGGGCGGACTATAGCTGCCCTCCTCTGGCACCTATTCCAGCACTGCCGGAGGGTGCGCTCCTCCAGGGTCAGCTGAGTCAAATCCAGTCGCTGCTGGAGAACCATAAAGGCCAGCACATGAGAGCGGGAGTGTACTCCAAAATCCCATACTACCCCGCAGACCCCGAAGCGCCCTGCCAACATTCCCCTCCAACAAATCTGCCTGGGTATGATAAATGTTAACCCCCAGGTAGCGCAAGCAGCTGCCCTCCCAGCGGATACTTCCCGCCGTCTGCGGTGTCCCGCCGCCCTGCGACAACGGAAACAAACACGTCTTACCCCAATTGACCTTCAGTCCAGACATGCGACCAAACTCCTTCAACAGCATAACGCATCAGTCGCGTCCCTCAAAAACAACAGCAGGTCGTCTGCATACAGGGAGTTGTAGTGGGCGTCCCCCCTCAGGGAGACTCCGGAATAAGCACCCCCCTGTCGGGCGTGAGCGGCCAGCGGTTCAACAGCCAGCGCGAACAACAAGGGTGATAGGGAACAGCCCTGCCTCGTCCCCCTCCGCACATGGTAGGAGGCCGAGATAGTAGTCCCCGTCTTCACCCGGGCCGTGGCCCCGCTATACAGCAAGGCGGTCCAACGTACAAAGTCCTCCCCCAAGCCGAACTCCCGCAGCACTCGATACAAATATGGCCACTCCACACTATCGAAGGCCTTTTCTAAATCGACCGACAATGTGCAGGCCTCCGGGTAATCATCCCGGTCCAGTTCCATCACCCGCAGCAACCGTCGAATGGAGGTGGCTGTGCCGCGCCGAGGAATGAAGCCCGCCTGATCCGGGTGGATCAAGGCAGTCATGTGGGTCAAGAGGCGCAACGCCAAAATTCTACTCAGAATCTTGTAGTCCACCGTCAGCATAGAGAGCGGGCGGTATGCTGTGCGCGCACCCGCTTCCCCACCGGGTTTCAGTAAGGGTATCACGATCGCCTCCCGAGCAGAGGCGGGCAACTGCCCCAACCCCCATGCCTCGCTATACAGGGCCTGCAGCTGCTGTGCCAACAGATCTGGGTAGGCCGCATAAAACTCGACAGGCAAGCCATCCGCTCCCGGGGTCTTTCGATGAGCCATATGCCTAATTGCCACTCGGATTTCGCTCAGCGAAATCGCGCCCCCAAGGCCCTTGCCAGCGTCCGGGTCCAGTCGAGGCAGGCGGGCTGCCAACAGAAAATCAACAAGGCCCTCCGGTTCCCGCTCCATAGTACTATCATATAACCCAGCATAATAGCTGACGAACCGCGTATTTATCCCCACCTGGGAATAGACCGGGACCCCCCCTTCCTCTACCAGAGTGAGTATAGGGTCACCGTGCGCCGTCGGGTTCGCCAACCACGCCAGGAGGGATCCCACCTTATCCCTTTCCGCATGCGCTCGCACCAGATAAGCTCTATGATCGTAACAACGAAGCTGTTCCATGCAGACCGCCACACGCTCCCGCGCCTCTACAACCCCAGCTACCTCCCCGTCCCCTTCATGATGCGCCCGCTCCACCTCCCGCAACTGTGCCTCCGCTCCGTCCACCCCTTTTAATAAGGCCCTCCGCACCCCGGCCGTGGATGATATGCAAGACCCCGGACGACCGCCTTAAACGCATCCCATTCCGTCGCTCGGTTCGCAGCAGCCAGGCTTATCTTAGAGGCAATGTGTAAGCATTTCTGCAGCACTTTAAACAGTAATAAGTTTAAACATTACACAAGAAAAATGTTATATATAATTTATGAACAAAATGACAATTTTAGAGAATTGCAAGAACAGGAGTAATGCAGTTTTAAAGATTTAAGTGGATCAAAAAGCACGAAGCACCAAATGTGGTCATCTGGTCACGCCATACTGGGACAAAGCCACAAGTTCAGGCTGACTGCGATGGAACTCAGGCCGGCTAAAGGGACAAATTTGTTCCCGCTGGAAAAAAGTACCTTAAATTTTGTTTGTAGAGCTTTGAAAAATCCTGTGTCGAGGGCACCTTGCGTAGCTGAGGTGATGCAAGGTCTTCAAATGAAAATTCTGATGCACAGAGGGGGTTTCAAGAGGCTGTGAGACTGCATTGCGAGATACTGCATCGTAGTCGAGGATGCTGTCAATGAGGGGCTTGCACGGGAAATTCCTGCATTGAGGACGCGCTGTGCACTGACTGGTTCCGACAACGCAGGGCTTGTGATGCACAGTCTTGCGCTATTGTCGAGGATGCCATCAGCAAGGGGATTACAATGTGACAGCCTAAGTCGAGTATGCATTGCTCAGCAGTGGCTCTGATGAGGCTGCGGGCTGTGATGCGAAATCCGGGGTAGTAGATGCGTTGCACAGCGGTTCTGATGTGGAGTTTTGTAAGGCTGCCAGAACCCCTTCAGGCCCCCTTCCAAGCCCGAGGACTGGGGTGGGGCCACTAGGGAGGGTATGACTATCAGCAGACAGAGTACAGGTGCTGGGTTGGAGCCTTCTTTCCCTGAGGCTCTGGTCAGGAGGCCAAGCATCTGGTCCATGGAGTCACTCAAGTGGTCCTGGGTTCAAGATACAGGTGCAGTCCTTCACTTAGGCAGCAGGACAACAGAGTAGCAGTTCATCTAGCAGAGCAGTACAGCAGTCCTTCTGAGCATTCCAAAGGTCCAGAGGTGTACTTGAGAGTTGGGTCTGAAGGTCTCATATTTATACATGGTGCCTATTTTAAAGTAAGTTCTGGTGAGCTCTACTCCAGAGATGCTTGGAATTTCCTGCCTCGCTGCCCTGGTTTTATACAGGCCTGGGCATAGTTTGCGGAGTTTCACAGAGCAGAACTCTGCAAAGTAGCAAAAAATCTCAGTGGAGTTCCACAAGTGGCGGAGTCCAGTGCAAACTGCCATTTGCGCTGGTTTTCCTGCGGCTTGGGTAGAAATTCTACCCATGCATCAGCTCGTGAACTTACTGCATGAGCGGGGAAAAACTCTGCTGCTCTAAGCAGAGCAGAGTCTTCTGCACTCTGTGAGCTCCACGGAGCGCGGAGTGCAGAAAACCCCACAAACTCTGCAAACAGAGCGGAGTTCACCACACAGGGCTTGTTTTCAATTGTCTGGGGTCACAATAGACTAGTGTCAAACCCTTTGTGAGCGTTTTCATGCAGAGCCTCTGTAATATGCAAGTATGGCAGGTGACAGGTCTTCCCCTCATCAAGTCAGAGATGGCCCACCCTCCAATACCTGTGGCCTCTTTGTTTCACTGTCTGGGAACAGCACACAAAGACCAACTGCCAGATATCTTTAGTCATGTGACCCAATATACAGGCTGCAGGAACCAAATGGTTAGGACAAGAAAATGGCAACTTTCTAAAGGGGACATTTTCAGAATTGTGAATTAAAATCCAACTTCACCATTAAAGAGAGCTTTAATTTACAATTCTTTGGACAGCAAACTCGACATTCCCACCTGCTGCCAATTGAAAAGTTGTCACTTAATAAATGTAATAAGTTAACCCAACGTTATCCTATGGGAGAGGTAGGCCTCGAAGTAGTGAAAAGTGACTTTGGGAGTTTTTCACTACCATGACATGTAAAACCTATAAGTACATGTTCAACTTTTTAAATAAAATGCACCCTGCCATCTGGGCTGTTTAAGACCAAACATATATATAACGAAAAGGGGGGTTTGGGTCTGGCAAGAGGCTTATCTTACCAGGTTGAAATAGCACTTTAAAACTGCACACACAGGCAGACGTGGCTGGCCTGAGACATGTTTAAAGTTCTACTTAAATGGGTGGCACAATAAATGTTGCAAGTCCACCAGCAGTGTTTAATTTACAGGCCTATGTTACAGGTGGTCCCAATTTCCTAAGGACTTGCAAGGAAATTAAATGTGCCATTTGGGTGTAAACCAATGTTAGAAAACACAAAAGAAGGGGTGACTACATGGCGGATGAAGGCGAGCAGCTTTTGGAGGAGCACCAGCCTTGGAGTAAGTGTGACTATAGGGGGTCTCTCCTTGCCCGCCACCAATTCTAATTTGAAATAGGGGTAAACCCATAATCCCATTACTTATTAGAGAAAATTCCTTAACACTAAAGATTCAATTTTTTTTATACTCTCGTATCTCAACTGGAGGTGAGAGGATCAACACACTGGGACAGGTAGAGTCTTGAGGAAGGCCGGCGTGACCCTACACAGTGGGCCACACACACATGGCCGAAACATGTCGACCACTTGGCAGTAAAGGAGGGGTGTTAGGAGCACATAGCATCTCCCAGGCACCACCATCCTTCAAGTTTTTAACCTGTGGCCAGAGGGTCCAGGAATAAAAGTCTTAGTCAAGGCGACACTTCCGAGCTAGTTTTAACTCACTTATCACTGCACTTTCACTACCGTCGTTCCCAGCCACTGTGACATAAATTGTCTCTCATTGTGTTGTATTGTATTCCCCCAACCTATTGCTCCATCCCCTTGTGTGGCTATGTCTGGGTGTATTGTAAGCAGCACTATGATGAAGCATGTCACACATTTGTGTGAGTGAGGGCAGTATTAACATACACAGCAGGTGCCATCACAAATAATTATTGTATTACTCCCTACTCCTTTTGGTGGATTATGTAAACCAATGTTACCATGTATAAAGGAGTGATCACAAGCACTTTAGCACTGGTAAAGTGTACAGAGTCCTAAAGCTAGCAAAAACAAAGTCAGCAAAAACTGGAGGTTCCAAGGCTAAAAGTTGGGGGAAAACCACACCAAGGATGTCAGGACCAACGATAACCTTGTTGCTTGCACATATAAATTAACATATATAGCACATAACGTCAACATTTAAATCCATATAATTGGGAAATAAAGTATTATAATACTGAGGGAAAGTTTATAACCATGAATAAAAAGAAAACAAATTTCACATACTGTACAACCAACTGTACATCCTTGCACCCAATGAGGGGTGTAACTCCTCATTATTTTGAGGCCTTTCTCAGGGCTAGACCCTTTAGTATTAGGATTCCTTTGTTTTATGAAGTGGACAAAAGAATTCTGACCATAGATGAAGCAACATCAGGCGTTCCCATTCACTCATATAATATGAAAAACAACTTATGACCTCAAGCTCCAACAACCTCTTTAGACATTCCAAGATATTGCCCCGCCACTAAATGCAATTATTCATGCATCATGAACTCTGGGGTTTTATCTAAATAGTAACAGCCCTCATTGGGACCAGATCAGCTGTGCAAAAATGTACTTCTACAAGCATGTAACCTATATATAGATGCTTGAACACTATTTGTAGTTTGTTCTCTTTGTGCTCATGTTTAGACACTTGCTCTCTGCAGGATAAATGTTATTTATGTGTCCTTGTTATATGGATTTTAATGTTGATGTTCTGTGCTGGATGCTAAAAGAGCAGATGATGGACTCAAACTGGATTCAGGCTAGCCTGGCTGATGAGGGGTGTTACCCCTAAACCGGTCCCAGGATGCTTGTTTCTGGTCCGGGGTGGACCCAGCTTGGCAGTTTGGCCTGGACAGTTCCCATGAGGAGCAGGGTCTAGACTGATCTGAATATGGTTGGGTCCAAACTGTGGTAGCTTAGTGAGCAAAAGAACAATGGATTTAACCCAGATCTCTTGACTGGGGGTGAATGTTTGATTCATTTGGCACTCCGTCCATCATTTGTTGCTGCAGCATATGTTATGTGTTGGACTACTTATGTTAAAATATGTGAGTAAGCAACATGAATATACACATTGATTAAAAATGTATGGCCAGTGGTGTCTACTGAGTGTGTGTATTGCCATAGATCCCTCCCCCATGGGCCTGAACATGTTCAAACCCATATTGTACGGATACGCTCAGAACAAGGACGCCATCTCCTGCTAGGCTGAAAAGGAAGATAGAGATACCACAGGAGGAGAACTTGGTACTATTCAAGAGAGGTGAATTAAAAGAAAAGTTTCAGCTACTTCTCATCAAATTAATTTGCTTTTTGTAAGGTAATATTTTTAATGCAATCATTACACACACAGAAGGAATACTATTCCATTATGCAATCCCCCAATCCCAAACCCTGGTTGGAATCCTTTCATATTTGTTCACTTCAGCATATTGAAGCTGTACAGCACTTCACATGAAGAGATCAATAGCAGCCAAAGAACAAAGGATAAACTGTTCCATAAATAATGAAGGCAGCAAAGATTGAATTGAATGTCAGATTATAATTATGAGAATGCCATTGCGACGTGGAGAACCTAATGAGACATTCAATACAACAACAATTGGGACAATATCAAACTCCTGGTGACATTATTGCCTGCTGAGGGTTATTACATTTAACAAATGATAAAGAGGTCTTAAATCATTATTTGGGGTTAAAAGGGATGCGTTGCCACACTGCTGTCACATGTATCATTCACATATACTTTTCCATCTACATCTCAGCATTTACACCCTGCTTATAGCACTGCTTCATAAACAATACAGAGATGACAATGGAGTAAGATGTGTTGTTTAAATCACAAGGGTATTATCCATAAGGAATTTTTTTTAACAAACCTAGTTTTATATATTTATTTAACATGAGCCCAAATTGAAGTCAGGACATTGAATACATGATGCAGCAACTGTCTAATAGTAATTAGAATGCAATCCTTGAGAGGCACATTATACAGTTAGCCTTCAATCCATGTGCTAATTCTAAACCAAAAATACAAGTAGTTTAAAACCAATAAGTGTAATGTTTGTGCTAGGGCCAATTCATGCTTTAATTTAATGCAACCCAAATTTGCCAACCAACAGACTATGTATTTGCATGCTACTTACGTTTTAGCCACGTGCCCCGCCTCCCTGAGTCGTAATAAGCGTTGGTGATCCCATCTCCTAGGCCCCCTTTTTTTAAGGAGAGGGGCCCATGTGCCCCCACTCCCTTTGCCTTAGAAAGGCCCTGGTGATCCCAACCTCCACAGCAGTGGGTTATTTTTTTAAATGGAGGGATGCTGTGGGGGCCCCCTTCCCTGAGCTTTTATAGGTCAGTTCGGACCCCATACCCCAGGGCCCTATATATTTTAAATGGGAGGCAGGCTTCCCAAGCCTAATTAGGCCGTGGGGACCCCGCCCCCCAGGGTCATATATATTTTAAAGGGAAGGGAGGCCTGGACAGCCCCTCTCCTCGAAGCTCTTTAGGCCCTGGGGACACCAACCCCAGGTCCACTGTTTAAAAAAGGAAAGGAGGCCACGTGGCCCCCTCCTGAGCCTTATTTGTCACTGGGGACCCATTCCTTGGTCCACTTTGTTTTATTCTGAAGGGGAGGAGGGCCAGGCACCCCCCTCCTCGATCCTTTAAAAGTGCCTGGGGATCCCATTCCCCAGACCACTACTTATCTTAAAGGGGGGGAGGCAGCACAGCAGCCTCCTCGGACCGTTTTTAGCCCTGGGGACCTTATATCCCAGGGCCCACATTAATCAAAGGTAGGGGAGTTGGTGCCCACCTAGGGCACCCACCATACACTTGTCAGTGTGGGCAGGGAAACAGATCAATAGTCTCCTCCCAGCTGGCAAAACGATTTTCAAAGCTCCGTTCACTCTGAGTAGACATTGTGTCTGCTCCCACATAGTGGGATATTCAAAAATGCAAACACAGGTTTCCCTGCCCACATTGGAGTGGGCAGGGAAATCAATGTGTCCTGGGACACAGCTTGTAAGCCGGCCCTGGGGGATGGGGTCCCCGGGCCATATAAGGCTAAGGGAGGCGGCCACAAGCCCCCCTTCCCTTATGTGTTGCGAGCACACAGGTGGGCTCCCTGGGGCCTATAATGGCTGGGGTAGGGGACTGCATCTTTGCATACCCTTCTCACCTTAACTAAACAATTGAGCCTTGTGGAGTGGATTGCAGCCCCGGTCACCATTTTTGGGTTTTTTTTTACGACTCCGCAGGGGATATATATTAATACCTATGGGCGGTCGCCAGTAGGTAGTTATAGTTAGGAGCTAGTTTCCCTAGGAAAAGCCTTTTTGTTTTGCCGATAACTGTGGCATCGTTTGATGAAACTTCGCAAAATTTTCAAAATGAGTGCTACGCTCAGTTTAGCTGCTGTGCTGAAAGTTTTGGGGTGATTCATTAAGCAGGGACTAAAAAAAGGGGATCCCAAAATGCTCTTTCCCCGTGAAATTTCCCATAGGGATTTTGAACACGACCACAGCCTGAACCACTGGACATAATTATACCAAATTTTTCAGAAAGGTAGATTTTGGTCCAAAAAGAGCCCTTTTTGTTATTTGGTGTAAATCCATTCAGTATTTTGGGACATATTAAAGGAAAAACAAATGTGTATATCGGAGTGGAGCCTAAGCACAGATCTCATGGTGAGATCTGATTGGCTGTCAGCACTTCAACTAGGAAGGGCTGACAGCCATCTTGGGACCAATATACATGTTAGCACCCCTTATAAATGCATTGTAGTGAATGGCAGATTTTGTGGGTCACCAAAAGGAAAACATGAAAAGGGTGAAAACAGATTTTAGTTACAATATAATCATTTGTTGATGGTACAATACTAATTTTAAGAATTGGGTGTTCTAAGGTGATTTTACCTTCTGAAAAGCCGTCTACTGGGATTTCATGAATCATGTTTGAGAGAAAACGGTTTTATTATGATTTTCCCATAGAGATTATGGAAAGTGTTCCGGAAGCTAAAATGAGAGCATATTGACTGTAAATTTACAGTAAATTCACACTATGTTCTCAGTCTCATAAGAATGATGCATGACATTCAACGTAAAACATGCACTTCCAATAGGAGCAGCCTGTAAGTTGATTCACTTGTGTTCTTCTGCAGCCTCCCAGAGAGTTCTAAAGAACAACTAGAGTGCTAAAAGTCTTACTTATGACAAAAGTGTGGCCAACCTGAAGCTATCTTGATTGAATCAAGCTGGTAAAACTTAAAAATGTAATTTAGAAAGGAACGAAATGAGGGGGTTCATTGTGCCATAGAAAGAAAAATTCGGACACGTTTTAAGTGAGTTTTGAAATATCTTAGGACTCCTAACTTTACTACTACTAAATGCCTTTTGTGAATACCGAAAGTCGTAAGGTTAGGATTTTGTCTCAGTTTAGTAGTAGTAAAGTTAGGAGTCCTAACTTTACTACTACTAAATGCCTTCTGTGAATACCAAAAGTAGTAAGTTTAGGATTTTATCTTAGATTAGTTATGTGAATCGGCCCCACTGCCCTTTTTCTATTTATTTACTTGAAATGGAAATATAAATCCAATTGTACTACTATTCAATCTTCAGTGCTTTTTTTTCTTAGACTAGGCTACACCCTCAATGGTGATAGACACTTTACTTCAAAACTGTTAATGGCTGACAACGCGTTTCACGTGATTCTGCGGCTGTGTGTTTTAAGCATAATTATGGATTTATTACACTTGTCTCATAATCTCTCTTCTCCGCATAATTTGCAGATTTTGACAAAACAATTGTTTCTAGCTCAAACGGATCCAAATGTACTAAAAACGGCACTCACATATGGCTGCAAAGTGGCAGGCTTTAGTCACGCAGAGAAAGGTCCACCTTCAATTGCTGATAGCAGCACTGAGATGTTAAATGAATATTAAGGAGGTGAAGCTTCTGACTATACAGTGTTTACAGGTGTAAAAATGTCAAAATAGTAAAATGTTAGTGTTTCAAAATGTGCCTCATTTCACACCTAATTTGATTTTTCTTACCACATAATTAAGTCATCCCTGCTACATAAACTGGTCCTACCCTTTTGATCCTGTTGCATTATTCCAGTTTTCCTGCTTATTGCTTTCCTTAAACTCCACATTTAGGCATGTGATTCTTTTTCTTATTGCATCCTCCAATGTTATGGATTTTAACCATCGCATTTGAGCTTCCTCTAGTTTTCGAAAGTCCCCGCGTGTTTTGGAAGTCACTTTCAAGCCTAGTTCTGGATCTCCATTGCATTGAAACCAGGACACATCTCGAGCCATGTTAGAGGACATGATATCACTTCGACCTCGATAAGGTCATCTGGACCTTTGTCTCCGTTGTGCCCTTGCAGTGGCTTATATTGTAGATTATGAACACCTCATAACCCTTTCACTGCAGATCTCTCTAGCTCTCTACCTCTAAACACTCTAGAGCGTTAGAGCTCTAAAAGCTCTAAAGGCACCTAGAAACAATGCAGTAAGGGAGTGCACGCCTTATAGGCAAACATACCTACATGCACCACATTCAGCAGGTTAATCCCGCACTAGAGGTACACACACAGAACAAGACTGTGTGTTAGACCTGGCAACTTTTGGCATGTTTCCCCTGTCTTTTTGCTTTCTGACCTCTCGGTTTTGACTCTGTTTTTGCTGGTTTAGTGGCTCTGCACACTTTCTCCCTGCTGTTCAGTGCTAAAGTGCAAGTGTTCCTATTGTAAATTGGATTATGGATTGGTGTTACCATGATTGGCATATTTGATTTACTGATAAGTCCCCAGTAAAGTGCACTGAGAGTGCCAGGTCCTGTAAATCAAATGCCTCTAGTGGGTTTGCAGTACTGATTGTGCCACCCACACGAGCAGCCTTTCAAAGGGTTCTCAAACCTGCCCCTGCAGTGTCTGCATGCAGTTTTTACTGCCAAGTCGACTTGGTGAGTGACTTTGCCAAGCCCTAACCTTCCATTTCTTTACATTTGAGTCACCCCCAAAGTAGGCCCAAGTTATCCCTATGGGCAGGGTGCAGTGTTTGAGGCAGGAATATACTGGTGTGTGTAACATTACAGTGTAATTTGCTTTTCACTATGGAAAGGCTATCTGTCCCGTTGGATTGAATCCGGAATACTTTGTAACATCTTAAAAGTATATCTTCCCATTGGGACAAGATAGAGAAATGGAGTTTAGCATGCCTGAACTCAAAATGTAGAAAGGCTTCTTTTAGTAAAGATGATTTTTATTTTCTGTGTTTGAAAATACCCTTTTAGAAAGTAGGTATTTTCTGCTTAGCCATCCTGTGTGCCTCTGGTGGGTTGTGTATTGACTGTCTGGCTTTTGAGTAACAGGGGCTGGGTATGAGCATTCTCTTCAGACAGCCACTGGGGGGTGGACATGTGTCCTGCCTTTCCTGGATGAGTCAGGGCTGGGCTGAATAGACCTGGGCTACATTTAGAGTAGTGAGAGGGGATATCCTTGCTCCTGAATGGGCCTGGTCCCAGCTGCAGCTCATGCTGTGGGGCAGTGAGGTGGGGCGGGGTGGGGGTAGTGGAGTCTGACATACAACGGCACTTTAAAAACAAACTAAATAAATAAATAAAATAACTTTCCTTGTGCTCGCCGCATCGCAGACTTGAAATAGAGCTTTGCTCCTGTTCACGAAGTCTCAGGGACAGCAAAGACTTCACTTACCTCTAGGGACCGCCTCTTGAACCGTGCTTTCAGTTGCCACAGGGGATAAGCAGCTGACAGTCACTGACACTTCTGTGGTCTCCGTGTCCCAAAGGCACCTCAGAGGGCACTGCCGCACTTCGCACGGCAACCCTGGTCACTGACGACGACGACCGCCATCGTCACCGAGTCGCTGCTTGCACTGCAACCTTTGGGCACCACTCTCTGCACCACCTCCCTTCACTCCACCGCCCTGGTTTCCCCAACGGCGTCGCTGCTTACTGACCATGACACCCGTGACCGCACCGTGGTTGGAGGGGATCCAAATGGCACCATCTTCCCAAGTCTTATTAAGCCCTGGTTGACATGTTAAGGAGAGTGGACTAAGTCACTGAATCCTGTAATGGCTGCGAGCAACATTTTTCTCATCTTATTAGCAACCAATCGGAGAGCTTGCTCCCATGGGAATCTGAGTTCCAAGGCGAATAAAGCTCAATGGGTCAATCAGAATGTTCTATTTTTAAATTGGCACTCCCGCAAGAGTTTCTCAAATCTCCCATAGACCCTACCATCCCGATATCTATATTTTTTTTAACTTAATTCTCAAAAACTACTGAACAGATTTACACATGTGTGGACCAAAAGCTATCTGCCTGCCACATTTGGTGTGATTCCATTCAACCATTTTTTCTGTAGCCCTTCTAAAAGAAGTCTATTGATAAAGCTTAGGGATTTTGCATGTTGAGACCCCATTTATTCTTGAACCCTGCTTGATGGATCACCCCAAAACTAGTCCAAAAGTACCATCCATTTTGTAAGTTTCATGGAGATTCACCAAAAGGGGCCAAAGTTAATAGCAACAGCAAAAATGCCAACTATAAAGTGGCAAATGCCACTGGGACATATATTCATTGTAAAGGCATGTGTGGTAAAGGTATATGCATGATAAAACCTGCTTGACAAAGACAATGTGTGGTAAATGCATTGCATGGTAAAGGATGCTTGATATAGGCATTGCATGGTAATTGCTGTGTTGTAAAGGGTGTTTCCCTTGTGGAAGAGTCCAAGAACACATTTTTCTATTGCCTGGTACCGGAGCTGTCCCAACTATTCATAAATGCAATAATAGATTTGTTATCTAAAATAGCACCTTACCTTAATACTTATGTATTTAGTCAAGATGATATCTTAGATGCAGAAAATGGATATTGGACTGTGAATAAAACCATCCTATGAGCTCTAACTCCAATCATCCCAAACAATGTTGTTGTTTAGGTTTAAGATCAATTGTAATATCATTGTAAAAATAAAAAAGTACATCTGTCCTTAATTTCCCGGACATCTCTTCCTTGGACAGATCTATATAATTATAAACACTAAAATGATTAAAACGAGGTGAGTAACAGTCCATGCAATTTCAGAACCCAAAATTATAAGGTACTATATCATTGACAAGCTTGTTCTAACGAAACAAATAATTTAAACCTGAACATGAAATTTATTATTTGCACTTTTATACCTCTTAACCAATTCACATCTGACATTCCTTTCCCAATCCCTCCCACCCCCGTGCTGAGCCTTTTTTTTTATGTTCAGGACACGTCCCTCTTAAGCCTTCATTACGTTTTTACCACAAAAGGCATCCAGGCCATATTGTTATCCTTCTTTTCTCACATGTTGGGCATTCTAAAGGTTCTCAGGAGTTGTGGATTCCATGGAGGGAACTGAGAAAACAGCCAAAATAAAATTGAATGGGGAAAAAGTGAGGTGCAAGAAAGTGTACCCAAAAAATGGCAGCAAAGAAGGTTTGCTGTGCTAGGCTCACCCTCTTCCCAGCTTTCAGGAATTGGCAGAGTTGTAAAAAATATATACTTTTCACAGTTTTCGCATTTTTAGAAGTGGTTGTCATTTATTCCTACTTTTTGTTGCATCTACGTACTTGCAGTTTGTGGTAGAAAGAGTTATGATGCACATGGGTGAACACAATACCTATACATTTCTGAAAAGTAAACGAAGTTCAGAATTCAGCAAGGGATCATCTGTGCAGATCACTAATGCTTTCCTCAAAGTAACTAATCACTGAAATCAAAACATTATGAAAATACGTAGGAAAAATAGAAATAGGTGACAATGTTTGTTTGCATCTGTAATCATCTGTAATTTTGTTCCCCAAGATACGTTTCACAAAACATATACAATTACATCTGTGAGAGACTTCTGATCAGAACGACACATAATGCTTGTTGATTGTGATTGTCCAAAAGCATATGGTACAACAACTGATTAGCAGCTTATAATGTTTTTCATTGTGCACAGATCATCCATAAATTCATATGGCTATGCCAACAAGGAGGTTTCCTATGCACATTTGGTGAACCAAAGTGTGACTGAAAACGTTACCAGCGTATCGTCCTATAAAAAAATGGAGGCTTCAATACGATAATAGATTAGCACTAATATGGCTATCTTCAGGGACGCCAGAATGTAAGAAAGAGCAACTGTCCCAGCCACTGATAAACGCTGAGATACTGCAGTGGGTGACTTGATCGACGAGGAGAGTTTACACAAATGGGAAGAGATTGTTGAGTGAATGAGGGCTAATATCTCGCCATTCCTGGATTTCAGCACAGAAATGTATTCGACAGGATCCTATAAATATGGAGAGAGAGATACAAGACTTAAGCCCCAAGAAAAGGGAAGTGGCTGAGTGGTACGCATCCTAGTGTAAGGCAGATAAAACAAGCATTTGCAATGCAATAGGTCTCGCATTTCTGGGAATTAGAACTTTTGGCGTTGTAAATGACAATGTGTTTTACCTACGTGTTTTGGTTTTGAGTGGAGTGGATGTATGTATTGTGGAGTGGAATTATGTAGGTTTAATTGGAATTGTGTGGAGTGGTTTTCTATAGTGGAATTTTGTGGCATTGTGTGTAGTGGAATTGTGTGGAGAGTAATTATGTAGTAGTGAGTGTACTGGAATTATGTGGAGTGGGATTGTGTGTTATAGAATGTAATTATGTGAAATGGTATTTTGTGTTGTGGAGGGGTATGTAGTTTTGTTTAATTATATGGTGTGCTGTTGAATTTTGAGGCATGATGTGATATTGTGTGGATTGGATGTATGTGGTGTGTTGATTTATGTGGCTTGCTGTTGAATTATGTGGCGTGGAATGGAAACGTGAAGATATAAATTGTGTGGTGTGGAAGTGTGTGACACTCAGTGAAAATATGCTGTTGAATTTTGAGGCATGATGTGATATTGTGTGGATTGAATGTATGTGGTGTGTTGATTTATGTGGCTTGCTGTTGAATTATGTGGCGTGGAATGGAAACGTGAAGATATGAATTGTGTGGTGTGGAAGTGTGTGACACTCAGTGAAAATATGCTGATTAGAATTATGTGACATGGTGTGGAGTGTATTTATGTGCATTGTGATGCCAAGTTTTAAAATGATGAAGCATAATTTGTGTGCTCAATATCTGGAAACGTGCTGCGTTCTTCAGTTATGACAAGGCTGAGTTCATATGTGTTGGGGAGAGTTGCTAAATTTAGGGCCTCTGTGTCACGCATGTTTATTTTCCCAGCTGTTTTAGTGCATCTTTACAAGTTTGAAAACTAAAAAATAAGGCTGATGCTGCCTCTGTAATACAATTGCTGAAACTCAGTCAACCCTTCACTAAGAGGTCTATAGAAATGAATAACCAAAAAGAATGGCATCGCTTTAAGTAAAAGCATTACAAGAACAGAGATGCAGGGAGGATGTGATCTGCCCACTGCTGATAATGCTGCCCACAAATCATTTTTCTTGAATGAAGAATGCTTTTTTCCTCCCTAAGATAATATTTTCATTAAAACAGTATGATATGTGGCCCTTGTTCACGTCAGCCCCAACAAAAAGGTGGGTAAAATAATTTTTGGGCCTGTATGTCGATATCAATGCTTAATTCTCAATTGAAACCGACTGCAGCACCTCATAATGGATATTATTGGAGGGAGGGGGGAGGCTGTGTTCAGCATTGTGCTCTTCCTATCTTGCAAACCTCAATGCTCTACGAGCCAGCAGAGACCATGCCCTTAAGAGCCAGCAGCCCTTTGTTATTTAGAGCCAACACCAGCTTTAGGCTGCAGCTTCCATGAATCAACACCGTAGTTATCCCATTTTCCAGCCAGCTTCGTAGTTTAAACCACTGACTTGCCGATCAACCTTAAGAAGGGAGTGAAAACTCATGCTGCAACTATGCTCTTTCCAGCCAGAAGACTGCGTGCCCTTCCCACCTTGCAGCCCTAATGCAGCAGCCACACCAGCCCCCCTCTGTATAAGGTATCAGATAGCTCCATTACACCATATAACACATTGCTTCAATCCTGGCTCTCCATTCAAAAAATGCATTCTGGGAGTTGAAGTCTTAGCTCACTCCAGTTTACCCAATGTAACTAACCTAAAAACAGTACATTGTAAATGACAAGAGCAACACTGGAGCACTGCATCTCGGAGTCACCTTACCTAGGCAGTGACAAGTTCATGGTGTAGCGGTAAACACCCCATCCACAAAATTCCAACGCTAACCTCATCACAAATCTCTTGTTTTTTACATCAACCATGTCCATGGTGAGCTTGGTAGAGAAAGACATTTTGCTCTGCCACGAACAGCTGATGCAGATAAGCATTGAGACTTCAGACCTGCGCTGCGCTGCACTCCCTACCCTGAACCGAGAGCACCAGCCCCCTGCAGGTCACCTTAATCAAGTGTAAAAAATCCTCAAGGCCTCTACATCCCGCATGCCCATTTCTCCCATTGGATGTACAAAGACACATCTCACAGGATAGAAAACTCATATTGGTTCACGCTGGAATTAAATTGAGAAGAGGAAGGAGAGGCAGGGTAAGTTGAATAGACAGTGGTCATGTGTCAGGTGCTACATTTGGCGCTGTATCTAAGCAGGTTGTTGCTGTATCACTGGCTGGGGTACACTCCTTGTTTGTATAATGTGCTAATGACGTGCCCTTCATTATGGCACACAGCGTGAAGAAGAAGCGCGAGCGGAAGAGGGTCTGTGGTGCATTAGGTTGAGGTCTGTCTCCTATTACTGTGATGTCTCACTGATGTTCCCCATTTACACCAGTGTGAGCTGTGTGACATACTGCATGTCTGGGTACCGTGGCGACAAGAGACACGAAGTGACAGGAGAATAAAAGTGCACGTGTACGGCACTGGGTTTTTACTGTGCACACTTTTAATCAGTGTTTGTTTTAGGATGGCATCCTTCCGAGAGGAGGGGGTTTGGTTCCTTTGAAGGGGGTAGAGTTAAGTGCCTGTGACAGTGCTACTGCCGGGAAGAACTTGCTGCCCAGTAATGGTGGCGCACGACGGGTGATGCCCCCGGGTAAGTGCATTCATTGCAAGTGGGTGCCACAGACCCATAAACCAACCGCTGGGCTCCCGACTGAAGCAACAATCGCCCAGCCTGAGCTAAACTGTCCTGAAGTGCAGCTGACACAGATTTGTGAAATCCTTCCACTCACTCAACGTTTTGTGCAAGGTCACTAAAATGCATGCCAATTACTACAGCGCGGAGTAAGAAAAAGAGAAGGGTGCGCTATAATTATGCCGCGGTCTAGTAAGGGTTAATAGACTACATTTCTTTAGTGTATTCCTTACCCCATAAAGCAAAAACACATTTTACAAGCCTGTGTTCTGCAGTTTAGCTGTTCAGGAGTAACAACATTGAGATAAAAAAGTTTACAACTACTCGAAAATTAAAATGTAAAGGGATAAGGTAGGTGCCCAGTATAGCACAGTAAAAGGCATCATGCACGTTTTATTCCATTTCACCACTTGAGGGACAATGCACACACTGGAAGATGCACTACGGAGATGCTCGCAACAAGGGTTCCCAGTCCCAACTCCCTGGATTCCCCCCAATACCCTGGCACCAGTGAGAGGTGGAACGGAGGAGGAGCCCACCCTCCCTCAGCACAGCTGTACCCCCAGGTCACAGCCAAAACAAACACAGCCCATCGCAAGCATTGCATGGCCATGTGTCCCGTCAGATGAGATGCATCTCCCCTATAGAGAAGAGGCAGGGAAGCATCCAGGGGATGGCAGCCTGTCACAGGAGGAGGAGGGGGAGAGTGGAGCAACTGGCGAACCATAGCCAAATAAGAAGAAGTGAATAGCGGAGCAAAGACGGGAGAAAGGAAGAAAAGCAAATGGCAACCGGAGTCACAGAAGTAACAAGAGCAGCCTTGATTCCGCCCACTCCGACGTCATGAATAAATTAATCTCCGCACACCTACCAAAAATGTATGTGTTCTTCTCTAATGTATGCATGAAAAGCGCCCCAATATCTGCTGAACGAGCTTGCGCTATATAAAAAAAAGCAAAAATAAATGTAAACAACTCACAGGGCTTTTACTGGTCAGCGGTAGGTTCAAAGAGCAGTATTCACCCGGCCGTCCTGAAGACAGAGCATGGGCCCCTGAGCACCAGCAAGGCGGGAGGGCTACACGAAAAAAAGGCAACTTCCAAAGCAGCTCTAGTCAACGTGGGAGAGCGGCCATTAAGGAAGAAATAAACATAATTAAAGTTAAAGTGCAACGTGCGGATGAGCGCTTTTTATAAATAGAAAGTGTCAAATAAAGCGACCTCCAAAGCAGCTCTAGTCAAGGTGGGGGAGTGGCCGTTGTATGAAAAAATTTAGCATCTGAAACCAATTAATACAAACTGTGCGAGGAGGTGGCTCAACATATAACGCTTACGACTTTGGAGCAGGAGAACAGGATTCGAGCCTCGGCATCGGCTGCATCATTTAATTCTAAATAAACCGAGATGTCATGCATATTAAACGTAAATAAATAAATGGCGTTGAGTGAGGGCAGGAAACTGCCAGATGTTGAAATGCAAACAGCAAAGAAAAAAAGTAGTCCCTAAATAAAAAGATAACAGCCAGCAGCGTAAGTTAACTGTAGTTGGTCAATGCTGCTTCCTCCAGAAACTGAAGAAAACGGAAGTGATGTATTGGACCACCAGCCAAAAATGAGCAAGATACCAACAGCAATGCCAGATTCCACCAATGACAAGCAACAAAACAAAGAGAAACACAATGGGTGGAGTTTCACTTGTAATACTGATCACTTGATGCCTTGTAGAGGCAGCGCATGCGCTTCCTATGCGAGACCTAAAAAGGAGGGCTTCTGCACATGAGATATGGGAGAGGAACTTGCTAAGCCAAAAAATACAAAACGTATGGCAAGTCTCCTTCACTGGGCTAGTCTAAAAAATTATCTCTTTTTTACACTTCACACAATATTTATTACACCAGCCAAGCTCATGAAAATGGCGATGAACCAGATACGTGTTTGTGAGAAGCATGGAGCTCTACAGGCAGACCATCTACATATGAATGTGGAATTTCCAACCTGCCAAAGCTTTTGGTATGAAGTAAGTGAGGTCTGAGTCAATGCATTTGGTGAATCGATAGATGTAAGCACTCCATTAATTTTTGGTATGGAACAGGAGGGGAAGGGCACTCAAAGGGTTAATGTGTGGAGCTGACAACAGTTGCTTAATTTAATTCTGCTGGCAAGGAGGGAGATCAGCAAACAATAGGTGATTGAAACCACATGAAGCCTTCAAAATTGGAAGGAAACGTGATTAATATTATTGAAATGGAGAAGCTCATAATACATTTCAATGAGAAAATAAGTTTTGGGGCACTATGATGTAATAGTTAAAAAGAGAATGAAAATTATGAAAGATCATATGATTGCATCAGATAAGATGTCGGGGGAACAGAGTGGCACAGAACTGTTAACGATCCGTGGAATATCTTGTTTCTCTTAGAAAAAAAGGTCCTGGTATCGTATTATGGGAAATTGAACAAAATAATGCATCTAATGGTGATGAGGATTAAAAAAAAAAAGGGAAATTACATTTTTAATGTATGGCTTAGGTACCAAAGATATATTTAATGCTGAATTTGTGATATGTAGGTAAACCACCAATGGCATGCCAATAGGTCTGGACTTTTTTTTTATAATTGCAATTTTTCCTCATCAAATTTATTTCTGTTTCTGTGGATCTGTAAGTGGATGGATTGATGAATAACTCATGCTTTCACAAGTTCATTCATTTGTGTCGATATCAATACACATAATTACATTCATCCATGAACTATTTCAGTTATGCAGACAAAATGTTATAGAGCACTGACAAAGAGAAGTAGGAGTACAATAGCCGAGATTGCACTGAAATTTCAGTTATGCAGATAGCTTTTCTTTAAAAACATGAACTCAAAATTCCTATATAATTTTTGAGTTAAGTGCATAATTGTGGGTTACCAGAGAGCCAGTGCAGAAGATGGCTGCTTAAGCAGTGTGCCCAGCTAGACCACTGACTTTCTTGCATCACAGACGTAGTCACCAGCTTCCATAGTGGCATATCTGCCTTAGGGGGACTGGGGCACGTGATTTGCTGGTGACCCAGGAAAGTTATGAAGCCTTGCGGTGATGGATACCACAATATTGTTCCTGAAGGAGCTAGCCTCCAGTTCAGTGCAGGCTCAACTGGGTCCTGGTTCCTACTGTGGCTGTGCTTGCAGGTGGCCCAGGACCCACTAGTATCACTCACTGCAGTCAAGCAGCTGTGCCCACTGGATGGTGCTCAGGCTGGTGACACTGGGTCTACTGGAGCATGTCACACTGCCCTGTGTCTCATGGCGTTCTATTTATCAGTGGCGAAGGAGCTATGCTTGGGCCTGCTTGTGTTGGCCAGTGGCACATGATGTGGACTGTTGACTGGGTAAGCCAGCATTGGTAGAGAAGCTGTGCAGTATCCAATGTGGCCAGGGCCGGTCAAGGACTGCCATTGTGATCAGGATGTGATCGGCTCCTGTTTGGGCTGTCAGCTTGGAGATCTGGAACTCATGGGTCATGGGGAAAGTATTGGCAGGCACTGTGAGTGCTCCATAAAACAGGTACTAACTACTGACACCTGATATGCTGCTGTCCCCTCCTTTATAGAGCTCCGGGCTACTGTGGTCTGCATGGATGAGATGGGGCTTGACATGCCAGTTATGCACCAGGCAGACCTATATCCTGCACCATGACAGTGCACACTTCCCCCAATGATAATTCCTGCAAACAGTTTGTTGCCTGCTGGAGTGCTCACAATATGCATCTGGTGTCTAGACTAACCACGCAAAACCTACTGTTCGTGGGCCAGAAGTTGCTCTGCTATCAGCCTGGGTGGTTGGATTTGCAGCAGAAATGCTACCTGCTATTAGGCATGGAATACATGGCATGGAATACATATGCTGCGTGGGCTGAGGAGCCATTGCAAACTGGACCCCCTGATGGTGGCTCTCGCTGGACTCTCTGTCTTTCCTCCCATGCTAGAGTCCTGTTCATTCGCTGTATGAACGCATTCAATTTCGGGTTGTGGCATGGTTTCTCACAACAGCTACCACCATTTCCAAGTCCTGAGCTGCTCCACTTTGACAGGTGTCCATAGGTAGTATCGGACGATATGACCCACTTGTGGTTTTGAGGCTCTGGCCTGGTAGCAGCTCCAGCCTTGTCACTATTGTCCCACTTATACATCCTAGATCTTGACGCACATGTGCTACAGACGCCATAGGGCAGGTGGACCCAAAACAGGCAAAGATACCATTTAACAAAAAGGAGCCTGCCAGCCACCTGCAATCTGTGAGGTAAACATCAATGCTCTTCTCTGAGAGATGAAAAAAATCTGAGATCCATAGATGGCAAGATAGATGCCCTTACTCTAAGGATGGATTTCTTTCATTCCTCTGGAGACAGGCATGACACTAGGAAGCAGGCTGAAAAGTGAATCTCAAGAGTGGATAACATACAGCAGCAATTTGAGGCTACCCTCTCAAAACTGTCACAGGAACCCAAGGTGATAAAAGCCAAAGATGATGTCTTCGGAATATCATTTGCATTATGGGAATTCCAGAATCCACACTATTCCTAAAATGGAACAGTTTGTTGAGGACCTCCTTGTGTCTATGGTTGGCAACAAAGCCTTCTCAGAGGTGTTCATAGCTGAGAGGTTGCACCACCTCTTTGACCCTAAGCCATATCCAGGGCAGAACCCCGGACCAATGATTGCAAAATTATTCAATTACAGTGACTGAGTCCAGAGTCAATTCATACCTAGAGTTTGGTGGCTTCTGTAACTCCTTTTACCAAGACTTACCATTCTCCGTGTTCAGGCATATTTTGCTTATTAAGATAATAGTACTTCCAATGTTTCTTTATCTTTTTGCAAATATAGTGGCCCAATTCCTTTTACCATTATTTTGCCATTTGCATCAGTGCTCCTAAGGCTCATCTGGGGTAACAGACAACCTAGAATACTGTGAGAGACTCTGACAAGACCTATGAGAGATGGGGGCATGGTACTCGGGATGTTTATTTGAATAATTTAGTGGCTCAGGCAGACTGCTTGAAATACTGGTACGCCACTGTGCCTCTGATGTTACATGCGCTGTGTTGAGCGTGCCATCATTCTCACAAATTCACTCCTCACTAAGGTTTCCAAGCAACCACACATCAGTGTGCATAATGTTGACGTGATTTTGATAACCTGCCATGCATAATGGGAGCTTGGCCATCACTTGGGTTAAAATAGACCACACTCCTCACTTTTACCTATTGCTCAGGTTAGAATTCCTCAGCAAAAACAGAAGACAAGAGGCATTTGGCAAAACAGGAATAGTTTGTTTAATTAAATAGTTCAGCCAGGAGAACAGTTACAGGCATGAGTTCTGAGAACTGTTCCAATTTACATTGGGTTTATGCTGTTCTTATATACAAAATAACTTCCAGAGTACCATATATGGTGAGAAATGTTAGTTGCTGCAATATAGTCAAAAATGTATGGTCAAATGGTTAATCTAGGTGGGTCTCGACCTTGCGTGGACAAGGTGTGGCCAGTGGTGAATGTTTCCAGATATCCGGCATGGAGAGCATGTGATTACTACATGTGTTAGGTCCTGATTGGCTGTGTATTCCTAACTCATGTGACATCTGACTTTATGGTGTTTTCAGAAGAGCCCTCTGGCCATGTGTGCTTTACTGGGTCAATCTCCCCTGACCATTGTAATGTCGCTGCACCTATCTGTGGGATTGATCAAGAGTTTCCCCCTGAGTGTTTTCCTGCCAGCTGTGCACCCACCCACCTGTGACTCATCAATCAGTAATCCTGAACCTAGGTCACAAGGCCTGCCTGACTACATACTTGCGTGTCGAAGTTGATGTGCCATTCAGAATGCGCGATTCAATAAATAAGGACGATAGTTCATTTTTATCAATACACTTATTGTTATCAATATTAACATTCCCTCCTCTAGTTGTTTCTTCAACTACACTATCTAACTCATGCATTTGTACCATTACTTTACTTGGATCCTGCTGTTGCCTTTGTTTGCTTTTGACTTTGACAACGTCCCTAATTACTTGCATTCCACCTAATTTGATGACTAAGTATTTACAGCAGGTGATCCCCAATTGTGTAACCCCACAAGCCAATAAAAGCACAATGGCAAATGGCAACAGAGATCTACATGAACCAGATATCCATCATGAGAGAACCAATTTGAAACCACTCCTGCTCAGGGACACCTCCAGCTTCACACATGCTTCTCTGTAGATTATGCAGTGCTTGAACGGCAAGTGTCAATTTCCCATTGTCCATGTCATTCCCTGGGATCAATGTACAGCAAGCAGTGTCAAACTTGGCACAGACTCCTTCCTCCATTGCAGTCATAATGTCCAGCACATATCGATGCTGCATTACCATGAAGCGGATGGCTCGCACTTCCTTGATCAATTTGAAGACAAGCTCATTGTTGTTCATAATCTTGAGTATTTCTTACTGGGTGATCTTAAGTCAGCGGGCCTTAGCTTTTGTCAGCCGTGTGTGCCCCCAGCTATGCCTCTGTGAACAGTCTGAATTCTTCTGGGACGTTCTTGAACAGAGCCCAGCCAAAATAGTCTTCCGGTCTCTTTTCACAAGCTTGGTGCAGTGAGGTGGTCTTTTTTCCTTAATGGGTGCTGGTACAAATATGGTAGCTCTTCACCAGGAATGACCAGGGTTGGGTATGCGGCGTTACCAAGGAACATAAACCTCTCCATCCAGGAACCAACTGGGTATAGGCATGCTCACCGCATTGCCAATAAAAATCCATGAGCGTGGAGGTGCCCCATTGCATATCCGGAATAAGCCAAATTTCTCTGCAGTTAGCATTGATGCCCATTGAAAGAATTGTTTTCCTCTGAAACATAAGGGATACAGTGTAAGTTTCTGCACAATCTGGAGTTGACCTTTCCCTTCTAACCAAGTGTATTAACCCACCTCAGTGACCGAGGTTTCCTGACATGGGTTAGATATGCTTTCATTCAGCCCTCCCCAATGCAACCTTTTCCCTTTTCATCCCCGAGCTGGAAGGCCATACACAGGAATTCCATGTCAAGAGACCACATGTTGTTTAAGAAGACCACCCCGGACACACTGAGAGCCACTCTCAGTCCACAGGTAAATGCTGTAGAGAATATATTTGTGCATTAAGATGGGGGTTTGGCTATCTCCAAAAATCTCTTCTCCAGAAATTCTCTGGGCCAAACTGTATCTTCCCCTATTGCACCCTTTCTATGCATCCTGCCCAGCTCAGTTTGGGTAGAAGTGGGCTCAGTGAAATGTTATAACGCTGTTGGGTTAGTGCCGTATCAGGTCAGGTTTACCACTAATCTGTTTGGTTGTATCATGTTGGGTTGGATCTTGACCCATATCTTACATAGGTAAAGGTGAATGAGACAATTTGCTTTCTCAGGGGCAACCTCTTGGGATAGTTAAAGCCCATCTGCGCCTATAGCATGTGGGATCAATGATCAGACAGAACATGACCTGGCTGTTGCTTGGGAACTGATTGAAGTGTGTTGATATCAGGTGTTATGGAGAAGGGTGCTGTGCAGTGCATGTGGGATGCTAGTGTTTTGTTTGGCGTAATAAAGGTAGGTGACATATGAGAGGTCCCTGCGCTGGCACTGTACTTCCCCATTAGTGACTTTCTTTTGACCCGGCAGTTCTTCAGTGGTACTCAAGTGTGGGACAACCCAAGGAAGGCAGATCGTACTCAACCACACAAGTATAGATAACTTTGGTGTACTATTATAGTTTGAGATGTGCACCTCTTCGGGGCCATCTGTGCTCCTCTGTGGGGCGTGTTTCTTCTGACCATTGTGAACATTTTTGCAGTATTTAGGTAATGAGTGTCATCTCCATGGAAGCTCTCAACTACAGAATGAAATGGTGCACACACTTGGGTGTTAAGCAGACCCCCTGCTGAGGGCCTGTGAGTTATTCCTCCTTCCATTGGTGTAAGCTTGGTAATGTTTTTTTTTCTTCTTAGTGGGGGTTTGATTAACTTTATTGTCTTCTCTGTTACCTGGTTATGAAAGAACGTGATTGATTTTTCTTAGAACTGGCACTTTCTGGTTGGCTGAGGCGATGCCTTAGCCAGGCAGAAACTACCACTCAGGGGTGGGTGATTACACTCACTGTATAACCTGCACTCACCCTTTGGTAGCTTGGTGCTGAGCAGTCAGTCGCATCACAGAGGCAATGTGTAAAGCACTGGTACAGCACTCTCACACAATAACTGAGCGTCTCAAAAGAGACTTCACACATGGTGTATATAAATAAAGTTTGCATTCAACACATGCATTCAATAATAAAGCATGAACATCATGTATTTCTGAGCATAAATCAATTGGAAATATTACTAGCATTACTAGGGCCAACCATGTTAGAATGACATCAGTAATATGCACACTTGGGAAAGATTTTACTTTACCCCCAGCACTCTTATGCGGTGCGAAACGTTGTCAAACCTAGGCCCACACTAGCAATTATTATAATTCAATACCACACGGTTATAGGGTGAACCCCAGATCACAACAATATCAGAAATGTGTATACACAGATAAGTACAACACTTTTAGGAAGCACCGTGGGCCAGGGCTGCACAGGCAAAACCAATGTCAAACTTAGTAAACTTTTGTCAAGGAATAAACGTGTAAGGCAGCACCACTGTGTGGAGTAGTTGATCACATGCGGTCCTCAGTCACCCCCCACACACTCACTCACTCAGCACTGATACATGGTGCAACAGATATCAGGCAGGTCCCTATGTGACTCTCTCACTCTCACACACAAGCACAGAACACTGTAATGAGGTGCAAAGGATATCCCCAGGTCAATTGATAGCACAATGCAGACCATGTGGCCCAAGCCCTCCTGCACCTTTCAACTAACCCTGACTATGGTACGCCCTTGAGTTTGGAGATCAACAACACGCCCCCTGGTACTAGGCCGCTTGTGGCTGGAGTCATACTTAGTCAGGGTCCAAGGCAACAAGGTGGGGGTAGGTAGCAGGGCAAATGGGGGTTTGGCCACAATTCGGGAAGCTCACCCACCGGATGTGGAGCAGAAGTGACCTGATGGTGATAGTCGTTCAATCAAGGGATTCCGCAATGTGCATTCCGGCACCTGCTCAGTTCTGTGAAGCACAGGGGAAGTCACTCAGTCTCTTGACCCACTTCTGATTGCCCTCAGAAGCATTCCTTCAGCCCAATCAATCACTTTCACCACCTCAGAGCGATGCGTGCAATACTGCCTGGTGCAACACTCCTTAGATGTGGGCAGTATTTTTGGGGCTCCACAAAAGGCAGTCTGGTCTGCAGGCACAATTCTTAGTTCCACGCTCATGCCACGCTAACAGTTGGGATCCAGCAGATGATGTGGGCAATTAAGATGTTACCGCTCTCCAGATTTCACAAGTCGATGGTGTGGGTCCCTCGCAGGTGGTCTTTGATGTCCCTGAGACCTATGCAAGAAAAAAGGGGGAAAGCCAACAAGTCCTTGGAGAGCACACTTCAGGGTATTACACAGTAGCAGGTAGTCAGCCCAGGCCAGCCACTATTCATGAAGGGTGCATGGTCCCTTCCAATTGCAGTAATCCCCCTTGTGCAGAACAGATTCCTCTGGCAGTGTGCACCACACAGTTCCAGGACCTCTGATCCCACGACCACATAACTGTATTTACCCTGGAACCAGTAGTTATACTTTAGTGTGTCTTTGAAGTTGGAGGTGGTTCAGAGGGTTTCCCTTTGAACCACATATGTCTCCTCTAAATTTCAGTCTTGTCTGCCATGAGGCCTCGGAATGCAGATGTTAATCTTTGGTGGGGGTGGCAATGATCTGGCTCCCAGAGGCTAAGTGTCCAAAACTCTCCCTCCAAACTATCCAGTCAGGCCCTCAAACGGCAGAGATCTGCCATTCCAGTTGCATGCCCAACGTTTATAGCTGTTGCTGGGGAATGCACAGATGTGCTCCCCCAGCATAGGATAGAGTGAACCTAGAAGACACACAATGAGTTTTAGGGCAGAGAAATGCCCACTTTCTAGAAGTGGCATTTCTAAGATATTAATGGCAACAACACCTTTACCCCCGGAGAGGGATTCAACTGTGAATCCAATTATAGGAAACATCATGAGGCTGCTCCACTACAATCCACTATTGCAGATAAGTCATTTCAACCTTTCCACAATGTTAGCCTGTAGGAAGAGCAAACCTAATAGGTAGTGAAAACACACATAGGTATTCTAACTGGGCAGGTACCTGCACTGCCTTTCACCCACCACATGCTCCAGTGGTAGTGAAAGCTCCCCCTCAGGATTTGCTAGTGTTTTAGGAATGTCAACCTGAGCATCAGTGCAATTGCGCACACAGCCCTGCAATGGCAGGCTGGACACATGTTTAAAAATACCATAGATGAAAGTGTGCATCACACACAGGCCAGCGATGACAGGCTTGACACATGTTTAAAAACATCAGGTAAGTACCACTTCCTAACAGGTTTAGGAAGGGCACGCACACTTCCACACTGCATTTGCATTGGGAAAGTGCCCAGAGCCCTAAGGCCAATACAAGAGAATCAGCAAAACCCCAGAGGAAAAAGCAAGAAAGTTTAGGGAAGCACTACCTGAAGAGTATCAGGTCTGACAATTGGTAACTCAGAAACATTACACATGCTCCATAATTAGTGGTTTTCAGAGTCCCTGTATTTTACCCAAGGTGTGTGATCTCCACACTCCATTAGTCACGATTTAGTGTGGCACCGGAAGGTGACCCCTGTTGTGACCCCTGTTAGGTATTTTTTGTAATTTTGGGGAGTAAGGGTGATAATTTGTTATCTAGAAGATCTTAATCTCTTTAAAAGCTTTTGAGCCCCACCAATACCTAACTGGGTACTTAGATCAGTGGTAAGTATGTTTGTGAGGTGGTCTAATAAGCACAGGGAGGGATAGAATATTGTCTTTAAGCACGAGTCCTATGAGCAATGCTAGTTTTGTCATAGGCGCTTCGCCCGGTGCCTAAGAGCCCAGTTGCTGTGCGGCCCCTTCCCATAGCTATTTCCCTGCTGGGTCCTACCTCTTTTTGATATTACCACCAGTTGTGCTTTTTATTTGCTGTGTAGGTTAGTATCGCTGTAGGTGTGTGTAAAACATGGGAAGAGGAGAGGTATTGTCATTTGGTGTCGCCTGTGTCTGCCATGTGCCCGATGAGCACATTTTGGTGCTTGCGCATATGGTGTGTGTGTGTGGTGTGGCCCTCCCTTGTGACCTAGCTGTGGCTAACCTTGACCCTGCTTTTGTATCTAAAACATACTTTTTGAACTAACAATGGGCATTTTTTCTTGAGTTATGGCATTTTTCTGAGTCTTGCGTAATCTATTGCTTCACTTGCCATGAGGGGGAGAGAGTCAAGGCCCACAGTTTTCCCTGGAAGGTGCCTGCAAGGTGGGAGCACTGTGAGTCACTATGATAGGGGCCATATTTACAATGAAAGTGACTCCGTGTGTTCCGCAAGCCATTTGGCTGTGTCATCACTTTCAAAGCTCGGGATGCGACATATTTACAAGAATATGTTGCATTCCTGTGCTTTCCCTTGCGCTGGCACACAATCGGCTGCCATGCGCCATTTCAGGCACCCTTGCACTGTGGTGCAAGGATGCCTGCATAGTGTGAAAATTGTTTTTGTGCAGGAATGGACTCCTTTCTGCACAAAAACAATAAATTGAGGTGATTTCTTCTCTCCATACGTGCTGTAGAATAGGTTGCACCTCGCTACGCTTTCCCTGGGGTGGCATAGCATTCTGATGGATTGCCAGGTTTACGATTTCTCATAAATCTGGAAATGTATCAGAATACATGGGTTGTGCATGGGAACACCCACAGCAACACCCATGTAACGCTTGTTTCACGCAAAGTGTTGCGTGAGAAGGGGTGATATTTATAAGCACATGTAAAGCTGCGCAGGGTGGCTTTACATGTCCTTGTATATATTGGGCTGCAGGTTGCGCCGCCAGTGCGTCACGCAGTGTGACGTACCGGAGGTGCTAAGGGCTTGTAAATAAGCCCCTTGGTCTTGAGGTGAGTGCACCCAGTGCCCTGCATTCGTCTCGAGCCGGAGTGGAGATTTGGAATCCTCCATTCCGGGGTACCTACATTCTCCCTTGGACCACACCCAACTTTCTGTCAACATTACTGGTGGGCCTGCTGTCTGTAGCTTGTGGCAGGGGTCTCTACAGAATAAAAAATAATGTTTTATTTAAACAAGAAAACACACGACAAACAATCAGTGAGTCAATACACTTTCAGTAACGTGTTACATGTTATGAAGGCAACACCAAGCCGAGGAATTCTCATCAGCAGGAATATACATTTCCAGGATATCATTGATCACAATCCTCTTCCCCCACACCGCAGTTCATTATCATCTGGTTTCTTTGCCTTGATGGCGGTATTGGTGTACATATCATACCTCAGTATTCATTCAATTTACCCCATACTTTAGTCCATTTATCTGGGCAGCCCCCACTTTCATTTACAGTTTTTTCTGCTATCATGCACCAATCCATATCCCTTTTTCATTCAGTCAACTCCGTGGTTGCTTGGGCACCCCATAATCTTGCGATGTTATGCTTAGCCACCATACATCCCAATGTTACCCAAATGCGTTCCTTACCGGTAAGGTATGTTTCACTCCAGATATGCAGGAGACAACACTGCACTGATTTCTGCATCACTGCAATGTGTACATCTCACATGCAAGATATCACCTCCTCCCAATATGTCTGTATAGCTGGACAATCCCATATTATGTGAAAGAAGGAGCCTTCCTGTCCACACCCTCTGATACAGCTTGGGCAGTCGAGTTTACCCATTTTACCAAAGTTGTGAGGGAAACATATGATCTGTAGAGTACTTTTATTTGTATCAGCCTAAACCGTGACCTAATGGCTACTTCCTTGGGCAAGGCTAGAGCTTCCATCCAGTCCTCGTCGTCTATCTGCGCTAGGTCCTGTTCCCAGTGGGCTCGAAGGGCCAGCGAGGGATTTGCAGATTTATTCATGATTTTACGATATATCAAAGATTTCGCCTTCTTCTCAAGATGTTGATCAAGCACCCTATCTTCCAAAGGAGAGGAATCCGAAAGTTCCTCTCCCCTTGGGAGTTTAGCCCGTAGTGCGTGTCTCACTTGTAAGTATCTGAAGGTTTCTGATGGTGCTTACTGATATTCTTGCTGCAGTGTTGCGAACAGTTTAATGTCCCCCTTTGACCACAGGTCAGCCCAGCCTTGAGAGGCCAATCAAGTCTCAAGTCCCAAATCCTACATGTTTCCCCAAGGGTCCCAAACATGCCGGATCCCACAGTGGTGTCATATGAGTGAGTCTACCCTTCCAGCCAAGAGCTGTAAGTGTCTCTTTCCAAATCCTCAATGTAGTGGCAGTTGGCTAAGGAAAGGATTCTACCCTGTCACTTCCGTAGCCCTCAAGTACCCCCCTGGTTGCATATTATGGTGGTCCATTGATTGTATATGCAGGGTCCTCCAGAGGGTAGTGCACCCAATGATTGATCACAGTGAGTTGGGCCACCCAGTAGTATTTGCGCAGAGACGGACTCGCCGCTCCCCCATCATACCATCCTCTTGTTTTTTGTAGAGAAATTCTTGGGGAACCGCCGTCTCATAGAAGCAGTTGCAGGGACTTTTCAATTGCCTGGAAGTATGTGTGGGAGATCAAATAGGGGGTGTTATGTAGCATGTAAAGGAATCATGGCAAGTCCATCTTCTTAAACGGTGCGACTCTACCCAGAAACGATAGTGGGAGAGACAGCCAGTGCTGTCTTTCACTGTGTTCATAAAATACTTTTTGATCTCTAGTGACGTAAATGCCCAGGTGTTTAAATTCCTTGGTTGCTATAGGTATCTCATATCCTCTAGGTTGGGACAGTGGGGCTCCCAAGAGGACATATAGTATTGATTTGTCCCAATTAATTTTATATACTTCGGGGCAGATTTATGTTTCCTGGCGCATCCCTGCAAATCAGCAGGGATGCACCAGGAAAGATGCGTCACGCAAGTTTACCCTTGCACCACCACAGATGCGCCGCATTTACAATGCAGCGCATCGTGGCGCAAGGATAAACAGATGCGTGACGCATCTGATGGTGTAAGGGCGGCGCATTGCTGGAGTCGTGTCGCAAGCACGACGCAACTCCAGCAATGTTTAGGGGCTGCCCATACCTTACATGCTGCGTCATGCCTTACGCCTGCTTCAAGCAGGCGCAAGGTTTTGACGCAGCAGCGTCGGAAAAGTGACTGAGTGAAATCTTGTAGATTTCACTGCATCACTTTTCCGAGGCTTTTTCCGCTGGTACGCCCACCCTGCATACATTAAACCTGACGCAGGTTTAATGTGGCGCAGGGCTTTATACCGTGACGCATCTCCATAGATGCGTCACGATGTAACTAGGGCGCAACGTGGCGCAGGGTTTACGCCGCCGCTGCGTCACAAAAGTGACGCAACGGCGGCGTAAAAGTGGCGCAAGTCTAACATAAATCTGCCCCAGAGTACTTTCTATAGAGTTCAAATATATGCAGAATCCTATGAAGGGTTGCTTTTGGATTCGCTATATATAACTTGGTGTCGTCTGCATATAGTGATATTCTATCTTCCCAGTCTGGTGTCCATTTTAGTCCTCTAATTATAGGGTCCCCTCTAATCCAGACCGCTAAGGGCTCCAACACCACAGCAAATATCAATGGGGACAACGGGCATCCCTGTCTTGTTCCCCGATGTAACTCAATTAGCCTTGATGTATTATTATTGACGGTTACAAGTGGGTTGGAGTATAGTGGTTTGAGCCAGGATAGGAATTGCGGCCCAAAGCCTTGTTTCTCTAGCACCACGTGCATGAAGGGCCATTCGATGGTATCAAAGGCCATTAGAACGTCTAATGAGAGCACTACTGTGTCTTCTTCTATAGTGGTCGTTCTACCCAGGAGTCCATGGAGTCTTCACTGATTCAATGTAGTGTTTCTCCCTGGCATAAATCTGGACTGGGCTGGATGGATCAGAATGTGCAGAAACTTAGTCAAATGAGTTTTTCACTTCTGCATACAAAAGTGATATCGGTCTATAAGAGGGACACTCTTCCTTGGGTTTTACCTGCTTTATACATAGCCACTCTATTTTCTATTCTCTGATCTCTGGGTAGTATTCCCAAATTATGACTTTTCTGAAACATTCAGAGGAGCAATGGGGCTATCTTTAATGCGGCCTGTTTGGATAGTTTGATCAGTAAACCATGAGGCGCTGGTCTCATGTTTATACTTTACAACCCATGGTTTTAACCACTATTACATTGTTGTTATTTTTTGTTTTTCAGGCCTATTGTCTTGAATGTTTTGTAATTTATGTTGTATATATGTTTTTTATAGATGTTTTGATTATATATTGTTAAGGATAGTTACAATCGTGTTCTATCATTGTGATGCTACATGCACTTTATGCATCAAGAGATATTTTCAAATATAATTGTATATGTCTCCCGAAAAAATAATGAAAAAATGAAAAAAGTGAGTTAATAAATGAAGTAACACTGCTTTGTACACCGTTGTCTGTGGGTGCTATCTTATCTTGTGGACATATTGCCTTTTTGAATTAGACAAGTGTAGGAAGTTCTGTTTTTTGCACAGTAAACCATGAGGGCCTTCCGTTTTTCCAGAATTCAGTGCCCCAATTGCTTGAGTTTTTTCACATTCTGTTACTTCTAACTCTAGGGCTTCTCTGTCTTCTTCTACAAGCCATTGCATGGGGAGATGAACTAATAGCTCCTGAGCTTCCTCCGTTGTGACTGAATGTGAGGCCCTTTAGACCTGACTATAGTATGACGCAAACTCTTCTGCAATTTCCTCTCCCTGCCTTGCCATTGTACCATCTCTCTTTTCAATCCCGCAGACCCATCTCACTGCTCTCGCTCTTCTATCTAACCAGGCCAGCAATTTTCCAGCCTTGCCACCCACTTTGTATAGATTATGCTGAGTGGCACAGTGTCTAGCCTTAGCTGCTTCTTCGGCTGTATCTCTAAATTCCTTCTGCTTGAACCAAAGGTGATGTTACAGTGAATCATTATTGTCCTGTAGTAATCTTGCTTCTAAGTCTTGTAACTTATGTTCTAGATTTTCTAATTTGACCCTTTTTTCCCTCTTTTGACCTGCTACTAGGGAGATCCCTTGTCCTCTTAATAATGTCTTATAGGCTTCACACAATACATTGGCAGAGTCCACCTCATTTTCTACTATGTAGTTGTTGATGGCTTCTTGGAGTTAAGTACGGATTTGGGGTATTTTAAGATACCACCGGTTTATTCTCCCTTTGGTAAGTGCAATTGGTGGAGCCAAGGTTGTAACGTACACACACTGGGAAATGATCGGAGATACCTCGTAGAAGGTGGTGTGGGTCATGAAAACATGGGATTAAATGTGCCAATGCAAAGATGTAGTCTATACGGGAGAGGGTTTTGTGGGCACCTGAGTGGTAGGTGGATTGGTGTGTGGCTGGGTTGAATGTCCTCCAAATCTTTGTAAGGCCTAAGGCTGACAGGAAATACCTTAGATTAGTTCATGTTTGCTCCTGTGGTCGTACCGGCCAGCGGTCTATTGCAGAGGAGAGAGCTGTGTTACAATCTCCTCTCATTATCAAGTTGCCTACTGGGAGTTCAAGGAGTAGTGTCCCCAGTTTTCAAAGTAATTGCGTCTGTAATCGTGGTGGGACATAGAGTAAGATTAGTTTGAATAACTGTCCTTTGCCACATTCCTGTGGTTGCCACATATCTGTTGCTGTCATCATAAATAATCTTTTGGACTATAAAGGGGAAGGATGAACGTATTAGGATGCCAACCCCCCTTGAACCTCTGGTGTATCCCACATGCTCTATCAGTTTGTACCCCCATCTATTTAGTGCTCCATATTGTCTTCCTTGGATGTGGGTCTCTTGCAACAGGACCACTTCGGGGGCATATCTTTTCATGTATTGTAGGACTACCCCTCATTTCGTTCTACCTCCAATGCCATTAACGTTCCAGGAGAGAATTTTAAATCCTTTGGGTGGAGCCATGTGGTTCACTTAGCCTCTGTTATGATGTTCGTTCTGACCACTTTCTGCATTGCTCTAAAAAGGGGGTGGGGACGGAGAAAGCATCCCAACCCCTCAACTCCCGGCACCGCCTTCAACATGCGTTTCATAGTTGATCGGTAAAAGAAACAATAAACCAAAACATTCCAAGCAAAACTTAATCCCTTCCCCCAACCCCATCTCCCTGCATGACAGACTAAGAACTGACTGCCCCCCAGCTATGCAGAGTGCCTTTGTACCCTTTAAAATGCATTACCCTATTTAGGGGGGGACCTCAATCTGACCCTGCCTGATGCCGCTGTTACTCATCAATCATCATTATTACATTATCCCAATATAAGGTCTATAAAAAATGAAAACATGACTTATCAGTGAGTCTTCATTGTATTCGGGAGATCTCTGTTCATGTACAGTTCAGGTCTCATTATACTTCTTGGGCATTTGTGGAGGAAGTATTGGAGCTCTCAACTGAGTCTTGCAATCTTTGCTGCGTATCATTGCAAGTCTTCTGCCGGATCAGTCAAAACTTTGTTGTGTGTGCCGGAGGACTCCAGATTGCCTTTGTCCTTGGTCATTTCCCCCATGGTTCTTCTGTGCCTGGGGGTTCTCCAACCTTCCAACCAATCCCACGACCAGCCTTCTGCATCCTCCATTCTAGCCTCTGGCACTTTAACTGAATTGTGCAGATCACCTACTTGAGTCAATAATGTTTTGGTAACGGTCTTGAGAGAGGTGATGGTTTCTTCTGCCTCTTTGACTCGGGTACCTATGTTACGTATGTCTAACCGCATCAATGTCATTTCTGTGGTTAATGAGTAAATTTTAACCTCCAACGAGGTTTTGATATCTTTAATCACTGCCATGACTTTTTGCAGGGTCGATTGCTCCTGAGTTACTGAGGCCAGAGCGTTGTTGTGGGATTGCTGGTGTAACACCTGAGGGGCCGGTGGTTCTGTTCTGGGGTGGGCATATTTTGCCATCTTGATTGCGATTTTTCCCTTGAACCCTTGGGCCGAGACATTGTGTGGGGTCCAATGTAATTAGAGGCTTAGTCAGGTTTTCTGGAAGTGCAGAGCTTTAGGGGGAAGGGGAGAGGAGGGATCTCTACAGTTGTGTGTTGCCTAACGGACTGGTGCATCTCTTGTCCCTTTTTGGAAGGGTGTGGCAGGGTCAGGTTGACCGGACTTTGGAAACCAAAAAAGTGGAACAATTCACAAAAACATAGAAGAAGGCTAACTAAGCTAGTATTTGCCTTGTAACACCAAAAGCATGCCTACATTGTTTGTAGTCAACCCACAGTGAAAACCTGGGACTTTGACCAAAATATTGCACAAGTCTGCTGGGTCGCAATGAAAAACTGGGACTGGCAGATCTGGAATGCTTTATCACCATTGTGAACCCCCAACTGGAGGCTCAGACTCAACAGCATGCTGAGGCCTCATAGCTTATTGACTCTTGGTGTGTGCGCTGTGGTGTTTTAGGGTTTTACCATCCCAGGTGCAAGGGAAACCTGGTTTCCTGCCACAGAACTAAGGGGGCTGATCCATTGGTGCGGAGGCTTCTGAAGCATTTGTGGGTACTGTTGGGACTACACCTTATGAAGGAATTGTTGCGAGTGGGCATGATGCCCAGAAATGGAGACCTTTTGACTTGGTAATAAGAGTGCGTCCCACTAGACTTGGCTGCGGACTTAGATGTCGGTCTTTTGAAACAGTCTTTTCCCTCTCCCCTCATCAGACTTCCCTACCCTGGGGTGTGGCTGGTAAACCCTGACCTGCGGGAACAGCAGCAGAGTGGGGCCTAGTTTCTGTGGGCACTTTATGCAATCTGATTATTCTATGTTTCCACGGACTCACCACTGATGCCAAACTTAGTGTGGGCACCCAATTTGCATAGCCCCTAGCTACCCTGAATTTCTGAATGCAAGTAAAAAGAAAATGTTGGACTCCTAATGTTGTTTGTTTGTCTTTTCTATTTTGAAAACTGGAGAAGGGGGATGTTGTTTGTCTATCACTATAAGAGGGGACCTTCTGGAGGTTAGGCCATTGGTATTTATTATTATTTTTCTATCTTTATTTGCTGAGGAGGGTCTGTTTTACCGAATATTTTGGCCCTGTGATTGTGTAAAAGTGCTATCTCCTCACACTGTCACCCCCTATGTGGGGGTGTGGCCCCAGTCCCTGTTGCACTGTGTTCCCAGTCTGTGGCTGCTCCTGCCACGTGCTCGCCCAATTGCTGAATCCCTGCTGCTTTTGTGTGGCAACCTGAGGAACTTCTCTCTGACTGTCAAGAGCCTATCTAGAAGTTCCCAAAACTTCACAGGAGCAGAATAAAACCTTTCCCAATGCCTCTCTGGAATGCTCTCCACACCCCTCAATTGAACTAAAAGGGGAGTGAAGGATTTCCCATGGGTGAAAGGGGATGGTGATAGAGAAGAGACTGCCTCATCTTCTTCTTAAAGTGATCTTAACTTCTACAGCTACTTCTTGAGCATCTTAGCGTTTATATTTAGAAGACTGTAAAACAAATTAACGCATTACTTCACGCTAGAAAGTACTCTCAAAACTTCTCATGCTTTTGTATTCTTAAATCCTAAATGTAAGAACATACCCTTAATATGACTGGCTATTGCTCCTAACCTTTTAATTATTTTTTAATAGAATTTTTCTTTTCTCATATGTCCTTTAAATATATTTCCATTAATTCAGCAACTGGTAAAATCTGTAAGAAAAAGGCTTTGTAAATAACGTTCTAGTAAACATACATTTTGGCTTGGTTAGGCATCATGTTCTGAGGTCTTTTAGTATGCCTTTTCTTTATATTTCTTATATAGGTACGTGCATGAACTGGTACAGGATGTCGCTGAAGTATAAGGTAAGTAGGGGGGCGCTAGGTGGCGCACGACCAAGATGGCCGCACGCCTGTGAGGCTCTGGCAGCCTGGCAGCATAATCCTCCATTTATCCTCCTTGTTTCTGCATTATTCCTGCCTCTGACGCCTGCCACTTATGCTGACCATAATATCTGCCTCTGGGTCGAATCTCAGAGCTCTCCGATCTCGGAAAGTACATCCTGGACCGAGGCTTGGCGGCAGCGGTGGGCGATTGGTAGTGTGACTGGATACCGACGCGGGTGCCGCAGCTACGCTAGCCCAGGGATCCCATGTGGCGCTGGGCCTCATATGTGCTTGTGAGGAGACTGCGCTGCTGCTGCCGGCCTCGGGGCTTGCCTGGCGGTGCCTTGCCAGACTGACTTCAGCAAAACATAGAGCTGCACACAGTGAGGAGGTATTCGCTACTGGGTGCATGCTCCAGACTACTGCGGGGTGATATGCGCTGCTCCAACAACCCAAGCGCGTGCACAGAGCCCAGCACCATGAATTGATCCCTGCACCTCTACTTCATCCGGCTGTTCTCGGCCTGGCTACCACCCTCGCCCCCCACTCCTGCGGTCTGGTGGATGCCCCTCTGGCTCCCACCTTCGTCGGCGGGCCTCTCTCCCCATCCGGCGCCACATCAACCGCTGAGTCTTTGCCAGTTCTGAGGCCTACACCTCTCCAGTTGTGACAGGCGTGGCTGGAGGGGAACTGCCGCATCCTGCTGCTCCACGCCCGCGCTTCCGCTGAATTGCAGAACATCATCCCAAGTGGGTGGGAGATAGAGGGGCATGCCGGGCCTTTTCCCGCTGCTGGACTCTGGGGAGGCTTGTTCTGAGGCGGCTTTCACCAGAGTGGCCTACACCCCCCGCTGATGGATGCACCTTTCCCATCATTCTGGACTGAATGTCCACACGGATGTGTCTGAACATGTGACATTGTGGGCCCATAATCACTATGTGAAATCCTGCATGCGGATAAGCTGCAAGCTGAGGCGCTACAAATGCTTGGCGCATCCATAGGTATTACACCCCTCTAGGTATTCATTACAGCGCAAAGTACTGGCAAGCATTCATATATTGCTGTTTACAGTCTTGGCATTTAATGAACTTTGTGCATTGGGGACACATCAGGGGTCCACCCCTGGGATGCAGTAGCGGGCACAACATTTTAGACGCATCCGGCGTGGATTGTGGACTGGGCGGGTGGGGCGAGGCCCTCAATTGCTCACATACTCTGTGTCAAGTGCTGTGGATTTACCTCCACCCCTTCAGGGCTGGCTTGCCGATCGGTGACGCTCGGGCACTTGTTTTCTAATAACTCCAGGGCACAGCCTCATCGTCACCTATGTCCAGTACCTTCTCATCCGGCTAGTGTCCGATGGGGTACTGCAGGAGAGTCCTCTGCAACCACCAGTTCTTCTGTGCCTGCTCCACACTCTCCCTGTGGTGATGGGGAAACCAGATGACCACCAGGACAAACTTGAGTTTGACGCAAAAAAGACTGTCACATGGTCGTGCTCAGAAGATCCCGGACAGCCCAATGGAGAACAGGCACAACCACCATTGTGGGCTCCTGATGACGAAGTGAAAACATTGCTGTTGGCTATGCAGAGCAGCCTCACTAGCTTGTCTAGTAAAATGGATTCCATGAACAGTTGCCTAGACTTCTTGGTCTTAAAGGTGGAAAACATGATGAACAACTTAAGGAGGCCGCGCGGCACATCTCGGACAATGAGGATACCACGTCCCAGATGCAGCAGCAGGTGACAAAAATGGATAAGCTTCTTAAAATAATCGCTGCTAGGAACAAGGACCTAGAGGTTTGCAGCTGCGAAAACAATATCCAGGTCATAGGCATTCCAGAAAGCACCAATACAGGCTGCATGGAAGATTTAATCAAACGCCTGTTGAGGAATACCTTTGGTGCAGATGCCTTTTCTTTGCAGCTCATAGGGGAACACACACACCGCTCCTTGAGCCCAGGCCTCCTCCGGGCAGCACTCCTAGGCCTATTGTGGCTCGTCTTCTTAACTATCGCAACCACAATACTGCACTCAAGATGGCCCGAGAGAACAAATCGCTACTCTTTGAAGGCACCGAATTCACCATTTATCCGGACTTCACAGTGGCTGTTCAGGAGGCGCATCGCAGATTCCTCGCTGTTAAACAGAAGCCCTGGAAGCCACAAATCGAGGACGCTCTCATGTACCAGGCACGCTTGCAGGTCACATACCAGGGCAAACACAACGTCTTCTCTAACCCGCAGCAGGGCGAAGACTTTCTTAAGTCTATCAATCAACGCTCTCCACAAAGAGACTCCGTTGACCATGCCTCCAGATCTCCATCTCCTACCGCGGATTGACCCACAAAGCAGAGGAGGACACCCTGTGATCATAGCTTTGTCTACCCCAAGTCCTAAAACTGTTTACAGGTCCATGCTCTTGGTAGCACTTCTCTTCACTTCTGCCATGATGGACACTCCACGTTCTCTTGCTGACTGGGACTGAATGCTGCTCATTGATGACAGATAAGTGTTTTTTTATGACCTGTGTGCAGTGCATGGCAGAGTGCTGGGCTTCATGTAATCTACATTTGAACTATGCTGGGCACCCTCCCTTTCTCTTCCCCCCTCACCTCCTTACCATTGGTGAAGCTGTTATGTAGCTGTTTGGGAGAGGGGAGTTTCTCATGCCCACCAGCGACCCCCCCTCCTGTGGGCAATCCCCCAAGTAACTTGCTCTTTTGTTGGACATATTCAACCTGGACTGTAATGTCAAGGGTTTTTTGGGGCTGTTGGGTGGGTAGTACTTGGGAATACCTGTCATCATCGATCGTGAAGAGTTGATCCTGCTCAATTATGGACGTGCGTTGGAGCATGTCACTTGCTGCATAGCGAGATGGAATGCTCTCCCTCTCACCATGGTGGGCCGTCTCTCACTTATCAAAATGGTTATCCTTCCCAGATTCTTATATCTGTTTTTAAATATTCCTTACGACCCGGGCCGACACCTCTTTTCTTCACTTCGATCAGAGTTAATCCAATTAATATGGGGCGGTAAACATCCGCAATTACAATGGGACACACTTACTCACCCATATTCACAGGGAGGATTCGATGTCCCCAACTTGGAGCTCTATTACTTATGTGCTCAAGCGTATTATGCCCATTACTGGTTCCACCCTCCCAGATACACACCTCACGTGGCAACTGAACATTGGCTAGCGGACCCCATACTGCTTGACGGTGATATACTTACTACCCCCCCACCTCGTATTAGCAGCCCAACCTCTGAGGACTGCACAGTGAAAGCTTGGCAACGTATTTCTACTCAATTACGGATGCCCACGCTGTACTCACCACTACTTCCCTTTACATATCATCGGAAGATGCCGGTTTTGCAAGAGGCCGTTTTCAAAAAGACCAAAGTTAAACACAATATTACTTGCTGGGGGGATCTCTATCTTAATGACAAATTTCACACGTCGCAACAACTCTTTTCCAGGTCCCCACCCTCCCCTATGGACCTCTTCCTCTATGTGCGGCTATGTCAAGGCCTTAAAGAATATACCCCGTCCTACCCCCTGGAGCCCCCCGATGTCACTCCATTATGCCACGTACTGCACACTGACAGCGTCTCCCACTTAGTATCCATCCTGTATCATAGCCTTTATACCGGCATCACTGACACACCCTGCTCTGCCCGAGATAAATGGTCCGTGGAGCTGGGGCAAGAAGTCACTGACCAACAGTGGGAATATTGCTGCAAGCAGACTGAACGAGTTTCCTCTAGTAGTTGTCTGCGCATCACCCATTATAAATTTCTACACCGTTTGTACTATACACTGGCTAAGCTACATAAATACCAACTACACAACACTAATAAATGTGACAGGTGCGGGGCAGACGCTGCCGATTTTCTACACCTCGCTTGGGAGTGTAGCCCTGTAATGAATTATTCGCAACAAGTGATCACTGCAATAGAACTAACGACAGCCTTAACACTTTCGTTCACTCCCCTTCTTTCTCTTCTGGGCTACACAGAGAACTTAGCTGTAGCCCATCATACGTTTGTCTCCTTTAGCCTCCTGCTGGCCAGGAGGCAAGTGGCATGTCGTTGGGGCTGAGGCAGAGCACCTAAATTTAAGTAGTGGATTGATAACATGATACTCTGGCAAGACCAAACATATTTTGAACTTCTACCCCTCTCCTCTTGCCCCAGGGATATTTGGGATCCACTTAAAATGTATCTCCTGGAACACCCAATTAAGACTGGTCATACTCCACGCTCCCCCCACATCTCATCACAGGGCCTGATTGCTGGTTGTTAGCGTTGAATATCTATATACTTGAGTACATAGGTATGTTCTCATTCTCATTCTGACCTGCATATTGCATGATGTGAGAGAAGCTTTTATTCTGCATGATACTCCTGATAAGTGTTGTCTCTTGTCATAATTTACCATGCTGAACTGTACACCGCAACAATTTGATGTACCCTGGTTGAAGCTGCACATGTATCTATCTATGGATTGTAATTGTCATGATTCTCATTATCCCTCTGTTCTGGCAAAATCTCAATAAAGAAATAAAAAAAAAGTATAAGGTAAGTGGCAACCTTAAGTCTTTTGGCTCTCTGGTGATATGCGATACAAAACTGAAAATCCTCCTCTGTCTGTCCTTTTTCCTCATGGACTCCTCCTTGAACCGTGAAAATACCTGACAGAAGACGAAACACTATCTGTACCGACGGGCATGCGATAATCTAAACTACATTATTCTATACTCTGGTAGGCAGGACCAAAATATGCCAGTACTCCCCTGACTAAACCTCGGTGAAGTGTGCCGTTGGGAGGGTAAGCACGTGCTTCACACTGATTCGTAGACCTCGCGCTCCCAAGTGGAAGACTGGAGCGCAGACCCAAAATTGCTAGTGGCGGCCATTTTGAAATATCGCAACCCTACCAAAGCGGTCCATGATGAGTTTTAACACTCTCTCTGGCGTCAGTGAAAACTGGAGCTCCTCTTCTTTCTGCATCGAAACACTGCCCCCACCATTTAGTAGATCTTGTTTTGCATTTGGCCCTGATTCCTGAAAGTACCCCTCCGCAAGGATGGTTCCCCAAGTCTTGCCTTATGGGGAGATTGATCATGAAAGGATTTTACTAATCTTGGTGCATCAACATCAGTATGTGGCTCCCAAGACCATTCTTTTGGCCCATAACCCTTCCAGGCAATCACATTGAATAACTTCCCATTAGCTCACTTGGAATCTAAGATTTTTTTAACTTCAAATTCCTCTCCTACTTCAGTTTGAATAATCTTTGGAGGTGTCTTTTTGCTGAGACTAGGTGAAGACCTTTTTAGTAGTGAGACGTGAAATACTGGGTACATCTTAAACTGTGGAGGTAGTTTTAACCTATAGGTCACTGGGCTTATAATCTTCTCAACGACGAGCCAATGAAACGAGGTTTGAATTTCCGATTTCATCTTAGTCTCAAATTTTTTGTACTGAGCCAAACCTTACTCTCTATTGAATAAGTGTCTTCGGGGCATATTTGCAACAGGCAGCGATAATTATCGCTGACCTTGTATACCGCATTTTTCTATCACTGGAATATTTCGCCAGGCTAGCGTTGTATTAACAACGCTTAGCACCCTGGCGATGTATATTCCAGCAATAGCGCCCTTTTGCCATGGAACATCGCTGTTTTCCAGCGATGTTCCATGTAAAACGGCGATATGCTAGATGATACGACACTGTGGTCGTATCACATGAATCCACCTCCTATGTTAGGTATGCCTTAGTCAGGAATTTAACAGACGTTGAAATCCTGCATTAAGGCATACTTAGCGCGATTAAAATAATCGCTTCCCCGCATTGTAAATATCACGAAGCTGCCTTCTCGATATTTACCCATGTTGTTTCCACAGACACGCCTACTTTGCATCTCATAAGCGATGCGATGTTAGGCGTGCTGGAAACGGGAGCAAAATCAGCAAAACAAGCGATAGGGTGTCTTTGCTGATAAGGCAATACAATTATCACCGCTTTTCGGTCGAAAACGGCCGCAAAAGCGGCGATAATTGTTTATCGCCACATTGTTGATATGACCCTTCCTGTCTTCTTTTCTTGTCAACATAGTTTTTATAAATTTCTTTAGATTTTTCTAGTTTCTTCCTAGCTGCTTCATGGGTTTCACTTAAGTGTTGAACAAAATCTTTCACTGCAGGGATGGTTATTTCACTGGTACTGACTATCGTGTTTGGATGTCGCCCATATTTTAAAAAGAATTGTGAATAACCCGTAGAACTGTTGTGGGAGTTATTGTGCGCAAATTCTGCTGCCCAAAGGATATCTGGCCAATCCCCGACCTGATCCAGCAGAAAAAGTCTCAAATACTGTTCAAACACCTGATTCGCCCTCTCTGATTGTCCATCTGTTTCTGGATGATAGCTAGTGGAAAACCTGCTTTCAATGTTCAGACCTCTTCTGAAAGCCCTCCAAAAATCAGACAGGAACTGTGTACCATGAGCAGAAATTAGAACTTTCGAATTCCATGTATCTTTAACAAATGCAAGTTGAACTGTTTAGCCAGTTCTTTTACACAAGGAATGTTCTTTAATGGGACAAAGTGAGCCATTTTTGTGAAGGCTTCCACATTACCAATATTGTGTTGAAACCCTGGCTAGATGAATGGTCCACAATGAAATCCATTGTCACAGTGTGCCAAAGATGAGGGGGAATTGGCAATGGCTGTAGCAAACCCTGAGGGGACTGCCAAATCGATTTTCCCTGAGCACAGATTCCACATTCCATTACATATTGTTTAATATCCTTGGTCATATTGGGCCACCAAAATTGTCTCTTGATCAATTCTTCAGTTTTATTGATTCGTTTATGTCCAGCCAATGGACAAGACTCTCTCCTGTGGCTTGGAAGTGGGTATGAACAAGCCCCCACCATGGTATGGTAGACCATTTCGGATTTCCTTAGAAGGATCTTCCTTAACCCATCATCGCATTTCTTCTTGTGTCAAGGCTTCTTTTATCTTTTTATCCAAAGTTTTGCTGGCTATAACCCCCAGTATTCTGGATTCGGGGGTTATTTGCTGATTTTCAATGACCACTTTTTGCCCTTCAGTATCATTCCTGGACAAGGCATCCGCTTTTCTGTTCTTGTTTCCTGGTCGGTAAGTAATTACAAAATTGTGATCTGTGAAGTAGAGGGACCATCTGAGTTGTTGAGGTTTAGAGTTCTTGCTGACTTAAGGAGCTGCAGATTCTTATGGCCTGTAAATACTGTTACAGTATGTCTGGCTCCAATCAAATAGTTTCTCCACTCTTTGAAGGCATCCTTTATAGTAACTCCTTTTCGGTGATGGTATAGTTTGTTTCTGTTGGAAGCAATTTCCGGGACCGGTAGGTAACGGGGTGCAATTGGCCTGTTTCTTTGTATCTTTGAGATAGAACCCCACCAATAGCCTGATCAGAAGCATCTGTTTCTATATAAAAGAGCTTTGCCAGATCTGCATGAAGCAGATTTGGTGCCGAAGTAAAATACTCTTTTTGAGACTGGAAGGCTGCTTCAGCTTCTCTGGACCAAACTAAGGGAACTCCTTTCTTTAAAAAAGAGAGTTATTGGAATCACCTTTTGAGTGAATTCTTTAATGAATCTCCTATAGACATTTGTGAATCCAAGGAAACTTTATATTTCTTTGATGGTCGTAGGAAAAGGCCATTCCAGAACTGCTTTAATCTTTTCTTCATCCATTGTAATTCCTTCCAGAGATAGGATGAAACCAAGGAAATCCACTGTATGAACATTGAAAGCACAGTTCTCTACTTTCAAGTATAACCTGTTTCCCCAAGCCGTTCCAAAACTCCTTTTACATGTTCATGATGTTCCTCTTCCGACGCAGAGTAAATTAGTACCATCAATATAGACAATGGCACATCTGTCAATATATTGACTCAGCACATCGTTTATGAAGTGCTGAAAGGCAGCTGGGCGTTACACAGACCGTAGGGCATGACCTGGTATTCGTATAGACCGAACTTAGTTCTGAAGGCGGTCTTTCATTCATCTCATTCTCTGATTCAGACAAGATGATATGCCCCTCTTAGATCCAGCTTTGTTTAAATCTGTGCTCCTTTGAGCTGTTCCAATAGCACTAAGATCAGGGGTAAAGGATACCTGTTCTTAATGGTTATTCGGTTCAGGGCTCGGTAATCTATACACACCCTTAATTCTCCCTCTTCCTTCTTGGATATGAAAAACAATGGAGATGAAACTGGGCACTGGGATGCTCTGATAAACCTGTTCTTTAAATATTTTTTAATGTACTTCTTCAGGAATCGATCTTCCTTTTCCGTTAAGGTATAAATTCTGCTACGAGGAAAATTCGCCCCGGGTTCCATTTCAATTTTACAATCATAGGATCGATGAGGGGGAAGCTTCTCAACTTCACTAAAAACATCCTGATAATCCGGGTACATCTCTTGAATTTCTTCAGTACGTATAACACACACAGAAGTACCGGTCTCACACAAGCAAGTGGCCAGACTGGACTCTTTAACTTGATTCTCTGTGTGATAACAGAACTCCTTACAATATTCCAAATTCATCTTGATTGACCTATTTTTCCAATCAATCTGGGGGTTGTGTCTTGTCAGCCATAGGAGACCTAGTATTAAGTGAAATTGTGGGCATCGATTAGCAACTGCAGGAATTCTTGATGTCTATCTGGTAAAATAAGTTCTACCTTTTAAGTGTGACTCACTATAGGACCTGAAGCAAGGTTTGTGTCATCTACCGCTCTCACCGCCTCACTTTTGTCCTTCCGAATAGCCTTTAATCCAATTTTCATAGCGAACTTCAAGTCACAAAAATTTCCAGTGGCTCTCGAATCGATCATCATGCTATATCTGATTGTACAGAGGTTCTGAATTTTAAAGTAACCAGTAAGGACAAGTGTAGAGCTGACGATTTTAGAGTATTTGCCAAAAAATGAGAATCTGGAGTTGTTTTTCTTTAGCACTCACCAATCCAACCCCTCCTACTAGTAGTGCTGCGAGTTTTCCTTCGGCAAGGTCTTTGGTTTCTTGGGACAGGTTTTGACAAAATGGCTGCTGACTCCACAACATTAACAGATTTTTTAGTCTCCTCTTTTCTTTTTCTTCTTTTGAAAGAGGTCCTCGCTCTACTCCGAATTGCATTGGCTCTACAGATTTATTATTTTCCACTGATCTTAATCCTTCTGGTCTCATCTGGTCAAACCTAGGCACACTAGAGTGAAATTCCCTCCTTTTTTCTCCTTTTCTTTCCGTCTGTCGATAATCTAATTCCAGGACTAAATCAATAAGAGCTGAAACTTCAGAGGGTCTATTTGATATCTGTGACAAGGTATCTTTCGGTTAATCTTTTAGGCCCCGGTAAAATAATGCAGCCCTCTTGTTTGTCGGCAAATCAGTCTCTACGATCAATTGTTGAATTGGGCTAGGTACGCAACTAGCTCCTTATTTCCCTGTCTCAACTCCACCAATTCAATGTCTGTAGCTTGTGCCACCCTCCTCCTATCAAATATTCTCAAAAACTCCTTCTTGAATTTGTCGAAGTCATACAAGATAGCTGAGTACTTGGAAACCAGTGGTAAAGACCAAGCGGCAGCATACCCACTTAGACAGGACAATACAAAGACCACCCGGGACTGTGCATCAGGGAAAATTGCCGGTCGGCACATGAAATGAAGAGAGCACTGAGTTAGGAAAATTTGGACCTTTTGAGGGTCTCCACTAAAATGTTCTGGAGGAGCTAAAGGAATAACTGGTGATAAGGATTGAACAACTTGAGTGGTGCTTCTAGGGTGGAGAATGGGGATGGAACTGGAAGCCTGAGACTCAGGAGTTAACGCTGCAAAACTGGTCCCAGTGAAATAACCGTCCATCTTACTAGCTAAGTCTGTAGTTTCTCTTCTTGAAGCCAATAAGTCCTGCCTCAAACTCCTGTTCTCCTCCCTAACGGCTTACAACTCCTTTTCAATGGCTTCAAAAACCATGCCTACATTTCTTAGATCAAATTCTTCAGCCATTCTGCTCGGGTGAGTAATTAATTCATGGGCACTTCACTCTATCTAGAAGTTCCCAAAACTTCACAGGAGAAGAATGAAGCATTTTCCCAATGCCTCTCTGGAATCCTCTCCACACCCCTCAATTGAACTAAAAGGGGAGGTAAGGATTTCCCAGGGGGCAAAGGGGATGGGGATAGAGAAGAGTCTCCCTCGTCTTCTTCTTAAGGTGTGCCTAACTTCGACAGCTACTTCTTGAGCTTCTTAGCATTTATATTTAGAATACTGTAAAACAAATTAACACATTACTTCATGCTAAAAAGTACTCTGAAAACTTCTCATTCTTTTGTGTTCTTAAATCTTAAATGTAAGAACATACCCTTAAAACAACAGGCTATTGCTCCTCTTCTTATGATTATTTTTTAATAGAATTTTTCTTTTCTCATATGTCCATTAAATATATTTCCATTAACTGCGCTAAATTGATAATGTGAGTAAAAAACTTTTCTAAAATTATCATTCAGCAACAGGTAAAACTTGTAAGAAAAAGACTTTGTAAATAATGTTCTAGTAAATATTAATTTTGGCTTGGTTAGGCATTATATTCTGTGGTCTTTTCTTATGCCTTTTTCTTCATATTTCTTATATAGGTACTTGCATGAACTGGTACAGGATGTCGCTGAATTATAAGGTAAGTGACAATTTTTAGCCTTTTCGCTCTCTGGTGATATGCGATACGCAACTGAAAATCCTATTTCTTTCCTTTTTCCTCATAGACTCCTCCTTGAACCGTGACAATAACCAACGGGAGACAGAACACTATCCCTACTGACAGGAATGCGCAACAATAAGCTAAGCTACACTATTCTATACTCTGGCACGCAGAAACAAAATGCGCCAATACTCCCCTGACTAAACCTCGGTGAAGTGCACCATTAGAAGGGTGTGGACGTGCTTCACACTGATCCATAGACCTCACACTCCCCAGCTGGAAGACTGGAGCACGGACCCAAACTTGCTAGTGGTGGCCATATTGGAAAATCGCATCCCTACCAATGCGGTCCATGATGAGTTTTTACACTCTCTCCGGCGTCAGTGAAAACTGGAGCTCCTCTTCTTTCTGCTTCCAAACATTGCCCCCACCATTTGGTAGGTCTTTATTTTCATTGGGCCCTGATCCCTGACACCGACTGGATGTAGGGTACATTCTGATTACCCTGTACTTGGTGCTGAGGAGGGATGTTCATGGGATTTGTGGTGGCTGGCCCTGCTCATTAACTTTTGCTGTTTTTGCTACTCTAGGTATGCCTTTAGCCCCCATCTCTCTGCCAGGTAACCCTGCCCATGACAATAGTAGCAGTGCCATCCTCTCTGGCCTCTATTACCATAGCCTGTTTGGAACCCTCTGAAGTTTTGCAGTGCAGCCCCCATTGAGACTTGTGCCAGCTGCATGGTTACGGCCATCGCTGCCCCCTTGAGGGCATTCTTTTTCACTTTGTATTAAACTAGTTTTACTGTATCTCTTTGGGCCTGCTCTTGCTTCTTTCTAGCCTTTTCTTGCTTCTTCTTGAGGTAGTGGAGTATATGAGCTTGTATCTCCTGCCAGGGTTTGGTATCTAATCCAACTACGCTGTCCAGCCCGCTCTGTATCTCGGTGAGTAACCCTTTCTTAAGAATATTGTAGATAAATGTGACATGTGGGCCCATATTGGTCCACGGCTATCCTGTCTATTTTCTACATATTTCTCTCATTCTATTCAGTAAATAGCTTATGCTTTCCTCTGGCTTCATGGCCTCTGCTATTAGCCCTCCTACATATGGGTGGTCAAGGAATATTTCTCTCAAGGCGGTCCAGATTTGGTGCCTGTGCGTGTTAAATGTGTTCTGGCATGATGGGTGTCTGATAGCATGATTGCAGGAATGCGAGCTTGGGTGAACATCATGTTAGTCTGCTCTCCAATTGGACTTCTTAGAAAACTCTTAATATCTCTTATCGCTAGATTGATACCTGAGGTGTTTTTTTCAAAACATGTAATCCATTTCCTTACCACATCCAATAACGATGGTAACTTTGTCCTCAATCCTTCTTTATCCATCTGGGCCCAAGGTCTCACGCTAGGGGATTCTAGACCTAGTCTAGGACACCCCCCGCGCCGCACGGCCACCAGCTGCTGCGTGTGCCTCCCCGCCTGCCTGCCTCTGAGCTCCGGCTGCCGCCGCGTGACCACGCCCCCTGCCATCGAGCGGCGTGGTCTGTGCTCGCTTCCTGAATTGTACCGCTGTTTTGTGTAATTGTATCTTGCTGTATATTGTTATTTTGTCCCCCCCTGTTGCCTTTTTGCCGGATTTGTTCCTTGTCTGCCCCTGTCTCATCCCTCCCCGCTTCCCGCCACCGCCGCTAACCCCGCCCCTTTCTTCATTCTGTACCCTCCCCGCTCCCGCCTCCCAGCTGCTCCGCCCCCCCTCGCACTTGGCCATATATGGCGACCGTGCGACGCAGGTGAGTGTGACCTAGTCTAGGACACCCCCCGCGCCGCACGGCCACCAGCTGCTGCGTGTGCCTCCCCGCCTGCCTGCCTCTGAGCTCCGGCTGCCGCCGCGTGACCACGCCCCCTGCCATCGAGCGGCGTGGTCTGTGCTCGCTTCCTGAATTGTACCGCTGTTTTGTGTAATTGTATCTTGCTGTATATTGTTATTTTGTCCCCCCCTGTTGCCTTTTTGCCGGATTTGTTCCTTGTCTGCCCCTGTCTCATCCCTCCCCGCTTCCCGCCACCGCCGCTAACCCCGCCCCTTTCTTCATTCTGTACCCTCCCCGCTCCCGCCTCCCAGCTGCTCCGCCCCCCCTCGCACTTCGCCATATATGGCGACCGTGCGAACGCGCAGCGGTCACGCGCAGCGGTCACGCGCAGCGGGTGCGCCGATTGTGCGCCGAAGGCGCGCCAAAGGTAAGCCCGTCTGCGCCCGTCCGTGCCTGGACCGCGCCCAGTGCCAGGACCCCTGGCCCCCACAGACGGAAGACGACCCGATTGTCCTACAACGCCACCGAACTCAGCGCACTCAACACCGGCCGATTCCCAGGATGCCACCAAGCCACCCCGAGACGCACCCACGGACCCTTCAGCTGCCTCACCTGCAAGTTCACCTGCATCCAGACCTGCCCCACATCAGCGCCCGCCAAGCCGAACACCAGCAGCAACCACCTCAAGTGCATCCTGCTCAACACCCGCTCCATCCACAGACACGCCATCGAACTCTGGAACCTCCTCGACACCACAGCCCCTGACGTTGCCTTCCTCACGGAGACCTGGATGAACGCCTCTTCAGCGCCCGACATCGCCATCGCCATCCCAGAGGGATACAAGATCACCCGGAGGGACCGCACCGCCAACCAGATGGGAGGAGGCATCGCCGTCATCCACAGGAACACCATCCGCATCACGACCAGCACCGACGACACCTTAATGACCGCCGAACACCTGCACTTCCAAATACACACCGACCCGAAGACCACCCTCAGAGGCACCCTGATCTACCGACCCCCGGGACCACGCACACAATTCAGCGAGGACATCGCCGACTTCATCAACCCGCACGCTCTCCCCTCCACTGACTACATCCTCCTGGGGGACCTCAACTTCCACCTGGAGAACAACAATGACCGCAACACCACCACCCTGCTCGACAACCTCGCCAACCCCGGACTCAAGCAACTGGTGTCCACCCCCACCCACCTCGCCGGACACACACTCAACGCCATCTTCTCATCCAGCAAAGACATCGCCTTCAGCCACGCCACAGGACTCCACTGGACGGACCACAGCTGCGTCCACTTCACCTTCAAAAGAACGACGATCCACCACCACCAACGACAGGTTGCTCGTAGAAGCTGGAACAAGATCACAGCCGACCAGCTCGCCGCTTCCCTGAGCCAGCACCCGCCTACCAGCTCAGCGAACCCCAGCCAGGCCGCCGACAACCTCACGAAGTGGATCAGCAACTGCGCGGACGAACTCGCCCCTCTGAGGACCCCGCCCAGCAGACCCGCCAGCAAGAAAGCCCCATGGTTCACCGACGAACTCAAGAGCTCCAAGAAGATCTGCCGAGCCCTCGAGAAAGTCTGGAGAAGGGAACCAACACCAGACAACATGACCACCCTCAAGATTGCCACCCGGAAGCACCACCAACTGATCCGCGCCGCCAAGAAAACTGCATTCAAGGACCGGCTGGACAACAACGCACACAACTGCAAGGAACTCTTCAACATCGTGAAAGAGCTCTCCAACCCCAACGCCGGAAACAACGACATCACCCCATCGCAAGACCTCTGCAACTCCCTCGCCTCCTACTTCCACAACAAGATCGCGGACATACACAACAGCTTCAGCTGTCAACCGACGCACGCCACGACCACAGCAACGCCGCCCACCACCACCCTCCGCGCCTGGATTCCGATCAGCACCGAAGACACCGTCCGCATGATGAACTCCGTCCACTCCGGATCTCCGACCGACCCCTGCCCTCACCACGTTTTCAACAAGGCCGACGCTGTCATCGCACCCCACCTGCGGGACATTATCAACACCTCCTTCGACAACGCCACCTTCCCTGAGAGCTGGAAGCACGCCGAACTCAGCGCTCTACTCAAGAAACCTACAGCGGACCCCACCGATCTCAAGAACTACTGCCCCATCTCGCTCCTCCCGTTTCCAGCCAAAGTCATCGAGAAGACCGTCAACAAACAGCTGGCCGCCTTCCTCGAGACGAATGGGTCCCTCGACCCCTCACAGTCTGGCTTCCGAGCTAACCACAGCACAGAGACCGCCCTCATCGCCGCCACCGACGACATCCGAGCCCTGATGGACAATGGAGAAACAGCGGCCCTCATCCTCCTAGACCTCTCCGCGGCTTTCGACACGGTCTGCCACCGCACCCTAGTGCAGCGCCTCAGCAACATCGGAATCCAGGAGAAGGCACTGGATTGGATCGTCTCCTTCCTCGACGGAAGAACACAGAGAGTCCGCCTACCACCGTACAAGTCAGAGGCCACCGAAGTCATCCCTCAAGGATCCTCGCTGAGCCCCACCCTCTTCAACGTCTACATGAGCCCCCTCGCGGCCATCGCACGCCAACACAACCTCAACATAATCTCCTACGCCGACGACACCCAGCTGATCCTCTCCCTGACCAACGACCCCGCCGCCGCCAGAGCCAACCTGCACGATGGGATGAAAGATGTAGCCGAGTGGATGACGACCAGCCGCCTGAAACTGAACTCAGACAAGACGGAGGTCCTCATCCTGGGCTCCTCGCCCTCCGCATGGGACGACTCCTGGTGGCCCCCCGCCCTGGGCACCGCACCCAAACCGACGGACCACGCACGCAACCTGGGCTTCATCCTGGACTCCTCCCTCTCCATGACCAGACAAGTCAACGCCGTCTCCTCGTCGTGCTTCAACATCCTGCACATGCTACGGAATATCTTCTGGTGGATCCCCACGGAGACCAGGAAGACGGTCACCCAGGCCCTCGTCACCAGCCGACTGGACTACGGCAACGCCCTCTACGCCGGAACCACCGCCAAGCTCCAGCAGAGACTCCAGCGGATCCAGAACGCCTCAGCCAGACTCATCCTCGACATCCCACGTAACAGCCACATCTCCGGACATCTGAGAGACCTGCATTGGCTCCCCGTCAACAAAAGAATCACCTTCCGTCTCCTCACCCTCGCACACAAAGCCCTTCACGATCAAGGCCCGAGCTACCTCAACAACCGAGTCAACTTCTACGCTCCCAAACGCCACCTCCGATCAGCCAGCCACGCCCTCGCCGCCGTCCCCCGCATCCGAAGAGCGACAACAGGAGGAAGGTCCTTCTCCTACCTGGCCGCCAAGACCTGGAACTCCCTCCCGACCGACCTGCGCTTGACCCAAGACCACCTCTCCTTCAGGAAGAAGCTCAAGACCTGGCTGTTCGAGCAGTAACGGCACCCCACCCCCCAAAGCGCCTTGAGACCCTACGGGTAAGTAGTGCGCTCTATAAATGTCTTTGATTGATTGATTGATTGATTCTACAGGTTTCCCCTCAACATAGCATTCCCATCTCGCAAGGCACCGCTCCATATAGAGGAAGTTATACTTGGGGTTTCTTCCTTCATGCCTGATGCAGTCCTCCGCTACTGCCATGTCCTCTTGCTCAAATGATCTTTCCCTTGGACAAGACCTGTCATATTGGTGCTTCTCCTAGGTTCAGTCTGCTAGTAGGTCATAAAATGGAAAAACAAATAAATGTAATGCCTACCCTTTTAGCAATTATCTTTCTTTGGGTTTGCCTATCTTTGATGTGCACCCGTAAGAAGCAACACGTATCCTCATTGCTGCTCCCCTCATGTGCATGCACTGGTGTCATTTCGTTTCTCTTGCGTCCCGGGTGGGTGAGTACCAGGCTTCCTTGCTCCTTTATCTTTTGGTCAGCCCCTCTCCCATGCCTGAGCGATATGTCTTCGAGCTCTGCTAATAGCCCTTTATCGACCTCGGACTCTTCCCAGCATGGTGTCCTGTACCTGACTTCACTTCCCCCATGAGGAGAGTGCTCTGCCCTGTACCCTCAATCTAACTCCCTGTTGCATGCCATTTCTCTCATGAGCCTCCATTCATGCCTCTCTTTCTCGTGCTGTCTAGCCTGTCCCTTTTGCTCAGAGCTGCATGCTGCTTTAGTTAGCCTGGCTTCACCCTCATATGTTCTCACGGTTTCCTCCTTGGCTCCCTGGGCAGTCCATGTTGCCCCATCCACATCGCTGGTTCCAAGGGGACTGGGATTCCCTTCATCTTCTGAGCTCACTGAGTCACTATTAGGGGTGGGCGGAATTTGCGTAATCGCGTTACGCATATCTCCGCGAAACGGAATTGCTTGTTCGCGATGCTTTTTTCCTGTTCACAGTTGCTGTTTGCGTGCTCGGGGAGAAATATCTCGCGAACACGCATTTTGAGAACGCGAACAAGAAAGAATTTCGCGAAGTCACGGAAAGCAGAATTTTGGGCAATTTCGCGTTCTCCGCGGAAGGCGAAATTACCGAAATTCCGCAAATTCCGCGAGCAGAACGGAATTTACCGCCCAGGCCAAGTCACTATTGAGAACTGTCATACACTTTCCTGACACATGTTTACGCTCGCCTGACCCAGTGAGAATGCTTATCCTACCACCTTTTGAGGTGTAATGTGTCAAGTGTGGCGGATGGTGAGTTGGGACACCTTCCCTAGGAACGTGGGTTGAGTTCGAGGTGTCTGAGCTCACCTGCTTCTAGAGTTCTCTGGCTTGGACCTCCCTGACCTTCCGGTGGAGGCTCGTCAGCTTCTACTATTACTGGGTTTCAATATCTTTATGCAGGGAGAGCAGTTGTGAGCACATCCATCCCTGCATATGGTGGGTAAGGTGCTGATGCCTTGCTGGTCATCAGCATTGTGAGGTTATTGGATTGAACCTCTTCGAAGACTGACCATTATTCTAGAGCTGTTTCTCTTGTGTCTCTTTTCTGTCCCACTTATTTAGTTTACATATGTGTTTTAGTGTGCTCAATTATATTCTTGTGAAATGACCCTCCTTAGGCTAGAGAAATGTGTGTGCCTTCGTGTGTAAATACCACTCTTGGCAAAGCTTATTACGTCTTTTTATCTGTTTGGGGAACCTAGTCTCCATGTGCTTTATTGGGGAATCCAATGCAGTTTTAGTCATTTGTCTAATACAATTCAAATGACATTTTCCCAGTTTGGTTTGTTGACTCGTAGGGGCAATTCGTACAAGGTGCACTCTTGCAATTTACGTACTATGAGCTCAGAGCTTACAATTGTTTACATCAAAACAGTTCGAACAAGCATTTCAATAAAATCAGATAAGACTTCATATGGTACGTTATCAAATATCCTCTAGCAAGAGAAGACTAACGTGGACCACGTTGCTAAGTGAAATGGATAGTCTGCCACTATCTGCTCCTAGACAAAGGTGATTATCATAGACACCATTTAGTAATAACTCTGGATTCACTGGCCCCTCTTGACCACCCATGAGGTATGCCCAGTTTCCTTTGTCCAATTTTTCCCTATATGAATTCCACCCAGGGTCAAGCTAGTTGCACCTCCCACACTCCTTCCAGACACTACGGGTGTTAAAAAAACACTTAAGCACTAGGAAACGGTTGAACTAAAAAACAATGAGACTGAGGTGCCAACTCCACCCAATCAGGATAGCTGTATCACAAAAATAGAGTCCTGGGAGTTATCAAGGGCTATACACAGTATTACACTATATTTACCTTATCTAGTAGTCAGCTATCACACAAAGTTGACTACAGTGGGAACTCCTCTGAGGACGCCTTAAGACTGATACAGTTTGGACCCATAAAATAGGTAATATGGCAGACCTTATCAGTGGCAGGGTGCTCAGGATATCTTTATACGCTACTCCCTAGCTTGCCATATGCCAAATGTTTTAGGTTCAGATGTGGTCTCTTACCCTCTGTGAAGGCTGCTTCAGGAAAGACCTCCACCCTGTGGATTCAGCAGAACTTCCAATCAATTGCAGTGTCTGCCCACCTTCGATGTTGTACAGCTTGAATCAGTCCGGTAAGGCTCACCTTCCTTTGGCTGCAGTCAGGTACAAGGTCCCAATCCTCCTTGCTGGCTCCTCAAAATGTTGCTTGGGTTAGAATTACTAAAAAAACACAGAGGACAAGAGGCGTTTGGCAAAACAGGAACAGTTTGTTTAATTAAATGGTTCAGCCGGGAGAACTGTTTCAGGCATGAGGTCTGAATACTGTCTCAATTTACATTGGGTTTGTGCTCTTCTTATATACCAAATTTCTGGTGTACCATATATGGTGAGGAATGTTTGTTGTTGCCTTTGAGTAATAAATGAATGGTCAAGTGATTAATACTGGTAGGTCTCGGTCAGTGGTGCATGTGTCCAGATGTTAGACGTGGGGAGCGTGTGATCACTAAATGTGCTAGGTCCTGATTGGCTATATGTTCCTAACTCATGTGGCATATGAAATTAAGGTGTTTTCAGAAGTGTGTGTACCCCCTCTGGCCATGTGTGCTTTATTGGCGTAATGTCCCCTGATCATCGTAATGTTGCTGCACCTATCTGTGGGATTGATCAAGAGTTTCCTGCTGGAGATGTTTGCCTGCCAGCTATGCACCCTCCCACCTGTGACCCATCAATCAGTGATGCCGGGCCTAGGTAGCAGAGCATGTCTGACTACATACTTGCGTGTCTAGGTAGATGTGGAGTTCAGAACGGGCAATTCAATTAATAAGGACGATAGTTCATTTTTATGAATAAACGTATTGTTGTCCATATTAACAGACACATAGCCGATAATCCAGCATGGCATCCTATTAAGGAGAAATCTGTTATCAAAACATTGTGTGCACTGTGCATAGGGATACTGTGAGGCATTTTTGAGTAGTGGACTTTCCTTCTATCCATCTGGTTCTACTAGGGCTCAGCTGCGAGAGTTGGGGTCAGTGATTTCCCAAGCACCCATCCCAAACTGCCTCTGCTAACTGCAGACATTAAGCGAGTTGATGCAGGCAAATTCATTTCTTTTCTATATAATGAGATAGTCACCCCTACCAATGTCACTCCCCTACCTGTTAGGCAGGACTGGAAGGAGGAGGGGGGGCACCCACTTTCCGACGAATGCTAGGTTTACTGCTGTGCTCAAGTGAAAAAAAGCACCATCTAACTTAACATAAACAGATTCAATTTAAATTCTTACACTGCTATTATTATACCTGATGTGAAAAGTTAGCCTGGTATATGCTGTCCACTAGTTATAGTGGGCACCTTGCACCAGTCCAAACAACCCCTTATTGATGATAGGTTAAAGACAACCTTTATTGAAAGCTATCCTAGTGGTAGCTTTGGAGAGCAGCCTTCAGACTAAGTCTTGGAGGAATGTAAAGCAGCTTGTTTTACCAGTCTATAATCTCTTGAGTGGCTACATGAAGGGAGACCACACCAGGTATATATAAAATATATGTATTTATTCCTAAACACACCCTACTAGTCTCTTTATAAGGCTAGAGGTAAAAGCACATATGTTACACTTCAAATATCACAGTAAATTAGCACAATGTACGATAGGCCCTAGGGGCGAACCAAACCATATATTAAGAAAGTGGTATAAGAACCATGACTTGACTAGACACAAGGCCTAGAGCCTGTAGAATCGCTGGGACCCCAAGGAACCACCCAAGGGGACCCACGGAGGACGTGTGCAGTGTGAGAACACAGCCGCGAGCTCGAGCTCCCGTTAGCTTCTATGGGGAAAGTCGCGGTTAGAGATTTAAAGTTTAAGGACACTTATGAGTGGACTAGGAGCAAACACTTTTGGACTTAGATGGTTCTAGGGCCAACACCCATGGGAACACTGGAGTACTTGTGTTACCTCACCCAGGGAAGCCGGGTGCATAGGTATCAAATGGTGTCGGGTAGCGTCGTCATTTTCAATGGCGGCTTGCTGAAAAGTGCTGCTGCCGGGAAGATGAGAAGTGTCCGAAGAGTTTCAAGCCTGGATCGAAGATGTGAAGAACCTGAAAGCAGAAGGGACAGAGTCTGGGTCACTTGCCAAGGACCAGGGGCATGATAGACGTATGCCCACTGATGTCAAGATGTTTCAGGTGCGAGAAGGGGGAGCTTGACTCTTCAGCCACGAGGACCAGAAAGCGTCAAGGACAACCAGGAGCTGGATTTGAGCTGTCCCACAAAGGATGTCGAGTGCTGCAGTGTCGGTGCCTGGACTGGACACAACAAGCCTTGGCAACAGCAACCCAGGCAGGAAGAGAAGAAATGCTTTGGTGCGGACAAGCAAGGTCCTGGGGACTCCCCAAGCAATGGAGGGTCAGGGCACTTCTGGAGCAATAAGGAAAGCCCAATTAAAGTAAGAGTTGCCTTCGCAGGGACCCACCAGTCGACGGACCAGGGATCGCGAAGGAGCCTTGAGCAAACACACAAATGGCAGGTTAACAGAACACTCGTGGAGTGTAGGTCAGCAATCTTCGATGGAAAAGGTGCTCGGGGTCTGGGCTACAAGTAACCCAATGCACAGCCTCAAAGGACGTCGAGAAGCTGATGCACTTGCAAATGTGCACAGTGTCCAGGGGTTCTGGTTCCACGGTACCCACGAGGGCTATGGGTCTTAGCTTTGCTGGGGACTCGGGTCAGCCTCTGGGAAGTCTGGAAACTCACCTCCTGTGTTGCAAAGTCTTCGGCGTCCGGCAGGAGCTTCGGAGATGCAGACCGGACAGATGCATCTTTGGTGCCTGCCAAGCAGGGGAGTAACTCCTTTACTCCAAGGGAGATTCTTCAGTCATCTAGTCGTGTAGATCGTCGAAGTTCCAGTATTTCTGTATCAGCATTTTGTCCAGTTGTAATCTAAAGTCCTGTAGTCAGAGGTTCCTTCTTTATAGCCAAGGAAGGGGTTGGACTTACTCTGGGGACCCACCTATGGGAGGGTTTGGAAAGAGCGGTGGCTACACCCATTTCCTTTGTCCAGTTTCACGCCAGACAAGGGGCTGGTAGTCTCTGCAACCAGTTTGAGCTGGACTATGCACAGGGACACCAAAGGTGCCCCCAGTGCAGACTTCAAAGAACTCCTGGAGTGCTCCCACCCAGCCCTAATCCACTAAGGCCTGTCTGGGAGGTGGTAACACCTGCATGTGACAGGAAACCTATTGTCCAGACCTCCCATGCTGAAGTTTCGGTCAGCAGCAGGAGACCAGAAGCGTGTCTGTGGCTGGCAGCATCCATTTTGTGATGTCAGGGCTCTGTTAGCTGGTACCGGGTGTACCGGTGCTGTCATGTCTCTCCCTCTAGAAGAGATTCCGAAGGCTGCAGAGGGGCTCTGCTCATGCAGATGCACCCTCTCACACAAAAGCAAGCACCCTGCCTTCAGGATTGATAATGTTTGCCATAGGGGTGATTGATAGGTTTATATGTGCAGTGATAGGGTGAGATATAGTGAATCTATATCTCAGTAAGGGGTGCATGCACCACCATACTCAGGCTGCAGTAGCAGACCTGTGGTGTCATTTTGGAGGGCTTCCCAGGGGTGGCATAATATTTGCTGCAGCCCCTGGTAGGCCTCTGGGGTAACTATGCCCTGGGTACATAGTATACCATATACTATGGACTTATAAGGGCTCCTCAGAATCCAATCTGTGTTGTACCTAAGGTACATGGAATCAATTTAGAGAGGAAGCAGCTAGGCTTGGGTTCTGAATAGCAGGGCCCCAGCCAGACTAAAGTAAAAAAACTGTGAAACATCAGCAAAAAGTGGGGGTAACCATAAGAAGCAGATCCTACTCTCCTTCACCTGAGATACGATGTCGAATTTCACCTGGATGGGAGGGTGGAATATAAGAAATGTGGACTTGTGAATGCCCCCTTCCTTTATATTACAACAAACAAATGATGGACGGAATGCTGACAATGCAGACATTCTCCCCCAGTCAAGAGATCTGGGTTAAATCCATCGTTCTTTTGCCCACTACGCCACCCCAGTTCAGACATGGCCATATGCAAATCAGTCTTGACCCTGTGCCTCATGGGAACAGTCCAGCCCGAACTGCCAAGCCATGTCTTCCCTGGACCGGAATCAAGCATCCTAGGACCGGTTTCTGGCTATCAGCCGTCATCAGCCAGGATAGCTTGACTCCAGTGGCGTAGTGAGCACGGGTCCCACGTCTGGGAATACCCATCCCACTAAGGGCGAAAAGCGTTACAACAAACAAATGATGGACGGAATGCTGACAATGCAGACATTCTCCCCCAGTCAAGAGATCTGGGTTAAATCCATCGTTCTTTTGCCCACTACGCCACCCCAGTTCAGACATGGCCATATGCAAATCAGTCTTGACCCTGTGCCTCATGGGAACAGTCCAGCCCGAACTGCCAAGCCATGTCTTCCCTGGACCGGAATCAAGCATCCTAGGACCGGTTTCTGGCTATCAGCCGTCATCAGCCAGGATAGCTTGACTCCAGTGGCGTAGTGAGCACGGGTCCCACGTCTGGGAATACCCATCCCACTTAGGGCGAAAAGCGTTACAACAAACAAATGATGGACGGAATGCTGACAATGCAGACATTCTCCCCCAGTCAAGAGATCTGGGTTAAATCCATCGTTCTTTTGCCCACTACGCCACCCCAGTTCAGACATGGCCATATGCAAATCAGTCTTGACCCTGTGCCTCATGGGAACAGTCCAGCCCGAACTGCCAAGCCATGTCTTCCCTGGACCGGAATCAAGCATCCTAGGACCGGTTTCTGGCTATCAGCCGTCATCAGCCAGGATAGCTTGACTCCAGTGGCGTAGTGAGCACGGGTCCCACGTCTGGGAATACCCATCCCACTTAGGGCGAAAAGCGTTACAACCAACAAATGATGGACGGAATGCTGACAATGCAGACATTCTCCCCCAGTCAAGAGATCTGGGTTAAATCCATCGTTCTTTTGCCCACTACGCCACCCCAGTTCAGACATGGCCATATGCAAATCAGTCTTGACCCTGTGCCTCATGGGAACAGTCCAGCCCGAACTGCCAAGCCATGTCTTCCCTGGACCGGAATCAAGCATCCTAGGACCGGTTTCTGGCTATCAGACGTCATCAGCCAGGATAGCTTGACTCCAGTGGCGTAGTGAGCACGGGTCCCACGTCTGGGAATACCCATCCCACTTAGGGCGAAAAGCGTTACAACAAACAAATGATGGACGGAATGCTGACAATGCAGACATTCTCCCCTAGTCAAGAGATCTGGGTTAAATCCATCGTTCTTTTGCCCACTACGCCACCCCAGTTCAGACATGGCCATATGCAAATCAGTCTTGACCCTGTGCCTCATGGGAACAGTCCAGCCCGAACTGCCAAGCCATGTCTTCCCTGGACCGGAATCAAGCATCCTAGGACCGGTTTCTGGCTATCAGCCGTCATCAGCCAGGATAGCTTGACTCCAGTGGCGTAGTGAGCACGGGTCCCACGTCTGGGAATACCCATCCCACTTAGGGCGAAAAGCGTTACAACAAACAAATGATGGACGGAATGCTGACAATGCAGACATTCTCCCCCAGTCAAGAGATCTGGGTTAAATCCATCGTTCTTTTGCCCACTACGCCACCCCAGTTCAGACATGGCCATATGCAAATCAGTCTGACCCTGTGCCTCATGGGAACAGTCCAGTTTTGCCAATGTGCAACATTCCGTCCATCATCTTGTGTGTTTTGCGGTTTGCTCTATGTGGGAAGGGTATGCCCAGACGTGGGTCCCGTGCTCACTATGCCACTGGAGTCAAGCTATTCTGGCAGAAGAGGGGTGAAACCCCGAAACCGGTCCTAGGATGCTTGATTCCGGTCCAGGGAAGACATGGCTTGGCAGTTCGGGCTGGACTGTTCCCATGAGGCACAGGGTCAAGACTGATTTGCATATGGCCATGTCTAAACTGGGGTGGTGTAGTGGGCAAAAGAACGATGGATTTAACCCAGATCTCTTGACTGGGGGAGAATGTCTGCATTGTCAGTATTCGGTCCATCATTTGTTTGTTGTAACGCTTTTCGCCCTAAGTGGGATGGGTATTCCCAGACGTGGGACCCGTGCTCACTACGCCACTGGAGTCAAGCTATTCTGGCTGATGACGGCTGATAGCCAGAAACCGGTCCTAGGATGCTTGATTCCGGTCCACGGAAGACATGGCTTGGCAGTTCGGGCTGGACTGTTCCCATGAGGCACAGGGTCAAGACTGATTTGCATATGGCCATGTCTAAACTGGGGTGGTGTAGTGGGCAAAAGAACGATGGATTTAACCCAGATCTCTTGACTGGGGGAGAATGTCTGCATTGTCAGTATTCGGTCCATCATTTGTTTGTTGTAACGCTTTTCGCCCTAAGTGGGATGGGTATTCCCAGACGTGGGACCCGTGCTCACTACGCCACTGGAGTCAAGCTATCCTGGCTGATGACGGCTGATAGCCAGAAACCGGTCCTAGGATGCTTGATTCCGGTCCACGGAAGACATGGCTTGGCAGTTCGGGCTGGACTGTTCCCATGAGGCACAGGGTCAAGACTGATTTGCATATGGCCATGTCTAAACTGGGGTGGTGTAGTGGGCAAAAGAACGATGGATTTAACCCAGATCTCTTGACTGGGGGAGAATGTCTGCATTGTCAGCATTCCGTCCATCATTTGTTTGTTGTAACGCCCTTCCTTTATATGGCATGGCATTGCCCTAAAGTATCACATTACTGATTTCAGGACATGGAATCACTGAGTAGAATCCTAGAGATTCCAGTCTTGTTCTCACAGTGCTGGTTCTACTGGGTGGCACGTCAGACCTACCTAAAGTAGTTTTGCATTCATGAACCTTATACTTGAAAGAGGCGTGTTGCAATGATTTGATTCAGATTAAAGTGACACAACAGATCTATGTCTCAAGGATATAATTTACTGTAGTGACCATATTGCAACGTACACTGCTGATGTTCATCCTGCGGCCTGCACTAAGCACTTTTTGGGGCCCTTAAATACTATCTAATGTTTGTGAGAAAGACATTGATCCCAATAGACAAATATTTCTGCTATATTTTGTGAACTGCGATCATTGTCATTCCCCATCTAATATAGTATGGAATAGCCAGGGAGGGAGGTGTTGGTGGTCTGCCCACAAGGGTTGCTGTACTGATCTAAGTATATATGTGACTTTTACTTGCTTTAATTTGTTTTCTAAACAATGCAATCTTCAATTGAAAAAAATGAAAGCACAGACAAAACCCATCATTTTGACTTTTTTCCATTCTGATGAACTTTCCAAGTTTTACTTAAACATCACAAAAGTACTGGATAACGGTAGGTGGAAACATCCACATTACAAAGAACAAGGCTAGGGTAGGTGTCAGACACTCACACACACACATAACAGGCACAGCACAGGTAGCAGCTGTGAATATGAGCATAAGTATAGCAATCTTTCTTCACATTCACCTACCAGTTTTACCAGACAGCATTGGCACAAGCTTCCATACGTGGATGCACATGCTTGTTTGTGAGAGAGATGAGTGTATCTGACCTAGGCATATGCTTTTTGGGGGCATAAGAGCGAGATGAACATAAATCGGCATGTAGTTGTGTGCATCTGATATACTACAATGCCCACTGGCTCTTACTGTTCATGCAACATCAATTGAAACAGAAAATAGATGCACTACTTGGAAAGTTGTAATACAATTGTACTCCCAAAATCAGAGAAATGCTTGTAAATGCTCCGGAATTGGTAAGCATGGGTAATGAATTAATGACTGAATGAATGAATTACTGTGAGCTAGTACATTAAATACATTTCTAGAAACATGTGCTTGACAGCTGAAATATATCTCAGGGGTCACATCACTATGGATGGAGATGAAGACATCACTATAAAAGACAATACATCTGTCTCTTAACCCCTCCTGCCCACCTCCTTCATGCCACTCATTTCCGTAGCCTGGACCGGGGGCAGTTTGTCACAGCACATTATCCAACTGCTGTAGGAAACACGCTCTCACTGCAGCCAGTGTGGACGCTACGTGATAGGCATAGACCACAAACCACGCAAAGCTCTATTTCTGGACTGTGTCGAACCCAAACTCCTTCTACTTTCAAGTAAAGCAGGTGCTAGATGGGCTCTGTCAACACTGTCAAACCAGGACGAAGCCCAGCACATCACCTGTAAGAGGTTCCGTGAGACACATGCTGTTTTTTTTCTCAAATTCACTCCCATTTTTATGCTTCAGTGAAAGCTCTGGTGATTGTCGGAAATGCAGATGTTACCTTACTAATTAATGTTCAATAACAACTCAATTAAAGGGGAATAATATAACTGATTCTGTTTGGAATTAAATTAGTTAAGACGTCCATCTTAATATTTTAGATGTTCTGAAACTTACTTGCTGGTAAATACAACTAAACCTTCTTAAAATTTTGCGTTTGGTGTAGGCCATGCTCATCTGTTTAATTTCCTACAAACAGTATATTCCAATATGCCCACTGCCACTCAAGAACATTAAAATTGAGGTGTGATGGCAGATAGCAAAGGACGCCGATCAGAAGTGTAACGTGTGAAATCAAGTCTTATTTTCATTGTATATAGTGCCTGGCCTGCAGCCTGACAATGCTTCACTCAAAGTCATCCCAGTGCTGCCGATCGGTACAGGGAAAACACTTGAAAAGAAAGCACCACTCAACACATCGAACCGTGGACATCAAAAGAAGACAAGGCTGTATGTGCTATCTATATGCAAGTGGAAGGGTTTCTATAGCAGCTGTTACAGACTCCAAAAGCACCCATGAGCACCTCTTGCTACGGCCCATCTAGCTGAAAACAGATCCAACGTGAGCATACTCTGCCTGTGTGTTATGAAGCGGGGCAATGGCTTTGATGGGACCCAGATGTTGGTGTGTAGAAAGTTATGGCTGTGGCATGTGCCTCACCTGCAGCTGGGCCTGGGGATTAAGTGTGCAGTAGGCAAACAGAAAATGAACGCCTGGCTGCAGCTGAGTGGGGCATGGCAGCTGAATGAGGCCTGACAATGCAAAGACCTTGGGAGCCCACCCAGACATAGCACTGGAGGGGGATACTTTTAAGGGACATGTCCACATTTGTGCAAAGGCAAAAGGCTGCCATTCACAGTGAGGGTAGCCGATTTCTGAAGTGGGCTGACCCAAAGTCCAATGCTCTATGCTGTGATCGATGAAAGCAAAGTGTAAAAGTTTAACAGATCACTTGAAGAACACTGCTGATGAAAACTATACGTTTGTATATTGTCATAAGTCCCATGCAGGCCCATTGTCGCTTTCCCTATGTTAGCATGTGCACGTTGCATACTGTCCTCTGCTTTGCGCACGTTACTCTACAGATATATTTTGCTTTGTGCCACATTGTACTTTCACACAGAACACACTGTTGCTTTTGAGTTCTGTTCTTTCATGGGATTAAGACTAAACATGTAGACAAGGTCGAAAAACAATGCCCGTTGTTATTTTGTTCTGGTCCGGCCATAGCACCCAGATAAAACACGCAAATGCAGCTGTTATTATGGAACGGGTACTTTTTGTCATATAGGTATGCACAGATAGTTAACACACACTTGGAGCAGAACCTTGTCAGGAAAAAGATTGTGACAACACCTGAGATGTAGTGCTTTCTTCTGTGTATACTGAGGTATGGTGTTTGCTGGTAACACCTAATAATTATTGTGCTTCTGTAGAAGGGGAGGGAGGTTAGGTAATACTGTCCTATATGATGACCGCTCCATTTATGGTTTACGGACTGCTTGCTATGCTAACCGTATTTGTGTTCGGCATTTTCCTAGTTGTTGTGGCACGTATACTGCATACTAGAACATGATGGTTAAAATACATTTTTTTAACTTTTCTCATGTCTCTGTCAGAGTTTATTGTGGACTAGTACAAGTGTGAGAGTGTCGGTAGTGTGGTGTTCTGGGGTGTCTAATCACTTGTTCCTCTGTGAGTGAGTAGGAGGGCAAGTGAGACACTATATCTGGTCTGTCCTGGGCTCATGGGTACTCAGGTGGTATGATGACTTAGTCCCTAACTAAGGTTCCATAATCCCAAGCATAGGGCCCCATTACGAATGTCCGCCCGCCACCGTAACGGGAAACGGGACTGACCGCCAGAGGTGCGGCGGTCCCAACAGGCCAATTAGGATGCGCCCCCAAACTGGCGGGCGCATCCTCGACTTTAACATTGCGGCAGGCGGTGCTGTAAGCAACACCCGTCTCAATGTTAAAGTCCATGTTGTGCATTGCCATGCACAACGTGACAGGCACCGCGCGGTGCCTGCCACCTTGTGCATGGCAATGAAGGGGGGTACCATAGGTACCCCCCAGTGCAGCCACTAACCCCCCCACGCACCCGGGGGCCCGCAATGGGCACTCAAAGTGATTTCCCGCATGCCTTTCCATGGCGGAGTCTCCGCCATGGAAAGGCATCCCCACCACTGGCATCATTATATGGATGGCGGTACCTGCAAGGCACCGCCACCATATTATGGCCTTTTTCCGCCCGGCCGGCAATCGTAATGATAGCCGACCGGCGGCAAAGCGACGAACGGTCTTTCCATCTGCCGCGCTACCCCTTGCCATACTGATATGGCACGGGGTAAAACAGGAACAGATGGCGGGCGGATTCGCCCGCCATACTAATAGGCCCCATAGTTCTGTGACTCTGCAGAATCCCTGCAACAAAATGATATGTATATTTTAAAACTCTGGTGAGACAACGAATGCTGTCTCAAATGCAGAGCTAAAAGTGACACTCACCTTAAGAGATAATAGAGATTATCCTAAGCTCTGTTCTTATGAACCCAAATGGATTTTGTGGAAGCAGACCAATTACTAAATATCACAAGTTCCACTACATTCATAGAGCAAATGTGCACCATAAATCTTTAGAGTAATTGCGCCACCATTTTTAGCACTTTGACCATCAATAGTGGAATAGTGATATTAGCCTAAAATGTCCCTGAAAATGTAACTAAGGCTTTTTCATGAAGTACACAAGTACTTTTGTCACTACAAATGCCTATCACCACCCCAGTACAGACACAGAGAAAGCACTACTTCGATACTGCTTGTATACATGTACGTCTGAATGAACATATTTGGTATGAACCCAGTCAAAACCAGTGCAGTGCTGTAAATAATCCATGCAAAGACATTGTCAGTGTGTGACCAGAGTGATAGCTGGTTTCTAAGGACCGAAATAGACTGGATCGTAATGTATTGTCTTTTTAAGAGGTGTGTCTTAAGCTCTTTCATAAATTGGAGCAGACTTAGGGTAGTCCTGAGTGATATGTGGCTGTTGTTTTAGATACCAGGTGCACAGACAGAGAAAGTGTTTTACCTTGTTTGTTTTGTTTTGCGCTTCTTTGTCTCGAACCTGATGGTCTCCTGGTTACAGGTGTGACGAAAGCCACTGGAGATGGTGAGCTTGTCAGGCAGATAGACAGGAATGGTGGTCATGATGGCTTTGCTGATGAAGGAAGTTGTGGTATCCTGCCTAGGTAACAGGATGCTGTAAGTGTTCTAATGTGATGGAGTGGAAGGGAGCGGGGAATGGCAGTTAGAGGAGCTACCAGTGGTGAGAGGTCGCTATCACCTACCTTCATTATACAAGTGGTCTGTACAAATAGGCGAGGAGCTGGATTTGAAGGTGCCCTAGTTAATCAAATTTGCCAGGGTGTATTGCTGTGGCAGTGTTTATGCATCCCCAAGAAGGAGAGCAAACGGAAGAGGGAGTTTTGTGGGGACTTGGTGGGAATCATCGTCAGGGTCGTGGTGTGGCCAGCGGTGAGGCAGCAGCGGTTCCCCTGAGTGATTTGTTGGATACCGACATCTTGGTTGAAGAGGATACTGGTGAGTGTGAGGACTGCACTAGTGATTGCAAGCAGAGTCAGAAGCATCGCTCGCAATTAGCCTTCAACGGACTTCAGAACACGATACCGTGGGGTGACGTCAACTCGAGCTAGCCTAGCATGGTTACCTTAGCAATGTGGAGCCGGGATATTGCGTGGGTGCACGTCATAACCTCATGCAACATCGACGTTGGTGCCAATTTGAAGTGCAAGTACGGGACTGTGGACACACTGATGTGGAGTGCTCATTGTTTGGGTGTCTCAGTGTGTGTCGCTGGTGCAGCGCACGTTCCAGTGATGCACACACCTCATTTTTAGCAGCAGCGTAGAAGAAGCTTGCAGGGCCAGTATATAGCTTCATTTCTGGAGTGCTGATCCAGTTATTCACACACTTTGATTTTCCTCCATGTTGAGTTGCATGTGTTTCACGGTAATTCGCACACCAACAGCAGTATTTCTTTATTTTTCTACCACCTTGAGTTGCGTGTCCATTTATTCCTCCACGTTGAGTTAGTGCGCATCATGGGGACTTTTAGGTTCCCATGCCATTTACAGAATTTATACAGCTTATATTACAGTACAGGTAACTAATATGTGTATTTGAGTACTGTGGTGATACATTATACTTGCTAGTATTGCGGTGAATAGCACTGTGAGGCATGATTTAGAACGTTTTTTTTTTGTAGTGTTATTCCAGAGTCAGTGTTAATAATATACTGGCACATGCGTCAACGTAGGCTTTTGCGATTCCTTAATTGCGATTATTAAGGAATCGCAATTAAGGAATTGCAAAAGCCTATGCATGTAGGAATCGCTAAAGAAATAGCGATTCCTACACATTCCTTAATTGCGACTCGCAAATTGCGAGTCGCAATTAAGGAATGCCGTCCCATTCATTCCTATGGGCCTCTAGGCCCATAGGAATGAATTGGAGATTGCATGAGCAATTTCAAGGGTGCAAGGGTGTCAAAATGACACCCTATTGCACCCCTGAAATTGATCTGTGCACATATGTTGCACACACACATGCCCTAAGGGCATGTGTGTGCGCAACATGAAACTTTGAAAAATGCACAAAAGTGCATTTTTCAAAGTTTTTGCAAATTACCATGAAGTCCAACTTCATGGTAATTTGCTCCCCTTATTAGCGAAATCGCAATTTTTTTTACTTTAATGCATTGCATTTAGGGAATCTCAATTTGGGATTCCTTAAATGCAATCGCAATTTAAGTAATCGCAATTTAGAGATTCCTTAAATTGCGATTTTTGCATTTGGGATGATGCATTCCAAATGCAAAAATACCAGTCGCAAAGGGGCAGATTCTGCGAATCTGCCCGTTTGCGACCGGTTTTTCCTTTGATGCATGTCCCTGATAGAGTGTTAGTAGTCGCTATCTCAGTATGAGTTCACAAAATTGTGGCATTACAGCACCAGTGCCATTTCTGCCATGACCTGGTGATCTATTATTAAAGTGACCTGACCTGAAGAGAATGATGAGGAATTTACGTCTTCCAGGAAGAAAAAGATTCTGTTACATAGCCTTGGGCCTGAAAGTTTGCATGGGTACAGTCAAATGGTAAAAAAAAGGTAAGGCCTACAGAAGGTTCTGATGTTTTCAAAAATGTTTTGGAAGACTTTGACATTCATTACCAACCATTTGAGCAGCAATCGAAAAGTACACATTCTTTCAGAGGAAATAGATGAAGACAGATTCAGTGGAAGGTTATATAGCAGAGCTCAAGAAACCGGCAGTTACTTCTAAATTTGGCCCTTTACATGATGATCTCATAAGAGACCAATTAGTGATGCATTCAAATAATGCTGGAATCCAGGAAAAATTGTGGGTGTGAAGTTTTCCCCTTAAAAATGAGATAATAGTCATTATAAGAAATCTGCAGTGTCGAAAAGGTGTGCAAACGCTGCTATGAAAAGCAATAATGAAGGGGAGGTGGTTTGTAATATGCCAATCTCAAAGGAGGATGAAAAAAATAGGGAAACACAGTCGCAAAGTTCCAAGGTTGAAAGGTGATTGCTAAAAATAAAACATGTTTTAGGTGTGGGAATAAGGGCCATATGGCCATGGATAGGAACTGTCTTGCTTCCTGTAGAATCATGGGCCATTTCACCAAGGTTTGTAGAAAAAGTTGAACAAAGTGGATTTGAAGACCATTAAGTGTGTCATGTAAAGTGAGGATGAGGGGGATGGTGAGAAAGAATCGTTGAGCGATGAAGGGGTCCTAAGCATTGAGGAGACTGCTTTAGATGTAAGTGTTAACTTGAAGAAAAATACCATATGTGATATAACCATTGGTGGAGGAGAGATACAAATTGTTCCTGAATCGGGTCAGGTTACACGATAACAACGTACAGTGTGGGAACACAAGTTCATGAGAGTGTTAGGTGACCGTTAAACCAGACGGATGTACACCCAGTTACATTTCCTAGGCAGAAAATTCCTATGGTTGGATTTGTAGAAGCTCAATTTAAATTTAATAACGGGTCAGCCCAAGGGAAATTGTATGTAGTAGAGAAGTGATTATATGTACTAGGGTGGGTAGATCAGGGATTGGGTATCAGTCTCGGCCCTAACATGAGAGACCAAATAATGCTGCTTAGTGATCACACAGAGTCCATGGATAATGAAGTTAAGATACAGTTCCCCAGTGTTTCTTCTGGTGAGGTAGAAAAATGTGCAGATTTGTCCACAAAATTGTATTAAAGGAAGGAGCTGTATCTATATGTCATAAAGCTAGAAGCATTCCCATAGGTGTGAGGGAAAGTGTCTTGGCAGAGTTGGAAGCCTTAGAGAGCAAAGGTATGATAGAAACTATATAAAGTGCAGATTGGCTGGCTCCTTTGGTCGTTGGCTGGAAATTGGATGGCCGTTTGCGTTTGTTCATTAACCTCAGGGATTTGAACAAAAACATTGTAATTGACACATTTCCCTTACCTAGAATAGACGAACGTCGATCCCACTCTAAATGGATAAAATGGTTTTCAATCATAGATTTGACGTTACCCTATCACCAGGTTCAACTGCATCCTTCGAGCAGTTATCGAAAAAGAGATGTTAGCTGCATTCTAGGAAATGTAAAAATTAAGACAGTATGTTTCGGGATCACAATTCACCCTACGCACAGACCATAAACCTTTGGTGATGGTTCTGACTTCTAGTGGCATTGTCAGGACTTCCCCACGGACTGCAAGAATAACCTTGAGACTGTTGGATGTTATATATGATGTGAAGTATCTTCTGGGAAAAAGGAATAAAGTAGCGGAATACTTGAGCAATTCCCCTTTGCCTTTTGAGGAAGGAGCTGAAGATGAATGGGAGGATTTTAGTGTAGCAATGATTGGAGAGAGCAAAGATGCTATAATGAAGGAGGAATGGGAAGCGGTAGATATTACTGGATGAATGCAAGAGCTTGGGGAGATTAAGGATGAACTGTCCCTAAGTGATGAAGGTTATGTTTTTAGGGAAGACAGAGTAGTACCCCTGAAGGAGTTGAGATCCAGAATTTTGGATATAAACCATGAAGGGCATCTGGGAATAGTCAAACTAAAGGAAAAAGCAAAAAATTTCAATTAGTGGCCAGGCATAGATGTGGACACAGAAAGGTCTGTTAAACATTGCTAGATGTGTTTGATAATTCAGATAAAGCACAGTCTATGTTAAAACCATCTTTGTGTGACAAGAGGTGTCCAGAACATCCTTGGGAGGACCTAAGTATAGACATTTTAGGTCCTATCCTTGATGATTGGGGTGCATCTAAACATGTCATTGTTGCTATCGATCATTATTCTAAATGAGCTATAATTGAAGTTTTTGAAGCAATTGACACCAAGAGCATTTTTAACTTTCTGGAGAAAATATTTTTAAGGGCAGGCATTCTGAAGGCCATACAAAGTGCTGATGGACCCCAATTGAAATCTGAAAAGTATAGGAACTTCTTAAGTAGAAATGGTATCATTAGAAAGAAAACCTCGATCTACCATCCAGCTGGGAATGGCATTGTAAAACGATTCTACAGGTTGGTGATGGGCAGTGTACAAGCATCCATTAATGTTAGTAAAGATTGGGTGAAGGCATTGTACAGCACAATGTGGGCATACAGGATAACACCCACATGGACAGTAAACAGCCTGTTTAGAATTCTGGAGGAAGAGAACAATTTACAAAGGACAATTTGACCTGGAAAAATATAAAAATATGTAGCAAATGGTCTCCTGCAGTAATGAATTCCAAATTGATGAAAATGCAAAAACTGTTCAAAACAATCTAAGATAAAAAGCATGGTGTAAACGATGCATATCTAGCACCTGGTGATTGGGGGAGAGTAAAACTGGGCCACAAGACTATGAAAGAAAGTAGCAAGTTTTCAGAACCACTGCAAACTGTGGACGTTTACACAAAATCAGCCCTGTTAAGTGACAAAAAGGAATGACATTTTAGCAGGATGGACAGATGCAATGAAGATCTTAATTGGCAATTTACTGAAAGAAGACATTGGCCACATTTGAAGGAATTGATGAGAGAGGAAGCAACAAAAACAAGCGAGAAAAAAATAGACTCCATCTTGAGAGGAGGTGAAAGTAGGAGATGAGAAACCTATAGTTCAGTGGCCAAGCCTTTGGTCCAGAGCAATGGTACCAGGGCGACACATGTTGGTAGATCGGAAGTACTGCCTAAGAAGTTGATGATTTCATAATATAATTGTATATTAAAAGGGAGTATAGGGTTTGCCTTCTAATATTGCATGTTAGCATTTATGGCGATTTAGCATATCTAGTATTTAGCATATCTAGTATTTAGCATGTCAAGTATTATTGTTTGCATCTACTGTTGTGTTGCATAACAACTCTTTTGTTCATACTCCAGACAGCAATTGATATTGTGTATTTCACCTCTCTTTCCTGGCTTATGCAATACTATGCACAACAAATAATTATTAGATCTAGGTTACTTAGTGTTTATTTATTGTATTACAGTTTAAGTCTTGTCAGTTGTGTAAAGAAGGGAGATGTGGTATCCTGGTCACATGTGCCTAGGTAACAGGATGCAAAAGACACACATTTGAAGGATGGAATGCAGAACAAATCAAAACATTCACCCCCAGTCAAGAGATCTGGGTTAAATCCATCATTCTTTTGCTCACCATGCCACCCCAGTTTAGACCTGGCCATATGCAAATCAGTCTTGACCCTGTGCCTCATGGGAAGAGTCCAGCCCGAACTGCCAAGCCAGGTCCTCACTGGACCGGAAACAAGCATCCTAGGACCGGTTTCGGGGTTTCACCCCCCTTCAGCCAGGATAGCTTGATTCCAGTGGCACAGTGAGCCCAGGGCCCACATCTGGGCATACCTGGTGCAGTTAGGGCTGGACTGTTCCCATAAGGCACAGGGTCAAGACTGATTTGCATATTTGCTGGGTTCAAACTGGAACGGCACGGTGAGCAAAAAAATGATGGATTTAGGCCCAGATCTCTGTACTGGGGTGAATGTATGACATTGTTCTGCATTCTGTCCATCAACTGTTGTTTTTGCATTTGTCACCCCAAGTGGGAAGGGTATGCCCAGACATGGGTCCTGTGCTCTCCATGCCACTGGAATCAAGCCAACCTGGCTGAAGAGGGGTGAAACCCCGAAACCGGTCCTAGGATGCCTGTTTCCATTCCAGGGAGGACCTGGCTTGACAGTTCGTGCTGGACTGTTCCCATGAGACACAGGGTCAAGACTGATTTGCATATGGCTGGGTTTAAACTGGAACAGCATGGTGAGCAAAAAACCGATGTATTTAGGCCCAGATCTCTGTACTGGGGTGAAAGTATGACATTGTTCTGCATTCTGTCCATCAACTGTTGTTTTTGCATTTGTCATCCCGAGTGGGAAGGGTATGCCCAGACGTGGGTCCCGTGCTCTCCATGCCACTGGAATCAAGCTATCCTGGCTGAAGAGGGGTGAACCCCCGAACCCGGTCCTAGGATGCCTGTTTCCATTCCAGGGAGGACCTGGCTTGGCAGTTCGTGCTGGACTGTTCCCATGAGACACAGGGTCAAGACTGATTTGCATATGGCTGGGTTTAAACTGGAACAGCATGGTGAGCAAAAAACCAATGGATTTAGGCCCAGATCTCTGTACTAGGGTGAATGTATGACATTGTTCTGCATTCTGTCCATCACCTGTTGTTTTTGCATTTGTCACCCCGAGTGGGAAGGGTATTCCCAGACGTGGGTCCGGTGCTCTCCATGCCACTGGAATCAAGCTATCCTGGCTGAAGAGGGGTGAAAGCCTGAAACCGGTCCTAGGATGCTTGTTTCCAGTCCAGGGAGTACCTGGCTTGGCAGTTCGGGCTGGACTGTTCCCATGAGGCACAGGGTCAAGACTGATTTACATATGGTTTGTTTCAAGCTGGAACGGCATGGTGGGCAAAAAAACGATGGATTTAGGCCCAGATCTCTGTACTGGGGTGAATGTATGACATTGTTTTACATTCTGTCCATCAACTGTTGTTTTTGCATTTGTCACCCCCAGTAGGAAGGGTATGCCCAGACGTGGGTCCCTTGCTCTCCATGCCACTGGAATAAAGCTATCCTGGCTGAAGAGGGGTGAAACACCGAAACCAGTCCTAGGATGCTTGTTTCCAGTCCAGGGAGGACCTTGCTTGGCGGTTCGGGCTGGACTGTTCCCATGAGGCACAGGGTCAAGACTGATTTGCATATGGTTGGGTTTAAACTGGAACAGCATGGTGAGCAAAAAACCGAAGTATTTAGGCCCAGATCTCTGTACTGGGGTGAAAGTATGACATTGTTCTGCATTCTGTCCATCAACTGTTGTTTTTGCATTTGTCATCCCGAGTGGGAAGGGTATGCCCAGACGTGGGTCCAGTGCTCTCCATGCCACTGGAATCAAGCTATCCTGGCTGAAGAGGGGTGAAACACAGAAACCAGTCCTAGGATGCCTGTTTCCATTCCAGGGAGGACCTGGCTTGGCAGTTCGTGCTGGACTGTTCCCATGAGACACAGGGTCAAGACTGATTTGCATATGGCTGGGTTTAAACTGGAACAGCATGGTGAGCAAAAAACCGATGGATTTAGGCCCAGATCTCTGTACTAGGGTGAATGTATGACATTGTTCTGCATTCTGTCCATCAACTGTTGTTTTTGAATTTGTCACCCCGAGTGGGAAGGGTATTCCCAGACGTGGGTCCGGTGCGCTCCATGCCACTGGAATCAAGCTATCCTGGCTGAAGAGGGGTGAAAGCCTGAAACCGGTCCTAGGATGCTTGTTTCCAGTCCAGGGAGTACCTGGCTTGGCAGTTCGGGCTGGACTGTTCCCATGAGGCACAGGATCAAGACTGATTTACATATGGTTTGTTTCAAGCTGGAACGGCATGGTGGGCAAAAAAACGATGGATTTAGGCCCAGATCTCTGTACTGGGGTGAATGTATGACATTGTTTTACATTCTGTCCATCAACTGTTGTTTTTGCATTTGTCACCCCGAGTAGGAAGGGTATGCCCAGACGTGGGTCCCGTGCTCTCCATGCCACTGGAATAAAGCTATCCTGGCTGAAGAGGGGTGAAACACAGAAACCAGTCCTAGGATGCTTGTTTCTTGTCCAGGGAGGACCTTGCTTGGCGGTTCGGGCTGGACTGTTCCCATGAGGCACAGGGTCAAGACTGATTTGCATATGGTTGGGTTCAAACTGGAACAGCATGGTGAGCAAAAAAACGATGGATTTAAGCCCAGATCTCTGCAATAGCAATAGCTTGCTTAATCTCCACAACGGCCCCAACAGCACTGGGATGCCTGACCTCACCATGGGGGTGCCCAGGAGTGGACACCTCACATGGAAAGCCAGGAAGGGTTCCACAGCGGTATGAGTAAAAGCGCCAGGATGCCCCTGTTGGGGGTGGCAGTGCGCTATACAAGTACAAACACATTTACATTTACATTTACATTTACATTTACTGGGGTGAATGTATGACACTGTTCTGCATTCTGTCCATCAACTGTTGTTTTTGCATAGGTAACATGATGTCACAGGCTCTGGAACGTGGTGGGATGGAAGGGAGCAGGGAGTGGCAGATAGAGAACTTACCAGTGGTCAGAGGTCACTACCAGCTTGCTCTCCAATAAACGGGTTACCTACCTTCATTGCATGATTGGCCTGTGCAACAGTGGTTTTGGAGAGAAGATAAGTCAGGGCAAGGGTAGCCAATAGAGTTCCATCAGGGTGGGGGTGATGTAGTCATTTGCTTCAGGTCATTGATGAAGTGTGCCACTGCGTATAGGATACAGTTAGGGGCTCAATGGATCCTGGTAGGCCATAGAGGAGGTAATTGCCCTCATCCAGATGCAAGAATAAAAGAGCTTCAATCACAGATTCAATGTCACTTTTTGAGCGGAACAGTTTCACTTTCTTTTGTAGAGAGCAGGTACAAGGCTGTCTTAGTTTTCTTGGCAATGCTTTCCTTCAGGATGAGATTGGTGTTTAGGATGAATCAAAGTGGCATGAATTAAGTGAAGGTTGCGGTTTGAATCCATCCAGGTCCTCATCATTAAAGCAAGGTTTAATTAGTTACTGCACCAAAATTCCATATTGTGTGCTATTATAGAAATTTTGATTTTCTAGTGCCAAAGTACATGATTTTTTTTGTATTATTTTTTACATGGTTTATTCTCTTTGTGTGCTTATTTAAACATCACATTGCCTCTCAAAATCTTGGGGAGTTTTATCGAGTTATAAGGCAACATATGGTAAAGAATACACCAACTGGAAATCTACTTTTGAGCTTATGATTCAGAAACACTAAGATGTTTACGGTATCCAAAGGTAAATACTTTAATAAAATAAGCACTACAACCACATTGAGTCCACTTGTATTACTATTAGGGGATACAATTTAATATTTTCATCAAACCTATTCACTTTCTCAGATTTGAACACCTAGAACAGCTGTTTAATCCTAGCACTATGGTAGATTATGTATCACTTCCGTATGGTTCTCACAAGTGCCAACAGGTATTCTATTGTATTAAACAAATATTAGATTGCATGATGTCTAGCATACATTTTGTACTAAAATGATAGCCTTCCACTATAAAAATCTCTGCCTAGTATTTACATTTTTTTCTAACTTTGTATGTGTGCTGTACATTACAGCACACATGGAAACTTAATATAATTTAGACATAGGAACACTTTATCACACATTACTCCAACATAGAGGAGGTGTAACTATTTAACAAAAATCCCTGTCTATCCCCTTGATGCAAAGTAGCACAAAGTAAGTAAAAGTGCCCCTTTGCGTTACATATGGGATATTTTCAAATACATTTGTTTTACCCTGGAACATTAATATCTGTGTGCCAGTGTGCATCTCCTTTGTGCGCTAACAAAGTACCAGTAAATCTTGGACACCAAGCCTAGACTTCAAAAATGAATGCCTAGTAGATTCCTTCTGCTCACTAGACATCCATCATCTTCTATGTCGCTCTCATTAACATTATTGTCAAAAATATTATCTGTACTTGACTTTCTATAAAAACAATAAATGAATGATTGCACAGGTGTTTTTCTAATCACAGTGGATATAGCATTCCCTTTCACATTTAGTCTTCAAACAGATTCATTTCAGGGTGTGCTAACACATTGTTAAAATTATGCTTGACTCCTTTGTTTTTGTTTGGATATATTTGCCTTTTATTTGTCTGTAACAACCTTGTGTTGCATTCCTTTTAGACACTATTTATTTGTCACCAAAACATGTAGTTTATGAGAAAAAAAGAAATGATTTTGACAGTTTATGGTATAAAATGTGGAAAAAAACAGCAGTAAGTGCTGGCTCTTTTATTTGTCTCTCATCCTTCTGGGATTGCTTTGTGCATGCTTTATGCATGTAGGAGATGCGGTATTGTCCACGCAGTATATATTTATAGGAAACAGGATCAGGAAGATAGGTGGGCTGAGGATCGTCAATAGACAGGAGGGACTGTATCATCATCTGTTCTTCTCCTTTCCATTTCTTTCCATTTATGTTAAGTATCTAGACAATCACACAAATTAATTAATGTCCATAGTTAAAAATGCACCATACAGGTTGACACAAAAGGTCTCATCACAATGGACAGGGAAAAATCAGGTGCACAGTGGGTATGCAAATTTTACCACTTTGCAGGGTGGGCACCATGGAATGGGGAATAGCACACTAACAGCAAACATTTTTAGCCGTTCCAACGCACTCAAAGAGAACATGCGTGTTACTTGTTCTCTTTGACTTGCAGCAAGATTAGCGAGTAGAAGCAAATACCTGTAATTTATGACCCCACTGTAATCCCATTTTTTGTGTAACCCAAGTAAAAAAAAGAAGATTTTCCAAGATTCATTCAGAAGTCATATAATGATTTCAACTGGGCTAATCCTTTAATGATCGGTGAAGTCCATGAAATCATCTTGAGATATAGGTGTAGGGCAAAATATGTAAATGAGATGCCTCTCTAAAATAACCACAAGATGAGATTCTGATGACTACAACTGAAAGTGTGTGATGATCTCCTACTTCTCCAGGAATACAAGCCAGGCGATAAAATTATCGCCGCATTAGCGGCAGAAAACTGACGCTTAAACGGCGATAATGGGCTTGATAATATGCTCTATGGAATTCCAATTGAAGCTCAGGTTAGATGCCCTTCACATCTAACATGGGTTTCAATTGAAATTCCATAGAGCATATTATCAAGCCCATTATCGCGGTTTAGCGGCAGTTTTCTGCCGCTAAAGCGGCGATAATTTTATCGCCTGGCTTGTTAATATGCCCCTAAGTGACAAATTCAGGATGACTGTGGGTTAATTGTGGGTAATTTTAGGGCAACTTTAGGTAGAGTGCTGATTACTCCAAGATGATTTCCTGATAACCTCAGGATCAGTGTGGCCTGCTCCACGATAATTCCAGCACAACTTGAAAATGAGGATGAATTGCTCGCCTCTAAGATGATTTTATGTCAACTTCTGGGTTAGCATGGATTACTCCTGGAGGACTTCATGTCAAGTGCACATCAAGTGTAGCTTATTTTAGGAATTACTGGGTATTACTCTGAGAATATTTGATCTCAATCTAAGTTTGATTTGCTTTTTGAAGTTTGTGTAATAAGAGAACACTCTCTAGGAATGTTACTTTTGCTATTTAAGGTCACTCAAGCAGAATTAAAGAACACACATTCGCTCATAAGTAAATACTAAGATGAATTTTGCCTCCATGCAAAAATTGTGGTTGGGTGCAACACGTTTCTTTTTACCCCGTACTATGAATTCTAAAAAAATTAATCATCAGGCCAAAAAAAAAATATTTAATGGATCACAATGGCAAAAGTTGAACGGTGTTATAAAAGGCATCTGCAACAAAATTAGGAGCAGGCAAAACAGTAAAATATTCTGTATTCAAAAGTAGCTTTGCAAGTTGCTTCATACTCATAAGGGTATTTTCTTTATTTAAGGTCCAACCTATTAATGGATTTAAAAAAACCTCATTAAAATAGAACTGATTTAAAGTGACATGTGGACATACCTAGCCCTTCAAGGACCCATTAAACTGGCCGAAATAATAACATTAACTAAAAGAATCAGTGCAAAATAAACATCAATGTGTAGTTTCATAATCTGAGATTTCTTTAGGTCCCTTCCAGCATTGCAGATCTTTAAGGCACACATTCTCATCATATTGCCAACAAATGACCAGCTGTTGGCTTTGTACAAAGATTTCCCATGACTGGAAAAATAACTAAAACATATATCAGTAGCTTGTTTTAAACCCTTTATTACACATTTCTATATACCAGCCCACCTTCAAAAAAGCTCAAAGGAACCTCCATATATTATAAAGGGCCTCCTGAGATAATATAATGTGATTATGGTACAAGGACTCATGAGCAGTTAACTCTAGGTGTAATTACTTTTGAGCAGAAGGTTAAAGGGAGCAGGGGTGAAATTAGATTATTGCTTTGATTGATAAAGAAAAAGTGCATCTTCCTACCTGAGACTTAAGTGTGAGGTTGCACGTTGCAAATGCAGGAGAATAGCTCAAGTATTTCAGGCTGCAACCAGAGTTGGTTCATCTCCAGTAGCGCTCCTTTTTACGTTGTGAACTGTTTTTCTCTAAAAAGAGGAAGGGGTGGCTCCAGGATTTTCCCAATATGGATCCACAGTGTGAATTTCAAAATGTAAAGGTCAGGGCGGGAAGGATAACATATGAGTAAAAGTACAGATGGGAAGAAGATAAGCAGCTGAGAAAGAAAGCTACTAATTCGATTTCCAGAATTACAAACAGTGTGAGTCACCAGAGGCCGAAATAGTGTCCCAGGAGCCTAAATGGCATCAGTTCCCTCTTCCTACAACTTCTGGGCAGTTTAGAATAACCGAAAGGGTAACAGATGTTTGTGCAGACCCTGCAGCCTTGACAGTGCCCATCTAGCACCTGCATACATTGAAAGTAGAAGATTTAAGTTTAATACAGTTGAAAAATAGTTATTTTTATGATTTGTAGCGCATGCCTAACACATAGCATTCACAAGGGGCTGTAGTGGGAGTGTGTTTCCTGTAACAGCTGGATAATGTGCTATAATAAACTGCCCCGAGTCCAGGCTTCTTAAATGATTGTCATGAGGGAGCTGGGTAGGAGGGGTTAAACGACAGATGCATTGTCTTTTCAAGGTGATTTCCTCATCGCCATCCAAATTGATGTGGCCATCTGGATGCATTTTAGCTTTCAAGCACATATTCCTTGCATCTTTTATGTATTACCCTACAGTGTGGGTAGTTTTACAATTACTCCACCTCAAGAGATATGTTAGGAGTGCATTATAATCATATGTAGTCTGAACTCAAATATATTCTGTGTGGCTAATGTTATTAAAAGAGTGGGGGTATTGCATATTTAAAAATATCCCTGCCACCAAGGCAAATCATATGTGTGTTTAGAGATGCAACTGATGGAATTGTGGTGCTTATGTATTTGTATTTCATGAACAATGACTGTGAACATGTTCATGAATAAGTAATATAGTGATATGTCTACTAAAGGAATATTCATTCGTTTAGAATCTCTACCCGAATAACCTTGTTATTACTGTATTAATTGCTAAAGTACACATTGATCATTTTACTTTATTTGTGTATAGAGAAGTGCACATAATGTAACCTGTGCACTTGTTAACTTGTGGTCCTGAGATGTATTTGGATTAAAATTCACGTTTCAGTTTATGAATTCCTATTTTATTCTTGCCATAGAACTTTTGCATGTATTTTGTATTTCCACTGCAGGTGGATAAGACTGCATTAGTTGCGAGAAAGGGTCTTTGTTCTTAGTATATAATGAGGTATGTGAAGCAACAACTGGTACGAAGGAACTCAATAATAAGATGGGAGGCGGAGACGAAACCAAGGATGGCTGGGGTAACGAACTATGGGAACGGAGAGGTGTTAAAAAGCAGCCAGTGTGTGTTAGTAGTATGGAAATTTGCTGAGTAGAGTTTGTTTGACGTACTTTGGATGTAACTGATGTTTATGATGCAACGTAGGGAGGGATAGTTAGCATTCTGACTTAGAACGCCTTGAGGTACAGACCTCTTCACTTGGTTAGTGTGGCTTTATACTACTTGACCCATGTTAGAAATGGGATTTCGCGCCAAAGCCAGGCAGAAACCACCACTCTAGTCAGGGCAAGGGAGTTACACACTGATGATAACCCCTGCTTTAGGACATTTTCCTTTCTCTGCAGTACAGGGCTTTAGGGGAACCAGATGCAACTGGTTCAGGGGGGATTTATAGCACTCTGTTGACAGGGCTCCTCTTCTCCATTGTTAGTTGGGGGCTCATCATCAGACACACCACAGAGGGGCGGAGCCAGCATTCACTAGGTCAGGCACATTCCTATTCAGGGACCAGGGACTTCTCCTCCCACCACTCCAAATGCAGATGTCCCATTCAGCCTAGCGCTACCTCACTCTGCCCCTCCTGGAGCCACACACACCTCACCAGCCCCTGTAACTCAAAAGCCAGACATGCAGTTCACATCAGGCAGGCAGACACATAGCACACAGAAATGCCAACTTCTAAAAGTGGCATATCCAAAATAGTTATAATAAATCTGCGCACACCATTGCGTAGCATTTATTATCACTATCCCAAACATACCAAACTTGACCACGCTGCACCTCTCATATCAGGAATTACCACTGAACCACTTATCAGGAAATCCCCAATGCATTCCTATGGGAGGGCAGCCCCACAGTAGTGAGAAACCAAAATGGCTGTTTGTCACTACCAGGACATGTCACACACTTAAGGTACATGTCCTATCTTTTACCTACAATGCACCCTACCCATAGGGCTAGCTAGGGCCTACCTTAGGGGTGACTGATATGCAGAAAAAGGGGGGTCACCGACATGGCACACACTTTAGGTGCCATGTCACAGCGGTAGTAACAGTGTGCGCACAGGTCCTGCAATAGCAGAGGCCTGATATAGGTTTGAAAGGCTACTTTGGTGGGTGGTGCAATCAGCGCTGCAAGCCCACCAGTAGCATTCAATTTACCAGCCCTGGGTATATGAGATACCACTTTCCAAGGGACTGAAGGGTAAATTAAATAGGCCAAAACAGGTGTAGACCAATCCTTATCATATTTAACACAGAGAGCACACACACTTTACACTGGACAGCAGTGCTAAAGTTCCCAAAGGCCTAAAACCACCAAAACCATGTCAGAAAAAAGGCTAGGAGAAAGGCAAAAAGTTTAGGGATGACCCTGCAAAAAGATCCAAGTCCAACACAACCCCTTTCTAGCCAAAATGCAGGGCAGACCAATCACCACCTTGATGGGATTCCTTGCCTTGGATGATAGAACACGGACGCGGGCCCGCAACTGCAGGGACACCCTCCAGTTCTACGCCGCTCTGAACCCATGTGGTTCCCTCTGTAAAAGCTCCCAGGACCAACTAAGCTATCCCACTGGTACTCCTTAGTTGTCCACGGCCAGGACTAGGCCCATGGCCATCCAGATGTATCTGGTCCTGGCCATCTCACAGAGTGGGGGGCGGCAGCCCCAGGCACATAGTACCCATTCTCCACTCTACCCCTCAATAGGGCAGTTCTAAACTGCCACTGATCCTCCAGCCTAGGGTCCGCACCCTCAGGCCGATCAGAAGTCACGGGCGAGGCTCTCCTCCCCCTACCCCTCCTTCTAGGGTTCCGCATTCTCCTCCTTTGAGTAGCACCCTCAGAACACAACTCTCCCACCAGTTCAGGACCTCTCTCCAGCAACTGGTCTCCCTACCTAGGGTCTAAACCCTCAGGTTGCATCAGGGTCAGAGGTGAGGACTCCCTCCCTCTGTACTCCCTTCCAGAGTTCTGCACCCTACCAACTGGAGCTGTACCCATGGAAGCCAAACCAGTCAGGACACTGGTTACAGATGTCCTTCCCTCCAGGTCAGGCAGATCCTGAACCTGGCCTCCCAACCTTGGGTCTGAGCCTTGCCGCTGAGCACTTGCCTGGCACGCTAGGACTTCTGGGGACTCACACAGTGTCCCCCCGATCAGGACTCCTCCTACCGATGCCCTTCCCTCCAGGTCAGGCAAAACCTGAACCTGGCCTTCCAATCCAGGGACCAACCCCTGCAGTTGAACACTTGCCTGGCACGCCAGGACTTGGGTACTCACACAGTATCCCCCCGAGGGTAACACATGACTCATGAGTTGTGTGGCAGTCTGCCTGGTGCAGATCTCCCGACCCCTGTCCATCTGACAGTGCACGAAGATCCCCAGGACAGAAGTGGTGTCACCATTGTCACTTCTAGGAGACTCAGCCCTTCTGGCTGGTCCCTGACCCACTGGTTCAACCACTGGGGAACACATCCCTCTCTCACCCCTCAATCTACACTTCTGCCCCCTCCCAACTGGAGCGTCACCGTCAGACACCAGACCCACTGGAGCTCCATTTACAGACACTCCAGGTTCTCTTGACACTAGGAGCTCCTCCTTAAATGGAGTACAACCTAGGCCCCCAATCTGGTGTTCCCTTATGGAACCCTCCAGGCCCTGAGACTGAGTTTCGGGCACCTTGGGACACACAGTCCCACACTCACTCCTTCTCCACTGAGACAGGGCGTGAGCCCCTACACCCCTCCCACTACACTGGGACCTAGCTGGGCTACTCTGAACCTCTTCCCGCACACAGGTCTGGAAGATACCTGAGCCACTTCTTTTGGGATCACTCCCCAATGCCTCTTCAGACCCTCCGGCACACAGCCAGAGGCTTGCCTCCTGTGAAGCTCCCTGGGATCAGAGAACTCACACTCCAACAGGTGTTGGCGTAACCCTGGAAAACAATTAATGAACAGGTGCTCTCTGACAACCAGATTGAACAGCCCTTGAAAATCATTTGCCGTGCTACTCATCGCCCAACCTTCCAGTGCATCACAACATTCATCCACAAACTCCCTCCAAGACTGGCAAGACAGTTTCCTACTGCTCCTGAACCTCAACCTATACCCTTCAGGTGTGACACCCTCCTCCTGGGAACTGGGTACCACGCTCTGGGATCTGGGAGTGGGACTTCCTGCACTGGACTCAATATTGCTGCCACCACAGGACCCCACCTTAACTGGTGTATCCAGACAACTAAAACTACTCTCATGGGACAATCTACCCTCCAGAGCTAGTTTCTCCCTGGCAAAGGCCCTCTCTACCTCTGCCATCCTCTCCTGAGCTAAGACCCTTTCGGTCTTTAGCTTTTGCTCCTCCAGGCCCAATGCCTTGAGACTTAATTCGTGGGCCAACTCCTTGAGCCTCAGCTCCTGAGCCAACAAGGCCTTTTTCTTCTCCCAACCCAGCCGCGCTATCTCTGTGGCATACTCCAACTGGAGCTTGTCCAAAGCCAGCTGATGCTCCCTTTCTTCCTTCCTATCCACCCACTCCTCTGGGGACAGGGAAAGGGATGAGGCACTGCCCCCGACACAGGACCCAGCAAGGGACTCCCTATCTATGGGGTCCTTGAAAACTACTGGTGTCCATGCCCTGTCATGTTCTTCCTCTTCTCCAGACTCTTCAGGGCCACCCTCAGAGCCACCACCCTCTTGGAGTGTGGCTTGGTCCATGTCCCTCTGTCACCACCTATCCTGTTGCCAGAGTATCAAGGCACACCCAAGGTTCCCCCGAGTGCCCTCTCCACTTACTTCTAAGCCTCTCTCATCACAGTACCCACTCAGCTCCTCTAGACTGTAGTTCAACATATCATGGAAGTTAAAGGTAGATTCCATTTTGGCAAGGCACTTAATACACAGGTGCAACACAAGAGACCTAGGCATCTGAGCCGAAGTAAGAGTACACAATTCAGAAATTACACTTTTAGGAGAAAAATACAACTCAAGAAAAATAATCCCCGAACACGTAATTATCTAACTGCAGAGTTCGTAGTGCAACCAGTTGTCGCTATGGTACTGCGCAAATGCAAGTCCTATCCTCACCGCTGACAACCAATGTTAGAAGTGGGATTTCTGGTTGGCTAAGGCTTGCGCCAAACTCCCTTGGTATCTTGGCACGAGCAGTCAGGCTTATCCCAGAGGCAATGTGTAAAGCGTTTGATCAAAACACACTCACAGCAGCAACACACTAGGCACACTACAAAAGAAACTCCACACAAGGTTATATCAAAAATAGCCTTTGTATTATCATAAACACATTATAAACGTAATCACACATTCACACTTAGCCAACTGGCACTAGTCAATATGGACAGGGGATTATTAGAATATTAGATTAGAGGAGAAGTGTGGCTCAATGGTTAGAACGGCAGACCCTGATGCAGAGGTCTGGCCCGGGACCAGGGTTCAATTCCCATCTCGGCGGGTCTTGGGCTCATAATTCCTTGGACCTGATTTCTCGCCTCGGTGCCTATTCTAATCATGGGCCCCACGCTGCAACTCTGGGCAATAGCTTGCTTAATCTCCACAACGGCCCCAACAGTGCTGGGATGCCTGGCTTTACCCTGAGGATGCCCAGGAGTGGACATTTCACAGGGAAAAGCCAGGAAGGGTTCCCTAGCGGTATGAGTACAGCGCCGGGAAACCCCGAAATTGGGTAGCTGTGTGCTATATAAGTACAAACACATAACATTATATACAGGACCAGGCCAATCAGGCCACGGTCAGAACCATCAGAACAGGTAAGTAACTGTAAAACACAACCAGTAACTACTGGTACAATAATGACCTCAGCATTATCACCTTAGGCATAAAACACATTAGGCCCAAACCTCATTAGCATAAACACATTACGCACTAACCCCATAACCATAAACATCATTAGAGGAATAGATCAAGATGCATAAATCATGTCACATAAATCACATTATGCAATAGGCATCATTTTAGGGCCTTGTGCCCTACCACATAAAACTTACCCCCAGGCCAACTGGCCTTCTCTCGGGCTCCAATGCCCTACATCCAGAAATGTCAGGGCTTGGCTGCAAATGAAGCAACACCCAGAGGCGCTCAATGCGCTGGGGCAGGGCAGGAGTGTACCTCACTCCTTTCTCAGCAACCAAATCAAAACGCCCCCTCAAAGAAAAGAATGACGCTGGCACTCACTGTGCCTCCGGGGTCCCCACTGGGACTCTACACAAATAGCCCCATGTTGCAGTTGCCCGCTACGGCGGCACAACTGAAAACCACAAAAGAGGCACTGTCATCTGAGGTGCCTCTGGGGCCCCACTCCGGGGCTCCTATCAACATGTTGCCCCTCACGTCGCAGCTGGGAAAAATCAACCACAAGTACCAACAGTGCCCTGTGAGCAGCTTTCCTCGGGGCTCCTCTGGTGCCCCTCACAGGCACCAACAATACGCGATTTTAGCCCACCAACATGGGGGCGTCTTCTCTCCTCAGGCTGCCTGTACACCGGCGGTGTCCCGACCATGGCCTACACGGGCTCATGAGGTACGACTCCTTCTCGCGGTTAGGGGTGCCTCTGACAACCAGGCTCCAGCCGCCTGGCTTCCGGAACACCTCTCCGTCTTGTTGAAAGTCCCTGCCCATCTTCAGGCCTGACTTCCTGCTTCCTTCCTCGCAGGTCGGCCCACCCATGATCAGGCTTTCCGGATGCCTGACTTCCTGTTTCGCTGCCCGATCGCGGCGGCCGGCGGCTTCACTCTGCTCTTTCCTGCGGCAAGTGCGGAGTGAGCTCCCACTTCAGGACGAAGCTCAATTGTGGGGTGGGCACCCGTTTTCAACTAAAACGAAGATGCGGGGTGGACACCCGCAGTCAAAACCACTCAAGAAGGGCACCACAATGTGGGGTAGGCTCCCGCGGAAAGTGAAGAAATGCGGGGTGGGCTCCCACCAATAAAATAAATTCAAGTGTGGGGTGGGCTCCCGCCAGATGAGCAGCAATGCGGGGTGGGCACCAGCTGTTTGAAGATGCAGAAAGCGGAGTGGGCACCCACCAAATCAGTCCTCAAGCGGGGTGGGCACCTGCAATTTAAACACGCATAAAGGGAGGTAGGCTCCCGCCTCAATTAAGCAAAAAAATGCGGGGTGGGCTCCCACTCCCCACGCTGTGTAGGGGAACCTCCAGGTGGCAGCCCAGCGCTGCAAAACCAACAGAGCGCTCCACGAGGCACTAGGTCCAAGATAAAGTTCAGGGGGCACAAGGCTGGGCCCAGACAGGCCAGCACACAGGGCCCTCCAGCAGGGAGGCAGTCCCTTGTGGTGGTTCCTCCTGGAGCCCAGCATCAGCAGCCCCCAGTCCAAGAACAAGCACAGGAATAGCAGCTTTCATGGGGTCACAGCCCCTATTTTTATAGGACATTTTCTTTTGTCTGTAGTACAGGGCTTTAGGGGAACCAGGTGCAACTGGTTCTGGGGGGATTTGGAGCACTCTGTTGACAGGGCTCCTCTTCTCCATTGTTAGGTGCGGGCTCGTCATCAGACACACCACAGGGGGCGGAACCAGCATTCACTAGGGCGGGCACAATCCTATTCAGGGACCAGGGACTTCTCCTCCCACCACTCCAAATGCAGATGTCCCATTCAGCCTAGCGCTGACTCACCCTGTCCCTCCTGGAGTCACACACACCTCACCAGCCCCTGTCACTCAAAAGCCAGACTTGCAATTCACATCAGGCAGGCAGACACATAGCACACAGAAATGCCAACTTCTAAAAGTGGCATTTCTAAAATAGCTATATTAAATCTGCGCACATCATTGCGTAGCATTTATTATCACTATTCCAAACATACCAAACTTGACCACGCTGCACCTTGGCTGGAGAATCAGTGCCAGTTTAGAACTGACCTGATGAGGGGTAGAGTGGAGAATGGGTACTATGTGCCTGGGGCTACCGCCGACGTGCCAAGCTACCAAGGGGTGAGCAGGGGTTATCATCAGTGTGTAACTCCCTTGCCTTGACTAGAGTGGTGGTTTCTGCCTGGCTTTGGCGCAAGCCTTAGCCAACCAGAAATTCAATTTCTAACAACCCATATTGGAGCTTCTTTTAGGGAAGACTCTGATGGCTGATATCTTTCTATTTTTCTTACCTTTAAATTTCTGCTTTAGTTCAGGGTTGCCACATTTAGAATACTGTAGGGACAGATAGGAGATTCATGTTTATTTTCAAAAACAAATTTATGCAATCTAAAGCTAAGTTTTGCTTCCTCATTACTTACATAGCTATAATTGAATTAGTTGTTTTTCTTTTTGTTATATAGGGTAAATAGCTTCAGAAGATTTGCCTTTGTACTATTTTTATTATATTTCTATACGACAATGCTCAAATTAGTTTATATTAATCTGTCTGAAGATTTGTCTTCATACTATTTTCATTCTATTTCTATACGATAATGCTCAGATTAGTTTATATTAATCTGTTTATGATTTGGGAATAAATTTACTAACTTCAGACTTAGGGCCTCATTACGATGGTGGTGGGAGCGCTACTGTCAGCCTGTTGGTGGCAGTCCACCGCCATTGGATCCTGCTTTACCGCCCGCCTCATAATAATGGCGGGTGGTTGGTTGGCAGTTGCAGAGAACAACCTCCATGGATCTGACGGGCTCAAGGAGCCCACCAAAAGATCGGAGTCTCCGCAATCCCTACAATGGTTTCAGGCACCGCCATAGGGATTACAATGTCCCTTCCCGCTGGCCGTTTCATGGTGGTTTACCCACCATGAAAAGACTCGCAGAAAAGGAAATTGGGGGCCTGTAGAGGGCTCTCCTTCACCCCTGGCCTTCAGCTTTGGGGGGCTTCTAGGATGCCGCCCTACATATCCCTGCGCCATGTGGCAGGCACCGTATGGTGCCTGCCACATAGTGCAGGGATATGTACAGAGTGTATATTCTGTACTACGGCATGTGCTGCAGCCCACAGCACCCACTGCAATACAGAACATACACATTGGGACCGACTTGTGGTCGCATTGTAATACCTATTGCCGGACTGCCGATAGCTAGTCAGGCGGTCCTGTTCTCCACCAGGATGACTGTCAGACGTAAGTCCGAGGACCATCCTAATCTGGCCCTTAGTGTTGAACTGAGTTATTGTGTAACCACATTGGCTTCACTGTATTTGTATATTGGTTTGAAAGTGTTTTCCCTTTACCTCTCATGCAGCACAAAAAGATCATCAAGCATGTGTATACATGGAGGGAAGCTTGTGGGAATACTGTCTACTAAACCTAGTCGGTGAATTTGACTGAAGTTTGCTAGTCTGATGTTCATGTTTTGCAGTTGTTTGGAAGCAAGCACTTTGCTGTACCTGTAACGTGTGCTTGTGTGTGTCACCTACCGTGTTCTTCTTTCTTGAGTTATAGATGTTTCCACCTACGTTTATCAGTACTTTGGTGATGGTTAAGTGAAACTTTGAAAATTAATTCCATTATAGAAAAGCCAAAATAATGAGCTTTGTCAGTGCTTTATTTTTTTTAGTTGAAGTTTTTATTGTATCAAAAACAAATTACAGCCAGTACATTAACATAACATACATACTCAGATCGGTCAAGCAACCTTTATATACAGACCACCAGTATCTCCCTCCACACCTATCCTTTACGATAGCAGATGGTGAATGGCAATAACATATATGAGCACAAGCTGTATCTTAAGGGTACGGTTCTTAATTTATATAGGGGTGCAGCTTGAGGGAAATACTTTGCCGCTGTGTCTGCACCATATTATGGGTGCATAGAAGAATATGTAACAACACCACCCACATCGGGCAAACACCATTTTCCCAGGCCTAAGGAAAACTTCCAAAAGAAACACCAGTCCCGGTGACCTAGGGGCTGAAGCTAGCATGCTTAAATTACATCGGGCTGACACAAGAATAGAAAAATGCTTCGCCATTGTTGGATGTGACAAAACAAACTGAGATATATGCACATCCAAGGAAACCTGGCAGCTTACTGATGGTGGCCCAAACCTATCACTAGTTCTTTAGGGAATGACGAGCACAATTCTTTACTTTTCTAATACCAGGCTGCTAGGTTTACCCAGCCTGAAAGAATAAAGTAGAATAGTAAATGCACAGATATCCTCATTAGAACATGTTATGTTATGTTATGTTAAAAATATTTATAGAGCGCTCGCACACCACACGGTTTCATGGCGCTAGTGGGAGAGATGCGGCAGAAGTGAATGAGTAGAATTTACGAATAGGTCTGTACGAATAGAAGAGTTTTAAGAAGGGATCTGAACTGAGAGAAAGAGTTTGCAAATCTAAGCTCGATGGGGAGAGAGTTCCAAAGTTGGGGAGCCAGAAAAGAGAAACTGAGAACGCCATGTTTTTTCTGTTTAAAAGGGGGGATAACGAGGAGGTTAGAATGAGATGAGCGAAGAGCGCGTGAAGGTGTATAGCGGAGTACCAGAGATTAAATGAAGGCAGGCCCAAGGCCGGCTAGGGCTTTAAAGATAGTACAGCCCAGTTTGAAAGTACAGCGTTTCACTACAGGGAGCCAATGAAGGCTCTTCATCATAACACATTGTTCCTCCACACAAACAACAAAAATAGCAAATGTACAAGTGATTGACAGGACCACATACTGATCAGACATCAAGTCACAACAGGCCCTTTTTAAATCATGTGTCATTGAGGAATTAATATGTGCAGGTGAGGATGTATGTTTTTTTTCCAGCAAGGCTGGTGAAATAGCAAAACTTTAGTCTTTTAAAGTTGGCCATATTTTTTCAGTTTTACCCAAATGAGGCATAGATAAATCTACTGCATGCATCCTATGAGAGGTTTTCGGTTGTACACAACCCAAGCCCTGCTGATGGGCACCTCTTGCTGCACATGTCTGTAGGCCAACACAGCGGGGGTTGATGAGGGTACTGGACTATGGCTAGACCTAGCAGTACACTCCCATGGGTGGCCAACCCCCCTGAAAACAGCCTTTGGCAGCAGAGCGGGGGCTAGCCTCGAGGCCAGGGCTCTGTTCACCACCTTTAACCAAATTGTTTTAATGGCCAGTGCAACATTAATTCAAATACGAATATCAGTAATTACTTCGCAGTGCAGGGTGTTCTGAGTCATAGTAAAGTGGAAGAACATTCACAACACAGTTTTTTATATCAGGAGTGCCTTTACTTAGAGTGCCTAAAGGTCACCTCTTTTGAAATGATTTTTAGATGTGTACATATATATAAATTGATTAAAAACAGTCAATTTATATATAGCTGTACACATGTACAAATCATTTAAAAAGAAGAACCCTTTAGGCACACTAAGTAAAGGCACTCCTGAAACAAAAAACTGTGATGGAAAAATGTGACTCAGAATACGCAGAATACCCTGCACAGCACAGCGAAGTAATTACTGATATTCTTCTTTGGGTACAGTAGCAAACTTGTGCAATTAACTAAGCATCCTCAAATCATGAGGAACAATCACAATGTGCAAACTACTCAAAGTCATTTTCAAATCACTCTCAATTCCTTGGGAACAATCCCACCTTGTCTAGTAATCAGGTTGTCATTCTCAAATCAACAGGCACACTTTCTATTGATTGCTGATTACTACAAGCGTTTTAGCGTTTTATAATGTCTGATGACACAAAAATGACTTCTGCAGTAGTTGGACGATCATCCAATGACTCTGGGTTGGCTCCTATTTGACCTGCGAAACAGGAGTTTGTGCCAAACAGGATTGGTAGCCCCATCATGATCAGGGATAAAGTAATTTTCAGAATTCATTGTCAGCTGCAACAGTGGTGCCGTGTTAATTTTATGAATTCGGAGTTTTGATGTGAGAAGATAAAATTATGAATAGGTGTTTCATTCTTCCTTACCGAAGTTTTACCACAATTTTGAAGTTTTCATATCAACATGTACTTATATTAACTACCACACTGTTGACTACAAATATTTCAGCAAAGTGAGCAGATGTGGAGGAGAGTAGAGTGTAAGTAAGTAAGTAAGTAAGTAAGTAATAGTTTATTAGCATAGTTAATTAAAACCATTGCAATTCATCCTTAATAAGAAATAATAATAAAAAAACACTAATGTGTACACAATACATTATTCATCACTTAATAAAATTACATTCACGTGGTAACTGTATTTTTAATTCCTTTTAAAAAGTTCATAAGATTTTATATGTTGATGGAGTTAAAATAGTAAACGTATTGTTCTAAATGTCCTCTGTGTTTTATGGCAAGGGGACAGATTCCAGTATTTACTCTTCTTCCACCTTCCATAGTTGATACAATGTAAATAGGGATCTGCTTGTTTTAAGAGCCTCTAAGAATATGACGGTCGGTCAATTTTCTGCATCTTTGTTTCTACCACCTTCAAAAACTTCACAAGGCTACAATTCAACTGCGGGTCACTAGGTGTAAAACAGGCAAGAACTGCCTGCCTTCGTGAGCGTATTCCACGGTGGTTGAAGTGATGTTTCAGTAACCGTTTCCTTTCCTCCAACAGCTTCTCGCAGGAGCACAACAAATGTTCCATGTCTTCAGATGCCTTGCCACATAGGCGACAGAGGGAACCCCCATTAACCCTCAGCCATTGCGGAAAGTGGCGTGTGCATGGTAACACGCCTAGTCTGTATTTGAGGAACTTCAGTTTTATATGACGTGAGTAGCCGAGGTCAAGGTAACTCTGGTGGCCTTGTTTGGAGTAGGAGTTTAGGATGATCCACCCATGTGACCTCTTTGCAACACACGCTTTATCTTCAATCCATGAAAGATGTTTTATTGTTCTCTTTACTATTCTTTTGATCGTGGTGTGATTGGTAGGAGTATTCCACAGCTCCTGTAACCCTAGATTCACTAGGCTGCTTTTCAAGTATTTGGCAGCTGGCGATGCCAGATACCGTTCTAATTCTGACCATAAGTAGCTGTTTAGGGTTCCTTCATTTGCCTTACGGATTTTATCCCAAGTCATTATATATGCACCTTGTCTTGCCAAGGACTGCTTCTGTCCTCCAAATTCCAGCCTGAGTTGGGCCGGAGAGGTTTGTTTTGGCAAGCTGAATATGGTTCTGTATGCTGATGCCACAGTTCTGTCTAGGGTCGCCGCATCCCTACCTCTCTGTACTTCGCTCCCATAAGTAATTGTGGGCAGCAGTTTAGCTCTTATAACTTGTGCCAGGGGCAAGAGGGAGGGACTGGTGAGCTTACCATTTAATTTTTTTAACGAAATAGATATCGCAATGCCTTTTCCTCTGATGCTTGCTTTCTGAGCGGTAAATTGGCCACCATTATCAATTTTGACTCCCAGGTATTTGTACACTGTTGTATCTTCAATACGGTTGTTGTTCCAGAACCAGCCATAGCTGAATTTCCTTTTTTTATTAATTGACATAGTTTGTGTCTTCTGTAGATTTATTGTCAGTTGGTTATCATCAGAATACAACCGAGTGGCATCTAGGAGGTTTTGTAGCCCTATTTTTGTTTGACTAATTAGCACTATGTCGTCCGCATATAGTAATGATGGTAATGTTTGGCCTCCTAGTTTCGGTGCATGGGAATAGCAGGTATTTAAAATCGGGGTTAAATCACTTAAGAATAGATTAAAAAGGGTTGGAGCCAAGACACATCCCTGTTTTAAACCCTTATTAGTTGGGATGCGTCTGGACAGATGAGATCCATCACCCAACTTAACCTGTATCCAGGTGTCACTGTGAAGGTTGATAAGTAGATTTAGCAAGGGCCTCGGGATCCCCCACTTGTTCAATTTAGACCACAGGAGATTTCGATTGATGTAATCAAACGCTGCCTTATAATCAATAAAGCACAGATGGATTGGCATTTTGGTAGTTTTCGCTTTATCGATTAACATGCCCATCGTCAAGATGTTCGTTGTTGTCCCAACATTTTTATCAAAACCTGTTTGATTTACAGGGATTAAGGAGTTTTCTGTAGCCCAGAGCTGTAATTCTTCCAAGAGGATCCCAGCAAAGTACTTGGCCTCATTATCCATAAGGGCAATCAGTCTGTAGTTGCTTGGTTGTGATTTATTACCTGATTTGAGTATAGGAGAGATAATTGAGCCCTTCCAGGAGGCAGTTAATATATTGAACTGTATTATTTCATTAAATAATGGCTCTAGTGCTCCAGCCCATTCCCTATCGCTCCGTTTGTAAAGGATGGGAGGTATACCATTCGGGCTGGGTGCCCCTTCCCTTCTTCCCTTTTTAATTTGTCGCATGATTGTCTTTTGTAAGTTTATTTCTCTTGTATTCATGATTGTATTGCCACAAGCTTGTTTATGGGAAGTTTCACACAGTGTTGTTAGTTTATTGCCCTCATTTCCTATCTCAAAGTCAGAGGCCTTTTGTTGTGAAAAATGATCTTTAAGATACTTTGACCATGCAGCTTCGCTAATATTAGAGGATACTCCATCATGCACAGGATTTAAAAAGGAATTAATTGATTTCCAGAATTTCGCCCCATCGTTTTGTTTTATGTCTGCCTGTAGTTTTACCCATAAGCTGTCCTCCATTTCTTTATTTGCTATCCACTTTGTTTGTTTTAAAGAAGCCTTCAGTTTCCGTAAGCGGTCTTGTTTCACCGTGTCGCATGAAGAGTACCTAAGTTGACGCATGGTTCGGTAGATACATTTCTTTATACATTTTATCTTCACTTGATGTTCCTTTGTGAGCGAGGTCATATTGTTATCTGTCCGTCTTGATTCAAGCTTCGGTGTTGTGGAGTAGCCTGCCATTATTTTGGTAAAATACTCCCATTTCTCAACCTCGCTTGATCCAATTCTTCCCTCAAAGTGCAGTATCGCCATGTCAAGCAAGCTTCCCTCATTTATTGCAGAATATTTAATCCTTTTATAGTTGACAGTATAAACTGAGTTAATAGGGACCAAAGACTGCTCAAATTTGGGCTTGCAGATATTCAGTGTGATTTCCTGGGGGCAATGGTCACTATCAGTTTTTTGCCCTATTTTGAAGGAGATTACATGGTAAAAGAGAGATAGTGACATAAACGTGTAGTCCAAGGTTTTACTAACCCTTGATGAATGAAACGTGCATGCTGGTGGAGTATCTTCGATGAATCTTCCATTTAGTACTCTAATGTTGAAGGACTCAAGGTTCTCTAATGCCTGTTTATCAAATTTAGTACATATTGATGTTTTTGAGAGCGCTTGGTGTGGTATGTTCCAGGCAATGTCTTGAAGGTGATTTTCATCGTCTGATGTGTTCCCCATCAGGTTTAGATTAAAGTCACCAGTAAGCACGACATCCATATTCGATGTTTTAATTGTAGTTTCCTCTAGGTAACTACATAGTTCATTTATTACCTTAGTTTTCCTTTTTGGGTGAACGTAGGCGTTAATTAGAGTTAGATTAGTGCCCCTCTTGCCATGTTCCGAAATGAAAAGATTTAATATCAACAGGTTGGGATTGGGTGGTCCAAGTTCCTTAATCTCGTGGGCACTTGCCACTGAAACATAGGTCACAAGGCCCCCTTGGAGGTGGCCATATTTTGCAGCTCTCACCGCGCTTGTGTAGAAACGCAAAAAACCAAGCAGGTGCGGAGGTTCTTCTTGCCAGGTCTCTTGAAAGGTCACGATGTCAAAAGATCTTATGTAGCTAACAAATTCTTGATCGCTCATTTTAGATGCAAGGCCGTTAACGTTCCATGAGCAGATTCTATATTTATTGTATCCATTCAATATAGGGAGGTCCATAGTTGGTCATTTTGCTCGATTATTAATTGTTCTGGAAATCCATCTCAGGTCAAAGAGACCTGTTGATGTACCATCTGAGGTGTGTCCTGTGGATTCCTGGTCCTCCCTGATTCTTCCTCCAGAGTACCCTATTGCACCTCGGAGTACTGATGTTCCAGATCTAATACCGCAATTCGGTGCTTCATCTCTTCCTGTGGGGATTAATAGATCAGGATATTTTGGTTTTGTATAAGGGGCAATTAAAATACCCCAGTTTTTGAAGGTTTGGCTCTCAGCCAATATGTTCTGTGCAACTAAAGAAGTAGTCCATGTTGCCTTTGTTATTTCCACCTTCGAGCCTGCTACTGCAGTGAATTCAATGGAGGCTAGATCCAAGCTAGTCACACTAGCCAAAGATGGAATGTGAGATAAGAGTCGTAAGATGTTCCCTCTGTTCAGTATGTCATGGCTTCCTTTCGAAATGTACTCCGGGGTGAGCCATACAATTTTTGCTGTTGTATTTCTAATGTCTTCCGGCTTCCTATTATTTGTAGTTTCGGCAAATCCTTCATGTCCTGGTCCGGTTGCTTGCATTTCTTTAGGTAGAGCTTGGTATAAGGAAGGTTCCACTCCGATGCTTCCTTCATCGTGTGTTATCTGTTGTCCTCCTGTGGTTGTTATTTGGTTCCACTCCCTTTGTCTGATTACTGGTAGTTCAGCTCCACCACCGCTTGGACGTTCATTCATGTCTGTTTTTGGAATCATTCTTGGTTGTGAAGGTATTGATGTTTGTCTGCTTTGTTTCGATAAGTGCACATCTAACTCTTCCATAGCTCTCCCCGTTTTGTTGGATGGGGGATGCTGGGGTATTTCGCTCCCAGACATTGCTCCACTCTTTTCATTAGGAGACCTTACAGAGTTGGCAATCAGACCGCCTTGCATGCTATGAACTAAATTTTTTTTTTTTTTTCTTAGTTCCGATCTTGGTGAAGAGAGTCTATTTATTTTTTCTTGATGAAAGACTTCTCTTCCTTCTCTATTGTCAGTCTCCTTGATAGACTCTGTGTCTTCGTCATCAGTTTGGGTGTTATTTGGGCCATCTTGGTTGGATAGCGATGATGTCCCAAAGAGATGGCTGAATCCCGCTCTATCCAGCTTTATTTTTTGGTTCCTGCCTTTGCGTTTGTTTGCCCTCCTTTGCTTTGCGTTTAGATGATTGTCAACCTTCTCAATTTGTACATCTACAGGCAGTCCATTATCCGCTGTTCTTGTCTCTTTGGCCTCTCCTTTCTGAGTCTTGTGGATCTGTTTCACCGATACCACAGTGTGAACATTTCCAGTAGTTACAGGAGATGCCATGGTTTTTATTTTGTCTTTTTTGTTGGTGGTGCGGCATTCTTGGGGACGCTTGTCTATTTGTCCGTTGTACCCGTGACTTTCTTTTCCTTGCGATGATGGTTTTATTAATGTACATAGATCGCTCAGCATTGATGGAAGTGTGGCCAGTTTGTCAATTATCGGGCCGCATCCGCAGCCCTGATACTTGCTTTGAGCTTGATCCTGTTTGTTTTGTAATAATGCATTTAGTGTACCCAGTTTCCCATCGATCGCAACCACAAAGACCGCCAGTGTGTCCAAGAGGGTCAGTTGGGTATCCATCTTATCTGACTGGTAGTGCAATGCTTCTACCAATAGTTGGACTGTTTTTAGCAGACTCTGCCATGCTGTGTCCTGGGTAGCATTCTTTTGTGTTTCCTCCTTACTGTCTGTTATAATTATTTCATCACAGGTTTCCGTTGTTTTTCCTCCCTCATATGGGTCCTGTTTGTATTCACACATTTTATCGTTTGATTTAGAGTTGAACCCGCTCCCATTTTTTTCTTCGGTATAAGCAGCCAAGAGACCTTCCCAATCCTCCGAGCCAAGGTCTGAGTCGGTTTCTATTTCTTCTGCTTTCCCAGCTAAATTAAGTCCGTCCATTCCAAGGTCTACAACCAATTCTATTCCTTCTGATTTCTTATCTATATTTGGATCCAAAGTTGGACCCAGAATTCGATCTTTGGTTCCTCCTTCTCTGATGGGTGACTCTAGCTGGGAGTTTAATATCACGTCAGTTAGAATTGGGGTTATTGTTTTTTCCTGTATTTCCCCCTTCCATTCATGATTGGGGTTAGTATGCCTCAGCAAGGGTTTTTCATGCGGGCTTTTTTGGCTGTGAATTTCCGGTGTCATAACTATTGCACAATTGCCAAATCGGTTTTTATTTTTTCCTGGTCTGTTAACACTGGTCCAGTCCAAGCTGGTTACGAGGTTGTCCTGGATTCTTTTTTGGGCGTCATCAACCCTTTTTTTTGCTTCACATTGTCTGTGAATTTGGATGGCCTCGTCTTCTCCTTTTTGTATATTATTTGTGGTTTCAAAGGTCATCCATGTTTTGTTAGATTGCGGGGTTGAAGTTACTTGTAAAGGGCTGTTAACTGTTCTGCTGTTGTCTCTTTCGTCACTTTTTTGGTCTGGACTTTCACCTTTGTAAGTTGAAGTCCGCTCTTTTGTGGTTAATAATGATTGTTTTGATTGAAACGGTTGAAGAGGTGATTGGAGTCCTGGTACTTCTTTCGTATTTGATAGCAGGACATCCCCCACATTTTTTATGAAACTGAATTTTGTAAAAATTTTCGGTTGATATGAGTATTGCCTTATTTTAATTTTATTGCTGGTTTCCAATTTTAGTGATTGCCCGCTCTTGTCTAATGCAGAGGAAACTCTATCTACTGGTTTTTCTATTTCAATAAGTGTACTGTTTTTCAAGCTTAGTTGATCGTTTCCTTGTGATATTTCATCCCTTACATCCTCCGTCATAGTCGTTTTTCTTTTGTGTTTTTTTTTGGACTCTTGTTTGGCTGTTACATTGCCACGAGTGCGACCTGACCTCATAGTGCCCCCCTTTTTATTATAGTTCCTGTCCTTTGTAGTTCCTGTTTTTCTATTCTTCACCACACAGGCAATGAGTTAAGGCTTGATTGTTTATGCCACGATCTAAGACTGCTCCCACGATCGTGCCACCCCCTAAGCCTTCTGTGCGCTTCTCTGGCGCTCCTGAAGTTGATTATGTTATTAAGTTTCCAATTAGTTTGGAGGATTGTCCATTTTCACAGTTTTTCACAGTTTTTTAACTCGCACTTTCATGTATTTTGTTAACCCCTCCCGTGATTTATCAGTAGTAGGACTCTTTTTCCCGCTCGGCAGTTGCTTAATAGCCCAATGCTTTGCAAATTTTGCTCAGTTCTAGCTCCTTCCCCCTGTGCCCCGTGCCTCCCCACCTCTCCGCCACACCAGGAGGCCCAGCCAACCACCCACACCGGCCCACCTCCAAGTCTGGCCGCTCCGAGAGAGCCCGCTCAAAACCCACTCAGAGCCGCCCAACCGCAGGGCAGCCACCGCCAAGAAAACAGCAGGCAAGCGGTGCGGCGTGGCAGAGAAAGTGGCGGTAGTCAGCCTGAGCAGCAGCCGTCAGGAAGTAAGTAATACTGGTAGTGGTGGACGGGATATGGGTCGTCACGAGTCAGAGGTTTTATTGCGTCTAATTCCTCTACTGAGGGATGAAGTGTTGTGTAAGTTTATAAGTTTATCAACCCTTTCGCCAGGCTTTGAAAAACCAACTGCCTTGTCCCTGCTGAGTGCTAGCAGAGGGCACAATCACTCCGTTCAAACCTCTCCTCCTTCAAGTCAAAGATGTGAACGCCGCAAGCAACCCAGCTGAAAATGCAACACCCTCGGCATTCCAGGCAACCAGGAGAAGAAACAGGGTATTCAGATGCAATAGGAGAAATGACCAGAAGGGAATCGCCTGGGTAGAGCCCGCACCAGTAGCTCGAGGGAAATCCACCAGCAAAAATATGCGCAGAAGAAGAAGATGGGAGGGAGGATACCCACGAGCACACAGCCACAATCCCCCAGGAGAAGACACTGTATGTGCTGGCACTTGACGCACTGCTTGTGGAAGGCTATGTGAATACTGATGTCAAAATAGCCAGCTTAGGCAATAATGGAGGTCTCCATACAATCACCGCAATGCACTGCTGTTACGCCTGGGGGCTGCAGTCAGTGATCAGTAGCAATGAGGCAGCAGCAACAGTTCCGTAGACTCCACACACAGAAAAGAGGAAGGGGGGGCTTCCCAGCGTGTAGACCACCGGTAGTCACAAATACTCACTATTTGAAAGCATGGTGCTTCCCAGCGGAATCAGTCCGAGATACCTGCGCATTGGCGTTCTGTCCGGGCCGGCATCAAAGAGTCTCGATGAGCCGGACGGGAGGCAGGAGACAAAAACGAGCCGACTTTTCCTCACAGTGCAGCAGAAGAGCTTTCAGGCTCCGGTGGGTGATTCACTGGGAGTGCAGAGGGGACACAGAGGGTCACCGGTGTGAATCGCCAGCACCCACGGCGGGGAGGGCTCTCCCGCGCTCACCCATGGAGCGCTGTTCCTGCGCTGCGCCGCTCCTCCTCCGTGCTCGCCTCCTCCGTGCTCGCCTGCTCTCGCCCGCTCTCACCTGTTATCCCCAGTAGTGGCCTCGGCCTCAGCTGCCTCACTCACGGTAGCGGCTCTCCACTCCTCACCTCCCTGCTCCCGCTCTCTGAGCACAGCGCACAGCGTTAATTTTGCTGCTGTTGCCGCACCACACCTTGCCTCCGGGGGGGGGGGTCCGGGAGACTCCTCCCTGCTGATAAGTGGGGGTCAGAATGTCAGCGTTAGGGCACAATGGTGGCAGCAGCGGCTCCTTGCTGCACTCGTGGGTTCGCGGTTTCGCGGCTCTCGGCTCTCGGCTCTCGGCTTCAGCTTCCGGTCACCTTCAACAAAGACGCCTGATCTCACTGCCAGGAGAGTAGAGTGAATATACATATCCCTACTTATTACCTAAACGATCCATAGTGCAGTTTCAATATAAGTGCATGTCGAGGTTATTATTCTCAGAACTGCAAATACAGCCCTCTTCTCTGACCCAGCAAACTGAGAAGTGTCAGTCCAGTCGCATTAGTCTAGATCCAGTATGAAAAGTGCACTATGCTGATTCACAGAAATTCTTTCAACACATTGTGGGGCATATTCACAAGGATCTATCGTAGCGTCAACAGCACTTCATCGCAGCCAAAGTAGCGATAAACTTCTCCCCTCAATCACAAGCTGGTGTTATCATCCCACAGCACCTGTTTACCCGCAATAGCAGCCGCAAAAAAAATCGCCACAGATGAACACGACAACTATCGCTAATGAGATGCAGAGTAGGTGTTCCTGTGCCAAAAGCCGCGACAACACTACTCCACAACATTCTCAACGACCAGCCAGATCGGCGATAAGAACACAAAACAGGTGATAAGGCACGTTAGCAGCAAGAAACTAACACCTGCTCTGACCTGATGCACCCGGGCAACTGAACATGCAGCCCGGAGGGCCGAAAGGGCAACAACACCCGCCGCCACCACCACCAGGACTGCCTCTCCCCGGCACCCACCCCGACCAAAGACATGCCACATCAGCTACACCTAAACATGTACAAAATAATCTGCATGATGTCGCACAATCACAACTGGTGACATGCATGTGTCATCACAAAAATGAGCATCACACATTCACTTTCGAAGCAACAAATGAAACTTTATTAAAATGAACACTGAACTGAAATGAAGATACATGGCGGCTCCCCTTGGGACAATCCGTAGGTCACAGCCTGCAAGACAAAAATCATGATGAGAAGGTATGTCCTGCGCACATCAAAGGACAGAGAGAGAGCGAAGGAGAGAGGAGAGAGGAGAGAGAGAGATAACAAGAGAGGGAGGAGAGAGAAAAGAAGAGAGGGGGAATAGAGAGAGAAGAGAGGGAGAGAGAGAAGAAGAGAGGAGGAGAGAGAAATAAGAAGAGAGGGGGAGAGAGAGAGAGAGAGAGAAGAAGAGAGGGGGAGAGAGATATGAAGAGAGGAGGAGAGAGAGAGAGAGAAGAAGAGAGAGAGAGAGAGAGAGAGAGTGCCGTCCCTGCGCACCCAGGCCACACTGCTCACCTGCTGCCACCCGTGTGTCTCCAACCACTTGCCAGTATGTATTGCAGTTCACCAGGTCACACATCTGAGACAGACCCGTCATCTGAAACAGAGTCCAGATAAATGATAGGCACAGTACACACAATTGCACAAGACAACATCGCCTGCCCGCCCATGGACACTCAGGCAGAGGCACCCCAGCCCCTCCCGCCGCCATCGGAGCATGCCTGCCCATGCACACCCAGGCAGATGCACCCCAGCCCCTCCCGCCGCCCTTCGGAGCATGCCCGCCCATGCACACCCAGGCCTCAGTGCTCTCCTTCTGCCACTGGCATCGCAGACAAGAAGTCCCACCATGTGCCGCTGCAAGCCACAAGCCCAGGCCCGCGGACATGGCACCCTCCACATCATGCAGCCCTGCTCTGCAGGCCACCAGGTCTCACATGTGATGCTGGGTCTTGAATTCGCCATGGCAGAGGACATACCAGTACACAGGGCATCAATGCAGGCTGCACACCCGCTCAGCCCAATAGGTGCCACTAACTCTGTGATCCCGGAGCGACGCCACGTGGCGGTAGGCCCGCACTGCCCACTGGCTCTGGCCTACACTGCGGTCCAGCAGGGCACACAAAACCTGAGCTGTCCGGACCGCCGGGACGGGGCATCATCGCAGGCTGCATACTCGCTCAGCACTTAAGGGGCCCCTACCTCAGTGCACCCAAAGTCACCGTCCCGTGGCGGGGGCCATTAACCCTGTGCGCAACAACTCATGGGCCCTTTATGATTGAGAACCGTGGAGCATCCGTCATCCAATCACCACTGGCAGAGGGGAATGTGACGTAATCGGCCCCTTATGTTGACGGAGTCACATGGCCTGTGACGCCTGTGCTGGATGGGTGTGGTGTGTGTGCAAATCTGCCCACAGGAAGTTGCTGTAACATGCTGACAACTAGACCAGTGACCTACACACCATCAGCGAGTACGCCTGTGACGGGTAGCTATGAGGGTCCCCCCTCAGAGCATAAGCGGAGTGGTCTGGCCTGCCGTACGCCGGACCGGCGCAGGGCTTGCAACAATGACTCGTGGGCTCTGGGCGTGGTTCATCCCATGTCCGGACTTGGAAGTGACTGATGCGTGTGACCCTGTTGTAGTGTCCACGGCACCAGGAACACAATAGGCAATGTAGCACCCTCTGACTGGTATCCCAAAGGATGAGCATCTTTGACGCAAGGGAAATCACTATCCCTACATTCATCCACACATTCATACATGAATGATGAAAGACATAACACAGCAGTGCGTTACTGGATGTTTATTGCACATCCAGTGCAGTTTTGCAGCTGGAGTGGTACACGGGAATGCCAAGCACACTACACAATATGGGCCTGTGGAGGGCTGGCCATCCGGGGATGACAAGTACTGCGGGAGAGGAAGGGTACAGTCCGCAGTCTGCTTGCCATGTCATTGGTCATCAAACAGGATATGGCAGTCCATGTCGCTGTCCAAGGTGAGTGCATCGGAGTGTATTGGGGGTCAGTAGAAGGTCATGAAGCCATGTGCGGTACCAAGCAGAAACAGGCCAGGTGGCGGAAATGAATGCTAGTGCCTCCTTCTGATCACAAACCCATCCAGGTCCTTGTCCCCGGATGTGTGCTCTGCCCCACCTGTGGGTGTTGCAGTACCGGTTGAGGCACTGTTTGCCACTGACACATCAGGTGCCGGAGTGGATACGTCTGCCGCACTGTGAGGCAATGGCCCTGGGGGCGGAGATGTGTATGGGGTAGGGCAGCAGCATTCATCATTGTCACGCCTTGTTGCAGTAATGCCATGATGAGGATCTGCAGGGTATGGTAGATCCCAGCTACATTTCACTGGTGTGCAGCAGTGGCTGCCATCCTTTCCACCTCCATCTGCACCATGTCCTCCATGAGCCACCGCATGTGTGCCAGCTCACGTCTGGTATCGCTGGAGCCCCTCTGAGCGGACAGGTGTTCTTCTCTCCATGCGATGTCAGTCAGGGCTCGTTGGAGACCATGGAGTGGGCCTAGACACCCAAGGATGGCGTCCAGTTTGGTAGCCATGAGGTCGAACCCCACCCGGACCCGCTCAGGCATCTCCCTCTGGCCCTCCAGAACACGGCGTTGGAAGGCCGTGTGTTGTTCCTGGGGTCTTGGGAGACTGCCGGGGCTGTGGGTGCATCCTGCTGGGTGGTTTGGGTGGTGGGTAGGGTCTCCCCGATGCAGCTGGGCTGCCCTGATCCTGGAGGTGAGTCACAGATGATGTCAATGATGTCTAGGAGGGCTTGTGTTTCAATGCTGGGGTTGTTCTCCTCGTCATCAGTGAAGAGTGGCTGGGACTGCTCTGCAGGGGGTGTTGATGGTGGCCCTGCAATGTGAAAGGGAGATGGTGTATTGCAATGTGTCTACATGTATGTAGCCGCATGGTACATGTTGACATTCAGACAGCATGGCATTGTACATTGTGACAGTCTATAGATCTGGGCGAGGAACCAGAGTCATTGAGGGTGTGCACTGTGCTCTGCTTGATTGTGCATGTGTGCCATCGTGGCCATCTCCACCCATCCCCCCAGTATCTGGTGGTCACTCACCCCGTTGCAGTTGTGTTGTGTCCTGTCGAGCAGTGTCCAGTCCCCCGACTCCGACCACAGTATCCATACTGATGACTGTCGACATCAGCTCCTCCATGTCATCCAGCACGAGCTGTGGCGCTGGGCCCCCACTTCCAGTCTGCATTGCTGCCTTCTGGTTGGCTGGGAGTTTCTCCTTGGTCTTTCGCTTGTTGTCATTCCATCGCCTCTTGACCTCGTCCATTGTCCTCTTGTGCTCTCTGACGGCATTCACCTTGTCCACGATGTCCCGCCATAAACCATTGGTGGTGCCCAATGACACGTTGGAGGTGACGAACAGTTATTGATGGTGTTCCATCACCTCCGTGACTATGATCCTGTTCGCCTGCGGACTGAACTTTGTCTTCCTCTTCTTCTTGTCCTTGCCCTACAGATGAACATCTATAATATTGTTGAGTTAAATACAAATTTTGTTTAGTACTATATAAATTGCCAAAAAATTATATAATATAAATCACCTTCAGAATATAGCAGCTTATATAACATGTATGAATGAAACTGCTAGAAAAGCGTCTAATATATTTGCCTACATTATAAAATAAACAACATATTGCAGAGTTACTAAAAAAATTTAAAAAGATAAACGTGGACAATTACATACAATCAAAGGTTAAATCTATGTATTTTTAAAGACAAGTACAGGAATTAGGTTAGGACAAATAGAAAACACTAAATAGTGTGAAATACATCAACGTCGACCTACAATGCTTAGCAGGTGCTAGGTAAATTACAGGTTTAACTAGTATCTTCTCAGTGTCTTTTACAATGGAGATAAAACTGTAATGTACGTAGCAGCTTCTTTCCAAGGCTATGGGTTTACGATGGCTTCCCTAACCAGCCCATCCTGACTTGTTTTCACACAGCGCTTGTTTTCATAGTCATGATATTGCCCAATTTTTCTTACTTCCCTCGCAGCGCAACTATAGATAGGTTGAGCTCGCGTGCTTCTCAAAGAGCGTGCAATGTTTGTAATTGGTGCCTAGATGTATTTCTTCTACAGGGGGAATCGTACTTAAGAGTATAGTAACAGATCAATAGCTTTTTTTTTAGCTATTATATTTGATTCTTTGTTTTACCAGCCCCTTGACATTGGCAAACATATGCCAATCATCCTACATAAAGGACTGCTATCATTTTTTTTGTAATTCACAATTTACTCTTGTCCACTCGCTCTGCGTGTAATCTGTTATGTTATCTTATGTTATGTGGAAAGTGCACTCTCACCTGCGAGGGTGTGCTTGCACGGAGAAGATGTGAATGCCTAGCCTAGCCTAGGGTCTGGGTACATTAAAAAGCCAGGCCTTCAGCTTCTTGCAGAAGTCCAGAGCAGAGGAGGAGGCTCTGACGATTAGTGGGTGGTCGTTTCACGATTTGGAGCAATGCACTAGAAGGCCGGCCTCCGACCTGCATGTCTCGTCACGTATCTCAGAATGGGAAGTACTGGAAAACAACCCTTACGTTTTTCAATTTTTTTCGAAGGCAGACCCTCATGTGAACAGGCCTGGAAAAGTCGTCATGGGCGAGGGGCCTACTTCAGGAATTCAAAAACAAACACTTGACTATTGTAAGAATGACATGTCCTGATCACACCCTGTGTTCAAGACATGCTCGGAAGCATGTTCGTCTATATTTGTGAAACATCCCCGACCTCACAATCAAAATTAGCAGAGTACAGAGAGATTCAACATGATCACAATACTTCTGTGCCAATATGTATGATAGTACTGAAATAAACTGCCTTGTGAATTCAGGCTGTCTCGTCACCTTACATTTAACGTGTGTGTGTGACTAGCAGTTGCTGCCATCTTCCTGTAAAGTTAACGTGTAAGATGACAAAAACTATTACTTAATCTTCAAAGCAATGTTCTTCAGCTAATTACCCGCAAAACTGTATCTTTTCATATGAATCCTCTCAGGGTTAACTTAAATAGCCTTTCGATCAGCATTAGACATGCCCTCAACCCTTTCTAGCCTGAGCATTTCAATCAAACAGGACAGGAAAGTTGGGAGATATTTACTTTCGACTAATTCAGGTTTGAAACCTTCTCCTGGGCCTTTTTAAACAAAGAAGCATATTGCATTATGCCAGCTGCAAACACTGTTAGCTCGAAGGCACGACTGTAACAGAATAATAATGACTGTAATAAACCCAGGGAAAAAAAAGCTTCAATTACCAGTGCATGCTAATGACATCGCTTTGCAGTGAACTTTGATTCCTCCCTGCATTTACACCTTTCCTTAGTTTTAAAATTATATTAGTGCTTCCTTTACCTCCTTCTCTATGGATCCACATGAACTTTGCTACAACCTACAAAAGAGACATTAGTCAAAAAATACAATAAATGCTCCCTGTAAGAAGTTGATTTTGAGCTGTAAAGAAAACAAAAATATATTTTTTAATGTGGATCTTCATGAAGGATTTAAGCGTTCTAATGTTATGGGCATTCTTGGAAGACACATGGGGGCAGATTTATGTTAGGACTGCGCCACTTTTACGCCACTGTTGCGTCACTTTTGTGACGCAGCGGCGGCGTAAACCCAGCGCCACTTTGCGCCCTATTTACATCGTGACGCATCTATGGAGATGCGTGATGGTGTAAAGCCCTGCGCCACATTAAACCTGCGTCAGGTTTAATGTACGTAGGGTGGGCGTTCCATCGGAAAAAGCCTCGGAAAAGTGACGCAGTGAAATCTACAAGATTTCACTCAGTCACTTTTCCGACACTGCTGCGTCAAAACCTTGCGCCTGCTTGAAGCAGGCGTAAGGCATGACGCAGCATGTTAGGTATGGGCAGCCCCTAAACATTGCTGGAGTTGCGTCGTGCTTGCGACACGACTCCAGCAATGCGCTGCCCTTATGCCATCAGATGCGTCACGCATTTGTTTATCCTTGCGCCACGATGCGCTGCATTGTAAATGCGGCGCATCTGTGGTGGCGCAAGGGTAAACTTACGTGACGCATCTTTCCTGGCGCATCCCTGCTGATTTGCAGGGATGCGCCAGGAAACATAAATCTGCCCATGGTGCCATGTTTTATGTGCTATGAACGACTCCGTAATTCCCACAGATATCTCTTCCCAGCAAACTATAATGGTCATGCAAGGCAAATTAATCCCGTTACCTACTAATGGTACTAATGGTATGCACACATCAGTCAGATTTCTTCAGCACCTTCCTATAGTTCATTCCAGCAGATCTAAGGATATCTTTTTAACCAGGAGTGCGTTAGACACATTATAAACCACCCCAAAACCTGCACTCCATTTGAGTTAAGGGGTCTCGCTTGCTCTTTATCTCTGTATCATGTGGCTCCAGGGAACCTGTGCTAACGATACTAAGGAAATATTGAGCTGGGCATGGACCCCCTTGCACCAACAATTGACTGGGACAGCAGGATCAGAGGTATAGTAATAAACCATGGCTCCCTCTGGGAGCTGAAAAAACTAGGGTAGAAGTACAAATAAGCTTCCTTATTTTCCCTTTTGGTCCAGAAAGCGAGCTTTTTGTGATGTGGTCTAAATCCATTCAATAGTTTTTGAAAAATATAGATATCTAGTGATGTGAGTCCCTGCAGTGGACTCGTGGATCCTATCAGAATTTGATTTGCTGCCAACACTTCAACCAGGAAGTGTTGGCAGCAATCTTCGGACTAGGCTTGAAGCCGAGTCATAATAAAAATCAAAAAAATAAAGAAGAAAAGGGGGCAGGGTAGAAATATTATGTCCCGAGTTATGGTGGGGAAGACCCTCAGTGACACTGCTGGGTATAAAAAGCATTTTTATTTAAATTTTGATGCAGCTTCGCAGGTGTATATGAGAATCTGTGGCAACAAAGAACAAGTGTGGGCTTCAGCGCTTGGTTTAGAATGACCCCCGGGTGGGCCAGGTCCCGGGGTCAAATGATAAATATAGGGGGAGTGCCTGAGGCCCCCTCCTAGGGTTTATCAAAGCCACGGGCACTGCCAACTCCCTTTGAAATTTTTTTATTATGAGTGTGGGCGGGCCTACTGGGCCCGCCTGCAGCCCAGGGGACACCACCTCCAACGGGGTAATTAAAATTATGTGGCCCCCCTGCCCCAGGGACCACCCCCTCCCCAGGGCTTGAAATACTGGGAATTTTAAGCCCAGCGGTGCAGGGGAACACACCCTATGACTTCGGGTTCTTCCTGTTTCAGACCTACAGAAACACAAAGTCTTCTGGGTGAAGTCAAAGATCAATTTATTGGCTGCAGACCAATTACAGGTATCCTAGAAGTACAACAGCGTGTATGTTCTCAGGAGACTGCTAAAAATCACAGAAACGGGCTTCTCCTTAAATACAAAATATCCTGCTTCAGGCATACATTCCTAGTTTTATGGCATGGTCATTTACATGTATACATTGTTGCAGGGATTCTGCTTATACACAGAACTATGCGTAGAACCCCAGGACCTCAGTGAATTGTGGTGTACCAGAAACTCACCTCAGAACCCAGAACCCAGTATCCGGCTAGCATAAGTGTCCCATTCGTTATCCGAGATTTAGCTCGGCGGTCCCAATGAAAAGACAACCCAGAACAAGCGACTCAGTATACTCTCAGTAATGGTGGGAATCGGAAATACCTGTTCGTATATTATTCTCACATCAGTCCACAACAATAATCAACAGAGACACGGTGTAAATAAAAAGAGTTTATTTTTATAGACCACGTGTCCTAAGATGCAGTACTTTGGCTAATACAAGCAGACAAATGATTAAAATCAAAACCATCAGCATCGTTACAATACCATAGAATATAAAAGGGGTGATCATGTTATAATGACAGTGGATACTACCACCTTCCCTTTACTAAGAAGCTAATATTATTATTAGGCTAGTAGAAGGTCTCTTAGGCTTGAATAGGGGACCCCATACCTCAAAGATCAGCTTAGTGAAATCACATCACAGGAGCATCAGGAGTCTTCTCGCAGGAAGGCTCGTCTTCGGTCTGAATAATAAACATGATGTCTGTGATATTAAAAGCACCAACTTTCAGGTATTTGCAGCTGCTCGTGTGTTATGGCTAAATAGTGGGTCGATCAACCTACAGTAGAAAACATGCATTGTGTAATAATCCAGACTGTTTGTCACACCATGTACAGACCAAGGTCGCTGCGCAGAGCTCGGGATGGTAACAACAGATTGCTTTCGTGTGAGGCAAGGCTCGAGTCAGCAGTTTGTTTAAAAAATAACATGTAAACGCAGTGTCGTGCGCAAAAGCAGCAAGATGGCTTTCTAACCTCTAACGTGGTTATGCTAACTTAACAATGTATGTACGTATTAAGGGAGTCCTTACTACATGCCCCCTTGATCGAAGCACTACTTAGTATGCAAGAAAAGAGAGAACGCAGAGTTCAAGTGCGACAGAGCAGAACAAGGCGTATTCAATTTAAAAAACAAGGTTCAGTTCAGGCAAAGTCAGAGAATGAAAAAACCAAAAGTGGAAAGAAAAAACAAAAAACCTCATACGTGCAGTGGGGGGTGAAAAAAATGAAAAAACGCCTCACCGGGCAGAAGTGCAGACGCACAGGGACTGTTCAAGACACGTGAGGAAAACACAGTGGACGACAGTTCACTCAATCCATGAATGTATATGCAGCATATGTGGCCACCGCTTCCAGCAGAAAATCATTGGCACGGCCACTGAAGGTTTCAGCCATCCAGTTAATCAAAGAAAAGGAACATACACGTTCTTCCATTAGCAGAGCCTCTAGCACCATAAGAGGGCAACCAGCGTGTACTTCCAAATAACTCATATCCAAGAAGTCATATGCCGCCCTCGCGACGTCCCAATTACCCAGGATACCATGCGCCGCACCGCAGGCCATAATCCGAACACCAGAACAGGTGAACTCGTGAGACACTAAGGGCCTCATCAGTCGATCATAATCCGGGTCCGGAGACACCATGTTGGTTAAGCACAAATCCATAGGCCATTCAAAGGGACAATCTAGGCAGTGGAAGACAGTTTGCACGCAGGTGAAGCAGGAATACCGGAAGGACAATCCATATGCCAGGCTCAAAGTCGCCAATGGCAGGACGCCATAGTATTCAAGTATCCTGTCACGAAGAAGCTGCAGACGGGACAGGCTGTCGTGTGGCACAGAAAGAGCAGCCATTCCGTAGGATGAAAAGTAAAAGGAGCACACCTGCCACTAGCGCCAGAATCAACGGGACGCCTCCAAAGACGCTCGAGAAAATAGAATGAAAAAATGCCGGAAACACACCAAAAATAGTTTGGAAAGAGGTCACGAGGCCCGAGCCCACAAGTTTAAAAAAATGAGCCAGGCCGGTCGTGGACGAGGCATTGAAAATTGTTTGGATCAAAGCTCCAAAATGCAGGGGGAGGTCAGTATTCAAAAGCGCCCGCACCTCAGCGCGCGTATTCGCCACGTGAAGGACAAATGTTTCCCGGGAGGAAGTCAATGGCACCTCCTTTTGGGACAATAGCGCTCTTATTCTGCTCATCTTGTTGAACTCTGCTTTCAAGGTTGGAATCGAAGGCCAGATGGAAGCATCCAGCCGCCCATGCGGGGGAGGAAATAGAACATTATTGCAGCAGACAACTCTCTGCGACACAATCACTATATATGGGATTCCCACCAACATCCCGCAGCAAGCCTCATTATTTAAAATCAAATAACTACCGTTTGCAAGCAGCGTGAAAGATGGCGTAATCACTGGTACCGGGATACCTTTGAGGACGCAGGCCAAATTCGGGGCGTGTACATTACAAGCACCGTGCAACTGAATGTGCCTACATACAACAGAATGATCAGGTGTCGTTGTACATTCCTCACCCTTCAGATAAACCTCAGTACCGTCCCTTGTACATCTATACGTAAAAGGGAGGGACCAGACTTCATGTATGAAAGCGGTACCCAGCTGTTCATATCTACCCAGAGCATAGTGTTTCATACAAGAGGTAAACTTAAAAAGGGCGAACGGGAGAGTTATCAATCCGTGTAATAACCACACTGCTGAATCCAATTCCGCCACAGAGAAAGGTAACGGCTCCAACTTTTCAATATGTAACAAGGAATATGAAGCATCTTTCATGGACATGAACTGCTGTTTGTCAGTAAGGTTAAAGGGAAGAAATATCGATGTTGTATTCAGATAGTCCCAAGGGACCTTCCCTGCCTTCAATGTTTGTAATGTCCATGCAAACTGCACAACAGAATGCAACTGGTTCTGACCACGATACAATACAGACATATCATCATGCACAACATCAACAATTGAAGAAACAATACTATCTAATGTATAAATTCGAGAAGAAAGAGTGCCAATGCTGTTATCAATAACTGCTAATACTTTTTCCATATTAGCCTGATCAATAGCTCTCAATCGTGAAGCTGCCCCAATCTGCGACAATTTCCATACTTCGTTGTAAATAGCATACGCCCATCCCCTGGATCTGCCACCCACAGGACCTCCAACAAAATCATTCAAATCTATTTTGTCATGTAATTTTGACAAATGAACTTTGACAGATGCCAAGGTGGAATGTCGCAGCCAGGACTGACATAATTTCCCTACAGAGTACGTAGTTACTGTATGTGACGACTCAAACCGTGGGTCTACGCGTTCCTGAGTATACCCCGGTTTCAGTCCTAGAAAACGACGTTGACAGGTATCAGAACTGCTTTGCCAAATTAACCATCCCTCACTACTAAATTTCGAAATATTGAAAGATGAATTAGAAACTAATGACTGCAAAGCAGGAAGGGACAGATCTGTGTGGTTATCTCAATTTGGGTAAGCACCCAGATCCGGCACAGAAGGCGAATTTAGTTTTTTAGAAGTGGCCAATCCGAAACAGGTGGTTTGGAAGATGGTTGAATTTAAAAACAACATATGATTTGGTACTAGACAGGCACGGTGTAAAGCTTCAGTTCCCTGAACCTGCCACGGTTTGGAACCCCAAACCGACTTAAGATCAATAGTAGCCTTCCATAGATCATAACCTTTGATTGACAACTCATCCATAAAGGACTTAGAATAAAGCAATTTGGTGTGTGTCAGTCTAACCTTTGAGGCAGACTCAGGCTTAACTTTAAAATAAAAGGATGCCGGGGCTGAAACACTGAAATCAGTAAAATAAGTATACTTATCAACTAATGTATGTGAACTGCCAAAAGAGGGGGTGGGACAGTGTTCCCATTGGGTAAAATTTACAAAATTTCTAAATGTATTCGCTTTATGCAGGAAGTGATTGCCATAATGCTGAAAACAATACTGTTCTGCATAATTAGCCGCATTTTCATACAAATCCTCAGCATCAAACGCGGCATCATATTTCAAATCTGAAAACAGTGCCTCAATGGCGTTTACATCCCAATCATCAGAACGTATGTTCTGTTTAACGACATCACCCATAGAAACACGAAATACATTAGGTACATTAATGACCTCTGTAGGCCCATGAATTTGAAATTTAACAGCAACCCATGCGATTCCATCCATGACGGGCCAGGCAGTAATATTCACAAAAGTCTGGTCCCTTTTCATGATGTGGGACGAGGAGTGGGGGGCCAAAGTTCCATTGATAAGTCTAATTGTCGATCTCTCTTTGAGATAGTGGCCATCCACCAAACGGAAAAAAACTATAACAAATCCAATGGACATAAACAAAAAAATACTGAAAAGCAGCAACCAGATGTATGTCCAAGGGGCAATCAAAAAATGTCTCTTAAACCAGCTTACAAAAACAGCAATGTTCGATGGGGGAGTTGAGGGCAATGAGTTAGTGTCAAAGGAGAAACGGGACTGGCCAAGTGCTGTAGATTGTAAAACAGGCGAGGGACCACGTGTAGGATAAGCATACTCAGTTTCTTCGGGCAAACCACCAGCCGGTGGTATCAACAAGGGATCAGTAACTGATTGCATCTCGATGGCAACATCAGACAAGGTGTTAGAAGCAGGAACCAACATTGAATTTCTCTGCATCTTCTGGCATGAAACTGCAGGAGTCATACTAAGAAGTATCGGCCACTCGCTGAAGTTTGACATTATCAATAGAGATGTACCTGTTTTCTTTGCGACCAGGAAGTGGAGGTAAAATGACTGTTCTTGTACCCTGCACTCCAAGCACTGGAACTGGTGCACGATAAGAGGGGCCGAACTCCTTCTTGTTCTCCACCTTCTCACGGACCAGGTCTCCAACTCGGGGTAGCCAGCCGACTACCGGAATCTGAACCTCAGCTTCAGATGTGGAGGGCAAGTGTTCTCTCGAAAGAGAGTCTCTGGCTTCTTGTAGAGTCTGCAAAACAGCACAGTGATCATCTACGTCAAAGGGTGCGGTCGACGCCGCCATGTCTAGACCATCAAGGTCTGGAACAAACATTCTGATTCCGAAGAGCATCATGTACGGGGTCCGCCCACCCAGAGACCTTCTAGGGAGATTATTAAGTGCACGTTGGACGTTATACAAATGGGCTAGCCAGTTCCGGCCAGTGCCTAAAACACGTGCTGTCAATGATTGCTTTAAGTCACGGTTCATTCGCTCCACCACACTATTACCCTCAGGTCGGTAGGGGGACGAAAATTTGACTAGGACCCCCAAATTTCTCATAGCCTCCTTGTAAGCCTTAGAGGCGAACGCAGGGCCCTGATCAGAATGGAAGGTACCACACGCAAAAGTTCCCACAAAGACACGCAAATCCCTGATGACCGTCCGCGAGTCAGCACTCCTTTGTGGCCATACCCAAAGAAAACGTGTGCACGAATCCACTGCAACCAAGATATACTTGTACGCAGTATCAGAAGAAAAAGGACCGCAGTGATCTAAATAAACACAACCAAATGGCTTATTAGAGATGTACAGCTGTGTCTGTGGTGGGCGCGCAACAGTAGAAGGTTTAATCTGTTGGCAAATGTCACAATCAAGAACATATGCGCGCGCTTGTTTATATAAACCAAACCACCAATAACGTTGTTGTAGCAGAGATATCGTAGCTGACACACCGGCGTGGGCTGACGCCAACCCCTCGTGCGCAGCTAGGATCAGTGCTGGTCTGCAGTCCGCGTTGGGAATAATTCTGTCACCAACGTCGTTAATCCTCACTAATGGGACGTTATCAGGACTTAAATGATAAATATAACGAGAGGGAAAACCCTTCGGGTAATCACTTCCCTTCTCTGTAGCAGCAATAGCTGCCAAGATGTCATCATCAATCTTACTTTTGGATCTTGTAACTGCTGCCACTAAGTATGTAGCCACTGCTGTTTTTGCTGCCTCGTCAGCTAAGCTGTTGCCGACAGCATGGACACCAAGTCGTTGGTGACCAAGAGTGTGAATAACATTCACGAGAGGGAGACGTTCTTTAAAGTCTGCCACTCGAACCCAAAGCGTTTTATGCTTAATTGTGCTACCTTTCGTGTCTCGATAATCATTCTGAGACCAGAAGTGTAAATTGTCATTGTAGGACTGGACACAGTAGAAGGAGTCACTCACTATAAGAGTAGTGACTCGGGGATCAGCAAACTCCAGTGCAAGCACCAGAGCCCGAAGCTCCGCTAATTGCGCGGTACAATCACCCAATGACTGCGTATGCACTGCATCAGAGTGGAATTCACCATTTACGAATGTACCCACGACAATCGCGCAAGCCGCTGAATAAGCGTGCTTTGATCCAATTGCGGGCTGCGCAGACCCGTCAGTGTATATGACACAATGGTATTCTTCGAGCGGGCGCAAAGACAGAGGTGCCGGATGAACGAATTCATACTGCAAGTACTCTTGAGTCTGTAATGAGGCATCAAAGATGTAAGTGACATCTGGCGACGTCAGTGTTGTGGCCCATTGTATCCACCGTGGATGCAAAGCTTTAGAATTTGGTACACTTGCCTTAGTCACTGCTTCTAAGGCAGGATATGGTGTTACAACCAGAATCTGTTTCCCATGCGACAGTGCGCGTTCCTTGAGGATCGCCATCTGCACAGCAGTCAGAACTTTTTCGACCGTGGAAAAACGTAATTCAGCAGAGGTGTACAAGTGGGATTTGTACGCAATGGGGACTGTATCGCCCTCATTAAACGTCAAATACGTGAACCCCACGGCGCCTGGTACTATTCTTATTACCAGGTTAGTGCGGTTATCACGTGTCAGCAAGTATTGTGAAGCAAGAAGGTCAGCCTGTAAAGACTGTAAAATTGCAGAGTGTTCTAGCTGCCAGCTAGACTTCGAAAACGAAGGTTGTACCAAGGCGTAAAGCGGCTTGATACGCTGGGCATAATCAGGAATGTACGTACGGCCGAAATTCAGAAAGCCCAGCAGAGATTGTAATTTCTTCAGTGTCGTAGGAGCACTTAAGCATGCGCACTTCTCCAGAAAGTGGGGGGCTAACCCCTTACCTTCATTGTTGAGCTCGTAGCGCAAAAACAACACTGTATATTCTGCGATGTGAGACTTCGCAAAATTGAATTTGTAGCCATAGTCAGCAAAACTCACTATAATATTGTCGACTCGAGACAGATGTGGCATCAGCTCATCATCTGTAAGATAGATATCGTCAACATAGGAGTATGCATCGGGGTCAATTCTTTCTAAGAGAGAAACCACGCGAGCAGAAAAGACGCCAGGGCTATTTTTGTAACCCATGGCTAATCTTGTAAACTGTTTTTGTTTGCCGCCCGAAGTAAACGCCGTCCACTGGCTACTCAGTGTGGACAGGTTGTGGCTAAAAAAGCCATTAGATATGTCAAGTGTCGTTTTAAACCTTTTCCGCACGAGACTGTCGACTAAAGCCGAGCTATGTGTATTTTGTACCGCGCAGGTCCGGCAATGGGAGTTTAGGTGCCGGTAATCCAAAACTAAACGGTACGAGCCGTCAGGCTTCGTTACAGTGAATAAAGGGTTATTCATAGGGGACACACAAGTTTCAATAACACCCTGATATTCCAATTGTTCAAGGATTGCCGCGACGTGGGGTCTAGCTTCACGACGCATGGGATATTGTGGTTGAGGCTGGGGCATAGACCGCAATGGAATCTCATGGCAGGGGGACAATCGGTCCCATCCCACCTGAGTACGATACACCGCCGGCGCAAGCGCAAGCGCCCACTCCCCAGCATACACTTCAGCTTGGTCCTTAGGCACTGTGTGCGCAAAGGATGGGAGGATTACCTCCTCCCCTCTAGGAGCCTCTAAAATGAAAGCTGGAGGCCAATCTGCCTCCGCTAGGAGGATATCATAGGTGGTGGTCAGATTATCCCCAAAAATCCCTTTTATTGTACGTTGTATGTCACCCTCAATTAATAAGACTATTTCATAAAGTCTGTCAGGGGGAGCCACTCTGGTGTCAGCTGTTTCAACAGTAACCAATATATCAGTTGCTGTCACCGCCAGAAATGGACGCAGAGCTTGACGGACTATGGTAATTTCCGCTGCGCTGTCCAGTAGCGTCAGCACCCATGTCCGGTTCCGAAGCTGTGTCCGCACTATCTGAGGCATACCTTGCCGTCAGAGCCGCCACTTTCTTCTTCTGAAACGGGGGTCTTTGTCGTGCAAATTCGTCCTGCTTGCCTTTACCCTCAGTCTGTCGGGGTTGGTCACGCTGTTGTGGAGCACCCCGACCTTTGCCACCGCCTCCGCCACCGGACTGTGTAGCCGATGTTTCCTGTGAAGAACGAGGAGAACGCTGTTCAGAAACCTGAAATCTATCAGGAGACTTAATAGTAGCACGATCGCGCAGATCATAAGTGCGTTCACTACTTGACTGTACGGGAGAGGCAGGCCGAGAGCCCTGTTTCTGTTGCTGCTGCTTTCCCTGTTGTTTAAACCGCCAATTCTGTTTTGGAAAACTTGGTCGGTTGTCCTTACCAGAGGCTTCTGCCTTACCCTGCTGTTTTAGATCGGGAATTTTGATCACAGGCTTAACTCCTAAAGAGCTACGACCCAAATCCCGGTATGCCTCAGCGATTATTTTCGCAAATTCCTGCGGTTTATCCTCTTCAGCAACTCGCTTCAGTTCATTACGAACCTGGAACTGCAAAGCATCACCCTTAAGGTTTCCCATTATCATGGTAGCCACCAGGTCAAATTGTCCGAGGAGCCGCATCCCTAACTCTATCGCAGACTCCGCACCATGGTTCTCTTGAACACGTTTGATAACGGAGGGCAGCATCATCATAGACGGAGTGCCAAAGCACTGCGCGTACGTCGCTGCAAAGACCTTGCCCCAATTAACACAATCCTCTACGTTGGGGACCAAGTCTTTAGGCAAACTAATGGTAAGGATCCTGTGTTTCTCCACAGGAGATGTATTCGGGTATACCGCTTCTATCTGGTCAAATTTTTCAGCAAGCCAAAAGGGAAAATCATCCCTCGTTTGGGGGCGCTTGCCCATAACAGAATTAACCATAACAGGACTAATGACCACCGCACGGTGATCAGTAGGTTGTCCCGCAACCGCAGGATCCCCCGCCTGCATATTGCGCGACACATACTGCACCAATGCCCTATATACTGTTATAAGAGCAGTGTGTAGTACACGCAACTCAGCCACCGTCACTGTGAGGTAACGGGGATGAGGCGTAAATCCGGCTAGTACAGGCCAAGTGGCCCCCGCAATCGACAAAGGGCCCATTCTCGGCGGTATAGCCACATGGGGAAGGGCGCCATTAAACCAAATAAGATGCTGCCAAGCAGATATTGGTATTTCTTGTGTCCTATATGGTACATAGTTCGCTGGCACGGCAGTTGCAGTGTAAGAATGGAAGGTATTATCAACCGCACTCACCGCCGGAATCGTCACCCAAGAGTAGAACAACTCATATGCCGCATCGGCTCCCACCACAAAGATGACGTCCATGCCAGTGTCCGGCACCCCATACTGCGTCAAATGACGTTTCAGAGCTGCACGGCTATGTGCCACTATATCTATCGACATTAGGACAAACTACACTCAAAGCTATCAGTAGCACAAGGGTTCAATAACCTTTTTAATGATCAAGCTTGAAGGAACCTATATCAATAGAACTAGGTAGGTTTAAATCCGTCAGACTTGTTATCCGGAAACAAGAATGAGGGTATTGTGGACTAATACAAGCACTACTAAGGCGTTTCAACTCATAGACCAAACGTTAGGTGCGCCATGTTGCAGGGATTCTGCTTATACGCAGAACTATGCGTAGAACCCCAGGATCTCAGTGAATTGTGGTGTACCAGAAACTCACCTCAGAACCCAGAACCCGGTATCCGGCTAGCATAAGTGTCCCATTCGTTATCCGAGATTTAGCTCGGCGGTCCCAATGAAAAGACAACCCAGAACAAGCGACTCAGTATACTCTCAGTAATGGTGGGAATCGGAAATACCTGTTCGTATATTATTCTCACATCAGTCCACAACAATAATCAACAGAGACACGGTGTAAATAAAAAGAGTTTATTTTTATAGACCACGTGTCCTAAGATGCAGTACTTTGGCTAATACAAGCAGACAAATGATTAAAATCAAAACCATCAGCATCGTTACAATACCATAGAATATAAAAGGGGTGATCATGTTATAATGACAGTGGATACTACCACCTTCCCTTTACTAAGAAGCTAATATTATTATTAGGCTAGTAGAAGGTCTCTTAGGCTTGAATAGGGGACCCCATACCTCAAAGATCAGCTTAGTGAAATCACATCACAGGAGCATCAGGAGTCTTCTCGCAGGAAGGCTCGTCTTCGGTCTGAATAATAAACATGATGACTGCGATATTAAAAGCACCAACTTTCAGGTATTTGCAGCTGCTCGTGTGTTATGGCTAAATAGTGGGTCGATCAACCTACAGTAGAAAACATGCATTGTGTAATAATCCAGACTGTTTGTCACACCATGTACAGACCAAGGTCGCTGCGCAGAGCTCGGGATGGTAACAACAGATTGCTTTCGTGTGAGGCAAGGCTCGAGTCAGCAGTTTGTTTAAGAAATAACATGTAAACGCAGTGTCGTGCGCAAAAGCAGCAAGATGGCTTTCTAACCTCTAACGTGGTTATGCTAACTTAACAATGTATGTACGTATTAAGGGAGTCCTTACTACAACATTTCAAACGAAAAGGCAGAGTCATGATGACCATCCCACATTCCAGTTAAGCCAGCCCGCAATTATTTACCCAGCAAGGCTCAGATCCCACATCAGATATCGATAGGCCCCAATAAACATGAGCATCTCCTGTTTGGAAAACAAGCCATAAAGCAGGAACAGTCAGGTGCGAAAGAGATTAGCTGGAGGCTCGTGTTTAATGTAAAGGCTTTATGGTGTGTCAAGCCCTGATGCTAATCACAGGTGGCCGGAGGACGGGGAGCTCGTGAGACCGGACTGACCTGGGGCAGCGGAGCCAAGCTGCCCAGGTCACAGAAAAGTCAAAGAAAGGCACATGTCCTCTAAAAGGCCCGTAGTTGCTTCATGCTATGTAGCCTATGTGAGGGCAACCATAAGATGGCCACCGCTCTAAGATGGAACCCACGTAGTGATGTATAATAACGTATACATAGTGCATTCATAGCTAAAACGTTACACAAAGCACTTGTACATACCGCATTAACCATTCGCGGTTCGCTAATACCGGGTTAGACAGGGGTAGGGCCCTGCCTCCTACGCGGTCCCAGATTCTAAAGTACGACAGGCTTTACATGTTTAGGTTGGAGGCCGCATGTACCCTGCAGGTCTTGGAGAACACCACTTCCCCAGTGTTAGACCTGGTACCATTGGCGTGAGTCTGGCTCGACCTCCTGTGGCGTATCTGATGTCTCTGCCCTGCACTCTGAAAGGAAAGAAGGAGTCAGGTAAACAAAGTGCTCCAGGACTGACCAGAAGTGGTTTGGACTAGGCAAAGGCCTCTCTGCCTTCAGAGAACAAAGAAAAAAGTAGTATAAATATGGGGACCCAAACCCCAAGACTTTAGATCAGTTCTGGAACAACAACTAGAAACCTCTGCCAAGGAGAAGAACCAAAGGAAGCTGTAGGAGTTGGACTGCCCCCCTGCCAGTGTGCTGTGTTGTTGGGTTGGCCTGCAGTGGTGTCTTCATTGCCAAGGAGTGGAGAAGGAGCTTTTACAGAACTTTCATCATCTTGCAGAATATTTCTCCAAGGGCTTGAACTTGTGCCTGCCTCCTGCTGAAGTCTCAGAGACAACAGACTTCACCACAAGCTCCCCTCTGAATTTCCTTGCTGGGAATTCTATCTGCAGAAACCTGCGTGTCGCTGAGAGCTGGAAGCGCGACGCAACAAGAAGAAGCGTGTCGCCACCGCAGCTGTAGTCATCGCATCGCCGGAGAAGCATGCCGCCGCGTCTCCCAGAAGCGTGCTTTCGTTGCAGCTGTCTGCTGTTGCATCACCGGAGAAGCGTGTGGGTTGCCGTCGCATCATCGGAGAAGCGTGTCGCAGGGCCTGTCGCGGCTCCAAGTACAGAGTCGCCACAAGGCTGCCAGGGCGTGTTGCATCGTCTCAACGTCATCGCATCAAGGGCGCCATCTTATCGCATCGCACCGGATTGTCGCATTGCATCGAGGCGCCATCTTGCCGCATCGCAACCGGGCTGCAGCACGAGAATCTACGCATCACCTCCTCTCCGGTAAGGATCGCGACGCATCCCCTACTCTGCGCAAGCATTGAGGCGTGACGCATCGTCTCCCCCGAAGCAAGGAACCAAGGCATCTCCAACGCTGCAAGCCTTTTGTTTATTTTGCGTTAAGCATCCAGGTACTTTTTTGAGAACTGTATCGCATTTACCATCAACTTGAACTAAGTTACTTCTACCATCTTTAAGTCACTTTTGAGTATACTATTGTGGATTTTTGTCGTTTGTGGTCTTGTGTTAAGTCTATATAAAGAATACTTATTTTTATAAAACCTGTGTGGTGTCCATCTGTAGTATTTTCACTGTATTACTGTATGTGTTAAAAAATGCTTAACACACTGCCTCTGAGATAAGCCTGTCTGCTCGTGCCAAGCTACCAAGGGGGTGAGCAGGGGTTATCCAGTAGTGTAATCCCCTTTCACTGACTTAGAAGCAAGGGTCCCGATTTGGTCAAAGGTACCTACATCTGCCAACTAGAGACCCCCATTTCTAACATTGGTGGTCAGCGGTGAGGATTTGAACCTGTATTTGTGACTCATATACAGTGATTGGTGTACACTACTAGTGAGTGCAGACCAAACGCGACCACATACTTTTTTTGGTATAATTTATTTTTCCTTGGGCTGTTATTTTTTCCTGAGAAATGCCAATTCTTACTGCCATGAGTAGACCAGCATCTGTTGCATTTATGGATCTAGATTTTGAGGAAGATAGATTGGAAGCCTACACTTTGAAACAGCTCAAGCATCTCTGCAAGAAATTGAAAGTTGCTACACCAGGCATTTCTAAAATGGATGACTACCAAAAGGCACTGAGGGCCTGGGTAGAAGCAAGAAATGCCCCAGTGGTGGGGCCAGCTGGGGATGCAGATGGGCAACTGGATAGGCCAGTGTTTCTAGCCAGGGGGGGGGGTGCCGTCCCCACCTGGCAGTAGTGTCTCCTCCAAAGACCTGTCGCCCAGAGAGTTGGAAGACAGGGAGAGAAATAGGGCACACAAGCTGGAGATGGCTAAGCTTAAGATGGAGGGTCAGAGGGAAATAGAGAATAACAAGGTGTCCTTGGAGAGAGAGAGAATGAGAATGGAGCATGAGAGCATGTTGAGGGAGTTAGAGATCAAGGCAAAGGGCTTAGAGATCAATCCCTCTGGTGGCAGTGCACCATCTGTACCTTTAGAAAGCAGAGTGTGTATCTACAAGGATGTCATCAAAGATTTCCACAAGCATGAGGATATTGGGCAGTGGTTTGCCGCCTATGAGAAAGCAATGTTGGCCCACCGGGTCCCTGAGAAGGATTGGGGAGCTGGGTTCTGGGGCAGCTTTGTGAGTGAGGGGAGGGATACTTTGTTAGACCTGCCCATTGAGAATAGGATGTTTTATGCCCACATGAAGGAAGCCCTGATGACGAGGTATGGTTTGACCCCAGAACTCTATAGACAGAGATTCAGGAATTGTAAGAAACTGGAGGGAACCACTTGGGTAGAATATGTGTCTTTCTTTTGCAGAGCTATGGATGGTTGGGTGAAGGGTAGCAAAGTGGATACTTTTGAAGCACTCTATGATTTGTTTGCCAGAGAGCACTTGTCTGCTAATTGTTTTCCAGAGCTACGTCAGCACCTTATTGATAGCAAGTTAACTAACCCTAGGAAGCTTGCTGAGGAGGCTGACCGCTGGGTCAGTACCAGGGTACACAAGGGTCATGTGGGAGATTCCGCCAAAGGTGGACATTTACCAGCAGAAGAGTGGGGGGGACAAGGGTAAACAGGGGGAGTTCCAGAAAGGGCCCCAAAGTAATTTCCAAGGGAACCAAGGGAAGGGTTCCCAGCCTCCCCCTGAGAAGAAGTCAGAGCCCTCGACAGGTAAACCTGTTCATAGGGGGCCAGTTACCTGCTTTCAGTGTAAACAGGTGGGATACTATTGGTATGATCCCCAGTGTCCCCAAAAGGGTCAGTATGTGCCACCCCGTGCACCCCCATCAGATGGCCAGTGTAGCCCTGGGAGTGGAGGAGAAGTGTGCCCAAGGTGGGTGGGGTCCCGCAGAAATGTCCCTTGTCTCATTAGGAGACTTTGAGATGATCCCTCAAGCTCCGCTGCCTGATAACACTAAGAAATACAGGCAATGGGTGACCATCAATGGCCATAGAGTGGAGGCTCTTAGAGACACAGGAGCCAGTGTGACAGCTGTCAAGTGTCACTTGGTGTCTCAAGAGCAGATTGTCTCCAATACCTTTTACCCAGTTGTTGCTGCTGACAACACAGAGAGCCACTGCAAGGTGGCTCCGGCTCCCTTTGAGTGGGGTGGGGTCTTCAGGTAACTGTGAGGCCAGCCATGCCTGTGGATTTTCTGTTGGGCAATGATTTGGAAAGCTTCGCTTGAGCTAAGGTGGAGAAGAAGGCTCATTTGGAGCTGTTGGGTCTGCCTGAGTGGGCGTGAGTTACCACTCGGTCTATGGCAGCCAGTAAGGGTGTTGAAGAGGTCCTGGTGCCTGAAAGTATGGCCCAGGGACCTGCCTTAAAGAGAAGAGGTAGGGTGCGCGGGAAACCAGCCCCCATTGTTCCCACGGTCCAGGAGGAGGCAGACCTTGAGGGGGATGCCCTGGAACCTACAGGGGAGCAAGTTGCTGAACTGGGGGGTCTGCCTGAGCTGACCCGTTGGCAGCAAGAAGGATGACCCTCCAGGGAGGCATTTTGTGTAGAACATAAGTGCCCTTCTCTTGTGGGTTTGTGGCAACAGGCCACAGACCAGGCAGCAGGTGGTCAGTCTGGATCACATTGGATCGGTAAACACCCAAAATATCGATTCCAAAATATCTACTGCCCAGAATATCGAAGTTAAAATATAGAGTGGACAGAATATCGACTCTACAAAATATAGATAGGTCAGAATATCGAAATTGGGGTACAAAATATCGATTACCAAAATATAGACCTTAAAAATATAGATTACCAAAATATAGACCTTAAAAATATCGAATACCATAATATCGAATTTTAAAATATAGATTACCATAATATCGAATTTTGTTTTTTGTGTTATGTACGGTAGTATATGTGTTAAAATGATGTATTATTGTTGTAATGTATGTTTAATTTATTTAAACAAATGAATGTTATGTAATTTAATTATTGCGTAATTTAATTCCGTAGCGGGTTGTGGGTTTGTAGGGGAATAGGGTGGGAAGTAATTTAATTATGGTTAATTAAATGTTAATTATATTTATATGTTTTGATAATTAATTAATTGATAATTAATTATTAATTGGTAATTTATTTTTATTAATTGGTAATTAATTTATATTAATTGATTAATTGATAATTATGTTAATTGTATTTGTTATTAATAGGAGCGGGTTGTGGGTTTGTAGGGGAATTGGGTGGGAAGTAAATTAATTGTAATAAAGTAAATAATTAATTTTTTATTTATGTGTATTGATAATTGATAATTAATTTGTAATTGGTAATTAATTATTATTAATTGGTATTACATTTTTATCAATTGATAATTAATATATTTAAATGGTAATTAATTGTTATTAATTGGTAATTATTTTTAATTAACTTTTTATCAGTATTGATAATTAATGTCATTTTATATTTAATTTAAATCATTACTTTCCCTACTTTTGCACTCTCTGGAGTGGGAATAGTAATTTTTACCTCTACGCTATCCAACGCTTTCCCTACTGTTGCACCGTTTGGAGTTGGAATAGTAATTTTTACCCCTACGCTATCCAACGTTTTCCCTACTGTTGCACTCACTGGAGTGGGAATAGTAATTTTTACCTCTACGCTATCCAACGCTTTCCCTACTGTTGCACTCTCTGGAGTGGGAATAGTAATTGTTACCCCTACGCTATCCAACGTTTTCCCTACTGTTGCACTCACTGGAGTGGGAATAGTAATTTTTACCTCTACGCTATCCAACGCTTTCCTTACTGTTGCACTCTCTGGAGTGGGAATAGTAATTGTTACCCCTATGCTATCCAACGTTTTCCCTACTGTTGCACTCACTGGAGTGGGAATAGTAATTTTTACCCCTACGCTATCCAACGCTTTCCCTACTGTTGCACTCTCTGGAGTGGGAATAGTAATTTTTACCCCTACGCTATCCGACGTTTTCCCTACTGTTGCACTCACTGGAGTGGGAATAGTAATTTTTACCCCTACGCTATCCAACGCTTTCCCTACTGTTGCACTCTCTGGAGTGGGAATAGTAATTTTTACCCCTACGCTATCCAACGTTTTCCCTACTGTTGCACTCACTGGAGTGGGAATAGTAATTTTTACCTCTACGCTATCCAACGCTTTCCCTACTGTTGCACTCTCTGGAGTGGGAATAGTAATTTTTACCCCTACGCTATCCAACGTTTTCCCTACTGTTGCACTCACTGGAGTGGGAATAGTAATTTTTACCCCTACGCTATCCAACGCTTTCCCTACTGTTGCACTCACTGGAGTGGGAATAGTAATTTTTACGCTCTCAGTATCCAACAAAATCTCGACTTTTTTAAAATTACTTATATTATGTTTACATTTTAAGCTATTTTATATTATATTATATATGTTTTATTTAATTGTTTTTAATATTTCATTAATTTTATATTATTTTTAATACATTTAAAAAATTCGATATTTTGGCTAACTATATTTTGACAGTCTATATTTTGGAATCGATATTTTAGTACTTACCTGTTTGTAGATAGGGAGTCGATATTCTGTCCCTCGATATTTTAGTGTCGATTTTTTGTATAGTCTATATTTTGTCCCTCGATATTTAGTCACTGAACCCATTGGATCTACTGGGAGGACGACCTCCTGTATACAGATCCTAAGGTTGCTGAGCCTGGGTCAGCCCATGTGCTGGTGGTACCCCAGCGATTCAGAGCCTTCCTACTGGGGTTGGCTCATGATGTACCTTTAGCTGGACATCTGGGGCAGGACAAGACCTTTGAAAGGCTTGTCACCCACTTTTATTGACCCCAGATGCGGAAAAGTTCAGATACTCATTGTAGGACCTCTCAAACTTTCCAGACAAGTGGGAAAAGTGGAAGGAAGCACAAGGCTCCTCTCCAACCTTTCTCTGTAGTCAGTACCCCCTTTGAACGGGTAGGAATTGACATTGTGGGGCCACTGGACCCCAAGACAGCCATGGGCAACAGGTTTGTCCTGGTCTTGGTGGACCATGCTACCCGGTACCCGGAAGCCATCCCGCTCAGGACAGTGACAGCCCCCGTGGTGGGACGTGCACTGATGGGGATTTACTCCCATGTGGGGTTCCCCAGAGAGGTGGTGTCAGACTGTGGTACCAATTTCATATCTAGTTACATGAAGTCCCTGTGGAAGGAGTGTCGTGTTACCTACAAGCTCACCACTCCTTACCACCCCCAAGGTAATGGGCTGGTTGATACGTTCATCCGGACCCTTAAAGGCATGATCATGGGTCTTGAAGAACCAATGAGGGGTAAGTGGGACATCCTCTTGCCATGCCTTCTGTTTGCTTACCGTGAGGTGCCACAAATGTCCCCAGGGTTCAGCCCCTTTGAACTTTTGTATGGACACATAGTAAGAGGACCTTTGAGTCTGGTCAAGAAAGGCTGGGAGCAATCTCACAGGAAACCTCCCCAAGATGTATATAGTTACATGCTGGCCTTCAGGAACCAGACTCGGAGATTCAGAGAGCTCGCTCAGGCGAATCTGGAAGCCAGCCAGGAAGAGATAAAGCGGTGGTACGATCAGAATGCCACTCTGATTGAGCTTCAACCTGAACAGAAAATTTGGGTCATGGCCCCTGTAGAGCCTTGTGCACTCCAGGACAGGTGGACCGGTCCATTTGAGGTGGTGGAACGCAAGAGTGATGTCACCTATCTGGTGAACTTGCGGTCTCCAAAGAACCCTTTGCGGGTCCCACATGTTAACCGCCTGAAGCCCCACTTAGAAAGGTCTGAAGTAGGCATGCTCCTAGTGACAGTTGATGGAATGGAGGAGGAGACAGAGCCTCTTCCTGACCTCCTGTCTGCAACAGAGCAAGATGGGTCAGTGGATGGTGTCAGCCTCTCTGCCACACTGACCTCTGATCAGCAGCAAGATTGTCACCAACTGATGGGACAATTCTCTGATTTGTTTTCCTTCGTTCTTGGTGTCACTAAGTGGTGCGTCCATGATGTGGACACGGGGGACAGTCCTCCTTTGAAGCACAATGCTTACAGAGTGACTGACAAGATAAGGACTTACATCAAGGAGGAAGTCTCCAAGATGTTTGCCTCAGGGGTGACTGAGTTCTCCAACAGTCCTTGGGCCAGCCCAGTGGTCTTGGTCCCAAAGGCTACCTCGCCTGGTGCCACACTTGAACTCACATTCTGTGTGGACTACCGAGGACTCAGTTCAGTCACCAGGACTGACGCGCATCCCATCCCCAGAGATGATGAGCTCATTGATCGGTTAGGGACTGCACGGTACCTCAATACATTTGATTTGACGTCTGGGTACTGGCAGATCGCCTTAACTGATGGGGCCAAAGAGAAGTCAGCATTCTCCACACCAGATGGGCACTACCAATTCCGGGCTAAGCCCTTTGGGATGAAGAATGCCCCTGCCACCTTTCAGAGGTTGGTCAAGCAGGTGTTTGCTGGACTGGAAAATTTCAGCGCCGCCTACCTGGATGACATTGCAGTGTTCAGTGCCAGTTGGGAAGAACACCTGCGCCACCTTTGGGAAGTGTTGATGGCACTGCGCAAGGCAGGTTTCACGATCAAGGCGAGTAAGTGCTAGATCGGGCAGGGTTCTGTGGTGTACTTGGGGCACCAGGTAGGGGGCGGCCAGGTGGCGCCCCTGCAACCCAAGATTGATACCATCCTGGCATGGGAACCCCCAAAGACTCAGACACAGGTGAGAGCCTTTTTAGGACTCATGGGGTATTACAGGAGGTTTTTCAAGGGGTATGGCAACATTGTTGCACCCTTGACTGAGCTGACTTCCAGGAAGCAGCCTAAGAAAGTGAACCAGACTGACACCTGTCAGAAGGCTTTTGATGCCCTGAAGACTGCCATGTGCACAGCACCCGTGCTTCAGGCCCCGAACTTCTCAAAGAAATTCATTGTACAAACTGATGCTTCAGAGTATGATGTGGGGGCTGTTCTATCACAGATCAATGAAGAGGGCCTAGACCAACCTATAGCCTTCATCAGTAGGAGGCTACTTCTACGGGAACAGAGGTGGAGTGCAATTGAGCATGAGGCATTTGCTGTGGTCTGGGCACTGAAGAAGTTGAGACCATACCTGTTTGGGACTCACTTTCAGGTTCAGACAGACCACAGGCCCCTAAGATGGTTGATGCAGATGAGGGTTGAGAACCTAAAGTTGTTGAGGTGGTCCATTTTCCTACAGGGGATGGACTTTACGGAGGAACACCGCCTTGGTACAGAACACGCCAATGCTGATGGTCTGTCCAGATTCTTCCGCCTTAGTGATGAGAACTCCCAAGGGTAAGGGTAGTTCTCCCCACATTTCACCTGGAGGGGACACGTGTTAGACCTGGTACCATTGGCGTGAGTCTCCCTTCCATTTTTTCTGATTGCCTCCTCTGTTGTTGATATGTTTTGCTGGTTTAGATGCTTTGGGCACTGTGCCACTGCCATTCAGTGCCACAGTACAAGGGCTCCCTATGTTAAATTGATGTATTGCTTAGTGACTCCATGATTGGGTTATTTGATTTACTTGTCAGACCCTAGTACAGTGCACCATGTGTGCCCAGAAATTGTAAATCAAATGCTGCTGGTGGGCTTGTAGCACTCTTTGTGCCACCCACAGAAGCAGCTTGTAAAGTGTGTCTCAGGCCTGCCATTGCAGAGCCTATGTGCATTCTGGTACTGTCATGCTGACTGACCAAGTGTACCCACTTGCCAGTCCCTAAACCTTCCCTTTTCTTCATATCAGACACCCCTATGGTAGGCCCAAGGGCAGGGTGCATTGTAAGTATAAGGTAGGACATGCCCTGGTGTGTGTGGCATGTCCTAGCAGTGAATTACAGTTATTTTCGTGTTTCACTATTGCAAGGCTACCTATTCCCCATAGTCTAGAATGGGCAGTTTGATTATTACATCTTATAATCCTAACTGACTCAGGGAACATGGTAGAAATTCGAATTTAGTATGACTGAACTCAGAATGATAAAATACATCTTTTAGTAAAGTTGGTTTTAACATTCTGGCGCCGATCACGATCCTGTAAAAACCAGGTACGAACCGTCGGACGGAGCATATTCTCCGTCCGACGCGTACCCGGTCGTAACAATATACAAACATGGAATTACGATTCGCACGGAAACACCATTTCCGTACGAATCGTACAAAACCCCGACCGACCAAAATAAACATACAAATGCGATCCGGGAAAGCGCCGACGTGACGTCGGGACGCACGCAGCCTGCCATTCACGAACCAGGAATTACGATTCGCACCAACGTCATCCCACACGGACAATATTTTCCGGCTGCCAAAAACTGCCGGGAAATCAGGACGACGCGAACAAGGAGGACCTGTACGCGACGGACAGACATGGACCCGAACCTACGTGTCATCCCGGCCCTCATAGCAGTCGACCTCCTCTACAGGTTCCGACGCAGACGCCGCAGAAGGTCAGAACAACTAAGGGAGGGGGGGAAAGGGGGGGGGGCAGGACCAGGGGCAGGCCACAAAACCACCACCAAAGTCACACAGCACACATGCCCTGGACATACCTGACCCCCAGGCCCTGGTCACTATGAGGGGGTGGGGGCGTGTCCAGCAAAGCCAGCGTCCGCCACAACGGAAGTGCCTGACGACGCGAACCGGCAACACAACTATACAGGTACGTCCCGTACCCACGCCTCTAGAGCGTGGGTACGAGTCGTACCACGCCCACACCTACGTCACCCCAACAATGGCGGGATGGCTGTACCCACGTGGCAAAGGCCTGGGTACGGCCCGCACAAGCATTCCACAGCGTGGGCACGGGTACGTACGGACCGTACCCCCACCCGCGTATGCATGGAGCGTACCCCCCACCCCAACCGTGTATGTATGACCCGTACCCTCACCCACGGACGTATGGAGCGTACACCCACCCCAACAGTGTAAGTACGACCCGTACCCTCACCCGCAGACGTATGGAGCGTACCCCCCACCCCAACAGTGTAAGTACGACCCGTACCCCCACCCGCGTATGCATGGAGCGTACCCCAACCCCAACAGTGTAAGTACGACCCGTACCCCCACCTCGTATGCATGGAGCGTACCCCAACCCCAACAGTGTAAGTACGACCTGTACCCCCACCTCGTATGCATGGAGCGTACCCCAACCCCAACAGTGTATATACGTACCGTACCACCACCCCAACAGTGTAAGTATGACCCGTACCCCACCCGCGTACGTATGGAGCGTACTCCCACCCCAACAGTGTAAGTACGACCCGTACCCTCACCCGCGGACATATGGAGCATACCCCCCACCCCAACAGTGTAAGTACGACCCGTACCCCCACCCGCGTATGCATGGAGCGTACCCCAACCCCAACAGTGTAAGTACGACCCGTACCCCCACCTCGTATGCATGGAGCGTACCCCAACCCCAACAGTGTAAGTACGACCCGTACCCCCACCTCGTATGCATGGAGTGTACCCCAACCCCAACAGTGTAAGTACGATCCTTACCCCCACCTCGTATGCATGGAGCGTACCCCAACCCCAACAGTGTATGCATGTACCGTACCACCACCCCAACAGTGTAAGTACGACCCGTACCCCACCCGCGTACGTATGGAGCGTACTCCCACCCCAACAGTGTAAGTACGACCCGTACCCCACCCGCGTACGTATGGAGCGTACTCCCACCCCAACAGTGTAAGTACGAACCGTACCCCCATGGAGCGAACCCACACACGTGTATGTTCTAAGCGTACATATTGTTAAATAGGAGGGGTGTGTGCCTATCACTCCCAGCAGTGCCCAGACAGAGGAGGGGTGTGTGCATAGTCCTCCCAGCAGTGCCCAGACAGAGGAGGGGTGTACAGCAGTGCCCAGACAGAGGAGGTGTGTGTGCAGAGTCCTCCCAGCAGTGCCCAGACACAGGAGGGGTGGGTGCAGAGTCCTCCCAGCAGTGCCCAGACACAGGAGGGGTGGGTGCAGAGTCCTCCCAGCAGTGCCCAGACACAGGAGGGGTGGGTGCAGAGTCCTCCCAGCAGTGCCCAGACAACAGCAGGGGTGGGTGTAGAGTCCCCCCAGCAGTGCCCAGGCGCAGGAGGGGTGGGTGCCTATCACTCCCAGCAGTGCTCAGACGCAGGAGGGGTGGGTGCCTATCACTCCCAGCAGTGCCCAGACACAGGAGGGGTGGGTGCAGAGTCCTCCCAGCAGTGCCCAGACACAGGAGGGGTGGGTGCAGAGTCCTCCCAGCAGTGCCCAGACACAGGAGGGGTGGGTGTAGAGTCCCCCCAGCAGTGCCCAGATGCAGGAGGGGTGTGTGCCTATCACTCCCAGCAGTGCCCAGACACAGGAGGGGTGGGTGCAGAGTCCTCCCAGCAGTGCCCAGACACAGGAGGGGTGGGTGCAGAGTCCTCCCAGCAGTGCCCAGACACAGGAGGGGTGGGCGCAGAGTCCTCCCAGCAGTGCCCAGACACAGGAGGGGTGGGTGTAGAGTCCCCCCAGCAGTGCCCAGACGCAGGAGGGGTGGGTGCCTATCACTCCCAGCAGTGCCCAGACACAGGAGGGGTGGGTGCCTATCACTCCCAGCAGTACCCAGACACAGGAGGGGTGGGTGCAGAGTCCTCCCAGCAGTGCCCAGACACAGGAGGGGTGGGTGCAGAGTCCTCTCAGCAGTGCCCAGACACAGGAGGGGTGGGTGTAGAGTCCCCCCAGCAGTGCCCAGACGCAGGAGGGGTGTGTGCCTATCACTCCCAGCAGTGCCCAGACACAGGAGGGGTGGGTGCAGAGTCCTCCCAGCAGTGCCCAGACACAGGAGGGGTGGGTGCCTATCACTCCCAGCAGTGCCCATACGCAGGAGGGGTGTGTGCCTAACACTCACAGCAGTGCCCATGTAACGCAAAGGGTGGAGTAGCCACAGATACCATGCCCACAAATTTCAGTCAGGTGCACAAAGACCCTGCAGTACATGTACCACATATGTGCGAGGCTGGGAGTATACGCATGCTTAGCGCAGAAAAGAAAACATGTCCACATGAAGTCATGTCAATAGTCCACATACACAAGTACAATGACTACCAAGGATGCCACGAATGATGCAGGTGGAGACATTGCTCAGCATGCATGTGCAAAGTTGAAGGAGTCCGTCACACACCCAGCTAATGTACACACAGCTCAGCGCTAAATATTGGGAACACCCTGCAGGGAAGATGTTAGGGTACACAGAGCAAGGAATACACCTTTGGACAATTTCACCATGCAGCAACTGCTTACATGAACAGAGAAACCTAGCTAACACCGTGTGATGGCACACAGATCCCAGGGTCCCCCCTATGACCAGCACACTACTACATTTCCCAAACACCCAACACATGAACACCACCCAAAACCATGTAGCAGCCCCACCAACAGCAATACCAGCAAAGCAGTAGTGTTCCAAGAGGAAAAAACATAAATTGCTTTATTCAGCATGAACCAAAAATGTCTTGTTTGTAGGAAGTTCAATATTTACAAAGCCCATAGGGCAGTCCAGAAGTCACAGCTGGATGGGGGACACAGTGGGATGCGTGTCCCCTAGCTTGCCTGCACAGTTAGATTCCGTCGTCTTCCACAGGGGTGAGGGCATCATGGGGGGGGGAAGAACCAGGCACCGCAGGGACAGGAGGGCGAAGGGTAGGCATCGTGGGTGCAGGGATGGAGGACTCCACCACACGGGGTGGGGCAGGGCCAAAGGCGGAGGCCAGGATCTCGCTGCACACCTTAGCAAGGTCCTCCAGGGAATCCCCTGCACCCGAAGGAACCACAGGCCCCAAGGAGGGGGGGGTCAGAGGGATGGGTCGCAGCGCCACTGGGGGAGGGTGTAGACGGGGGGGGGGGAATCAACCACCCTGACCGGGGACTCCCTTGACCGCTTGCGGGGTGGTGTCACTGTGGGGCTCAGGGACAGAGCGGCCATGAAGGAGTCTTTGTGTGATATGTGGCCAGGAGAGCTGAGGGGAGGGGATTTGGAGGGAGTGGATTGGGTGGAATGCGGACTCCCACTCTGGCTGCGTGTCTTACGTTTGCCCCCCGACCCAGTGGGTGTGCCTACTTCACCCTGTGTGTGCATGCCAGGAGGTGTGCGTATGACCTTCCCTGCTGGTGTGGTGCCTGTGTCTGTTGTGGTGTGTGCATGCGTACGTCTGGGTGTACATGGGACAGGCATGGGAGTGGGAAGTGTGGATGGGGCAGGGGTAGGGGGTGGGACGTAGCGCTGCAGGAGACCCACTGCTGCAGTCAGTGTCGAGTCTATGGACCTCAGCAACTGCCGTTGGTCAGCCTGCGATGAAAAAATGCCCTCCAAGTATGCCTCCATGTTGTGCAGCACTTGGCTGTGGCCATGGAGGACATTAAGGATCGCAGCCTGACCAACCTGCAACTGCCGCTGGATGTCCACAGACTCGGCATTGGCAGCAGCAGTGGAGACAGGGGCAGGGGGTGCGGTGCCTGGCAGGAAGGAGACATGTGGTGACCGTGGATGTTGGGAAGGGACACGAGCAAGTGGGAGGCGGCTGATGGCAATGGAGGGGGCGGGGTGCGATGTTTTGCCGCTGTCAGCTGGTGGTGCAGCCTCCGCCCACTCGGAGAGATCATCCTCGGACCCGTCGGCTTCATATTCGGTGGTGCCAGTGGACTGGTCCTCGGCCTCACTCTCCTCCGCCTCTGTACCACTCAATGTGCCAGCCACGATGTCAACGCTGGCACTGGTGCTCGGTCCCTCCGCTCCGTCTGTGCTCATGTCTCCCTCCGTGTCCCCCGAGGATGCTGTGGGCAAGGTGAAGAGACAGCAATTAATCACACACCTGTATACATATGTCACATGAGTCCAATCTACGTAGGTTACAGTGCATAGCCTGAAAAGTAAGATCAGTAACATCTACAAAACAAGGTACAGATGTAGGGCATGCAACACACAGTTGGTTGACCCACCATGCCAATGAAAATCCATGGAGAGCATGACACAATAGCAAATGACATGAAATGGAGTTTGACAGAGGAGCCAGGCCCTGGGGACAATCCAGCACTGCATCTGCACCACACAGCGTTGCCGACAATAGGGATGAGGAGGGACCAAATCCATGAGCTTGAGGCACATGCTGCATAGGTAATACTGAAAACATGCCCAACATGACTGGCTCACTGCACCTTGAGTGTATGTCCAGCCAAACATCACACACTGGCCAGAACTAGCAAGGAGATTTCAGGTTTTGACATGTAGGCTTGCCCCGCACCAACCACCCCCTACATGAGACAATCTGTTGAGACACAGGTGGCACGTACACCTCTTAGTCTGGGTGAAATACACAGGGGATGCATAAATGCAAGATTGGACGCCAAATACCCGAGGTGCGCCTGTCCAAATAATCATATACAAATGGCCAGCATCAGATGATTGTAACAAGACACACAGGCACTGGCCACTGTGACTATGAACAAGGAAAATCAGGTCAGGCTGTACAGTGGACACTTGTACTACATTTCACGTCAATATACATGGTGCCAGGGGACAATGGCACAGAGCACAACCTATGCTGTAGACACTGAGAGTGTCCACGTTTTGTGATGACACACATGACACCTTGGAAAATATGCCCCAGGGGACAGTGTTGGCAACACAGCTCCATGGTCCTGAATGGGAATGACTGCAACACACGCCACCATCCCTGCACTATGCGTATCGCACACTCATGCACATCATGTCACAGGCCACAACATAGGACATGCGCACTGTAAGGCATGACACTTGTGAGACTAACTCCCATGTCTGGACTCTGCATCAGTGCCAACTGACATGGAACCCACATGTACTGAACTGGACAGGGCACAGGCAAGGTCCCAAAACCGGTTACACACCACCCCCACACATGATGCTACAGGGATAGTTCACGTGGAGAAAGTGCCAGCCTAGATAACCTTGTGAAGGAGTGACTACACACAGACCAGGGAACACATTGCAAGGAGGGAAAGGGAGGCAGGAGAGCACAGCTATACAGTGGGTAACTGGATCTGCACAGCACCTTTAAACCCTGGCAGTGTATCCATGCAACTGTGCACTTACAAATGCTGGTAAAACACAACAAGCACACATGTACCTACCCCCTTCCTGCTGCTGCATCTCCTGTAAGCGCCTCTCCAAGTCTGGAAAGACCACCGGCAGCACACGCTTGTGGATGTGGCTCAGTCGGCGGCGCCCGCGGTTCTTATGGCTCTCAGGTGAGTCCCCCAGCAGGACCCGTGCGATCCTCCGCGTCCAGCACCGGATATCCTGCCAGCGTTTCCTCACCTGGGACAGGCGCCGCTTCCGACCATCCGCACTCCTCACGGCGCTGACGGCGGTCAGCCATATCTGCTCCTTGGCAGAGGCGCCTACCTGTGAGGATGAACAAGTGACACTACATCAATACACCTGGCACATGTCACAGAGACACATATTAGAACACATTTGCTGTTTACAACAAGGCATGGTATGCATCCAACGCATTGCACCTTTGTCATAGGGACATGATCCTCTGGGGAAGGGCGAAAGCAGTACGTGCCATTGAAAGGACACAGGTGGAATGAGGGCAACTACACAATCAATGATCCAGGCTCACACTGTGCATCACAAGCTACACCAGGATAATGTGCAGCACCTCTAAGCAGTCACATGCCACAGGCCACTGACGCTACCGCAGCAGAGTACACAGACACACACAGGCACAGGACATTCACCTGCCATTGCCAAATGCAGCGACAAACCTCACTCTGCACATGTTCCACTAGACTGGGGGGGGCTCACAGGTGTGGGGCTGGCTCTGCACGTCAGACACACAGCACTGCTCCCTGCTCACATCACATGGCCAGGGTATATCCATCCCTCATGCAGCTGGGGTGCTACACTCCACATATGCACCCACCCACATGACAGGGGACTTACACACACACCCATGTCCAGGGTACGAACACATCATGTGGACACTCTCAGCACAGGTACACAGAACTAACACACATCTGTGGGTACAGTCACCTGTCACACTGGGCTGACCACATAATCACATGAGGACTGTAGAGGCAACATTCCCAGGAGGATAAGACAGGCAGAATGTGGCATGCACCATGCAGTGATTGTCACAGTAAACACGATGCAAGTGAGGATGGCAGACATGCACCACTGCATGCTCTGGCTGGGAGACATCAGGCATTCCCCCCCCTGGCACCCCCCCCCTACAGTACATAGCATGTGTGAGACACCTGGACACAATGCCAGAAGTCACAGTCACAAAAAAGGGACACAGTCTGTGCCAGTGGACTCTGCACTCACCTGATACCCTGAACGCCCATACAGCATGGGGTACTGTGGGAGGATCACATCCAGCAGAGCCATGTTCTCCTCCAGGGTGAAGGGCTGTGACCTCTCCAAAGACCTTGACATGGTTCCAGGGAATCAGTAGCAGCAGCTGGGTCGTGGAATCCAGAGATGTGCAGGCAAGTGCTCCCTCATGGGACCTGGCTGCCTTATATCTGCCTTGCTGGCCTGTTTCATGCACAGGAGTACAGAGTGATTGGTCACTCACATTTGCATCCTATGTTTCCTCCAATCCCTTCAAACCTAGCACAGTCAGTGGGTTCTTATTGTGTTTTTTTCTTCAGCATGATGTCAACCCCACAAACACATTGCAACAAAGTAGATTCATTCCAACTGACTTCTGCTGTGCACCTTCCAGAACAAATTCAAACTTTAAACTTGGTCTCCATGACAACCAGCATGCATGTAGGCCTTAATACTTGTCCCTCATGTGTCCCCTATGTAATTTTGAGCTTCACACACAGGTACGGTGCGTTCCGGGGCCCTAGGGCACCCCAAATGCATAGCAACGGCCCGTACAGGCGTGTGTACGGGCCGTACCACTATGAGTACGCATACGCAAGAACACCCATAGTGGTACAGCCCGTACACACGCCTGTACGTTCACTATCACCATGCGTGTCCTCGCGTATGCGTACTCGTAGTGGTACGGCCCGTACACACGCCTGTACGTTCACTATCACCATGGGTGTCCTCGCATATGCGTACTCGTAGTGGTACGGCCCGTACACACGCCTGTACGTTCACTATCACCATGGGTGTCCTCGCGTATGCGTACTCGTAGTGGTAGGGCCCGTACACACGCCTGTACGTTCACTATCACCATGGGTGTCCTCGCGTATGCGTACTCGTAGTGGTACGGCCCGTACACACGCCTGTACGTTCACTATCACCATGGGTGTCCTCGCGTATGCGTACTCGTAGTTGTACGGCCCGCACACACGCCTGTACACTCACTATCACTACGAGTACGCATACGCGAGAACACCCATGGTGATAGTGAACGTACAGGCGTGTGTACGGGCCGTACCACTACGAGTACGCATACGCGAGGACACCAATAGTGATAGTGAACGTACAGGCGTGTGTAGGGGCCGTACCACTACGAGTACGCATACGTGAGGACACCCATAGTGATGGTGAACGTACAGGCGTGTGTACGGGCCGTACCACTACGAGTACGCATACGCGAGGACACCCATAGTGATAGTGAAGGTCTGCAAAATCTTCATGGTCTGCTGCATGCTGCACAACATGGCAGTTGAGAAAGCTGTGCCACTCATCCTGGATCAAGATGACCAGGACCATCCACCCGTGGAGGACGAAGGGCTTGGCAATGGGGCTAGTGATGTGGAGGATGTGGAGCCGCAAGAGGACATCCGGACTCGGCTCATACACGACCTCTTTGCTTAGTGGTGAGTACCAGTGTCTGAGTGTGCACGCATTGGTCCCCGTGTGGTATGTGTTGCGATGTGTGTCTCCACCTGCATGTATGGCACGTGAGTCAGAGGTGTGTGTGGATGTGTCACTGGAGTGATGGTGCCAGTGATGGGTGTATTTCCCCAGTCATAATTGTGACCTAGCATGTTGTCATCCATACATGTGTCAAGTACATGCACATGCAAGTGGCTGTGCTTTTTGTGGCTGACTTCTTGTGTGTCTCTCTTCCCCAGGTACTTGCGCATGCCGTCTGCTGGTTGCATTGTTGTGGCACTGCTATTCCTCATGGACACGTCATCGTGTGCTGACTCAGCGTTACAGGCACGGACACGTTTGGAAGTCTCCTTAGGGTAAGGGATGCATCAGGGGTGTATTGGGTGTGGCAGTTGTTCACGATGTATGCACACTGCCCCTGTTGATGTTTGGTTCCTCTGCAGACATGTTGCATCACCATGGTACACATTACATGCAGCTGGGTACACCTGAATAGATGGTCAGACTTGTTGACAGTCATCAGTGATGGGATTGTGGAATGTGATGATGGCATCAATGTGTGTAACACTGCCCTCGGACACATACGGTTTGCATGTGGGACTTCCACATCAGCGGATCAATGGTGTATGGCAGGCTCTCCGTGAGCAGCAGGGGGTGTTTAGCTGTTAGCCGACACTTGTGTGCCAGTTCCATGGCTATCACGCATTTGTGCTGCAGAAGGGGGGTGCCAGTGTTGGGCCCACATGTTACTCCACATGAACTGTTCATGTGTACTTCGAGTTGCCTCTGCAATCCCGAATACATGACTAATAAAGGTGTCCCTATGCCTCCAAGGTGCCTCTTCTCAGTCAATGCTGGTGTGTTGCCACAGTGCATCCGGCATGTCTGGCATGGTTTTCCGTGATAGTGGCTATGTGTAGAGTAGCAAGATGCAAGCTGTTTGTGTGGGATTAGACTGTGTATTGTGCATGATGTCCATGACTGTGTGGGTATTGTGACATGTGCCATCCCCATGCATCCAACGTTGGCCAGGCCACCATTCTCTGCATCCACCTGACTCAAGCTTGCAGGACATGGTTCTGCCACCTGTCTACACATACCTGGGTGCCCCCCAGGACACTCGACATGATCCCTGACCTCTGCGCATGACTGTTGCTGTACTCAATATGTCTGTCGGCATGGTTGTGCGGCCACCCCCTCAGCTGGTTGGGCCCATCACGGGTGTGTATGGTGCTCCATGTCTGTCTTGCCTAATACACTGTGACCCGTGTGTCCTGTGCCAGACTCAGGCCCCAGGGTGTGGATGGTTGAAGTCAAAAGAGAACTCAGGCATGTTTAGACTTTACAAGACACATGTAAGGTAATAATGCAACCAGCAGGCATCTTCTCTTCATGGTGTGACTTTTTATTTTAGTGGGGGGGGGGGGTTTGACATGAGGGGCTTTCCGGGTGTGTGGAATCCAAAGTTCACTAGGGGAGTTGGTGTCCTTGCCATTAGAAATCCTCAGAGTCCATGCCACAGTCTTTGTCAACATTGGTCAGACAGTGACCAGCAAGTCCATGTGGCAGAGAATGTCTTTTGATGCTGTGCTGCTGTTGCTCCAGTGGGCCAGGTGCCAGGCCAGGTGTCCTGGGAGATGGTGCTGTAGCGCCGACCCTCACGGTCTTTTCCGTGGACGACCCGCCCTCCTGCGGGGACCCTCAGAAGCAGGCCGTGACGATGTTTGGGATGCTCCATCGGATGTTTCCTCCTCCTCCTCCTGATCCCTCCCTGTGGGTGGTGATGTTCTACGCCTTCTGGCACAGGGAGGGTTGCCCATGTTGTCGGCCATCCGACGGAGTGTACTGTGAATTCCCGTGAACACCGTCACGAGCTCAGCCTGTCTGTCCTCCATCCTCCATTGGTGTTGCAGTAGACAGGCATGTTGCTCCGCATGTTACTGGGTCTTGATCTCATCGAGGGTCCCCTTCATATCGTTGAGGGTGGACACAACCTGGGCCATGCCCGTGGTGTCCTGCCGGTATGTGTCCAGGATGTTTCGGACATGGGAATATACCGGTTCCCCAGCCAACTGGTCAGGCTGGTGCCTCCGCCGTCCTCCACTCCCACCACCCCTGCCCACTTGCACCTGGCCTGCCCTTGTGGGCACATCGGGTCTCCGGGACCCCTGAGGGGTGGCATTGGCATTGTCGCCTGCCTCCTCCTGGGTGCCTGGGACACCGTGCCCCTCCTGGCCAGCCTGGCTGCTTTGTGGTGGTGGGGCAGGGATCCTGGGTGTCTCCTGGGATGTGGCAGGAGTGGGGGTGGTGGTTGGCCCCGTTGTACCTGACGCAGGTGCTGCAGGTCGTTGGACACCAGAGGGGCCAGGTTGGTCGGGGTCGTCCACAGAGTGGTGAGAGTCGTCGCTGCCGGTGGGATCGGCATCCCGCCGAGCCGGGTCCTGTGAGTCTTCCCCCCCAGTGTTGGGGGGTGATCCACGACGTTGACCTGTGTGTGAGAGAGACAATGTTAATTTTGTTCCATGCAACATCCATGTTTCATTAGTTTCAAAGTTGGCACATTTCCTCTGGGAATTTGGATCTGTCTTGCATTCCACTCACAGTGCACTTGTGCATGGGTATGTCCCTTGGGCACAGCTTTGGCGACTTTACCTATGTGTGGCACAGTCTTACTTGCTGCGTCAAGTGTGACTGCAGTCAGCAGTGGAGTGGGCAGGTGTGGCGAGCCGTGCATTGGCGCCTTCCGTGTAGCACTGTACGTGGGCACATGAAGTTGTTCCACACACTTATATGATGCAGGTAGCTGTCGTTGTGCTCGTTCACAGGTTGTGACATGGCCCTGTGTTTTGCCATGGAGGAGAGGGGGGGTGCTGGCACTGGCCACCCTTGTCTACATGCACGCAGTCCACCTGCTGACGTTCCCACACACCACAAGGCTGATTTGCTCTCCCTGTCCGTCTTCCTGTGTCTCCCTCCCTCTCTGTCCCCCTCTCCCTCCCTCTGTGTGTCAGCCTCCTCCCTCTGTCCGTCTTCCTGTGTCTCCCTCCCTCTCTGTCCCCCTCTCCCTCCCTCTGTGTGTCAGCCTCCTCCCTCTGTCCGTCTTCCTGCGTCTCCCTCCCTCTCTGTCCCCCTCTCCCTCCCTCTGTGTGTCGGCCTCCTCCCTCTGTCCGTCTTCCTGTGTCTCCCTCCCTCTCTGTCCCCCTCTCCCTCCCTCTGTGTGTCACCTTCTGTCACCTCAGCCCAGCTTCCTAGGCACACACTTTTTGCAGATCTTTGACTGGCCCTTGGCTTGTTGATGTGAGTTTGTTTCTGACCAGCAGGCACCCATTGGGTGTAGTGTGTGTGTCTGCGCTGCTGCTGAGGTGGTGTGTGCTGCCACTCTTTCACAGTGTTGGCTGTTCATTAGCTGCTGTCATGTGCAAAAAAGTGCCTTCACCCCCATGTCTTAATGCAAGGCGTCCGCCATTTGCTGGCAAGTCTTTCCTGTGTGGGGACACACTGTTTGTCTGGCTGTGACCTAGGCCATATGGGCAGAGGGCATTGTTGTCTGCTTCTGAGTTGCACTATGTGATTTTTGGGGCCCACACTACCGCCATCCGGGTTACCGTGTCTTGTGTTGGTGTTTCCTGTGGCCTGTGACTTGACAATGTCCAGCTGGGTGCATGGGGCATGGTGGCGCCAGTGGCATGTGCGTGTTCATGGAGTGTGGTTGAGTCATGCAATAGCTTGGGGTGGTTGCGTGCCTGTTTGTGAGTTTGGTTGTGGATGACGTTCCCCCCATGTGAGGTGAGTTGTTTGTGTACTCACCCGGGTCTCGGAGTCCGTCTAATCCGTCCACTGCCTCCACCGGCAGTATGGCCATCACCCTCTCCTCCCAGGGATGGTAGTGTACAGGTCTGTGGGACGGCCCTCCTCCAGTGACGTTGGCCTGGTTGTGTTCATCCGTCATCTTGGCTCGGACCCTCCTCCGCAGATCGTACCACCTGGCTTGGCATTCCTGCTTGTTCCTTCTGGTGTCCGCAACAGCATTCCCAGCATCGACGATGGTCTGCCACATGGCTGTTTTTGCTGAAATGCTGGTCTGTCTGACCAATGTTCCAAAGAGGTGTGGCTCGACTCTGAGGATTTCATCGACAAGGACCTCCAACTCTCGGCTAGTGAACTTTGGATTCTTGTTAGTGGGCATGGTGAGGGGTGTGGGTGTGGGTGTGGATGGTGGGGGGGTGTGTGTGGATGGTTGTGGGTGTGTGGGTGTGGTTGTGCAGGTGTGTGTGTGAATGTGATGAGGGGGTGTTTGTGAAGGTGTGTGTGTGAAGGTGTGCAAGCGTAAGGTGTGGTAAAGCTTCTAGTATGGTGCTGTAGGTTGTCTGTGGGGTCTGGCAGCAGTGAGTCTGTTGCAAAGGCTCATGGTTTGTGTGTGTGGGCCCTTTTTATTGGTCCATTGGTGGGTGTGGCTGTGTTTGAACTTTGGGTGGGTGTGTTATAAGGAGTGGTGGTGTTTTGGGCCTCTGTTTGTTTTTGGCAGTTGCAGGTCAGTGAATGTGTTGTTTTAGTAGTTGTTGGCCATGTTTTGTGGCTTTGTGCCATTCGAATGGTGTATTCTTGTGTCGTTTTGGTTTGTCCTGGTTGTGTACGTGCGTTTTTAGCGTGTGTACGGTGTGTACATGGGCCATTTTGTTGTACAGTGCTGTCCTTGTGTGTGGCTTGGTTGGACTTGTACATGCGGTTGTGATGTTGGGGCCTGGGGTGCGCTCCGTACTTAGAATGTTGTGGTGGGGGTACGCTCCATGCATACGCGGGTGGAGGTACGACTCTAACGTACACGGGTGTAGATACACGGGGGTACGACATGAACGTAGAGGGGGGGGTAGGACACGTACACTGGTGTACATACACGGGGGTACGACACGTACACGGGTGTACATACACGGGGGGGTACGACACGTACATGGGTGTACATACACGGGGGTACGACACGTACACGGGTGTACATACACGGGGGTACGACACGTACAGGGGTGTACATACATGGGGGTACGATACGTACATGGGTGTACATACACGGGGGGTACTACACGTACACGGGTGTACATACACGGGGGTACGACACGTACAGGGGTGTACATACACGGGGGGTACGACACGTACAGGGGTGTACATACATGGGGGTACGACACGTATAGGGGTGTACATACACGGGGGTATGACACATACACGGGTGTACATACACGGGGGGTACGACACGTACACGGGTGTACATACACGGGGGTACGACACGTACACGGGTGTACATACACGGGGGTACGACACGTACACGGGTGTACATACACGGGGATACGACACGTACACGGGTGTACATACAGGGGGGGGTACGACACGTACACGGGTGTACATACACGGGGGGTATGACACGTACATGGGTGTACATACACGGGGGGTACGACACGTACACGGGTGTACATACAGGGGGGGTACGACACGTACACGGGTGTACATACAGGGGGGGTACGACACGTACACGGGTGTACATACACGGGGGTACGACACGTACATGGGTGTACATACACGGGGGGTACGACACGGGTGTACATACATGGGGGTACGACACGTACAGGGGTGTACATACACGGGGGTACGACACGTACACGGGTGTACATACACGGGGGTACGACATGTACACGGGTGTACATACACGGGGGGTACGACACGTACACGGGTGTACATACACGGGGGGTGTACATACACGGGGGGTGTACATACACGGGGGGTACGACTCAAACGTACGGGGGCTGGGGGGAGTGTTGGGCGCGTATGCGGGCACATGTCTCCATGGTTGCTATGGGAGTTCGGTGCGGACTGTGTTTTTTCCATGCGGTTGTAACATCGGACGCACGGGATGGATCGTGATTCCGCGGTCGGACTTCACATTTCACATTTGTACGGTAAATCGTCCGTGGACGTGTCGGACACTTTTTCTGACCCGAGGACGTGTGGGGAATACTTCCCAATGCGATTCGTATGGACTTTTTGCCATGCGAATCGTAATTGGCAGTTTGTACGGCACTTGTACGATTCGTACGGTAAAAAGACCGGATACGAGTAGTACGGGCTTTTTTTTTACCGGATCGTAATCGGCACCTCTGTGTTTGAAAATACCACTTTTAGAAAGTAGGTATTTTCTTGCTGAACTCTCCAAGCCTGCCTCTGCTAGGTTGTGTATTGTGTGTCTGGTTCTGTGAGTGACAGGGGCTGGGGATTACAGGGGAGAGGGTGAGTCAGCACAGGGCTGAATAGGAAGATCTGCATGTAGATGGGTGCGAGGAGTTGCACCTGGAACCTGAATAGGGCTGTGCCTTCCCTCCACAATGCTGGCTCCACCTCCTGTTGTGTGTCTGATGTCTCTGCTCTGCACTCTGAAAGGAAAGGAGTCAGGTAAATAAAGTGCTCCAGGACTGACCAAAACTGGTTTGGACTAGGCAAAGGCCTCTCTGCCTTCAGAGAACAAAGAGAAAAGTAGTACAAATATGGAGACCCAAACCCCAAGACTTTAGATCACTTCTGGAACAACAAGAAGAAACCTCTGACAAGGAGAATAACCAAATGAAGCTGTAGGAGTTGGACTGCCCCCTGCCAGTGTGCTGTGTTGTTGGGTTAGCCTGCAGTGGTGACTTCAGTGCCTAGTAGAGAAGTTAATTTTTGTGTGTACTTCATCATCTTGGGAATTCTATCTGCAGAAGCCTGTGTGTCACTGGGAGCTGGAAGGGCGACGCAACAAGAAAAAGTGTGTCACCGCCGCAGCTGTAGTCATTGCATCGCCGGAGAAGCGTGCCACACCACATTGCCCAGAAGCGTGCCTTAGTCGCAGCTGTCTCCTGTCACCGCAAGGCTGGCAGGGTGTGTCGCATCGTCTCAACGTCGTCGCATCAAGGGCACCATCTTATCGCATCGCATCAGATTGTCGCATCGAATCGAGGCGCCATCTTGCCACATCGCAACCGGGCTGCAGCATGAGAATCTACGCATCACCTCCTCTCCGGTAAGGATCAAGACGCATCCCCTACTCTGCGCATGCATTGAGGCGTGGCGCATCGTCTCCCCCGAAGCAAGGAACCGACGCATCTCCAACGCTGCAAACCTTTTGTTTATTTTGCATTACGCATCCAGGTACTTTTGTGAGAACTGTGTCACATTTACCATCAACTTGAACTAAGTTACTTCTACCATCTTTAAGTCAAGTTTGAGTATAGTATTGTGGATTTTTGTTGTTTGTGGTCTTGTGTTAAGTTTATATAAAGAATACTTATTTTTATAAAACCTGTGTGGTGTCCATCTGTAGTGTTTTCACTGTATTACTGTATGTGTCAAAAAATGCTTAACACACTGCCTCTGAGATAAGCCTGTCTGCTCGTGCCAAGCTACCAAGGGGGTGAGCAGGAGTTATCCAGTAGTGTAATCCCCTTTCCCTGACTTAGAAGCAAGGGTCCCTATTTGATCAAAGGTACCTACCTCTGCCAACTAGAGACCCCCAGTTCTAACACCCAGGTAGCCCCACGATAAAGGAAGGAGGGGGGCATCTGTCCCCCCTCCTGGAGCCCTGCATGGCCCTGGAGACCATTATCCCCCAGGGCTGGCTCCAGCAATGTTCCGGGTTGCCCACTCTCAGCACACTGCTGGTGGGGGGGTAAGGTCCCCTTGCCTACGGAGGCCCTCAGGACAAAAGTGAACTTCTTCCTCCAACAAGTAGAATGCCAGGAGGTGCGTTTGCAAAGTGGTGGAGAATGGGGGCATGGCCTCTGATGACCTCTCAGCAATCTACCAGTGTGGGTTTTTACTGGAAGTAACAAGAGGGCTAGTTGGCTCTTAAGTACCCTCCAGAGCCAAGGGAACCTCTTCTGCCAACTAGTAGTGTACCAGGAGGTGTGATTGCAGAGTGGTGGAGAAAGGGGGTATGGCCACTGAAAACTCTTTGCAAACCCACTGTGTGGGACATGCTGGAGAAAACAGGAGAGGTAGTTGGCCCCCAAGGACCCTCAATAGCTAAGAGGATTTAATCCCCCTTCTAGTGGTGCACCAGAAGGTGTGTTAACAGCGTGGTGGAGAAAGAGGGTGTGGCCTTCTATCAGGTCTCAGCAATCCTGCTGTGTGAGACTTACTAAAGGTAATAGGATGGGTAGTTGGCCCGCAAGGACATCCTTGGGAGACAACTACTCCTACTGTTATCTCCAATAAGTCCCACACAGCGGGATTGCTAAGAGGTCTTCAGAGGCCACACGCCCTTTCTCCACCACTCTGCAAACATGGCTCATGGTGCACTACTGGTTGGGAGAGGAAGTCCACTTTACTCCTGAGGGACCTTTGGGACCAATAAGCCCTCCTGGTATCGTCTGTAAGTCCTACATTGTGAGATTCCTGAGAACTGGTCAGAGGCCCAGCCCCCTTTCTCCACCACTCTGCAAATGCAACTACTAGTTAAAAACCATAGAAATTCACTGAAAAAAACAAAGGTTACCGGTACGTTATAGTTAGGAATTAGCATTTAAAAAATCGTAGAGAGTCATTGAATTTTTTTTTACAGTGACATTATAGTTAGGAAGTGGAATTAAAAGAACTTAAACAACCATTGAAAAAAATCAAAGTGTACCAAAACGTTATAGTTAGGCTCAGGATTCACTCATACAAAAACAGTGAAAAGCAGTAGTTATAGTTATCTGAGCTAACTATAACTTGCACCCCCGCAATGCACTGCTTATGACCGCACATGTTACATCACTCATGACATGGTCACTGACATCACATGTATGAGTGCCTGTATGGATGATTAAGTGGGTGCGTGCCTGACTGTATATGTGAGTGATTAGGTATCTCAATGAATTTATGGGTGTGAGTAGGTTGTGTGAAATTCTTTATCAGTCAGTTGGTGTCTAAGTGGCTGTATGGGTTGGTGAGTGGGTATGTGAATGGCTGTATGGGGGATTGATTGGTTGTCTGAGAATCTGTATGGATGTATGAGTGTCTGTGTGGATGGGTGAGGGTATGTGTGACTGCCTGCATGGATGAGAGAGTGAGTGAGTCAGTGGGTGTATGGGTTAGTGAATACGTCTGTTAGGGGATGTATGTGGACTGAGTCTAGTTATGGCTGTGTGGGTGAGTGAATGGATGTGTCAGCTGTATATGGATGAGTAAATGCATATGTATAATGTACAACTTATAATACAATATTATTTTATAGAGTAATGTGTATAAAGGTAGCTTTGATGATATCATCAGTGATGTCATCAATTATGTCATTTGAGATGGCATCAGTGATGTCATAAATGAAGTCATAGAACATGTCATAAGTGATGTAATATGTGCTGTCATAAGCAGTTCATGGTAGGGGTGTAAGTTATAGTTAGCTCTGTGCTTTTTTGGACTTCAAAATGTGATGTTGGCACTGACATATTCACCGAACTATATGTCACTTTAGCCTTGGATTTTTTCAGTGAATTTCTAAGGTTATTTTTAATGTAAAGGAAAAAAAATATGTGTGTGTGTATATATATATATTCACTTAAAAAACCATAGGTTTCAGACATGTTATAGTTAGAAATTAGCATTTAAAAAACCTTAGAAATTAACTGAAAAAACCATAGGTTTTAGGGAAAGTTATAGTTAGTTGGACATCTCACTCATACAAAACCAGAGAAATTCCCCCATTATAGTTAGTTCAGCTAACTATAACTCGCGCCCCCGCAATGCACTGCTGATGACGTCACATATTATATCACTGATGACATCTCAAATGACATCACTGATGACATCACTGTTGACATCATCCAGTGACTGTGTGTTTCTGTAAAGTTTAAATATGTGTAATATATGTAGGGAAAGGCGTATTGAAGAATGAGTGGGTGTATAAGTGTCTGAATGGATGATTTAGTAGGTGCGTGATTGACTCTATATGTGAGTGATTAAACATATCTTACTGAATGCATGGGTTAGCGAGTAAACTGTGTGAATGTCTGTATCCGTCTGTCTGTTGGCGTGTAAGTGGCTGCATGGGTTTGCAAATAGCTACATGAGTGTCTATATGGGTTATTGATTGGTTGTCTGAGTATCTGTATGGGTGCCTGAGTGTTTGTGTGGGTGGGGTGTGTGTGACTCTGTGCATAGATGTGTGAGTGGGTGATTCACTGGGTGCATGGTTTCAAGAGTTCATCTGTGATTGACTGCATGGGTGGGTGAGTGTGTGTATGGGTGTGTAGTGAGTGAATGTATAGCTCAGTGGTACATGTGTGAGTAGCTACATATGTGAAAGGCAGTATATATGTGTGTTGGAGTATATAAATGGCTATAAGTGAGAGTGTGTGATTGTGAGAGTGGCTGTATGGATGAGTGTGTGCTTGTATCAGTGATTGTATAAGAGTGTAAGAATGTGCTAGTATTTGTAAGAGTAAGTGAGCTGGTGTGTGTATAACTGTATAGGTGAGTAAATGTCAGTGTCATTAATTATTTGCATGACTGACTAGGTGTGTGAGTACCTCTAGGGATGAGTGGCGGTGTGTGAGTGTCTATATAGGTGTATGAGTGCATATGATAGTTCTGTACTGCGGGACCATAAGTATGAGTGACTGTACGGGTGAGTGAGTGGATGTGTGTGTAAACCTAACAATCAGTGAGTGGGTATGTAGTTATTGGTGTTGGAGTGTCTATGGTTTTGAGAATGGCAGTCTGTCATTTAGAGTGGGTGTATCAAAGGTTATATTAGGGTGTGAGAAGATGCATCAATTTATCACATGGATGATGTCATCAGTGATGTCATTTGAGATGTCATCAATGATGTCATCAGTGATGTCACTGACCATGTCATGAGTGATGTAATATGTGACGTCATCATCAGTGCATTGCGGGGGCGTGAGTTATAGGTAGCTAATCTAACTATAACGGGGGAATTTCTCTGGTTTTGTACGAGTGAAATGTCCAACTAACTATAACTTTCCCTAAAACCTATGTGTAACATACCTGAAACCTATGATTTTTTCAGTGAACTTCTAAGGTTTTTTAAATGCTAATTTCTAACTATAACGTGCCTTAAACCTATGGATCTTTAATTGAATTTCAAAGGTTTTTTAAATGCTAGTTTCTAACTATGCCTACAGAGGTAGGACATGTGAAGAAAGAAGATAAAACACACAGAAAGAAGCAAAAGAAATGCAGAAAGAAGCAACAGAATTCCACAAAGACAAAGAAAAGTGCAGGAAGAAGCAAGACATGTGCAGAAAGAACAAACAGAGGAGCAGAAAAAGGCTTTGTTGCAAAATCATCCTGTGCCCACAACTTTTTCAGACGGGTACTGGTGGTAACTGACTCTGACTAACCAGGCCTAGAGCCAGTGCTATGCTAAAAGACACTTAGAATACAGTGAAAACACCTACATACACTTGGGACCACTATGCGTTGGGGCACACCTGTGATTAACATGACCTCCTCTGTAAGGCCCTAGTACATAATAGGGCAGGGGGATTAAAACTACCTCTAAATCAGAGGTGCAGAAATATGCTACTTTAACTAGTAGTCACGTTTGACGAGTGGTGGAGAAAGGGTGCTGGGCGTCCAACCAACGCTCAGGAATTCCACTGCGTAGGATTTACAGGAGGTACCAGGAGGGATTCTTGGCCCCCAAACTCCCTCAGGACTAAATTGGACTTCATCCCCCATCCCTTAGTCTGCCACAAGGCACATTTGCAGAGTGGTGGAGAAAGTGGGCCATGGCCTCCGAAGACGTCTTAGCAATCCCACTGTGTGGGACTTACTGGAGGTAACAAGAGGGGTAGTTGGCCACAAAGGACTTCCTTAGGGGCCAACTTTCCAAACTATTACCTCCAGTCAGTCCCACACAGCAGCACTGGTAAGTACTCGTACCAGGCCACGCCCACTTTGCCCACCACTCTACAAACGCGCTCCCTGGCACGGTCTTGGATGGGGATTGAAGACCCTTTCACTGCTGGGGGTCCTTTAGGGGCCAACTAGACTACCTTTTACCTCCAGTAAGCCCCACGCAGTGGGATTGGTGAGAGGTAGACAAAGGCCATGCCCCCTTTCTCCACCGCTCTGTAAACCCACCCCCTGGCACGTTGTAAGTTGGGGGATTAAGTCCCCTTGAATCCTGAGGCTCCCTGGCGCCCAACTAGCCCACCGGGTACCTCCAGTAAGCGCCACAGAGCTGCGTTGCAGAAAGGTGTAAAAAGGGGCATGACCTGAACCACCTCTCTGCAGCGCAGCGCAGTGGCGCTTACTGGAAGCACCTGGTGGGCTAGTTGGACCCCAGGGGCCCTCAGGATTGAAAGAGAATTAATTCCCCCAACTTTAAACTTCCATAGCAAACAGCAGTGTCCCGGGGGTGGGCACCCTGGGACACAGCAGGAGCCGGCCCTGGGGGGTGGCAGTCCCCTGGGCCATGAAGGACTCCAGGACGGGGGCCGTGTGGCCCCCCTCCCAACCAATGCACAGCCCCGGGGAGGTGGTGGTCCCAGTGGCTCGGGGGTCTGTAATGGACCCCCAAATTTGCATTGTAGTGCCCTGGGGTGGTGGTGGTCCCCGGAGCATGTGGGGGGCTCGAGCCCCCAACACAGTTATTTTTTGTTTTAAAACAAGCCCCGGGGTGTGGCGGTCTGCGGGGCACTGTGCCCCCCGCAAATAATTAATAAAAACCCTGGGGGTGGCAGTCCCCGGGGCTTGGGGTGGCCTTGGAGGCCCCCCAAACATTAAAAAAACCTGGGCCCCCACAATTTTATTTCAGCATGCCCCCGCGACCTGGCCCACCCAGGGGCTTAATTAAATGAAGCGCGGGAGGCCGATTCCTTTTTAAAAAAATGCTTTTTGGGGGCACCGGGGGTCCTTGTGGGACCCCCTGAGCAGTCCTAGGGGGTCAGGGTGTTTCTACTCTGCCCCTTTTTCTTGTTTTTTGTGTTTCTTTTTCTGTTTTCTTGTGCCTCGGTTACCGAGGCACAAGATGGCTGCCAACACTTCCTGGTTTGGAGTGTTGACAGCCAATTAGAATAAAGCTCGTGGTCGGGAGGGTGCGCAGATCCACCGCGCCTCTAAATATCGAAACTTTTATATTTTGATTTTCTCAGCAACTACTGAATTGATTTACACCATTTAAAAAAAGGTTTCTTACGGAACCAAGGGCTACCTTTTTTGCCAAATTTGGTGTAATTCCATTCAGCAGTTCAAGCTGTAACCGTGTCTAAAGTTTCCTATGGGAAATTGATTTTGCGACCGCTATTTTTTAAATTTCTTAGGAACTACTGAACGGATTTACACCATTTAACACACAGGTCTCTTTCTGAACCAAGGGCTACCTTTTTGCCAAATTTGGTGTAATTCCGTTCAGAAGTTCAGGCTGTAGCCGTGTCTAAGGTTTCCTATGGGAATTAACATGGAGAAAACACGTTTTGGGACCCCCCTTTTTTCTCAACCTTTTTTCTCTTGCCGAATCACCCCGAAACTTTCAAGATAGGAGCGGGCCATAAGTTTTGAAAATTTTGCGAAGATTAGTAAAACGGCGCCAAAGTTATTGGGAAAACAAAAAAGGTTCTTCCTATGGAAACTAGGTCCTATCTATAACTACCTACTGGCGACTGCCAGTAGGTAATAAATACATATATATATCTATATATATCTATATATATATATTACCTACTGGCGGTCGCCAGTAGGTAGTTATAGTTAGGGCCTATTTTCCATAGGAAATCTGCAACATTCTATTTGGAATAACTTTGGCGCCCGTTGACGAATCTGCGTGAAATTTACAAACCTTTTGGCCAGCTACGGTCCGCTCCTATCCTGAAAGTCTCGGGATGATTCGTGTAGCGGGGGGTCCCAAAAAGTGTTTTCCCCATGCAATTTCCCATAGGACCTTTAGCCGCACCTACAGCCCGAACTGCTTAACAGAATTACACCAAATTTGGCAGAAAGGTAGACCTTGGTTCAGAGTTGTGCCTTTTACTTAAATGGTGTAAATCCGTTCAGTAGTTCCTGAGAAAATCAAAAGTAAAATCACATATATATCTGGGGGAGCCTAACCACACATCTCATCGTGAGATCTGATTGGCTGTCAGCACTTCATCCAAGAAGTGTTGGCAGCCATCTTGGGACCAATATACATGATAGCACCTCATTAGAAAGCATTGCAGTTAATAGAAGGTTTTAAGACTTTAGTTACATTATAAATCATTTGTTGATGGTACCATACTCATTTTAGGAATTGTGCTATGTTCTAAGGTGATTTTACCATGTGAAAAAGCCTTCTGCTGGGATATCATGAAACATGTTTGAGAGAAAACTATTTTCTCATGCTTTTCCCACAGAGGTTTGGAAGGTGATCTATAAGCTAAACTGAGAGCATATATTCTGTAAATTCACATTATCTTTCTCAGTCATGTGAGAATGAAGTCTGACATTCTCAGTAAAACATGAATATCCATCAAGGGCAGAGACTGTCAGTTGATTCCTTTGTGTTCTACTGCAGCTTCCCAGAGTGTTCCAAAGAACAACGAGAGCGCTAACAGTCCTACTTATGATAAACGTATGGCACAACTGAAGCCATCTTGATAGGAATAAAGTGGTAACTCTTAAAACATTTAATTTAAAAAGGAACAAAATTAGGGGGTTCATTTTGCCATAGAAAGTATGATTAGTGCTGCAGAAAGAAAAATTAGGGCACATTTTGAGTGACTTCTCAAATCCGCTTCTATTTCAGTAAAAAATTCTGACATGCAGACTGAAACATGCACTTTCAATACCAGCAGCAGACTTCCCTGGTGAGCAGTAGCTTTACTACAGTGATCTAATGAGCAACTAGAGTGCTAACATTTTGAATTTATGGTAAATGTGTGACACATCTGAATGCCTTCTTGATGGAATCAAAGTAAAAAACCTGAAAGTATTTCCTACTGAGGAGACTGTAGTAAATGAGGAAATTAGGAAACTTCATAACAAATAAGTCTCCCAAGATGGCCATCAGAGACAAAAGAGCACAAATGGAGCAAAAACATCACCCAGATGTAGCTCAAGTATAGCCCAATGACAGAATGTCCCAGAGTGTTCTAAAGAACAACTAGAGCGCTAATACTCTTACTTATGACAAAAGTATGGCACACCTGAAGCCATCGTGATTGGAATAAAGTGGTAACACGTAAAACATTTAATTTGCAAAGGAACAAAATGAGGGGGTTCATTTTGCCATAGAAATTATGATTAGTGCTGCAGAAAAAAAAATTAGGGCACATTTGGACTTCTCAAATCGTCTTCTATTTCATTAAAAAATTCTGACATGCAGACTGAAACATGCACTTTAAATACCAGCAGCAGACTTCCCTGGTGAGCAGTAGCTTTACTACAGTGATCTAATGAGCAACTAGAGTGCTACCATTCAGAAATGATGGCAAATGTGTGACACATCTGAATGCCTTCTTGATGGAACCAAAGTAAACAAGCATGTATTTAGGTGGCTTTTTAGCTTTGCTTATATTAGTGTTTTTCAAACTTTCATGTACATAACATGCATATGTATGCATATATGTATATGTATATTTATGCATGCATTTATATTTATATAGATATGCAGATTATTATCTACTGGCGGTCGCCAGTAGATAGTTATAGTTAGGACCGTGTTTCCATAGCAAATCTGAAAATTCTATTTTGAATAACTTTGGCGCCGGTTGACGAATGGGGCGCTCCGCTCAGCTCCTACCCTGAAAGTCTCGGGGTGATTCGTCAAGCGGGGGCTGAGAAAAAAGGGGGTCCCAAAACGTGTTTTCCCCATGCATTTTCCCATAGGACCTTTATTCGAAGGTACAGCCCGAACGGCTGAACAGAATTCCTTGAAATTTGGCAGAGAGGTAGTCCTCAGGTCAGGCATGTGCCTTTTGCACGTATGGAGTCAATCTGTTCAGTATTTCCTGAGAAAATTGCAGTTTAAAGTACATAAATATCTATAGGCGCGCACCGTGCGTGCACGGTGCGTGCACCCTAACGTGCGCGAGTGTAATTCTGATTGGTGGTTACATGTCAGTCAACGTTCGAATCGGTCAAAATCAGGAAGTGTCGGCCGCCATTTTGTTTGTTTTGGGTGCGAGAGTGAAAAAAAGAGGTGGCGAACGTGAAAAGGGGACAGGGTAGAGAGTTCCTGACCCCCTAGCCTTTGTCAGGGGGTCCCTAAAGGACCCCGAAGGGTGAAAAAACATTTTATTTGTCTGTTTTTAAAAATCGCAGGGTGCGCGCACGGTGCGCGCACGGTGTGCGCACGGTGAAAAACCTTACAAAAAAAAAAAATAATACATACATAACTTAGCATTTAAAAAACCGTACAAATTCACTTAAAAAACCATAGGTTTCACACACGTTATAGTTAGGTATTAGCATTTAAAAAACCTTGCAAATTCACTTAAAAAACCATAGGTTTCACACATGTTATAGTTAGGTGGACATTTCACTCGTAAAAAACCAATGAAATTCCCCCGTTATAGTTAGCTCAGATAACTATAACTCGCGCGACCGCCACTCTATCACAAGGATGATGTCATCAGTGATGTCATGAGTGATGCCACTGACCATGTCATGAGTGATGTAATATGTGACGTCATGAGCAGTGGATTGCGGGCTCGTGAGTTATAGTTATCTGAACTAACTATAACGGGGGAATTTCATTGGTTTTTTACGAGTGAAATGTCCACCTAACTATAACATGTGTGAAACCAATGGTTTTTTAAGTGAATTTGCAAGGTTTTTTAAATGCTAATTCCTAACTATAACGTGTGTGAAACCTATGGTTTTTTAAGTGAATATATATATGTTTATATATGTATGTATATAGATATATATGTACACATACATAAATATAAATGCATATATATGTGTGCATATGTGTGCATGTAGAGAGAGGTAGAGAGAGGTGTAGAGGTAGAGGTGTAGAGGTAGAGGTGTAGAGGTAGAGGTGTAGAGGTAGAGAGGTAGAGGTAGAGAGGTAGAGAGTAGTAGGTAGAGAGGTAGAGAGTAGAGAGCGAGTAATCGAGAGTAGAGAGTGAGTAGTAGTGAGTAGTAGAGAGTAGTAGAGGGAGTAGCAGAGAGTGAGAAGTAGAGAGTAGTGGATTAGTAGAGAGTGAATAGTAGAGAGTAGTAGAGAGTGAGTAGTAGAGTGAGTAGTAAAGAGTAGTAGATAGTGAGTAGTAGAGAGCAAGTAGTAGAGAGTGTGTAGTAGAGAGTGTGTAGTAGAGAGTGAGTAGTAGAGAGTGAGTAATAGAGAGTAATAGAGAGAGTAGTAGAGAGTGAGAAGCAGAGAGATTAAGAGAGAGTAGTAGAGTAGTAGAGAGTGAGTAGTAGAGTGAGTAGTAGAGAGTAGTTGAGAGCGAGTAGTAGAGAGTGAGTAGTGGAGAGTGAGCAGTAGAGAGTAGTATAGAGTGAGTAGTAGAGAGTGAGTAGTACAGAGTGAGTAGTAGAGAGTAATGGAGAGTGAGTAGTAGAGAGTAGTAGAGTGAGTAGTAGAGAGAGAGTAGTAGAAAGTGAGTAGTAGAGAGTAGGAGAAAGTAGTAGAGTGAGTGGTAGAGAATAGTAGAGAGTGAGTAGTAGAGAGAGTAGTAGAGAGTAGTAGAGTAGTAGAGAGTGAGTAGTAGAGAGTGAGTAGCAGAGAGAGTAGTAGAGAGTAGTAGAGTAGTAGAGAGTGAGTAGTAGAGAGTGAGTAGTAGAGAGTAGTAGAGAGCGAGTCGTAGAGAGTGAGTAGTGGAGAGTGAGTTGTAGAGAGCGAGTAGTAGAGAGTGAGAGTAGAGAGTGAGTAGTAGAGTGTGAATAGTAGAGAGTGAGTAGTAGAGAGTGAATAGTAGAGAGTGAGTAGTAGAGACTGAGTAGTAGAGAGCGAGTAGTAGAGAGTGTGAGTAGAGAGTGAGTAGTAGAGAGTGAATAGTAGAGAGTGAGTAATAGAGAGAGAGTAGTAGAGAGTGAGTAGTAGAGTAGTAGAGAGTGAGTGGTAGAGAGTAGTAGAGAGTAGTAGAGTGAGTAGAAGTGAGTAGTAGAGAGCGAGTAGTAGAGAGTGAATAGTAGAGAGTAGTAGAGAGTGAGTAGTAGAGAGTGAGTAGTAGACAGTGAGTAGTAGAGAGTAGTAGAGAGTGAGTAGTAGAGAGTGAGCAGTAGAGAGTGAGTAGTAGAGTAGTAGGGAGGGAGTGGTAGAGAGTAGTAGAGTGAGTAGTAGAGAATAGTAGAGAGTGAGTAGTAGAGAGTGAATAGTAGAGAGTAGTAGAGAGTGAGTAGTAGAGAGAGTAGTAGTAGAGAGTGAGTAGTAGAGAGTGAGTAGTAGAGAGTGAGTAGTAGAGAGTATTAGAGAGTGAGTAGTAGAGAGTGAGTAGTAGAGAGTGAGTAATAGAGAGTAGTAGAGTAGTAGAGAGTGAGTAGTAGAGAGTAGTAGAGAGTGAGTGGTAGAGAGTGAGTAGTAGAGAGAGAGTAGTAGAGAGTAGTAGAGAGTGAGTAGTAGAGTAGTAGAGAGTAGTCAGTGTCAGTCAGTCATTGTCAGTCAGTCAGTCAGTGTCAGTCAGTGTCAGTCAATCAGTGTCAGTCAGTCAGTGTCAGTCAGTCAGTCAGTGTCAGTCAGTCAGTGTCAGTCAATCAGTGTCAGTCAATCAGTGTTAGTCAGTGTCAGTGTCATTCAATCAGTGTCAGTCAGTGTCAGTCAGTCAGTGTCAGTCAGTGACAGTCAGTCAGTGTCAGCTAGAGCAGCTCTGCTGACCTGGTTCTCTGGTTCTACAGCAGCTCTGCTGACCTGGTTTTCTGCACTCACGATGCACGCACCCGACTTCGCGAAAATATATTTAAAAATAATATAAGTTTATTATAAGTACAAATATATTAGTTTTATGAATATCTTACATAATCTCTTGCTCTAATATGTATATTAAAGACACATACATATCATTTAGGAACATAAAATGTTTTTGCGGGAGTCACACCCAGCGCGCCCCAGCACGTATATGACGTCACGCGGGACCCACAACCACGCAAACATCTCGTACCGTAATGTGCATGTGTCGTGAATGCACGGGAGCAGGGGTTGCGGACTGGTCGCATACCAGTCGCGCACAACACGTGATATTAAATGTATATGATGTAACTGAAAAACACGCAGCCGTCACACACCGTATGCAGATCCTTCATGACTTTTCTAAAATGGCAGCTAGAATGCGCGCACTCACCGTGATGTGTACGCTTTGTCAGTCAGTCATCAGTGATGTCATTTGAGATGTCATCAGTGATGTCATCAGTGATATCACTGACCATGTCATGAATGATGCAATATGTGACATCATGAGCAGTGCATTGCGGGCATGCGAGTTATAGTTAGCAGAACTAACTGTAACAGAGGAATTTCTATGGTTTTGTACGAGTGAAATGGCCAGCTAACTATAACACCCCTGAAGCCTATGTTTTTTTCTGTGAATTTCTAAGGTTTTTTAAATGCTAATTTCTAACTATAACGTCTCTGAAACCTATGGTTTTTCCAGTGATTTTATATATATATATATATATATATATATATATATATATATATATATATATATATATATATATATATATATATATAACAACACGCTGCTTTCTCTGGCAAAATAACAGCATGTCATGGACTTCCAGTATTGCAAAAAGTGTTGATTATTATTTTAGTTTGGCAACAACTCAATGAGTTTCAGAGCTTACGCTCCTTGGTCATGAATAACTCTGTTGCAGTAGTGTTGTGATTTAGATATACATGTGACCTTTACAATAAACATAGCAAACATACTTTGGCATTAACACTGAGTTACTCCACTCGATGAAACAAGATTCATGAATCATTAACATTTTATCTTCAGTAAATAAATACTGTGAATTAAAATTTTACCCTCAACATGACGAGTGCGAGATTGATCTCAATTGTTAAAAATTCTAGTGAATGGTGTGCAGGAGTTTTTTCATTTCATAGTTGATAAAAGTTTGAATCATCTTTACTCCCTGTAACTAATAGCAACAGACACACCTTCTTTTATTGAAAGGGAAACTATACCAGTGAAATCACAATTAGAGACCTGTATCCTTCGATGTTACCTTGCTAGATGCAGTGAGGATACGGACAAATTGAAATAATCAAACCATTCCAAGTGGGATTTAAACAAATAATGTTGATGAATAATGAAAAACTGTATCTCTATATCCTAAGCCGGTGTGAGTGTTGCCTAAGTGGGCATACATATTGGGAGTTGTGGTATATTAATTATATACACTTTCTATATACTAATACAGTAATTAATCAACTTGTTATCAATCTTGTGTGGCAACTTACACCAAGTCCTATTCTCTTGTTAGAACAATACAGTGAGTATGTACTCTGAGATCTGTTCTCCCAAGTGGGTATTTAATCATTAACAAACTTGAATTGGAGCCTTATAGCTCCATTTAGACATTTGAAAAACTGGGTCACGGCATGTTTTTCCACCATGTATGCTGCCCTAGTTGGCCTCATCACATTCTACAATATTTTTAAATCGGTCGATTGGTTGGCACCATCTCCCAAAATCAAGTTACTTATAGTCCCAGTGGGCATAACCGACTATAGTCACTCAACAGACCAGTTCAAAAGGATTCCCCATTACTTAAAGAGATATTAGTAGCTCTCGTTCCTTCCACTCGTCAACAAACATTTGCGGTGTCTGTAAAAAAACATGAAAAAAACAAAAGTAATGGCGACTAAAACGTATACAACAAAGTGAATAGAGAAAAACATAGAGAAATATGTGAGGTTAAAATACAAAAACTGCTATAGCAATCACTATTAATAAAATTCTAAAAACAACTTAGTACATTCAGAAGTAGTTTGACACGAACATATCCATTGATGATTTTATCCTAAATGAACTGACAAATCTTCATCCCCATTGTGACCTGTGGGGGCCAGTGTATAATATTGGATTATCAATTTATATTCCATGCGCCTTAAATCCTGAACTCAATTACAACCCCGTTCGTGTACCTGAATGGTATCGTTCTTCAGATCAAATAGGGATTTCTGGATTTTCTGAACTATGATGGATGCTCTAGTGTTCAGGGTTTCAAAGTCCAGAGGAGTAGGTTGTGCATGCGGGCAAGAGACCAGGGGGACACTCATCAAGTGGAGTAACTCGGTGTTAATGCCAAAGTCTGTTTGCTATGTTTATTGTTATGGTAACATGTTTATTTAAATCACCACACTACTGGAACAGAGTTACTCGTGACCAAGGAGCGCAAGCTCTGAAGAGCGTTGTTACCAAACTAAAATAAAAATCACCGCTTTTTACAATACTGCCAGTCCACGGCATGCTGTTATTTTGCAAGAGAAAGCAGCCTTTTTTTTCGATTGATTGGGACTCGCCATCCCACTATGGAACGCAGCCGCTGGAGGCTCAGATAAGAGCAACTTTGTTTTTGCTGTCGGCATATATATATGTATATTTACATGTGTGCAAATATGTATATACATATTCACTGAAAAAAAATAGGTTTTACAGACGTTATAGTTAGGAATTAGCATTTAAAAAACCTTAGAAATTCACTGAAAAAACTATAGGCTTCAGGGACGTTATAGTTGGTTGGACATTTGACTCATATAAAACCAGACAAATTCTCCTGTTATAGTTAGTTGAGCTAACTATAACTCGCGTGCCCGCAATGCGCTGGTGATGACATCACATATTACATCACTCATGTCATGGTCAGTGACATCACTGATGACATCACTGATGACATCTCAATGACATCACTGATGACATCACTGATGACATCATCCAGTGAATGTGTGTTTCTGGAAAGTTTAAATATTTTTCATTTATATCTATGCCAAGGTGTATTGAAGAAATAGTGAATATACAAGTCCCTGAATGGATTATTTAGTAGGTGCGTGACTGACTGTATAAGTGAGTGATTGAACATGTTTTACTGAATGTATGGGTTAGTGACTAAACTGTGTGAAAGTCTGTATTAGTGTCTCAGTTGGTGTATAAGTGGTTGCATGGGTTGGTGAGTAGCTACATGAGTGTCTATATGGGTTATTGATGTGTTGTCTGAGTATCTGTATGAGTGCCTGAGTGTGTGTGTTGTGTGACTCTGTGCATACATGTCTGAGTCGGTGATTCACTGGTTGTATGGATTCAAAAGTACATCTGGGAAGGGCTGTATGGGTGAGTTGGTGCATGTATGGGTGTGTTGGTGAATGAATGAATGTTTCATTGGTATATGTGTGAGTAACTACATATGCTTTAAGGCAGTATATGTGAGTGTTGCAGTATATAAATGACTATACGTGAGAGTAAGTTATTTTAAGAATGGGTTTATAAAAGATTGTCTGCTAGACAGTAAGTATGTGTTAGTATCTGCATAAATAAGTGATGTGGTGTGTATATAAATAACGCAGTTGGTGTTTGTAACTGTATACATGAGTAAAGGGGTATGTGATTGATTCTTTGCATGACTGACTAGGTGTGTGAGTAACTCTATGGATGAGTGGCAGACTGTGACTGTATGTATAGGTGTATGAGTGCATATTATAGTACTGTATTGATGAATAACTGCATGTATAAGTGAGTGGATGTGAGTGTACACCTAGGAAATAGTGGGTGGTATGTAGTATCTGGCATTGTTGTGTGTATGGTTTCAAAAATAGTAGTCTGTATTTTAGAGTGCGTGTATCAAAGTTTATATTATGCCATCAGTATGTGCATCAGATTATCAGGTGGATGATGTCATCAGTGATGTCATCAGTGATGTCATTTGAGATGTCATCAGTGCTGTCATCAGTGATGTCACTAAGCATGTAATGAGTGATGTAATATGTGACGTCATCACCAGTGCATTGCAGGCGTGCAAGTTATAGTTAGCTCAACTAAGTATAACGGGCAAATTTCTCTGGATTTATCAAATGTCCAACTAACTATAACGTCCCTCAGTGAATTTCTAAGGTTTTTTAAATGCTAATTCCTAACTATAACGTCTGTAAAACCTATGTTTTTTTCAGTGTATTTCAAAGGTATTTTAAATGTTAATTCATATTTTAATATTTATAATACCTATATTTTTTCTATTTTTTTACAAAAATATGTTTGAACTCTATTATCCTTTTTTTTTATTTGAAAAATATGTAATGTTTTATATCTTCAAAAAAAAGTATGTATATCGTTTTCTTTTAGAAAACTGAACTCCCGTACCGGTAGTGTACCTAGCTCCATCAGCACGCGAATCCTATCCGCCATATTGCTAAACTCGTAAAGGATGCGCATTTTGTATCTGACGGGTTTGTGGCACCACGTCCCGTGAAACATCATATATGCATGTGGTCGCGCCAGCTGCTACTTTGGTATGCGATGGGTGCGCAGTACCAAGCCGCGCCTTACGTCATGTATGTATGGGGTCACGCCTGCTGCGCGTTGTGTATGTGATGAGTGCACGCTGCCAGGCCCTGTGTTACGTCATAGACGCATGGTGTCGTGCCGGGAACGCCATTCCCTCATTTTTTTTCGTCTCAAAAGTATATCTAAATAAGTTGAAAGTGTATAAGAGAACAAGCGATAATCAAAATATTTTAAACATTAATATATTTCTAACTGTATTAAACTTATCTTATGGTAAATATATTTTCTCAAAATCGCGTCAGGTGCGGCCTCCTTGCATGCTCGGTGCGCGATTGCCATGTGACCTTAAAGAAAAGCATTTTATTGGTTCATAACATTTCCCATTGTAACAGTTGGATGAACCCCACCCATTTTAGTCATTCTCTCTACAGCATTTGATGACAGACTCTCTGAGAAGTTGGCCTGATATATGCTGTCCACTAGTTATAGTGGGCACCTTGTATCAGTCCAAACAACCCCTTATTGGTTATAGGTTAAAGACAACCTTTATTGAAAGCTATCCTAGTGGTAGCTATGGAGAGCAGCCTTCAGGCTAAGTCTTGAAGGAATGTAAAGCAGCTTGTTTTACCAGTCTATAATCTCTTGAGTTCCTAAATGAAAGATGTCCACACCAGGTATATATATATATATAAAATATATGTATTTATTACTAAACACACCCTCCTAGTCTCTTTATGAGACTAGAGGTCAAAACAGATAAGTTACACTTCAATAATCACAGTAAAATAGCACAAATACACGTCAGGCTTAGGGGCGAGTCAAACCATATACTAAAATAGTGGTATAAGAACCACGACTTAACTAGATACAAGGCCTAGAGCATGTAGAATCGCTGGGACTCCAATTAACCACCCAAGGTAGTGACACAGGGGACCCACGGGGCCGTGTGCAGTGTGTGAACACAGCCACGAGCTCCTGTTAGCTTCTATGGGGAAAGTCACGGTTAGATTATTAAAGATTAGGGACACTTAGAAATGATTCAGGACCAAACCCTTTTGGTTTTAGGAAGTTCTAGGGCTAACACCCATGGAAGCACCAGAGTACTTGTGTTACCTCACCCAAGAAAGCCTGGTGCATAGGTGTCTTTTGGTGTCGGGTCGCATCGTCGATTTCAATGGGAGCTGATGAAGAAGTGCTGCTGCCGTGAAAGTGCAAAGTGTCCGAAGAGATCCAAGCCTGGTTCGAAGATGAGAAGAACCTGAAAGCAGAGGGGACAGAGTCTGGGTCACTAGCCAGTGACCAGGAAGGCAATGGACAGATGTCCATCGATGTCGGGTGATTTCAGGTGAAAGAGGTGAAGCTTGACTCTTCAGCCACGAGGACCAGGAGGTGTCGAGGATGACCAGGAGCTGGATTCAAGCTGACTCACAAAGTATGTCGAGTGCTGCAGCATCAGTGCCCGGATTGGACACAACAAGCCTTGGCAACAGCAACACACGCAGGAACAAGAAAGATGCTTTGGTGCAGACCAGCAAGGTCTGTGGGACTCACCACTTGGTAGGGAGTTGGGGTACATCTGGAGCAACCAGGGAAGCACAAGGAAATTCAAAGTTACCCCCTCAGGGACCCACCAGTCAACGGACCATGGATCGCAAAGGGACCTCGAGACAAAACACAAAATGGTGGCCCACGGGTCACTAGGAATGACCAGGCTGACAATCTGTGGTGGATTCAGTGATCGAGGTGGGGGCTACAAGTCAGCCCAAGCACGACCTCAAGAGATGTCGAGAAGTCAATGCACTTGCAGAAATGCACGTGACCAGGAGTTCCGGTTTCATGCTACTCACAAGGGCTGGCGGTCTCAGCTTTGCTGGGGACTTGGGTCGGCCTCTGAGATGTCTGGAAATCCTCTTCCTGGGCTGCAAATACTTTGGAGTCCGGCGAGAGCTTCGGAAATGCAGACTTGCAAATTGCTTTGTTGGTGCCTGCCAAGCAGGGACGTCACTCCTTGACCCCAAGGGAGATTTCTTCAGTCCTCTGGACTTGAGCAGAGCATCGAAGGTCCAGGATTCAGCTTCAGAGTTTCCTCCACGGTAATCTAAATTTCTGGTTACAGAGGTTCCTTACTTATACCTAAGGAAGGGGTTGGTCTAGCTCTGGGGACCCACCTATGGGAGGGTTTGGAAAGAGGGGTGGCTACACCCATTTCCTTTGTCCAGTTTCATGCCAGAGCAGGGGCTGGAAGCCCTTGAACCAGTCTGACCTGGACTATGCATAGGGACACCAAATGTGCCCCCAGTGCAGGACTTCAAAGAACTCGGAAAGTGCTCCCACCCAGCCCCAATACACATAATCCTGTCTGGGAGGTGGTTATACCTTCCTGTGACAGGAAACCTATTGTCCAGGCCTCCCCTGCCAGAGTTTTGGTAAGCAGTAGGAGGCCAGACTTGTGTCTGTGGCTGCAGCATCCATTTTGTGATGCCAGGGCTCTATTGAGTTTCTACCGGGTATACCAGTGCTGCCATGTCTCTCCCTCTAGAAGGGTGGGATCATACACACACACCAGTTACTGGTATGGGAGTATCATTCCAAGGTGTTCGACACCAAACACGACGTGTTTCCGTGCAGTCAGTCCAAAGTTAGCATTTACCGTTTGGTTATAATGCACTTAAGAGTATATGGTCAGGCTGCACTACTAACAACCCCGGAGAAGAGATTCTATATCTCAGTAAGGGGTGCATGCTCCACCTTACTCAGGCTGCAGTATCAGACCTGTGGTGTCATTTTGGGTGAATTTCCAGGGGTGGCATAATACATGCTTCAGCCCCTGGTAGGCCTCTGGTGTACCTATGCCCTGGGTACATAGTATACCATATACTAGGGACTTATAAGGGCACTCCAGATCCAATCTGAACTGTACCTAAAGTACATGCAATCAATTTAGAGAGGAAGCAGCTAGGTTGGGGCCCTGAATAGTAGGGTCCCAGCGAGACTAAAGTCGAAAAACAGTGTAACACCAGCAAAAAGTGGGGGTAAACATGTGAAGCAGATCCTACTCTCCTACACAACCTCCCCAATGCAGGGACATTAAACTAACCTTGATCAGTTGAGTCTTCATGTTCTAAGTGGAAATATCTGGAGAGTCCATCTGCATTGGCATGGTTACTCCCAGGTCTATGTTCCACTGTATAGTCCATCCCCTGTAGGGAAATGGACCACCTGAGAAGTTTGGGGTTTTCACCCTTCATCTGTTTTAGCCATAAGAGGGTCTTACGGTCTGGGTGAACAATGAAGTGAGTACCAAATAAGTATGGCCTCAACTTCTTCAGAGCCCAAACCACAGCAAAGGCCTCCCTCTTAATGGCTTACCAACATTTCTCTCTGGGAGTCAACCTTCTGATTATGGAAGCTACTGGTTGATCCTGACCTTCATCATTCAACTGTGACAGTACAGCCCCTACCCCCAACTCAGATGCATATGTTTGGACAATGAACTTTTTGGAGTAGTCAGGACTTTGCAGAATGGGAGCAGTGCACATGGCCTGCTTCAGGTCATCAAATGCCTTTTGACAGCTAGCTGTCCACTGAACTTTTTTGGGCATTTTATTAGAGTTTAAGTCAATCAGAGGTGTCACTATTGATCCATACCCCTTGACAACTCTTCTATAGTACCCTGTCAGGCCTAAGAAGGCTCTCACCTGAGTCTGGGTAGTGAGAGCAGCCCAGTCCATTATGGTCTGGATTTTGCTCTGCAGTGGTTGAACCTGGCCTCCACCTACAAGGTGGCCCAGGTACACAACCTGACTCTGCCCTATCTGGCACTTAGTAGCCTTGATAATTAGGCCTGCTTTTTGCAGGGCCTCCAAAACATTCCTCAGGTGGACCAGGTGATCCTCCCAGGTGGAGCTAAAGACAGCAATATCATCTAGATATGCTGCACTATAGTCTTCCAGGCCTGTAAGGACTTGATTCACCAACCTTTGGAAAGTGGCAGGTGCATTCTTCAAGCCAAAGGGCATTACCACAAATTGATAGTGCCCACTAGGGGTAGAAAATGCTGACTTTGGCTTTGCATCATCAGCTAGTCTGATCTGCCAGTAGCCAGCTGTCAGGTCAAATGTGCTTAGAAACTTGGCTGAGGCCAAAGTATCTATTAGCTCATCTGCCCTGGGGATGGGATGGGCATCAGTCCTAGTGATTGCATTGAGACCCCTGTAATCCACACAAAACCTCATCTCTCCCTTGCCATCTGTGGTGTGAGGTTTAGGTACCAGAACTACTGGAATAGTCCAAGGGCTATCCGAGGGCTCAATGACTCCCAAATCTAACATGTTTTGGACTTCTGTCCTTATACAGTCCCTGACATGGTCAGGTTGCCTGTAGATCTTATTATCCACAGGCAGACTGTCCCCAGTGTCCACTTCATAAGTGCACCAGGTGGTCTGACTTGGAGTCAGAGAAAACATATGTCTGAACTGAGAAGTTTTCTGCAGTCAGTTTGCTGCTGGGCAGTGAGGCTGCCTGCCAAGGCTACACCATCAACTGACCCATCATCAGGGTTCTGAGAAAGCAGGTCAGGGAGTGGGTCACTGTCTTCCTCCTGTCCTGCATCAGTAGCCATGAGCAAGCCCATGTCTGCCCTGTCAACATATGGTTTTAGTCTGTTGACATGAAGTACCCTGTGGGGACTCCTAGGGGTTCCAAGGACTACCAAGTAGGTGTCCTCCCCTTTTTGTTTAACAATTGTATGGGGGCCACGCCATTTGTCCTGGAGGGCTGCTGCTGCCACAGGCTCCAACACCCAAACTTTCTGTCCTGGCTGGTAGACAGTCACTACAGCCTTTTGTTCATGGCAGTCTTTTTGCAATTCCTGGCTAGCCTGAAGGTTTTTGGTTGCCTTTTTCATATACTCAGCCATCCTGGAGCGAAGACCAAGTACATAGTCCACTATGTCCTGTTTGGGGGTCTTGAGAGGTAACTCCCATCCTTCCTTAACCAGACACAATGGGCCCCTGACAGGGTGACCAAACAAAAGTTCAAAAGGGCTGCAGCCAACCCCCTTTTGAGGCACCTCCCTGTATGCAAATAAAAGGCAGGGCAAGAGTATGTCCCGTCTTCGCCTAAGCTTTTCTGGGAGCCCTTTAATCATGCCCTTTAAGGTTTTGTTGAACCTTTCAACTAAACCATTGCATTGTGGGTGATAGGGTGTGCTGAACTTGTAGTTCACTCCACACTCCTTCCACATAGCAGTCAAGTAACTAGACATGACGTTTGCACCCCTGTCCGATAGTACCTCCTTAGGAAAGCCTACTCTTGAGAATAGACCCAAGAGAGCTCTTGCCACCACAGGTGCTGTAGTGGTCCTTAGGGGAATTGCTTCTGGGTACCTGGTGGCATGGTCCACCACCACCAGTATAAACCTGTGCCCAAATGCTGTCTGAGCATCCATGGGACCAACAATGCCAATCCCAACCCTCTCAAAGGGAACCCCCACCACAGGTAGTTGTATCATGGGGGCCTTTGTGGTTCTACCTGCCTTGCCACTGGCTTGGCAGGTCACACAGGAGCAACAAACTCCTTAGTGTCTTCAGATATGTGGGACCAGTGAAAGTGAGGGACAATTCTGTCCCAAGTCTTGTTCTGGCCCAGGTGTCCTGCTAGGGGAATATCATGGGCTAGTGTCAATAGGAAGCCCCTAAACTTCAGAGGTATAACCAACCTCCTGGATGCACCAGACTTGGGGTCTCTACTCTTTGAGTAAAGGAGTTCATCATCCCAATAAACTTTATGGGTGCCACTAGCATTGCCAGCAGCCTCATCAGCAGCTTGCCTTCTGAAGGGTTCAAGAGAGGGGCAGGTTGTCTGCTCCTGGCTCAGATCAGACCTGCAAGGGCCTCCTGCCCCCAAGAACTCAACCTGGTCAGGTTCAAGCTCCTATGGGACAGTTCCTTCTTCAGGCTCAAGATCATCTCCCTGAGGAGACTGATCTGCATTCTGAGTCAGGTGGGAAGGCACTGCCTTAACCCTACCGCTCCTCTTCTTGGGAGGCACCTGGTCCATTATTCCAGAATCCAGGGCCTGCTCAGTTTTAGACATGTTTGTCTGTGACCTAGTCACAGCAAAGGCATGAGCAGGGATCCCTAACATTTCTGCATGTGTCCTGAGCTCCACTTCAGCCCCAGCTGAAGTCTCTAGATCATTGCCAAGCAAGCACTGTACTGGTAGGTCTGTACTTACCACAACCTTCTTAAGGCCATTTACCCCTCCCCAGGAGAAGTTAACAACTGCCAGAGAATGGTCTGATCTGACGTTGCTAGCATTGGTCAGTTGGTACATTTCACCAAGTATAATCTGCCCAGGATCCACAAGATCTTTTGTCACCATTGTGACACTTGCTCCTGTGTCCCTGAATGCCAAAGCCTCTTTTCCATTTATCAAAGGTTGTTGTCTGTATTTGCCCAGACTACTGGGACTCACAAAGGGGGACATATCCATGCCCCCATCACAGACTAGAACGGCCTGAGATGGAACTCTGACTAGGCCAGAGTCCATCTCAGAACCCAGGGGCAACCCTACCACACCCTTATTCTGAACATTGCCACCACCTATTGTAGGTGTACTAGGGGGAACAGTTGCCTTAGGGGCAATGGTGGCTGGAGTAGATTCTTTGGACTTTGTGCAATCACTGATCCAATGAGTTTTCTGTTTACACATTTTGCACCATGGTTTCTTTTGACCTTTTCCCTTGTTAGACTGTGAATCCCCACCTGAAGAAGATTTTTGGGGCCCTTGTGAAGACTTCTGGTTTTTACCTTTCTCCCCACCCTTGTCAGAGTTTTTAGGATCTTGCTTCTTGGGCTCACCACCTTGGTTCTGTACCTTCTGCCTCACCCTGGTTCTGACCCACTTGTCTGCCCTCTTTCCCAATTCTTGGGGAGAGGTCAGATCTGAGTCTACCAGCTACTGGTGCAACAGCTGATTCTGACAATTATTAAGGATCTGCTCCCTCATAATTAAATTGTAAAAACCTTGATAGTCATGCACTTTACTGCCAACTAACCAACCTTCCAGAGCCTTAGTAGCACAATCTACAAAGTCTACCCAGTCCTGAGTCTGCCTTTTGGGTATCCCTGCACTTTAACCTGTATTGTTCAGTGGTTAGGCCAAACCCATCAATTAAGGCACTCTGCAGACTGTTGTAATCATCTGTCTCCTCCTCTCTAACAGTGAGGAGCTTATCTCTACGTTTGTCTGCAAAGGAGAGCCATAAGATTGCTGTCCACTGCTCCTGGGGGACCCTTTGTACTTTACAGGCCCTTTCCAATGCAGTTATCCATTTGTGGATGTCATCCCCACTCTGGTAGGGACAATCTTAGTCAGGTTTCTATGGTCATAAGACCTCTCCCTATCTCTAGGGATGTTGCTGCCACCATGGGACTCTAGTCACACCTTTTTTCTAGCTCTGTAGAGCTCTAGGGCCTCCCTATCTAGGGCTGCCTGCTTTCTTCTGATTTCAAGCTGAGCTTCCTCATACTTAAGCAGTCTCTCCCTTCTCTCCTGAGAGGTTTCCCTCCTATGAGAGGAGAGTGAGGTCCCTATAGATGAACCAGAATGGTTAGACTCCACAGAGGGAGATCTTGATCTCCTAGGCCCACCACCAACCCTCCCAGGAGGGACAAAGAGGGGTCCATTTTGGTCCTCTCCATCACTTTCTAGGGGAATTGGATTTCCCAGGTCCAGATCATTGTTATCTGCCTGGCCAGCCTCAGAGGTCAGGTCATGGGGAGTTACAACCCTAGGCCTTTCCTCAGGTGCTGTCCCACCCACTCTGCCTAACCCTTCAGATCCTAAAGATCTGCTAAGGTCATCCAGCCTGAGTACCTCTATGAGATGCTGTGTGGTTGGACTTTTGCCTGTCTTCAGTTTCCTAGCAGTACCTAACGCTCTCAGTTCCATGAATGGGAGGCTATCATACTCTGAATCTTGGAGCCCATTGGCTTCTGGCAAGGACCTACTGGTTCCTGACCTTGAAGACATTACTAGTGTGGTGTGGTGTATTGCCCTACCTACTCTAGTGTGGCCTACTAAACTCTCTTGAGTTGTAGAAAGGGTGTGCTAACCCTTAACAGACAACCCTGAGTTCAGTCACACTTACTGTATTCTAAAGCTTGTATTATATGTACCTAGGGTACCTTTAGTGGTTTTAAGTTAGTCACTCAATTGAGATTATCTGGTAAAACAATAGCAAGCTGGAATCCCACACGCTGCACACCAATGTGAGAAGTTGGCCTGATATATGCTGTCCACTAGTTATAGTGGGCACCTTGTATCATTCCAAACAACCCCTTATTGGTTATATGTTAAAGCCAACCTTTATTGAAAGCTGTCCTAGTGGTAACTATGAAGAGCAGCATTCAGGCTAACTCTTGAAGGAATGTAAAGCAGCTTGATTTACCAGTCCATAATCTCTTGAGTTCCTAAATGAAAGATGTCCACACCGGTATATATATAAAATATATGTATTTATTACTAATCACACCCTCCTAGTCTCTTTATGAGACTAGAGGTCAAAACACATAAGTTATACTTCAATAATCACAGTAAAATAGCACAAATACACGTCAGGCCCTAGGGGTGAGCCAAACCATATACTAAAATAGTGGTATAAGAACCACGTCATAAATAGACACAAGGCCTAGAGCCTGTAGAATCGCTGGGACCCCAAGGAACCACCCAAGGTAGTAACACAGGGGACCCATGGGGGTCGTGTGCAGTGTGTGAACACAGCCGCGAGCTCGCGTTAGCTTCTATGGGGAAAGTCGCAGTTAGGTTTTTAAAGATTAGGGACACTTAGAAATGAGTCAGGACCAAACCCTTTCGGACTTAGGAAGTTCTAGGGCTAACACCTTCGGGAGCACCGGAGTACTCGTGTTACCTCACCCAGGGAAGCCGGGTGCATAGGTGTCTTTTGGTGTCGGGTCGCGTTGTTGATTTCAATGGGAGCTGGCAAAGAAGTGTTGCTGCCGTGAAGATGCGAAGTGTCCGAAGAGATCCAAGCCTGGATCGAAGATGAGACAAACCTGAAAGCAGAGGGGACAGAGTCTGGGTCACTAGCCAGTGACCAGGAAGGCGATGGACAGATGCCCACCGATGTCGGGTGATTTCAGGTGAAAGAGGTGAAGCTTGCCTCTTCAGCCACGAGGACCAGGAGGCGTCGAGGACAACCAGGAGCTGGGTTCGAGCTGCCCCACAAAGGATGTCGAGTGCTGCAGCGTCGGTGCCTGGATTTGACACAATAAGCCTTGGCAACAGCAACCCATGCAGAAGCGAGAAAGATGCTTCGGTGCAGACCAGCAAGGTCTGTGTGACTCACCACTTGGTAGTGAGTCGGGGCACATCTGGAACAACCAGGGAAGCCCAAGGAAATTCAAAGTTACCCCCTCAGGGACCCACCAGTCAACAGACCAGGGATCGCGAAGGGACCTCAAAACGAAACACAAAATGGCAGCCCATGGGTCACTCGGAATGACAAGGCCAACAATCTTTGGTGCATTTAGTGCTTAAGGTGGGGGCTACAAGTCAGCCCAAGCATGACTTCAAGAGATGGCGAGAAGTCAATGCACTTGCAGAAATGCACCGTGACCAGGAGTTCCGGTTCCACGCTACTCACGAGGGCTGCGGGTCTCAGCTTTGCTGGGGACTCGGTCGGCCTCTGCCGTGTCTGGAAATCCTCTTCCTGGGCTGCAAATACTTCGGAGTCCGGCGGGATCTTCGGAAATGCAGACTGGCAAATTGCTTCATCGGTGCCTGCCAAGCAGGGGAGTCACTCCTTGACCCCAAGGCAGATTTCTTCAGTCCTCTGGTCTTGAGCAGAGCATTGAAGGTCCAGGATTTGGCTTCAGAGTTTCGGCCAGGGTAATCTAAAGTTCTGGTTACAGAGGTTCCTTACTTATACCGAAGGAAGGGGTTGGACTAGCTCTGGGGACCCACCTATGGGAGGGTTTGGAAAGAGGGGTGGCTACACCCATTTCCTTTGTCCAGTATCATGCCAGAGCAGGGGCTGGAAGACCCTGAAACGGTCTGAGCTGGACTATGTACAGGGACACCAAATATGCCCCCAGTGCAGGACTTCAAAGCACTCAGAGACTGCTCCCACCCAGCCCCAATACACATAATCCTGTCTGGGAGGTGGTTACACCTCCTTATGACAGGAAACCTATTGTCCAGGCCTCCCCTGCCGGAGTTTCAGTCAACAGTAGGAGGCCAGCCTTGTGTCTGTGGCTGCAGCATCCATTTTGTGATGCCAGGACTCTATTAAGTTTCTACTGGGTATACCAGTGCTGCCATGTCTCTCCCTCTAGAAGGGTGGGATCATACTCCCACACCAGTTACTGGTGGGGGTATGATTCCAAGGTGTTTGACACCAAACACGACATGTTTCCATTCAGCCAGTCCAAAGTTAGCATTTACCGTTTGGTTATAATGCACTTAAGAGTATATGGTCAGGCTGCACTACTGACAACCCCGGAGAAGAGATTTTGAAGGCTGCAGAGGGGCTCAGCTCATTCCTGGGCACCCCCTCACATATAACCAAGCACCCTGCCTTCAGGATTGATAAGGCCTGCCATAGGGGTGACTGATAGGTTTGTATGTGCAGTATATGGTGAGATATAGTGAACCTATATCTCAGTATGGGGTGCATGCTCCACCTTACTCAGGCTGCAGTATCAGACCTGTGGTGTCATTTTGGGTGACTTTCCAGGGGTGGCATAATACATGCTTCAGCCCGTGGTAGGCCTCTGTGGGATCTATACCCTGGGTACATAGTATACCATATACTAGGGACTTATAAGGGCACTTCAGATCCAATCTGAACTGTACCTAAAGTACATGCAATCAATTTAGAGAGAAAGCAGCTAGGCTGGGGCCCTGAATAGCAGGGTCCCAGCCAGACTAAAGTCGAAAAACAGTGAAACACCAGCAAAAAGTGGGGGTAAACATGTGAAGCAGATCCTACTCTCCTACAGACTCCTTTTCTGCTTACAGAGCTTTTTTGAAAACTTTTTGGTATATACACATATCTGACACTACACACGACATGCAACCATCATCTTCATCAGTATTGATGCTCTGTAAAGTAGCCTTCCACTTGTGATAGCCATGCATCTAAAAGCTACATAACAGAACTTTTGCCCACTGCCAGAGGTAACATGGTTGCATACGCTGTCCACAGCACAATGTAATGTGGTACGCCCAGGGGCAGTATCATGCATAGATAATGAACACACGGACACAGATAGATAGTGGAAGTGGGTACGGGCACGTGTGCTCGACTCCTTTTTATTACCAGGGTCACATATCCAGTGACGTCTGAGGGCTGGTGAGTGTAAACCAGCCCCCGGGAAATGGTTACTGCTAGCATCAACTACAACAGTAATCATTGGATCACACACAGAGATTCAATAATAAAAGGGTCAATAGTTTGTGCTGCAGTTAGGTAGGGACACAAGATGTTAATACAGAAAAGATTCTATCGTACAAGAACCATAACTTGTGGTATACTGAGATACAGGCAGTAGATCTGAAATAATACACAAAAAGATTGTAGAAGGGTCCATCAGGTCTAGTGCACTCAGAAAGCCACATCAAAAGCATTCAGCATGTGCACAGCCAGCGATGATGCGTGCTGCGGGTGGGCTGTACTAGGAGCAATGTCTGTTGCCTACAACACTACATCATCTGTAATAGCGACTTGATCTGAATTGTGAACACTGCTGTCTGCAGTGTAGGCCAGAGAGCGGTCGGCAGGGGCCCACAGCCACGTAGCGTTGACTTGAGCTGTCCTGTTTGCCATACGCGAAGCAACAAAAACCGTGTGCGGACCCTGTGATGATGCGTATGCGTGGTGCGGACAGAGCGCACTGGAGCAATGTCTTTTGCCTACAGGACTGTGTCATCTACAATAGTGACTCCAACTGAAATGTAAACACTGCTGTCTGCAGTGTAGGCCAGAGAGCGGTCAGCAAGGGCCCATAGCCATGTGGCGTTGACTTGAGCTGCCCAGTTTGTCATTCGCGAAGCAAGAAAAACCGTGTTCGGACCCTGCGATGATGCGTATGCGTGGTGCAGACAGTGTGCACTGGAGCAATGTCTTTTGCCTACAGGACTGCGTCATCTACAATAGCGACTCAATCTGAATTGTGAACACTGCTGTCTGCAGTGTAAATTGAAGGCAGTAGTGAGCACAGTCTTCCATGAATACTTTTTCTCACTTCCTCTTCACAAAATACAACATAAATTACACAAAACTCTGCAATAGATAAATCAAAACAATTCGAATTGCGATCTCTGCTGTCCACTGTGTACACTGTTATTCAGTGTTCTTTACCACTACCAAGACTAGACCTATAAGTCATCTTAAAAAACTTCTTCCAGCAAGTATACTAAAAGGCTATTGTTTATATTTCAATAGACGTTGTAGTTAGTTGCCTACTGGATTCTGTAATTAAACAATCACCACTTGATCTGAATTGTAAGCCCTGCTGACCGCAGTGTAGACAAGAGGCAGTGGTCATTAACGCCTCACAGCCACGTGCCGTTGGATTCGGAAGCACGGAGTTGGTTGCACCTGATCGGAGAGGGTACACACAAATCATCACAAACTTTAACTTCTGACATCCTCAATCACAGAATCAAGACCCCGTTTCACTGTTCGGATCTGCTGTACCACGGTGTACTCCACCAACTGCAGTCACCGAGCCCAATAATCATGTGCAGCAGTTTGCTACGGAAGCACAGAGTCTGATGCACATCAACGGAGGGAGTTCTATCAAAAAGAAGCAGCGGGTAATATCGTACATCGTCCATTTTGGGATCAAGACACCGTTCCACTGTTGGGACGTAGAGTTGGTTGCACCTGTTCGAAGGGAGTACCTTCATCTCCACTCTCAGAGGCAGTTCTAACATCGTACATTGTGGGATCAAAACCCCTTTTCACTGTTTGGACCTGCTGTACCGCAGTGTACTACAGCGACTGCAGTCAGCCAAGCCCAATGATCATGTGCAGCAATTAGCTACGGAAGCACAGAGTCTGATGCACGTCAACGGAGGGACTTCTGTGAAAACCAACAAGCAGCAGGTAATATCGGACATTTTCCATTCTGGTATCAAAACACCATTCCACTGATGGGACCTAGAGTTGGTTACACCTAGTCGAAGGGAGTACCTTCATCTGCACTCTCAGAAGCAGTTCTAACATCATCTATTCTGGGATCAAGACCCCGTTCCACTGTTTGGACCTGCTGTACTGCGGTGTACTCCAGCGACTGCAGTCAGCCAAGCCCAATGATCATGTGCAGCACTTAGCTACGGAAGCACAGAGTCTGACGCACCTCAACGGAGGGAGTTCTGTGAAAACCAAGCAGCAGGTAATATCGGACATCGTCCATTCTGGGATCAAGACACCGTTCCACTGTTGGGACCTAGAGTTGCTTGCACCTGGTCGAAGGGAGTACCTTCATCTCCACTCTCAGATGTAGTTCTAACATTGTCCATTGTGGGATCAAGACACTGTTCCACTGTTGGGACCTACAGTTAGTTACAGCTGGTCAAAAGGAGTACCTTCATCTGCACTCTCAGATGCAGTTCTAACATCGTCAATTGTGGGATCAAGACACCGTTCCACTGTTGGTACCTGTTGGACTACAGTGTTAGTAGTATACAGAGCACTCCACGGTGCTGGGTCTCACGCTGGGCGCTGTCTGCCTGTGTCGCGGTAGCCAGCGTTGATCTCAGGAGCCTTCCCTGCTCTCAGACTGTTGGACTTGGCCCTTTTTGCAGGGTCATCCCTGAACTTTTTGCCTTCCCCCTGTATTTTTTCTGACCTGCTGTTGGCTGTTTTATGACTCTGGGCACTTTACCACTGCTGATCAGTGCTAAAGTGCATATGCTCTCCCTATTGTAAATTGTTGTATGAATTGGTGATTCCATAATTGACTGATTTGGTTTACTTGTCAGACCCTAGAACAGTGCACTGAGTGTGCCCAGGGCGTGTAAATCCAAATGCTGCTAGTGGGCTTACAGCACTGGTTGTGCCACCCACGGAAGCAGCCTTGTAAAATGTGTCTAAGGCCTGCCATTGCAGAGCCTGTGTGCAGTCTGGTACTGTCATGCTGACTGGGCAAGTGCACCCACTTGTCAGTCCCTAAACCTTCCCTTTTCTTCATATCAGACACCCCTATGGTAGGCCAAAGGGCAGGGTGCATTGTAAGTATAAGGTAGGACATGCCCTGGTGTGTGTGACATGTCCTAATAGTGAATTACAGCCATTTTCGTTTTTTACTATTGCAAGGCTACCAGTTCTCCATAGGCCAGAATGGGCAGTTAGATTATTACATCTTATAATCCTAACTGACTCAGGGAACATGGTATAAATTCGAGTTTAGTATGCCTGAACTCAGAATGATAAAATGCATTTTTTAGTGAAGTTGTTTTTAACATTCTGTGTTTGAAAATACCACTTTTAGAAAGTAGGTATTTTCTTGTCTAACTTTCCAAGCCTGCCTCTGCTAGGTTGTGTATTCCTTGTCTGGAGTTTGAGTGACATGGCTGGGGGATTCCAGGAGACAGGGTGAGTCCGCCCAGTGGTGAATAGAGAGATCTGCATCTAGATGGGAGGGTGGAGTTGCACCTGGGACCTGAATAGGACAGTGCCTGCCCCCACAGTGCTGGCTCTACCCCCTGTGGTGCGTCTGATGTCTCTGCCCTGCACTGTGAAAGGAGAGAAGGAATCATGTCAACAAAGTGCTCCAGGGCTGTGCTTTCCCTCCACAATGTTGGCTCCACCTCCTGTGGGGCATCTGATGTTTCTGCCCTGCGCTGTGAAAGGAAAGAAGGAGTCTGGTAAACAGAGTGCTAAGGAACTGGTTTGGACCAGGCAAAAGCCCCTCTTCCCTCAGAGAACAAAGGATTTTGGGGTATAAGTAGTGGGACCCTGATCCCAAGAATTTAGATCACTTTTGGAACAAGAATAAACCTTTACTGAGGAGGGGAACCTGAAGAAACTGAGGAGAGACCATCCCTAGGCTGAAGTGCTGCTTGGGGGATTGACCTGCAGTGGTTTGCCTGACTGCCAAAGGAAGGAGAAGAGACTTTGTGTGCTTATTTCAACTTGTAAGGATCTCCAAGGGCTTGGAACAGAGCTTGCCTCCTGCTGAAGTCTCAGGGACAACAGACTTCAACCCCCAGCTCCCCAGAGTTCTTTGGAAGTGCCTGCTGCTGTTTTGGGCCTTCCGAGGGACTGCGTGTCGCAAGGAGCTTGAAGCGCAACTCAACGAAGCTGAAACGTGTCGCCATCGCTGCTGCTGCCGTCGCACTTCTGAACAAGGGTGTTGATGCTGGAGTTGTCGCACTGCACCGCATCGAGAGAAGGGTCTCGCAACGAGGAAGAAGCGTGTCGCCATCGCTGTTGCTGCCGTCGCACTTCTGTCGCATCGAGGAAAGTGCCTCACATCCCAAGAGAAGCGCGCCGCCGTCAGAGCTGCTGCGGTCGCATTTATGAACAAGGATATCACCGCTGTAGTTGTTGCATTGTGCGGAAGCTTCACGCAAACGGGGAGAAGAGTGTCACAGCTGAAGCTGTTGCCATCGCACTTCTGAACAAGGGTGTCGCCGCTGCAGTCCACGCATCGAACCGAGAACTTCTTGCATCCCCGGAGAAGCGTGCCGCATTTGGAAGATGTTCACGTCTTTATTTCTTTGCACCAGAACTTTGCTGCGTTTCCATCGCTGCGACATTGCTTGTTGTGGAAGCGCAACGCATCGTAAGTTGCATTGATGCAAAGTGTCGCATCCTAAGAACTGAACTGAACTAAGCTAAAACTACAATCTTAAAGTAATAGTATTGTGTATTTTTGTCGTTTATGGTCTTGTGGTAAATCTATGTAAAGTATACTTATTTTTGATATAAAACCTGTGTGGTGTCCATTTGTAGTGTTGTCACTGGATTACTGCATGTGGTCACAAATGCTTTACACACTGCCTCTGAGATAAACCTGTCTGCTCGTGCCAAGCTACCAAGGGGGTGAGCAGGGGTTATTTTAGGAGTGTACCCCCTTACCCTGACTAGAGGCGAGGGTCCCTATTTGTCACAAGTACCTACCTGTGCCAACGAGAGACCCCCAAATCTAACACAGACCTTGGCCCAAAAGCTTCTGCTGGCATGTGTTGGGCCCTCTTTCACATATGGCGGTGTCGAAAGGTGATATGTGGGACATATGTGTGTCACAGCGGCCATGGCGGTTTCTGGGCACCAGCAGGCTGAGAGCATTATTCACCTTCGCTCACGGCGTCAGCCTCGTGGCGGTGTAAGCTTCGCAGACCTGACAGATATGTTCGTCATTCCGGAAGAGAACCACACCCAGAGAAACGTGCCTTTTATTCATAACCCTACGCTAACCTTGCGTACGCTGAGCCAGCCCACTACGTTAAAGATTTGGGGGGGAGGGGGCACGTACGCGCTATGTTTTCGTAATCTTCCCTACTGACTTTACTATCATGGTTACGTCCACTGTCCACTTCACTCAATAGACCATCAGTGTATGTTGACATGTACATGTCTGTGCTCTGCATACTCAAGTCTGTCCGGCACATCCCCTCAATACTTTGCATTGTATACTTTTATAATCGAGAATCACTTGCCATCTTAGCACATACTTTGCTCCCATCTCTCCCCGCATTCTGCATTGTGTGGCAGATGTGCTATGTTTGGTTTGTGTACATGGCTAGCCACGGTTCCCACAGTACGTAGTGTTGTTGTGTCTAGGCCTGGGCGATAAATTCCGTTCCGCTTGCGGAATTTACGGAATTTCGGTAATTTCGCGTTCCGCGGAGAACGCGAAATTGCCCAAAATTCTGCTTTCCGCGACTTCGCGAAATTTTTTTTGTTCGCGTTCTCAGAATGCGTGTTCGCGAGATATTTCTCCCCGAGCATGTAAACAGCAACTGTGAACAGGAAAAAAGCATCGCGAACAAGCAATTCCGCGTGTTCGCGGAATTTCTGCATGTTCGCGGAGATTTTTTACCGTTTCGCGGAGATTTGCGTGACGCGATTGCGCAAATTCCGCCCACCCCTAGTTGTGTCTGCTAGGTGTACATGTTGTTTGTCATGTTGTATGTGATTATATAAGGTAGCGCGTTTATTTACGAGCAGTGGTTTCTCCCATTTCCATATCGCTGTCTTAAAGAGGATACCGAAGTTTTTCTCACAGGTGAAAAGTGGGACCACAATGGCAGTCATTCATTACTATTCACAAATGTCCAACTGCATGACGCTTCAAAGCTTACAGCCCCCAATCTTGCTTGCTTTCTTAAAAGCCCACCAACTCCCACAATCAGACCAACATTCACACAACTTTCTAACGGCAGTTATCTGCTTCTTAATAACATAGACTGCTACGCAATGTGAGCTGGCCTACCGTATGTCCTTACTGTTTCAAACTGGATAACTTCCTCTGGCAATCTCTATTCCCCCCCACACAAAGTAACTCCCAAAGTTCAACTTGGCCTTCAATACCTACTTTGAAAACAGATTTTATTAAACGGAGCAAACTGAAAGCGCTTTTGTTTCAAACAGAAGTGCCCCTCACTTCTCCAAAAGTAATTTAGCGACTGCAGATAGCACGAACCTCAAGTAAAATACACTCCCTTTTAAATACGAACCTCCCATTACACTTTGTGAATTGTTACACAATTTTCAACACATCTGACATTTAAGGTCTGCCACACTTTTTTAACACTGTCTCCTACGGCCTTCTCACAGGCTTTCAAACTGTTTTTAGTCTAATACCAGACTTCATTCATTCGATCATCTCTGGAATAACAGCAACAGTGCCCATAATTCTCGGTCTGTTTGCGGCCATCCTACCACTATTTTAGCTTGTTAAAAATGGCTGCGCTCCCTGTGGTAACAAGCATGTCCGACAGAATACGCCTCTACGCGAAGCTACATCAATACCGTGAAAAAATGGAACAACTTTCCAGCTTCCTGCCTCTATCTATTATCGGAGCCAGCTACAACATGACATTTATTTACACATATACAATCTGAGTTTAACCATCTTTTTATTGCAAAACTTGCCCAATCGACTGGCGAATGGATCTATGCCTTGCCAACATCCCAGCAAACGCTCCCGATATCCAGCAGGTAATGGAGCATCTTGAAAACCATGAACTTCATTGTTCAGGCATTGGAGCAATGGCGGATGCAATGCAAAAAGGTATCCTAGCGGAATGGGATTTCTTCGCAGCCACGAAAGATCTCCTGCAACGTGCGACCTTTGACAACATCGCAGATTGCCTGCCAATTCAAATTGCTGCTCCAACATTCGAGGAACATTACTGTCCCTTCGAGGATATGAATTGGATCGCTTTGCTTTTCTCACACGATGGCAACAATCACCTCTTGGAACATTACGCATCTCAAGCCGCTGAGGAACTTCAGGACTGCAATCTCCAAGACTTGTAAGAAATTCACTTTATTCTTGGATTGATTTTTTCCAACTTTTTTTACTTTTCCTATTAAATTTTTTAATACACTTCAATTGAACTATTTTCATATAATAACTTTCTAAGTATGCTTAGGCATTTGAACTGTGTTTTTATTATTGGCCCTTACGTCTCCACACTAACCAGGGATGGATGATATATGACCTATGCAAATACGCTATTTACTTTGCTAAATTAGCCTAAACCCGATATCCATTTTGAAATCACATCTATTCTTTGTACACACGTCTCTCTGCCTGCCTATTATCCACGAAGCCCTTTCACTCAAATTAGCTCATCCTCAGCCTCTGCTCACGAGCTGGCGATCAAGATCCAAAAACACGGCATTGTTTAGGAACTGGTTGGCACAGTGTGGCAATCGTATCCTACCTTTATTTTCATTCTACAATTTACAGTCATTCATGTCTAATAGGTATTGTTTATGTCACATGGAATTGTAACATGTAATGTGGAATTGACTGATGCAGGAGCTTAGGTTTGAATACAGCAGAAGCGGTTGGAGTTTGCCTCAGCTGGATGCCTTAGCTCTTGCACCAGTGGTTCTATGTATGGCACTTAAATAAAGACACTTTTTAGATAACTTGCAGACTCCATCGCTTTATCCCACACAGCCACTTTCTTAAACACACCTGATTTCACCATTTGTCTTCTGTGGCATTGCAACATTCTGCATTATATTCTTCATGAATATTTCTTTATTCCTGCTTGCCAAAACACTCCATTCGAGTCTTCAGACCGGTAGGGGTGAGTAGTTTGCTTCCCACTCCCGCTATAGTTTAAACCCATACTAACACCACTTGCACAGCTATGCTACGGTGGCCAGTATGCTACAGCGCCCAGAGCACATCAGTTTACAGCAATCAGCTTACGGTTTCATCCCGGAGTGTACTGACACCTCACCTCAGCACCATCTCACTCTGGGCAAAGCAGCACTTTCACACCGGTAGGGGTGAATACATCACTTCATACTCCCTTTGTAGCACACCCTAACCACCCCATAGACCTAACAGTGCTCCTACCCTCCTCTTTCCTACTCTTTTCTCCCTTTTTCCCCTTACTCACTTCAACTGAATCTCAAAATGGCTGCCAACACTTCCTAGTTGCAACCGCTCGCACCGCTCACACCCAATAAGCAGCAAGCTCGTGCTCGTAACCCTTCAGCCAATCAGAAAGGAGAATTCCCAAATATTGATATCTGTAAATTTCGATATTTCTCCAAAACTACTGAACGGATTTACACCAAATAAACAAAAGCGCGCTTTCTAGACCAAGACCCTTCTCCCTGCCAAAGTTGGGGTAATTCCGTTCACCTGATCGACCTGTAGCCTTGTCTAAAGTTTCCTATGGAAATTAGCATGGAGAAAACATGTTTTGGGATCCCCTTTTTTTCTCGGCCCCCCCTTGATGAATCACCTCCAAACCTTCAACATAAGAGCTGATATGAACGAAGAACGAAGAATTAGTTTGGAAAATTTCATGAAGATTCATCAAACGACACCAAAGTTAGAAGCAAAACAAAAAATGTTCTTCCTATGGAAACTTGGTTCTAACTATAACTACCTACTGTAGTTGAGCTAACTATAACTCACGCGCTCGCAATGCACTGCTGATGACATCACATATTACATCACTCATAACATGGTCAGTGACATCACTCATGACATCATTGATGACATCTCAAATGACATCACTGATGACATCATCCAGTGAATGTGTTTTATTGTAAACTGTAAATATTTTTCTTATATATCTATGCCAAGGTCTATTGAAGAATGAGTCGATATAAGTGCCTGAATGGATTATTTAGTAGATGCATGACTGACTCTATAAGTCACTGATTGAATGTATGTTACTGAATGCATGGATTAATGACTAAACTGTGTGAATGTCTCTATTAGTCTCTCAGTTGGTGTGTAAGCAGGTGCATAGGTTGGTGAGTAGCTACATCAGTGTCTATATGGGTTATTGATTGTATGAGTATCTGTATGGGTGTCTGAGTGTCTATCTGGGTGGGTGGGGGGTGTCTGGCTCTGTGCATACATGTTTGAATAGCTGTTTCACTGGTTCTATGCATTCAAAACTGTATCTCGGAAGGGCTGTATGGGTAGCTAACTGTGTGCACAGGTGTGTTGATTAGTGAATTGATGTCTCAGTTGTATATATGTGAGCAACTATATATGTTTTTAGACAGTATATTTGAGTGTTGGGGTGTATAATTGACTATACCTGAGAGAGAGTGATTGCAAGAGTGTCTACATACACAAATGAGTACTTGTATTAGTGATTGTATAAGAGAGTAAGTATGTGATAGTATATATATAAATAAGGGAAGTGGTGTGTGTATAAATAAGTCAGGTGGTGTGTATATATCTGCATAGGTGAGTACATGGGTGTGTGATTGATTTTTGGCATGACTGAGTAGATGTGTGAGTAACTCTATTGATCAGTAGCACTGTGTGAATGTATGTCTAGGTATATGAGTGGACATTATACTGATGTAATGATGAGTGACAGCATGTATGAGCGACTGTATCATAACAGCCTGTATGGCACTTATACACTTCTGGCAGCGCTTAGGGGCAGAGGAGTCTCATAAAGTTTCCCAGTGGTGTAAAGCAGAAATTTCCACGAGTGAGCTGTCCTGGGCAAAAGAGGCAAAATCTGTAATAAAGGAAGCGTATGGAATATTAGGTTTGATGCTGGATCCGCAGTTAGGTCACCCCCGAATAGATAAGAAAGAACTAAGGTCATTGGGTTTTGACACGTCATGTATACATGACCGGGAGTATCTCTCACGAAAAATTTCAGTATTACATATGACTTTGGCTTGGGAAAAGGATAAACACTACCCTTATATAGATAGGTTACCAAGTCACTTTTTACGACGTGAGGTGCTAAGAGTGCGAATGGGGATAAACCCCTGTTATATGAATAATGGGGTGAAAAATCTCATGATATATCTTAGGGGGAAATGCACTTGCACTTTGGGGACCCCCTGTGATATTGTACACATTTTATTGGATTGTATGAAATTTTTAGATTTACGAAAGGAGATTCGACACCCAATATTTATAAAATACAGAACAATGAGTAGGACGCAAGCTGTCGAACTTTTAACGGAAATGAGGAATTTAGATATAGCTTGCGCCATGGGGATATTTATGTGTAAGGTCAAAGCGATTCTTAAGGGCTCAGAGTAACCCTTGTATGGGTATGCTAACGTTGTTATGAGATGGCACAACGAAAAGACATCAGTCCTGTAATTGATCTATTGGAAATATCGGATGTAAAGGTACAAACGCATGAATCACCTGGTTTTATTAATTTTAGAATATTTTATAGGATATGTATGATTTTAGCCATGATGAATATGTGATATATTTTATATATGTATTTTAATAGACGAAATAGATATAATGTACACTTTTATGGTTGTAACAAACTAAATAAAGTTAAATTGACTGACTGACTGACTGTATCAGTGTATGTCCTGTTCACAATATATAGATAAGAATCAGTGGATGGGTATCTAGTATCTGGTATTGGTGGGTCTAAGGTTTCAAAAATGGTAGTCTGTATTTTAGAGTAGGTGTATTAAAGGTTATATTAGAGTGTAAAGAGGTGTGTCAGACTATCACGTGGATGATGTCATCAGTGATGTTATCAGTGATGTAATTTGAGATGTCATGAGTGATGTCATGAGTGATGTCACTGACCATATCATGAGTGATGTAATATGTGATGTCATCAGCAGTGCATTGCAAGCGTGCGAGTTATAGTTAGCTCAACTAACTATAACAGGCGAATTTCTCTGGTTTTAAATGAGTCAAATGTTCAACTAACTATAACATCTCTGAAACCTATGGTTTTTTCAGTTAATTTCTAAGGTTTTTTAAATGCTGATTTCTAACTATAATGTCCCTGAAACCTATGTTTTTTTCAGTGAATTTCTAAGGTTTTTTAAATGCAAATTTCTAACTATAACCTCTGTAAAACCTACTCAACTACATAAAATAAACTGCAAAACTACTATGTAATGTAATATATTTCACAAATTGCAGTGAGTTTTTAAATAATACAAAATAATTTAACATTCAGAAAACAATTTTTCTCCCTTTTTTTGCCTTCATCAGTTATACTTAACTTCACTATTCACAGTGTCAGAGTAGTTTCATCATAAACAGCAGGGGAAAAATACAATCAACTAGATTGTTAAAAAAACAAATCCCTAATTCTCACAAATATAATACAAAATCAACACAAATAACACATCCAATACTATTTCCAATCTTCAAATCTTACCTTTACTTCTTAGTTTCTGTTAAAATGTTCCCAATACACCAAATAATGTATAAAAAATTTCACTTTGAAAGCATCCTGTATGAATTCCTTAAAGTATCTTTACACCTTCCCACGAAGCCGAATGGTGTATCTACAATCTTTGTTTCAGAAATATCAAGTATGAGTTGGGTAATTAATAAGGCAATCTTGGTTTCATTTCCAAGTGTGTATCGTTGCAGTGACTCAAACCATTATTACACTTTAAATAAACTGTATAATGTGCACTTGTGATAGTACTTCCAGCATGGAAAACAATAGCAACTGTTGCAAAAGTTCTTCCAGAAATAGATACTTGACTAGCAACAAATGCTTTTATTTTGATTTCCATTTTTCTTCCCTTTGGTCTACAGCGTTGTAGCATTATAATCAAATATTTTCCATATATTTGCAGGCATAATGTAGATAGCATTGTTGATTTACACCGAGAACAGATCATCTTGTGATCTGCTTCTTTTAGTAATTTGGGAAATGGTACAGATTTGCAGTCAGGTATTGTCAAATATAGAAATCGTTCTCTGTCAACTATAGTGCTTGAAGTTAACGAACACTGTTCACATTTATGTTCCCATTTGTAACTGAGTCCAAATAAACTCTCAATCTGAATTCCTTCATCTTCTAGTACTTCAAGCATAACTACCAAAAATTCTTGTGCATCTTGTTGTATATTAGCACTGAACGTTAAAGATCCAGTACATGTATCCAACAGTTGGCGAATACCAGAAGCAGAATGGATCTTACTTCTATCAGTTCTCAATTCTTGAAATAAAATATAAAGTGCCGAACACAATCTTTTTTACTGACTTTCCATAATTTCACCATAAACATCTTCAAGATAAAATATAACGTTTAGAATAACAATAACATAGCAGTTAACACCAGAAGCATTTTCGAATTGGAATCCGACAACATCATCACTTGTTTGTATTTTCTGCTTCTTTACATCTTTTATTTTCTCTTGATTTTGTTTCTGCTTTCCAACCATAGTTGATTCTTCACCATGTTTGCATTTTGAACACACAAGACGTTTCTCATAAATGGGATATTCACCTAAACTTGGAGCATAAAGCCTTCTCAAACGATTATATTCTCTGACACAATTAACATCAGCACTTACCTTGTTCTCATCGAAATCAATTAAATACAAACCAGACAATGTTCTAACTCTGGATATTGCAACATATAACATTCCCTCTTTAAACACAGTTCTTCCTACATTTATCAAAGCATTATCTACACTTAAACCTTGAGATTTATGAATAGTTATTGCATATGCTAAACAGAAGGGAAACTGTTTTCTACGAACATACAAGTCTTTCACAAGCAAAAAATGTACAGCACAACGGGCCATCTGTCTTACCTCTGTAATCTGATCAAATTTAACTTTCAAGAATTAAATTCCATTTCTATTTTGATATTTCACAAAATCAACAACTTTCCCCATTGCTCCATTCACTAAACCTTCTTCTACATTCAGATTACGCCTCAAAATTACCCGACAGTTTAAACATACAGCTAATTTTTTTTCTAAGCCAGCAGTTTTTGATACAGACTTTTCCAAAGAATCCAATTTGGTCTGTAGTTTTTCTGAAAGAAGAATTGTTATTCCTTGATGCTCGATTTTATCAATAGCTTCAATGTGAACTATTTCTTCATTTTCCAATTTCATAAGCTCTCAATTAAATGTAGGCATTAAGCAAACTATAGACTTTTTTTCTTTCATTTTCTTGTACATTATTTCTGCTGGTGTGTTTTCATTTGTAAACAAGTTCTTTAGTAGTCAACTTTGAAAAGCTTCTTTACTATGTTTCCTTAGAACACCAATTCTTACATCTTTTAAAATATTTCCATAATCTTCATCTCTTGCTTGTCGCATATTCTGAGTGAGTTCTTTATATTCAAAATTTAACCACAGATTCACATTTCCAATACTTCCCAGAGATTTCTTCGTGCCTTCCTGTAGAAGAGCTTTAAACACTGGTTCTCCTTTTACAGGTGTTAGTTGTAGCAGATCTCCAAATACAATTAAATGTTTTCCTCCAAAGAGAACATCATAATCTGTTTTTAATACCTGTTGCAACCTTAAGTGTACAAAAGCAAGCATTAAGTTTGAGACCATGCTCACCTCATCAATAATTAATAGTTTCATTTTCTTCATCACTCTTGACACTTCATGAGAAGCTTCTCCAGACAACTTCTGAAATTGTAATTTACTATCATGCTCAACTGGTAATATCAGTAATCTATGCAAAGTAAGTCCTTTAACATTGTATGCAGCTAATCCAGTTGGAGCTGTTACCACAAAACATAAATGTGAACCAGTAGTTTTTTGAAGATAACTGGTCAAAACTTTAATTAAAAAACTTTTACCTGTCGCAGCTTGACCACTGAAGAGGTTTAAAAGATGAACACACACATTCTATTTTTATGCAACAAAACTTGTTCTATCTGTTCTCTCGCTTGTACATACATTTCTTTCTGTTCAACATTTAATTGTTCTTCTAACTTTCCCAATGTAATATTCTCCTTGTGTGCTTGTTGCATTGCAATTTCGACTTCATGCATAGCAATTGCTGCTTCACTTTCCAGTATTGGTTGTCCAAGAGGATCTTGACTACATTGACCACTACTTTGACTATCCTGAGAACTTTCATTAGCTATTTCAGCTGTAATAGCCTTTTCCTGTTCAACTTCATCATTCAACATTTTTAAATATGTAGGGAAAATAGTATATGCAATGCTATCTTTACATGCATTAAAAGAATCTTCATAGCAGTCAAAGTCTCCAAGTAATTCACTTTCGCTACGCCATGGTTTAAAGAGTTGGAGAAGTGCTAAATAGTAAAATTCTCGCTTATCTGGAGTTTCACAGCTGAGTTTCTTGTTCTTTATAAGATTACCCTTTGCATGTTCTACTAAACAACCATGACATCCAACTACTGCATATTTTCCTTCTTTTAAATTCTGTTTAACATTTCTTTTAAAGCTGTAATGTTGAAGTACTTCATACAGACATAGCTGTTCCAGATGTCGACTCCTTTCCGGATAGTATGTGTCCAACATATTAATTTTAAGAATGTCTGTACTTTCTGGTTCATTTGCTGCTAAGTATTCAATTTCTTGTAATGATTTCAACACTCTATTCCGTGAGCAGGCAAGACTTAAACTTCCTCTGAATGATTCCTCGAGACTTTGAATATAAACTTGAAGAGCACAAGCGGTCTGAACATTCATAGGATCCAATTTCTCGGTGGGAAAGCATTTTCAAAGTAAAGCTGTACAATTTTTTGCTAACACATTTCTCTTGGACAATTTCTTCCCACATTTGTTTCATCTCTGTTTTTTCTGATTTTGTTATGTACGATGTAATATAACGGGCAACAGCAATTGTGTTATCTGCAACATACTGGATGTCCATGTTCGTATTCCACATTTTTAAAATGACTGGATTGTAGTCATTGATATACTTTGACACTTCTGTTCTTTTTAAGTTGTAGGTATTCTTTGGAGATTTTTGAGTTATTGTGTGCCTTACAGAAGAAAAAAAAGAATTTACTCTTCCTTTACAAATGACTGGACGTGGAAAACCAAACCGACATTTGGTGTAAAGTTTTCCTTTAGACTTGTATTTTCTTCTGCAGTACTTTCCACAACGGTGACTTTGGAAACGTAAAACTTGCTGTCTCAAGCTTCTATCTCCTTCTTCTCTCGGAATCTCACATGTCACATACTGTTCGATGAAAGACAATACTGTTTCATCAGAATCAGTTTCAAATTTAGGTGCATCCTTGACCCATAGTAGCATATGTATATGAGGTGCACCTCTTGCTTGGTACTCCTTTCTCCAAAAGAAATCGGTAACTTCTCCAAGAGGTGGATTCTTTTTATTGCAGATAAAAGACATCTCAGCTTGAAACCTATGATTAAAATATCTGCACACATTTACAGGATCCAATGAACACAGTTCACCAGGAGTCTTTATTTAAAAATGTTTTATCTTGGAATTCACTTCTCTTCGAAACTCAAGCAAATCTTCCCATGCATACTCTGCACAGCTAAGTGTGACAAACCATGTTGGTGTACCTAAGTTCCGTAACATACACTTGAGTTCTCCATGACGACGATACCAATACTCATTTGTTCCATGTTGACATGCCATCAAATTGATTAACTGTGCTTCTAAATTTTCATCTGTTTTTTTAACTTTCTCTACAAATTCTTTCGCAGAAAGAAGCGATTGATGAACTCCAGTTTTAAGTATGTGGTTCACTGCATACAAAAGAGAAAATAAATCACTTTCAAACAAAAGGTGAAATATGTATGGAATGCACTGTCGAAATCTAGGTTCTTCAGAATATAATCTCGTTGACTGATATTCTGAAGCTGAAATACGTACAGGTCAGTCATCATATCGTCCACCTTCTCCAGTACGAAACAGCTGTGGAAAACAACGAGCTTCCAAACTCCTCTCCCATACACTCATTGGAGTTCCCTGTGCTTTTTTCATTTGAAATAACTCAATGCTGCTCCCTATTACTTCTTTCGAATGCAAAGGACATATTGTGTAATGTTCATAAATCTCTTCAGTCCTTGACTTGTCCACTTTCTCTATTTAACCACTTGAAATTTCACATTAATCGTCTAAACGTATTGCCTGTTCATCCACATTTACAGTTTTGTAATAAATAGTGTTCTCTATATGATATAAGGTAGCCTTTTCAACTTTATTAACATCCACAAATTCTTGCCATATTTTCCGACTCTTTGTTGGTACACCATTAACTAGAATGACTACTGCCTCATTTTCCTCTTTCTTTCCAGCAATAATTTCAATATTTTTCTTAAAATCCATAGGTAAGTATACCTCTTCCTTTCAGCCCTCTTTGCAAGTCTGTTGGTGGCAGTTTACCTGTTGTAGGCTCCACCCGAATTATAGCTTGAAAAGGATGAACAGATTGAATCAGAACCGACTCATATGTATTCAATTCTGCCAGTTCCTCCGGAATAACTACTAATTCTAAGTTATTATGCACTGCTCTAGCAGGCATTTTGTTCTCTTCTAATTTGTTGTAACAATATTTACATATACGTTGATCACTACCTAACTCAAATCGACCTTCCACCAACAAGTAAGTTGCAAATTCTTCCCAATTACTATTGTTCTCCTTTTCACTTTTGAAATACAAATCAACATTCCTAGTTTGACTTTTATAATGAGTACGTCGACAACAAATACAAACATAGTTTGGTATTTCAGAGCACACTACATTAAACCTTCCAATTTATTCTTCAAACAAATCAGTGCTAATCACTTTCCCATCTCCTTCAACATCTGTAATTGTAAAATGTTCACTTTCTATTGACTGCTCTTCTGTACCAAAATATCGCATTTCAATATCATCACACTTTTTTTGAACATCTAATAAAGAACCATATAAAAGAGCTGTATTCAGATTACTTAAACATAATGCAGGACTTTTTACATAGTAAATGTTGTAAGCTTGTAAAGCGCACAGCTGCCCACCAACGGGGGCGTCCCGGCGCTGTGGACCGCTGGGGAACCCGTCCTGGCTATCCCTGTGAGATGGTCCCTTTCTGGGTATCTCCAAGGTGAAACCAGGCATCCCCGGCGTCTGTGGGGGGCCGTTGTAGAGATGAGGCAAGCTTAATGCCCAGAGTTGCCGAGTGTGTTCCTGGTTAGAGTAGGTACCGAGGCGAGAATTATCAAGTCCATTTTGACCCTGGTCCACGACCCTGCCGCGTCGGGAATTGAACCCTGGTCCATGGCCGATTCTCTGCTTACGGGTCTGCCACCTCTACCTAGTGAGCCACACCTCTCCATAGTACAGTTTCCTTACACACTTCCGCATTTCTGAATGGTGTACTGTTAACATCCTCAAGTGATGAAAAACATTTACACACTTTTCTTGAAAGACAAGCCAGAGAATGCCCATGTTTCTCAGTATATTTTCTTACATTACATGGATCTAGTCCTTGCAACAACTTAATCTTCTGTTTCATACTTTTCTGTGTATATTCTCGTAGCAGATTTCGCATTATATCAATAGATTCATGTCGATACTACAAATACTGCTACAGCCCCACTAATACACAAGAGCTTGTATACTTTTCCCTTGCACTTCTTCAACTATTAACTCTTCTGCACTTTTACCAACCAATTCCTCTTTTGGAAGGGGACAACCATCCTGAACTTCGTAGCAATGACCTCCAGTATCAACTGCAAATGGTAAACTATTTTCCTGGAAGTAACTTTCCTCATTAAAAAAAGGCTCACTACTAGAAGTATGTTTCCAATGTCCACTAAAGATTTTGCAAAAGTTGGTTCTGTTCACAAGTCTTTTACATCTACTTTTCTCTCTCAACACTTTGATTACTTTATCTAACACTTTGATCCTCTTCAAAATCACAATGAATAACTTCTGTTTTAAAGTAAAAGCAGCATCCACTATACTTTCGATATGCTGCTTCTGTTTGAATTGCAGCACTTTCTTTTTATATTTACAGCATGTTCTCAATAAATTCTGAATCACTCTAGTTCGAAAAAGTCTCTGACGAATTTGTTGAAATAGTTTTTGTCTCCGGGTAACAGATACTGTTTGTTGAAATAGTTTTTGTCTCCGGGTAACAGATACTGTTTCTTTATCATGTTTTCTTTTCCTTGTATTTGAAATTGAAGTCTCCTTCTCCTTACTTGAAAAATTCTTCTTTTCCTTTGTGTGATGTTATTTTCATTAAATGTTCGTAATATTTTTTTCAGAAATTGTCTAGTGTTTTTACCAGAAGAAACTGTTTGTGAAGTGCTCTCATTTTTTTGTAATTGAAAATCTTTTATTTTCTGCAAATATAAATGCTTCTTTTCTTGTCTTTTTTCCCAGTTCTTCTAGGCATTTTCATATTTCTATCAAAACGAAATCATTTTCTGGAAAAAAAAAATTCAATTATTTTTTACATCAGTTCAATACATTACAATAATAACATACAATTACATAAATAAAACTGACGGCTTCCAGAGGCAGTGCTGCAACGTGATAGAGCACGGCAGGGGAGCAGTAGGATGACGGGTAGTGCCATAGAACATACAGCAAATATTTATTTGATTATTTACATACACCTTTACAATTTACATGTAACTGCACTACCTCGTACTTTTCACCTCTCCACCGCCCCCCACCACCCCACACACTTCCTCTGAACTCACCGCAGACAACTTTATAGATAATATTTTTTTAAATTTTAATCTATATACTTAGGATGATATTATCAACCAAACGACACACAGAAAAATTACCATTATTAGCCTAACAATTTTATCTACAATTTCGCAAACATAACACTGCACCCAAAGCATTAATTGGGGGGGAGGGAGTCTGAGCACCGGCAGTTTATTTTTGGGGGCCTCGAAACGGATCTCTATGGGGCTCTATTTTCGGGCCTCGCAAAGGTAGTCCGTTGTTTTTGAGACCATGCACATTGCTCACTACTAAAAAGTGGAGAAATCATGCCAAGTGAGTCGCGTTGTAGGAGAAAAGAAATCCTTTAAAGAGAGCCATTTTCTCTCACGATTTCCCTTCTCTTTTTGCAGTGCAGGAGCAACATCATTGTGGCGTGATTAGCAGAGAGATCACCAGGTGCACAACGCCCATTGCCCCGGGCTCCCTGAGACAGCTTCCCAATAGCACACACAGAGCCACACCCGAGTACTTCACAGGTCTTCAAAAGACCATTTGCTTGTAAATGATGCTCTTTTTTTTTTCACCCCTTTTTAGAGCCCCTACATCCCCACTCTGCCTATTGCTGAAAGAACTAGCCTTCTCCGAAATTTCGCTCTGGTTGCGCCTTTGGAAACCACCACACGCAGCCAACTCCAACACAACCCTGCTCTCACCTTTCACAGGGTGTTGTTGTAGTGCTACGAAAACACACACTTTGCCTGGCTCACTTAGGGGCATATTATCAAGAACGGCATTAAAATTATCGCAGCTTTAGCGGCAGAAAACTTCCGCAAAAGCGGCGATAACGAGCTTGATAATATGCACTTGTGAATTCCCATAGAAGCCCAGCTTCACACCACAACCTGGCCGGCTATGGGAATTGACAAGGGCATATTATCAAGCCCATCATCGTCGCTTTAGCAGCAGTTTCCTGCCGCTAAAGCAGTAATAATTTTAACGCCGTTCTTGATAATATGCCCCGTTATCTTTCTAAATTAATGTCTTACACTGAAAAGCTGCTTTACATTTCTTTCCCTGCATCAACCTTTGTTTAAAACACCACCAGAGAAGGCTGGTGAACTGTGGTCCACAAAGACCAACTCAAAGCTTTCTTGTTCTTTATCAGAAACTTCATCTGCCTCACTGATTATCGCCATCCTTTTTGGCCCCTTAAGAGGCTGGGTGGATGAGTATAATACGCAGTATTTAGGATCGGCGGCGGAGAGTGCACAAAAATAATGATGGATAGTTGAATAAAGGGCGACTGGATGGATGGCCAGATGGATGAATGGATAGCTAGATGGATGGATGGATGGATATATGGATGAATGGAAGGATAAATGGATGCATGGACCAGTACTTAGGATACACGGGTGGGCTGATAGATGCGTAGGATTGGTTCTGGGACAGATGTATGTATGAATATATGGGCGTATAACTGGATGGATGGCACAGTGCTTACCATAGGCGAGTGGGCTGATATATACTTAGAATAACTGCAGGGACAGATGTATGTATGTATGTAGGTAGGAATGTCTGAATGAATTAAAAGATGGTTGGATGGCGCAGTGCTTAGGATGAATGGATGGAGGGCTTTAAGTGGACTGCAGTCAGAGCATGCACATCGATGTGCGCATGCTCATTTTGCTCACTACTGAGAAGTGGAGACATCATGCAACGTGAGCCACGTTGTAGGAGGAAGGGCAATCCTTTCAAGAGCGTATTTCCCGAACGTAGGATAATTCGAGGGGATTTTCTTAAGCACACAATGCTAGTTATCTTCATGTAGACCACGGTTGGATAGCCCATACCCCTTTAACAGGTTTGCTCGCCCCTTTTAGAGCACCCCCAGTTTTTTTCCCACTTAAAGCCCTTACTGCACCATAGTAACAAAGAAATGGTCCAAGCTTCCATTTAAATATACAATGGCACCAAGTTTCATAATTTGCCACCAACGCTGGCAGCCTTCTACCACAGTGCAAGAGTGTCTATCAGCACGAAGATTTGTTATCCACAGAAATGTTGTGTGATTTGCGTAGCTGTCTGCTGGAACACTCATCACCAAAAGGTATTAAAACATGTCAATTTGCGAGAAAAACGTATATACCATACCATAAACCGCTTCATAAATGGGCCCAGTGCCACTACACCACCCTCATCCCCATTCTTGCTTAACCTTACGAAATCAAAGAAAGACCCCAGCAAACCTGGTAGAGCCACTATAGCAATACAGAGACTTAATTTGAACAAGTCTCTGCCGGAACGCCCAGCAACAAAATTTCCTGATAAATCATATACCATGCCATAGAGCGTTTTATAAATTGACCCAGTGGCACTACATCACCTTTACTAGCTACACATATGCACGTTACAAATGTCCATGTTACAATCAGCAACATACCCATCTCTCCCACCCCCACCCCTTCCCTTGCTTAACCTTACGAAATCAAAGCAACAAGCCCCAGAACTACCATTAGCGCCACCATAGCCATACATAGCCTTAATTTCAACAGGTGTCTGCCGTAACACTCATCAGCAAAAGGTATTGAAACCTGCAATTTTCCAAGTAAAACATACACCATACCATAAGGCGGATTATAAATAGTCCCAGTACCACTACACCACCTCCACACCTGCCCTTGCTTAACTTTACACAATAAAACAAAGAGCCCCAGCAAACTTGGAAGCGCCACTATAGCCATACAGAGGCTTAATTTCAACAGATATCTCCCGAAACACTCATCAGCAAAACATATTAAAACGTGCAAATTTGCGGGTAAAAACATATACCATGCCATAGGGCGCTTTATAAATGGTCCCAGTGGTACTACATCACCTTTAGTAGCTCATCTGCACATTACTAAAGTCTGTGTTTTAATCACCAACATACCCACCTCCCCCACCCCCGCCATTCCTTAACCATACGAAATCAAAAAGAAACCACCACCATTCCTAGTAGCGCCACTATACCCATACTCTGGCTTAATTTTTAAAGGTGTCTTCCGTAACGCTTATCATCCAAAAGTATTCAAACATGCAAATTGGCAGGTAAAACATAAACCATCTCATACCATGGTTTATAAATGGGCCCAGAGGCACTACACCACCTTTACTAGCTATACATCTGTATGTTGATAAAGTTGTTTAAACACTCTGTAGAGTGTATAGCAGAGGATGGGGAGAGTAAACAAAGTTGCAATTCCAAAACTTTTGATATACCGTCCCTTTACTGTATGTATATTAAGGACATTAAATTGAATGAAAAAATTGACGAGTGTCTCAAAAGAGATAGTGAAACTGAGCACCGGTAAAACCTGGCCCACTTAAACACCTGCGTATATTCAGCACAGGGACACAGCCTGACAATTACTATCACTTGTAATGAGATGTACTTTACTAATGTCAAGAAAGTCATACAGAAAATATACCGAACATTTTCATTTCTTTTTTATCTCTCACACATTTATTAAACATCTCTTCTAAAGAAACACTCCCCAACCACTTCTATTTCAAAAGAACAGACAATAATTAATATGTTTACTACCTTATATTTTAGTATATCTACCTTTTTATTATTCACTAGTCACAAACTACTAAAACTATTAACTATAGCCAAATGCAAACCAGAAACCATGCTCATATTATATCTCAACCTATATTCAAATGATTCCAGCTTTGCGTACATATAAAAGGAACGTATCACTTTTACTATCTCCATCTCCTCTCCATGTAATCTCCAAACACTGTAGATGGCCTCACAGTACAACAACCTGTGGGTTGAAAGTTCACCATTGTTTTAAGTTACAAATGTACCTTCCAAATGCAAGTAGCACGTCTGGTTGAGCTTTGCACATTTCATCCTATCGTATGTACTCCACTATTAAAATTGCTCTTTATTAACCAATGACAAACATGCTTTTTCACACAACTAATATGCACCCTAGTTTTTAGTACCCAATGCTTCTTATCTTCCAATCAAATATCGTTTTCTGTGTAGTTTGCACTTCACAAATACCGTATTGATTTACTTTCGCACTCCATATATAACACCACCTAAGCACCATATACAAATTACCGTGTTCCGAACAAAACTTCCTCCTACTACGTATAAAATATTACGGACACTACTTTCCTATGGAAATTAACATGGAGAAAACACGTTTTGGGACCCCCTTTTTTCTTGGCCCCCCCCTTAACTAATCACCCCAAACGTCCCACATAGGAGCTGATATGAACAAAGAATTAGTTTGGAAAATTTCATGAAGATTCATCAAACGACACCAAAGTTATAAGCAAAACAAAAAATGTTCTTCCTCTGGAAACTTGGTCCTAACTATAACTACCTACTGGCGACCGCCAGTAGTCAATATACATATATGACCATTATATAAGAAAAGCATTTTTTGACTTGGCGTAGTTCGACCAATCTTCATGAAAACTTCTTAACGTGTCAAGGTAGGTTGTGGTTGTCATGGAAAGTTTGGGGGTGACACAGCAGGTGTAACGAAAAACATGGTATATGTAAAAATATCAAAAAAGTTTTTTTAAAAAGCTCTACAAGTCCTCTAAATAGTCCATATACTGTTTAGACCAATTGAGCACATCTAATGCCATGGAGCTCAGTGAGAGCAGGAGAGAAAAATAAAACAAAAGGAGTTTTTCAATTTACTATTTGGAATGTTTTCAAAAAAGGCCAAATTGTTCCCGTCACACGGAGAACCAAATGTTTATGTGTCCTGCGTGGGAGACGCAACATCAGTGTTGCTTGCCTTCGCAGACGATGGTCCCTATAAAACCTCTTGGATAAGGTCAATGGAGCAAAGGTGATCTTCTCCGGTTCCCACAGCAGCCACTGAGGAAGCACTCAACACCTGTGAGCATGTTGCAGAGCCGGTGTCCATTCTGACAGGAGCTGAAGCATCCAGTTGTTGCTCTAAGAATGCCAACATCAACATGGAAATACGCTAAGTATACTGTAATACGTGGGCCTTTAAGGGGCCCAGTAGTACGTCTATGTCCGGAGGCACGACCGATGGAAGTGTTAGACATATGTCCAACACGCATTCGTGTCCGCAGAATAGGCAGCGGAGCATAGGCAAGATGCAGTCAACCCAGACTTATCTGAACAATAGGAACCAATGCTCGCTTAGCTCTCAAAGCCGAGGTGTGCCGAGATGGTTTACCACGTGTTCACGGCAACGTCGCACTAGAAGTGATTTTCCCATCTCTGGGTGGGACATCCAATGCGCAGCAGGAAAATTAAAACCAGGATACTCCCTACATGTAGTAGGTGCAGCGGAAGCCTTCCAGAAATGCTTCCTAACATAGAGGGTATAAATGATGAAATTACTCCGAAGAGCGTCTGAAAGGTTCTCAATAGTTCAGAACCTATGCTCTTAAATAGGTGTATTATCCCACTCGTATCAGACATGTTAAAGATACGATGTACCATTTCTCTGAAATGGAGAGGGAATTTCGTTCTGACTAGTGCCTGTATCTCAGATGAAGACCGTGCAACCTAGAGATCAAAAGGCTCTCGGGCTGAGGTTAACGCCACATCCTTCTGTAAAAACGTGGCATTCAGTCTGCACAGAAAATCAAACCGTGTACAGGAAACACTCAATGAAGGCCATAGCAACGCTTCCCTGACTGTGTGGGTTGGTGGAAACAATACTTGCATACAACAAGTAACCCTCAAACATAATGTGACTAGATATGTGATGTCTGGCAGCATACCACAACAACATCAAATAACTCCCATTCTAAAGCAGTTTGAACACAGGATGAATCACAGCAGCTGGGGACCCTTTTAAGTGACACAATAAGTTTGCAACTGAAGCATTACATGCTCCGTGGAGCATAATATCCTGACAAATTAAAGATCCACTTAAAGGATTCTTACAGTCAGAATCACTGAGAAAAACTTCAGTGTCCTCATTCCTTCATCTAAATATCTAAATATGTATGGCAATTCCCAAGACTCATGTACATATTCCTTACACAATGCTTCATATTTGCCTACCTGGTAGTACTGTAGACAGTATTGAAATTGTAATGTCTTGACCTTCTGTGGAAGGTGACTCAGCCACGGTAAAAGTTAATTGGTCCAGTTTTTCAGGGTGCAGCATTGTATATTTTGCATCTCTTTGTGCCATTGTTGTCTGTCTTTCTGTTAGATTGGATGCAGAAAACAGAGACATACTGTTGATATACGGCCAGGGCACGTGATCATAGTGAAATGAGTGTAGTGTCCTGCTTAATAATAGGATGGATAGCAATTGCGATTGCACATGTTGAAGTATAGACACATCCTGTTCTGCTATATCCATAGCAGAAGACACAATGTTGCCCAGTGAATAAATCCTCAAAGTTAGTGTGGTCATAACGTTGTTGACCACAGCCAAAGCGTTTCTAGGTTAACCCTGTCAAACTTTCAGCAGCCTCCTGCTGGGAAATCTTCCATACCTCATTGTAAATCACATAAAGGAAGCGCTTCTGATGTGATTTCTGGGACCGAACAAAAAATCCCTAAGATCCATGTCATCTGACAGTAAGGACAAGTGTTATTTCACCTGGGACAGTGTTGAGGTTTCTAGCCACTTTGGGCATAACTGCCCAACCCTGTAAGATGTCACCACCCCAAGTGTTCTATTTGTACATAGCGTTGGTCAAGCCTATGGATACTAAACCCTTCAGTGACACCCCTGAATCTTGACTGGCAACTATTTATCTCAATAGGCCAAATCAACAATCCCTTCTAATTGGGGTCTGAAGAATTGTCTAAACCCTCATGTATATGTCATCTAGCGTATTCTCACAATGTTGTGTACAGTTTTGTTACCCCTCAAAGTGTGTAAGAGAAGGAATTCAAGGTATGTTCAAGTCCTTTCTCTTGGCTAACCCAAGACAGGAAGCCTGTTGCACTGTGTTTTTCAGAATGATCATTTGCTGTGGTATGAGGCATGCTCTAAATAAGGCCGCAGCTCCCTGAACTTGCCAATTTGTATTCCCCTAGAAAGATTTTTTGTCCATGGTGTCCCTCCAAAAGTCAAAACCCTAAAAAGATAGCTGGGAAAGAAAGGAATCAGAGTATATCTGTTTGTGTTGGTAAGCATATTTTTCTTTGCAGGCATCGGTGCAATGGTATAATAATAAAAGGTCAGGTCTGAAGTGTTAAACCCTGAAAAATAAGCAAGGTTCTGTGCAAACAGTTGTGAACTACCTTTCGGTGGTGTTGGGCAATGTTCCCATTGATGGTAAGTGAAAAGTGAGGACCATAGTGTTGGTACATGGTATCAAAATCAGATGTATTATCACACAATTCATTTCAGGAAAATGCAGCAGATTGTCTAAATCAGACAGCATATTACTTACAGTTTCAAAGTCCCAATCATCAGCAAAAGTACTGGAGGCGATTATATCATTCAAAGACATTTGAAACAAGTGTGTTATTTTCAAAAGTTCTGTTGGACCATATATATCATATGCAACCCTATCTCAAACTATTCCCTCATGAACTGCTTTAATGTTCACAAAGAACAGGTCTCTTCACGATGTAATGATGCATGCGGTTTCAGGACCAAGTTCACATGTTGTACTGTGCAGCGTTCTGGGAGATAATGTCCATTTAGGAGCAGGAAAAAGACAGTCACATGACATATCCAATGTACTAGGAAAAGTAGACCAATTGTAATCCAGAGCTGTAGCCAGGGAGTGACAAAGTTAGGGCCAGATGTACAACAGTTTTTTGCGGTTTCAAATGGGAAATCTGCCCTTTTGTGACAGCAAAAAAGGATCCTGGCATGTACGAATCCCATTTTGCGAGTCTGTGACCACTGCTTGCTCTTAAAAAATTAAACAGAAATGTTTCTTTTTTCTCTTATGAGTTCATCCCATTTTCCTTTAAGAAAAATGGGCTGCATTAAATAAAAAAACTACTTTATTAAAAAAGCAGTCACAGACATGCTCTGCTGACCCCAGCAGGCCACAATCCCTGTGAGTGCCAGCCATTCCCAATGGGGTTGCAAATAGCACCTGCCTCATGAATATTAATGAGGCAGGCAATTTGCAACCCCATTAGGAATCTCTAACAGTGTCTGAGACACTGTTGTAAATTGCATTTTGTGAGTCACAAAATATAAGGCTGGCAAATCTGGCCCAAAGTCTTTTTCAGACAAAAGTAGACATCATTTAGCTTTTCTAGTGGGAAGCGGGAGCTGGTGGTGACTCGGGTTCACTGAGATCCTGAGAAAAAAATCGATGAAGTAGCCAGAAGCAGCTCGATCTCTCTTTGGTAGCTAAGTAGGTTTTGTAAAACTGGCCGATGACTCGTATTGAGACATATTCACATAGATGACGGTATTAAGCCGTATTGAGATCTATGTTTCATTTGTATTTTGTTGCTCTTCAATTTCAACAGGCACGAGTTCAATTCCATTGGTGGTAACTTCATTACTTTGTAGAGTAGTATCTTCAAAGATTATTAGTCTTTCTGTCTGAACTTCCTTTATGGTAGGGAAAGGAGATTAGTGGCTACCCAGGAGCCCACCCAGCCTACTATTCAGTAACGGCCATATAGTGTGATTTGATCAGATCAATGGAGACAAATCTCTTTTCTTGCTTGCCGGCAAGGGGTGGAAACAGTACGGTTCTTGTTTCTTTCGCTACCAGGACCGGTACAGGTGCTCTGTATGATGCCAAAACAGCTTTCACTTCCCCAGTGATGGTGCGTTTCACTTGGACGTTGCTTTGTAATGCCTGGAATTTATTGAGTTCCTGTAAAAGAGCCAAACAATCATTGATATCAAATGCATCTGCATACAGCACTGTGCTGTCACAATTGTGGTTGGGTACCCACATTTGTGTCCCAAACAGGACTTCATATGCAGTACGTCCTCCTAGGGAATTTCTTGTCATGTTATTAAGTGCCCTCTGGACCCCATATAGGTGTTTTACCCAACGGCTACCCAAGCCTAATACCCTTGCTGTTAAGGATTGCTTTAAGTCCTGGTTTTTCCTCTCCAAAATTGAAGTTCCCTCAGGATAATACAGAGAAGAGTACCACAAGACCACACCCAAACTTACCATAGCCTCTTTGTAAGCCCAAGAGCTAAACACAGTGCCACAGTCAGAATGTAATGTGCCAATTACATATGTCACTATAAAGACTCGCAAATTATTTATAACAGTTTGAGTGTCAGCTGAGTGCTGTGACCAAAGCCACAGAAATCTGGCGCATGAATCAACTGCCATCAAGATGTACTTGTAAGCCCCGTCTGATTGTAAGGGGCTGCAGTGATCCAAATAAACACATGCAAGAGGTCTGTCTGATATCACTAATGTTTTCTGTGGTGGACGTGCTACGGTGGAACCCTTCATCTGCTGACAGATGTCGAACTTAAGTACAAAGCCCCTGGTCTGTTTGGTAAGACCTGTCCATCAATAGCTTTGTTTCAATAGAGAAACTGTTGAGATAATAACTGTGTGTGCTGAACCCAGACCCTCGCGTGCAGCTATAATTAGACGTAATCTGCGATTCATATTTGGTATTACTCTGTCACCGCTCCTGGAATTTGAGCATACAGTATGTTTTGCACATCTAACTTGTTGGAATACCTGAGTGGAAAACCTTTTGGCAAGGCTGAGCTGTTGTTGAGCGTAACATTCACAGCTATCATTATCTGTCCATCTATCCAGCTAGAATGAGTGATTGCAGCAATGGCAGACGTTCTCACTGTTGCCTTGGCAGCTTCCTCAGTCAGTAAATTCCTTTCAACCTGCACACCAACATGCTGATGACTCAATGTGTGAGCTTGTGGGAAATATTTTTTCAGGTCTGGCACTTGTTCCTAAAGCATCTTGTGCTTTGTTGTGCAACCTTTGGAATCTCTAAACCCATTCAGGCCATAATAGTGAAGATATTCATTGTATGACTGGACACAGTAAAATTAATCGCACACTATAAGTGGGGGGAATTCCCGAACTGTATTTTTAGTGCAAGTATCAGGGCTTTTAGTTCTGAGCTGTGCCATACATTCTCCTAAAAACTGTGTCTGCGTATTGCTAGGACAGAACTTGCAGCTCCACATACGTCCCTTTACATTCGCACATGCAGCGCTGTATTGCTTTTTAGTTCCTGCGGCAGGCTAAGCAGATCTGTCTCACTGTAAATGATGTATTCATACTGATCTAGAAGCATTTCATTCAGGAGAGGATATTCTTGTTCGTATTGCAGAAATGCTTGTGTTTTAATGTAGTATCAAAGTTGTAGTCTACATCTGTTGCAGTGAGAGAATTAGCTCATTGTATCCATCATGGATGCAGTGGTTTTGCATTTGGAACACTTGCTTTCGTAACAGCCTCTAAGGTCAGTACTGGAGTCAAGACAATTATGCGTTTCCCCTGAGTCAGTGCTCTTTCTCTCACTACAGCAGTTTGTACTACTGTCCATATTGTTTCTGTGGATGCAGAAACGCATCTCTGCATTTGTATACAAATGTGATTTGTATGCAATGGGTACCGTTTTCCCTTCATTGAAGGTTATGTAGGTGTATCCTGTTTGACCCGCTATTACACGAATCACCAAGTTTGTGGTGTTTACTCATGCGTGTGAGAGTCTTTAGAAGCTATCATGTCAGCTCGTAAGGAACAAAGAATTTTTCCTGTGTCCAATGTCGGAATGAAAAATCAGTTCTAATTAAGTCGCAGAAAGGTTTGAATTTTTCTAAATAATCCAAAATGTATGTGCTGCCAAAATGTAGGAATCCTAAAATCAACTGTACATTGGAGGTTGGAGCAGTGCCAATTTTTCTAAAATATTAGCTTCTAGGCTTTTCCCTTCACTTGAGAGCTCATGTCCTAAAAATAAGACATTGAGGTGGGCATTTTTTGATTTTTTAAAGTTAAATTTGTAGCCCTCAGCGGCAAACCCCAGAATTATGTTGTGCACCATGTTCAATTGATCCAATAATACATTGTCCGTCCGATAAATATAATCTACATAGGACAATGCCGCCTCATCACAATTTTGAAGCAACTCCTGCTCAGAGCACCAGGGCTATTGTTATACCCCTGGGGCAGTCTAAAAAATTGGTTTGGGAGCCTAAGGTCGAAAATGCTATCAAATCACTGAACTTTGGCAAAATAATCCTTTTGAGACATCTAGTGTTGTTTTGTATTTCTTCTGCACAATGTTATTCATTAGTGTTGCACTGAGTGCATTTTGAACTGCACATGTCTTTGTGCATGTGTTTAAATGCCTATTGTCTAAGACTAGACGGTATGAATTGTCAGGTCAGGTTTCATTACAGGAAACAGTGGAATATTCTCTGTCTCTCTTGATTCATAGTAGTTTTTACTGGGATTTTATGGTGGGGTGACTCAACATTCCACCCTACATGATTGCAGTATAATGGAGGAGCTAGTGCTACTGCCCACTCCTGTGCATATGTGTGATTAAGTGATTCTGGAACGAGGTCAGAGAAGGCTGGTAATATTACGGCTTCTCATTTTGGGCAGTCCATAACAAACTCAGGTTGCCAATCTCTTTCAGCCAAAAGGATATCACATCTAAAAGTCAGGTTCTCCCAAAATAACCTTTCACTTTTCTTGGTATGTCCCCCTCTATTTGGAGCTTAATTTCGTATAACTGATATGGGACACTTACCCTTGTATCAGGTGTTTTAACCATGATACATTCATTCAACACTGCTGTCATCAGAAATTCCATCAGGTTCTGATGAGCTATTGTTCCTTCTGCTGCGCTGTCTGGCATCATCAGAGCCCATTCCCCGTTTAATAATTGAGTTCTCAGTAGCCTAGGCATTTCTAATTTTAAGGCCAGCTTCCTTCTTCTTTTTAAATTGAGGTTTAGATTTTTGTTTCTCTTCTTGTTTGACAATGTAGTCTGAAGTGTGATGTGTGTCTCTTGGCTTGACCTGCTCTTCTGATCTACGTTCTGACCGTCCTTCCCTCTTGGAGTTTTTGGATGAACCCTGAAAGGAACAAGAGGAATGGATATCAGTATCTTGATACCTGTCAGGTTTTTTAATAGTGTCACAGTTCCTTAAGTTCTATTTTCAATCAGAAAGCTCCTATTGAGGAGACCCACCCAGTGATTGTGATGCAACTGCTTGTTTTTTGATTGTTTGTTATCCCATCTCTTTTTACAGGAACTAGGTGCTTGCTTAGAGTGATCCTTCTCAGGAGTACCTATTACCCATAATCACATTTAGCTTTTTTTTTTTGAGGTGATTTTAGTTGTGGTCCCTTGTTGTTGACCAGCTTTAGTGGCCCTTGCAGATTGGAAAGTGAGTGTTCGCATTATGACCTGTAAAAGATTTTCAGTATAGTTTTATTATTTCTTTGTGAAGTGGACGTAAGTCTGCTGCTGGCAATATGTCAATCTCTTGATGAGATGTGTAAGCAGCTAGAACTGGCCAAGTTGCTCTGTCTCTGCCTGGCAGACTGAGTCTCACTTTTTCTGTGGTATGTGGGAGGGCGCCTTTAAACTAATTTATGTGCTCTTGGTAAGTTAACAGGACTTCTGTGTCCTCGTATGGAGAGTATACATCAGGTATTTCATCCGGAGTGTAAGAATGAAATGTATGTGTGTGTGCATCTGCAGGAGTGAATTTAACCCAGGAATAGAACACATCTGTCCTGCATACCTAGTGCGCCTCAATCACGAAGGTAATGGTCCCACTTAATGATGAGAGACCGTAATCTGCTAGTTTTATAGCAAGTGCATTTCTGCAATTTTCTGAAATATTTATAGCACTATATGGGGAACTTTAATCCTTCAAGCTTGAACAAACCTACAGCCAATACATAGGTTATACCTACTCAGCTGTGGCAGATTTATTCTCCCCACTCCAGACATCTCTGGGTTAATGTGAGTAAGGGTCTCTGACAAAGCATGACTGAACTACTCAGTTTTGACCGTTAAATAAGAACCAAACCAATGTTGGTGGTGCCATGTCTTCTAGTTCCTACAAATCTGTATAGGATCTGCACATTTGGACAACATAAACTAAGAGATTGGTGTCCAGACTGATTCCAGACACCCCCAAACGATATGTTAGTCTGTAGACCAGCTAGCTCACTGTGCCACTATAAGCAACACAACCTTACCAGGGAGCGAATATTTTTTGGCAACTATCGATAACCCTGACCACTCAGGGATCGAGGAAACAGTACAGCACTTTTTATTGAATAACTCGTGCTCACTTACAGAATAAAGATATACAGACTAAACAAAGGGGGCGTTTTCATTAAGCATTTATTGAACTAGCATCATTTTAGTATAAAATATGTGTGCTGCGACAACTAGTAGACAGAAACATATATATACGATTGCAAGCAACGACAGAGTAAATAAAAGGTAGAATTCTGCCATGGTGCTAAAACAGTGAATAAATGCAGGCATATAGATACATGGTAGTAATCATGAGTACTCCTAAGATGGAAACCCTAACTAAGTGTACCTAAGTGTACCTAGCATGTATGAAGGTATGAAGCATAGAATCCCCGTAGGAAAGAGCCAACTTCATTACCTGGTGGGAGAGAATGAAGGACTCCGTCTTGCTCTCAAGTTGGACACCCTGCAAGGGATGTCAGACCTCTGCATGCTGGAGTTTCTGCGTGTCGGAACTCCAGCGCCTCTTGTCAGCTTGGAAGCTTCTCCTCTGGTTTTCCCAGTGAAGATTTGGTGCTTATATACCAAAAATGTACCCTCAGGGGTTCTACCTAGATGTGTCATGGCACTGTGTTGTCCAAGGATGACAATAGTGGTGACTTTTGTAGAGAGTTATTATACAGAATATGGTAATCCTGCAGCGATACTAAGAATCCTCTTGCATTATAAATGAGGCTAGTTTTCTAAGAAAACCACACAACATTTATTCAACACCTAACTAGGTAAAAGATCAGCACCAGAGTCGTTATGTAGAGCAAGGTAGGACAAATGTAGGTAGATGGTCCTGCTGCCACCTAGGCCTATGTTGGGGTACATTGAGGCTCATAACAGTGGAGCTAGTGCAGTCTAAAATGAAAGACATGATTTCATTTGCAGCCTTGCTCATGAACACTGAGTGCAAAATTGAAGATGTTGCCATTTCATGGTTGCTTTGTATGAGAGTGGTGTACCATTCTTGTGCTTAGATTTTACAAATCCTAACGGTGTCAAAACTATCCATAAATAGCAAAAACAACAATATAATCTACAAAGTGAATTCAATGGTATGTACATAACATTGTAATACTTTATAAAAAGTACATAAGAAATTAAATTATATATGGGAGTTTGATTAAAAAAAAGAGTATCACAGTGATATGAAAAACTATATCAAATTTAGATTGTATGTGTTTAAGAAGTTAGTGGTGAAATAATTGTATAGTATTGTGGAAAGTTGCAATGAGGAACTAAGAATGTTTTAAATGTCTAAACATCATGTGCAGAAGAGCTGCATCTGTCATTTGCATTCTGGGACTTGTAGTACTTTTAGTAACCTTATTAAACTGGAGTGGTGTAGTCACAAATAAACGTTGATAACATGCTGTCTACCTGTACATGAGTTAGGAAGAAGTAATACTTGTTAGGTATATATTGGGAAGTGTTTTGTAAATGTGCTTTTTTAACTTATATTACTGCTTTGCACATGCTTAGATGTTTCTTGTTGTTGCAGATAGCTATATATATGGTGGGACATTTGAGTTTACTTGAGGCTGCAGAGAGGTATATATTTTTTGAAAGATGGCTTGAAGGTGTACATCTATTAAGAAATCGCAGATATATTTACATGGTGATCTAGGTTCAGAGAGGCTAATTAAAAATGTATGTATATGGTAAAGGTAGTGTTTTTTCTTTAAATTTGGGTTGTTTAAAATTTAGAAGAATTAATAGTGCAGAAGGCAGTGAGAGTTAATGTGCTTGCTTCATTTGGAGTGTAACTTTTGTTTGGGAAAATGCTGAATATATGTTTTAGAAGCAGAAGAAGTATTTGAGAAATGATGTAACTATACCATTCAAAAAAAGTTTTTGTGCTTTGAAATTGTTTTAAATGTTGTTATCCATTTTAGAAACTTAGGGGCATATGTATCAACCGATTTTGTATTTGCAAACGCTGCGAATCGCAAAAAAACAGCGTTTGCGAATACAAAATCGCAAAAGGAGATGTATGAGGCATTTCAGCCTTGCAATCTTAAGGAATCGCTAAATTTGCGATTTCTTAAGTTTGCGTAAGCATTTAAGAAATCGCAAATTGAGATTTCTTAAATGCAATGTAACACGCACCCAAGTTGTGCGATTTCTCCTTAAGAAATCGCAAATTACCACCAACTTCAAGTTGGTGGTAAATTGCGATTTCTTTTAAATATGCCTTTTTTTGCATATTTCAAAGTGCCATGTGGTGCACATACATACATGCCCTTAGGGCATGTATGTGCGCCATATGTGCACAGATGCTGATTTCAGGGGTGCATCAGGGTGTCATCATGACACCCTTGCACCTTTGAAATTATTCGCAAATTGAGAAGGACTTCCCATTCATTGCTATGGGCCTCCTGGCCCATAGGAATGAATGGGAAGGTATTCCTTAATTGCGATTTCGCAATTTGCTAATCGCAATTAAGGAATTTAAAGAAATCGCAAAAGTTTTGAAATTTTTTAAATACATCCCGTTTTGCAATTCTCAAATAGCGATTCTCAAAAAATCGCTATTTGAGAATCGCAAATGGAGATGTTGATACATATGCCCCTAACTGATGCATGTGCCTGTTCAGTAACAAAGCAATGCACGCTCCTAGAGAGCCATGTATACAATTATATACCAAAAGTGATATTTAGACTTCACTCACACATAGCTCAGTAGAAAAGCATATATACATTAAAACAGTTAGTTTGATACTGTCAGAGGAGATAACTAATAAGTCATACATATAGTTACAACTGTTAGGTATCCAACAGTAATGAAGCTAATTTCACAGTCAGGCAGTATTCAAGCACTCATGCAATCACCCAACCACTAGTGAGGTAGTCATCAAATCAGTGATTCAGTATCCGTGGAGTTATTGAATTAGATTGACACTACACATGTACTCTTTAAATCAGGCAGGCAGAAGTTATGTAGTCATTGAACTATGAAGGCACTACATATACATATACATTCATCTGATCACCCAGGCACTAACCATTAATGTATGCAATTAACAAGGCTGTAACTTGGCAGTCATTGTACCACTTGCACAGAAGCTATGCAGTCATCTAAACACACACAACCCATTCGGCCACTGAAATACTGAGGCACACGCATGAACTCATGCAAACACTCAGGTACTACTCATGCACTCATCTAATAACGTAGAGAGTACCATTTAATAACTTGCAGTAATACAATCACCCCTGCAGTACACTTACTTTCATCCAATCTCTCAAGCTTTAACAATGAAGTAATGCAACACGCAAACACTAGTCATGCACTCATGTAATCAGCCGGGCACTACTGATGCACTTATTAAATTATACAGGCACTACCATGTAGTTATCTGAACACCCAGGCACTACCTGTTCACTGAACCAAAAACACACGGGCAGCAGCCATGTCATTATGCAATCACTGAAACACTAGTCATTCACTCATTCAATCTGATAGATGCTATGCATTTACTTAAGAAATCGTGTATGCACTATCCATGCACTCTATAAATCCACTGTATACTATCTTTGTACTCTGCAATCATCCAGGCACAAACGTTGCATTAATTTAATCATCCAAGCACTTTCTATGTATGTATTAAATTATTGAGCCATTAGTCGTGCACTTATCTAATGATGCATGTACTACTTGTACATTCATCCAAGCACCCAGAAAGTAGTGATATACTCATTCAAACATGCAGGCAGTAAATAGGCAGATATAGAATGACCCATGGAGTTCTGATATACTCAGAGAATCATCTAGGCACTACCTGTATCCTCACAGAATCACCTAGGTACTATCTATGCATCAATTTATTCATCCATGGAGTATTCATTTTTTCAATCACAAACACATGTTTTTACAGGTTTTACTGAGGGATATATAGTCTTTTAGAGCCATCTGGTGAATTACATATGAAAGCTGTGACACGCTCTTTGCATGTAGTTGGCAGAATTAGTGAGGTATATGCTTTGATGGAGATTAACGTGCACCTTGATATATGCACCGTTTCTCAAAATTTAAATCTGATACATTTAAGTAGAACAGTACTAAGATACTAAATAACACACTAACACAGTGGTAGAGAGGCATCCAATAGCTCTTATGTTGTGTTCTCATGTTTGCAGTGTTTTGACACTGTATGTACTTGTACACTTGGGGCTAAGTTTACAAGAAATTAATGCAGTGTGGAGCCGCAAGCCATTTGGCTGCACCATGCTGCATTAGTTTCAAAGCACAGGGATGCATTATATTTACAACAATATGACGGATTCCTATGCTCTCCCCTGTGATGGCACACAACTAGCTGTCAAGCGACAACAGAGGCACGCTTCCACCATGGTGCAAGGGTGCCTGTGTAGTGGGGATGATTGTTTTTGAGCAGGAAGGGACACCTTCCTGTAGAAAAACATTCAGGAGAGGTATTTCCTGTTTGTATATGTGCTGCAGAATGCAGCACGCATAGAAACAGGAAAAATGAGAAGAAAGAAAAGTATTTCTCCTCGTTGCATCTCCCCAAGGTGTAGGATTCTAACGCATTCCCAGGTATACAAATTGTTGTAAATTTGGGCATGTGGCAGAATCCATGGGTGTTGCATGGGAACACCTAGAGCAACACCCATGGCATGCTTCTTTATCATCATCATCATCATCATAGTCTTTATTCGAAAATTCAAATTCATAAAAGACACAAATATCACAAAAATACAATTACAATAAAAGCATCATAATGGGTGCAAAGACCGTAAAATCCATCATATAATAAATATTAAAATATGAATATAAAAAGACATTAAACAATAAATCCAACGACTAGATGGTGAAATAACATGGAAAATACAGAGAATTAAAAAGCAAGAAGATTCCATAGCCCTACCATGCAAAAGCTCGGAAAGAAACTAACAAAGTGAGCATGCCAGTTTATTCCTTAAATACCATGCCCAGCCCAAATATTTGGCAAGACCGACAGAAATAATCGGTGGGGTATCAGTGCGTAAAATCCTTAAGGCCACAAGACTACTCCTTGTGCCCAAAACTTTGCACAGTGGGGACAGCCGGATACGTCTTGGATCAACATAGGCGGGGCAGACAAACAGGAAGTGACCAATTGATTCAGACTGCATGCCAAATGCAGGGCATATATCACTACCTGCACTTGACCACCTACTTGTAAGGGACCTGAGTGGCAAAGAACCTGCTCGTAACTGGAAATATAATTTCCTGTCACTTGGTTTAGTAATCAAGTCCCAATAGGTTTCCAAAACTGGAGTAACCTTTACCTCCAGGTACCAATTAGTCATCCAAGAACAATTGACCTGGCTCCAAGTCTTGTAATCAATATGTTCCCAATATAACGTTTTCAAGGCACTCTTGGAAGGGAATGTCGCAGACATTGGATCGCTCCACAGCCCCACCAAACCCAAGTCTGCAAGGGCCGCACGAAGCTTCCTCAGCCAACCGATCTTATGGGATGTATCAGACTTAATAACATCCAGAAGCCCCCTGGCATAGGAGGAGAGCTCCGGAGTAGACCACAACCTCCGCCAGAATAGAACCGGACTGAGATTGGCTAATTCCAGGATAGCTCTCCTACCTAGATCATATCTTAGAGGAACCAAAGGAGTACTCTGTGGAAGGCCTGTAATACTGCGTAGGAATTTATTTTCGACTACCGTTAATAAGCTTAACGAGTCAAAGCCCCATATCTCTGCCCCATATAAGGCAGAGCTTAAAGCCTTTGCCTCATAAACTTGAAGCACAGGTTTAATCGGCTTGGTAAGGGAACTTTTAAACTCATTGAGTAGGACCCCAGTAATCTGCCGAAATTTCAAGGAGGTCATCATGACATGCTTACTCCACTTGTTGTCTTTAGTTCTGTGCATACCAAGATATATAAAGCTGTTGACCTCCTCTAATGGCTGGGCATTCATAAAGAACTTCCTCACTCTATAACTAGGAGGTGGATTAAAAACCATGAGTTTGGTCTTGGATACATTTACTTCCAAACCATGTGGGAGGCAAAAGTCATCAAAGACAGACAGGGCTCTTTGCAGACCACTTGGCGTTTTAGACACAATAAGAGTGTCGTCCGCAAACATCAGTATTGGGGTAACTATCCCTGCCAACTTAGGAGCGTCTGTAGAGACACTAAGCATACGATCTACGATCCCATTTATATACAAGGAAAAGAGTGTCGGGCCATGGTACAACCTTGGCGTACACCGCGCTCAACAGGGAACTCAGGAGTAACTTCATCAAAACCTCCCCATTGGACTTTAGCAAAGTTGGACTCGTGTAGTCTCATAACCAGGGTCAAAACTTCCAGACGAAGCCCCAGCTTTGCTAGGACAAACCACAGCCTTGAGCGTGGAACTAGGTCAAAGGCAGCTCTTAAGTCAACAAAAGCAACAAAGAGACTGCCTTTCCCCAGAGTCACAACCTTCCAATATAATTGGATGAAGCGAAAAACCTGGTCCACTGTGCTAATGGGTCTACGAAAACCAGCTTGAAATGTAGACAAGACCCCATTATCCTCTTCCCAATCTAATATTAAATTCAGGACCATCCTCCCAATGATCTTCTGAATTGTATCTATCAGACTAATCGGTCTGTAGTTACATTGGAGAGCCTTGTCGCCTTTTTTGAAAACTGGAATAATAATAGCACCCCCCAAGATTTTGGTACAGGGGCACCTTCAGCCACTGCGTTAGCCACTAGTGCAATGTACTTACTCCAGCAGGTTCGATTCTGGAGAAAGACATCGGACGGAACCCCGTCAGATCCAGGTGCACGTCCAGCAGCTACCGAAGCCAAGACTATTTGGACATCTTTGGGGCTGAAAGGACCTTTGCTGTAAAAAACATGTGGAATTGTCGCAGAGGGGATATATAAAAGGCTACAGGCATATTGAGGCTTAAAATACTTAAACCACTCATCCTGTGTCACATAATTTAGGAGGGTGTCGGGCAGGCCACCCCTGTTCCATTTGATAATATTCCAAAACATTCTAGGATCCTTCCCATAACTTGCTCCCTTCAGGTCTTGCCAAAAGAGCTCATCCCAGTTTTTTTTAGCTTGTACAAGGCATTTTTTGTATGCCTGCCTTGCTATCTGAATGCTACTCCGGTGGCCGTTTGAGAGAGCAGCAGCTAGATTAGCTCTTGCATTTCTGCATTCCCCGTCATACCAGCGGAGCCGCCTAGGAGGGGGCTTTTTGTTTTTAGTGACTGGCTTTATAAAATATCCCTTTAATCCTTCAAAAAATAATTCATGAACGCCGGTTATTTTAGTCAAACCTTCACCAGAGGCCGCTACAACCTCTAGATGCAAGATAACTCTAGCCAACTCGGCGTCAATTTTTGCTATGGACATATCATTAGTTGCCACCTCCCGCCACCTGAGCCTACGCATGTTATTAGTAGGAACAACTTCTGGCAGATTAAGATCAGTTACATCAGCTACAGAAGAAATACCACTCCACCAGTGGTGAGTGACACAAGTAGGATTATGGTCGCTCTCAACTCTGGGTTCCACCACCATATCTTTGATGGAATGCCATAAGTTCTTACAGCAGAGGACATAATCAATCCTACTTTTAGAGCGGCCATTATCAAAAGTATTAGCACTCAACTTATCCCCCTGAGTTCTGCCATTCAAAGCCCTAAGACCATGCTCATAACAAAGGGAGTTTATCTGGACTATGACCTCCGACCATCGTTTAATTGGGGGGAGAGCCAGACCTGGAATATCCCATAGGCGATCCTCCTCAGGATCAAGTCCCCATTCTGAATCCGAGGCTAATAGGGGTTCGAACGTAACGTTAAGATCTCCCGCAATGATCGTGCCATACGTACTACAATAAGTATCCATAAGGGAATCGAGAGTGACCAGGACTTGCAACCTTTTCCCCTTTGTCCCTCTGAGATAGAGGTTGAAAATAACCAGGTCCCGCTTTGAGGCCAAAGGCAGCCTAATTAGTTGAATATCCAGGGACCCGGACGACAACTCACTTGCCTTGGGAAATAGAGCCTGACGAGCCCAGGTAGTTAGGCCACCCATAGGACGGCCTTTAGGGCCCTTAGATGCTGGGACATGGAAGTTTAAATAGCCTGGCAAGAACAAAGGCTCGACGGACCATGTCTCCTGAAATAAGCAGACGTCAAAGTTACCTATGAACTCTACCCACGCGGGAGAATCCATCTTCGCCCTGAGGCCAGCAACATTCCAGGAGATCAAGGATCCAAAGCTAAATCCCAACAACCTATATTCTGGGCAGCAAAACAAGATGTGACTACCTGTGAACTCACAGGCTGTATAGGCAGGTTTAAAATGTTTCCCTTTAGAGGGGAGGGAGTACTAAACTGAGCCTGGGAAAGAACATCTGGGTGATCCAGTGACTTATCAACAGTAAAGCAAACATCCCCGGTAACTGTTAGACTAAGATGACTTAGCTCCGGTCAATCTGTATCTTCCAAATTTCGCACACCATTATTACTATTGGAAGACAGAGCAAGAGACCCATAGTTAAATCCTCTCCCCATCCAGGCGTGGCCCCACCTATCCTCATGGGTAAAGGGTTGCATATAAAAGAAGAGTAAATCATGCACCTGGATCCCCGAATGAGACCAAAAAGGAGCATGATCACATATAAAACTAGCAACACGGCTGTCTTTGAAGTTGATGATGATAGAGTCACCCAAAACATCTTTGGGTCGTGATCCTACCCAGCTAACCCTTCTAACAAACAAGATTTTCCCATCCATGTTGTTGGGGATAGGCGTGTTCTTATTTAGCCAGTGGATCACTTTGTTCTTTAGTTCTTCAAAGGATTCGGGTTTTGGACTTTTTGGTTTGGGGACACCAGTTAATACCACCACATAAGGAAGGGACTGAGGCGGTAGATGGATATGGGCCAGGGAAGAATGGGAAGTGCTATCAGTGGGTCCAATTTGTATGTCAACTTTAGTGTGATCAACCCCTGAGTCAATAATTGTCTGGGGAGCCTTCTTAGTAAATACACAATTTTTATCCCTTAGCTTTGAAGGATCGAGGCCCGAGCTAACAAGTGTTGACACAGGGTGTTTACCAGAAGGATCAGGGGCAACAGATGGAGGGGTAACTGAGGATATGGAACTAAGGTTATCGCAAGCTTTTGTAGTAAGTTTAACTACATTCTTTAGTGAACAAAAGTTGTCAAGGATAGTCTGTTCTAGATTGTCAACTTTGTCGCTAACCAATTTGATTCTTTCCAGGAGGGGCAGCATTAAAGATCGAACCACCTGCTCAATCAAGGGAAGCATATAATTGGCTTGTGACCGATCCGGTGGGCTATTAAAGGCCTCGCCAGAGGCCGGACACTCCTCATGGAGGGGGATGACAGGCATAGACACATTTTTAGAGGTTTTAGGGATTTTACTCTGTCTTGTACCTTGGGCGTCCACACCTCTCTTCCTCTTCGGAATAACTTTATTATTAGCCCTAGTTAGCGGAAGGGTAACTACAGGGCTTTCAGGGCCCTCGATAGGAAGGGGGGGATTATTAACTTCAATGGCGCTGGCACTTTGCAAAGATATAATAGAACTAGGATCAGAGGTTCTATTCTGTAGCTGATCGCCACAGATTTGGTCAACTGACCTGGCTGGTGACTTAGCCCGTGCCAATGCGCCAATTGATGACCGCCTGGTATACATAGGCTCAACAGAGAGACGGCATTCAGTGATAGAAATTTCATGTTCAAGCACGGAAACAGCTCTAGTAATGAACTGATCTAAAGTACCAGTCACTGAAGCAGTCCCCGTTGCGCGCTTACCTTTCCCTGCCATGTTACAACATACACGGGAATGAGCAACAGAACAAATACAGTAATTGGATACTCAACTTCGGCCACAGCAATCCACAAGTCTTACTTGTCAGTTACGTAAGCTCAGGGGAATGGCCCAGCCTCTGTCAGCCCCTGACGGCCACAGACGGTCCCGCCCTTGTCCCGGGCTTCGCCCGGGCTCGTTCCCCTTGCGCGTTCCGCGCTGCGGAATCGGTAAAAGATAGATATAGAGGCAGAGGGCGGGAGGCCGAATAAGGCGGGCCAAGCCACAGGTGGAAACAGCAGAGGGCGCCTGGGTAATGAAGTCTTCCTCCCTTCCCTGCAGCAACAGCCAGAACCAGCAAAGGAGGTTCAGCGCAGGCACAGAACCACAGATAGTCACACTGCTGGATACAATGTTGCAGCAATCACCAAAGGTCTTTCAAAGACGAAGCTGGACCCGCGCCAGCAGGTTCCGCGAGGTAATTTGTAAAGGCAGAGGGCGGGAGGCCGAGTAAGGCAGGCCAAGCCACAGGTGGAAACAGCAGAGGGCGCCTGGGTAATGAAGTCTTCCTCCCTTCCCTGCAGCAACGGCCAGAACCAGCAACGGAGGTTCAGCGCAGGCACAGAACCACAGATAGTCACACTGCTGGATACAATGTTGCAGCAAACACCAAAGGTCTTTCAAAGACGAAGCGGGACCCGCGCCAGCGGGTTCTGCGGGGTTATTTGTAAAGGCAGAGGGCGGGAGGCCGAGTAAGGCGGGCCAAGCCACAGGTGGAAACAGCAGAGGGCGCCTGGGTAATGAAGTCTTCCTCCCTTCCCTGCAGCAACGGCCAGAACCAGCAACGGAGGTTCAGCGCAGGCACAGAACCACAGATAGTCACACTGCTGGATACAATGTTGCAGCACACACCAAAGGTCTTTCAAAGACGAAGCGGGACCCGCGCCAGCGGATCCGCGAGGTTATTTGTAAAGGCAGAGGGCGGGAGGCCGAATAAGGCGGGCCAAGCCACAGGTGGAAACAGCAGAGGGCGCCTGGGTGATGAAGTCTTCCTCCCTTCCCTGCAGCAACGGCCAGAACCAGCAACGGAGGTTCAGCGCAGGCACAGAACCACAGATAGTCACACTGCTGGATACAATGTTGCAGCAAACACCAAAGGTCTTTCAAAGACGAAGCGGGACCCGCGCCAGCGGGTTCCGCGAGGTTATTTGTAAAGGCAGAGGGCGGGAGGCCGAGTAAGGCAGGCCAAGCCACAGGTGGAAACAGCAGAGGGCGCCTGGGTATCATAAAGCGCTGCCTGAAAAGTGTCCCTATTTATAAGGCCATGAAAAGCTACGCAGAGTGGCTTTATGTGGCTTTATAAATAATGGAGCACCACATTACGGCACCTGTGAGTTAAAAAAAGTGACGCTCCGGAAAGTGCATGTGGCTTGTAAATACTCTTCCCTACCTTGATGTTCATTTTAAAATAAACTGTTCTTTCACCATGTGTAAGTGAGAAGTGAGATATGCTTCAACTGTGTTGTATGACAGGGTGCTAAATTGCTAAAAGGTACCTAATAAATAAAGTTTGGTGTTTTGCTCTGGGTTGTTATATTGAAGTAAGTTCATGTCCTAATATATCTAGGTTCATCTGTAGATTTAAAACTGCAACAAAGCATGAAAACTGTTTTTGTTTTATGTGTGAGTATGCAGTAAAGTAGTTAGCAGATTGGCTAGGGTGAAAATTAAAATGTACTTATTATTACAGAACAATATCTACATTACTGCACACAGTTACAAGGCCTATGAAAGCTCGGAAGAAAAAGCAACTGTAGCAACTGCAGTATGTTTGAAGAAATGAGTTACAAAAGGGGCAAAATGCAAAAAAAAAGTGGTGAAAGAAAAAAGAGCTACTGGTAAGAGGACAAAGTCATTCCTTGAAAATATTTGGACATTTGCAAATACGCACAAAACAAAAAAAATGAAATTATAACTATGAGAAACAAGAAGAGTAGAAAAAGTGTACCTTGCAAGAACAGCAACGATTGACCAAAATGTCCCATGTCTCCTGATCCTTCTGGACTTGTCCTCAGCCTTCGATACCATCAAACATGAAAACCTGATCGATCTCCTACAACATAGGATGGGATTTTCGGGCCCGGTCCTAAACTGCTTTGCATCCTTGCTTCACAACTGTACTCAAAGGGTCAAAGTTAATCATGCCCTAGCTTCCAATACCCCTGTCCTAATTGGAGTCCACCAAGGTTCTACGCTATCACCCACTCTCTTTAACCAATTTATGGAGCCTCTTCAGTCATTCTGAACAGAGCGAAAATTCAATACCACATGTATACGGATGATACGTAATTGTACCTTTAGATCTCCTCGCAGGAGGACATAAAATCTTTAAATGCTGCACTTGCCCAAGCTCAACTATGGTTAGTTCATAACCATTTCCTACTAAATACGCTGAAAACTGAATGTCTTTTGATCACCCCACTTAATCACTCAGCTCCTACCCTTGACTGAATTAAACACCTAATTGCTCTGAACTGTAAACCTCTCGTTGTAGACTCTGCCAAATCTTTGGGTATCACCTTGGATAAACACCTAAATATGCAAGCTCACATCAGTGCTATTGCTAGGGGTGCCAATGTTCAACTCCACATTCTAAAGAAAATCAAACCATGTCTACCCCGTGAAGATCTGACACCGGTAGTTCAATCTCTGATTATGCCTAGATTGGAATATGGGCGGGTGACCCTAGCAGAACTTCCCAAAGCTAGCTTGGCCCCACTCAGAGCTACCTTGAATGCATCAGCCAGACTTTTAATGGGCTTGAGGGAATTTGATCACATTTCACCCGACTTGCTGCAGCTAAATTGGTTATCCATTGAAGCGAGAATCCGACTCAAGATAGCTTGTCTGACACATAAAGCCATTCACCACAACACCCCATACTACCTTGCAAATAAACTTGAGCTCTCGGGCTCTAGCCGGAACCTCAGAAGTTCATCCACCCTTCTCTTGAAACCTCTAAGATTCAAAAAGAAAAAAATCATACAACCGTGCATTCACCGATCTTGCTCTGAAAATCTGGAACTCCTTGCCATCCGAGATCAGATCCAATCCATCCACGACTTCCATTAAAAAACTTGTCAAAAGGCTACTAATGAATTAACGTTAACTCATTGATCATGCTCGTGTGTTTTGTCAAGAACAAAAACCTTGAATTAGTTTCACTGATATTCCAATCTATGTTTTTGCCCTCTTGTTGTCCAAGTCCTAGACAGCTATTTCAACTGCATTGACTGTTGATTGTGCTAGTTCCTTCCGTCTACTGAAATTCTTTGTGGCACATCGCACATCTTGGTTCGTTCTATGGTATGATGTTTTTACTAGGAGCGCTGTATGGCACCTCAGTGACACTATACTCTTTGATTTTGAATGTTTTCTAACAGGTTGCAACTTTGCTTACTGGTTTATATTTTGTATACTTGCTAGTGCTAACTCTGTACAGCACTCTGATAGCCTTTTTGGGTCTTGTTTGTGATCTATAAAACTTTTCAAATAAAATAAAATTGTAAAAAACACAGGCTTTCCTTAACCAGGAGACAGAAACAGTTTAAGGAAATCAGAGCCTGAATGTTTCGTAGTAGAATGGTTGTAAATCTACTGAGAAAGTTAAAAAAAAAAGTATAGAAGAAGGACAGATGCACTGAAGCAGAAAGAACGAGTTGAGAGAGTAGTTGATAAGGCCTTAGCTTTGAAGATAAACTTTTTATTTTGATTCTAAATAGAATGAAGACTCTTGACAAAATGGTGTTGTGCATGAGGAGACAAAATCAGAAGAAAATATTAGTGAAGAGAAGTAGCTTTTTTACAGTTTTTAGTGAAGAATGGATACAGACTTCTACTACAGAGCCTTTCGTAAATGAAGAAAGCTATCTCCAAGATAACAGATGAGTTCATGCTATTGATGAATGCAGATGATGTTACGAAATGAAGAATGGCAGTCCTATAGCAAAAGAGGTGATGGTACCTAGAAATGTAGAAAAAGTTATTGCAGAAGAGGTACAAGGGAGATGTAGTCTGGCCCCTGTGTACAAATGGAATTGTAATAGTGTTTGTAGTATTAGTCAGCACTCCATTGATATATTAAGGACATTCCTACATGTATTTCCAAGGCGAAGTTTAAAACACAAATATAAGTACTTTACAAGGTTTGGATCCTTGCAAGCTGATAAAGCATTCAAATTTGCAGGGACACTCACTAGCTTGTTTATCAAAGAAAGTGTGCCAAAGCACCTATCATCATTTTAGGATGTCAGCTGTACACCACTCAACAATGCAAATGTTAGCTAAGAGGCTGTACTGTGTAAAATCTCCTGCTTTATGTTTAGGAGAAATGAATAGGGCACTTTTGCATGGTACTCTGGCAGAGGTAGAGAAGGTTTGTGATGATGTGCAGTTTCATTTTTTGGGGAAGAACAGGACTGTAGGGAAATTGAAGAGTTGATAACAGGAGGAGTTGTAGAACAGGATACAGGTACTACAGTTGATAGTTTTGAAGAAGACATAAAAAAAAGTAACGCAGTATGTGCTGAAAAACCAGAGTATGTTGTTGCAGGGATTCTGCTTATACACAGAACTATGCGTAGAACCCCAGGACCTCAGTGAATTGTGGTGTACCAGAAACTCACCTCAGAACCCAGAACCCAGTATCCGGCTAGCATAAGTGTCCCATTCGTTATCCGAGATTTAGCTCGGCGGTCCCAATGAAAAGACAACCCAGAACAAGCGACTCAGTGTACTCTCAGGAATGGTGGGAATCGGAAATACCTGTTCGTATATTATTCTCACATCAGTCCACAACAAGAATAAACAAAGACACGGTGAAAATAAAAAGAGTTTATTTTATAGACCACGTGTCCTAAGATGCAGTACTTTGGCTAATACAAGCAGACAAATGATTATAATTAAAACCATCAGCATCGTTACAATACCATAGAATATAAAGGGAGTGATCATGTTATAAATGACAGTGGATACTACCACCTTCCCTTTACTAAGAAGCTAATATTATTATTATGCTAATAAAAGGTCTCTTAGGCTTGAATAGGGGACCCCATACCTCAAAGATCAGCTTAGTGAAATCATATCACAGGAGCATCAGAAGTCTTCTCGCAGGAAGGCTCGTCTTCGGTCTGAATATTAAACATGATGTCTGTAATATTAAAAGCACCGGCTTTCAGGTATTCGCAGCTGCCTGTATGTTATGGCTAAATAGTGAGTCGATCAACCTAGAGTGGAAAACATGCATTGTATAACGACCCAGACTGTTCATGTTACACCATGTACAGACCAAGGTCGTTGCGCAGAGCTCGGGATGGTAACAACAGATTGCTCTCGTGTGAGGCAAAGCGCGAGCCAGCAGTTTGTTTAAACAATAACATGTAGATGCAGTGTCGTGCGCAAAAGCAGCAAGATGGCTTTCTAACATCTAACGTGGTTATGCTAACTTAACAATGTATGTACGTATTAAGGGATTCCTTACTACATGCCCCCTTGATCGAAGCACTAACCAGTAGGGAAGAAATGAGAGAACGCAGAGTTCAAATTCGACAGAGCAGAACAAGGTGTACTCAAAATGAAACCAAGTAACGGTGCAGAGAAAGTTCAAACGAAAAAAGAAAAGCAAAAAACCTCAAAAAGGGAAAGGAAAAAAATGAAAAATGCTGCTGTAGCTAGCAATCCAAAGTCACAGGTAATGTTCAAGGCATGGTAGAAAAAATCTAGTGGATGATAGTTCACTCAATTCATGAACGTGTATGCAGCATACGTAGCAACAGCTTCCAACAGAAAATCGTTGGCACGGCCACTAAAAGTTTCAGCCATCCAGTTAATCAAAGAAAAGGAACATACATGATCTTCAATAAGCGGAGCCTCTAGCACCATCAGAGGGCAACCGATGTGTTCTTCCAGATAACTCATATCCAAGAAGTCATAGGCAGCCCTTGCGATGTCCCAATTACCCAGGATTCCATGCGCCGCACCACAGGCCATAATCCGAACACCAGAACAGGCAAACTCGCGAGACACTAAGGGACTCATCAGTCGATCATAATCCGGGACCGGAGACACCGTGTTGGTTAAGCACAAATCCAGAGGCCATTCAAAGGGACAATCTAGGCAGTGAAAGACAGGTTGCACGCAGGTAAAGTAGGAATACCGGAAGGATAATCCATACGCCAGGCTCAAAGTCGCCAATGGCAGCGTACCATAATATTCAAGCATCCTGTCACGAAGAAGATGCAGACGGGGCAGGTTGCCGTGAGGCACAGAAAGTGCAGCCATTTCGTAGTATGAAAAGTAAAAGTAGCACACCTGCCACTAGCGCCAGAATCAGCGGGACACCGCCAAAGATGCTTGAAAAAATAGAATGAAAAAATGCCGGAATCACACCAAAAATAGTTTGGAAGGAGGTCACGAGGCCTGAGCCAGGCCAGTTGTTGACGAGGCATTGAAGATTGTTTGGATCAAAGCTCCAAAATGCAGGGGGAGGTCAGTATTCAAAAGCGCCTGTACCTCAGTGCGCGTATTTGCCACGTGAAGGACAAATGTTTCTCGGGAAGAAGTCAATGGCACCTCATTTTGGGACAATAGAGCTCTTATTCTGCTCATCTTGTTGAACTCTGCTTTCAAGGTCGGAATCGAAGGCCAGATGGAAACATCCAGCCGCCCATGCGGGGGTGGAAATAGAACATTATTGCAGCAGACTACCCTCTGCGATACAGTTACTATATATGGGATTCCCACTAACATCCCGCAGCAAGCTTCATTATTCAAAATTAAATAACTATCGTTTGCAAGCAGCGTGAAAGAAGGCGTAATCACTGGCACTGGGATTCCTTTGAGGACGCAGGCCAAATTTGGGGCGTGTACATTGCATGCACCGTGTAACTGAATGTGCCTACATACTACAGAATGATCAGGTGTCGAGGTGCACTCCTCACCTTTCAGGTAAACCTCTTTACCGTCTCTTGTACATCTATACGTAAAAGGGAGAGACCAAACCTCATGTAGGAACGCGGTACCCAGCTGTTCATATCTACCCAGAGCATAGTGTTTCATGCATGACGTAAACTTAAAAAGCGCGAAAGGGAGCGTGATCAACCCATGTACCAACCACACGGCTGAATTCAATTCCGCCACAGAGAAAGGTAACGGCTCCAATTTTTCAATGTGTAACAATGAATATGTAGCATCTTTCATGGACATGAACTGCTGCTTCACAGTAAGGTTAAAGGGAAGGAATAATGATGTCGTATTCATATAGTCCCAGGGGACCTTTCCTGCCTTTAACGTTTGTAATGTCCATGCAAACTGCATAACCGAACGCAACTGGTTTTGACCATGATACAATACAGACACATCATCATGTACAATATCAACAATTGAAGAAACAATATTGTCCAATGTATAAATTCTGGAAGAAAGAGTGTTAATGCTGTTATCTATAACGGCCAAGACCTTTTCCATATTCGCTTGATCAATAGCCCTCAATCTCGAAGCCGCTTCAATTTGCGACAATTTCCATACTTCGTTGTAAATAGCATACGCCCACCTCTTGGATCTGCCACCCACAGGACCTTTAACAAAATCATTCAAATCTATTTTGTCATGTAATTTTGATAAATGAACTTTGACAGATGCCGAGGTGGAATGTCGCAGCCATGATTGACATAATTTCCCTACAGAGTAGGTAGTTACTGTATGAGAGGACTCAAACCGAGGGTCTGCGCGTTGCTGCGTATACCCCGGTTTCAGACCTAGAAAACGACGTTGACAGGCATCTGAACTGCTTTGCCAAATTAACCATCCTTCTCGACTAAACTTCGAAATATTGAAAGATGTATTAGAGACTAATGACTGCAAAGCATGAAGGGACAGATCCGTTTGGTTATCCCAATTTGGGTAAGCGCCCAGATCTGGAACAGAGGGGAAATTTAGTTTTTTAGAAGTGGCCAATCCGAAACAGGTGGTCTGGAAGATGGTTGAATTTAAAAACAACATATGATTTGGTATAAGACAGGCACGATGTAAAGCTTCAGTTCCCTGAACCTGCCACGGTTTGGAACCCCAAACCGACTTAAGATCAATAGTAGCCTTCCACAGATCCTAACCTTTGATTGACAACTCATCCATAAAGGACTTAGAATATAGTAATTTGGTGTGTGTAAGTCTAACCTTCGAGGCAGACTCAGCCATCACTTTAAAATAAAAGGATGCTGGGCTGGAAACACTGAAATCAGTAAAATAAGTATATTTATCAACCAATGTAGGCGAACTGCCGAAAGATGGTGTAGGACAGTGTTCCCATTGGGTAAAATTTACAAAATTTCGAAACGTATTTGCTTTATGCAGGAAGTGATTGCCATAATGTTGAAAACAAAACTGTTCTGCATAGTTAGCCGCATTTTCATATAAATCTTCTGCATCAAAAGCGGCATAATATTTAAAATCAGAAAACAGTGCTTCAATGGCATGAACATCCCAATCATCAGAACAAATGTTCTGCTTAACCGCATCACCCATAGAAACACGAAATACAGTAGGTACATTGATGACCTCAGTAGGACCATGAATTTGGAATTTAACAGCATCCCATGCAATTCCATCCAAAACGGGCCAGGCAGTAATATTCACAAAAGTCTGGTCCCTTTTCATGATGTGGGACGAGGAGTGGGGGGCCAAAGTTCCATTGATAAGTCTAATTGTAGATCTCTCTTTGAGATAGTGGCCATTCACCAGACGGAAAAATACTATTACAAATCCAATGGACATAAACAAAAAAATACTTATAAGTACCAGCCAAATGTATGTCCAAGGGGGAATCAAAAAATGTATTTTGAACCACGTAACAAAAATAGCAATGTTCGAAGGGGAAGTGGAAGGCAATGAGTTAGTGTCAAAGGAGAAACGTGACTGGTTAACCGCCGTAGACTGTAAAACAGGCGATTGACCATTTGTAGGATAAGCATACTCAGTCTCTTCGGGCAGACCACCAGCCGGCGGTATTAACAAGGGATCAGTAACTGACTGCATCTCGATGGCAACATCAGACAAGGTGGTAGAAGCAGGAACCAACACTGAATTTCTTTGCATCGTCTGGCATGAAACTGCAGGAGTCATACTAAGAAGTATCGGCCACTCGCTGAAGTTTGACATTGTCAATAGAGATGTACCTGTTATCCTTGCGACCAGGAAGTGGAGGTAAAATGACTGTTCTTGTACCCTGCACTCCAAGCACTGGAACCGGTGCACGATAAGAAGGGCCGAACTCCTTCTTGTTCTCGACCTTCTTACGGACCAGGTCTCCAACTCGGGGTAGCCAGCCGACTACCGGAATCTGAAGCTCAGCATCACACGTGGAGGGCAAATGTTCCTTCGATAGAGTGTCTCTGGCTTCTTGTAGGGTCTGCAAAACAGCACAGTGATCATCTACGTCAAAGGGTGCGGCCGACGCCGCCATGTCTAGACCATCAAGGTCTGGGACAAACATTCTGATTCCGAAGAGCATCATGTATGGGGTCCGCCCACCCAGAGACCTTCTAGGGAGATTATTAAGTGCACGTTGGACGTTATACAAATGGGCTAGCCAATTCAGGCCTGTGCCTAAAACTCGTGCTGTCAAAGATTGCTTTAAGTCACGGTTCATTCGTTCTACCACACTATTACCCTCAGGTCGGTAGGGGGACGAAAATTTTACTTGGACCCCCAAATTTCTCATAGCCTCCTTGTAAGCCTTAGAGGCGAACGCAGGGCCCTGATCAGAATGGAAGGTACCACACGCAAAAGTTCCCACAAAGACACGCAAATCCCTGATGACAGTCCGTGAATCAGCACTCCTTTGTGGCCATACCCAAAGAAAATGTGTGCACGAATCCACTGCAACCAAGATATACTTGTACGCAGTATCAGAAGAAAAAGGACCGCAGTGATCTAGATAAACACAACCAAATGGTTTATTAGATATGTACAACTGTGTTTGTGGTGGGCGCGCAACAATGGAAGGTTTAATCTGTTGGCAAATGTCACAATCAAGAACATAAGCGCGCGTTTGTTTGTATAAACCGAACCACCAGTAACGTTGTTGTAACAGAGCTACAGTAGCGGACACGCCGGCGTGGGCAGATGCCAACCCCTCGTGCGCTGCTAGTATCAGAGATGGTCTGCAGTCCGCGTTGGGAATAATTCTGTCACCAACGTCGTTAATCCTCACTAACGGGACGTTATCAGGACTTAAGTGATAAAAATAACGAGAAGGAAAACCCTTCGGGTAATCACTTCCCTTCTCTGTAGCAGCAATAGCTGCCAAGATGTCATCATCAATCTTACTTTTAGATCTTGTAACTGCTGCCACTAAGTATGTTGCCACTGCTGTTTTTGCTGCCTCGTCAGCCAAGCTGTTACCGACAGCATGGACACCAAGTCGTTGGTGACCAAGAGTGTGAATAACATTCAAGAGAGGGAGACGTTCTTTAAAGTCTGCCACTCGAACCCAAAGCAATTTATGCTTAATTGTGCTACCTTTGGTATCGCGATATTCGTTTTGCGACCAGAAGTGTAAATTGTCATTGTAGGACTGGACACAATAAAAGGAGTCACTTACTATAAGAGTAGTGACTCGGGGATCAGCAAACTCCAGTGCAAGCACCAGAGCCCGGAGCTCCGCCAATTGCGCGGTACAATCACCCAATGACTGCGTATGCACGGCATCAGATTGGAATTCACCATTTACGAATGTACCCATGACAATTGCGCAAGCCGCAGAATAGGCATGCTTCGATCCAATCGCCGGCTGCGCCGAGCCGTCAGTGTATATGACACAATGGTATTCTTCGAGCGGGCGCAAAGACAGAGGAGCCGGATGAACAAATTCATACTGTAAGTACTCCTGAGTCTGCAAAGAGGCGTCAAAGATATAAGTGACATCTGGTGATGTCAGAGTCGTGGCCCATTGTATCCACCGTGGATGCAAAGCTTTAGAATTTGGTACACTTGCTTTTGTCACTGCCTCTAGGGCAGGATACGGTGTTACAACCAATATGTGTTTTCCTTATGACAGTGCGCGTTCTTTAAGGATTGCCATCTGAACAGCTGTCAGAACTTTCTCGACAGTGGAAAATCGCAACTCAGCAGAGGTGTACAAGTGTGATTTATATGCAATGGGGACTGTATCGCCCTCATTGAACGTCAAGTACGTGAAACCCACCGCGCCTGGTACTATTCTTATTACCAGGTTAGTGCGGTTATCACGCGTCAGTAAATATTGTGAAGCAAGGAGATCAGCCTGTAAAGACTGTAGAATAGCAGAATGTTCTAGCTGCCAGCTAGACTTCGAAAAAGAAGGTTGTACCAAGGCGTAAAGCGGCTTGATACGCTGGGCATAATCAGGAATATACGTACGTCCGAAATTCAGAAAGCCCAGCAAAGATTGTAATTTTTTCAGTGTTGTAGGAGCACGCAGGCATGCGCACTTTTCCAGAAAGTGAGGAGCCAATCCCTTACCTTCATTGTTGAGCTTGTAGCCCAAAAACAACACCGTATATTCCGCGATGTGAGACTTCGCAAAATTAAATTTGTAGCCATAATCCGCAAAACTCGTAATGATATTGTCGACTCGAGACAGATGTGGCATCAGCTCATCATCCGTGAGGTAGATATCGTCAACATAGGAGTATGCGTCGGGGTCTATTCTTTCTAAGAGAGAGACCACGCGAGCGGCAAAGACGCCAGGGCTGTTTTTATAGCCCATGGCTAATCTTGTGAACTGTTTTTGTTTGCCGCCTGAAGTAAACGCCGTCCACTGGCTACTCAGTGTGGACAGGTTATGGCTAAAAAAGCCATTGGAGATGTCAAGCGTCGTTTTAAATCTCTTACGCACGAGACTATCGACAAGAGCCGAACTGTGAGTATTTTGTACCGCGCAGGTCCGGCAATGCGAATTTAAGTGCCGGTAATCCAAAACTAAACGGTACGGCCCGTCAGGCTTCGTCACTGTGAATAAAGGGTTATTCATAGGGGACACACAAGTTTCAATAACACCTTGATATTCCAATTGGTCAAGGATTGCAGCGACGTGCGGTCTAGCTTCACGACGCATAGGATATTGGGGCTGTGGCTGGGGCATAGACCGCAATGGAATCTCATGGCAGGGGGACAACCGGTCCCATCCCACCTGAGTACGATACAATGCCGGCGCTAGCGCCAGTGCCCACTCCTCAGCGTACACTTCAGCCCGGTCCTTAGGCACTGTGTGCGCAAAGGACGGGAGGATTACCTCCTCCCCTCTAGGAGCTTCTAAAATGAAAGCTGGGGGCCAATCTGCCTCCGCTAGGAGGATATCCTAGGTGGTAGTCAGATTATCCCAAAAAATCCCTTTTATTGTACGTTGTATGTCACCCTCAATTAGTAAGACTATTTCATAGAGTCTGTCAGGGGGAGCCACTCTGGTGTCAGCTGTCTCAACAGTAACCAATGTATCAGTTGCTGTCGCCGCCAGAAATGGACGCAGAGCTTGACAGACTATGGTAATTTCCGCTGCGCTGTCCAGTAGCGTCAGCGCCCATGTCCGGTTCCGAAGCCGTGTCCGCACTATCTGAGGCATATCTTGCCATCAGAGCAGCCACTTTCTTCTTCTGAAACGGGGGTCTTTGTCTTGCGAATTCTTCTTGCTTGCCTTTACCTTCAGTCTGTCGGGGTTGGTCACGTGTTTGTGGAGCACCCTGACCTTTGCCACCGCCTCCGCCACCGGACTGTGAAGCCGATGTTTCCTGTGAAGAACGAGGAGAACGTTGTTCAGAAACCTGAAATCTATCAGGAGACTTAATAGTAGCACGATCACGCAGATCATAAGTGCGCTCACTACTTGACTGAACGGGAGAGGCAGGCCGAGACCCCTGTTTCTGCTGCTGCTTTCCCTGTTGTTTTGACCGCCAACTCTGTTTCGGAAAGTTTGGACGGTCCTCCTTACCAGAGGCGTCTGCCTTACCCTGCTGCTTAATTTCGGGAGTTTTTACAACTGGTCTAACTCCTAAAGAGCTACGACCCAAATCCTTGTACGCCGTCGAGATTATTTTCGCGAACTCCCGCGGCTTATCCTCTTCAGCAACTTTCTTCAGTTCATTACGAACTTGGAACTGCATAGCATCACCCTTAAGGTTACACATTACCATGGTAGTCACCAGGTCAAACTGTCCGAGGAGCCGCATGCCTAATTCTATCGCAGACTCCGCACCGTGGTTATCTTAAACACGTTTAATAACGGAGGGCAGTACCGACATAGACGGAGTGCCAAAGCACTGCGAGTACGTCGCTGCAAAGACCTTGCCCCAGTTTACACAATCATCAATGTCGGGGACCAAGTCTTTAGGCAAACTAATGGTAAGGATCCTGTGTTTCTCCTCAGGAGATGTATTCGGGTAAACCGCTTCTATTTGGTCAAATTTTTCAGCAAGCCAAAAAGGGAAATCATCCCTATTTGGGGGGCGCTTGCCCATAACAGAATTAACCATAACAGGACTAATGACCACTGCGTGGTGGTCAGTAGGCTGCCCCGCAACAGCAGGTGCCCCCACCTGCACATTGCGTGACACGTACTGCACCAAAGCCCGATGTACTGTAATAAGGGCAGTGTGCAGTACACGCAAATCAGCCACCGGCACCGTAAGGTAACGGGGATGAGGCGTATATCCGGCTAGTACCGGCCAAGTGGCCCCTGCAATTGACAAAGGGCCCATTCTCGGCGGTATAACCGCATGGGGGAGGGCGCCATTAAACTAAATAAGATGCTGCCAAGCAGATATTGGTATTTCTTGTGTCCTATACGGTGTATAGTTCGCTGGCACGGCAGTGGCAGAGTAAGTATGCAAAGAGTTATCGTCCTCACTCACCGCCGGAAACGTCACCCAAGAGTAAAACAACTCATAAGGATGAGCCGCATCGGCTCCTACCACAAAGATTACGTTCATACCAGTGTCCGGCACCCCATACTGCGTCAAATGACGTCTCAGAGGTGCCCGACTGTGCGCCGCTATATCGACCGCCATAAGGACAAGCTACCCTCGAAGTAATTAGTAGCACAAGGGTGTTAACCTTTTTAATGATCAAGCTTGAAGAAACCTATATCAACAGAAATAGGTAGGTTTAAATCCGTCAGACTTGTTATCCGGAAACAAGAATGAGGGTGCTGTGGACTAATATAAGCACTACTAAGGCGTTTCAACTCATAGACCAAACGTTAGGTGCGCCATGTTGCAGGGATTCTGCTTATACACAGAACTATGCGTAGAACCCCAGGACCTCAGTGAATTGTGGTGTACCAAAAACTCACCTCAGAACCCGGAACCCAGTATCCGGCTAGCATAAGTGTCCCATTCGTTATCCGAGATTTAGCTCGGCGGTTCCAATGAAAAGACAACCCAGAACAAGCGACTCAGTGTACTCTCAGGAATGGTGGGAATCGGAAATACCTGTTCGTATATTATTCTCACATCAGTCCACAACAAGAATAAACAAAGACACGGTGAAAATAAAAAGAGTTTATTTTATAGACCACGTGTCCTAAGATGCAGTACTTTGGCTAATACAAGCAGACAAATGATTATAATTAAAACCATCAGCATCGTTACAATACCATAGAATATAAAGGGAGTGATCATGTTATAAATGACAGTGAATACTACCACCTTCCCTTTACTAAGAAGCTAATATTATTATTAGGCTAATAAAAGGTCTCTTAGGCTTGAATAGGGGACCCCATACCTCAAAGATCAGCTTAGTGAAATCACCATCAGAAGTCTTCTCGCAGGAAGGCTCGTCTTCGGTCTGAATATTAAACATGATGTCTGTAATATTAAAAGCACCAGCTTTCAGGTATTCGCAGCTGCCTATATGTTATGGCTAAATAGTGAGTCGATCAACCTAGAGTGGAAAACATGCATTGTATAACGACCCAGACTGTTCTTGTTACACCATGTACAGACCAAGGTCGTTGCACAGAGCTCGGGATGGTAACAACAGATTGCTCTCATGTGAGGCAAAGCGCGAGCCAGCAGTTTGTTTAAACAATAACATGTAGATGCAGTGTCGTGCGCAAAAGCAGCAAGATGGCTTTCTAACATCTAACGTGGTTATGCTAACTTAACAATGTATGTACGTATTAAGGGATTCCTTACTACAATGTTTGATATGCTGTTGAAGCACTCACTACAAGAATCAAACATGGACTGTTGACATATTTAAAAAGTGAAACAGAGAATAATGATAACTCGCAAAAGTTTGCACTGCACTTATCTGTAGAAAAAAGATTTGACTTGTCCACATGACAAGTTATTTGTAAGTACTGCTACAATAAATTAAAGGGTAACAAAATGCCTGCTAGAGCTGTGCATAACAAGTTAGAACTGGTTCCAATCCCAGAAGCACTTCAAGGTTTATATATTCATCAGTCTGTTCTTATCCAAACTATACATCAGTTTCAGGCTATGCTACATATGGAGGAGATTTTTCCTCCTTCTTTATCTTGACGTCAGACGAGCATTGTAAGTCTCTTCTCGGCTCCATGTACTCTTCTTGTCTACGCTCAGATCACCCATCTCTCTCAAACTGCTTTTCTTATGAGTCCTGGTAGGAACGTGGAGAACATGTTTCAGAAATTTGATACCTGTCTGGGGCCTTGATTTTAGTGCATTCACAAAAATTGTAGTGTCTCTCTGCAAGGTTTATTTAGGTTTATCTCATGGCTTTTTTAACAAACTGACGGTTCTGCTTGGCATCCTTGTCAGTACTAGGCTTGCCAAGAGGTGGGTTAGTAGGCCTGGCTCCTACATTATTGCATCCTAAGGATGTATACACATCAGCAATAATTATATGTAGCTCACGCTGACTGTCAGCTTGTGCAACTGCTGCGAGCCTCAGGCGTAGAGCTAGAGGTGCTGCTTTGCTTTTAATGTTAGACAGAATCATTGCAGACACCACTGGAAAAATTCCTATTAGTTTCATCCCTAAATCCAGGGCTGCAGCTGCCCTGTATTTGTATTTGTTTTAACATATCTGGCAAGACTGGCATGAACGGAGTGCCATGACTGATGATATATACTGCGACAAAGACTGTTCCCCAAGTGTTACACTCACCTCTTTCAGGAGCCAGTCCGTGAGTTAAGCATTTAGGGGCACATGTATGAAAGTACAAGTTTGCGAGTCCTTTATAGCGATTTTTTGTGAATCCCTATTAAGGACTCGCAAACTGATATGTAGGTAGGAATCTGCTAATATTTAGCGATTCCTACGCATTTCTTATTTGTGAATCGCAAATTGTGAGTCGCAAATAAGGAATGGCTTCCCATTCATTCCTATGGGCCAAGAGGCCCATTCAAATGAATGGGAATTGCGTGCGCAATTTGCGAGTACCCAATAGGTACTCGCAAATTGCACACGCAATTTCACGGCTGCAAGGGTTTCTACAGGACACCCTGTTGTACCCTGAAATTTGCAGGTGTGCACATGTGTTGCACATACATGCCCTAAGGGCATGTATGTGTGCCACATGGCACTTTGAAAAATGCATAACATTGAAATCTGAAGTTGGTGGTAATTTGCGATTCCTTAAAGCAAAATTGCAATTTGCGATGTCTCCTAGAATAGCATTTAGGAAATCACAAATTGCGAGTCTCTAAATGCTTGCGCAAAATAGAGAATAGCAAATTTTGCGATTCCTTATTTTACGAGAGAGTTTATACATACCTGCATTGCAAACAGCTAAATTGCGATCGCAAACGCTGACATTCTGTGAATTTCAGCGTTTGCGAACTCAATTTACCTTCATACATCTGGCCCATAGTCAATGTTCTGTGTATGTCTTGTGGGCCCGAAAGAGAAAATACAGCTTCAAATCGGTAATTTTCTTGGGTGATCCAAAATAGAATTTCCTCACAATTAGTGGGAATTTTGCCCATAACTGAATGAGCAATTATAGGACTTATTGTTGGCACTGCTGGCAACTGGGCTTGCCCTGGTAGGCCAGACTGTGCTGGCACAGCCAACAAGGTACATGAGCCAAATCAGGGGAAAAGTGACGAGGGTTGGCCTCACACCAAACTCTCCATTAAGCAGCATTCTGCCTCATCCTTTCCCTCAAGGTTCTCCAAACACACAAAGCCCACTCATCAGGTCATGTCCCTCCAAAACATTAAAGTGAGCATGTCACGGGTTGGAAGTCTCTGGCCACAGCTGGGGATAACAGGTCCAAAAATCACGGGTAGGATGTAGTAGGAGGGAAAGGGGATGCCGGGAAGAGGAGAGTCTGCAAAACTCTATCACAGATCTATGTGAGGTACTCAGAAATAATCTCACCACCATATCCGGCCTGGCAATCAAACTGACAAAACACAAGGCCTTACACGTGCCATCTAGGGGAGCAAATAGGCCCAATCCCAAACACTGCAACATCAGAAACACATGGGTCTGCTCTCCGACCCCCTCCGGTAAATGACAATGGAAACAACCAAATCACATGAGAACCTAGGGAAACACCCAAGATACCATCAAAAAGAAGCCCAAAACTAGCCCAGAAATATCTTCCATAAAAAGGTCGAAGTCAATACATCTGGCACCATTAGGGAGGGTCCTACTGCATGCCATGCGCTAGGTCTAGGTGGTATACATGTGACCACAGAGCACGTTTCAATCGCCCACAACACCAAATTATGGCACCCCCTCTTTACACATCAGCCCTCGCATGTGTGGTCAAAAGGCATACCCCAAACTTCTGCACTAAGGAAGGCAGGATATTAAATGTCTAGCGACACCCATAAAACATTAGTTAAAGGACCCAGACTACCTACAGGCTTACGAAACCCACCCCTTAACAAAATGTGTGAGGTACCAAGTATTTCAAGAACTTTTTGTGTGGAAAGACTTTTATTCTCCAAACTGAAACCTTAAGTAGATCTATTCAATGTTATAGGCGGTGGAAGAGCCACTTCATGGATTCTGACTGCAAGAATACCAGTATACTTCTAAATATGCGTCAGGAAGGAAAATGTTGCATCAGATTTTTTGTCAAGGTTACCTTTGTGTGAGGATTATTCTGCTGAACATTCAGTTGACAACCTTCAAATCGTGTGTGCTGTGCATCCTGTGGAACTTGTTATGAATGGTGCATTGACTGAAGTGGAATGGAAGCAAGTATTGATGTAGAATAATGACAAACAAGCAGTCATAACTTACTTCTATCAAAGGTCGCAATTATTGGCTAAAGAAATGAAATGAAGAAGTTTATCATCTAGAGGGGTTAAACATGTTAGAACCTCCCTATATCACCCATGGAGCAATGGATTAGTGGAGAGGGTGAACCGCTTCCTGAAAGATCAGTTACAGTTGGCGTTTATTAAAAAATTGGAGTGAAAATCAGTGGTTACAGATATTCTGTGGACTATGAGGACCACTTCTCATGTAAGTACAGGAATGTCGCCTTTCACTTTGTTGAGAGGAAGGGGGGCGGGATCAAGGATAAATAAGGAATTGATGGACAGGAAGCGCATTGATTCAAGTATAATGGAATGGTGGTTGATATTAGGGAAGCTGTTCAGGGCAAGTAAGGCACAGTGAGTGATAAGCACTAGACATGTTTTCATCAGGATAGGTGACTGGGTCAGAGTTAAAAAACCTGGCCACGCACACAAAAGGTTGGCACATTTTTCTACTCAGATTCATGTCAAGGAGGTCAAAGACAAGGAATTGGTACTGGATAATGGGAAAGTGTGGAATGAATCAAGTGTGTCAGTTGTGCTGTAATCCATGTCTGAGTTTGTCTGTAGAAAGTTTGTGAAAATTGGTTTTGCTTGTGAGAAATCCAATACTAATGAAGAATTTTTCCAGCGTCCCCAAAGGTGCAAGAACAAACCTTCAAGGTTCAGAGATTTTGTTATGTGAATCATTTAATACAATTGTTTCCTAGTACTCATAACCTTTCTGAAACGTGTGCACAGTAGCACCCATCAGCTCAAGGGTAATTGTGTTTTTTTAATGCATTTGCATTTTTTCCTTTTTTTTAATTTAGAGTACCAATTTTCTTTTATCATGTGTTTTATTTTTCCATTCATTGTATGTTATTTAGGTCAATAGAATGCAATTCTTTTCATTGTATAAGGAAGAGGGGGTGTTAGGTTGTTCTGGCATTCTAGTGGGATGAAATGTGGAGCAGTGGAACCTTGGGGTAGTATTTTGTGGAATGTGTTCTGTAGTTGCCAGTTACTGCCGGTCTTGGAGGCCGGTGGCCGTGTACTACTATAGTAAACTGATGAACCACTTACCTAGGCTCTGTTTTTTCAGTGACAGTGACATACATTTCCACATTCACAACTACATTACTTCCAGTCTTCAACTCAGTAGCCCGTGCCATTACAGCATGGTCATCGTAATTCAAATATATCCAAATATATTCCTGGTAGGCATGTCATGCATTTTTTGTCCCTCAAAGAACAAGCATTTGCAATGCAATCGGTCTCGCCTTTGGGACCTTATATGTATTTAGCTATGCAGCACATTAGCCTGGGTACTGAAACATCTATGGTTCTTTAACATGGAGGGAAAGTAAGCACAAAACTGTGTGACACGCCAGGTATGGGAACACATAGAGAGAAATATTGACGTTCAGCAGGAAATGGTATAGTCCAAAGCTCTGTTTTTAACATAAATTCAGGGCTTTTGGTGGTCATATCACTGAAAATACAAGATTTGAAGAAAATGTTATTGTGCTCGTGGAAGACAATTTCTATGGACTGGAATCTAGAGAATGCTAAACTGATTCTGTTTTTTTACTGACCTCTGCTGGTCGTTTTCCATCAAAAAAGTTAAATAGAGGCAGTTGCCAGAAAAATTCAAAAAAGAAAGTTCCTCAGCAGAAAGCAATTCTGGTATTTTACTGACCTCTGCTGGTCGTTTTCTATCAAGACAGTTAAATAGAAGCAGTTGAACAGAATCAGACAAGTCCTAGGGCTGATCTCCAGAGCCCACAAAGTACATACACATACAAGTATATATAAGTATATACTAAAGTATATATAAGTATTGTTAGAACTGGGGGTCTCTAGTTGGCAATGGTTTGCACCTTTGTCCAACTAGGGACCCTTGCTTTTAGTCAGGGTAAGGGAGCTACACTCCTAAAATAACCCCTGCTCAACCCTGTGGTAGCTTGGCATGAGTAGGAAGGCTTATCTCAGAGGCAGTGTGTAAAGCATTTGTGAACACATACAGTAATACAGTAAAAACACTACAGCTGGACACCACACAGATTTTTATAAAAATAAGTATTCTTTATATAGACTTAACACAAGACCCAAACGACAAAAATCCACAATACAGTATTAAGAAAAATGACTTTTAGATGGTAGAAATAGCTTAGTTCAAAGATGATGGTAAATGCAACACGTTTTTCACAAAGTATCTTTGGATGCGTCATGCAAGATAAACAAAAGGTTCGCAGGGAGAACAATGCATCGGTTCCTTGCTTCGGGGGAGGCGTTGCGTCTGTTCATCAGTGCTTGGGCAAAGTAGGCAATGCGTCTATTCCTTACCGGAAAGGAGGTGATGCGTCGATCTTGCGCTGCATACCGGTTGCGATGCGACAAACAGCAGCGACGGACACACGCTTCTTCGGTGATGGGATGGCGACCCTTGCGGTGGGGACACGCTTCTTCGATGATGCGACGGCAACAGCTGCGGATGCAACATGCTTCTTCTCGTTGAGTTGCGCTTCCAGCTCCCAACAATACGCAGGCTTCTGCAGACAGAATTCCCAGCAAGGAAATTCAGGGGGGAACTGGGGTTGAAGTCTTGTATCACTGAGACTTCAGCAGGAGGCAAGCACAGTTCAAGTGCTTGGAGATTCTTCTTCAAGATGGTGAAAGCTCAATAAAAGTTCCTTCTCCTTTCCTTGGCAAATAAGCAACCACTGCAGGCCAACCCCAGAAAATATCACACTGGCACAGGGGCAGTCAACTCCTTCAGCTTCTTATGGTTCCTCTTCTTGGCAAAGGTTTGTCTTGATTCCCAGAATTGATGTAAAGTCTTGGGGTCTGGGCCCCAATATTTATACTAGTAAATCCTTTGTCCTCTGAAGGCAGAGGGTGCCTGTGCCTAGCCAAAACCAGTTCTGTGCAGCTTCCTGGCAGGAGGTAGAGACAGCATTGTTGAAAGCAGACCTGGCCCAGGTAGCTGAAAGGAAATCGCCTCCCCCTACTCTCTTTTCTATGAGGGCTCAGGAGAGTGAAAGGAAATCTCCGCCCCCACTCTCCTAGCCAAGGTCCTATTCAGCCCAGCCCTGACTCATCAGACTGCTGGAGCCCAAGCCCTCCTGTCACTCACAAACCAGACATGGCAATACACAACCTAGCAGAGGCAGGCTGCATGGTTAGGCAAGAAAATACCCACTTTCTTAAAGTGGTATTTTCAAACACAGAAGGTTAAAACCAACTTCACTAAAAGATGTATTTTAACATTCTGAGTTCAGGCATACTAGATGTGTTTTTCTACCATGTTCCCTGGGATAATTAGGATTATAAAATGTTATAATCAAACTGCCCATTCTGGCCGATGGGGACAGGTAGCCTTGCAATAGTGAAAATAGTGAAAAACGAAATTGGCTGTAATTCACTATCAGGACATGCCACACAAACCAGGGCATGTCCTACCTTTTACTTACAATGCACCCTGCCCTTGGGCCTACCTTGGGGGTAGCTAACATGTATAAAAGGGAAGGTTTTAGGGACTGGTAAGTGGTTGTACTGCCATATTACCAAGTCGATATGGCAGTTCTAGACTGCACACAGGCTCTGCAATGGCAGGCCTGAGACACACTTTACATGATGCTTCTGTGGGTGGCACAATCAGTGCTGCAAGCCCACTAGCAGCATTTGATCTACAGGCCCTGGGCACACATGGTGCACTCAACTAGGGTCTGACAAGTAAAACAAATAAGCCAATCATGGAGTCACTAATCCATTACAACAATTTACAATAGGGAGCACTTGCACTGTGGCACTGAATAGCAGTGGCACAGTGCCCAAAGCATGTAAACCAGCAAAAACATATCAAAACAGAGGAGATAACAGTGAACAATGGAAGGGAGACTCACACCAATGGTACCAGGCCTAAAAAGTATATATAAGTATATACTAAAGTATATATAAGAGGTCTTGAATGCTCGACCTAAAAATAGTGCAGCTGATCTAAAACCAGTTATAATTTCAATTTTCCACTAAATTGTAACGAGTACCAGTTTAATAACAGCTACACTGCAAGAGATCATCTTGGGCTGCTGAGCAAATACTCATATAGACTTTTGATGGTTCCAAAAAAATCACTCGAACAGAGAAGAGTGGATTAGAAAACTCCTAAACTCCATGCTGTGAGACTACGTCCTATGGTTGTTAAATCAAACAGATGTCCAATGTCCGCATGCATTTACAGATTGAACACAGCTATGTACAGAACTGTAATAAGCATATAAGTTTACATATATGATTTTTGCAGATCTAATGCCTGGTACTTGACTTAAAACGCTAAGATTGTTTATGAATGCACTAATATACACGAGCACCCATACTACGTTTAGAACAACATACTAATCCCTGCTTTTCTAAGAAGAAATTGTGTCCTGAATGTGAACCTCAACAACTGAAGGGACCTTTCTCTATTAGGCAGCACGATACAATTAAAATATTCCAATAGCAATGTAAACCCGCTGTTAGCACTTTTTTTGTTAATCTAAACGCCTGATATCCTGCAGACAAGGACAAAGGGAATAATAAATTATACCTATATTTTCGTTTCAACGAATTTGAGAAAGTACAATGATACTTGCAGATGCTTTCAGAGAGAAAAAGATTAATGAGATATTATTTCAAACGCACAACAAATTGGTATCACCTGAGAAGGCACTGGTAATTACACTTACTTGGAACTGAAAACTGTTAATCATGGAGGTTATTTGGAAGTTTGAATAGGCAGTGAACTTTATTCAAAAAATGTATTGTAATGCCAGATTGTGCCTACGGTATTCATTGAGCACACGTTGTTAACATTGCGTGGCAAGCACAATATTGCAGGTGCATCACTTAGTTTGCCAGTGATTGATTATATTGTACTTATCCTTTTTCTACATATGTCTGAGACAAAGCTGCATCCACTGAATTGATTATACAATATGTTTCAAAGGTTTATCGTCCTGTCCTCCAAATACCGCTCATCACTTCAAGGGTAATAATTATGTGGAAAGGTGCTGTAGGCTGAAACAATGCAGGAATTTATAGATCTGTTCATTTAATAACATAAGGAAACTTGAAATGAATATGATTATTTTTATAAACCAGCTTTAAACAAGAGGGAATGGCTGTTCAGAATATCAGACGACTAGATGCCTTCAGGCAGTAGCGCGCTATATAAAAACGATTTTCATTTAATTTCATGTATTTCATTCCAGACAAACCCTTGCGTCCTGCAGGCATGGAGGCATTTTGATGTAACAATGATCTGCCTTCATCCCTTATCCTATTGTGGTTCATTGGAGAGTCATTGGAGAGTCACATGCCATAGTACTTACACCACATTGATCCTGCATTAGCACTATTGCACTCTATCCCTGGTGCGCTTGGTCAGCAATATGTCCAACAGGACATAATCCTTGTAGCTGATGATGTAAATCTGGCAACAAATCTTCATCACCTGTTGTACGAAATTAGCTCTTTTCGCAAGATCATCCCCATTCAAACTGATGTTGCTAGTTTTTAGACTCTGTACATTGGGACCCTGATAATCAGGCCTAAGTGCATGTCCTCTCACCCCTAACAACTTGTCAAATTGATCAAAAATCACAATTGACACATTTAACTTACCTATAAGTTTTTTACTATATGGTACCCAGTGTACCCAGGGCCTGTACGTTAAATGTCACCAGTGTAGTGCAGCACCTACAGTGCCAGCACTAAAGTGACAATGCAAAGCGTGACTCCAGGCTTGCCCCTGCAGCCTTTGAAGTTTTAAAACTGCTCATTCGACCTGGCAAGATAATATTTTTGGCAATCTTAAACCTTTCTTTTTAATACTTATTAGGGATCCCTAGAGTAGGCCGTAAATGCCCATAAGGTAGAATGCATGGTATTTAACATGTAGCTATTTAACAAGTAGGGCATGTGTTCTACCTGTAGTGGCAGTGAAAAATCTCCAAAGTCATTTTTTCACAATAGCAAGGTTCGCTCTCCCACAGAAAACCACTGGGTTACATTATAACACCTTGCAATGCATAGCTTCAGTTTGGGAATATGTTGTACCATGATTCAAAGGCTTAAATTAATAGTAACTTACATTCCAATCTAATGGACAAGTCAGATTTACATAACTATTTTGAAAATGCCAATTTTAGAATTTAGCATTTTTCTGCCTAAAGCCTCTAGTGGCCTTTTCAGAGTTAATCCCCAACTGTCACTGACAGCCTGCTGGGAGGTGTGGTTGGCTCCCAGGAAAGGGAACGAAAGGAACTTGGCTGAGAGAAGGTGTGATCTCCTCTTTACAAGGTGACCTGGGGAGGCGCCCACAAATAGGGGTGGGCGTAACTCACGTAATCGGTGTAGAGTAATTACATAAAAATTCAGTGAGATTATGCATAATGTCTCAAGAAGAGTAATTCTGCATTTATTTTGTAACACCAAAATGTCCCCTTGCATCCAATAGTGGCATAAGGATGCATTTCGCACTAAGAAATAGTGCTATATGCGACAAAACACGAATAGCAAGTGCAAGTAGCCGCTTGCACTTGCTAAATGTGCTCTTGAGGTAGAATGTTTGCCCAACTTACCCCCTGCATCAAGCTCTATTTTCCTGTCACAAAACACTCCCTCACACATCCCAAATGGGATTGACAAGGCATTTTTTACCAAGAAATAACGCTAAGGTGCCGATTCCGATCCGGGTCGGAAAGCACTCCGACCGAGCCGTATCCGGAGTGTTTTCCGACCGAGCCGGAGTCCTGCAGTCCGACCGAGCGAGTACGATGCGGTCGTATGCTGCCAGACTAGGTTCGGTCAGACTCCCTTAGAAGTCAATGGGAGCTGGTCGTACGACGCGTACATGGGCTCCCATTGACTGAATTGGTACGTCTCGTGCAAGGGCGCCCCCTACAGTGGGTACGCGTCAGTGCCATTTGCACCGTACATGCCTGTGTTGGGGGACCCTTGGGTCTCCCCCTGTGTCCGAGTCATAGGGCTGCGGGTGACAGGGGGTCTGACTTGGATCCCCAAAGGCAACCACCCGGACGTTTTGCGAGCCAGGCACTCTGGCTCGCACAGGCTGTCCGACGCGTGCATCATACTGGCTCGGTCGTAAATCGCATCCATTGCACGCCACGGTTAGCTTCCGACCAAGACGTATGGAGTGGTTCGAACCAGAAACGCCTCGGTCGGTGAATTTCACGTAGCTCACATCGTACTTGCCTGCTCGTACAGCTGTACGTGTCGGTCGGAAAACACACATACGGCTCGTAGTTTTTCCGGCCGGAACGCGTTCAGTGCCCTTCCGACCCGGATCAGAATCGGTCCCTAAATGTGTTGTTGGGTCGAATTTTCCCCTAACTAACTCCAACATCTAGCACTATTTATTTAGCTCAAAATGCACCATCACGTTCAAAATTGGTGCAAGTATGCATTTTACATTAAGAAACAGAACTAAATGTAGCAGAACACAAATAGCTAGCAGGAGCAGCCACTTGCGGTTGATAAATGTGCTCTTCCGGTAGGATTGTTTTGCGCAAAATTACTCTTAATTAAGCAAGCAGGCAATCTTACATTATTATCTGTAATTCGACAGAGTAACACAGAATTACTGAAATTACTCTGATTACTCCAGTGTAATAATACAATTATGCCTGGGCCAACCCACACATTGCATAAGTTTCAAAGGGGCATCATCTGTCACATGCAGAAGTAAACAAGTAACAGCCAGAGCCAAGCAGATCTTTAAAAAAAACGGAAACTACACGTTCAAAAACTACAACCAGTGGGTTCCGTCACTTGATACCAGACAATCAGGCCCCCGCCTTTGCCCGTGACTAATACACGTAGCAACAGGTCCTGAGGAAGGTGGCATCCGAAGAAAATTAGGCCACCGAAACGTGCGTCGACCAGCTTGTATGAAACACCCCAACGTTTAGCATTATATCAGAGGACCCAGCGGCTCGCCCTTGCTCGGACGAGCATTGCACTCGCTGTTCCTTTCCTTTGGGGTGTAGTATGAAAGGTGTTGTATGAAAGTGATATGCATGGAGTAATTTTAGAGGTGTGATTGGTGTGGGGTTATCTCTTGAACCATTGTTGAAAAGACATAACTATTTGTGTATGGTCTGTTCATTCATAAAAAAGAGATGAATTTTATTGTATGAGAAAACAATGTAAAGAAGAAATCAAATAAGCAAGAAACAACTAAAAAATAACTTTGAAATTAATAAAATATGAATAAAAAAGAAAAAAAAATGCATACATAGTTGTGATATTTATCTCCATGTGTACTTACACTAAGTAAAGCAATTTAGGTCTAGAGGGATACTGCTTGATATAATAGGCACCAGCTTCCCATCATGTTTTTGTAGGCGTAATGGAGGCAGTCATATACATGTCATTGAGGAGATAAACTTACAAAAGTGGGATTTAGAATAGGTCGTAATGCTTTCATTAAAGGTAGCTGAAGGTCTGAATTGTATGTTTCACTATGAAACTCTTTTAGAGGCATATTTCCATATGACCATAATGCAGTGAAAGTATAATCACAGAGTATCTTATTAGAAACTTAGACAATAGTAACTGAAAGGATACTGTCCCCTTGTCCCCTGCCTTACAAAGATTTAAAAAGTAGATGTGGTGACATATGCCTAGAACACTGCTCTGTCATGGAACCCGATGTGCACAGTGATTCCACGACAGGCAGTTATCGCTCGACCCCTGTTAGGACGAGCTCCTCCTGTCCTCTCCTACTCGCTACTCGAATAAACCTTCTTAAAGCACGAAGAATCTGTCTCACCCCATTCTTCAATTTGGCAATGATCAGACTAACCCACAGACCGTGCGGACTTCACCTCAAGAGGGAGAAACTTTTTTTTTTTTTTAAACCATCCCGGAATCATCAAACAGGGGCCAGAAACTTGGTGAGACCCACGTTATTAAAATTGCCCTTCACGAGGTGAGAGCCGGCATTTCATTTTTCAATTTACAATTGACTATTTATTAAATTCACGCCCTTATGTGTCTTCAGCAGTTCAGCAGCGCGAGACAGGATTGTTTCATTCGAATCCTGCGATCGCACGGGAAATCTCCTTACTTCAGGCCACCCACTGTTTCCCATTTTAAGTGCGCGTTGCCTGGCATGCGATTAAGGCGTAAAATTGACCTGCGTTTTGTTGTGAAACACTAAGAAAATAAATAGAATTTAATTCAAATGCGCGAAGACTTTCGCTTGTAGCGTTGTTGCCATGTGTTTCTCACGCACACCAGATAAATATTTTTCGAAGACAAAAAATATGGTTGTACATAGGTACAAATTCTTCACAAGAACACAACAACCTAACGAAAGTATAGACACTTATGTCACTGCACTGAAAATGTTAGCTTCTAAGTGCGATTTTGATAATTTCACTGCAGTACTGATACGCGACCAATTAGTAGCCAGATGTTACTCTAAGAACATACAACGAAGACTGCTTGCATGCAAAAATCCCACTTTAGACAAGGCTATAGACATAGCTAAAAGCATTGAAGGTTCCACCATCGACGCAAAGCTACTGGAAGAGCCTTTAACTAAATCCACTATTTCTGGTGCTGTCATCAACAAACTTAATCCTACTACTAAAAATCCTCCTACCAATTTTAAACCCAGATCATTTAAAAGGCAAAATTTCTCTGTTCAGCAATTCCAGAAAGTATTTTGTTACAGATGTGGTTCACCTTCTCATGTTTCTTCCTTCAGATTTTGTCCTGCTCTGGGTCAACAATGTAAGAAATGTGGTAAAATTGGCCATTTTCAAAAAAAGTGCAGAGCAGGCAAGCCTACTAATATTCGTTGTGTTTTAAATGATTTTGGTAATAATTTTGATGAAGAAAATCCTGAAAGTAACCAGGAATTACTCTTAGGTGTTAGATGTGTTAACTCTAACGAGGAAAACTTAGTAGTCGATCCAAATCTTAATGTTTCTATTGAAGGTCATGCCATACAACTTTTAGTTGACACTGGTGCACGTATAACTATTATCTCTAATGATATTTTTGAAAAATATTGGTTTAACAGAACTTTGCTTCCTCCAGATATCCTTACAGTAGCATTTGGGGGAAGCAAAGTAGATCTCATTGGGTTTTTTTGGGCTGACATTAAGATCTCAAATGAATCAATCAATGGTAAAGTCTATGTTGCAAAAAAAGGAATCAATGTTTTGGGCTTAATTCACCAAGCTGAATTTGGTATTACCATCAGACCGGATTTAGAACAACCCATTTCTTTTGAAAGAAAAAGGCTAAGTTCAGTAGGCGACTTTGACAACATTTGGATTAAAAAGTTTAGCAAAGTTTTTCATGATAAGTTAGGCAAAATTTCAGATTTTACCTATCGCATTAAGGTCAAACATGATGTTGTTCCCGTAAAACATAAACTACACAACATACCTTTCAGTGTGAAAAGTGATCTTTCTGCCATGCTCAATGATATGTGTTCACTAGGTAGTATCGAAAAAACTGATGGAACTCTGTGGTTATCTCCGATTGTTCTAGCGAAGAAAAAGAATGGGGAATTATGCATGTGTGTGGATATGAGGAGTGTGAATGAAGCTATCTGGATAGATAACTATCCCCTACCTAGAATTGAAGACCTAATAACTAAAATTGCCAAGCTAAGTGGTTTAGCAAATTAGACTTAAGAGCGGCTTACCACCAAGTCGAATTAGATGAAAGTTCCCGTCATTTGACCGCATTTGTAACACCTGATGGAGTTTTCCAGTTTTGTCGCATGCCCTTTGGCATCGCTTCTGCTGCTGCACTCTTTCAGAGACTCATGTCAGACATGTTCACTGGTAACGAACATGTTGCAATTTTTCAGGATGATATTTTAATATTTGTCATTAGTGAAAATGAACATGCCCTTGTACTGAACAATGTTTTGGAGACTTTAGAAAAAAGAGGTGTTACATTGCGAAAAGATAAAAGCACTTTCAAAACAAAAGAAATTGAATATCTTGGGCATGTGTTTTCCGAACTAGGTGTAAAACCCAAACCCAGTCTGATAAAAAGTATTGTAGATGCACCCGCTCATCAAAATAGAGAACAGTTGTTATCTTTTCTAGGCCTTTGCGAATTCTATGCAAAATTCCTGCGGAATTTTGCTACAGTCACTGAATGCTTTAAGGTTTTACTAAAAAAAGGTGAAAAATTAATTTGGTCAGATTTATGTCAACACACTTTTGAGAAAATTAAAAAAGATATTACCTCAGCACCAGCACTCCAACCATTCGTAGAAGGTAGAAAGACCTTCGTTACTGTAGATGCCTCAGAATACGGTTTAGGAGCCATTTTGACCCAACTTAACACTAATCATGAAACAATTGTTGGCTTTGCCTCTAGGACCTTACGTTCACCTGAACGTAAATATTATGTTATAGAGAAAGAACTCTTAGCATACGTATGGAGTGTAGAGAAATTTAGAGCTTATTTGTGGGGAAGACCTTTTACCCTAAGGACTGACCATCGTCCCCTGGTAGAAATTTTATCAGGAAGGAAGTTAAAACACACCACTGCCCATATAGCTAGACTTTCAACAAGACTTTTAGAATTTTCCTTCTCTGTAGAATACATTCCAGGTGGGAAAAATTCTAGAGCAGATTGTCTTTCTAGACTCTCAATCGGAGACTGTGATGAATTTGATTGGGAATCAGAGATTGAAGCATGCTTCATTCCCTACATTGGCGATTCAAGTATTTGTAAAGAAGAGCATTATTGGGTGAAAGAATTACACAACGATGTTGTACTAAAGGATGTCGTACAAATGGTTACTTCTGGTTGGCCGAAAGAAAGAAGCTTACCCGATAAACTTCAACCCTTTTGGAAAATTTCTGACGAATTATCCTTAGAATGTAATAAACTATGTTTGCATAGATGTATTGTTGAACTTGCCCACTCTGGTCATTTGGGTTCCACTTCCACCAAAAGAACAGTAAGAGAAAACTTTTGGTGACCTATAATGGACCATGAAATAGATTTGTATGTACGTGACTGTGCTAAATGCAAAGTCAGTGATAAGGTTGTAAAAACTGAAGGGTCTGTTGAATTCCCCGCCATCTTTCGAGAAATAGTTTGGCAACGTATTGGGGTAGATGTTTTAGGACCCTATCATGTCCTACCCAACTACATGAGATACTTCATTGTTTTAATTGACCACTTATCTAGGTGGGTAGAAGTTAGAGGAGTAATGGAGCCCACTACAAGAAATGTTATAAATTTTTTCCAAGATGTATTTGCAAGAGAAGGTATTCCAGGTGAAATTCTAACTGATAATGGCGTTCAATTTGTATCCATTGAAATTAAATCTTTTTTAGAGAAGTGTAATATCAAACACATTAAAACACCTTTATACAACCCTCGAAGTAATGGTAAAGTAGAACGTTTCAATAGAATTTTAGTTGAATTTATCCAGTCTACTTTAAAGTGTAACATGAATGTTGAAACTGCTTTGAAAGAGTTGATTTGGAGTTACAGAATGACACCCCATAGTGTCACAACAAAAAGCCCTTTCGAATTAATGCGAGGAAGGAAAGATACAACTGATCTATGCCCTTTTTGGATGACCACAAGTCTTGACAAAAATGTGGATATTCTTGGAATACAGCCAAATCCAATTCAGATGTTTCAAGTGTAAAGAGAATTTGTGACAACTCAAAATACAGCAAATTGAAGTTAGGTGACTGGGTTCATGTAAAAAATCCATGTCTTGTTGGGAATGGTTTCTCTAAGTTCAAAGCGCCTTTGCAACTTTTGGATATCAGGAAAAATGCTGCAAAACTTTCAGATGGAAATTGGTGGAACATCTCTCGTCTTGCACGTGATCCTAGTGCTGGTTCCACCACCAACAGCCAAAATGATTTCAACCCTTCTTATCACCAACTCACACAAGCGGATAATGGAACTGTGAGAAGAAGCGTCCGCACCAATTTCACTCCCAGCAAGTACCAAGACTTTATTTGTGATTAACGTTCTTTCTTCTCCTTTAGAGGGGAGAAGAGCGTATTGTTCTTTATTTCATGGCTCGTTATGATTTTCCTCATTGTATCATTTTTAGGTTTCCTCATTCTTTGTAGTTTCTTCATTTCTTGTTTTCTGTTTGATTTGTCTTTAAATTGGAAAAAGGGAGATGTGTGGGATGTATGCCTAGAACACTGCTCTGTCATGGAACCCGATGTGCACGGTGATTCCACGACAGGCAGTTATCTCTGGGCCCCTGTTAGGACGAGCTCCTCCTGTCCTCTCCTACTCGAATAAACCTTCTTAAAGCACGAAGAATCTGTCTCACCCCATTCTTCAGTAGAGCAGAACCGATTCATTACACAACATACCTGGAGATGTAATGCCAAATTCTTATCACAAAATCCCTTGAGGGGTGCAGTGAGGGTGTCTAAAAAGAAGGTTCGAGAAATTAGCTTCTATTGTAAATAGTAATTTGTAAATAACAGGATCATTCTGGAAAAAATTAAGTTATTTTAGCCTTAAAAGGTTTTGAGTTCATTGAACAGGAAATTCAATTTTAGTATATGTGAAATGGCTTTTTACCAGCATTGGATATGAGACTTTTGTGTTTGACAGAGGACAATTATGGAGACTATCTGGTGATCGACTGGAAATGAAGCATGTATACCAGGACCGCATGAATCAAGTGCATGCATGGGCCACTCATTGGTTTGCGTGGGTGGATTCCATTAAACACTAGGCCAATAAGTCACAATTATAAAATAATGTCAGTTGCACATGTTCGGTGTCTTACTTCTCTTTCCGCCACCCCACGCTAGGTGCAGTGACATGTGGCATGGTATGAGCCCCAATCTGGTCACTAGCTCATAACTCCAAAGCCATTCATGCTGCAAGTTAATACTATTCTAACTACTGTCGGTCCCACAGTCAAGTAGGCTACCGTCCACAAATGCAGTTCAGTTCCTTACCAAAGGTTTGACGCACTATATAAATGCGATTGAAACACAATACAATAAATGAGGGTAATTTATTTCATGGTACTGCAATCTCAAGAACACGCCCACATATAATTGTGGCTTGGACCTTTTTCTCTATTGTCCCTTTGTTTATAGGACGTTATACACGTAGAGCAATTTAGTTGGAAGTCAGCAACATATTCGGGGCATTCTATAATTTATCACGTTTACTGCAGTTTTAATTCATCTTGTATGGCTCTTTACCTTTAAAACTTTGGAGTGAATCATAGGGTGATTCGCAAAGGCAATTTATGCTTTGAGTTATTTACACTTTTGAGTAAAGTAACTACTTCTCAGTATTTACAAACAATGCAAATTTACTGCAAAAGTTACATGTTTCCACCCCAAGTGCATAACAATTGGCTTAATCTTATGTTGGTGAGTGACATCCCTATCAAAACACCACAATAATACTCCCAACACCACTCTTACTCCTCCCTAATCACATCCCCCTTTTCAGAAAGTCTGCCCCTTTTTTCCCTGTGTCGCTCCCACATTTATTGCTAAACATATGCTTACAATGAAGAGATTCCACAGTTGGGACAGAGAATTCCACACACATAAGTATAGATAGTGTGGAGGCTCTAACTCCGCATGCAATTTGTGAATAGCACATTGTAGTAGATTTTGTAATACTACAGAATATACTACAAAGTGCAGTTTGTAAATTGGGTTTCAATTTGTACATATTGACCAAAGAAAACACAAGTGAAGAAACTCACACACATGGCAAGCAATCCTTTACATAAATGCAGGCATTTCATCTGTCAAAGCCATAAATAAAAATGTTAAAGTCATAAATGCAATGTTAGTAAAGTGTCTGAAATTACAATTCCCTGGGAACAATTGTTGTTACTCAAGTTTTATAGAAGCAAATATTTTGTGAAATAAATTAGAACATTGGAATGTTGAGTGCTCAATTAAAAACAATAGAGTATTCTGGGCTTCCAATGTCTGGTAGAAGCCTGGAGCATCAACATTCCAATGTTTAACAAAGGCCTCACAGAACCCAAGGGGATTTCAACTTTCTCGGGCTCCGTGAGGCCTTAGTTGTACAAATTAGGACATTCTTTCCTCTAGCCATAGAGCCCTCCGCAGTGGACTAGGGGTGGGCGGAATTTGCGGAATTAACCTTCGCAAATTATCGCGAGAATGTTTAAAATTATCGCAAACAAGCAGAAATATCGCAAAGATGCGGAAGTTTTTTCCGGCATGTTCGCGAGATTTTCTGCATGGTTGCGGGTCGCCAACTTACCCATGTGGTTGCTTGCGGGCGCGGCCATCTTGTTTTGAGTTGTTCTCGCGGTGCATGATCGCGAGAAGAAAGACGTGATCGCGCGACGCATGACGTCACTGCGGGCGCGAACTGTCGCGAGACAGCGCAAATGGCTAAAAACAATACAACATCTCATGGAGAACGTGACCGGATCAAGAAAACTTGTCGGCGAACGCAGGGATTCAGGTAAGGCGATCGCGCGCGCGCGAGAATGTATCATTTTACAGCGCGAGCAAGAAACAAATTATCGCCAAGCTGCGGAAACCGGAATTTTTGACATTTTCGCGCTCTCCGCGGAACGCAAAAATGTCAAATTATCGCAATTTCCGCGAACGGAACGAAATTTTTGCCCAGGCCTACAGTGGACTCTACCGGCCATTAAAGGCCTTTAACGCTGGAGCGGAGCCTTTAATGGGCAGTAGAGCCCACTACAATTGGCTCTTAAGCTATAATAGAAACACGGATGTTTCCTCTGACTCAGAACTTTTGGCGAACCTCCCTTTACAGCATAAGGTTACACTAAAAAAACAAGCATTCGCAATGCAAATAAGTTTGGTGCGTAAATGAAAGCACCCATTCTGTCACTGATGGGTTTAGGCACCTAAGGTCAGATGTACAAAAGGATTTTACAGTCACAAAGGATCCGGTAAAAAACAATCTAAGCATTTGCATTCTGAAAAAAACGTTAATAAATCAACCCCTAATAAGATCATACATGCACTTTATCACTCAACCTTGCATTCATGCTTCCATTCATCCATTTACTAACTTATTCTTTCCTTCACCCTCTCTGTTTTGGAAGCTGTAGTATGTACTAACATGTGAAAATAAAAAGAGGTGAAGGAAAAAAATGAAATGGAATCTATAACAGTAAAAAAATAAAAAAATAAATGGAGGGCCTGGAAACTAGGCCCTAACTATAACTACCTACTACTCAGAGGCGTAGCTAGAGCTTCTGGCGCCCGGGGCTATCCCTCAGATTGTGCAGAGGTCCGAGAGACACGTAGTATCGCCGCTAATAGTTACCTCGAGCATGCAAGTTACATGCACATACAGGACACGGTCCAAGGCTACACAGTAGGTAGGAAGGCACATCTTTTATACCTTTCACTAGCTCCCTCTGTGTTTTTCACTTTTCAAAGAAAGCAGGGGGTGCAGTTGGCACTCAGAGCCACATTATGCCCAGACCCCTCACATTTATCTCTTCCTTTCAAGCAGCCTCAAGATCTCTTCCTCTTTTCTACCCAGGTGCCTCTTGTTGGACGGACTTAACTCATTTAAGACACCAAGATAAATATTTGTAGAGTGTGGACTTGGCGCAAGGGTCTGCACATATCACCGTCAATATAATACGTCATGAGAGAGGATATACTGAGAGCATAGACACTTGCCTGAGGTAGCTAACCAATTGCATTTACTGTTGCATTGTACCAGAGATGATATTGACCAATGAAGGCACCCAAGGTATTCCTGTTGGTCAGGTATGGTCAGTTCATACGAGTAAATGATTGTGCAGACACACCCTTGAGCTGCAGAAGTGTGGTGTCAGGCTGGTGTCAGGCTGGGGGCCACAGAAATCCGGTCTTGAGTTGAGAGGTGTACACTGAGAGAGTTTGTCTATGCCTGTTTTCTGCTGCAGATTTTTCTACTTCTAGTTCTACTAAGTGCATGATCCCGAGTAACTGAGAATAGAATGCTGTACTTACTGCATCCAGTAGACACACTTACTCACCCCAAGTGAGGTGTTTACTGGTTGCAAGAAATAGAACACACTCAAAGCTTTTCACTTGGAAATGAGGCATAGCGTGCAGAATCAGTATTTAACTCACCCAATTTAACATGTTTTCTCTTTTTCAAAGGCCTTTTCCGCTGAATACTTTTCCACAAGTTTGACCTGCCAAAAACTGTCACAGGAAAACAGCAGAGATGCAATATGTATCTCACAGATCAAAATCCCAGTCCTGTTAGGAACTTCTGTTTGCATTGATTTTGGTCAAAGCTCATAATCAGGGCCTAACCTTCTGAATTACCCATACTAAGGGGCTGAGAACATGTCCCTGCCATGGTTTGGCTCACTCCAGGCCACTACAGGCTCCGCTTCTAGGCCTGGATTTTTCTGTAACATCCTAATGCAGTCTGGGATTTGTAGTGATGTTATGCTTCCATTGAACTACTTAGACAAGGACACCTGACACCAGACATTTGTAGGTTTGAAGTAATGACCTGTACAAAGGATGTTATCCTAGAAGAGCTCCTCGCATGAGCGTGGCCTTGGGTTTTTAAGGATATGGGAACAAGAAACTCATTCATCTTTTAAAATATAGTTGTACAGATGTTCTTTTCCACCACTTACTTCCACCTGAATCAGCTGTTTGGATCCCCCGCACTAAAATCCAGGCTTTCCCAGCAGCACTTCCCTAGCAGGAGAGGGGGCTGCTCCGTGGTTAGGCAGCAAACCTTGGCGTTTGATATCCGGTAAAACCCTCCATGTTTCATAATCAGCCTCTGTCTTGTGACTAGGGGTTAATTAGGCACGAGCTGCCAGGCTTCTTATGCTCACTGATTCACTGAATAAGGTGTGGGGCGAGCAACTAAGGGCTCCATTTAAGAGGAGTAAAGGCTCATTTATTCCTGAGAGATGCAGTCTCTTCAACTCCCAAAATGAGGAGGCTCTCACGCCACAGTCACTAAAGAGCCTTTTCTTCCCTCATGACAACCGAACCGTTTAGGGGTCTCCAACCTTTTCTGTAGTGAGAGCTACTTCTGATCCATTTAAAGCCTGCAATGCACAATATGAAACCAGAGAACCTGACCTCTGCAGTAACCAGCTAAGAAGACTACAATCATAAGAAATCAAACAGACCTGCAGTGCTGTTTACGGCTGCCAGCATACTAAAAACCATAAGCTACACATTTTTCTCTCACACCTGCTCATCCACCACACTACTATGTTCCATAACTCGGTAACCGCACCTCAGTGGTCATCACGCACAACATGGTAACACTTACTACAAAATAAAGACAACCCCTTCCCAACCATACAGCCTACATGGATCAACTTGTTGACTGTGTAGTGCTTCAGTGCCCCCACATAAGGGTAGTAAGCACTATATAAATGCAGCAATACAATTATTTTATTACATCATGCCTCCTTTTTCCACATTATCACATGCCGGGACCTTGAAATATCTGCGTTCAGGGTGCGCACGGTACAAAAACCCTGTACAAAAATCTCTCCTGCCAGACTATACATTTGCTCCATGTGATAATAATTTATGCCACATGTAGGGTGCATGATTTGCCACTTAGTTAGTTAATACAACATTGTCATCATGGATGGTGAGAGTCCACCCTTTCATGTTCCAAAGCTATTACTTCTAAAAATGCCTCTCAATGTAGTGATGTAATCTGATGTTCACATGAAATGCTTCTGCATGTAGGAGAAATAAACATAATGATTTTCTATGACAGACTGTAGCAGATGCAATTGCAGGTATTGAAAGGTTTGTCTCCAAACACATCTATAAGTTGACAGAGGGTAATTGGTGATTTTAAAGTGTCGTCATTGACTAAATTCCATGTACATGATCTACCCATAAGAACTGGAACATCATACAATCACACCTCTTGTGTTTTTTCAGGCATTGAAGATTCTTGAGCATTGAAAAGTGCTCGGGTTTTAGATGCCTGAAAAAAAGCATTGTACAGGGATTTCTTTTTTTTAAAATTACGTTCCTCTTGGCTACAAACCTAATGCCCGGTCCCGTCTGCATGGCAAGTGCTGCATCTCCTGCACTGTGGTATGCGGAGCCAATTGTGCTTTCAAGGCTGCCACTCCGGCCTCAAAGTCTGGCAGGATCAGCGCATGATGCAGACAGCAGAAGGCAGGCATCGTGGCAAACTCTGCTCCTGCTGGGTCTATGTCAGCAGCTTCCTATAACGACGAGCACAGGCAAGAGAGCTGAAAAAGCATAAAATAAAAACAAATGACGATAGGATACTAAAGTGAAAGACAAGCTGCGAGTTTACAGTAATGTCAGCGCGAGCACGAGTGTACCCAAATAAATTATAAAGGCTGCCGCCTCGGGCCACCAGAGCCACGTGGCCACCGCCCCCAAACTAGTGCCGCCTGGGGCGGACCGCCCCCCAGTAGCTACGCCACTGCTACTACTACTATTGTCGCCAGTGAGTAGTTATAGATATGACCTAGTTTCCATAAGAAAAGCATTTTTTATTTTGCTAAACTTTAGTGCTGTTTGATACAGATTTTTCAAAACTAGTTTGTCAGTCAATTCAGCTGCTGTCTGGAATGTTTTTGGTGATTCTAGTGATTTGTCAAGCGGGGGCTGGGAAAAAGGGGTGTCCCAAAATGCATTTTCCCCATGCAATTTCCCATAGGGGTTTTTAGGCACAATTACAGCCCGAACTGCTAAATGGAATTAAACCAAATTTGGCAGAAAGCTACACCTTGGTCCAGAAAGAGTGTTTTATGTAATTTGATTTAAATCTGCTCAGTAGCTTTGGAGTTATTAAAAAAAACATTTCTAGAGACACCACGGTGGATCCGCAGCTCCACACACCATAAGCAATGCTGCGATTAGCTGGCCGCAACCCAAGAGGAACATTGCGGTTGCCATTTTGTCACTCAAGACACAGGTCCCAGGGAGGGGAATAAAGTAGAAATAAGATAGAAGGAGTAAAGATAGATGTGTCCTAACCCCATGGGACTGATGGAGGTATCTGTGAGGAACACCTTATTGACACTAAATCTTCCCAAAACATTTTTTTGTGCACCAGGATCTGCGGATCCACCACGGTGGTCAGTGTGGCCCCTGTGTGAATCTGATAATTTATCTGTGGATCCAGACCCCCAATTAAAAAAAACACAGAGACCCACTCACAGACCAACTCATATACCCACACGACTCACACACCTGCTCACACATCCATACACCCACTCACATACCCATAGAGTCACTTACACACCCTCTCACACAGTGGCATCCAGTAGAGGTAAGAGTGGTGGTGTGGGTGGGGCAGGGTTATGGTGGAAGTCAACGGAGGACCGGATAGCTAATAATAAAGTAAATAAAACCACTTAGCTTGTGCTTGCTGCATTGCTGACTCGGCAATGCAGCAAGCGCAAGGTAAGTGGTTTATTTGTTTATTTAATATTGCTTATCCCATTGTCTGTTGACTTCCACCACCCCCAACCTGTCCCACCCCACTGCTCTCACCTGTGCTGATCGCTACTGCTCACACACCCATATATTCACTCCCACATCCACTCACAGAACCTGAGAATCAATCACAGACCCACACAGGCACTCACACAATCTCCCTCACTCAGCCACGTAAAAACCCATTCAGCCACTCACAGACCCTCATAGCCACTCACACACCCATACATCAAAACCAGACACACCCGCTCACACACCCATACAGCCACTCACACACCACTCACAGGCCCACACAGCCAATTACACACTCATACACTCTCCCATTAAACATTCACATGCCCACTCACAGACCCACACCAACCTATTCTTCAACTGAGACACCCTGTCCCACACACATATACAGTCACTGATACCTCCCCTCAGAAACTCAGAACCACTGAGACAGCCAATTACAGACCCTCACAGACAATCATACACCCAGATAGAGACACACTCATTTATATACTCAGGGCCAGCTTAAGCGCTGGTGGCACCCAGTGCAACAATCATTTATGGCACCCCGCACCTCATGACCGCCTCCTCAGATTCTCTCACTACCACCAGGCAAAAGTGCTCCTCATCTCTCCAATCATAAGCTATTGCTAAGCACAGCGCCTCCCCTGAGGCCGGTGCTCCTTCCACAGGTCAGTGCCCAGTGTGACTGCACCAGTCGCACTGTCCTAAAGCTGGCCCTGTATATACTCATACTGTCACTCACACTCCCAGTCACAAATCCATACAGCCATACATACACCCACTCACACACCCATATAGTCACTGATACATCCACTAAGATACCTAAAGAACCACCAACACACCCACTCACATATCCACACAGGCACTCACACACCCACTCACACATCCATGTACACACACATACAGCCACTTTTACACCCTTTCATGACGCACACAGCCACTTACATACCCACTCACAGACCTATGCAGCAAATCCACTGACACACCCATACAGCCACTCACATACCACTCAGAAATCCACACAGATATGTAGACATCCACTCATACACCCACCCATAATTCACTCACTCACTCACTTTCTCATGGCCCTACACCACCACAGACATACCCACTCACACATCCATATCCCCACTCACACAGCCACTCGCACAACTATACAGCCACACACACCCACACAGCCAGTCACACACACAAACTCACACACAAACTCACAGAACCACTTACACACTTACACTACCACTCACACACCCATACAGCCATTTACGCACCCGTTCACAGATCCAGAACACTATATGTATATATATATTCACTGAAAAAACCATAGGTTTCACACATGTTATAGTTAGCGGAAATTTTACTGATAAAAAACCAATGAAATTCCCCCGTTATAGTTAGTGCAGGCAACTATAACTCACGCGACCGCAATCCTCTGCTGCTGCTAATACTGTATTTAGACACTTATTTGCCCATGTCTTCTTCCATAAATTTTTAGCTATACATATATTACAAATATTTTTTTTTCATAAAGACACATATGTCATCAGCAGAAGATTGCGGTCGCGTGAGTTATAGTTGCCTGCACTAACAATAACGGGGGAATTTCATTGGTTTTTTATCAGTAAAATTTCCGCTAACTATAACATGTGTGAAACCTATGGTTTTTTCAGTGAATTTGCAAGGTTTTTTAAATGCTAATTCCTAACTATAACGTGTGTGAAATCTATGGTTTTTTCAGTGAATTTGTACGTTTTTTTAAATGCTAAGTTACTATACGCCATTCGTGGCGTGCGCGCCCACTTAACGCAGTTCGTTCCGTGCGCGCACGGTGCGCTTCACGCACCGTGCGCGCACAGTGAGCACGCGGTGCGCTTCGCGCACCGCGCGCCCACTTTACGCAGTTAGTGTCGTGCACGCACGGTGGGCACGCGGTGCGCGTAGCGCACCGCATGCCCACGTTACGCTAGATGGGCCATGTACGCACGATGCGCTTCGCGCACCGTGCGCACATGGAGGACATATGATGCACTTCGTTTTGAAAGGTAATATTTACATTTTTCACACGTCTTATAAGCCATGCATAAATGGTGCCCTTCGGGCACCATTTGCACACGGGCTGGGGAGAGTGTGGAGAATTTTTTTTTTTATATATTTTATTACCGTACGCGTACGGTAAGCGTAATCGGCGAAATTAGCGAAAAACTAAAAATTCCGTTTTTGGCCTTGGGGGATCTTTGGGGACTCCCTCAACATGGCTAGGTGTTTTGGAGCTGTCCAAACAGCCCCTTTACATGTTTTTGTACTTTGTATTTTAATCCACACTCTCAGTGCGAGAGAGAAAATGGCGGCCGCCGCTTCCTGATTTCGGCCGATTCGAATGTTTACTAAGATCTAAGAGCCAATCAGAATCGTGCTTGCGCATGCCACCGTACGCGTACGGTAAGCGTACCGTAAGCGCACCGTAAGCTGGCTCAGATATATATATTGATTTAAAGGCTATTTTCTCAGAATCTACTGAACAGATTTACACCAAACCTACAAAAGGCACTTCCTTGACCTGAGGACTACCTCTCTGCCAAATTTCTAGTAATTCTGTTCAGCCGTTCGGGCTGTAGCTGTGTCTAAAGGTCCTATGGAAAAATGCATGGGAAAAACGTGTTTTGGGACCCCCCTTTTATCTCAGCCCCCGCTTGATGAATCCCCCCGAGACTTTCAGGGTAGGAGCGTAGCGTAGCGCCCCACCTATTTTGAAAAATTCGCGAGGATTCGTCGACCGGCGCCAAAGTTATTCAAAATAGAATGTTGCGGATTTCCTATGGAAACGTGGTCCTAACTATAACTACCTACTGGCGACCGCCAGTAGGTAATATATATATATATATATATATATATATATATATATTCCAAAACCTCCTTCTTACTAATGAGCAGAGACCATGCAGGGGAACACCTTGAAAGCAGATTTTATTCCATTGTATGGCGAATGCATTTCGGCTATTTGTCAGCCTTCATCAGCGCCAAAGTATCCAGGAGGCTTCAAACATCGTGATCTTGAGTCTTGCCGCCCTCTTATTGGCCGAGGGCCCGCTCTGCCCCCTATGGAGGACTGCTCACCTGTTGTCAGTTCACGTGGTGTAAGTGAACTGCAACCCCCAGAATGCACCGTAATGAGTCCAGGTAGGTGCTGTGTGGGGAGTGTAATGCCTGATGGTCATGCGGAATGGCAGAACAGTCCGTGATGTAAAACCAATTTCCTGCTTGTAATGGAACAAATCGCCTCCTTAGGTCCCCAAACCGCCTCAGCCTTAGAAATCGGGGGTTGTGTCCGGCGGGGGCAACAATGGCAAGGCATGTCGCCCAACATGCGGTTTAGTAACCTCACTACCATATTGTTTCCTCCCCAAAGTCCATGGTGGGACCAGACCTTCCAATCACTTGGACACACGAACAGCCACCACAGAAGCAAAGCCAGTGACGTCAGGGCCAAACTTGCGAGGCAGGGGTCTCTGAAACGTGTTTCTGGCTGAAACAGAAATAATACACCAAAACCTCCTTCTTATGAATGAGCAGAGACCACGCAGGGCAGCACCTTGAAAGCAGATTTTATTCCATTGTATGGCGAATGCATTTCGGCTATTTGTCAGCCTTCATCAGTGCCAAATTATCCAGGAGGCTTCCAACATCGCGATCTTGAGTCCTGCCGCCCTCTTATTGGCCGAGGGCCCGCTCTGACCCCTATGGATGACTGCTCACCTGTTGTCAGTTCATGTGGTGTAAGTGAACTGCAACACCCAGAATGCACCGTAATGAGTCCAGGTAGGTGCTGCGTGGGGAGTGTAACACCTGATGGTCATGCGGAATGACAGAACAGTCCGTGATGTAAAACCATTTTCCTGTTTGTAATAGAACAAATCGCCTCCTTAGGTCCCCAAACCGCCTCAGCCATAGAAATCGGGGGTTGTGTCCGACGGGGGCAACAATGGCAAGGCATGTCGCCCAACATGCAGTTTAGTAACCTCACTCCCACCTTGTTTCCACCCCAAAGTCCATGATAGCACCAGACCTTCCAATCACTTGGACACACAAACAGCCACCCCAGAAGCAAAGCCAGTGACGTCAGGGCCAACTTGCGAGGCGGGGGTCTCTGAAACGTGCTTCTGGCTGACACGGAAATAATACACCAAAACCTCCTTCTTATGAATGAGCAGAGACCACGCAGGGGAGCACCTTGAAAGCAGATTTTATTCCATTGTATGGCGAATGCATTTCGGCTATTTGTCAGCCTTCATCAGCGCCAAATTATCCAGGAGGCTTACAACATCGCGATCTTGAGTCCTGCCGCCCTCTTATTGGCCGAGGGCCTGCTCTGCCCCCTATGGATGACTGCTCACCTGTTGTCAGTTCACGTGGTGTAAGTGAACTGCAACACCCAGAATGCACCGTAATGAGTCCAGGTGGGTGCTGCGTGGGGAGTGTAACGCCTGATGGTCATGCGGAATAGCAGAACAGCCCATGATGTAAAACCAATTTCCTGCTTGTAATGGAACAAATCGCCTCCTAAGGTCCCCAAACTGCATCAGTCTTAGAAATCGGGGGTTGTGTCTGGCTGGGGCAACAATGGCAATGCATGTCGCCCAATATGCGGTTTAGTAACCTCATTACCAATTTGTTTGCTCCCCAAAGTCCATGGCGGGCCCAGACCTTCCAATCACTTGGACACACGAACAGCCACCACAGAAGCAAAGCCAGTGACGTCAGGGCCAACTTGCGAGGCGGGCGTCTCTGAACCGTGTTTGTGGCTGACACGGAAATAATACACCAACACCTCCTTCTTACGAATGAGCAGAGACCACGCAGGGGAACACCTTGAAAGCAGATTTTATTCCATTGTATGGAGAATGCATTTTGGCTATTTGTCAGCCTTCATCAGCGCCAAAGTATCTAGGAGGCTTCCAACATCGCGATCTTGAGTCCTGCCACCCTCTTATTGGCCAAGGGCCCGCTCTGCCCCCTATGGATGACTGCTCACCTGTTGTCAGTTCACGTGGTGTAAGTGAACTGCAACACCCAGAATGCACCGTAATGAGTCCAGGTAGGTGTTGCGTGGGGAGTGTAATGCCTGATGGTCATGCGGAATGGCAGAACAGCCCGTGATGTAAAACCAATTTCCTGCTTGTAATGGAACAAATCGCCTCCTTAGGTCCCCAAACTGCCTCAGCCTTAGAAATCGGGGGTTGTGTCTGGCTGGGGCAACGATGGCAATGCATGTCGCCCAATATGCGGTTTAGTAACCTCATTACCACCTTGTTTGCTCCCCAAAGTCCATGGCGGGCCCAGACCTTCCAATCACTTGGACACACGAACAGCCACCACAGAAGCAAAGCCAGTGACGTCAGGGCCAACTTGCGAGGCGGGGGTCTCTGAACCGTGTTTCTGGCTGACACGGAAATAATACACCAAAACCTCCTTCTTACGAATGAGCAGAGACCACGCAGGGGAACACCTTGAAAGCAGATTTTATTCCATTGCATGGAGAATGCATTTCGGCTATTTGTCAGCCTTTATCAGCGCCAAAGTATCCAGGAGGCTTCCAACATCGCGATCTTGAGTCCTGCCACCCTCTTATTGGCCGAGGGCTTGCTCTGCCCCCTATGGATGACTGCTCACCTGTTGTCAGTTCACGTGGTGTAAGTGAACTGCAACACCCAGAATGCACCGTAATGAGTCCAGGTAGGTGCTGCGTGGGGAGTGTAACGCCTGATGGGTATGCGGAATGGCAGAACAGTCTGTGATGTAAAACCAATTTCCTGCTTGTAATGGAACAAATCGCCTCCTTAGGTCCCCAAACCCCCTCAGCCTTAGAAATCGGGGGTTGTGTCCAGCGGGGGCAACAATGGCAATGCATGTCGCCCAACATGCGGTTTAGTAACCTCACTACCACCTTGTTTCCTCCCTAAAGTCCATGGCGGGCCCAGACCTTCCAATCACTTGGACACACGAACAGCCACCCCAGAAGCAAAGCCAGTGACGTCAGGGCCAACTTGCGAGGCGGGGGTCTCTGAAACGTGCTTCTGGCTGACACGGAAATAATACACCAAAACCTCCTTCTTATGAATGAGCAGAGACCACGCAGGGGAGCACCTTGAAAGCAGATTTTATTCCATTGTATGGCGAATGCATTTCGGCTATTTGTCAGCCTTCATCAGCGCCAAATTATCCAGGAGGCTTCCAACATCGCGATCTTGAGTCCTGCCACCCTCTTATTGGCCGAGGGCCCGCTCTGCCCCCTATGGATGACTGCTCACCTGTTGTCAGTTCACGTGGTGTAAGTGAACTGCAACACCCAGAATGCACCGTAATGATTCCAGGTAGGTGCTGCGTGGGGAGTGTAACGCCTTATGGTCATGCGGAATGACAGAACAGTCCGTGATGTAAAACCAATTTCCTGCTTGTAATGGAACAAATCGCCTCCTTAGGTCCCCAAACCCCCTCAGCCTTAGAAATTGGGGGTTGTGTCCAGCGGGGGCAACAATGGCAATGCATGTCGCCCAACATGCGGTTTAGTAACCTCACTACCACCTTGTTTCCTCCCTAAAGTCCATGGCGGGCCCAGACCTTCCAATCACTTGGACACACGAACAGCCACCCCAGAAGCAAAGCCAGTGACGTCAGGGCCAACTTGCGAGGCGGGGGTCTCTGAAACGTGCTTCTGGCTGACACGGAAATAATACACCAAAACCTCCTTCTTATGAATGAGCAGAGACCACGCAGGGGAGCACCTTGAAAGCAGATTTTATTCCATTGTATGGCGAATGCATTTCGGCTATTTGTCAGCCTTCATCAGCGCCAAATTATCCAGGAGGCTTCCAACATCGCGATCTTGAGTCCTGCCGCCCTCTTATTGGCCGAGGGCCCGCTCTGCCCCCTATGGATGACTGCTCACCTGTTGTCAGTTCACGTGGTGTAAGTGAACTGCAACACCCAGAATGCACCGTAATGAGTCCAGGTAGGTGCTGCGTGGGGAGTGTAACGCCTTATGGTCATGCGGAATGACAGAACAGTCCGTGATGTAAAACCAATTTCCTGCTTGTAATGGAACAAATCGCCTCCTTAGGTCCCCAAACCCCCTCAGCCTTAGAAATCGGGGGTTGTGTCCAGCGGGGGCAACAATGGCAATGCATGTCGCCCAACATGCGGTTTAGTAACCTCACTACCACCTTGTTTCCTCCCTAAAGTCCATGGCGGGCCCAGACCTTCCAATCACTTGGACACACGAACAACCACCACAGAAGCAAAGCCAGTGACGTCAGGGCCAACTTGCGAGGCGGGGGTCTCTGAACCGTGTTTCTGGCTGACACGGAAATGATACACCAAAACCTCCTTCTTACGAATGAGCAGAGACCATGCAAGGGAACACCTTGAAAGCAGATTTTATTCCATTGTATGGCGAATGCATATCTGCTATTTGTCAGCCTTCATCAGCGCCAAAGTATCCAGGAGGCTTCCAACATCGGGATCTTGAGTCCTGGCGCCCTTAAATTGGGCGAGGGCCCGCTTTGCCCCCTATGGATGACTGCTCACCTGTTGTAAGTGAACTGCAACACCCAGAATGCACCGTAATTAGTCCAGGTAGGTGCTGCGTGGGGAGTGTAACGCCTGATGGTCATGCGGAATGGCAAAACAGTCCGTGATGTAAACCCAATTTCCTGCTTGTAATGGAACAAATCGCCTCCTTAGGTCCCCAAACCGCCTCAGCCTTAGAAATCGGGGGTTTTGTCTGGCGGGGGCAACAATGGCAATGCATGTCGCCCAACATGCGGTTTAGTAACCTCACTACCACCTTGTTTCCTCCCCATACACATACATACATACATATCCACAACAATCCAGTGAATGGTTCTTTTTTCAAGAAAGACACCAGCGCTGTGGCCTCTATACATAAACGTGTTTATTGCAACACATACTCCCGACGCATTTCGGAGTTAGGGTACTCCTTTCTCACGGAAAGGCTTTAGTGTGTTTTTCCTTTCTTTTTAAGAAACAAGCTCAAGTTTCATGTGCTGAATACTAAACATGAAATACATACTCTGTCTGGTCATCATACGCTATATCAATAAAGTTTTTTTTAAACTTTAACAATTGCAGACATTGCATGTTAATGAGGCTCATATGTATTTTTAACAGATGAATTCATCAAAATAGCATTTTTAAAGAAACAAGCATGGATATAGCTCGAATGTGATGATTGTTTGCCTTAAAGGCACATGATTACGTAATTGGTTTTTCGACAAATTCAAACACCATCATTGCAGTAAATAGCAATTCATGGAATAACACAATTCAACCCAAGTGGGTAATGTTGTTATCATTGTGATACCAAATACCTTCAAACTATAACTTACATCAGTCCATTTTTCCCTAGTGGGCAATAACCTCGTACTTAATTGGCAGTACAGAAAGGCCTTTGTTGCATTCGCATACTGGCATTGATACACATTACTTGGATAAACAGCTGTCCTGCTCCAGTGAGCAAAAAACATTCAATCATGCAAAACAATTCATCAGATGATAAGTCGATAGATATTAGAGCTCATCTGCATTCTGCTTCTGTATCTGAAACAGACCAGACAGAGACAGTTGTGTTAAAAGTTGTTCTACAATGCACAAAATAAAAAATACAATAAATCAAAAAACCTTTAAAAACATCAGTATAAAATATGTATGAGCTTCATTAACATGCAATGTCCGCAATTGTTAAAGTTTTAAAAAAACTTTGTTGATATAGCGCATGATGACCAGCCAGAGTATGTTTTTCATGTTTATTATTCAGCACATGAAACTTGCACTTGTTTCTTTAAAAGAAAGGAAAAAATAACTAAACCTTGCCCGTGAGAAAGGAGTGCCCTAACTCTGAAACATGTCGGGACTTTGTGCTGCAATTAACACGTTTATGTATAGAGGCCACGGTGCCGGTGTCTTTCTTGAAAAATAGAAATATGGGGTGGCGACCCTGCCGTGTTGCCCGCCATAACAAAAGACTTGGGCTGAAGCTAATGTTTTGGTGGAATACATACATATATATACATACATACACATATATAAATATATATATATATACACACACACACACACACATTACCTACTGGCGGTCGCCAGTAGGTAGTTATAGTTAGGACCTATTATCCATAGGAAAATCGTAACATTCTTTTCCCAATAACTTTGGCATCGGTTGACGAATCTTCGCGAAATTTTCATAACACGTGGGGTGCTCCGGTCAGCTCCTATCTTAAAAGTTTTGGGGTGATTCGGCAAGTGGGGGCCGAGAAAAATGGTGGGTCCTAAAACGTGTTTTCTCCATGTTAATTCCCCTAGGAAACTTTAGACAGGCTGCAGCCCGAACTGCTGAACGGAATTACACCAAATTTGGCGAAAAGGTGTAAATCCATTCAGTTGTTCACGAGAAATTAGAAAAAGAAAAAGTTTCAATATCTGGGCGGAGCCTAACGGCACATCCTATCATGAGATCTGATTGGCTGTCAGCACTTCATCCTGGAATTGCTGGCAGCCATCTTGGGACCAATATACATGATAGTACCCCATTGAAATGCATTGTAGTGAATGGAAGAATTTGAGGGTTACCAAAAGGAGAACTATAAAGGGTGATAACAGACTTTAGTTACATAATAATTCATTTGTTGATGGTACCATACTAATTTCAGGAATTGTGGTGTGTTCTAAGGTGATGTTACTTGTGAAAAACCTTCTGCTAGGATATCATGAATCATGTTTGAGAGAAAACTGAAGCTAAAATGAGAGCATATTTTCTGTAAATTCACATTATCTTTCTCAGTCATGTGAGAATGAAATCTGTCATTCTCAGTAAATCATGAACATCCAATAAGGGCAGAGACTGTCAGTTGATTCCTTTGTGTTCTACTGCAGCTTCCCAGAGTGTTCTAAAGAACAACTATAGCGCTAACAGCCTTACTTATGACAAAAGCATGGCACACCTGAAGCCATCTTGATTGGAATAAACTGGAAACACTTAAAACTTTTAATTTAAAAAGGAACAACATGATGGGGTTCATTTTGTCATAGAAATTATGGTTAGTGCTGTAGAAAGAAAAATTAGGACATGTTTTAAGTGAGATCTCAAATATCTTCCTGTTATATTTCAACAGGAGCAGCCTGTCAGTTGATGCCTTTGTGTTCTACTTCAGCTTCCCAGAGTGTTCTAAAGAACAACTAGAGAGCTAACAGTCTTACTTATGACAAAACTATGGCACACCTGAAGACATCTTGATTGGAATAGACTGCTAACACTTAAAACATTTAATTTACAAAGGAACAAAATGAGGGGGTTCATTTTGCCATAGAAATTATGGTTAGTGCTGCAGAAAGAATATTTAGGGCATGTTTTAAGTGAGATCTCAAATCCTCTTCTATTTCATTAGAAAATTCTGACATGCAGACTGAAACAATCACTTTCAATACCAGCAGTAGACTTCCAGTTAACTCCCTGGTCAGCAGTAGCTTTACTACAGTGATCTAACGAACTACTAGAGTGCTAACATTCTGAATTTAAGGCAAATGTGTGACACATCTGAATGCCTTCTTGATGGAATCAAAGTAAAAAGTGAAAGCGTTTCCTACTGAGGAGACTGCAGTAAATGAGGAAATTAGGAAACTTCATAACAAATAAGTCTCCCAAGATGGCCACCAGACAAAAAAGAGCCCAAATGTAGCATAAATATCACCCAGATGTAGCCCACATATAGCCCAATGACAGAAGTGTGCAAAACACTTTTTATTTTTAGTTTTTCTGCAGTTTTATATAGTGCAGACTGGTCAGGTATTGGATAGTTACATCTTAATTGGACCCCTTATTGCGTATTTTCCACGAAGTACATGAGATTGATTTTGCGAAACATTGAACTTTACGATTCTGTTAACCTGAAGTTGCTCTGAACCGGGCTTTGTAACACCCGTTTTTACCTACTGGTTTTAATTAATTCTCACTGTATTGTATTAGGAAAGAGGATTTACTGTTTTTATGTACACTTTTATGATCTATGTTTCTAAATCAGATCTAATAAAGTTTAATGAATTCTATGGCAGGACGGAGGCGAGGATTATGCATATCTTTTCTCACTTTATTTGCATAGCAGTTCAAAGAAAACGTAACACAACAATCATTAAACAAAAGACTACACAACCCATGAAGCATTAGGGGGTAGTCTCCAAGGCAACTATAGTCCAATCATATCACAGTCCATCATATATAATATTGTGCCGTCCCTTCCGCTTCCTCTTTCTTCACTGCTCATCAGTTAAGTGCATTCCTTACATTCTTGGCTTAATCTGACGTTGTTGCTGTTTGTATAGCGGTTTCTTGTGCACGTTATTAGCATTATTGCCTTGGTATTGTTTCATATTCCCTGCACAGCAGGCTCTTGCCCGAGAGCGTTCTCCCCCTCACAGTTTCTCCTGCCGTGCGCTTTTCTGCGCGCGGTGAGATCCTGTCAGGCGCGTCTCGTCAGAGCTAGGCAGCTCCATCGAGCGCTCCCTCTGGTTTTTACGCGCGTTTGGGAATCCGGTCACACCTTTAATGTCCGCTTGATTCTCTACCAACCCTCGCCTAATTTTGACACCGCTACATGGTGATTTCCTCACAGGGCCACGTTAGTGACCAGCACTACCTGGTGGTGGTAATTGGTATTGTGCCTCAGTCTATTCTTATAACAGCTTCGGGGAAAGCTCAGCTGTTGGCGCACCGGCGAGGGGCCTGCCTTAAGGATTCTAAGGGCATTTTTTTCTGTGCTCACACCCTCTGCTATCATGTCTTCTCCAGAAAACCATTTTTACTCCTACCAGGAAGTGGAGGAAGAATGGCCCCCCAACTTCTCCCTCCAGCAGTGGACCAAGCCCTCTCTCTGGTTATTTCTAGGGCGCTGGCTCCTCTTAGGGATCAGGTTGATAAGCTAGCGAAAAGCAACCCTGGGGTGTTCAGTGACCCAGATCTGGTGGTGGCGGGTCCCAGTAGCTCCCAGATGGGGAATAAAAGGGCCGTTAAGCATTGCGGGGCAATTGGAAGGATTTGATAAACTTACGGAGACCTATCTCAAGGATGCGCGAACGCTAAAACATGCACCCTGCCGGGAGGAGGAGGAGTCCGGAGAAAATTGCGATGCTGTCACCACTATTGTAGACCCTGACGGCGGGTTTTCCTTAGAAGGAGAGGGTGTATTGGAGGACAATTTCTCCTTCGATGAGGAAAAGGACTCAGGCGTCCCTGGCATCCACAGTCCCACTCCTCTCAGTCCCGGGTTGGGGATAGGGTCCACTCGGACATGTTTGAGCCTACCCAAATTTATCATCCTAGGTCAGCGGAGTGGACCCCTGACACCAAAGTGGCAGAGTATGTGGTGGGGAAAATCTATCAACCCCTTGAAAGGGAGGTCAGGAATAGGATGAGGGGAGAATGCCCCAGGACCTCACTGAAGGGGAAGGTGGCACACACACCTGAAATTGATGAGAAACTATTTACCTTTTTCTCCAAGTATATGAGGGATCCCAAGAAAGGAATTGATAGGTCTTGGACGTGGTAGGGCCCTTGACCCAAATTATTCAATTGGTGGAGCGTTGAAAAGAGTCAGGATCCCCTTTGTCCACAGATATTGTGGCTGGTTGGGCGCACTACCATAAACCCTAAAACACTACCCCCTCCACTACCCAAAAACCACTGCACTACCCTAAACCCTAAAACACTACCCCCAGCACAACACCCTACACTACCCAAACATAACTGCACTACCCTAAACCTTAAATCTACCCCCAGCACAACCACCTACACTACCCAAACACCACTGCACTACCCTAAACCCTAAAACACTACCCCCAGCATGACCCTCTTCACTGCACAAACACCACGGCACTGCCTTAAACCCTAAAACACTACCACAGCATGACCCCCTACACTACACAAACACCACTGCACTACCTTAAACACTAAATCTACCCCCAGCATGACTCCCTACACTACACAAACACCACTGCACTACCATAAACCCTAATACCCTTCCCCCAGCACGACCCCCTTCACTACCTAAACACAACTGCACTACCCTAAACCCTAAAACACTATCCCCAGCACGACCCCCTTCACTACCCAAACACCACTGCACAACCCTAAACCCTAAAACACGACCCCCTACACTACACAAACACCACTGCACTACCCTAAACCCTAAAACACTAGAACCCAGCACTACCCCCTACAATACACAAACACCACTGCACTACCCTAAACCCTAAAATACTACCCCCTACACTACACAAACACCACTGCACTACCCTAAACCCTAAAACACTACCCCAGCACTACCCCCTACACTACTCAAACACCATTGCACTACCATAAACCCTAAAACGCTACCCCCAGCACAACCCCCTATACTACACAAACACCACTGCATTACCCTAAACCCTACAACACTACCCCAGCACGACTCCCTACACTACCCAAACACCACAGCACTACCCTAAACCCTAAACCTACCCCAGCAAGACCCCCTACACTACCCAAATACCACTGCACTTCCCTAAACCATAAAACACTATCCCCAGCACAACCCCCTACACTACACAAAGACCACTGCACTACCCTATACCCAAACACACTACCTCCAGCATGACCCCCTACACTACTCAAACACCACTGCACTACCCTAAACCCAAAAACACTACCCCAGCACGACCCCCTCCACTACCCATACACCACTGCACTACCCTAAACCCTAAAACACTACCCCCAGCACGACCCGCTACATTACTGTACTAGCCTAAACCCTAAAACACTACCCCAGCATGACCCCCTATACTACCCAAACACCACTGCACTACCCTAAACCCTAAAACACTACCCCCAGCACAACCCCCTACACTACCCAAACACCACTGCACTACTCTAAACCCTAGGGAAAAAAAAACAACCCATGCCCAATCCCCCTTACCTCTCACTCCTCCTGGTTCCTCTCTCCTCGTGGTTCCTGCTTCACGTCGTCTCTGAGGGGCAGTGCACGTCATTGTGAGGAAACAGAACAGCCTCTGTTTCCTTACAACAACGTGGATCGGCTACATGTTTTTTAGGACGCATGTTCATTTACCATACATACCTTTACAACAAAATTTGTTGTAAAGGCATGCGTGGTAAATGACCATGCGTTCTAAAAGAATGTGTAGTAATGACTTTGCGATGTACAACGCATGCGTGGTAATGCATGCGTTGTAATGGTATCGCAAAGTAAAAAAATCATTGTAACGGCTGTTTACCGATCGAAGTTGGCCCCTGTTCTTCAGTGAGACGTTTATTTGATTAATTTGAAGGAAGGAATGTGTTTTTTTACCGAAAAGTGCTTTCCCAGCTGTATTGTGAAAGTGTCTGCGTGGCCTGGTTTCACTTTCAATGAGAAAGTGGAAGAGTCTGTTTGGATCTAAAGGAGTTCTGTTGTTGGACGGGGGCCGGCGCGACACGTCATGAGAAAACATAGCTAATGGAAAGCGTCCTCCCTGAAATGTGGAGCAGTGCCATGAGAGGTCAACGAGTGTGCGTCCCACCACAGTATGACCATACCGTTTGACCCATGTGCCGCCTCCAGGGTACGGGAGGCAGAAGCGGCATCACAGTTCCTCTTGAAGACCATTGTAGCACTAATTCTGCATTTTGGTACTAGGGCATTTTAACTTTGTTGTTCCTGCCAGATACAAAGAGAAGATCCTGTGTTATTCAGTGCCCTTATTATCTTTTTTGTGGGTTCTGGTGTTTGTCAATTCGATGCCCCGCCGGTGCACATGACTGGGCACCCCACCTCGTGTGCCATCTGCAGGGCCTCTGCCCTCAGATCACTGGTTTCGGTTTCTAGTGTGGCAACATAAACAGTTGCTCCCAAAGGACTAGCCTGAACACTTAGGTGAATATCCCCTGCACCAGCATTCCACAGAAATTCTTTCCTAGCTCTCCCACGTCGACGAGGATGTCATAATAGTACGGCTCCGCTCGCGACACCGTATGATGTCATCAGAGCCATAAGAGGACCTCGTCGGTATGCTGACATCAGTTCCACCCATTTTTCTGTGCCACCGAGGCAAACAGTCGGACCGACACATTTTCACATGTATACATAGTATAATAAATATATATATATTCACAGAAAAAAACATAGGTTTCAGGCACGTTATAGTTAGAAATTAGCATTTAAAAAACCTTAGAAATTTACTGAAAAAAACATAGGTTTCAGGGGCATTATAGTTAGTTGGACATTTCACTCGTACAAAACCATAGAATTTCACCCGTTATAGTTAGTTCAGCTAACTATAACTCACGCACCCGCAATGCACTGCTGATGACGTCACATATTACATCCCTCATGACATGGTCAGTGACATCACTCATGACATCACTGATGACATCTCAAATGACATCACTGATGACATCATCCAGTGAATGTGTGTTTTTATGAAAATTAAATATGTTTTATATATGTATATCTCAAGGTCGATGGAAGAATAAATGGGTATATAAGTGTCTAAATGGAGGATTTTTTTTGTAAAATATTGATTGTATAACTGACTGATTAAGTGTATCTTAGTGAATACATGGGTTAGTGAGTAATGTTTAAATATGTAAATATCTGTATCAGTCTATCACTTTGTGAATAAGTGGCTGCATGGGTTGGTGAGTAGCTGCATGATTGTCTATATGGGTTATTAGTTGGTTTTTTGAGTACCACTATGAGTGTCTGAGTGTCTGTATGGTTTGGTGGGGGGTATTACTTAGTGCATAGATGCATGAATGAGTGACTCACTGTTTGTATGTGTTGAAGACAGCATGTGTGCAGGACTGTATAGGTGGATGAGTGTGTGTATGGGTGTGTTAGTGAGTGAATGACTGTGTCAATAGTGTATTTTATGAGTAACTACATATGTTTTAAACTAGTATATGTGAGTATTGGTGTATATAAGTGAGTATATGTGAGAGTGAGAGATTGTAAGAGTTCCTGTACAAATAAGTAGGTGTTTCTATAAGTGATTGTTTAAGAGAGTAAGTATGTGTAAGTTTCTGTAGAAGTAAGTGTGGTAGTGTGTGTATAACTGTATATGCAAGTAAATGATTGTTTGATACTTTGTTTGCATGTGTGACTATGTGTGTGAGTAACTCTGTGGATGAGTGGCGGTGTGTAACAAGATGTATAGGTATATGAGTACATATGATGAGTGAGTACATGTATGAGTGACTGTATAGGGACTGTTGGTGAATGAGTGGATGTATGTGTAGATCTTGGAATTACTGAATAGGTGTGTTGTAACTGGTATTGGTATGTCCATTGTTTTGAAAATGTTAGTTTGTATTTTTGAGTGTGTGTATCAAAGGTTATATTAGGTTGAGAGGAGGTCTGCCACTCTATCACAAGGATGATGTCATCAGTGATGTCATCAGTGATGTCATTTGAGATCTCATGAATGATATCATGAGTGATGTCACTGACCATATCATGAGTGATGTAATATGTGATGTCATCAGTAGTGCATTGTGGATGCACGAGTTATAATTAGCTGAACTACCGATAACGGGCGAATTTCTATGGTTTTGCACGAGTGAAATGTCCAACTAACTATAACGCCCCTGAAACCTGTGGTTTTTTCAGTGAATATATATATATACACACACACACATATATATATATATACATATATATATATATATATATATGATCTACTGGTGTTCACAAGTAGGTAGTTATAGTTAGGACCTAGTTTACAAAGACAACGTTTTTTGTTTTGTTAATAACTTTAGTGGCGTTTGATGAATCTTCACAAAATATTCAAAACTAGTATGCCAATCACTTCAACTTCTGTCTGGAAAGCTTTAGGATGATCGGTTAAGCTGTGGCTGAGAAAAACAGGGGTCCCAAAACAGTTTTTCCGCAAACAATTTCCGATAGAGATTTTAGACACAACTGCAACCAGAACCACTAAACAGAATTGTACCAAATTAGGTGGAAAGATAGATCTTGGTTCAGAAAGACCCCTTTTTGTAATGTGGTGTAAATCTGTTTTTTCCTTTTGGAGTTATTAAAGAAAAAAGATTTAAATATAACTGCGGACTTGCGTCTTCTGGGAATTTGGCAGATCTCAAAATTAGATTTGATTGGCTGCCAGCACTGTAACCAGCTATCAGGTACTGGGACTAGGCCAAGTCCCAAGAAACAAAACATACCAAAATGGCAAGGGGGCAGGGTAGGAATACCCTTACCCCTAGGCCTGGTGACCTGGTTCCACAAAGAGCCAGTTGAGGGCCCAAAACATTATTTTGTTAATTTCAAAATCCCTGGAGGATTCATTAAAAAAAAACATGTGTGGTTACCCACACTTGCTGTTTTTTGCCTCCTGGCTCCGTCAGGTCCCAGGGGACTTATTTGCATATTAGGGAGAGGGGGCCGCATGTGCCCCCCAAGCTGATTACAGCCCCAGGAACCGATTCCCCAGGGCCTTGTCATGTCTAAAAAACAAAGGTTACAATGCTGTTATAGGTAGGTTTAGATTTTGCACACACAAAACCATAGAAATATAACTCATGCCATAAGGTAACTTTAACTAGCACCCTTGCGATGCGCTGCTAATTACCTCATATATTACATCACTGATGATAGCTTCTATGACATCATTATTAATATCATTGCAGAAAACTGTGCATGGTGGGAGTGCAACTTATAATTACCTTAGGCCACGAGTTATAGTAACTTGAGATAACTGTAACTGCTGAATTTCCATAGTTTTGTGTGTGCAAAATCTGAACCTAGCAATAACATCCCAGTAACCTCTGTTTTTTTGTGAATATATTTAGATATCTCCTGGGTCCTGGCCTCTAGAGTAGGTGCCCTGGTCCCACCCAGGGCACTCATATTGTAGAGTTGGGGATCACGGGGAGATTCAAGGCCCCCATGGTCCCTGTGGGAGCTGGCATTACTTTGACAGCTCCTCTCTGTCAGAGCAATTGTGTTCGCTTTCAGCAAACAAGAGCCTTTTATGTGCTCCCTTTCAGCAAGTAAGAGCATTTTATGTCCTCACTTCCAGCCATTGAAAATGCTTTCGCTGGCTGGAAGCGAGCATAGTTTGCTATGGCTTGGCTGGAGTGGTAAAGCTCCCGTCAAGCTATAGCAAGCAGCTACCTCCCGAAACTGGGTACCTCGAGAGGTAGCAGGAGTTGGCCCTGAGGGGTAGAAATCCCCAGGGCCATCTATGGCTCCAAGAGGGGGCCGGGCAGCCCTTACATCACAGGACACCGCCCCGGGGAGGTGGTGGTACACGGGGCTGTGGGGGACCACATGGCCCCCTATTTTGATTCTAACCATTTGCCCTGGGAAGGTAGTGGTCCCCGGGGCTACAGGGGTCTGTAGCCGCCTGCATTTATATTTCATTTAGCCCCAGGGAGGTGGTGGTCCCTGGGGCTGCGGGGGGCAGCGTGGCCCTCCCGCATTTGTCATATATAGCCCCTGGGAGGTGGCAGTCCCCAGGGATGTGTGGGGCCACACAGACCCCTCCACATTCATACATTTGTTCTGGGGCAACCTTTGCATAAATTGATCATAATGCCCTGAGGAGGTGTCTGTCCCTTGGGTTTTAAGGCTCCTAGGAAGGGGGCCCCGTGGGCTCCCTCCTACATATTATAGACATGCTGCAGGACCTGGCCCACCCAGGGTCCGATTAGAAACAAAGGGAGGCAACCTGCACTTTATTTTTTTACACTTTCAGTGGGATTCCTGGATCCATTGCTACCCGCTGAAAATTTAAAAAAAAATGATTTCCGGGACCCCCCAAGAGGACTAGAGAGTCAGGGTGTTTCTACCCACCCCCTTTTCTTTTTTTATGTTTTTTCCAGTGACTCGGTTGAACCAAGTCACAAGATGGCTGCCAACACTTCCTAGTTTGATGTGTTGGCAGCCAATCAGATCTCAGGACAAGATCTCGAGTGGGGTCGTGGATCCTCCCAATTGTATATCGTAAAACCCTTTTTTTTGTAATTTTTTGAAGGTTATCAGTTGGGATGCATCACCGCTAGACTACGCCCTAAATTAAGCGGGAGGCATTATCAGCCTTATACCTCAAATTTTCTAAGCTTCAAGGGGCAAGTCACCCAAATTCACAGAAATAATCAGATTACACCACCACCATAATGCTAGAGTTACTTTTCCTAGCTTGTCGCTTACGTTTTTCTTAATAATTTTCCCCCTCTAGCCTTTTATTTATTATACTTCTTTTTCACCTTACTCTCCCCCAGGTACTCCCCTGCCTTGATCTCAGACATGAACATTTGTGTGGACCCATTCAAATTAACTTTCAGTCTGGTAGGATTCATTAAAAAGACTTGGGCACCTAACTGTTGGACTGGGGGGATTACTTGGCGCAAGTGCCACCTGCGCTCTACCGTTGTATGGCAGAAGTCGGGTTTGGCAAATAACATCACCCCATTAGCCCCTTTTCGAGAATTCGGACGGGCCTGATCATACACAAATTGTCTATGGAGGAAGTTCCCAAAGAACACTAAAAAAGCCCTAGGTTTTCCATCAGAAGGGTTGCTGTCACTTCTATTTGGTTTGATGCTAAAGGGGAATCGGTGCACTCGCTGGATTTCATAGTCCCAGTTTGTTTGAGTCAGGAAGGTTTTGCGTAGTAATTGTACGATGTAGCACCTTGGGTCATCACCTTCAGCTCCTTCCGGAATGCCTAGCAGTCAGAGATTGTTCCTACACTGTCGATTTTCTTGTTCCTCCATTTTCATCCTGACATCTTCTATATATGCCTCATTAGCCGACCCCTGGTTCTTCAAAGTGGTAACCTCTGTTTCTAGGCTCTCTGTACGACCTTAAAGGTGGCAGGAGTTGGCCCTGAGGGGTAGAAATCCCCAGGGCCATCTATGGCTCCAAGAGGGGGCCGGGCAGCCCTTACATCACAGGACACCGCCCCGGGGTGGTGGTGGTACACGGGGCTGTGGGGGACCACATGGCCCCCTATTTTGATTCTAACCATTTCTAACCATTTCTAGGCTCTCTGTACGACCTTAAACCATGCTGACTCGGTCGCTTATGTCAGTACATAGTTTGTTTAATTCTCGCACGCCCCCCTGTAGATTTTTGGCTGCCCGCTTAGCACCTTGATTGTCGGAGTGAACCTATTCTTGAAAATCCTTGATAGAGGCCAAGATTGAAGATAAGGAGGTATCTGTTCATCTTCTTCACATGGGGTATAAGGCATTTGAGAATCTGAATAGTCCCATTTGACCTGGATTTCTACTCTTTACCTGACGTTGTACTGTCCCTGTATTTTTAGAGCGGTCAATTCTAATGTCTTCGTTAGAACTAGAACTGATTGGTTCTATGTCAGAGGTGGATAGAGAGCCGTCTGAGACAGAGTAGAAATGTTGACCACTAAACTCTGGAGTCCAAGGGAAGGGGCTCTGAGGCTAGGATTAGGTTCTGCTCTAAGGATGTAATCAGTAATACCATTTGCAAGGTGGTTTAGCCCAATTTTGCTTGCGGCCATCATCTTAGTAGATACTGAATCTAAAGGGGTAGCAGCATCTTCAGAAGGCGGAGCAGGAGTAGTTAAATCAACGGGTGCCTTTTCCAAAGTCACTAGGCCCTCTGAACTACTTTGGTCTATAGATTGCTCACTGAGAAATACCTCCTTTTGTAGAAAGTGCCACTTTCTTGAGACTCCCCCAGGTTAGCTACAGTGTTCAGGTGCTCCCATACATCCGCCAGCAGGTGGTCTCGTTCGGGTCCTGCGGGGGGCATGGGGGTTGGGGCATCATTCAGAGCAGCATCAGGATTAATAGAGAGTGTCTTAGGTCCTGCAAGCATTTCTGCAATTGTTGGTTGAGAGCCTTCCTTAGCCCCTCGGGCACCCCCACCGCCGCCTCCAGTTTTTCCTGTAGCCTGTTTTAAACAGTTAGCTTCCCTTTTACCTTTTATTGAACTGTCCGGTGCAGCAGCCTCCCCTGAAGTAATGTTGTTTGGCATGGGCTGGGGGACCCTTGGTTTGTTGGTTTTCACAGTCCTGGGGCCCCTGGACAACATTTGCCACTTCGGATGTGGTTTTTTGTTTAAACAAATAAATACTGGAGTGAGCACCGAGGGAGCCAGGTAGCACAGTAGCAGGCTCTTCTCATACTTCCCCAAGTTTGAAAGCAGAGCTGTAACACTCGTATTCTGCTCTTTCTCTCTGACTCAAAAGCGGAGATCCCAGAAGGAGCGCTAGGATCGGTGACACAATGTTGCAGAAAATCAGGAGGCAAATGAAACAAAGTATTGTTTTTCCTAGTGCGATGTCTCTTCCAAAATTAAAGACAAATTCCAGACTTCTTTGGGCTGAAGAGCGGAGCAGCTGTACTCGTGTCGCACTTTCCTTCAACCTCGACATCTTGGATCAGTCTGCATGGCTGATTTTCGAGATGCAAGGCAAGCGCGGATGAGCGATGAGGAATCAAACTGACACCATCTTGCTCACCGTTAAGTTTCTCTGCAACCACTGAACGCAATGATACCAAATTTTGCAAAAAGCTAGATGTGGTCCAGAAAGTGTGCTTTTTGTAATTTGGTGTAAATCCGTTAAGTATTTTTAAAGATATTTAAGTTTACAAAGCATTAATATCTGGGGACATGAGTCCCTGCAGTGGACTAATGGAACCAGGAACTTGGGACTCGGCTTGAAATCGAGTCCCATAAAAAATATTTTTTTTAAAGAAAAGGGGGCAGGGTAGGAATACCCTCTTCCCCGGGGACTGCCACCTCCCTGGGGCTAAATGTAAAATGAATAGGGGGCCCTGACTCCCCATCAGCCCCAGAGACCACCACCTCCCTGGGGTTAAATAAGAAATTGATACGGGAGGCATCTGCCCTCACAGCCCGGGGACCGCCACTTCCCTGGGGCATTCATTACAATATTGGCAGGGGTTGCACTGGGCTATCCTGGCTGCCCCAGGGACCGCCACCTCCATGGGGCTAAATGTAAAATTAATCGCAAGCTCTGGCCCCCTGCAGCCCCGGGGACTGCAACCTCCCTGGGGATAAATAGGAAATTAATGTGGAGGGCACGCACCTGACCACTACCTCCCCAGGGCAACAGTGAAAAATGAAGGGGGCAATGGGGCATCCCTGTGGCCCCGGGGACTGCAACTTACCCAGGGCAAATGTAGATAATTAAGGACCAGGGGTTAGCGCGGCCCCCACAGGACTGGGGACCAGCATCTCCCATGGGGCTTTGTCCAGCAAAGAATCGGGCACCAATGATGGCCCTGCGAACCACTACCCCCAGAGCCAGCTCCTGCAATGTCCCGGGGTGCCCACTCCGGGGTCATTACTGTTTGCTATGGTTTGGCAGGAGCACTGCCCCTCCCAATAACTCCAGTGAGTCCCACACAGTGGGATTGCTAAGAGGTCTTCAGAGGCCATGCCCCCTTTCTCCACCACTCTGCAAAAGCCCCTTTTGGTGCACTACTGGTTGGGGCATGAAGACCACTTTACTCCTGAGGGACCTTAGGGCCAAGAAGGTCTCCTGGTAGTTCCTGTAAGTCCTACACAGCCAGATTCCTGAAATCTGGTCAGAGGCCCAGCCCCCTTTCTCCACCAGTCTGCTAATTCTATTACTACTTATAAAATAGGGCTTGGCGACAAGCTTCGCTCCGCTCCATTTTGTAACTCCTCCTCGGCTCAAACTGCAAAGTTCAACAAAACTCCACTGGCCACCACAAGGGTGTCATTTGCCCGTGCGACGCAACCCATCCATAGAAACAGTGCACAGATGAACTTGATCTAGCCATCATAAATGAATCGCTCTCAAGCCAAGACACAAACTCGCTCCTAAAAGTGAGCATCCAGTGTTAATCTTTGCACCATGTCTTCACCCCCTAACAAAAATATATCTGCAAGGTAAATTCATATTTTTTCAACTAAAGGTAACATAATCACTGGTGGGGTCTTGGTTGTTTTATGCGTCCTGTCTCATTCACATTGTGTTTCCTCCACGGTCATCCGCAATAATGGAAATGCTGCAGACCATTCACAAAATGTGGGTAGGAGTGATGCAAAAATGTAGTACACTCTATTAAGCAGTCCATTAGTTGGAGGCAGAAACACGTTGATGTGGCTGTGAAACAACTGTGCATCACACAATGGCTTCTTCTCATCTTTGACACCTTGCCAAGTCTGATTTAGTTCAGAAATGCATATTTTCCCTCGCTTTAGCTTAGAGCTTTGGTGGCAATCAGGGTGACACACAAGCAAGCCACACTCTTTGGCATCGGCAGGCACTTTATTCGGTGCCTCCGTACAAAGCCAGAAGCTTCTGCAGAGAGGAGGAAGAGCAACAGGATGTACAGGCCTTTGGACAAGAGGAGTTAACTGTGAGCCCAGTGCTTACCAAACCCCCCCATCTTATCCATGAGAGCCAGCAGGCTGTTGGGAGTTAGCAAGCTGTCTGCAAATAAGAACCCACTCTGCTTCCCATAAACTGCCAATGGAAGTCAGCAGTCTGTCTCCTGTCTGTCAATCTGAATCCACACTGCTTATCAGTAGCAGCCTCTCAACCCATATGAAACAGCGGACCATAATAAATCTGTGCTGCAGGGTCATGGGAGGCAGAACTGTGGGGCAAGTCAGTGGGAGTGGATATTGGCGAACAAAATGATTGAGTCCCTGTGCTGCTCTGTTGCTGCCGTGGTGGTATGGTGGACTGAGTGGAGTTGTGGTCACGGGGCCTGGGGGCGTGTAGGTCAATGTGCATGACATTGGGGTGTTGTTTTCTTACTGTCTAGAAATTGAAACTGACCTGCCTCTGTCTTGTGCTTGCTCTAGTGTGATTATTGTTTATGCAGGGACAGACTGGTTACTATTCTTCTGGTGAGGAGTGTACATGTGGAAGCACTTGATTATGTCTTGCCGGCACTCCCCAGCTTGACACTAGTGTCGGTGCTGGGTAGAGCAGCCTTGTAGATAAGACAGGATGTGCTTTTTCCTTGTAGTGTCCGATGCTGTGGGTGGCCAAGCGGTGTTCCTCCCAATCGTGGAACTGCGCATATTTTGGAAGTTTCCCAGTAACTCATCAGAATTCCGCAGAGTGAAACACTGCGAGCTCTGCCCTGGCCTATTAAAAAAAAATAGAAATTCACTGAAAAAAACAAAAGTTACATGGACATTATAGTTAGGAATTAGCATTTAAAAAACCTTAAAAATTCATTGAAAAATACAAAGGTTACAGGAACGTTATATTTAGGCTCAGGTCTCACTTGTACAAAACCAGTGAAATTATTATAACTCATGCTGCTCACAATGCACTGCTTATGACCTAACATATTACATCACTCATGACATAGTCAGTGGCATCATTGATGACACATGAAAGGACTAACCCTGGGCGTAGTACTACGCTACACTCGCGGAGCGTGCATAGTTTGCGCTACTACGCACAACACGAATTGCATGTAGCACAGTGCAAAAACACGTAGCGGGCATTTTGTACTTGCTCGCGGTCCGCAACGTCAAGTTGGCGACCGCAAGCGAGCAAAATTAACATCCCGGCGAGACTTTTCCTTGTTCGCGATCAGCAACATCAAGTTGCCGATCGCGAGCGTGGAAAATAAACCTCCCGGCAAGATTCTCAACACGAGGAGGTCAGGTTTCTCATTGCGAGTGGTCACGTATGCTCGCTACCGCTCGCAGAAAACGACTGCTTGCACTGTTCAAGATGCCGTTTGCATTGATTGCACAGTGCGGACAAGCATCCGGCACTGTGCAATCAGTGCAAACAGCATTACCCTACCGCACTACGCAGTTCGCATAGCGTGCGTAGTGCGAAGTGCACTTCGCGTAGCTACACGTAGCACTACTACGCAAACTACACCCACGGTTACAAATAACATCACTTATGACATTAATTATGCCATCCTTATACAATTTAAAGTATACAAAACAGAGGCAGATGGAATGCTTGAATTAATCTGAGCCACTGGTAATTACTCAGGACCGCATCCCAGTCCATTGTTATTTTGCACACCATACCACCTAAGTTTGAACCCAGCTCTATGAAATTCAGCCATGATCCTGTTCCATTAGAAGCTGTCCAGCCCGAACTGCCAAGCCATGTCCTCCCTGGACTGCAAACTAGCATCCTGGGGTCAGTTTTGGGGCATCACCCCTCATCAGTCAGACTAGCTTGACTCCAGTGAGATGGAGAGCACTAGACCACGTCTGGGCATACCAGTCCTACTTGGGTTGACAAATGCAAAAAGAACAAATGATGGACAGAAAGCTGATCAATGTCAAACATGCGCCCTAGTACAGAGATCTGAGCCTAAGTCCATAGTTCTTTTGGTCCCCATGACATTCCAGTTTAGACCCAGCCATATGCTGTGTGTCTTTTGCTTTCTCGCCCTAAGTGCGCTGGGTATGCCCAGATGTGGGTCTTGTGCTCACTGTGCCACTGGATTCAAGCTAGCCTGGCTGATGAGGGAGGATGCCCTGAAACTGGTCCCAGGATGCTTGTTTACGGTCCAGGGTGGACCTGGCTTGGCAGTTTGGGCAGGACTGTTCCCATGAGGCACAGGGTCAAGGCTGACTGAAGGTAAAACATTCTGATATCATGTTTTTATTTACAGACTTTGCAATTTCTCAAAATTGTGGGAACTTAGCAATTCAAGATCATCTGAACTCCAAACATTTGACACAGCGCTTGTTGAAAAGGGAAAAATTCAAAGGAATTTATTTTCTATAATCCCATTTTATAAACAAAGCTAATAAAGAATTTTCAGCATGATACACTAAAAGAATGCAAATCAAATGTTCAGATATGTCTATTCCAATGCCCAAAGCAATAAATGTTTCTATTTGCCAGGTACATTGCTAACTATAAAAATGTACTTTAGATAGCGACCAATATGAACCCTTACCTAAAATACCACATTGGCTGGGGTCAGACTTATTATTTCTACTCTGCCAGACACTTACCTCAGGGAAGGTGCTGGGCAGTAGCTGGGGGTCCAAATTACTATTCCTACTCCACTGGGTGCTTGCCTAAGAGTAGGTGCTGGTCAGTGGCTGGGGTAAAAATAACTCCTCCTCCTCCAAGCGGTGCTTGCCTCAAGGAAGGTGTTGGAAAGTGGCTGGTGTCCACATTACTATTCCTAATCTGCTGGTTGATTGCCTCAGGGAAGGTGCTGGATAGTGGTAGGGGGCAAAAATATCGAGCTGTACTCGTGTCGCACTTTCCTTCAACCTCGACATCTTGGATCAGTCTGCATGGCTGATTTTCGAGATGCAAGGCAAGCGCGGATGAGCGATGAGGAATCAAACTGACACCATCTTGCTCACCTCTTAAAAACCGTTAAGTTTCTCTGCAACCACTGAACGCAATGATACCAAATTTTGCAAAAAGCTAGATGTGGTCCAGAAAGTGTGCTTTTTGTAATTTGGTGTAAATCCGTTAAGTATTTTTAAAGATATTTAAGTTTACAAAGCATTAATATCTGGGGACACGAGTCCCTGCAGTGGACTAATGGAACCAGGAACTTGGGACTCGGCTTGAAATCGAGTCCCATAAAAAATATTTTTTTTAAAGAAAAGGGGGCAGGGTAGGAATACCCTCTTCCCCGGGGACTGCCACCTCCCTGGGGCTAAATGTAAAATGAATAGGGGGCCCTGACTCCCCATCAGCCCCAGAGACCACCACCTCCCTGGGGTTAAATAAGAAATTGATACGGGAGGCATCTGCCCTCACAGCCCGGGGACCGCCACTTCCCTGGGGCATTCATTACAATATTGGCAGGGGTTGCACTGGGCTATCCTGGCTGCCCCAGGGACCGCCACCTCCATGGGGCTAAATGTAAAATTAATCGCAAGCTCTGGCCCCCTGCAGCCCCGGGGACTGCAACCTCCCTGGGGATAAATAGGAAATTAATGTGGAGGGCACGCACCTGACCACTACCTCCCCAGGGCAACAGTGAAAAATGAAGGGGGCAATGGGGCATCCCTGTGGCCCCGGGGACTGCAACTTACCCAGGGCAAATGTAGATAATTAAGGACCAGGGGTTAGCGCGGCCCCCACAGGACTGGGGACCAGCATCTCCCATGGGGCTTTGTCCAGCAAAGAATCGGGCACCAATGATGGCCCTGCGAACCACTACCCCCAGAGCCAGCTCCTGCAATGTCCCGGGGTGCCCACTCCGGGGTCATTACTGTTTGCTATGGTTTGGCAGGAGCACTGCCCCTCCCAATAACTCCAGTGAGTCCCACACAGTGGGATTGCTAAGAGGTCTTCAGAGGCCATGCCCCCTTTCTCCACCACTCTGCAAAAGCCCCTTTTGGTGCACTACTGGTTGGGGCATGAAGACCACTTTACTCCTGAGGGACCTTAGGGCCAAGAAGGTCTCCTGGTAGTTCCTGTAAGTCCTACACAGCCAGATTCCTGAAATCTGGTCAGAGGCCCAGCCCCCTTTCTCCACCAGTCTGCTAATTCTATTACTACTTATAAAATAGGGCTTGGCGACAAGCTTCGCTCCGCTCCATTTTGTAACTCCTCCTCGGCTCAAACTGCAAAGTTCAACAAAACTCCACTGGCCACCACAAGGGTGTCATTTGCCCGTGCGACGCAACCCATCCATAGAAACAGTGCACAGATGAACTTGATCTAGCCATCATAAATGAATCGCTCTCAAGCCAAGACACAAACTCGCTCCTAAAAGTGAGCATCCAGTGTTAATCTTTGCACCATGTCTTCACCCCCTAAACAAAAATATATCTGCAAGGTAAATTCATATTTTTTCAACTAAAGGTAACATAATCACTGGTGGGGTCTTGGTTGTTTTATGCGTCCTGTCTCATTCACATTGTGTTTCCTCCACGGTCATCCGCAATAATGGAAATGCTGCAGACCATTCACAAAATGTGGGTAGGAGTGATGCAAAAATGTAGTACACTCTATTAAGCAGTCCATTAGTTGGAGGCAGAAACACGTTGATGTGGCTGTGAAACAACTGTGCATCACACAATGGCTTCTTCTCATCTTTGACACCTTGCCAAGTCTGATTTAGTTCAGAAATGCATATTTTCCCTCGCTTTAGCTTAGAGCTTTGGTGGCAATCAGGGTGACACACAAGCAAGCCACACTCTTTGGCATCGGCAGGCACTTTATTCGGTGCCTCCGTACAAAGCCAGAAGCTTCTGCAGAGAGGAGGAAGAGCAGCAGGATGTACAGGCCTTTGGACAAGAGGAGTTAACTGTGAGCCCAGTGCTTACCAAACCCCCCCATCTTATCCATGAGAGCCAGCAGGCTGTTGGGAGTTAGCAAGCTGTCTGCAAATAAGAACCCACTCTGCTTCCCATAAACTGCCAATGGAAGTCAGCAGTCTGTCTCCTGTCTGTCAATCTGAATCCACACTGCTTATCAGTAGCAGCCTCTCAACCCATATGAAACAGCGGACCATAATAAATCTGTGCTGCAGGGTCATGGGAGGCAGAACTGTGGGGCAAGTCAGTGGGAGTGGATATTGGCGAACAAAATGATTGAGTCCCTGTGCTGCTCTGTTGCTGCCGTGGTGGTATGGTGGACTGAGTGGAGTTGTGGTCACGGGGCCTGGGGGCGTGTAGGTCAATGTGCATGACATTGGGGTGTTGTTTTCTTACTGTCTAGAAATTGAAACTGACCTGCCTCTGTCTTGTGCTTGCTCTAGTGTGATTATTGTTTATGCAGGGACAGACTGGTTACTATTCTTCTGGTGAGGAGTGTACATGTGGAAGCACTTGATTATGTCTTGCCGGCACTCCCCAGCTTGACACTAGTGTCGGTGCTGGGTAGAGCAGCCTTGTAGATAAGACAGGATGTGCTTTTTCCTTGTAGTGTCCGATGCTGTGGGTGGCCAAGCGGTGTTCCTCCCAATCGTGGAACTGCGCATATTTTGGAAGTTTCCCAGTAACTCATCAGAATTCCGCAGAGTGAAACACTGCGAGCTCTGCCCTGGCCTATTAAAAAAAAATAGAAATTCACTGAAAAAAACAAAAGTTACATGGACATTATAGTTAGGAATTAGCATTTAAAAAACCTTAAAAATTCATTGAAAAATACAAAGGTTACAGGAACGTTATATTTAGGCTCAGGTCTCACTTGTACAAAACCAGTGAAATTATTATAACTCATGCTGCCCACAATGCACTGCTTATGACCTAACATATTACATCACTCATGACATAGTCAGTGGCATCACTGATGACACATGAAAGGACTAACCCTGGGCGTAGTACTACGCTACACTCGCGGAGCGTGCATAGTTTGCGCTACTACGCACAACACGAATTGCATGTAGCACAGTGCAAAAACACGTAGCGGGCATTTTGTACTTGCTCGCGGTCCGCAACGTCAAGTTGGCGACCGCAAGCGAGCAAAATTAACATCCTGGCGAGACTTTTCCTTGTTCGCGATCAGCAACATCAAGTTGCCGATCGCGAGCGTGGAAAATAAACCTCCCGGCAAGATTCTCAACACGAGGAGGTCAGGTTTCTCATTGCGAGTGGTCACGTATGCTCGCTACCGCTCGCAGAAAACGACTGCTTGCACTGTTCAAGATGCCGTTTGCATTGATTGCACAGTGCGGACAAGCATCCGGCACTGTGCAATCAGTGCAAACAGCATTACCCTACCGCACTACGCAGTTCGCATAGCGTGCGTAGTGCGAAGTGCACTTCGCGTAGCTACACGTAGCACTACTACGCAAACTACACCCACGGTTACAAATAACATCACTTATGACATTAATTATGCCATCCTTATACAATTTAAAGTATACAAAACAGAGGCAGATGGAATGCTTGAATTAATCTGAGCCACTGGTAATTACTCAGGACCGCATCCCAGTCCATTGTTATTTTGCACACCATACCACCTAAGTTTGAACCCAGCTCTATGAAATTCAGCCATGATCCTGTTCCATTAGAAGCTGTCCAGCCCGAACTGCCAAGCCATGTCCTCCCTGGACTGCAAACTAGCATCCTGGGGTCAGTTTTGGGGCATCACCCCTCATCAGTCAGACTAGCTTGACTCCAGTGAGATGGAGAGCACTAGACCCACGTCTGGGCATACCAGTCCTACTTGGGTTGACAAATGCAAAAAGAACAAATGATGGACAGAAAGCTGATCAATGTCAAACATGCGCCCTAGTACAGAGATCTGAGCCTAAGTCCATAGTTCTTTTGGTCCCCATGACATTCCAGTTTAGACCCAGCCATATGCTGTGTGTCTTTTGCTTTCTCGCCCTAAGTGCGCTGGGTATGCCCAGATGTGGGTCTTGTGCTCACTGTGCCACTGGATTCAAGCTAGCCTGGCTGATGAGGGAGGATGCCCTGAAACTGGTCCCAGGATGCTTGTTTACGGTCCAGGGTGGACCTGGCTTGGCAGTTTGGGCAGGACTGTTCCCATGAGGCACAGGGTCAAGGCTGACTGAAGGTAAAACATTCTGATATCATGTTTTTATTTACAGACTTTGCAATTTCTCAAAATTGTGGGAACTTAGCAATTCAAGATCATCTGAACTCCAAACATTTGACACAGCGCTTGTTGAAAAGGGAAAAATTCAAAGGAATTTATTTTCTATAATCCCATTTTATAAACAAAGCTAATAAAGAATTTTCAGCATGATACACTAAAAGAATGCAAATCAAATGTTCAGATATGTCTATTCCAATACCCAAAGCAATAAATGTTTCTATTTTCCAGGTACATTGCTAACTATAAAAATTTACTTTAGATAGCGACCAATATGAACCCTTACCTAAAATACCACATTGGCTGGGGTCAGACTTATTATTTCTACTCTGCCAGACACTTACCTCAGGGAAGGTGCTGGGCAGTAGCTGGGGGTCCAAATTACTATTCCTACTCCACTGGGTGCTTGCCTAAGAGTAGGTGCTGGTCAGTGGCTGGGGTAAAAATAACTCCTCCTCCTCCAAGGGGTGCTTGCCTCAAGGAAGGTGTTGGAAAGTGGCTGGGGTCCACATTACTATTCCTAATCTGCTGGTTGATTGCCTCAGGGAAGGTGCTGGATAGTGGTAGGGGGCAAAAATATCTCCGATCCGGTCCTCAACCATAAAATAATATATTTGAGAATCTTGCAACAAACAGAGAGTACTCCAAGGAAACGTTTTCGCGTCTCAAGATGTTTTTTCACTTTTCTCAGACTTTTTGGTGCAAAATCCCCAAAACCTCCTTAGTTGAAAGTTACATATCAGACCATAAACTACAGTTTGAATTAAATACACCACCTGTTTAATGCCTCATACCTCCTGACAGTGTGGATGAATTCTACATTTCAATTATAGAATCAGAGTTTTTTTCCCAAAACGATGACAAATTGGCACCATTACTAAACTATTTTGAGGACACCTGGATTGGCCATCTAAGCAGGTCTGGTCCCAGGAGGAAGTCAAGGTTCCATACTTACTGGTGGAACTGTTACACAACCTGCTTAGAGGAAGGTGCGAACACTAACAATGCCACTGAGGGATGGTGCAACTCCTTCAACAAATCTATTGGCAGAACTCACCCTAACTTCTATCATTTCTTGGCAATTTTGAGAAGGAGCAAAGTTTCCAAGAAATGAGAATAGTGCAATCATTGACAGGTAGTCTGAACAAACAGATTAAAAAAAAAAAAACTAAATATATATCAGAAGGACTATTGGCCCAAATTCAAAAGTTTTAGTTGATGATGTCTTCTGACTGTCTGGACAATCTTTCACTCATACTGAATTTCGAAAACTTGTTAACACCTATTCTAACTTACTTGTCTGTTTTGAAAACGTTTTTTTATCAATTAGATGTTTTTATTTAAATTATTTTAGAAAATTAAAGGAATATTGGGATGCATACCTGATGATGTCTTCTTTCTTCAACTCCTGGTGACTTTTCAAAGACAGCCGTCACCAGGAATTTTTGTGCTCCACTATTCAAAACTGTGTAACACATATTGCTCGAAAGTGGTCAACACCCAATGGAAAAAAACACAGATTGGCAAAGACACCATTGCCAACAACTAAATCGTTGGATAAATGCCTGTGCTATTTGAAAAAACACAAATCCCAAAAACAAAATCCTGAAAATCTTGTGCACTTGTCAAAAAACGTAACAACAAATTATTTTGTGACATCTTCATTCCACATAAAAATACCACCATCCACTTCCTTGCTGTAGTTCTTCTAATATTCCAAACATCATCTAAAAAACAAGATTTCAAATTGGTTTAAAAAAGTACTATACTTTTTCTTAAATCACTTTTATAAACCGAACTTGAAAAAAATGCAATCATCCTGGCATCGGCCTACAACCTGCATAGGAATGAAAATGTGACTAAAATGTTTAAAACACACATTTCACTACTCTCCTACATCTAACTACATTGCACCTCTCTCCTTACAATAAATGTACCCACCTATAAACTTACAATATTAAATTCAAATGTTCATACTTGACTGCAGCTCTTTCTTTCATCCAATCTTGACCTTGATGCTCCACCGACTTTAGAAACAGATGCACAACAGTGTATGTGAAGTTTAAAATTAAGAAGTATAAAAGGACAATTTTCTGCATTGACTTCCAAGGAGGAAGCATGGGAAAAACCAGTAATAAATGTTGTAAAATATGTAACTTATTTTTAAAACATACCTTGATAATATTAAATATTTATGGTATTTTTTATGAGAATTTTTGCAAATTATTTACTGTGTTTTTAAATTTAAAAAAAATAGTTTGGTGTCAATATATTGTTGATAAACGTTTTAGAAAAAACAGTATTAATGTGTCAGTGGTGGGCGTTTGTCAAATTTAGTTTTTGTTTCTGTTCTAATTTTAAAGGGGTCTTCTGTTATAATATATACATATTTAACATGTTTCTCAATTTTTATTACAAATCATTTTTTTTATATTTTAATACTCAGGTAATAAAATGAATACCCAAGAGGGCCGGCCAAGCAGTCGTGCACACGTAGGGAGTTTAAACCACTACTCCCCCTGCTCTGGCCAGCCACTGATGAAATAAGAAAACTAACATGATACTAACAATAGCTATTATAATTTTATTTTGTATTTTGTTCAGTGCGGCAACGCTACTCAGCCTTAGTGGAGTAGCCGCCACTGAACTTTAGTGCTTTCAAGCAATGAAAAAATTCAAGCGTTGTTAACAAAATCAGGGATGCAGGCTTAAGAAAAATAAAAGACTGTGTCGTTCTAGGCAAATTTAACCCCTTCGATGCTCATGACGGAATGGTTCCGTCATGAGCATCGGTGCCCCTGTGCTCCTGTGCTCATGACGGAACCATTCCGTCATAAGGCCAGGGGCACGACATCCCTCTGCTGCAGACAGCAGAGGGATTTCTATTTAATCCCTTTCACCTTGGGAGCTGGGGAAGAGCTTCCCCAGCTCCCGAGGCCCCCTCCCTGGTTTCTGTGCAATGAAGATCAGCGCGCACGTCTCGCTGTCTTCATTGCACAGAAACCGAAACTGAAATGAGCCTTTAGGCTCATTTCAGTTTCACTTTGTATGTGCTCAGGGGGCTATCTCAGCTCCCCGGGCACGTAGAAAGACGGGAGAGGTATCATTGGAAAGGGGAGAATCTCCCCTTTCCAATGGTACCCCTCCCCAGTGGATCCCTGCTTGGGGCAGGGATCCACCCACTAGACACCAGGGAGGGGGGAGCGGCCCCTTAGACAAGGGCTTTTGCTCCCCCAAAATATTTTTTGTGTCATTTAGTCTTTTTGCCCCTCAGGGGGCTGATTGGGGGTGGGCGGAATTTGCGAAATCCACTTTCGCAAATTATCGCAAAAATGTTAAAAATTATCGCAAACACGCGGAAATATCGCGAAGATGCGGAAGTTTTTTTCCTGCATGTTCACGAGATTTACTGCATGGTTGCGGCTCGCCAACTTACCCATGTTGTTGCTCGCGGGCGCGGCCTTCTTGTTTTCAGTTGTCTCGCGGTGCATGATCGTTAGAAGAAAGACGTGATCGCGCGACGCATGACATCACTGCGGGCGCGAACTGTCGCAAGACAGCGCAAATAGCTAAAAACAATACAACATCTCATGGAGAACGCGACCGGATCAAGAAAACTTGTCGGCGAACGCAGGGATTCAGGTAAGGCGATCGCGCGCGCGCGAGAATGTATTATTTTAAACGCGAGCAAGAACCAAATTATCGCTATTCTGCGGAATGCGGAAATTTTGACATTTTCGCACTTTCCGCGGAATGCGAAAATGTCAAATTATCGCAATTTCCGCGAACGTAACAAAATTTTAGCCCAGGCCTAGGGCAGATGGGGGCAAAAAGCCCACTAGACACAGGGATATTTACTTTGCGCACATCATTTATTAGGGTGGGGGCTGCCCATGAAGGGCATGTCCATGCCCCCACCCCGCATAATGTACAGCCTTTCTGCCCCCCCTGGGGGGCAGTTGGGGGCAGTAGCCCCTAATCTTCCCCGCCGGGGGGCAGAAAGCGCACTATACGCCAGGGATTAATTTTTTCTTATCATTTGTGGTGGGGGCTGCCCAATATGGGCATACCCATGCCCCCACCCACACTCCGCAAAAATGACAGCCTTTCTGCCCCCCCGGGGGGCAGATGGGGGCATTAGCCCCAAATCGGCCACCCCGGGGGGGCAAAAAGCCCACTAGACGCCAGGGATTTTTTAGGCAACTTTTAATTAGGGTGGGGGCATTGGCATGCCCGTTTTGGGCAGCCCCCACCCTAATTAAAATTTGTCCAAAAAACTCCCTGGCGTCTAGTGGACTTTCTTCCCCCCTGGGGGGCAGATGGGGCCGTTAGCCGCCAATCTGCCCTGCCGGGGGGAAACAAGAAGCCCACTAGATGCCAGGGTTTTTTTGGGGGCAAATTTGAATTATGGATGGGGCTCCCAAAACGGGCATACCCATGCCCCCACCCCCTCCTCCCCAAAAATAACAGCCTTCCTACCCCCTGGGGGGCAGATGGGGCAGTAGCCCCCCCCCTTTTTGCCCCCCCCCACCCGGGGGGGGGGGCAAAAAGCCCACTAGAGGCCATGTATTTTTTTGGAAAATTTTACTTAGGGTGGGGGCATTGGCATGCCTGTTTTGGGCAGCCCCCAACCTAATTAAAATTTCCCAAACACTCCTTGGCGTCTAGTTGACTTTCTGCCCCCCCTGGGCGCATATGGGGGCATTAGCCCCCAATCTGCCATGCCAGGGGGGCAAAAAGCCCAATAGACGCTAGAGAGTTTTTTTGGGGCAAATTTGAATTAGGGTGGGGGCTCCCAAAACGGGCATGCCCATGCCCCCACCCCCCTCCCCCGCAAAAATAACAGCCTTCCTGCTCCCCTGTGGGGCAGATGGGGCAGTAGCACCCAATCTGCCCCCCCCCATGGGGGCAAAAAGCCCACTAGACGCCAGGGATTTTTTAGGCAAATTTTAATTAGGGTGGGGACATTGGAATGCCCGTTTTGGGCAGCCCCCAACCTAATAAAAATGTGCCCAAAAACCTCCCTGGCATCTAATGGAATTTCTGCCCCCCCCCCCCCCGGGGGCAGATGGGGGCTTTAGCTGCCAATCTGCCCCACCGGGGGGGGCAAAAAGCCCACTAGACACCAGAGATTTTTGGGGGGCAAATTTGTATTAGGGTGGGGGGCCTCAAAAAGGGCATGTCCATGCCCTCACCCCCACAAAAATTACAGCCTTCCTGCCCCCCTGGGGGGAAGATGGGACAGTAGCCCCCAGTCTGCCACCCCGGGTGGCAAAATGCCCACTAGACGCCAGGGATTTTTGGGGGCAAATTTTAATTAGGGTGGGGGCTGCCCAAAACGGGTATGTCAATGCCCCCACCCTAATTAAAATTTGCCCCCAAAAACTCCCTGGCGTCTAGTGAACTTTCTGCCTCCTCTGGGGGGCAGATGGGGGCATCAGCCCCCAATCTGCCCTGTTGGATGGGTAAAAAGTCCACTAGACGCCAGGGATTATTTTGGGGCAAATTTTAATTAGGTTGGGGGTTGGCCAAAACTGACATGCCCATGCCCCCACCCCCTCCCTGCAAAAGTTACAGCCTTCCTGCCCCCCGTGGGGGACAGATGGGGCAGTAGCCCCCAATCTGCCCACCCGGGGGCAAAAAGCCTACTAGACGCCAGAGATTTTTCGGGGAAAATTTTAATTAGGGTGAGGCACCATTTTTACCGGGAGACCTGGGGTAACGCTGGGTGGTGGTAAATTTGTGTGAGCCCAGTGATGCCACAACTTTCCCACACCAAAATGTGTGAAAAAAGGGATTTTTTCAGCTAAAATTGAGGTTTGCAGGGGATTCTGGGTAAGGAAACGTTGGGGGATCCACGCAAGCCATACCTCCCTGGAAGCCCCCGGGTGTCTAGTTTTCAGAAATGTATGGGTTTGGTAGGTTTCCCTAGATGGCCGCCGAGCACCGGGCCAAAAACCCAAGTGACCCCCCTTGCAAAACCAGGTGGTTTTGCGATAGGCCATTTTGATGTCACCTCACTACGTTTTGGGCCCTTGCCTGTCGCGGGTACTTGGGCCTCCCACACAAGTGAGGCACCATTTTTACTGAGAGACCTGGGGGAACGCTGGGTGGTGGTAAATTTGTGTGAGCCCGGTGATGCCACAACTTTCCCACACCAAAATGTGTGAAAAAAGTGATTTTTTCAGCTAAAATTGAGGTTTGCAGGGGATTCTGGGTAAGGAAACGTTGGGGGATCCATGCAAGCCATACCTCCCTGGAAGCCCCCGGGTGTCTAGTTCTCAGAAATGTGTGGGTTTGGTAGGTTTCCCTAGATGGCCGCCGAGCACCGGGCCAAAAACCCAAGTGACCCCCCTTGCAAAACTAGGTGGTTTTGCGATAGGCCATTTTGATGTCGCCTCACTACGTTTTGGGCCCTTGCCTGTCACGGGTACTTGGGCCTCCCACACAAGTGAGGCACCATTTTTACCGGGAGACCTGGGGGAACGCTGGATGGTGGTAAATTTGTGTGAGCCCGGTGATGCCACTACTTTCCCACACCAAAATGTGTGAAAAAAGTGATTTTATTTTTTCAGCTAAAATTGCAGGGGATTCTGGGTAAGGAAACGTTGGGGGATCCACGCAAGCCATACCTCCCTGGAAGCCGCCGGGTGTCTAGTTTTCAGAAATGTGTGGGTTTGGTAGGTTTCCCTACGTGCCGGCAGAACTAGGGTTCAAAAACTACAGCTAGGCACTTTGCAAAAAAAAGGTCATTTTTCACTGCAAAATTGAAATGTGACCACGTTGCGTTTTGCGCCGTTTCCTCTCGCGGGCACTAGGCCGACCCGCACAAGTGAGCTACCATTTTTCTCGTAGGACTATGGGGAACGCGGGGTGGGTGGAAATTTGTGGATCCACGCAGATTCCAGAACTTTCCATCATAGAAATGTGGGGAAAATGTGTTTTTTTTACAAGTTTTTAGGTTTGCAAGGGATTCTGGGTACCAGACCCTGGTGGGAGGCACTCAAGTCACCCCATCCTGGATTTCCCTGGGTTTCTAGTTTTCAGAAATATATAGGTTTGCTAGGTTTCCCTAGGTGCCGGCAGAGCTAGGGTTCAAAAACTGCAGCTAGTCACTTTGCCAAAAAAGGGTCATTTATCACTGCAAAATTGAGGTGTGACCACGTTGCGTTTTGCGCCATTTCCTGTCACGGCCACTAGGCCGACCCGCACAAGTGAGGTACCATTTTTCTCGTAGGTCTTTGGGGGACGCGGGGTGGGTGGAAATTTGTGGATCCACGCAGATTCCAGAACTTTCCATCATAGAAATGTGGGGAAAATGTGTTTTTTTGACAATTTTTTAGGTTTGCAAGGGATTCTGGGTAACAGACTCTGATGGGAGGCACTCAAGTCACCCCATCCTGGATTCCCCTGGGTGTCTAGTTTTCAGAAATATATAGGTTTGCTAGGTTTCCCTAGGTGCCGGCAGAGCTAGGGTTAAAAAACTACAGCTAGTCACTTTGCCAAAAAAGGGTCATTTTTCACTGCAAAATTGAGGTGTGACCACGTTGCGTTTTGCGCCGTTTCCTGTCACGGGCACTAGGCCGACCCACACAAGTGAGGTACCACTTTTTCTCATAGGATTTTGGGGTACGCGGGGTGGGTGGAAATTTGTGGATCCACGCAGATTCCAGAACTTGCCATCATAGAAATGTGGGGAAAATGTGTTATTTTGTCAATTTTTTAGGTTTGCAAGGGATTCTGGGTAACAGCCCTGGTGGGAGGCACTCAAGTCTCGCCATCCTGAATTCCCCTTGGTGTCTAGTTTTCAAAAATATATAGGTTTGCTAGGTTTCCCTAGGTGCCGGCAGAGCTAGGGTTAAAAAACTACAGCTAGTCACTTTGCCAAAAAAGGGTCATTTTTCACTGCAAAAATGAGGTGTGACCACGTTGCGTTTTGCGCCGTTTCCTTTCGCGGGCACTGGGCCGACCCGCACAAGTGAGGTACCATTTTTCTCATAGGACTTTGAGGAATGCGGGGTGGGTGGAAATTTGTGGATCAACGCAGATTCCAGAACTTTCCATCACAGAAATGTGTGGAAAATGTGTTTTTTTTTTTACAATTGTTTACGTTTGCAAGGGATTCTGGGTAACTGACCCTGGTGGGAAGCACTCAAGTCACCCCATACTAGATTTCCCTGGGTGTCTAGTTTTCAGAAATATATAGGTTTGCTAGGTTTCCCTAGGTGCCGGCAGAGCTAGGGTTCAAAAACTACAACTAGTCACTTTGCCAAAAAAGGGTCATATTTCACAGCAAAATTGAGGTGTGACCACGTTGCGTTTTGCACAGTTTCCTGTCGCGGGCACTAGGCCGACCCGCACAAGTGAGGTACCATTTTTCTCGTAGGACTTTGGGAAACGCGGGGTGGGTGGAAATTTGTGGATCCACGCAGATTCCAGAACTTTCCATCACAGAAATGTGGGGAAAATGTGTTGTTTTTTTTTACAATTGTTTACGTTTGCAAGGGATTCTGGGTAACAGACCCTGGTGGGAGGCACTCAAGTCACACCATACTAGATTTCCCTGGGTGTCTAGTTTTCAGAAATATATAGGTTTGCTAGGTTTCCCTCGGTGCCGGCAGAGCTAGGGTTCAAAAACTACAGCTAGTCACTTTGCCAAAAAGGGGTCATTTTTCACAGCAAAATTGAGGTGTGACCACGTTGCGTTTTGCACAGTTTCCTGTCGCGGCCACTAGGCCGACCCGCACAAGTGAGGTACCATTTTTCTCGTAGGGCTTTGGGAAACGCGGGGTGGGTGGAAATTTGTGGATCCACGTAGATTCCAGAACTTTCCATCACAGAAATGTGGGGAAAATGTGGTTTTTTGGACAATTTTTTCGTTTGCAAGGGATTCTGGGTAACAGACCCTGGTGAAAGGCACTCAAGTCACCCCATCCTGGATTCCCCTGGGTATCTAGTTTTCAGAAATATATAGGTTTGCTAGGTTTCCCTAGTTGCCGGCAGAGCTAGGGTTAAAAAACTACAGCTAGGCACTTTGCAAAAAAAGGGTCATTTTTCACTGCTAAATTGAGGTGTGACCACGTTGCGTTTTGTGCCGTTTCCTGTCACGGGCACTAGGCTGACCCGCACCAGTGAGGTACCATTTTTCTCGTAGGACTTTGGGGAACGCGGGGTGGGTGGAAATTTGTGGATCCACGCAGATTCCAGTACTTTCCACCACAGAAATGTGGGGTAAATGTGTTTTTGTTGTCAATGTTTTAGGTTTGCAAGGGATTCTGGGTAACAGATCATGGTGGGAGGCAGTCAAGTCACCCCATCCTGGATTCCCCTGGGTGTCTAGTTTTTAAAAATGTATAGGTTTGATAGGTTTCACAAGGTGCCGGCAGAGCTAGAGTTCAAAAACTACAGCTAGGCACTTTGCCAAAAAAGGGTCATTTTTCACTGCGAAATTGAGGTGTGACCACATTGCATTTTGTGTCATTTCCTGTCGCGGGCAGTAGGCCAACCTGCACAAGTGAGGTACCATTGTTCTCGTAAGACATTGGGGAACACGGGGTGTGTGGAAATTTATGGATCCACGCAGATTCCAGAACTTTCCACCACAGAAATGTGGGGTAAATGTGTTTTTGTTGTCAATTTTTTAGGTTTGCAAGGGATTCTGGGTAACAGATCATGGTGGGAGGCAGTCAAGTCACCCCATCCTGGTTTCCCCTGGGTGTCTAATTTTAAAAAATGTATAGGTTTGCTAGGTTTCCCCAGGTGCCAGCAGAGCTAGGGTTCAAAAACTACAGCTAGACCCTTCGCAAAAAATGTGCACATTTTCATTGTGAAAATGTGGTGTGTTCACGTTAGGTTTTGAGTCACTTCCTGTCGTGGGCAGTATGCCTACCCACACAAGTGAGGTACCATTTTTATCGGGAGACGTAGGGTAGTTCAGATTTGTAAAGCAACTGTTATTACCTATTGATTTTTGATGCATTTCTCCCTTCCAAATGAAAGACATTGAGTATAAAAAAAGTCATTTTGAAAAATGACCAATAATTCTCATGCTAGTATGAGTATTCCCAATTTCAAAAATGTGCAAATATGCACTGTTTCTAAACTCTGTAATTTGTTCCCATTTCAGAAATACATAGGTGTCTTTCATACCGATTTTTTCATGTATACATTTTCCCACAATAATTGCTATATACCCGGAACATTATAAAAAACCATTACAAAATGCTGCTCAGTTTTTTACTCTGGGTTCGTTGGGCTCTTGGTGAACCTACAAGTCCTATATATCCCCACAACCAGGAAGGTCCAGCAGATGTAACGGTACATTGCTTTCAAAGAGATGTCATAATTAGAAGAAGTTACAGGTGAAAACGTTGACTCAAAAGGCTGCTTTTTTCAACTAATTTTAAATTTTTCCTATATTTAACTGGTAGTTTCTATAAAGAAACCTTTATGGATCTACACAAATGACCCCTTGCTGAATTCAAAATTTCGTCTACTTTTCAAAAATGTATAGCTTTCCAGGATCCATTATTGCATTTGTACCCATTTCTACCATTAACTGGAAGGAGGTTGAAAGCATAAAAAATAGCAAAAATAGGGTATGTCCCAGAAAAATGCCAAAACTGTGAAAAAATGTTTGGTTTTCTGACAAAATTCTGTCATTCCTTAAAAGCTGGAGAAATGGTGATTTCAGCCCCACAAACCCTTTTTTGAGACCAATTGCAGAGAAAAACCCAGATGCTTTCATTTGCAGCCCGTTTTTCCCATTTTTCACAAAAAAAAAACAATTTTGCTGTATTTTGACTAATTTCTGGGAACCCTCTAGGAGAATCCACATTTACTTTTAGAATCCCCATGATGTTGGAAGACAAGGACGTAAATTTGGCGTGGATACCTTATGTGGTCAAAAAGTTACAGGGGCCTAAGCGCGCACTATCCCAAATAGCCCAAAAAAGGCTTAGCACAGTAGGGGGAAAAGGCCTAGCAGCGAAGGGGTTTTAGCTATCCACCTGGCACTGACACCTTACCCTGCAGATTATACACACAACACACATATCTCTGTAGTAGGCACATTAACTCATGTGTTAACTCAGGTTTGGCGGTCCAAAGGACCGTCAAACTTGTAATAAGGCTCTTAGTTCCCTTACTGCCCATGACGGACAGGTTATATATATATGGGAGGAATGGAAACCTGTCGTCAGGAGTCGGACAGTGACTACAAGGAAAGGTGCAGGTTACTTAACACTGCATTTTCAAGTGTGTTACTTTGAAGGCAAGCATGCTGCTGGACGTAGGTTTTCACAGGGCAAATTTTATTTTAAGCAGGATATTGGGGACAACAACAGTGAAGTAAAGTTAAAATACAGCGATGGAGGGAAAAAATAAAAACAAAAGGAAGGTATTTATGCTGAGAGAGTAAAAGAGGAGAACGTCTTTTCATGATGGTGATAGGGTATCCTCCAATGGCAGCAAGGCAATCCGTATTTCAAGGACACTGAACACGTTACCAGTGTCAGCAGCATTTGAAAAAGGCAAGCTGAAACTCATTATGCTAGTTTTATTAAATGATGTCCTGCGGATCTGAGGTTTGCTCTCTTTGTGTTCCTGAACAATTTTGGGGCAATCTGTCAAGCGGAGACTGAGAAAATGGGGGGGGTCCAAAAACTCCTTTACTCCATGTTAATTTCCATAGGAAACTTTAGACACAGCTACAACCCGAACTGCTGAACGAAATTACACCAAATTTGGCAAAAAGCTAGCTCTTGGTCCAGAAAGCACTATTTTTTTAAACGGTGTAGATCCATTCCGTAATTTCTGAGAAATTGAAAGATTTCTCAGATATACAACTGTGGCCGTGGTGGATCCGCAAACCTTCCCGATCACGTGCCTGAGATCTGATTGGCTGGCAACACTTCAACCCAGAAAGTGTTCCCAGCCATCTTATGACTTGGTTGAACCGAGTCACAAGAAAAAACTTTAAAAAAAGAAAAATAGCAGGATAAAAACACCCTGACACCCTAGGCCTGTTCATGGGGTCCCAAAATGACCCCCAGGGCCAAAACAAGCATTTTTTAAAACTATTTTCTGTGGGAGTTGTGATGCATCCTGAATCCAGCCAGAAAAAAACAAAGCGCGGGTTGCCATGCTTTGTTTAATTAGGCCAACGGGTGGGCCAGGTCCCCGGGGCAATTAGAAAATAATTTGGGGGCTGTGAGGGCCCCCACAGTCCTGGGACCACCACCTCCCTGGGGATATATGCAAATTCAAATGCATGTGGGGCTCAAGCACCCCCTTCGCATCGCCGGGGACTGCCACCTCCCTGGGGCTAATATATTAAAATTTATAGGGCACACCCTCTGCTGCCCTGGGGACTGCCACCTTCCTGGGACCATATGAAATTATTATGTGTGGGGGGCTCCATCCCCCCAATGCTGCCCCGGGGACCATCACCTCCCCCGGGCTAATATATCACAATGCAGGGGGGCACATACCTCCTAAACACGGGGACCGCCCCCTCCCCGGGGCTCTGCAGAAGATGGGACAGGGCCACGCTGCCCCCTCCAGACCCCTGCATGATCCTGGGGACCGCCACCCACCCAGAGCTGACTCCAGCAATGTCCCTAGGTGCCTGGCCCGGGACATTGCAGTTTGCTATGGGATGGTGGGAGCACTGCTCCTGCCATCTCAAAGCAAACAAGCGTGCTTTGCTTTGAACAAGCAAGAACATTATGCTCTTGCTTGTTCCAAGCTGAGCACACTTTGCTTTAAACACCCAGGGAGCTGCATCTTTGCAGCTCCCTGGGAGTAAAAAGCAGTGCGGGCTCCCTCAGGAGGCGGGAGCCAGCCAAGACCGCAGGGGCATTCAGGCTCCCCCTACGGTCCCCAACTAGCTGGCCTTGCCCGGTGGAATGGGGTCCTCGGGGCCAAAATTGACCATTCGGTCCCCTCCCTCTTAAGAATAGTTTTTTATTTAAATGCCCGACCCCTTGGGGATGGGTTCCCTGGGGCCAAAATTGGCCTCAGGAGAGGGGCTGTGCATCCCCTTCCTTTTTAAAAAAAATAAAAATAAAGGCAGGGCCCAGGGATGGGTCCCCACCCTGTTTTTCACAACAACAAAAAAAGAGTCACGCCCTGTAGGACGGGGTCCCCAGGACCTAAAATGGTTTGGGGAAATGGGGCAATGCAGCCCCACATTCCTAAAAAAATAGGATGGAAAAAAGCCAGCAAATCGCTGAGGCCCCAACCCCTTTCTCCACATCTCTGTTAACGCACATCCTGGCATGCTCTTGGTTGGGGGATTATTCCCCTTCGCTCCTTAGGGTCCTTAGAGGCCAACTAGCCCACCTGTTACCTCCAAAAATCCCCACACAGTGGGATTGTTGAAAGGTGGTCACAGGCCACACCCCTTTTTCCATCACTCTGCAAACTCGCCTCTCAGTACACTGCTGGTGGGGGGATGAGGTCCCCATGCCTCCTGAGGGCCTCAGGACTAAAGTGGACTTAATCCCCCAAGCAGCAGTTTGCTGTGCTGTTTCTGTTTTTTCTGTGTTTACCAATTTAGTTTGCCAGCAGGACACACTTTAGTTGACTGTGTCTATTATCAGCTATTTAAATTAATATTGGTCCTAGATTTATTGGGTTAATTGGTATTTCTGACTATTATCTAGAGAATTATTTTCAACATGCAAAATGTACAGGCCCCTCCCCCTTTTTACAGCTTCCAGGAGACCCACCAATGAGGTGTAAAGTTTGGTATAGAGCTTTCACCAAATATTTAGGAGCCATAGGGGGGATAAGATTCAGTGCTGAATGCAAGAGATTCATTTTAGAGCACAATAGAGGATTGGAGGGACAAGCTGTCCTGGAACACTTACCTCCCCTTGAGGGCGTTGAGGGAGAAGAGGCGATTAATGAGTTTGATCAGGCTGTGGCAATCTTAGAGAAACAGTTTGATGTTCAGTGCAGTTTAGTTGTAGCCAGGCACACGTTCTTCACAAGAGAACAAGAGACTGATGAAAGCATTGTGTTATATGTGGTGGCATTGCGTATTCTGACATCAGAATGCGAGTTTGAAAACCGAATCTCTCAGCTGATTAGGGATGAGGTTGAAGTGCGTTGTAAAGACAAGAAAGTTCAGGATAAGTTGTTAACCCTGAAAAATCCCTCTTTGCAAGAAACCATCATTATTGTTAAAAACATCGAGTTATCTCAGAAAGCTTCCAAAGAGTTGAAAGATGACAAAGCTATTGTGGGGCGGTAAAAGAACAGAGAGATCTGGGTTAAAAACAACAGGGTGATCTGAGGGGCAGCAGGTACACACCTGCCAGGTCTGGGAAAAATCGGAGACAGCAAAGAATTCTATGCACAAAATGTGGGTTCCCACACATTACCCTAATACTCGAATGTGTCCAGCGAGGAAAGATTCCTGTCACAAATGTGGGAAACAGGGGCCCTTCGCTAAAGTTTGTGGTTCCTGGGGCAGCGTCAGAACTGTCTACGCTGAAGAAGATAAGGCTGACTTGTCGGATGATTATGTGGTGAGTTCCATGAGTGATTTGATTGTCATGGTCAAACATGAGTCTGATGATTGTGTGGATCCTGATATTGATTTAGTGGTTGACGGTAAGTCTATTCAACTGTTGGTGGATTCTGGTGCACGCATGACCATGATCACGGAAGAGTTGTTTGAGGATAATTGGGTGGACAAACCTTTTGAAGCACCAGACAGAAATCTTGTATCCTCTGACGGTAGGAGGATAGAATTAAAGTTTTTTTTTTAACTAGCCTAATTTTTAAGGAGAGGCGCATTTGGTGGAAGGTCTATGTGGAAAAGAAAGGTCTGATGGTATCACCAGGGACTTTTTGTCATAACCCTCAGACCAGGCACTAAGGAACAAGTGTCTGTGGTGGATGAGCATAGTCAGGGTAAGGGCCTGACTGTGTGGGCCAACAGGTTCAAGAGTGTGTTTGTTGACTATTTGGGGTGCATTAAGGGGTTCAAACATCCTATCAGGGGGAAGGACCAGGCAGTTCCAGTAAAGCATTAACTCCGTAATGTGCTCTATGGCGATCTCTCTGATGAGCTCAAAAGGATGTGTGAGGGTTATCGAACAGGTTGAGTCTTCCTTATGGCTGTCTCAATTGGTTGCGGCCTGCAAGAAGAACGGGAGTCTCAGAGTGTGCATTGACTTGCACAGTCTGAATAAAGAAATCTGGGTTGACTCGCATTCTCTTCCTCGTATTGATGACATTCTTTCTAAGTTTCTAGGCTGGAAGAATTTTTCCAAAATAGATTTATACTCCGCCTACCATCAGGTGGAGTTGGATGCTAGTTGTAAGCACTTGACCGCTTTTGTGTCCTCGGTAGGAACCTTTTAATTTAAAAGAATGCCATTTGGGCTTGCCGTGGCTGCCTCAGTATTCCAGCGCATCATAGACAAAGTTTTGGAGGGTATTGAGGACTCTGTGGTTTTCCAAGATGATATTCTGTTTGCCGGGAAGTGCAAAGCATCACACGACAAGCACTTCTCAGAAGTATTAGGCAGACTTCAACAAGCTCAAATGTGTGTTTTGGATGGAATTGATTGAATACTTAGGGCATTGTATTTTGGGTGAAGGGATTCAGCCGAGAGAAGGTTTGATTGAGGCAATCATGAATGCCCCCTGCCAAAAGACCAAAGATCAGGTTTCTTCATTTTTGGGTGTGTGTGAATTTTACGCAAAGTTTATTTCCAATTTTACAACTAAAACTGTCCATTTGCGAGGTCTACTTAGGAGGAAGGTCACTTTTGTGTGGGATCAGGTGTGCCAGGATGAATTTGATCGCATTAAGCAAGAACTTGGGATTTGCAGGTTTCTCACACAGGTCTACACACAGGTCTACACGGCAAGGAGCATACTGTTGGATTTGCTCACAGGCATTACGACAGAGTGAGAAAAACTACTCTGTCATTGAAAGAGAGTTACTGGCCTGATGCTGGGCCATTAAAATATAAAAGTGCTTTCTGTGGGGGAATACATTCAAGTTGTTGACCGACCACATTACCTTTGGAAGATGAGGAGCTGGTTGGATATGACGAAGATGAGGAATATTTGATTGCAGCATTGATGTTTGTAGCGTAGGTGACTTCCCAGAACAGGAGTGTTTTGATACCATGCAGTCTGAAGCTGTTCTCCCAAGAGTCAAGGAACACATTGTTCAAGATTGGCCCAAGGAGAAGCATCTTGATGTAGAACTTCAACCTTTTGCCAAGATCGCTCATGAGCTCACATTGGAGGGTAGTGAGATGATCATGCGGGGTGACAAATTTGTTCCCCCTGAATGTTTGAAGTCACACATCATTGACTCTGGTCATGAGGGACACCTGGGGCAAACAAGTACTAAAAGGAGGATTTGTGCAGTCTATTGGTTGCCTTCCATGGATTGGCAGGTGGATGATGCTGTCAAGGGGTGCCTGATTTGCTGTACCAGTGACAAGGTCATCAAAACTGTCAGCCTCCCTGTTCAGATTGTGGATCTCCCCAGTATCCCGTGGATAAAATTGGCTGTCAATTTCGATGGGGCTCCTCTTTGCTTTGTTTCTGGTTTCTTTCTTTCTTCCTTTTGTAGTGCTTTTCTTCGTTTTATGCTCCTATGTACAAAAGGATCTATCTAAGATGTCAGCTCCATGGTTACAAAATGTTGTTGTTTGAACTCCAGGGTCATTTGGGAGATTACCTGGAAGCTGTGGAGAAGAACGCGTCAATAAACTTAGTGCTCTTACACTTACCTGTCTAAGAAGAGTGTAAATCCTCAGAGGGTGTAGATGAATCTGATACAAATAGGATAGTGATGCAGTGGTGCTCCCAATAAAATCTGGATAAAAGCCAAGTGTGTTGACATACTCTGGCCTAATCAACACCAGTGTAGAATGGCAAAAGACTCCAGTAGTAAAGTAGATTCTTTATTTAAGAGTACTCCATTCACATATCAGGTACCATTTAGGTTCAGCATCAACTTACCACTATTGAACTATGGTCAGATCATCACTAACCTGGAATGCCCCAACACTTTGGGGTCGATTCCAATCTCGCTCGGACAGCCCTCCCAGAGCTGTCTGTAGTGTTACCTGCCGACGGACTTGTTCTGGGAGACAGTCCGTCCGAAAGATGAAGTACGATGCGCAAATGTGTCCAAATCCCAAGCGACACGTACGCTACGATTCCAGCTACATTTCCCATATGAGCCGGATCCTTAAATGCTGAATAGAGTCACCGGGAAGCATTTCCACAGCAGTTTCCGGCCTGCCAAGTACGATGCATACGTCCAAAGAGCAGGTCACCACCTCCAGCAAGTCACAGCCTCCGGAAGAGCAGTATTTCAGGTACGATTTGCGCCATAACAGATCTATGCCTACGAGACGAACCAACGATCAACGCCTATGAGACAAACCAACCATGAATCGGATCGCGCAGGTCATCCCTATACTGTACATCTATGACCTGATCAACAGCAGGAACCGACGCGTACGTCGCAGACGATAAGTCAGACACCCACTACACAAACAAACGTCACAAACCAGCGAAATGCAACAAACACATAGGGGGTGGATATCCCTCTCCACCAGCATTCCCCAACCCATAGGGTGTGGATGGCCACCACTACCAGCATTGTCCAGTCCATAGGGGCTTGATGGCTATCACTACCAGCAGTGCCTACTCATAGGGGGGAATGGCGATCACTACCAGTAGTCCCCACCCCTAGGGGGTGGATGGCTACCACTGCCAGCATTGTCTAGACCATAGGAGGCTGGATGGCTATCACTACCAGCAGTCCCTACTCATAGGGGGGGTTACCATCACTACCAGTAGTCCCTTCACATAGGGTGGGGGATGACTATCACTACCAGTAGTCCCCACCCATAGGGGCTGGATGGCCACCACTACCAGCATTGTGCAGCCCATAGGGGGCTTGATGGCTATCACTACCATCAGTCCCTAACCATAGGGTGGGGGATGGCTATCACTACCAGTAGCCCCAACCCATAGGGGGTGGATGGCTACCACTACCAGCATTGTCAAGCCCATAGGGGGCTGGATGGCTATCACTACCAGCATTACCTACTCATAGGGTGAGGTTACCATCACTACCAGTAGTCCCCACTCATAGGGGCTGGATGGCTACCACTACCAGCATTGTCTGGCCCATAGGGGGCTGGATGGCTATCACTACCAGCAGTCCCTACTCATAGGGGGGTTACCTACTCATAGTGTGGGGGATGGCTATCACTACCCGTAGCCCCCACCCACAGGGGCTGGATGGCCACCACTACCAGCATTGTCTAGCCCATAAGGGGGGCCGGATGGCTATCACTACCAGCAGTCCCTACTCATAGGGGGGGTTACCATCACTACCAGTAGTCCCTACTCACAGGGGGGGTGGCTAACACCACTAGCATTCCCACACATAGGGGTTGTAGGCGCAACACCCCCCCACCATCATGGCAAGATTGTGTTTTGTGTGGAAACTGCCTGCAACAGTGACACTGAAAGGGAACACATACTGTAACTCCCATCACAGTTGTGACCAAAAGGTGAAAGTGGGGCTAAAACCCCAAGCATGTTGAGTAACATTGTAGGAATGGGGTTTAACCCCCCCCCCTCACTACAGTGACCAAAAAGTGAGATTGGGGTCCAAAACACCAGCATAACATGAACATTTTGGTAATGGGGTTTACCCCCCCCCCCCACCACAGTGACCAAAAGGTGAATGTGGGGTCTAAAACTCCAGCAAATGTGGTACATTGTGGTAATGGGGTTTAACCCCCCTCACTACAGTGACCAAATGGTGAGTGTGGGGTCCATAACTCCAGCATATCAGGAACATTGTGGTAATGGGGTTAAACCCTACCTCACTACAGTGAGTAAAAGGTGAGTGCAGGATTAAAAATACCAGCATCTGCAAACCTGCATGTATGATTCCTGGTCCTAACACCACAAGCAATGTAGTAGCAAATTAGTGGTTGTGTTGCAAACAAATATAGATCTGTTGAGTGAAAGAATTTTCTGTCGTCTAACAACCCTCTGCCATGAGCAGAGAAGAATCGCACATGGGGGCTTAAAATGCCTCCAATGTCCAGTTAGACAATGTAAGAAGTGACCATCATAATGCAAACACATATATGCTCACAAACAGACACACATACTAAGAAATCCTGTGTAGACTGCAGCTTTTAGGTGATCAAGACCCATACCATGGCAGCAATGGGACATACTAACCATGATGAATGTGCAGACTGATGAGGTAGGAGTCCCAGGGACAGTAGGAAAAAACCTACAACCAACATCCAGCCAATGGCCCACAAAAGCTATATCAATGCATGGGTGCAGATGCACAAACACAACCAGCCAGCCTCACAATGCCTATAGACCACAACATGTGTGTATGTGTCTTAGTGCACCAAGGCTAGTACGAAACACATGATGTGGGGCTGAACTATATTGAGACATTTGTGTACACAGTGCAACCCAGAAGTTTCACATGAAATGGGTACCTCTTTGTGGGCAATCAGGCATTGTTAGATGAGTGGGTCCACAACAGACTCATGTGACATCAACTGGGTGGAACAGCAATCAACACAGCAAGAGACAGACCCACTTCATCAGTACCCACAAGGACCCTACATTGTGGTGACAGTAGCCTGTATGATGATCCCTCTGTGATGACAAATTTGGATGTTGCCCATACTGTGGAGCACAGTCACATGTGCGCACTTTGTCATGTTCTGACAGACCAACTTCCATCACATACACACACAGAAAACTCACTGGGCATGGCCTGTAATTTAAGTCCACTATGTAGGTAGGGGCCTAGACAAGAAACAACTCACATATGCCCACTCTTAATACCACACACCTTGATCTGCACCAATGTGCATCAGGTAAACCCACATGGACTGGTGACATTGCACATGCACCTATGACAATCCCAGGGGTGGAGGGGGATCCAAGGTGTACAAACTCATCACATGTGGCCCCTCAACAACCCTTGTGAATGTCTTCCACACTGCATAATATGAGGTTCATGTACATGACGTGAAACGTATCAGACACATTGGGATCCCTGTCACTGTCCCAGACCAATGAAGAGCCCTAGGAGATCCACAAAGAACACATGTTGACATGATCCAACATTGAAGGCTAGGTTCTGATGAATGTGAGCAGTCACACACACATACAAGTGACCCAGTCACAGAAAGACACCACAAAGTGAAAACAACCTGATGTTGGAAACACAAAAGTGCCTTCGTGAATCCTGAATATGTCCCATGTGTATTTGCCCACATTCCAGGCCCTTACATCAAACACACCCACGGATGACACCCAAATGACCAGTAGTTTTCATGCACCTACATCCCAGAAAACCTAGGTCAAAGATGTTGGATAAACACAGGACAACTGAGCAAGCATCACAAACAGGAACATCTGCAGGGAGTACAGGCTGTGTAGAAAAAGGGAAGGTAACCCACAGAGACATGCTCACAGAACACACCACATGGGCTCAGTCAATGTCACGGAATAACACACTGCCATGAGGTGACTCCACTCATGTGTAAGGTCAGCTGTGCCAAACATTGTCTGTGCAGGGCTCTGTAATGTCAGCATAAAACGTGGTCAGCGAGCCACCAATTACAATACCCTGAAAGCTCTGGTCACATCAGCCTGTGTACAGGAGTGTCTCTTAAGTCATCCGCAAAAACATCAAAACACATGTATAGCAAGTTGCACTGATGACAAAGATGACTTGTTCATCATTGATGTGCTAATCTGCATGTCCAGTGGAGATGGGCCCACAGTTTGGAAAAAGTACAATGTGCACAAATCTAAGCCCAACATATGTGCAACAGTGTAAGCCAAAGATGTGAAGTCGTGAAAAGAAGGTGACACTCCCTGTGCCAAGTAATTGGGATCATGAATACCTCAATTTGCAGCAAAGGATGACATGGCTACATACTGTAATAGGAGACATATACCATGTACCACATGCAGTCCATCCCATCACCAAATCTCTTCTTTTCAACAAACACAATAGCAACAGCAACTTAATGACACTCATCAGCAACATCATGCACATTAAATGCAAAACTAGCAAAGAACAAAAATGAGCTTTATTCAGCTTGCAAAAGTAAACATTTTGATACCATGATCAATCCAAAGGCCAATGGCCAGTCCATTACAAGGGTCCGTTTTGTGTGACATATGACTACTCATCACACATTGCTTGCCTGCACTGCTACAGTCAAGGGACATCTCCCCTTGGAGGGGCATACATAGAGGCAAGCCAGGCACCACAGTAACAGGATCAGGGGGTAGCAGTATGAAGCAGGGGAGGTGTGGTGGGTGCAGAGGTGGTCAGTGGCAACTGCAGTGGATGTTTCTGATACAGTGGGCGCCGTCACCACTGCAGTGCCCAAGTCAGACGGAGTGGACGTGGTCTCCACTGCAGTGCCAATGTCCAAAGGTGTTGTTTGGGGCTCATATGAAGTGTGTAGGTCAGATGGGGGGACACGGTCTCCACAGCAGTCGTAGGAACAGGCTGAGGGTGTGAGGTTGGGGTGGTAGTGCATGTGGAAGGGGGGTAGGGCCTAATCATTTTGGGGATGTTGCACCTGTGTGTGGGTGAACCTGGGGCAGAGTGTGGCATGGGAACCCTAGGAGTGGTGGCCTGGATGCTGGAGGATGGAGACTGTGTGGTGGGAGTGCAGGATTGTGGTGAGGCTTGCACTTCCTGGTCCTGGGGGATTTGCGGGTTTGGCCTCAGTGTTCCTGCTCCTGGTGGAGGGTGTGCATGTGGGGGGGTCTACCCTCTGTTTGTAGTGACTTCCTCTTCCCCTTGTGAGTTGGACCTGATAGACCTGTGGGGAAGAGGCCAAACTCACAAAGGAAGAGCTTCTGGGAAGGGGGGTTGCAGGTGAGTCAAGGGAAGGGGTTTTGTAGGGAGAGGTATCTGATGACTGCAGAGTGGTTGTGGATGCCTGTCTGTTTGTCTGTACCCAATCCGCTGTTTGTGTGCCATCAGTCCCCTGAGTGTGCGTGTTTGTGCATTTTGCCTTGGACTGACATTGCTGTGTGCTGCTTGTGTCTGTTGGTGTGCATGCAAGTACCTGTGTGAGCGTGCGTTGCTCAGGCAGGGTATTGGGGATTTTGGATGGGGCAGAGGTAGGAGGGGTGAGGGACTGTTGGAGGAGGGACACTGCTGCCATCAGTGAGGAGGCCATGGACTGAGTGATCCGCTGATGGGCAGACATGTTTGCTGAGATGCCCTCCATGAATGACACCAATTGTGTCAATAGACTGGTGTGAGCATGGAGGACACTCAGCATTGATGTCTGCCCCACATGGAACTGCTTCAGCAAGTCCACAGGCTCCACACTCAGGGCAGCAGGGGAGACAGAGGCAGGGGGTGCGATGCCTGGACTGAAGGAGACATGCTCCCTAACACGGGAGGCTCCATGGATATCTGAGATGGGAGCAGCTGGAAGGGTGGCGATGGTGGTGGTGGCAGGGACAGACCTGCTAGTTGTGGCCTATGGTCCTGTAACACCCGCCTCCACAAGGGAGTCCTCACTGGAGCTGGAGTGTTCCTCAGCTGAGGTGGTTGTTGCTGAGTGTTCCTCAGTGTGGCTCCCCTCACCCTCTGTGCCACTGGGTCCCTCCGCCTCATCCACAGCGGACCCAGTCTGGCTCTGCGCTTCCTCTTGGTCTGTGGAGCTGTCTCCTCAAGTAGCCGTTGATAATTCTGTAAACAAAGAGGAAAAACAGAAGCACATTAGTCACCTGTACTGACTTGACATTATTTGCTTTAATTGCAGCACATCACAGAGCAAGCCCTGGCATTATCAAAAAATCATTGCTTAAATGAATGACAAATATGTGAACCAGGCACTTGTCAGTCTGCCAGTCAACCATGCTCCTCGTACCCATTATGGCAATGACCCATCTGTCTGGTGCATGTATGATGTCACTAATGATATGTGCAAACATGCACCACATTGCCAGTTTTCTTATCTGCAAGGATTGTGAGTGTAATGTGTCATTATACACATATCCCATCTCCTGCCAGTACTTGTGTCAGTAAATGGGCTGGCCGTAGTCATGTTGATATGATGGATATGCTTCCATCCCCATACACCATGATGGCCTCATGTCTTGCTAGTCAATGCTACAATAGAGTTCATGCAGGACAACTGACAACACTGCAGGCCCCAGATTGGCATGTGATACTCCATGCCACAGGCCTGTCTGGCCAATGAGTCCTTACTGGCTCCTGTCAAAGGGGCAGTGCATCCAAAAACAACAGTTTGCACCGTGCCACACTCATGTTTTTGCGGGGAATGCAAGCTCTGTAGTGGTCAAGTGTACGCGTACTCCCCATGCTACCCACATTTGAAAGAATCTGATGATCACACATTATCCAAATGAGACATGTTATAACACAAATCAGTATACATGAACACATCACAGGCTGACGAGAACAAAGTAAAGCTGCTTGCTCATTAATGTGGAATCCACCATTAGGCACAGTCCAGTGATTACACACATATGTTTTACGCTATGTGCATATCCAACAGACACAAATCAGATGCCAGTACATTATGAACATTTTACCACTCTTGAAGTCCAAAAAGCTATGCCAGTCCACAATGACATAGAGTCAGACACCTGATTTCACATTTCGCAATGGTCATGACGTTGGATGACACCCAGGATTAGGAGGACAGAGTGTCTCGGATGGCCGGAGTTGCCATACCTGTCCTGGACCATGTGCAACATTGGATTACCAGGAACCCTTGGCAGATGGCTATGCATTAGTTACACGCATGAATTTCATCATTCTGAGGCCACAACATTGGTCTTACCTGCTGCATGGGTGTGTGCTAAATACCTCAGACACCTATGGCGACCCAGGTCAGCAATTAGAACATGTATGTATGGCCCACACAGAGTACAGGTCAGATTTCTGTCAATGTGCTAACACGTCAGACAATAGCCCCACTCATGAAGCCCACATCAATGCACCTGTAGAAGATGCTGTTCCCAACATCAACCTTGGACAACAGCAAGAACACAGAACCCAAGTGACACAAGTCACAGACCAAAAGGGACACACCTGGTTATCAGGTGAGAATGGGGCATCACCAAATTTAGCCACATGACTCTTGACTCAGCAGACAGACGAACTGTGGGAGTGTTACCAGGCTGAAGGGGTACAAATTGCATGTGAGACATAGTTCACCAAAAAGGCATGAACTTACCCCTTCCTTGATGTTGTCTGTCCTTAAACTGCCCATCCAGGTCAGGGAACAACACTGTCAGTATCCGGAGCATGTGGGGGGGTCAGTGTCCATCGTCCGCCCCGTCTGCATGGAGGCGACAGCTTCAGCTGGACTCTGGCTATCCTCATGGTTCAGCCACAAAGGTCCTGGCGGATGTGGCATTTGAAGACCCCCACAGATCTTACTGCCCGGACGATGGTCTGCCAAATCTCATGCTTCTGATGGGCATCAACCTGCATGGATGACAAAGTTAAACACCATTGCAACACTTGCGACATGTCTGTTCATCACACAGTTGGACATACATGTCATTTGCTGAAGGGAATATGATGGAAACAGGGAGTGCAACTATGGACATGGGCAGTTTTCTTGTGTGCAAGCCAGCATTGACAACACGATAACAGTGCATGTTAATCCAAAGCAAATACAAAATGCTATTTCTTAGACACTGCACCTGTACATTACATGTTTTTACACACTTGGAGACTTACTATTACTCAGTGAGCATGCTTGCCCTTGGTGAACACAATGCTAGTAGTGCTAGTCAGTCATCATGCACAATTAGAAAGGTAGTGGACTGCACACTCACCTGCTCCCCTGGTTTCCCATACAGCTTGCTGTATTGTGGCAGGAGGCTGTCCAGCATGGCCTGGTTCTCCTCCTCAGTGAATGCTGTGGCACTCTCCACAGTACGTGCCATTGCAGTAGCCAGAGGATGCAGAGACAATAGCAGTGGTAGTGGTAGATGTAGTCCTTTAGCATGAAGTGCAGGCAAGGAAAGTCTCTGGGGAACAGGCAGCCTCATATCTGTGCTGCAGAGGCCGTATCTGTCCCATGCGTCCAAAGCGATAGGTCCGAGACGTTTGCTTTTTATGTAATTGGCCAATCCATTGCATAGCACGCTTCGTACACGCCTTCGGCATATTCATATTCCTCATCATGACACCATTGACTTTGATACATTGTTATTGGGTGCCAACTGAATTTCAGAATGCAATTCGTACAAGTATCAAAACCGCGTCCATCTCCATGACAGTCAAGAGCCAATGTGTGCGCCCGGCTCAGCCCGGAAATGTACGACGCATCTTTTGAAAACTCACACGCATCTGTCTACATTGCAGTCAAGAGCCAATGCGTGCCCCCGGCTCGGCCCGTAAATGTACGACGCGTCTTTTGAAAACTCACACGCATCCATATACATTGCAGTCAAGAGCCAATGTGTGCCCCCGGCTCGGCCTGTAAATGTACGACGTGTCTTTTGGAATCTCACCCGCTTCTGTCAACATTACAGTGAATCGCCAAAGGATGCCACACACAGTATCTTGGCAGGGACTCAGGTGCTCTACAACAAACATACAGCCTGTCACACAGTATATGGAATAACATTTCAGGCTTCATAACATGTGTGGGTATATGGCTCCACATGTCATATTGGAGGGGGAACTTAGTGGCACACACTCCCAGGATGTGTCACGTTTAATGGGGACAAAAATCATTGTGTGACGCACATCACTATTGTGAGTGACAACTTTGCATATCAAACCCGAGGCCTGTACACAGCTCAAGGTACACATTGTGTGACGACATGTTACATACACCCTGACTCATAGGTGAAATGGACTGTGTGTCACAGGGTGTCCCAGAGCTACCATTGTGTGGTTAATCCAGAGTATGTGCATATTGTGCTACACAGATGTCTCTGATTGTATGTGGTAGATGTCAATCGTTTACAACATCCATGTAATTTGGCCATGTGAGTTGCTGTTGTGTCTGTGTGTCACAAACATCCATGTGTGCCCTGCAAACAAATCTGGTGGCACATCATGTGGGTTTCATGGGTGTGTTGGTATGTGTACATCAGACACTACATCATGACAGTGTCCTTGTGGCACTGCAAGATCCTTGTGTGTTTGACTGAAAAAGCACCTGTCATATGGGGAACACATCTATCCTTACTAGTCACTGAGGTGTGTGTTTGGTATGTGACATTTGTGAAGATGTACTGTGACAGACCCCATAGATTGTTCACAGCGCAGCATTGCACTTGTTGTGTAACCATGTTGAGCTGAGATGTCAGGTGAGGGGCACATAGCTGACATATGTGTCCATGCCCAACAGCACATACATCAAGTAAATGTGTCTTGCTATGATGTAGCATGTGATATTAAGCATGGTCATTGCCACATCTGTAGGGGAACTGACAATCTTTCTTTGCACACCTATGTACTGCAGGAGACCAGCTGTCCATAGACCGTTCCCAGACCTTGCAACCATGGCTGAACATGACTGCATTCGACGATGCCGCTTCATCAGATCACTAGTTGAGGTGTTGGTGGAGCAGTTTGCCCCACATGTACAACCTGGCCAGACATATTCATCAGCGCTGACCCCCAAGGGGAAGGTGATGGCAGCCCTATACTTCTTTGCCACTGGTACCTTCCAGTACACAGTGGCTTCTGCTGGTGGGATGTCACAGACCATGTTCAGCCATCTGTTTCGCGATGTTCTGGATGCAATGTTGCATTTCCTGGACCGGTACATCCAATTCCCAACCCCAGGACAATTCACTGACATAAAGAGTGACTTTTATGCACTTGGAAGGATGCCACATGTCATAGGCTTCATAGATGGAACACATGAGGCTTTGGTACCACCCCAAGCACATGAGCAGACATACCGGAACAGAAAATATTTTCACTCCATTAATGCTCTGGTGGTATGCCTACCGGACATGACAATATCAAATGTGTGTGCTCGTTTCCCTGGTTCAGCACACAAAGCTTACATCATGTGGACTAGTCGGATACCAACAATGATGTCACAGCTGCAGAACCAGCGTGCCTGGCTTGTCGGTGTGTAATATCTGTTTCCCTTGTGTGTTCTTGTTAAGAAATGTCTTTAAACCTCTTTCCAGACCCATAAAATGTTTGTTTGTTTGTTTGTAGGTGACTCCGGATACCCAAACATGACGTGATTGCTGACACCCCTCAGGAACCCTGTGACACCGGCGGAGATATGTTATAATGAGGCACATGGACGGACCAGGAGAGTGATAGAGTGGACATTTGGTCTTCTGAAAAGCAGATTCCACTGCCTGGACAGGACAGGAGGGGCCCTCCCATATGCCACTGAGGTGTTCAAAATCATAATTGTGTGCTGCATGCTACACAACCTGGCAGTGAGGGAGGAGTTGGCTCTCATCCAGGATGAAGATGACTGACAGCCGCCAGCCATGGAGGATCCTGCTCTGGGTCATGTTGCCAGTGTTGATGAGGGTGAGGGGGATGTTCGGACACAGCTCATCAACAAACTTTTCACATGATTGTGAGTATACAGTGATGTGTTGTCAACGTTTTGTCATGACCTGATATGTGTAGGTGGTGCAATGTTGCTGCATATGTGTGGCTGTGTGCTACTTGACAGGATGCTTGCAGTGATGTGTCTTTTAAGTTAGTATGTACTCCCAAACAGTGTTGACATGATTACTAGATTGTGTTCACGTATCTTAAGATTTGTGTTTGGCATGTGTATTGGAGAGGTATGCTGTTATTTTGTGATATTAATAGTGTTGTATGTCTGTCCTTCACAGGGTCCTTTGGCTGTTGATTGTCCACATGTGACCCCCAAAGCAAGGATTCCTGTTACAGAGTGCAACTTGTTGTTGTCAAACCGATGATGTGCCAAGCACACCTGGGCTTTCATTGTTTATCACTTGGTTACTTTGTGCTCACTCTCACATGAGGTTACCTTCCATCTGTTGTGGAGTTCACATGTAGTGATTGTGTAATTAACCTGTGCGTCACTTTGAACTGTGCTTTATCTGTGTCCACACATCCGACAAACATTTGCGTACTGTACCTGTGGGCTGATTGCCACTGACTCAGGATGGATGTTGTGTATGTGCATTCCACTGTATTTTAAGTTCACAAAAGTGTAGGCGATGAGTTAGATGGCCATGGTAAGTATGTGTTGTGTTGACATTGTGGTGTGACTCCCTCATATGTGTCACATCACCATGACTCACATAACTGTGTTTACATTGCTGTAGTTGTTTCCATGCACAGTATTATTTTAGCAGGTCATCCTCTCTAGGACACAAACCATGTTTAAGTCACAACAGAAGCAATTTTTGTGTGATTGTGAATTTATTGACATGCATGTGCTTGAATGGTATACGTAAATGAAAGTGCTGTACAGTGTGATAGGAAGCCAAAGTTCACAGAGGAGTTGGTAGTGTTGGTAGATGAAATGTCAAGAGTAAAGTCCACAGTCATTTGAAACATTTGTCCAACTTAGACCCTACATCACGTGTGTGTGAGTTTAGCGACAGTCAACAAGGTGAACGCTTTGCACACAATGGAGGATGTCTGAAACCGGTATTCACTTCCTGGGGGGATGCATGGCCATCTGCCTCTCACTTGTCCTTCTTCGGATGACCCCTCTTCTTCTTTTCAGGGGGACCATCAAATGCAGGCTACTGCATTGGCAGGGACTTTCCACCAGAGCCCTCATCCCTCCCTGTGGCAGTTTCAGATGTGGTAGCAACAGATGTAGTGGGCACACAGGGAGGTGTAGTCATGTTGTTAGCTATCTTGTGGAGTCATGTGAGTATGTCCCTATGCATCGCCGTGAGTTCATCAATTTTGTCCATTGTGGACTCCATTCAGAACATGTGGGAGTCCAATCTGACATGATGGGCAGCCTGCTGTTGTTTTATGTCCCTGAGGATCCCCACTACCTGGCCAAAGCCTCCGGTGCTTTCCTGGTACACATCTATGATGCGTCCCAACTGTTGATCATCCTGCAGTCCAGCCACATCTACAGGCCGTGCCCTCAGCCTGCCCACTCTCACACCACCCCTGCCCACACAGGCAGGACCTGCCGTGGCAGGCACAGATGACATTGGGCCCCCTTCTGTGTTGGCACTGGTGGTGCTGTCCGTCGCCTCCAGGGTGCCCTGTGTAGCTGTGCCGTTGGTGTTCTGTTGCCTTGGTCTGTCTGTGTCAGCAGAGGTCATTGGTGTGTTTGCAGATGTGACAGGAGTGGTGGCAGGGGGTGCTGATGTTACAGCTGCTGGGGCTGGACGCGGGGCCACACCCGAGGTGCCAGGTCATTCCTCGTCGTCTGAAGAGGACTGTGAGACATCCACACCCAAGAGCTCAGGGTCAACCTGAGTCTGGGACTGGGATCTGTCTTCGGTCCCTGCAGTATCCCCAGCATCCCCTGTGAGTGGAAGAGACACACATTGTATGTTGGGGTTCAGCACACATCAGAAGATCACACACATTACAGTTGCTACTGTACTTCATGATGAGTGTATGTACATTGCATTGTCCTCCATTGTCACAGACAGAGGTCTATATTGGTTAAGCACATTGTCATGGCAACCTGAAGCGTTTTGATGGTCAGTTGGAGCTGTGTGCGTTGTCAGCTCATGTATTGAGTCAAGTACTGTACATGGCCAATTCTGTTCAAGTGCTAACCCTTGCCTGACACAGGTGTGTTTTCCTTATCATCATTTCTGCTTTAACAAGGACATATGTGCACTCCCTCTTACAATGTTTTGCAAGATTGGGGCATGTGTGTTGGCATTTGTGCATGTTTATTTGAGTCACATTGGTGTGTCTGAACAACATGGTCACAGTCCGGTATGTCTGAGATCGCTTATGAGCTACCATATTGATGTACGTGTTCCTTGTTTACATCTCATTTCAGACATGTGATGGTGTTACCATAGCATATGATGTTGCTGCTGAGCTTTGTACGTGATAACGTCATTTATTTTGTCAATGTCCTTCATGGAAAGAGGAGTTAACCAAGGCAGCTCTCTTGATTTTCAATGCTCATGACAGTGAGGGCCAGCGGTTTGTGTGTTTGAATTATGCTGCTGTAAGTTGTATGCCTCTTCCTACCCAGTCCAGGTTACTCCTTGTGTTGCAAGTGTCAATGACAGTGAGGGGAGGGTTGTGTCAAGGATGCAGACAATGCTGCATGATGTAGGATTAGAATGCAGCTCACAACAGCACCTTGTGTACATGACACCATGCAACAGTGTCAGCTACCTTCCTGTGGACATTCCATTCACTGTCATATATCCCCTGTCAATGATGTATATGCAGCTTTGTGTGTGTTTGGATATGTGCTATATCTGCATCGCCCCAATTGTCATGTAACCCACAGACCTTCACAGCCAGGCCAGGGGGCACCCCTGGGAGACTGCTTCCCCAGACAGTGAGTGGAAATATACAGTTGCGATGGCTGTGGGTGTGATTGTGTTTGGGGGGGGGGGGCAGTGCCTAGGTGTGACTTGCAGCCAATTCATACATCAGGCCCATGTGTCAGCCATCTTGCCTGGGCATTTACTTTCAGGGTGACTAGTCCCAAGAGTGCTATTTGTTCTGGCTGAGAAGGTGTGTGTTGAGCCAGAGTTGATAGTATTTGGAGTAATTGGAGTAATTGCAGGTCATCCTTCACCCACAGAGTCCAGCTAATCCCCAGGAAGCATGCCTCCATTACATTCCATCAAAGTTGGCGTTTAGGATGTCAGGCACTGGTGTCCTGTTGTTTGTTGGGGCACAACCCCCACCAGGGCCTAGTGCTCCCCACTGCAGAGCCCAGTGTCAGCCATCTTGTCAGTCTCTTTCCACTCCCTGTGAGGTGAGCATGGTTCAGGGTGGGCTTGATGGGCCATGTGGGAGGAGGACTGTTGGCTGTGACTACGAATCCCATCATGATATTGGCTACACCCACCTTCCCAGAACAGCAAGACTTCCTTCCTGTGACTCAGCTTCCCTGTGAGGGGGTGTAACAGTGCTGGCAAGATGGCTGACAGTGATGTCCTTTTGTTTGTTTGAGCAGTACACCCACCAGGGCCTAGTGCTCCCCACAGCAGAGCCCAGTGTCAGCCATCTTGTCAGTCTCTTTCCACTCCCAGTGAGGTGAGAATGGTTCAGGGTGGCTAGATGGGCCAAGTGGGAGGAGGACTGCTGGCTGTGACTACGACTTCCATCATGCTATTGGCTACACCCATTGTTAGAAACGGGGATTTCCGGTAGGCTAGGGCATGCTCAAAAGCCAGGCAGAAACACCCATTTCTAGTCAGGGCAAGGGAGTTACACACTGAAGATAACACCTGCTTACCCCCTTGGTAGCTTGGAATGAGCAGTCAGGCTTATCCCAGAGGCAATGTGTAAAGCATTTGCACAACACACACACACAGCGGTGACACACTGGGCACACCACAAAAGAGACTCCATACATGTTTATATAAAAATAGCCTTTGTATTATGTAAAACACATTAGAATCACCATCACAGATATATACACTGTGCCAACTGGCACCAGGTCACAATTTACAGGGGACTATGTACAAGGCAGCACCAATCGGGTCGCTGCCAGAACCATCACAAAAGTACAAGTAATCAATGTAAAACAACCAGTACCTACTGGTAAGATCATAAACTTAACATCGTCACATTAGCATGAGGCGTAAACACATTAGATCAGGCATGAACACATTAGATCAGGCATGAACCTAATAACCTGACGTTAGGCATCCTCATCATTAGGAATCAAAATACATTATGCAACAAACATAGGGCATAAATCACATTTGGCAAGCACCAGCATAAATACATTATGCACACTCCTAATAGAATGAGGCATAAACTCTAATCAGCAGTGCACTCAGATTACCCCCATTCTATCGTAGGGCCCACCTTGGTATGTAAAACAAACATGCCCCTCATTGGAGCTGCCTGCGCACTCGTGCTGCAGCTGTGGGCACAAACACAAGAGGCCCTGGCACCTCTGTGCCCTCTTGACCCCCACTGGGGTCCTACAACAAATGTGCGAAACGTTGCAGCTGCCCGCTCTCTCCCGCAGTGCAGCTGTGGTCCAAAAGTGAGCAGCAATGCTCTGGAGACCCACCTTGTGGCTCTGAAAATAGGTTTGCCCTCACGGGGGGGTGTGGCTGGAATGGAGCACGCACTGCTCCAACTTCTCGGTGGTTGCGGGGCTCTCTCCGACTCATGAGAGCCCCGCTCTAGCCTGCACCACTTCCGGGTCCCTTCTCCTTCGGCCGCACCTCCTTTTGCTTCCGACCTGCTTATGGGCTCTGCCCATAGTCAGGCAGCTCCGCCTGGCTTCCGGGTCGCCCCGACAGCAGCCCTGCGGCTCACCTTCTCTTTGTCTCAGGCCATGGCGGTGGATGCTGGTAGATGTGGGGTGGGCACCCGCTTTCAAGTAAAGCTCCAGTGCGGGGTGGGCACCCGCCAACAACACCAAATTCAGGTTGGGCACTCGCTAGGGAGCACAAATACATGGGGTGGGCACCCGCTCCGTAACATTGGCATAAACAGGGTAGGCTCCCGTTAGAGAGCAAAGATACGCGAGGTGGGCATCTGCTCTTTTAAAATAATGCAGAAAAACACGGGGTGGGCTCCCGCTGCAATAAGCAGCACAGGGGGGAATCCCACATGTCGGGATTTCCCCGCACCACTTTTGCAGCACAGCACTGCAGGCCACCAGCTCCCCTTCTTGTCCTGGGTAAAGTATAGTGCTCATGAGGCGCTGGAATAATGGCATATTAGAGGCAAGGCTGGGCAAGGTCAGCAGACCCGGGGACAGCACACTGGGCAGAGCAGCAATTTCTAGGAACAGTCAGGCACAGCAAAGAGGCAAGCCTTCCAGCACAGCAGCCTTTTCTCCTGCAATGTCTCTTTCTGGTCCAGTGAAAGGCAGAGGGGCAGAGTTGGGTGCAGGCAGGCCAGTACGCAGGGACCCACAGGAGCCAGCAGCTGGGTCCCATGGCAGTTCCTCCTGGCAGAGTGTCCCCTCCAAGTAAGCACAAGCACAACAACAACAGGGGGTCACAGCCCCTCTATTTATATTACATTTCTTCTTTGTCCGCCCCCTTCTAGAATCCTCAGGAAGGGTCTTCGAGGTTCCAGTCCCAACTGGCTCTGGGAGGGGTATCAATCACTTTGTTTACCAGGCTTCCCCCCTCCTTTGTGAGCTGGGGCTGGGTCATCAGACACACCACAGGGGGGTAGAGCCAGCATTGTACAGGGCAGGTACAGATCTATTCAGGGACAGGGGACTTCTCCTCCCACTACTCCAATTTCAGATCTTCTATTCAGCCTAGTGCTGATTCACCCTGCCCTCCCTGGAGCCACCCACACCTCACCAGCTCCGATCACTTCTAGAACCAGACATGCAATACACATCAGGCAGGCACATAGCACATAGCACACAGAAATGCCAACTTCTAATAGTGGCATTCCTAAAATAGTGAAAATAAATCTGCGCACACCATTGCGCAGCATTTATTATTTCCATTCCAAACATACCAAACATGACATACTTATTTTGTTTCATTTAGGAGTTATCCCATAAGGGAGGGGAGTTGCCATGGGGGGAGGGAGTTCCCAATGTTAGCCTATGAAGGGCAGAGAGGTAAACAACGTTTACCCCCAAAAATTTTCCCCGCTTGGAATACAACGCAGTTGTTACAACGACCGCGGTGTGATTCCGCATACCATTACTCCGCAAGTCGCTCTGTGCCATTCGTAATGATTCCCGGGCAGTTTACGGCCGATTCACGATTTTCCATACGTTTCGGTCGTGCGGATTGTGCTCCGTGCAAGCCGTTTGTAATTCACCCGAATTGCATCGTACTTGGACAGTCGTACGGCGCTTGTACGTGTCGGTCAGATTCCAGTCCCAGTTCGTGTCGGTCAGACCGATTTCCGACTGGGATCGGAATCGGGCCCTTTATTTCACCAATAGTCCAGTGCCAAACTTTAAATATACCACACTAAATTAATGCTGTCTTCCATTTTATTTTTGTTTGTTAAAAAATGAACTATAAAGTCGTTCCTTCTCTGTGGTTAGTTTGTGTATTGCTGTGCCAGTACTGTCCTGTAAGGTAACTCTTTAAGATGGGAAACGTCCATTACAATGCAGGCATCATATTGTAATGCCTTTACAATGCAACTTTTAAAGTGCAGCTGACTTTACATCGCATGCCATTACAATGCATGTGCCATTACAAAGCACAGTAAGATAAGTAATGGATGTAAGTGAGGTAAGTTGTTATTTTTGATTATTTTTTGTATTTTGTTTTTTTAGAAAATAGGGGCCGATTCCGATAGCCGGTCGGACAGCTGTCCGTAGCCATACCGTGCAACCGACACGTACCCGGAGCCGGTCTGTCCTGTAGAGTAAGTACGATGAGCATAACTGCCAAAAACCCGACCGACACGTAGGCTCTGATTCAAGCTCCATTCTCCATCCGAGCCGTAGCTCCTAACGCTGAACCGAGTCGCCCGGAAGCAGTATCCATAGCAGTTTCCGGCATGACAAGTACGATGCGTACTTCCTACATGCCGGACGGGTCGCCATGTACGGCACGTCACAGCATCGGGAAAACAAGCATATCAGCTACGCTTCGCACCACAAATCAATACACGGCTACGAGACGGACCAGCTTGCAGCGGGTACGAGACGGAGCAACAAGCAGTGTGTACGACACGAACACATCATGAATCCCATCGCGCAGGTCATACCAGTACTCTACATCTATGACCGGCTCAGGAACCGACGCCGACAGCGTAGGCGGTAAGTCAGATTCCTACCTCATAAACAAACGACACATACCCGCAAAATGGCACACACACACAGGGGATCCAAATCCTGGCCACTAACAATAGCCCACCATAGGGGTTGCATGGCCAGCACCACTTACACCCCCAGCCATAGGGCTGATGTTGCCCATCACCCCTGCCACCCCCACTCACAGGGGACCTGTTGCCCATCACCCCTGCCACCCCCACTCACAGGGGACCTTTGCCCATCACCCCTGCCACCCCCACCCATAGGGCTTATGTTGCCCATAACCCCTGCCACCCCCACTCACAGGGGACCTGTTGCCCATCACCCCTGCCACCCCCCGCCATAGGGCTTATGTTGCCCAGCACTACTGCCACCCCCACTCACAGGGGACCTGTTGCCCATCACCCCTGCCACCCCCACCCATAGGGCTTATGTTGCCCATCACCCCTGCCACCCCCACCCATAGGGCTTATGTTGCCCATCACCACTGCCACCCCCACCCATAGGGCTTATGTTGCCCATCACTACTGCCACCCCCACTCATAGAGGACCTGTTTCCCATCACCCCTGCCACCCCCAGCCATTGGCTGATGTTGCCCATCACTACTGCCACCCCCACTCAAATGGGACCTGTAGCCCATCACCCCTGCAACCCCCACTCACAGGGGACCTGTTGCCCATCACCCCTGCCACCCCCACCCATAGGGCTTATGTTGCCCATCACTACTGCCACCCCCACTCACAGGGGACCTGTTGCCCTTCACCCCTGCCACCCCCAGCCATAGGGCTGATGTTGCCCATCACCCCTGCCACCCCCACTCACAGGGGACCTGTTGCCCATCACCCCAGCCACCCCCAGCCATAGGGCTGATGTTGCCCATCACTACTGCCACCCTCACTCACAGGGGACCTGTTGCCGATCACCCCTGCCACCCCACTCACAGGGGACCTGTTGCCCATCACCCCTGCCACCCCCACTCACAGGGGACCTGTTGGCCATCACCCCTGCCACCCCCAGCCATAGGGCTGATGTTGCCCATCACCCCTACCACTCCGACTCACAGGGGACCTGTTGCCCATCACCCCTGCCACCTCCAGCCATAGGATTTGTGATGCGCAACACATCCAGCATACGCCAACATCAGGTATGTCCGCAAAATACATCCCCCCTAACATCATGTCAACAGTGTGTTGTCTGTGACAAATGCCCACAACAGTGATTATGGCCAAGGACATACCATTTAAGTAACAGCACATGTGTGACCAACACATGAGTGTGACATACACAAGGCAAGTATCACCATAGCACTGTGGCAATGTAAAAAGAACACCCCCTCACTGTGTAGAACAGAAGTTAAGTGTGGGCTTCCAAAATGCAGCAGATGTTGAGCATTGTGGTGATAGGGACTAAACCCCCCCCCCCCCATCACAGTGACCAAAAGGTAAGTGTCATCATGGTCAAAGCTGCAAATAACAAACCGCATGTATGATCCCTGCTCCCAACACATTAAACACTACTGGGACAAACTAGTGGTAATGTCCCATACACACAGAGATGTAGTGAGGCTAACAGTGCTGTGAAAACATAACACACTCTCAGCCATGTGCAGACAAGCACCACACATAGGGGCTGACAATGCATACATTGTACAATGACACAAGAGCAGAAGTGACCATCACCAAGCATGCACACATCTCGAAAATAGACACACCAATCAAAAAAAACATGTGTAAACTGTAGGTGTCAGCTCACAAACTCACATTCCATGCCAGCAATGGCACCTAACAACCAGGATGAATGTGCACAATGATGTGATATGACTCACAGGGACAGCATGCAAAATCACAGAAACAGCATCCAGACAAAGGCCCACAACAGCAATACCATTGCACTGGTGCAGATGCACAAACACAAACAGGCAAACTCACACTGCACATCTGACACAGCATGTGTTTGTGTGTGTCACAGTATCCCCAGGCAACTACACAACACATGAGGGGGCAGAACAACAGTGACACAGATGTGGACACAGTACCATACAAAAGTAAACCATCATTGGGACACCCTCAGTGGGCAATCAGGCATTGGGAGATGAGAGGGAGCACAACAGACACGTGTGACACAAGCTGGAATGAACACCAAGTAACGCAGCAAGAGACTGACACACAACAGCACTACCCCCAGGGACCAGACATTGAGGGGACACAAGCATGCATGACACCTCCACTGTGATGACAAAGGCAGATGTCGTACAAACTGGGAAATCCAGACATGTGTCCTGTTCCACAAACGTACATCACACATACACAAACACAAATCACTCAGCATGGCCCCTCATCCATGGACAAACGGGAGCTAGGGGACCATCCATGCAAACATTCACATCAGTCCACCATCAACACCACACACCCTGAACTGCAACAATGTGTATCTGTGAAGCCCACATGGACAGGTGACATTGCACATGCACCCATGACAAACACAGGAATGTTGGGAGGAACTAAGGTGCACAGATACATCACACAAGGACAGTTTACAACCCCGGGGAATGACAGACATACTGCATAGTATGCGGTACATGGGCATGGCCTCAAAGCTCACGTAACCTCCAGAATCCCTGCCACAGTCCCAGGACAATGCAGAAGCCAAGGAGAACCACAAGGCACACATGCTGACACCTGCCAGCATCGCAGCCATGAACCCGACAAGTGAGAGCAGTCACACACACATACGAATGTCTCAATCACTGAAAACTACCACCTAGGGACATCTACATGATTTAGCAAATAAACAAGTGCCTTGAGGAACCCTGACTGTGCCCCATCTGTGTCTGACAACATTATCACCACTCAGAACTGACAAATCCCAATGATGATACACCAATTAACAGTAGTGTGTCATGCACCCACACATCTGGTAGCCCATTGGAAAAGTAGTGTGATGAACCCAGTACCACTCAGCAAGCATCAACAACAGGAACATATCAAGGGAACACTGTCTGTGTATGAACAGGGATGTGAACACACACACACATGCTCATACAACACACACCATGGGCCCAGGCTATGTCACGGGACAACACACTTACTTGAGGGGACCCAACTCCTGTGGAAGTCCAGCTGTGCCAAACATATTCACAGCACCTCTCATTCATGTCTACAGAACACTTGGTCAGTCAGTCGTCAGTCATCAGTTACCACACAATGAAGGCTCTAGTCACAACAGCCTGGGTATGTGAGTCTCCCCTAAGTCATCTGCACATACTCAAAACATATGTCTAGCAAGTTGCACAGAGGACCCAGTTGCTCCTATACCAATGATGCCCACACCTGTAGGTCCAGTGGTGATGCGCATAAAGTTTGTGGAATTGACAAATTGGACAATGGGAAGCACATCATATGTGCATGGGTGCAAGCCACAGATGTGACCATGCGAATGAAATGTTCACAGAGATGTCCACAAATAGTTGATCATGACACACCCTGGTAGCTGCAAAGGATGACATGGATACCCACCAGAATAGGATACATATCTCATGGACCACATGGAGTACCTCACAGCAACACTTCAGTATTCAACACTGGAAACCAAGCATTACAGGTGCAAGGGCATGTTAAACATCATCAACATAATGTACAGCTAAATCAAGTTCACAGGTATAAAGAAAAAAGCTTTTTTCAGCACATTAAAAGTTAAACATCTGTTCAAACAAAAGGCCAATGGCCAGTCCATGTCCAAATGCCAAGGAGTGAACTAGAGTGACAACTGTCACACGTTGCTTGCCTGCACTGCTAAGGATCGGGGTCATCCCCTCGGAGCGGCATACATGGGGGCAGGCCAGGCACTGCAGGGACAGGATCAGGGCGCAGCAGAAGGAGTCAGTGAAGAGGTGGTGGATGCAGGCGAGACACTTGCAACTGCAGTGGAACTGACTGAAGTGGTGGGTGCTGTCACAACTGTGGGGCACAAGTCAGATGGGGTGGGTGCCGGCACAACTCCAGTGGGCAGGTCAGATTGAGTGGATTGGGTCCCCACTGCAGTGCCCAAGTCAGACGGGGTGGTCGTGGACTCCACTGCAGTGCCTACATCCATGGGGGCGGAATGGGGGGCAGGTGAGGTCCGCAGGACAGGGGGGGGTGGGGTCCCCACATCAGTGGCACTAACAGTCTGACCAGGAGTGGAGGAGCAAGTGGTGGGGGGATGGCCTTAGCATTTTGGGGATGGTGTATCTGTGGGTGGGGGAACCCGGGGCAGGGAGTGGCGGGGGAACCTCTGGAGTGGTGGCCTGGGGGATGGAGGACGGAGATTTTGCCTTGGAGCTGCGTGGTGGTGGGGGGTCTTGCTCTGCTGGCTCTGGGGGGAATTGCGGGTGGGGGTCTCCATCTGACTGTGCCTGGGGGACGGTGTATGGGTGTGAGGGGCACTCCCCTCTGTGTGTGGCGACTTCCTCTTCCCCTTGTAATCAGGATCTGCTGGGTCGGTGGGGAAGAGGCCAAGGTCACAGAGGAAAAGCTTCTGAGGAGATGGGGTTGCAGGTGATGCAAGGGAAGGGGGCTGGGAAGGAGAGGTCTCAGAGGACTGCGGAGTGGTTGTGGATGGGTGTGTGTGTGTCTGCAAACCAGCCCCTGTGAGTGTGGTATCAGTCCCCTGCGCTTGCTTGTGTGCACGTCTAGACCTTGGTTTGGGTGTTTGTGTGCTTGGGACAGGTAGGCTGCTAGGAATCGTGGGTGGTGCAGGGGTAGGAGGGGTGCAGGACTTTTGGAGGAGGGACACTGCTGCCATCAGGGAGGAGGCCATGGACTGATTGGTCCTCTGTAGGGCAGACATGCCCGAGAAAATGCCCTCCATGAACGACACCAGTTGTGTCAACAGACATGTGTGTGCATGGAAGACCTTCAGCATCGACGTCTGCCCTACATGGATCTGTCTAAGTAAGTCCACAGACACATGGGCAGGTGGTGCGGTGCCTGGCACAAAGGAGACATGCTCACGAACACGGGAGCCTACAGGGACCTCTGGGATGGGAGCCGATGGGAGGGTAGTGGTGGTGGTGGTGGCTGGGACAGCCTCACTAGCTGGGGTTTGGTGGCTGCTGACACCCGCCTCCACAAGGGAGTCATCCTCAGAGCTGCTGTGGCCCTCAGCTGGGGGTGATGGTGCTGACGACCCCTCTGTGTGGCTCCACTCGCCCTCCATGCCACTGGGTCCCCCCGACTCCTCTCCTTCTGTCCCTGTCAGGCTTTGTGGCTCCTCCTGGTCTGTGGAGCTGTCCCCTCCTGTGGCCGTGGATGTAGCTGGATAGGAATAGGAAGTAAGAGAACAACATCAGTCACCTGCACCGACTGCACACACCACAGTGAGTTCATCACATCACAGGGCAAGCCCTGGCATCATCAGCTGAACACAGCTCAAAGTGCCAAAACTGTTTAGAATAAGCCAATTGTCATTCTCAACCTCAACCATGGCACTCATATCCCTCCTTGACTTTCACACATATGTCTGTTGCATGTTGGATGCTAACACCCCAATGTGCCGACATGCACCACCCACACCTCATTTGGACATGCAAGTGAACATGTAGGAGTATGTCACTATACACACAGCACATCTCTTGCTACTGACTCAGTACAGGTGTCCGGATGAAGGGATGGGCAGAGGCTCATTTCACATGCTTGTGATGCATGCCAGCAACACACAATATGATGTACCCATGTCCTGATGGGCAATGCCACAATGGGGTGCATGGTGCACACTTGAACACAATGCAGCATCACTCATAGCAAGTTCAATGCCATGGCACTGGGATGCCCTGAAAGTCAGTCAACACTGTCTCCTGTCACAAGGGCAGGGCTTCCAGACAACAACAAAATGCACTGACTCACAATCCTAGCTCAGTGGTAAAGCTAGCTCTGCAGATGACTGGCTCACTTGCCCATCCCCTGCAAACAACATATCCAGGACCCAGAAGACCCCACATCATGCAAATCATACATATGAGTCTCTGCATACACAAATCCCTGTACACTAACACATCACAGTCTGCCATGCATGTAACCCAGCTGCATGAAGGACACAGTTGCATACACCATTGTGCGCTGTCAGATGATCACACACCTATATTTCACACAGGTCTTGTCTCTCACAGTCACATCTCAGATGTCATGCTGACACTCTGAATCATGGACACCCGTTGTACATAACAATAAGCCACACCCTAATGACATAGAGGCTGACACCTGAGGGCACATGTCACTAAGCACAACCTCCAATTTCATAAATAGGAGTGGGATTAAAGAGTGTTTCTAAATGCCCTTGAGGAGCCATGACTGGCCAGGTCTACATGAAACAGTGTTTGGCCCTGGACAGTAGTCAGGTGGCTAAGCAAGTGTGACATACTTGATATACATACTCCTGAGGCCCCACAATTGGAGTCCCCTGCTGCATGGGTTTGTTTGGAATACCCCAGCCACATGTTGCGAGTCAGACCAGCAATTGGTACACATCTCAAAGGCACACACAGATCACATGTCAGATCTCAGGCATTGTGTAAACAATTGACCCACCCATGTAACACACAACAGAGTCACGGGATCAGATGCTGATGGAACAGATGAGGAGGGTGCATCACACAATTGATGGACCTGAGTATTGGACTACAAGACCTATGTAATGTGGAAGTGTGACCAGGCCAAAAGACTGCAATTAGCATGTCAGACATAGTATACAGATTAGGCATGGACTTACCCCCTTCCTGCTGCTATCTGGCCTTCAGCTGCCTATCCAGGTCGGGGAAGACCACTGCCAGTATCCGGAGCATGTGAGGAGTCAGGGTCCGGTGTCCGCCCCTCCTGCATGGAGGTGACAGCTTCAGCTGGACTCTAGCTATCGTCTGTGTCCAGCCCCGAAGGTCCTGCCACCTCTTCTGGCAGTTGCGGATCCGGCGCTTGTAGACCCCCACAGAACGAACAGCCCGGGCGATGGTCAGCCAGATCTCCTGCTTCTGGTGGGCATCAACCTGTGAGGATGACAAAGTGAAAAGTACATTAACACACATGCCCCATATTTGTGCAGCACACATTTGGATATACATGTCATCATCACAAAGGGAAATTAATTACACAGGTTGTGCAACCAATGGGGAAGGAATAATCACCTGCATGTCTGACATGTTAACAATGCCTGGATAGTTTAAGCTTGCAATAATGAACTTTAGCAGCAAGAAACCTATTCATTACATGTACCCACAAACTTTGGGGGATGAAAGTAGTCATTGAGAATGCTTGCTACTTGTGTACACATTGCTAGTACTATTAGTCAGCGAACATGCATAATTAGGAAGTCAGTGGACTGCACACTCACCTGCTCCCCTGGTTTCCCATAGAGCTTGCTGTACTGTGGAAGGAGCCCATCCAGCAGGGCCTGGTTCTCCTCCTCAGTGAAGGCTGGGGCCCTCTCCAGAGTACGTGCCATAGCAGGAGCCAGAGGAAGCAGAGACAGCAGCAGTGGTAGCAGAGATGTGGTGCAGTAGCATGTAGTTCAGGCAAGTGAGCTCCCTGGAGGCCAGCCAGCCTTATATCTGTGCTGCAGAGGCAGACTCTGTGCCATGTGTCCCAAGTGATAGGTCCAACAAGAATGCATTCTATGAATCTGGCCAATCCATTTAAAAGTACGACTCATACACGCCTTCCGCATCGTTCAAATCTTCACCTTCATGGATCACTTGAAATTGCAACATTGTTGTAGGCATCCGGCTGAATTTACAGTGCACAACTCGTACAAGTTTTGAATCCGCATCCGTCTCCATGACAGTCCAGAGCCAATGGGTGCGCCCGGCTCGGTCAACTGACTGTACAACGCATATTTTGAATATACACATGCACATGACTCCATACGATTCAATGGCCAAGGCGTACGCCTGTCTCGGACCATGCCTGTCTGATGCGTATGCATGATAGTCACCTACGTCAGACCTCATTGCATTCAATGACAAAGCGTACGCATGGCTCGGACATGACCTGTGCAATGCGTACGCATTGTCACTAAGCCTGGGCAAAGCACTACGCTACGCTCGCGTAGTTTGCGAAGTTTGCGCTACTTCGCACTACGCGAATTGCACGTAGCACAGTGCAAACATGCGTAGCGTAGCATTCCGTAGTGCAGCGGTCATTTTTTGCTTACTCGCGGTCCTCAACATCAAGTTGGCAACCGCGAGCAAGCAAAATGACATCCCGGCGAGACTTATTCCTTGTTCGCGATCAGCAACATCAAGTTGCCGATCGCGAGCATGGAAAATGAACATACCGGCGAGATTCTCAACACGAGGAGGTCAGGTTTCTCATTGTGAGTGGTCGCGTATGCTCGCGACCGCTCGCGATGAGAAACTACCAGTCCGTTTTGAGAAATCTGCCGCTCGAGTAAAAATCTACTCGAGCAGCAGAAAACTACAGCTTGCACTGTGCAAGATGCCGTTTTCAATGATTGCACAGTGCCGGATGCTTGTCCGCACTGTGCAATCATTGAAAACGACATCTTGCACAGTGCGAACAGGGTACTACGCAGTTCGCGAAGTGCTACGCGTAGCTCGCGTAGTGCGAAGTGCACTTTGCGTAGCTTCGCACAGTGCAACTTCGCGAACTACGCCCAGGGTTAATTGTCACCTGCGTCGGACCTCATTGCATTCAATGACAAAGCGTAGGCACGGCTCGGACATGACCCGTGCAATGCGTACGCATTGTCACCCGCGTCGGACCTCATTGCATTTAATGACAAAGCGTACGCATGGCTCGGACATGACCCGTGCAATGCGTTCGCATTGTCACCCACGTCGGACCTCATTGCATTCAATGACAAAGCGTACGCACGGCTCGGACATAACCCGTGCAATGCGTACGCATTGACACCCACGTAGGACCTCATTGCATTCAATGACAAAGCGTACGCACGGCTCGGACATGACCCGTGCAATGCGTACGCATTGTCACCCGCGTCACACCTCATTAGTGTGACTATTATATGGATGCAACACACATATACTGGCCAGGGACAACTGTGCACACCTACCACACTACGGCATTGACCACACAGTGTCCCATGGCATGTAAGGCTGCATTCCCTGGGTGTTTGGGGGACCACATCTGTTTTTTGGCTGGCACTTTGTGCAGCCACTTACAGGCTGTGCACGTGTACATTGGGGCAGAATCCTCTGTGTGTTGTGCACATTAGCACTGTAATGTGCAATTGGACAGCAATGGGCACGGACACAGTGTCAGGTTGGACATGTTTAGGACAGGTCACATACACCCTGAGTCCTGGGGGTGATGTCATGTACGTCACAGTGATACCTGTAGCCACAATACTGATGTGCACCCGCAGTCTGTGTGCATGTTGTGTCTCAGATGTGTCTGATCAAATGTTCCCAATGGGTGACAGTCTCCACATCCATGTGGTATATGCATCAACCTTGATGGGGTGTGTGTCTAAGAGACGTACATGTTGTGCCGGCAGATACAACAGTGGCCACTACCTGTGGGACTTACGCTTGCCTTGTGGTGTATACGCGCTACGCCATGTCCATTGCTGTGTTGCTGTGGCAATAGAGGGAGCCTGGGTTTCTGCATGGCAAAAATCTGTGATGCCTGGGAGACATGAGGCCTCAATTGTCACTGTGGTGTGTGTTTGGAACGTTGCAGCAGCACATAGGTTGGGTGACACAGCCAGATGATTGGCCATTGCACTACATGGGACTCATGTGGACATGTGGATTTGAGATGTGAGGTGGTGTCCATGACCAACAGCACACACCTTAGTACATTTTGTAATGTCATGAACTAGCATGTGATATTGATCGTGGTCATGGCCACATGGGTGGATGAACTGACAATCTTCCTTTGTGCATCTCTGTACTGCAGGGCACCAGCTGTCCATCGGCAGTTCCCAGACCTTGCAACCATGCAGGAACGCAACTGCATCAGATGGTACCGCTTCACCAGGCAACTGATTGCAGAGTTGGCGGAGCAGTTGGCGCCACATCTGCTACCTGGCCGGACATACCCTACAGCACTGACCCCAGAGGTGAAGGTGATGGCAGCCCTGCACTTCTTTGCTACTGGTACCTTCCATTTCACTGTGGCTACTGCTGGTAGGATGTCGCAAACAATGTTTAGTTGGGTGCTACGCGATGTCTTGGAGGGGATGTTGCAATTCCTCGACCTGTAGATCAAGTTCCCAAGCCCAGCTGAACTTCCTGAAATAAAGGATACCTTTTATACACTGGGGAGGATGCCGAACAACATCGGATCTATTGATGGGACACATGTTGCCCTGATACCACCACAGGCACATGAGCAGGCATACCGTAACAGGAGGCACTACCATTCGATCAATGCTCTGGTGGTCTGTCTTGCTGACATGTCAATCACACATGTGTGTGCACGGTTCCCTGGTTCTGCGCACGATGCCTACATTATGAGGAGTAGTCGCATTGCAACGCTGATGTCACAGATGCCAGCTCAGCATGCCTGGCTTGTCGGTGTGTATGACTGTTTCTCATTGTGTGTGTTTGTCAATGTTGTATTCTGCACTCCTACAACACTCAGCTACTTGTTCATTTTTGTGTGTGTAGGTGACGCCGGATACCCCAACATGCCGTGGTTGCTGACACCCCTCAGGAACCCTGTGACACCAGCCAAGCTGCGCTACAATGAGGCACATGGTCGGAGTATGAGGGTGATTGAGCGGACATTCGGCCTCCTGAAAAGCTGCTTTCGCTGCCTGGACAAGACCGGAGGGGCCCTCCCATATGAGCCTGCAAAGGTTTGCAAAATAATCCTTGTCTGCTGCATACTACACAACATGGCGGTGCGGAAGAAGGTGCCTTTCATCCAGGATGACGATGACGATGACCAACGTCCGGCACCTGTGGAGGATCCCGGCCTGGGCCAAGATGCCAGTGATGATGAAGATAATGGTGACGTCTGCTCACAGCTCATCAACAACTTCTTCACCTGAATGTGAGTTTCCATGGTTGCTATGTGAATGTATGGAGGTAGCCTGGAATGTGTTGTGCCAGCTCGGTTGCTGTCTGAGTGTGTCTGTGTGCCACTTGACTGGATGCGTGCTGTGATGTGTCCATTCACGTGGTGTGTACTCCACAATAGGGTAGTACTGCTTACTAGTGTTTGTGTCTTGCAACATGTTTTGTGCATGTGTATTGCATTTCTCTCCTGTTCTTCTTTGCTTTTGACTGTATCTTGTCTGTCCTTCCCAGGGTACTTTGCCAGTTGTGTGGTTAACACTGACCCCCAACACCCAGAAGCCAACACCTGTGTGGAAGTTGACAATTCCCATCAACTGATGTACCACACATCCCTGGACTTCCATTCTCCAACACATTGGGAGTGTGTGTCCACTGTTACGTAGAATTACCATGCAACTAGTGTGGAATAAACGTGTTGCTGATGTGTAATGAACCTGTGATACGCTTTGTTATGTGCGTTGTCTGTCTTCCCACATCTGAGTGACATCTGCTTACCTCACCTGTGGACTTGTTACCACTGACTGGGGTTGGTGTTGTGTCTGTGCATGCCAATGCGTTTCAGGTCAACTTAATTGTGTGTGATGAGTAACATGGTCATGATGAGTATTTTTTGTGTTGCCATAGTGGTGTATCTCCCTCATATGTGTCACATCCCCATGACTCACCTTACATTGGTCACATTGTTGCAGTATTTGGCATGCACTGTGTTGTGTAGCAGATCGACATCTTCCTGAACATGACAAGTTGGAATCACAACAGAGGCAAGTATGGTGTACTGGTGAGTTTATTTACAAACGTGTGAGGGAAGTGCACAGGATGGTGGGTGCTGTACAGTGGTTTGGGAATCCAAAGTTCACATTGGAGTTGGAAGTGCTGGTAGATGAAATGTCCAGAGTAAAGTCCACAGTCACCTGATACATTGGCCCAACATGAACACTCCATGTCATGTGGGCGAGTTGTGTGCTATTGGACAAGGTGAATGGGTTGCGCACAAAGAACATTGTCCAGAACAGGTTTAGAGGCCCTGGGGGATGTGCTGGGACATCTGCCTCTCACATGTCCTTCTTCGTACGACCCCTCTTCTTCCGGGGGGTAATCCTCATGTGCAGACCTCTGCGGTGCATGGGGACTCTCCGCCAGAGTCCTCCTCCCTCCCTGTGGCACAGGCAGATGGTGTTGCAACAGATGTTGTGGGCACACAGGGGGGTGTGGACAGGTTGGTGTTGATCTGGCGGAGGCATTGGAGTATGTCACGATGCACCGCAGTAATGTCATCCCACTTGGCCTCCATGCAGGCATGGTGGGCGACCTGCTTGTGTTGCATGTCCTTGAGGATCCCCACTACTTGGCCAAATACTCCGGTGCTATCCTGGTACGCATCTAAGATGCGTGCCAGGTGGGGGTCATCATGCAGTCCAGACCCCTCTGCAAGGCGTGCCCTGTGCCTCCCACCCTTCCAGCACACCTCTCCACACCGGCAGGACCAGCGGCGGGATGCACAGGTGACACTGGGACCCCTTGGGTGGTGTTGCTGGTGGTGTTTGCTGTAGCTTCCGGGGGGTCCTTTGTCCCTGTGCTGTGGGTGTTGATTGGCCTTGGTCTGTCCGTGTTGGAAGGTGTGCCCTGTCGGTGTCCAGATGCTAGAGGTGTGGGTACAGGGGGGGGCAGATGTTGATGCTGCTGGTGCTGCATGATGGCTCACACCCGAGGGGCCAGGTTGGTCGTCGTCATCCGATAAGGACAGTGAGAGAGTCAGACCACAGAGCTCAGTGTCCACCAGAGTCTGGGGCTGGGTATCCCCATCATTTGGTGCTGGGTGCCCAGCACCACCTGTGTTTGGAAGAGACACACAATGTGATTTATGTTTCTATATGCATCGTTGGTTCACAAACATGACAATTTCTACTTTTTGAACTGCCTGTACACTGCTTTTTCCCAGCTTGTCACGGACAGAGTTTGATATTGTTGGTGGCCATTTCCCAGCATGGCCTTGTGCTCCCCACGACAGAGCCCAGTGTCAGACATCTTGTCAGTCCCTTCCCACTCCCTGTGAGGCGAGTATGGTTCAGTTTGATCTTGCTGGGCCATGTGGGTGGGTGTATGTTGTCTGTGACTGCGAGTCCCATCATACTCTTGGCTACACCCCCCTTCCCAGCATGCCCATACTTCCTCCCTCTTGACTCTGCTTCCCTGTGAGGGGGTGTGACAGCAATGGCAAGATGGCTGACTGTGAAGTCCTGATGTTTGTTGTTGGCCATTTCGCAGCATGGCCTTGTGCTCACCACAACAGAGCCCAGTGTCAGACATCTTGTCAGTCCCTTCCCACTCCCTGTGAGGCGTGTATGGTTCAGTTTGATCTTGCTGGGCCATGTGGGTGGGTGTAGGTTGTCTGTGACTGCGAGTCCCATCATACTCTTGTCTACACCCCCCTTCCCAACATGCCCATACTTCCTCCCTCTTGACTCTGCTTCCCTGTGAGGGGATGTGACAGCAATGGCAAGATGGTTGACTGTGAAGTCCTGATGTTTGTTGTTGGCCATTTCCCAGCATGGCCTTGTGCTCCCCACAACAGAGCCCAGTGTCAGACACCTTGTCAGTCCCTTCCCACTCCCTGTGAGGCGAGTATGGTTCAGTTTGATCTTGCTGGGCCATGTGGGTGGGTGTAGGTTGTCTGTGACTGTGAGTCCCATCATACTATTGGCTACACCCCCTTCCCAGCATGCCCATACTTCCACCCTCTTGATTCTGCTTCCCTGTGAGGGGGTGTGACAGCAATAGCAAGATGGCTGACTGTGAAGTCTTGATGTTTGTTGTTGGCCATTTCCCAGCATGGCCTTGTGCTCCCCACAGCAGAGCCCAATATCAGACATCTTGTCAGACCCTTCCCACTCCCTGTGAGGCGAGTATGGTTCAGTTTGATCTTGCTGGGCCATGTGGGTGGGTGTAGGTTGTCTGTGACTGCGAGTCCCATCATAATCTTGGCTACACCCCCCTTCCCAGCATACCCATACTTCTTCCCTCTTGACTCTGCTTCCCTGTGAGGGGGTGTGACAGGAATGGCAAGATGGCTGACTGTGAAGTCCTGATGTTTGTTGTTGGCCATTTCCCAGCATGGCCTTGCGCTCCCCACAACAGAGCCCAGTGTCAGACATCTTGTCAGTCCCTTCCCACTCCCTGTGAGGCGAGTATGGTTCCGTTTGATCTTGCTCGGCCATGTGGGTGGGTGTAGGTTGTCTGTGACTGCGAGTCCCATCATACTATTGGCTACACCCCCCTTCCCAGCATGCCCATACTTCCACCCTCTTGACTCTGCTTCCCTGTGAGGGTGTGTGACAGCAATGGCAAGATGGCTGACTGTGAAGTCCTGATGTTTGTTGTTGGCCATTTCCCAGCATGGCCTTGTGCTCCCCACAACAGAGCCCAGTGTCAGACATCTTGTCAGTCCCTTCCCACTCCCTGTGAGGCATGTATGGTTCAGTTTGATCTTGCTGGGCCATGTGGGTGGGTGTAGGTTGTCTGTGACTGCGAGTCCCATCATACTCTTGGCTATACCCCCCTTCCCAACATGCCCATACTTCCTCCCTCTTGACTCTGCTTCCCTGTGAGGAGATGTGACAGCAATGGCAAGATGGTTGACTGTGAAGTCCTGATGTTTGTTGTTGGCCATATCACAGCTTGGCCTAGTGCTCCCCACAACAGAGCCCAGTGTCAGACATCTTGTCAGTCCCTTCCCACTCCCTGTGAGGCGAGTATGGTTCAGTTTGATCTTGCTGGGCCATGTGGGTGGGTGTAGGTTGTCTGTGACTGCGAATCCCATCATACTATTGGCTACACCCCCCTTCCCAGCATGCCCATACTTCCACCCTCTTGACTCTGCTTCCCTGTGAGGGGTTGTGACAGCAATGGCAAGATGGCTGACTGTGAAGTCCTGATGTTAGTTGTTGGCCATTTCCCAGCATGGCCTTGTGCTCCCCACAACAGAGCCCAGTGTCAGACATCTTGTCAGTCCCTTCCCACTCCCTGTGAGGCGTGTATGGTTCAGTTTGATCTTGCTGGGCCATGTGGGTGGGTGTAGGGTGTCTGTGACTGTGAGTCCCATCATACTGTTGGCTACACCCCCTTCCCAACATGCCCATACTTCCTCCCTCTTGACTCTGCTTCCCTGTGAGGGGATGTGACAGCAATGGCAAGATGGTTGACTGTGAAGTCCTGATGTTTGTTGTTGGCCATTTCCCAGCATGGCCTTGTGCTCACCACAACAGAGCCCAGTGTCAGACATCTTGTCAGTCCCTTCCCACTCCCTGTGAGGCGTGTATGGTTCAGTTTGATCTTGCTGGGTCATGTGGGTGGGTGTAGGTTGTCTGTGACTGCGAGTCCCATCATACTCTTGGGTACACCCCCCTTCCCAACATGCCCATACTTCCTCCCTCTTGACTCTGCTTCCCTGTGAGGGGTTGTGACAGCAATGGCAAGATGGCTGACTGTGAAATCCTGGTGTTTGTTTGGCTACAAGTCCAAAGTGAGCCCCTATGCTTCACACAGCAGCACCCAGTACGGGGTATCATTTGGCCTTCAGAAAGGCAGTTAAGACATGGCTATATCCTTGCTAATCATTCCCGTAGAAACTTTTGTTTATCCAACATTAGCGCCAAGACGCCTTCGGGCATTCGTGCGGTCTACAAATGTAAAAATCAAATCATTTGCTAATATTTCAATCAGTTGTGTGTCAATGCATTGTACCTGGTGAGTTGCGTGGAGTTCGTGTTGAGGGGGGGTGTCTCCCCATGCTGATAAGTATGGTCAGGGCTGTCAGTCCTCCTTCCCATCATGAAATGTGCTTCCATTGTAGGGCGTGCAAGTTGTCTTTCAGGATGTCAGTCAGTGGTGTCCTGCTTCTGATTTGCACACAAGCCCTAGCAGCGCCTTGTGCTCCCCACAGCAAGTGCCAGTGTCAGCCATCTTGTCAGTCCCTGTGATGTGGGCATGTTTCTGAGAGGTCTTGATGGGCCAATCAGGAGGGGGAGTATTATCTGTGACTACAGGCCCCATCATGCTTTTGGCTACACTCACTTCACCTGCACCCCCACTATTCGTTCCTGACAGTCAGCTACACTGTGAGGTGGTGTGTTTGTGGTGGCAAACTGTCTGGCAGGGTCTATTTGGCTTAGGGCCACTGGCTTGCTCTATTTGTTTGTAGGTTGGTGCATGTCATGACACAGTTCCCAGTCACTCTGAGATGGCAGGTATTGTGTTTGTCTGACTGGCATACACATCTTGTGCTGATTATCTATTGGTTAGTGTAGCTTTGCTTGCAGTGCATGGTTTCACTGTCCCCTTGCCACACAGTCTTGGGTATGTTGTTTGTGTACTCACCAGGCTCTGGGATGTCTGTTAGGCCATGGACGCTCTCTGGTGGTAGGATGTCCCGCACCTTCTCCTCCCAGGTCCTTAAGTAGAGTGGTTTGGCAGGAGGGCCACCTCCGGTGCACTGACTCAGGACGTGATCTTTTTTGATGAGTTTCTTGACCCTCCTGCGCACGTCATACCACCTGTTCTGGATATCGTCCTTTGTGCACCTTGCTGGTGCTTGGACGTTCACCTTGTCCACAATCCTCGCCCACATCTTGGTTTTCTGTGAGATGGGGGTCCTTTGGACCAATGTACCAAACAAATGTGGCTCTACTCTGATGATCTCGTTAACCAGCACTTCTAAGTCACTATCTGTGAACTTTGGATTCTTCTTTGGGGGCATGGTGATGGGTGGTGTTGGTGAGGAATATGTGTGTGAGGGTGCAAGTGATGGTGGGTTGGTGTTGGTTTTGCTGGATGTATGTGTGTGTTCTTTTGTATGAGGTGCTGATGGTGTGTGAGTTGTGTGATGGGTGAGTTGTGAGTGTGTCTGTGGTTGCAGTGTACTGGTGTTTGCTGCTGGCTGTGTCTCCTGTTTGCAAGGGATGATGGTAGTGATTGTAGTCCTTTATATAGTTGGAGAGGTGGGTGTGTCTTTGTCACATGTTTTTTTTTGGTATTTATTGGCTTTGTCATTGCTTGTTTGGTCCTATTTTGTCTTTTTTCCTTTGTGTTTTGTAGGCATGAAGGAGACGTTCATGTGACGGAAACGGACGCTGCTGTTGTCTCGTGCAGGCTGCTCCGCCTCGTTCATGCTGCCTATCTTCTGTGTTTGGTACGTGTCAGTCGCGGCAGTCTCTATTGCTTGTGTGCCGGGTTGTCTGTGCGTGTCGGTCGTGCGGCTTGGTCTCCGTGTGAGTCGGTCTGGTTTTACACACATTGCATCGTACTGCGCAAATCGTACATCGTGGGTACGGGTCGGTCGGGTTCATTCCGGGTTCGTGTCGGTCGGTGAAAATCGCATCGGTTTTCATGCCAGATCACTATTTTCCCTACGGCTCGGTCATACGGCTTGTATTCCGTACGTGTCGGTTGTAATTCACACGTGTTGCATCGTACTGCACAGTTCGTTCGGCACTGGTCCATGTCGGTCGGTATTTGGTCCGGTTCCGTATCGGTCGGTTCGTTTTGCGGCTGGAATCGGAATCGGCCCCTTAATAGTAATAGTATTATTTTACAATTTTTGTATTTGTTTAAAAAAATATATATAATAAAATGCTATTAAAATGTATAGGTTTTGTTTAGGTATTGTATTAATACTCAGGTGTAATTTAAAAATATTTGAGTATTATAAAAATAAATTGGTTTCGTTGTTTCGTTGTTAATTTATTTACATATATATATAATTTAATATACTAATTTAAATTATATTTAATGTGCTTTGCGCTTGTTCCCTGGGACAGGATGTATGTGAAATAGGGGTTTTGGGTGGGGGAGTGTAATAATACTTAGGTATTAATTTGCTAATTAAATGATATTTAGTTTTAGTCATAGTAAATTTTAAAAAAACATTTTAATTAATAAAAAAGTCTTAGGCACATATCCTATGGGATGGGATACATGAGAAATAGGGGGTTTGGGTGGGTGAGTGTTTTAATACTCAGGTAATAATTTTAAAGGTTAATAATTAATACATTTGTATTTATAGTGATAGAAATATTTTATATTAATGTATTTGAAATATTTGAAAAATGGTTAGGCATCTATAATTTGGGAATGGATACATGTGAAACATGGGTTTTGGTCGGGGGATTGTATTAATACTCAGGTATTATTTTTAAGACTTAAGATAATTTTAAATATAATTTATATTTAAAGTAATAAAAAAGACTTTTGCCTCTATAATCTGGGAAACAGGTGTTTTGGGTGGGGGATTGTATTAATACTCAGTAATTTATTTTTAAATTATGGAGAATTAATTGATATTTAGACATACTGATAGATGATTATTAAAAAAAATGTAGTAAGATTTTATTTTAAAAAGGTTTTTGCACCTGTCCTCTGGGGTAGGATGCATGGGAAACAGGGGTTTTGGGTGGGGGATTGTATTAATACCCAGGTATTAATTGTAATACTTGCGTATTATGTATAACTTAACTTATACATTTTTTAATTGTAAAACTTTTAAATTAAATTAAATTAAATTAATACAATTTATAAAAGTTATGTGCTGATAAATTCAGAGTGTTTTTGATAAGGGGGTGATTTGATTTTAAGGAATAAATATAATATAATTTAAATGAAAATTATAAAATTAATAATCTTTTAAAAGTTAATTAGTATATTTAAAAAATTTGAGCGAGCATGAATGTACAACATGAGTATGCATAAGTAGACATATAAAATGAATAAAAGCAAAAATGTAATTACATTTTTTTTATAGTTAACAAAACAATCAATAGACAGATTAATAGTATTGCAGATATTTTTATTATATTTATTAGAAATATAATACAGAATAAAAAAAATATTCACAAAATGTGGTAAAAATATTTTATTAATAGTTTTTTTTAAATAAACATAGATTTTTGTATATATTGTAACATATTTTTTTATTTTCTTTGTAGGTTTTCCCACGGTTTCCCATTGAAGTCAACAAGAGAAATTGTCCTTTTTTCCTTTTTACGGAAAGAGCAGTTGTTGCCACTTGTACGTAAGTTTCGTCATTGCGAGGTTCGTCGTGCTCCGGATCAGAAGCAAGGGAGATCTGCATCCAGGTAAGGCACATTTTAATTATGAAAAATAGATCAAGGGTGGTATAGTTTATTGTAAGGAGAGAGGAGGAGGTAGTAAGAACTAGGGAAGTTGTATTTTGATATTATTGTATTTTTAACTTAAAAATGTTTTTCAAAACAGGAAGCAGTTGTAGGCCTATGTCAGGTTGATTGCTTTCATAACACTTTTTGTTTAATAGGATTACTTTAAAAGATCAATTATTTTTCCTATTAAACAATAGTGTCATGAAAGTAATCTTTTTGGTCATTTTTTTGATGCGATGGGTTTTTAGAAATTTTGTTATTGCGTCATCGTAGTTTTCGGGATAGGACAAAGGAACATAGATAAAGACTTCTTCAAAATTTCCAAGAAATGATGCACGTTAAGATGTCGTTTACCAATAGATTTGTTGAAGGAGTTGTGCCAGCCCTCCATGGCATTATTTTTGCTTTTGCTCCTCCCTCTAAGCAGATCAAGTAGCAGTACCACCACTTCACATGGAACCGTGGCTTCCTCCTGCAGACTGACCTGCTTAGATGACCAATCCATGTGACTTAAAAGTAATTTAGAAGGGGTGCCAATTTGTCCTCGTTTGCAGTAAAATAGTCAGATTCAGTCATAGATATGTAGTATTCATCTACACTGTCAGGAGGAATAAAGCAAAGTGCAGTTAGTTCCTTTAATTAAAATTGTAGTTTACTGTCTGATATATAATCCTCAACTAAGGATGCTTTTTTGTTTTTTGCCAACACGCCTGTGAAAAGTGAAAATAAATCTTTGAATTTGGGCATCCATGTAGATTTTAGTAATTGTGTTAGTCATTGGTAATTCAAAGTCAATTAACACTTTTCTAGGACTTTTGTTTATGGTTTTAGCTTTTATCACTGACAAACATTCAGTGTATGTTGAGGATTGTTTATCAGGGAGTAAACTGTACACTAAGGGCAGTACTGTATGATTAATGTAGGCATGAATAATGTATATTTGGGTGAATGGATGGGGTGTGGATTTGAACATCCCATTCATTATCCAAATGTCGCTACTCTCTAACTCAACAAGATTATGGGGTGTGCTAAAGATTCATATTTTTTTAAGAGGGTTTTTGTTGTCATGCAAAAGAAAGGATTCATTAGTAATAATTACAGAAAGTTCATATGGAATGTTAATGTCAGAAAAGGTTTGGGGTGTTACATGTAGGGGGTTACTTGCCTGTTTTTACGCTGAATAATTCTGCGTAGGTTGGGGATTGTGGGCATACAACTTGCTACATGTGTTGGAATGTTTTGAGACATGTCCCTCAAAACCGAGCCACAGGGTTCATTGGAGGTGTATGCCAGGGCTTTAGTTTCATTTATATTCTCCCTTACCTCTATCTCAATTGCAGAGGCAGAGTGGTTATGCTCGGTGGTCCTTTCAACAGTGTCATCAAGAGTAACCGCTCTGCCTGTGCAATGGGATGAGTAATAATGTACATAACTCCAATGATATCTGGGCTCAATTAATCTCTCCTTACAATAAACGTAGCCTGTTGGACCCGGCCTCGTGGCATGGTCCTTACCCCCGTGGATTGTGCCCGTTCCCCGCCCCGGCCTTCACGGGCCACCCTTCTGAACTGCACCGAGGCCCTTCATCCTGGGCTGCACGAGGTCGCATACCCCGCGTGGCTCCGCCATCTTGTTGGCACCCACGTGACTCTGTGCACCAGCCAGCGTGACCCCGCTCAACCCGGCCTCGACCCCAGCGAATCCCCGACATCGAGGCACCACGAACTGGCCAGGGGGTGCCGCAGGAACCATTCATCGCCCCCGGCGGAGGACAGTATCGATGGGACCCCCAACTGACCTCCCCTCTCGAGGTGTGATCGCCCTGCAACTCCCTTGGGCCTGGCGCCTCTCCTGCTGGGCGTCTGGCCACCTCCACCCGGCCTCTCCGCCCCCACCGGGCGCCTGGGTCCGGACATCAAAGGGCTCCAGACCTATATCTGGGGCGACCCCGCCACAGATCGGCAGTTGTATCCCGGAGTCGAGAGCCCTGCTGATTGAATCGCGGCTGACCCTACAGAGAAGAACTCTTGTCGGAACCATCACAAGCCCTGCTGACTGCGTCGTGGCTCCTTCTTGTGAACACTTTGAAGCCACCTGGAACATCGGAGCCCTGCTGACGCTGTCGCGGCCCAACCTCGCTGAAACCTCCCTCGGAGCCCTTCTGACGACGTCGCGGCTCGAGCTGAGCAGAAACCATCTTGAGAGCCCTGCTGATTGGATCGCGGCTCTCCACGAACTGTACGCCAGAGCCCTGCTGACGCCGTCGCGGCTCGACCCCTCCGAGATCCGGAGGTCCTCCAGCTTGAGGATAAGAACTGGGCCCCAGGTACCCTCGTACCGCACTTCTGCCAAAGGCTGTCCCGCTACCCCTACCCTTCCAAAGAGACACTGGGACTTTTGGTGGATCCCGCGATCCCATCGTGTAAATATTGACCTCGTAACCTTTTTATTGCTGATAAAGAATTGCTTGTCTTGAGACAACCTCCTTGAGTCCTGTGTGGTGGTGTTACTGGGCTAGTACGTGATAGGAGAAGGATCCCTCAGGAGACTTCTCGGCAGCGCTCGGCTACTTCGTACAGTGTGAGGGCCCCCCTTGGTGGTCTCGCCGACTCCTCGGGGTCCGCCTTCCAACATAGCCACTGTGACTTAACAGTCTATTTCCACGGCTAGATTGCATAAATTTGGCTCCTTTTCTTACTGCCATTCTCTGTATAAAGAAGAAAAAGAGAAAAGGATTGTTTTAGTGATTTTAAGTGTGGTTTGTTTTAAAACTATTTTGCCTGCAAGTGAAAAGTTAGTGTACGTTGTCTATTTTTCAGCTTTATTTTTTAACATCATTTTACCAGGTTTTAATTGCATTGTAATGATAATGTTTTTTTTTAATTGTTTACTGCTTTTTTTCCTTGGATAAAAAAAAAGTTTAATTTTGGTTTGACTTTACAGAATGGTAAAGGTTACCTTTTTTTAGGTTTTTCTGTTGTCATGTTGGAAAGGCCTGGTGAATATGCAGTTTTTGGGGGGATTTTTCTTTCAGTTCTTCACTATGTTGTGTTTGTTGGTTTTGATTCTTTGGTTCTGCAAAAAGTGAAGAAATTGTAATATTTTATTGTTTGGATATTTTTTGTTTTGCAAATAGCCTGCAAAGAAATTGATTAATGTTTTGTTTTGTCAATGATAAAAAGTAATTTTCTTTTGTTTATGGGGTTCACATTTTTACTGCAAAGATACTTCTTAGATAAAATGATTCTGTATTTGAAACCTGCAAAAAAACCGAATAATGTTGCTTTTGATTATTTTTACCTTGGATAGTTTTGCTTCTCCAGTGGTGATGTTTTTTTAATTTGTACTTTGATTGAGGATATGTTCCTCTATTCTTGCTGGTTTATATGGTTTAATCTGTTAAGAAGGTAAAAGAAAAAAAAGAAAATACCCCCACCACCATCCAGCACTTTCCCTACGGCAAGCAGACGTCAGACTAGGAATTGTAAATTTGCCACCACTACCTTCCAACACTTTCCCTGAGGCAAGCACAGGTCGTCATAGGAATAGTAAATTTGCCCCCACCACCATCCAACACTTTCACTGAGGCAAGCGCAGGTCGGAGTAGGAATAGTAAATTACCCCCCACAACCATCCAACACTTTTTTTCCGAACAGATCATTGTTAATATTTTACCTACATTTGTTTCAGTAAAGGTGTGCTTCTTCCTGTTAAGTATTTGGTGTTGATTTATGTCCAATCTCTGTTAATATCAAAAGTAAAATTTAATTTGATTTTTTTTCTTGATTATGTGCTTTTTAAATTTACATACATTTTGTTCCTTTATTCACTTAGGGCCCCATTACGATGGCGGGCGGAACGGTGAACGGGACCGACCGCCAGACGTGTGGCGGTCCTGCCAGGCCCATTAGGATGCGACTGCCACCCTGGCGGTCGCATCCTGCATATTTTACATTGCGGCGGGCGGTGCTGTAAGCAGCACCCGCCGCAATACAAAAGATGCATGTTGTGCATTGGCATGCACAACGTGACAGGCACCGCGCGGTGCCTGCCATCTTGTGCATGCCAATGTCCAAGTGCAGCCACCACCCCCCGGGGTCCCGCAACGGGCCCCCAAAGTGATCACTGCATGCCTTTCCATGGCAGAGTCTCCGCCATGGAAAGGCATCCCACCGCCGGCATAGTAATATGGATGGCGGTGCCTGCAAGGCAAAGCCACCATATTGAATGCCTTTTCTGCCCGGCCGTCAATCCGACTGGTGGAAAAGTGGCGGACGGTCTTTCTGTCCGCCGCGGTGCCCCTCGCCATACCTATATGGTAGGGGGTGCAACAAGGGCATTTGGCGGGCGGATCGCCACCCCCGGGCCGGCGGTGGCGATCTGCCCGTTATACTAATGGGCCCCACACTTTTTAACAGCAAGATTATTTCTCGGATATCTGCTTTAGATTGGTGGCTGCTTTTCTAAATGAGTAAATGCTGTAAATTAATTAAAAAAATATATTGTAAGTTCCTGTGATTTAGGGGCCAATATTTTGAATCTGTTTTATTGTAAATGTACACTTACTTCAGAATGTATATGGCAGTGTTCAATTTCACAAACGATAAAAAATTCTCCTGCTACTCTTGCTGTTTGTGGTCACCTTGGAAATCAGTTTACCACTGAGCACTAAATGGTGGTTGGCATCTTTTATACATTTTTTTAGGGTAAACGACAATTTAAAAGAAATTATGTATTGGGAGCAGTTTTTTTTGCGGGATTCACAACCTGACAGAATGTATGTTTATTTTGCCATGTGTAAAAATGTTCTTTTATACATTTCTTTTCCGAATGCCAGCCATTTTGTGTTGTTGCTGGCACAGGGACTGTAATAAAAATAGTTGAAGGACTTCCGTTTTATGTTCTTCAAAAAAGATTGTATGTATAATCTCTTTTTGACTCTGAGAGTAGCGTGTGTGTTTTTTTTAAATGTTAAAATTTATGTTTAATTTTCATCGTTTTTGTGATCATTTTTATAGATTTTATTATTAATACTCAGGTATTTTAATGGCTAGGTACTTGAAAAAGTACACAAGTAATGTTCTTCCGCTGGTATTTACACTTAGACAGGCAGTCGTATCACAGCTCCAGGGTACCCGTAGGGTGTTAGTTGCGCTATACAAATGCTGATAATAATAATAATAAGCATTAAAATTAAAACCTGGGTACTAATAATTTTCCCCACCCAAAACCCCTATTTCACTTGCATCCCGACCCAAGGGGTGGGATGTAAAAAAAAATGTATTTAAAGATAAATAATAAAAACATAGTATGCGTTGTAATGGTATGCGTAGTATTAGTATGCATTGTGATGGTATGCGTTGTAATGGTAGTTTTAATGAATCTCAATGTACATGCGTTGTAATGGTATGCATTGTAAAAACATGCGAAGTAATGCTATTTGGGTTCTAAAAACTGCGATGTAAAAGCATACGTTGTAATGGTATGTGTTGTAATGTCATATATTCCTTTAAGACAAGCCAGGGAGAGGTTTGGTACTTCCTTATGAGACAAACCCAACACTCAATATTCCATGTGCAGGAAGACTTGCATAGATTCATACAGATTGAGAAAGATCAGAAAGGTCAGTGGTCTGGCTACTAGCGCACAAACAAAGCCACACACCTAGCCATTTGAAATACATTCTTTGTGATAGAACAATAGACGGGGTTTATTTGCCAGTGGCATTTTATGACAGAGAAAAAGAAGAGAAGGTCAGGGAGCCTGGAGAGCACTGGATGCAGAAATGAAAGTCCTCCGCACAGGAAACGGATCAGAGCCTTCTGCCATAGACACAACTTTTGATGTCAGCACTCCCTGTTTTATGCTCTCTTGAGTGTGACACTGCTGGAAAATGGACTTATTCATGCAGTGAAATCCCATTGAGGCTTGGATGCTGAATTTATACAGCTGTGGGGCTGCTACAAAGCGAACAGAGGATGATAAAAGTAAAATCTATTTTTTGTCAATACCCAGCCGTATTTGGGGGCATATTAACAAGCCAGGCGATAAAATTATCGCCGCTTTAGCGGCAGAAAACTGCCGCTATAACGGCGATAATGGGCTTGATAATATGCCCTTGAGAATTCCAATTGAAGCCCATGTTAAATGTGAAGGACATCTAACATGGGCTTCAATTGGAATTCCATAGAGCATATTTTCAAGCCCATTATCGCCGTTTTAGCGGCAGTTTTCTGCCGCTAAAGCGGCGATAATTTTATCGCCTGGCTTGTTAATATGCCCCTTAATTCCACTTCATGGGGCAGATTTATGAGCCCCTTGCGCCACTTTTGCGTCACTTTTAACATGGGAAAAGTGACGCAAAAGTGGCGCAAGGGGCTCATAAATCTGCCCCCATATGTGTAAGAATCACGTTTTTTCTCACATCGTCGCATTTCACGAAAATGGTGATTACTTAAAAGCTTGTGCTGCACAGTCTAAACCGGAGCCTATTTTTTTTTTCTATGTGAGAGTATGGTAGACACGACTTTAGATCTGGTACTTGTTAAGGGACAGTGGTGGGCCTTCTTTCAGATCACATGAAAGAGCATTCTTAAAAGAAATTCTAAACGGTCAGGCCTGGACCCAAAATGTATCCGTAGGGTACACAATGTGTGATGTGTTAAAGTAACCGTAAAAAGCATTTCGATGTATAATACTCGCCTAGTTCTGTAGTAGCATAATGGAAGTGCTCTCTAGCGTTGAACAGCTCATAATTTTCAATTCGATTTCAAAAACATGCAAAGGCTGTGCACATAATTGCGAATCACACTTAGGGGGCCATGACCATAAGCATAAAAATGTAAAAATACTGAAAATAAGGCACAATGTCAACGTGCAGCATCTGCTCTGTCATTAATTCTCAACAATTATTGTTTTGCATTACCACCTGTAAGCAATCCTTATGCGTAGTAAGCGCTCTTTTACTCTTAATTCCATGGAATGCTTGCGAATATTGTAGCTTTTTTAACAGTAAGGTATGCTGCCATAATAAAAAGGCGATGCTACAGCATTTTTTAAATTTTTGACGGGTGCATCTAGTTATGGAAAAAAGAACCCACTTCCTTTCTTCTCCCTCCTCTGCGAATATAGTGAAATGTGTGATCCTGTTATCTTTTGAAACATTTTCAGAGGAACCTCCAGCAATCCTCTACGTTTCTGTAATAGAGCATACCGCCAATCAAAGGGGCTCTTTCTATTTAGGTCTGGCTAGAGACGTTATCTCTCTGCTACAGCTTATGCTATTAGCACAAAAACATAGAGTATCTTTTGGTCAGCTTCCTACATCCTTTTGCTCATTTTGTTCAGCCAAAAGAAAGGCTTGCTTGAAGAAAGTATTATTCAGCTTTTTGATCAGGTCAGAAAAGTATTTCAATCTCCCCATTAGCTTTTGGCTATTATGTACGTTGGTATGCCTAGCTAAAGGGTGATTCCCATTGTGCTTCATGGACTGTGAAGCAAAGTGTTGACGCAGATAAATGGAGGAATATTTATGCCTCGGATAGTCCTCTGTTGATAGTGCACAGGATTGATTTTGGACCAAAATGTGCTTTTGCACCCAAGAGTGTGTGTTTTGCTCCAACTTGTGATTTAGGCTGTAAAACTGCTTCCACGCTCATTCACCGAATTGTGAGTTTGATTCTAAATGTGACAAGACAATGCAGCTTACTTTGCCACAAGGGTGTTTTTAAACCTACATATGTTTCATTTCTTAATTTAATTTGTAGTCGTAAAGGTGCTTCTCCACTCAGTAGATGATTCACCATAGGCGAGTTGTAGCTCGGATTGATATATGGTTTCCTCCTCAATGTGATTTGTTAATTTTTAAATCTTTTTTGTTGAGTTTGACTTGGGTCACAACAAAACGTACAACCTTTTTAGTAAGGGCGGGAGACTTGAAGTCGGCAAGCATAGTGGAATGCAATCATACCCAAAAGACATGACACATGAAAACAGAATACAATTTGAAGGACGAAGGCTCACCTGTGTAACCTTTATGTAGTAAGCATGGACTGATGACTGCAGAGTTGACCATGGAGCAAACCATGCTGAATGAGGATGAAAGAGCTGAGGTAGGTGGGGTGAATGCTTCATCGGTTGCGGCAAGCTGCAGTAGAAATTCCACAAATGTCTTTGGGTCTCAGTTTCGGAATTTGCATAGATGCATATTTCAGCCTCCTCATTACACAATGTTACATCTTTTAACCAGTCACAGTGTTTGGGAAGGGAGCCCGTCAACTGCACCTGGCCCACCTGGAGCTGGCCAAGCAGTAATAATAAGGCCAAAATGGTCTTTTGGCATGGAGTTTATCTACAACTTAACCCAGGAGTATAGGAAACGGGGCATGTGGCATTAGTGTATATATTATTTCACAAATGTATTGTCTATCCTGCCCAAAATGCTTGAATCGGGGGACAGTCCCACGCCAGGCGTAACATATCGGGCAGGTCTGTGGAGCATCGAGCACATACAGAGGACCGGGTCTGCTCCATCTTATGCAAATGGGGTGGGGTATAGTACACACATTTCATGAAACTGAAGCGGAGGAGTCTATGCCTGTGGGTGATGTATACAAGTTTTATCTGTCCTCAACAAAGGCTCCAGATCTTGCAGGGTAGCGGGGATCGCAGATCTGCCCCCTTGTGCACCCTGGGAGCATTCATTTTATACAAACAGGAGGCCACCCCTAGTACGAGCGGAAGTGTACATCTGGTGAACTGTGTAAATTCTTGTGGCTCTCAGGGAGTCAGGCCACTGCGTCCCAACATGGTGACAGACCCTAAGGTAGGAAAAAATATCAAGCACACCCCAGGTGAGTCTTGTTGGTGGCGTGCAGAGTCGGGAAAGCATTTTCCTCCTGAGCTGGATGGAGATATTCATAAATAGGTAGAAACATTGAGGGAGAATGATCATCTTAATAAGTGCCAGGGGTCCCACTAAAGATACACGGAGAGCGATCCATGTCTTTGTTTGTGTTTCTAGTTTGTCCAGCAGTGGCACATGATTTAGAAGGATAGATCCCAAGGATCTAGTAATATCTATGCTGAGGTACTGAAGAGTGTCCAGTCTCCACATCAATGGGAAATCTAGAGGGACTCGAAGCCTGTCAAACATAAGAGGGAATATTTCGGACTTGTTCCAGTTAATGCGTAAGCCTGCAAAATCGCCAAAGTGAAAAATGTTACAGAGAATGGTATTACGGTGTATCCCAGGGTCTCTAACAAACAATAACATATCACCAGTGAACAGTGCAATGAGGTACTGAAGTGTTGGAATTATCAAGCCCCTATGGGTCTGTTACTCACGCAGCGGGAAGCGAGGGTTCAAAGGCCAAAGCAAATAAGAGTGGTGACAGGGGCAGCCATGTCTCTCTCATGCGCCCACATACCTCAAGTGACCTCCGAGATTGACATTGACTGTAACCCTGGTGGTCGGCCCCTCCATTAGAGGTCTGTCAGAGGCCATTTCAAGTAATCATAGGCTTTCTCAGCATAAAGAAACGCAGAGCTCGCCCAAGTCTCAGATTTTAAATGGTGAATCATTGAAAGCTTTGTCCTAAGGTTGTTTGAGGTAGTCCTGCCGCGTATTAAACTGGACGGGCCTGTCATGACAAGTTCGGCATGAATGAATTTAACATATTGGCAAAAATCTTATTGTGCAGGTTTAATTAAAAAAAAATAGGCCTGTAGGACCTAGTTTCGCAGGGGTCTTTAACCAGTTTCAAAATCATAAAAATTAGGGTACAACTCGCAGTGGGGGTGGGATTTGGGGAAGGGGGCTGCCCTTAAAAGTCAAATGGTAGGGCTCAAGGAGCTGAGGGGCAAGTAAGTGTTTAAACTCTTTATAGAATTTGATAATCAGATTATTCGACCTGCCACCAGAAAAGATGTCTATAGCCTGTAGTGCTTTGAGTAACGATATTGTTGTCATTAGGATGCCACACATCCCACTCCCCATCCAAGAGAGGGACACGCCCTCCAGAAATGTCTCAATCTTGTCATTGGATTATGACAGCTCTGGTGTGGAAAGGTCTTTAGAAAACGCATGGACAGTATGACGATTTGGAAGCACGCCAACTATGAGGACCCCCATGGAGAAACATAAGGACGGTAAAACGTTTCTGGGTCGAGTAGCCAGGCAAGCATTCTACTAGGTCTCGCTCCCTCCCCGATTAGCAAGGTCAGGCATGCTTCCCCAAATATGCACGTTTGCAGACGGCAGCCTTTCTGTACTGTATAATTAGCCCGGCTAGGAGGGCGAGTAAGGCAACACCATGGGAGGATTCATACTGTTGTACTATGCTCATGTGTGTTCCAAGATATTGAAGTTGCGTCCAAAGAGATTTAAGAACACCAAACTGCTTGGAAAATGTGATTCACGAATATCGACTTTGAATGTCTTACATAATGACAACAATGAGTGGACTGATCCAATGCTAGTGCTAAAGAATTTTTCAATTGCTGGTGGTATGTCAGTTTAAAAAAATCGAGTCCATCAAAGCAACAGAGGGGAGACACAATGCCTTACAAGACACCTGTGGACTGGGGATCCCAGGCATTAGGAGTACGGGGGAATGGTCTGAAATGGTCCGTGGCAAGTGTTCAATATATCACAGCCAAGTGATAGTGTAAGGGGAGTTTTAGCCAAAAATCAATTTGGGAGTGTGAGCCATGTGAAGTAGAACAAAAAGACTATGCAGTGGCATTATCCCTGACTTTCCACCAGGCTCTTATCAGGCCATCAAAGTGCAGTCATTGTTTAAGGGTGTCCACCGCATCATAGTTACCCACTCTCCAAAGAATATTTGAGTGAAGGAGTGGATCCAAGGCAAGACTAAAGTCACCATCTCATATGTGGAAGTCATTGCGTGTGAAGTAATGGTGGGCCATGCTATCGAAAAATTGATCTTCTCGGGTTCTATGTGTGTCTCCTGGGTTAAAGCAATCTCAACACCATGTCTTTCAAACATCCAAGCACTTAATGTTGTCTTTTAGGGACCCACAAATATTCTAGGTAACCAGTTTAAACTTGTGTGACAACGTAGATTGATAAGAAATTGGAAAGTGCTAGTACCCCAATAAAACCCAAACCTGTAAAATTTCAAGATATGCTAATGAGTTAAGGTCGGCCTAAGCCTTGCATAATGAAGAAACCAACAAGCAGACAACAATCACAATAATCAGTGCTAAACAACCTCTCCCCAACCCCAGCCCACACTGATATCCCTGCTCATTAGTTAATGCACCCAACAAACAGTCGTGGCCGGTGCAGGTAAGGGCGGTGTGGTGGGGGCATGGGGGACGAACTCGACAGATGAAGGAATAGGGAGAATAAAATAAAAAAAAAAATAAGTCCACTTGTGAGCGCAAGGTAAGTGGTTTGATTATTTATTCTTTTTTATTTTCCCTATTCTGTTGTCTGTCGGCTTCCCTTCCTGTCCTGCCTGCACTAGCCACCACTGCCAACACATGAAGCTTACCCCAATTAGTACTAACCACAAAGGAAAAGCAGCCCCATGCCAGCTACCCCAGTCCCATATGAGAGAGGGAAATACCCAAACAACATGTAATTATACTAAAGCACATAAAAGCAATTCGAGCGGCACATTTAGTATGAGGTGTCGTCTACAGTAAATCCCAGTCAGGAGAATTTCAAGGGAGATAAACAAATAAATGATAGGATTGAAAACAGCAAGTTTCAAACAAAGGTGCCATGGCACCTGACAAACAGCATAAGAACAGGGCCAGTAAAGCCCGACCTCCCTACATAGGAAAAAAAGAGAAGATATATGAGAAAGCATTGTGAAAGGATAACAATGTTAGAGTCATTCCACATCATCATAGACATTTCTGGAGGTTGCGTCATGTTCACGGAGTGTTCTGGCATATATAACTGTCTTTTCTGCTACAACCTGAGATAGACTTGGACAGCTTTAACAGTCTGCCTGGGTGAGGTGAAAAACATAATGCGTGACTGTGAGAAATGGTATTCTGGTTGGCTGAGGTATATGCCCAGACCAGGCAGGAACCACCACTCTTGTCAGGGTAAGTTAAGTACTCACTAAAAGATAACCTGTGCTCACCCTCTGGTAGCTTGGCACAGAGCAGTCAGGTGTACCTAAGAGGCAATGTGTAAAGTAATTGTGAATGTCAAAGGAATACATGCAGAAAAGCGCTTAAAAGCAAGTAGCGCAAAAAGGTTACTTTAGGTCACGCAGCACCAGGGCAAAGTCGAAGTTAGGGCCGACCACGATGAAACTCCACCCGGCTATATGCCCCATGCAGGCCTCAGTAAACAAAGTACTTCTCCTGGTCACAAGTAACAAGATGTGTTAATCTTCTCTGTTAGATTTGGGGGTCTCTAGTTGGCAGAGGTAGGTACCTTTGTCCAAATAGGGGCTCTTGTGTCTAGTCAGGTTAAGGGGGTACACTCCTAAAATATCCCCTGCTCACCCCCTTGGTAGCTTGGCATGAGCAGACAGGCTTATCTCAGAGGCAGTGTGCAAAGCATTTGTGAACAGATACAGTAACCCAGTGACTATACTACAGATGGACACCACACAGGTTTTATATCAAAAATAAGTATTCTTTATATAGACTTACCACAAGACCACAAACAACAAAAATCCACAATACTGTACTTAAAACAATGGTAGAAATAGCTTAGTTCTCTTAAGATGGTAAATGCGACACTTTGAGTTCAATGTACCTTAGGATGCGTAAAGCTATACAACAAAAGTGTTACAGGGAAGGTGATGCGTCGGTTCCTTACAGCCAAGAACGGTGAGCGTTGGGTGCCTACTGATGCGTAGGGGATGCGTCGGTTCTTCTCTGCGAGGGGAGGTGATGCGTCAGTTTCTTACTGCGCTTCCGTGGAGATGCGACCCGCAACGCCGTTATGCGATGAAGATCCGGTGCAATGCGACAAAGATGGCATCTTCTTCTTGATACGACATGATGCGTGCACGCCCGACGGCCGTGCGGCGACTCAACGATTCTTCTGAGCCGCGACAGGCCCTGTGACATGCTTCCCAGTGATGCGGTGGCGTCTGATGAGACGTCGATCCTCTTCTCCAGTGATGCGCTTCGGCAATGGTGCGACAACTGCAGTGGCGACATGCTTTCCCAGTGATGAAACGACAGCGGATGTGACACGCTTTTCCGATGATGCGGCGGCGTCTGGTGCGATGTCGATCCTCTTCTCCGGCGAGGCACTTTCGCGTTGTGATGCGACAGCTGCAGTTCGGCGACACATTTCTTCTTCGTGTGTCACGCTGTAGAAAATAGAAACCTTCTCAGGGGTCTCACTGATACACCTGGTTCTCTTAAACCAACAAAAAAGAGATCGGCACAGCAGCTGTAATATAAAAGATATCTTTATTAACCTCAGATGAGTGAGACTACGTCACACAGTACCCTCAGGAACTGTAGGAGGCATTCTAAGGAGTACAGAAAACAGGGGCCTTATATATGCTTACGTTTACATAGTCAGCATAAAAACAAGGGGAGGTCCTGGCATGTACCCGCATGCAAAATGACTAATATGGGTATACAAGATTTGCTTGCTCAACAAAGTGGGAGGAGAGTTATTTCTCCTTACATCAGCAAAAATAGCCTGAGAGTTTTAACATAAGAGCAGGTTCATTCTACTAGCTAGGCCCCTCTGAGCATGTGCAAGGCTCTGGATGAGGGAAACAGCACATGGCGAGCACATGGCTACCTAAAATGGCTGTCAAGTACAAAATGGCTTTCAGCTCATACTATTGTTAACAGATCCCTGCAATCTTTAACAGATGTTCCTTTTAGCATGAGCTGAAGACATTCCTATGATCCAGTAGGAACACAGAAAATATTTGCACATTTATTTTAATACATTTATCAATATCTTAATTCATTGCAAGGTGGTCATTTTCCATTCTAAACATTTCATTAAGCGGGTATATATGAGGTATAAGCAGGAGTACAAAGGGAACAGAGTATTGGGTCATAATTAACATACAGATAGCAGGAGAGAGTAATGACTATTATCACAAACAGAATTATCATTTTTTTTCACCCTAAGCAAAAAAAGCAAATCCTAGAACCATCTAGAAAAACCATTTTCAAGGCTCCTATGCATTTCAGTGACCATCCATTTCAATTTCAGAATAGCCAACAGCACATATCTAATAAAAACATTTTCAATAGACCTTTCCAGTTTCTCTTTATGAGGGCTAGAATATCAATCATATTTGGGACCAGGAGGACCACACGGGGACATAGGAATTAGGATGAAGAGCTGCAAAGGGCTGCTCCTCCTCAAAAATGGGACGACTAAAGTGGTACATTTTTAACAAAAAAAGAAGTCCTTAGGGAAATTGAAGCCACTGTACAACCAGCCAGAGGGGAGTCTTCTCCCTGTGTCAGTTTGAGCCTCACAGGCAGGCTCTTGTTGTTCCCACGGTGGAGCTGCACAACTCGCAACTCAAAAATCACGGCCCAGTTTCAAGGGAAAAGTTTCTTCTTTCAGGATAGGGCAATCACCCCCCCAGAGCAAATGCCCTCAGACAGTGCACCAGTTTTCTTCACTTCAATCTAACAGTCACCAGAGACACAGCACCTGTACCCTAAACTCAAGTCCTTCCCTAACTCCTATATTGCTCTGCTGGCACACTGCTCATTTGTTGGGGCCACACATTGCATTCAGTGTGCCCAGGTATCTCTTGACCAACAAACAAAGGTGCAAACTGGCATTCACTCTTGGACCAGGATTCAGAGGCCTGATGCTAGGATCTCTGAAGCAACCCTTGTTTCAAAAGGGGTCACCTCGAGCAAAGCCTCCTCTGGACGGTCTGTGACTCTCAGCTGGGCATTAAAAACTTGATCCACAATTTCTCCTTTCTGATTTGTGACCCCGTCTTTCGCCCAAGACAGTGGCAGGGGTGCACAATTCATCCCAGGGCTTCTGCCTTCACTGAGGTCCTAGTTGCCAGCAACGCCTGTGCTGGTCATCTTCACTTTGGCTTCAAGCTGGACTGGTGCTGACTCCCCAAGCTGAATCTGATGTCCGGGCCCCTCTGGCAATGGTTGGAAGGCAGCAAATATCTATTGGTGGACAGAACAAAATTTCTTTAGACAAGGCACAGAAATGGTCTATCAACAGAGAGGATAGTCTCAGAATACTTCCTAGTCTTGGGACGCCTCATATATTAGCAAGGCATCCAAGAACCACTTTCATCTATGTGAGAGTTAAAAAAAACAACAGCCTGGACCTATTGGCAAGTATAAAAGGAACTCTTTGGTGAACTGACAAGAGTAATACGTCACCCAATCCCAAGAAGCCAAGGAAGTCTGTGTTCATTTACTAAATTTTGAGGAAAAGAGAAAAACAACACAGACATACCCTCAATCATTACATCTGTGTATTCCTAATCTGAAGACCCTCAAGAAAAAAGGAAATGTTCTACACTTTACTCATAGATTTTATATTACTTGTACAGGACTGCAGACACTTCTAAAATGACTTCTCTTAATAAAAGCACCTACATTGTACGCTTAGGACCATGCTCTCATGTTATAGGAGCAACAGGAAAATCTAAAACTGCTAATTTAACAGGGATTCTTATTACATAACGAACTAAAAACTTCAACACAATGGGTACATTTTCTCCAGCAGAACATGTTGTGACAAATAAACTCCTATAAAACAATAATTTCTTCAAAAATGTTTGCTACAGATCACATGGGGTCTTCCCTGCATTCTACTTTTCACAATCCAAACTATGCAACATCAGCTCTAATACGGACTGTCAGTTTATTTACACAGACCAGCTAATAAAAAACTAGCAATGCCCTTGCAAAACGATGTAGCATGAGAATAACATACAATAATGGTGTTATCACCTAAGAATTGTAGAACAAAAACTACCCACATCTAGTTCCCCTTAAAGATCAAATAAGGGAACAGCAATCTAGACTACTCATCCTTTCATAATTTCATCAAACAGGATGGGCAGTAACATAGCATATTTATTTATTTATTTATTCATGCTAACAATTTGTAAAACAGTATTACTGAATAGCCAATTAAATGTCTCATGGCTATTTCATAGACAGTTTAGACAGGCTCAAAAGAAATTGAGAAAAAGAGAGAGAAAACATACATTTGCCTACCCTTAATTTGTAGAGGAGCTAGCCTCCTTCCCCCATTTTGACAGTAGGAAACCTGAAACAGGTTTCACTTCTGTGGGCCTGGCCCGAGGACTGTTAGAGGACTCAGTCACCCCTAATGCAAGCATCTTGGAGACCTACTCCTTACTAGAAGTTTTGTGCTTCACAGGAAGACTATCTCCAGTGTCCACATCATGGATGCACCAATCAATGACACTGGGAATCAGGGAGAACAGATCAGAAAACTGTCCCAGGAAATGGCGGCAGTCATTCTGTTGTTCAGGGGTTAGGGTGGAGGAGAGGTTGACACCATCCACTGACCTATCTCGCTCTGTCGCCGACAAGAGGTCAGGAAGAGGCCCAGTCTCATTCCAGCATCTGTCGCTAAGAGCATGCCCACTTCGGACCTCTCCAAGTGGGGCTTCAGGCGGTTGACATGTAGGACCCGCAAGGGGTTCCTGGGAGACTGCAAGTTAACCAAGTAGGTAAAAGGGCTTTGCGCTCCACCACCTCAAATGGTCCGGTCGACTTATCCTGGAGCGTGCAGGGCTCCACTGGGGCCATGACTCTCACCTTCTGAACAGGCATAAGCTCTACCAGAGTGGCATTCTGGCCGTACCACCGCTTCATCTACTCCTGGCTGGCTTCCAGATTCGCCTCAGCGAGTTGCCTGAAAAGTGTAGTTTTGTTCCTGAAGGCCAGCATGTAGCTATATACATCCTGGGGAGGTTTCCTGGGAGATTGATCCCAGCCTTCCTTGACCAAACTTAGAGGTCCTCTCACTGGGTGACCATAGTGAAGGCTGAACCCTAGAGATTTCTGTGGCACCTCACGGTATGCAAACAGCAGGCATGGTAAGAGGACGTCCCACTTACTCCTCATAAAGAATACTTAATTTTTTATAGAAAACCTGTGTGGTGTCCATCTGTAGTGTTGTCACTGGGTTACTGTATGTGTTCACAAATGCTTGGCTGGGTCTCTCAACCAACCCATTTCCATGGGGGTGGTAAGGAGTGGTAAACTTATAGGTTACCCCACACTCCTGCCACAGGGACTTCATATACTTGGAAATGAAGTTTGTATCTCGGTCAGACACTACCTCTCTAGGGAATCCCACTCGGGAGAAAATTCCCATCAGTGCCTGTCCCACCACGGGGGCCGTCACTGTCCTCCCAGGTATGGCTTCCGGGTACCGGGTGGCATGGCCCACCAAGACCAGAATGAACCTGTTGCCCATAGCTGTCTTGGGGTCCAGTGGCCCCACAATGTCAATACCTACCCGTTCAAAGGGGATGCTGACCACAGGGAATGGCTGGAGAGGAGCCTTCTGCTTCCTCCCACTCTTTCCACTTGCCTGGCATTTCTGACATGTCCTGCAATGAGTGTATCAACTATTGCACATTTGGGGCCAATAAAAGTGGATGACAAGCCATTCAAAGGTCTTGTCCTGCCCCAAATGTCATGCCAACGGCACATCATGAGCCAGCCCCAGTAGGAAGGCTCTGAAGCGCTGGGGTACCACCAGCACACGGGCTGACCTAGGCTCAGCAACCTTAGGCTCAGTATACAGGAGATCCCTCTCCCAGTAGATCCAATGTGATCCAGTCTGATCACCTGCTGCCTGGTCTGCAGCCTGCTGCAGCAAACCCACAAGAGAAGGGAATTCCTTCTGCTCCTGGCAGAACTCTTACCTGGAGGGTCCTCCTTCCTGCTGCCAATGGGTCAGCTCAGGCAGGTCCCCCAGTTCAGCTACCTGTTCCCCTGTAGGCGCCAGGGCATCCCCCTCAGGGTCTGCCTCCTCCTGGACCGTGGGAACTTTGGGGGATGGTTTCCTGTGCCCCCTGCCTCTTCTCTTTAAGGCAGGCACCTGGGCCACCCTCTCAGGCTCCAGGTCCTCTTCAGTACCCTTACTGGCTGCCATGGACCGTGTGATCACACACGCCCAGTCAGGCAGACCCAACATCTCCAAATGAGCACTTTGCTTCACTTTCGCCCAAGGTGAACTCTCCAAATCATTCCTTAACAAACAATCAACAGGCATGGCGGGCCTCACCACTACCTGAAGATTACCAGAGACCCCCCACTCAAAGGGAATCTGAGCCACCTTGCAGTGGCTCTCTGTGTTGTCAGCAGCAACAAATGGGTAAAATGCATTGGGGAAAACCTGCTCTTGAGACACCAGGTGACACTTGACAGCTGTCACACTGGCTCCTGTGTCTCTAAGAGCCTCCACTCTATGGCCATTGATGGTCACCCACTGCCTATACTTTTTAGTGTTATCAGGCAGTTGGGCCCTGGGGACCACCTCACAGTCTCCTAAAGAGACAAGGGACATCTTTGCGTTACCCTGCCCACCTTGGACACCCAACTCCTCCCCCAGGGCTACACTCGCCATCTGCTGGGGTGGAGCAACAGTGGGTGCTGTCTTTCCAAACTGTGGGCACCAGGGATCATTTGACTTATGGCCCACTTCACCACACTTGTAGCACCTCAGGGGTCCCAAGGAACAGGGTTACCTGTCAGGGCCCCGTGCTTTTTCTTAGGGGGAGGCTGGGAACCTTTCCCTTGGTTCCCTTGGGAATCACTTTGGGGCCCTCTCTGGAACTCCCTCTGTTTACCCTTGTCCCCCCACTCTTCTGCTGGGGACCCTGCCCACTCTTGGCTGGGTCTCCCATGTGACACTTGTGGACCCAGGTGCTCACCCAGCGGTCCTCCTCCTCAGCAAGCTTCCTAGGGTTAGTCAGCCTGCTATCAATCAGGTGCTGGTGTAGCTCTGGAAAACAATTACTTGACAAGTGCTCCCATGCAATTAAATCAAAGAGCCCCTCAAAATCATTCACTTTGCTACCCTTCACCCAACCATCCAATGCTTTGCAAAAGAAAGTTGCATATTCTACCTGTTAGAAATGGGATCTCTGGTTGGCTAAGGCTTGCGCCAAAGCCAGGCACAGACCACAACTCGAGTCAGGGCAAGGGAGTTACATGCCAACAATAACACCTGCTCACCCCCTTGGTAGCTTGGCACGAGCAGTCAGACTTATTCCGGAGGCAATGTGTAAAGCGTTTGTGCAACACACACACACAGCAGCAACCCACTAGGCACATCACAAAAGGAACTCCACACAAGGTTATATAAAAATAGCCTTTGTATTATCATAAACACATTAGAATAGTAATCACACAATATACACTGTGCCAACTGGCACTGGGCAATATTTACAGGGGATTATATACACCTGACAGGGCCAATTGGACCACTGTCAGAACCATCACAAGTGAAAAATAGTAGATGTAGAACACAACCAGCAACTACTGGTGGAATTAGGAACTTAGCATCATATCCTGCAACATAAAACATAGGATGCACAAATCACCTGGCGCATGAATCACATTAGGCATAAAACTACATTAGGCCCAAACCTCATTAGCATAACACATTATGCAATAGGCATCACAATAGGCATCACAAGCATAAATAAATTATGCAATACCTGTAAGCATGAACCTATTATGCAATAACCACTAATCAGGAATTACGCTAAGGGTATAAACGTTTGCATTAGGAATAAATCAGGAGCACACACAGCATTATCCCATCAGGCCCCTCTAATTCACAACCCTCACAGCTGCTGAGAACAACCAGTAATGACTGGTAATAAGGCACCACACTTACCACAACACAATATTCCTAAGCACCATGAGTAGCAGAAACAAATGGCACACATCCCACAGGGTTACTGTCCCAAAGTCAGTGTTCCCCAAGCAGGGGCCCTGTCCTGGGCTCGCCCGCAACACCACCTCAATTTGAAATTGCCCCCATTAGCGCTAGCACCACTGTGCCAGGGGGGAGCCCCACACTGGGGCCCTGGACACCAAAGTTGCCCCCAACGTTGCAGGTATCTGGGAAAGAAGCAAGCACCCACAAGGTGCATGTTGGAGTCCCTCACGGGGACTTGGGGTTAAACGATGACCGAGTAGGTGCAGCTGCCTACTATCAGGTGGGGCAGCTGGAAGAAAACAAGATAAGGTCTGGCACTGAGGGTGGGCACCGGCAATGTGCCCCGACACCCCCCCAACCACTGGAAAGCCGAGTCCCACTCACCGGGCTCTCTGGACTCCTTGTGGCAATCTCCAGGTACCAGCAATGTGCCCCGATAGGCCCCTTCCTGCTGGGACCTCTCTGGAGCTCTGGCCGCACCAACGATGCGTGTGGGGCAGCCCCTACTCACCAGGCTGCTGCTTTTTTAAAAGTATAAATACGCGGGGTGGGCTCCCGCTAGCGAAAGAAGCAGGAATGCGGGGTGGGCACCCGCATTTTCAGAAATGTGGCGGAATCCCCAGGTCGCAGCCCAGTGCTGCAAATTAAAAATAGAAGCGCTCTTTAAGCACTAGGTCAAAGTCTCCAGTACTCTTTCCAATACAGGGAATGCGCTCCTAGGGATAAAAGTCCAAAGTCCCGGGGGGGCAAAGGCTGGGCCCAGGCAGGCCAGCACACAGGGCCCTCCAGCAGGGAGGCAGTCCCTCGTGGCGGTTCCTCCTGGAGCTCAGCAGCAGCAGCAGGCCCCCCTCAAGTCAGGAACAGCACAACAACTTTCATGGGGTCACAGCCCCTTCATTTATAGGACATTTTCCTTTGGTTGTAGAGTACAGGGCTTTGGGGAATCAGTTCCAACTGGTTCTGGAGCACTCTGTTTACCCGGCTCCTCTTCCTTATTGTTAGGTGGGGGGTCGTCATTAGACACACCACAGCGAGTGGTAGCATTAGAAACTGGCTCAGAGGTCTCAAGTCAGTAAATTTCCTCAAACGAATCACAAATGACTGGTGTTATGTGGAAACTTGAAGATTTCGAAAATCGCCAGCGCCACAATAATTTAAGACTTGTAGGTACTCCTGAAAATGTTGAGGGGGACGACATCAGAGGCTTTGTCTTGCGTTTGATGAAAGGGGGCTTTCCTGAGCATGGGCAGTGGGATTGGGATAAGGAAATCTAGCGTGTCCATCGTTTCCCTCGCATACTTAAAAAGAAACATGATTCCAATAACTCTAACGATAAACCAATAGCCATACTAATCTTTTTTGGCAACCTTGTACTGCGCCAGGCAGTGTTCGATATAGCCAGACCTGAATCTCGACGCTCGGTGGAGGGCCTTTCCTTTTTTGTAAGACCAGACTTCTGCCATATGACGGTAGCGAGAAGGTGGAGGCTTCGTCAATTAATCTCTCCTTTTCAAAAAATAGGAGCAGAGGCTTTTTTACTCAGTCCAGCAAGACTATCTATAAGGGCACCACAAGAATATTCACTTCGGAAATCCAAGCCCAAGATTACTTGAATGATATCTCGGGGACTAGGGTCTCTACGGGACCTAAGGGGTAGTGGAGGTTCAATCAAGGGACGATTAATGGACAACTTTGAGTCCTTTTTGACTAGATAGAAATTTCTTTTACCTTTTCTTGTTCTCGTGTTGGGCTTCATTGTGGGATGGAATAGGTTCTATTTAAACTAAAATTTCCGAGTTGTTCAGCACTGTTGTGAGGGTTCGTTGGAAGGAGGGGAGGGGTTTCTTCCTATTTTTTTGGGTCCCTCTTTTTTGGTGGGGCCAACTGGACGGCCGGTGGGGGAAGCAACTTCATGCAGGAGGCATCACGAGGGTCCTTGGACCTTTTTTGCCTTGGGTTAGAAGGCAGGGGGTACACAGGGGGGGAGGGGTCGGCATGGTGATTTTGTTTGTTGTGTTGAAGATGTCAGAATTTGTAGTTTTTATGTTGGCTGTGGTGATAAAGAGGAAGTAGAGCACAAATGATAAGTTATAGATCAAAAATGGTGTCAAATAAATTAAGGATTGCTTCAATTAATATCTGTAGATTGAATAAGCCTTTGAATAAACATAGGATTAATGTAGACGTACAATATCTGAAAGCAGACATAATTTGTCTCCAAGAGACCCACATCAAGGCTAGTAGAATTAAGATTAATGAATTAGAAGGTTATCATTTAGTTTCTGCTACTACACAAGGGACCCGCACCAGAGGGGTAGCAGTCATGGCAAAAAATAATCTAGGTCTAAGGTTTTCACGTTCTAAATCCGATCCATATCGCAGATGGGTTATTACCCAATGTTTTATCGAGGGCTATACTTTTACTTTATGCTCTATATATGGTTCGATACTAGACGATCCTACTTTATTTGATTGGTTAAGCATTGAATTAGTGGGTTGGCCTTTCCCGTTATCATCTGCGGTAATGCCAATATAAATTTATGTAATCGTACTGGAGTAATTGGTGGAAGCTCTTATACTGGACGCAAACCTAAAGTTTTTAAAGCACTCTCTAATCTATGTAAGATCCATGGCCTTTCATTTATATGGCCCAAGCTTAATATTCAGGATGTGGGATATACTTTTTTTTCTGCCCCACATCAGACTCATGCTAGGCTCGATTACTTTTTTGTATCTCAAGAAATATTAATAAAATCTAATATACAGAAATATCCACGGGTGATGTCTGATCACAACCCACTAGTTTTAGAGATGACGGTACAGACAAGGAAACTTTGTATCTCTCGCTGGACGTTTAATAGAGCATTAGTATAAAGATGAGTATGTGCAACATATGAATGAGTGGATTCCTCGATTCTTAGAAGAAAATAGAGGAAGTGCGCCGGTCGAGATAATTTGGGACACACTTAAAGCTGGGATTAGAGGGGAAAAAACTGGATATGGGTGGGCGGTACAATCAAAAGAGAAAAAGCTTTTACGGGAGCAATATCAGAAACTGAGTATAGCCGAAACGCAATTGATTCAAGCCATCACTAATAATCAAGGAGTAGAACAGGCACAAAATAGAGTTGCTACCACCAAATCTGTTATCACAGAAACATCAGCAATTAAAGCAGCGGGGAAATATGCTGCTTGGCGCTCACGTTTGTATGAATGCGGGGAAAAGGTGGGTCACGTACTAGCGATGCAAGACAACGTACAACCCAGGGAAACATCTTATTAATAGAAAATCCAGGGACGGGTCCGGCCACCGAACCTAGCGAAATTCGGGCTGCCTTTCATGGTTATTATCAGAAGCTTTACCGTGAGGATAGTAGTAATGATGAGGAAGTAATGTTAATTTTTTTGGATGGAACTGCAGTGGAGAAACTAACCCAAGAAGACCAAATAGCCTTAGAATCTCCTATAACAACCGAGGAAATTCAGGGTGCTATTAGTTCATTGGCTAGTGGTAAGGCAGCTGGACCAGATGCTATACCTGGAGAGTGTTATATAATCTTTGCTCCATCATTATTGGGAATAATGAAGCATGTGTTCTTGAATGCCCACAATGGTTTGGGGGTTCCAAACTCTTGGGAAACTGCCAATATAGTTGTATTCCCCAAAAAAGGAAAACCACCCAATGAAATGGGGTCATATCGGCCTATTACTTTAATAAATAGTGACATCAAAATATATGCCAAGATATTGGCTGTTCGCCTGGCAGCCCTTATTAAGAGATTAGTCTCACCATCACAACATGGGTTTGTACCCGGACGCAGTACAATAGATCACATCCAGCGGGTTATCATTCTTTTTGATGCTGCAGGCATTACAGGGGACCCTATTGGACTTATTCTGCTTGATGCAGAGAAGGCGTTCGATATGGTCTCCTGGCTTTTTTTATGGGCAACTTTAAAGGATAGAGAAATAGGGGAGAAATGCATCACGGCTTTAAAATCAATGTATCGGAGCCCGACGGCCCGTATTTCTATCATGGGGGAGATGTCGGACCCAATTCTTATCAGCAGGGAGACCGGGCAGGGGTGTCCCTGCTCACCTTTATTGTTTGCGCTTTACATAGACCCGCTGGTCAGAAAGATAGAAGCTAATAATTTGATTGTTGGAGTCCAGAATATCAGGGGGAACAGTAAAATTTTGGCTTACGCTGATGATCTTGCCATAATCGCTTCAAATCCTGTGACTGCCCTAAGGGAGATTGAGAAAGAAGCCATTCTCTTTTGGAAACATTCTGGCTACCGAGTGAATCAGAATAAAACTCAGATTTTGACCGGTAATGGTCTTCAGTTAAATGATATACGTGTGGTCCAAAAGGCGGTTTATTTAAGGGTAGAAATCACAGCAGATGTATCCAAAATCATAGATAATAATCTAAACCCCTTAAATATTAAATTTAAAACTGAATTTATTCGTCTAGAGAATTTAAAGCTCACGATGGTGGGGAGATGTAATATTATTAAGATTTTTTTTTGCCAAAGATCTTATACTTTTTAAGGGCCATACCCATGTTTATCAATAATACCTGGTTTATTTAGAGGAATCAAATCTTTTCTAGATTTATTTGGGCAAACTGCCGCCCTTGTAGGGCATTTAGATTACTAAATCTGCCTAGGGATAGAGGAGGGTACCCGATCTCCAATTATATCACTGGGCAGCGATGTTACAGAATATGAAGATATTGCTTAATGAAAAAAATGTCATAATAAGGGATGGCTCCTCTGTCTCTATTTTTTAACTGATTTTGGGAACTGAAGCTAAGGGGTGCCTCTTACGACACATTGATTTTAATTATTATAAACGGGTGAAGTTTAAAACCTTAATTTGTGCATTCAAGGTCTGGACTTCGGTTTGTAAGAAACTCGGGCTTGGACGCTTTAATGCCTATACCCCTTTATACAGGAATAACCTTTTCCCCATATTTGTAATGATGGGTATATGAGGCAATGGTAGGATAAAGGAATACGATTAATTGGAGATCTTATAATTGGACCTGATCTGTTATTGTTTGATGCCATAAGGGTTGAGTTTGGGTTAGATAATCGTCAACTTTTTAAATACCTCCAATTAAGAGACTTTTTAAGTAAAAAACTTGGGGGAACTTCTGATTTTTCCAGGGTACAGGTAATGGAGGAATTATTTAAAGATTCAATTACTTTGAGGGGTTGTATAAAATATTGATTGATTTAACACCTGATAATTTGACTAAACATATAGATCGGTGGCAAAATCTGTTAGAGATTGATCCTGGAGATATAGAAGATTCACAGCATATGGCTCAGACATCTTTTATGGCAACTAATTTACAACTCCAATGTTTTAAAACGTGGTTTAATTTGTATATAACACCTGCCAAGATTGCCAAATGGGGTAGAGTAGCAGGCTCCACTTGCCCACGCTGCCAATATCCAGCAGCAGACATTTTCCATATGTTTGCGACATGCCCTATACTGGTTCCCTTGAAATGCAGTGTTAGAGGTTTTTTAGCGAGCATGCTAGGCATGGAAATTGATCTTAGTCCTCAATTGATTGTACTAGGGATAGGAGACTTTCTCCCTTTAAATCTAAATCACTCTTTCTTATTTATTGCCTCTACAGTCTTTAGGTTGTGTTTAGCCACTCATTGGCTTGATCCTACTCCCCCAACTGGCCAACAGTGGTTAGAAAGGCTTCTATCAATATATAGATTCGAAAAAGCTGTTTACGCCAGAAAAGGACGCAAATTGAAAGCTAAAGGTTTAGCCATTTGGGCCCCCTTAAAGAATTAGATTTTTTTGAATGAATAACAATGAACTTTTGGCTTGTTTTTTTTATTCTGCTCTTTATTTCTTATTCTTATATCTTCCGTATAAACTAATGTAAATATCTGACATTTAGATTATATGCATCTAGCTGTGGGTCGGGGGTGGCAAGGGCGGGGGAGGCCGTAAGATATAACTGGAATTCTTTTTCTGTTTAATTGGATTTGGATATAATTGTGATAATATCAATAAGGATTTTTTTTTTTAAAAGACACACCACAGGGGGGCGGAGCCAGCATTCACTAGGGCAGGCACCATCCTATTCAGGGATCAGGGACTTCCCCTCCTACTACTCAAAATGTAGATGTCCCATTCAGCTTAGCACTGACTCACCCTGCCCCTCCTGGAGCCACCCACACCTCACCAGCCCCTGTCACTCAAAAGCCAGACATGCAATTCACATCTGGCAGGCAGACCCATAGCACACAGAAATGCTAACTTCTAAAAGTGGCATTTCTAACATAACCATAATAAATCTGCGCACATCATTGCATAGCATTTATTAATACCATTTCCTACATACCAGACTTGAACATGCCGGTGCCTCTCATATCAGGATTTACCATTGACCCACGTTCATCAGGGAATCCCCCATGCATTCCTATGGGAGGGCAGGCCAACCGTACAAATGTAACACAGAGAGCGCACGCACTTTACACTGGACCACAGTGCTAAAGTGCCCAGAGACCTAAAACCACCAATACCATGTCAGGGAAAAGGCAAAACGTTTAGGGATGAACCTGCCAAAAAAGGGCCAAGTCCAACACTACCCATGTGCTTGACTCCATCTTCTTGCAATTTCTAAACCTCTGCCTATACAATTCAGGAGTCAACCCATACCTGGACATGAATGCATCTTTCATGGGGCCATAAGAATTATGGACTTCAGAAGGCAAGACTAATAGTGCATCCCACCTCTCACTAAGGAACCACCCCCACAACCCCGCTCCCCAATCCTTCTCGGGGACCCGGTGGGAAGACATGGCTACCTCAAAAGCCTTGAACCACTGCCTAATATCATCATTCTTATAAAACTCTTTCACCACATCTTTAGGAATATACACTCTAGCTTCCACAGGCATTGACGGTGTGCTGCCACCAGAGGGAGTAATTTCTAAGCTCCTTGCTTTCAATTCCAACTTCCTCAAACATTTTTCATGATCCAGTTGCAGTCTCTTTTCCTCTAGGGCCAATTTCCTATTCTCTAACTCCAGTTGCCCACCCAACTTGAGCTTGGCCAGCTCCATTTCATGCATCCTACATTCCTTCCGGTCCTCTAACTCTTTTGGGGACAGGCCTTTGGCAGAAACACTGCTACCTATTGGGGAGGTTGCGCTCCTCCCCCCAGGACCAAATGGCCCCTCCAGCTGGTCATCTGCATTCTCAGCCCCCTCCTCATTCTCAGGGGTAATCCTTGCTTTGACCCAAGCCCTCAGTGCCTTTTGGAACTCATCCTTCTTGGAGAGACCGGTCATTGCAACTTTAAATTTCCTGCCGAAGTGCTTTAGCTGTTTTACAGTGTAGCATTCCAGTTTCTCCTCTTCCCACTCATAATCAACAGATGCTATGCATGCTGCTTTCTCCAGTTTAGTTAAACTTGGCAGTTCTTTGCAAAAATAGAAAATCCCAAGAGTCACAACTGGAAGTCCAGAATCCTCACCGCTGACCACCAATGTTAGATTTGGGGGTCTCTAGTTGGCAGAGGTAGGTACCTTTGTCCAAATAGGGGCCCTTGCGTCTAGTCAGGGTAAGGGGGTACACTCCTAAAATAAACCCGGCTCACCCCTTTGGTAGCTAGGCACGAGCATACAGGCTTATCTCAGAGGCAGTGTGTAAAGTAGGGCTGGGTGGAATTTGCGAAGTTGCCGTTCGCACAATTCTGCAAAACGGCAAAAAATCTCAGCGAACACGCTGAATTTCGCATGCTCGCGGAGATTTCGGGGGCGGGGCTTCTTTGCTTTATTTATATCTGTAAGTGCTTCCTGCTGAGGTTTAATTTTTGTGACAGGACATCGTGCCAGAATGAATCCTGCCCTGCATATTTATCCAAGAAGATGCCACCGTTTTGTGCAATACCTCTGCTTAACTGGAGTACTTTCTACTGGCTAATCAGTAAGTGCTACCTCGTTGGGTAAATGTATAGTGCTTTTCCTACACTACAGCTGAATAAAGGGCCAGAAGAGTTGTCTCCCGTGACCATGTGTGTGCTACCTCGTTGGGTAAATGTATAGTGCTTTTCATACACTACAGCTGCGTAAAGGGCCAGAAGAGTTGTCTCTCGTGACCATGTGTGTCTGTAACTTTGCCACCACGCCGAAAGGCGCTGGGGTCCCTTGAGTGAGCTGTCCAGCATAGTGGGAAAAGGGCGGGAAGTTGTTGTGTGGCCAACGGGCGGGGCTTCTAGGCCAGTTCACATGCCTCTTGTTTATAAAGGGTCAGAGCAGGGTCTCTGAGGCAGACAAGGAGTAGGAACCGCCTTGTCACAGGAACTACACGCTCAAGTAAATCGAGGATGCAAAGACCACCGTCAATGATTACAGCTAACATTTCAGGGTGGAAATGGGTAGAAGGCACATCTGCTTAACCACGCTCACGAATTCTACATGAGGACTGCGCTCGAGAAAATGGAGGATGCAAAACCACCATCAAGGATTACAGCTAACCTTTCAGGGTGGAAATAGAGAGAACAGACATCTGCTTAGCCACCACCATGCTAACATTTTTTTTTGCAGATTAATGCGTTCCAGAATTTGAGCTTCAACTCAGGCCCCTGCTTTATTTATATCTGTAAGTGCTTCCTGCTGAGGTTTAAGTTTTGTGATAGGAGCATCGTGCCAGAATGAATCCTGCCCTGCATATTTATCCAGGAAGATGCCACAGTTTTGTGCAATACCTCTACCCTCATGCCCCGAATTCCGTTCCGCCGCGGATCGGGGAAGTTTTGACATTTTCACTTTCCGAGCGGAACGCGCAAATGCTGAAATTTCGCAAGTTCCTCAAGTGGAACGGATTTTGCCGCCCACCCTTAGTGTAAAGCATTTGTGAACACATACAGTAACCCAGTGAGAACACTACAGATGGACACCACACAGGTTTTATATAAAAAATAAGTATTCTTTATATAGACTTATCACAAGACCACAAATGACAAAAATCCACAATACTATACTTAAAAAAATGGTAGAAATAGCTTAGTTCTTTTAAGATGGTAAATGCGACACTTTGAGTTCAATGTACCTTAAGATGCGTAAAGCTATACAACGAAAGTGTTACAGGGAAGGTGATGCATCGGTTCCTTACACGCAAGAACGGTGATGCATCGGGTCCCCACTGATGCGTAGGGGATGCATTCGGTTCTTGTTTGCGAGGGGAGGTGATGCGTCAGTTTCTTACTGTGCTTCTGTGGCGATGCGACACGCAAAGCCGTGATGCGATGAGGATCCGGTGCAATGCGACAAAGATGGCGTCTTCTTCTTGATGCAACATGATGCGTGCAAACCCGACGGCCGTGCGGCGACTCAACAATTTTTCTGAGTTGTGACAGGCCCTGCGAGACGCTTCCCGGTGATGCGGTGGCATCTGATGTGACGTCGATCCTCTTCTCCAGCGATGCGAGGCGCTTCGGCAGCGATGCGACAACTGCAGCAGTGACACGCTTTCCCAGCAATGCGATGACAGTGGTTGTGGCAACGACAAGCTTCTCCGATGATGCGGCGGCATCTGGTGCGACGTCGATCCTCTTCTCCGGTGATGCGAGGCGCTTTCGCTTTGTGAATCGACAGCGGCAGTTGGCGCGACATGCTTCTTCTTCGTGCATCGCGCCTCCAGCTCCTTGCGACACGCAATCTCTCCCGAAAGCCCAATACAGCAGCAGGCACTTCCAAATGCTCTTGGGGAGCTGGTTGGTTAAGTCTGGTCTCCCTGAGACTTCAGCAGGAGGCAAGCTCTGTCTCAAGCCCTTAGAGATCCTTCACAAGTTGATGAGAGTACACACAAAGTTCCTCTCTCCTTTCTTTGGCAGTCAGGCAACCACTGCAGGCCAATTCCCCAAGCAGCACTTCAGCTTAGGGATAGTCTCTACTCAGTCTCTCTGGTTCCTTTCCTCAGCAGAGGTTTCTTCTTGTTTACCAAAACTGATCTAAAGTTCTGGAGATTGGGTCCCCTCTTTCATACTAATCTTCCCTTTGCTCTCTGAAGGCAGAGAGGCCTTTGCCTAGTCCAAACCAGTTCTGGTCAGTCCTGGAGCACTTTGTTGACAAGACTCCTTTCCCAGTGTAGGCCAGGGACATCAGACGCACCACAGGAGGTGGAGCCAGCATTGTGGATGGCAGGCACAGCCCTATTCAGCTCCCAGGTGCAACTCCTCCCACCCATCTACATGCAGAACTCTCTATTCAGCCCTGTGCTGACTTACCCTGTCTCCTGGAATCGACCAGCCCCGGTCACTCAAACTCCAGACAAGGAATACACAACCTAGCAGAGGCAGGCTTGGATGGTTAGGCAAGAAAATACCTACTTTCTAAAAGTGGTATTTTCAAACACAATGTTAAAACCAACTTCAGTAAAAGATGTATTTTATCATTCTGAGTTCAGGCATACTAAACACAAATTTCTACCTAGTTCCCTGAGTCAGTTAGGTTTATCAGATGTAATAATCAAACTGCCCATTCTGGCCTAGGGGGAACAGGTAGTCTTGCAATAGTGAAAAATGAAAATGGTTGTAATTCACTATTAGGACATGCCACACACACCAGGGCAAGTCCTACCTTATACTTAACTTGCACCCTGCCCTTGGGCCTATCATAGGGGTGTCTGATATGATATGAAGAAAAGGGAAGGTTTAGGGACTAGCAAGTGTGTGCACTTGCCCAGTCAGCATGGCAGTACCAGACTGCACACAGGCTCTGCAATGGCAGACCTGAGACACACTTTTACAGGCTGCGTCTGTGGGTCGCACAACCAGTGCTGCAAGCCCACCAGCAGCATTTGATTTACAAGCCCTGGGCACACTCAGTGCACTGTACTACGGTCTGACAAGCAAACCAAACCAGCCAATCATGGAGTCACTAATCCATACATCAATTTACCATAGGGAGCACTTGCACTGTGGCATTGGATAGCAGTGGCACAGTGCCCAAAGCATCTAACACCAGCAAACACCACATTAGGCAACAGCAAAAAAATGGAAGGGAGCCCACGCCAAGGTGCCAGGTCTAACATTCTCCATGCAGTGAAGGTGATGCTTCGGTTCGGAAGATGGGTGCCGGAGTTGAGAGGGAATGAGCGATTCGTTGGTTCTGATTCTTGCAGTTGAATAGATGTGTTGAAGTTGAGCCTCGCGGTCAGGATCTTGGCGCGGTGTTGCCTCGTTGTTGAACCTCGCAGCCAGGTCTCGCGTCGTCCTTGAGCCACGCATAGCTGTCTCTGGATCAGCACTGCAACAATTCTGATCGGCGCAGTAGTAACAATAAATTGATTTTTTAGTAAAACAGCTGCGAACCCACTTCTGAGGCCAATAACTGAGGTGGGCACCTCAGGCAAGGATAGAACTCACAGATGGCAGAGTCATGCAGCACCAGCAGAATTGCAAGAAGTATTTTGTGTCCCCGAGTCTTCATAAAACAAGTAATTGGAAATAACTTGGAGTGAGTGTCGAGTCCAGCTGTCCTTCAGAGTCATGGAGCAGCAGGCAGCAGGGCAACACAAGAGAAATGAATGAATGCCTTCCAAGCCTGCAGTCTAAAGAAAAGCCTTTTAGGCAGCACAGCTGTCCTTCTGACAGAGGTTGAGTTCAAGATCCAGAAGTGTCTGATTTTAGGGTGTCAGACCCCCAATACTTAAATCCAATAGTGCCTTTGATGTGGGGTTGACTTCAAAGCAGCTCTCTGAAGTGGACAAGTATCCCTTTCAACCCAATCCTGTCTTTCAGGCTATCTGTTGGGGTAATCAGTCCCTTGTGTATGGACAGGTCACTGCCTATTCAAGTGAAGTGTTTGTCACTCTCTTTCATCCTCCCCAGGCAAGGTCATCAGAATGCAGATGTATACAGATGGGTGCTTAGACACGCCTATCCTTCCTGTGTTGTGGCTGTCCAGAGGACATGCACAAAGTCTAGCTATCATCCACCCCAGATGTGTATTGGAGACAGGTGGTCAAACACACAGTGCAGTAAGTGCAGAGAAGTGTCCACTTTCTAAAAGTGGCATTTCTAAAATAGAAATGGTAAATCCAACTTCACTGGTACGGAGAATTTATCATTACCATTCTAAAGATATGAAACATGAAAAAACAACTCCTTTCTGATTAGGAATTAGAGCTTAAAGGTGTATTAAGGAATTTCCAATGCTAGCCTATGAAAGGAGTAGGCATCACAAGAGTGAAACATCAAATAGGCTGTTTGTCACTACCAGGACAGGTAAAACATAAAGGTACATGTTCTACCTTGTACTTACATAACACCATGGCCTTAGGGTTACTTAGGACCTACCTTAGGGGTGATTTATATGTCATAAAAGGGGAGTGTGAGGTTTGAAAAGCAGTTTTAAATGCCAAGTGGAAGTGGCAGTAAACTGCAGTCACAGGCACTGCAGTGGCCTGAGACAGGTTTGAAAGGCTTCTTATGTGGGTCATACAATTAGTGCTGCAGGCCTACTAGTAGCATTTGAAGTACAGGCTCTTGGAATATGTTATACCACTTTACAAGGGACTTACCAGTACATCAAATATGCCAATCTGGTATACACCAATGTCATCCTGTTTAGGGGAGGAACACATGCACTTTAGCACTGGTTAGCAGTGATAAAGTGCTCAAAATCCTAAGGCCTACAAAACGTGGAGGCAAAAGACAAAAAGTCTGGGGAAAGACCTCCCTAAGGATGACAAGCCTAACAGTCCCCCAGCTGCAAATCTCAATTTTGCAGGTAAAAGCATTGCACAAGATATCTCACTGCCCCTGAGTAGGTTTGTTCCTACTTCTATGAATGAACTTTCACCCTTCTGCAGAAAAGCCCTGCTATATATGAATGTCCCTGCCCTGATAAGAGGCGGTCCTTTCCCTTGGTAAGATGGAGTACTGGTCATTTAAAAAGTGGGTTATGATTGGGCGAGCAGGAGCAACAGGTGAAGGATGGAGGCCTAACAATCTATGAGTCATTTACACAATGAAGCATGAGGAGATATTGTCCTTGTCCAGGGTCTACATCAGGAGCTGTTCAGCACACTTCTCCATCTTGCCAGTGCTGTTGAATTCTGCTAGACCGAGGATATGAAGATTTTTGCCCCTTGAGCAGGATTCTAAATCCTGATTTTCAGCAATAGCCTTTGACATATTCAAGGGTAATATGTTGACGTTGGCCTTAGGCTCAACAGCATAATCCTCAATTGAAGAGACACTGTCCTCCACCAATGCAGGCTTTCATGTGATCAAGTCAAGTTGCTAGGGAGTCCAGCTACTCATTGTTCTGCTGGAGACTGGCACATATCTGAAGCAAAAAGTCTTGGATCCCCACCTCATCATTCATAATGGGGGGGACCCAGTCTCCGGGTAAACCTGGTTTTAAACCTGGCCAGTCTCTGCCCTAGACTACCTACAGTAGTCAAAGGTCAGCCTTGGTTGCTTAAGGTTGGTATTGCATATGCCAGCAGGTACGGGTCTGGCAGAGCCAGAGGCACAGTGAGAGAAGAAGCGGAGGGCAGGTCACCCCATTGGAGCGCGACAAGAGCAGGAAACTCAGTCTGTCATCAGAATACGTACAAAACCCACAACAGAAAATGCTGTCAGTTGTTAATGCCCCTCTCCTGAGTTGCCTTGTAGAGTACATTAGGCCTTGAGAGACGGAAATCTGAATGTGCGCTGGAGCGGGAGGGTAAATGATCCCGCTAAGGGGTAGATACGCCATCATTCCCAGAGGAGACCAAAAGGCTAATAATCCCAGGATGGCAGCCTGACCTCACCCCATGGCTATCAAGTACCACAAAGAAGGGGAGGAAGAAAGCATACACTGAGCCAGCCAATCAACAATAAATATTATATAAGGGCCATTATGTATCACCTGGATTTGTGAGTCGACCCACTCCTTGGGAACAGGACGCAAAAAGATGGATCAGGGTCCCCAATAGAGTTACGACATCTCCCCACGAGTTGATCCAAGTGAACAACAGAGCAGGGCAGCTCAGGACCCAAAGCTGAGGAGAGGCAGTGCACTTTACCCAAGGAGGAGGAGAAGGTGATGAGGACACCAATGTGCATTGTCAGCAGACCGGGCCTAACCAGCAAGACCAACAGTGAGTTTCATGCACAACTTTAGAGGAACAGCTACAAACAGGTGGTGCAGCAGCAGGAAGCAGTCAGCAACACAATCTCCATGAATTTGCCATCGGATGCTTGCCTTGTAGAGTACATTCGGCCGGGAGAGACAGAAAGCTGAATGTGCACTGGAGCGGGAGGGTAAATGATCCCGCTAAGGGGTAGATACGGCATAATTCCCAGAGGAGTCCAAAAGGCTAATAATCCCAGGATGGCAGCCTGACCTCACCCCATGGCTATCAAGTACCACAGAGAGGGGGAGGAAGAAAGCATACACTGAGCCAGCCAAGAAACAATAAATATTATATAAGGGCCATTATGCCTTACCTGGATTTGCGAGTTGACCCACTCCTTGGGAAATGGTCATAAAAAGATGGATCAGGGCCCCCAATAGAGTTACAACATGTCCCCACAATTTGAACCAAGTGAACAACAGAGCAGCTCAGGACCCACAGCTGAGGAGAGGCAGTGCACTTTACCCAAGGAGGAGGAGAAGGTGATGAGGACACCAATGGGCATTGTCAGCAGACCGGGCCTAACCAGCAAGACCAACAGTGAGTTTCATGTACAACTTTAGAGGAACAGCTCCAAACAGGTGGTGCCGCAGCATGAAGCAGTCAGCAACACAATCTCCATGAATTTGCCACTGGATGCTGGCTAAGGATGTTGAAGGATTTTTGATGGGCCAGGTGGTGAAGCTCCTGAACTAAACAGCCATATTTTCTGATGGCTTACCACACCCTCCCTGAATGTGATTTGTGCGCCTAAGGTGTTTTTACATATAACTAGGGGTTTCCACACTCTTGCTGATATTGCATCAAGTGTGACTTTGCTCCTTGATGTGTTTTTATGCCGAAATGTACTGCTTATTTTACTTCAAGTTAGATAGGGAGACTTTGTTGCTGATTTCCTCCACCCTCCACAAGCCGCCAACAGGGAACTACATCCCCCAGAGTGACCATCACCGGGAGGTGCCAATGCGTTTGTTTTTACGCAAGGAGGCCCTTAAGTGTGGGCTTGGGCGCCTGCAGCAGGGGAAGCACGCGGGCGTGCCTGGGCCAAGCCCGGGCTAAGGCCAGGCCAAGGATGGGCCCATCTGTGCCAGTCAGAGCCCAGACGAGACTGGGCCAACCTCCTTGGTTCTGATAGCAGACTCGCCTGGGCTATCAACTACAATGGACCGTTCACCCAAGGTCAGTGTTATTTCTAGTTGATGAGTGTTTGCCACCCTTAGAAGACATAGAGTATCTTTTTATCTGTGACCAGCACCCCTCCTACCAGCTATAGTTACAACTCAACCAAACAAAGAAATTACTCTTTGGGCAACTTCCTAACACAACCCATTTTGGAGCTGCAAGAGCCCAACTCTTTTTTATTCTTTAACAAACTCTGACTCATTACTACTAGCAGCTATGGGTAAAATAGGAACTACGGCCGCCCTCCAACCAGTACCTCCTTTACAACCAACTTCAAAAGACAAAATGCAACAAAGGGCAATTGGAGTTGTTGCTACGGAAATCAAGAGGACGGAAAGGCTCCTTTCACTAACCACAGCCATAGCTCCATGCACTATCACCCAGGATTCTGGTAGTCCCTCTTCGCCTTTTCCGTCAATGCTGGACATATCACCAGAACTTCCAAGGACACGTGCAAAGGTTTGCGCAGTATACAACACTGAGACGCCCTCGGAGAGTGCAGGCAAAAAATAAAGGGAAACACAAAACTGCCACTACCTTGGGTCAAAAGCTGAAAAAGCAAACAGCAAACCTCCAAACACAATTCAGGTACATTGTAAAGGATTAACTTAATATTTTAACGGACCGGGTGGATACATTGACACTTTTGGTTGATCATTGGGTGGGTAAGGCAGAGTCAATGCTTAAGGATGTGGAGACAACTAAATCTCTAGTCCTACAAATAGCACCCCACTCCACCAAGCAAGTCTCTCCAGCCTCTAATACCCAGATTAGTCCCAGTAGGCCTAACTTAATCAATCAGGAGGCGGCAGATCCCTGCCTGAGAATTCCACCGCAACAGAGATGTGAGCCAAGAAACTATCTCCAGGGGACCCCCCAAGGTAACTTTATAGAGTGTACTTCCAGGCCCCCTCTGGTTAGACCAGAACCACCAGCTCCCCGGCAGCAAGGCTCAACCCTTGGGGGCAGGAAAAGCTTAGCACCCTCTGAAGAACCCCCGAACTAGGGACTGCCATTCCATGTTTTAATATCCTTCCGGCCTAAACCCCATATGTTGTTGTGCTATCAGGAGTACCAGAATTAAACAAGGGGTGTAGGGAGTCTCATTTTGAATACAAAAACAAATGTATTTTTTGGCTGGCCAAACATAGGCAATTCTCCTACAAAGACGCAAACAAAATCATTCTTACACAGAGGGTAAGTTTGGGTGTTGGAGACCAAAAGATGTCCCTGGTGATTGTATAGTGATACATTTTAGAGATCCACGGACTGTGCGAATCCTCTTAAATTGTGGCTACCAGAGAGAGAATGTAGGTATAGTTTCCCTCCCACTGGGATCGCTTTCCTCCCAGGGACAAACCCACATAACATGAGAAGATGAGGTACTGACAGGGGGATGAGGTATCAGAATAGGCCACCTCTCAGACAGAACCAGGACCCCTCCTAGACCACTCTTTTATAACATCCCTCTAGACTCAATTAATTGACTAACACACGCTGGGCCTCTGTATCTAAGTCCCAGCTGCTAAATAGAGTATAAAGTGGAACCGTCACACCAGGACATCTTTGTACATAGGAAGCAGGAAGAAGATTTAGAGAAGGGGCTCGGGGGAAGAGTGAGCGACGTAACCAGAAAACATTTGGAGTTGACCCCCATGGGCCACCTATCACCCCATCAATTCCAACAGAAGTCACAGCCAAATAATCCCATTTTACTTTCTATTGCAAAGCATCTTCCAGGCGTAGCTAGCATTCTCAACCTGGGTAATGACAAAAGACCGATGGGGCGGGCGGGGATCAATAACCCACAACAGGCTCATCTAAGGGCCAGCTCCTCCTCCCTACCAACACAGCCAATTAAATGGCCTCAGCAGGACTGCTGTTATTATCCTGCCACATAGCAGGACTCGCCTCCAATCTGGATATTACAGACTGGGGGTTAGTCATAGACCAACATGAGTTATGCATGTTTCAGGAAACTTGGGCAAGGGCGGCAACACATAGAGTGGGCTACACATCATATAGTATTCCAGCCAACCAGGGGGGTAGGGGAAAGCCTTTTGGGGGTTTAAGTGTTTGGGTTGGCGTCCACCTCGGTTGCGAGGTTAAACAGATAGAGACGCCATCACGTGACATTATTTGCACCTTCTTATCCTTTACGACAAATGTCAGAATTGCTCTGATTAATGTCTATTCACGCCCGGTTTGCCACGGCCAAACCTCCCACACCCTTGAACTACTGACCACCTTTCTTTTAACAATCCCAGAAAACTATTGGGTAATTAGGGGACTTTAACTGTTAGTTTGAACCTCTGCATGGTCTCCCCTTAAGTATTTCAAATGTGGAGGATTCAATCTGGGCGATTCCAGAGCCTAACATTCCGCCCATACGGGCTTGGACTCCACTGGCCTTACACATACATGCACTTACACTAAGCTTTTCATTAAGGGCATGTAATGGACGTTTGGCCTCGGATAGCCCCGGGAAGCACACCTTTAATAGACCAGGACAGGCATCGATTTTAGATTACATCTTAGTGGACACCAAATCGTGGTACAAGGTTCTTGATTTTAGGATCATCCTTTGCCACGAGAGTGATCACAATGCCCTCATACTAGATGTAACTCCACCACATGATAGAGGCTCTCTCGGTATACCATCACTACCTGCCCCCAGTCTTATTCTGGCCAATGGAGGAAGGAGAGTTCGCCGGTGGGGATTTTCTCAATCACAGGCGAAGCTTGCTTCCCTATACCAGCAGATCATTCCCCTACTCACTGTAGCATACCAACATTCTGCGACATATGATACTCCAACCTCCCAAAGCAAACTGTCCAACAGCCATCAAGACTTGCTATCCATGCCTTCTTCCTTCTTTTTCACTAGTAGAAAGATTAGGTTGAACAGAAAACCACGAAACCCGTGGTACAACGAACACTGCAGGGCAGCCAAGTCAGCCCTCCTAGATGCAATCAAAATAAACAATAGGCTGCAAATTAAGGAAATCAGGGCAATCTATAAAACAGCCATAGCTAAGGCAGAAAGCAGTTGGCAATGTGAAAAATGGGTCAAACTTAGAACTGCGCTTGAAAATCATGATATGCGAGCATTTTGGAACCTGATTAATGCAGGATCAATCGAAGGTAAACCGGCGATAGCAGCAAACATAGGGGAGGAAGTTTGGAGAGCCCACTTTAAATCCCTACTATATGCAATGTCAGAGGAGGAAGCTGGGTTGGCGACAATGACTCCCCCTTATCTAGAGTCAACACATCAAGACACGCCCTTGTTCTCCCTAAAGGAGGTCACGAAAGCACTGGGCACGATCTTACCAGCAAAGGCGCCAGGGCTGGATAAGATTCCCGGCGACCTTTTCCGCTCTGAGATCTCTGTTTGGGATCCTTACTTATGGTCCCTGTTCAACGCCATCCTTCAGAGCATGGCGATTCCCACTGCCGGGGCGGAAATTATTCCAATCTTTAAAAAGGATTCTCTGCTTAGTCCTGCTAATAATCACCCTATCAGTCTTCTAGACGTAAGACAGAAAATATACGCACGTGCACTACTGGGGCGACTCCAGAACTGGATAGAAGAGTGTAATGTACTCACACCCCTCCAAGCTGGGTTTAGGGCTAAGATCTCCACTATCGATCACATTTTTAGATGACAGCTCCTATAATGGGAAACTGTGACTATAGAGGGTGGCAGCCTCACTTTATATTGGTGGCACTTAAATTCGAATTTGATCTAGTTCTGAGGGATAAATTGTGGGGAATACTAATGGAAACAGGAGCTCCAGATTACCTTTGTCACAAGATGAAACGCCTTCATCAAGGCAATTTCGCTCAAATAAGGTATAGTAAAAATTGAGAACTTTCAGTTCCCTTCCCCATAGAGAAACGTGTATGCCAAGGCTGCGTCTTGGCCCGACTTTTTTTTCCCTTTTTATAAATGGTTTAAGTGAGTCTTTGATGGCAGGAAAAGCTGTTGATGCCCCTAGGTTAACGAACTGTAAGATACCCACCCTGATGTTCGCAGACGCCACACTCTTGCTTTGGAAGTCTCCCATGGGCATGCAAAGGGTCTTTGACGTATTCAGTGTCTTTTGTAAAAACAGGGGTCTGGAGATCAATATCCAGAAAACCAAGTATATGGTCTTCAACGCAAATAACAGCATTCGCCCAAACCCCTGTTTAGATGGACGGGCTCTACAGAGGGTGTAGATTTTTGAGTATCAGGGGATCACACTAACGGAGAAAATGGATTGGGGGGCCCAAATAAAGAAAGCTAGCCTAAAACTGGTCCAGTCCTCGGGGGGCCTTCTAAAGGCATATAACAAGTGCACCCGTAAAGTATTAGACCCTGCGGCTGAACTTTACAAGGCACAGGCTAGTGGTGCTACCTTGTATGGAGCAGAACTATGGGGCCACTGCTCTACCACCCCCTTATTGCTCAGAGAGAACTCCTTTGCCAGGCAACTTCTGTGTCTCCCCTCTAGTTCCCCTTTAATTCCCCTTAGAATGGACCTTGGGATTAGCCCTATTGCGAATGAAGTTGCGCTAAGACCCCTCCTATTTTGGCGACGACTATGGAGCACTCCCGAACTTGCCCCATATAGGGACGAGCTGAGAGAAGTTGAGAGCCTACAAGGTGCGGGAAAACTTCCATGGCTGGCATATATAAGGAACACCTGCCAGGCCCTGGGGATTGCAAACCTGTGGAGTTCTCCTGAAGAATCAAGCATTGTGACCCCCAGAAAGGTACTCGTTGTGAACTATAGAGATTTAAAACTGAGTCCGCTATGGAGGAACTCACCTGGGCGTTTAGCCCTGGGGTTCATGGAAGTAAAATTGCAATATAAACAAGAATCGGCGCTAGATGACATCCAGCCGCTTCTTGCAAAGAAGCTATTGCTCCAGTTCAGACATGGGGCACTTCTGCTCCAATCGTTCACCACTAAGTGGTCCGGCGACCGCAGTCAGGACTGTCCTGCATGCCGGAATGTGGAAGAAACTGAAATGCATGTACTTTTCTTTTGCCCTGCATACTGGAGGCGAAGGTCCTGCTGGCTGGTACAGCTGTGCAGGAAACTGGGGTTCAGACATTGCTCCGAGGCTTTTAGGTTACTCAAGTATGACACTCAAATGCCCACTGTGTTTTTCATCTCCTGTTTCTTGTATTCTATGTGGCATACTCGAAGAGCTATTTTAAAGAAGAGTTTATAGGCCAATCTGAGCCCAGTTTTAGCCATCATCCCCTCAAGGACATGCACCCTTCCCTTTTCTTTCCGCATTTGCCAACCATCGCATCCCCGATTTACCACTATTCTGTATATAATCAGTTTTTATAGGAGTTCCATAAAAAGTTTTTACAATGTTATCTTTATGTTTTATCTGTTATTGTCATTGTCTTTTTAAAAAAAAAATTATTGCCACTCCTCTACACTTGGACATTTTTCTACTTATGGGCCGATTCCGATACCGGCCGCAAAACGAACTGACCGACACGGACCCAATACTGACCATCACAGACCGGCGCCGTACGACCCGTGCAGTGTGATGCAACGCAAGTGAATTACAACCGACACGTACGGAATACAAGCCGCACGACCGATCCGTATGGAAAATAGTGATCCTCCCGGAAAACCGACGAGAATTTCACCGACCGACACGAACCCGGAATGAACCCGACCGACCCGTACCCGCGATGTCCAATCCGCGCAGTACAATGCAATGCGTATAAAACCAGACGGACTCGCACGGAGACCAAGCCGCACGACCGATACGCACAGAAAACCGGGCACATAAGCAATAGAGACCTTCGTGACCGACGCATATCAAACACAGAAGATAGGCAGCGTGAACGAGGCGGAGAAGCCCGCACGAGACAACAGCAGCGTCCGTTTCCGTCACATGAAAAAAAAGACAAAAAAAGGACCAAACAAGCAATGACAAAGCCAATGAATTCCAAATAAAAAAACATGGGACAAAGACACACCCACAACTCCAATTATATAAAGGACTACAATCACTACCATCATCCCTTGCAAACAGGAGACACAGCCAGCAGCAAACACCATTACACAGCAACCAAAGACACACTCACAACTCACACATCACACAACCCACACACCATCAGCACCTCATCAAAAAGCACACACACATACAGCCAGCAAAATCAACACCAAGCCACCCTCACTTGCACCCTCACTCACACATCCCTCACCACCACCACCCATCACCATGCCACCAAAGAAGAATCCAAAGTTCACAGATAGTGAGTTAGAAGTGCTGGTAGACGAGATCATCAGAGTAGAGCCACATTTGTTTGGTACATTGGTCCAAAGGACCCCCATGTCACAGAAAACCGAGATGTCGACGAGGATTGTGGACAAGGTGAACGCTCAAGCACCAGCAAGGCCCACAAAGGACGACATCCAGAACAGGTGGTATGATGTGCTCAGGGGGGTCAAGAAACTCATCGAAAAAGATCACGCCCTGAGTCAGTGCACCGGCAGTGGCCCTCCTGCCAAACCAGTCTACTTCAGGACCTGGGAGGAGAAGATGCAGGACATCCTACCACCAGAGAGTGTCCATGGCCTAACAGACATCCCAGATCCTGGTGAGTAAACAAACAACATACCCAAGATTGTGTGGCAAGGGGACAGTGAAACCATGCACCGCAAGCAAAGCTACAGTAACCAATAGATAATCATCCCAAGATGTGTATGCCAGTCAGACAAACACTATACCTGCCATCTCATAGTGACTTGGAACTGTGTCATGACATGCACCAACCTACAAACAAATAGAGCAAGCCAGTGGCACAAAGCTAAATAGACACTGCCAGACAGTTTGCCACAACAAACACACTACCTCACAGGTAAATATTTCATTACCGGTACTATTTTTTATGCGGTAAAGTCTAGTAAAGTCTAGTAAGAATAACTCAGTAAATATAAGAGGCAGAATCCGTGGTATTAGAGGTTCTAAAAGGCTTTATTCCTCTATAAAGGAATTACAGTTCGAACTGTAGGCTTCAAATTCCATCACCACGAAGGTTCAGGAAGGGAAGGCCATACATTATTGACAAGTAATGATATTTATATGAAAAGTATTACATTAAGACAGATGCAAGAGGCGTAACAGCTGATAATACAGATAATGATACACATACGTAATGAAAAAGGCGTAAACATAGGCGTAACTAAATACGTCATTAAACATGATGTCACAAGTGGGTGGATCCATAAGAGAATCCTGCAATGTCAACAGAAATACTTGGCAGAGATGCACGCGCAGCCGCATGACGTGTGATTGACGTGCAACTAGAGGGTGAAGGAGACTTGACATTTAGCTCTACATGTGGAGACAGAAGTCTGAGGGGTCATGTCAACCTAAACCCAAATCATATCTAATATCTTATGTTTAAAGAACTGTATTATCCAAAAGGAAAGGTCTCTCGGACGGAATCTATTCTATACTGACTGTTAGTGTGTGTACAAGCGTCTAAATGTCTACATGAGATGCGAGGGGGCAGGAATCTTCCATGGTAACAGGGGCTATGAATTACTTGCATGAGGACAGTGAGGCCTGGCCCTTTGCACGGTAGCTGGAAGAATGTTTACCTAAACTACTAGACAGGAATGCATCGGATGAGGAGCGGAGCAGATAATCTTGAAGGTGAAATACAGTTTTTGGCAGGCAACAGGCTGGATCAGGCACCGTTAGCCGAGCAGGGAGTAGGACAAAGTTCATGGATACAGATGCAGGTTCGGACTGGAGCTTTCAGAGGCAGAAGGCAGGAAAAGGCTTGATGGCAGAATTCAGGGCCTACTCACCTGAATCTGTAAAATGTGGAAAGTGAACCACATAAAGTCGGTGGCCTTTCATACTTAGGAATGGAATATCTGACCCATTCATGGCGGATCTGAAAGAGGACATGTTGACGGTGGACGCACATGTATTTGCGTCTTCATAACTGGAACTGGAGGGAACATACATGTACTTGTAACATGCACATGGAGCCGTTGGGGTCTACGATAGGGGACATAACTGATCACAAAATTCATATTTCCTCATTCCCTCCTTGTCCCCTACGGACCCTCAGGAGATATCGATCTTCATCAATCCATCGATCTGGTCATACAGCATCATTTGTTCTTCTTTCTTCTTCCGGGAACTTGAACGAAAACTTGGATGCGGGATACACGATGTGGCACACAGACCACAAATCGCTGGCCCACATTGTAGACATAAGCGTCAACTGAATAGTATGAGAAAGCCAATACCTAGGAAGGATAGGATCCTCCATCCCCAGGCTGACAACACGCTCCAGAACCAACCGGACCAAGTCCAGGTGCCTGGACTCTGGTGTATCTGGCTTATAATCTTATGAAGGCGAGTTATGGCTTTATATACTGACGGCGAGTTTTCTGGTATGAAAACACAGCAACTTGATCCGATGACCCTACAAGCTCCGCCCCTATCGGCCAAGATGACGTCAAGGACAAGACGATTTTGAAGCACAACAATCCGCATCGCAGACTGCTCTTCTGTTAAATTTCCTAAGGCGGAAGTAGTCTCGTTCACTACTGCTTCAAGGGTTCTAGTTAATCTACGTATCAGCTTACTATTAGTGACTGTACCTATATAGGGAAAGAAACCTTTATTGAAATCTGTATATTGTTCCCATGCCGTTTCAGTGTAATCGACAATCGGGAGATCTCTCTGCTGTCTATTGTGTACTAAATGGGTATTTCTGTGATAATCAGGAGGGGCTAGGAAAACAGGTGGCAGAAGGAATGCTATGTAACAGGTACCATCCCAATCTAGAGGTAGACGTATATATGCGGTCTGGCCACATATGAAGTAGGAATGACGGGAAGATCTAAATGTAGACTTGCCTTGATCACTGAATTTTATTACAGTGGTGCATTTACTATGGCCCATGTGTATGGAACCATTCTTTCTTACACATAATTCCCCTTTAACTGGGAATACTGACATAACGGATAAGATTGGCGTAGCTTCGGATTCAACATTCAGAATCAGGAGGTTAAGTGTAAAATTACCTAATCCATATACTTCATTTTCTAGATCAGTTCCTGTTCTTTTGGGAAGTCCCTCCTTGTTAGGGTAGCAGACTTTAAGCAAAACTAGGTTCAGGTTTCCCCATACCCAGTTGTCTTGATAAACTACGGGATTTGAATCTAGGGAATTAATCAAACTAAACCATGCTCCACAGGAGCCATTGTGTGTGAACGGATACGGAAAGAGGGGCAAAACTCCCTTATAGTTCTGATAGGGAGGGAGTCGGCCACATATCCAACAATTTGTAGCATTGCTGGTCTGATGGGAATGATGTAACATACTAATGAAAGTGTTGTTGCGCAGCGCAAATCTATAAGACAACTCATGCGGAGGTAATTCGCTAAAAGAATGTTCTGCGGTAACATTGTAAGCATGCTTAGAAATAGGGTAATACATATGTAACAATACACTAGAAATGATGATCAAAAGACTTAGAAAAAACAAAATTAATAATGTAACTGTGCAGTGACTACGAAGCGATTTACAGTACGCATGTTTTTTAAGCTTTATCTGTCTATTTCTCTCTCTATTTCGGTCTAGAGGATACATGTCAGAGACAAATTCAACCGATTCACCTTGGAGAGGACTTAAACAATCAAATTGTCTGACTTGCTAGACCTTAATTTCAGTTTATAGAGTTCATTTTTTGTCTGTTCAACCAAGGGGAGCTTTGAGTCTGTCTGTGAGGGAATGCAGGGCTGAGTGTTCACATCGGACGGTAGTCCATAAAATTTCTTGATATGACTCGAGTGTAACCACCCTTTACGTCCCTCAACCTTCACGGCTGTCCTTGTTGTCAGCAAGACGAGTTTGGGCGATTTCCACCTGGGCTCCAACTGGGTCTTCCGGTCGAAGTTCCTCACAAGAACCAGATCACCTGGAACCACGTCATGGGGCTTCACCTCAGTGTTATCGGGAAAAGCTGCAGCTACCTGTGAACGACAAGATTGTAGTGCAGACATCAAGGAAGCCAGGTAGTCTGTCAGCATATTACAGTCAACATCAGTGATTTTGCGAGGTATAGGCGTCCCCCACATATTTGGTGGTCTACCGAAGATCACCTCGTACGGGGATAGCCCTGTTCGAGAATGTGCTACCATTCTCATATAAAAGAGCGCAACTGGTAAGGCTACTATCCAATCGACACCTTTTTCTCTACATATTTTGGACAATCTAATTTTCAGAGTTTGATTATGACGTTCCACAAGACCTGCTGCCTCGGGATGTCGAACACAGTGGAATTTCCATTGGTAACCTAACAGAAGTGAAACGTGTTTCATTAGTTCAGATGAGAATGGCTGGCCGTTATCTGAGTACACGACACGTGGTAAACCGAATCGTGGGAAGAATTCTCGAACTAGCTGTTTGGCAGTAGTCGGGGCAGTGTAATCTGAAACCGGGTAGGCTTCTGTCCAACGGGAAAGAGCACAGACAACTACGAGAACATATTTGAATCCTCGACATCGTTCCATCTGGATATAATCCATCTGGAGGACTTCAAAAGCATGATCGGGAGGTTGAAATCCACCCTGCTCTACGGGGATGCTTTTACCTGGATTAAACTGACAACATATCATACAGGTACGTACTTTCTGTTTGGCTGCTGCTCGCAAGTGTTTGTTGAACCAAATGTGTTGAATACTGTCTAGCATAGCTTTTTCTCCTAGGTGCGCTGGACTATGTATTGTGTTAATGATGACTTGAACCATGGAGTCGGGAAGAAACCATAAAGATTTTTCCTTCGTCATCCATCCTTGATCCGTTTGGATCCCTCCTAATTCAGTCCATTTCTTTATTTCTTCTGGTGTAGCATGTGTCTGTATGTCAATTACATCAAGGGCGGGATCCTTAACTGTCATGCAATGTGTTGGTGTCGGAACTATTGTCTTTGTCGTGTCAGTTGTATGGGTCTGATTCTGAGCAGTCTGTTTAGCTGTTCTGTCAGCTAGGTCATTACCCTGAGAAATGATATCGGTAACTTTTGTATGGGCTTTGCATTTCATAATCGATATTGCAATAGGTAGATGAATCGCGTCTAATAGGGCTTGAATGAGGGGTCCGTGTTGGATGTGGGCACCGTGAGAAGTTAAATAACCTCTCTCTCGCCACAGTACGCCGAAGTCATGGACGACTCCGAATGCATAACGTGAATCTGTGTATATGTTGACTTTCTTATTTTTGGCTTGAATACAGGCTTGTGTCAGAGCGATGAGCTCTGCTGCTTGAGCTGACAAAGTGTTAATACAATTTGTTTCAATGACTTCAGTGTCTGTTGTGACTGCGTAAGCGGCCACTAACTCTCCTGTACTTGTTCTCATACATGAACCATCTACATACAATGTCAGGTCTGGATCTGATAAAGGGATGTCTGTCAAGTCTTGTCTGGGTTTCGTCGTGATAGTAATGACTTCAATACAATCATGTGCTAATGGATCTGTTCCATTTACGGGCAAAAGTGTGGCAGGATTTAACGTATTACAACGTCTGATTTCTATATGTGGCTGAAACAATGTTAATTCATAACCGGTGAGTCTTGCTATAGTCAAGTGTTGTGTTTGTGTGCGGTTCAAGAGAACCTCTACTGCGTGTGGTACTTGTACTGTCAATTGATGTCCTAACACTATGGCATCGCTTTGTCTGATTGCTAAAGCTGTTGCTGCCACTGATTTCAGGCACGCAGGAAGAGCCTGAGCTACTGGATCTAATGTACTAGAGAAATAAGCACATGGTTTGTGTGATCCTGCTTGTTCCTGAGTGAGTACTGACAAGGCAGTACCTTCGCGTTCTGTAACAAAGAGTGTAAAAGACTTACTGTAACATGGTGTTGCTAAAACAGGTGCTTGGCATAAAGCTTTCTTTAAGCTTTCAAAGGCATGTGTATGTTCTTGAGTCCAAGGGAGGACAGTCGATGTGGCTGCCTCCTGTGTTGTCAACTGGATGAGTGGTTTTGCTAGAAATGCATATTGAGGGATCCACTGCCTACAGTATGAAGTGAGACCTATAAAAGCCCGCACCTCCTTTTGTGTCTTTGGTGGTGACATGTTAGCAATTAACTGGATGCGGTCGGGTGTAAGCTGTCTTCCCTCCTTGGACAGCGAGTGCCCAAGGTAAACAACTTGCTGGACACAGAATTGCAGCTTAGAAGGGGACACCTTGTGCCCCTTGTCGGCCAGAAATCTTAAAACCGTCAGTGACGCTTTTTCACATTCAGGTTCGCTTCGGGCGGTGATCAGCAGATCATCGAAATATTGAAGCAGGGCAGTGTTAACTGGCATGTGGATACTGTCAAGTTCTCGTTTCAGTGCTTTGCTATAGATGCTGGGGCTTTCTGTAAATCCTTGGGGTGCGCGTGTGAATTTAAAACTTCGTCCATTCAAACTGAATCCGAACAAATATTGACTTTCCGGATCTATTGGGACGCTAAAGAAGGCATTCTTGAGATCAATTACAGTGAAGAACGTTGCTTCTGAGTCAATAGCTGTTAGTAATGAAGAGATATCTGGGACCACAGGGTATTGTGGTACAATACATTTATTTAATTCGCGCAGATCAATAACTAATCGATATACTGGTGATGCTTTTGGATCCGTTCTTTTAAGAATCGGAATTATCGGGGAATTACATACATTGGAGTCGGTTTCTACAACCACTCCTTGTGCAATGAGCTCGTCAATGATTTGCAGCAAAGCCACAACAGCATCTGGTGGTAACTTGTATTGTCGCATTCGTGGTAGTACTACTCCTGTTTTTAGTGTGACTCGATATGGTGTAATGTTCATGCAACCAACATCAGTTGGGCCTTGTGCCCATAGATATGTAGGTAAATTCTGCAGCCGGTGATCCATGTCTCTGGACACGTAGTGACCTTTGAAATCACGTAAAAATAATCGTACTCCTTCCGGAGAACAACATATAATAGCTCCTAGAGCTTTCAATGTTTTTATACCTAACAAGTTTTCTGGACATGATTTAGTAAGCAATAAATCTGTGGTTCGTGTCAATGGACCAACCGTAAGTGGAAGGGGTTGCGTTACTTCATTAATGATAGGCTTTCCTGAGAATCCAAGGGAAATATTCTGTGAGCCTGAGAGGGGTGCCCCTGGAACTTCACTGCGTCGTATAGTTGTTCTGCTTGCCCCTGTATCAAGTAAAAACTTTCTGTCTTCCCCTAATAGTTCACTATGTACATAAGGTCCCTCTTGATCTACAGGAACCTCGATAAGGGGTAAGCCAACTTCCCTCTCTAGGCTATTTCATGTGTATCGCTGATAATCGGGATAGTCATTTTGTGCATACTGGTACATCTGTTGCGTTGTTGCTTGTGTGGCAGCAATAGGCTGCGCTTGTGGTGGTGCTACGGTCTGTTGTAGAGCTGCCTGTTGCGGAGCTAGTTGTTGCGGAGCTGACCTAGGTTGTGCATGCTGAGGGATTTGTTGTTGATTCTGATCCTGTCTAGGTGGACGTGGTCTTTCCTGTGTTCTACCCGTGGCGATATTATGTTTCAGAACTGGACAATCGTGTATATAATGACCTTGTTGCTTACAATAGTTGCATGTCCCTTTCGTCGGACCTGCGGAATCACCTTTTTTATGACCATCAGCTGGAACTGACTGGGCAACAAGCATTTTCATTTTCGTATCTTTCATACGTCTTTGTTCATGTTCTTGTTCTTCTCTAATTCTATTGTGGTGATATTGTAACATCTGTAACATCTGTGACGGGGTGTTACCTTGCCAGGTACTCTCAAATTTCAATACTCTATTCTTAACTTGCGGCAGGGAATTTTCAACTAATTTTGTCACAAACAGATGTGGATATGACTCGCTACTTGCTTTTATGCCACTATTGATACCAAAACATTTTTCAAATCGGGAATAGAAATCACTAGTGTCTTCATCTTGCTTTTGTTTACAGGCTGAGATTGCACCCCAGTCCTCCTTTTTCGTAGTTAATAAACGTGGCAGTACCTGTACTAGTAATCCTGGTAGTGCTGTAGTCTTTTCCCCAAGCCCTGATCCTGCAGCTCGGGCCTTTTCTTCGTTTTCTAATGCTGTCCAATCTATCTTTTGGTCTCCCACCTCCCATTCCTTTTCTTTGAGTTTCTCGTAAACACCGGCAGGCATTAACACTTTCAATATTTTCATAATGTCGGGGTAGGTATACTCTCCCATGAGCAACATGTCTTTTATCTCACGGTGGAAACCTGCTGGATCCTTGTCATGGCTGGGTACTACTTTCTTCATTTCTAATAATTCAATTTTAGTTATAGGCGTGTACACAAACACGCGTGTAAAGTTATTATCTTCACCTCTGATTGGGTGTACTTCGCGTAACGGATTCTGTCTATCTATGTGATACATTTTTCTTCCCATAGTGGGATTTGGAACGTGTTCTGGGTATGCGGAAACTATATACTGGTTTCGAAATTCTAGAATTTCTTTTATCAAATCAGTACCTGACCCTCTCCATTTATCCGTGAGTAGTTCTGTCAATATGTCAGGTAAGGGTCCAGGATCGGAGTGTTGGCTTTTATATAATATAAGGAGGTGTTGAATCATGTATATACCAGCTAAACGCTGTTCGTATGGGGTAAGGTTCAGAAACGTGTGTGCTAGTGCATCATCACTGTATTTGCTGGGACTGTCAGCCCATTGTACTGCTGACCTGGCTAATTCTTGTTCATCCATGGAATCGAGCATATGGTACCCCCTTCGATCTCGGAGTAATTTATCAGCGGCTTGGAATAGGTGTTCAGGGGACCTTGTATTTAACATAGGGGCTTGAAAATGTCTGTTACATTCTGGACGTATCGGACGTATCGGATCATTAAAGCCTTTAGTATTATTATGGGGTCTTCCTCTACCTACGTAAGCTATCGTATCTAATTGTTCTGGTTCTTGCTCCTCCTCTCCCTCTGATTCAATTCTGTCTGCTTCTCGTCTTTCTTTATGTATTCGTTCTACTTCCTTGCGGATCTTTCGATACATGGCGATTATATACACGCCTGTCTATCATGTTTCTCGTCTGATATGTTCTGACCCCATTTGGCAAGTTTTTGCATGGTATCATGATCTGCCTCAGGCCTGTCTTGGTTCCTGATCACGCAGTTTATAAAAAAACGTAGTAGTTGTCTTTGTACATCCACTTTCTGGTATTCCATAGCTTCGTTAATACTTTCTGGGCCTCGCCCTGTTTGGACAAAGTGATATATATTGTCTAGGTGTTCAACCATTCCTGGTATCGTCATTAAATACAATGTAGCTCGTCGTATACGTAGTGATGATAGTAGCAATCTGTCCTGTTTACCTGGCACTGGATCGTATCTACAATCCACAAGGTGTTCTTTAAACATGTCGGATGTCGCTAGTTGGGGTGTACGTTGGAGTGCTAAATCTCTAAGGGTCTGTTTATTTCGCGGCGGGGTGGCAAACATGTCTGTCGTACCTCTTGTAGCACCATCTGAGGTGCTGGGCAAGAAAGGATTTGTTGGATGTAAGATAGAAATTGTAGATGCGGGAAAAACGGTAGAAACGGACGGACCTGTGGGAATGGGCGTAGGAGTTTGTTGTTGCGGGGATACAGACGGATGATCTTGGCGTTGAGCACCATCGGTGGGCTGTGCGTGTGGCGGAGCATTAGCATATTCAGGAGCTACATCATCTAAATAGGAAGAAAGGAAAATATCTTTTGCTGTTTTGAGATGTGCTTTTATCGGGAGCAATGGGGGTGTCAAGTTTTTCGGTATTTCCGGGGTGGCCTGAGGTAACCCTTCGGCCAAAAGAGGATACATACCATTCATAAGAGTGTTTCGTTGTCTGTCTACTTGTTCTGCTTTTACTCGGGTACCTTCCTCAATTAATAAATTTTCTCGGGTTTTATTCGAATTCTCCCTACCTTTCTCTTCTTGTCTGAGCGCTTTTTCTGTACGTCTATATGATTCTTTACGCCATAATTCAATGGCATCTTTCTGTGACTGTCTGGCTTTCTTTTTCCATAATTCTTCTTCTACTCTCATGATGCAATCTGCATCCCAGGTCCCCGCTGCGGGCCACCTCTGACTTTCTGGCAACTCTTTGGTGTAGTCCACCCATAAATCAAGAAATAACACGGCATCTAGGCCATGCTTATGATACATAAAGTATCCTGGAGTGTCCCTAGGTGGAATGGGAACAGCTTCTTCGAGTACCCCTTTTCTGGTTTTGATCTGTCTTAGTTTTGAAAAGAGCGGCATTTTTAGACCTTATTATTTGAACACACTTAATACAATAAATACAATAATGAACAATCATTCACACCACAATATGTAGAACGTATTAAAACATTTAACATTTAATGAACGATGATAATTAACAGAAAACTAGTTACTGACATAATACTGACACTAAATAATACTGAATTATATGCAAGACATACTAGATATACTGCTAGACAGTACAGATACACTGCTAAAACAGTGCAGACCGGATTTGTGTACCCAAACCCGTCTTGACCGGCACAACCTATGTGCACGTTTAAATGCCTCCCCGGCAATGGTACTCACCGGGTAGCGCGGAACGGAAGGCCTCGGAACTGAACTGAAACTGGACCGGACTGGACTCAACTCGACTGGACTCGGAACTTCGGAACCTGGTGAGCCTCTGTATACCTCGGATCTTGCTCTCTCAGCTAGGCTCTGGTCGGGATACTTCGCACTTCTCACCGCCTCGTCTGGGTGTTGATCGCAGCCTCAGTCACCCCCGCTTGGCCGGAGGGAGATACAGGAAATCCTGCAGGTACGCGTTTTTGTCTGTTCAGCTGTGGCAGGAGACCGGGCCTGCAACGCACCTCCGGCGCGTGAGATGAGAAAGTGTCCCTGTTCGGGCGCCAATTTATGTGGTAAATATTTCATTACCGGTACTATTTTTTATGCGGTAAAGTCTAATAAGAATAACTCAGTAAATATAAGAGGCAGAATCCGTGGTATTAGAGGTTCTAAAAGGCTTTATTCCTCTATAAAGGAATTACAGTTCGAACTGTAGGCTTCAAATTCCATCACCACGAAGGTTCAGGAAGGGAAGGCCATACATTATTGACAAGTAATGATATTTATATGAAAAGTATTACATTAAGACAGATGCAAGAGGCGTAACAGCTGATAATACAGATAATGATACACATACGTAATGAAAAAGGCGTAAACATAGGCGTAACTAAATACGTCATTAAACATGATGTCACAAGTGGGTGGATCCATAAGAGAATCCTGCAATGTCAACAGAAATACTTGGCAGAGATGCACGCGCAGCCGCATGACGTGTGATTGACGTGCAACTAGAGGGTGAAGGAGACTTGACATTTAGCTCTACATGTGGAGACAGAAGTCTGAGGGGTCATGTCAACCTAAACCCAAATCATATCTAATATCTTATGTTTAAAGAACTGTATTATCCAAAAGGAAAGGTCTCTCGGACGGAATCTATTCTATACTGACTGTTAGTGTGTGTACAAGCGTCTAAATGTCTACATGAGATGCGAGGGGGCAGGAATCTTCCATGGTAACAGGGGCTATGAATTACTTGCATGAGGACAGTGAGGCCTGGCCCTTTGCACGGTAGCTGGAAGAATGTTTACCTAAACTACTAGACAGGAATGCATCGGATGAGGAGCGGAGCAGATAATCTTGAAGGTGAAATACAGTTTTTGGCAGGCAACAGGCTGGATCAGGCACCGTTAGCCGAGCAGGGAGTAGGACAAAGTTCATGGATACAGATGCAGGTTCGGACTGGAGCTTTCAGAGGCAGAAGGCAGGAAAAGGCTTGATGGCAGAATTCAGGGCCTACTCACCTGAATCTGTAAAATGTGGAAAGTGAACCACATAAAGTCGGTGGCCTTTCATACTTAGGAATGGAATATCTGACCCATTCATGGCGGATCTGAAAGAGGACATGTTGACGGTGGACGCACATGTATTTGCGTCTTCATAACTGGAACTGGAGGGAACATACATGTACTTGTAACATGCACATGGAGCCGTTGGGGTCTACGATAGGGGACATAACTGATCACAAAATTCATATTTCCTCAACAGTGCAGCTGACTGACAGGAAGGAATTGTGGGGATGCAGGTGAAGTTAGTGTATGCAAAAGCATGATGGGGCCTGTAGTCACAGAGAATGCTCCCCCTCCTGATTGGCCCATCAAGACCTCACTGAAACATGCCCACATCACAGGAAGTGGAAAATGACTGACAAGATGGCTGACACTGGCTCCTGCTGTGGGGAGCACAAGGCCTTGCTAGGGGTTGTGTGCAAATCAGAAGCAGGACGCCACTGACTGACATCCTGAAAGACAACTTGCACGCCCTACAATGGAATCACGTTTCATGATGGGAAGGAGGACTGACAACCCTGACCATACTTACCAGCATGTGGAGACCCCCCCCCCCTTAACACAAACTCCACGCAACTCACCGGCTAGAATGCATTGACACACACTTCATTGAAATATCAGCAAAAGATACCCCATACTGGGTGCTGCTGTGTGAAGCACAGGGGCGCTCTTTGGACTTGTAGCCAATCAAACACCAGGATTTCACAGTCAGCTGTCTTGCCATTGCTGTCACACCCCCTCACAGGGAAGCAGAGTCAAGAGGAAGTAAGTATGGGCATGCTGGGAAGGGGGTGTAGCCAAGAGTATGATGGGAGTCGCAGTCACAGACAATCTACACCCACCCACATGGCCCAGCAAGCTCACACTGAACCATGCTCACCTCACAGGGAGTGGAAATGGACTGACAAGATGTCTAACACTGGGCTCTGTTGTGGGGAGCACTAGGCCATGCTGGGAACTGAGCACCAACAAACACCAGGACTGCACAGTCAGCCATCTTGCCATTGCTGTCACACCCCCTCCCAGGGAAGCAGAGTCAAGAGGAAGGAAGTATGGGAATGCTGGGAAAGGGGGTGTAGCCAAGAGTATGATGGGAGTCGCAGTCACAGATAATCTACACCCACCCACATGGCCCAGCAGGCTCACACTGAACCATACTCACCTCACAGGGAGTGGGAATGGACTGACAAGATGTCTGACACTGGACTCTGTTGTGGGGAGCACAAGGCCATGCTGGGAACTGAGCACCAACAAACACCAGGACTGCACAGTCAGCCATCTTGCCATTGCTGTCACACCCCCTCACAGGGAAGCAGAGTCAAGAGGAAGGAAGTATGGGCATGCTGGGAAGGGGGTGTAGCCAAGAGTATGATGGGAGTCACAGTCACAGACAATCTACACCCACCCACATGGCCCAGCAAGCTCATACTGAACCATACTCACCTCACAGGGAGTGGGAAGGGACTGACAAGATGTCTGACACTGGGCTCTGTTGTGGGGAGCACAAGGTCATGCTGGGAAATGGCCAAAAACAATATCAAACTCTGTCCGTGGCAAGCTGGGACAAAGCAGTGTACAGGCAGGCATCTGTTTGAAAAGTAGAAAATGTCATGTTTGTGAACCATCAATGCATGTAGAAACCTAACTCACATCGTGTGTCTCTTCCAAACACAGGTGGTGCTGGGCACCCAGCATCAAATGATGAGGATTCCCCGGCCCAGACTCTGGCAGACACTGAGCTCTCTTGTCTGACTCTCTCTCTGTCCTCTTCGGATGACAACGACCAACCTGGCACCTCTGGTGTGAGCCATCGTGCAGCACCAGCAGCATCAACATCTGCACCCCCTGTACCCACACCTCCAGCATCTGTACAGCAACAGGGCACCACCGCCAACACGGACAGACCAAGGCCAATGAACACCCACAGCACAGGGACACAGGACCCCCAGGAAGCTACAGCAAACACCACCAACAATACCATCCAAGGGGTCCCAGTGTCTCCTGTGCGTCCCGCCACTGGTCCTGCCCGTGTGGATAGGGGTGCTGTGAGGGGTGGGAGGCAGAGGGCGTGCCTTGCAGAGGGGTCTGGACTGCATGACGACCTCACCTGGCACGCATCCTAGATGCGTACCAGGATAGCACCGGAGGATTTGGCCAGGTAGTGGGGATCCTCAAGGACATGCCACACGAGCAGGTCACCCACCATGCTCACATGGAGGCCAAGTGGGATGACCTTACTGCGGTGTATCAGGACATACTCCAATGCCTCTGCCAGATCAATACCAACCTGTCCACACCTCCCTGGGTGGCCACAACATCCGTCGCAACACCATCTGCCAGCACCACAGGGAGGGAGGAAGACTCTGGCGGAGAGTCCCCTGCACCGCAGAGGCCTGCACATGAGGATCTCCCCCCCGGAAGAAGTGGGGTCGTCCGAAGAAGGCCATGTGAGAGGCAGATGTCCCAGCACTTCCCCCAGGGACTCTAAACCTGTTCTGGACAATGTTCTTTGTGCGCAACCCGTTCACCTTGTCCAATCGCACACAACTCGCCCACATGACATGGAGGGTTCATGTTGGGCCAATGTAGCAGATGACTGTGGACTTTACTCTGGACATCTCATCTACCAGCACTTCCAACTCTAACGTGAACTTTGGATTCCAAAAACAATGTACAGCACCAACCATTCTGTGCACTTCCCTCACACATGTTTGAAAATAAACTCACCAGTACACCATACTTGCCTCTGTTGTGATTCCAACTTGTCATGTTCAGGGGGATGTCGATCTGCTACACAACGCAGGGCATGCCAAATACTGCAACAATGTGACCAACGTAAGGTGAGTCATGGTGATGTGACACATGTGAGGGAGACACACCACTATGGCACCACAACACATACTGACCATGGCCATGTTACTCATCACACACAATGATGTTGACCTGAAACACATTGGAATGCACAGACACAACACCAAGCCAAGTCAGTGGTAACAAGTCCACAGGTGAGGTAAGGAGATGTCACTCAGATGTTGGAAGACAGACAATGCACATAACAAAGCATAGCACAGGTTCATTACACATCAGCAACATGTTTATTCCACAATAGTTGCACGGTAATTCCACTTAACAGTGGACACACACTCACAAAGTGTTGGAGAATTGAGGTCCAGAGTTGTGTGGTACATCAGTTGATGGGAATTGACAACTTCCACACTGGTGTTGGCTTCTGGGTGTTGGAGGTCAGTGTTGACCAAACAACAGGCAAAGTACCCTGGGAAGGAAAGACACAAGACACAGTCAAAAGTCAAAAGCACAGCAGAACAGGAGAGAAATGCAATACACATGCACAAAACATGTCGCTAGAAACCTACACAAAAACAAGTTAGCAGTACTACCCTATTGTGGAGTACACACCACCTGAATGGACACATCACTGCACGCATCCAGTCAAGTGGCACACAAACACACTCAGACAGCAACAGAGCTGCCACAACAAATTCCAGGCTACCTCCATACATTCACATAACAACACTTGAAACTAACATTCAGCTGAAGAAGTTGTTGATGAGCTGTGAGCGGACGTCACTCTCATCCTCATCATCACTGGCATCTTGGCCCAGCCCGGGATCCTCCACAGGTGCCGGCGGTTGGTCATCGTCATTGTCATCCTGGATGAGAGGCACCTCTTTCCGCACTGTCATGTTGTGTAGCATGCAGCATACAAAGATTATTTTGCACACCTTTGCAGGCTCATTTTGGGAGGCCCCACTGGTCTTGTCCAAGCAGCGAAAGCGTCTTTTACGTAGGCCAAATGTCCGCTCAATCACCCTCCTGCTCCGACCATGTGCCTCATTGTAGCACAGCTCGGCTGGTGTCACAGGGTTCCTGAGGGGTGTCAGTAACCACGGCATGTTGGGGTATCCAGAGTCACCTACACACACACAAATGCACAAGTAGCTGAGTTTTGTAGGAGTGCGGAATACAACATTGACAAACACACACAATGAGAAGCAGTCAGTACACACCGACAAGCCAGGCATGCTGAGCTGGCATCTGTGACATCAGCGTTGCAATGCGACTACTCCTCATAATGTAGGCATCGTGTGCAGAACCAGGGAACCATGCACACACATGTGTGATAGACATGTCAGCAAGACATACCACCAGAACATTGATGGAGTGGTAGTGCTTCCTGTTCCGGTATGTCTGCTCATGTGCCTGTGGTGGTATCAGGGCCACATGTGTCCCATCAATAGATCCGATGACGTTCAGTATCCTCCCCAGTGTATAAAAGGCATCCTTTATCTCCGGGAGTTCAGCTGGGCTAGGGAACTTGATGTAAAAGTCTAGGAAATGCAACATCCCCTCCAAGACATCGCATAGCACCCGACTAAACATCGTTTATGACATACCACCAGCAGTAGCCACAGTGTACTGGAAGGTACCAGTAGCAAAGAAGTGCAGGGCTGCCATCACCTTCACCTCTGGGGTCAGTGCTGTAGGGTCTGTCCGGCCAGGTAGCAGATGTGGCGCCAACTGCTCCGCCAACTCTGCAATCAGTGGCCTGGTGAAGCGGTACCGTCTGATGCAGTTGCGTTCCTGCATGGCTGCAAGGTCTGGGAGCTGCCGATGGACAGCTGGTGCCCTGCAGTACAGAGATGCACAAAGGAAGATTGTCAGTTCATCCACCCATGTGGCCATGACCACGATCAATATCACATGCTAGTTCATGACATTACAAAATGTACTAAGGTGTGTGCTGTTGGTCATGGACGCGTATGTCACCTACAAGACCACCACCCCACATCTCAATTCCACATGTCCACATGAGTCCGGTGTAGTGCAATGGCCAATCATCTGGCTGTGTCACCCAACCTATGTGCTGCTGCGACGTTCCAAACACACACCACAGTGAAAATTGAGGCCTCATGTCTCCCAGGCATCACAGATTTTTACCATGCAGAAACCCAGGCTCCCTGTATTGCCACAGCAACACAGCAATGGACATGGCGTAGCACGTACACACCACAAGGCAAGCGTAAGTCCCACAGGTAGTGGCCACTGTTGTTCCTGCCGGCCCTACATGTATGTCTCTTAGACACACACACACCATCAAGGTTGATGCATATACCACATGGATGTGGAGGCTGCCACCCATTGGGCACATTTGATCAGACACATCTGAGACACAACATGCACACAGACTGTGGGTGCACATCAGTATTGTGGCTATAGGTCTCACTGTGATGTACATGCCATCAGCCCCTGGACTCAGGGTGTATGTGACATGCCCCAAACATATCCAACATGAAACTGTGTCCGTGACTCATGCCCATTACTGTACATTTGCACATCACAGTGGTAATGTGCACAACACACAAAGGATTCTGCCCCTATGTACATGTGCACAGCCTGGGAGTGGCTGCACAAAAGTGCCACCCAACAAACCAGATGTGCCCCCCCCAAACACCAAGGGAATGCAGCCTTACATGCCATGGGACACTGTGTGGCCAATGCTGCAGTGTGGTAGGTGTGCACAGGTGTCCCTGGCCAGTAAATGTGTGTTGCATCCGTAGAGTAGTCTCACCAATGTGGTCCGACGCGGGTGACAATGCGTACGCATTGCATGGTTCATGACCGAGCCGTGCGTACACTTTGTAAGTGAATGCTATGAGGTCCAACGCGGGTGACAATGGGTACGCATTGCATGGTTCATGACCAAGCCGTGCGTACGATTTGTAATTGAATGCAAAGAGGTCCCACGCAGGTGACAATGCGTACGCATTGCACGGTTCATGACCGAGCCGTGCGTACGCTTTGTCATTGAATGCAATGAGGTCCGACGCGGGTGACAATGCATACGCATTGCACGGTTCATGACCGAGCCGTGCGTACGCTTTGTCATTGAATGCAATGAAGTCCGACGTGGGTGACAATGTGTACGCATTGCATGGTTCATGATCGAGCGTGCGTACGCTTTGTCATTGACTGCAATGAGGTCCGACGTGGGTGACTATCATGCATACGCATCTGGCAGGCATGGTCCGAGACAGACGTACGCCTTGGCCATTGAATCGTATGGAGACGGGTGCATGTGTATTTTCAAAATACGCGTTGTACAGTCAGTTGAACGAGCCGGGCGCACCCATTGGCTCCAGACTGTCATGGAGACGGATGCGGATTCAAAACTTGTATGAGTTGTGCACTGGAAATTCAGTTGGATGCCTACAACAATGTTGCAATTTCAAGTGTTTCATGAAGGTGACGATTTGAACGATGCGGAAGGCGTGTATGAGTCTTACATTTAAATGGATTGACCAGATTCATAGAATGCAAACGTGTTGGACCTATCACTTTAGACACATGGCACAGATTCTGCCTCTGCAGCACAGATATGAGGCTGGTTGGTCCCAGGGAGCGCACTTGCCTGCACTACATGCTACTGGACCACATCCCTGCTATCACTGGTGCTGTCTTTGCATCCTCTGGCTCCTGCTGTGGCACGTACTCTGGAGAGGGCCCCAGCCTTCACTGAGAAGGAGAACCAGGCCCTGTTGGATGGGCTCTTTCCACAGTACAGCAAGCTATATGGGAAACCAGGAGAGCAGGTGAGTGTGCAGTCCACTGCCTTCCACATTATGCATGTTGTCTGGCTAGCAGGACTAGCAGTGTGTACACCAGTGGCAAGCATTCTCACTGACTACTTTCATGACCCAAAGTGTGTAGGTACATGTAATGAACAGGTGTCCTGCTGCTAAAGTGCATTGGTGCAAGCTTAAACTATCTAGGCATTATTAACATGTCAGACATGCAGGTGATTTTTCCTTCCCCATGGTTGCACTACCTGCGTAACTCATTTCCCTTTGTGATGATGACACGTATATCCAAATGTGTGCTGCACAAATCTGGGGCATGTGTGTTAATGTACTTTTCACTTTGTCATCCTCACAGGTTGATGCCCACCAGAAGCAGGAGATCTGGCTGACCATTGCCCGGGCTGTTCGTTCGGTGGGGGTCTACAAGCGCCGGATCCGCAACTGCCAGAAGAGGTGGCAGGACCTTCGGGGCTGGACCCGGAGGATAGCTAGAGTCCAGCTGAAGCTGTCACCTCCGCAGAGGAGGGGCGGACACCGGACCCTGACCCCCCACATGCTCCAGATCCTGGCGGTAGTCTTCCCGGACCTGGATTGGCAGCTGAAGGCAAGACAGCAGCAGGACGGGGGTAAGTCCATGCCTAATCTGTGTACTATGTATGACATGCCAATTGCAGTCTTTTGGCCTGGTCACACTTCCACATTACGTAGGTCTTGTAGTCCAATACTCAGGTCCCCCAATTGTGTGATGCACCCTCCTCATCTGTTTCACAGGTGCGGCCCCTACAGTCTGTTGCTTGTGTCACTGGGGCACTGTGTCCCTGCAGTCAGCTATGCTTCATCTACCGGAAAGCATCTGTTCCCGTGACTCTGGTGTGTGTTTCATGGGTGGGTCAATTGTTTACCCAATGCCTGAGATCTGACATGTGATCTGTGTGTGCCCTTGAGATGCGAACCAATTGCTGGTCTGACTCGCCACATGTGACTGGGGTATTCCAACAAAACCCATGCAGCAGGGGACTCCAATTTCGGGGCCTCAGGAGTATGTATATCAAGTATGTCACACTTGCTTAGCCACCTGACTACTGTCCAGGGCCAAACAGTGTTTCATGTAGACCTGACCAGTCATGGCTCCTCAAGGGCATTTAGAAACACTCTGTAATCCCACCCCTGTCTATCAAATAACAGGTTGTGCTTAGTGACATGTGCCCTCGGGTATCTGCCTCTGTGTCCTTAGGGTGTGGCTTGTTATTACGTACAACTGGAGTGTCCATGATTCAGAGGGTCAGCATGACATCTGAGATATGACTGTGAGAGACAAGACCTTTGTGACATATAGGTGTGTGATCATCTGACAGCGCACAATGGTGTATGCAACTGTGTCCTTCATGCAGCTGGGTTACATGCATGGCAGACTGTGATGTGTTAATGTACAGGGAGTTGTGTTTGCAGAGACTCATATGTCTGATTTGCATGATGTGGGGTATTCTGGGTCCTGTATATGTTGTTTGCAGGAGATGGGCAAGTGCGCCGGTCATCTGCAGAGTTAGCTGTACCCCTGAGCTAGGATTGTAAGTCAGTGCATATTGTTGTTGTCTGGATGCCCTGCCCCTGTGACAGGGGACAGTGTTGACTAACTTGCTGGGCATCCCAGTGCCATGGCATTTAACTTGCTATGAGTGATCCTGCATCGTGTTCAAGTGTGCACCATGCACCCCATTGTGGCATTGCCCATCAGGTCATGAGAACATCATAGTGTATGTTGCTGGCATGCATCACAGGCATGTGAAATGAGTCTCTGCCCATCCCTTCATCCGGACACCTGTACTGAGTCAGTAGCAAGAGATGTGCTGTGTGTATAGTGACATACTCCTACATGTTCACTTGCATGTCCAAATGAGGTGTGCGTGGTGCATGTCGGCACATTGGGGTGTTAGCATCCAACATGCAACAGACATATGTGTGAAAGTCAAGGAGGGATATGTTTGCCATGGTTGATGTTGAGAATGACAATTGGTTTATTCTAAACAGTGTTGGCACTTTGAGCTGTGTTCAGCTGATGATGCCAGGGCTTGCCCTGTGATATGATGAACTTACTGTGGTGTGTGCAGTCGGTGCAGGTGACTGATATTGTTCTCTTACTTCCTATTCCTATCCAGATACATCCACGGCCACAGGAGGGGACAGCTCCACAGACCAGGAGAAGCCACAAAGCCTGACAGGGACAGAAGGAGAGGAGTCGGGGGGACCCAGTGGCACGGAGGGCGAGTGGAGCCACACAGAGGAGTCGTCAGCACCATCACCCCCAGCTGAGGGCCACAGCAGCTCTGAGGATGACTCCCTTGTGGAGGCGGGTGTCAGCAGCCACCAAACCCCAGCTAGTGAGGCTGTCCCAGCCACCACCACCACACTCCCATCGGCTCCCATCCCAGAGGTCCCTGTAGGCTCCCGTGTTCGTGAGCATGTCTCCTGTGTGTCAGGCACCGCACCCCCTGCCCCTGTGTCCCCTGCTGCACTGAGTCTGTGGACTTACTTAGACAGATCCATGTAGGGCAGACGTTGATGCTGAAGGTCTTCCATGCACACACATGTCTGTTGACACAACTGGTGTTGTTCATAGAGGGCATTTCCTCGGGCATGTCTGCCCTACAGAGAACCAATCAGTCCATGGCCTCCTCCCTGATGGCAGCAGTGTCCCTCCTCCAACAGTCCCACACCCCTCCTACCCCTGCACCACTCGCGATCCCTAGCAGCCTACCTGTCCCAAGCACACAAACACCCAAACCAAGGTCTAGACGTGCACACAAGCAAGCGCAGGGGACTGATACCACACTCACAGGGGCTGGTTTGCAGACACACACACAGTCATGCACAACCACTCCGCAGTCTTCCGAGACCTCTCCCTCCCAGCCCCCTTCCCTTGCATCACCTGCAACCCCATCTCCTCAGAAGCTTTTCCTCTGTGACCTTGGCCTCTTCCTCACCAACCCAGCAGATCCTGATTACAAGGGGAAGAGGAAGTCCCCACACACAGAGGGGAGTGCCCCTCACACCCATACACCCTCCCCCAGGCACAGTCAGACTGAGACCCCCACCCGCAAGTCCCCCCGGAGCCGGCAGAGCAAGACCCCCCTGCCACCACGCAGCCCCAAGGCAAAGTCTCTGTCCTCCATCCCCCAGGCCACCCCGCCAGAGGTTCCCCCACCACTCCCTGCCCCGGGTTCCCCACCCACAGATACACCATCCCCAAAATGCTAAGGCCATCCCCCCACCACTTGCTTCTCCACACCTGGTCAGACAGTTAATGCCACTGATGTGGGGACCGTGTCCCCCCTGCCCTGCCGACCTCACATGTCCCCCATTCCGCTCCCATGGATGTAGGCACTGCTTTGGAGTCCACAACCACCCCGTCTGACTTGGGCTCTGCAGTAGTGAGCCAATCCACTCCATCTGACCTGCCCACTGGAGTTGTGCCGGCACCCACACCATCTGACTTGTGCCCGACAGTTGTGACAGCATCCACCACTTCAGTCAGCTCAACTGCAGTTGCAAGTGTCTCGCCTGCATCCACCACCTCTTCACTGCCTCCTTCTGCTGCGCCCTGATCCTGTCCCTGCATTGCCTGGCATGCCCCCATGTATGCCCCTCCGAGGGGATGACCCCGGTCCTTAGCAGTGCAGGCAAGCAAGGTGTGACAGTTGTCACTCTACTTCACTCCTTGGAATTTGGACATGGACTGGCCATTGGCCTTTTGTTTGCACAGACGTTTAACTTTTAAAATGCTGAATAAAGCTTTTTTCTTTCTCCCTGTGAACTAGATTTAGCTGTACAATATGTTGATGATGTTTAACATGCCCTTGCACCGGTAATGCTTTGTTTACAATGTTGAATATACCGATGTGTTGCTGTGAGGTACTCCATGTGGTCCATGAGATATGTATCCTATTCTGGTGGGTATCCATGTCATCCTTTGCAGCTACCTGGGTGTGTCATGATCAACTATTTGTGGACATCTCTGTGAACATTTCACTTGCACCCATGCACATATGATGTGCTTCCCATTGTTCAATTTGTCAATTCCACAAACTTTATGCGCATCACCACTGGACCTACAGGTGTGGGCATCATTGGTATAGGAGCAACTGGGTCCTCTGTGCAACTTGCTAGACATATGTTTTGAGTATGTGCAGATGACTTAGGGGAGACTCACATACCCAGGCTGTTGTGACTAGAGCCTTCATTGTGTGGTAACTGATGACTGACTGACCAAGTGTCCTGCAGACATGAATGAGAGGTGCTGTAAATATGTTTGGCATAGCTGGGCTTCCACAGGAGTTGGGTCCCCTAAAGTAAGTGTGTTGTCCCGTGACATAGCCTAGGCCATGGTGTGTGTTGTATGAGCATGTGTGTGTGTCCACATCCCTGTTCATACACAGGCAGTGTTCCCTTGATATGTTCCTGTTGTTGATGCTTGGTGAGTGGTACTGGGTTCATCCCACTACTTTGCCATGGGCTACCAGATGTGTGGGTGCATGACACACTACTGTTAATTGGTGTATCATCATTGGGATTTGTCAGTTCTGAGTGGTGATGATGTTGTCAGACACAGAAGGGACACAGTCAGGGTTCCCCAAGGCACTTGTTTATTTGCAAAATCATGTAGTTGTTCCTAGGTGGTACCTTTCAGTGATTGAGACATTCGTATGTGTGTGTGACTGCTCCCACTTGTCAGGTTCATGGCTGCAATGTTGGCAGGTGTCAGCATGTGTGCCTTGTGGTTCTCCTTGGCTTCTGCATTGTCCTGGGACTGTGGCAGGTATTCTGAAGGTTACGTGAGCTTTGAAGTCATGTCCATATACCGCATACTATGCCGTATGTCTGTCATTCCACAGGTTTGTAAACTGTCCTTGTGTGATGTGTCTGTGCACCTTAGTTCCTCCCAACATTCCTGTGTTTGTCATGGGTGCATGTGCAATGTCACCTGTCCACGTGGGCTTCACAGATGCACATTGTTGCAGTTCAGGGTGTGTGGTGTTGAGGCTGGACTGATGTAAATGTTTGCATGGATGGTCCCCTAGCTCCTGTTTGTCCATGGAAGAGGGGCCATGCTGAGTGATTTGTGTTTGTGTATGTGTGATGTATGTTTGTTGAACAGGACACATGTCTGGGTTTCCCAGTTTGTACGACATCTGCCTTTGACATCACAGTGGAGGTGTCATGCATGCTTGTGTCACCCCAATGTCTGGTCCCTGGGTGTAGTGCTGTTGTGTGTCAGTCTCTTGCTGTGTTAGTTGGTGTTCATTCCAGCTTGTGTCACATGTGTCTTTTGTACTCACAATGCCTGATTGCCCACTAAGGGTGTCCCAATGATGGTTTACTTTTGTATGGCACTGTGTCCACATCTGTGTCACTGTGGTTCAGCCCCCCTCATGTGTTGTTTAGTTGCCTGGGGATACTGTGACACACACACACACACACACACATGCTGTGTCAGATGTGCAGTGTGAGGTTGCCTGTTTGTGATTGTGCATCTGCATCAGTGCATTGGTATTGCTGTTGTGGGCCTTTGTATGGATGCTGTTTCTGTGATTTTCCCTGTTGTCCCTGTGAGTCACATCACGTCATTGTTCACATTCACCCTGGTTGTTAGGCGCCATTGCTGGCATGGAATGGGAGTTTGTGAGCTGACACCTACAGTCTACACATGTTGTTTTGATTGGTGTGTCTATTTTCGAGATGTGTGTATGCTTGGTGATGGTCACTTTTGCTCTTGTGTCATTGTACACTGTATGCATTGTCAGCCCCCTTGGGTGGTGCTTGTCTGCACATGGCCGAGAGTGTGTTAGGTTTTCTCAGCACTGTTAGCCTCACCACATCTCTGTGGGAATGGGACACAACCACTAGTTTGCCACAGAAGTGTTTAATGTGTTGGGAGCAGGGATCATACATGCTGTTTGTTATTTGCAGCTTTGACCATGATGAACCTTACCTTTTGGTCACTGTGATGGGTGGGGGAGGGGTTTAGACCCCATCACCACAATGCTCAACATCTACTGCAGTTTGGAAGACCACACTTAACGTCTTTTCTACTCAGTTAGGGGGTGTTCTTTTTACATTGCCACAGTGCTATGGTGATGCTTGCCTTGTGCAGGGCACACTCATTTGTTGGTCACACATGTGCTGTTAGTTACAGTGTATGTTCGAAGTCATAATCACTGTTGTGGGCATTTGTCACAGACTACACACTATTGTCATGATGTTAGGGGGATGTATTTTGCTGACAAACCTAATGTTGGAGTATGATGGATGTGTGGCACATCACCCATCCTATGAGTGGGGGTGGCAGGGGTGATGGGCAACAGGTCCCCTAGGGGTGGGGGTGGCAGGGGTGATGGGTAACATTAGCCCTATGGCTGGGGGTGGCAGGGGTGAAGGGCAACATAAGCCTATGAGTGGGGGTGGCAGTAGTGATGGGCAACAGGTCCCCTATGAGTTGGGGTGGCAGAGTTGATGGGCAACATTAGCCCTATGGCTGTGGGTGGCAGGGGTGATGGGCAACAGGTCCCCTAGGGGTGGGGGTGGCAGGGGTGATGGGCAACATTAGCCCTATGGCTGGGGGTGGCAGGGGTGAAAGGCACCATAAGCCCTATGAGTGGGGGTGGCAGGGGTGATGGGCAACATTAGCCCCATGGCTGGGGGTAGCAGGGGTGATGGGCAACATTAGCCCTATGGCTGGGGTGGCAGGGGTGATGGGCAACAGGTCCCCTATGAGTGGGGGTGGCAGGGGTGATGGGCAACATTAGCCCTATGGCTGGGGGTGGCAGGGGTGATGGGCAAGATTAGCCCTATGGCTGGGGGTGGCAGGTGTGAAGGGCAACATAAGCCCTATGAGTGGGGGTGGCAGGGGTTATGGGCAACATTAGCCCTATGGCTGGGGGTGGCAGGCGTGATGGGCAACATTAGCCCTATGGCTGGGGGTGGCAGGGGTGATGGGCAACAGGTCCCCTACGAGTGGGGGTGGCAGCGGTGATGGGCAACATTAGCCCTATAGCTGGGGGTGGCAGGGGTGATGGGCAACAGGTCCCCTATGAGTGGGGGTGGCAGAGGTGATGGGCAACATTAGCCCTATGGCTGGGGGTGGCAGGGGTGATGGGCAACAGGTCCCCTATGAGTGGGGGTGGCAGTAGTGATAGGCAACAGGTTCCCTATGAGTGGGGTGGCAGGGGTGATGGGCAACAGGTCCCCTATGAGTGGGGGTGGCAGTAGTGATGGGCAACAGGTCCCCTATGAGTGGGGGTGGCAGGGGTGATGGGCAACAGGTCCCCTATGAATGGGGGTGGCAGTAGTGATGGCCAACAGGTCCCCTATGAGTGGGGGTGGCAGGGGTGATGAGCAACATTAGCCCTATGGCTGGGGGTGGCAGGGGTGATGGGCAACATTAGCCCTATGTCTGGGGGTGGCAGGGGTGATGGGCAACAGGTCCCCTATGAGTGGGGGTGGCAGTAGTGATGGGCAAAAGGTCCCTTATGAGTGGCGGTGGCAGGGGTGATGGACAACATTAGCCCTATGTCTGGGGGTGGCAGGGGTGATGGGCAACAGGTACCCTATGAGTGTGGGTGGCAGGGGTGATGGGCAACATTAGCCCTATGGGTGGGGGTGGCAGGGGTGATGGGCAACAGGTCCCCTATGAGTGGGGTTGGCAGTAGTGATGGGAAACAGGTCCCCTATCAGTGGGGGTGGCAGGGGTGATGGGCAACATTAGCCCTATGTCTGGGGGTGGCAGGGGTGATGGGCAACAGGTCCCTTATGAGTGGGGATGGTAGTAGTGATGGGCAACAGGTCCCCTATGAGTGGGGGTGGCAGGGGTGATGGGCAACATAAGCCCTATGAGTGGGGGTGGCAGGGGTGATGGGCAACATAAGCCCTATGAGTGGGGGTGTTAGTGGTGCTGGCCATACAACCCCTATTTTGGCCTGTTGTTAGTGGCCAGGATGTGGATCCCCTGTGTGTGTGTACCATTTTGCGGGTACGTGTCGTTTGTTTATGTGATAGGTGTCTGACTTACCGCCTGCGCCGTTGGCGTCGGTTCCTGAGCCAGTCATAGATGTAGAGTACTGGTATGACCTGCGTGATGGGATTCATGATGTGTTTGTGTCGTACACTCTGCTTGTTGCTCCGTCTCATACCCGCTGCAAGCTGGTCCGTCTCGCAGCAGTGGATTGAGTTGTGGCGCGAATCGTAGCTGATATGCGTCTGGCAAGTAGGATGTACGCATCATACTTGTCATGCCGGAAACTGCTATGGATACTGCTTCTGGGCGACTCGGTTCAGCGTTAGGAGTTACGGCTCGGACGGATATTGGAGCTTGAATCACAGCCTACGTGTCGGTCGTGTTTTTGGCAGGTATGCGCATCGTACTTCCTCTGCAGGACGGACCGGCTACGGGTTCGTGTCGGTCGCACGGTAAGGCTATGGACAGCTCTCGGAGAGCTGTCCGGCCCGGTATAGGAATAGACCCCATAGTGTACTATTTATGTGTTACTTCAAGATAATTTGCTTGAATTAAAGATCTATATGTCCAACGTTGCCTACTTGATAATGAACATGCACTTTATTGTCCTGTACCCTACGGTAAATGTAAAGGTTATGTAGAACAAGTATACTGCACACCCCCTTGTCTGAGGACATCCTGAAGAGATGACTTTTGTAACTTATGATCTCTGGTAGACTAGCATATCTATTCAAAAACGTGCTATTCATTTATAGATTCTCCAAAGTATGCTGTTATTAATTGTACATATTGTACTGCTCTTTATGTGCCTTTATGGCCCTAGCAGTTGAAATAAAGATTTTTTGATTGAATGACTGATATTTTTCACAATAGCTGTGATTCTGCACATAAATGTGCTTTGTGCTTTTAATCATTTTCTCATTCGCGGTATGTTGCACCAAGAGCGATTCACACCTCAATATCCTGTCAACTTAACGTGATGTGATACTGATGCACATATTTTCACCCTATGTGTTATTTTCTAGCGCACATTGTTCCACACTTATGCTGATTTTGCACCTATTACAGACACATACCTTGTACATCTAATGTGACATGTTACTATAATCTTTGTCTCTAAATTAAATGATAATGGTCTCACACTGAATCTGCTTCCCAAGATCAATAGCTAATACATTTTATGTGTGATCTTAATATGGTCACCAAATCAAAGCCAAAGAGTGCTTTGTTTCAGAATTGACTCTTAGATGCATGTAATAATTCTTCAGACATCATAACCCCCCCCATTTTCGTTTGAAATATATCCTTAAATTCCACAAATATGGAGCCCTATCAGCCAATATGGAAAATGTAAACTGTGACAAGTAACATAGTCTCATACTGTGTTTCATTAAAACTGACCTGTTTTGTTTTACAGAAACATTTAATCCTATACTAACAAACTATGCTTACTTATACTATCCTAGGTTACCATAACCAGAAATGTGAGGGACTCAGCTCGCTTTTTAAAAATTAAAAGTCTGTGATACAATCTTCATATATCAGCCTCCGTGTCATGAAGACATTATTTGATGTCCTTTATATTAAAGACTTTAACGATGATGTCATGCCCGCCATCTCTATTAATTACAACTTCACTATTCTTCTTCCCCCACCACGATCCCAGCTTTAAGACCCACACACCACTTGAGAATGAAATCCGGCAGCATATGCCAGCACACATCAAGGTAGTTTGCACCGTAACCTGCAACAAAGCTATTCCTAACTGAGCACACTCTGACTTGCTGTAAATTACCAAAATGCAGCACTATCAGTTGCCGCCACACCCCCATACACCTTTCCTCTGTCAATCTACTTCCTGGTTCAGTCCAGCTACTCGAAACAACAGCTCCAAAACTGACTCTCCGTAGAAAGACTTGACCATCCAGAGGCGTGATTAAAATAAAATAAAAATTAACTTCTTTTCAGGTTGAATCTGGATCACCTGTATGAGTTGATACACATTCTTCAAATTATACTTTCCAGCTCTCGTCCGCATGCACTGCCCTGCCAGGAACATAGCTCTGTTACTACTGATTGAAGCACCTACTCCTGAAGAGCCCAACATGCACAGAAACTTCAGCATTTGAGAGTATTCCTTTATGCACATTCTATCAAATGCACCCAACACACATGACAATCATGTGAACATAGATTACAAAGTAATTACCACATTCTGGTATCAAAACTCCAAACTAAGGGGCATATTCACAAGGAACTATCGCCGAGTCAACGGCACTTTATGGCAGCCGAAGTTGTGATAAATCTATTGCCCCATTCACAAGCTGGTGTTAACAGCCCACAGCAGCAGTTTACTCGCGATAGCAGGCGCAAAAAACATCGCCACAGAGGAACCCCGCAACTATCGCTAATGAGATGCAGAGTGTGCATTCCCGTGCCAAAAGCCACGACAACATCACACCTCAACATTCTCAACGACCAGAAAGAACTGCGAAAAAAACAGAAAACAGGCAATAAGGCGCGTTAGCACCAGGAAATCTACACCTGCTCTGACATGGTGTAAAGTCGGACAGCAGCCTGCACAACAAAAGGGAGCACAGCCAAGGGCCACATCGGAAGGGCAACAGATGCCACGGAGCCACCCATCATGCAGTCCGGACACCCAAGAGGGCCACAACACCCACCAACACCACCCCCAGGACCACCCCTCCCTGGCCCCCCCGACCAAAGACATGTCACATCAGCTACACCTAAACATGCACAAAATAATCCACCTGACGTCGCACAATCACAACTGGTGACATGCATGTGTCGACACAGAAATGAGCAGCACACATTCACTTTCGAAGCAACAAATGAAACATTATTAAAATGAACACTGAAATGAAATGGAGACACAAGGCCTCTCCCCTCTGGACAATCCGTAGGTCCCAGCCTGCAAGACAAAAAACATGATGAGAAGGTGTGTCCTGCGCACATCAATGCACACGGAGAGAGAGGAAGAGAGGGGGAGAGAGAGAGAGAGAAGAAGAGAGGGGGGAAAGAGAGAGAGAGAGAGAAAAAGAGAGGGGGAGAGAGAGAGAAGAAGAGAGGGAGAGAGAGACAGAGAGAGAGAAGAAAAGAGGGTGAGAGAGAGAGAGAGTGCCCCCCTGCGCACCCAGGCCACACTGCTCACCTGCTGCCATCCGTGTGTCTCCAACCACGTCCCGGGATGTATCGCAGTTCACCAGGTCACACATCTGAGTCAGAGCCGTCAGCTGAAACAGAGTCCAGATACATGACTGGCACAGTACACACACCTGCACAAGGCAACATCATCTGCCCGCCTATGCACACCCAGGCAGAGGCACCCCAACTCCTCTCGCCGCCCATTGGAGCATGCCCGCCCATGCACAGCCAGGCTTCACGGCTCACCTTCTGCCACCGGCATGTAGACAGGAGGTCGCACCACGTGCCAATGCAAGCCACAAGCCCAGGACCCACGGACATGGCACCCTCCACACCATGCAGCCACGCTCCACAGGCCAACAGGTCTCACGTTTGGTGCTGGGTCTTGATTAATCCATGGCAGAGGACATACCAGTGCACCCGGCACCATAGCAGGCTGCACACCTGCTCAGCCCAATGGGTGCCACTAACTCTGGGATCCCGGAAGCGACGCCACGTGGTGGTAGGCCCGCGCTGCCCACTGGCTCTGACCTACACTGCGGTCTAGAGAGCACACAAAACCTGAGCTGCCGGACCGCCGGGACGGGGCATCATCGCAGGCTGCACACACGCTCAGCATCCTAAGGTGCCACTGAGTCAGCGCACCCAAAGTCACCGTCCCGTGGCGGAGTGCCTGTGATGTCCGCAAGGCCTCGGTTGCCACTAACCCTGTGCAACCCCAGTCTGCGCCACGTGGCGGTAGACCTGTGCCATGCGCCAGGCCTCGGATGCCACTAACCCTGTGCAACCCCAGTCTGCGCCATGTGGCGGTAGACCCGTGCCGTGCACCAGGCCTCGGATGCCACCAACCCTGTGTGCAACAACTCATGGGCCCTTTAAGTATGAGAAGCGTGGAGCGGCGATCATCCAGTCACTACCGAAAGAGGGGAATGTGACGTCGTCGGCCCCTTATGTTGGTGGAGTCACATGGCCAGTGATGCCAGTGCCGGATGGGTGTGGTGTGTGTGCAAACCTGCCCTCAGGGAGTGGCTGTGACATGCTGACGACTAGACGAGTGACCTGCACACCACCAGCGAGTACGCCTGCGACGGGTAGCAATGATGGCCCCCCTCGGTGCATCATCAGAGTGGTCTGGCCTGCCGTACGGTGGACCAGCGCAGGGCTTGCCAAAATTACTCGTGGGCTCGGGGCATTGTCCAATCCATGTCTGGACAAGGAAATGACTGATGCGTGTGTCCCTGTTGTAGTGTTCACGGAGCCAGGTACACAAAACGCAATGTTGCACCCTCTGACTCACATCCCACAGGATGAACATCATTGACGCAAGGGAAGGCACTGTCCACACATCCATACCTGAATGATGTAAGGCATGACACAGCAGTGCGTTACTGGATGTTTATTTGCACATCTAGTGCAGTTATGCAGCTGAATGGTACAGGGCAATGCGAGCACATTACACAATATGGGCCCGTGGAGGGCCATCCAGAGTCCATCCGGGGATGACATGTACTGCGGAAGAGGAAGGGTACAGTCCGCAGTCTGTCTGCTACGTCATTGGTCGTCGAACAGGATGTGGCAGTCCATGTCGCTGTCCAAAGTGAGTGCATCGGAGTGTTTCGGGGGGCAGTGGAAAGTCATGAGGCCCTGTGCGGCACCAAGCAGAAACAGGCCAGGTGGCAGAAATGAATGCTAGTGCCTCCTGATCACAAACCCATCCATGTCCTCATCCCTGGATGTGTGCCCTGCCTCACCTGTGGGTGTTGCAGTACCAGCTGCGGCACTGTGTGCCACTGACACATCAGGGGCCTGAGTGGATACGTCTGCCGCACTGTGAGGCACTGACACACCAGGGGGCGGAGATGTGGATGGTGTGGGGGCAGCAGCATTCATCAGCGCCACGCCTTGTGGTGGCAATTTTGAAGGCATTTTATTATGTCAAATGAATAAATCAATTCTTTAATTTAATTTTCATTTAGTTGACCTTCCAATATATAGATAAATCAAAAACTTCGAAAAACCACTCAATAGACAATACTGTAATCAATTAGCGGACCACCACATTTGCTTCAGCTCATTTATTCTCATTCACACATTCTTTCATTCAGAAACATACAAACGATTGATTCTTCAAATACAATTCTAAGGTCCATTTTGTTTGGTTCAAAATGCCTTCTCATAAATGATAGAGAGTAATGAGGATATCTGCAGTATTAGCATTCTGTTGTCACTTATTATGTTTGGCTCAGCTTTACTGCCATTAGCCAAAACCCAGTTTTGTTATTGGTTGTGGTGGCAATGCCATGTTGGAGGTCTGCAGGGCATGATAGATCCCAGCTACATTTTGATGATGTGCAGTGGTGGCTGCCATCCTTTTCGCCTCCATACGCACCATGTCCTCCATGAGCCTCCGCATGTGTGCCAGCTCACGGCTGGTATCGCTGAGTCACTCTGAGCGGACAGCTGTTCTGCTCTCCGCGTCATGACTCCAGCAATGTCAGTCAGGGCTCGTTGGAGACCATGGGGCGGACATAGACACCCAAGGATGGTGTCCAGTTTGGCAGCCATGAGTTCAAACCCCACCTGCACCTGCTCAGCTGTCTCCTGCTGTCCCTCCAGCTCACAGCGTTGGAAGGCCATTTGTTGTTCCTGGGGGACTTGGGAGGGTGTGGGGGCTGTGGGTGCCTCCTGCTGGGTGATTTGGGTGGTGGGTGGGCTCTTCTTGATGTAGCTGGGCTGCCCTGATCCTGGAGGTGAGTCGCGGATGAGGTCAATGATGTATAGGAGGGCTTGTGCGTCGATGCTGGTGTTGTCCTCCTCACCATCAGTGAAGAGTGGCTGGGACTGCTCTGCAGGTGGTGTTGACAATGCCCCTGCGATGTGAAGGGGAGATGGTGTATTACAATGTGTCCACATGTATGTAGCCGCATGGTACAGGTTAACATTCTAACAGCATGGCATTGTACATTGTGACAGTCTGTGGGTCTGGGCAAGAAGCCAGGGTCATTGTGGGTGTGTACTGTGCCCTGCTTGATTGTGCATGTGTGCCATCGTGCCTATCTCCACCCATCCCCCCAGTACCTGGTGGTCACTCACCCTGTTGTGGTTGTGTTGTGTCCTGTCGAGCAGTCTCCGGTCCCTCGACTCCGGTCACAGTATGAACACTGATGACTGTCAACAGCAGCTCCTCCATGTCATCCAGCACGAGCTGTGGCGCTGGGCCCCCACCTCCGGTCTGCATTGCTGCCTTTTGGTTGGCGGAGAGTTTCGCCTTGGTCTTCCACTTGATGTCATTCCATCGCCTCTTGACCTCGTCCATTGTCCGCTTGTGCCCTCCGACGGCATTCACCTTGTCGACGATGTCCTGCCATATTCCAGTTTTGGTGCCCCATGACACGTTGGAGGTGACGAAGAGTTGTTGATGGTGTTCCATCACCTCCGTGACTATGAATATGTTCGCCTGCGGACTGAACTTCATCTTCCTCGTCTTCTTGACCTTGCCATTCCCTGTCCCCGATGTCCCAGGCTGGTTGTCCGGGGTGCTTGTGGGGTTGTGCTCGACCTCTGCACCTGCTCCGGCTGCCTCCATGGTGCTTGGGTGTAGGTCAGTTTGGGTGTGGGTGTTTTTTCTACTTTTATGGTGATTTTTTGGGCCTGCTGGTGTGTGTTGCAAGCCTGGCACTGCTTATCGCTGATTTCCTGATCGCTCTTTGGCCCATCGCATGTTTTTTGGTGTTCTGGTTTTATCTCCGTCTTGGTGGTTGTATCGTGGACATTGTCCGCGGTGTTGGCGGACTACCGCATGATACTGCCTTGTTGTGAATTCCACGTTGACACGGGGTTATTTTCCAGTGATGGTCTGCGATATTGAAAGTTGCGTTACGCTAACCTTGCGGTAGTTATCACATGTTCTTGTGAATATACCCCTAAATGTACTACACACAATCTGACTGCTGCATTTTATTCCCTAAGCTTGAACTGCAGTTCCATTTGGCATCACAATCTTGGGGAACAAAAAACAGGGAACAGAAATATGAAGTCAGGTTTAACTTAGAAGCAATGTGTAAGTATTTATGCAGCACACAAACACCAATAAAATGAAAACACAACAGAAGAAAAAACCCACACCAATTTAGGAAAATAGAGTACATTAAAAAAAACAATTGACACCAAAATGACAAAAAAGAAATCAGTAGAACCGGAGTTATTACTTTTTAAGGTTTAAGGTAAAAACTAGCACCTAAAAGATCAAAGTCATGCTGGGTCAAAGTCTAAATATATGGTTGACCGCAATAGTGTGCGTGTGGGAAATAAAAAGTGGATTGGGCCCAGTCGGCGCTTGCCTACGGACTTAGAAGACATTTTGTTGAAAATGTTCTGAGAAGGTAAAGTTCAGTGGTGCTAGGGTGCAGGCAGTGTCTGAGGAGGAGGCGTCGTCATCAGGGAGCTGCAGGACCAAATCTCGCTGCAGATTTCCATTTGCATATTTAGTCTCTTTTTTTAGAAGTAAAAAATCTCTAGCAAGACAAGGCAGGAGTCAGTAATTGATGAGGGTTTAAGCCAGGTGTAGGAAAGTGCCCATTTTGTATGGTCACCCACCAATATTCTGCTACAATGCTGATGGTTATGACTTTGATAGTGCACTGGAGTCTGATGCCTATACCCCGGAACCAGTGCTGTCTCTAAAACTGGTTTGTGTAGATTAGCATCCTCAATTAAAAAGATCTGTATCTCCTTAAAAGTCCCTAGTATGTGATACTGGGGTACCCATAGCATGGGTGGTAAAGGGGTCCCAAGGGCCTTCCGCATTGCTTGTGCCACCCTGAGTGACCCAAGAAAACTACTGACAGCAGGCCTGCCAATGCAGACTGCAGGAGCAGTTCAAATTGCTAGAATTCAACTCTGCCCTCACCATGTCTGCCAGAAACAATGCACTAGTGTTACTATATATCAGTCATCCCTAAGAAGGCCTCCCAAAGCCCAGGAGGCAGGGTGCAGTATATTAGAGGTGTGGACACATAAGTGCAAGCTGGTATGTGCCTATAGTGCCCTTTACCATTAAAGGAAACTATAAGTTATAGACGGTTCATAGGATAACATGCGCTGGCACCTGGGCAAGCCTGAGGTAGGCAGCTCCATTATGGTACCGCCTAAATATGTTTTGTTTGATATCAAACAACGTGCATTTCCACCCCTGACATTAATCTTGTGTTGACCAACATCAGCAACCCATGTGGCTGTGTTCCTCGCAGCATTGTGTAAGTGGCAAAAGCAGAACTCCTGCAGCTCCGATTTAGCACCAGGGATAGCCAGGACAATTCTTCACCTGGGATTCATGGGCCACGTAAACTTGAACCTTGTTGTGGCCTGATCCTGGGACCTGCATCACCTTTATTGTGCAAGGCTACCATGCAACTCGACCTGCAAGTGACCGATTGTCACTAGTGTTTTTCCCCATTGACCACAATGTTAAATTGTCACAGAATGCACTGATTTTATATTACTTCTAAAATCTATAACTCCGTGTATAGGTATGCTTTTCAGTTTGTGTTGGAGTCTAAATTAAGATAAAAATACATTCTATGTGTATAAATTGGTGTCGGATTTCTATCAAGTTGTGTCAATTACTTATCATTCATGTTGGTACTCTGAAATGCTGAACACATGTTCCTGTAGTACAGCCTGACTGCTCTTTGCCACACTACCAGACTGAGCTAATGATTTATTAATGTGAACACAAGGACCATCTTTGGGGTATGTGGCAGGACTGCATAGTGATGCCTAAACAGTATCACCCCATAATGATCCACCTTCCTGTACCAGGTACCCCTTCTGCAAGGACAGATAACAAAGGATTTGCTGCTGTGGAGAAGAATGTAGCAGGAGCTGCCTCAAAATCAGACTGGTGATGCACCTTTGGCGGATAGACGAACAAGTTTGTTCCGGTCTATTCTCTGTTCTCAGAGCAGCCAATAGTTTTTCCAAGTTTCGGATTTCGTTATCTGAGTTTCTTTAACACAAGTACAGAGGGTCCAGGACTAGAAAAGCACCACTTAGGGGGGGGTTAGGACTTACTCATGTTGGGTCCAGGTATGGGTTCAAGATGGTTGGAGCCTTTTCGGTTCCTCATGCTCTGATCAGGAGGTCAGCCAATTTGCCCTTAGAGTCACTCCGTTAGTCCTGGGTTCAAGAAGTGTCAGAGGGCTCAAGCTGGAAGGCAGGCCTTTGAGGGTTGAAGGCAGGCGTTTGACAGCAGAACAGTCCTTACAAATTCAGCAAAGCAGTCTTCTGAAGTACACAGAAGGCCACAGAAGCAGGCAGTCCTCTAAGAGTATTTACTCAGGTCCAGAAAGTGAACAATGCAGTGGTGTGAAGTTCTTTGTGTGAAGGCAGTGCACAGTCTACACCCAGTAATGTGACACAGGAAGAGACTGCAGGTACCAAATAGTTAGGGCATGAAAATGCTAACTTTCTGAAAGTGGTATTTTAAAAATTGTGAGTGAAAATTCAACAATACTATTAAAGAGGATTTTAAATGATACATTTTTAGACATCAAAAATTAAACCCTTACCTGCTCCCAATCAAAAGTTAGCACTTATTAATTGTAATAAGGCATTACAAAGTAATCCTATGGCAGAGGTAGGCCTCACACTAGTGAAAGCACAACTTTAGGAGTTTTTCAATACCAGGACATGTAAAACCTAAAAGTTTATGTCCATCTGTTAGAAATGGGAGTCTCTAGTTGGCAATGGTTTGCACCTTTGTCCAAGCAGGGACCCTTGCTTCTAGTCAGGGTAAGGGAGTTATGCCCTCAGACTACCCCGCTTCACCCCCTTGGTAGCTTGGCACAAGGAGACAGGCTTATCTCAGAGGCAGTAGATAAAGGATTAATGCAACATACAGTAATACTGTGAAAATACTACAAATGGACACCACATCAGTTTAGAAAAATAAGTAAACCTTTGTACCATACAAGCCCAAAACAACAAAAATCCACAATACATATCTTCAGATATCACCAAAAATAGGTTATTCACACAAATCAAGCTTGTAGCAACAAAAAACTCTACCTTGGGCTATTACGATGTTGTGACAGAAGAAAATCCCAAAGTACGGCGCCAACTGCGAAGTGCGCGGCATCGGGCCCGGAGTTACATGGATCCTAAAAAGCAGTACCTTGACAAATGCTGAAAACAAAGATGGAGCACGGCGTCGGGAGGTGATGATTCATTAGTGCCGGGCAGCGGAGGTTCCTTACGACCACAGGGGAGGTGATGCATTGGTTTCTTATGGCCCAAGGGGTCGGTTCCTTACTGCGATGCAGGGGAGGTGAGGCATCGGTGCCTTACTGTTGTCGGGGCGGTGAGGTGTTGGTTCCTTACCATTGCTGGGGGGGTGGCATTGTGGTGGAGGCAAGGCGTTGGTTCCTTATGACGGTGCAGTGTTGATGGATTCAGGAAGTCACCCATGTCCAGTATCGGCTCTGTGATAATGTAGCACTGGTGTCGGTAAGGTCGGGCTGCGGTGTGAGTCGGGGTGGTGGGTCATGAGTGTCACAAGCTGTGCACTCGGCTCTGGTGCAGGCAGCGGCCCTGGTGATGGCATCAGAGTTGATACGGTATGGCGTCAGCAGGCGTCGGAACTGCAGTGCAAGTCAGGGTGGTGCATCGTGCACTTCACAAGCAGTGCCCACGGATTTGTTGCAGATTGCGGTGTCACTCGCAGTAATCAGTGTTGCAATTTCCCTCTGTGGCAGCTGCAACAGCAGTTCCAGATGCAGGAGGACAGAGGAAATCAAGTCCTTGTGTCCCTGAGACTTCAGAAGAGGAGGCAAGCTCTACACCAAGCCCTTGGAGATCATCTTCAAACAGGATACACAGCACACAGCAAAACCTTGGTCCTTTCCTTGGCAGAAAGAGCCACTGAAGGCTAACCCCACACAGCACACAGCAAAGGGGCAGTACTTCTCCTTCAGCCTTCCCAGCTCGTCTCCTTGGCAGAGGTTCCTCTTGAGTCCAGAAGTATTCTGAAGGTCTAGGGTCTGCCCCAATGCTTATTTTTCATTTCTCTTTTTTCTCTTGTGACAGAAGGCTCTGTGCTCAGTCCAAACCATTTCTGTCCTCACTGGCCCAGCTTCCTGGCAGGAGGTGGAGACATCATTGTGTAAGGCAGACCAAGGCCCATTCAGGTGCAAGCAAATCTCCTCCCCTACTCTTAATGCAGCCCAGATATATTCAGCCCAGCCTGACTCATGCAGGAAAGGCAGGACACACCTCAACCCCCCAACGGCTATCTACAGTGAACACACATTCCCAGCCCCTGTCACTCCAATGCCAGACAGTCAAACCACAAACCAGCAAAGGCACACAGGATGGCTAAGCAAAAAAGTGTCCACTTTCTAAAAGTTTATTTTCAAAATCACAATATAAAAATCACCTCCACTAAAAAGATGCATTTTTATATTCTGAGTTCAGGCATACTAAACACCATCTTTTAATCTTGTCCCAATGGGGAGTTATACTTATAAGATTTTATAAATAAACTCCCATTCCAATCCTATGGGACAGATAGCCTTTCAGTAGTGAAAAACAAGACATACTGTATTTCACTATCAGGACATGTCACACACCTCAGTGCATGTCCTACCTTTCACATACACTGCACCCTGCCCACAGCGGTACCTTGGGCCTACCTTAGGGGTGACTCACATGTAATAAAAGGGAAGGTTAAGGCCTTACAGGTTGGTGCACTTGCCAGGTCGACATGGCAGTAGAGCCTGTGCGCAGGCATTGCAGTGGCAGGTTTGAGACCCCTTTCTGAGTCTGCTTGTGTGGGTGGCACAATCAGTGCTGCAGGCCCACTAGCAGCATTTGACTTACGGGCCATGGCCACACACTGTGCACTGTACTAGGGACTTAGTAGTAATTCAAACAAGCCAATCATGGAAACACCAATTCATATTCACAATATACATAGGGAACATTTGCGCTTTAGCACTGACCAGCAGTGACAAAGTGCCCAAAGCATCTAGACCAGCAAAAATGAAATTCACACACAGCAAAAATACAGGTGGCAGAGGCAAAAAGACAGGGGAAAACCACCCCAAGGATGTCAGGTCTAACACCATCCTTTTAATTACAATGCGCCCTGCCCTATGGCTGCCTACGGCCTACCTTAGGGGTGACTTATATGTAATAAAAAGGCAGTTTAAGGCTTGGCAGCGGCGTTATTCTGCCAATTCAAATTGGCAGTTTAAAACTGCATTCAGGCTGCAGTTGCAGGCCGGAGACACATTTTAAAGGGGCCATTTGAGTAGTTGGAACAATTAGCTCTGTACACCCACTAATAGTGTTTAACTTACCAGCCCTGGGTATATGACACTCCCTTTACTAGGGGCTTTTAAGTAAATGAAATATGACAATCAAGTGAAGGCCAATTTTTCCATGTTGTAGGGAGTGAGTACATGTACTTCAGCACTGGCTAGCAGTGGTAAAGTGCACAGAGTCCTAAGGCAAACAAAAATGGATTCAGAAAAATAGGATGGTAATGCCAAAATGTTTAGGGGAAGATCAACCTAAGCTGAAAGGTCTATCTCTATTCAACCCACTTTTTGTATTTTCCTCATATCTTTTCCCCTTGATTAAACTGCACAAGATTTTGCATTATCAAAGTCAGTCTCTTTTTTTCAAAGTTTAGTGCAGATTGGTCTACAGGGAGGCAGGTTGTTATAGATGAAAAAGAGTTTTTCCTATGGAATATTGAGGAAAGCTTAATTACACCGTTACAAATTTCACTTCTGTAAGATTTAAACTGATATTGCATTGCGTGCATTTTTATAAGGAATATATTTATCTCCAAATACAGTATTTATACCTCAGTATAAAATGTAAGTATCTCAACATACAGAACATGCAATTTAATGTATAACGTATTCACCTCAGCAAACAATACACAAACCTCCATATACAATACATGCAATTTACTGTATAGAGTATAGAGTTACGAGATGTGAATTGCGTTGATAACTTAGAAAAACCTCATCTCATGTTCCTGGTAAGTTTGTTGTGTTTGCGTTTGTTTCACTCAGAATTCTTTTTTTTCCATTAAGGAATTTAAAGAGATCATGCTAAACAATCTTACTTAATAGTAGGTCAGTGACATCCTTAATAGTAGAAGTCACTGACCAACTTAGGTATTGATGTCACTATAATCTTTATTTATTCGCATTTAATGGATATTACTTAAACACTACTTAACCTTTTGTCTAATTGGTCTAATAAAGCAAACACAAGGAGATGATGGATGGAGCGCTGAAACTTTGCAGACACTCGCCCCCAGTCAAATGGATCCCCCTCGAACACAGAAAGACCGTCACTCACGCCCTGGTCACCAGTAGACTCTACAATGGAATAAACAAAAACCTCACCCGCAAGCTACAGAACATCCAGAACGCTGTCGCAAGACTGGTCCTCGATCTGCCAAGACACTGCCACATCTGCCAGCACCTGCGCACACTCCACTGGATCCCCATCGAAGGTAGAATCACCTTCAAGATGCTCACCCATGCCCACAAGGCCCTCCACGACACCGGACCAGCATACCTTAACAGCTGAATCAAATTCCACACACTCCAGAGGACCCTATGATCTGCCCAGCTCTCCTACGCTGTGGTCCCCCGCACCAGAAAGACCAGATCGGGAGGCCTCTCCATCTCCTTCCTCCTGGCCCGAGCCTGGAACGCCCTGCCGCTCCACCTCAGACAGACAACATCGCTCCCCATCTTCGCAAGAAACCTCAAAACCTGACTCTTCGACAGACCCCCCCCTTGATGGACTGGAGTCTGCTAAACCCCCCGCGCCTTGAGACCCTTACGGGTGTGTAGTCATTCTTAACAAACGCCTGATTAATTTGATTGAGATCTGGGTTGAATCCATCATCGTTCTTTAGCTCACTTCACCAACCCAGTTTAGACACAGCCATATGCAAATCAGTCTTGACCCTGTTCCATATGGGAACAGTCCAGCCCGAACTCCTAAGCCAGGTCTTCCCTGGACCGGAAACATGATCCTGGGACAGCTTTCAGGGAAGCACCCTTCATCAGCCAGGTTAGCGTGAATCCAGTGACAAAGTGAACATGGGACCCACGTCTGGGCATAACCTGCCAACTTAGGGTGAACAAAGCAAAAACAAGGAGATGATGGACGGAGCGCTGAAGCTTTTCAGACACACACACTCACCCCCAGTCCCAGATCTGGTTGAACCCATCATCGTTCTTTAGCTCACTTTGCCACCTCAAATCAGACCAAGCCATATGCAAATTTCCTTTGTAGTTTGCCTACTTCAAAGGTAGAAGGGGGTATAAGTATTGGACCTCTGACCCTCCAAAATCAGAACACTTCTGGACTGAGGATATTCTGCCAGGAGGAAGAGCTGGATGCTGTGTGAGGGACTGCCATTCTGCCTATTGCATTGTTGTGCTGGCCCGCTGCTTGCTGCTTCTGTCCTGGAGGTGAAAGGACTGGACTTTGCTTTCTGTATCCTGCTTCCAATGTTCTTCAAGGGGGTTGTGCATGTTTGCCTCCTCTTAAGAAGTTTCATGGTTAACTTGGGCTCTTCTGCTTGGAGCTCTAACTTGCCAAGTGGTGTCAAATACAGTTCCTGGGCCATTAAAAGTGTAATCTTGTGAGAGGATCCACACATCAACTCTCAGTGCTTGTTTTCTTGACACAGCACCTGCCTTGCACTTGAAAAATAACTGCAGCATGAATCCTGAGCAACGTCACTGACATCTGTGGCACCAGCTCCAACTTTGACGTAGACCCTGGAAAATGAATGCTTTGCAGCAGTTAAATCGATGGAGCACCTGCATCGCCTCCGTCGCATCGATGCAGTGCGTCTGGGTTTTTGACACATCGTCCCTCGACGTTGAATTTTCATCGCTGCTGGCCTGCAGTAAGGAACCGAGGCCAAGTGTCCAGAATTTGATGCTTCACCTCCCCCTCCAATAAGGAACCAACGCATCACCTCCTCTGGCAGTAAAGAACCAACTCATCACCTCCCCTGCCAGTAAGGAGCCAACGCATCACCTCTCCTGTGGAGTAAGGAACGAACGCATAGTTTTGCTTTTCCAGAACCTCCCCTCCTCTGCATCAGCTTTGATACTTTGTGCTAAAAGAAACACATCAATTGATTTCTATGGACTAAACTTACTTAATCTTTGAAAAGTGTAATCTTGACTTGTGTACAATGGATTTTTGTTGTTTTAGATCTTGTTTTATCCAGATATACATTGGCTATTTTTCTAAACTGGTGCAGACTCAGTTTGTAGTGTTTTCATTGTGTTACTGTGTGTGTATGTACAAATGCTTTACACATTGCCTCTGAGATAAGCCTGACTGATTCTGCCAAGCTAACAAGGGGGTAGGCAGCAGCTATCTTAGTGAGGGTCCCTACTTGGACAGGGTGCAAAACATTGCCACCTGGAGACACCATTTTTGACACCAACCATGATATTTATTCAGGTAGGTTTTGCCCCTATGTGTAATTTGGGCTCTAAAAGTGTTTCTATGCTGATGGTTCTACTTCTGATTTTTATTTCTAAACGGGAAAACATGATGATGCTTACTTTGGACCAATGCTAATCTTGCACTTACATATGTATTAGCTACTAAATGTAATGTAAATGTAATTTGTGCATGTAAAAGTGCTTCCTCACTCACATAGGTATTGCACTATAGGCGAGTCACAGCTCAAAGTTATTTTGCACCTCGATGTAGTTTTTCACTGTTTGGAAATTTGCCCTTTCTGCAGGGTCACTCTGACTTTTCTGCCTTTTTGCTAAACCTTATTTTTGCTCGCTATAGAACTGTCTGCACTTTACCCCTGCTAAGCAGAAGTAAAGTGTTGTACTCCTCCTTCCTGTTTGGCATATTTAACTGACTTATAAATCCCTAGTATATGGTACCAAGGTGACCTATAACCCCTAGTAGATGGTACCAAGGTTTACCCAGGAAATGTAAGGTAATTGTCACAAGCAGTCTGCAGGACTGATTGTGCCATCCACTTCAATGACAATGACTTTAGGCCTGCCACCAGTAGCCGGGCTGTGTGTTATTTTACAGAAAAATCCTTAAAAGCAATGTGCATGGTAGTTGATGCCATGAGAAAGAATACATTTTCTCATAGTGAAATGCCCTCAAAGTTAATTTCACTGAAGAAGGTTTGGCTCTGCCTTAGGATAAGATAGGATAATAATACTTTTATTTGATTTGTTAAAATCATTAAAGAGGGTGAAACTTACCATCATAATATGAACAGCATAACTCAAATATACACAATATAAATTACAATAAAGCTTTGTTAGTAGTGGTGACCCTCACGTGGTCTTATACCGAGGTACGACAATTTGTCATAAGCAACGCTGTGAACATGTCCATGCCTTCTATTTCAAGTAAAGTGCTTGAGCTGACGGAGGAAGGGGAAATAAAAAAAGTGCAAACGATCTGGAGGGGGTTTGGCCTGGCTGCAGGATGACCTTCTTTCCAGATTCTTAAGTCACTGAGGATCTGCCTTAGGAAAACACTGACAGGCAATTTTAAAATCAAATCCTGTATCTCGGGAATAGGACCAGCTACAAAAATAATGAAACTATTTTTAATCTTTGTTAATAATTTAATTCAACGGTGAATCTGGATTTGTTCTAAATATTACATAAAAGTAACTATTAAAAAAGTTACCTTTACCCTACGTGAAGTCCCTGGAAGCTAAATCTGTAGTTTTATATCCTGGTTTGGAAAGCCAGTAATTAGCATTTAAATATGGAAGAGTGAACTTGCTACCAGGAGCAAAAAAATGAGGCTGACCTAAATGGACATTGATGCCCCCTCTGAACCTGATAGAATATGCAAGGGGGCCTGGGACGATCCTTTTTGACATTAAAGTGTCAGGCTGTGCTTGAATATGTCATCCTTATTTACCATTGCCCTGGGGAAAAGGTAAATACTCTGGAGTAATTTCCATTATTTTGCTTTACTCTATTGACACAAAATTACAGAAAATTACACAATGTCATCCGTTTGTGTAATTATGAGTAATTTTGCACAAAAATCCTACTGCAGGATAATAGGAACCACAAACTTAATTGCCTTATGCTGTTTGTGTTCTGTTGCATTTAGCATGATCTTTAGTGCAATAATTATCCTAAGGTCACTTATGGATGCAAGAGTACATTTTGTGCTAACAAAAAAGCACTGAATGCTGAAATACATTCCTCACAAAGTCCTGTGTAATTTTGCTGTTAGTTCACATAATGACACTACAGCAAATCATACAAGTTACACCACCCTTACTTGACAGGTCTGCTAGGGCTTTTCATAAGACACTTGGGATGCACTTCAAAGAGGCCCCCCCTGTCACAAGCAAATGTTAGCTGACAGGGCCTTTCTGTTGTCTCTCCAGCCAGTCTGGCCACAGTCACAGTGGTTTGTTCCGACATTACAATGTCACAGCCTGTTTGACAGGTCAGCTGGGTTTCCATTTAATATTTGAGGTGCACGTCAAAGGTAGGAAATACAATGCCAAAAAATTTGAGTGTGTCCACTGTCTGTTTGCTGAAATTGTAGTTTTGTTATATCAGACTTCTGTCTCTAAGTTAGATGTAGTTACAGGGAGTACTTAAAACTGGATTTTAGTATTTGATGTGAGAGGAATGTAGGATTACCATAGTACACTCATCACACACACACACACACACACACACATACACGCACACACGCACACACTCGCACACACACACACACACACACACACACACACACGCACACACACACACACACACACACACCTCTGCACTTGGTACCCATGTTTAGTGTGGCCAAATACTTTGACAATCGTGAAAATGGCCAAAGCAGTTTGGGCTAGCACTGGGAACCCTACTGACTGGTGGTCCTATAGTGTTTACACACTCTTGCTGATGTTGCAGTAAGCATGACTGTGCTCCTAAGTGTCATCTTACACTTAAAGGTGATACCAAAGTCCTGCTGATTTTGAGTAAAGTCAGACTTTTTTTTACCCTAAAGGTGATTTTACATATTAATGTGATAGGTGCTTCTAATCATATTTCACATTCATGCTGCAACTGTAGTGACACACACACATCAATGTGGTATCAACCAAATGTGGCGTGATACTGTTGAACACCTTTTTCGCCTAATGGAACATTTTACTACTGAAAGTTTTTCCACACTTATGTGGATGCTTTACTGAGCACCTCAGCATACATTTTACATCTAATGTGACATGCTGCTACCATATTTTGTTTCTTTACTGAATGGTACCTCATGGCTGTATATCGAAGAGGTCTCACACTCAAACTACTACTGAAGATAAATAGCTAACACATTTTATGTGTGATCTTATTGTGCTCATCAAACCTAAAACAAAAGAGAGCTTTGTATCAGATAAGACTCTTGGATGAATGGACATATACCTCATACACCCCATTGTCTATTGATAAGTGTTCTTAAATACCCCAATCATTGAGCCCTAACAGTCAATATAGAAATCTTAACATGTGACCATAATCTCAGACTGTGCTCCATTAAAACTGACCTGATGTTTTTACTACACACATACGTTAAACTCTACTTACTTACTCTCTCTGGTTAATGTAAGCAGAAATGTGAGCTACTCCTGTACACAATGGAAAGGCTGCCAGCTCTTTACTATAACTTCACTATTCTGCCTCCTACGCTGCCATATCTGCATTATCACCCACGTACCACTTTGAATTAAATCAGGCAGCATAATGCCAACACACATCAAGGTATAGCAAAGCTATTCCTACCTAGACAAAGTCTGAACTGCTATAAAGGACTAAACCGTAGCACTGCCGGTTGCTTTAACACCCTTTATACACCCTCCCTTGGTCAACCAAGCCCTCCTTGCCTTGCCCAGCTACACCAAAACAGCAACACTCAAACTGACTCTACATAAAAAGGCTTCACCATGCTTAGGCATGATTCACACAATAAAAATGCACTTCTTGATATAAGAATGATGCTGGATCACCTGTAAGAGTTGATACAAATTCTTCAAACTACACTCTCCATCTCTCGTCCACATTGCACTTTTCTGCCTGGGACAGCTTTCGTACCACTGTTTGTGCTGATCAAAGCACCTACTCCTGAGGAGCCAAACATGCACACCAACTCCAACACCTCATAATATTACTTCATGAACATTACATCTAATGCACCCAACATACCTGAGTGCCCTGTGAGCATAGATTACAGAGTATGACTACACTCTGGTACACACACCTCAGAACTAGGGCCCTCATTTACAATAACTTGGCTCCGTGGGCAGCGCCACAAGCCTTCCTACTGCACTGCCCCATGGCAAGAGAAAAGGGCAGGAATATGCTTTACCCATGAGATAAGGCATATTCCTGCCCTCTTCCACAGAGCTGGCACACAAATGGCTGTCATGGGCCAAAACAGGCACCCTTGCACTATAGTGCAAGAGTGTCTGTGTTGAATTTGTGGGGGAAGGGACACATTCCTTCACAAAAACAACCCTTATGCCATCACTGAGGAGACATAGGTTTTTGATGTATTCCCATGTTTACAGCATGTTGTAAATCTTGGAATGTGTCAAATGCCATGAGTGTTACGTGGGAACACACACCGCAATGCCCGTTGTTCGCCTCCCTAACGCAGAGTGAGCTAAAGCAGTGACTTGCGCGGAGTTGCTTCATACCATATCTACAAGGCCATGTAAAGCCATGCAGGTTGGCTTTACATTGCCTCATGGACATGGGTAAGCCAAGTGTGCTGCCGGAAAGTCATTAAAAGTGCTGTTTTGTCAGCACACTGGACTTATAATTAAGCCCCTGTATGTACTAAACAAAATGTGGCTGTTGTGTTTTATTCCCTAATCTTGCAATGCAGTGCCATTCAGCTTCACAAGGTTTGGGAATAAGAAGCTGGACACATACATAATAGGAACAAAAAGAGGCAGCACAAATATGTTGTGAACATGTGTGCATGCCTGTATTTGCATGTATTAGCACTTTCTAGACATACATGCAGGAAGCAGTATTTTTAGCTGCTCTCTGTGGATGGGAACAATGCGGGCCCCTGCTGATGGTGGGGAGTTGACTGGGGCCTTGATGCCCCCTCTGTGGCCCCCACCAAGAGGGCACCCCCCACTTTTGATAGCCAGGCCTCGGGTATGGGGTCTGCAGGACCGCAATCAGCCAGGGGAGGTGGCCGCAAGCCCCTCTCCCCATTAAATATGATGCTGGGTCTCAGGTGGATGGTGTCCCTGGGCACAACGTTGGCCTGGAGAGGGGGGCCGTATGCCCCCCTCCCTGTTGAATCTGTTGCCAGGCCCTGGGGATGGGGTGCCTGGGGCCATAATCGACCAGAGGAGGGCCACGTGCCCCCCTTCACTCAAATATGCTGCCAGGCCCCGGGGGATTGGGTACCCAGAGCAAAAAGTAGCCTGGAAAGGGGATGCAAGTTGCACCACTCTCAAATACATAAATCTGGAGTTAATAACATATGTCAAAATAGTTTGCTTCAGAGAATAATCTGTATCTGAACATCAAAGCACAGTTCTTTTGTAGTCTCCCTTTTACACAGTTATGATTACTGAGTTTCTTAATGACCGATGTCAACAAACTGTGCGAGTTTGGGTCTTTAGAGAACTCCTGTGCATTACCCTTGCCCACCCACTCTTCTGCTAGAGACCTTGCCCACCTTTGGTGGAGTCTCCTCCATACACCTTCGTGTGGACCCTGGTACTCATTTAGCTGTCCGCCTCCATAGCAAGCTTCCTGGGGTTAGTCAGCCTACTATCATTTAAGTACTGGTGCACCTCTGCAAAACATAGACTAGACAAGTGCTACCATGAATTCAATTGTAGGGCCCCTGAAAATCCATCACATTACTGCCCTTCACCCAACCATCCAGTGACCTGCAAAAAGGATCCACACATTCCAACTAAGTGTTTGTATCAGTTTTTCTACAGGACCTAAACTGGTCCCTGTACTTGTCAGAAGTGAGACCATATCATGTCAGCATAGGGGAGGCTCTGCCCCTTACCCAAAAGCTACTAAAGTGTGCCTCCCCTCTTCTCGGAAAAGAGGCCACAATCCTGCTCCCCAATTCTTTTCAGGGACCCCATTCATGTGCATCGATGCCTCATAACCCTGAAACGGTCTATATGGGAAACCTATATATGATAACACTCCAGTGAACAACTTCTAGATTAAATCATACCACATGATTGGGTGTATGTCATTCAAAATAATTGGAGTCCCTACGATCAGGTACATTTGTCTGTCTGTGAATGTGTTGGGTTTATGAGATGATTATGACTGGGAAGTATGATTGATGGGTGGTTGTGATTGGGGTCATAGGTCATGCATTTTATGATGTTGTTTATTGTAATGTAATTGTCATTTTGTCCTTGTTTGTTTGTGACTCATGACATGTTGTTTATTGTGCATTAAGAGCAAGGAATAATTGTATATTCTTGTTTAAATTGAATTGATATGAACCAAAAATGTTATTTATACATAAAAGATATCTTTAAATATAATTTGTACACCTAAGAAATTAAAATGTGTATATTTTTTTAATAATCGGTTTGTCGGAGTGCTGCGTTGTGTACCTGCCTTGAGTATGAGCCCATTGGAGGCCATCTTGTAAAGTAATATAGGTCAGACAAGAGTTTTTTTTATGATAGTCATAACCCTGAAACCACCTTTGTATGTCATTCCCCTTCTTGAATACCTTGCCTACATTCTTGGGGATATGCATAATTCTATCTGCCTACATTGAAGAAGTTCTGCCAACATCTGTGCTGGACCTACCTCTTAGCTCCAGCTCCTTAATACCATGCTCCTGATCCAAGACCATCTTCCTTTCCACCATGGCTATTCTTCCCTCTCATTCTCCAGCCGGAGTTTGTCCAATCAAAATTCCTTGCCTCCTGTCTGGCCTCCAGCTCTTCTGGGGACAAGCCACCCCTGCATGGCCTGGAGGGTTCCCCCATCCCAAAAGCACATCCATCCTAGGAATAGTTCCTCCGCCTCCACACTGAGATCTCCAGACTGCCCACTGGCATGTCTGGCTGCTGCCCAGGCCCTCAGCACCTTTTGTAGCATCTCTTTCCTGGTGAAGCCCCTGATTTGGACTTTGAGGTTCTTACAGATAGCCTTCAACTCCTTCACGTTGTAGGTTTCTATCCTCAAAGGCCACTTCCAAGTATGCAGCCTATAATGCTCTTGATTCTGGCCTCATTCAATGGAAATTTCAAGTTAAAGAAACGTATGTGGTACGTAGTGGTCTGCAATTTGGTAGTAGTGTACACCAATCACTGTAGGTCAAGTGCAAACGCAAGTCCTATTCTCTCTGCTGACAGCCAATGTTAGAATGGGGATCTCTAGTTGGCAATGGTTTGCACCTTTGCCCAAATAAGGACCCTTCCTTCTAGTCAGGAAAAAGGGGGATACACTACTGAAATAACCCCTGCCCACCCCTTTAGTAGCTTGGCACACACAGTCAGGCATATTTCAGAAGCAGTGTGTAAAGCATTTGCACATAACCAACAGTAACACAGTGAAATCACTACAAAAGGACACCATACCAGTTTTAGGAAATATAACCAATATTTATCTGTGCAAACAAGATCAAAATGATAAAAGACCAACATACAGTAATCAAAAATATGAACTTTGAACAAATGATTTTAAAATGCAGTTCCTTGAAGCCGGTAGCTGCGTCCGGGGCTAACGTGGTGCCTATAAAATGCACAGAATCCAACAGTTCTGGCTGACCGCGTCAGTTAGGACCAGTGTTAGTGTCATCAGACTCTTAAAACGTACCTTTGGTTCCGGCCGATCACGTCAGTTGCAATGTGAAGCGTAGCAGTGTGGCATGCGGTGCCCTTAAGTCACGGTGCAGGCAACGGCACGGTGACTGTCATCCAGCAGTGTTGGTGAGACCAGGGCTGCGGTGCGGAGTGAGGCAGTGCTCGTGGCGGTGCTGTCAGGTCACGGTGCAAGCGACAGTGCTCGTTGATGAGAGCTGGCATCGGTTGGCCCGGCGTGTGGTGTGGGACAGGTTAGTATATCATTTAACTTACGAGCGGTGCTTGGAGATACTCAGCGACAAGTGAACAAAGTTCAGTCTAGTCCTATTACTGTCCAAGGCAGTACTCCTCCTGGCAGTTCTTCCAGCTTTTCTTCTTGGCAGGTTCCTTGATCCAAGTGAGTTCTAAAGTTCTGGGGTCTGGACCTCAATATATATATGGCATTTTCATTTGTTTTCTAGGGCAGAGTGTGTCTGTGCTCAGTCCAAACCAGTGTGGTCCTCTCTGTCCCAGCTTCCCAGCAGGAGGAGGAGAGAGAATGGTCCAATGCAGGCAAGGCCCATTCAGGTGCAAGGAAATCTCATCCTACTACTTTAACTGCACCCCAGGTCTATTCAGCCCAGCCCCAACTCATCCTGGGAAGGCAGGACACACCTCAACCCCCCCGTGGCTGTCAGACGACAATGCACATCCACTGCCCCTGTACCTCCAAAGCCAGACAGTCAATCCATAACCCAGCAGAGGCACCTAGGATGGCTAAGCAAGAAAATACCTACTTTCTTTTTTTTAAAAGTTTAATAAGCTTTTATCGAATAATAACAATTACAAAACAACAAGCCATGAATGTGATATAGTAACTGTAAAATAGCAAAAAACGAAAGATAAACAATAGAACAGAATGGAAAGCTATTTTCATTTTGATAATACCATAGGGAAGGAGGACGAGGAAAGGAGGGGAAGCGGGTACAAAATAGGAGTCTGCAACTGAAGATCGAATAAGAATATAAAACTACTTGAACAGCAAATAAATAATTAGAATAACCAACAAACAATGCTATAATGAAAAATAATATAGAAGAAAAAGCAGAGAAAATAGCAGTTTAAGCACGAGTAATTGTAACTTTACTTAAATAATTAGTTAATGGTGACCAAAATAAATCCCTATTAACAAATGGTTTAAAATAGTAGGCAAAAGCCATATCCAGTCTGTGATAATGACAACCATTATTCCACCAGGATTCAACTGAAAGTTTAGTTGAACATTTCCAATTTTGTGAAATGTGTTGAAAGGTTAAAGCCAACATCAAGTCAAATAGACCCTTTTCATGTAAGAGTAAACTCAACCACTCTGATAAACTTCCTGTAAAAAGAATATTATTCGACAAGGGAATATGGAGATACAAGACCAAATATTCTTCCAAAAAAGACACAGCAGGGCAGGAAAACAGGAGGTGCATCAAATCTGCCAAGGGAGCATCACAAGTCCAGCAGGCTGTGCTATCAGTGTGTGCGAAGTGAGCTATGGACAAGGGAGTAAAATATAGTTTATGGTATAGCAAAAACATGGACTGGGTGGTGGAGGCAGAAATAGAGATCTCCAATGATCTGGCCCTGATCTTGTCCCAGAAATCAATGCTCCAAACACAACCTAAATTCATCTCCCATGTGAGTTCCAATTCCCTTTTAAGATGGTCAGAGTTTGGGATATGAAGGTGTTTATTGATCAGAGAAGCTTTGGGAAGTACTGCCAAAATTCTGAGAAGCAGATCTTCTGTGGGTGTAAATTCATTTGAAGGAAGAAAATAAAAAACATCTAGTATTATTTCCATTAGAATTGAGAATTTATGCCAAAACGGGAGAGGACATATATAGATATCCTGAATCCGAGGAAAAAAGCGAGGATTTACACCATCAAACAAGTCCTGAACCCAAACAATTCCTCTAAGTCTCCAGGATTTTCAATACATAGGTCTATTATTGATGGTAATGAGACGATTGTACCAAAGAGGAGATCGCAGAAAGGAATCCCTAGAGATGATTTTTAACTGGCAATGAGGCCTTAATAATGAGCATGTGTGCTTAAACAAAGGAAGAGAAGTGACATTTACTTTAGTAGTAAAGGCAAGAACTTCCTCACAGAAAAAGGAGAAAGTAAGGACCGTTCAACAGTAACCCATAAAGGTGTAAAAGGGAAAGAGTCAGTATGAAGCCATTTAGAAGCTAATCCAAGACAGAAGGCCTTGCGATAGAGCAGACAGTCAGGAAAAATCATCCTCCATTGGAATAAGATTTCCGAAGCTGTGACAGGGAAATCCTGGAATTCTTATTATTCCAATAGGAATTTAGAGAGGAGGGAGTCAATTTAAAAAAAAAAAAATGTATGGAATATGAATGGAAATCATAGAGAGAGTATAATATAAAATAGGAATTATCATTTTAACAGAATCAAGATGTTCCCAGCAAGAGAGAAAAAGAGGGTTCCAGGAATAGAGAAGTTCAGAGATACGGTCCAGCCCTTCCTTCATATTGATTGTAACTGAATCCAAAATAGAATTATTAAACCAGATGCCTAGATACTTGATTTTAGAAGTATTCCATTGGAATTCAGCATACTCAAAATGATGTTTGAGACAAAATTTAGTGATGGGAAGGATTTCTGTCTTATCAAAATTGTTCTTATAACCTGAAACTATAGAGAAATCGGATATTTCTTGCAAAAGAGGAGGGACAGAGGTTTCAGGATTGGATATAAAAAGTACACTATCATCCGGATAGGTGGATACCTTCAAACGTTGATCACCGTAGGTAAATTCAGAGATAGAGGTATTCTGCCAATACGGAATAAAACGGGTACTAGTGATAAAATGAATAGAAGAGATAAGGGGCATCCCTGACGTACACCCCGTTGCAAAGGAAAGAATTGAGAGGTAAGACCATTGATGAAGACAGAAGCTCTAGAAACCAAATACAGCAAGGAGACAAGAGAAATAAATTTAGGACCAAACTAAGCCAATGAAGAGCTTTAAAGAAAAAGGATTAATCTACCCTATCAAATGCTTTCTCTGCATCAATAGAGACTGCAGCTAAAAAGTAAGAAAGAGATGGGGCCTTGTTCAAAACATTAAAGAATATTCGGGAATTATCAGAAGTTAGTCTGCCTTTAACAAAGCCTCACTGTTCTAGACCAATTAGATTTGATAGAAGAGGTCCAAGGCGTAAAGTAAGCAATTTGGCAAAAAAATGTATAGTGGACACTTACCAGAGATCTAGGGCGCTAATTCTTACAATGTTTAGGGTCACGACCATCTTTATGAATTAGACATATTGTAGCTTCTAAAAAAGTGTCATCCGCCTTACCAGTTGTATAAAAGTATTGAAAGAGCTGCAAGGGTTTCGTAAGAAGTAGACGAGAGAAATGTAAATAAAATTCTACCGGAAATCCACATGGGCCCAGGGTTTTAGGGAGATTTAAAGATTGAGATAACTCCTGAATCGAAAGATCAGATTCAAGAGATGCAAAGTCAAGATTTACATGAGAAGGGGATGGAACACGACTAAAATAGGCATTAATAAGAGACTCCGGAGTATACAGATTTTTATAAAATTTCATAAATTCACCTAAAAAAAAACCTGGTCTTTAAAAAGGAGCTTTCCATCTGATGAGTGACTAGAGTCTATCAAAACATGCTCTTTCCGAGATTTGAGTTAGTTAGCCAAAGGTTTGCCAACTTTATTTTGTCCACCATAATAACGAGCACTAGTACGAAGGAGAACAGATGAGGCTTTATCAGTAGTTATTTTGTTAAAATCAAGCTTTGCACCAACAAGCTCCTTTAAGGTAGAATCCAATGAAGAAATTTAAAATTGGTGTTCTAGACGTTTAGGTGCCAATTACGATCCTGGAAAAAAATTCCCCGTACGACTCGTATCCGGTCTTTTTACCGTACGAATCGTACAAGTGCCGTACAAACTGCCAACTACGATTCGCATGGGAAAAAGTCCATACGAATCGCATTGGGAATAATTCCCCACACGTCCTCGGGTCGGAAAATGTGTCCGACACGTCCCCGGACGATTTACCGTACAAATGTGAAAAGTGAAGTCCGACCGCGCAAGTACGATCCATCCCGTGCGTCTGATGTTACAACCGGATGGAAAAAACACCGTCCGCACCGAACTCCTATAGCAACCATGGAGACATGTGCCTGCATACGTGCCCAACACCCCCCCCAGCCCCCGTATGTACGCGCCCAACCACCCCCCCAGCCCTCGTATGTATGAGTTGAACCACCACCCGTGTATGTACACCCGTGTACGTACGAGTCGAACCCCTACCCGTGTATGTACACCCGTGTACGCACGAGTCGAACCCCCACCCATGTATGCACACCCGTGTATGTACGAGTCGAACCCCCACCCGTGTATGTACACCCGTGTACGTGCGAGTCGAACCCCCACCCATGTATGTACACCCGTGTACGTACGAGTCAAACCCCCACCCGTGTATGTACACCCGTGTACGTACGAGTCGAACCCCCACCCGTGTATGCACACCCGTGTACGTACGAGTCGAACCCCCACCCGAGTATGCACACCCGTGTACGTACGAGTTGAACCCCCACCCGGGTATGTACACCTGTGTACGTACAAGTCGAACCCCCACCCGTGTATGTACACCCCCGTACATACAGCCCGTACCCCCACCCGCGTATGTATGGAGCGTACCCCCACCCCAACAGTGTACGTACGGACTGTACCCTCACCCGCGTATGTATGGAGTGTACCCCCACCCCAACAGTGTATGTACGGACCGTACCCCCACCCGTGTATGAATGGACCGTACCCACACCCGCGTATGTATGGAGCGTACCCCCACCCCAACAGTGTATGTACGGACCGTACCCTCACCCGCATATGTATGGAGCGTACCCCCACCCCAACAGTGTATGTACAGACCGTACCCTCACCCGCGTATGTATGGAGTGTACCCCCACCCCAACAGTGTATGTACGGACCGTACCCCAGGCCCCAACACCAGCACCCTCACCCAACATCGCGCATGTACGAGTCGTACCAAGCCAGAGACAAGGACAGCACTGTACAACAAAATGGCCGATGTACAGACTGTACAGACGCTAAAAACACACGTACACAACCAGGACAAAGCAAAACAACACAAGAAGACTCCATTCGAATCGCAAAAAGCCACAAAACATGTCCAACAAGCACAAATACAACCTATTCACTGACCTGCAACTGCCAAACTCCCAAACAGAGGCCCAAAACACAACCACTCCTTATAACACACCCACCCAAAGTTCAAACACAGCCACACCCACCAATGGACCAATAAAAAGGCCCAACACACACAAACCATGATCCTTTGCAACAGACCCACTGCTGCCAGACCACACCGAGAAACAACTGCACCATACTACAACCTCCACTACACCTTACACCTGCACACCTTCACACAACCACCTTCACAAACACCCCCTCATCACATTCACACACACACCTGCACAACCACACCCACACACCCACAACCATCCACACCCACACCCCCCACAACCATCCACACCCACACCCCCCACAACCATCCACACCCACACCCCTCACCATGCCCACTAACAAGAATCCAAAGTTCACTAGCCAAGAGTTGGAGGTCCTTGTCGACGAAATCCTCAGAGTCGAGCCACACCTCTTTGGAACAATGGTCAGACAGACCAGCATTTCCGAAAAAACAGCCATGTGGCAGACGATTGTCGATGCTGTGAATGCTGTTGCGTCCACCAGAAGGACCAGGCATGAATGCCAAGCCAGGTGGTACGATCTGCGGAGGACGGTCCGCCGCAAAATGACCGACGACCACAACCAGGCCAACATCACTGGAGGAGGGCCGCCCCGCAGACGCGTACAATACCATCCCTGGGAGGAGAAGGTGATGGCCATACTTCCGGTGGTGGCAGTGGACGGAGTAGAAGGACTCCGAGAGCCTGGTCAGTACACAAACAACTCACCTCACATGGGGGGAACGTCATCCACAACCAAACTCACAATCATGCACGCAACCACCCCAAGCTATCGCATGACTCAACCACACTCCATAAACACGCACATGCCACTAGCGCCACCATGCCCCATGCACCCAGCTGGACAATGCCAAGTCACAGGCCACAGAAAACACCAACACAAGACACGGTAACCCAGATGGCGGGAGTGTGGGCCTCAAAAATCACATAGTACAACTCAGAAGCAGACAACAATGCCCTCTGCCCATATGGCCTAGGTCACAGCCAGAGAAACAGTGTGTCCCCACACAGGAAAGACTTGCCTGCAAATGGCGGATGCCTTGCATTAAGACATGGGGGTGAAGGCACCTTTTTGCACATGACAGCAGCCAATGAACAGCCAACACTGTGAAAGAGTGGCAGCACACACCACCACAGCAGCAGCGCAGACACAGACACTACACCCAATGGGTGCCTGGAGATCAGAAACAAACTCACATGAACAAGCCAAGGGCCATTCAAAGATCTGCAAAAAGTGTGTGCCTAGGAAACTGGGCTGAGGTGACAGAGGGTGACACACAGAGGGAGGGAGAGGGGGAGAGAGAGGGGGAGAGAGAGGGAGGGAGACACAGGGAGACGGACAGAGGGAGGAGGCTGACACAGGGAGGGAGGGAGAGGGGGACAGAGAGGGAGTGAGAAAGGGATACACAGGGAGACCAATTCAGCCTTGGGTGGTGTGGGAATGTCTGCTCGTCAGCAGGTGGACTGCGTGCATGTAGACAAGGGTGGCCAGTGCCTGAATCCCCCTCTCTTCTCCATGGCAAAACACTGGGCCATGTCTCAACCTGTGGACGAGCACAACAACAGCTACCTGCATTATATAAGTGTGTGGAACAACTCCATGTGCCCACGTACAGTGCAACATGGAAGGCGCCAATGCATGGCTCGCCACACCTGCTCACTCCACTGCTGACTGCAGTCACAATTGACGCAGCAAGTAAGACTGTGTCACAGATAGGTAAAGTCTCAAAAGCTGTGGCCAAGGGACATACCCATGCACAAGTGCACTGTGAGAGGAATGCAAGACATATCCAAATACCCAGAGGAAATGTGCCAACTTTGAAACTAATGAAACATGGATGTTGGATGGAACAAAAATAACATTGTCTCTCACACACACAGGTCAACGTCGTGGATCACCCCCCAACACTGGGGGGGAAGACTGCGGGATGACGATCCCACCGGCAGCAACGACTCTCACCACTCTGTGGACGACCCCGACCAACCTGGCCCCTCTGGTGTCCAACCACCTGCAGTACCTGCGTCAGGTACATCTGGGCCAACCACCACCCCCACTCCTGCCACATCCCAGGAGACACCCAGGATCCCTGCCCCACGACCACAACGCAGCCAGGCTGACCAGGAGGAACACGGTGTACCGGGCACCCAGGAGGAGGCAGGCGACAACGCAAATGCCACCCCTCAGGGGTCTCGGAGACCCGATGTGCCGACAAGGGCAGGCCAGGTGCAAGTGGGCAGGGGTGGTGGGAGTGGAGGACGGCAGAGGCACGAGCCTGACCAGTTGGCTGCGGAACCGGTATATTCCCATGTAAGAAACATCCTGGACACATACCGGCAGGACACCACGGGCATGAGCCAGGTTGTGTCCACCCTCAACGAGATGAAAGGGACCCTCGAGGAGATCAAGACCCAGCAGGCCCAGCAACATGCGGAGCAACATGCCTGTCAACTGCGACACCAAGGGCGGATGGAGGACAGAGAAGCTGAGCTCGTGACGGTGCTCACGGGAATTAACCGTTCACTCCGTTGGATAGCCGACAACATCGGCAACCCTCCCTGTGTCACCAGGCGAAGAACATCACCACCCACAGGGAGGGATCAGGAGGAGGAGGATACATCCGACGGAGCATCCCAAATATCGTCACGGCCTGCTTTTGAGGGTTCCCGCAGGAGGGCCGGTCGTCCACGGAAAAGACCGTGAGGGTCGGCGCAACAGCACCATCTCCCAGGACACCTGGCCTGGCACCTGGCCCACTGGACCAACAGCAGCACATCAGCAAATGACATTCTCTGCCACATGGACTTGCTGGTCACTGTCTGACCAATGTTGACAAAGACTGTGGCATGCACTCTGATGATTTCCAATGGCAAGGACACCAACTCCCCCAGTGAACTTTGGATTCCACACACCCGGAAAGCCCCTCTTGTCATACCCCCCCCCCAACACATACCCCAACACAAATAAAAACTTACACGATAAAGAGATGATGCCTACATTTTGCATTATTACCTTACATGTGTCTTGTAAAGTCTAACCATGCCTGAGTTCTCATATGACTTCAACCATCCATACCCTGGGGCCTGAGTCTGGCACAGGACACACATGGGTCACAATGTATTAGGCAAGACAGACATGGAGCACCATACACACCCGTGATGGGCCCAACCAGCTGAGGGGGTGGCCGCACAACCGTGCCGACAGACATATTGAGTACAGCAACAGTCATGCGCAAAGGTCAGGGATCATGTGGAGTGTCCTGGGGGGCACCCAGGTAAGTGTAGACAGGTGGCAGAACCATGTCCTGCAAGCTTGAGTCAGGTGGATGCAGAGAATGGTGGCCTGGCCAACGTTGGATGCATGGGGATGGCACATGTCACAATACCCACACAGTCATGGACATCATGCACAATGCAGAGTCTAATCCCACACAAACAGCTTGCATCTTGCTACTCTACACATAGACACATAGCCACTATCACTGAAAACCATGCCAGACATGCCGTATGCACCGTGGCAACACACCAGCATTGACTGAGAAGAGGCACCTTGGAGGCATAGGGACACCTTTATTAGTCATGTATTCCGGAATGCAGAGGCAACTCGGAGTACACATACACATGTCATGCGGATTAACATGTGGGTCCAACACTGGCACCCCCCTTCTGCACCACAAATGCGTGATATCCATGGAACTGGCACACAAGTGTCGGGTAACAGCTAAACACCCCCTGCTGCTCACGGAGAGGCTGCCATACACCATTGATCCTCTGATGTGGAAGTCCCACACCATGTCAAGCCAATGCAAACCGTATGTGTCCGAGGGCAGTGTTACACACATTGATGCCATCATCACAATCCACTATCCCATTACAGATGACTGTCAACAAGTCTGACCATCTATTCAGGTGTATCCAGCTACATGTAATGTGTCCCATGGTGATGCGACATGTCTGCAGAGGAACCAAACATCGACAGGGGCAGTGTGCACACATCGTAAACAACTGCCACACCCAATACACCCCTGATGCATCCCTTACCCTAAGGAGACTTCCAAACTTGTCCGTGCGTGTAACGCTGAGTCAGCACACGATGACGTGTCCATGAGGAATAGCAGTGCCACAACAATGCAACCAGCAGACACCATGCGCAAGTACCTGGGGATGAGAGACACACAAGAAGTCAGCCACAAAAAGCACAGCCACTTGCATGTGCATGTACTCAACACATGTAAGGATGACAACATGCTAGGTCACAATTATGACTGGGGAAATACACTCATCACTGGCACCATCACTCGAGTGACACATCCACACACACCTCTGACTCACGTGGCATACATGCAGATGGACACACACATCGTAACACATGCCACACGGGGACCAATGCGTGCACACTCAGACACTGGTACTCACCACTAAGCAAAGAAGTCGCGTATGAGCCAACTCCAGATGTTCTCTTGCGGAACCATATCCTCCACATCACTAGCCACATTGCCAAGCCCTTCGTCCTCCACGGGTGGATGGTCCTGATCATCTTGATCCAGGATGAGTGGCACAGCTTTCTCAACTGCCATGTTGTGCAGCATGCAGCAGACCATGAAGATTTTGCAGACCTTCAATGGGGCATATGGGAGGGCGCCGCCGGTCTTGTGTAGGCACCTGAATCGGCTCTTCAGGAGGCCAAATGTCCTCTCTTTCACTCGCCTTGTCCGGCCATGGGCGGTGTTGTAGCGGAGCTGGGCCGGCGTGCTGGGGTTGCGGAGAAGTGTGATCAGCCATGGCATGTTGGGATAGCCAGCGTCCCCTACATGGAAACCCCATGGACATAAGTAGGACAGGAGAAGCGGTCGGGCTGGAAGTCTACGCAAAATACAGGACAGAGTGTACCCACCAACAACACATGCTTGTTCGTGTCGCAGCTGCGTCATCATTTCAGGCACCCTGCTACGCCTCATGATGTAGGCATCGTGTGATGATCCTGGAAAACGAGCACAGACATGTGAAATCACCATGTTGGACAGACACACCACAAGGGCATTGACGGAGTGGTTGTGCTTGCGATTCCTGTACGCTACCTCCTGTGCCTGTGGTGGTACCAAAGCCACATGTGTCCCATCTATGGACCCAATGACATGGGGCATCCCTCCCAGGGCATAGAATCCACGCTTGACAACAGTCAACTGTTCAGGAGTTGGGAAATGGATGAACTCATCCAGCTGAAGCAACATGGCCTCTAAAAAATCATGCAGCACATGGCTGAACATGCTCTGGGACATGCCACCAACATGAGCTATGGTATATTGAAAGGTACCCGTGGCAAGAAAATGTAGGGCTGCCATTACCTTCAGCTTGGGTGTCAGTGCCGTAGGATACCTGTGCAGCGGTTGCAGGTGTGGTGCCAGCCTTGCCGTCAACTCCTCAATCAACGGTTGGAGGAAGCGGTAGCAGCGTATACAGTCATTCTCCCGCATGTCAGCCAAGTCCGGAATTGGTCGGGGAAGAGGCAGCGCTCTGCAGTAATTTGGAAGTGACAAGGAAGAGTGAGTGCACTACAACAACAATTTATATGTACTGAGCACATGTTCATCTGTCAATACACATATGCTACATAGGGAGTCAGGTATGTGCTACATGCCCTGGACACGTATGGCTGCCAGGTGACACTCCTACCAAGACCCAGCTACACACGGAGATTGTGAACCTCCACATCCCATGGCATGGGACTAGCTGTGTCCCAGTGTAAGTGAACAGCCAGACGCAATACAGGAGTGACATACATCAACATATCAGCAGAAGTAGGATGTTGATTGCAGAGACAGGTAGCGGTACACTAGAGCCACAGGTCACATGACATTACACTAGGACAGCCCACACACCTTGCCATGAAGGTGTACATGTCAGGACTGACCACACATACATTGAGAGGATGCAGACAGGTCCTTGTTACGCTACTCCGTGTCCCATGCATTCATACACACCTTACATCCGATACCACATGTGGCCTGGTATGCGTAACAGTGTGCCATGTCCATCTACACACAGACACATGTTGGTTGCCGCAACAGCAGATGCTTTTGAGGGAACACCAACATCAAGCTAATGTGAACACACCACACATACATGACATAGTCACATCGTGCACCGTGGATAGTCACATGTCTGGTGTGGTAACCCCTGTAGCGGGCATCAGGGGACACTTGCGTGTGTTGTTGACTGTGCGATGCCAGTGACGCTCATCTCACACATAACATCTATACACATCTCATCATACATCTATTGCCTTCACAACTCAGGAGTAATGTGCCAGCTCACAGCCTTGCACACCTGTGCCCCACACATGTAGTACTGGCCAGACAATGCCTTGATGTCCATCCATGGACAAGTATGTCAGCTCTATTCCTTTCTGTGTGCTGCCTGTCACCACTGTTATGTGTGTAAGGCACCGTACATTCGCTCTGAGGGCGTGTGTACGTTCCCTATCACTATGGGAGTGCTGCCGTAGGCCTACCCATAGTGATAGTGAGCGTACGTGCGTGTGTACGGTCCGTATCACTATGGGTACGCATACGCGAGCACACCCATAGTGATAGTGAGCGTACGCGCGTGTGTACGGTCCGTATCACTATGGGTACGCATACGCGAGCACACCCATAGTGATAGTGAGCGTACGCGCGTGTGTACGGTCCGTATCACTAAGGGTACGCATACGCGAGCACACCCATAGTGATAGTGAGCGTGCGCGCGTGTGTACGGTCTGTATCACTATGGGTACGCATACGCGAGCACACCCATAGTGATAGTGAGCGTACGCGCTTTGTTCGGTCCATATCACTATGGGTACGCATACGCGAGCACACCCATAGTGATAGTGAGTGTACACGCGTGTGTACGGTCCGTATCACTATGGGTTTGCTCGCGTATGCGTACCCATAGTGATACGGACCGTACACACGCGCGTACTCTCACTATCACTATGGCTGTGCTCGCGTATGCGTACCCATAGTGATACGGAGCGTACACACGCCTGTACGGGCCGTTGCTATGCATTTGGGGTGCCCTAGAGCCCCGGAACGCACCGTACCTGTGTGTGAATCTCCAAATTACATAGGGGACACATGAGGGACAAGTATAAAGGCCTACATGCATGTTGGTTGTCATGGACACCAAGTTTAAAGTATGAATTTTTTTCAGCAGGTGCACAGCAAAAGTCGGTTTGAATGAATCTACTTTGTGGCAAAGTGGTTGTGGAGTTTACATCATGCTCAAGAAAAAAAAACGAGCAAAGCCACTGACTGTGCTAGGTTTAAAGGGATTGGGGGAAACATAGGATGCAAATGTGAGTGACCAATCACTCTGTACTCCTGTGCATGAAACAGGCCAGCAAGGCAGATATAAGGCAGCCAGGTCCCATGAGAGAGCACTTGCCTGCACATCTTTGGATTCTACGACACTGCTGCTGCTCGTGATTCCCTGGCACCATGTCAAGGTCTGTGGAGAGGGCCCAGCCTTTCACCCTGGAGGAGAATCTGGCATTGCTGGATTTGATCCTCCAACATTACCCCCTGCTGTATGGGTGACCAGGGTTTCAGGTGAGTGCAGAGTCCACTAGCACAGACTGTGTCCCTTTTTTGTGACTGTGACTTCTGGCATTGTGTCCAGGTGTGACACACATGCAATGTACTGTAGGGGGGGTCCCAGGGGAGGAAATGCCTGATGTCTCCCAGCCAGAGCATGCCGTGGTGCATGTCTGCCGTCCTCACTTGCATTGTGTTTACTGTGACAATCACTGCATGGTGCATGCCACATTCTGCCTGTCTTATCCTCCTGGGTATGTTGCCTCTACAGTCCTCATGTGATTATGTGGTCAGCCCAGTGTGACAGGTGACTGTACCCACAGATGTGTGTTAGTTCTGTGTACCTGTGCTAAGAGTGTCCACATGATGTGTTCGTACCCTGGACATCGGTGTGTGTGTAAGTCCCCTGTCATGTGGGTGGGTGCATATGTGGAGTGTAGCACCCAAGCTGCATGAGGGATGGATATACCCTGCCCATCTGATGTGAGCAGGGAGCAGTGCTGTGTGTCTGACGTGCAGAGCCAGCCCCACACCTGTGAGCCCCCCATCTAGTGGCACATGTGCAGAGTGAGGTTTGTAGCTGCATTTGGCAATGGCAGGTGAAAGTCCTGTGCCTGTGTGTGTCTGTGTACTCTGCTGAGGAAGCGTCAGTGGCCTGTGGCATGTGACTGCTCTGAGGTGCTGCACATAATCCTGGTGTACCTTCTGATGCACAGTGTGAGTCTGGATCATTTATTGTGTTGTACCCCTCATGCCACCTGTGTATTTTCTATGGCACGTGGTGCATTTGACATTACACAGAGAAAAATGTCCCTATGACAAAGGTGCAATGCTTTGGCTGCATACTATGCCTTGTTGAAACCAGCAAAATTGGTCTAATGTGTGTCTCTGTGACATGTGGCAGGTGTATTGATGTAGTCTCACTTTTTCAACCCCACAGGTAGGCGCCGCTGCCAAGGAGCAGATCTGGAGGGACGCCGTCAGTGCCGTGAGGAGGACGGATGGTCGCAAGCGGCGCCTGGCCCAGGTGAGAAAACGCTGGCAGGATATCCGGTGCTGGACGCGGAGGATCGCACGGGTTCTGCTGGGGGACTCACCTATGGGCCCTAAGAACCATGGGCGTCGCCGTCTGACCCACATCCACAAGAATGTGCTGGCGGTGGTCTTTCCAGACATGGACAGGAGCTTACGGGAGAAGCAGCAGCAGGAAGGGGGTAGGTACATGTGTGTTTGTTGTGTGTCACCAGCATTTGCAAGTGCGCAGTTGCATGGATACACTGCCAGTGTTTAATTTTGCGGTGCAGGTCCTGTCACCCACAGTATAGCGGTGCTGTCCTTCCTCCCTTCCCCTCCTTGCCATGTGTTCCCTGGTCTGTGTGTAGTCACTCTTTCACAAGGTCATCTGGGCTGGCAGTTAATCCACGTGACCAATGCTTGCAGCATCATGTGTGGGGGTGGTGTGTAACAGGTTTTGGCACCTTGCCTGTGCCATGTCCGGTACAGTACTTGTGGGGTCCATGTCAATTGGCACTGATGCTGAGTCCAGACATAGGAGTATGTCTCTGAAGTGTAATGCCTTACAGCAAGCATGTCCTATGTTGTGGCCTGTGACATGATGTGCATGAGTGTGCGATACGCAGAGTGCAGGGATGGTGGCCTGTGTTGCAGTCATTACCATTCAGGACCATGGAATATTCTGGCCACTACTATCCCCTGGGGCATACTTTGCTAGGTATCATGTGTGTCATCACAATATGTGGACACTCTCAGTGTCTACAGCATAGGATGTGCTCTGTGCCATTGTCCCCTGGCACCATGTATATTTACGTAACGTGTTCTACAAGTGTCCACTGTACAGCCTGACCTAATTTTCCTCGTTCATACTCACGGTGGCCAGTGCCTGTGTGTCTTGTTACAATTACTGATGATGGCCATTTGTAAATGAGATCGTTGTACAGGCGCACATGCGGTATTTTGGGTGCAATATGGGTTTCTGGCAGCCCATGTGTATTTCTCCCAGACTAAGAGATGCAAGTGTTTCCTGTGTCTCATCACATTGTCTCATGTAGGGGGTGGTTGGTGCGGGCAAGGCCTACATGTCGACCCCTGAAATCTCATTCCTCGGTCTGGCCAGTGTGTGCTGTTTGTCTGTACATACACTCAAGGTGCAGTGTCCCATTCATGTTGGGCATGTCTTTAAGTATTACCTTGGCAGCATGTGCCTCAAGTTCATGGAGATGGTCCCTGCTCATCCCTAGTTAGGGCAACGCTGTGTGGTGCAGATGCAGTGCTGGATTGGCCCCAGAGCCTGGCTCCTCTGTCCAATTCCATATCATGTCATTTGCAAATGTGTCATGCTCTCCATAGTTTCTCAGTGGCATGGTGGGTGAACCAACTGTGTGTTGCAGGGCCTATATATGTACCTTGTATTGTAGATGTTACTCATCTTTCATTTCAGGCTATGCACTGTAACCTATGTTGATTTGACTCATGTGACATATGTATACAGGTGTCTGATTAATTCCTGTTTATTCACCTTGCCCACAGCATCGTCGGGGGACACGGATGGAGACACCGGCACGGACCGTGCAGAGGGACAGGGCACCAGTGCCAGCAGTGACACCTTAGCTTGCACATCGAGTGTAACTGAGGCCGAGGGGAGTGAGCCGGAGGACCTGTCCACTGCCACCACAGATTATGAAGCTGACGGGTCCGAGGCTGAGCACTCCGAGGGGGCGGAGGCTGCTCCAACAGCTGACAGCAGCACAACATCTCTCCCCGCCACCTCCACTGCCATCACCGGCCTCCCACTTGCTCGTGCCCCTTCCTGGCGTGCTAGGTCACCACGTGTCTCCTTCCTGCCAGGCACCGCACCCCCTGCCCCTGTATCCACTGCTGCCGCCAATGCCGAGTCTGTGGACATCCTGCGGCAGTTGCAGGTTGGTCAGGCTGCGATGCTTAATGTCCTCCATGGCCACGGCCAAGTGCTCACCAACATGGAGGCATACTTGGAGGGCATTTCAGCATCGCAGGCTGACCAACGCAACTTGCTGCAGTCTATTGACTCGACACTGTCTGCAGCAGTGGGTCTCCTGCAGCACTTCGTCCCACCCCCTACCCATGCCCCATCCACACTTCCCACTCCCATGCCTGTCCCACATACACCCAGACGTCAGCATGCACACACCCCACCAGACACAGGCACCACACCAGCAGGGAAGGCAAAGCGCACACCTCCTGGCACGCACACACAGGGTGAAGTAGGCACACCCACTGGGTCGGGGGGGAAACGGAAGACACGCAGCCAGAGTGGGAGTCCACATTCCTCACGACCACCACCCTCCAAATCCACTCCCCTCAGCTCTCCTGGCCAAGAGTCGGACACAGAGTCAGTCCTGCCCAGTCTGTCCATCAGCCCCAGTGTGGCACCACCTCGCAAGCGGTGGAGGAAGGACACCGGCAGGGGAGTTGAGTCCCCCCCTGTCCACACCCCCCCAGTAGCGCTGCGACCCATCCCTGTGACCCCCCCCCTCCTTGGGGCCTGTGGTTCCTTCGGGTGCAGGGGAGACGCTGAGCGACCTGGCAGTAGTGTGCAGCGCCGTGCTCGATTCCACCTTTGGCGCTGCCCCACCCCCTGTGTTGGAGTCGTCCGTCCCTGCACCCACAACACCTCCCATTGCCCCTCCTGTCCCTGCGGTGGCTGGTCCTTCCCCCCAACATGATGCCCCCCCCTGTGGAAGACAAAGGAGTCTGACTGTGCAGGCAAGCTAGGGGACACACGTACCACTGTGTCCCCCATCCGGATTGGAGTCATGGACTGCCCTATGGGCCTTGTATATATTGACATTTATGTTGCTTTTTACTTACATCATGCTGAATAAAGCAATTTGTTTTTTCCTTTGTACACTACTGTTTATCTGGTGTTGCTGTTGGTGGACCAGCTCCATGATTTTGGGTGGTGATAATGTGTTGGGTGTGTGGGAAATGTAGTCTTGTGCTGGTCATAGGGTGGACCCTGGTATCTGTGTGCCATCACCAGCTGTTGGCTAAATTACTTTGTTCATGTAAGCAGTTACTGCATGGTGACATCGTCCCAAGGTGTGTTCCTTCCTCTGTGTAACCTGACATCTTCCCTGCAGGGTGTTTCCACTATGTGGTGCTGAGCTGTGTCTACATCACGTGACGGACTCCTTCAACTTTGCACATGCATGCTGTGCGATGTCTCCACCTGCATCATTTGTGGCATCCTTGGTGGTCACTGTACTTGTGTGTGTAGACTGTTGAGAAGACTTCATGTGGACATGTTCTCTTTTAGGCGCTATGCATGTGTGTACTCCCAGCCTCGCACACATGTGGTACATGTACTGCAGGGTCTTTGTGCACCTGACTGACATTTGTGGGCATTGTATCTGTGGGTACTCCACCCTTTGCGTTCCATGGGCACTGCTGGGAGGACTCTACACCCACCCCTCCTGTGTCTGGGCACTGCTGGGAGGACTCTGCACCCACCCCTCCTGCGTCTGGGCACTGCTGGGAGGACTCTGCACCCCCCCTCCTGCATCTGGGCACTGCTGGGAGGACTCTGCACCCACCCCTCCTGCGTGTGGCCATGTACGCTCCATACATACACTGTTGGGGAGGGGGTACGCTCCATACATACGCGGGTGTGGGTACGGTCCATTCATACACGGGTGGGGGTACGGTCCATTCACACACGGGTGGGGGTACGGTCCGTACATACACTGTTGGGGTGGGGGTACGCTCCATACATACGCAGGTGTGGGTACGGTCCATTCATACACGGGTGGGGGTACGGTCCGTACATACACTATTGGGGTGGGGGTACGCTCCATACATACGCGGGTGTGGGTACGGTCCATTCATACACGGGTGGGGGTACGGTCCGTACATACACTGTTGGGGTGGGGGTACGCTCCATACATACGCGGGTGTGGGTACGGTCCATTCATACACGGGTGGGTGTACGGTCCGTACATACACTGTTGGGGTGGGGGTACGCTCCATACATACGCGGGTGTGGGTACGGTCCATTCATACACGGGTGTGGGTACGGTCCATTCATACACAGGTGGGGGTACGGTCCGTACATACGCGGGTGTGGGTACGGTCCATTCATACATGGGTGGGGGTACGGTCCATTCATACACGGGTGGGGGTACGGTCCGTACATACACTGTTGGGGTGGGGGTACGCTCCATACATACGCGGATGTGGGTACGGTCCATTCATACACGGGTGTGGGTACGGTCCATTCATACACGGGTGGGGGTACGGTCTGTACATACACGGGTGGGGGTACGGTCCGTACATACACTGTTGGGGTGGGGGTACGCTCCATACATACGCGGGTGTGGGTACGGTCCATTCATACACGGGTGGGGGTACGGTCCATACATACACTGTTGGGGTGGGGGTACGCTCCATACATACGCAGGTGTGGGTACGGTCCATTCATACACGGGTGAGGGTACGGTCCGTACATACACTGTTGGGGTGGGGGTACGCTCCATACATACGCAGGTGGGGGTATGGTCCGTACGTACCCGTGCCCACGCTGTGGAGTGCTTGTGCGGGCCGTACCCAGGCCTTTAGCACATGGGTACAGGCTGTACCGCCATTGTTGGGGTGACGTGGGTGTGGGCGTGGTACGACTCGTACCCACGCTCTTAAGGCGTGGGTACGGTACGTACCTGTATTGTTGTGTTGCCGGTTCGCGTCGTCGCCCACTTCCGTTGTGGCGGACGCTGGCGTTGCTGGACACGCCCCCACCCCCTCGAAGTGACCAGGGCCTGGAGGTCAGGTGTGTCCAGGGCATGTGTGCTGTGTGACTTGGGTGGGGGTTTTGTGTCCTGCCCCTGCCCATGCCCCCCCCCCTTTGCCCCTGGGTGTTGTTCTGACCTTCTGCGGCGTCTGCGTCGGTACCTGTAGAGGAGGTCGACTGCTATGAGGGTCGGGATGACACGTAGGTTCGGGTCCATGTCTGTCCGTCGCGTACAGGTGCTCTTGTGCGCGTCGTCCTGATTTCCCGGCAGTTTTTGGCTGCCGGAAAATATTCTCCGCGCGGGATGACGTCGGTGCGAATCGTACTTCCTGGTTCGTGGAACGCAGGCTGCATGCGTCCCGACGTCACGTCGGCGCTTTTCCGGATGTTATTTGTGTGTATATTTTCCTCGGTTGGTGTTTTGTACGATTCGTACGGAAATAGTGTTTCCGTGCGAATCGTTCTTTCATGTTTGTAAAGTTTTGCAACCGGGTACGAGTCGGACGGAGAATACGCTCCGACCGACGGTTCGTACCCGGTTTCTCCAGGATCGTAATCGGCACCAAAATGTTGGGGAGTAGAACTGTATGCTGAGTAAGTAAGTGTTTCTTTTTCATGGAAACAAAGTCTATGATAAAGATACGGGCAGTGGCCTTAAATACATCTCATATCAATGAAGGGGAAGCACCTGGATCTGCATTTGAATGAAAAAATTCCTCAGCAAAGGAAATAAAAGAGGAAGAAAAGACCAGATCTTGCAGAAGAGAATTGTTAAATCGCCATCTAGAGGAACCGGGATGTGAATGGAGCAGATAAAAATTAGCAACAACCGGGGCATCATCAGATATGACAATAGGTTCAATTGAGGACGAAATAAGGTTCTGGGTCAGGGATTTAGAAAGGAAGATGTAATCTAAATGGGTCAGGGAGTCATGTGGAGGAGAGAAGAAAGAAAATTCTGTTGCATCTGGGTTACAAAGTCTCCCGGCATCTACAAGATGTGTCTGAGAAAAGGTACTGTGGAATTGTTTATAGGTCTTGTGAGGAATAAAAATAATTTGCGATTGGCAGTCAATAAAAGGATCAATAACCTGGTTTCAGTCACCTCCTGGGATAAAAAATTCATCATTATATTGAATAATTTTTTTTTTAATGTTAGGCCAGAAAGAATAATCGGGTTGAGTTGGACCATAAACATTAAATACTGTTAAGGATATATTATTAATGAGCAGTTTAGCTAGTAACCATCTACCATTCACATCAGTTTCTTGAAAAGTAACAGAACAATGGAATTTTTTATGAAATAAAATAATTACTCAATTTTTCTTTTGTGGTCGTAGGAAACACTAGGACTAAACAAACCGAATTCCGTTTAAGTTTCAAAGCTTCAGATTCCATCAAATGGGTTTCTTGCAACAGAACTAAATCAGGATTGTATGAAGCTAAATGAGATAATATTTTCTGCCTCTTCATAGGGTTAATAAAACCTTTCACGTTCCGGGATATAACTCTGAATGTAAATAAATTGAACTAGGTACTAAATAACACGATCAACAGTAATGGAAAGGGATGAATAAAGTAAAGGAGAAATAAGTACATAAGATGAAAAATACAGTAAAGTCAACAAGAAAAGAATTAAAGAAGGAGAATATGAAAGAAAGGTATGAGTGAGGAAATAAGAGAAGAAAGTACATGCCATACATACAATGACAACTGTAGTACGCACCTTCAAAGGGAAACAAGTAAACAACAAGGGTTGGTGACAGACAATAAAGATCGCACATCCAACAAGGGGAAACATACCATGTCCGGAGATCAAGAAAGAACAGGGGACGGATATGTAAAGACTCTGGATAAAACAAGAAACAGACACATTAACCCCTTGAGTGCCCCGCCCTTTCCACGCCATGTGCCGGGCGTTTCATTAGCCGGCGGGGCTCATGACGAGATAGTCTCGTCATGGGCACAGCGCAACCGCGGCCCATGACGAGACAATCTCGTCATGGGCACTCAAGGGGTTAAGATGACTTAATACAAATATCTAACAAAATGTAACCTTTAGGGAAAGAAAACAACTGAAGATTAGAGAAAAAATTATCATGAGACGTTCAAATTCTCAGAGACTGTCATATAAAAGTTAAGTGATAGAAGAAGGACCAGTTGTATCCATGGAGGCAGTAGAGTGTGAACGAAGAATATTTTGAAGATCTTTAGGGTCTTCAAAGGTGGAGGTGCAGTTCTGAAAAGTCACTTTTAACAAGCATGGCTGAAATGAACCTTAGCGCGGACCCAAGGCACGTAGAGCTGTCTGAGTTCAAGGAACTCTTTCCAGCATCTAGCCATTACTGTAGACACTTCTTGGGACAAAAACAATTTGGCGCCAGAACAAATTAATTGTTTTTTAAGTTTTGCCACATTTAAAACTTGCAAAAGTTCAACAAATTTCAAAAATAGGAGGATTACACCACAGGGCTTTCAAGGAGCTGTTGAAGAAGATAGATGAGGACCCAGTCTATGGGCACGCTGTATGTTCGAAAGACACTGACGTAGGAAGGTCTAGAAGATTCGTAAGAAAAGAGGTGAAGAAGGTCACAGGGTCATCACCCTCAAAACCACCTGGAAGACCATATAGGCAGAGGTTGTTGCACCTATTTCTGTTTTCAAGATCCTCAGCAGACTTCTTTAAGAGTATAATAGCCTTCTCCAGAGAGGAGACCCTTGAAGAGACATCTTGAAGATCACTGACGTGCTGTTCCACGACAGACAGCCGGGAGTCAAGTGAAGACTACTTAATATCCAGAACTTGTAAACGTGTTTTGTTTTCCTCAATGAATGGTGTCAAAGCATGTATTTCCTCCAAGACAGTGTCTAAAGATACAGGTGAAGCAGATTTCAGCGGAGATGGGGGGTCTTGTTTAAGCCTTTTGCTAGCAGAGGAAGGCGAATGCATTTTTCATCGGCACAATAAGCATAGACGCTGTTCTGGAAGCGTTCGAATGAGCCATCCTGTCAGAATTATACAAATCATCCATAGGGTGCATAAAGGAAGCAGAACCCGACACAGGCAAACCAGCAGTAATTCTTTTATTGGAATGTAGTAAATGTTTGAATCTGCCCATTTTTTAAAGCAAATACTTTTAACCCAGCATGAGCATAGGGTGTCAAAAAAATCTCCTCTGAATGAAAACTGGAAATAAAAAAGTCCAGTGGCGAAGGTCCTTGAATATAACTAGAGGGAAAAACAGTACTTTAATAAGTTTCCATAGTTGAAATGAATTCCTTCATTCAGGAGAAAAAAAACAAAATGGTGGCTGAAATGGAGCAGTTCCTGTCTCTCGACATACCACACAGTCAAAAGCAGGGAGGAGAAACTGGAGGACAGCCTCCAGTTCAGGAGGAATTCCAATGTTAATAAGCCCCATTGAAGCAGTGGAGCGGCTTGGGAACCACCAAAAACAGAGGCATCTCTCCCAATGCAACTCGGAGCTCCGAGCTCAGGAGGCCATCTTGAGAGGCGTTGCGCACGCCCTCCTCAAAATACCCACGCTCTAAAAGTGGTATTTTCAAACACAGAACATAAAAATCATCTTTACTAAAAGATGGCTTTCCACATTCTAAGTTTCTAAGTTTCTAAGTTCAGGCATACTAAACTCCATGTCTCGATCTTGTCCCAATGGGAAGACATTCTTTTAAAATGTTACCAAGTATTCCCCATTCAATCCTATGGGACAGATAGCCTTTCAAAAGTGAAATAGAAATATACTGTATTTCTCTATCTGGAGATGTCACACACACCAGTACAAGTTCTTTCTTTCAAATACACTGCACCCTGCCCATAGGGGTAGCTTGGGCCTACCTTAGGGGTGACTCCCATCTAATAAAAGAAAAGAATAGGGCTTGGCAAGTGGGAGCAGTGGCAGGTCTGAGAGCCCTTTGAATGGCTGCTCATGTGGGTGGCAAAATTAGTTCTGCAGGCCCACTAGCAGCATTTGATTTACAGGCCCTGGCACTCTCAGTCAACTTTACTGTACTAGGGACTTACCAGTAAATCAAATATGAAAATCATGGAAACACCAATCCATATTACAATTTACAATAGGAGCACTCACACATTAACAATAAACATCTGTGAGAAAGCGTGTAGAGCCACTAAACCAGCAAAAAAAAGAGTCAAAACCAGGAAGTCCGAAAGCAAAAAGACAGGGGAAACACTCCAAAACATGCGAGGTCTAACCGCCATAAACCTAGAATAGAGAAAAAATCTCAGCCATGGTATGGGGATTCTGTAAGAATATCAAGACAAGAATGTCATAGACAGGAGAGCAAATGGTGGAATACGTAAGAAGAAAATGAGAGGGAATGGTATAACATTAAATTAGCAGAGCATAAACTGTTAATTCTAGCTACTAAATCAGGATACTATACAGAGTGAATAGGAGCAGCTTGTGATGCAAATATAACTATTTTTCAGGAACTAAAAAGTTCACAGTGCAGGATACTTTAAACGCAGCAACTAATAGCCAAGAATTCTGTGATTTGACTGCATGTTTCTTTCCAGAGAAGGTTACGGGTATTTGTATTCAATTTCTGGCCACTAACATAACCACTCCAGCTAATACTAATTTGAAGCCAGAACATTTTATCATTTTGATCTAACCTCAGTAGAGCTGATAAAAAAACTGACCAGCACTATTTAATCAGGCCTCCCTCATGATCCGTGTCCACCTAAAATAATTAATGTGGCACCAGGACCATTTGCACTCCTACTGGCTGACATCATGGCAGTAATGTTAAATCATGAAGTCTTTCCCAAACACTTAAAGTCAGCTTCACTTTTCCTTCTTTTAAAAAAGCCAACCTTGACACTAGAGAGTTGAACAACTATCTCCAAATTTTTAGACTTCCTTACCCAGCAAAACTGCCAGAAAAAGTACTCAATCAGCAATTCATGTCATACATTGACCGTAATAATCTGATGGATGATACCCAGTTTAGCTTTAGAAAACACCACAGTACCAAATCTGCATTGGTGGCAGCAAAAGAAGAAATTAAAGCCACTTTAGATAAAGGAGGGAATGTGTCCCTGGTGCTATTGAATCTTTCCGTGACTTTTGATACAGTCAACCACTTGGTATTGGTGGAGCGTATGCGGAACTTAGGAATCGGGGGACCAGCACTCAATCTTCTGCAATCATTTCTGACTAATCAAAAGCAAAGATTTTCAGTGGGTGAGTTTACCTCTCAATCTTACAACCTGCCCTGTAGGGTTCCTCCAGGCCCATCTCTGAGCCCTACTTTGTTTAATCTTTATGTCACCCCACTTGCCAAACTTATTATGTTATTCTCATTGTCTTTGGCATCCTATGTGGATGACGCACAGATTGGTGTGTCACTGTCTAAACATACCCCTGATACCGGGAACTCCTTTAGGGAATGTATGGTGGAAGTATATCAATGGACGGACAATAATACTCGAAAACTGAACTCATCCAAAATGGAGGTTATCCTGTTTGGAAGTAACCCCTCATTTTGGACATACTCTTGGTGGCCCCCTGATCTGGGTCCACTTCCTACTTCGGTGACAAAAGCAAAAAATCTGGGGATAATGAATGTTAAAGAGTTGCATCTAAAGGATCAAATTACCAAGATCACTACGGACTTTTACTATTCTCTTAGTTTGATTTAAAAAAATTAAAAGATATTTGCCTTTCAAACTACTGAAAACGGTGGTTATTTCATTAATTCCATCAAGGCGTGACTATTGTAATAGTCTTTACCTGAATATGTCAGTGAGACTTTTAAAAAAGATTCAAACTTTCCCGGACTCATCAGCACTCTTTCTTCTAAAAGTGTCCAGATTTGAATCGGCCAAGGGAGCCATTAGTGCACTTCAATGGCATCAGGTAAAACAACATATACAGTTTAAATCTTTATGTATAGCTTTCAGAACCCTTCAAGGGAATGGACCTGCTTATTTTAAAATACATCTCAGGTGGTGTAACCCAAGCAGTACAGATAAGAATCTGGTAGTTTCTCCTTTTAGAAGAGCCACATCATGGGGTGGAAAAAGTTTTTTTAGATCCACAGCGGTGCTCTGGAACGCCCTGCCTTGGGAACTTAAAACTTCCCCTTCTTTACAGGACTTCAGAAGATCTTTGTTTTGAATTAGGAATGAATTCAGGTCTCACCCCTTGACTGGTTTCTGCAGCGCCAAGACACCTCTGGGCAACAGTTTGTGCTCAATGAATTCCATTCATTCTTTCATTCTTTTCATTCCTGAGGCCCACCTACCACCAGCTGTTTTCCTTTGGTCATTAATATCAATGGGGTAACCCAGTTAAGCACAGATCCTGGGGATACTTTCATTAAACGAACAATAGTTCTGCGCGAGAATCAATAGGAATCCTTCTTATTTTGTGTCCACAAATATGAGACCTTCAATTAATGGTATAAAACGTCACAACATTGTTTCTTTTGTCAACTTCAAATAAAGTAGACTCAAATAAAAATTAAATAAACCACTGGCATCAACTGAAAATGTGGCTAGGATTTATATGAAAAAAATCATAATTTATCCAAAATGAAATAATGCGACCTAGGACATATACACACAAAATAAAAATCCAAGTTTTACACAATGGTGAAAACAAAATAGGTGAGTACAGAAAAATTATACACAAATCACAATACAATTAAACTGTGAACAAAACATTTAAACACATATAACATAATCGATCAGATCAATGTTGTATTCACATTAAATAACGCCTAGCCAAACCTGACACCTATTCCATAAATATAAGGTTTAGTTGGGCATTGACGCTTGATTTAGGTGTACGTCGACGTTTCGACCCTTAGATACCATGTGAATCTCAAAACATCACCACGGGGTCTTCTTCAGGACTACGGACAATATTATGTGATGTCTGTATAGAAAGAAAATTAGATCTACTTTAGAGATCAATGTTGGAGGATAGTTTACTAAGTATTCTATTAACTTAAGACACACGTGAGAGCACAGTTTGTTGCTCACCATTAATTAGTTGTCCCAGAAAAGGCCAAAATGTGCTGTTCTCGCCTACCGTGCAAGGTGGTCAAATATTTCTTGAAGAAATCGAAAATTCAGGGGCACAGCATGCTCCCTTGGGGTCTAAAATAAAAAATAGAGAGACCCTCGGATATTGGTTATTGGTTCAGCTTACTTAAACTACTTAATAAAACCAATGGAAGTGAAAAGGACTCACCTCCGGCGACAAGCGTTCGGATTCCAACGAATAAGGAAAAAATCACACAACTTCTTGAGATGAAAATGGGGCAGCTGCCTCCATCTACACAGATCCAGAAAAGTCCAAATATCCAAAAACTGTGTGTCAAAATTAAATAGACATAATTACTGGGATATCTACATGATTAATTGATGATTGCCTTGAATTGAATTGAATCATGGAATAACTTCCCTCTGGCATGTTAAGCTCAAGGTACAGGAGGAAAAAAGAGAAAGAAATGTCCAAATGTCTCAATCGATTCTGAGATACAATCTATTGGACCGGAGCCGATTGCTTCCGCTAACGGCAAATTCATTTGTCAGGAGCAAGCCTGCTGCCTTGACTTCTATAAGTAAAAACAAAAAGCCAGAGCGTTGTCAGAACAATGTGCTGTGGTCTTTAAGAAAGAGATCAAACAGGATCAAACATATGGCTAATTTTATTGCTTATCTCCGGGGTCTTGCACTCGGAGTTACTGAAATAAGAGTCCTCTTGGGGTGGAGGAATGCTCCTACTGAAGTATATTCTGCAGGGCTGCCGGCACCCGGGTGCACGTTAAACACACTATGAATGTAATTCCTACATGTTGTCAAGGTAACTGCCGCGCTGTCAGCGTGCTGTGCGTCAGATCTGTGAATACTAAAAGGAGGCTTCGCTTAAAGGGCAACTAGAAATAACTAAAAAAGCGTACCTCTGAGGCTTCTTTATTCCAACTAAGGGAAAGATATAAAGAGCAGAAGAAGCCTGTATAAAGAACATGACATGCGTATGGGGAGTGATGGAACAATCCCTACATCCCAGTTTATCATCAAATAGTAATTGTCACAATCGCTATTGAGCAAAACAATTGAGCAAAAAATATTTTTGATCAAGGAGCTAGCATTAGGCCAAAATCACAGCAGTACATTAAATATTCCACTTTATTCGGCCATAAGCGGGACGCCATCTGCCTCTATGGATAAAGGAATCGGCTGGTGTCATTATGCATGTTATGCAAAACATAATGGCTGACATTCTGAAATACAACCAGATTAATACAGTGTGGAACATATCATTACATTACATGCAATACATTGTATTCGGTCATTGTATGATAGAAGTACATAATATGGCGATTCCATTTACATATAGTGAAACATATGCCTGGTATTCCGAATATAACTTATCATTACATTTCATTTGATACATTGTATTAAGTCATTGTATGATAGTACTTAATAGGGCGAATCCATTTACATATAGTGAAACATATCGAACGCATTAAGTCCATCCTATACACGATGTTATAATGTATTGGCTATAGAGTGAATACAACTTTGTTTAACAACTCATAGAGGGTTAAACAATGGTTCCACATTATACAATCAACAGAAAACTATACTGTTCATATTCAGTATACAATTTGGAAACACTTCAACCTGGGCAAAGAAGTGAGATTTGTCTAGAAATCTCCTCTAGTTCGTTCAAACCTCCATGTACAGAGTTCAAGAGGTGTTTCCACTTGCATTCATGAAGATTCAAAGTGGCCGTAAGGGCACCTCCTCTTGGATTGGGTAAAAAAATGTCCAACACCCACCACCCAAGACTATCAAAGGGGTGACCCTTCTCACAGAAATGTTCTACTAATGGGGCACCTTGAACTTTGCATCTGATTCTTGATCAATGTTGTAGAATACGGGCCTTGATTTTCGGTTTGGTCTGACCAACATATACCATATTACAGGGACACCTGATGATATAAATTACGTCCTTGGTGTTACAATTAGTGTGACGGTGAAGCTGGAAACACCTATCTCCAGGGTGAATTCCTTTTGTTCTACTGCCAAGTCACATATTTTGCTTCGCCCACACTTAAAATGTCCCTGCAATGGTGGTAGGCCTAGTTGAGATTGTATGTTAGACGGTGGTATGTCCCTCAAGTATGAACTAACCACCAGATCCCTGATGTTCCTACCCCTCTTGAAGGCAAAAAGAGGAGGATCAGTGGTCCCAATTTCATCCAATATAAGTGACCAATTCTGATTGATGATTTTCTTTATTTGGTTACTCCTATTACTCCTATTACTAAAGGTGAAAACACAGACAATCTTGTCACTCTCTGTATTTTTGTTTTCATTAACTTCTAGCAGTATCTCTCTATGGCAATACCACGTGCATTTTCTTGATTTTCTCAAAAAGCTGCAAGGATAACTTTGATCACTAAGTCTAATGCACGAAAGAAATCAGCCCTATGGGAACAGTTCCTCTGAAGTCTTAGGAACTGTCCATAGGGGAGATTATCTCTCAGGTTACATGGATGATGGCTGGAGTAACCCAGTAACGTATTATGTTCTAGTGATTTCCTAAAAAGGGTAGTATATAACACATTCTCATCATTTCTGATGGTCAAAATCAATCTCATCAGGACTAAATGTCTTAGTGAATTTTACGTCTCTTGAGCTATTATTGAGCCATGTGCGAAGGTTCTCTACTGAATCAGAGCTACCAGTCCATACCATGAGAACGTAGTCGATATACCTCTTCCATAGGGTGATATTTTCTATGAAAGGGTTATCAATGCTGTAGATGTGTTTACCCTCGTAGTTGTCCATACACAAATGAGCTATATCTGGGGCAAAGCCTGCCCCCATAGCAACTCCCTTTGTTTGGTAATAGAAGTCTTTTTGAAACACAAAGAAGTTTTTGGTCATGGCAACTTCTAAAAGACTGATAATGAAGTCTGTAGGTACAGCATGTGGTCTATCCCTGCAATCCAAAACTTCACTTGCTATTTCCAACGCTTCTCTCTGCGGGATGCTCGTATATAACGAGGCCACATCTAGGGTTACCAATAGTTGTTTATCTTTGTCAAAGGGAAAATTCTCCACCCAATTGATCACCTCCTTTGTGTCTCGTATGTATGATCTGATTATAGGCACCCATGGTTGTAAAAAGATGTCCACATAACGACACAATGGCTCTAAAACAGAGCCACAGCCAGACACAATGGGCCTGCCCGGGGGTTTGTCCCTGTTTTATGTACCTTAGGAAGTGTATAAAGGGTGGGAGTACATGGTTCTTTTTGGTTGAGATACCCAAATTCCAATTCGCTCAAATAACCTTCTTCGAACCACTGTGTTGTAAGTTAGTGTATACGTTTCAACACTTCCTTGGTAGGATCCACTGGGATTTGTTTGTAATTATCTACCACCTGTAGCTGAGTCAAACTCTCAGTCCTGAGTCCATCATTTGCCATATACACCATAGTAGGAGCGCAGCTGCTTCTGCTCGCTATGTTATGGATAGATTTTGCTGCAAAGTAGCTAATAGGTGCACAGGTTTGCCATACCCTATAGTTTCATGATGATCTATGAATTTCCATCATTGTCTGCTGCATTTTATGCCCTGATGTAATGATGCTTATTGCTTTGATGTTTGCATTCTCAGGCATGCACAGTAGTGATGATTCATGTTTCATTACATGCTGCATTTAATGTTCACAGGGATACGTTGTTTTATGCCTTGCATAGTCAGGATAATAAGCAACATATAATGTGACAGTATAATATGCAGAGTAATGGTGTTTTGGTGACATGTGCAACATAGAAATATTTATTTTATTGCACTCATTGTGATGTTATGGCAATTACATAGTTGGCAAAATAATCACTGTTTTATGATGTTCTTGTCTATGGTTTATTTATAACATATTTTATATTTTAATATAACATTGTGTCAAGTCTCTTTGGTGTTTTTTTTATTATGTCACTAGTGTGAGAGTGTTGCGCAAACTCTTCACACATTGCCTCTGGGGATAAGCCTGGCTGCTCTGTGCCAAGCTACCAAGGGGGTGAGCACAGGTTACCTTTGGTGTGTAACTTACTTGCCCTGACTAAAGTGGTGGGTTCTTCCTGGCTTAGGTGCATACTCTAGCCAACCTGAAACCTCATTTCTAACATTAAGCATGAACGTGAAAACCAGGCTAAAGCATTTTACAGTTACGGTTATAATTGTGCAAATAGGATTTTAGCTTCCACATCTCATTATTCATTAATCTGTTCACTTCTTACTCCAAACCACTTTCAAGATGTTCTTAAGCACCATAATCAAATTTCCAATCATATTCATCGCCATCATTCGAGATAGTCATCTAATAATGTAGGAGATAGCCTCGTCTCTAGGGATATTGAGGCTACACAGATGCAGACAAGGTTGTAAATGTCATGTTATGTTAATATAATTGATATTACCTTGCCACTGGGTTCAAGCTAGCCTGGCTGATGAGGGGTGTTTCCCCAAAACTGGCCTCAGGATGCTTATTTCCAGTCCAGGGAAGACCTGGCTTGGCAGTTCGGCTGGACTGTTCCCATATGGAACAGGGTCAAGACTGATTTGCATTTGGCTGTGTCTGAACTAGGGTGGTGAAGTGAGCTAAAGAACGATGATGGATTCAAACCAGATATGTGACTGGGGGTGAATGTCTGAAACATTTCAGCGTTCCTTCCATCATCTCCCAGTGTTTGCAATCTAATTTATATTGCGCACGTATCACCCCAGGAGGGGTATCTCGAGGCACGCAAAAACACAGACAGAGCAGAGACTACTGTTAGAAGAGCACAGTCTTAATTAGTTTCCTGAATTGTAGAGGTTCAGTACACATTTGGGTGTATGGGGCTAATTGGTTTCAATACAGCAGGGCTAGATAAGAGAAAGATTTGCCCCCTGTACAGGTTCTTTTGACCTGTGGGACTATCAATAGTGCCTTCTCACTAGATCTAAGGAGTCTAGGAGGAAAATAGGAAGCAAACCTTGAAAATAAGTAACTTGGGGCCATATGTAGGTAGCCAAATACCGGTCGGTAACGGCCGAAATTCGGTAAATATCCCGTTACCGACCGGTATTTAGTCATGTGAGATGTAGGAGGCCAAAAACCAGTTTTCGGTAAATATGAATCAGTATTTACCGATTCATATTTACCGAAAACATATTTTCCGATTCGATAAATATGAAGTGGTAAATATGAAGTGGTAAAACGGGAAAAGATATGTAGGTAAATTCGGTAATTAAGAAATCCATGAAATTCGGTAATTAAGAGTCGGTAATTAACACAGATTGAAAGCAGGTGGTAAGCATCAACAGTGCATATAAGCAATCCCAAAATGCAACAGCGTGGACAACATGGCCGCTCTGTATGTCATTGCAAGGCGCCTACGTCTACAGGCAGCAGGTCTGAGGATTTGGAGACGGGAGGAACGCATTTACAGACAGCGCATCACACTCTTTCAACAGACTGATGCAGAGATAAATGAAAGGTACAGGCTACACCCACAAACCATCATGGACCTGATAAGGGACCTGCACCCACTCCTGGACCAGCCAACAAGAAGGGCGCATGCCATACCACCACATGTGCAGGTTCTCTGCAGCCTACATCTACTCGCATCTGGCAGTTACCAGGGGGTGATAGCTGCGGTGGGCGGTGTATCCCAGAGTTGCCTGTCCCGTTTCTTCAGGAAGTTCCTGGATGCCATGATGCAGAGAATGCACCACTACATCAGCTTCCCAAACACACAGGCTGAACTGCAGAAAACTAAAACTGACTTTTATCACATGGCACAGTTCCCCCATGTCATTGGCTGTATTGATGGCACACACATTCCAATCTGCCCACCAGCTGCCACTGAGCCCATCTACAGGAACAGAAAGTCCACCCACTCCATCAATGTGCAGGTAATCTGCGATGCAGGGAACATCATCACTGATATTGTTGCGAAGTTTCCTGGGAGCACCCACGACTCCTACATCTTCCAGAACAGTGGGATCTACACACAACTGCTTGCCGGAGAATTTGGAGAAGGATACCTGCTAGGTAAGTAACAGTGACGCTCCCTAATACTTAGTGCAAATCATAGTGTATTGAGGCATGTGACTGATGGTTCCCTTTTACTCACCTAGGCGACAGTGCATATGCCCTGCGGTCATTCATCCTCACTCCCTACCTACACCCATCAACCCAGAGTGAGAGACGATATAATGTGGCACACAAATCTACATGCAATGTGGTGGAGCGCACGTTCGGACTATTGAAAAGCAGGTTCCGCTGCCTCCATAAAAGCGGAGGTGCACGCCAGTACACACCCATCCTCTGCTGCAAGATAATTGCCACTTGTGCAATGCTGCACAACCTTGCCACGAAGAGAGGTACAGAGGTCGAAATGACATATTTTGAGGACAATGATGATGAGTCTGCACAGCCAGAGGCCAACGCAGCAGGAGTGGCAACAGCAACAGATGGGAGAGTGAGACGGGCAGAGATCACATGCAACTATTTCTGAGTGAGTAAGGGGACACAGCCAGTAGTTGGATGCCATAACGTAGTTTAATCAGGCAGCACTACGCCACAACACAAAGGAAAACATGTTCCATCAACATTGTGTAATAAACATATGTCAGTCAAGGGTTACTTCACCCAATAGTGTCTTTGTTTTTCGTGACGCATTAGTGTTTGCGCCCACGCGCACCAGTGCGGGATGGCATTGAGTGAGCGTCCTCACTGGCTGTGGGACCAGTGGCACCACCTTGCCGCCTGCTGCTCCGACGTGTGTCTGGGACAGGGGGGGTTATGCTGCTCCTGCTGGTCGTATCCTCGCTGTCCCCAGCATCCACAGCGCCAGTTGTGGCAGACTGGCTGGTGAGCAGCACTTCTAGTGCACTGGTGACCCTCACCATCTCCCTTGACACGTCTGTGCTGCAGTGCGCAAGGCCCTCCTGCATCGCCACAGAGCGCCTGCAGAGCAGCGAAGTGGCAGTTGCCAGCCGGTTCACTGCCCTTGTGTTCTGATCCTTTTTCTGATGTCCCCTGCGCCGTGCTGCCCTGTCCTCATCATACTTTGAGCACAGCAGCATGATGGACTGGGACATGTCCCACATGCCCGCTGCCATCTCAGCCATTCCCCCTGCCATGGCGCTGATGCCCCTGTCAATGTTAACAAATGTCTCATTGAGGCCACGCATTTGGCGCTGTACGGACACCATTGCCCTTGCCTGTATGCCTGTATGCGTTGAATTTTCACCATGGTGGTCTCAAGCCCAGAGGAGACTCCATGGCCCTCCCCTAGGGGAGGCGGACTTTGCAGCCGAGCCCTGCGGCGCCGTCTGCCAGCTGTGTGTGCTCCCTCAGAGGCGGAAGGCACACTGGCATGGGTTACATCCAGGGGTACAGTGGATGTTTCCGCCCCCCTCGAGTCTTCAGAGGATGAGTCTGTTACATACAACCTGGCAGCAGCACGTCTCCTCGACCTGTGCAATGCAGGTGGTGAAGATGGTGGTGACACCTGTAGGAGTGGGAATGCTGGCTGGAGTGGGGATGCTGGCTGGAGTGGAGATGCTGGCTGGAGTGGCGATGCTGGCTGGGGTGGCGATGCTGGCTGTGGGGGTGAGACTGCCTGTGGTGCCGTTCCCTGGCCAGAACTGGTGGTGGCCTTCTCCGCGCTGTCTTTGTGGTGTGCCCTCTCTCCCTTGTCATGGGCAGCCTGTGTGCAGTAGTGCCTGTGGACAGAAATGCAACATCAGCTAAGTGTACCTGAAGCATAGATTTGCTGCCATGACAATACATTTTTTAAACAGTATCTCAATGTCCTCTGCCTGCTTCTCGCTACTGTGTGTTACATGCCTTGTTAATCTGTGCTAATCGTATCATGTTTGGCCTTTCGGGGACTACATCTCCCATGATGCATTGCTAGCATGCACTAACACCTGTATTGGAGTGGGATTCTCATTGCACATTTGGGGAGTTGGGATAGGGGGGGGGGACACATTGCTGTGCAAGCATCTTACCTTGTTTGGAGGTGCCTCTGCCGGAGCTGTCAGCGTCCCCAATCCCCACGATGCTTTCTGGCTCAATAGTGGTCTCCACAAGCTCCTCCAGTTCTGTCAGGGCTGGTGCCCTGTTGCGTCCACCTCCTGTCCGGCTGGCCTCTTTTTTCAATTTTGCCACCTTCCTCTTTGTGATGATACGGCTGTCGTACCACCTCTTCTTGAGGACATCAATGTCCCGGGGGGTCACTCCCATGGCATTCACCTGTGCCTGGAGTCCAAGCCAGATCTTCCGTTTCTCTGACTCAGCCACTTGCAGTGACTGTTTGCCGAAAAGCTTCTGGTGCTGCTTTACAACCTCCTCCACCAGTACCTGCAGCTCCTTTTGGCTGAATTTCAGCTTTCTCTTCCTCTCCCCTCCATCCCTCTCTGTGTCCTGGCTGGCCATTGTCGAAGTTTCCAGGGCTGAATCAGGCAGTTGCTCTGTTCCTCTCCTCTGCACTCCCAGCCTCTCCAGAGTCTGTTGATTGTGTGCACCTGCCTGGGTGTGGCCACTTCCTGGTTGGGTGGGGTTTAGGTTGCACAGGATTGGCTGATTCATCATGTCATGTGTATTTGAATTACCGATTCGGTAAATAACGATTCGGTAAATACCACTTCGGCATTTACCGATTCGGTAAATACCACTTTGGTATTTACCGATTCGGTAAATTCCGATTCATGATTACCGAATATTACCGATTCGGTAATGATTACCGAATGTTTACCTACATATAACTTACCGATTCATAATTACCGATTCGGTAAAATTCGGTATTTATGAATCGGTAAAAATAAATTACCTACATATGGCCCTTGGTCCTTTCCCAATCACAGACTTATGTGTCATGCAACACATTTTAAAAATGGTCGTTTAAGGATTAGTAGCCAACGAAGTGAGCGCAATAAAGGGGAGAAGGACATTCCAGATGGAAGGTTGCAAATGAAACGTGTGGCAGTGTTTTGCACGGATTGAAGTTTGGATAGTGACATCTCTTTTGATGAGGCCATTAAGGCATTTCCATAATCCGGGCGACTGATAACCAGTGCCTGCACCAGAGTTTTCCTTGAAGAAAGGGGGAGAAAGGTAAAAACTTTCCTCAAAAGGCGCATGGTGTGGAAGCATTTGCGAATGGTAGAAAAACCTGCTACTTCATAGGGAGAGTTTGGTCCAAATGGACACCCAGTTTTTTTACTACATGTTGAGAATATGGTTGGGAAATCACTAGGAAATAACAAAAAATCAAGATAACGTTTAGTAACTTCATTCCAAAAAAGCCTTTGACAAGGGGTCCAACCATTCAAACCCAAACTATCTTCAGTTTTGTGTAAGTCTTTAATAGTTTCACATATTTTATTTATCTGCTTATGTATACCAATAGAAATGTTCAGAATAGAGGTGCTACACCTCCAATGGAAACTCAGATGAAATAGGGAGCCATTCTCTTGCTATTGGGTCAAAATTAACTGTAATCCAATGCCAGTTACGTTTGCTACTTCTTCGAGTACCTTGGGAACTTTGCAAATCTCTTAGATTACTATTAGTACCATTCCATAGCTCAGGATGAAGATGGCAAAGAATCAGGACAACTCTGAAATAGGCTGGGAAACTGGATGCAGACCAGTAGTTAGGTAGTCAAATATAAACTCAATTCCTGCATATATAATATTTCCAAAAAAGATTAACAGTGCCAATGCAGGTGAGTAGTACTCCAGAAGGGTTATGTTTTGTGGTATATAACTTTGAGATAAGGTGGGGAAAGGAATAGATCAAGTGTCTTACGAGACCGACAAATAGTGTTGACTCTACCTCATGAAGATAATACTAGCTCCAACTTCATATAGCAATATTTGGGCATAAGTTGCTAAATGAACAGTTTGGTCCCAAAAAATAATTTGGTCAGACATGGGCATAGCCTGACCTGAAAGAGGTAATCTACTTGTTGCATTCAGAGATGAAATAACTATGCACATGCTAACCATTAGATTGCTTCTTCCAGTCAAACAGACTTGGGATCATGGACATTCCTCCATTTGAGTCAGTGTTCATATGGTACCCATTCAATGTTCAGATCGTGTTTGTACTTTTCCAAGATAGGAAACAGTTAGTTGTTTTTGTAGATTGAACATTTGTTTGATAGATGCCCAAAACGATCAGTGTGGTGGTTTTATTTCAGCCCACCTCCTGAACTAGTCTATATGTCTTGCTTCAGTAGTCTTCTTACAGTGCATTCTGTGAATCCAAGCAGGTAGTCTGCAGCACTTCACAGCAGTGATAATGATGAGCAGGATCTAGTACAGTCCCTACCTCCAGGGCTGATGTGCTGGTTTTGCTAGTGGACTGTGAATCCAGTCATTATGCAGCAGATCATGTCAGGCTTTGGTAGGGCTATTGGACAGTGCATTTTGGACCTTTGAACAGATGCTGGTGAGACAGTGAATCGGTGGTTTTCAGTGTGCACATATTCATTCAAGTGCACATTGAGTAAAGCTCAGACACTGGAGTATTAACAGGAAGAATCATAGGCCTGACCATTCTTTTGGTTAGGGGTGGAATGAATTGACCCGAGTTCTTAGAGTAAAGCATCACTTAACCAGCTATTGAGACCTGTTTCACTCCTTATCTTTTACAACTTGTTTTTTGGAGTTACATTCTACCTCTCAGAATTCCTTGAGACCTCAGGTTGATAGGCACAATGAAAATGTTTTTGAATCCCTAAAGAGCTTTGATTGGCTCTTGAACAACAGAAGGCACAAAATGAGTTCCTTTCTAACTTTCAATATGCAGCAGCATTCCTAACCTGGGAAAAAAGTCTTGAGTAGTGCATTATCTACTGCACCAGGGTAGGCACTGATCACTCTAGAGAACATACACACTAACCCCTGCTTATCTACAGGGAAATAATACTGGGACATCTAGATAAAATCGATTTGGAGATGGACAGCAACATCGTGGAGAATAGTGGGTACATAGAGTAGTTTTGACCAGCGCATTTAACAAGAGAAACCATGAAATGCAATTGGAGAGCATTTTTTTATTTGAAAAGTTTTAGATAGCAGGGAGAGAGTTTCAAGTTCGAGGGCCGATGCCAGAGAAAGCTCTTTTGTAGGTTTTCTTTCTGAAGAATCTCTGTGGCTTTAGGTGCTGGAGCTTCTAGAGAATCTTGAGCCTCCAAAAATCTCAAGCTTCTTAGTGAGATAATTTGGTGTATTGAAGTGTAGGGCTTTATCAGTCATGCATGCAATTTTCTGTTGAATTCTTGCTTAATGGGGGAGCCAGTTGAGGGATTTCAAGTTTGGGTGATGTGATTGTTTTTTTTTAATTGTGTAATGAGCCTTGCACCAGAGTTAAGAAAGGCCCTTAATGGGGCTGTTGTGGATCTGGGCAGTCCAGAGAGGGTTGCACTTCCATAGTCCAATCTGGGAATCACAGGTTTAATTGGAGGTTTGCTTCAGTTGTAGCATTAATGTGCTTCTGCATGTTAGGGATTTTGTTGAGCGTTATTCCCAGTTATCTTTCTGAATTAATACTTTGTGGAGTGCAATTGAATGCTGTTAGTTGTTTCATCCATGCATTGATAGAATGTAACTGAGTTGGTGGGTCAATTAGGAGGAATTCGGTTTTTGAGGGTGTTGAGTTTGAGGTGGTTGCATGGTGGCCAATTTTGAGTATTTTGAAGATTAGGATCGAGGGATCGAATGTCTTAATGGGAGGAGACTTTCAAGTACAGTTGGATATCTTCAGCATACAAATGATAGTGGGTGCTAGAAGACCATAGGAATTCTGGACCTTAGGATTTGTTAGTGGTGCCATTAATAGGTTAGAGATAGTGGGTGAGGGGGAGTAGCCTTGTGGGACCCCAATTGTGTCCGAAGCAATCTTAGAGAAGGACTGATTTACCTTGACTTTTTACATTCTGTTTTGAAGAAAAGAGGTGAACCAGTTTAGGACGAACCCTGAGATTCCCATCCTATGTTCAATTAAATCAAGTAGGTATTCAGGCTTAACCTTATCGAATGCTTTGGATAGGTCCAAGAGGATTAATAGACATGATTCTTTTTGATCCAACATCTTAAAAGCATTGTCCACTATATGTATAATGGCTGATTTAGTGCTATGCCTTGAGTGGAAGCCAGATTGGAATAGTCGAAAAGACGTAATTGCTCAATGTGGTGACAGATAAAGCACAGTTATGACATGAAACTTATTTTAATCAGAGTTCTGGATCAGTATAAAGAATCCTCACTGCAAAATCTTGAGGTGTATTTTACTGTCCGATGGAAATCAGAATTTGCTATGAAAAGAATAGCAAAGAAAAGCAAAGTTGCGCTAAGCGCTACTTTGCATCAATGGATGTACCACCCATGCACCATAAATGGTACATGGGTGTTCTCATATAACCATCCTTGGGTTTTGAGGCAAATCCCTATCTTCTACATTCACGGACAGGGATTTTCAGCAAAACCTTACGTCTCCTCCAGGAAATGTTTTATTATTTTTCCTTATTTTTCGAACTCTTCAGTGTGCTGCAGTGTACAGCACACATGTAAAGTGGGAAAAGTACTAAAGGGTAGATTTTGTACTGGAACGGTCCCCTTCCAGTACGAAACTATGTTTTAAATACAGAAAGCCACACCCTTACACTACAGCATAAGGCGTTTGCATTGATTGGCACACGGCAGCCAAAAGTGTGCCAGCGCTAGGGCAGAGAATAAACGTGCCATAGCTTAATAGACATGGCACGTTTCTTCTCTCTCCCTTTGATTCAAGGCAGTGCAGCAACGTTGGTTGCTGCGCTGCCATGCGTCAAATATTCGAACATTTGAGCTTAACTGTCGAGTTGTTTTCCCTCAAGCTTCCTCCTGCTCTGAAGCCTGAAATGATTGCACTCAGTTTATATATACTCAAAAGTTGAAATGTTTTGCTGCAGAACCTCTTGTAATCCTGGCCAAATGCTGATTCTAAGAACAAAGAGCATGCCTGCGTCACATAGCCTTCCTACCAGTTTGATCTAGTTGACAGGCAGGATAAACAGTTTCAGTATTCTCGAAGGTTCCTACTCAATAGAATGTCTCTGAAATTCAAAGGCTACTGCTGACGCGTCTGGGAATACCGCATATCTGTCATGGCTCTTCAAAGTCAAAATGGAATGCCGCATCCATGCTACAGTGTGCCCAATCCGTGTGAAGAGAAACTGCACGCACATTGATGGACAGCGTAGTTTGGCACTTTTTACTGTTTCATGTAAACTCAAGAACTGGAGGTGAACAAAATGACTGCCTAAATCTCAACAAAACATGCTTGAATAGGCATAGCTGTGCAAATTAATATGTTATTTGTCTGTGAGGTCTTTCTGGAATCTAGTATGAATTTGTGTTATCAGGTTAGTGTTCAAATCTGTATTTTATTCATCCTTAAAGCATACTGGGTGCAGCTGTTGAGCTTTACGCACATTTTTCTGTCAGTTTTCTTAAGCCACTGCTCTTTTCCGCAGTAGTCTGTTCACGAGCTACTCCTTGTACAGAAAGGGACCATCATCTAAGACATCCCTATTGTTTTTATTTTGCCATGGTGTGTTTTCATTCAGGGTTTACATGATAAGCGAAGGTAAAATGATTGCGAAATTGAAAAGTATAGACAATCAATAAAAAAAGTCTTCTTAGCAATATTTTGCTTCCCCAGTGTCATTACTTGACAGACAGAAATATACGTGTAATGTATTGTGTTTTTCAAAGAGAGTATTCCGGCCGTCCCACATTAGGCTACATATGCCAAGCGGAGAAGTTAATATATAATCGAGTGGCCAAGAAAGAAATTGCCAGATAACTCTGTTTTCTGAACAGGTGCGTGAAAAGCTGGCCATACCTTCAATGCTGCAAAAAAGTTTGATATCGATCCACATATTTTTGCCTCCAACACATACATTCTTTAGACACTCAACAGCTGTGCTATTGCGGCTCACACGACGAATCCTGGGAACCATTTTGCAGTCAAAATTTTTTGTATTTTGTACTGTGCACACAAGCAGCCGTCTCGGACTTTGTCAGTTTCTTGTACTGTAATGAAAATCCTTTAACAGAAAATGATATTGTAAAAAAGCAATACTATTTATTAAAACAGTAAGGGCGGGAAACAGCTCTGCCCGGAAACCTAATATAGCAAAACAGAGACTTGTTGCAAATACAATGAATGGAAAAGGTAATGCTTATTGCTATATGCCGTAGAAAGAAATCAGCGCTGCTTGTGTTTTTTAAGAATGTTGATCTTATTTAATTTATTTATTACTGCCTTCGGCAATCAGCGCACACATTTTCATGGTACAAATTTAGAGTTAAAACATTAGTTCGTAACAATAGAAGGGGCATATTAACAAGGAACAGGGAAAATAAACGCTAAGGGCGCTCAGCGTAAATTTTTTTAACGCCCGCTATCGCTGGATAATATCGCCTGGTTATCGCGTTATTAACAATGCTAACCGCCTAGGCGATAAAAAATCCAGCGATAGCGGCATTTTGGGAGGTTATCGCTGGAAATGCAGCGATAAAACTACAAGGATAGGGTTATCCTTGTTGATAGCCCATGGTGGATTTAGCCATGTAATCCACCTCCCATTGGATTACATGGCTAAGTCTGAAAATTAGCAGACGTAAAAAAGCAGCGTTAACCGTGGTTAGCGCTGCATTTTTTGTCTCTAACAGGATTAGCGTGAAGCTTGATAATAGGAGAAATGTCGCTTAGTGACATTTCTCCTACTATTTTGCTCTGGAACGCCCACTTTGGATCTCATTAGAGATGCAAAGGGATGCGTAGTGAAAACGGGTGCTAACATGGGATTTTGGCATTTTTTACACCCTGTTGTTGATAGGGCGATATTTTTATCTCCGCTTCTTTGGCTTTTAAAGCCAAGAAAGCGGAGATAAAGCCCTTGTTAATATGCCCCGAAATATTTTTTAAAGAAGACTAATTCAGGCCCCAAGTTTACTTAGTACCGAAGTAGTGTGGGGCGAAGGAGTAATTGAAAATGGGGTAAGGATGAAAGCAGCCCCTCATTTTTTGATCCAGGGCTGGCGTTAGCACCGGTGGCGCCCTGTGCAACATTGTTTGTTGGTGCCCCCTTCCGGTGACCACCTCCGCCACGGATTCCCTTACTACCACCATTTGACAGTGTCCCTCAAGTCGTCATAACCACTGTCTCTAAGATTCATTTAGTTTTATAGCGCCACTCATGCCAGTTTAAGGTGTCAGAACATTTCACATCACACACACATTGCACAGAGACCATCATTGGTGTGTAAATCAGTGTATGAGAAATGTTACATAAGACAGAGACCTGCAAGGTTTAGGAGTCACATTTCAGCCATACTGATAGGCAGTATAATTTAGGAGTCCTTGGTCTGGAAAAGCACAAATTCAGAATTTAAAATGTAACACCATTTTTAGGGTTTTTTGTTAATAATAAGAATCGTTTCTACCCAAATTAACCTTTTTTGCAATATTAGGATAAGGAAAGATTGGGCAAAAAAAATATAGCTCTTATTTTTTCCTTGCAGTTTGCATGCATCTCTTTGATGGAAGTTAAAAGCTCACTGCTCTATATTAGGATTTTAACTTATAAACTACAACTAACAAAAGGATCTCTGACAAAAGTGGTAACCCATTGACCTATTTATCTTAAATGCACTTTGTGATCTGAATGGGACATGTTACTTGCAGCCGGCATATTAACCCTCTGCACTATGATGAATCAAAACTTCCACTAGACAAAGCTAAGGTCTCTCTCCAGAAACATGATTAATCACCGGAGTTATCTTCACATTTTTATTAATGCCTGAATATCGCTGGGAAAAGGAGCACGGTATCAGGTGCCATTTAAAACGATAAACATGGCGCCCCAACTCCAATTCAGCACCTGGTGCAGTGGCACGGACCGCACCGCCCTTGAGCCAGCCCTGTTTTGGTCGATTCCATACTTCTTCTGATATCCTCTTGTAGGATGTCTTTCACACAGCCACTGAAATGCAGTTACATATTCCAGAACATTCAGAAATCTAAATTCTTTTAACATCTTGTGGTCTCATACCAAAATCAGGCCCTGATTCAACTTGGATCCCAGGAAGACAACACCTTATTTCAATCACGTTTGCAAGGTTCATGCCCTACATTCGTGTGACACTGGTGATTATATTTAAGGCTTCCAGTTTTCGTTTTTTACTGATTTTTACAGGTAAATACAGACAAAAACAATCTATTTCCTGTCTGTATTTACCTTTACAAGCCGAATAATACAGAAAACTGTGCTTCTTGTGAGTGACTTTCCTTGTTGTCCATCAGGAATTCCTTACCAACTACTAAGCAGATAGACACTAGGGGGCAGATTTATGTTTCCTGGCGCATCCCTGCAAATCAGCAAGGATGCGCCAGGAATGATGCGTCACGCAAGTTTACCCTTGCGCCACACATGATGCGCCGCATTTACAATGCGGCGCATCATGGCGCAGGAATAAACAGATGCGTGATGCATCCGATGGCGTAAGGTTGGCGCAGTGCTTCAGTTGCGTCACAAGCGCAACGCAACTCCAGCACTGTTCCAACCTACCCTATCCCTAACATGGTGCGTCAAGCCTTACGCCTGCTTCAAGCAGGCGCAGGGTTTTGGCGCATCAGCGTTGGGAAAGTGACTCAGTCAAATCTTATAGATTTGACTGAGTCACTTATCAGGGGCGTTCCTGCGACGGAACGCCCCCTCCTCTGTCGACACACCCACGTGAAACCTGACGCAGGTTTTACGTGGCGCAGGGCTTTACATCGTGACGCATCTCCATATATGCGTCACGATGTAAATATGGCGCAACGTGGCGCAGGGTTTACACCGCCGCTGCGTCACAAAAGTGACGCAGCGGCGGCGTAAAAGTGGCGCATCTCCAATATAGATCTGCCCCCAGGTGTTTTTAAAAACAGAATGAGATTCTATTAAATACAGACATATTTTAACATATATTTGTGTATATTGCTAATATTTACCGGAGTATTGTTTTGTTATATTTTCTAGCTTAATTTGCTAAAATGTGAAAGACATCAAAGTATGAGTGCATGTTTATCAGTTAAATAACTGGATATATACCATTTTGCAACTTAATTTATTCCCAAAATATAAAAGAAACATGGATAAATGACTAAAAAATTGACCAAAAAATATATGGATAAATACAGACGGAAATGTAAAAAATGAAAAAAATACCATAAAACCGAGAGCCCTCATTTTAATGTTCCTTTTGTCTCCAGTCATGGCACTCAAGTTGCTGTTGACTACTACTGGCATGTCCCTAATTCCAGCCACGGCAAACAGACGATTTCAGGTAAGTAACGAAAAAAAAAAGGAATTTTGTTGCACGCACTGCATCGCATTTGGCGATGCAGCAAGCGCAACGAAATTCGTTTTTTTTTTTCGTTACTTACCTGAAATCGTCCGTTTGCTGAAATTTACATTTTTACAACTGTGTATGCTCACCTTCATAGAACAATATAGCCTCACTCCAGACTAAGAAATTACAGCTTCATGAAGTCAATTCTAAAGGCAGTATGTACACTATAGTATAATCCACATGCAACCAGTAACGCGGATGAAACACACTCTATAAACTATTTAGAATTCTTAACAGGTTATAATTTTACCTTTTTTAAAATAATTTATCTACATTATTTTTCTCCCTCTAATTTCGTTTTCACTCTTTCTTTTTCTCATGTCTGGCTTTTGTGAAGAAGATTAAGGGATAACTATTAAAGAGAAAGGCCCCCCTAAAATACTTTTAGGTCCTGAGGAGGGGGGAAGAAACCATAATAACTAGTATAATACATCTATTCCGACCTATTGACTTTAAGATTGACCAGAAGGTTCTAACACGCCAGTACCCCACACTTGATTACACTAAGCTAATTTTATTTCTTACGTAATTCTATTTGTCACAAAATTTTCTTCGAGCATAAAAAACTTTTTTATCTTATGGTTATTTTTATATCTTTTTTCAATACATGTCAATAAAACTTTATACAAAAATTAATTGAATACAAAACTTATAAATCTTTATCAAAATTACACTGACAACAAAATTATTCATGGATATAAATACAAAAATGCAATTATACAATCACCCCACAGCCTCCTCTCATCGAATCCAAGACATTCTCACTCATTCACTCCACATGTACACAATAATACACTGATCAAAACAGGAGATTCGATCTTTTGAGGGGCAGACCATCACTACTCTTGAGGAGTGGCCCTGGAGAGTTAATTTCATCTATCTGTTTCTGTTGGTAACCATTTAATCTGCTCTCTTATATACAACTTGGGGCCCCTCAAAAGATTGAATCTCTTGTTTTGATCAGTGTATTAGTGGGCAACAGGGCCGTGAGTTGGCTACAACAGTAGGCCCACTGTTCTTCCGTGAGTGGAGTTTGCAGCTCCTCATTCCATGCATGGAGCACCCGTGTCTGGGTCAATAGGGCTGAGTTTTGCGTGTGATTGTAGATGCGTGTGATTAATCTGCACGGCGAGTCCGACTAATCACATTTTCTAATGAAAGTAGAGTGAGTGGGGGGCTCGGGAAAGTGTCGTACAAAGACCTATATGTATCCATAAGCTTGTAATACAAAAAAAGTTCAGAGAATGGTATAGCCTTACCTTCCACAGCTACCGGTAGGGGTCTAAACATCTCTTCTGGATATAGGTCTGCAAATGTACGGATACCCATTTTTAGTGCTAGTGTTCTACTACTGCCCTATTCCATCGTTGGTAACATTGGATTGTGTGCCAAAGGTATTGATGGGGCATAGAGGATGGAGGGATGGGCTCAGAAATACACGTCCCTTCCCTGACCAGTGGGTGATTATGTCTCTTAATATCAATTAAGTTACCATCTAAGATAATAGCATTCAGCGCAGCACTGGCTGCGGGGTGTAGTGACCTAGATAACCCCTTCCTGTCCGGTTCATCATCCAGTATGGCATTGAAGTCACCTCCCCAGATAATGGTTTCACAATTTGTCGCCCTCACTCTAGCCCATATGTCTTGGAAAAAACTTGGAGAGTCAACATTCGGACCATATACTGCAACGAGTACAACCTGCAACCTGTCCAAAGTGCCAAGGATTATAATGAATCTGCCTTCCGGATCGACTTGTATTTCACTGTCCTTCCAGTCTAGTCCTTTTCTGACCAACACAGCCAACCCCCTTGAGTAATTTGAATAAATGGATGAGTACACATCTACTGTGCTTTAGTCTGGGAGATGGTGCAACGTTTAAGTGTCTCTCCGATAACATGCATATATCTATCTGATGGCGTATTAGATATGAGTGTACTAATCTTGACTTTCTACAGTCGTTCAACCCACGAATGTTCCACGTTAAAAAATGTAACCTAGTCATATGGTGGACAGCCCAGCATTATATAGAGTTGCAGGGGGAACAGAGCACGTTTCAGTGGGACATACGTCACGGTGGAAGTATTTTAGTCTGCATAGCATATTACTGGCTTCAAACATAACAACCCTCCTTCGATTCAACCTCCCACTCCAATCCCCCAATCAGGTTGGAGAAATCCCATCCCGAACAACTTAAATAGAAATTTCTTTGATAGGGGCTCTCCCATGAGGGCGCATTAACGCCGGCTTACACCTCTGCAATGAACAGGGTGACCAAGAAAACTGCGGAGAGTTATTCTTATCTAACTACTAATATAGATGATGAATAACACGCCATGGCAACCAGGTCTGGAGCAGAGAATGTCCACTGAAACCTAATACAACAAGGTACTGTAGTGCTCCAATCCAGCCCATTATATAACAAATTATACAGATCACATGTCAGTACGATACCCATGTCAGTCATTATCGCTCAGACAATCAGCAGGTGAGTCCGTAGAGCTAGGGCCTTGTTTACTCCTCTTCCCTCCAATGTGCTTGGCAGACTTCGCGTCTGTGAAGAAGTGGGCTGTGCCATCATGTATCACTTTTAGCTTGGCGGGGTATAGCAGGGAGTAGGGGATCTGGGCTTGAAGCAGGACGCGCTTTGCGGAAAGGAACTCCCGCCTTGCCGCCTGCACAGCCGGTGTAAAGTCTGGACAAAAGGAGATGGTGTTTCCCTTGTGTGAAACAGTCCCCTTTTCCCTGGCCAGCCACAGGATGAGATCGCGATATTGGCAGTTCAGGATTTTAGCTAGGATGGGCCTGGGTGTGGCTCCAACGGGGGTTTTGGGACCCAGGGAGCGATGCGCTCTTTCAACCGCGAACACTGCAGATAAATGGGGATCAAAGACCTCGTGGAGCAGGTCTGAGATATAAGTCTTCATCTTGGAGATGGCTGTTGTTTCCGGTATTCCGGTAATGCCCAAATTATTTCGATGGGACCTTGCTTCCAAGTCCCCGCTCTTTGCTTGGATGATGCCCAACACTTTGTCCATGTGTAATAACTGTTGCTTTGTTTCGACTTGGAATTCGTGGAAGTCCAAGCTGCGATTTTCCAGCACGTCCAAATGGGTCTCATGTGATCCCACTTGTTTTTTTACGGCGTCCAGTTGAGTAGTAAGCGCATCCAGTTTAGTATCAATATTACGCAGGCTCGACCTCATTTCCAGCATTAGGGATCTTAGGTCTTCTCCTCGGTCCTATGTCTGTGACTTGGGTGGTCTCTCCGAGGTGGCTTCCGGATCCTATTCCGTGAGCCTCGTGGTTCTTCTGTTGTCGAAGTTCAGCTTCGGCTGTTTTGCATCCTGCTTGCCCATATTCCCAACTCAGGCAGTGTACGCTGTATATACGAATCTCCCCGCTGTATCTAGTGTTGGCGCACCTTGCAGCACAGTTCAGTATCTGGCACTTTATGTGTATGTCACTTCTCCACATGCACCCCACTTGGGATGAGATCTGGCCACTTATGGATGCATGCCGGGTCCTGAATGATGCATGTGTTGTTACAATGGCCACTTCACTGCCAGCTCGTGCCCACCGAGTCTCTTAATTAACCGCTATATCCAACGGCTGTCCTTTGTTTGTGCCTATCTCATGCACCACAGAATCAGATGAGCCGAACCGTCGTACCGGCAGCAGTGGGCCAACTCGGGCTGACTCCGGCTATTGCACCAATATGCACTCCAGTTTGTGTCCCACCACTTGTACACACTTAGGAGGGCCAAGCCAACACCCGCTGTGGTGAATATGAGGTCTCTCCCAGCCTCCAGGCACTCCTACCCCTTTCAAACTGTCTTTACAGACCCTCCTTCTACCAGAGGCCTACTTGCCTGACCCCAATCTGGCACCAGGGACTCATGCTCAGGAACGTCTTGACCAGCGGGGAGCTGCCCGTGTCCGTAAAACCACTGGCGGGGACACCACACGTGCACTAATCCTCGCTTGGCCTCAGGTTGACTCGCTGGACTTCATACGGTTCCGCAGCGTCACCGCCTATGCTCCACGTTCACTCCAAATTTGCACCGCACACAGCAGCCATAGTTTGCTGGTTAATTTGCGCGCACTCTTCCCCGTGTCTTCTGCTGCTCAACAGCCTGGTGGCACCTCCTTTCCGGGGTCCCCGCACCCCGCAGCCGTACCTTATATGCCAAGGGTATGTCCTGCCAGTCCTCTGAAACACTGCGGCCCACACCGCCTGCGGAGCCTCGGGCTCGACTTTCACACCCTGCTGATCTGCTCTCCAGGGGCTTAGAGAGGCCCCGCCTCACTCTCATCCGCCAGGGCTATCTGCTCGTCGTTGAGTCGGATCCATGCTCGGCATGCAGATCGCCTGGATCGCTGATTGCCAGAAAGCGTCTAGGGATATTTTCCGCACTGCAGTGCCTCTCTGAGAGCACGGATAAATGCAGGATTTATTCTCAGCCGGCGGAGCTCGCTTAGCTACCGGCCATTCCGCAGCTTGGCAGACCACGCCCACTGCAGTCTGAGTAGTTAATTAACACATGAAGGTTTCTTTCTCATCCCTACCTTTCCCATGAACTGAACCAAGCACTATGAAATGGCTCTATAGTATAGGAAGGCCTGTGATCCTTCTGCTGTGTAATTAACTTGGCCCAGTAGTGAGACAAAAGGCCTGGAATCTGAAGATGGTTGAACCAGGGAAATATGATTATTCTTTAAGTGCTATAAAAAGTACAGATATCACAAAAGTGGCAGAGAATTTGCACTCTTTGTATTTGCTTATCCTAAAATTGATACTGAACCTCAATAAGGCAAAACTGTGCAGCGGTGCCTATTTAGCCTATAAGATAAATTGCAGTGAGCATACAGCCTTTTTAGTATAGCAGTACAAACTCATATCAATGAATTCCCACTACCATTATAAGGCCAACATCAGGTCAGCAGTCAGCACCAATCCCTGTAGGGCCTCTTCTGTGACAGGCTACCTGTGCGTAGATAACAGGCTGACTAAGATGATAGTCTCCCACACTCAGTCCACATGTCTGCACACAAGCGTGCTCATATGTTCATGTGTAACCAGTCCAGAGCCTCTTTGCTGTAGCTGCATAGCAGCAGCCTTAGCCTAAATTGCAGACACTGGGGGTTAGCTCTCCCAGTTCATTTCCATAGAATTTACAGTGAGTTGGCTGACTTACAGTGTGACTACAGGGGCACAACAAGCTGAAAGAGCACTTTTTCATTTTAAAGGTTACTTTAACAAAGGCTTTGTGTCTGTGCTTCATAAGGAGGTGTGCATTTCTAGAGTGTACAATTTGGCACGTTCTTGATGTCACTCATCATAAGAATTGTCTGAGACCTCCTGCCTTTATCCAAGTCAAGCAGTCACTGTTGGAGCGTAGATTACAATTCTAAACTAACTTGAATGAACACCATTATGCTTGCAGACGCATAAAGCAAAATCTATATTTTGGCTTTACTGTATTTAGGTGGGACTGAGTATGGCCCTAATTTAATTTATATTAGGCTGTTATAGAAACTAAAAGACCGGCACTGATTGCTGATTACTTAAAATATTAGAATCTCAAAGCATGTGTAATCACATTACCAGTATCTCATCTCATTGTTAGCAGCTCATACGTACTGGGAACAGCTTAGAATTAAGTTGTAATTTCCACCTTCTTGTTCTGACTCCAGACAACCTGATTCAAGACTCCCATTGTAATTTTCATCTTAATCAAATGCTGCAGTAACTTTAGCTTTCCCTACCACACTTGAAGCAAATTGAGTTTGTCATACTTCAAACTATCCTTTGGTGCACTGGAATACCCTGACCCCATGTGTGTAGTGTAGGGGTTTCCCAGGGACCCCTTATGAGTATTAATATTTTGCCATGAGTTACTTTTTCACTTGTTTGGAGTCACTGAAGAAATGCGATGCTCAGTGTGGCCCCCCTGTATAGCATTGTGGAAGAGCCATGAACCTTGCTGAAAAAATAAGACAATATATTCATTCATACACTCAAACGTACATTAATGCATGCACTCACAGACCTACTCACACACCCAGTCACAGACCAATTCAGACTTTCATGCACCTACTCAGAGACCCATTCATATTCTCATACACACATTCACAGACCTACTCAGAGACTCATGCTCCCAATAACAGACTCACTTAGACACTCATGGACTTGCTCACAGACCCACCCGTAGTCTCACAGACCAACTCACAGACCCACTCAGAGACTCCCACTCCCACTTACAGACCCACTCAGACACTCATGCACACATTTACTGACCTACCTAGAGACTCACGCAGCCACCGAGAGACCATCACAGGCACTCACACATCCACTCAGAGATCCAAGCAGACACTTAGGAACCCACTCACAGACCTACTCAAACGCTCATGCACTAACTAACCAACCCACTCAGAGACTTATGCAGCCACAGAGAGACCCACAAGACACTGACGCATCTATTCACAGCCCCACTCTGACACTCACACATAAAACTCACATACCCACTAAGATGGCAATGCAGCTGCTCACAGACCTACTTAAAGACTCACCCATCACTCACCAGGTCAGACACTCACACACCCAGTTAAAGACCCACTCAGATACTCATGCACCTACTCACAGACCAACTCAGACACTCAGACATCCACTCACAGACAGTCAGATACTCATGCACCCACTCACAGAACCACTCAGACACTCATGTACACACTCACAGACTCATTCAGAGACTACCACACCCACTTACATACCCACTCAGGAAATCATGCACCCACTTACAGACCCATTCAGAGACTCATCCCCCCTCTGCGAGACCCACACACAGACACTCAATCATACCCTCACAGATGTACTCAGGCACTCATGCACCTGCTCACAGACCTACTTGGAGACTCCAACCCCAAACTCACAGACCAACTCAGACACTAATGCACCAGTCACAGATCCACTCAGACTTTCATACACCCACTCACAGAGCTACTCAGAGACTCATGCACCTAGTCAAAGACTCACTGAGACACTCACACATCCATTCAGAGACCCACTCAGACACTCATGCACCCATTCACTCACCCACTGAGAGGCTCTTGCAGATACTCACAGACCCAGTCAGACACTCATGCACCCACACACAGACCTACTTAGACACTTATGTGCCAACTCACAGATCCACTCACTAACTTATGCACCCATTCACAGTCCCAATTAGAAATTCATATATCCAGTTACAGACCCATTTGAGACTCAGACACCCACTCACAGACCCACTCAGACATTTACACACCCATTCATGAACCCAGATAATCATGTTTCCCCTCATAGACCCCACTCAGACACTTATGCATCCACTCACACACCCACTCAGTGAATCATGCACCCAGTCACAGTCCAACTCAGACACTCATGCATCCAGTTGCACATCTACTGAGACACTGACACACCCACTCTCAGACCCACTGAGACACTGATGTGCTCACTTACACATCCACTCAGAAAGTGATATATGCACTCACTGACCCACTGAGAGAATTATGCACCCACTTGCACACACACTGAAACACTCACAAAACAACTCACAGAGCCATTGTCACATGCAGTTATAAATCTTATATGTGCTGTTGTGCATTGAATTTGTGCTTTTGCTTTGTGGAACCATGACTGAGTTATGACTCTGAAAACTATTTAGTGTTTGGTAACAGGGTGGTTCTTAGAAGAGCCTTTGGGTTTATTGTATGTAGTTGTTCACTATACATAAAACAGGATGCAGTCTTTCAAGTTGTTAAGGAATATTCTGTTGCCTTCCTCAAAGAAATTTACTCTATCACTCCTATATAAATGCTCCATGTCAAAGCGCAAGTTGTTGTAAATGGAGCCTATATTGTGGTCTCTAAGGAATGCAGAAGCAGTTTTATTAACATGTTTCCTGGCTTTATCTATTTGTGGACAGAATTTGCCTAACTATTTCCATTTCTGCCTTTGGCAAATGTTAGAGTACACCAAGCATCATGAGGGAAAAGTTCCATTAATTGGCCAAAGGTATCCTTCATTGCAATTTCCAATCCTACCCCAGTAAGAGTGCATTGGTCATTGCCAACATAGTGCACAATGCAGAGGTCTGGATGTTAACACTAAGCCTGGGTGGAATTCACTGAGTTCCGCTACGCAGAACTCCGCAAAGTGCAAAGAAAATCTGCCACACTACGCGGAGCTCCGCGAGCAGTGGAGTTCGTTAGATAAATGCTATTGACTGTGATTTCCTTGTCCGCACTGTGCTATCGCGAACGCCAATATGCACAGCGCAAGCGGGCGCTGCTTCCTTTTTGCCACTCGAGTAGATTTTTGCTCGAGCTGCAGCTTTATCAACGCAAACGAACAGTTTCTCAACGCAAGTGCTCGCAAGCATACGCGACCACTAGCAATGAGAAATCTGACCGCCAACATTGAGAAATCTCGCCGGAAGGTTGATTTTCCACACTCGCACTCTCCAACTGGATGTTGATGATCCTGAACGAGGAAAAATCTCACCGGGAGGTGAATTTTCCTTTCTCACGCTCACCAACTTTACGTTGACGAACACGAACAAGGAAAAAAACTCCACTCCGCTATGGGCAGGGGAGTTTTTTAGAACTCCGCGTAACGTGGGTTGTGGAAAACTCTGCAAACTCCGCAAGCAGAGCGGAGTTCACCTCCCAGACTTAGTTGACATTCTGCAATGCTCTCAACAAAAGACAGCAATTTCTGCCACTTAAACCCTCTCTGGCCAATCTACGCAAGACTTTGGAACAACACACCTGTGACCGGACACTTCCCATGCGGTTCCTGTTCTGTTTGCCATCTCTCAACGGCGACGAAAACATTACAACTATTGCCAAATTTGAAATGGACAATCAGAGCTCACACCAATTGTAACACCACTCATGTAATCTACATGATTACCTGTCCCTGCGATTTACGCTACATAGGAATGACTTGTCGCAAAGTCAAACAAAGACTTTGTGAACACAGGAGTAATGTCAAGTGTAAGAGGAGTACTACTAAAATGAGCAATCACTATATGGAGAAAGGACATACAGTCAATGACTTACAATGGATAATCCTCGAGACCTTGACGGCCAAAAATCACAACGCAGAACACATACTTTATGAAAAGGAGCAAAGATGGGTTTACCGTCTACAAACACATATACATGGGCTGACCGATAATATTCCGTGGCTCAGCATTAAATAATAACTTTGTCAGTGCAATTTTATTTAATGACATGAACACGACGTGTATCTCTGAATTTACCCCTTCTCCAATGTAGAACTTCTTTCTGATATCCATATATTGCTACTCACAGTAATTGATAAAAGTTATGGATTTCATCTTCACCAAGGGAACGGGGTTGATTAGAATTAGTACATGGTTGCTCGAAGTGAACTGCCAGTCCTCTTTAGATCTTCATGTTTTTTTCCATTTAACCTCATGAAGCAGTACCCGGATCAGTACCGGGTCACAAGAGGTAGAGCCAGCACTGGTTATACACTTCTGCCGCAAAGGTATACAAAGAAGCACACGAGGACGTCGCTACAAAACCGTAACGTATTACTCAGCAGTGCCCCTAATGTATGTTCTTTCTTATTATTTAAAGAGCAGAAACGGCCTCCCTAACACCCGATGTAGCCTGAATCCAGGGATACAAGGTACAGCTATGACTTGCATGATTGTGCCCACAAAGTAGTCTTTACCCGTTGCTATGAATTTTGGCGCCATGTATTGTAGTCTTCTTACGGTTTTCACATACAATTTAACACAACTTCTTAACAATGATGTTAATATTTATTGTATAACGAAGCTTGTAGATAGACCATACTGACTTGTACAACATTGCGCGACTATACAATTTCAACAGTAACCGTTGAATTTACTAACAAGGAAGTACGTACCGGCATTGTTTTGACTTGCGCAATATAGCGCCATAAATTTTTTAATTTTTTAGTCGGGAGGAAAAAGATAAAAGGGCCATCTTACAAACATGTAATCTTCCCCTTTTTACAAATACGTAATCTCTTCTTTTTGAACTTCCTACTAATATCAACATCAGGATTTGTATCACACATAGTGAAGCTCGAAGATAGGTTATACCGATTAATATAAATATCGAGTTACTCTCTCTAGCACATTCTAAATGGTGGCCCACACAAGAGATCATAGAATGAGGCCTACCAAACATGTTTAATGATACCGATACACTCTTGCTACCAGTGTTGTAAGAATCAAGGATGGGGAACTCCTTTTAGTCTTCCCTTTCTTTTGACTCATCCAGTACCTTACATTTTCTGTGTAATGTTATCCCCACTTTTCATGAATAGCTACTTGTCTGGAACTGGAATGAAAGAATATAGACACACGATCATTCTGAGTTTTTTCAATGAGGTTTTCTCAAATGAAGATTACACTATATAACGATTACTCGCAATTAGCAGTTCTAATATGACAAAATGGATGTATTGTCAGATTTGTACTTGCTTAAATGAGGGTTGAGTTTGCCATGATCAACTGAAAATGAGTGGTGTTAAAGAATTGCCATTTTTTGATTTACCATAACAGAGCAAAATGATTACTGTTAAAAAGTTGCCATTCTCTAGTTGTTGCAGCGTTTGATGCTTTTATTTTATTTTATTTTATTTTTAGCATTAATACAGCAAATTTACAAACTAAAGTAAGTTTGTCCTTTCTCACTTCCCCCACCCCCTTTTTTTCATCAACGTAGGTTCAAATTGAATGAAGACAGGTGGAATAATCATCCCACCTACTCACTGGAGACCCTACTAAGATAAGGGCCCCCTTCACTTTGCTAGGTCCTGAAGAAAGCCCACTTGACCCTTAGGGGCATTACAGAGGGCTGAAACATGTCGACCTTTTTATGGGCACTCCACAGTGCACTAGACCATAATTAGTCTATTTTGTGCACGCCAAATAATTTTTTTTAACTATCTCGAACCCAGTATAATAAAAAGTGCGTACTGGTTTTACGAGATTTTTAGAATATATCTTTTCACGTCACCACACCATACACAATCACCAATTTTTAAGATCACTACTGAAATAACCGGTGGGATAACCTCCGGGTGGAGGAAGCATATGATTAACCCAATGATGATGCTGTCACGTTGATAACAACAGAGTGGAGAATCGAAACATACCGCTTTAATCCACCTGTTAAACGTGAATGAGGGTTTCTTAACGGTACACGGTACACGGTACTGACACTGCAAACCCGGTTTTTTTCAGGACTAGTGATCCACTCTCCACCTGAATTTTGGCAATCTACGCAATGCCCACATAAGCAAACCCAAGTGTATGTCAATGCCATTCTTTCTAGCACACTCTCTGGCCCTTAAAACAGAGCTGTGACCTACAATCCACACTCTAACCATTTTGAAGGAAGGAGCAGTAGGTCATTGCCACCACAGTGCACAATTAAGAGGTCTGGATGTTGATACTCTGCAATGCTCTTAACAAAAGACAGAAATTGCTGCCACTTTAACTCTCTCTGGCCAATCCACTTAATGTCCACATTAGGTAAACCCAAGTGCATTTCAATGCCACTCTTTCTAGCACACTTTCTGGCCCTTAAAGCATAGCTGTGATCTACAACCCACACTCTAACCATTCGAAGGTAGAAGCAGTAGCACAAAGGAAGAATGAAAGGCAGTGAAAATAGAGGAGTGGATCTGGTTTAAGAAAAGGATATATTTGATTGACTGCAAACAATTTAGTAAGTAAAAACAGGCAGTCATTTAACATGTAACGTAAGTAGATCTGTGATTGGCTCTGAGTACATTTAGGATAAGTTATGCTATTGTGGATATGCTTGCATTTTCAAGCAGTCAACTGCTCCTGTTAGAAAACAGTGTGGACTTTTGACGTATGGGTGCAGCAGAGTGTTTCAAAGGAGTTTGCTATGGGAACTGAGGTAAAGCAGTGTGGGGGAAAGGTAAATACACTTTAGTTTGAAACCACAAAGCAGAGTACTTTAGAGATAATATATATTGTGAAATACGAATTTTCGAATTCAGGACTATCATAGGATTTCAAATGTAGTTAAAACATTATAGTACTATTATTGTAAATGCTTTAACGGTCTCCCGTATGAATTCACAACTGTCGTAAAGCTACTCGGGGGGGTTGAGCTTGGCATCTCACCTGAGTCACAAATTCTACCACAGACACTGCAAGATTGGGCTTGTCATCAGAAATCTAATAAAGGGTTAATAAATCTGACCAATACAAATGGAATAACAAAATAAAATAAAATTAATGGAACATTTTTATTTGTTGACTACATCAATATTACTGGAAAAAGAGACAAAGAAATTGCCATTACTGGTTCTTTTTACAGAGAGTGGTACTTATAAGTTTGTGTGATAAGAAAATTAAAGTGAAAGTGTGTTACAATTTGAGGATCTACAAAGCAAATTCTCAGATATGTTAATATTGGAGACATTGCATACCTTTAAAGAGACTAAAATCATTCATTATATATGAATTGAAGTGTTTCTGGAATTAGTCAACCAATTGGATAGTAACTTATATATACATGTAAATAGTCAGATATATAAGTGTTTCGATAATGAAACATTCACTATCAAATGTACTTATTTACTGAATCATGCAGTTGGAATTAGGTGACTTAAAACTCTTTTAGTAGTCAAGTCAATATTTTCCTGTCCTACACATAATTTTGTTACCTTATCCACAATAGTTATATTTAATTTATTTATAAGGAGGCTGTAGGTCAGTGTTGTAGCTGTGTTAGGGCCTGTAAATTATGTACTAGTGGACTTATCCTACTTCTGATTGTGCTACACAGAGAAGAAATTATTCAAATATGTGTAAGGTATGCTACTGCAGAACCAGTTTCTGCATTTTACACTGGTATTGAACTGATATTTAAAATGCTTTGCAAAGTCTAAAGCTTTCCTTGAATTAAATAGAAATCCTCCCTAGGTTTAGCTGTAGGAGCTAATAGGAGAGGAAGATATGTGTTTAAAAGGTAAAACATGTATTTTGAATTTTTGTGAGTTAGAATCAAACGTACAGCTCAATATACGCAGTTATACATGCACTTGCCTATCTATGTTCTCACTGAGATGCCTATTTCGAAAACCACAGAGCCACTAATACACCCAGTGAGACAGTACCAGGGGCTCTTAAACACTCACTCTTACAAACATATTGTTCCAATATGTCCAGTGGCAATGGAGGGAGTTGCACACACAACTCGCTAACACAGCCAGTAAGCAATCCATGTTGCCCCTTGCATACACATTTAGAGACCCATAGAATAACTAAGAGAACCAGGGAAAGACCAACATACTTATTTACATATTGAATGACACACCCACACAGAGACTGAGGCACTCTTTCAGATATGTACTAAAAACCTGACAATAACAAGTCACCCATCCAGACAAATATGCCTTTAAATATGTCTCTGTTTGCTACTGTAGAGCCTGTGTCTACAGTTTCACTTCTAGACTGACTTAACAATCAAAACACATTGCTAAGCCTTAAAACAATATTCTATTTCATATGTCAACACTGTGGGAGGCTGTATGTAGACCATAGGGGAAAGAGCTATGAGCTTAAAAGGTAAGACATGTTATTTGAAATTTCTTTGTGTTAGATCTGCACTTAAAAACCCATATATCCAGTGTCCCACTCATACTAAAACTCACTTACCTATGTATACAAGGATTTAGCCACTAATACACCCATTTAGACAGTGAAACAGGAACTTAGACATTCACTCACACACACATACAGCCGCTATGTATCCTCTAGTAATGGAGAGAGTTGCACACACAGTTAAGGATTCACTCATTCACACACACATGCAGCTGTTCCATATCCAGCAGTCATGGAGGCACTTGCATACACAGTTACATACCCCAATACTCACTAACACTGCCAGTAAGCAATCCATACAGCCCCATACATACATAATTAGATACCCATAGAGTCACTAAGACAGTCATATAGCAACATAGTTCCTTACATATCCAGTGACACATTGACATAGGGACTGAGACATTCATTCAGATATGTATTAAAGAACTGACACTGACAAGTCAACCAACCAGACAAGTAGTAATTTGCACACTTCACAGGCCTGCTACTGCAGAGGCTGTGTGTGTACTCTTAAAGACATGTTGACTTGGCATTTTTAAGCTTTTTTCAGGCCATAAACTACTCTTGTACTACATGTGAGTAATAGACTTTCAGTGGCTATTATATGGTGTTATGAGTGTTATATGAGAAGTTGAATGGTTAAATTATGTAATTGTATAATATATAATAAAACGTTAAATATATATATATTTATTTTTTCTTTGTATATTTCTACTTCTACTTCTACTTTAAAACAGATACTTAAAATGCCAAATAAAACACAAAGAAGAAAGAAGCAGAGGAAACGATACTTATAATAAAGTTAGATAATTGGCCAAATGTGAACAATGAGGTTCGTAGAGAAAAGAGCTGCGAGAAAGAAAGATACAAATTTGCTTAAAATAGTTTGAGGAAAACTAGAAAGTCAGTAAAACCAACTATATTAAATGGGAAGTCTCAAACCGGCTAACACGGGAAAAAAACTAAGTGACAGCAAGTCTAATAAATCATGTACGAAAAAAGATACAGGGGCATGTTAAAGAAATTAGAGTCAGGATGTTCTGTAGTAGGTTTACTCAGAATCTGACACATACCATGAAACTGTATAAAAGGAGAAGAGAAGCAGTGAAACAAAAGGAATATGTTGAGGCTGTGGTTGCTAAGGTGTTTTCCCTGAAAAGAAAGCTATTTTATTTTTATATTGAGAAGAATGAGAACACTGGATAAAACAGTGTTATGTATGAGGAGAAGAAGCCAAAAGAAAAGATTAGTGAATAGAAGTAATTTCTGTAAACTTTTGAATAACGAATGGAAGCATACTTCCAATACTGAGCCATTCTTTAATGAAGAATGTTCTCTGGAAGAGTACACATTAGCGCATGCAGTTGAAACAACTGGTCAATTTTATGAGATGAAGGATGGAACTCACATTTCAAAAGAGGAGATGGTAGCTAGGAATGTTGAAGTGATAGCTGAAGCGGTACATGGAAGTTGTAGACAGGTCCTTGTATACAAATTGAACTGTAGCAGTATTTGCAGTGTTCAGCAGCAATCTATTGATATGCAAAAGTCTGAAATTAAAAAAGGGATTTTGCAAGGATTTGATACATGCAAAGTAAGGAAGTATACAAATGTGCAAGAACATTCTCTAGCATGTCTATTAAAGAAAGTGTGCCAAAGCAACTTTCATCACTTCATAATGTTAGCTCTTAGTTGTTCACCACTTTAAAATGCAAAAATTAGATCGGAGAATTTACTATGCATAAACTCCTACCCTGTATTTAGGAGAAATGAAAAGAGCTCTTTTGCATGGGGCAGTAGCAGAGGTAGAAAAAATGGGTAAAGATGTCCAGTTGTCTTTCTTTGGTTCTATACAGGGTTCTGAGGATAATGAGGAGTTGGCATAGTGTTGATAACTTTACAAAAGAGATTAGGAAGTTTAACACTGTTTCTTCAGAGAAAACAAACCTTGTTTGTATTTGTTGTTGACACACTCATTACAGATGCCAAACTCACTATGTAGTTGTATTCTCAAAACTGAACAGGAGAACAGAGATAAGTGGTAAGAAATTAATGGTTTATTTTTTGTAGTAGAATGGTTTGAGTTGTCTATTCAGTGAATTATACGTAAGCACTGCTATGATACCTTAGAGGAGAACAAAATGCCAGCAAGAGCAGTACAAACAAGTTAGAAATAATACCTATTCCAGAGGATCTATGTGATTTCAATGTTTATGGATCGATTCTTATACAATGTGTACATCTATTTCATGCTACAGCTCTTATGAATCCTAAGACAGGGAAGCTGCCGCCACCAAATGACCTTCAGAAAGGTCTTAATAGAAGAGTTGTTTACTGACCTTTAGATTTTAAACAGAATATTGCAACTGTTGGTGTACATGCAACAAGAGTTAGTGGATGTTACTAAAGTAAAAAAGCAAAATTATACCTGGTAGAAAATAATATTTATCATGAAAATGTTGATGTTGTTTGAGATGTAGCACATACAGAAGAAGAAACATTACCATCAAGTAGACTGATGGAAAAAGTGGATATTAATCCGGATCAGAAAAGATTTATGAACACTACAGCATCCATCCTCTGTATTCTAAAGAGGACACTGGTGCTGCTATTGATCACTTTCAAATGAAGGAAGCGAACAGAGCATGGGCAGAAGAAAAATTTAAAAGTTCGATATTTTCTACAACTGGTTCCCAACGAAGATGGCCGATATTATGACTGCCCTGTACAGATACCAGTCAACAAGATTATACTCAGAGGATCCAAGAATTTTGCAGTGTATTCCCTACATTTTTCATCTTCTGTTTGGGAGTGACATGTCTGGACTTTCATATGCTGCTAACCATATTCTGAAGACAGGAGTTAATCTTCAAAATCTCTCTGCAAAGGAATTCATTGAAAAGGTTCATAACAAGGATGAAAACATAGAATACGACTTGATTAATTTGATGGCGTGCCAACAAAGCACTAATGAGTATTGGTACCGTCATGGAGAACTGAAATGTGTTTAGAGAAATCTAGGTGCACCTACTTGGTTTCTGTCACTGAATGGGATGACCTGCTTGAATTTCTGAGAGATGCAAACTCGAACATTAAAGATATCCAAGTGAAGACAGCTAGAGAACTTTGCTTTTTGCATCCCACTAATGTTTGCAGATTTTTTAACCACAGGCTTCAAACTGTGATGTCTTTCATCTGCAACAAAATAAATCCTCCTCTAGGTGAAGTAACTTATTTATTTTGGATAAAAGAGTACCAAGCAAGAGGTGCTTCTCTAATTCACATGCCGCAATGGATAACGGATGCATCAAAATGATGAACAGACCATGATTAGTCTGTCTTGTCTTTCATAGAACAGTATGTGACATCTGCCATCCCAAACGACAGTGGTGAAATGGGCTTGAGACAACAAGTTCTATGCTTTCAAACTCATACCTGTGGAAAGTGCTGTCATTGAAAATACAGATGGCAAGGAAATCTTTACACAAGATGTCTATATGGATTTTCATGACCTGTGGATTATCAATGAAGAGTGAACAGCTTTATGTCTGCATTCAGACATACACTGACACAGAAATTACTGAAACACACATACAACCTGAAAAGAAAAGAAGCCTCAAAATATAATAATGACTAAGACACTGTAATTCTGAAGATGTGGAAGGCAAATATTGATTGCAGGCAACTCCATCGCTGTTGCTCGGCACGTCAATTCAGACATAAAATCAGATAAGACAGAGATGACAGGGATGTGAGAGAATATCCAGTGGAGTTTGTTGTTTTTCGAATGTCTGTGTACCAACACCAGGCAAATTACAAATGCTTAATTAAGGCTTGCAGTCCAACCTCTTTTATGTGTAATATTTCTCAAAAATGAGCTGGAAAATTTCATGAAAGGGGCATGGCTGACAGGGTTAAGATCCTGGTTTCCCATCTGACTACCATATGTAATCATGAATGACTACTATAGTGTGACAACACGTTTGTTCATTGCTGAGTGACATTTCAACATGGAAATTCTTATGGATCAATTTGTGACCATAGGAGTTTGGTAACTACATTTATTCTCGATGTCAATTGTACAGAAATGTAAAATACTAACACATGAACTTGTCTGTTGCAATTATCTTCATACAAAAACTACGACAGAAGGCACATGAATAAACAGGGTCTGGAATCACTGAGTTCTCAGAGAATACACCACAGAGACTGTGTGCGATGGCACCAAGGAACATAGTCACCCATGTGTAAGAGGCAGAGGGCCAGATGTACAAAGGTGTTTTGCGTGTGCAAATGGGGTTTAGAATCATTTGGCCTGCAAAAAATCTGTGGCCCATGTACTAATCCCATTTTGCGAGTCGCAAATCAATTTGCGATTCGCAAAGTAGGATTTGCGACTCGCTATTAGGATGGGGCATTCCAAGGACATCCCTTTCTAATAGCGACTCCTTAAGCTATGTAAGAATGTTTTGCTACCATAATTGCGGCATCCCTTTCTAATAGCGACTCCTTAAGCTATGTAAGAATGTTTTACTACCACAATTGCGGTCACAAAACACTTGCAGTTCACCCCCCTTCTCAGAAGGGTAGTAAAGCACTCGCAAATGGGAAGGGGTCCACAGGGCATGCGCACACATTTTTTAAGGGCAGGCAGTGGTCCCAGGGACCACTGCCTGCCCTTAAAAAATGAAACTGAAAAGTTTCATTTTTATTTTTTAAATGCATCCCGTTTTCCTTTCAGGAAAATGGCTGCATTTTTTTTAAACTGCTTTATTTAAAAGCAGTCCCAGACATGGAGGTCTGCTGACCCCATCAGGCCACAGTCCCTGGGAGTGCCAGCCATTCCCAATGGAGTTGCAAATTGCAACAGCCTCATTAATATGCAGGAGGCATGCAATTTGTAACCCCATTGGGAATCGCAAACAGTGTCTCAGACACTGTTGTGCATCCCAATTAGCGAGTGGCAACTTGCGAGTAGCATATGCGATGAAAATTGCGACTCGCTAATTGGCGGGTCATACATCTGCCCCAGAGTGTGTTAAAACAGCCAGATTTGGATTGGGACTGCTATCCCCTCAGGCATTTCAGTACTCGCTGCCCTGAGAGGAAAAACATGTTCTGACATGGATACACAGGAGATACAGCTTATTGATTGGGGGAGCAATGCTGGGTCTTCCAACTGACAAAATCATACATGACATTTAATTTAAATCATCAGTGTGTCAAACCCCGATTACACTGGCAGCTCTTTGTTTAAACGGGGCAACCATGTGACACATTGGTGTATTCATACATTTTTGAGTCAGTATCCAATGTTTCACATGCAAATTCACTGAGGAAGACGTCTGATGCTTGTGTTGTGATATGAAGTTATAAATTTCATGTGTGTACCAAAACCCAATTATTTGGTAAAAACTGTGAGTTCTTGGGCAGAAAGGGTGTCTTACAGGTGTAGTATTTAAGCTCCATATCCGTTACACCATCACTGTGATCTATGTCAAGACAACTGTAATAAACACTTGTGCGAACATTGTACAGTATGCAGAGGATATCTAGTACTGTCCAAAACATTCACAGTACAGGGGAAAATGTGTCAAATATGAGACTTAAGCACAATATTAACGTGAGACATTGATTGTTTCCAATCAGGCCACTATATGGATACCTGTCTCTGCATACAGAGACTGTTGCATATACTACTGACAAATAATGTGTACAGTTGCATTGTGCAGCCAATTCACATGTTGAGAGCTCTATGCTTTCCTATTTGACATGCAAGTCATGTAAATGTGGACAGTGGTCATGACTCGTCAAACCATGCAAATATTGGATCTGTGACACAGACAGTGCACATGCGGATGGTAGTACTTTGTCAACATGTCTAATAACAATGTATCTAGCACTTGTAACTGTGATGTTTGTCAACCACTAACATCTGCAAAATATGACAACGGACCATAACCAGAGTATCACTTTCAAACAGGTCCTCATTGTCATGAGGACCATTATGCATGACTAACATCATTCAGAGCACCCTCATTGCATGTGTGGCAGCATCTCAATCCGCGTAACTCGTGGATTTCTCAAACTGTTTCCATTCATGGTTGCCGTTTACGGATTCAGTCCCCTATCTATGTTTTCTGATGCAAGAACACAAATATACAAACCTGAGATGCCAAAAAACATCACAGAGATCCAGGCTGGCAAAATTTCTGAAGAATAACCAAGACATCACACTTGACTAGTTACACATTTGAAGATACATTTATAACAGCACTACTATATACAATAACATGTCTCGTATGACATTCTTAAATGACAATAAGGCCTTGTGGCAGCTCAACAGGAGACATGCCAGTTCACTTGCCAAACAAGCACTGTGAACACACTTCCCTGGAGGGGCATCATATGGGTTGGGCAAGCACCTCTGTGAAGAATAGTGACATGTGGGCTAGGGTTTGAAATGACTGGGCTTGGGCTAAATTAGGGTGGATTTGGGTTAGCGGGTGAACTTTGCTCTAAGAGTGTGCTTTCCATGGGTGAAATGGGTCTTGCGTCTCTTCCTGGAAGTAGATTTTGGATGGGTAGGTCGTAATGGCAAAGAATAGGGGATAGGTATGGAAAAAGTGGTTCTTGGATGGTGGAGAAGTGTGAGTCGTCTAACAGAGCAAAGTCCAAGGGACAAGAAGAAATTGTCATAGGTAGAATTTGAGGGTAAATCAGAGCTTAGGTCAGTTTGGGAGGAAGAGGGAATTGAGGTGTCAGCTGATTGTAAAGGTGATGTGGATGGAGGTGTAGGGTCTGTGCTGATAGGTGGTGGTGTTGCTCCCTGTATGTCTGCAGGTGTATTGTGTGTAGTGATTGCTGGGGATGTTGCTGGCTGTGTGCCACATGTGTGTTTGTGTGGGTGCATGCAAAGGTGTGTGTGTGATTGGAGCAGGCGGAGGTGAAGGATTTGGGGACGGGGATGGGCAAGGCATTGGGGTTGATGAAGGCTGTTGTATGGAAGGCTGGGGTAGGGGTAAAGCCGCCATCTATGAGGAGGCCAGAGCCTGAACTGACCCCTGTAGGGCTCACACCCCACTGTAAATTCCACCTAGGTGGGCAGCCATCTGTGAACGTTGGCTGCCCAGACCCTGGATGACATTCAACAGTGCAGTCTGCCCAACAGAGATCTTTTTCAGGAGGTCAATAGCCTCACCAAGGGCAGCTCAGGATGCAGGGGTAGAGGTGCCTCCAGCAGAGGAAATGGGGAACCCAGGAAGGGTGTGTGTCTGTGCAACTGGTTGGGGAGCAGAAGGGAGGGGGGAGATGGCGGAGTAGCAGACATTGATGACACTGCACCAGATTCGGTGGTGACCAACACCACCAAGGGAGAGGCTCTGGAGTCCAACTTGCTTAATGTATTCATCCAGTCAGGATCACCCATGGCATTCCCCTTGCCCTCTTGGCCTCTGGGTCTGTCACTATCCCGACTGGAAGCACTTTGACCAGCTAGTCCCCAACATCTCGGCCCATGTCTCCTCTGTTTGGTTCTGTAGATGCTGAAATAGAAGAATAGCTTTGTTATGGTACAAATTGGTATGAAATTTGTGATACAGAAATGTCAAGAGCACATGCATGTCTACAACATGAGCTAGTAGTCCCTCCACTCATGGTGGCATTGAACACAGGATCTGATAATTGAAAGCATAAAGTTTCCTCTCCTCCTAATCCATGTCTGTAGCTGGATCTGTTTTTAACCTCTGTGAATGTGTCAGATTCACAAATGATTGGGAAACTCTCAAGACATTGGTTACATTACAACAGTAACATACAAAGGTTGATGTCACATTTCCAACCAGAGAGTGCACGGCTTGTGGGTAAGTGTGATGTGCGGTAGCTTGATTACTCATGGATATCATGCAAATTGATTTGAGTGTGTGAATTAATATTTTCATTCTACATATTTCAAATTTAGGAGACTCAGGATACCCCAACCGGCCATGGTTGTTGATGCCTCTCCGAAATCCGACAATGGCTGCTGAACAATGCTTCAGTGACGTACAAAGAAGGACAAGACGGCCAGTGGAGCTGAATTTTGGTCTCCTAAAATCCAGGTTCCGGTGCCTAGACAGGACTGGTGAAGCCCTCCAATACTCACAGGGAAGATATGCCAAATAACAGTGGCCTGCTGCAACATCCTCAACATTTCCCTGAGACAGGAGATACTGTATATCCCAGGGGATGCAGCGAATGGAAACCCAGCTGCAGGGCGCTGGGAAATGCCAAGTGATGAAAACAATAGTGGTAAAGATGAAGGTGCAGATCTGTGTCCAGAACTCATCCGCGACTACTTCTCCTGAAGGTAAGTGTATCTGTAAAATGTGTTGTTCACAGTTGCAATAGGACCCATAGTACAGACTGTGGAAATGTTTTGAGTGAATAAAACAATGTTGAGGCAAGTGCAAGTGCTGTAGTATGACCTTTTTATTGAGATTAAAGATGCTAGTGTGTAGTGTCATTGTTTAAAAATGTTGAGCCTCTGAAAAAGCAGACATGGGGTATGTTAGACCTGTCAGCCCTTTGGGTGGTCCCTCCTCATCATTATTTATTTTGTCCCACTTTTGCCTCAAACCCTGTTATAATTTTTCCTTTTTGGGAACCACCAGACTTTTTAGTGTTGATGCAGGGTCAGGGAGCCATTTTCCCTACCCCTGGAACTTCTGTCTGAGGGCCTGAGACACAAAATGGTGGCCACCCATTGTCACCTGTGACATCACCAGAACCCACTGGATGTTTCTAGAACCTTCTGTAACATTCTAGAACCCTGTGACAGTGGGAGGCAGTTTAGAATGTTGGGAGGCTATCTCAGAGTGGCAGTTGGCAACTGACTGGAGAAGAGAGAGGACAGATATAGAAGGAGGTCGGAGTAAGGCAGCAGGGGTGGAAACCAGTGCTTGGAGTGGGGTCCAGAAACCCACCCTTGATGCTAGTCCCTACTGACCAAGCCCAGCCTAAAGCCCTGTGTGGGACCAAGACCAGAAGAACCATCTTAAGGAACTGAACATTTGAAACAGGCCTTAAAGAGGAAGAACAGCAAGTTCCTGACCTGTTCAGTGGTGTCCTCCTGGAGTCCTGACGTCGAGAAGCCTGGAGACCTGGGGCCTGAGGTAGAGAAGCGGCGCTGACAGAAAGCAGACGTCGTACCCGGAGCCGCCAGAGGTCGAGTGAGGGCGCCGACGGAGGTCGTGGAGAGGCGTCGGAGGTCGAGTGGAGATTCACCCGAGGTCGAGGTGAGGGCGCTGACGGAGGTCGTGGAGAGGCGCCGGAGGTCGAGTGGAGATTCACCCGAGGTCGAGGTGAGGGCGCCGACGGAGGTCGTGGAGAGGCGCCGGAGGTCGAGTGGAGATTCACCCGAGGTCGAGGTGAGGCGTCGACGGGGGAGTGAAGTCCGCCCACCGGAGTCGCCGGAAACCGAGGTGAAGCGCGCCGGAGGTCGGGAGTGGAGATCGCACTCCGGAGACACCCGGAAGCGGGGAGACCGTGTCCCTGCGACGCCGGAAGGCGACATCGAGTCGAGACCGTCCAGCGACATCGAGTCGAGACCGTCCAGTGACATCGAGTCGAGACCGCCCAGCGACATCGAGTCGAGACCGCCCAGCGACATCGAGTCGAGGCCGCCCAGCGACATCGATCCGGAGCCGCCTCACGGCGTCGACACGGTGCCGAGCGGAGCCGATCATCGTGAAAAGGGCAGAAAGTGGTAGAGGGGGCGTCTCAGGCCCCGTGGAGCCCTGAAAAGACCATTCTAGGGGCTAGAGGGGTGTTAGAACCAGCCTGGGAGTGCCAGGGGTGAACTAAGACTGATGCAGTGACATCTGTGAGGGGCTGTGCAGTTTGGAGGGCCAGATCTTTAGGTTACCCTTGTTCTGCCTCAGCTTAGGCCCCAGCCTTGACCAATCTAGGTGGGACACCCCCATGCCACCCAAATGACCACGAGCTGTGTATGGGCAAAGTAAGACCAAGTTACCTCATGAAAGTGATCTGATCTGTAACTGTCATTGATTGCTTTTCCTTATTTATTGAGGGTGCTTTATTTATTGTCTTCCACTAATTTATTCTTGCACTGTATTTATTGTCTGACTGTATTTATTTGCCGTCTGTATTTATTGCACATCTATTTATTCTTTGCTTAATGAGGACCTGAACCTATTTATTGAAATCCCAAAGTAGCATTGTTTATTTGACCTGCTCTTTTAAAGGAAAATCCTATTGTATTGTATTTATGTTATGAAACCTGCAACTAAGAGAAAATGAGATAAAGACATATATATTTTCATCTTGTCTTCCATAATTTTTACGGTGTAGTGTCGTTTTTGGAACGGATGAACGCATGGTTATTGTGAGGGTGTGACGTACGCTTAACACGGTGCCTGATCCCCAACCGCTCGAGCCAAGCTACCATTGTGCTGGGAACCTGGTGACTGCTAACCCGGTTGCCCGGTTTCCAACATAAGGTTGGTGTTCAGCGGTGGGATAGAGCTGTGCTTGCGTCTACTCGACAATAACTTTGGGTAGTCCATAGGCCTACACTGGGAGTTTTCTCCAAGCGGACTTCCTAATTTCGAGTTTTGTTTTTTCCAAATTTACTTCTGGTGGTGGGAGGAGGTATTACAAAAGGTACCCCCCTGCATAGCTTCTGTAAGCAACTGTCTTCTATCCTGAGTGGGCAAAATGGAGTTTGTATTGGAGGATGTGGAAACTTACACTGTGGCCCAACTCAGAGAGTTTTGTGAGCGAGAGGGGGTGTTTTGTCCCCAAGGTGCAAAGAAGGGTGAGCTCCAGACCATGTTAAGGTCTTGGGGGGAGGCACGACGAGAAAGTAAGGTTGAGAAGGAGGACAGGGATGGAGAGCCTGACAGCGAGGAGGCTGGTTTGTACCAACCTGAGGTGGGGAACCTAGTAGCGGGGCCCGGAACACTTTCAAGGAAGGGCAGCAGTGTCTCTAGCAACGGCTTATTAGAAGCAGAGTTAACTGACCGGAGGGAGAAAAGACAGCTCACATGGGAGTTGGCGAAGCTGGAGAAAGAAAAGGAGGAACGGAGGATGGCTCACGAGTTGAGGCTCAGGGAGATAGATCTCCAGATCCTACGGGTCGGGGCACACACTGTTCCTAATGGTGGCAGCGAAGAAAGAGAAATCACCAGGGAACCCAAACCTTATTTGCCAAAAGACATAGTAGCCAGCTATAGTGCGGGAGATGACATCGCCAAGTGGCTAGCGGCCTATGAGGTCTCTTTAAGAGTCCATGGGGTTCCAGAGAAATATTGGGGAGGGGGATTGTACAAATACATGCCTCCAGCTGGCAGGGATACATTATTGGCCCTAGAGCAGGATGAGCAGACCCACTACCCCATGAAAGTGGCGCTCGTGAGGAAGTTTGGACTAACACCTGAGAAGTACCGACAGAAGTTCCGGGGTAGCCACAAACTGGGCACACAGAATTGGGTGGATTTCCTGGACTATGCAAAGAAGGCATTAGAGGGTTGGATACAGGGCAGTGAGGTGAGGGACTACGAGGGGTTGTTTGATTTGATGTTGAAGGAACACCTGCTCGAGAAATGTTTCCCTGAACTGCGTCAGCACCTGGTGGATAGCAAGCTGACCAATCCCCGGAAGCTTGCTGAGGAGGCGGACATTTGGGCTAGTACCCGAGTGTCCACAAGGGGGACTGGAGGGGACTTTCAAAAGACCGGACAGGGCGCCCCCCAGAAGAAAGAGGGAGGGGAAAAGAAAACGGAGTTCTCTAAAGGCCCCCAAAATAGTTTCCAAGGGAAGGGAACAGGATTCACCCCTAGGGCTAACCCACCCAGAAACCCTAATCCTGGCCAGAGTCAGCAGCCAAGGGTTGTCCATTGCTTCGAGTGTGGTGGTGTTGGACACTATAAGGGAGATGTGAAGTGCCCGAAAAGACCACCCCCTCCCATCGGAGGAAAGGCCCCCGGAGTAGCTAGTGTAGTGCTCGGGGAGGAGATGCCTTTAGATAAGGGAAGGGAGTGGGCGGGTGTCACTTTAGTGTCCCTGGGAGAACGGAAAATGGTTCCTAAGATCCAGGTGCCCGCAAATACCACGAAGTATGGGCAGTGGGTCACCATCAACAGCCAAAGAGGGGAGGCTCTGAGAGACACAGGAGCCAGTATGACTATGGTACGTAGCCAACTGGTGTCTCCAGAGCAGGTGATTCCCCATTTACTCCACCCTGCCGCGATGGCTGACGGCAGAATGGGCCACTATCCGGTGGCCGAGGTTCCATTTGAATGGGAAGGGGTTGCAGGGTTGCTTCGAGTTGCCGTAAGCCCTGCCGTGCCAGTCGATTGTCTGCTGGGGAATGACATGGAGCATAATGCTTGGAAGGAGGTGGAATACCGGACTCATGCTGAGATGCTGGGTACACCTGACTGGGCCTGTGTCAGCACAGGGTCTGCGACTACCCGGAGGGGGAGTTCGTTTAGGCGGGAGCCTGGAATAAAGGCACCGCCGGCTGCCGACCAAGGGAAGAACCGAGGGCAGGAGGAGCCTGCCTCGGCATCCGCGCCCCGTGTGACGGATAGGCCACCGGAGGTGGTGGACCAGGAGTCCGCGGAGGGGGATGTTACCGAACTGGAGAACCTACCCATCCCGGCCGAGTGGCACGTGGAGGGAGGGCCGACCAGGGAGGAATTCTGCAAGGGCCAGAAGGAGTGTCCTAACCTTGAGGGACTGAGGCGACAGGCCGAAGCCCAGGCAGCAGGGAACGTTGAGGGGAACTATCACATTTACTGGGAGGATGGCCTCTTCTACAGTGAACCCAAGGCACCCATGCACGGATCGTCACGAGCCTTGGTTGTCCCTCAACATTACCGAGCCTTTCTCCTGGAATTGGCTCATGAGATCCCCTTGGCAGGACACCTGGGGCAAGACAAGACCTTTGCCCGGCTTGTCCCGCACTTTTATTGGCCTCAAATGAAAGTGTCGTCCGACACCTACTGCCGGACGTGCGTGTCTTGTCAAGCCAGTGGGAAAACAGGGGTGAAGCTGAAAGCTCCCCTTGAACCACTTCCTGTCGTTAGCACCCCCTTTGAAAGGGTGGGCATCGACATTCTGGGTCCATTAGATCCGCCTACTACAGCTGGTCACAGGTTTATCCTGGTTCTGGTGGATCATGCCACACGGTACCCAGAGGCTATACCTCTGAGGACCATTACTGCACCTGTTGTGGCTAGGGCCCTGATGCGAATCTTTACCCGAGTGGGTTTTCCCAAGGAAGTTGTGTCTGACAGGGGGACCAACTTCATGTCAGCATACATGCGGGCGATGTGGTAGGAGTGTGGAGTGACCTACCGGTTCACCACTCCTTACCACCCCCAGACCAATGGTCTGGTGGAGAGGTTCAATAAAACCTTGAAAGGCATGATCAGAAGTCTGCCTGAAAGCCTGCGGAGGAAATGGGACGTCCTCCTACCCTGTCTATTGTTTTCTTACAGGGAAGTGCCACAGAAGGGAGTGGGCTTCAGCCCCTTCGAGCTTTTGTATGTGCACCCTGTGCGTGGACCTCTCAGCCTGGTGAGAGATGGATGGGAAAGAACTCCCAGAAAGCTTCCCCAGGATGTGGTGAGCTACATGCTGGCCTTCCGGAGCCAAATGGCTAAGTTGTGGAAGCAAGCTTCTGACAACTTGGAAGCCAGCCAAGCAGTAATGAAGGCGTGGTAGGACCACAATGCTCACCCGGTGGAATTGGAGCCTGGCCAGAAGGTGTGGGTGATCGAACCAGGAGAGCTTAGCGCCCTCCAGGATCGCTGGTCAGGACCCTTTGAGGTGTTGGAGAAGAAGGGTAAGGCTACCTACTTGGTGGATCTGAAGACCCCTCGCCAGCCCCTACGGGTGCTGCATGCCAACCGCCTCAAACCCCACCATGAGAGGCCCGAAGTCATATTGCTGATGGTGACTGACGGAGCAGAGGACGTGGAAAGCGAGCCTCTCCCCAACTTATTTGCGTCTCAAGAGAAGGATGGGTTGGTGGAGGGAGTGATTCTCTCCCCGTCCCTAACTCCTGAACAGCGGGAGGACTGCCGCCAGGTCCTGGGGCAGTACTCTTCGTTGTTCTCCCTTGTTCCGGGTAGGACTCACCTGTGCGTCCATGACGTGGACACAGGAGACAGCCCACCTGTGAAGTCAAAGATCTACCGGATGACAGACAAGGTGAAGGCCAGCATTCACAGTGAAGTCACTAAGATGCTGGAGCTAGGAGTGATTGAACCTTCCAGCAGCCCCTGGTCCAGTCCGGTGGTATTAGTACCAAAAGCTGTACCACCGGGTGCCCAACCGGAACTGAGGTTCTGTGTGGACTACCGGGGACTGAACTCAGTAACCAAGACTGATGCTCATCCGATTCCGAGGGCGGATGAACTGATTGACCGGCTGGGAGCTGCCCAATATTTGAGTACCTTTGACCTTACTTCCGGGTACTGGCAGATCTCTCTGACTGATGGAGCTAAGGAAAGGTCAGCCTTCTCCACGCCCAAGGGCCACTACCAGTTCTGCGTGATGCCCTTTGGGCTCAAGAACGCACCTGCCACGTTTCAGCGTCTGGTGAACCAGATCCTCACTGGAATGGAGAGTTTCTCTGCTGCTTATCTGGACGACATTGCCGTCTTCAGTAACAGCTGGGAGGATCACTTGCGTCACCTGCAAACTGTTCTCCAGGCCCTGAAGCAAGCTGGGTTAACGATCAAGGCCAGTAAATGCCAGATCGGGCAGGGTTCGGTAGTGTACCTTGGACACTTGGTGGGTAGTGGAGCGGTGCAACCCCTCCAGGCGAAAATCGAGGCCATCATGGCCTGGGAACCCCCCAAGACTCAGACTGAGGTCCGAGCTTTTCTGGGCCTCACCGGATATTACCGCCGCTTTGTGAAGGGGTATGGTACCATTGTGGCCCCCCTCACGGAGCTTACATCCAAGAAGCAACCTCGACGGGTAGTCTGGACGGAGGCTTGTCAGCAGGCCTTTGTGAAACTGAAGCAAGCCATGTGCGAGGCCCCGGTCTTAAGGGCCCCAGACTTTTCCAAGGAGTTCATTGTCCAGACGGATGCATCGGAACATGGCATTGGGGCAGTGTTATCGCAACTCAATGAAGAGGGTCTGGATCAACCCGTGGTCTTCCTATCCCGGAGACTACTTCCTAGGGAACAGAAGTGGAGTGCAATAGAGCGTGAAGCCTTTGCAGTGGTATGGGCTCTGAAGAAGTTGCGGCCATACCTGTTTGGCTCGCACTTCCTAGTTCAGACCGACCACAGACCCCTTCGGTGGCTGATGCAGATGAAGGGGGAGAATCCCAAGTTGCTAAGGTGGTCTATCTCCCTACAGGGAATGGACTTTCAGGTGGAACATCGGCCTGGAGTGGACCATGCCAATGCAGACGGTCTCTCAAGGTATTTCCGCCTTAGTGATGAGAACTCCCAAGGGGTTGGGTAGCTCTCCCCACTTTCAGCTGGGGGGACGCGTGTTAGACCTGTCAGCCCTTTGGGTGGTCCCTCCTCATCATTATTTATTTTGTCCCACTTTTGCCTCAAACCCTGTTATAATTTTTCCTTTTTGGGAACCACTAGACTTTTTAGTGTTGATGCAGGGTCAGGGAGCCATTTTACCTACCCCTGGAACTTCTGTCTGAGGGCCTGAGACACAAAATGGTGGCCACCCATTGTCACCTGTGACATCACCAGAACCCACTGGATGTTTCTAGAACCTTCTGTAACATTCTAGAACCCTGTGACAGTGGGAGGCAGTTTAGAATGTTGGGAGGCTATCTCAGAGTGGCAGTTGGCAACTGACTGGAGAAGAGAGAGGACAGATATAGAAGGAGGTCGGAGTAAGGCAGCAGGGGTGGAAACCAGTGCTTGGAGTGGGGTCCAGAAACCCACCCTTGATGCTAGTCCCTACTGACCAAGCCCAGCCTAAAGCCCTGTGTGGGACCAAGACCAGAAGAACCATCTTAAGGAACTGAACATTTGAAACAGGCCTTAAAGAGGAAGAACAGCAAGTTCCTGACCTGTTCAGTGGTGTCGTCCTGGAGTCCTGACGTCGAGAAGCCTGGAGACCTGGGGCCTGAGGTAGAGAAGCGGCGCTGACAGAAAGCAGACGTCGTACCCGGAGCCGCCAGAGGTCGAGTGAGGGCGCCGACGGAGGTCGTGGAGAGGCGCCGGAGGTCCAGTGGAGATTCACCCGAGGTCGAGGTGAGGGCGCCGACGGAGGTCGTGGAGAGGCGCCGGAGGTCGAGTGGAGATTCACCCGAGGTCGAGGTAAGGGCGCCGACGGAGGTCGTGGAGAGGCTCCGGAGGTCGAGTGGAGATTCACCCGAGGTCGAGGTGAGGCGTCGACGGGGGAGTGAAGTCCGCCCACCGGAGTCGCCGGAAACCGAGGTGAAGCGCGCCGGAGGTCGGGAGTGGAGATCGCACTCCGGAGACACCCGGAAGCGGGGAGACCGTGTCACTGCGACGCCGGAAGGCGACATCGAGTCGAGACCGTCCAGCGACATCGAGTCGAGACCGTCCAGCGACATCGAGTCGAGACCGCCCAGCGACATCGAGTCGAGACCGCCCAGCGACATCGAGTCGAGGCCGCCCAGCGACATCGATCTGGAGCCGCCTCACGGCGTCGACACGGTGCCGAGCGGAGCCGATCATCGTGAAAAGGGCAGTAAGTGGTAGAGGGGGCGTCTGAGGCCCCGCGGAGCCCTAAAAGACCATTCTAGGGGCTAGAGGGGTGTTAGAACCAGCCTGGGAGTGCCAGGGGTGAACTAAGACTGGTGCAGTGACATCTGTGAGGGGCTGTGCAGTTTAGAGGGCCAGATCTTTAGGTTACCCTTGTTCTGCCTCAGCTTAGGCCCCAGCCTTGACCAATCTAGGTGGGACACCCCCATGCCACCCAAATGACCACGAGCTGTGTATGGGCAAAGTAAGACCAAGTTACCTCATGAAAGTGATCTGATCTGTAACTGTCATTGATTGCTTTTCCTTATTTATTGAGGGTGCTTTATTTATTGTCTTCACACTAATTTATTCTTGCACTGTATTTATTGTCTGACTGTATTTATTTGCCGTCTGTATTTATTGCACATCTATTTATTCTTTGCTTAATGAGGCCCTGAACCTATTTATTGAAATCCCAAAGAAGCATTGTTTATTTGACCTGCTCTTTTAAAGGAAAATCCTATTGTATTGTATTTATGTTATGAAACCTGCAACTAAGAGAAAATAAGATAAAGACATATATATTTTCATCTTGTCTTCCATAATTTTTACGGTGTAGTGTCGTTTTTGGAACGGATGAACGCATGGTTATTGTGAGGGTGTGACGTACGCTTAACACGGTGCCTGATCCCCAACCGCTCGAGCCAAGCTACCATTGTGCTGGGAACCTGGTGACTGCTAACCCGGTTGCCCGGTTTCCAACAGGGTATGTGTATATATTTATTACACAACTGATCACAGTATTGTTCACATGTAGGTCTGTGCACCACATCGTCTTCATATGTTCATAATCTATTTGTGAATTCAGCTGAAATGGTTTTCTGTTTCTGAGGAAACGGAGTGGCCACAGATTTTTCCTGGGACTGTGTCATAGATGATGGATGTGTCACATCTTCATAAGGACAGCTTGTACTACAATGGTTGGGCAAGGACCTTGTTTTTCATGGTATTTTGTCTCATGGTGTGCTGTTCCCAAAGCAATATGTGTGCCATCATGTGTCACAACAAATGTTTGGGTTAAGGCAAGATAATGTAAATCTGACTTAACATGGCCTCATTACTCATTTTCTTTTTTTTTATCCTCATTCATAAATAAGTAAGTTGTCTTAAAGCAGTCAATGGCACATTCCTAGGTCCAAACAGAAGGGAAATACCACCTTGTGAAACTCTTATCTCCTCAAGGACTCCTGGAATAGCCGACCACAAGACTCCTGGGAATATAGCGGTTAAGAGCATGACCTCCTTCCCTAAATGTAACCTCCGTCCCTTAAACTCACTTATTTCATAATCATTGGACTTTTTCTTTTTTTAGGAAGTTGAAGTATCAAATTTGCTGATCCACTCCTCCCAGGCCCAAAAAAATGTAGTTATTTTCCTTGACCTACATCCCAAGTCCCATTTATGGGTTCTTTTAACAGATACAACTCAGTCCAATAATAATGGGGGATTGGGGGATACCCATTTTAAACAAATTTCTCTTCTGGCCAAGAGAATTAAGACAGATAAAAGTGAGGCTTGGAGTTGCGAGAGCTTGCAACTAATACTCTCCTCAGGCCCGATACCAAAGATGACCAAAACCAAGCTTACCTTAATTTCTTGGCCAAGTACCTCTGCGATCATCTTACCCACGTGGTGCCAGAAGCTCTGGATCTGAAGACACTGTTGAAACATGTGCACGTCGTCTACACACCCCGAGGTACACTTCAAGCAGACCTTTACTCCTCCACCTCCTATCTTGGTAAGCTTCTTCGGGGTCCAATAAGCTCTATGAAGTGTAAAGAGATGGTTTCTTCTCAATGGGGCAGCTTTAACAACACTCCATAAAGTGCATATTGATACTTGCCAATAAGATGTAACGTTGCTGAGAGGCAGGTCTCTTCTCCAGGGTTCGTCCATAGGTATTAATAGGGGTTGTCCTTTAACTAAGAGCCAGTACCTTTTAGATACTTCTTAACATTGGTTAAGTGGGGCTAGCAACTTGTTCTCAAGTACTTCATTCGCAACTCCATCCTTGCCCAAGTTTATCGGCCAGCTAGGCAATTGATAACATTTCAATCTGGACAACCTTTGATTCGTAAAATTACTGAGGAAGTCCCATGGGAGTAATTTTTTGTCTTGCAGTAATTGACCCCATTTGACAATGCCTTCTTCCAAAAGTGAGACTGACAACCTATCCTTGAGGCACACAGGCTTACCCGGAGAGTTCAAAATAGGACCGCTTGAACAGTAGTACAGAATTCTGAGCATCTTCCTCAGCTGATACCATAGTTCACAGGCCGACCTCAAAACCTTTAATTTCACTTTTTTAAAGTATTTGGGATGCCCAAATTTAAAGAGAAGCCAATCCCTCCCCCGGGGAATATTTTTGGACATGGCTAATAGAAAGGGGGGAAAACAAGAGGAGTCAAACAAGAGATGTCTCACATTCTTAAAATGGAATGCCCAACAGTAAACACAGAGATCGGGGCTAGCTATACCCCAATCCTGCTTTGGGCATCTTAGTTTCCTCCACGCAATCCTAACCTTTTATTGGACCAGAGGAAGCAATTTATATCACTTTGTATATCCTTTAATGTTTTCAAACTAAATAATAACGGAATTGCGTCAAAAATAAAAGTACATTTTGGCAAAATGGACATTTTAACTAGGTTGGAACGACCAAAAATTGACAGTGGGATACTATCCCATGATCTTAATAAGGTTCCTGTCTCTTTCCTTTTTAACTCAAGGTTAACCTGGGCCAGTCTCTTAATGTCCTGTGTGATTTGTATACCTAAGTATCTTATTTGCTGTTTAACTAATGGGAAACTAGATTGTAATTTCCAAGACATTATTTCTGTTTTTTGTGAGTTAATTGTATACACAGAAATCTTCCCAAAATCCAACAAAAGCTGCTCCAATTTTGGCAGATGGTTGGACTTTCCCCTGTAAAAATCATCAAATCATCGGCATAGAGTGCTAGTTTTTTCACCCATCCCTCATATTCAATTGGAGCAAAGATTTCACTTGCCCTGATGTTACAGGCCAATGGTTCAATGTAAAGATCGAAAAGTATGGGGTAAGAGGACATACCTGTCTAGTTCCTTGCTCCAGCCTAACTAAATTAGTTACATTTTCATTAACTACTATCCTTGCTGTGGGACTGAGCTGTGTGGCGTAGGCAAGGCCAGCTCACCCTATCAAAGGCTTTGGCTGCATCAAATGCAAAGATAGTAAGAGGAATCTTGTTGACTGAAGCAATGTCAATTGCGCCAATCAGCTCATGGGTTAAATCATGGTGCTGGTGGCCCCTAATAAACCCTTTCTGGTCAGGATGGACCAGATAGCCCATCATGGTGTTCAATTCAATTTGCGCAAAGATTTTATAATCGCAATTCAGCAGGGAGATGGGCCTATAGGACTCACTTTTTTGGGGTCTTTATTAGGCTTCAGAATCAAAAGTAACGGCTGCCTCATCCCCGGAGTTAGGAATTGGAGTATCTTTGGAGAAAATACTATCGCATAACTTCTCCAGAATAGGAGCTAGGGTCTCGTTAAGGGCGATATAAAACTCATTAGGTATAGCATCCAACCCTGCTGCTCCACATCTTTTTAGGTGTTTTATTGTAGCCTTTATTTCTTTTAACGAGATGTTTTCATTCAACTGTTAGGCCTGATCTCCAGACAAAGAGGGTAGAGTTATTCTATCCAAAGAATTTTTTATTCGAGATTCAGAAACCACCTGATCTTCTATATATAGTGCTTGGAAATAAGACTCAAATGCTTTTTCCATTTTAGTATTATCTGACAACACCGCTCCTGAGTCTAGGTTTAGTATATGCTTAATTATATTCTTTGTTTGATTGGTATGAGATTTCCAGGCGAGGAGTTTCCCGTACCATTCTCCATATTCATAATTAGCTAGCTTGCTAGCCTCCCATCTCCTTCTAGTAATATTATCTAAGTAATCAACCAGAGCATGCCTCTTGAATATAACCTCAGAATTTTCCTCCCTCTACTCTGCATTATCTTGGTTGGAAGCTTGCTTATTCAGCACTCTGGCAATATCGGCTTCCAGTGATTTTAACGTTTCTTTGGTCTCCTTATGTATTTTGGCTGAAAGACTTATCACTCTGCCTCTGATGCATGCCTTATAGGCATCTCATATTACCTGTAAAGGAGCCGAGAGTTCATTAATTTAAAAAAAAGACAGATTGTCGCTCTTTAGTTGGTCGATCGCTGAAGCATCAGAGAGAAGGGCTCTATCAAAGGTCCATCTTCCTGTTGCCGAATGTCTTACTATTTGTAGTACCAGCAACACCTCTGAATGATCTGAGAGGTGTTCTGGGATATGTGTTACTGACCTAACACTATTTGTCAGCCTGGTGTCTACTAAAAACAAATCAATTCTTGAATGATGGCCATGTTTTTTATTATGAAATGTATAGCTTAAGGGGCCGCTTACACCCCCATTCGTTACTCTCCAAATATCTATGAGGCTGAGATCATCTATCAAGGCTCTAATTAAAGAGCCCATTTTAGTGGATACTAATCCTGCCCCATTAGACCTATCAAGTGAGGGATTTAGGAGGATATTGAAATCACCGCCGATGATGACCGGCAGATTAGACTGCATTAATTGGTTATAGATAGTTTTTAAGGCTGAATCATCATCAATGTTTGGTCCATAGTACTCCACTAAAACCACTCAATCATTCTGAATTTTGATATCAGTGATAATCCAACGCCCCTTATTATCTACCTTAAAAGGCCCAAGAGTTACTTTAGACGCTTTTTTAAAAATAAAGGCTACTCCTCTTATACAACATGTTTGGGTGGTATGAAGTGAACCATCAATCCATGTTTGGAAACACCCGCCTCCATTCATCAATAGCGAGATGTGTTTCCTGTAATATAATAATATCGTAATTTGATTGGCAAAGGTATTGGAGGATTCTTCTTTGCCTACCCACCACTCTGAGCCCATTAACGTTCAATGTAAAAATTCTAATTGGAGTCAAAACAGGCATTTAGGTATATCAAATCCAACGTCTAGGTCCACCAAAAAAGAAAACTTGTTCATGGCCTAAGCCCCTCTTGTTTACAACTTACTTTAAAATGGTAGAAATATTAGGACTTTCCCCCCCTAATATGCTCCCCACCCAGTGAAATACAACCTTAATTTGCTTCTCATGTGACCCCCCCCCGACCCCCCCAGGGAACCCTCCCTTATGACATTTTGGTATGATGGAAATGTTACCCTGAAGAGCTCACTTCCCCCTCTGCGGTTTGCAATAAACAAACAAACAGTTATACCTGAGCTTTAATTTGATCAATGAAAATCCCAACCTCCTTCGGGTCTCTAAAATTAGACAATTTATTTTTCCACATAACCCTAAGTGAGGCTGGGAATCTCAACTGTACTGTTGCACCCAAAGGTCTTAAAATTGGCATAAATATCCCCAGCTCCCACTGTCTATCCTGTGTAATTCTCGAAAGGTCTGACCTGATCGGAAAGGCCCAATTCCCTTTTGTGAAACTACCAGCTTTAAGGCTTCAGATAACACTCGTTATTTTAGTGTATAAATTTTGAAATTAACCAAGATTCTCTGGGGAGTTTTCCTGTTCAGATTTTGTGTAAAGGGATCTCTGTGGATTGTCTGAGGAGATGGCCTCATTACTCATTGCTTATGACCTGCATGTGACTGTTTCTGTGTCCTATCATAATGTGTTAAGTGTTCTTTTCACAGATGACTGACAATGACAATGTGTTATCCCACCAGATGTAGGCAACACATATTTGTTAAGTTCCTGGGGTCAAGGACGGTAGTGCAGACATGTGTCTGTGTACTTAATTTCTATCTGTTATTTTGATTAAATGATCTTCGAGGCAAACCACATGTGCATGTCAAATGTTTTTTAATTAATGAATTGTTCTTGGCATGAAGTGAGTTTGTGACTACTTTGGTATTCCGATACAAAGATGTTAAACTAGTGCCAATACAGATTTTAGCTTTTGCAGCAAGTCCTGCTGAAGATGTATAGCTGACTTGACACACATTTAGACAGTCTGTGTTTGTACAGATTCAATGATGTAGATAGTGAAACAAGTGTGTCTATCCTCATCTGAGCTACCACTGTACAGAGGGGATAGCATGGTTGTTATGCAGACCCAACTATATTTCCAGGAGTAAGAAATTATTTCTTTACAAATATACATGTTATTTGACCATGGATGATTCATCACATACAACAATGTTAGTAAGAATACCATGGACAGTATGATTATTGGGGCATATCTCAATTTATTTGAATGAGAATACAAGTATCAGAAATATCAAGTGATTTTGAGAATAACGGTGATAGGAGTGTGACAAATATTTGAAGTGGAGGATACAATCATGGTGGATGAAAACATTCAAGTAGGGTCCCTAAATTCTGGGTGCGAAAGTCCAAATGACTTCATCAGAGTGGGAAATACAGGTAGGTCGAGTCAACAACATGAATTTGTGGCACACACAGCAACGACATTAGTGGCGAGATGATTCTCTGCCGGTGGTTCTGGTCTTGCCACCCTTCCCTCCTGAAGTCTTACAATGACGTCCCCTCTTTCTGGGTGAGAGGAGATTAGGAGCTGCTGAGCTTGGCATGTCTGCGGGCGTAAACTCCTCTGTCAGGGCCTCCCTTCCTGTGGCAGCTGCAGAGGTTGTTGGTGATGATGAGCTTGGCACACAGGGAGAAGGAGCTGTTGGGGAAATCCCTGCCGAAGGTGCTGTTGATATCCCTCAGCACCCCTACCATGGAGGTCACCTCGGAACGTAGGCCGACCACTTCAGTGCAGACCACTGCCACCTCAGTGCATAGGCCTGCTATCTCGTTGAGGTCAGCCATATGACCCCGGATGGCCGTGACCTCCTGGTATGTAGACTGATGCAACTCCATCTTTTCTCTGACTTTGGTGACAACCTGGCCCAATGCAACTTGAGAGCCCTGGTACAGAGCCAGGACCTGTGTTATGGCATCCTGGGCACCCATCTCATCAGTGGACTCATGCTGGGGATCCACATTGGCCCTCCTCTGACTTCTAGCCCCACTGCCCTCTGGCCTACACACAGACTGTACACTCCAACTGGGTCCCGGCTCCTGACTGACTGGGGTGATGGTGGCTGTCTGAGAAGCCATAAATGGGGCGAAGGAAAGGGTGATCTCTGTGCTAGGCACAGCGGTTGTTGGGACAGATGTTGTCAGAGTTGTTTCCACTGTGTTGGGAGGAGTGGTCCCAGAGTGGCCAGCTGTTGAGGTCTGCCCAGACTGCCCAAATGTGTTAGGCTGTTCGTCGACGTCCAATGCTTCAGGAGCATGTTAGTCACTGAGGGATTTGTTGTTATCTGTGTCTTGAAATTGGGAGGGACTCTGCTGACTATCCTCCATCTGCTCCGCAGCAGTTGCTGGGTCAGCAATGGATTCAAATGGAGATTAAAGTTAATGGCAACATTAATATGAGTACACCTAGGACATATGTGTCCAGTCCATTAAAGTGCGAAAGAACTGATATCTGAAACTAGTGACATAAATCATCTTCAACGTTAATAATGTCAATCTGCTAATATTTCTTCTCATAATTTTACAAAGGTGAAAATCTTGTTCCCTTGATTTTGCAGTTTCCTCAGTGAGTCTTCAACAAATACCTACACTGACAGGGTATGGTTCCAAGGGATATCTGTACATGCAATGTGGCATATTGTTTGCTAGGCTGTCAAAATTGAGCTTTGATGACTTAGTTTGTCCTCAATTAATGTTTAGACTTTTGAGCATGGGCTCATTTGACAGTGAAGGATATCAGAGGGTCTTGTTTGGCACACATTTCTTAGTTGTATGGTTGGGTTATTGTGTAGCTCAGGAAAACATAACTCTGGGTTTGTGTGCATGACACAGCAACGACCTAAGATGGCTACCTCAGATTGCATTTCTGTAAATTTCTCAATGTGCCAAATTTCATGTTGGATATTTGAGTAGCAAGATGGCTGCCAGGTGAGAAGGGGGGTGAGGAGAGTAGCACGCTGGGTGATGGTGAAGAGACAAGGCCTCATGGTAGATGTGGTCACTTGGATAAGACTTTGTTATTAGATAAGAAGAGTTTTGCTCCTTGAGTGAAGTTCTTTCAGTAGAAATATGGCTGCCAGGTGTAGCATGCTGGGTGGCGGTAAAGAGACAAGGCCTCATGGTAGATGGGTTGAAGGGGATGTACCTTTAGCTGAGGCAGATAAAATGTACGCTCCTTGAGAGGAGTTAGTTCAGTAGCAAAATGGCTGCCGGGTGAGAAAGCGGGTGAGACGTGTAGCATGCTGTGTGGTAGTAAAGAGGCAGGGCCTTGTGGTAGATGTGTTAAAGGGGATGTACCTTTAGCTGAGGAGGAGAAGAGTTTTACTCCTTAGGTGGAGTTACTTAAGTAGCAAGATGGCTGCCAGGTGAGAAGGGGATGATGAGTGCAGCATGCTGGGTGGTGGTGAAGAGACAAGATCTGATGGTGCATGTGTTGAAGGGAATGTACCTTTAGCTGAGGCACAGAAAAGTTGTGCTCCATGAGTGGAGTTAGTTCAGTTGCAAGATGGCCGCCAGGTGAGAAGGGGTTGATGAGTGTACCATGCTGGGTGGTGGTAAAGAAACAAGGCATCATGGTAGATGGGTTAAAGGGGATGCACCTTTAGCTGAGGCAGATAACAGTTATGCTCCTTGAGAGGACTTAGTTCAGTAGCAAGATGGCTGCCAGGTGAGAAAGGGGATGAGAAGTGTAGCATACTGTGTGGTAGTGAAGACACAGGCCCTTGTGGTAGATGTGTTGAAGGGGATGTACCTTTAGCTGAGGAGAAGGAGAGTTTTACTCCTTGAGTGGAGTTCCTTCATTAGCAAGATGGCTACCAGGTGACAAGGGGTGAGGAGTGCAGCATGCCAGGTGCTGGTGAAGAGACAAGGCCTTATGGCAGATGCAGTCACTTGTATGAGACTTTGTTAATGGATGAGATTTGTGCTCCTTGAGTGAAGTTAGTTCTGTAGCAGGATGGCTGTCAGGTGAGAAAGGGGGTGATGAGTGTAGCATGCTGGGTGGTGGTAAAGAGACAAGGCTTCGTGGTAGATGGGTTGAAGGAGATTGTAGAGAGATTGCTGGATGACATCATGGAATGTATGATGTCAGCCTAAGGTGGAATGTTTGGGGTTGAATTAGAGAGACTGTTGAGCTGGAAGCTCAGCTGGGTTGTTGCTGGATAATAAATCCTTTTGAAGATCAAACTACACTTCGTGTAATCTTTACAGAGATGTACCTTTAGCTGAGGCAAATAAAAGTTACGCTCCTTGAGATGAGTTATTTCAGTAGCAAGATGGCTTCCAGGTGAGAAAGGGAGGGAGAAGTGCAGCATGATGTGTGGTAATGAAGAGACAGGGCCTTGTGGTAGATGTTTTGAAGGGGTTATACCTTTAGCTGAGGAGGAGAAGAGTTTTGCTCCTTAAGTCGAGTTAGTTCAGTAGCAAGATGGCTGCTAGGTGAGAAATGGGGTGAGAAGTGTAGCATGCTGTGTGGTACTGAAGAGACAGGGCCTTGTGGTAGATGTGTTGAGGGAGATGTACCTTTAGTTGCGAAGGAAAATAATTTTACTCCTTGAGTGGAGTTAATTCAGTAGCAAGATGGCTGCCAGGTGTGAAGGGGATGATGAGAGTAGAATGCTGGGTGGTGGTGAAGAGAATATACCTGATGGTGGATGTGTTGAAGGGAATGTACCTTTAGCTGAGGAACAAAAAAGTTGTGCTCCGTGAGTGGAATTAGTTCAGTTGCAAGAGGGCTGCCAAGTGAGAAGGGGGGTGATGAGTGTCGCATGCTGGGTGGTGGTAAAGAGACAAGGCCTCATAGTAGATGGGTTTAAGGGGATGTACCCATAGCTGAGGCAGATAAAAGTTACTCTCCTTGAAAGGAGTTAGTTCAGTAGCAAGATGGCTGCCAGGTGAAAAGGGAGGTGAGGGGTGTAGCATGTTGTGGTAGTGAAGAGACAGGGCCTTGCGGAAGATGTGTTGAAGGGAATGGACCTTTAGCTGAGAAGGAGAAGAGTTTTGCTCCTTGATTTGAGTTACTTCAGTAACAAGATGGCTGCCAGGTGGGAAGGGGGTGATGAGTGTTGCATGCTGTGTGGTGGTGAAGAGACAAGGCTTCATGGTAGATGTGTTGAAGGGGATGTAACTTTAGCTGAGGCAGAGAAGAGTTGTGCTCCTTGAGTGGCGTTAGTTCAGTAGCAAGATGGCTGCCAGGTGAGAAGTGGGGTGCTGAGTGTAGCATGCTGGTTGGTGTGAAGAGACAAGGCCTCATGGTTGACGTGTTAAAGGGAATATACCTTTAGATGATGCTGGGAAAAGTTCAGCTCCTTGAGTGGAGTTAGTTCAGTTGCAAGATGGCTGCCAGGTGAGAAAGGGGGTGAGGAGTGTAGCATGCTTTGAGGTAGTGAAGAGAGAATACCTCTTTGTAGATGTAGTAATTCGTAACTTTTGTGATGAGTATTGTACCAAAGCCGTATATTGAACAGATCTTTGATTGAACACACATTTACATGATCCCACATTACATTCTTCAATTCTTGTAGTAATTGATGCTCCACTTACACACCCAATTGAAATATGATACAATTTTTGCAATTAATATCTGTAGTGTAGTTTGCAACAATTTTTGAGATGTAATATACGTGCTATGTTCACAGAGTGGATGTAAATGTTGACAGTAAACGCCTATTTGATTGCAGACAGGACTTTGTGATATTGTGTCAGTTCTTGTAGTATGGCTTACCAGAGTCCATTCCCCCCTGTATTCCTTCCAAGCCCCCAGGGTGTAGGATGGCCAAGACCTTCTCCTTCCAGAGCATGAGTCGTAATGGTGCACAAGGAGGCTCTCTACCAGTTCTCCATGCCTCCAGAAGGTGGTGACTGTACGTCTTATGAACCTTCTCTGGAAGTGGTTCCACCTCTTCCTAAAGTTGTTCTGTGTGTGCATGTGAGAGCATTCATAGTATATGACTATCCTCTCCCACATTTCCGATCTTGTGATGTGAGGAATAGGCTGGACTTGGGTACCAAATATTTGGGGCTCAACTTGAAGGATTTCATCCACTGTGCTTGTTAATTCCACTCCACTGAAGGCTGTTTTTTTGGGGACCATAGTAAGGGGAAAAAAAATGTTAGGGTAGTGAGTTCAAAATTATATTTAATGGCTTAGATTGTGCATATGGACTTAAAGGGGGGTGGTGGTGGTGCTTAATGAGTGAAACATTCGAAATTATTGATGAAAGAGTATTTATGGTTGTGATGAAGATGGCTGTTCGGTCTGAAATGGCAAAGGATGTAGGTCAAGTTAGGGGTGTGGTTTATAGTGTGGTTTGTAGGTGTGGTCACTTGTAAGGAGATTTCAGAGGTGTGGTATCTAGATCCAGCCACTAGTATTTTTCTGGATTTTTTTTTATTTGGTTCTTCGCACATCAGCTATAGACCATCTTTGACTAACTGGCATTGGCTGTCTACTCCACAGCAGAACCACTGACAGGATCTCCAGGGTGGTGGTGTGTGTTTGGGACTGTGAAAATGAAAGAATGAGCATGTGTTTCTCCTTCCCTCGCAGTCAATAAAAAAGGATTCATTCCAGTTTGGCAACACAAAGAGTGACCATTGACGTTTTGAATTGAAGAGGTAGTATTTTATTGGCAACAGTCACTTTATCATTTCATATATGCAAAAGAATCCATTTTTGTTGGAGAGATAGAGCAGCCGACAACGTGTTTTGCCCTCCGTGGCGACATATGCCAGGGCTTTCTCAAGGCTAATCATCGTATTCTGTAATGAAACAGTCAGCGATTTTATATGCACATTAACTTCAGCAGGTATTAAAATCCAAATCGGAAAAGAAATCCAGAGATAATCCCATGTAGTGGCGATCCAGCGATGTGTGTGTTCGGGACTGCTTAACTCTTAATATGATGGGTGGCTGTCTGCCGGAGCAGCGGCGGCATGAAGTAGATGGACACGGTCCTCTGGAGGTCGGCCTGTCAACCTCGTAATAAGGCCCTTAATGTGCTTTTGTAGTAGGACTTTTCCCGGCAAATTATTCTTAATTAAGCGACAGGTCGGAATTGCATTATTATTGGTAATTCCACATCAAAGAATAACCCAGAATTATCAAAACTGCTCCGATCACTCTAGCGAAATTAAAATTCCGCCCAGGCCTACTTGTAAGCAGCCACTCAATACCTTATCCCTAATCACCTTAATAAATCATACTTTTAATACGATGATTTTGCTAATGTTTTACAGAAGCTAGTTTTAATTATTGCAATTGAAAATAGTTTCCATAAACCCATGTAAGTAATTGTATGACTCACCATAGAGAATTTAAAATGATAAACCATCGCAATTATTTCTTCCTTGTTTTTGAAAAAGCATTTTGTAAGCAACCTACACATATCTTTCTAACAGATAATTATCCCCCTTTTAAAATTCCAATCATTGGTCTGTATTGATGCTGAGTTTTAATAGCCCACTTGATATATCTTCATGTGAAAATAACGCCAAGTACCTGATCACAGTGCTTTTAAAATATGAAAAAGTCAAATGCTTTATTACTAATTTTTTTGAGCATATGTTCTCAGTTATGTTTCCTGCTTCCAAATGAAGAAAAGTACCGATTTCGGCTTGAAAGTTAGTAGGTAAACAATGTTGTTACTAGTGGCGATATAAAAAAAATGTATCTTGACATACTTCCCTTTCTTTTTGGAGCGCATTCTATAATGAATGCAGATGGTGCACCGGTCTGGGCCCTGCCTGTATCGGACCACCACAGAATATAAAAGGCGTGCTGCATTGCTAGAAAGTACAGAACGGGGTCTTAAAGTTTGCAGCTTATTGTTATTCTATTTTAGTCAAAGCCAGTGTAGGCCTGGTGGACATCAAAGTGCCTTTCATTTTCCAGCTTTCAGATGACCACTCCTTTGATTTGTTCACCTAAGGATTCGAGTTCCCTTCTTTTGGTATCTTCCTCCTTCATTTATATAAATGCATGGAGCAGCACTGCTTACTTTGGCAAGAATCGTGTTCCTAGCTGTCATCAGGTATTAAGATGACCCAGGTAAGAATTCAGGTTGGTACTCAGACATTAATAACATGCCATTGACTGTTTCCGAGGATTAAGCCAATTTTATTGTATGAGCAATCTCGATAAAACGTGGATGCTTTTATGACTATATAGAAAGTGGAATAACTGCAGGCGTGAACTAAAGTTAGAGGCAGGGCAGCATAGTATCTACCACCCTCGGAATTGACAATGCTATGCCTGCTTTAAGTAGCGCTGAAGGCTGCAGTAAGAACAATCAGTAAAATGGGCCTCTAGGCGCTCAGTTACCTTTTCCACTTATTAACTCTTTTCACTCCTTTAGTCATCCAGCAGCCAACTGAAGGCTTTAAGACAGGGGACAAATGTGCAGTTGTGGCTTGTGACATTTGACAGTGGTGGGGTGTAAACGTTCTGTCGGAGTGCACTGTGGTGAGCGAGCGCAGCGAGCGAGCACAAACATCTCAAGGGTGGTTGGGGGGGGGGGGGTTCTCTGAGTCGAGACAATTTTGAAAAAAGAGAGGGTAAATGGTGCATTTTCAAGCAAATTTGAGAAGCAAAAAGGTTAATAAAGCAATTGTAAAAGTGCAGTTATTACATTAATAAGGGGATGCCATATACCAACAGATAGATACTGCCACAAAGTTGGTTTTATAAAAATGGGTCTAATTGGTGAAAATTATAGCACAATTATTCAAATATATTGGCTTGAAGCCATACAATATTCAGTCAGGTCTATGGGGGACAGCATGTAATATTGCAATAATTCAGGGTCTGCCACATTACCTAGGAGCTATATATTTCCAAAGCGGAAAATCATCTGCTTATAAAAATGTTGTGCCAAATACAAAAATGGATGCAAAGTGGTGGAGCATTGGTGCCACAGAAAATGCCAGTGAGAATGCTAATACAGTCAGCCTAGTTGCATCTCAAAAGTTGGAAACTTTGTGTCAGTATCTAATGCCCAACATTTTGCATGTGCATTAATAACGTGGTTTGCTTTTAATAGTATGATGATACACCAGCATACCACAGAACAGCCCATGTGACATCACAGACCGAACGTTCACTGATGCTCATTGCGACAGAAGACAGCTCAATGTGCCAATCAGCCACTGAAGCTGCCTGCTTTGCAGTGTGTGATGCAATGACAGGTGCAGGTAACCAAATATACAGGTTCCAGTTGAATGAATGAATGAAATTCTATTTGTATAGCACATGGCTACCCTAAGGCCTCCCAGCGCTGTTTCACACATTATTAGCATTCAGTAACTACACGTACTGCTATGAAGCCAGCACCCACACTGCTAAGATTAGAAAAACCAAGATTGCCATTGCAGATTCTACCATTGAACATGTTTAGTAATGGCATTGGTCCTCGCCTCAAGGCCCCAGTGGCCCCTGCAGTTCTTCTCAGGTGCATGCCAGCAGGTGCCTGCTCAAGTGACCTGGAGCTGGGCCAGCACTCCCTCCCAGACTGAGCTTTGTGTAATATTTAACTAGCTGCGGAATGCAAGCAATGCGCTCCACGGGGCTGCGCTCTGATTGGCCATGGCGCTCGTAAGAAGTTACAGCAATCCGTGGGTACTCTTGCTGAAGTATTAACCCTCACAAGGTGCGGACCATATCCCTCGGCCAAGTAACACAGAGCCCACGGCCTTCTATCACTCAGTACAGCATTGTTGGTATAATGCTATTATTAGCATAATGAGTCTCTCTGTTGTAGTTAATGTTATTGATTTCGCTGTTCGTATTAGGATGTATTATTATTCCGATTCGTTTTACTGCTGTGGTTGTTCTGTTTCTTTCCCACCCTGTAAAAATCGCTGAGCACAATTTGCAAACACACTACAACTGTGCTCCAGCGCCGTGAGTCGGACACTGGACCTACCGCATCTGTCAAACATGCATGATCAAAGACAGATAATATTCGGGATTCAGAGGTGATAGTTTAGCATTTTTTCACAAAGTACAATCCTATTCATAGAAACTCACATCACACGCACACACCAGTCAGCACATGTACGGATAGGGTCCAGGCTAAGCCCACGTCTACTGCCTGCAGCTGCAGTTAATGCCTATAAAAGTTTTGCAGGCTCTTTAAATTGCTATAATGTCTGAAACACTGATGTGTCTTCAATCAAGATGAAATGCTCACAGGATGATGAAAACAGTGAAATAAAGTCATTTACATTCACAACACAGCACTGCACAGTGGTCTGCAGAGTGCGCGACCGCTGCCAGCCGCTCTCAGGCAGACTTTAGCCTTTAGAATTCTCCCCTATCAACTGATAGCGGCGTCTAGGACTCGCTTTCAACAGGGAACATGAGTTCGGTACAAGAACAATGGTTTAATATTCAGAAATATATCCGTGCTTGCAGCTGGAGGCGTCAGTCGTGGCTCTTAATACTCGCAGAAGGAAGTGGAGGGGGGGGGGGGGTGACGCAGGGGGGCGTAAAAATAAAATTAAAAACTTACCTGACCGTCTCTGCTACTGGGCCGGGTCCCGTGCCGCCTCTGGCTGAGGCCTTCATATGTCACATTGACCAGATCGGTGCTTCTTAGATGCTAGTTGGCCTGGGGCAGTGACAGTCGGAGGTCGGGCTGGTGCCTCTCAAAGTCCTGTCGGAGTATAAGGCACAGTATAACCATATAATCATTGGCCTCCCAATGTCAGTGAAACGCCATTCGGATTGGGACACAGTCAGTCACGCATCAAGCAGGTGGCAGTACCGTTAGGAGTTACTGCCATTCACATCTTTTCCAAACACACATGACCCTACTTGTCACGTACATCTCATTTTATTGCTGCGGCATACAGCCTTCGCAGGCTGGCTCTGGATTCTCTCGTTTGTGTGTCTGCTGCCTGTGGAAGCTGCCTGTGGCATGTCTCAATGCTGGCTGTGTACCATGGCTGCAGCCTCTCTCAGTGCTGGCTGTACCTCTATCAGTGCTCCCTGTGCAGGCTGTTGCTGCCCCCCCCCCCCCCCATACATGTGGCTGCAACATGATGGCTGTAGCCTCTCGCAGGCTGCGGCCTCTCTTAGTATATGATTGCCTGTGGAAGCAGCCGGCCTGCGGCCTCTCTCAATAATTGCGGCCTAGCTTAGTATGTGGCTGCTGCCTGTGAAAGCTACCTGCCATTTTCCTCAATGTTGACTGTACGGGTTGCGGCCTCTCTGGGCCTATCTCAGTATGTGGCTGCGGCTTCTGCTGCCTTTGGAAGTTTCCTGCCGCCTTTCTCAGTGGTGACTGTGCAGGTTGCGGCCTCTCTCAGTGCTGGATGCCTGTGCAGACTGCGGCCTCACATAGTATGCGTAGTATGCGGCTGAGGCTTCTTCTGCCTGTGGTAGCTGCCTGGGGTCTGTCTCAATGGTGCTGCCTGTGTCGCCTGCACCCTCTCAGTTTCTGGCTGGTCCCGGGCATCCTGCCCGCGCATGGTGCTCCTGACTCTCTCAGTGTGTTGCTGTTGCCTTTCTAGTGCCTGTGAAATCTACCTGTAGCTCCTCTCAATGCTGGGTATGCATGATGGCAGGAGCCTCTCTCTGTGCATGCCTGCTGCCTATCTCTGAATGTAACTGCAGCTTCTGCTGCCGGCTGTTCTGTCTGTGGCCTCTCTCAGTGCTGACTGCAGGCTCTGGCCTCTCTCGGTACCGGCTGTGCTGTCTGCAGCCTCTTTTAGTGCTAAATTCAGGCTGTGGCCGGTCTCGGGTTGGAGCGCCGCACACTCGTGCAGTCACAGCATGGCCTCCCGTGCCCCCCTGGGAGACTGGCGCTGCTGACAGCCACTCGCTTGTAACCCGCTGCTTTGGAAGCCAGTGCCCGCCTGCCTCTCTCCTGGACGTCTCAATTTAGAGATGGCAGCTGAGACCAGGGGAAGCAGCGTGCAGGATGTGAGTACTACCACATGGGGCCCACCGAGCTCCCTGCCTGAGAAGAGGAAGCCCCCTCCGCTCCCAGCTCCGAGGCGGTGCCCGTCAGGCCAGATGCCACCTTATGTGAGATGAAAAGATCCACGTCTGTACCAGAGGCGGAGAAGTAACCTAGGCCATCAACGAAGAGGCTGTAAAGAGCTGTATTTACCTGCTGGAACAAATATTGTGTAACCTGCAGGCGCGGCTGGCAAAACGGTTGGGTGGGTTCATGGGGGGGGGGGGGGGGGGAGCAAAGTGGGATAATAATAATATATATTTAAAATAAAAAACGTACCTTTCCTGCTTCCTCTGAGACCGCATCACGGTCCCCCGCCTCAGGTCCTGTTTGCTCTGGAGTCCTGCAGCGTTTTAGGCAGCCTCCCTCCTCCTGCTCTCCTAAGCTAATCACAAAGCTGCAATGGCAGCATTGTGATCGGTGAGGCGCAGCGGAGAGCTCCCCAGCCGGGCCATTTTCTCTATGTAGGCTGCATGCAGCAGCCTATGTAGAGAAAAAGGGGGAGTGCGCATGACTGCTTTGTTCGGCCCTGGCGCCGACCAAACAGTCAGTACCCACAACAGTGGGCAAAGCCACTCCCCCCTGCCCTCGAGCAGGACCGCCCACTCGCCGGCCCCCAACCAGGCACTCCAGGCACTTCTGCTTTCTCGCCGTGCAAGAAGCAGAAACATAAAATGGTAGTTTTACCATGTTATATTTCTGCCTTCTAGCACTGCGAGAAAGCAGTGAGACGACGCCACCACGCCCCAAATGGAGGAGCCACCACTGCAACTGTGTAATGTTTTTAGTGTTCAAAGTGCGCATGATGTTAATTTTCTTAGTCCTTGCATTTGAGAAATCTAATTTCAAGCCTCTTTTGTTACAGTTTATCATAGGCCAAAAGGATTCAGTGGCAAAGCTATTATGATGCGGCAGGTGCAGTGGCTCTGGGGACAAGAGTTGTGAGCCCCCATGCATTGAATTAGGGTTTTTTGATGTCTGACATGAAGATGATGGACCCTTTTTCCTCCCTTGCATTAGGGCCTTGAAGATCTTTGTTACACAGTACTGGCGCATACAGCAGAACACATGCTTCTTTTCCAATGAAGTACTCAGCACGATCACAGCAATTGTGCAAAGTATCAATCCCCTTTATTTAGGGATTGTATGCCTGGAACCTCTCAAGGGTTGAGGACACTATACCTCATAGTACTAAAATTGACCCTTATTTGAATATTATACAGAAAGAATATATCTATCGAGTGCCTAAATGTGAAATATACCCCTGCAAAGGTGTCACAAAAAACGATCTCATTTATTTTATCACATTAATTGCCATTACAAAAACATTACATACTAAAACCACATTTGTTCAAATCTTAGTGCGCCTGCACCACACATTGATTCTTTGCATGAAACACTCCACACCCACTCCCTATCCTGGCCTCACCATGCTGGCAGTCGTCTGAAGTCAAAGCCGACCAAGGGGATCAATACGTATCTATACCACTGGAATCCTAAATCCTGCTGAATAAACAGTTCCATGTTCTGTCCTGTATTAGTCTCTCAACTTTGAGGTTGGAAACTAAATTACATATCCTGAAGCAAATGCTGTGGATCTTGTCAAGATGAATTTGTGCTATTCATGTCTTTGTGTAAGTGATGTGTATTCCCAACCCTCTCTCATTAGTAAAATAAAAGTGGGCTGCCTGGGACCAAATACGAAAGGGCAAGAGATGGGTTCAGGCAGCAATCTCTCAACCAATAACTCGGGGATGCTAACTCTACACCACACTGTGAGTCTGGATCAGGAATAGATGGAAACAAGACCACTCCCCTTAGTGGTTAATCTATGAATGTCTTACTTCTTAACTTCTAGCATTCAAAACTCTAACACAGATAACAAAGCCACCTTACAATAGAAAGGTCTAAGCTTTGCACTGTGTTAGTGTTGTATCCAAACTATCTTGTGGAAATGCAAGCTCCAAATAAGAGAAGAATAATGGGGCTATCAGTGTTATTCAGGCAACTGTCTCCCTGCATTTCCTCCAGTTGGTCTTCCATGTTACATTCAGAATAGATGGACATAAAACAGCCATATGCCTCCATACATTGAACCTTTGTAGACATGTTTTTAGTCTTTAACGCACAGTGCTCTTGTATTTACAAATAGTAGCGGTATTATGTGTTTTGTGCAGTAAGACTTACTTCCAGGTTGTGGGTTTCGATTTAACTGGAATATCTAGCTGATGAATACAAGTTGTAAAAGCCAAGATGAGAAGCAAGACAGGAGAAGCTTTACAGGCGAGTACCACCTCGGCTGAAGCCCAAGTTAGTTGCACAAATATTCATTAAGAAACCTGACTTCAAAGATCTTGATTGCTATGGTCGAGCATAGTATAATAAGGTCCTTTAAAGGTCTCTGGTTGTCTTGTGAGAATTGTGATTCTTGAAGCAAGGTCCATAAAGCTGTTGGAATCCAGAAGGAGAGCTGTGACTCTAATGGAGGTAACCACAAGCCCCAGCATAGACTCAAAGTGCAAGTACTGAAGTGAAGGGAGTCAGACAGAGATGGGAGATATTTAAGGGGAGAAGAAGGAGGCTGGAATGAGTAAAGAGAACACCAAGATTAGAAATACGGTGAATAGGGCAAATAGTTTGCAAACAGCTCATGCTCAGAAGGCTAACGGGAAGTAAAATAGCAGCAATTATGAAGAACTGACTCGACTAATGACCGTTCTTTAATGTAGCTTTTGATAACATATAAGCAAGCTAAAAGATTTTGTAAAAAATGTCATTCTGACACAGAGCCATGCTAAACGTGGAGACTTTTAAACAGTGAAAAACGTGACTCTTGACTTAAACCAGAGGTTGCAAGGATTCACAATTCGCACAGTCATACCCAGCACTTAAAACATTTTGCTAACAGTAATCTGAAAAAAAACATCATGCAAATGCATTTAAAGCAAAGCTTTCTACTAGTTCCATAAGCCTGATACCTTTTAGACTTAATTAAAAATACTCACTTTATTGACATCACTATTTGTAATAAGCTTTTCAAACTGGAAAGCGTTCAACAAGGTACAGATACACCCAATTTTCTATTACTTCTGTAGCGCTAATGGGCATTGTCTGTGAAATCACTTCATTTCATTGATATCATTCTAATTTTTATTAGAATCCAGGTACATAAGAAATGTAATCTCACTGTATGCATTAATGTGATTAGCAATTTATTTCACCTTAAATATTGGTCAAAAGAGTGTTTGGTCACTTTGTTACTTAATGAGATGTGCCTGTTAAATACTTAATCTTCATTTTGGATCAATGGCTTCACTTCTATGCATTAGCTACTGATAAAGCATGCACATTTAGGTCTAATGCACAACCTTCTGTTTTTTGCAAAAACTGCTGAAACATAGTTCTGACATGAGCAGAATGGAAGTCATCATTAGAACAACATTTACAATCCAACTGCAACTTGAGTCGTTTGTGACACAGTCACACACTATGCATTCTTCAACAATGTATTATGTCTCAAAATGTTCACTGAACATCTGGAAATAAATATCTGCGCCTAATAAATATACAGTTTAGATATAAATTGTTAATATCACAACATGGCAACTCTTTGACGTCAGCATCTGCACAGAAATCCCCAGGTGAAAAATATATTGAAAGGATAAGCTTTAGTGTTTAATCACACATTTTGGCAACAGGACTTTGATTAAAACTGCAATCTGTTTGCAGTGAACATCTGCAATTCACATAGTTACGCACAGTCTCTACCTTGTTTTTAAATAAAGCATTATTTGCATTTTTAAATTTACGGGTGGTTAAACTGTGCACCATATCACTTTTACCATACTGAATCATATTTGTTTCCAGGACTACACTATTTCTGTGTGCTACATTCACACACATACAAACAGTCAACCTATGTTGTTGGTAGCCACTACTTTGTGTTCTAATCTAGTGTTATATTGAGTAATTTGAGCAGCAGTAGCTTGGATGATGTCATTAGTGATGCCATCAATGATGTAATTTAGCATGTCATGAGTGAAGTAATATGTGAGGTCAGTAGCGGTGGATGATGGGGGCACAAGTTATATTTAGCTCATCACACTGTAACTGGTGAAGCTCAGTGTTTTTTCATTTTCAAAATAAAAGTTTTAACTCAATACAACACCTAACTATAACATTCATTCGTAAACATTAACCTTAATTATTTCGGTGAAAAAACAAATCGCTGAAAAAAAAGGTTAAAGTGACATTATAGGTGAAAATGTCAGTGACAACATTATGTTTTAGTACTTATCTCAAGTAGCTATAACTCATCCCCTAAAGCAAAGATAACTAATGCCCCTGCCATGCACAGTGGTGTCATCAATAATGTAATTTCAAGTGTTTCAATAATGTTATCAATGATGGTATAGAACATGTTGTGAGTGATGTAATATGTGGGGTAATTAGAGGTGCAAGTTGATGTACTTGCTGCAAACTATAGCATGGTCTTCCTTTGGAATTAGTTACAGATTACACCAATTTACTTTGCTGGTTTTCCAGGTCCATAACTTGTTGGCTTTTGTTTCAACACTAGGAGATCCCTTCTGGGGATATCAGTGTGCTTTATAAAATGTCGCCTACAAAAATATTAATTTTACCATAACAGCTTCTCAATTTATGTTGTGTGTCAAAATATTGCTTGTAAAGACAGACCACATAAATCATAGGAAATATAAAGACAAAATAGACAGGCCGTGCTAAAAACATAACCACATACACAATTCCATGCCTATTCCTAAACCTAGCTCCAGCTCTGCAACTTCCATAAACCCTCAACATACCCTACTTCTAAACGTATCCCTATTTTTAAAATCCAAATGTAAACCTAGCCCTAATCCTCACAGTATCCCTAAGCATAACCTAAACTCTAAACCTAAGTCAGCCCCGAACCCAACGTTGATCTTAAGTCTAACTCTAGCTGCACTTTTAGGACACAATCTTCAGCAAAGATGACTTGCAGGACACTAGTGTAGCATTCCTGAATCATGTGCACTACCATAATAATGCCCCACTAAATCAGTGATGATATTTACAGAAACCACCTGGATGTTCAGTGAGAGATTTCCTGTCTCATTCCATAACGTATAGTCATCTTTTGCTGAGAAATGGGTAAGTATGTGGGTCCCATTTTTACATTCAAATACATATGAAAAATGTGCTATGTCAAAAGGTCACCTTGGTATGATGCAAAGCTGCTGTTTTTTTTGTGGAAGGCATGTGTATGCTGAAGATCTGTAGCACAACATCAGAAAATAATTACACTTGCTATGGCAACTGTCGTATGAGATCTGACAAAGGTCAGGAAGTACAGTATACAACTACACATGGGTTGTCAGGAAAGAATTGTCGTTTTTGTCTAGGATCAAGTTCACCAATGATCCCAAAGATAATCGTCCTGTTAAATCTACAATCCACGTTGCTTTCTATGCTCCCCAAATAGTTCTCCTTTGTCTTAAAAGTATCTCCCTCCTTCTTTGCCTCAAGATCGTTGCCAATGCCATTCTTTTTTGCTCTTTTTTTGTGTTAAAAGTTTTTGTAATTTTCAATCTGCAGATGACTTCTAGCAATTTACAAAACTGAATTTCCTGAAAAAGCAATATGCAATAGAAATTTGCATTGCAGTGGCGGTCTGTGAATGTGAAGTTTTGTATTTCATTTTACATCCCTGCGGGCCATTTCTGCATTTGGAAATGTAATTACCATTGACTTATGAAATGAAATTGCTCACTAAATCTGGGCTTCTCTGTGAGAATGCAAGACACCAAGCAGGGAAGTCCTACAAGTGGGCGAAGTGAAACAAGCACAGCTGAAAGGATGTGGAGGATCAGGTCATGCCCTAAGTTAATATTGTTTTTTTGTTCAAGGGTGCTACTTTATCTTCTGTTATTATTAATATTATTATTATTGGTAGTAGTAGTATTAATAGTAGTGGTGGTACTTACTTCTACTACTACTACTAATAATAATAATAATAATAATAGGATACACTGGGTAGTGACAATGATTCGATTTAAGTTGCAATTGCATAAATATTATTTGTGGATGACAGTCTGGCTTTTCTATGGGCTTCACTTGTTGAAATATATTGAAAGAGTAGTGAAAGCTTTATTTTGATACTTAAGTCAGCAAATAATCCTGGCCTATCATCTCATAGATGAATCTAAACTGGGTGCAGTTGCATTTATTTTCTTCAGTGTAAAAGAGCCGGAAAATGTGCTTACTACTGACATTTCATAAACATCTGGCTCGAAGGCATTTACATTTAAATTTATATTTTGGAAAAATATCAATATATGTTTTCTTCCTCGCATAGGAACACGTCACAATGCTATGTGTGCAGTATCATGTAATATAAAAAAGAATTAATTAAATGGCGGTGAAACAGCCAAATATTGCTTGTCATGATTCCTCTTCCCTTATGGCAGTTCATCTGTGATATGTACCTACCAGTATGTGGCTATATTTAATGCTTTTTTATGAACATGCCACTGACTTAGAATATGTCCATTTTTTGTCACTTTCCCTTAAAATGGAATACAAGAATCAATGTGAGAAATTGCTTTTATGTTTTCAAAATATGCCTGCTGTTCTTTAATCTCACTTGTAGTGTGAACCCCAGAGTATGTAGAAATGTGAAACTTAATGCAAAAAGGGAGAACATCAAAACAGATTAACCTGAAATAGTGCACTGAAAATTATTTGTGACAGTCAGTTGCCTGTGATGTGGTAAATGTAAATCGTATATATTTCCATCTAAATGATCCTTAAAACAATTATTTAATTGATGGTATTGTTTTTACAAAGGGTACCTAACGGTCTTTTTTTTTAATTATTTATTGAATTTCACCAACATACAATGAATGCCCTCATTCCCATTCTTCCCCCGCCAATTACTCTGAGGAGCTCACTTCCCAGTCCCTTTACACATTCATCACCAATCAAGTGCTATATATTATTTGGCAATCACCTTCCGTTTTGTTCTAATCAACATCTATTCTGTACTCCAATATGTATTCATTAAGTGTCATTTACGCTGTTCTGCTCACTCTTCATCTTCTTCAAAGATGCTTTGTTCCAGCTCTACCAGTATCTATTTCCACGTCATCATTCCCCTTGATTCTATAATGAATTGTCTTGCACATCCCACATCTAGCGGTTAGCCATTAAATCCTGTCTTTTCCCCAGTGTTTAATCATCAGTCATAGCCTTAATCCGTGTTTTTAACTACCTACCACCACTATCACCAATTACACTTTTTTGGAGATCGATTTCATGTTCCTACGTGTTGGTACTAACCCTAAAAATATAGTTGAATGGGTCTTAGGAAAGCCAGAGTCACCTGTTTATCCCCTTCAAACTGCGCACTCCTGGGCACCCCTACTACATATTTATCTATGTACTTACATCAATTTTACACTTAGGACATGTGTCAGCATACGTCTGATTCGTACTAAGCAACAGTTTTGGGTTCACATATGCTTTGTGTACATCTTTATAGTTAATTAACTTCTGTCTGGCTTTTTTGGTTTTGAAATATTGTGAGCCAATATTGCTGGAGACCCCTTCCCGTTTGCAAATGATTAACCACCTACTTGAAGTAGGTGGTAAATTGCGAGTGTTTTGCGGCCGCAGATGCAGTCGCAAACAATTAGTACATTGCATTGAGACTCGCTATTAGGAAGTGACGCCCCTTCCTACTAGCAAGAGTCGCAAACACTATTTTGTGAGTCAGTGACTCACAAAATAGCATTTGTACATGCCAGGACTGTTTTTGCGGTTGCAAATGGGAGACCACCTCTTTTGCGACCGCAGAAAAAGGTTGTACACTTGGCTCTTGGTCTTTTACTCACCCTATTCAGCTAAGGTATTACATACTGCAACTGGGTAGCCAAAAATATGCACTGAAAATGGGAATAAACATAGAGCCTTCTTCCCACAGTAGCTCAAGTACATCCAGCGCTATCCTCTCCTTTCCTTTTTCCTAGTATAGTAGCTGCGGTAATTCATCCAGTTTATGGAAGCATGGTTTAATGATGCTCACAGGCATGTGCTGCAGTATTTACAGCTTTCTAGGAGTAACCATCATTACTTAGTCCAACGCTCCTCATTAAGGACATTGGGAATCTCAGCCATTTGGTTATAATAACTTCCATTGCTGTGAGCATTGCCCCTTCATTATATGTATTTACAATCTCACATTCTCCTCATCATGATCCCTAAATATTGAAATAGAGATGATGCACTTGAAGGGGCATATTAACTTCTTTCCCCAGTTATATGCCACTCAGAGTGTACACTGTTGACATATTTAAATATAAATTAAACCTGATTATGTTTCTACCTCCCACAATATATTGTGTACTTGGTGCATTGTCTCTTCTGGGTCTCCTTCTGTTAGCAGTTTGCCGTCTGTATAGGGTGATATTATCATCATTTTGGTCTTAAGCAATATTCCGAGCTCTATATGTATAAATTGAATTATTTGCAGAAGGAGTTCATATTTACAATACAAATATTGGGGTGGTGGAGGAAGGGCATTGGCACCCTTGTCTAGTTTCCCGCTGGTTCTCCTATTTGTCAGAGACTTGTTTCCCAGTTCCCAGATGGGTCACACTAATATTATACACAAGGGCCATCCATTACAATACTTCTTCTCCTAGAACATATTTCTCAAATGTCTTGTGCACAAATGTCTAGTTCACCGTGAACAACTATATATTCACATCTAAGCTGGCCAATGCATAGTCCACCTATGTTCGTCTGAAATGTTCCATGGTCACGTGAGTTACGGGCCCGTGGGTGCGGTTCATTTAGAGAATGAGCTTAATGACTCAGTAAGTCTGGAAAGCAGCTTTTTCATGCCAAGACCATCGGACAGTGACAGACCTCTCCTGGCATCCTCTTGATGCAATGCCTTAATCTCAGCAGTGGTCCAATAGGTGATTATCATCCACCAACAGTCAAGACTCAGGGGGGGTAGGCGACTTCCAGCATACTGTAATGGTTTTCGTAGCCAGGGTAAGAGCCAGGCCTAAGAAGCAAGCTGCAGCTCTACACCTACCCAGCCTTGCATAAATTCCCAATGACCCCACTCCCAGGAGGAGACGTCAGGAACTACTGTGATGTGATCCAGCTGGTAAAGAACAGTAGTCTAATATGATCTCATCTGAGGTCAATCCCATAACATATCTTTTACAACAGATCCTGAAGCGTTGCAGCAGGCATGCTCATTCAGTGTTCTCGGGAAGATTCGGCTACTCACTTGGGGGATAGGTAGTGTTAGAATCCGGGTTCTCTGGTTGGCACAGATAGGTGCTTGTGTCAAGCAGGGAACCTTTCCTCTAGTCAGGGTAAGGGGGTGTACACTCTAACACTAACCCCTGCTCACCCTCTAGGTAGCTTGGCGTGAGCAGACAAGGCGTTATCTCTGGCATAATGGTTGAGCATTTGTGAACACACACACAGTAAGTCAGCGACAACCCCACAAATGGACTCCACACTGGGATATATGCAAAAATAGTACTTTATAAATAGATTCAGGTTTAGCACAAGACCAGATAGCGTTTAACTGGCCCACAACACTTGGTAGCAAAAGAGTTCTTTACTTTAGCGTAGCGTCAGGGTTCTGTGCGCTTCGTTCCCTCAGTGCACTTCACACGCGTTAAAAAAGAGGCTTGGGGAACGGGTATTACACGCACTGTAGGCGCTCCAGACTGGAGCGTACACCCTACGGTGCGAACAGGCACAGTACATTTGTCTTGGGTGAGGTCATCACGAAGGTTGCGCGGGCATCAAGCGCGATGTTCGGTGCGTTGTCCTCCTGGGCGTTGCGTACTATGGTACGTTAGACCTTGGGTGTGCAGGGCTCAGGGGACGGTGCGTAGATACGGTGCTTACCGCTCGTCGCAGCGTTCGTGCTGTACCGTGAGATCGGCAATCTTGGGTCGAAGCGCTGGATACAAACAACCGTACGCTCCGCACAGGGGAGACGTACGCGACCACCACACGCGCCGCAACCTTCCCGAAAGCTGGGGAAGGAGCGTACACTGGCAGTACGGTTCGTAGGGGGATAGAAACAATACAGGTTGCAGTCCTTCCGTTACGGTGCGAGCTATGGCTCGTAGGTGGCCAGATAGTCACGTTGCTCAGGCCGGATGGTACCTTCCTTTGTGGTGAGAGTTATGGCTCGTAGGGCCTTAGTCACTTTGTTCGGGCCGGACAGCGGGTGCAGGCTTCCAGGGGGATTACGCTTCGATCGGAGAGGCGTACACAGAAGTTCTCTTCAAGATCACAGGGAAAGCGGTCTGTTTTCCAGCGCTCTCTCACGGCGGTGAAGTCCACTGGTCCTGGGACTTCGTTCAGGGGGCAAGCTCGCTCACAAGCCCTTGGAGATCTTTTAGCACAAGTCAAATAAAAGTTTCTTGGGTCTTTTGTTATGTTATGTTAACCAAATTTATATAGCGCACAGCTGCCCCAGCAAAGGGTCGTCCCGGCGCTTCCAGACAAGGGAACGGCACATAAACAGTCAGTGGACGAGCCATGACAGTGCTAGGCAACCAAAGAAAACAGGAAGGTCTTGACGGCCTTCCTGAAAGTCAAAAGTTCATTAATGGCGCAAATATGCAGCAGCAAGGCAACCACTGCAAGCCAATCCCCAGGTCAGGGACAGTACTCCTCCTTGCAGCTTTCCCGGTTCCTCCTCGTTGGAAAGAGGTTTCTTCTTGGCAGGATAGGAACTAGTTTCTTAGGAGCAGGGCTCCTACATTTATACCACCCATCTTATGTTCTCCCAGGCCAGCGGGGCCCTTGCCTAGTTCAGTCCAGTTCTGGAGCACTCTGTTGACGCAATGCAGGCTTCTTCTTTCAGAGTGCAGGGCAGAGTCATCAGACGCTCCACAGGGGGTGGAGCCAGCATTGTGGTGGCAGAGCACAGCCCTATTCAGAGTCCAGGTGTACTCCTCCCACCCATCTATAGGTCAATCTTTCTATTCACCACCAGGCTACCTAGCCCTGCCCCTCTGGGATTCCCCAGCCCTGTCACTCAGACAAGCCAGACAGCAGATACACATCAGTGCAGAGGCGGGCTGAAATGGTTAGGCAAGCAAATGCCAACTTTCTAAAAGTGGTATTTGCAAACGCAGAATATTAAAATAAACCTTACTAAAAGATGTACCTTATTATTCTGACTTCAGGCATACTACTCTCGATTTTCTACCATGTTCCCTGGGCCTGTTAGCATCATAGGACGTAATAATCTTAACAGCCCATTCGGGCCTATGAGAACAGGGTAGCCTTACAATAGTGAAAAACGAAAATGGCTGTAATTCACTATTAGGACATGCCACACACATCAGGGCTTGTCCTACCTTATGCTTACAATGCACCCTGCCCTTGGGCCTACCATAGGGGTGACTAACATGAAGTTAAGGGAAGGTTTAGGGACTGGCAAGTGGGTGCACTTGCCAGTCAGCATGACAGTACCAGACTGCACGCAGGTTCTGCAATGGCAGACCTTAGACATATTTTACCAGGCGGCGTCTGGGGGTGACACAACCAGTGCTGCAAGCCCACCAGTGGCATTTGTATGTACAAGCCCTGGCACTCCTGGTGCACTGTACTGGGGTCTGACAGTAAACCAAATAAGCCAATCATGGAATCCAACCAACATATACATTTTACATAGGGAGCACTTGCACTGTGGCACTGGTTGGCAGTGGCACAGTGCTATGAGCAGCCAACACCAGCAAAACTGGCTATATCCCTGTTAAGCATCTCTGCAGTAAACTGATCTGTATCTAACAATAGCGCCAAGACGCCTTTGGGCATTCGTGCGCTCTACAAGTTTAAAATCAAATCAAATCACATGAGGCACAGCGACAAAAAGTGGAAGGGAGACTCACGCCAAGGTGCCAGGTCTAACACGTGTCCTCTCCAGCTGAAAAGTGGGGAGAACTTACCTACCCCAGGGAGTGCCTCATCACTAAGGCAGAAAAATCTGGACAGACCATCAGCATTGGCGTGATCTGTACCAGGGCGATGTTCGACCATGAAGTCCATACCCTGTACGGAAATGGACCACCTCAACAGCTTTGGATTCTCACCTCTCATATGCATCAACCATCTGAGGGGGCCTGTGGTCTGTCTGAACCCGGAAGTGAGACCCAAACAGGTAGGGTCTTAGCTTCTTCAGTGCCCAGATCACAGCAAATGCCTCATGCTCAATAGCACTCCATCTCTGTTCCCGTGGAAGTAACCTCCTTCTAAGGAAGGCTACAGGTTGATCTAGGTCCTCCTCATTAATCTGTGAAAGAACAGCCCCCACACCATGCTCTGAAGCGTCTGTCTGAACGATAAACTCTTTGGAGAAGTTGGGAGCCAAGGGCACGGGCGCCGTGCACATAGCAGCTTTCAGGGCCTCAAAAGCTTTCTGACAGGTGTCAGTCCAAATCACTTTCCTGGGCTGCTTCCTAGAAGTCAGCGCTGTCAAGGGGGCAACAATGTTGCCATACCCCTTGACAAACCTCCTGTAGTACCCGGTGAGACCGAGGAAGGCTCTCACCTCTGTCTGGGTTTTGGGCGACTCCCAATTCAGGATGGTTTCTATCTTGGGTTGAAGGGGCGCCACCTGGCCGCTCCCAACCTGGTGCCCCAAGTACACCATGGAACCCTGCCCGATCTGGCACTTACTCGCCTTGATCGTGAGCCCTGCCCTCCGCAGCGCCTTCAACACTTCCCAGAGGTGGCGCAGGTGTTCTTCCCAAGTGGAGCTGAACACTGCGATGTCATCCAGGTAGGCAGCACTGAACGAATCCAGTCCAGCCAACACCTGGTTGACCAACCTCTGGAAGGTGGCAGGGGCATTCTTCATCCCAAAGGGCATAACCCGGAACTGGTAGTGCCCATCTGGGTGGAAAATGCTGACCTCTCTTTGGCCCCATCGGTCAAGGCGATCTGCCAGTACCCAGACGTTAAATCAAACGTGCTGAGGTAGTTGGCAGCCCCTAGCCGATCTAGGAGCTCATCAGCTCTGGGGATGGGCTGTGCATCAGTCCTGGTGACCGAATTGAGTCCTCTGTAGTCCACACAGAACCGGAGTTCGGGTGTGGCTCCCGGCGCTGCAGCCTTTGGGACCAAGACCACTGGGCTGGCCCAAGGACTGCTGGAGGACTCAATTACCCCGAGTGCAAACATCTTGGAGACCTCCTCCTTGATGCATGCCCTCACCCTGTCAGTCCCCTTGTAGGCCTTGTGAATCACAGGTGTACTATCCCCAGTGTCCACATCATGGACGCACCAATCAGTGACACCGGGAACCAGGGAAAATAGATCCGAAAATTGTCCCAGCAGCTGGCGACCATCATTCTGTTGCTCAGGGGTCAGGGCAGAAGAGAGGATGATACCATCCACTGACCCATCTTGCTCCTGGGCTGACAGGAGGTTAGGAAGAGGCTCGGTCTCCTCTTCAATCCCAGCATCTGTTGCCAAGAGCATGCCCACTTGGGACCTCTCCAAGTGGTGCTTGAGGCGGTTGACATGAAGGACCCTTAAGGGGTTCCTTGGAGACCTCAAGTCCACCAAATAGGTAACAGGACTCTTGGACTCCACAACCGCAAAGGGACCGGTCCACTGATCCTGGAGCGCACAAGGCTCCACGGGGACCAAGACCCACACCTTCTGTCCAGGCTGAAGCTCTACCAGAGGGGCATTCTGGTCGTACCACCGCTTCATCTCCTCCTGGCTGGCTTCCAGATTTGCCTCATCAAGTTGCCTGAATCGCCTAGTCTGATTCCTGAAGGCCAGCATGTAGCTATATACATTCTGGGGAGGATTCCTGGGAGATTGATCCCAGCCTTCCTTGACCAGACTTAGAGGTTCTCTCACTGGGTGGCCATACAGGAGCTCAAAGGGGCTGAACCCTAGAGACTTCTGTGGCACCTCACGGTACGCAAAGAGAAGGCATGGCAAGAGGACATCCCACTTACGCCTCATGGGTTCTTCCAGACCCATTATCATGCCCTTGAGGGTACGGTTGAATCTCTCAACCAACCCATTTCCTTGGGGGTGGTAAGATGTGGTGAACTTGTAGGTTACACCACACTCTTGCCAAAGGGATTTCATATACTTGGATATGAAATTGGTACCTCGGTCAGACACCAGCTCTAGAGGGAATCCCACTCTGGAGAAAATTCCCATCAGTGCACGTCCCACCACGGGGGCCGTCACTGTCCTCAGAGGGATGGCTTCCGGGTACCGGGTGGCATGGTCCACCAGGACCAGGATAAACCTGTTGCCCATGGCTGTCCTGGGGTCCAGTGGCCCCACAATGTCAATCCCCACTCGCTGGAATGGGTACTGACCACAGGGAATGGCTAGAGAGGAGCCTTCTGCTTCCTCCCACTCTTTCCACTTGCCTGGCAAGTCTGACAGGTCCTGCAGTGAGTGTCTGAACTCCTGTGCATTTGAGGCCAATAAAAGTGGGTGACAAGCCTTTCAAAGGTCTTGTCCTGTCCCAAATGTCCTGCCAATGGCACATCGTGAGCCAGCCCCAGTAGGAAGGCTCTGAAGTCCTGGGGTACCACCAGTGCACGGGCTGACCCAGGCTCAGTAACCTTAGGCTCTGTATATAGGAGGTCTTTCTCCCAGTAAATGAAATGTGACCCAGACTGATCACCTGCGGCCTGGTCTGCAGCCTGCTGCCGCATACCCACGAGAGAAGGGCATTCTTTCTGTGCCATACAAAAGTCCTCCCTGGAGGGGCCTCCTTCCTGCTGCCAATGGGTCAGCTCAGGCAGGTCCCCCAGTTCAGTTATCTACTCCCCTGTAGGCTCCAGGGCATCCCCCTCAAGGTCTGCTCCCTCCTGGACCGTGGGAATCTCAGGGGCCGGTTTCCCACGCCCCCTTCTCCTAAGCTCTAAAGCCGGTCCCTGGGCCTCCCTCTCAGGCTCCAGGACCTCTTGAGCACCTCTACTGGCTGCCATGGACCATGTGGTGACAGACGCCCAATCCGGCATACCCAACATCTCCAGGTGAGCACTTCGCTCCACCTTAGCCCAAGGTGAGCTCTCCAAATCTTTATCTAACAGACAGTCTACAGGCATGGCGGGCCTCACAGCTACCTGAAGAGTACCAGAGACCCCCCCCACTCAAAGGGAACCTGAGCCACCTTGCAGTGACTCTCTGTGTTGTCAGCTGCAACAACTGGATAGAATGCTCCTGGGACAACCTGCTCTTGAGACACCAGGTGGCACTTAAGAGCTGTCAAACTGGCTCCTGTATCTCTTAGAGCTTCCGCCCTACAGCCATTGATGGTCACCCACTGCCTGTATTTCTTAGTGTTATCAGGCAGCTGGGTTTGGGGGACCATCTCACAGTCTCCTAATGAGATAAGGGACATCTCTGCGGGACCCCACCCACCTTGGACTGCCCTCTCCTCCCCCAAGGCTACACTAGCCATCTGCCGGGGTGGAGCACTAGTGGATGCTGGTTTACCATAGGAAGGACACTTTACATCAGAGGCAAAATGCCCTATGTTACCACACCTGTAACATTTGATGGGCCCCTTCTGAACAGGAGGACCTGTCGGGGCACCGGTCGGTTTCTGGGGTGGGGGAGGCTGAGAACCTTTCCCTTGGTTCCCTTAGGGATTACTTTGGGGCCTTTTTGGGAACTCCCTCTGGTTACCCCTGTCCCTCCCACTCTTCTGCTGGGGACCCTGCCCACCTTTGGCGGAATCTCCCACGTGACCCTTGTGGACCCTGGTACTGACCCAGCGGTCCGCCTCCTCAGCAAGCTTTCTAGGGTTAGTCAGCCTACTATCAATCAGGTGCTGGCGTAGCTCAGGAAAACAATTACTGGACAAGTGCTCCCATGCCATTAAATCAGGAAGCCCTTGAAAATCATCAACCTTGCTACCCTTCACCCAACCATCCAGTGCTCTGCAAAAAAAGTTACATACTCCACATACGTACTGTTAGGAATCTTGGTGCAACCCCTGAACCTTTGCCTACACAACTCAGGGGTCAACCCATACCTAGTCATCAATGCGGCCTTCATATGAGGATAAGAATTATAAACATCTGAAGGTTAGTCTAGCAGTGTGTCCCGCCCCTCACTAAGGAACCGTCCCCACAACCCCGCACCCCAATCTTTCTCAGGGACCCGGTGGGAAGACATGGCTACCTCACAGGCCTTGAACCACTGCCCTATGTCATCATTCTTAAAAAATTCCTTTACCACATCCTTGGGTATGTACACTCTTGATTCTGCCTGCACTGACGGTGTGCTGCCACCAGAGGGAGTAGACTCTAAACTTTTAGCTTTCAGATCTAATTCCCTCAACTTCATTTCATGCTCCATTTGGATTCTTCTCTCTTCCAGAGCCAGCTTTTTGCTTTCCAGCTCCAGTTGCCCATTCAATTTAAGTTTTGCCATCTCCATTTAATGCATCCTGGTTTCTTTTCTGTCTTCCAACTCTCCTGGCGACAGGCCTCTGCCAAAGCTCTGGACACTTTCTGCTGGTTCAACAACTACCACATCTCCAGGTGCCCTTGACTCAATCCAGGCCTTCAGCGCCTTGAGTAGATCTGCCTTGAGCTTACATCCAACAATGGGGACTTTGTACTTTTTACAGAAGCCCTTCAGCTGGGCCTTGGTGTAGCTCTCTAGTCTCTCCTCTTCCCATTCAACATCTTCAATTTCAGAGACGACAGATGCTGCTCTCTCCACAATGACTGAATCAGGCATGATTTCTTCAAACAATGGCGATTTCAAGCAAAACGAAAATTAAAAAGTATGCGGTTGCGCTATTGGTCTGCTTTCACTATGTGGCGTTCACCAATCACTGTATATGTATCACAAATGCAAATTCGTAAATCCTTACCGCTGACCACCAATGTTAGAATCTAGGTTCTCTGGTTGGCACAGGTAGGTGCTTGTGTCAAGCAGGGAACCTTTCCTCTAGTCATGGTAAGGGGGTGTACACTCTAACAATAACCCCTGCTCACCCTCTAGGTAGCTTGGCGCGAGCAGACAAGGTGTTATCTCAGGCGTAATGGTTGAGCATTTATGAACACACAGACAGTAAGTCAGCGACAACCCCACAAATGGACTCCACACTGGGATATATGCAAAAATAGTACTTTATATATAGATTCAGGTTTAGCACAAGACCAGATAGCGTTTAACTGGCCCACAATACTTGGTAGCAAAAGAGTTCTTTACTTTAGCGTAGCGTCAGGGTTCTGTGCGCTTCGTTCCCTCGATGTGCTTCACACGTGTTAAAAAGAGGCTTGGGGAATGGGTCTTACACACACTGTAGGCGCTCCGGACTGGAGCGTACACCCTACAGTGCGAACAGGCACAGTACCTTTGTCTCGGGTGAGGTCGTCACGAAGGTTGCGCGGGCATCAAGTGCAATATACGGTGCGTTGTCCTCCTGGGCGTTGTGTACTACGGTACGTTAGACCTTGGGTGTGCAGGGATCAGGGGACGGTGCGTAGATACGGTGCTTACAGCTCATCGCGGCGTTCGTGCCGTACCGTGAGATCGGCAATCTTGGGTCGAAGCGCTGGATACAAACAACCATACGCTCCGCACAGGGGAGACGTACACGACCACCACACGCGCCGCAGCCTTCCCGAAAGCTGGGGAAGCAGCGTACGCTGGCAGTACAGTTCGTAGGGGGATAGAAGCAATACAGGTTGCAGTCCTTCCGTTACGGTGCGAGCTACTGCTCGTAGGGGGCCAGATAGTCACGTTGCTCAGGCCGGATGGTACCTTCCTTTGCGGTGCGAGCTACGGCTCTTTGGACCTTAGTCACTTTGTTCGGGCCGGACAGCGGGTGCAGGCTTCCAGGGGGATTACGCTTCGATCGGCGAGGCGTAGACAGCAGTTCTCTTCAAGATCACAGGGAAAACGGTCCGTTTTCCCACGCTCTCTCATGGCGGTGAAGTCCACTGGTCCTGGGACTTCGTTCAGGGGGTAAGCTCGCTCACAAGCCCTTGGAGATCTTTTAGCACAAGTCAAATAAAAGTTTCTTGGGTCTTTTCTTCCTCTTCTTCAGCAGCAAGGCAACCACTGCAGGCCAATCCCCCAGGTCAGGGACAGTACTCCTCCATGCAGCTTTCCCGGTTCCTCCTCGTCGGACAGAGGTTTCTTCTTGGCAGGATAGGATGTAGTTTCTTAGGAGCAGGGCTTCCACATTTATACCGCAAATCTTTTGTTCTCCCAGGCCAGGGGGGCCCTTGCCTAGTTCAGTCCAGTTCTGGAGCACTCTGTTGACGCGATGCAGACTTCTTCTTTCAGGGTGCAGGGCAGAGTCATCAGACGCACCACAGGGGGTGGAGCCAGCATTGTGGTGGCAGAGCACAGCCCTATTCAGCGTCCAGGTGTACTCCTCCCACCCATCTATAGGTCAATCTTTCTATTCACCACCAGGCTACCTAGCCCTGCCCCTCTGGGATCCCCCAGCCCTGTCACTCACACAAGCCAGACAGCAGATACACATCAGCGCAGAGGCGGGCTGAAATGGTTTGGCAAGCAAATGCCAACTTTCTAAAAGTGGTATTTGCAAACGCAGAATATTAAAATAAACCTTACTAAAAGATGTACCTTATTATTCTGACTTCAGGCATACTACTCTCGATTTTCTACCATGTTCCTTGGGCCTGTTAGGATCATAGGATGTAATAATCTTAACAGCCCATTCTGGCCTATGAGAACAGGGTAGCCTTACAATAGTGAAAAATGAAAATGGCTGTAATTCACTATTAGGACATGCCACACACATCAGGGCTTGTCCTACCTTATGCTTACAATGCACCCTGCCCATGGGCCTACCATAGGGGTGACTAACATGAAGTTAAGGGAAGGTTTAGGGACTGGCAAGTGGGTGCACTTGCCAGTCAGCATGACAGTACCAGACTGCACTCAGGTTCTGCAATGGCAGACCTTAGACATATTTTACCAGGCCGCGTCTGGGGGTGGCACAACCAGTGCTGCAAGCCCACCAGCGGCATTTGTATTTACAAGCCCTGGCACTCCTGATGCACTGTACTGGGGTCTGACAGTAAACCAAATAAGCCAATCATGGAATCCAACCAACATATACATTTTACATAGGGAGCACTTGCACTGTGGCACTGGTTGGCAGTGGCACAGTGCTCTGAGCAGCCAACACCAGCAAAACACATGAGGCACAGCGACAAAAAGTGGAAGGGAGACTCACACCAAGGTGCCAGGTCTAACAGGTAGGTCGTGTGCAGAATATAAAACTGAATTAATTGAAGTTTACGTGCCGAAAAAACTACATTTCTCATCAGCCACATTGGGGCGTGCATCACATCCATGACGTCAGATGGTATTTACCTATATACCGATGCCGGCTCCATAAACGGACAATGAGTGGCTAGGTTACGGGAGCACTTCTAGGCTTCCCATATGGAATGCCTCTTGAAGAAGTCAGATTTGTTGTACACAGCACTATCAGGGGGTGAAATATTAAAGTATTATTTGTTGCTGAGGAGTGAATGTGAAGGATACTGTAATTAATCCATGTGAGCCATGTGTTTTGTAAGAAAAATGGGAGGGTGGATCCTCCCACTGCCACTAATGATCTCATCATCGGTTGCCATAAATTTGATTGTTTGGAGGTGTCACTATCACTTGTTGTGTGAGCCACAACATATATTTTAAGGGCACTCTTTTGTCTATATACCAAAAATACACAGGTCCTGACAATGTAACATAGAGTTCTCCCATCTTGTCACCACTAGCTTCCTTGTTGTTATGGAATTTTCAGCAAAGATGTTGAGGACCTATAACAACAATGACCCTTATAAACTAGAGATGTCTTATCAGAATAATGAACCTACTCAGGGGTTTTGCTTCGTGTATTTCCTTTAGTGGAGAAAATGATTACCTTTATGTAACTATTTTATATAACTACAGTGTGTGACTACAGAGGATTCTATTTCCACCTAGACCTACATGTGTGTTTCCCTGTCTCCAGTGCAGTGTCACTAATTGTATTTCACAGATGTACATTAGCACCCTGTATGTAATGTTCAACTTGAGTGCCAATTGTAAGTCAAATAATTCTGCATAAAAGTACTTTGCTTTTGTTTTGTTCTAATACATTTTAGGAACTTTATCTTGAGGTGTCAATGTAGGACTCTTGTTGACACCTGTATTCTTCTTACTCACTATCGTAGCCTGAGCTATAGAGATAGGGATCCCCATTGGCCCTGAAGAATGCCCCTCACCAGTACTGGCAAATCTAAAGTCAAAAACATGTTGGCTGATGACGGATGGTGAGACCATTGTATCCAGACACAATCCACTTGTTTTTAGGCATACCGAAGGTACCCACTGAAGAAAGGTATTATCCTGCATTTACCATTAGGTATTTTTTGCATTTCTGGATCCCTTCTTATCCAGATAGTTTTAGTTAAGAACTCCCTCTTATTTGAGGTTGAATCCGCCCTGGTAGTATTCTCTTACTGTGGTGGGATAAGGTCGCTTATGATGAAGCATGCTGCAAATAGTGAAGAGGCCTCCTCTTCCAATATAATTGATACTCTGGATAGCTGATCCTTCGTGGCCCTAATTGGAACATCCTTGACATAGACAAAAAATTGGGCCTAAAAACTCCAGCCATCGCACTCTTATTTTCTTTAATTTTGATTGTGGAATGTGTGAGTTGGCATTCCTCCATCTCTCCCTTTGTGTTATGAGATAATTTGGAGGTGATAACAAGATTATTTCTTGCTTAGTCACCTCTGAAATCAAAATCTCATAGACTTCTTCCTAAAGTTAATTCAGCACTTTCTGGTTCCCTCCCGAACAGCTCCTCCCTCTTAGCAAATACCCTCCTGAGTGTTACCACTTTGTTGGCTTGCCAAGATGAGAGTGCTGAAATACTCCGTGAGATATTTTAGGGAAAAGTGATGCAAATGCCTGCTGCTTGCAGAAACATTGTTTACGGCAAGCAAATCTGATTTGTGTCTTTCAAGGACACATTGCATTATGGTGAATCGAGCTAGGAGGCAGACTTTGTGTTGTGTTTGCTTTGTGGTTGCGTTGTGGTGCACTATGCGCCGCATTGATGAGGCAAAGAAAAGTGCATAATGCAGCACAAATTTTTAGGACACAAAAAAGCGCTCTTTGACTTTTTTTGTAAATCTGGACCTCAGTTGTCAGTTGTGTAAAGTGTGATGCCGCAAGATCACGGGAGTTCAAGCTTTCTGACGTGGAGATCTAACTTTATGCTTCCACTCCACAAATGTTAAAGTTATGCCAACCAGTAACATAGTTATCACACGGACCATTTGAGCCAGCCTGTATGTGGGTGGTCTGTACACAAAACCATCTGCCTACACTTTGCATGTTCTAGCATTTTCTATTTAATGCATGTCAGTGTGACTCTGCACGTGGCACTTGACAACCGTTGTAATTGTTGTGTTTTGCATAAGCACTCATTTATTATTTATTTATTAATTACACTCATTTTTGTTGAAGATGTTTTGTCTCTTTGCATGCAACTCACAGGAATATGCGTTGTCTTATGAGCATTTTTCAAAAGCATATGCTCTTGTTTGTTGCCATGCACATCTGGGGGCAGATTTATGAGCCCCTTGCGCCACTTTTGCGTCACTTTTAACATGGGAAAAGTGACGCAAAAATGGCGCAAGGGGCTCATAAATCTGCCCCCAGATGTGTATGACACATTTCTGTTTTCCAAGTTATACAATGAGTGAAAAAAACGAAACACCACATCTCTCTGAATACATTTGCAGTTTTACCCATGAAAATACACACATCCTATGATAAATCCAATTTTTTGTGACTGCGAAGACACATTTTTACTATGCTGTTACCTCATATATGCACGAAAGCATAGCCAGGGACCAAATGAATGGCATGAATACATTCCCTTCTGTTGATGCCCGATTTTCTCACTCGAACTCCGCTTTCATAAGACTTGTAAATGGCCTTGCCAGTCCCCAGTTCATCACCACCTGACAAAGGGAGGAAGAGCGAGATCGAGCGCGACACAATTCACTGCATCACGAAATGCCAAAAAGAGATGAACTACAGAGCAGAAAGTACAAACGAAGGCACATTATTCTCAAAGGAAAGACAAGCACGCTCGTACAGCGTTGTAAGGTTAAACTGGGGATAACAGCATGAATTTGATAGTTAAACTCTGAGGCACCTATTGTAGATAGTGTGGTTCATCTTAGAAAAGGTGACCGATGAAAGATGGCAGGCTAAAGAGTTAAAAAAGCATACATTTTTCCATTGAGTCAGTTTTGTTTTTATACAGATACATGTGTTAGCCACAAGACAAAAAGTCATCTTTCATATGTGGCTGTTATTAAGAAAGATTTAAATTTGTCAGAGTTTAATGTTAAATAAAAGTGTACCAACTTCTAGAGAAAACTACATATATTTTGGCACACATCGACTCCAGTTTCGATTATCTGCATATCAAATATATATATGTCTGAACATGTGTTCACAAGAGGCAATTCAGGGTAATACATCTGAAATGGAATGTTATTAGCAAAATGTAAGGACAAAGAAATAAGTCTGAGGGCCATATTCTCAAGGAGCTATCGCCGAGTTAGCAGCACTTTTTCGCAGCCAAAGTGGTGATAAATACATAGCACCATTCACAACCTGGTGCCAACAGCTGATATCACCAATTTTCCTGTGACAGTAGCCGCAAAAAACAATGTAACGGATGACACCGGTAATAAACTCTAATAAGATTCAGAGTAGGCGTTCCCTTGCAAAAAGCCGCAAACAACACCACTTCGCAACATTATCAACAACCAGCCAGATCTTCAATAAGATCCCAAAACATGAGATAAGGTGCTTTAGCGGCAGGAATTTAACACCTGGTGTTAAGTCGGACGACAACCTGCACCAGGAAAGGGAGCCCAGCACACAGCCACACCTGAAGAACAACAGATGCCATGGAGCCACTGATCAGGCTGCTCGGACACCCAAGAGGGCCACAACACCCACCGCCACAACCCCCAGGAACCCTCCCCTCCCTGGGCCCTACCCCGGGCCCCCCCACCGGACAAAGATAGTTCACATCAACCTTACAAATCCTTGAACCAAACAATTCGCCTGAAGCCGTACAATAACAACAATTAACATTCATGTGTGGACAGACAAAGGCAAATCATTCATTCACCTTTGAATTTCCCAAAAAGAATAATTCATTCAAATCTAACTCAATACCACTAGCGGCCGAGGGTAGGTGGTGGAGATGAATCAAGCAGCAGGTCATTAGCAAGGAAAGATGAGAGTATTGCATACATGGCTGTCTCAGCTATTTTGGCCAGAAACAAAAGTAGAGAGATAGGGCAATAGCTACTAACTTCCAAAGGGCTTCATGAGGCTTTCTTTGTTATAGGGATGATTGAAGCTTCTTTCCAGATATTGGGAAAGTGTCCGGTTTGAAAATATTTTTAAAGAGTGTGGTCAGATGTATAGCAATTGTGTTTGGGGACAAATGCAACATTTTGGGCAGGCAAGGATCATTGGGCGTACGAGGTTTAGTGACTTCAATGAACTTGGTTACAAGCTCTATCAGTAGAGAGGAAAGTTCAGTGAGGAGTGCTTGGGCAGAGGTATAGTTGTCCAGCATGGGTTTGTCTGCCATCTCTTGGGAGTTAGTACTGAATAGGTTATTGATTTCATTTACCTTGTGTTGAAAGTAATCAGCCAACTTATCACAGAAAGCTTGATTATGACCAGAGGTGTTTCTATTGTTTATACTGGTTAGTGAGTTGACTGTGCTAAAAATATCTGTGTTCAAGTTTTTAGCAGTATTGATTTTGTCTGAAATAGTTTGATTTCTCGGACATTATCAAGGCATCATTCTTTGTGATGCATTGTTTGTATCCGTCTCTCTGATGAGAACTATATGTGTTGCTTCATATTTGTTCTTATTTTCTGCATTTTTGTTTTAGTAGTTTTAGTTTTGCAGAGTATCAAGAGGTGGATGGTTTATCTCTGTAATTCTTGTAAGTTTTTATTGGGGCTAATTGCTCAGCTACCTTGCCAATCCAGGTGGAGTAGTTAGCAGCTGCTGTGTCAATATCGTCCATCAAGTTGGGAGGATGTTTTGACAAGCTCTTAATGAATTTGCTGCATTCGATTATATACCAGGGTTGGGGTTTAATTGTGTGAAGTATTTTGTTTTTTACTGTAGTCTCACCTGGCAGCTCCATGGTAAAGAGAACTGCTTTGTGGTCTGACTATATCAGTGGTAGGACAGAGGTAAACACAAGTTTAGGGTTGCTAGTGAAAATACCGTCAAGCATATGGCCAGCTGAGATAAGAACAAGCTCAAATGTTTTTTTTTTTTTTTTTTGAAAAACCTTTATTACAATTACAAGCTCAAATGTTAACATGTATTCATTCAGTTAAGACTTTGTTGTCCCTATCTGTAAGGGCTCCAAATTAAAAGTTGAAATCAGCTAGAATCACAAGATTGGACAAATGGGAGCAGGATTTCAGAAGAGCTCTTAAAGATTGTGTTGCGATGTGGTCTATTAGTAGGGGTAAGTAGGTACCTACCACTAGTAATAAGGGCACAATCACAATATAAGGTCCAGTCGAGGACTCAATACATTATTCCCATGCGCAAACCTTGGTAGCTAGCTAAGAGTAGACAGGCTTAACTTTTGAGACAGGTTTATAAAACATTTTAAACAGTAACGCATTCGATAGTTAAGATATGCCTTACAATAAATTTCCAACACCAATTTATACAAATAGGACATATTTTTATGATTTAAATGACACTAAAACAATGTAACACTTTTGCACTTACTTCCTGAAGAGTTTCTTGATGCAGGAAAGTGGTCCGTAGCTTCTGCCTTGGGTTCATAGGCTCTGGTTTGCCTCTTGGGGTCTGGGACTACAACTCCCACAATGCACCTGGTCACTCCACGTAACCTCAAGGTGAACCTTGTCAGCTGGAGGTGTCCTCATTGTTAATCTTGCATGTTGCTCTTCCAGCACTTTTCTACTAATTGCTGATCAGGGACTCCACACTAAGCCATGCTAGTGCAGGAGGTGCAGTCATTATGAGTACAGTCCTCTCTTGTGCAGTCCAAGGGTCCAGCAGGGCAGTCTTTCTTCTCCAGATTTTTCTTTTGGGTATTTGAGGGTCCCACAACACCAGTCCAAGGTTCCAGAATCTCTGAGTTGCTCCATGGGGAGTTAAGTCTACAAGACCCACAATGCACCTTGCCAAATCTTTAAAAGTCCACTGAACGCTGTCCAGCTGGGTTCTTCTTGGTGGAGATGATGCCGGTGGAGCTCTTTTAAGCAGTTGCTTTCAGTTATTCTACTCTTTCAACTTTCAAAGCAAGGCAGAGTCCTTTTAGGGCTGAAAACACCAAAGTATGCAGCAGGTCTTCTGAGTGCAATCCTCTCCTTTGTAGTCCAAGGGTCCAGCAAGGCTGTCCTTCTTCTTTTTGTAGTTTGCAGGAAGGGATCTGAGTTATTGTGCAGCTCTCCCATATTTATCCAGTGTTTCTGGATGACAAGCAGGGGGGCACCCCTGACCAATTGGCTACAGGGTGACACCCAGACGTATGGCAACGTTCTTCAAAATGTGGCATATTCTTGTCACAGAAAGCACTATTCCTTTAAAATCCAAAAGGAGAAACTCTCTTCTGGAGGTTAGTATTTAGCTAAGCCAAGTTGCTGGTGTGGCTAGGTTTCCTTAACACATCCCTTCCAGCCCTTATTCTAATTCAATTATAGGGGCTCCTGTCTGGCTGGTGGTCCAGGAAGTGTGGGTGAGCCTATGTCTTGTCTTAACTGTCATTCCCTCCTTGAAGACCCGCTTGGCTACCCAGCCCCGTTCCTGCTTTTTGTTCTGTAGTTTGCAGATCTCCTTCCACCAGATGCCCTTTTTCCTCAATGCAGGCTACTTCACACCTCACCAGAGCTGTTTGGCTCTGACTGCCAAAGGCTGGCAATTCAGGAGGGGCTGCTAGAAGGCTTGATTTTAGCACAGCAGAACGCATGTTCTATAACTTCTTTTCTGTGATTGTTATAATAAATCTAACCTTGGCAAGTTATTGGATTTATTCTAACTATCATTTTCATACTTTGAATTATGTTTTTTCAGCTCACTTTTATAAATAGTTGTACTTTAGTAAAGTATTCCCATGTTAGCCTATGGAGCGCATGTGCTACAATGGGAAAAATGAAACGGGCAGTTTTTTCCTTACCTGGGCATATAAAACATCTTTTATAATATCCCTGCTTATAGTTACCTAGAGGAGACCTTAGTGGTGGCTAATATGTACACTGCCTGCCCACCCTGGATTAAACTCATAATCTGGTGGGCTGGCTCACCACAGCCTTGGTAGTCTTCCTGGGAACGCCACAGTGGCAGTCGCATTGGAAGACTGCCATAGTCGTAATAAGTGTTAAAATACTATGGATGAACCATATTTGGTACACAAGCAAGTACATTTAATAAATGAAGAGGATTCAAAATAACCCTGGTGAAATCTGATTTTTTGGAAACACTACTTTTAGCATTCATCAGATGACAGATCCATAGGAGCAGAAACATGTTTCAGGGGCTTGGTTTTAAATGTGGCATTCCCAGTGATGATTTTTGAAGTGGGCAACTCACATTGACCTAAGTGGTGTCTAATTAATCACACTATAGGACCAGTGTAACCTAAAGACTAGGGGCCCGATTCACAGAACTAACTTAAGACAAAATCCTAAACTCACTACCATTTTGGTATTCACAGAAGGCACTTACTCATTTTGGTATTCACAGAAGGCACTTACTCATTTCGGTATTCACAGAAGTTAGGAGTCCTAACTTTAGGACTCCTAAAGGCCTTCTGTGAATACCGAAAGTCTTAAAATTAGGATTTTTCTCAGTTTAGTAGTAGTATAGTTAGGACTCCTAACTTTAGGACTCCTAAATGCCTTCTGTGAATACCGAAAGTCTTAAAATTAGGATTTTTCTCAATTTAGTAGTAGTAAAGTTAGGACTCCTAACTTTAGGACTCCTAAATGCCTTCTGTGAATACCGAAAGCCTTAAAATTAGGATTTTTCTCAGTTTAGTAGTAGTATAGTTAGAACTCCTAACTTTAGGACTCCTAAATGCCTTCTGTGAATACCGAAAGTCTTAAAAGTAGGATTTTTCTCAATTTAGTAGTAGTAAAGTTAGGACTCCTAACTTTAGGACTCCTAAATGCCTTCTGCGAATACCGAAAGCCTTAAAATTAGGATTTTTCTCAGTTTAGTAGTAGTAAAGTTAGGAGTCCTAACTTTAGGACTCCTAAACTGAGAAAAATCCAAATTTTAAGACTTTCGGTATTCACAGAAGGCATTTAGGAGTCCTAAAGTTAGGACTACTAACTTCTGTGAATACCGAAGTGAGTAAATGTCTTCTGTGAATACCAAAATGAGTAAGTGCCTTCTGTGAATACGAAAATGGTAGTAAGTTTAGGATTCTGTCTTAAGTTAGTTCTGTGAATCTGGCCCTAGCTCTTCTGCCCAAAGCCTCAGACTGTTGCCTCTGTTAAACCAGAGAGATGGTTTTTGAATGTTGAGCCTGTAAACTTTATTTCACATGATGATTATCCCAGTATCAGCGCCTGTGAGTCTGTGGAATCTGTGGGGTACCTCACTCTTTCACACCTTGTTAAAGCAGGAGAAAGATAACAAAAATTCATCTGGTGTGACGGGAGTCCAACTTATGGTACATTAAAAGAGGCACCTAAGGTTTACATCATGAAATTTTGAAGCACCAACATGCTGGAGAGAGTACAGCTGCTTCTCTTCACCTGCTACAAAAGGTACACAAGGATAACAATCAGATCAGAGACTGAAACACATATAAAATTAAAAATACAATTCAAACTGTCAAAAATTCCTGAGGTAATTTCCATGATGTTCAACCATATATTTTTACAAAAGTTGCATAACTGTTAGTGTGTTTTGACAATGTTGGAATTGGTGAATATGATGTAAATGCATACCATGATATGTGCAGGCTCAACAGCGGCAATACCAATAAAGGCAGTATCAATGTATGCCATACCCTGTGCCCACAGGACCATGCCAATACCCGTTAATGTAATATCAATGTATGTCATAACCTGTACCCGCACAGTGGCACCAACACCGGCAATGAAAAGATCAATATATGTCATAATCCATGCAAAAATGACAATACTGTTGCTAGTAAAAACAATGTTGATATATGTTATGACTTAAGCATACTTAGCCATGTCAATACCAGTAAGAAAAATGTCAATGTATGCCAATACAACTGTATGCACAATGTTAAGGATATCAATACAAATGATAACAGTGACTGCCATATTATTTTCAGGAGTTCCAATGAACTTGTATCATTGCTGTCGGATTCACACAAGGGGACCTCACCATCAACCCCAAGTCAAAGATACGTGGTTAAACAAGTCCTACAACCCACACCCACGCCTATCAAATACCAGGTCACAGGTGGGGTATCTCTTAATTTAAAGACACATGCGCGCCTAGGAAAAACCTTGATCGATCCCACAGATAGATAGTTACCCCAAAAACTGGTCCGAGGGAATTGGTCCCAACCAAACACATTTGGCCAAGAATTCATGTTCCCCAAAATACTACAAAGCTAGATACCATATGTAGATAGAAACACTCAACCAATCAGGACACAACATGCACACTACACTTAGGGGCATATTAGCTATGGGTGGGCGACAATTTCTGTTCCGCTCGCTGAAATTGCAAACATTCGACATTGTCTCGCTCCGTGCAAAATGCAAAAATGTAGAAACTTCCACGATCCGCGAGGGAATGGAAATTGTCGCCTCGGCAGGTGTGCTTTCTCCCCATATCTACTACCATCAACAATTTGCTGTAATCCTTGATGGAGCTCTGGGCACCCATGAGTTTCTCGAGCGCAATCCCCTGGTAGTTCCTGACACCAGGAGGTTCTGTCACCTAATCTGCTGCTCTGATCGGTCTCTGGCCCTTTATAAACAAGAGGCATGTGAACTGCATGGAAGCCCCGCCCGTTTGGCACCGGCCCACACACCAGCGGTGTGCAACATCTTCCCGCCCTTTCCCCCACTATGACGGACAGCTCACTCGAGGGACCCCGGCGCCCGTCGGCGCTGTGGCAACGTTACAGACACACATGGTCGCTGTAGACAACTCTTCTGGCCCTTTACGCAGCTGTAGTGTAGGAAAAGCACTATACAATTACCCAATGAGGTAGCGTAGCAGTGATTAGCCAGTAGAAAGTACTCCAGTTGAGTAGAGGTATTGCACAAAACGGTGGCATCTTCTTGGATAAATATGCAGGCAGGGCAGGATTCATTCTGGCACGATGCTCCTGTCACAAAAATTAAACCCCAACAGGAAGCACTTGTATTTGACCTTCATCTCGGGCACCTGCTTTATTTATATCTGTAAATCTTTCAGATATAAATAAAGCAGGTTCCCGAGTTGAAGGTTAAATTCGTAACGCATTAAACAGCATAAAAATATTTCCGCGATCACGCGAAATTTCGAGTGATCGCGGAGATTTTTTGTTGTTTCGCGATATTTTGCGAAAGGCACTTTTGCAAATTCTGCCCACCCTTAATATTAGAAAGAACCTCGTTAAAATTATCGCCGGGCTTGCTAATACGTGTTATAGAATTCCAATAGAAGCCCAGGTTAGATGTGCAGGACATCTAACTTGGACTTCTATTGGAATTCTATAACGCATATTAGCAATCCTATTATCACCATTTTAGCGGCAGTTTCCTGCCGCTAAAACGGCGATAATTTTAACGAGGTTCTTGCTAATATGCCCCTTAGTTATCACATGATCCTCCTGCCGCACTTCTGGACAAATACACACAGTCCCACACTAGCTCTCCCCAAGGTCGAGAGCCATCTGTGTCTTATCAGATGCCCTTGCTTATTGATTTTCAACTAAGATGCTCCCCTGGAATGTAGGAAATTGCTTTATTGCTCCTAATGAACTGTATATAAGAGTGGACAAATCTTTGTGCACCAATAGACTTTGAGCATACACACTCTGTCGAGGCTCTCCAGAACTCAGTGCTTAATTAAACCTAAGCCTAAAAATATACCATGGCCAGAACAGAATATAACAGGGTCAGCCCCCACAAAGCATTCACACCCAAACCAAACTCAGAACGCTGCACCTGCATCACCCAATCAACATCAAGAAAATCAGGCTGCACCCACCCCATCGAGTGGGTAGCCGAACACATGACAGTCATTGCAACAAACAGGGAGTTAAGTTCAGCAGGGGTCTTGCTCCAAGTACCAACAAGGTGGGGTGACTGTCTGGGACAGCAATGCCCTAGCACTTCTCACAGGGTAAAAACACGCCATGAGTTCAAACCAGTGCCTGCAGGAACCTACCCCTTTTAGGTCACTCCCAGTCTCCACAGCAGGTTTTCGGAACAGCCATGCTATGTAAATTGGGAATCCACGCTAGAGTCCATCGTCCTGGTGCCTGTAGGGGGCCCAGGGCCCCCTCTGCTGATGGTCCCCATGGGGACGGTTGACTGACCAAATCCCCTGGGGAATACAGTCTGATGAGGGAGCAGGGTGGGCCCCCACTGGTGCATAAAACAGGCACCCTGGACCTCTCACCCAAGTCCACCTTTGAGCGGGCTATGTGAGCCTGAACCGCCTCAGGGTTTACCACCAGATGGGGGACGTCCTATAGTTCTAAAACGAAGCAACTACTTCAGTGTCAGAAGCCAGCTTTCCTGGACGTTTGGGGAAGGAGATTTTTAAAAGGCAAGTGAACTTCATTAGCCATTGCTCAAATCTGGCATCAAGTCAATGGGAAAGATCCACCCAGGCAAGTAGTCATAGCATGGCAAGCACCTGCTGCCTACCTGACTCCCATCGTGGGCAGAACTTTAAGCCTCTTCCTCTCCCCTAAAAGCTTCTAAAACATCCAAGGTCTCCCCATTGGATAAGCCAAGTAGCAAGCCTCTGTTTTCTGCCAGGGGCGGCAAGACCGGAATATTCTGGGTCTGAGGGATAGGGAAGAGATGGGAGGGAAAGAGTCTCCACAAATGACTTTTGCAGTCCGCACCCAGGGTGCAGGGAGAGGCCCAGCAACACCGCGTTCCGCTGGAAAAAATGGCATTCACGGGACCTCATGATCATCCGACCCCAGCCGTGGCCACATCCAAGTGACAGAGACCATAGCCCAGCAATGGCTGAAATTTCCCATCAGGAAAAATCCATCAAATCCAGTAGCAGCACCAACATCAGAGTGCACACATCAAAGTCCCAATGAGACCTCTGACTCTTGCCGGGAACCCACAGCAAACCAACATGGTGCCAATCATTTTCTCCTGCAGTTTCCAATAGGGATCCACACACAACCTCCAGTAAAGTTACTAACACTCAAAACCATAGGTAACTTCCCCCTGCAACCCACACAAAACAGTCTGACAACAGCCCAAAGATTCTCAACCCTTCCAGAGGAAGGGTGTAACCTAGTAACTTAGCCTAATTAGAAAGAAACCTTGGGGCATATGTAAAATGAAGTGGCGGAGCGCATCGTTAGCTTCCTTGGCTTAACGACATGCATTGCCACCTCGGAAACGCAAGGCTGCACCATATTTACTGGCATGTCATGCAGCCTTGTGTTTCCCCCTGCGATGGCGCTATGTTTAACAACATGCAAAAATAACTGTTGATGGACAGAATGCAGAACAATGTCATACATTCACCCCAGTACAGAGATCTGGGCCTAAATCCATCGTTTGTTTTGCTCACCATGCCATTCCAGTTTGGACCCAGCCATATGCAAATCCGTCTTGACCATGTGCCCCATGGGAACAGTCCAGCCCGAACTGCCATGCCAGGTCCTCCCTGGACTGGAAACAAGCATTCTAGGACCGGTTTCGGGGTTTCACCGCTGTTCAGCCAGGATAGCTTGATTCCAGTGGCATGGTGGGCATGGGACTCACGTCTTAGCATACCCGTCCCACTCGGGGTGACAAATGCAAAAAGAACTGTTGATGGACAGAATGCAGAACAATGTCATACATTCACCCCAGTACAGAGATCTGGGCCTAAATCCATCGTTTTTTTTGCTCACCATGCCATTCCAGTTTGGACCCAGCCATATGCAAATCAGTCTTGACCCTGTGCCCCATGGGAACAGTCGAGCCCGAACTGCCAGGCCAGGTCCTCCCTGGACTGGAAACAAGCATCCTAGGACCGGTTTTTGGGTTTCACCCCTCTTCAGCCAGGATAGCTTGATTCCAGTGGCATGGTGAGCACAGGACTCACGTCTGAGCATACTTGTCCCACTCGGGGTGACAAATGCAAAAAGAACTGTTCATGGACAGAATGCAGAACAATGCCATACATTCACCCCAGTACAGATATCTGGGCCTAAATCCATTGGTTTTTTTTGCTCACCATGGCATTCCAATTTGGACCCAGCCATATGCAAATCAGTCTTGACCCTGTGCCCCATGGGAACAGTCGAGCCCGAACTGCCAGGCCAGGTCCTCCCTGGACTGGAAACAAGCATCCTAGGACCGGTGTTGGGTTTCACCCCTCTTCAGCCAGGATAGCTTGATTCCAGTGGCATGGTGAGCACAGGACTCACGTCTGAGCATACTTGTCCCACTCGGGGTGACAAATGCAAAAAGAACTGTTGATGGACAGAATGCAGAACAATGCCATACATTCACCCCAGTACAGATATCTGGGCCTAAATCCATTGTTTTTTTTTTGCTCACCATGGCATTCCAATTTGGACCCAGCCATATGCAAATCAGTCTTGACCCTGTTCCCCATGGGAACAGTCGAGCCCGAACTGCCAGGCCAGGCCAACGTGCAACATTCCGTCCATCATCTTGTGTGTTTTGCTGTTCGCCCTATGTGTGAAAGGTATGCCCAGACGTGGGTCCCGTGCTCACTACGCCACTGGAGTCAAGCTATCCTGGCTGAAGAGGGGTGAAACCCAAAAACCGGTCCTAGGATGCTTGATTTCAGTCCAGGGAAGACATGGCTTGGCAGTTTGGCTGGACTGTTCCCATGAGGCACAGGGTCAAGACTGATTTGCATATGGCCATGTCTGAACTGTGGTGGCATGGTGAGCAAAATAACGATGGATTAAACCCAGATCTGTGACTGGGGGTGAATGTTTTGCCAATGTGCAACATTCCGTCCATCATCTTGTGTGTTTTGCTGTTCGCCCTATGTGGGAAGGGTAGGCCCAGATGTGGGTCCCATGCTCACTATGCCACTGGAGTCAAGCTATCCTGGCTGAAGAGGGGTGAAACCCGGAAACTGGTCCTAGGATGCTTGATTCCAGTCCAGGGAAGACATGGCTTGGCAGTTCGGGCTGGACTGTTCCCATGAGGCACAGGGTCAAGACTGATTTGCATGGCCATGTCTGAACTGGGGTGGCGTGGTGAGCAAAATAACGATGAATTAAACCCAGATCTGTGACTGGGAGTGAATGTTTTGCCAATGTGCAACATTCCATCCATCATCTTGTGGTGTGTTTTTTTACGTTTAACAACATAGCGCCAACGCAGGTACCCTTGCACCAGAGTGCAAGGGTGACTGTGTACAAGGGAGGACTGTTTATGTGTGAGAAGGTGTCCTGACAGAATTGCATTTTTCTAATGGTTTGTTTATGTGCAGGAAGGGACACCTTCCTGTACATAAACAAACTATGGCATTTTGCTTTTTTCATGTGTGCTGCCTTCTGCAGCACACATGGAAAAAGCAAAAACGAGGACAAATAATACATTTTTCCTCGTTTAACCAACTTAACACCAGGCCTTTCCTCGTCTTAATTTTGGCTCTGCCTTCTATCTACACCACCCTTGTACATAGGGGCCAGCGTCAAATACAATGGGTGTTGCGGTGGAACGCCCACCACAACACCCACTGCACGCCCCTTTCATGCTAACCATAGCGTGAAAGGGTACCTTATGAACAAGCAGCATCAGCGTTAAGCCACATTAAGTGGCTTAACGATGCCTTGTACATAAGGCAAGGCCCCTATCGCCACGAGAACGTCACAAAAAGTGACGTTCCCATGGCGATAGGGGCTTGTACATATGCCCCCTTGTTCCATGCCATTTGCAGATACTCAAGTGTCAACAGAAACATTAGCCTAAAATTCAACATCCGCCTCTCCTCACAATTGAACGCTGCTCATGCAGGTCTAAAGGACTCTACTGCACTGATCAAAAAATCATACCTTTAAGCAAAGCATTGTACAGGGAGTAGTACTGTCCCCACTGTGGCAAGAATAGGTGGGAAAAACTCATAATACGAATAGCAATAAAAAAGTTTAAAAGTCACCATTTTACCCCAAATTCTAGCACCTATTCAAATTAGGTTAAAACTCCATCATCCCATGAAATTGGATCACCACCAACCAGTTTGAGAAAAATAAGCCCCCGGTAAAACCATAGAGCATACCATTACAAATAAACCCAGAAGTGTTCCGAAACTGACTGAAAACTGCCTAATAATGTGTTTTTTTCCATTTAACATCTTTGGGACCACCTTCTATTCTATAATGACAAACGGACCTTAGCAATGGAATTCCAGTGCAGGGCTGCTCATTAGGTATGGGTGGAGTATGCGGAGTCCTACTAAGTGGAATTCCGCAGAGTTAAAAAAAACTCCACTGTGCCATGCGGATTTCCACTTTCGGGCAGAGTTTGCCGGCGAGTCAGTTTGTGATTCGTCGGCTATAAATCATGCGTGAACAGCACCATGAGGTCAGCATGGTGATTCCCATCTTATTTTTCTGCTCTCTGTAATGATGCTGGCCCTAAATTTTGATCTGTACTTAATCTTTGTAATTGTCCTCCTTTATTACTATTCCTCCCCATGTTTTTTATTTTTTATAATAGTGTGTGTCATTGTGTTTGTGTATTTTATATTTTTGTGATTTTTTTTTCGTGTTTTTGTGACTTTTTGACTTAGTTTATTCCCCTTCTTTCTTCTTCTTTAATTTGCCTCCTTTTTTGGGGGGGGGGGGTGATTTATGTAGCATGAACTAGACCTGAAGGTATCAGAGCACTTTACATGAGCACCAGTTGGTTAAAGATGGACACATTCCTTTTTTCGGCATGGGGAGTTTAAGTGATCTGCCCAGAATCACAGGATGTTGAGCGTCCCTGCTGAGACTCGAGCCTGGTTCCCCAGCTTCAAGGTCGACCGCCCTAGCCGTTAGGCCACATGCTCTCCCAATTTCTTCTTCTTAGTTCTTATTTCCCCACCCAACACCATGGTAGAGGGGCGACTTCTGTGCAAGTGGCGCCACCGCCCAGGTGTGCAGCTCCAGCCCATCTTTGGAGAGGAGGAGGTGGCAGCACTGGTTAATGCAGCATTTATAACGATTTCAATGCATTGCAAACCGAACACACAAGCTGTAATGTTCCTTCATCCACTCAGTCCCCTCTTAGTACTTCACTTTTTCCTAAGTTCTTTAGTCTCAGACTACCAAATTGGAAAATCCATGCTTGGCATGTGCCACATTTAATCATGCAATACTCAGGTAATGTGATTTCAGAACATATATCAGATTAAATTTACAGTACCAAAAGCAAGGCAGTGAGGACAAAAAAAGTGTGCACTATAGTAACTGTTCATTACTTTTCTTCAAAGTTTCCAAAGAAAACACTCAACTCTCCATAGCCCACCGCTCCTGGCCACAATCCTCAAAATGAAATCACAAAAATGGAAAGGATCGTCTTATAGTAATGTCCATATCAACAATTTATTATTTATTTCTTCAGCAAACAGTCAGCAGGCCAAGTTCCAATAAAATATTCCAATTTTTATTCCAAAATTGTTGCCATATCAACAATTTATTATTTATTTCTTCAGCAAACAGTCAGCAGGCCAAGTTCCAATAAAATATTCCAATTTTTATTCCAAAATTGTTGCAGATGAATCAATATGTCACATATCCATGAAGTCTTTTCAGCCTACGCGTTTTGTCCTATACTGGACGTCATCAGGGCTGAAATAAAATATATATACACCAATCAATAAATTGAAAACAAATTTAACAAAACCATTCACAATGTCACCTGTACATGACAATTCAAGGTATCTTCTGAACCTGCACTCACTCTCACCTTATAAAGCCTGCCTGTCTCCATTTTAATATTGACCACAACCCAGGATGAACAGCAAGATTTTATATTCTATACAATAATTGCTAATTATCTCAAAAGACATAGTTCTTTATATCACTCTTAAACCCCACGAGACCCATTGCAACAACTAAATTCGTTTGTTGACCCTGTATTGCCCATCCTACAAACCATTTCACCCCTTGGTGACCAGTAATTTATAACATGACTTAATATCCAATTGAATAATCTGACACATACCTCTTTATTCAAATATTACAACCAGTATTGATAGATTTCAGTCTTAATAATTATTCACTTGGTTTCTTCTTGGACTCCATTCAATTAAGTCTAAATGATGAACAATTCTAAAAGAATATATTATACAAAAAAGCTTCACATTAATAACTCTACTTCCCATGTGTTACCCAATACCTCTAAGTTCAAAAACGGGGGAAACAAAGAACATACCTAATTATATATATTAATCTTTAATTATTCTGTCAACCTCTTATGGCTCTCCAGATAATTCGAGCCAGAATAATATTCAATTCAGAAAAAATATGAAAAGGTCACATTAATGACTGAAAAGTCCTAATCGTTTTTACCTATGCATGAATTTGAAGGGAGAGGAGGGAAATGCCTCTTAAAATGCGATGATTAAATTGTAGTTCATTTATATCCCACTTACATCATTAGTGGTGAACCCTATGATCTAAACAGACAGATTCAATTATTTTATTATTGCAAAGTCTAATACTGGCAATAGCATTGCTTCACATCTTATTAAGTCCTATTTATAACATGTAAAATACTAAGGGTGAATGTACCTTATGAATTGCTGTATTAGCTTATACTCTATTCCAGCTACATTGGTATTCAAGTCCAAAGACCCTGTACAAATTCCAAAACCTATAATTATTGCTCTTAATTTCTTGAAACTATTGATATTAGCACATCAATTCAATAGTGAGTCAAACATACCTTAATATATACACATAAATATTCAGTCTTCGTAAGTAGTTTCCCACAGAATCAACTGATCCATTGAAAACCTGTACAAAGTTGTGTGTCAGGTAGCGCATATATTAAAAGCGCTCCAGGGAAAATAGCTATCCTCCAGAGATAAATAACCAGTTTATCATCATGTTTTACAGTCTGCAACTATTTAGACGATAATGTGATTTCATTAAGAATATTAAAGAGTGAGATTAGTTATGTTTATTCTAGATACTCAGTCATGCCTGTTTCTCATTGTTCTTATAACTATTGTATTCGATGAGATATTTACTATAGTGTTATATGTTACGTCTTGTCTCTTAGATATACACTCAATCATCATTCCTCTAACAAATGCAGAACAGCTTTCAGGTGAATACCCCTTGTTATAGATGGTGGTGGGGTAGTTCAGAGGTGGATAAAGGAACAGTTAGTCACACTTTGGTTTTCTCTTATAGGTTTCCTTCCCCCCTGTTCCGTCCCCAACACCCTTTCCCCCACCTGGCCAATCCAATAGTTCACGCCACAACGGTATTCAGACTTGGTGGTGCCTGGAGGAGGACCTTCTAGGATTGAGCAAGCCTTGATGACCTGCACAACCTGACAGAATAGCAAGCCCACAATTTATATTCCTCCTGACTTCCTCAACTGTAGAATGGCTACATTAGATGATATCCTAAACGTATTAGGTCAGGTGCAGCAGGATTTATCAGATTCTAAGGCCCATAAAGTGGCCTTAGCTGATAAGGTTTCCCTACTTCAATAGAAAATGGTTGCACGGGAAAAGTCTGATAGACACCCCTTTGACATCCCTTTAGTGAAATATCCAAGAATGGTACATACGACTAGTCAGGCGGGAACTACAGGAGGAGGAACAACACCTATCACCATAGCAGTTATCGTCCCACCTCATAGTCCCTTGGCAGCCCCAGAATGATTCTCAGGATATCCAAAGAAAGTGCAGATCTTTCTCACCCAATTTGAACTTCACTTTACATGTAGGCCTACATCCTTCCCAGAAGCTTAATCATGGGTAGCCTTTTTAATCTCTTATTTAGTGGGAGATGCAGGTGATGGGCAGTTCCCTTGGTTCATGGAGACAACCATATTTTGTATCATTGGAAAGCCTTTGCCAAGGAATTTGAGAAAGTCTTTGACAGATGGGCAGCTACTCTGTCAGCGGACAGAGAGTTACTCGAATTAAGACAAGGCAATCAAAACCTGGTGATGTATTCAACTCAATGTACTTGTTTGGTTGCCAAAACAGTTTCACCGGAGGAAAAATGATCAGCAGTGTATTATCAGGGTTTAAGAGAAGAGCTGAAAGACATTATAGCACAACTAGACCCACAAACAGAAGATTGTGCAGAAGTCATCAAACTAACTTTGAGGCTAGACCATTGTTTAGCCGAAAGGAAGGGGGACCATTTTTGTAGTATTTGGACTGGGTAACATTTTGAAATACCTAAACCATTATCCAATGCTTAGTCTCAGGAAAACGCTGGTGAACCTATGGAGAAAGGGTTGGTTTGCCCAGCCCTCACTAAAGAGAAAAAAAATCTCTGAAGAAGAAACAGATAATGTTTATATTGTAGAAAAAAGGGCCATTTTGTTGAAGAGTATCCAGCTAAACCAAAAGGAAAAGTCTCAGTACTACCTGTGAAAACTGTCAATGCTACTGACACCCTGGCAGAAAACTAAAATGCTCAAAAGATAAGAAGGGGGATCTTTTGAGTGCATGGCAAATCCCCTTGTTAAGTTCTAAGTTCGTAAACATGATGCTCACCACACCTTGCACATGGAATTGATAATACCACCAAATACAAGACAATACATTGATGTGCTCATTGATTTAGGAGCCATGGGCACAAACCTTAGCTCTGCCTTGTATATAAAAAAAGAGAACTGAAATTGTACAGACAGTGGATGTTCAGGTTTTGACCTCTGGGCCAATTACCAAACACACAGTTGCCATATTGTTAGAACTAAAGTTGCTGACATTAAACATGCTGAGTTTAACTCTTTTAATTTCGTGAGTGCACTTCAGTATAGCTTTATCTTGGGCATGCCTTGGTTGCAATTCCAAAACCCACAAATAGACTGGGTCAAGAGAGAGAGCGCAGACTTATCTCCATTCTGTAAACAGTACTGCATTTTAGCCAATCATGAAGAACATAAACATGTGGTAGCCACAGCTGAAGAATAAGAAACTATCTTACCCACGCAATATGCATAATTTCTGAATGTGTTTAATGAGCAACTGGCAGAAAAGTTACCAGCGCATCGTCCATAAGATTGTAAAATTGATTTGGTACCAGGTGCTGTAGCTCATAACTTTTGTATTTGTGCTTTGTCTAAAAAGGAAAATGAACACCGAAGAGAGTACTTGGACAAGTATCTTGCCCATGGCTTTATTAAGCCCTCAAAGTCTCCAGCAGCTTCCCCTTTATTCTTTGTACCAAAAGAAAATGGTGGGCTTTGTGCATGCATAAACTTTAGAGCATTAAATAAGATCATTATAAAAAGTACCCACTTCCACTCATCTCCGTACTGTTAGACCAAGTAATATTGGCAGTGAAATACAACAAATTAGACCTTAAGGAAACTTACCACTTAGTACGGAAGCGAGATGGTGATGAGTAGAAGACCACTTTTAAAACCCGATATGGTCTTTTTGAATACACAGTGGTCTTTGCCATGCCCACGCAACATTTACATTTTCCTTGAATTACATCCTTCAGGAATTCCTGGACAAATTTGTCATTGTCTATATAGTCAACATTTTAATTTATTTGGAGTCCCAGACACTTCATGTTCAACATGTCACTCTGATTCTGAAGACCTTACAAACACACGGTCTTTATTGCAAGATAAGCAATTGTGATTTCCATGTAACACAAGTGGAATTCCTTAGAGTAATCTTGTCTCCTGGAGGGCTCCAAAGGGCTGAAAGAAAAATACAATAAGTCCACAATTGGCCTACCCCAAAAAACTGTTCAGGACGTACACTGTTTTCTGGAGTTTGCCAATTTCTAGTGACACTTAATCGACCACTTCTTTTGAATGGGGACCTGAGGCTCAAAAGGCCTCTGAACATTTGAAGCTAGCATTCACATCTGCTCCCATTCTTGTTCATCTGAATCCTGAACAGTCATACATTATGGAAGCTGATGCTTCAGAAATTGCGGTGGGAGCTATTTATTGCACAGACAACCAACTACAAGACAAATGTATCCCATAGCCTTCATGTCCAAATGACTTACCCCAGCAGAAAGAAACTATACCATTGCCAAAAAGGAGTTTCTGGTGATTCGAGATGCATTCAAGGAGTCAAGGCATCATCTACCCGGAGACAAACACAGATAAACCGTATTTACTGACCATCGCGAAATGCAATTCATGAAAACTGCAAGACTGTAACCACCAGGCCAGTCACAATAGATGTTATTTTTTTCCGAATTACATTTTATAGTCACATTCTGTCCAGGTGCAGATAATGAAAAGGCTGATGCTTTAACAAGACAGGATTCTACTTGACTAAGGTCATAAGCGTTGCAACTACAGAAGATTTTCTTAATACAGCATGGGGGAATTTTCCGATACAAAACTGGAAAACTTGGATTAGTCAAACTCCGAATAGGCAAATAATACAGGATATACTCTTTAATGAATCTGCACTATTCTTGCCCACAAAACACTTACGTAAGGTAGTATTCAAGTGGCATCATAACCATCAATGCACCGGACATCCAGGTAGACATAGGGCAATGCTGGAAATACAACATTACTTCTGGTGGCCCTCTCTGAGCCACGACATAAGAAAGTGGGTTACTGAATGCAAAACCTGTGCCTTAAATGAAAGGGACCATGGAAAACATAAAGGTCTGTTGCTACCATTACCAACTCCACAGAGACCATGGGAACATTGCTCAATAGATTTTATGACAGACTCGCCAAGGTTATACTTGCATTTTAATGGTGGTGGATAGTTTTCCCAAATTAGGTCATTTTGTAACATGTAAGAAACCCCCAGCATCTGGAGAATTGACCTCTCTACTCCTAGTAAGCATCGTGCACCTACATGGAATCCCCAAAGAGATTATCTTTAATCGTGGTACCCAGTTCACAGCCAAGGTTTGGTCTCAGTGGTGTAATGCCTTAAAGATTGCCCCAGCACTTTCACCAGTCATCAACCACATTCGGATGGCCAAACAGAGAGACTTAATCGGACACTGAAGCAATATTTGTTGCTATGCCAATTCTGCAAAAGATTCTTGGGTGAAGCTACTTTGGTTAGCAGAGATAGCCTAAAGTTCTGCCCATCATTCTTTAATGCAAACCTTACCATTTTGCTGTACATATGGTTTTCTCCCAAATTACTTGCCAATCCATATTCCTACTGACGAAGACACTCTGTCAACAGTAACAGCAGGAATCAAATGCATTTTGAAAACACACTTCCAAATAGTTCAACATCTCAATAAGGCAAAAGAAAGTTACATAGCAGCAGCTGGTAAACATCGAAGATTCGGACTAAAGTATAGGTGACAAGGAGTGCCTATCCACTAAGAACACCACTTTCCGTGATAAAAATCCTTTCCATACAAAATACATAGGACCTTATACAGTGCTTTCACAAATTAATCCAGTGACCTAGAAGTTGCGTCTTCCCTCAAAACTAAAAATCTATCTAGTCTTCCATACATCATTATTGAAACCAGTGGAAAAACTGTGTTCCTCACGACCAGGTCTGCTCTCAAATTATGGACATAAGGAATTTGAAGTGCGTCACATTCTGGATTCTCATTGATGTGGCACTAATTAATGGTAGCTGGTCTCTTGGAAAGGTTATGGACCCGAGAACGACTCCTGGGAACCTGCAGCAAGCATTCATGCATCTCAGTTAGTGTGACACTTCCATGACTCTTACCCTCAGCAGCCAGTTCCTAGAGTCCACTTGGGAGAGGGGAGTACTGTCATGGCTATGGGCTGTGGCTCTAGGGGCACTACCGCCAATCTGCCGCAGTCTGGTAGTAGTTATCTGCAGCGCTGTGTTAAAAGAGTATGGTGAAACACTGTGTGTTGTAAAATATACAGACCTTATACCACAGCACAGAATTGGTGGTGCTGCTGCTGTCACTGACTCTGTCACAGGAGTAAATATGTGCTGCTTCCTACTTGGTGTCCCTTTTAGTTTATAGTTTTTTTCCTTTTTGTCATTGCTTTCCTTTCCATTGAGAGCTTTGTCACTAGCTCCATCTCTGTTGCACATCGCTTGACTACATTTCCCGAAAGTACCAGCGTGACTTAAATTAAGTTTAACTGAGACAAAATCCTAACTTTACGACTTTTGGTATTCACAAAGGGCATTTAGGAGTAGTAAAGTTAGGAATCCTAACGTTACTACTCCTAAATGCCCTTTGTGAATGTGAATACAGAAAGTCATAAAGTTAGGATTTTGTCTCAGATTACTTTTGTTAATTGGGCCCAGTGTTTTTTGCAGCAGCTCTCCGACTGCCAGGAATTTAACACATACATTCTGACATTTTGGAAGGAGTGGCAGAGCTGAAAGTCAGCGGAGACTTCCAATGGGAGGAGGGCCATGAATAGGCAACCAACAGCTGTGTTTAAAGAAAGATGGATCAGTGGGGAATCAAGGAAGTGAAAGCCAAGATGGTGGCCCCATCGAGGTGAGGGCAGAGCAGGAGCTAGCTCTAAAATGAACCGCCTTTGTGCGGAGCCCTGAGATGAACTCAGTAGTCCAGTCCCTTTCACCTCAGAAGGGGACTGGAAAATTGACAGCTGAGATGTGTGTCCAAGCCTTGGCCTGCCGGGTGGAGTCCAACCCCTGCAGAGAGAATACACGTGCTGTGGATTTGCAGGCTAATGCTTGACTGAGCAGAGCTTTTACTTGCAGAAACACACACCACGGAGAGAGCATAATTGGAGTAACAACTCTGCCTACTGCTGGAGGATGTGACATGGAGATTGATCTGTGCCCCCAGTTTTGGGATCATCATGGCACCGTGCCATTATGGAGAACTTTTGGTGATAATATCTGCAGAGACTGATGGATTAAGAAGCTGGCCCATTCCTGAGTGGGCCAGTGCAGAACCAAAAAGGCTTCTGTAGCCTACTACATAAAAACTGGTGAACTGTATGAGGAAAAACTTAGCGGTACAGTGCATATCTGTAAATTGTCTGCATGTCTGGGATACTTGAAATTATAATAATGGGCAGGAACCAGAGACAGAAAGAAGAGACACAAGGTAATAGAGTGACAGGATCAAGTATGACCCCTAGTAAAGATTCATCATCTCTTATGACTACAACCACTGGACCAGACAATCTGGTTGCAGTATTGGAGGCAATTGGCTCCTCTGCAGATCTGTTGGAAATAAAATAGATACGCTGGCTGTTGGGATTGGGATACTTAGGGATGAACAGAGTAAAATGAGAGATCAAGTACAAAAAGTAGAAACAACAGTGTTAGAACTAGCACCCACCACAGAGAATCTCAAGGCGCAACAGACTTAAACTCAGAACCAATTGTGGGGTTTCGGAGCGAGAGTCAAGGATCAAGAAATATGTGCCCATCAAAATAAGATATGACTGGTGGGCCTTGTCGAAAGGGTGGAGGGTGCTACAATGATAGCCTACTTAGCGGATTGGCTACATGAGGTAGTGGCATCAGAGGGGCTTTTAAAATTCTGTGCACTTGAGAGGGCTCACGAAGTGTCCTCATGCCCTTCAAGGCCCCGGGCACCGCCACAACTGGTGGTGGCTAGACTGTTTTACTGCAGAAACCAGGACTTCATATTGTGCCAGGCACACAGGACACACCACTACACCTCTAAAATCTCAAAGGTCTCAATATTACCACACTTCACTGTGGCTGCCCAGAAACAATTAGCATTCTACTTTGCTGTGAAGAAAAAATGACAGAGATTTGCCTCCAATACACACTACTAAATCCAGTCAACTTTCGGTATTCATAAAATGCATTTAGGAGTAGTAAAGTTAGGATTCCTAACTTTACCACTCCTAAACTCCCTTTGTGAATACCAAAAGTCGCAAAGTTAGGATTTTGTCTCAGTTTCGGAGTAGTAAACTTTACTACTCCTAAACGCCCTTTGTGACTACTGAAAGTCATAAAGTTAGGATTTTGTCTCAGTTTCGGAGTAGTAAAGTTAGGAATCCTAACTATACTACTCCTAAATGCCTTTTTTGTGAATACCAAAAGTCGTAAAGTTAGGATTTTGTCTCAATTTACTTTTGTGAATCGGAACCAAAGTCACTGGATTGAAGGTAGCCCGGCGGAGGAGGGGTGTTACCCTGAAGGCGGTCCCAGGATGCTTGTTTCTGGTCCAGGGAAGACCTGCCTTGGCAGTTCGGGCTGGACTGTTCCCATGAGGAGCAGGGTCAAGACTGATTTACATATCGCGGGTCTGAACTGTTGTGGCAAAATGAGCTAAAGAACAATTCATGGATTCAACCCAGATCTGTGACTGGGGGTGAGTGTCTGGAAAGTGCCAGCACTCCGTCCATTATCTCCTTGTGTTTGCAGAAATATTAAAGCCAGAAATATTGTGAAGGTAAGGAAAGCAAAGTGTTACCATACTTCATATATGTAACTTGATGATATATCTTCAATGTACATAGATGTGGAGTTAAGAATAGTACATCTATATTGATGCAGTGTAATTATATGAAATGACGGCAAAATACACAAGATTAGGCAGAATTTTGCAAGGATCATAGCCCAGTATTTAATGTGATTTTCATCACGCAAAATGCACCTTAACATGCAAATTGGATCTGAGGATAAGCAAAATGCAACAGAACACGAACAGCAGCAGCCAGAATCCGCAACTAAATTTGTTATCCTGTGATCCTGCAGCAGGTTGTTTATGCTAAGTTACTCATAATTATGCAAACTGGCCTAATTGCCCTATTGTTGGTTGCTTTGCATCAAAATAGTAACACAAAATAACCAAAATAACTCTGATTACTCCGACATAATAACATTTTTATCTAGGGCTAATTTAAAACATTATCAGGATTGAGGGTCAACTGGACTAAATCTAGTGGTTACCTTATCAGGGAAACTACTAACAGACAGCACAGTAACTTGGAGACAAGGTGCAATGGTAAACCACTGCCATCAAATACTTATTATCCAAATATTTTAACATGAAGAACAGCTGCTGGACAGCATTATTAGGGCAGCGATCAACTGCTTTACTCAACCCATATTATTCTGGCTAACATTGACTGTTTCAGTGATGGGAAGGATCTTGTTGGCCAGACTTTTATATTGCTTAACCTCCCTACCCATACGTATGCCAAAAGGGATCCTTCAAAAAATAAATTTGCGTCTTATGAATCTGTTCTGGGGATAGAGAGGTAGAATATCCCTGACTAATCTCATTCTCCCTATTGCTGAATTGAGGATTGCTGCCCAAAACTTGGTTTGCTTCCTCCTGGCTGCATCACTTTATTGGGTGGCCAGATGGAGAGTGTCTTACTACAACCACCCCAGGGATGGGTGCCTAGGTCCACCTTCAAAGGTAACGTTCATGCGCCTACTACTTAATCGCACTCCGAGTTCTGCACCACACAATAAGTTATATTCCTAAGAACACTCCGATATGTTTGAAAGAGGACACTGCTTAGAACTCATTCCTGAGTCCCTCACATATGTAAGCTTCCTCTGGTTTCACTGTGGGCACTTCCACACCAGAAAGCTGGCAGGCCTTGAGACTGTTTTGGGAGATATGTAAACAGGAGACAACATAATTGGCTTTACCAACCTATGTAGGGATTATGAGATACCAGTGAGGTATTTCCTGATAAACGGGCCGTTGGTTAAGAGAATGAGTAATTGGTTGGACATTAGGATAGCACACAATAAGCACAACACTATTCACAATTCATTGTAGACAAAAACCCATGACCGTACTCTATAAAACATTGGCCTAATAATCTAGAGAGGGACTGAACACAGTGTATATTAAATGGTCAAAATGCATAGGAACTCCCCTGAGCCATAGTGACTGGGACAATATGTTAGATAATATGCCCAAAGCCACCCTCAATGCTAGGTTCACATGAAATCAGTGCTGCTATATACATAAGGTGTACATTATACCTGAAAGAATAAATTCTATGTTCCCTGAGATGAATGTTAGGTGCCTCAGGGGTGGAAACGTAAGGGCTAACTTTTTCCATGTTGAACTGTTTCATGTTAAAACCATATTAGAGTATCATCCTGAAGGTTGTTTTCTGGGTCTTTTCCTCAGGACCAAGTCCAACAGAGTGACAAGAAGGTTCATAGATCTAGCATTGATATTGCTTAGACCAGTGTTTCGAAACTGTGGGTTGCGACTCATTGGTGGGTGCCCAGTCGATACTAAGTGGGTTGCGATAGTCCAAGCAACAAATAAAAAGGCCTCTATATTCTATATTTATCTTGTCACAGAGAACAAAGGCCTAATTTAAGCTATGTCTTCTGACAAATTGCTGCTTATATTTTTAACATGGGAATAGGTGTTTACAAACGCCTCTCACTTTTCAGTCAGAGAACAAAAACGAAAGTGAATTATGTGACAGTCCTGCTGGGCGACAGGGAGAGTGGTAGAAAAGGCTGTAGAATACCAATTTTCTATAACACACAACAAAATGAAAAATACATGTGAATGAACTGTATACATTCAGCAGTTAGGAAAGCAAAAATGAAACACTTTTGTGTAATTCTGAACCTTGATGAAAACAAAGATTTAAGAAAATCAAAACAAACTAAGACACTCAACTTTGAGATGCACAAATAAAAAATATTCACAGAAACCCGATTTCCAGACATTATCATTTGTGTGCAACCTAGTTGTAATCAGTGAATCTGAATGACTGTGCACATATAGGGGGCATTTCAATTGAACATATGTTGTATGTAAATGACAGTGTTCTACCACACAATGATTTAGTTACATTCAAAAATTGCCGCTTCATGTCCAATGAAGCTAGATGGGTTATAAAAGTTTGGCTTTCTAAAAATTGAGTTGTCCGTCTAAAATGTTTGAGAAGAACTGGACTAGACATCAGGGGCCATATTATCATACTGTTGTGTTGCCTTGACGTCACGCAAGGTAACAAAAGGGCAACGCAATACTAACGTTAGATTTACGAAGCAACACAAGGCCATTTTACATAACCATGTGGTGCTTGGTAAATCTGGAGTAGTGCAAGGTGGGGTAAGTCACTGCATTGTGTTACTCTGCATCAGGAAGGCATTCCATGGGTGGAGCTTGGATCTTCCCATACATTCAACCATGGATATCAGTGCATTCTCAGATTTACCATGAGTGGGAGACCTTGGATTGCATTAAAATTCTATTCCATCTCAGGGAAGGTATTACGAGGAGAAATATATTTATTTTGCCATTGGAAAGGGGATTATTGGTATGGGTAAGTATGCACCTTCACCTAGTAATAAGGCCACCCACTCAGTAAGGGGTCCTGTAAAGGTGTCAGTAAATTAGCCACTTGCTCAACCTTTGGTAGCTGACATTGAGCAGTGGCCTAACTTAGGAGCCAGCAGTGTAAAGCATTTTAAAATTCCACATCAAATAGGGAAGACACAACATACAATGAAAATCCCACACTAATTCATCAAAATAGGAAAATATTAGTATCTTTAAAATGACACCAAAACAACAAAAAATCCAATGTAGGGAACCAGAGATATCTATTTATAAAGATTAACCACTTTCCAATGCTTAAAGACTTTTACCACCTCTCTGGGACATCTGGTTGTACTTGACTGGGACAAAGTCGATTTTGCGGCCAACCACAATGGAGCCCTGGTCAGATACACTAAGTGGAGCCCCCTGTCAAAAGTTTACTTTTACAATTAGAAACTTTTCTGGCTCTTCTGACATTGACTAAGCCTCCACAGCAGGCTGAATTCGGTGAGAGTTCATTTGCTTGACTTTCTGCGAGGCCCTGGTCATATACTGGAAGTCTGGAGCCCTGGAACTTTCTGCAGGATGAATCAGAAATTCTGGCCAGGACGCCGTTGAAGGTAGTCATCTTGACTCTCAACATCAGGTCGGTCATCTCAGGAGCCTCTTAAATAAAAGTTCTCTAAAGTTCTCTAAACTTCAGGAAGTGCTTCCTGAAGGTATCCTTATAGGTTTCAAGTGTCCAAAACACCAGTTCAAAGGTCTGAAATCTCCTATACGGTCTCTGAGATTTCTGGACTACAATTCCCACAATGCACCTGGCCAAATCCTTAAATGTCCACTGGACACACCCCGGGATGGGGACTTTTGCTTGCTTGCAGGGAGTCTACTCCTTAATTCTTCTTGAAGAAAGGTACAGTCTCCAGGACTGTAGTATCAGTTTGTGCAGCAGGCACAGTTAATCAGAGTTCAGGCCTTTGGGTGAAAATTAAGATTCCAACTGGCCAGTCTTTCTTTTCCTTGCAGTTTCAGGCAGTAGATCTGAGAGATGATGCAGCTCTCACATATTTATTCAGTGTTCTTGGCAAAAAGCAGGGGGGTACTTGTGCCCAATGATATGCTGGGTACCACCCAAAAGAATGACAACTTCCTCCACAGTTTGGCATCTTCTTGTTACACAAGAAATATCACTTCCAAAATACAACATGGATGATTACTCTCCAGAGGAGTAAGAGCTGGCTAAACTAATCCACAGTGTGGTTCATTTCCATTAGATCTCCTCCCCCAGACCTCTGCAAATTCTTGTCCCAAGGCTGCCGTCTGGCTGGGGCACAGGATGTGGGGGTAGGTATGCCTGGCATTTCTTACTGATCTGCTCTCTCTATGAGCTCAGTTTGATTTATCTAGCCCTCTCTTTATGACCTATCCTCCACAGCTTCAGTAATCTCTCCATAAGATAACTTCTGCTCCGGCTCGGCCACTCATCACATAATCAAAGCAACATGTCTAAGTCTGTTAAGACCAATCAGCAGAGACCACTAGAATGCTGGATTTTGGCTTAAAGAAAAGAACGTTCTATAACTTCTCTTCTGTACTAGTTATATTAAATTCAAGAGTGGTGAGTTGTTGGATTTATCAACACCAATCTTTTAAGTCTTTGGATGACATTTACTCTTTTCCTAGCAACAGTTATACTGAAATAAAATATTGCAATGTTAGCCTATAGAGCTAAGTATCTACAATGGGGAAAAATACCCTACCAGGGCATATAAATCATCTTTTATAAGGTCCCTCCTCATAGTTACATGCTCCCCAACCCAGGGACACATAGGGAGACCTTGGGGGTACCTAATATGTAACAATAAGGTACATTATCACTTTTATAGTGATCATAACACCAAAGTCGAGTTTGCATACCTTGTACTTTTAAAAACAGTCTGCAAAGCCAGGCTGCCTTTAAAATGACAGCAGGCACTCAGCAGTACACATATGACAGTGCAGAAAATATGCTGGGCCTCTAAATGTCCATGTGCTATTATATACTAGGGCCTTAGAGGTAGTTTGAACCCCCTAACCTTATTATATACTAAGTATTTATAGGGTTTGTCAATGTTTAAATCTGTTTTTATTGTTGCACGGTTAAATCAAAACAGAGTGTACATTTCGAGAGGACATCTTTCCAGATTGCGTTATGAGAATCCAACTTTTAAAGACTGAGAGAATCAGAAAGAAATCTTAAACAAACACCCTCCCAGCCCGCCCTCCCTAAAGCTTCACCCCACCCAAACACAGCACCGTCAGCTAAGTGAACTGTGATGTTAAGGAAGTAGTATGAGTCACTTGAGTGTGTTGCAATTTAAGTTGTGTCAGGTTCAGCTAAGCGAAGTAGCTGCAGGTATTGGGGACAGCTCAATTCTCTAAATTCCTTGGTCAACAAGGTTATGAGGGGCTGCCAGATTGCCAGAATGTGTCATCTCATGATGTGAATGATAGAGTGAGCTTTTCCATCCCACTATGTCCCATAAGCGTCTCAGCCATGCCAGGTGAGTTGGGGCAGTGGGAGACCCCCAGAGTGCCAAAATGGTCTGTTGGGCAGCCCCCAGGGCTATGCTAATATGAAGTCCTCTATGCGAAGTGAGTTGAAAAGTGATTGGATTAGCCAACCTCAGTAGTGGGTACGATGGGAATCCAGGGAGTTGAGTAGAGAAGTGGGTGTCAATATCATCCAAGACTGTAGTCTAAAATGTTGCTAGTTCCGGGCAGTCCTAGAGAAGGTGTGTTAGCATTCCTTTATCCCCACACTGTCGCCAGAATGCATCTCTGCGGGCCGGTTCCCTGTATGTAATTGCACTGTGGTTAAGTACCAATAGGTGACAATTTTTACCACTGTTTCGGTGCTAACTATGTTGTACGTGGTGTGTCACGCACAGTTGTAGATGTCATGCCACTCCTTTGGGGACAGAAAGAGGTCGAGCTCAGACACGCAGCGCTTTTGCAAGGGGGGGTTTATCGCTGGTCTGAGGAGGCTGAAGGAGGACGTTTAACTCAGAAATTAGACGCTTATCTGTGTTTTTACCCAGAAACCACCTCTTGTATGGTGTCAGCGGCCTCTCTGCCCCCAGGTGAACAGACTGATGTCCCACCCAATGACTGATCTGGACATATTGGAACAATTCTGCTTCGAGGATGGAATAGTCCGCTCTCAGGGAGGCAATGGGTACCGGTCCCTCCAGGTCAAAGAAGTGACCTATCGCAATGCAGGGTGACTCCCGCCCGACCCAAAAGGCCCAGATTATAATCTGGATTATCAGCAATTGGAGTCAAGGGGGAGGGTAAAGAGGTCAGTTTCCCCTAGCGAATACACCTATCCCACAGTTGCATCAAGAAGCCTGCTATGGGAGAGATATATAAAGTTGGGGCTCCATGTATTTGGGGCAAAAACTGTACTTTTGCTAGTGACATGCTGGCCAAAGCCTGGCCCTTGAACATCCACCTCTTTTCCAATTCGGGTCTAGACCATTCCACCAGGTAACGAAGCTGGGCAGCCTGGTAGTATGTGGTGAAACAGGGAACCCCCAGACCTCCTTCTGCCGGGGTAGCCAACTCCGTCCCTTACTTAATCTTGGCCATTTACCAGCCCAAACAAAGTAGCTCAGTGCCGCCTGGAGGGCCCTGTCTGTGCCGGCCAGAGGTGACAGCGGAAGTGCCTGAAATAAGAAGAGGACCTTGGTCAAAATGGTCATCTTCGTAGCTGCGACGCGGCCCAAAGGAGAGAGAGGGTAGTGCCGCCACCTATCTAGCTCAGCACGGACACGGGTCAATAATGCCTCATAGTTTAGGATGTTCACCTTTTCGATTGTCCTACAAAGCTGAACTCCTAGATAAGCGATAGAGTCTGTAACCCAACAGATTAGATGTGTTTGTCCTAGCTCCAGAGGAGTAACTGTGAGATTGAGAACCTACGATTGTGGAGATTCATGCGGAATCCAGACACCGCCCGAACCCCTCCAGCTCAGCCAGAAAGGGAGGCAGGCTCCTGACCGGGTCGTCCAGCATCACCATGACGGCATCTGCGTACAGACTGATGCGGTGTTCTTCCCCCCCAGATGGAACCCCCCCAATGAGCCTATGGTCGTGGACCCGCTGTGCAAAGGGCTCAATGTACAGGGCAAATAGTAGGGGGGAGGACACGCAGCCCTGTCTTGTGCCTCTGCAAATCTGGAAGTTCTTTGAGTCAACCCATTGACCCTCATGGATGCCTGTGGGGCCCGGTAACCGCTAAAGGCCCAGGATCGGAATTGCTCCCTAAACTCGAAGTGCTCCATGGTCGTACTGAGAAAGGGCCATTGGACCCGATTGACAGCCTTTTCGGAATAACATGCTGAAACCTTGCCGTCTGTGTGCCTTATCTATAACGTGTAATAGTCTCTTAGAGTTGTCTGCACAGAGCCGCTGTGGGTAGAATCCCGCTTAGTCGGGATGGATAAGTCCCTGCATCAAGGGATTTAGGCGCGCCGCCAGAATGTCTGTAAAATGTTTTGAGTCAGTGTTAAGGAGTGGTATAGGGTGGATATTGGCACAGGATTTTAGATCTTTCCCGGTTTTAGGGATAACTGTGATGGTTGCTTCTAGCATGGATGTCGGGAGTGTGCCCGAATCCGCTATCGAGTTGAAGAGTTGGTGAGGATTGGGGCTAGTTCCTGACAGAATGCCCCATAGAATCTGGCAGAGAAGCCACCGGGCCTGGAGACTTCAGTGGTTTCTGCCTCGAAATGGCCGAGATAACCTTTTCCAGCCGGATGGGTTCATCTAGGGAAGCCTCCTTGGAGTGGTTCAGTTTGGACACGGGGGAGTTACGGAGGTAATCTACTATGTCCTCAGGGGAGGTGGGTTGCCTTGAGTAGAGTGTTGCATAAAAGTCCCTAAACTGGTCTGCTATAGAGGTGTTGCTCGTCATTTCTATTCCATTCTCCTTCTGAAGAGAGCAGGCTGTATTAGCTTGACGTTGGGCTCTTAGCTTTGCGGCCAAGAGTCTACCACTCTTATTGCTATTAAGATAATACAAGTGCTTAAGACGTAGCAGTGCAAATTCCACCCTGTCTAAGTCCAGTCCAGCTAGTTGTTTTCGGGCAGCCTCTAACTGGCACCACTCCCTGGGGCTCCGGTAGGATGGTGAATTCCCTCTAGCTCGCTGACCCTCTCCTGAAGTTCAGCTCTCTTGAGTTTCCTCTGCCTGTTTTCAGAAGCCGAGAGGGATATAAGCTCACCCCTGACTACTGCCTTCAGCGCATCCCAGACTGTCGGGAGAGATACCTCCTTGTTGTCGTTAGCTTCCAGGTAATCTGTGATGACTTTCTTAATCTTTTCCTGTGTTTCGGGTTTCCGCAATAAGGTCTTCCTTAGGCACCATTTCCACTGTGCCTGTTGTTGTAGGGGAAAATGTATCTCTAAAACTTGGACTGAATGGTCCAAGAGGGTTCTTGGCTCTATCTTGACCGAGCAGAGGAGCTGGTGTAAGTCCTGGGAGCCCAGAAGGTAATCTATTATTGCGTAATAAGACTTATGGGCGTAAGAATAAAATGTGAAGTCCCTGGTGCTTGAGTGTTTGGCCCTCCACAAGTCCACCAGTCCGGCCTCCTTCAGCCATGCAATGGCCTCTCCGGATAGGGACCCGACCCTCCCTCCCTGTGGACAGAGCGATCCAAGTTTTTATTTTTGGCTATGTTAAAATCTCCCCCTATCAGAACCAGGCGGTCCTGCAATGTGAGTGTCTCATCTAGTGCCTCTTGAATGAAGCGCTCCTTCCCCTCATTTGGCACGTACAGGGTGCCCTGCGTTATAGTTTGCGTTCCCAGCTGTATTTGGTGAACAAGGAGACAACCTTTCAGTTCAGCTAGTTTAGGGCCGATAGTGCCTCTGAATGCATGGGAAAATAAGATAGCCAGACCTCTCGCCTTGCACCCCATTGAGGAGAATAGCTGTTGTGGGAAGGATCTGGGTTTGAGTCGCTGGGAGTCTCCGAACAAGTGATGGGTCTCCTAGAGGAGGCAAATATCTGCTTCGGTGTGTTCAAGGTAGGAGAGGATTGCCTTACGCTTGACAGGGTTGTTCAACCCTTTAACGTTCAGCAAGATAATCTTTAGGGTCTCGTCCTTAGTCATAGCGGATGTGTAGGGGCTTGCTATGTTAGAGTGGCTAGTCCCGTCGTCCCCTGTTTCAAGGTGGCCCGCAAGCTAGAGACCTGAAGCATTGCTGGTGATATCTTAACTACCCCTGTATGCATTGCACATTGGTACTTAATAAACAAACATTCAAAAAGAAAACACCCAATAATAGAACTTATTGCAGTCATGAACAATGTCTCTAGGGGGGCCGGGGCCACAAAAAGGGTCCCTGCTCTCCGACGAGAAAATTTCCTAATGGGGTTCATCCTGGTCTGAGAACATCATAAAGATCACTCCTCTCTTGAACCCGAATAGCGTCTGTTATGTGTCCCCATGGCGATCAGGCAAACTGTGTAGATTTAGCCTGCCCCCCAATGCTGTGCCCCCGGTGAGGCTCTTGATCACTGCCTTTATTTCTTGTGCCATGGCCTCGGGACCTGGTTTCAGGGCCTTCTTGCCTCTTTGCCTCCGTCGCTCCCACCGGCCCACCCCTGCCCCTGCCTCTTCCGTGCTCCCTAACTGGGCCTCTGGTTGCTCGAACTGAAGCATTTCACATGCTGCACTGCGGAAGCTTATCTGGTGGGGAAAGAGGTCACTTGAAAAAACTCTCGCCTCTTCTGGAGTGTTATTGCAGACAATTCTTGGAACAGTTGCAATGAATGTCCCCTGAAGAGTGTCGCGTCGGATCGTCATACGGTTCATACAATATGCTCTTTCAAGGGGAAGCTTTGGACACAGGCAAGTATGTCCACGGGTGGCATGTTTGGGGCTGTTGGGGGCCCCACACAATGAACTTGATCTAGATGGATATCTGATTTGGGCATGTTGATCCAGCGGCATACCAACAACAGATACTCCAATACCATATACTCACCTGGGCCCATAAACACACACTTACAATTGAGTAAACCGCTGGAGTCAAAGTTTATGATTTTCAGAATTCAAGATTAGTTTACCTCTTATTCCTAACTAACCTTTCACTGATCAAAAAGTTATTTCCTCTGGTCGAGGGACCATTAGTTGAACTAGTTGATGGTGAATAGACATAAGCTAACCTTTTCTTTATTGTAATGAAATAACCACAGACTCGGGAAAGGTTTAAATCTTTATCGAAATTAAATTCATGTGAACCATCTCAAATACACAGTGCAGTCACCATCAATCTAGGAGAGAAAATTCAATTAGACACATACTTTGGATTCACGCAATAATCAATGCTCAGAAAGGAGAGGACAGAGAGAAAAGAACATCTGCAAATGCACAAAGTTATATTTACCAAGAATGGTGTGAAGACCAACCCCCTGGCCAAAGGGCTGGTAAGGGTCCCCCGGGATAGATCAGGTGACAAATGCTTCAACACAGGAATCAGGACAGGATAGATGACCTCTCTCATATCGACGCTGGCGTCGCACCCCTCTCTGACACTCTCTTCCTCCTCGAGATTCTTTCACAATCTTCTTTCTAATTCAATTAAGTTCAGATAGTAGGTCTGCATTCGGTTCTTCTTCAGCATCTCACAGCTAGGCCTGGGCTAAATTTCCGTTCCGCTCACGGAAATTGCAATAATTTGCAATTTTGCGTTCCGCGGAGAGCGCGAAAATGTCAAAATTGCCGCATTCCGCAGCTTAGCGATAATTTGTTTCTTGCTCGCGCTGTAAAATATTAAATTCTCGCGCGCGCGATCGCCTTACCTGAATCCCCGCGTTCGCCGACAAGTTTTCCCGATCCGGTCGCGTTCTCCACGAGATGTTGGATTGTTGGTAGCCATTTGCGCTGTCTCGCGACAGTTCGCGCCCGCAGTAATGTCATTGGTCGCGCGATCACGTCTTTCTTCTCGCGATCATGCACCGCAAGAAGAGTGAAAACAAGATGCCGCGCCCGCGAGCAACCGCATGGGTAAGTTGGCGAGCCGCGACCACGCAGAAAATACCGCGAACGGGCGGGAAAAAAACTTTTGCATCTTCGCGATATTTCCGCGTGTTTGCGGAGATTTTTAACATTTTCGCGATAATTAGCAAAAGTCACTTTCGCAAATGCCGCCCAACCCTACTCACAGCATCTCTCCCGCATCAGCATCACCCGCTACCCCGACAGCATCCCGAGCTCTGCAGCATTCAGCAAATCTCCATCTCTAACTAACTAAAAACTACCTCAATTATACCTTTTCGTTCTTCATGTACCACCCACTAAAGTTTCAATATCGTAAAAATACTAAATCCGATTGGTCAGGCAAGGGGGAAAGATCATCACACCATGCTTACATATCACTTTTTCCGTTAGCCCATTGTTTTACAGAACCATCCCCTTAATTTTTTTATTCATGCTTTATTTTTCCACCCGCATTCACATTTCATCTGCAACAATTGTTAAAAACCTAACATGTAGACTCATTCATTTAAGCTTTTCACTGCCGGTTCTCAGGCTCGGGCACTCTGCGACCTTGTCCTCTTCCCGACCCCCATGTTATTCTTCCAGATTGACTTTCAGTTGTCACGCGCCATTATCATGTGACTCAGCTCACGTCAGCCATACATGAGAGGCCCAAATGTGCACTAGCGATAAAGTAAAAAAGACAGATGTTACTTTAAAAAATAAATGGTTTCACTGTATACCACCCATCTCTACTCTAATCCCCTTTACTTATTAGTACTTTCCCCGCATTAGCATTAGTTAAATAGCTCGGTTTCGCTTCAGCTAAGCAGGTGCCATGCACGCGAGTCTTCAAGACTCCATTTTGGTGCCATTTGCTCATGTGCAAGAATTTCCCTTCAAGCCTTAGTACGTCATATTGCGCAGATGCAGTTGACGCATGTGCAGTAAAGATTTCCCTGTTAAAGCGGTTTAGTAATTCGCTTGAGTTATTAACGCTAGTAGACACATATGCAAGCTTCACTAGCACGTATGTTTATGTGGTGCGCTATAGTTTTACACAATACGTAATTTAATAACATGTCAGTGAGTTAAACAAGTGGATTGCTTACAAGCAAATCTCTTTTCTACGAGTCCTTGCTCCATCAATGTCACCTAGGATCTGCCCGAATAAGGCCTGGATGAATTCCTCCACATTTCCTGCTTTTGACGTAGTTGCTCTTGCTCCTCTTCCCTAGTCATTTCATTTGTTTTTAACGTGTCAACTCTGTCAGCGCTGTCCGAGATTACACACCTGAATCCTTGCAAGTCCCGGGCTAAGTCCCCTTTAATCTGGTGCAGGTTCTCTTTGAGCGATGAAAATAAGGACTCCAGGTAGGAGCGAGTGATGGGGGCCTTCCAGTCATTTCCACCTTCGGAGGGTGCAGAGCTTGCTGGGGGGTCCGAGTGGTCGTGGGGTGGGAGCTTAAACCAACATGTCTTTCAGCGTGCGGTCTTTTTCAACCCGGGCTTCCGCCATCCTCTTTTTGCCTGGTGTAGGTGCTGGGCTAGTGCTAGGAATGGGGGAAATGTTCAAGTTTCTTCGCTGCGCCTGGCGATCCTGCACAGGACTGTGTCCCCAGAGCCCGAGAGTCAGGAGGATATGCCTCTCTTTAGGTGGAGTCCCAGATAAGACTCCTAATGCTGTAGCCATGACAGGGGGCCTAAGCCACGTGTATCAGCAGGTATCCCAGCCTACCAGGTCTTGCCACTGCTCCAGTTGTTCCTTAGGGAAGATCCTCTGGGCCCAGCCACATCCCCTCGTCGGGCCCCTTTGTGTTTCCCTTCCACGGGGCAATGCCGCTTCTCTTCTGCTCCGTCAAGCAGCCCAGGCTCCAGTGCCCCATCTAAACGGTGTCCTTTGTGAGGGTGCTCCTGACCCCAAGGCTGACTCCGCTATGAAGCCTTGTATATCATGGGGGGAGTCCCAGTTCTCTAGGCTCTGTTGTTCCTCCCGCCCCTAGGGTTCAGTTTGTCCCTCTTTCCCCCACTCTCAAGAAGGCTGACCGGAGGGCCTCTCACCTCTTCTTCTCAGGACCAGAGTGGTCGTGTTCTACCACTTGACGACTGTCCTCCGCTCTAGGGGGGGAGCATTCAAGTTTAATGGGGCCGTCGAGAGGGCTGTGAGGGCGGTTAGTATCGTCACCTCCTGCTGCCCCCGACCCTGCCGGGACCACTCGGCCTGCCTCCTGTAGAGATCAGGGTGGTGATGGGCCTGTGTCTTCGGTGAGAGGGCCAAAGCTACTTCACAATCCATGGGGGGGAACCGATAGTATGCCTTAGGCTTTTCCTGCCACGTTGCTGTATCTCTCCTCCTGGCCCGTTCTGATGGGCCGCCCACGCCTGCCGCGCTTCTTGAATGGCTGCCTAGGGCAGAGCGGCCTCGCAGGAACCAAGGCTATCCCTCCACCCTCTTTGTCTCTGCTCTGCTGCCCCAAGCTGTGCGCAGCCCGACAGAGGAGAGCTGCCGGCCGAAGCCTTCCTCTGCATCAGCGTGGGCCCCAACATCTTTGCAGGGCTTGGGCAGCCTCCTTCTCCACGCCTGTCGGAGCCTCAGAGACCGCACCTACACCCACCGCGGCTCTCAGACTCCTGGGCCGGGATCCGCCCACAGCGCTGCGCCGCAGCAGCAGTATCAGCCCTCTCGTACGGTTCTCGGGCTGCCAGAGGTCTCGTCTGTAGGGCGGCCGCTTCTTTGTACTCCGGGTTCTGTGTAGGCCCACTGCAAGGCATCGGGGCACCGCTGTAGTAAGCTTATGATCGGGCCCTGAGCGGAGCACTTGGAGAGCAAGTCTGCTCACTCCGCCATCTTGGCCTCCCCCTTCAAGAATTCACTATTAAAGGCAGAATGCAAGGCAGGAATGCATTCAAATGGACAGCAAGCACACAGCAGTTCACACATGCAAGTGAAGAATATCTGTTGGGCCTCTAAACCTCCATGACGTATTATAGAATAGGGACTTATGGGTAGATTGCACCCGCTGACCTTATCATCTACTAGGCACTTATAGGGTCTGTTATTTACAATTGTAAGTGTTCCCTACTACATGCACCTTTTTAAACATAGCACTAACCCTGGGCCTGGTTAGCAGAGCCCTAGGTACAGTCAGAGTGGGTTACCACAAGTATCATTCAGCATAAATGGGGGTGAACAGGGCAAAAAAGTTACTTTCTAACATTTTCCTAGCTGTCCCTAAAGAGAAAAAAGCCTCAGAGGATTGTTTTTATGCAGGAGGGTGTCCCTTCCTGCATAAAAACAATCCTGTTTACTACGCAAGCACCCTTGCACCACGGCTCAATGGTGTCTGCGTTGAAGCAATGCAGAACATTTTTTGCACCACCACATGGAGAGGGCAGGAATGCACCATGTAATGTTAAATATGGTGCATTCCTTCCCTCTCCCTTTAACGCAGTACAGAACAGTAAGGTGTCTTTTCATGAAAGTTTGATAAATCTGGGCTCAGAACTTTATGAGTTAGAAATATGAATGGCTCGAATATATGAAAAATGGTGGGACTAACTTGCTGAATGCAGACAGGTGGCATAGAAAAGAGAGGCCAGGAGAGGTGTTTGACAGTATGAGCTTGCCCCAGCTTGAAGTTCGCTAGCAAAAGCCATGCCATAAAATCGTCAAAAATTGTTTCCTACCGGTGAACATATGGTAATGTAATAACCAAAAACAATGCGTATAACCAATTCATTAAATGTAATGGTGTCACCGTCCCTCTCCCAATAGAATTTCACCACAGTTACCGAAGTATTTTTATTGAAATTGTGAGGACCCTTTGCTGTACATTGTTGAAAAGATGTTTCAATTAAAATCTCAGTATCTCTTAACACCAGCCGAACTGTTTTCATAGTTGTAGGAGTGATTGATAATATGTCTATCTTTGCTGCTTTTTCAAAAGCTCTATGTTAAATTCCGACTTAATTAAACCTCCGCTGTGAATGGATGTTATCAAGACTTAATATTAGCTGACACAGAAATTGATTAAGCAATTTGCAATTTTAATAACAAAGTCCGCTACTGCAAATATTATTTTGTCAAAAGGTTATTCTGCCATACACTACTGCATTCAGGGTTGTTTAATAAAAACAGTTAAAAAAACTATGTTGGTGGATCATTTGACAAATGCATTCACTGCAAGGATCTGTGTTTGGCCACATGGTCACAGGTCTGAATTTTAGCTCTCATTCAGCCTTTTCTCCTTCTGACGCAGGCAGAATGAATGTCATGGATGAACATTAGGCCTGGGCTAAAATTCCGTTCCACTCGCGGAAATTGCGATAATTTGACATTTTTGCGTTCCGCAGAGGGTGCGAAAATGTCGAAATTTCCGCAATCCGCATCTTACCGGAAATTTTTCTCTTGCTCGCGCTGTAAAAAAATACATTCTCGCGTGCGCGCGATTGCCTTACCGGAATCCCCGCGTTTGCCGACAAGATTTCCCGATCTGGTCGCATTCTCCACGAGATGTTGGATTGTTGGTAGCCATTTGTGCTGTCTCGCGACAGTTCGTGCCTGCGTTAACGTCGTTTGTCACGCGATCACGTCATTCGTCGCGCGATCACATCTTTCTTCTCGCGATCATGCACCGCGAGAGTATGAGATGATTGAGATCTTGCGCCCGTGAGCAACCGCATGGGTAAGTTGGCGAGCCGCAATCACGCAGAAAATACCGCAAACGGGCGGGAAAAAAACTTCTGCGTCTTCGTGTTTTTTCGCATGTTTGCGGAGATTTTTAACATTTTCGCGATAGTTTGCGAAAGTGAATTTCGCAAATTCCGCTCACCACTAATGAACATGTGCTTTAAAAATGTAAATCTCATATTCCAGGACAGCAAAGCATCTCTGCTGAAATGAGTTTGTAGTATGAATTCCACTATTGTCTGAAAAATGACATTATAGGCAGGAGAGCACTGTTGACATGAAATAGTTGTTTCAGAGCATTTTAGAGTGCAATTGAATATGACCACTTTAGTGATGTTTTGATGGTACATGGGTGGGTGAAGTCTACGAACCTGGTATATCGGCATCGTACTACATAACATTTGGGTTCTAACTAAACAGGTATTTAGCAGTTAATGTAACCTATGTATCTTTGTATCTTTTTATCACATACTGCATGGTTCTTAACTTGAGTGATGCCATGTTCTGTGATGTCATCAGAGTAAACGTTCAGGTGACGTCACGTCCTAGGGTGCAAGTGGATCAAAGGTCTTATGTTGTCACTTCTCCTGGTGTGTTGGTGAATCTGTTTTCTGTGTGCTCTTATTTGCATTGGTCCATTGATAAGGTGTTGCTCGTAAGGCCTTGCTTGGGGCTAGAGGTGCATAGGCAGTCAGGATAATTTACTTATGTAGTCAACATCACGTCATTAACTGAATCATATTATCAGAGAAAACCCCAAGGGATTCCAGGAACAGAACATTATCTGTCTCGTAGAGACATTAGATTCCTTCCCAGAAAAAAATATGAACACAACACAAATACAATTAGATATTGATTGAGACTGGGTGGCTGGGGCGCCTGGTGTTAAAGGGCAAACTAGGCAGTGCTGTACCATCATGGGTGGTAAAAAAAAAAGTCTATGAGCAGCTCTACTCAAAAAACAAATGGTTGCTCTTTTACGAAGGTTTCAGATTTTGGTTTTGGGCTAGTTAGAGTGGGTGAGTACAAGGCTGCCAATGTGCCAAGCAAGCGTCATTCTTGCCCCAAAGGCACACACTAGGGCAGTGTCGTTACTGTGGAAGGTGCGACCAGTTTTATCAGCAATGCACAGGGTTGCTTTTGGTGCATACTGCTCTGTTCCAGGGTGGGATCAGAGGAGTCCATTCATTTAATGGAAAAGGTTGGGGCAGTCCCAGGGGGACGATGTGGGAGTGAGTGTCTATCATGGAAAGCAGGCTTCACCTCCTCCAATGCTTGTGTGGGGATGTATGATGTTACAACGCATGCTTTTACAACGCATGCTGTTACAACGAAATTTTTACAACGCAAATGCAGTGACAACGCAAGTCTTTACAACGCAAGTCTTTACATCGACTTGCACTAGATGGCGTGCTAACATTAAAAAAGTGTAATTTACTATTCTAACTCCAGTCCACGTAACAGTAGGGAAGGTGTTTGGATAGTAAACTACACTATTTTTAATGTTAGCACGCCATCTAGTGCAAGTCGATGTAAAGACTTGCGTTGTAATGGCATGCGTTGTCAATGCATTTGCGTTGTAACAGTTCCGTTGTAATGGCAGTGCGTTGTAAAAGTTGCGTTGTAAAGGTTGTTCCCCCTTGTGTGGCTTTTATTGTCTGATGAGTCCTGAGGGTGGAGTCAGCAACTGTCGATCCCAAAGAGAAGAAGTGCTGCAGTGCATGTGCTCTGTTGCTGTGGCAGAGCTTCTCCTCGTCGACCCTTTGACTGGGCTAACCCCCCACTAAGTGCTTTTGTAACAACACTTACCTTATTAAATACATGTAACTCTGTATTGGCTAACTGCAGACATGCCTTCAGTGTGCTCGGTTCTTTAAAGAATATAAACCATCTGTGATTGCAGCAGCAATCCCAGCGATAAACTCACGGGGCACCCTTTTACCACTGAGGTGCGCCATGCCAAAAGACATGGTTTAGTGGGTACCCTTCCACTGTCCACACGGCCAGTTTCTGCCCTGTAAATAATGCGAGTCAGCATGCGTGAAGCCTGTTGGCCCAGTCCTTCACAATAGAATTTGAGCAAACTGTGTTGTGCTCCTTGAAAAGGTAAGAATTCTGCCATAAACCTTTATAGCTTTCGAAGAAGTACAGATACACAGGGAAAGTGTATTAACACAACCCCACAGATTTCTGAACAGAAACCTACACATGATAGACACAAACTCATTCCGCTCAACACACACGCACACAAAGTCATGTGGCAATGTCATCCTAAGTAGGGGTGGGCGGAATTTGCGAAATCCACTTTCGCAAATTATCGCGAAAATGTTAAAAATTATCGCAAACACGCGGAAATATCGCGAAGATGCAGAAGTTTTTTTCCCGCATGTTCGCGAGATTTTCTGCATGGTTGCGGCTCGCCAACTTACCCATGTGGTTGCTCGCGGGCGCGGCCATCTTGTTTTCAGTTGTCTCGCGGTGCATGATCGCGAGAAGAAAGACGTGATCGCGCGACGCATGACGTCACTGCGGGCACGAACTGTCGCGAGACAGCGCAAATGGCTAAAAACAATACAACATCTCATGGAGAACGTGACCGGATCAAGAAAACTTGTCGGCGAACGCAGGGATTCAGGTAAGGCGATCGCGCGCGCGCGAGAATGTATTATTTTACAGCGCGAGCAAGAAACAAATTATCGCCAAGCTGCGGAATGCGGAAATTTTGACATTTTCGGGCTTTCCGCGGAACGCGAAAATGTCAAATTATCGCAATTTCCGCGAACGGAACGAAATTTTAGCCCAGGCCTAATCCTAAGCCTACATTTTCCTTAATACATCCATACATCACTTTGTGCTTTAGGTCCATCGAATGTCGCTGAACTTGTTCCAAACAGCAGTGGAGAGTCTAAAAAAATTATTTTCATTATAGCAGGTGCTTCACAAACACGAAAGCCTTTCTTTACTGTCGTTCGTCCCTCTCAGTCTGGGAGGGTATCTGGGTATCCTACATTCCTCTGAAGAGACATCAAAGCCTGACTTCACTCGCTCCCATACCATGAACCGGACCCGGTTTCCATACAGATTTATAGGAACTAAAAAAGGATCCAAACCAGCGTCCCCCATCTCATGGACAAAGGCTGCAGGGGCTGCGTCAGCGAGGACATTCCTGGGGTTGTGTTTTTTACTGAGATCTGCTGCGATGAACATGCACTTAACCAGGAGCATATGATGCAGGCAGCCAGGGCTTCACAAGCTGCACCAACGAGCGCCTGCTCACCTCCTAACCGTGAGATGGTTCGGGCCAGTGCGGGCGATAGGTTTTCATGTCAGATTGTGTTACCGGTGAAGAGGTTTGCAGGGATGTGGATTTTGGCAAAAAGTGGGAACTAAAGAAGCTCTCGGCCACTGTGCAGGGCTGATTTGGGGACGGGGTGAGGCCAGCATGCTAATTATTGCTTAAATGTTTTTGCAATCATGGGCAGCAAGTGTAGAACAAGAGTGAGTCTCATATTTTTCTTTTTATTAGATGACGGTGTGCAGCGGGTGAAGTGTGTTTTTCTCTGTTTACTTTGGCACAGGCGATTACGCCTCACCACTTTTAAATGTCACCAGTCGACACTGGTGGATGGCCAACAAGGATAACATGGTCCTGGTCAAGTCTCTGGTCATTCTTTCGGTACTTCTGAGAGGGGGCAGGATTAGACTTCAGGGAATAGGGATGACCTTAAGACCGGAGTTCGCCATACTTGAACTTTACGTCCTGCAAAAGTCTTGGATGGTTTGCACCATTATTTCTTCATATGGATTTGTTCATCTGTATTAGTGAATTTGCTGCTGCCAGTGAAGCTGCAGACACAAACAGAGAACATTTCAGTTGGTTCAGAGGGCCTCGTTCGGTTTGGCACAATATAAAACGTTTAAGTCTGGGCTTACTTGTGTGCTAACCTAATCATTGAGGAAAGTTAATGTTGTGTCAAAGTCATTGTCAGTACCAGTTTGTTGAAGATTTAAGAAGATTTTTGTGAATTCTTCCCTCACAAGATGAAGTGATAACAACCTTTTCATTGTCGGGTCCATCTCTTTCACTGATTTCAAGTAATTTTGGAAGTGAGCATCCCATGTTTTCCAGCGTGCTGCAACTGAAGAAGGCATGGTCAAAATATCAAAATGCAGGGTTACTGGGCTTGTGTTGATCTTTGTCCACCAATTATAGCCCAGGTGGGAAGGAACAATGCGAACAACTAGATCTTGCGTGTCTGTTGTTTGCATCAATTGTGTTTTACATGCTATTTTTTTTAGCACAACATGCATCTTTAAATCAAAAACTGATCATGCTAAAATAAATTTTTAAATGACTGTTGAACATGTCCCTTTTTGTAGGATCATCCCAGAACTTTTTGCCTTCCTCCTGGTATTTTTTCTGAACTGGTGTTGGTGGTTTTAGGACTCTGGGCACTTTATCACTGCTGTCCAGTGTTAAAGTGCATGTGCTCCCTATGGTAAACGGGGTCAGATTGGTCTAGACCTATTTGGTGTCTTTAATTTAACTATCAGTCCCTTGTAAAGTGGTATCTCACATACCCAGTGTCAGTAAATTAAATGCTACTGGTGTGCTTGCAGAGCCGCCCACCAAAGCAGCCTTTCAAATCTATCTCAGGCCTCTGCCATTGCAGGGCCTGTGCGTGCAGTTTACTGACGCTGTGAAGCGGCACATAAAGTGGGTGCCACATCTGTGACTCCCCTTTTACTACATCTCGGTCACCCCTAAGGTAGGCCCTAGATAGCCCTATAGGCAGGGTGTGCTGTGCGTAAAAGGTAGGACATGTGCCTTAACTATGTGGCAAGTCCTGGCAGTGACAAACAGCCATTTTGGTTTCTCACTACTGTGAGGCTGCCCTCTCATATGAATGCATTGGGGATTCCCTGATATGTGTTTCAGTGGTAATTCCTGATATGAGAGAAGCAGCGTGATCAAGTTTGGTATGTTTGGAAGAGTGGTAATAAATGCTGCATAATGGTGTTTGCAGATTTATTATCACTATTTTAGAAATGCTACTTTTATAAGTGGCCATTTCTGTGTGCTATGTTTCTCTGTGCCTGCATGTTGTGTATTGCATGTTTGGCTCTGGATGACAGGGGCTGAGAAAGTGCAGAGGAGCTGGGTGAGTCAGCCCTAGCCTGAATAGGCCGATCTGCATTTGGAGTAGTGGGAGGAGTAGCACCTGACCCTCAATAGGACTGTGCCTGCCTTCCACAATGCTGGTTCCACCCCCACATGGTATGTCTGGGGCCAGAGCCTACACTGACAAAGGAGGTTGTTGTACACTGTAAATATGTTGTTAAGTGCCCCCAGAACTGGTTTGGACCGGGCACAGAGCCCTGTGCCAGGGGGAGAACAAAAACATTTGCATTATAAATATGAGGGCTGTTACCCCATGTTTGTGTTACCTGCTTGGAGCTATGAAGAAAGGACTGCTGGGTGCCAGGAGGAACCGCCACAAAGGGCTCTCCCTCTGCTGGAGAGCCCCAGTGAGCTGGCCTGCCTAGGCCCAGCCTTTGCCCTGTGTGCTTTGGGGACTTGAGGCGCTGCAGGAGTCCCAGGTGTTAAGCCTCTGGTGTGGGCTCGTGTTGCAGCAGTGCGTGTTGAGTGCTGTGCTGATGCACCACCCTGGAGCGTGAGGAGCACCTTGACCTTACTGTGCCCCTCTGTGCCATGCCCGCACACCAGGAGCACATAGTGGGCACTTTGCAATTATTTTTCTAGAGCCCGAGAAGGGGTCTCCAACTTTGCTCGTAAACGAGCGCTGTGGCCGACACCAGAAGTCAGGCTGCTGCTGCCTGACTGTGGGTGGAGCCAGCAGGAGCAACTGAGCAGATGGGTGAGAAATGCTGCATTTGAGTACGCCTGAGAAGAGGGGGTCCTGCCCACTGGAAGCACGTCGAGAGCACTTCATCTTTGCCCCTTCTGAGCTCGGGGAGGAGGCCCCTGCTTCCCAGCGCATCGTGTGCGCTTCACCAGAACAGGAAGCCAGGCGGCTGTTGCCTGACTGTTAGCAGAGTGTCCCACCCCGGGAGAGGATGGCAGGCAGACAAAGCCTGGTTGAGGGCAGGGCCGAAGAAGGGAAAGGCGAAGTGAGGGTGAGTCTGGGCTTCACAGACAGCTGCCAGTGGGGGAGTTGACTTCGCGGGGGGCCAAGTGAGGTCTTCCTGTCCTAAGCTGCATTGCGCTGCCTCTTGGCAGTGTTGCGGGGACTACCCGACTTCGAGTGCATGAGACCCAGAGAGTTCTACAACGTATTTGGCACCAGCAGCTGCACCTTGGAGAGTTGCGGAAGCTGGCAGTTGGGTCTCCTGTTAGGGACCTCCTATTAGTCCGGTGGGTATAGCGGGGAGAGTCTGAGGCGGGGCCCGCCTCAGTTACCACAGCAGCTGCACCACGAATGGTGGGCAAATTGGGTGCAAAATAGGTTACTAATGTACACTCTGAGGAGTAGTGTTCTACAGTGTACTGCGGATCATGTTCAGGGATTTCCCTAATATGCGCACTCTGCCACTGTCATGTGTAGCAATGATGTTTATGCCTTAGAGAGGCATGATGTGTTATGGAGTGGGTGCATTACTGATTATATATTCTTCCTAATGCTCTGCATATGATAAGTGCTTTATCACCAGTAGTTAATGGTTATTTTCCCTAACTAAGAGTGCTGATGGCTATGGCAGTGGCCTGATTGGCCCTGTAGTGTTTATAATCCCCTGTAAGGTCATATTAAGTGCCTGGCGGCACAGTGTATATATGTGATTACGTTCTAATGTGTTTTATGAGTAATACAAAGCCTATTTTTGGTATAACCTTGAGTGGAGTTTATTTTGTGATGTGCCTAGTATGTCGCTGCTGTTTGTGTGTCTTTTGCGCAAGCACTTTACGCATTGCCTCTGGGATAAGCCTGACTGCTCTGCCAAGCTACCAAGGGGGTAAGCAGGGGTTATCTTTGGTGTGTAACTTCCTTGCCCTGTCTAGAGTGTTGGTTTCTGCCTGGCTTAGGCGCATGCCCTAGCCAACCAGAAATCCCATTTCTAACATTGGTTGTCAGCGGTGAGGATAGGACTTGCGTGTGTGCAGTACCACAGTGACGCATGGTTGCACTACAAACTCTGCATTTAGACAATCACGTGGTTTGGGATTTCTTTTCTCCTGATTTTCTCGCAAAAGTCATTTTATTATTGTGTACTCCTGTTGCATCTCTTACACCTAGTTCTCTTGTGTTGTACTTGTGTCTTAGTACCTTGCCAAAAATGGAATCTGCTTTTATTGTAGGTGATCTGTCCAAATACAGTATGTTGGAGTTGAGGGGGTTCTGTGAGGAGAGATACATAACAGTGGGTGGGTCAGACACCCAGCTAAGCCTTCAGAAAATCCTGCTCCAGTGGCAAGAGGATGAATGAAGACTTGAGTACTTTTAGAGGAAGAGTGCCCTGTCCGCATTCCAAGAGGGTGGTGGTTCTGAGGGTGCCCCTGAAGAGTCTGCACAGGAGGGAGAAAATGTCTGGGCAGGAACGCCAGTAGATAGTGAGGACCCTGTAGAGAGGGAGTCCCTTGCTGGGTCCAGTGCCGGGGGCAGTGCCCCATCCCTTTCCCTGTCCCCAGAGTAGTGGGTGGATAGGAGGGAACAAAGGGAACTCAGTTGGCATTGGAGAGGCTCAGATTGGAGCACGCCAAAGAGATAGCGCAGCTGTGAATGAAGGAGAAAAAGGCTGAGGTTGAGAGAGCCTTAGTTTAGGAGAGGATGACAGAGGCAGAAAGGGCCTTTGCCAGGGAAAGACTAACTCTTGAGGATATGTCCCCTGAGTGTAGTTTTAGTGGTCTGGATTCACCAGTGAGGGCGAGGTCCAGTGGTGGCAGCAAAAGTGAGTCCAGTGTAGGAAGTCCCAATCCCAGATCCCAGAGCATGATACATAGTTTCCAGGAAGAGGGTGTCACACCTGACGGGTATAGGTTGATGTTCAGGAGCAACAGGAAACTGTCTCACCAGCCTTGGGAGGAGTTTGTGGATGAATGTTGTGATGCACTGGAAGGTTGGGTGATGAGTAGCACGGCCACCAATTCTGAAGGGCTATTCAATCTGATTGCCTGAGAGCACATGTTCCTTTGTTGGTTTCCAGGGTTTGGCAAACACCTGTTGGAGTGTGAGTTCTCTGATCCCAGGGAGTTTGTACGGGAGGCAAACCTCTGGGTGAGTGCCAGAGGGTCTGAGGAGGCATTGGGGAGTGACCCTAAGAGGAGTGGCTCAGGTATTTCCCAGCCCAGGTTAGTGGGAAAGGTTCTTAGTAGCCCAGAAAGGTCCTGGTGTAGTGGGAGGGGTGTAGGGACTCATGTCCTGTCTTCGCGGCGAAGGAGTGAGAATGGGATGTGTCCCAAGTTGCCCGAAACCCAGTCTCAGGACCTGGAAGGTTCCTTCGGGGAACATCATGTGGGGAACCTAGGGCGTACTAATAGGCCATCCATTGAGGGGGATCTCCTAGTGTCAGGTGAACCTGGAGGGTCTGTAAGCAGAGCTCCGCTAGTTCTCATGTCTGGTGATGCCGCTCCTGAGTGGAGGGTACAGGAGTGCAGATGGAGGGGTGAGAAGAGGAGACAGTCCCCAGTGGGAGAACCAGTGGGTCAGGGGCTAGCCATAAGGGCTGAGCCTTTTGGGCGTGACCATGGTGACACCACTTCTGTCCTGGGGGTCTTTGCGCACTGTCAGATGGAGGGGGCTGCGTTCTCCCCCAGAAGTCCCGGTGTGCCAGGCAGGTGCTCGGTCGCAGGGTGTAGCCCATGCATTGGGAGGCCGGGTTCATTTTCTACCTGACCTGGAGGGAAGTACATCTGTAACCAGTGTCCCTACCGTTGTGTCTTCTGGGGGTACTACTCCAGGTGGGAGGGTGAAGAACTCTGGAAGGGGGTGCAGTGGGAGGGAGTCTGTCCCCGGTTCAACCTGAGGGTTTAGACCCTAGGTTTGGAGACCAGTTGCAGGGTGAAGGTCCTAAACTGGTGGGAGAGTTGTGTTCTGAGGGTGCCTCTCCTAGGAGGAGAGTGCAGAACCCCAGAAGGAGGGATAGGGGGAGGAGAGTCTCACCCCTGACTCCTGATCACCCTGCGGGTGCTGACCCTGGGTTGAGGGATCAGTGGCTCTATAGGATTGCACTGATGAGAGGTAGAGTGGAGAATGGATGCTATGTACCTGGGGCTACTGCCTCCCACTCTGTGAGATGGCACGGTCCAGAGAAATCTGGATTGCCTATGGCCTGGTCCTGGCTGCAGACAGCTAGGGAGTCCCAGTGGGGTAGCCTAGTTGATCCCGGGAGTTTGGACAAAGGGAACCACATGGGTTCAGAGTGGCGTAGAACGGTAGTGTGCTCCTGCAGTTGCGGGCCACCATCCATGTTCTATCACCACAAGCAGGGAATCCCATCAAGGTATTGATTGGTCTACCCTGGCTTTAGACTGAAAGGGGGTTGTGTTGGACTTGGCCCTTTTTGCAGGGTCATCCCAGAACTTTTTGCCTTCCTCCTGGTATTTTTCTGTCCTGGTATTGGTGCTTTTAGGACTCTGGGCACTTTATCACTGCTGTCCAGTACTAAAGTGCATGTGCTCTCTATGTTAAACATGGTAAGATTGGTCGACACCTGTTTCCCTTGTAAAGTGGTATCTCACATACTAGTTAATTAAATGTTACTGGTGGGCTTGCAGCGCTGATTGCACTACCCACCAAAGTAACCTTTCAATCCTGTCTCAGGCCTCTGCCGTTGCAGGGCCTGCGCGTGCAGTTTACTGCCGGTGTGACATGGCACATAAAGTGGGTGCCACGTCTCTGACTCCCCTTTTACTACATATTGGTCACCCCCTAAGTGAGGCCCTAGCTAGCCATATGGGCAGGGTGTGCTGTAGGTAAAAGGTAGGACATGTGCCTTAAATTTGTGGCATGTCCTGGTAGTGACAAACATCCATTTTGGTTTCTCACTACTGTGAGGCTGCCCTCTCATAGGAATGCATTGGGCATTCCCTGATATGTGGTTCAGTGGTAATTCCTGATACGAGAGGAGTAGCGTGATCAAGTTTGGTATGTTTGGAATAGTGGTAATAAATGCTGCGTAATGGTGTTCGCAGATTTATTATCACTATATTAGAAATGCCACTTTTAGAAGTGGACATTTCTTTGTTCCTGCCTGTTGTGTATTGAATGTCTGGATCTGGATGACAGGAGCTGGGGAAGTGCAGTGGCTTCAGAAGGGCTGGGTGAGTCAGTGCTAGACTAAATAGGCCGATCTGCATTTGGAGTAGTGGGAGGAGTAGCACCTGACCCTGAATAGGACTATGCCGCAGCAGCACGTGGTGAGTGTTGTGCTGATGCCCCGCCCTGGAGCGTGAGGAGCACCTTAACCTTACTCTGCACATCAGCGCCGTGCCCGTACACCAGGAGCGCATGGTGGGTATTTTGTAATTATATTTCTAGAGCCCTAGAAGGGGGCTCCAACTTGCCTATAAACGAGCACTGTGGCCAAAACTGGAAGTCAGGCGGCTGCTGCCTGACTGTGAGACCAGTCGGCAGGAGCAACTGAGCAGACGAGTGGGGAACTCTGTATTCTAATGTGCACTCTGAGGAGTAGTGGACTATAATGTACTGTGGATCACGTTCACGGATTTCCCAAATATGCGCACTCTGCCAGAGTTATGTGCAGCAATTATGTTTATGCCTTAGAGGGGCATGATGTGTTATGGAGTGGGTGCATTACTGATGATATTTTCTGCCTAATGTTTTGCATATGCTAAGAGCTGTGTCACCAGTAGTTACTGGTTGTTTTCCCTAATTGAGAGTGATGATGGTTATGACAGTGGCCCGATTGGCCCTGTAGTGTATATAATCCCCTGTAAAGTCATACTAAGTGCCAGGTGGCACAGTGTATATATGTGATTATGTTCTAATGTGTTTTATGAGTAATACAAAGGCTATTTTTGGTATAATCTTGTGTGGAGTTTCATTTGTGGTGTGCCTAGTGTGACACTGCTGTGTGTGTGTATTGCGCAAACGCTTTGCGCATTGCCTTTGGGATAAACCGAACTGCTCTGCCAAGCTACCAAGGGGGTGAGCAGGGATTATCTTTGGTGTGTAACTCCCATGCCCTGACTAGAGTGGTGGTTTCTTCCTGGCTAAGTCGCATACCCAAGCCAAACAGAAATCCCAGTTCTAACAATGACGAATTTACAATTTCCATAATTGCATGTAATTTTGTGCATTTTTCCTGAATGTTTACATAATTATGTAAGAGTAAATTATGTAAATTTTACATACTCCTACTTGTAAGGCCACTGGGCGTGGTTAAAAAATATATAAATAAGGCATACTATATATTGGGAATAGTGTTTCCGCACAGTGAAATAAAAGTCAAAAGGTTTGACATTGTGTAGGACTTGTAGACTTTTCCATAAGGAAACTCAGATTGGATTGAAATCTTAATTCTATATCTCTGTAAACCCTGCAAAAAATGTCAAAGTTAGGAAAGGCTAGTGCATGTTAAATACTGACAATTTCCCAGAAATTAGCTATCTGGGTGTGCAAAAGAACAGGTGGCAGAAGAAAGAGACTCTTTAGTGGACTCTGGTGTAGGAGATACCAAAGAGGGTTTCTGTTACTCCTTCCCACCACTCTGAGACAGCCAGATTCTAGTCACAATAGGAGGGAAAACACATTTTCACATGTCAGGTTGGAGGAGAATTCACCTAACTAGGGGAGCTGTTTAGAAGCTCAAAGCAGACAACAGCTTGGTTTTGCCATCTTGCAAGAAAGACTCTTGAGTAATTTTACAGGAAGAAAAAAGAAAGTGCTGAGATAAGGAGGTAGGGGCTGCAAGAAAATAGTTAGAGTTTGGTGGTACAATTTCTTCAGTAACTTGCTAGCGTACAGTGTAAAACTGGCATCTCCAACACTACCTTCCATGAAAATCCTCAAGCTCAGAAGACTTTCTCTGAAGAAGAATGCCCTGCTGGAAGAAAATTCCTGAATTCCGACTCTTGAGTCCTGCTGGAAGAAGAGTACTCACAGAAGGACTCAAGGACTCCTGAATCCTGCTGCCACCCAGGAGTGGAACTTCTCTTCAAGGATGAAGTGGTTAGCCTTATGTTTACCTGCTTTAGGGACACAAAAATCCGAAGGATGTCTAACTTCAGGTAGGCCCAGATGACTACAAAGGATTAGTCCCTGCAGGATACCGAGCTGGAGAGAAACTTTCCCAGATATAAAAGACAAAATCTGTAGCTAGATCTTTGCCAGAGAAAAAGCATTTAGTATGTTCGACATCTGCTCTATAATGTTCAAGGTTGTAAGACCAGGAAGGTATAAGTAGCGCCCTCACCATGCACTGCTAATTATTCCACATATTGCATCACTCATAACATAAAATGTTCTGTAACATTATTGATAACATCCTGCAAGATTTGAAATTAAATCATTGATTAAAAGACTGTACATGCTGAGGGTTTGAGGTATAGTTACCTTAGGATACAGGTTCTAGTTACTAGAGATAGATAGAACTGGTTTATTGCAAATATTTTTAGTTTAAAACATTACATTGCCAACACTAGGTAGTTGACATTAGCTCTGCTTTTCCTTAGTCATTTCAGATGTCATCAGTGATGTCAGAAATTATGTCATATAACATGTCATGAGTGACATATGTGAGGACATAAGCGTACATGGCAGGGGCGAACGTTATAGTTAGTGTTGCTAACTATAACTGTTGAATTTCTGTGTTCTGTTTTAGTGCAAAGCGTTAATGTTGTCACTGATAAATTCACCTAACTATAAAGTTACTTGAACCTTTGTTTTTTTCAATGAATTTCTAAGGATTTTCTAAATGAAAAAAGATCTTTTTATTACATACATATATGTATATAACTAGTTCTGGCCCAGGCATTGGTGAAAGTATGGGATCCCTAGAGAAGATATTCTATCCAAAGAAAAAAGTGTAAAGACATTAAAAGAAGAAAAAGCACAGGATATGAGGATGATAACCGGATACAATGCCTATCATGCCAGGGTGAGAGACTGCATGAATAGGCACTGGCATCTGGTGAAAGGGAACTCAATATTAAATACTCTGGTCTCCCACAAACCTCTCATTACTTTCAGACAAGCCATGTCTATGAGGCAACAATTGGTGAGAAACAGCCCAGAAATAGTTCAGAAAGAGAGTTGGTTGAAGGCCATGCCAGGTTTTAACAAATGTTTGAGGTGTAAGGCATGCAGACATGGGATTAACATAAAAGAAGTTCAGCTACCATTTTTTAACAAACCTTGGAAAATCCCATGTTTCTTCAACTGTAAAAGCGACCATGCAGTGTGCGTTCTCCAGTGCACCTTCCCAAATGATTACGTGGTGAGCACAATCCACATTGTCCACATGAGGCTCCTACAGCATCTTAGGGCAGTGAAGAATGAAGATAAGTCCTATCCTGTAGCATGCCACATGTAGGACATACATGCAGGAAGGGTAGAAGAATTGAAGTATTTTGTAGTGGATTCTGTCCCCAAAAGTAGACGAGGCCGGAATCGTGAAAAAAGCTTAGGCAGCTAGAGTCTCGATACATACTTATGTTTGATTGTAAGGCACCCAGAGGCCTAAACTCTGATGAAGACATGCATGTCCACCTAGAGTGGGATTAATACAGTAATGACCGATCCAGCAAGAAGAAGAATCAAATTTATGGAATGAAATTTATTTATGAATTATAATATCCATGTTTGTATACTGTTTGAATATTTTATGTGATGTATCACTGAGGTGGAAATCATCTTTTATGTAAGCAACCTAATTTTGGCATGAGGCCCCAATAAAACTCCTCTTTTAATATGGAGAGTATTAGGCACTCAGGCAAATATGGTATTTAAGCAATTAGAATATATATTAAAGGATGCTAATCTTCTGCTAAAATCAGATTATACCATACTGATGGATTGTATTTGAAAGACGCTTCCTGATGCACTTGCACTTTATGCCTAATTCCCAAAATATTTACCAGCTAAGCATTTGCAGTTTAGTACAATGAATTGTACGGAGGCACTTGTATTTTATTGTCTATGAAACCAAGTGACAGTTTATCTTACAATCAGCATTTTACTATTGGACATGGTTTTATGTGTATGTTATTGGTTTTTCTAAAGTAGAAGCAATTGCACTTTACTTTAAGTTGAATTTGCACAGAAGCACTTGCACTTTGATAATCAAAAGACTAGAACTAAAGAAATTCTATTCGGAATAGGCATGGTGATTTTCAATACAGTTTGGAGTAAAAAGATCCAAAGGAAGGCGCATTTGTTTACTTTCACTGTGCTAATTGTGTACCAAGAGGCCAAACTAGTTTAGGGAAGCTAAAAACGATCAGATGATGACCATAAACCTCAAGTCTTCTGTCCAATAGTTAGGGTGTCTGATTCTGACTAACCAATGTAGATGGAAATCAGAGCATTAGTACTTTACATTCAAGACATGATGAAATTGCACTTGCACTTTATGGGAACTACCCAAGGAAGAAACTGATCTAGAGGAACGTGCAATAAGGGCCCTTAAAAAAAATTAAAACAAAAGAAGGCACATAATTGACAAACCTTTACACATGTGACTTTGGGTGAAAGGAAATTTCACTTATGTGCACATAAAGTAGAAACTTTGTTGAAATAGATATAAAAAAATGATAAAACGTAGAAAATAACGAAAAATAACAAAATAGCAATTTAAAAAACATAAAAAATTAAAATTTAAAATTTTAATGATTGTAATAATGAAGTTTATAAAGGAATGATAAAGATCAATGTATGTGTAAAAAAACATAATGAATAAGAGATGGCTAAAAGTTGCAATGTAGTTAACACGACATGAGAACCTAATATGTGTCTTTGAAAGTATGTTGTCTATATCCATGAAACCATGTGACTTTTTTGTTAAACAACATAAAAGCAATTGCAGCAAAATGGCTCGCTGTGAGAACAAGGCAGGGGATCCTGCCGAAACGCGTAACAGCCCTGTAAGAAGTAAATAAACGTATCTGAATCACTGGAACTGCGGTGTTGGTGTCTGGCTCGAGAATTCGTGTGTGGGAGGTGTTTGGAGATATATATATATATAATATATATATATATACATATTACCTATGGCAGTCGCCAGTAGGTAGGTATAGTTAGGACCTAGTTTCCATAGGAAAAGTGTTTATTCTTTTCCCAATAACTTTGGCACCGGTTAATGAATCTTCGAGAAATTGTCGAAGGTAGTGGCCCACTCCGGTCAGCTTCTGTCTTGAAAGTTTCAGGGTGATTCATTAAGCGGGGGCTATGTTAATTTCCATAGGAAACTTTAGACAAAGCTAAAGACCAAACTGCTGAACGGGACTACACCAAATTTGGCAAAAATGTAGGTCTTGGTTCAGAAAGAGCCCTATTTGTTATAAAGGTGTAAATCCATTCCGTAGTTCCTGAGAAATTAGAAAAAGAAAAGGTTCAATATCTGTCCTCCATAGGAAACTTTAGACAAAGCTACAGCCCGAACTGCTGAACGGAATTACACCAAATTTGGCAAAAAGGTAGGTCTTGGTTCAGAAAGAACCCTTATTTTTAAATGGTGTAAATCCATTCAGTAGTTCCTGAGCTTCACTCTGATTTGCTGCCAACACTCCAAACCAGGAAGTGTTGGCAGCCATCTTGTGACTTGTGACTCGGTAAAACTAAGGCTCAAGAAAACAGTAAAACAAATATAAAGAACAAGAAAAGGGAGCAGGGTAGAAACACCTTGACCCCCTAGGCCTGCTCAGGGGGTCCCACAAGGACTCCCAGGGCCCAAAAAAGCTTTTTTTTTATAATTTCAGTCGTATTCGCGTTGGGGTCGCGAATAAAGCCGAAATTATTAAAAACATGAAGCACCAGATCCCTGGGGCATTGTCAATAAATAATAGCGGGGGCCCGTGTGGGCCCCCACAGTCCTGAGGACTGCCACCTCCCCAGGGCTTTTAAAAAAACTCATGCATGGAGGGGTTCCCCCACGCTGTCCCGGGGACCGGCACCTCCCCGGGGCTCCATTAAATAGGGGTGGGGGGCCTCACGGGTCCCCCAGGCCTCGGAGACCACCACCGTGGGTCTTTGCAAACATTGAGAAGGGGGCTACACGCCCCCCCTCCTGGAGACCTTGATGGCCCAGGGGACCGCCACCCCCCATGGCCAGCTCCTGCAATGTCTGGGGTGCCCACCACTGGGACACTGCTGTTTGCTATGGCAGGGTGGGAGCACGGCTCCCGCCCTGCCATTGCAAACCCTTGTTTGCTTCATTGAAGCGAGAGCAGGTTTGCTCTTGCTTCAATGAAGCAAAGCAGGATTGCTTTTCCACAAGCGGAGCTGCATGTCAGCAGCTCTCCTTCTGGAAAAGCAATGCTGGCTCCTGCAGGATTGAGGGGAGCCGGCAGGGAGCGTGGGGGCATTGGGGCTCCCCCCACGGTCCCCAGCGGAAAGGGCAGATGGGGTCCCCAGGGCCAGAAGTGGCCCAGGAGGGGGACCACGCAGCCCCCTCCATAAAATAAAAAAGTAATAAAAAAAAGAGGCACAGCCCCGGGGGATAGTGTCCCCGATGGCTAATAGAGGCCTCAGGAGGGGCCAAGCAGCCCCCTCCTGAAAAAGAATAAGGCAAATGGGGCTTCTGGTGCACTGCTGGTGGGGCAATGAGGTCCTCTTGTGTCCTGAGGACCTCAGGACACAAGTGGACTTCATCCTCCGAGCAGCAGCGTGCCAGAAGCTGTGTTTGCAGCGTAGTGTAAAAAGGGGCATGGCCTCGGAACACCTCTCTGCAACGCAGCTCTGTGGCGCTTACTGGAGGTACCTGGTGGGCTAGTTAGCCACCAGGGACCTTCAGGATTCAAGAAATGTTATGGTTAGAAATTAGCATTTAAAAAACCTTAGAAATTCACCTAAAAAACGTAGGATTGAGGCACATTATAATTAGAAATTGCAGTTTAAAATACCATTGAAATTCACTGAATAAACCATAGGTTTCAGGGACGTTATAGTTAGAAATTAGCATTTAAAAAACCATTGAAATTTACTGAAAAAAACATAGGTGTCAGGCACATTATAGTTGAGAAATTAGCATTTAAAAAACCTTACAAATTCACTGAAAAAAACATAGGTTTCAGGGACATTATAGTTAGTTGGACATTTCACTCATACAAAGCCATAGAAATTCCGCCGTTATACTTAGTTCAGCTAACTATCACTCGCGCCCCATCAATGCACTGCTGATGACGTCATATATTACATCATTCATGACATGGTCAGTGACATCACTGATGACATCACTGATGAAACCTAAAATGACATCACTGATGACATTACTGATGACATCATCCATGTGAAATTCTGATGCACCTCCTCACACTCTAATATAACCTTTGATACACCCACTGTAAAATACAGACTACCATTTTCAAAACCATCGACACACCAATACCAGTTACTACATACGCACTCACTGATTCCTAGGTCTACACACACATCCACTCATTCACCCATACAATCACTCATACAAGCAGTTACTCAACACCACAACACTATCATATGCACTCATACACCAATACACACACTCACACACCACCACTCATCTTGAGTTACTCACACACCTAGTCAGTCATGCAAAGAATCAATCACGCTTCCATTTACTGACCTATACAGTTATGCACACAACACAGCACTTATTCAAACAGAAACAAACACATACTTACTCTCTTATACAAACTCTGATACAAGTAAACACTCATCCATACAGCCACTCTCACAATCACTGACTCTCACGTATAGTCATTTATATACTCCAACTCTCACATACACTGCCTTTTACATATGTAGTTACTTGGACATGCACCACTGAGACATCCATTCACTCACCAACACACCCATACGCACACTCACCCACCCATACAGCTATTTCCACATGCACTCTATAACCCATTCACCCAGTGAATCAATCACTCAAACATCTATGCACAGTCACACACCTCCCACCCACCGACACACACCCACTCAGGCACCCATACAAATACTCAGGCAACCAATCGATAACCCATATAGACACTCATGTAGCTACTGACCAACCCATGCAGCAGCTTATACAACAACAGACAGACTGATACAGACATTCACAAAGTTTAGTCACTAACCCATGCATTCAGTAAGACACATGTAATCACTCACTTAAACAATCAATCACGCACCTACTAAATCCAACATCCAGACACTTATACACCCACTCATTCCTCAATACACCTTGGCCTATATATAATACATATTTAAAATTTAAAGAAACACAGAGTCACTAGATGATGTCATCAGTGATTTCATTTGAGATGTCATCAGTGATGTCATCAGTGATGTGACTGACCATGTAATGAATGATGTAATATGTGACGTCGTCAGCAGTGCATTGCGGGGGCGCGAGTTCTAGTTAGGTGAATTAACTATAACAGCGGACTTTCTATGGTTTTGTTCGAGTGAAATGTCCAACTAACTATAATGTCCCTGAAACCTATGTTTTTTTTCAGTGAATTTGTAAGGTTTTTTAAATGCTAATTTCAAACTATAACATGCCTGAAACCTATGTTTTTTCAGTGAATATATATATATGTTATATTATGTTATGTTATAGGGTATTTCTTAAGCGCACGGCTACTCCACAGAGTGTCCCGGCGCTAGCCTGACCCCAGCACAGAGAACAAACCAAAGTAACTGCCACACTATTTTTGAAAAAGCCAGGTCTTCACGCCTTTTCGAAAGTTGAGAAGGTCGCATTCTTGCCGCAGCATAAGAGGGAGGCTATTCCATAATCTTGCTGCGATCACCTGAAAAGAGCGGCCGCCCTTACGAGAGAGGAGAAATTTGGGCACAATTGTTAGTTGTTGGAAAGATGAGCGCAGTGTTCTTGAGGGTTTATAGAGTTGAATTTTGTTCCTAAGGTATGGGGCTTCGATTTTATTCATAGCCTTAAAAGTTAAGACCAGAGATTTAAAACAGATCCTCTGCCTTACTGGAAGCCAATGCAAGGTGCTCAAATAAGAGGACATATGGTCTCTAGGACCCACTGTCAGGACTGCCCTAGCCGCTGCATTTTGAACCACCTGCAAACGGTTTAATAGATAGTTCGGGAGGCCCAGATACAGCACGTTTACATAGTCTAGTCTGGACATAATCAGAGCCTGGACCACAGTTTTCCTGTGTGCAATTGGGAGGAGGGGGAGAACATTTCTCATTGTTTTTAGCAGTCCAAAACACATGCCTGCCGTGGATTTAACCTGGGTCTTCATGGTCATATCCGAATCAATTTTTATTCCTAAATTTTTCACCGTAAGGGCAGGCTTCTCAGGAGGTGAGCGATTTTTTGGCCACCATTGACGCCATTCATTGTCCGGGGTGTGTCCAAAAAAGATAATTTCTGATCTGTCCGAGTTACAGAGTAACTGGTTTTGGTTAAACCAGTTAAACACCTCGGTCAGACAGATGTTGATTTTATTACCATTTAGCACCTCCTCCTTGCCACATGTGAAGAGCAATTGTGTATCGTCAGAATAGGATATCATTTTTGCCCCATATTTTTCAGCAAGAGAACCTAGAGGGGCCATGTATATATTAAAAAGGGTAGGACTCAGCACTAAACCCTGTGGGACCCCTACGTTTAAAGCTTGAATGGAACTAGAGAAAGGCGGGCCCACACTGTTTGCTGATGATTTTCTAGGAAGGAGGTAAACCATCTAAGAACCGTGCCCCCTATGTTACTCTCCCTCAATCTCAGAAGGAGCCGATCATGGGGCACGGTATCAAAGGCCGCTGATAAATCCAGTAATATCAGTACCGCCTTTCCTCCAGTGTCAAGTGAATTTTTAATAGTTTCTACAATTTCTAGTAGGGCCGTTTCTGTACTAAAATTGGCTCTGAATCCCGATTGACTCGAATGGAGTGTCTGATTTCCTTCAATAAAATCAGTCATGGTTGTATTCACATACTTCTCCACCACCTTTGAAAAAAACGGTAGGAGAGATATGGGCCGATAGTTACTAACTACCAGTGGATCCGCTGATGGCTTTTTTAGAAGAGGGAGAATTTTCCCATGCTTCCACATAGCGGGCAGCCTTCCCTCTGACAGAGAAAGATTGAGTATTCTGTTTACCGCAGGGTTTATTGCTTCAGCAATTGTAGCCAATATTTTTGCCGGAACAGGATCAGATGGTGATCCGGATTTTAAAGCTGTCATGATCTTAAGGGAGATCTCCTCAGGCATAGGTACGAACTCCATTAGAGTGTTCCTGCTGGGAAGATTTATAGGAGAAGGGCTAAGCATGCTTCTAGTCGCATTCTGACCGAGACTCCCAATTGAATTTTTTGAATTTTATTATAAAAATATAGGGCAATTTCATCTGTCCAGGTGGCCATAGGGGAAAAAGGGCTCTTTGAGGCTGGAGGGACAGTAAAGTCTTTGACGATCTTAAACAATTCCTTCGCACAGTTATCTGCTTGTTCGATTTTCCTGGCCAGGAATTGTTTCTTTTCGTCGCAGACCTTTGCATAATGTACCTTCAAAGCTGTTTTATATGTTATTTTTTCAGCCGGGTCAAAGTTCTTTCTCCAACGCCTTTCTAGAATCTTACAGGCACTTTTACTCTTTCTAAGAGACTCATTAAACCATGGTGCCGAATTTCGGCCTTGTTTGGCTACTCGAGTTTTAATAGGGGCTAGCTGCATGCTACACTCATGTAGCCAATTTTCCAAAGCATGCACATCATGCTCCAAATTGTTATTAACAACTAGGGGAAATTGATTGAACATATGTGTAATGGCTTCAGGTGTTACTTGATTAAAAGATCTAAAGGTTTCTGGCCAGGAGTTATGACAGATTACCGGCTTGGTTGGCGTCTTATTTATTATAAAATTAACCAGAAAATGGTCCAACCAAACAATACGCTCGGGGACAGTTACTTCCAGCTCCATTGTAGAGAAGATCTGGTCTAAAATATGTCCTTTTTCATGTGTAGGAAGTGTGACATAGGGAGCCAACTTAAAAATGTTGAATAATTCATAAAGTTTGATTGTGTCTACGTCCATTTCTTGATCAAAATGAATGTTGAAGTCTCCTAATATCAAACATTATATATATATATATATATGTATATATAGTCAGCTCGAAAACTTCACTCCTCTCACGAAATGAAGGGACCGCACTCAATCAAGGTTCTCGGTTATCAATTTATTTACAGAGAGTGTTTGCCAGGACGCGTTTCGGCATTCGCACCTTTATCGACTGTTTATAAAGTGCAGTACATACGGTACTATTATATCCGGTTTACTCCTAGTGTTTCCGGTTCACGTGGAATGGACATGAAAGACAGACTCCAAAGTGTAAAACACGAGTGAAAGCGCCACATAACACGGTAATACAAAAAATATATAAATTATAAATATAGAACAGCAGCTTTATGTAATTCATTAGGAAGACATTTTACTATTGTGGCTGTTCCTAATCTAATCACAATCTTGATTGTAAACCATGGGTTCTCAATACTGAGTTGCACTATTAATATATATATATTCACAGAAAAAAACATAGGTTTCAGGGGTGTTATAGTTAGCTGGCCATTTCACTCATACGAAACCATAGAAATTCCTCCGTTATAGTTAGTTCTGCTAACTATAACTCGCGCGCCTGCAATGCACTGCTGATGATGTCACATATTGCATCATTCATGACATGGTCAGCGACATCACTGATGACATCTCAAATGACATCACTGATGACATCATCCAGTGAATGTGATTTAGTTTGAAATTTAAATATGTATTATATATATACCAATCTGTATTAAAGATTGAGTGGATATATAACTGTCTGGATGGAGGATTTAGTAGCTGTCTGACTGTCTGTTTAAGTGAGTAATTAAAAGCGTCTCACTTAATACATGGATTAGTAACTAAACTATGTGAATGTGTGCAGCACTGTCTCTGTTGTTGTATAACATGCTGCATCAGTTGGTCACTAACTACATGAGTGTGTATATTAGTTATTGATTAGTTGGGTGAGTATTTGTATGGGACACTGAGTTTTGTGTGGTTGGATGGGGTGTGTGTAACTCTATGCATAGATGTGTGACTGGTTGATTGAATAGGTATATAGGTTTTAAGAGTGCATGTGCAAACAGTTGTTTGGGTGACTGAGTGTATTTATTTGTGTGTTGGTGAGCGAATATATGTTTTAGTTGTACATCTTCAACAAAGTAAAAAAACTAAAAGGCATTGTACGTGAGAGTTGGTGTACATAAATAAGTATGTGTAAGAGTCAGTTATTGTGAGAGTAACTATATGAATGAGTGTATAATTATATTGGTGATTTTTTAACATATTAACTATGAGTTACTATGTGTTTGAATAAATGAGGTGTTGTTGGATAATTGTGTAAGTGAGTAAATGTAAGTGTGATTAATTTTTTTCATGAGTGAGTAGGATGACTGCATAACGGACTAAGATGACTGCTGATGTGTCAATGTCTATATATGTGTATAAGTGCATTTGATAGTGTTCTATTAATTAATGACGGTGTGTATAAATGATTCTGTTGTTGAATGGGTAGTTGTGTGTGCAAAATCAGTGAGTGGGTATGTAGTAACTGGTAACTGGTATTGGTGTGTCAATGGTTTCAAATATGGTACTCTGTATTTTACAGTGAGTGATGAAAGGTTATACTAGTGTATGATGAGGTGTATCAGATTATCACGTGGCAGATGTCATCAGTGATGTCATTTGGATGTCATCAGTGATGTCACTGACCATGTCTTGAATGATGCAATATGTGACATCATCAGCAGTGCATTGCGGGCACGCGAGATATAGTTAGCAGAACTAACTATAACGGAGGAATTTCTATGGTTTTGTACGAGTGAAATGGCCAGCTAACTATAACACCCCTGAAACCTATGTTTTTTTCTGTGAATTTCTTAGGTTTTTTAAATACTAATTTCTAACTATAACGTCTCTGAAACCTATGGTTTTTTCAGTGAACTTCAAAGCATTTTTAAATGCTAATTTCTGACTATAACGTCTCTGAAACCTATGTTTATTTCAGTGATTTTCAAAGGTTTTTTTAATGCTAATTTTTCAGTGTGATAGTAGCTATACCTATTTTTTTGTACTGATTCTACAGTTTTTTTAACTGTTTATTTATAAATATTTTATTCAATAAATAACATTATATATTTTTCTGAAAAATGCAAAAAAAATTTAAAAGAATATTAATATAATTTTCTTGTTTTGGTTTTTCATTTTAATATAGTTATATTATTTTCTTTTTTTTTTAAAAATCAATTTTTTTTCGGAGTCGTGCACTCAAAGCGTACACATCACGGTGGGTGCACGCATTCTAGCCGCCATTTTAGAAAAGTCGTGAAGGATCCGCGTACGGTGTACGACAGCTGCATGTTTTTCAGTTACATCATATACATTTAATATTACGTGATGTGCGCGATTGGTATGCGACCAGTCCGCGACTCCTGCTCCCGCGCATTTGCGACACATGCACATTACGATACGAGATGCTTGCGCGGTTGCGTGTCCCGTGTGACATCATATACATGCTTGGGCGCGCTGGGTGCGCAACTCCCGCAAAAAAAATTTATGTTCCAAAATGATATGTATGTGTCTTTCATATACACATTAGGGCAATAGATTATTTATCTAAGATATTCATATAAATAACATACTTGTACTTATAATAAACTTATATTATTTTTAAATATATTTTCATGAAGTCGGGTGCGTGCATCGTGAGTGCAGAGAACCAGTTCAGCAGAGCTGCTGTAGAGCCAGAGAAACCAGGTTAGCAGAGCCGTTGTAGAGCCAGAGAACCAGGTCAGCAGAGCTGCTCTAGAGCCTAAGAAGCAGGTCAGCAGAGCTGCTCTAGAACCAGAGACCCAGGTCAGCAGAGCTGCTCTAGGGGCCGAGAACCAGGTCAGCAGAGCTGCTGTAGAGCCAGAGAAACCAGGTCAGCAGAGCTGCTTTAGAGGGAGAGAACCAGGTCAGCAGAACTGTTTTAGAGCCAGAGAACCAGGTCAGTAGAGCTGCTCTAGAGACAGAGAACCAGGTCAGCAGAGCTGCTGTAGAGCCAGAGAAACCAGGTCAGCAGAACCGTTGTAGAGCCAGAGAACCAGGTCAGCAGAGCTGCTCTAGAGCCTAAGAAGCAGGTCAGCAGAGCTGCTCTAGAACCAGAGACCCAGGTCAGCAGAGCTGCTCTAGAGGCCGAGAACCAGGTCAGCAGAGCTGCTGTAGAGCCAGAGAAACCAGGTAAGCAGAGCTGCTTTAGAGGGAGAGAACCAGGTCAGCAGAACTGTTTTAGAGCCGGAGAACCAGGTCAGTAGAGCTGCTCTAGAGACAGAGAACCAGGTCAGCAGAGCTGCTTTAGAGCCATAGAACAAGGTCAGCAGAGCTGCTCTAGAGGCAGAGAACCAGGTCAGCAGAACTGCTTTAGAGCCAGAGAACCAGGTCAGCAGAGCTCTTTAGAGGGAGAGAACCAGGTCAGCAGAGCTGCTTTAGAGCCAGAGAACCAGGTCAGCAGAGCTGCTCTAGAGCCAGAGAACCAGGTCAGCAGAGCTGCTTTAGAGCCAGAGAACAAGGTCAGCAGAACTGCTCTAGAGGCAGAGAACCAGGTCAGCAGAGCTGCTTTAGAGGGAGAGAACCAGGTCAGCAGAGCTGCTTTAAAGCCAGAGAACCAGGTCAGCAGAGCTGCTCTAGAGCCAGAGAAACCAGGTCAGCAGAGCTGCTTTAGAGGGAGAGAACCAGGTCAGCAGAACTGCTTTAGAGCCAGAGAACCAGGTCCGCAGAGCTGCTCTAGAGCCAGAGAACCACCAGGTCAGCAGAGCTGCTTTAGAGCCATAGAACCAGGTCAGCAGAGCTGCTTTAGAGCCAGAGAACCAGGCCAGCAGAGGTGATCTAGAGTCAGAGAACCAGGTCAGCAGAGGTGCTTTAGACCCATAGAACCAGGTCAGCAGAGCTGCTTTAGAGCCAGAGAACCAGATCAGCAGAGCTGCTCTAGAGCCTAAGAACCGGGTCAGCAGAGCTGCTCTTGAGCCAGAGAACCAGGTCAGCAGAGCTGCTGTAGAACCAGAAAAAACCAGGTCAGCAGAGCTGCTTTAGAGCCAGAGAACCAGGTCAGCAGAGCTGCTCTAGAGCCTAAGAACCGGGTCAGCAGAGCTGCTCTAGAGCCAGAGAACCGGGTCAGCAGAGCTGCTGTAGAACCAGAGAAACCAGGTCAGCAGGACTGCTTTAGAGCCATAGAACCGGGTCAGCAGAGCTGCTTTAGAGCCAGAGAACCAGGTCAGCAGAGCTGTTGTAGAGCCAGAGAACCAGGTCAGCAGAGCTGCTCTAGAGCCAGAGAACCAGGTCAGCAGTTCTGCTTTAGAGGGAGAGAACCAGGTCAGCAGAGCTGCTTTAGAGCCAAGAGACCAGGTCAGCAGAGCTGCTCTAGAGCCAGAGAACCAGGTCAGCAGAACTGCTTTAGAGCCATAGAACCAGGTCAGCAGAGCTGCTTTAGAGCCAGAGAACCAGGTCAGCAGAGCTGTTGTAGAGCCAGAGAACCAGGTCAGCAGAGCTGCTCTAGAGCCTAAGAACTAGGTCAGCAGAGCTGCTCTAGAGCCAGAGAACAAGGTCAGCAGAGCTGCTGTAGAGCCAGAGAAACCAGGTCAGAAGAGCTGCTTTAGAAGGAGAGAACCAGGTCAGCAGAGCTGCTTTAGAGCCAGAGAACCAGGCCAGCAGAGCTGCTTTAGAGCCAGAGAACTAGGTCAGCAGAGCTGCTTTAGAGCCAGAGAACCAGGTCAGCAGAGCTGCTCTAGAGCCATAGAACCAAGTCAGAAGAGCTGCTTAAGAGCCATAGAACCAGGTCATCAGAGCTGCTAGAGAGCCAGGTCAGCAGAGCTGCACTAGAGCCTAAGAACCAGGTCAGCAGAGCTTCTCTAGAGCCAGAAAAACAGGTCAGCAGAGCTGCTGTAGAGCCAGAGAAACCAGGTCAGTAGAGCTGCTTTAGAGGGAGAGAGCCAGCTCAGCAGACCTCCTGTACAGCCAGAGAAACCAGGTCACCAGAGCTGCTTTAGAGGAAGAGAACCAGGTCAGCAGAGATGCTTTAGAGTCAGAGAACCAGGTCAGCAGAGCTGCTCTAGCTGACACTGACTGACTGATACTGACTGACTGACACTGACTGATTGACACTGACTGACACTGATTGACTGACACTGACTGACACTGACTGACACCGACTGACTGACACTGATTGACTGACACTGACTGACTGACACTGACTGACACTGATTGACTGGCACTGACTGACACTGATTGACTGACACTGACTGACTGACACTGACTGACACTGACACTGACTGACTGACTGACACTGAATGACACTGACTGACACTGACTGACTACTCTTTACTACTCTACTACTCACTCTCTACTACTATCTACTACTCTCTCTCTACTACTCACTCTCTACTACTCACTCTCTGCTACTCTCTACTACTCACTCTCTACTACTCTACTACTCTCTACCACTCACTCTCTACTACTCTCTACTACTTACTCTCTAATGCTCACTCTCTACTGCTCTCTACTACTCACTCTCTCATACTCACTCTCTACTACTCACTCTCTACTACTCTTTCTCTACTACTCACTCTCTACTACTCTCTACTACTCACTCCACTACTCTATACTACTCTCTACCACTCACTCTCTACTACTCTACTTCTCACTCTCTACTGCTCTCTCTACTGCTCACTCTCTACTACTCTAATACTCTCTACTACTCACTCTCTACTACTCACTCTACTACTCTCTAATACTCACTCTCTACTACTCTCTCTCTATTACTCACTCTCTACTATTCACTCTCTACTACTCGCTCTCTACTACTCACTCTCTACTATTCACTCTCTACTACTCACTCTCTACTACTCTCTACTACTCACTCTCCACTACTCACTCTCTACTACTCGCTCTCTACTACTCTCTACTACTCACTCTCTACTACTCATTCTCTACTACTCTACTACTCTCTACTACTCTCTCTACTACTGACTCTCTACTACTCATTCTCTACTACTCTACTACTCTCTACTACTCTCTCTACTACTCACTCTCTATTACTTACTCTACTACGCTCTACTACTCACTCTCTACTACTCTCTCTCTGCTACTCACTCTCTACTACTCTCTACTACTCACTCTCTACTACTCACTCTCTACTACTCACTCTCTACTACTCACTCTCTACTGCTCACTCTCCACTACTCACTCTCTACTACTAGCTCTCAGCTACGTTCTACTACTCACTCTACTACTCACTCTCTACCACTCTACTACTCTCTCTTACTCTCTCTACTTCTCACTCTCTACTACACACTCTCTACTACTTGCTCTCTACTACTCGCTCTCTACTACTCTCTAGTACTCACACTACTATTCACTGTCTACTACTCTCTACTACTCACTCTCTACTACTCTATAATACTCTGTCTCTGCTACTCACTCTCTACTACTCACTCTCTACTACTCTCTACTACTCACTCTACTACTCACACTACTACTCTCTACTACTCACTCTCTTCTACTCTCTCTACTTCTCTCCACTACTCACTCTACTACTCACTCTCTAATACTCACTCTCTACTACTCTCTACTACTCACTCTCTACTGCTCACTCTCTATTACTCACTCTACTACTCTCTACAACTCACTCTCTGCTACTCTCTCTACTACTCTCTACTACTCACTCTAACTCTAATACTCACTCTCTTCTCTCTATTACTCACTCTCTACTCTACCTCTCTCTCTACTACTCTCTGCCTCTCTACCTCCCTACCTCTACCTCTCTACCTCTACCTCTCTACCTCTACCCCTACACCTATACCTCTCTACCTCTCTCTACACACACACATATGCACATATATATGCATATGCATTTATATATATGTATGTGTATATATATGTATATATATATATACATACATATATAAACATACATATAATCTGCATATCTATATAAATACAAATATAAATGCATGCACACATATACATATACATATATGCATACATATGCATGTAATGTGCATGAAATTTTGAAAAACACTAATACAAGCAAAGCTAATAAGCCACCTAATTACAAACAGAATTGCTTTAACTTAAACGACAGCGAGGCCTATTGCATTTTCAATGCTTGTTTACTTTGGTTCGATCAAGAAGGCATTCAGATGTGTCACACATTTGCCATAAATTCTGAATGGTAGCGCTCTAGTTGCTCATTAGATCACTGTAGTAAAGCTACTGCTCACCAGGGAAGACTGCTGCTGGTATTGAAAGTGCATGTTTCAGTCTGCATGTCAGAATTTTTTTATGAAATAGAAGAGGATTTGAGAAGTCACTCAAAATGTGCCCTAATTTTTCTTTCCGCAGCATTAATCATACTTTCTATGGCAAAATGATCCCCCTCATTTTGTTCCTTTTTAAATTAAATGTTTTAAGAGTTACCACTTTATTCCAATCAAGATGGCTTCAGGTGTGCCATACGTTTGTCATAAGTAGGACTGTTAGCGCTCTAGTTGTTCTTTGGAACAGTCTTGGAAGCTGCAGTAGAACACAAAGGAATCAATTGACAGTCTCTGCCCTTGTTGGATGTACATGTTTTTCTGAGAATGTCAGACTTCATTCTCACATGACTGAGAAAGATAATGTGAATTTACAGAAAATATGCTCTCAGTTTAGCTTATGGATCACCTTCCAATCCTCTGTGGGAAAAGCATGACAAAATTGTTTTCTCTCAAACATGATTCATGATATCCCGGCAGAAGGCTTTTTCACATGGTAAAATCACCTTAGAACATTCCACAATTCCTAAAATGAATATGGTACCATCAACAAATGATTTATAATGTAGCTAAAGTCTTAAAACCTTCTATTAACTGCAATGCTTTTTAATGAGGTGCTCTCATGTATATTGGTCCCAAGATGGCTGCCAACACTTCTTGGATGAAGTGCTGACAGCCAATCAGATCTCACAAAGAGATGTGTGGTTAGGCTCCGCCCAGATATATATGTGATTTTACTTTTGATTTTCTCAGAAACTACTGAACGGATTTACATCATTTAAGCAAAAGGCTCGACTCTGAACCAAGGTCTACTTTTCTGGTGTAATTCCGTTCAGCAGTTCGGGCTGCAGCTGCGACTAAAGGTCCCTATGGAAAATTGCATGGGGAAAACACGTTTTGGGACCCCCTTTTTTTTGTGGGCCCCCGCTTGACGAATCACCCCGAGACTTTCAGGATAGGAGCGGAACAGAGCGGGCCACAAGTTTTGACAATTTCGTGAAGATTCATCAACCGGCACCAAAGTTATTCCAAATAGAATGTTTCAGATTTCCTATGGATAATAGGTCCTAACTATAACTACTTACTGGCAACCGCCAGTAGGTTATGCTGCTGAACGGAATTACACTAAATTTGGCAGAAAGGTAGCTCTTGCTTCACACTCGTGCCTTTTGCTTAAATGGTGTAAATCCGTTCAGTAGTTCCTGAGGAAATCAAAAGTAAAATCATAGATATATCTATTGCCTAGGAGGATCTGCGCACCCTATGCGTACCCAGCGCGCCCCCTCCCGATCACGAGCTGCATGCTAATTGTCTGTCAACACACCAAATCAGGAAGTGTTGGCAGCCATCTTGTGACTCGGTAGAACCGAGGCATAAGAAACCTAATGAAAAAATGAACGAAACGCGAGAAGGGGGCAGGGTAGAAACACCCTGACCCCCTAGGCCTGCTCAGGGGGTCCCACAAGGACACCCAAGGCCAACAATTTTTTTTTTTTAAAAACAAAGCAGCAAAATCCACGCTGGGTGCGCGGATCCTGACGATCAAAAAAAAGAAAACGCGCTTCAATGCTAATTAGCCCCCGGGGGCATTATAAAAATAAAGTGTGGGGGCCCAATCCCCACCACACTGCCCCGGGGACCACCCCCCCCAGGGAAAAGTATGATTAATTTTGGGGGCACACAGCCCCCCTGTAGCCCCGGGGGGTGGCAGTCCCCAGGGCCACAACAAGGGTCCAGGAGGCCTCTAAGGCCCCCCCAAGTCCCAGGGACCGCCACCCCCGGGGCTTTTGTTAAATGAATAAATACCCTGTGTGGGGGGGCTCAAGCCCCCCACATGCCCCAGGGACCACCACCCCCCGGGGCTTTGTAAAAGATGGGAGGGGGGCCACGCAGCCCCCCTCCTGGAGCCTTGTTGTGGCCCTGGGGACTGCCACCCCCCAGGGCCGGCTTCTACAGTGTCCCAGGGTGCCCAACCCCAGGACAATGTAGTTTGCTATCAGGGCTGGACTGGTCATAGCAGGCACCGGGCAATACCCCGGTGCGCCGCACTAGTGAGGGCCGGTTTTGGGCCCCTGGGGGCCGTTTTTGTTACAGGGCCGTTTTTGCAGCATAGCTGCAAAATTGGCCCTGTAACAAAATCAACCGAAAACCGCCCCTAGCAAAGAGCTCGGCGGCACCCCCGGGGCCGGCCGAGCACTTTGCCAGGGCCGGTTTTGGTTCCCAGTCCGGCCCTGTTTGCTATGGCAGGTCGGGGGCCTCGTGGCTCCCGACCTGCTATAGCAAACTGCTTTGCTAGTTGAAAAAAACATAGGTTTCAAACATGTTACAGTTAGGAGTTACCTTTTAAAACACCTTCGAAATTCACTGAAAAAAACATTGGTTTCAGACTTGTTATAGTTAGGAATTAGCATTTAAAAAAACCTTAGAAATTCACCATCAGTGATGTCATGAGTGATGTCACTGACCATGTCATGAGTGATGTAATATGTGACGTCATCAGCAGTGTATTGCGGGCGCGTGAGTTATACTTAGCTGAACTAACTATAATGGGGGAATTTCAATGGTTTTGTATGAGTGAAATGTCCAGCTAAATATAACACCCCTGAAACTTTCAGTGAATTTCTAAGGTTTTTTAAATGCTAATTCCTAACTATAACATGTCTGAAACCTATGTTTTTTTCAGTGAATATATATATATATGTATTTTATCTAAATTATTCTATTCATTCAAGCTTGGTATTTAAATATTATTTTTAAACAAGTTACATCCTTATTTATGATTGCAGTTTGCACATTGACAATGCGAATGTATATGTATAGTATGTTGTTTATGTCTCTGATGAAATCAAGTGTGGTTATACTGTCACTTTAAATATAACATGGCAACCCCGTAGCGCGTTCTGTGAACAAGGCCGTGAGGCCGAAACGCGTCATGGTGGACAAGGTGGCTGAATACAAATAACTGCAGCACAAAGTTGGGGCCTCGCCGTCCGTTTTTCCTGGAGGAAGGGAAGTGCAAAAGCGGCGCTGTGCGATATATATATATATATATATATATATATATATATATATATATATATATATATATATATATGTTACCTACTGGCGGTCGCCAGTAGGTAGTTATAGTTAGGACCACGTTTCCATAGGAAATCTGCAACATTCTATTTTGAATAACTTTGGCGCCGGTTGACGAATCCTCGCGAATTTTTCAAAATAGGTGGGGCGCTACGCTCCGCTCCTACCCTGAAAGTCTCGGTGGGATTCGTGAAGCGGGGGCTGAGATAAAAGGGGGGTCCCAAAACGCGTTTTTCCCATGCATTTTTCCATAGGACCTTTAGACACAGCTACAGCCCGAACGGCTGAACAGAATTACTTGAAATTTTGCAGAGAGGTAGTCCTCAGGTCAAGGAAGTGCCTTTTGTAGGTTTGGTGTAAATCTGTTCAGTAGATTCTGAGAAAATAGCCTTTAAATCAATATATATATCTGAGCCAGCTTACGGTGCGCTTACCGTACGCGTACGGTGGCGTGCGCGAGCGCGATTCTGATTGGCCCTTAGATCTTACTAAACATTCGAATCGGTCGAAACCAGGAAGCGGCGGCCGCCATTTTCTCTCTCGCACTCTGACAGGGGGTTGAAAAACCAAGTGCAAAAACATGTAAAGGGGCTGTTTACACAGCTCCCAAGCACCTAGCCATGTCGAGGGAGTCCCCAACGATCCCCCAAGTGAAAAAAGGCAATTTTAATTTTTTCGAAAATTTCGCCGATTACGCTTACCGTACGCGTATGGTAAGAAATAATAAAAAATTAAAAAAAATATCCACATTCTCCCCACCCCGTGTGCAAAAGGTGCCCGAAGGGCCCCTTTTGTGCATGGCTTAATATCGCTAAACAAAACATATATTTTACCTGTCACAACGATGCTCATCATATGTCCTCCATGTGCGCACGGTGCGCGAAGCGCATCGTGCGTTCATGGCCCATCTAGCGTAACGTGGGCACGCGGTGCGCGAAGCGCACCACGTGCTCACTGTGCGCGCACGGTGCGCGAAGCGCACCGTGCGCGCACGGAACGAACTGCGTTAAGTGGGCGCGCACGCCACAAATGGCGTAAAGTAACTTAGCATTTAAAAAACCGTACAAATTCACTGAAAAAACCATAGGTTTCACACACGTTATAGTTAGGAATTAGCATTTAAAAAACCTTGCAAATTCAATGAAAAAACCATAGGTTTCACACATGTTATAGTTAGCTGGACATTTTACTGATAAAAAACCAATGAAATTCCCCCGTTATAGTTACTGTAGGCAACTATAACTCACGCGACCGTAATCCTCTGCTGATGACATATGTGTCTTTATGAAAAAAAAATATTTGTAATATATGTATAGCTAAAATTTAATGGAAGAAGACATGGGCAAATAAGTGTCTAAATACAGTATTAGCATCAGCAGAGGATTACGGTCGCGTGAGTTATAGTTGCCTACAGTAACTATAACGGGGGAATTTCATTGGTTTTTTATCAGTAAAATGTCCAGCTAACTATAACATGTGTGAAACCTATGGTTTTTTCATTGAATATATATATATATATATATATATATATATATATATATATATATATATATATATATATATATATATTATATATATAACCTACATAACATACTGGCGGTCGCAAGTAGGTAGTTATAGTTAGAACCTATTATCCATAGAAAATCTGTAACATTCTATTTGGAATACCTTTGGCGCCGGTTGACAAATCTTCGTGAAATTTTCAAAACTGGTTGGGGGCTCCGGTCCGCTCCTATCCTGAAAATCTCTGGGAGAAAAAAGGGGGGTCCCAAAACGTGTTTTCCTCATGCAATTTTCCATAGGAACCTTTAATCGCAGCTACAGCCTGAACTGCTGTACAGAATTACACCAAATTTGGCAAAAAGGTAGCCCTTGGTTCAGAGTCGTGCCTTTTGGTTAAATGGTGTAAATCCGTTCAGTAGTTCCTGAGAAAATCAAAAGTAAAATCACATATATGTCTTGGCGGAGCCTAACCACACATCTCATCGTGAGATCTGATTGGCTGTCAGCACTTCATCCAAGAAGTGTTGGCAGCCATCTTGGGACCAATATACATGATTGCACCTCATTAACCCCTTGCCTGCTCATGACGGAACCACTCCGTCATGAGCCATGGGTGCCGTGTGCTCATGACGGAGTGGTTCCATCATGCTGCGGCCGTTGCGGCGGCTCCGCCCACGCGGCGCTGATTCCCCGCCTGTGCGGGCGAACAATGCAAGTGGGCGGAGTCGTGACGGAACCACTCCGTCATGAGCACAGCGCGCCCGTGGCTCATGACGGAGTGGTTCCATCACGAGCATGGCGGCGCCGCGCTCACCCCGAACCCCCCCAGCGCCAAGAAGTGTTGGCAGCCATCTTGGGACCAATATACATGATAGCACCTCATTAAAAAGCATTGCAATTAATAGAAGGTTTTAAGACTTTATTAACATTATGAATGATTTGTTGATGCTACCATACTCATTTTAGGAATTGTGGTGTGTTCAAAGGTGATTTTACCATGTGAAAAAGCCTTCTGCTGGGATATCATGAATCATGTTTGAGAGAAAACTATTTTCTCATGCTTTTCCCAGGTTTGGAAGGTGATGTATAAGCTAAACTGAGGGCATATTTTCTGTAAATTCACATTATCTTTCTCAGTCATGTGAGAATGAAGTCTGACATTCTCAGTAAAACATGTACATCCAACAAGGGTAGAGACTGTCAGTTGATTCCTTTGTGTTCCACTGCAGCTTCCCAGAGTGTTCTAAAGAACAACTAGAGCCATGACAGTCCTACCTATGACAAACGTATTGCACACCTGAAGCCATCTTGATTGGAATAAAGAGGTAACTCTTAAAACATTTAATTGAAAAAGGAACAAAATGAGGGGGTTCATTTTGCCATAGAAAAGATGATTAGTGCTGCAGAAAGAAATATTAGGGCACATTTTGAGTGACTTCTCAAATCCTCTTCTATTTCATTAAAACATTCTGACATGCAGACTGAAACATGCACTTTCAATACCAGAAGCAGACTTCCCTGGTGAGCAGTAGCTTTACTACAGTGATCTAATGAGCAACTAGAGTGCTAACATTCTGAATTTATGGCAAATGTGTGACACATCTGAATGCCTTCTTGATGGAATCAAAGTAGCAAACTGAAAGTATTTCCTACTGAGGAGACTGTAGTAAATGAGGAAATTAGGAAACTTCATAACAAATAAGTCTTCCAAGATGGCCACCAGAGACGAAAGAGACCAAATGTAGCACAAATATCACCCAGATGTAGCCCAAGTACAGCCCAATGACAGAATGTCCCAGAGTTTTCTAAAGAACAACTAAAGCGCTAACAGTCTTACTTATGACAAAAGTATGGCACGCCTGAAGTCATCTTGATTGGAATAAAGTGGTAACACTTAAAATATTTAATTTGCAGTGGAACAAAATGAGGGGGTTCATTTTGCCATAGAAATTATGATTAGTGCTGCAGAAAGAAACTTAGGGCACATTTTGACTTCTCAAGTCCTCTTCTATTTCATTAAAACATTCTGATATGCATACTGAAACATGCCCTTTCAATACCAGCAGCAGACTTCCCTGGTGAGCAGTAGCTTTACTACAGTGATCTTATGAGCAACTAGAGTGCTAACATTCAGAATTTATGGCAAATGTGTGACACATCTGAATGCCTTCTTGATGGAACCAAAGTAAAAAACTGAAAGTATTTCCTGCTGAGGAGACAGCAGTAAATGAGGAAATTAGGAAACTTCATAACAAATAAGTCTCCCAAGATGGCCACCAGAGACAAAAGATCCCAAATGTAGCACAAATATCACCCAGATGTAGCCCAATGACAGAATGTCCCAGAGTGTTCTTAAGAACAACTAGAGCGCTTACTGTCTTCATTATGACAAAAGTATGGCACACCTGAAGCCATCTTGATTGGAATAAACTGGTAACACTTAAAACATTTAACACAATGAGGGGGTTCATTTTGCCATAGAAATTATGATTAGTTCTGAAGAAAGAAAAATTAGGGCACATTTTGAGTGACTTCTCAAATCCTCTTCTACTTCATTAAACAATTCTGACATGCAGACTGAAACATGCACTTTTAATACCAGCAGCAGACTTCTGTGGTGAGCAGTAGCTTTACTACAGTGATCTAATGAGCAACTAGAGTGCTAAGATTCAGAATTTATGGCAAATATGTGACATATCTGAATACCTTCTTGAGGGAATCAAAGTAAAAAACTGAAAGCATTTCCTACTGAGTAGACTGCAGTAAATGAGGAAATTAGGAAACTTCATAACAAATAAATCTCCCAAGATGGCCACCTTAGACAAAAGAGCCCAAATGCAGCACAAATATCACCCAGATGTAGCCCACATGTAGCCCAATGACAGAAGTGTGCAAAACACTTTTTATTTTTTGTGTTTTTGTAGTTTTATATAGTGCAGACTTGTCAGGTATTGGAGTGCTTTACATGAGCATTGGTTACATCACACAAGAACAAATTCATTTTGGTTGTAGACATGGGGAGATTAAGTGATTTGACCAGAATCACAGAATGTCGAGCTGAAGCAGAAACTCCAACCTGGTTCCCGAGTTGCAAAGTCTGCAGCTCCGGAAGTAACACCACATCCTCTCCCCTAAGTGCAACATTTAATCAAGTGGTCAACTGGATAAAAAAACATAAAGATAACAAATAGTTTAAAAGTGCTTTGTCGCTATTTGAAAACTCAGAAAATATGTCCTTATTTTAGTTTTTTAGATCACTAACAATAATTTTGATACAAATAAGACCCTCTCACATATGTATTTTCTAAAGGAAATCCTCTAGGTATTACAGTTTTGATTACATCAAGATGACGTCAGGCGTTCCACACTTTTGTAATAAATACAGAATGTTAGCATTCTATAGTTATTAATTAGGATACTGTTGAGAAGCAGAGGCCAGTGGCACAGACTCTGAAAATTGAAGGCAGGTAGGAGGGTGCAGAGGCAACAATTTGACCACAATGGGCAGGCAGGAAGGGCAGTGGCAGCAAAACAGACTATGGAGGGCAGTGTAAAGGGGGCAGGGGCAACAAACCAACAATACAGGAATGGCAAGAGAGGCTGTGGCAATATAATAGATCATTCTGGGCAGAAGGAAGAGGCAGTGGTAGTACAACCATACATGCCAACAGACCCGATTCAGCCAGGAAACGTCCAAAGTTTTTAAGCTCAAATGGGCTTTATTTAATCTGTCTCCTGTCTACAATCTCCTCTTTTTCAATGTAACTCAAAGAGGAAAATCAATACCCCAGTTTTTTTCAAAATCTCCCTCTTACCAAATTCAAAATGTTTGCAAGTATGGTACATTGGATCATGGAAGGCAGGAAGAATTGGGGTAGGGACATGGACTCGGATAACAGAGGACAGGAGGGACATGGAGAGGTGCACCAAACTGACCCTACAGGGCAGGCATCAGGTTTGCAGCAGCGCAATATACCACACAGGGCATGCGGGATGGAAGTGCAGCACAGCAATCCATAGAAAGCAATGGGGAGGGGACAGAACAATGCCCATAGACTACATGGTTTTGTACGAGTGAAATGTCCAGCTAACTATAACACTCCTGAAACCTATGTTTTTTTCTATGAATATATATATATATATATATATATATTTATATTATTTTTTTTCACTGAAAAAAATAGGTTTCAGGATGTTATACTTAGGAATTAGCATTTAAAAAAAACCTTAGGAATTCACTGAAAAACACAGGTTTCAGGGACGTTACAGTTAGGAATTTGCATTTAAAAAAACCTTACAAATTCACAGAAACAAACTCACTTATACCGTCCCTCACGCACCCACTGAATCCTCCATGAAGATATATATATATAACATTCTTCAATTTTCTAGAAACACTCACAGTCACTGGATGGTGTCATCAGTGATGACATTTGAGATTTCATCAGTGATGTCATTGACGATGTCATTAGTGATGTAATATGTGTATTACGGAAGTGCCAGTTATAGTTCGCTCAACTATAACGGCTGAATTTCTCTGGTTTTGTGCGAGTGAAATATCAGGCTAACTAAAACGTCTCTGTAACCTTTGCTTTTTTGGTGAATTCCTTAAGGTTTTTTAAATGCAAATTCCTAACTATAACGTCCCTGAAACCTGTGATTTGTTTAGTGAATTTCTAAGGTTTTTTAATTGCTAATTCCTAACTATACTGTTACTGAAACCTGTGTTTTTTCCAGTGAATTTCTAAGGTTTTCCAGATGCTAATTCCTACCTATACTGTTCCTGAACCTATTTTGTTTCAGTGACTATATATACATATATAAAAAAATATTTTATATGCATTTAAATAAAAAACTTCTAGGAGAATATTTTTTATATATATGTATATATATATCTCACATCAAACAAAAGTGCCCAGCTTGGAGAGCCAACGTACGTTGTCACCTTTCTGAAATCTGCAAGGCAATCCTGCATCGTAATCACCATGCGTGCAGCGTTAAAAGCACCAACATTTCCCAACGCGTTTCGGGCGTCTCTGCGCCCTTGCTCACGGGCGCTGGCGAATGTGATTCAAAGCATACCACACCTCCTGGTCAGCTTATTTATCCTTCCTTGTGGGCGTGTCAAAGCAAAGTGCATGCTGGTCAGGTGAGTTTCTTGTTAGATAGTTCTCTTTATTGACCTTGATCGCCATAATCACATTAAACATTCATTACCCCAGTGGGTTACTGTCACGTATAGGGGTTCACTTGCAAGACTGTTGATGTCCTTACAGATGAGACAACGTTCCGATGTGCGCCAACTGTAAAGCTGCGCCCGGACCCGCTCATCCGCGGGAGGGCTCTCCGCGACCCAGGCAAGGCCGCAATTATGTCTCACATCAAACAAAAGTGCCCAGCTTGGAGAGCCAACGTACGTTGTCACCTTTCTGAAATCTGCAAGGCAATCCTGCATCGTAATCACCATGCGTGCAGCGTTAAAAGCACCAACATTTCCCAACGCGTTTCGGGCGTCTCTGCGCCCTTGCTCACGGGCGCTGGCGAATGTGATTCAAAGCATACCACACCTCCTGGTCAGCTTATTTATCCTTCCTTGTGGGCGTGTCAAAGCAAAGTGCATGCTGGTCAGGTGAGTTTCTTGTTAGATAGTTCTCTTTATTGACCTTGATCGCCATAATCACATTAAACATTCATTACCCCAGTGGGTTACTGTCACGTATAGGGGTTCACTTGCAAGACTGTTGATGTCCTTACAGATGAGACAACGTTCCGATGTGCGCCAACTGTATAGCTGCGCCCGGACCCGCTCATCCGCGGGAGGGCTCTCCGCGACCCAGGCAAGGCTGCAATTATGTCTCACATCAAACAAAAGTGCCCAGCTTGGAGAGCCAACGTACGTTGTCACCTTTCTGAAATCTGCAAGGCAATCCTGCATCGTAATCACCATGCGTGCAGCGTTAAAAGCATCAACATTTCCCAACGCGTTTCGGGCATCTCTGCGCCCTTGCTCACGGGCGCTGGCGAATGTGATTCAAAGCATACCACACCTCCTGGTCAGCTTATTTATCCTTCCTTGTGGGCGTGTCAAAGCAAAGTGCATGCTGGTCAGGTGAGTTTCTTGTTAGATAGTTCTCTTTATTGACCTTGATCGCCATAATCACATTAAACATTCATCACCCCAGTGGGTTACTGTCACGTATAGGGGTTCACTTGCAAGACTGTTGATGTCCTTACAGATGAGACAACGTTCCGATGTGCGCCAACTGTATAGCTGCGCCCGGACCCGCTCATCCGCGGGAGGGCTCTCCGCGACCCAGGCAAGGCCGCAATTATGTCTCACATCAAACAAAAGTGCCCAGCTTGGAGAGCCAACGTACGTTGTCACCTTTCTGAAATCTGCAAGGCAATCCTGCATCGTAATCACCATGCGTGCAGCATTAAAAGCACCAACATTTCCCAACGCGTTTCGGGCGTCTCTGCGCCCTTGCTCACGGGCGCTGGCGAATGTGATTCAAAGCATACCACACCTCCTGGTCAGCTTATTTATCCTTCCTTGTGGGCGTGTCAAAGCAAAGTGCATGCTGGTCAGGTGAGTTTCTTGTTAGATAGTTCTCTTTATTGACCTTGATCGCCATAATCACATTAAACATTCATTACCCCAGTGGGTTACTGTCACGTATAGGGGTTCACTTGCAAGACTGTTGATGTCCTTACAGATGAGACAACGTTCCGATGTGCGCCAACTGTATAGCTGCGCCCGGACCCGCTCATCCGCGGGAGGGCTCTCCGCGACCCAGGCAAGGCCGCAATTATGTCTCACATCAAACAAAAGTGCCCAGCTTGGAGAGCCAACGTACGTTGTCACCTTTCTGAAATCTGCAAGGCAATCCTGCATCGTAATCACCATGCGTGCAGCGTTAAAAGCACCAACATTTCCCAACGCGTTTCGGGCGTCTCTGCGCCCTTGCTCACGGGCGCTGGCGAATGTGATTCAAAGCATACCACACCTCCTGGTCAGCTTATTTATCCTTCCTTGTGGGCGTGTCAAAGCAAAGTGCATGCTGGTCAGGTGAGTTTCTTGTTAGATAGTTCTCTTTATTGACCTTGATCGCCATAATCACATTAAACATTCATTACCCCAGTGGGTTACTGTCACGTATAGGGGTTCACTTGCAAGACTGTTGATGTCCTTACAGATGAGACAATGTTCCGATGTGCGCCAACTGTATAGCTGCGCCCGGACTCGCTCATCCGCGGGAGGGCTCTCCGCGACCCAGGCAAGGCCGCAATTATGTCTCACATCAAACAAAAGTGCCCAGCTTGGAGAGCCAACGTACGTTGTCACCTTTCTGAAATCTGCAAGGCAATCCTGCATCGTTATCACCATGCGTGCAGCGTTAAAAGCACCAACATTTCCCAACGCGTTTCGGGCGTCTCTGCGCCCTTGCTCACGGGCGCTGACGAATGTGATTCAAAGCATACCACACCTCCTGGTCAGCTTATTTATCCTTCCTTGTGGGCGTGTCAAAGCAAAGTGCATGCTGGTCAGGTGAGTTTCTTGTTAGATAGTTCTCTTTATTGACCTTGATCGCCATAATCACATTAAACATTCATCACCTCAGTGGGTTACTGTCACGTATAGGGGTTCACTTGCAAGACTGTTGATGTCCTTACAGATGAGACAACGTTCCGATGTGCGCCAACTGTATAGCTGCGCCCGGACCCGCTCATCCGCGGGAGGGCTCTCCGCGACCCAGGCAAGGCCGCAATTATGTCTCACATCAAACAAAAGTGCCCAGCTTGGAGAGCCAACGTACGTTGTCACCTTTCTGAAATCTGCAAGGCAATCCTGCATCGTAATCACCATGCGTGCAGCGTTAAAAGCACCAACATTTCCCAACGCGTTTCGGGCGTCTCTGCGCCCTTGCTCACGGGCGCTGGCGAATGTGATTCAAAGCATACCACACCTCCTGGTCAGCTTATTTATCCTTCCTTGTGGGCGTGTCAAAGCAAATTGCATGCTGGTCAGGTGAGTTTCTTGTTAGATAGTTCTCTTTATTGACCTTGATCGCCATAATCACATTAAACATTCATTACCCCAGTGGGTTACTGTCACGTATAGGGGTTCACTTGCAAGACTGTTGATGTCCTTACAGATGAGACAACGTTCCGATGTGCGCCAACTGTATAGCTGCGCCCGGACCCGCTCATCCGCGGGAGGGCTCTCCGCGACCCAGGCAAGGCCGCAATTATGTCTCACATCAAACAAAAGTGCCCAGCTTGGAGAGCCAACGTACGTTGTCACCTTTCTGAAATCTGCAAGGCAATCCTGCATCGTAATCACCATGCGTGCAGCGTTAAAAGCACCAACACGCGTAATGTTGGTGCTTTTAACGCTGCACGCATGGTGATTACGATGCAGGATTGCCTTGCAGATTTCAGAAAGGCGACAACGTACGTTGGCTCTCCAAGCTGGGCACTTTTGTTTGATGTGAGACATAATTGCGGCCTTGCCTGGGTCGCGGAGAGCCCTCCCGCGGATGAGCAGGTCCGGGCGCAGCTATACAGTTGGCGCACATCGGAACGTTGTCTCATCTGTAAGGACATTAACAGTCTTGCAAGTGAACCCCTATACGTGACAGTAACCCACTGGGGTAATGAATGTTTAATGTGATTATGGCGATCAAGGTCAATAAAGAGAACTATCTAACAAGAAACTCACCTGACCAGCATGCACTTTGCTTTGACACGCCCACAAGGAAGGATAAATAAGCTGAACAGGAGGTGTGGTATGCTTTGAATCACATTCGCCAGCGCCCGTGAGCAAGGGTGCAGAGACGCCCGAAACGCGTTGGGAAATGTTGGTGCTTTTAACGCTGCACGCATGGTGATTACGATGCAGGATTGCCTTGCAGATTTCAGAAAAGCGACAACGTACGTTGGCTCTCCAAGCTGGGCACTTTTGTTTGATGTGAGACATAATTGCGGCCTTGCCTGGGTCGCGGAGAGCCCTCCCGCGGATGAGCGGGTCCGGGCGCAGCTATACAGTTGGCGCACATCGGAACGTTGTCTCATCTGTAAGGACATTAACAGTCTTGCAAGTGAACCCCTATACGTGACAGTAACCCACTGGGGTAATGAATGTTTAATGTGATTATGGCGATCAAGGTCAATAAAGAGAACTATCTAACAAGAAACTCACCTGACCAGCATGCACTTTGCTTTGACACGCCCACAAGGAAGGATAAATAAGCTGACCAGGAGGTGTGGTATGCTTTGAATCACATTCGCCAGCGCCCGTGAGCAAGGGCGCAGAGACGCCCGAAACGCGTTGGGAAATGTTGGTGCTTTTAACACTGCACGCATGGTGATTACGATGCAGGATTGCCTTGCAGATTTCAGAAAGGCGACAACGTACGTTGGCTCTCCAAGCTGGGCACTTTTGTTTGATGTGAGACATAATTGCGGCCTTGCCTGGGTCGCGGAGAGCCCTCCCGCGGATGAGCGGGTCCGGGCGCAGCTATACGGTTGGCGCACATCGGAACGTTGTCTCATCTGTAAGGACATTAACAGTCTTGCAAGTGAACCCCTATACGTGACAGTAACCCACTGGGGTAATGAATGTTTAATGTGATTATGGCGATCAAGGTCAATAAATAGAACTATCTAACAAGAAACTCACCTGACCAGCATGCACTTTGCTTTGACACGCCCACAAGGAAGGATAAATAAGCTGACCAGGAGGTGTGGTATGCTTTGAATCACATTCGCCAGCGCCCGTGAGCAAGGGCGCAGAGACGCCCGAAACGCGTTGGGAAATGTTGGTGCTTTTAACGCTGCACGCATGGTGATTACGATGCAGGATTGCCTTGCAGATTTCAGAAAGGCGACAACGTACGTTGGCTCTCCAAGCTGGGCACTTTTGTTTGATGTGAGACATAATTGCGGCCTTGCCTGGGTCGCGGAGAGCCCTCCCGCGGATGAGCGGGTCCGGGCGCAGCTATACAGTTGGCGCACATCGGAACGTTGTCTCATCTGTAAGGACATTAACAGTCTTGCAAGTGAACCCCTATACGTGACAGTAACCCACTGGGGTAATGAATGTTTAATGTGATTATGGCGATCAAGGTCAATAAAGAGAACTATCTAACAAGAAACTCACCTGACCAGCATGCACTTTGCTTTGACACGCCCACAAGGAAGGATAAATAAGCTGACCAGGAGGTGTGGTATGCTTTGAATCACATTCACCAGCGCCCGTGAGCAAGGGCGCAGAGACGCCCGAAACGCGTTGGGAAATGTTGGTGCTTTTAACGCTGCACGCATGGTGATTACAATGCAGGATTGCCTTACAGATTTCAGAAAGGCGACAACGTACGTTGGCTCTCCAAGCTGGGCACTTTTGTTTGATGTGAGACATAATTGCGGCCTTGCCTGGGTCGCGGAGAGCCCTCCCGCGGATGAGCGGGTCCGGGCGCAGCTATACAGTTGGCGCACATCGGAACGTTGTCTCATCTGTAAGGACATTAACAGTCTTGCAAGTGAACCCCTATACGTGACAGTAACCCACTGGGGTAATGAATGTTTAATGTGATTATGGCGATCAAGGTCAATAAAGAGAACTATCTAACAAGAAACTCACCTGACCAGCATGCACTTTGCTCTGACACGCCCACAAGGAAGGATAAATAAGCTGACCAGGAGGTGTGGTATGCTTTGAATCACATTCGCCGCGCCCGTGAGCAAGGGCGCAGAGACGCCCGAAACGCGTTGGGAAATGTTGGTGCTTTTAACGCTGCACGCATGGTGATTACGATGCAGGATTGCCTTGCAGATTTCAGAAAGGCGACAACGTACGTTGGCTCTCCAAGCTGGGCACTTTTGTTTGATGTGAGACATAATTGCGGCCTTGCCTGGGTCGCGGAGAGCCCTCCCGCGGATGAGCGGGTCCGGGCGCAGCTATACAGTTGGCGCACATCGGAACGTTGTCTCATCTGTAAGGACATTAACAGTCTTGCAAGTGAACCCCTATACGTGACAGTAACCCACTGGGGTAATGAATGTTTAATGTGATTATGGCGATCAAGGTCAATAAAGAGAACTATCTAACAAGAAACTCACCTGACCAGCATGCACTTTGCTTTGACACGCCCACAAGGAAGGATAAATAAGCTGACCAGGAGGTGTGGTATGCTTTGAATCACATTCGCCAGCGCCCGTGAGCAAGGGCGCAGAGACGCCCGAAACGCGTTGGGAAATGTTGGTGCTTTTAACGCTGCACGCATGGTGATTACGATGCAGGATTGCCTTGCAGATTTCAGAAAGGCGACAACGTACGTTGGCTCTCCAAGCTGGGCACTTTTGTTTGATGTGAGACATAATTGCGGCCTTGCCTGGGTCGCGGAGAGCCCTCCCGCGGATGAGCGGGTCCGGGCGCAGCTATACAGTTGGCGCACATCGGAACGTTGTCTCATCTGTAAGGACATTAACAGTCTTGCAAGTGAACCCCTATACGTGACAGTAACCCACTGGGGTAATGAATGTTTAATGTGATTATGGCGATCAAGGTCAATAAAGAGAACTATCTAACAAGAAACTCACCTGACCAGCATGCACTTTGCTTTGACACGCCCACAAGGAAGGATAAATAAGCTGACCAGGAGGTGTGGTATGCTTTGAATCACATTCACCAGCGCCCGTGAGCAAGGGCGCAGAGACGCCCGAAACGCGTTGGGAAATGTTGGTGCTTTTAATGCTGCACGCATGGTGATTACGATGCAGGATTGCCTTGCAGATTTCAGAAAGGCGACAACGTACGTTGGCTCTCCAAGCTGGGCACTTTTGTTTGATGTGAGACGTAATTGCGGCCTTGCCTGGGTCGCGGAGAGCCCTCCCGCGGATGAGCGGGTCCGGGCGCAGCTATACAGTTGGCGCACATCGGAACGTTGTCTCATCTGTAAGGACATTAACAGTCTTGCAAGTGAACCCCTATACGTGACAGTAACCCACTGGGGTAATGAATGTTTAATGTGATTATGGCGATCAAGGTCAATAAAGAGAACTATCTAACAAGAAACTCACCTGACCAGCATGCACTTTGCTTTGACACGCCCACAAGGAAGGATAAATAAGCTGACCAGGAGGTGTGGTATGCTTTGAATCACATTCGCCAGCGCCCGTGAGCAAGGGCGCAGAGACGCCCGAAACGCGTTGGGAAATGTTGGTGCTTTTAACGCTGCACGCATGGTGATTACGATGCAGGATTGCCTTGCAGATTTCAGAAAGGCGACAACGTACGTTGGCTCTCCAAGCTGGGCACTTTTGTTTGATGTGAGACATAATTGCGGCCTTGCCTGGGTCGCGGAGAGCCCTCCCGCGGATGAGCGGGTCCGGGCGCAGCTATACAGTTGGCGCACATCGGAACGTTGTCTCATCTGTAAGGACATTAACAGTCTTGCAAGTGAACCCCTATACGTGACAGTAACCAACTGGTGTAATGAATGTTTAATGTGATTATGGCGATCAAGGTCAATAAAGAGAACTATCTAACAAGAAACTCACCTGACCAGCATGCACTTTGCTTTGACACGCCCACAAGGAAGGATAAATAAGCTGACCAGGAGGTGTGGTATGCTTTGAATCACATTCGCCAGCGCCCGTGAGCAAGGGCGCAGAGACGCCCGAAACGCGTTGGGAAATGTTGGTGCTTTTAACGCTGCACGCATGGTGATTACGATGCAGGATTGCCTTGCAGATTTCAGAAAGGCGACAACGTACGTTGGCTCTCCAAGCTGGGCACTTTTGTTTGAGGTGAGACATAATTGCGGCCTTGCCTGGGTCGCGGAGAGCCCTCCCGCGGATGAGCGGGTCCGGGCGCAGCTATACAGTTGGCGCACATCGGAACGTTGTCTCATCTGTAAGGACATTAACAGTCTTGCAAGTGAACCCCTATACGTGACAGTAACCCACTGGGGTAATGAATGTTTAATGTGATTATGGCGATCAAGGTCAATAAAGAGAACTATCTAACAAGAAACTCACCTGACCAGCATGCACTTTGCTTTGACACGCCCACAAGGAAGGATAAATAAGCTGACCAGGAGGTGTGGTATGCTTTGAATCACATTCGCCAGCGCCCGTGAGCAAGGGCGCAGGGACGCCCAAAACGCGTTGGGAAATGTTGGTGCTTTTAACGCTGCACGCATGGTGATTACGATGCAGGATTGCCTTGCAGATTTCAGAAAGGCGACAACGTACATTGGCTCTCCAAGCTGGGCACTTTTGTTTGATGTGATGTATATATATATATATATATATATATATATATATTCACTGAAAAAACCATAGGTTTCACACATGTTATAGTTAGCGGAAATTTTACTGATAAAAAACCAGTGAAATTCCCCCGTTATAGTTAGCGCAGGCAACTATAACTCACGCGACTGCAATCCTCTGCTGATGCTAATACTGTATTTAGACACTTATTTGCCCATGTCTTCTTCCATACATTTTTAGCTATACATATATTACAAATATTTTTTTTTCATAAAGACACATATGTCATCAGCAGAAGATTGCAGTCGCGTGAGTTATAGTTGCCTGCGCTAACTATAACGGGGGAATTTCACTGGTTTTTTATCAGTAAAATTTCCGCTAACTATAACATGTGTGAAACCTATGGTTTTTTCAGTGAATTTGCAAGGTTTTTTAAATGCTAATTCCTAACTATAACGTGTGTGAAACCTATGGTTTTTTCAGTGAATTAGTACGGTTTTTTAAATGCTAAGTTTTTTTCCCTTATAATAAGCCCTGTACATTTGGTGGCCTTCGGCCACCAAAAGCACAGGGGGTGGGGTAAGTGTGGATAGTGTTTTTTGCCCTTAACATAAGCCCTGTACATTTGGTGGCCTTCGGCCACCAAAAGCACAGGGGGTGGGGTAAGTGTGGATAGTGTTTTTTTTATTTTTATTTTTTTACCGTACGCTTACGGTAAGCGTACGGTAAGCGTACCCCGCGAAATTGCCGAAAAAAAAATAAAACCGTTTTTGCACTTGGGGGATGTTTGGGGACTCCCTCAACATGACTATGTGGGAGGGAGTTGTCAAAACAGCCCCTTTACATGTTTTTGGGCTTGATATTTTAAAAATCACTCTCAGTGCGAGAGACAAAATGGCGGCCGCCGCTTCCTGGTTTCGGCCGATTCGAATGTTTACTAAGATCTAAGAGCCAATCAGAATCGCGCTCGCGCACGCCACCGTACGCTTACCGTAAGCGTACGGTAAGCGTACCGTAAGCTGGCTCAGATATATATATTGATTTAAAGGCTATTTTCTCAGAATCTACTGAACAGATTTACACCAAACCTACAAAAGGCACTTCCTTGACCTAGGGACTACCTCTCTGCCAAATTTTGAGTAATTCTGTTCAGCCGTTCGGGCTGTAGCTCGTTCTAAAGGTCCTATGGAAAAATGCATGGGAAAAACGCGTTTTGGGACCCCCCTTTTATCTCAGCCCCCGCTTGACGAATCCCCCCGAGACTTTCAGGGTAGGAGCGGAGCGTAGCGCCCCACCTATTTTGAAAAATTTGCGAGGATTCGTCGACCGGCGCCAAAGTTATTCAAAATAGAATGTTGAGGTTTTCCTATGGAAACGTGGTCCTAACTATAACTACCTACTGGCTATCGCCAGTAGGTAATATATATATATATATATATATATATATATATATATATATATAAATATAATCTACTGGCGGTCGCCAGTAGATAGTTATAGTTAGGACCATGTTTCCATAGGAAATCTGAAAATTCTATTTTGAATAACTTTGGCGCCGGTTGACGGATCTTCGCGAAATTTTCAAAACTAATGAGGCGCTCTGCTCAGCTCCTACTCTGAAAGTCTCGTGGGGATTCGTCAAGCGAGGACCGAGAAAAAAGGGGGGTCCCAAAACGCGTTTTCCCCATGCATTTTCCCATAGGACCTTTAGTCAAAGGTACAGCCCGAACGGCTGAACAGAATTACTTGAAATTTGGCAGAGAGGTAGTCCTCAGGTCAGGGATGTGCCTTTTGCATATATGGAGTCAATCTGTTCAGTAGTTCCTGAGAAAATTGCATTTACAAGCACATACATATAGCCGCACCGTGCGAGCACCCTAACGTGCGCAAGCGTAATTCTGATTGGTGGTTACATTGTTAGTCAACGTTTGAATCGGTCGAAATCAGGGAGTGTCGGCCACCATTTTGTTTGTTTTCAGTGCGAGAGTGAAAAAGGAAGGTGGCGAACGTGAAAAGGGGGCAGGGTAGAGAGTTCCTGACCCCCTAGCCTTTGTCAGGGGGTCCCTGAAGGACCCCGAAGGCAGAAAAAAACATTTAATTTTTTTTTTTTTAAACCACGGAAATTTTAATACGTAATTTATTGTAAAATAAATGTATTTAAAAAAATAATACATACATAACTTAGCATTTAAAAAACCGTACAAATTCACTGAAAAAAATATAGGTTTCACACACGTTATAGTTAGGAATTAGCATTTAAAAAACCTTGCAAATTCACTTAAAAAACCATAGGTTTCACACATGTTATACTTAGGGGGATATTTCACTCGTAAAAAACCAATGAAATTCCCCCGTTATAGTTAGTTCAGATAACTATAACTCGCGCGACCGCCACTCTATCACAAGGATGATGTCATCAGTGATGTCATGAGTGATGCCACTGACCATGTCATGAGTGATGTAATATGTGACGTCATGAGCAGGATTGAGGGCGCGCAAGTTATAGTTATCTGAACTAACTATAACGGGGGAATTTCATTGGTTTTTTACAAGTGAAATATCCACCTAACTATAACATGTGTGAAACCTATGGTTTTTTAAGTGAATTTTATATATATATATATATATATATATATGTTTCAAACCAATCGACCAACGTTTCGAAGTTGCACTCAATTACCAGTCCGTGTGAAAGCAAAACCGGCTTGCCTTCCCTCGGAGATTATTCCATTCAGCCTTACGCGTTTCAGAGCTCCTTTTGCTCCTTGATCACAGGCATGCACAGAGATTGCAAAGAATCACGGAGGCACCTTTGCAGCACGTTTTTTATTTCGCCCATGATGGGCCCCAGGTGACTGACACTGATGTTGCATGCTGGTACTTGTATTCTATAGTAGTTGTCCTTAGTAGGCTTCGGTGCCGCCATGCTTTTAATTACCATAGTTGGCCTTTGCATATTTCCATGCCAGTAAAATTATATTCATACCCCTCCAGTGGGCCTCAGAGGTGAAGGTTTTCGGTTAATCATGCTGACTGATATTTACCAAACGGAGGCTTCGCACAGTTCTATGCCTCCTTGGCCCCTTAATTTCTTTCAGGTGGTGCACCCTTCGCGACAATGGACTGCCGGAGGGAGGGTTATGAATATAATTTTACTGGCATGGAAATATGCAAAGGCCAACTATGGTAATTAAAAGCATGGCGGCACCGAAGCCTACTAAGGACAACTACTATAGAATACAAGTACCAGCATGCAACATCAGTGTCAGTCACCTGGGGCCCATCATGGGTGAAATAAAAAACGTGCTGCAAAGGTGCCTCCGTGATTCTTTGCAATCTCTGTGCATGCCTGTGATCAAGGAGCAAAAGGAGCTCTGAAACACGTAAGGCTGAATGGAATAATCTCCGAGGGAAGGCAAGCCGGTTTTGCTTTCACACAGACTGGTAATTGAGTGCAACTTCGAAACGTTGGTCGATTGGTTTGAAATATTTACTGCGGCAGTCCATTGTCGCGAAGGGTGCACCACCTGAAAGAAATTAAGGGGCCAAGGAGGCATAGAACTGTGCGAAGCCTCCGTTTGGTAAATATCAGTCAGCATGATTAACCGAAAACCTTCACCTCTGAGGCCCACTGGAGGGTTATGAATATAATTTTACTGGCATGGAAATATGCAAAGGCCAACTATGGTAATTAAAAGCATGGCGGCACCGAAGCCTACTAAGGACAACTACTATAGAATACAAGTACCAGCATGCAACATCAGTGTCAGTCACCTGGGGCCCATCATGGGCGAAATAAAAAACGTGCTGCAAAGGTGCCTCCGTGATTCTTTGCAATCTCTGTGCATGCCTGTGATCAAGGAGCAAAAGGACCTCTGAAACGCGTAAGGCTGAATGGAATAATCTCCGAGGGAAGGCAAGCCGGTTTTGCTTTCATACGGACTGGTAATTGAGTGCAACTTCGAAACGTTGGTCGATTGGTTTGAAATATTTACTGCGGCAGTCCATTGTCGCGAAGGGTGCACCACCTGAAAGAAATGAAGGGGCCAAGGAGGCATAGAACTGTGCGAAGCCTCCGTTTGGTAAATATCAGTCAGCATGATTAACCGAAAACCTTCACCTCTGAGGCCCACTGGAGGGTTATGAATATAATTTTACTGGCATGGAAATATGCAAAGGCCAACTATGTTAATTAAAAGCATGGCGGCACCGAAGTCTACTAAGGACAACTACTATAGAATACAAGTACCAGCATGCAACATCAGTGTCAGTCACCTGGGGCCCTTCATGGGCGAAATAAAAAACGTGCTGCCAAGGTGCTTCCGTGATTCTTTGCAATCTCTGTGCATGCCTGTGATCAAGGAGCAAAAGGAGCTCTGAAATGCGTAAGGCTGAATGGAATAATCTCCGAGGGAAGGCAAGCCGGTTTTGCTTTCACACGGACTGGTAATTGAGTGCAACTTCGAAACGTTGGTCGATTGGTTTGAAATATTTACTGCAGCAGTCCATTGTCGCGAAGGGTGCACCACCTGAAAGAAATTAAGGGGCCAAGGAGGCATAGAACTGTGCGAAGCCTCCGTTTGGTAAATATCAGTCAGCATGATTAACCGAAAACCTTCACCTCTGAGGCCCACTGGAGGGTTATGAATATAATTTTACTGGCATGGAAATATGCAAAGGCCAACTATGGTAATTAAAAGCATGGCGGCACCGAAGCCTACTAAGGACAACTACTATAGAATACAAGTACCAGCATGCAACATCAGTGTCAGTCACCTGGGGCCCACCATGGGCGAAATAAAAAACGTGCTGCAAAGGTGCCTCCGTGATTCTTTGCAATCTCTGTGCATGCCTGTGATCAAGGAGCAAAAGGAGCTCTTAAACGCGTAAGGCTGAATGGAATAATCTCCGAGGGAAGGCAAGCCGGTTTTGCTTTCACACGGACTGGTAATTGAGTGCAACTTCGAAACGTTGGTCGATTGGTTTGAAATATTTACTGCGGCAGTCCATTGTCGCGAAGGGTGCAACACCTGAAAGAAATTAAGGGGCCAAGGAGGCATAGAACTGTGCGAAGCCTCCGTTTGGTAAATATCAGTCAGCATGATTAACCGAAAACCTTCACCTCTGAGGCCCACTGGAGGGTTATGAATATAATTTTACTGGCATGGAAATATGCAAAGGCCAACTATGGTAATTAAAAGCATGGCGGCACCGAAGCCTACTAAGGACAACTACTATAGAATACAAGTACCAGCATGGAATAATCTCTGAGGGAAGGCAAGCCGGTTTTGCTTTCACACGGACTGGTAATTGAGTGCAACTTCGAAACGTTGGTCGATTGGTTTGAAATATATATATATGTATATATATATATATATATATATATATATATATATATATATATATATATATATATATATATATTACCTACTGGCGGTCGCCAGTAGGTAGTTATAGTTAGGACCACGTTTCCATAGGAAAACCTCAACATTCTATTTTGAATAACTTTGGCGCCGGTCGACGAATCCTCGCGAATTTCTCAAAATAGGTGGGGCGCTACGCTCCGCTCCTACCCTGAAAGTCTCGGGGGGATTCGTCAAGCGGGGGCTGAGATAAAAGGGGGGTCCCAAAACGCGTTTTTCCCATGCATTTTTCCATAGGACCTTTAGAACGAGCTACAGCCCGAACGGCTGAACAGAATTACTAGAAATTTGGCAGAGAGGTAGTCCCTAGGTCAAGGAAGTGCCTTTTGTAGGTTTGGTGTAAATCTGTTCAGTAGATTCTGAGAAAATAGCCTTTAAATCAATATATATATCTGAGCCCGCTTACGGTACGCTTACCGTACGCTTACCGTACGCTTACCGTAAGCTTACGGTGGCGTGCGCGAGCGCGATTCTGATTGGCTCTTAGATCTTAGTAAACATTCGAATCGGCCGAAACCAGGAAGCGGCGTCCGCCATTTTGTCTCTCGCACTGAGTGTTGTTTATCAAACATGATGGCCAAAAACATGTTACGGGGCTGTTTTGACAACTCCCTCCCACATAGTCATGTTGAGGGAGTCCCCAAACATCCCCCAAGAGCAAAAACGGTTTTATTTTTTTTTCGGCAATTTCGCGGGGTACGCTTACCGTACGCTTACCGTACGCTTACCGTACGCTTACGGTAAAAAAATAAAAATAAAAAAAACACTATCCACACTTACCCCACCCCCTGTGCTTTTGGTGGCCGCAGGCCACCAAATGTGCAGTGCTTATTAATAGAGAAAAAAAACGTAATTTTGGCAACATGAAATTATAAAATCGAAATAAAAAAAACACTATCCACATTGACCTCACCCCCTGTGCTTTTGGTGGCCGAAGGCCACCAAATGTACAGGGCTTATTAAAGTTGATAAAAACCGTGCACGGAACGAACTGCGTTAAGTGGGCGCGCACGCCACAAATGGCGTAAAGTAACTTAGCATTTAAAAAACCGTACAAATTCACTGAAAAAACCATAGGTTTCACACACGTTATAGTTAGGAAATAGCATTTAAAAAACCTTGCTAATTCACTGAAAAAACCATAGGTTTCACACATGTTATAGTTAGCTGGACATTTTACTGATAAAAAACCAATGAAATTCCCCCGTTATAGTTACTGTAGGCAACTATAACTCACGCGACCGTAATCCTCTGCTGATGACATATGTGTCTTTATGAAAAAAAAATATTTGTAATATATGTATAGCTAAAATTTAATGGAAGAAGATATGGGCAAATAAGTGTCTAAATACAGTATTAGCATCAGCAGAGGATTGCGGTCGCGTGAGTTATAGTTGCCTACAGTAACTATAACGGGGGAATTTCATTGGTTTTTTATCAGTAAAATGTCCAGCTAACTATAACATGTGTGAAACCTATGGTTTTTTCAGTGAATATATATATATATATATATATATATATATATATATATATATATATATCAAAAAGCCCTTATGTTTTTTAAAATATAATATCTCCGCCTTTTGAACCTGAACCCATTAATAGATTTAAAAGGTTAAAATATAGTGAAATTAAAACTTTATGTATTTCTTAGGGGTATGAGTTTACTAGTAGAGTAATATAACGAATATATAGTTATGCTAACTGGAAATTAAAAATAAAATGTATGTATTTCGTGGGTTCGTGATACCATCGCGCACGCTACTGGGCCATACTTTCGGGCCTGCGTACGAATCGCGGCTCCAGCGTGAATTTTTAATAGTTATATTTTAGATAATGAATAATTTAGCTTTGATTATTACTTTAATATTTTAGTTTAAAATATGTTTTATGTCCTTGTTTCTTTCCAAGATTTAAATGTGGAATCGTGGTACTGATGCTATTCTTTGTTCTTTATTTGTAACATTACTACATATTTATAGACAATAATAATCTTAAATTCAAGGTTCCAGTCTTGCGAAGATAGCAAAGAAGCTTTTACATTAATAAAGGAAAGTTATTAAAACTTTTTTTTAATAATAATTTCAGGCATCGCGGTACGTCTTCATAGATCGCAACTTCAGGATTTGCGTACGGGACGCGCATCTTACTTTTTTTTACAATAATTTTATATATCAATCTAGATTAATTTACTTTATTTTAGATGAAAATGTCCAGTTATTTGTAAACAAAATATTATAGGATATTACTAAATATCGTTAAAATGTAAAATAAAACAAGTTACGGAATAGCGTCTGGCCACGCGGTTGCAACATGTTGGGGTCGCGCACCACATGTGACACAAAAAAAAGAGATTTGATTGGTTAAACATCCTGTCATAATTAACCTTGCTAGATCCCACCCTCTTTCTTCTCCTCTAGGGTGTGGTTGACAACAGTCAAACTCATTCTAGAAGAAGCTATTTTGCAAGTGATTTGGTGTTTTTTTCATTTTTAATTTGAAATTTTAAAATTGCAACATCTTCAGACCTGCATGAGGAGAAGGACCAGAGCCCTTTGGAGGAAGGAGAGGAGCCACCATAAAAGTAGAAGGTGAGTGTGGTGTGGGATTTCTTTTCAATTCCTGAGGGCCAGAAAAAAGTAAATGTGCAGAAGGTCACCTGCAACATATGTAAGAAGATCCTTTCTCAAGGATCCGAGAAGAAGTATTCTTGTTGGACATCTTCAATGTATAAACACCTGAAGACTATGCATGAGAACCGTCTTGTATGAGCACACCTTGCAAGACTAAAAGAAAATGATTGTGGCCAAGATGCACAAGCTGCAACATCAAGACCTGGTGACAGGCTGCAGAACATTCCTCCAACTCTGCCTGATTTCGTTAAGACTGGACTTTTCTGCCCCAAAAGCATAACAGTTTTGAGTGTTGGGGAACTGGTTGTCAAAACCATGTTGTACACCATTAACAAACATTGTTGTTCATTTTTCCCCCACATTAGGCTGCTGTTTTGTGCTTGTGTATTTGTTTACATTTTCAATTTTAAAAATCTAAAAAACGGTTCTTGTGGAACCACCTATTCTGGTTTAAAAAATAAAAAGTATATATTGTGTGAATGGATGACTTCATGGGTAGTGCCTATATGATTGAATGAGTGCATGTGTAGTGTCTGAGTGAATGGTTGAGAGTAGGAGTAGTGCCTGGGTGATTGGATGAGTGCATGATTAGTGCCTGAGTGATTGGATGAGTGCATGCATAGTACCCAGATGAATGGATGAGTGCATGGGTAGTGCCTGAGAGAAAGCATGAGTTCATGGGTAGTGCCTGAGTGATTGGATGAGTGCATAGGTAGTGGTTGAGTGATTGAATGAGTGCATGGGTAGTGCCTGGGTGACTGGATGAGTGCAAGGGTAGTGCCTGCATCATTGGATAAGTGCATAGGTAGTCCCTGAGAGAATGCAAGAGCGTATTCATAGTGTTTGAGTGAATAGTTGAGTGCAAAGATAGTGTTATTATATGAGTGCATGGGTAGTGCCTGTGTAATTGAATGAGTGCAAGGATAGTGCTTGAATGATTGGATGAGCGCATTGATGGTGCCTCATTGAATGGATGAGTGGAAGGTTAGCGTCTGGGTCATTGGATGAGTACAAGCATAGTCCCTGAGAGAATGCGTAAGTTCATGGGTAGTGCCTGAGTTAATGCTGGAGTGCAACAGTAGTGTTTGAGTGATTGGATGAATGCATGGGTAGTGTCTGGGTGACTGGATGAGTGCAAGGGTAGTGCCAGCATCATTGTATAAGTGTATGGGTAGTACCTGAGAAAATCCAGGAGTGTATGGGTAGTGCCTGAGTGAATGGTTGACTGTGAGAGTAGTGTCTGAATGATTGGATGAGTGCATGGCTAGTGCCTGTATGATTGGATGAGTGCATGGGTGGTGTTTGGATAATTGGATGAGTGCATGGGTAGTGCCTGAGAGACTGGATACATACATGGATTAGTGTCTGGGTAATTGGATGATTGCATGGGGTAGTGCCTGGGTGATTGGATGAGTGCATGCGTATTGCATGAGTGAATCAATAAGTGCATGGGTAGGGCCTGAGTGATTGGATGAGTGTATGGGTAGTGCCTGGGTGATTGGATGATTGCATGGGTAGTGCTTTGGTGATTGAATGAGTGCATGGGTATTGCCAGAGTGAACGGATGAGTGCAACGGTAGTGCCTGAGTGATTGAATGAGTGCATAGGTAGTACCTGGGTGATTGGATGAGTGCATGGGTAGTGCCTGAGTGAATGGATAAGTGCAAAGGTAGTGCCTGGGTCATTTGATGAGTGCCTGAGAACTGCCTGAGTGTTTGCATGAGTGCATGGGTAGTGCCTGGGTGATTGAATGAGTGTGTAGGTAGTGCCTGAGTAGTGCATACGTGAATGCTTGCATGCAAAACTAGTACCTGAGTGATTGTATGAGCTTATAGGTAGTATCTGAGTGAATGTATGAGAGCAAGGTTAGTGAGTGAGTTATTTGAATAGTGCAAGGGTAGTGCGTGGGTGACTGGATGAGTGCTAGGGTAGTGCCTGTGTTATTTCATACGTGCATGGGTACTACTTGAGAGAATGAAGAAGTGTGTACTTAGTGCCTGAATGAATTCTTCAGTGCAAGGATAATGCCTTAGTGATTGGATGCATGCGTGGGTAGTGCCTGAGTGAATGGATTAGTGTATGCATAGTGCCTGAGTGAACAGATGAGTACAAGAGTAGTGCCTAAGTGATTGGATGAGTGCATGGGTAGTGCCTGTATGATTGAATGAGTGCATGGGCAGTAGCGAGGTGATTGGATGAGTGCATAAAAAGTGCCTGGTTGATTGGATAAGTGCATGGGTAGTGCCTGAGTAAATGGATAAGTGCAAGGGTAGTGTCTGGGTGATTTGAGGAGTGCATGAGTAGTGCCTGGGTGATTGAATGAGTGCATGGGTAGTGTCTTGGTGATTGGATGAGTGCATTGGTAGTAGAAGGGTGATTGGATGAGTGCCTGAGTAGTTCCTGAGTGAATGGACGAGTGCAGGGTTAGTGCATGAACAAATGGATATGTGCAAGTATTACTATATGAATGTTGAGATTAATGCAAAGGTACTCCTTGGGTGAATGCATGAGTACTTGGATAGTGCTTCAGTCAAAGAATGAGTGCATAGGTACTCCATGAGTAAATGGATGAGTGCAAATCTAGTCGCTATATGATTCATAAGTGTACAGGTAGTGTGTGTATGAATGGATGAGTGCATTGGTTGTGCCATATATAATAGCACTTTTATTGGTGTATGCACTTTTGCAAAAAGTAAGTGTGATTGTACTCCTCAGGAATTGGATGATACTTTTCAAATAGTCTAAAAGATGAAGATTATTTGTATAAGAAATAAATAACATATAAAAAGATTTTAAACATTTATCCAGTTTATCATGAATATTGTATTATATATTCTTACCTTTCAAGTAATTTTGATAAATCATTCAGTAAATCTATCTTAAAGTAGTATTATCCTAAACAGGATTAAAACTGGTTCAACCTTAAAAGGTACCTTCTATAAAGAAGAAAAGCAAAAACTATTTTTTAATGATAATATATTCGTGAAATTATATTATTACATTTTTTAAAACATAACATTAACTTACACCTAGATAAGATTCGCAGTTTTCCTTTTTTGCTGTTCTCAGATAGCACATAACATCACCATACACAGTGACTTGCATGTAGCATCATTATTGAACAGCAGGGGAAAACAATCAAATTGATTATTTAAAAAAAAAATCAGCATAGTACGTCATTATCTTACTTACTTACTTTGCAAAACTTTATTTCAGTCAAATTGACCATAAAAGCATTTGAACAGAATCTAACATTTCATTTATACTAAAACAAATAAAAAATATGCAGTCATCCTATGGCATTGTCTACTAAATACACAATTTAACGTGTGGAAATCTATATTGCAATCAATCCTGAAATCACGATCTGCATTTAATTAAATATGCAGTGCATAAATTCAATTTACAATTTCAGGATATTTTTCCACTCTTGCTCTATCTCTCAGATCTACTATTCAAGCAAAAATATATGTGTTTGTATAAAGTGCTTGTATCAGTCAATAAGGAGATTATTAGCATCATCACTGGTTACATTAAAGTGCATGTGCAATATATAATATGCAATTTACAATGCCTTATCTAATTTATAAACAGTTCATATATTAAAATTTACTTAATAAAAAAAAAGGCTAAAAAAACATTGTAGTAGACCCGTAGACAGCAATTCTACTTCTTAGTAGTCCTGCTCGCCTAAATAATGTACACCATGATAATAATACATTATTAAAATAATACTAAAATACACATTCAATTCATATAAAATTCCTTCAATTAAAAAGGGATGTACACAGATTTAATCGCCATCTTTGGGGCACATTTTTAGGAAAACTATACGGGTACACCACATAGAAAATAAGAAGTCTACCACCGCAAAAGCTATGTGGAGACTACCATCATATTTCAGTAACCTGAAAGCCTCTGAACATTGCCTAGTTCCCAAATTTCTGCATATCTGGACCAGCCATCGTTTTCTTGCTTTCTTATAACATAACATGTGTTTTTGTAAAGCGCATCTTCAGCCCAGCAATGGGGCATCTTGGCGCTGAATAACAGATGTATATTGTTACCCAACTCAAGGGTACTCATTTTATCAACCTCACATGGATGAAAGGCTGAGTGGACCCGCTGGAATTCGAACTTGGGACCATGAGGTCAAACACAGGCCCCTGCAGTGGATGCATTAGTCTACTGAGCCACCAGACCTGGCTTAGCCAGTACAGAAAAAAAAAACTTGTCGTATTCAGATTCTTCTGCGCAATTGCAGGCAGTGCAACTCAATGTTTGTAGGCTCGCCCATTTATTTGTAAAAACACGCTGTGGCAATACCTCGTGCCTAAATTGCAAGTAGAGCTTCCTTACGGCAGCCGGCTTGATGTCATTAAGTGCTGGCTCTAGTATGTACTGCTCTTTAATTTCCATGAAGGCTACAGTAAGTTTTCCTATTGAGTGGTTCCCCTGTAGTTGGGTCAGTTTATACTCCCAGTAGCAAACCTTTAGCTCTTTCCTTGACACGCACTGTGGGGCATGTCGTTTCTGGATTTTCCCACAGATTACCCTGTCCCATAAGCATGAAGGTGTTCCTGACATGGGTAAGCCAAGGTAGTCTCCTCACCCCAGGTAGATTCATGACCTCTCTTAGTTCTTCTCTGTACTCAAACAATTCTGGAGTAACCCACAAGCATCTCCCGAATAAAAGGGTTCACAGAGAAACTTCTCCCTCAATTGACCTGACCCCCAGATCTAATCGTAGTGGTATGAGTGGGGTACTACGGGGGAGACCAAACAATTGTCTAACAAAGGAGTTTTCCATTTGTGTTAGGCTATCAATGCGACCGTGGCCCCACATTTCTGCTCCATATAGAGCAGGACCTCTAGCTTGAACCTTATATATTTCTAATACTGGGCCCACCGGTTTATGGCTAGAGTTTCGGAACACCTTGGACAAACCCCCTGTTGTTTGCGCTAACTTCAGGGTGGGTTTTTTAATTTGTACCCCCAGTCCATTTTTTCAGTGATTTCAATGCCGAGATAACCAAAGACAGATACCCTCTCTAGGGGTCTGCCGTCTAAACATGAGTTTTGTTGGGTAATTTTGGCTGAGTTAAATACCATGGATTTATTTTTTTGAAGGTTAATCTCAAGCCCCTTTTCCTTTCAGAAGGCATCAAATTTATTTAGGACCCTCTGTATACCCATTGGGGATTTTGATAATAGCAAAGTATCGTCGGCAAACATCATGGCCGGAATATTACGTGCTGCTAACTTGGGTGCATCTAAATCCTCAGTATTTAAAGAGTCAACTAACCCGTTTATAAAAAGTCTAAAAAGTGTTGGGGCAAGAACGCAACCGTGGCGTACTCCTCTACCTACAGGGATCAGTGTGGTGAGTTCCCCGTGTTTGCCAAATTGTATTTGCGCGTAGTTTCTTTCGTGTAGCCGCCTCATGATTTGACACAAATATAACTGGACCCCCATCTCTAGCAGGACTGCCCACAACTTATCTCTTGGGACCAGATTGAATGCAGATTTCAGGTCTACAAAAATTAGATAGAGGCTGCCACCCTCTATACACATAGGGCCCGATTCACAGAACAAACTTAAGACTAAATCCTAAACTTACTACCATTTTCGTATTCACAGAATGCACCTACTACTACTGGTATTCACAGAGTGAACTTACTACTTTTGCTATTCACAAAATGAACTTAGGACTTTTGCTATTCACAGAATCCATTTATGACCACTAAACTTACGTCCGCACTCGGGCCGGAATTTCCGCACCCGGAGTGGAATTTCCGGGCCCGGAGCGGAAAGTCCGCTCCGGAGGTGGAAATTCCGCCCACCGGGCCGGAAGTCCCGCTCCCGGGCCGGAAAATCAGAATTGGGACGAGACTACATTAACTTTTGCCATTGAACATTTGAGCCAAGGGGAAACACCTGTTCAAGTCCCTACCATCCCCCACCATGCATCAGCTGACGCACTCCAGCCAACAGCTCCAGTTAGCCATCATGTTGCTAGTGCCTACCATCCCCCACCATGATCCAGCTGAAGCCAATTAACACTGATTGACCAGCAGCAAAAAACATTTAAAAGCAGCACACAGTGAAGGAACAGGTTTGGCCACACACAGTTTGTATTTGCAAGCAGAGACCGGCTAAGAAAAATGGACCTCCTGAAGAGAAAGAGGAACTACACAGCAGAGGAGATCACCATGCTTGTGGAGTTCATTGTCAGGCACCACAAACGCCTCTATGGACTCCCACTCTACTGCACCAGTGGGACACAGAAGGCAGCCCTGTGGCAGCAATTATCCACTGCTGTCACAGCATTGGGGGAGGAGAGGTGCACTGTCCAGGAGAAATACTCCAGGATTGAATTACAACGGATCATCCCAGCCGCATACTCTGGACCACGCATCCGCCTCACCCCACTGGAGGAGGATATCCTGATAACCATACACCCCCACTTGGTCCATGGGCTGCCTGTCAGTGACGTCCGCTACGTGGTACCAGGTAAGTGGGATGAAAAGATAAAGTGCATGAATAGACTGTCTGTGTTGCACTGTCAGTGTGAATAAGGAAGTAGTCCAAAGTGTATAAATTAATCCGTCAGTCAGAGACTCCTGTGTCACCCTCTGTATGTAGCACTACAAGTCCCACAATCCTTAGCGATGGAAATGGCAAATCCCTCCCCCACTTCAGAAAACATGGCCACTGTCCAGTTGCAGTAATACACCAGCCCGCTAAGTAGCAATTGACAAATAACAGCAGAGATGCGCCAGTAACAATGCCACACCCAATCCAACTCTTGTGCAACCGCGGATGCGTCACATTTACAATGCGGTGCACTGTGGCGCTGGGATAGACAGATGGGTGTCGCAACTGATGGCATTAGGGGGATGCTCTGCTGGAGTAGTGTCGCAAGTGTGACGCAACTCCAACAATGTCCATGGACCGCCTACACCTAACGTTCAGGGCAACTCATTACATGCGCCTCAAGCTGGTTTAAGTTTGCATGGCACCACCCTATGAAAAGTGACTACGTGAAATGCCGTCGATTACAATGCATCACTTGTACGAGGCATAACCAAATAAACACACACCCTGCCTACATCACAGCTGATGCATGTTTAATGTTGCGCAGGACCGCACACCGTGAGGCATCCCCATAGATGCATAACATTGTGAATAAGTCTAAATGTGTCAAATGTATTACCCCACCGCTGTGTCACAGAAGTGACGCAACTGCGGTGTAAATGTATTACAAGGGGCGTGGAAACATGCCACTAAATCTCAAAGAAGTAAATCACCCCGTGCAAGCTTAAAGCACAAAGCAGAAGGTGAGAGAATCATCTGATCCAAAATTCAGACACCTATTCTGTTGTACATTTCCCACCCTGCCACGCCATTACGACCCCAATGCACCACTGCTCCTACCTGCCCAGTCAGCGGCAGTACTGCATACCACTGTTAGCATGCAGAAGAAATGGGGAAATCGCAGAAATGTTCATCAAGCACATATTCCAGATGTTTAGTTTTCTCTCTTCCCACCCATTGACACATTCAGCCAGAGCACAGACAACTGCCGCAGCAGAGGTCCCTGCTTCGACTGGGAGGAATCGCCACCATACACCCTCACCGACTGGTAAGTCAAAGTGGCCAGGAGATGGTCAAAATGCATACATTGTCAGGAGTGACCGAGGGACATATAGTGCCCACATATGAAAGTCAACCAGAGATGAACAAATAGCTGCATTACTATTGGAGTAGTCAATGGACATCCACCTTTAGCTAATTATAATTGTGAACAGCTGAAGACAATATATTACATGTCTTGGCTCATCAAACCTTCGTAATTGCGGAACATGACATGTTTTACAGCAACAGGCCCAGACCTGGGAATCCAATCCTGTTATCGAGTGCCACAACTACTCAAAAGGGTGCCCCCATTATGTTGTAATGGTGTCTGTAGACGTAATCAATCAAAGTAATTGACTGAAATATGGCAATGATGAACAAGTGAGATCCCAGGGTCATTAGTATTGACAATGCATACACTGTCCAACTTTGAATGTTTCCAATATAGATCAAATTCCCAGTCCACACAGCTGGTCATGTACCACTTACATTGTCTGGCGTTTGTGTTGCCCATCAACAAAACACGATAGTGGACCTCACATCAGGATCCGTAGACATGTCATTGTGATATTGGTTGCATCCAGGTAGTGGGCCCATTTGAAGTCATGTGGGAGCAATCATGAAATTACGTATAACACACTTCAGCGACGCTGGTGCCCACAACTGCTTGTGCTCATCCTTTGTGCCAGAAATCTAGTGCATCACATGTGGCTGCCGGAATGTTAAGTAGCAAAACACACTTATCATTGTAGGTACAACGAGGTCCTCCCAGAATCAAAGACACACACTGACTTCTGCTACAAGGTTGGCTGTGACATGTGTTCAGGGCCCACACACTGTTCCCGTGCTGGGCCAAGGGAGGGGAACCCAAGAATATATCAGGCTGACAGCTCATGAAATGTGCCTTTCACGTCCGCCGTATGCTGTATGTGTATTACAATACTGTTGTTCTGCATCACAATATGCTCACATATGGCATTTGAACCCATGCAAGATCAGACCCTGGTGGCTAATTAAAGGATGACACAAAATGTATGCCAAGTGAGTGCAGAATGGACATTCAATAGTACCATGAGTCATATGAAGTGACCAAAACACAACCGGCTTGCAATTCAATGATAGGAAACACCATGATGAAAATAGCATGGCTGAGGCCAACACTGATGCCAGTAGTGTACCTTTGAGATGAATGTAGGGGCTGCTAAGGTGAATCTTCATGCAGTTACACCTGCTAAATGACTAGGCAGAAGAGCAACACGCTAATCCAGTGCAGGCAGAAGGCATCAAAGCCTCTCAGCCTATCCGCAATGTGTGAGTATAAACCAAATGTTACATTCTGCTTGCCTCCTCTCCTACTGTATTAACATGTATAGGTGAGTGTTTGACATATGAGGTTTGGATGTCTGCTGTACAAGACACCAATCGTCGTCAGCTAAGTAGTACCATGATCTGGGAAATAGAGTACGCAAAGAGAGGACACTCAAAGGATGGACATAAGACATCTGTGTTCTCTCATATAAATATGTGTGACTTCATGCGTGGGGAAGCACAAATGAGCAACATCATGTCCCTGACTATTGCAAATCTCACACATGAAACCCTTTCTGACTTGACAACAAACAACATGAGACTCTGGAAATATGTAAGTCTGAATGGCAAAGGTGATAGCAGTGTAATGGGGAGGAATCCGGGTCATTTATCCCTTCCTATCAGTAATCTTCTCATACATGTGTGTCTGTTGATGTGTCATCTCATTGATGTCACTGCTGTGTGGAGGAAACGGCTGGCAACTGCTGCATGTGAGCAGGTGCCCAAATGGAAAGTTCAGGAGCTAAACATGCTGCACATAGTTCTGGATTACCCACAAATAGTCATTGAGAATGACATGTTGGCTCAGAGCTACCATCTGTTGTTGCAAAATATAGACCTGTATATCTTATCACAGCTGCTGACCGGATTACACCCCAGCAGCGTGCACCATCCCGGGGACTGACTGACATCCTGGCTGCAGCAGTTCAACCCTCGCGCAGCCGTCCTTCAGGTAATTCTAGCATGAGGTGTCTCTTGATGTGTCATCTTATTGATGTCACTGCTGTGTGGAGGGAACGGCTGGCAACTGCTGCATGTGAGCAGGTGCCCAAATGTAAAGTTCAGGAGCTAAACATGCTGCACATAGTTCTGGATTACCCACAAATGGTCATTGAAAATGACATGTTGGCTCAGAGCTACCATCTGTTGTTGCAAAATATAGACCTGTATGTCTTATCACAGCTGCTGACTGGATTACACCCCAGCAGCGTGGACCATCCCGGGGACTGAATGACATCCTGGCTGCAGCTGTTCAACCCTCGCGCACCCGTCCTTCAGGTAATTCTGGCATGAGGTGTGTCACTGGCTTCGACTCCAAAGCCATGACAGAGATCCTGATTCCCCTCTGCATGTAATCAGCAGTCATTGTGTACTAAGTGAAATACAAATCAGGAGTGTCATGTGCCTGTCTGACAATTGGTGATGCAGATAATTGAGAATGTTGTCACTTCCCTCTACAGCTGCTGGTTCAGGGACAGCTAGGCCTACGAAAGCCGTGAGGAGACAGGTCCAGCAGGTGACACTAGGGGGAACACCAAGGGACAGAGAGTTGTGGCTGGAGCTGGTGAGTTTGCCTGTATCTGTGTAACACCTCCGTGCAATGGTGTGAGCTGTCATTTGTGGTGGTACCCTACACAGGTCACATGATCCTCATCTGTTGATCCAAAGTACAGTTAATACAAATCCTTGTGTTGCACCACATGTTATACCAGGTCAATCCCTAATACGGTTGCAACCTCTGTTCCAGGGGATGCTGATGACGAGGATGACAGGCCTATGACCAGTGCGGGCCGACGGGGAATCAGAGGGGAGAATCCCCTGATCCTCCAAGCTGTGATGTCGGCTGCAAGCACTGCTCAGGAGGAGGAGGATGATTTTCCTGAGGATGTCTACTTGGTGGATGATGAGGACTACATGTCTGATGACGATGAAGATGCCAATGCACGCTATCGTGCCAGATTGGCTAAATCGGTCAGGGCATCAACTCCTCTGCCAAGCAACGTCCGTCAGCCTCCTCCCAGGCACACCATGGCCTGTCCCCAGACTCGAGCAAACCAGCCACAGCACCCACGCATCACAACACAGACATCACTCCCTCACAGTCCTCACGTCCAGCACCAACATGGTGGTTCCCTAGACAGCATATCCCTGCAATCCTCGCCACCATCTGGGGGTGGTACCAGCCCTGTTGTGCTGCCGGAATCCCCTGGGCACCATTCACCTGCCCAAAGGCTCCCACCTGCCACCCCCCCCCGCTGTAGGACCTGCTCGTCCCATCCATGGCAGACAGCTGCAGAGAGGGCCTGCACCTGGCTGTGATGACCAGTGGGAGCAGGACTTCTTCCAACAGCAGGGCGATGTGAGCCAGGACATTAGTGCCATAGGGGCTACCCTGTCCGACATGTCGGACTCCCTGCAGGATATGGTCCACTTCCCTCAGGCGGTGGAGAGGCTGAGCCAAGTGTTGGATAGAATGGATAGGACTTGGCATGACATGTCCAGAAATATGCGAGACATGCTATCCATCCAGAGGGAAGAGAGTGCAAGACACCATGCCTTGGCCATGAAGATGATGGAGGGCATATTGAGAGTGAGCCAACCTTTCCCTTCACGGTCAATGCAGGGAGGGGAGCCATCATATCTGCCCACAGGACAGCACATCCCCACACCTGTACCAACTGCACACCAACACAGCAAAGGGAGACATCCACACCAGCGGCCTGAACTGGCACTCCCAACACCAACCCCTGTTCAGGCACTCCCGCCACCTGCACAACCACCACCAACCCCTGTACAGGCACTGCCCCCACCTGCACAACCACCAACAACCCCTGTACAGGCACTCCCACCACCTGCACAACCAAAACAACCTCTGTACAGGCACTCCCACCATCTGCACAACCACCAACAACCCCTGTAAAGGCACTCCCGCCACCTGCACAACCACCACCACCTGTACAGTCACTCCCGCCACCTGCCCAACCACCACCACCTGTACAGTCACTCCCGCCACCTGCACAACCACCACCACCACCTGTACAGGCACTCCCACCACGTGCACAACCACCAGCAACCCCTGTACAGGCACTCCCGCAACCTGCCCAACCAGCACCACCACCACCTGTACAGGCACTCCCACCACGTGCACAACCTGCCCTTGTCCAGGCACAACCATCAAGTGTGCATACACTATCTGCCCCAGCACATGTGGATGACCCTGGACAGTCCCTTGGACAGTACCCACCTCCACGTAGGCGGCGAGCCAGACCTGAGCACTCCGAGCGGTCATCCCCCCCCAAATTGCGGCGTCGCACTCACTAGTGACAGGAACCCAGGACAATGTGATCACGTGATTGTGTGTGCACCAAATAAACACCTACCAAAAATAAAATTCTGTTGTGTATCATGTCCTGTGTAATGATGTAGGTGGCCTCGAGATGTGAGAAGGTATGTGTGTGTGTGACACAGTTACAAGTGTAACCCATCATTGCAACCAGCCATTATATGCATAGCAGATGACTCACCAAATATGTGTCCATATTCAGAACCAGACATTCAGAATGAAGTCAAACAAGTGGAAGTTATTAGTATTCCTAATTGTATTTTAAGAAGGTACAAAAGAACAACCGTCCGTTTGGAAGGGAGAAAGGAAAACAAATGATGATCTTAATGCAGAGGGAGATGGGAACCTGGATTGGGGTGGGGCAACAAAAATATAACACGTCAGGGAGCATCAGGGAAAACAGTCTATTTACAAGGGGAAAATGAAATAATTGTTCATGTCAAAAGTCAAGTGTCCTTCTGGTCATCCTCTAGGACCACAATGTCCAGATCCTCAGAGTCCGATGCAGGCACACGTCTGGCGGGTGCAGGAAGAGGCACCACTTGGGTTCGTGCCACACGAGGAGTACGGGGGGAAACAGTGTGGGCCAACGGACAGGGGGAGACATTGACGGTGGTATGGGAAGGGATTGGGGAGACAACAGACGACATGGCTGCGGTCAGTGAATTGATGCTGGTGGTGAGGGTGGCCATTGTTCGGAGCATGTCCTCTCGCATCATGCGTACCTCAATACACACTTGTAGCATGATGCGAGCGGACATGTCTGGCTGACCCTCACACATCCACATCAAGTCCACTGGCACAGCCACAGGAGGAACAACACCGGGAGGGGCCTGGGGGGGACAGGAGGGATGTGGTGCCTGAGGTCCAGAGCCAATGATGTTGGGGAGCTGGCAGCTACGATGAGGGGGACTGGTTGCAGGGGATGCAGCTGGGTCCCCCGATAGAATGGGGAACTCTAGAGGTAGGGAGGGGCTGATGGCAGGCCCAGATTGTTTGTTGGCCTGCCCCGAGGACACCTTTTCAGGGACCACAGGTGAAGAGTCCTGAGGAGAGTAGCTCTCCAACACCTCATGGTCCGAGGTGTCGTGTTCACCCCCCCCCCCCGATTCAATGTCTGCAGCCTCCACCTGGGATGTGGCACCAGCATCAGGGTGTTCCTTGTCAGTCCGGGTGGGCGCAATCCCCTTGGCTCGTGATGTTGAGGGTCCCTCCTCATCCTCCTCTTCCTCGCTGGTGGAAAGAGGGTGTAGCCGCCGCCGCACTGGTGGCCTCGTGCTCCGGACCTGGTCCTGCTGCCCTTCTGTTTCGCCAGCTGTGCCTGCTGAAATGTAAGCAAAATCCGAATGTTATGTTTGTGTCATGCAGGACGAGACACATTCATAGGAGCCAAGGTCAGACTTATTTTCCTCTGATCACACTCAATAGTTGTCAGTGTCTATGAGCTGACATTACGTGTATGTTCACCGTCATTTACTGGATTGAGTCTGACATGGCCATCTCACGTGGATGTGTGTGGCTTACACAACTGTATTGGCCAACCCTCAACCTGGCATTCTGGTGATCTGTGTGTCCTGCCACAGCTACATGTGCAGGTTCCAAAAGCAGTCCACCAATGGAGAACATGAAGTCCAGAATCTCAGATTATGGCCATTCATAGGGAGTCGCAGCTATTTAAGGTCTGGACAAGTGTCATCTGCTTTGTAGCATTGTATGGGACATGACAAGTGGCGAATGTGGGTCACACATGCACTGAGGCTCTGGCCTATTTCTGTAGCTAAATTGTGAGTCTAGCCTTTGGCTGTCCCCACACATGTTCTGACAATCCAGTGGCACATATTGGCTTTGGTGACTGATATGGTAATGCAGTACACCGCTGAACACTGGGGGAATTTAGTGACAGCTACCTGTACATGTGAAATGTGAAACAGGCCACTGAGGCTGAGACGTCTGTCAGTGGACACCCCTTGCAAATTTAGAAGCGCTTAAGAGTGATGCAAGGATGTCAAAGTCTGTCTTGACTCCATGGCACATGATGTTTTGTCACAATTGGAACCCAAACTCTAAAAATGCAATGCAAGTCATAGCATCCAATACCCTTTGGCCTGCCATGCGCACACTGGACAGTGTCTGTACCATTGCTCATCCAATGCACACATGATTTCCTAGTGCCAATTGTAGTGGTGCGGGAAGAGCAGATTTCAGTACAAATGCACAATTATGGCTCATTTAGCCAGTTGTCATGACGAGACTCCAACTCCCAAAATGCACTCTGCCCTGTACAGTCCATATGCCACAGTGTGCCTTTTTAAGCTTGGTGACTGCTGCATGGACACGGAATCTGTGAATGGAGGCATCGGACACACAATGGTACAGCACTGTTTCACTCACATCATACTCCCAGACACATTTAGCATATGATGCACTTACCATGTCCCTGCTGCTCATGCTCCTCCAGCTGAGCATGGAGGGTCGGCCAAGCTGATCGCAGGACCCTCCTGTACAGTGGGGATAGGCGAGGACGATGCACATGGTGCTGGGAAGACTGGCCCACCAGCTCCTCAGCCTTGTGCCGGGCCCACCGTTTTAGGTCCTCCCAGCGCTTGCGGCATGCCCTCACACTCCTGGTGTGGACTCCCACTGCACTGCAGCGCTCGGCGATGTTGGCCCACAGCCTGGCCCGGGCTGCATTGCTCAGCTGGTGTTCAGGGTCCCCATATAGCTGAGAAAATTTGTCCAGCACCCCCTCAGCCAAGATGTTCAACTCACTTTCAGTGAAAGGGGGTGCCTTCTCTTCGTAACCCTCAGCCATTATGGGGATAATAAGGATGAGAGCAGCAGGATGTCAGAGGATCTGTCTGTGATAGAGAATGACTCAGAATGAATCCAAAATGGCTGCCAACTATTTCCTGTGATGTATTTCCTGCCTCCCACTTCCTGTAAAACATTTCCTGAATGAAATGATGTGTTCCGGGTCATTTTCGGAGTTTACGGCCCGTAAGCGCAGTTTCCGGTTCCGGAGCGGGGTGTCCGCACACGGGCCGTACGCTCCGTAATCGGAGCGTCCGCACACGGGCCGTACGCTCCGTGATCGGAGCTTCTGCTTTTTGGCCGTAAACTCCGAAAATGACCCGGAACATATAATTCCATACAGGAAATGTTTGACAGGGAGTGGGAGGCAGGAAATACATCACAGGAAATAGTTGGGAGCCATTTTGTATTCATCCAGATCCAGCCACAATCAGGAATCAAATCTACTGCCATCCTGCTGTTCTGTTGTGGATAAAAAAGAAAAGACAGTGCATGTGAGAATTATTTAAATGTGACAAGAGGGTGAAGAGACCATTTCAAGACATTTCTGCAGTTTCAGTTTCAGTTTCTCATGCTTTGCATTATGGTACATGTAGTCCATATTAGGTGCTCATTTGCAGAGTTGAGTGATGTGTTACGGAACATTGTGTTGGAGTAGTGTGGATATATCACAGACACATGGGGCAGATTTACGGCTTCTGGCGCATCTCTGCTAATCAGCAGAGATGCGTCAGAAGAGTTGCGATGCATCTGCCCACCCGTGCGCCAACACAGATGCGCCGCATTGACAATGCGGTGCACCGCGGTGCTCGGATGTGCAGATGTGTGACGCATCCCCCGTTGGAAAGGCGGCGCATTGCTGGAGTTGCGTCGCAAGCGCAACGCAGCTCCAGCAAGGCTCGGGGGTGCCCTATCCCTATGATGCTGCGTCAATCCTTACGCCTGCTTCAAGCAGGTGCAGGGTTTAGACGCAGCATGGCCTTAAAAGTGACTGAGTGAAATATTGTAGATTTCAGCCAGCCACTTTTATGAGGCGTTCCTGCGCCGGAAGGCCCCCCCGCGCCAGAACGCCTACATGTGGCGCAGGCCTTTACAACGTGATGCATCTCCCAGATGCGTCATATAGTACATACCCCGCAGCATGGCGCTGGCTTTGCATCACCGCTGCGTCACAAAAGTGACACAACGGCGGTGTGAAAGGGGCGCAAGTCCCACATTAATCTGCCCCATGGTGTCTGATTGACCCATTGCATCACTCACGTCGTGGGCGCATCATTTGTGGGGGAGTCACATCTGTTGATGGCACAGGGCCGACAATGCTATGGTTATGGCCTTTTCTGATTAAGAGACCCATCCTCATGAGGTCCGGCAAGGTCTCTCAGTACATGTATGATCTTCCATCTGCGGCTATAGATTCTTTAGGGACATCCACTACACTGATCGCTGACATGGGCACATGTGCTGAAGCAGGCTCAACCTTTTGACTACTGTCAAGAGCTGTGATTAACATGTAGTTAGTGTGGCTTGCAAAGTTGCCTCAGGAAGGAATTTATTGACACGGTCGTGTATATCCAAGTTTCATCATTGGCAACAGACAGCAATCCACATTTAGTCCATTCCACTACAGGTTGCTCATGTGAAAAACGTGGCAACAAGCTGCTCACGGACTTGCATGCCCTGACCTCGGTTATGTGCCATTGCCCGGTTTCCCAGATTCATAGGTAGCCGAGGTTCCAGCGGTATCTGTAAGCCATGCGTTAAGGCAATGTTGTGCAAGACACAACAGGCTAAAATGATCTTGCACACTACTTCTGGGGAGTACTGCAGCACCCCCCCTGTACGGTCGAGACATCTGAATCGCGACTTCAACAGACCAAAAGTGCGCTCTATGATGGCTCGAGTCCGTATGTGTGCCCTATTGTACCTACGCTGTGGTACAGTGTTTGCACGCCTGTAAGGGGTGAGGAGATGTGGGGTGAGTGCATACCCAGCGTCACCTGAGTAGAGGGGAAAGGGCAGTTGGTTACATTTCCCTCTTTGAATTGCACAGGACATGATCTATACTGTATTACATGCATTGTTAGGTGGGCCCTGTATCTAGCTTTATGATTCTTATAGTACAATGGTTAATGTTGGGGGGCATTCAGACATTTCAAAAACACATATTCCTCCTTTCTAACGCTTGGTACTTACCCAGTAGCCACATGTTGCCAAATTCTCCCGCAGCCATCCGCCGGGCAAGAGGTGACATGCGGAATATGAAGCTGTCATGGGTACTGCCGGGGAACACCGCATGCACATCAATGAACCTCCCTCCGGCATCACAGACAGCTTGTACGTTGATGGAATGCCATCGGTGTCTGTTGCAGAAGATGTGTGCAATGTGGCGGGGTGGCTGAAGGGCCACATGGGTACAGTCAATTGCACCCAGCACACGTGGAAATTGTGCAATGAGAAAGAAATCTCGTGCTGCCCTTTGTCTCAGGGCCAGTGTCGGTGGCATATGTATGTGGTGGTAGGATCTTGCAGTGATGCATCGCAGTACCTGATGCAGGCACCGCGACTGGCTCGCCTGGGATATGCCCACATGGTCACTGGAGACCCTTTGGAATGAGCTAGTGGCAAAGAAATGGAGCGCAGATAGGATCTTTAGGTATGCTGGTATTGCATGTGAGCAGCAGGTCACGGAGTCAAGTTCCTGCTCCCACTCACATACCATATCCAAGATGATACCTGGCCCTTACATCTTGACTGGACATTCCAAATAAGTTGATCCTCTGTCTGAAGATCCTCTCTGCTCTGGCTCTCCTCCTCCTCCTCCTCAAGTCGTTTTGACGCATGGCAAGGGGCAGTGCAACAAACACATTCAGTGACATGTTGAAAGGGTTTGTGTGTGTCTGCTCTGCAGTTATACATGCTGCCGAGCTAGGATTGGCTGGAGTGTGTCAGCTGATGCATTGTGGGGGATGGTAGGGACTTGGACAGGTGTTCACCCTTGGCTCACATGATCAATGGCCACCAAATCGGAAATTCCGGCCCGCAATCGGAACTAGGGGTGGGCGGAATTTGTGAAATTAACTTTCGCAAATTATCGCGAAAATGTTTAAAATTATCGCAAACAAGCGGAAATATCGCGAAGATGCGGAAGTTTTTTTCCAGCATGTTCGCGAGATTTTCTGCATGGTTGCGGGTCGGCAACTTACCCATGTGGTTGCTTGCGGGCGCGGCCATGTTGTTTTGAGTTGTCTCGCGGTGCATGATCGCGAGAAGAAAGACGTGATCGCGTGACGCATGACGTCACTGCGGGCGCGAACTGTCGCGAGACAGCGCAAATGGCTAAAAACAATACAACATCTCATGGAGAACGCGACCGGATCAAGAAAACTTGTCGGCGAACGCAGGGATTCAGGTAAGGCGATTGCGCGCGTGCGAGAATGTATTAATTTACAGCGCGAGCAAGAAACAAATTATCGGCAAGCTGCGGAAACCGGAAATTTTGACATTTTCGCGCTCTCCGCGGAACGCGAAAATGTCAAATTATCGCAATTTCCGCGAACGGAACAAAATTTTCGCCCAGGCCTAATCGGAACTTCCGGCCCGTAGCCGGACTTTCCGGCCGTAGGCGGAATTTCCGGCCCGTAAGCGGGACTTCCGGCCCGTAAGCGGACTTTCCGCGCCATAAGCGGACTTTCCGCTCCGGGTGCGGAAATTCCGGCCCGGGTGCGGAAATTCCGGCCCGGGTGCGGACGTAAGTTTAGTAGTCGTAAATCCATTCTGTGAATAGCAAAAGTCCTAAGTTCATTCTGTGAATAGCAAAAGTTGTAAGTTCATTCTGTGAATACCAGAAGTACTAGGTGCATTCTGTGAATACCAGAATGGTACTAAGTTTAGGATTTAGTCTTAAGTTTGTTCTGTGAATCGGGCCCATAGTCTTCCAGTGTAATAATTGTAGCCTGAAGATCTGGTCCAATGTGGAATTTTTTTCCTCTAAACCCAACTTGGAACGGGCTAATAACTTTATTCTCCTCCATCCAACTCTGCAGGCGGTATGGCAAAACACGTGCAAACGTTTTTTGGCTAATGTCAATAAGGCTTATGGGCCTATAACATGTGGGTGACATCGGGCATCCCTTTATATAAACTGGTATTATTTTAGCCACGGCCCCACTAGTAGGGATTACCATGCCTTACATGACGGCATTAAATAAAATCCCAAAATATGGAGCCCAAATAGTCGGTTCACTACAGAACAAACCCCCGGGAATCTTGTCTAACCCTGGTGCCTTACCGGGTGCGATTTGACTTAAAGCACCGGTTACCTCTGTGAGAGTTATCGTTGGGGAATCATCCTCCGCTCTAAGGGTGATCATAGTTACGTTAGAGCGATCGGCCTGCGGGGAGCGCCATGCGTTGTCCACTACATCAACCTCTGGCTTTGCCCTCGAGTAGAGGGACTCAAAATGGTCCTTTCACACAAATTTCCCCTAAGTTTGGCTCTATTGCCAACTTTCCTTCAGAGCTACATGTGTTTACCACATTCCAGAATGTCTTCATGTCGCGGGTGACTAGGGAGCTTCTAAGAGTTTCCCATTTATCACTTTCCCACTCTTTTTTTGCCTCCTCAATACAAGTTCTATAGGCCACTCTATTGGTTTTAATCAGAGGTCTATCTTTAGCCTTAATGGCAGAAATCAGAGCTGTTTTAGCCTTTCGACATCTTTCATTGTACCAAGGATGGCGGGGTGTCCTATTATTGCTAACTTTTTTGAATGGGGAGAAAAAAATCAATCATAATGGCCATTAACCTAGTGTGATTTAGGGCGACCTTCAATAAATCAATTTGGGTACTCTCAGCAGAGACAGATTGGTAAGAATCCATAAGAATTGGAATTACAGTTTCGTACATGGCACCTAACTTATCTTGGGATTGACTTAGTTCCGCCCATTGGACTCTCTTCCTATAATTGGTGAGAGTCAATCTGCCATCAGCTGGTGTGGCCAAATCTGTGGAACTCCCATGGTTTAATGTAAGCAATTTCAAAACTAGGGCATTATGGTCACTATCATGATGCAGCACTATCTTAAAGTCTGCTACCTTGTGCCATGATGTTATGCCAACCAAAATATAATCAATTAATGAGCCTTGGCCAATTCTATTAAAAGTATGTTTACCTGGGGTATCAGACTTGGTTCTGCCGTAACATACCCTCAATGAGTGTTTTAATACAAGAGAATTCATCTGGAGTACCAGAGAGGTCCTGACTCTTACTAACAGACAAGTTGTTTCTGGTACAGCTCAATGTAAATCTTCTTCACATGGGTTATCCCTATTCATACCGACTAGTGGCTCATATTGACAATTGAAGTCCCCACCTACAAACAACAGGTAGTTATCAGCGATAGTGGCAAGGAAAGTCGTTAGCTTATCAAGGGTCTTTGACTCTTGACTACGGCTGACTGGTCTCGAGTAGACATTTATTAGAGCAACTGTAGTCCTTAAAGGGAAGTTAAGGAGGACATACAGAATGAAATTTGAAGATGTTTCTAGCTGTTTATATGTGCAGCTCAAATGTGTCCTCACCCAGATGCGAAGCCCCCCTGCCGGCCTCCCCTTTCCCTCTGATGATGCTGCTATGCTATACGGGGCATTGCCTAGTTTGGAGATATCCCCCTTGCCCATGTTTCTTGAAACATACAGATTTCATATTGCTCAATAAAGCTCCCCCAATCAGGATTATCCATCTTAGGGGCAAGGCCGACTACGTTCCAAGATATAACTCGCAACCTCGATAGGTCAGGCCGACTATCTATGGCAGCAAGTTCTGGGGACGGGGGGTGCAAAATCCCGCCAGTGCACAAGTCCAATTTTTGGGAAGTCTCGCTGTTGAAAATACGAGATTGGCTGTCAGTAGTAATCCCTTTGGGTTCAGCTTTATTACCCCTTACTGTCCCTCTCGACCTCCCTCTGGTCTCACCCTCTTCCAGCATCATATGCTGGTCTATAGTCTCCCCTGCTTGAACAATTTTCTACTCTAACTCTCCCAGGTGATTATGCTCCTTCAGCCCATACCCCTTAAGTTCAAGTCAATCCACTCCTTCAAGGACACCAAATCTATTTGTTTTGGGGATATTGAAGAGTGGTTACCTAGACCGTTGGTAGTCCAAATTGTCAGTTTGATGATTTTGTTTTAGAGGCCTCCCCTCCCATCTATCTCTGCAATGTTGTGGTCTCCCTGAGGGATAAATATAACCTAGTGGAAGGGTTCTTATGGACCCCTCCTGTCTCCAGTCGTTCCTACTTAGGATTGCTCGGGCGACTGATGGGTTTCTAAAGTTTATCACTACGCAGTCTCCTTAGTACCTTAGGTCTCAAACCCACCCAGCCAACTCGACGGGTTGTTAGGATTTCTTTTGCATCCTCATAATAAAATTGCTTGTTGTTAGCTAACCAGAACATGCATTTATTTTTTAAATCCTGGTGTGATTCCTTTTGCCCCCTCCCAAGCTCGGGAATACCTGACAAATCAGCAACATAAGGGGTTGAGGCTGGTGGTAAATTAATACACGGTGGAGGATGGTGTTCTTTAAAAATTTCAGTATTTTTAATGGGTCCTACCCCCTCCCGTGTCAACTTTCTTGCCATTGACCGCTGCTGTGTGGATGAACAGGTGTGGATTTTACCCTACGAGAGCTTGCAGTACACTGTCTTACTTGATCTGTAGCGGCAGTGGGAGGGGGCCACTCTGACATAAGGTAGGGGCAGCCTTGCTGATACTAGATGCAGCCTGTGTTTCTTGCCTACTGCCAATCCCTTCTCTTCCGTTTGTGACCCCTGCCCTGACCTCAAGCAACATGGTCAGCTTATCAACCCTTTCTACAAGCATTTTAAGTTCATCCTTTACAATAGCCCTTACTTGAAAATGTAAGTCCACCACTAGATTTGTAACCCATGCAGGTTGTTCCTTGCCCCTTTCAGTATAACTGGGCAGACATCCTTCCCGATATCGTTATCGTCCGTGATTTCTTCTGCTACCTACTTATTTTTCACCCTTGTTCTCACTGGTGCTTTAGGTTTTCCTCACTTCACTTGACACGTGGGTACAACCTCCGTATGTAGTTCAACATTGGGCACTTCAACAGTAGTTATCTGGGCCCTGGGGTGTCGCTTATCAGGGGACCAGAGGCTTGTGATGTGTAAAAATCTATCAAGGGAAGGTCCAAATTTGGAGTGAGTGATAACAGTCTCTTGGTCTGTTCTATTTCTGTTGACGCCACTCCTATTGCTCTCTCTAGCATCCTATCAATGGAGGTAGGCTGGAATTTGGCTTTTAATTTCGGGAGTGCCGTTTGTTTCTTATCTGAACAGAATCGCTTGCCCATTTTTCTACTTGTTTTCAACTTTCTTAATTGATGTGGATGTTGTGGGATCACAGCTTATGTTCTAAAATACCAGTAACACACCTACTCTTGTCTTGGCCGCGTATCAGGCAGTTCCAGATGGAGTTCAAGTACAACCAAGTAAAACAGGAGAGCCCACTGGAACAGTAAAAAATATGGAGGGCTATTGGGGCACTAACCATGAGCCAAGAACTGTCCAGGAACCAAGTCTGCTTGCTTCTTTGGTGAAAATCAAGGGGGGTGGCCCAACCCTGCCTCAAACGGCATGTCCTGTGCTGCGGGAGCCCGCTGCAGATTTTATCATGCCTCCTGGCACGGAAAGAGGCATTACTGGTGGCCTCAATGCCTCCTGGATGAGGGATTCCACAGTGCTGGACTGCTTGTGCTGGCCATTCTCTTCACGGCTAAGATTCGGGCTCCCCATGCTGCGAGAGCCCCCCACAGATTTTATTGCACCTCCTGGCATGGAAAGAGGTGTCACTGATGGCCCCCATGCCTCCTGGATGAGGGCGTCCACAGCGCTGCACTGCTCATGCTGGCCGTTCCCTTTACGGCTAAGATTCCGGGCTTCGCGTGCTGCGAGAGCCCGCTGCAGATTTTATTGCGCCTCCTAGTGCAGAAAGAGGTATCACTGGTGGCCCCAATGCCTCCTGGATGAGGGAGCCCACAGCGCTGGATTGCTCGTGCTGGCCGTTCCCCTAACGGCTAAGATTCTAGGCTTCCTGCACTGCGAGAGTCCGCCGCAGATTGTATCGCACCTCCTGGCGCGGAAAGAGGCGTTACTGGTGGCCCCAATGTCTCCTGTATGAGGGAATCCACAGTGCTGGACTGCTCGTGCTGGCCGTTCCCCGCATGGCTCAGATTCCGGGCTTCCTGGGCTGTGGGAGCCCGCTGCAGATTTTATCGCGCCTCCTAGCACAGAAAGAGTCATCTCTGGTGGCCACAATGCCTCCTGGATGAAGGAGTCCACAGCGCTGGATCGCTCATGCTGGCCGTTCCCCTCATGGCTAAGATTTTGAGCTTTCCATGCTGCGGGAGCCCGCCGCAGATTTTATTGTGCCTCCTGGCATGGAAAGAGGCGTCACTGGTGGCCCCAATGCCTCCTGGATGAGGGAGTTCCCAGCGCTGGACTGCTCCTGCTGGCCGTTCCCCTAACGGCTAAGATTCCGGGCTTCACAAGCTGTGGGAGCCTGTCGAAGATTTTATCGCGCCTCCTGGCACGGAAATAGGAGTCACTGGAGAACCAACTACGACCAAGATTGGAAAAGATATTATGCACGAACACTGGCGGACTACAAAAAATTGCTTATTAGGGAAAAAAGCAAATATTATATTAACAAAATCAATGAGACTAAGAACTCCAGCAGGGAGCTCTTCGCTACGGTAAAAAAACTGGCAAACCTTCCCGCTGCAACAGAGATGGAAAGCAGCATAGAGTTCTGTAACACACTTGGGCAGTTCTTTGTTGATAAAGTAATCTCAGTATATGAATACTTCAAGAGTACCAATAACAAAGTCACCTTAGTATACGAATCCTCTAAGAGCACTAATAATATTAAGGACTCAGTTAAACAAAACAAACAATACCTGGATATCCCAGGTCTTAAAGCGGGATTCTGCTTCTTACCTCCCTCACCAGAACAAATCAATCTGGTAGTAAAGAAGAATAAATCTGGGGGACCAGGGGACCATTGCCCACCCAAGGTGATGCACATATTCCCAGAATTATTAAGTGAACAATTAAAAAATGTGTTCACAGAAATAATTTGGTCTAGTTACTTTCCAGACACATGGAAAATAGCTTCAGTGCTACCACCCTTAAAAAAAGATATCTTGGACCCAAAACAACCCAGCAGCTATTGGACAATATCAAGAATCACTTTTCCAGCTAAGGTATTTGAAAAACTACTTAATAATCAATTATCAGAACTTATTGCTGCAAATAACTTTCTGGACCACTCACAATATGGGTTCAGGGAGGAGCACAGAACAGAAACTGCATTAGTGCTAGCAGCAGAGGGACTCAGGATGTTATTAGATGCTGGAGGATAGGCCGCCCTGATTCGATTAGATCTCTCGGCGGCCTTCGAAACTGTGAATCATGAGATATTACATGATCGGTTAGTAGATCTAGGGCTCCATTATTCTTCTCTCTTGTTGATGGCCTCCTTTTTAAGAGATAGGTCCTTTTCAGTAAAACTAGAAGATTGTACATCTGACTCTTTTAAATCACCTTGTGCCTCAGGGATCTTCCCTGAGCCCCCCACTATTTATGTTGCTCCCCTGGCAGAAATTATTAGGCAATATGGGTTTATGCAAGTGTCATACGCAGATGACACCCAAATAGTGGTGTCAGTTACAGGTAAAGTTGAGGAAACAGCTGTGCGTTTCAATGAAAGCATGACACAGGATGGCCGATGGATGCAGTCAAACTGCCTGAAGCTAAATGGGGACAAAACTGAGGTTATGCTGGTGGGAGCTGGGGCAGATTTTTGGTTGCCTAGGTGGTGGCCGTATAGTCTGGGTGACTGACCAAAACCACTGAACAAGGTTAAAAATGTGGGAGTCATTTTCGATAATAAACTGACTTTTAATGACTAGATAAATAACCTCTCGTCAACCATTTGGTATATATTGAAAATGATCAGAAGAGTATGCCCATACATTCCCCAAGATTCATGCAAAACATTGGTGACGGCACTGGCCTTGGCCAGATTAGATTATGGCAATGCCTTATATTCAGGAATACAAGTCCAACACCTAGCAAAACTCAAGCGGCTGCAGAATGCAGCTGCAAGGTTGGTGCTCAAAGTTCCTAGATCCGAGCCAGTTGGTCATAGATTGAGCAGCCTCCACTGGCTTCCTATGGGGAAAAAGATCAGATTTAAATCGTTGTGTCTGGCTATAAAGTCTAACATGGGATGGGATGGGACCACAGTTTCTGAGAACCCACCTGAATTGGTATGTACCGGCTAGAAGTCTGAGGTCAGCCCACTCAAAAACTCTGCAAGTTCCCAAATTTAAGCAGGTGAGGTGGGGAGCGAGAAGCTTTCTGCTTCGGACTGCCAAGGATTGGAATCTTTTACCCATCACAATAAAATGTAGCCCCTCGCTCTTGCACTTCAGGAAAGCCTTAAAAACCTGGCTTTTTACCCTCTAAGACAATACACGCATGGCTAGATTTTCTCACGCATCAGACACGGCGCCAAGATGCCCATGGGCATCCGTGCGCTTTAGAAATATTAAAATCAAATCAAATCACTGGTGGCCCCAATGCCTCCTGGATGAGGGTGTCCACAGTGCTGGACTGCTCGTGCTGGCCATTCCCCTCACGGCTAAGATTCCAGGATTCATTATCGATATGTGTAACCATGTATTTTCCTATCTACACTTACTTAATCACTTCTTTCATCTAATTTACATCTGGTAAAATATTGACAACAAACATATAAACTATTAGCTTTTAAACACATTTTACAAAATATTATATCTATTAGGCAAAATAATAATTAAAACACTAATTATAAATACTAATAGGTTGCACTGCTTTCTATTTTCTTTTGACATCTCCCCTAATAGACTGAATGATGTTCTCCAAACTTTGGCTGGAGAAATAACATATAAGTATTTGTTAATTCAAACAATTCAAAAGGCAATCTAGGTTTGGATTCTATGTGGGCATCATTGCAATGTGTCCATCCTTTGTTACACTTTAAATACACAGTATGGTGTCCAGATGTTGAATAGGTACATCATGGAAAATAATAGCACTGTTGTATAAGTTCTTCCTGAAATAGATATTTGACTTACTTTAAAATCTTTTATTTGGCAGTTTTCTGCCGCTAAAGCGGTGTTAATTTTATTGCCTGGCTTGATAATATGCCCCCAAATTTCTTCCATTGGCTCTACACTGTTGTAACATTAAAATGACACATTTCCCAAATCTTTCCATATGTAATGTTGACAACATCTCTGATCTACAAAGTGAACATATCATATCCTGATTTGCTGTTTTAATCAATTTGTTAAAAGGTACTAATTTGCAGTCTGGTATTGTTAAGTATAGGAATTGTTCTGTTTGTATTTTAGTGGTAGAAGTAAATAAACACTCTTCACACTTATGGTTCCATTTGTACCTTAGTCCAAAAAAGTTCTCAATGTGTATTCCTTTGTGTTCTACTCCTCGAAGCATGAGCATTTGACATTCTTGTGCATTTTGTTCTATGTTTAGAGTAAATGTCAATGAACCAGTACATATATCCAAAAGATGCCGAATGACAGAAGCAGTATGTATTTTGCTTCTGTCTCTTACCAACTGTTGAAATAAATGATGTAGTGCAGAACAAAATATTTTTTCATGATTTTCCATGATTTTGTATTGCAGATGTGGTAAATGAAACACAACATTCAAAATCACATTAGCATAACAGTTGGTACCTCAACTTTTTTGAAACTGGTATCCTACAATGTCATCAACACTTTCCACTTTTTTTTTCTTTACTCCTTCAACTTTCTCTTCAATTGATTTCTTAGTTTCAACCTCAGTTGAATGTTTGATATATTTCCGTTTTGGGCACACTACACGTTTTTCAAATATTGGATATTCACCTAAATGAGGAGCACAAATCCCAGCAGAAAGCTTTTTCAAAATGTAAAATCACCTTAGAACGCACCACTATTCTTAAAATTAGTATGGTACCGTCAACAAATTATATATTTTAAAACTAAAATCTGTTATCAAAGTTTATACGTTCTCCTTTTTGTGACCCTTAAAACCTGTCATTCACTAGAATGCATTTCAAAGGGGTGCTATCATGTATATTGGTCCCAAGATGGCTGCCAACACTTCATGGTTGAAGTGTTGGCAGCCAATCAAATCTCAGTAGCATTTTAGTAGATTTTTAGGCTACCAGATATCTATATTTTTTAAACTTGAATATCTCTGAAACTACTGAGCAGATTTATACCAAATTACAAAAAAGCACGCTTTCTGGACCAACATCCAGCTTACTGCCAAATTTAGTGTAATACCATTCAGCTGTTAAGGCTGTAGTTGTGTTTAAAAGTGAAAAAATCCCCGTTGAATTAACATCAGGAAAATGCATTTTTTGACCCTCTTTTTTCTTGGCCCCCTCTTGATGGATCACCTCAAATCTTGCAACAAAGCAGCTGAACCAGATAGAGTAAGATTTGTGTACGTTTTGTGAAGATTTGTCAAGTGGCGCAAAAATTATTGTCAAAACAAAAAACGCTTTTACTAATGTTAATATAGTTGTTGTAGTTTTTTATTGTTGGTAAATGGTTTTGTTGTAATATAAACGTTTAAAGTTACCTTTGATTTATTTGCTCAATATTTATTATAAATGTCAGTTTTATTATAGTAGTGCAATATTCACCAGAACTGGCGGTTCCATCTTCATAAACTGAAAATATGCTGCTGGATGTTTATGGTAGTATTCACATTGTGTATTCTATAGACACTTTAATGTTAATGGAGAGGAGAATATTTCCCTACTCAAAACTGTACATGTCTGCCATCTTTGGGAGAGGTGTGACTTGACAGTTAAATCCATTCTGCACCATATTATATATGGGTATTTTCCTGGGGAGTGTTCTCAGTGGAGAGGCCAATGCTTGTTATACTTACTATGGAATATTAAGGTCTAACGTGTGAGGAGTGTACCTTCCCCACCTTACTATGCATACTGTTGAGCCTGGGAAAAGGTGTGAGTGGAGAGGCAGTGTCCCTTTACACCCTACTCTTCACATTGGTTACCTTCATGTAAGGTCTCACTAGAGAGGACAGTCTCTCCTCATAGTCCACTATACACAGTTGTTAGGCTGTGAATAGGTGTCAGTGAGATACAAGTGTCTCCTTACACCCTACTGTACACTGTGATTATACTATTAAAAGGTCTCATTTGAGAGTCAACCTCTCCCCACAACCCACTAATGAGGACTATTAGGCATACATATTGCAATAAAGAAAATGTAAATTCTTCCTATAAAAAGTTTACGATCTCGCAAGACTCTTACGGGATCGTAAACAAAGTTGTGATTGATTTGTTTCTAATGTTAATAAATGAATTTTAAGTAAACAAATAAGTATCAATGTGTGCTATGTACCAATGTTTGTCTCATGCAGATCAAACAACTGACTTTTTCCTAAACCCAAGGTATCTATTGTATTGCATTTTATTAAACTAAATACACCATTACAATTATGATCTATATAAATTATACATACCACATCAAGATATATTCAGTGCAAATGCAAAGTCCATCATAAAAAGTATGATTTCACGAGAGGCTCGGGAGAACACACCAGAAAGCACTGATCCCTCAGATTGCATGCAAGGGGTTGCCTGCCTGACTCATGTGAGAGTTTCACGAGAACTCTGGAGATGTGGAAAAAAGGGAAACATATTACAAACAACATAGATCATGAAAGTAGACAGTAGCTCTTAAAAAACAACTTTTAACAGTTTTGAACTACTGTAAAAAAAAGTGTGTTTTTAAATATTTGTAAACATTTTTACATTTGATTTTTTCAAAAGGATAGGTGAAAAACATACAGTTTGAGGTTTTAAATACACAATAACAGCATGTCCTTAAAAACTGCGGGGGAGGCAATTTTGCTCTTCGGCAAGCTTGTCCGGGGCAGATCTGCTTGGATCTGATGAAACAATTATCTGCTTGCACAAGCAGCAAAATAGCGCTTTATTTAAAAAAAAAAAAAACAAGGTTATTGTCTGCTTGTGCACTTAGAACCTGAGCAGGCACAGTATCTCCTGGAGAATGATGAAGCTCTTGTAGGGTTATCTAGCTCTCCAGTTTGAGCCAATTCTGCCCGTGTAAGCCTTTGTGGATGCATGGTTCTAAGGTCCCTCCACATTCCTGTGGTGCTCACACTATATTGCTTATTTCTGCTCCCCCTGCTGAACTCTTTGATGCAAAGTTTACAGCTCACATACTTCACAGATGCCGTCTTAGCACCTAGCCTCATTGAAGAAGTTTAACACCAAAGATTCCTTGGGTGGCTGAGATGGTTGAGGTGGTGAAGATGCTCTGGCTTGTCATCTGAATCAGATGAAGACATCTTTCTGCTTAAAGGTAAACAGGATAGGAGAGCAAGCAAAATATGTCTACTCTCACCAAAGTCCAATAGTGAAATAAAGCAAAAGGATAGAATCGTCTTCTTCTAAAAAAAGACATCCATATGAACAAATCACACTCCTTCCATAGGATGTGGTTCTTCTCCAAGACTTCTCATGAGATACCCAAGAACATCTCGTGAGATCGTCAAAATATCATTGCATTAAATATTTCATGGAACAATTGGTAATTAATCTTTCCAAGCTATTTAACATCTCTAATGTCTGAATTTGTTTAGAATTCGATGAAACTACTGTTATTTATTTAATTTCAAATGCACAATCTTGCGGGTTGATCGCGAGAGTCGAACAGGAGCTGCAGCCAACTCAGAGTCCATACAGGGGATTGTGTGTTCAACTCCCACAAACGTCTGGCAAGATCATAAAAATATTATTGTTGCATATATTCAATGGAACAAATCATAATCAATTTTACTAATATAATCAACTTCTGATATCTGTTACTTTGTTCAGAATTACAGGAAAACACTATTTTTAACTTGATGTCAAATGTATGATCTTGTGCAAGTGTTACGAGAGCCGTACAGGAAGTACATCCCCCTCAGAGTCCACTCAGAGGATTTTGTGTTTGACTCCCCAAGCATCTTGCGAGAGTCACCACCTGTTTAAAATGAAAATGAGCAACTATTTATTGAAGAGATTACTGATGACATCATCCAAGCTTCATTTTCCCACTTATTGCTGTGTAAAGTGCTACAGCTGTGCACATAGTATAGCTCACAAAACCAATCAACTACAAATGTAATGGAAATCCTCATTGAGTGCGGTGTTCAATCTGTATACAACTGTTCAGATAAAGCCAAAATAGTGAATGCCAATTCTAAAACAAATGCCCTACTGACAGCCTTAATCTGTATCAATCTGCTGACACTCATCAAAGCTACATAAAGAAATTAAGTTGAAATCAGGAAAGAACTGAAGAAAGTTCATTCTTAGCACACTAATTGCGAACAGTGAAACTCTCATAAGAAATAAACCACAGAGTATTCAAAAGTCTACTTTCTATGCCACAGTTGTCAAAACAGACACTATTTCCTAAAAACAACCAAGATCTAAAGGTGCTAAAGAATGTACTACCTGAATCCTTCATACTCTGGTGAAAACCTTAGAGATAGCCCTTCTTCTAGGGCAAAATAGGCATGCATACATAGGTCAGTACCGGCTGCATACAGTCTTCAATGTTAAGTATAAATTATCATAGTGATTCAACTATTTCCAACAACTCAAGGCAGCTTACAAAAGTTATTATCTACTATGTAGAATCTTTCTCCTGTTGATAACCTTTTTTTCATGCAAAAGCAAAATATTGTGTGGAGCATAATGAATACAAGTCAAGGGGGAAATATTACCCATTTCATGCACACTCCATATGGGGGTGCAGTAAATCAGATCATTGTTAAAAAAACCTGCTCTTTTCTTCTGACTTTTTTGAAGAGGGCACTTTTCAGCCACCTTCATTTGTAGGTACGCGTAGAGGAAGCACAATTTATTTTATACTATTATGGCCAGACCTTGCATTGTTAATACTGGATCTGATATTCTCTCCTCCAGAATAGCTTGCATGCCCCCAAAAGTGGCCAGATCCAATTGTGTGAGAACTTACTAATGGGAAAACAAAAAGTGGTAAAGTACTATCTATCAGAGGAGGCTAAGCCTCAGGAAGTTTTGGATACTTCTGAAGAATTTTGTAAAAAGGTGTCTAGCATGCTGACTGTAACAATTCCCCATAAGAACAGTGCCATTTGTAAATAGCCTTACTCTGCTGCTTTAAAAAAACTAAGGGGCATATTATCAAGCATGGAGTTAAAATTATCGCCGCTTTAGCGGCAGAAAACTGCCGCTAAAGCGGCGATAATGGGCTTGATAATATGCCCTTGAGAATTCCAATAGAAGCCCATATTGTCACCAAAACATGGGCTTCTATGGGAATTCTTAAGGGCATATTATCAAGCCCATTATCGCCGCTTTAGCGGCAGTTTTTTGCCGCTAAAGCGGCGATAATTTTAACGCCGTTTCTTGTTAATATGCCCCTCACATTTTAACCAATACTCTACCTCGTAATATTGAGAATATTAGATTGGCAAGACATACATACAAATTGACTGTAGAGGAGAGAAACAGGAGTTGAGAAGTGGGACTTGGGAAGATCTGGCAGCCGCGACAGAGTTAGCGGACAATAGGGCATTTAGGGAAGTTATCAAATGGCCCTTTTTTTCTGAGAATAGTCATGTCATATCCCTGCTGAAGGGAGGGTGTCCAATTTTTCAAAGGATTTTGACCAAGATGCCATCCCATCACTCCAGGCACCACACCTGGATGTATCTAGTATTAATCTGTATCAAGCCTCTCTTTTAAGAGACTCCGTTGAGGTTAGTAAAGTGTCAAAAGCTATATTTAGGTGCCCAGCATGCAAGGCACCCAGGTACAATGGGGTACTAATAGATGTCAGAATCCCATGCTTTGGGCTCCATTACTAACAAAGTTGTTTTGAGCAGCAATTGGAGACAGCCCACAAACTCATGAAGGAAGTCCACTATAGTGCTATTTTTTTAAAAGGGGGACAAAAACCAACCATGCTGTTACCAACCTATCTCCCTTTTGTATTTAGCCACAATTATCTTAGAGAGGATAATCCTCCAAAGATTCGGTGTAAGCAAAATATGGCTTTTGTCCCGGAGGGGGTACCCTAGAACAATCCCTGAATCTAACCCTGTTAATACGAAAATATGTGAAAGCTAGGAGCTGTTCATAACACATTGCATTTATGGACCTCTCCAGTGTTATTGATTTGGTGGACAGTGGAAGGATATGCACTATAATGGGTGAGGCAGGTATTGAAAACTCTTTGATACACCAATTTAAGTATCTGCATTGGGGCACAAGTGCTGTGATCAGATATGGTGAGAACAGAGAATGCATTCCTCTTTTTAGATTTAACTGAGAAGTGAGACAGGGCTGTATCCTACCAACTTTCTTATTTCTTTTTTGTATTAATTCTCTTGACTCGGTGCTAAATTTAAAAAGGAAGGACCTACCCGAGGTCGGAAGTCACCCAGTCCCTGTTTTACTCTATGTGGACAATGCAGTTCTAATCGCCTGCACTGCCAACGGTCTGCAGTTTTTCCTCGATGTTTTAACAAATTTATGGGAGTTCTTAATCTCTAAATTAATCACCAAAAATTCCATATTATGACTTGTGACCCTAGAATTACACATACACAAATGTATATTATAGGAGAGACTGCCATCACTAAGGTACAAATTCTAATCACCTTGGATATGTGCTGGATGCTAATCTAAGATTGTCCAAGCTCCTAACTCAGAGAGACTTTAAATTTGTAGGGGCAATCGATGCAATCTTCAACTTTGCAGAAAAACTTGGTCCTGAACTCATCAAAGAATTAATCATATTGTTTAAAAGCAAATGTCTCTCTGTGGGTATACACGGTGCAAGCATATGGGGCTAAATTACCCTAGGGAACTACAAACTGTAGAGAATAAATTCTTATGTAGGTTGTTCGCAATTACTAGGAGCACTGCAAGTTATATTACCCACACAGAATCAGCCCTTATTTATCTGGAAGATACTGTACTTGCCTGGATAAAGATATGGCCCTCTTCTTTAACTGCGTCTTATTTGATGGCCATATTAAGTTCAGGCAGCTCGGAATAACGTGGCGATCACCGACCGAGGAGACGATTGTCCCACATTTTAAGGTCGAGCATTCCAAAAAATCGTAAGCTTCCTGGTTGCAAAGGATCTATAACGAGCTTATCAAAATCATACAGCGTCATATATATACAGTTTACAGACGGTGGGGTTAGAGGCCGCTGTAGTGCTTTCTCAATAAACACACTACACTGGAATAAGTTACAGGGATGCGCCTGAAAAACCTACCTGCTGAACTCTGCCTCTGCACTGCTGGAGAACTGGGGACTATATTGCCCAGAATACCGGACTCCCAGGAGGGAGGAGAATCACCTGTTGACGCGCTCATAAGCGCGGGAGACCAACGCTGCGCGGGACGCGCCTGAAAAACCTACCTGCTGAACTCTGCCTCTGCACTGCTGGAGAACTGGGGACTTCATTGCCCAGAATACCGGACTCCCAGGAGGGAGGAGAATCACCTGTTGACGCGCTCATAAGCGCGGGAGACCAACGCTGCGCGGGACGCGCCTGAAAAACCTACCTGCTGAACTCTGCCTCTGCACTGCTGGAGAACTGGGGACTACATTGCCCAGAATACCGGACTCCCAGGAGGGAGGAGAATCACCTGTTGACGCGCTCATAAGCGCGGGAGACCAACGCTGCGCGGGACGCGCCTGAAAAACCTACCTGCTGAACTCTGCCTCTGCACTGCTGGAGAACTGGGGACTACATTGCCCAGAATACCGGACTCCCAGGAGGGAGGAGAATCACCTGTTGACGCGCTCATAAGCGCGGGAGACCAACGCTGCGCGGGACGCGCCTGAAAAACCTACCTGCCGAACTCTGCCTCTGCACTGCTGGAGAACTGGGGACTACATTGCCCAGAATACCGGACTCCCAGGAGGGAGGAGAATCACCTGTTGACGCGCTCATAAGCGCGGGAGACCAACGCTGCGCGGGCCGCGCCCGGGCGAAGCCCGGGCCAAGGGCGGGCCCGTCCTTGCCCGTCACTGACCGGAAGAGACTGGACTGGGCCATACCCTCTTCAACTAAGGATAGGTGAGCTCTGTCTATTGTGTCACATCCGATCCCTCAATAACTGTGCCATCATTATTGTTGTTACCTCCCGCTCATAAAAATAATGGGGAGGCGTACAAATGTACCTGTAACCAAATCGACAACAACGTGTATTGAAAACATGTTGGAGAGGGCTGTTAGCATCGTGAGTAATGAAATCGAGCTCACTGAGAGACGCTTATCCCTCGGGTTAGGACAACTTGCACCACCCCTAGGGCATATTTCCGAAGTTATTGAAGCTACTGTATGTGTCCCTGTTATTCCTGCCGTGAATTGTGAGGAAGTCCGTGATGCCATAACATCTGACTTTACTGAACTGAATTCTGCTACTAATAACACCCCTAACAATACTCCTCTTTTAGGGGCTAAGCGCAAAAGGAAAGTCGGGAAACCAGTAAATGTGAAGAGGAAACAACCCATTCGTCCCTGCTCTACCCGATCAACCTTAAAGTCATGGATTCATCCCATACCAACAACGTTAAAAGCAACAGAGGTTCTTGTACATGCCCCGCCGATTGATTTATCTACTCACACAATCGGAACTCAAACTGAGAGCGAACATTTGCTTCCTTTTATGGAAAATGCTAACTTAAATGGTGCTATCGATATCAGTTATCTATCAACTGTTATCACTGATTGTGTGGGCTCTAGATAATTTACTTCCTTCCTTATATGAGCGCTTTGTTAACTCTTTCCCTGTCCAGCAAGTACATCCTACACCGCAGCATTTGAATGAAGTGTCCCAGGTCATTGATATTATACCTGACCCCAATCTTAGCAGTAGGTCAACCGTGCCCATCCCACCCCAAAACATCAACGTACCACAATCTCCAATTCAGGGAGCCAATGATTGTGTAACCTGTAATAGGATTCGTTCTTGCTTTGAATTAAGGGAAACCAGGGTCGCTAAGGGGCCATCGGATCATACATCCAACTATATCAATGGCAAACTAATAAGTAACTCTGCCATTAATGTCCCCTCAACTAGACCCTTTAGCGACAATCTTGTTGGGACAGAGCAAGCAGTCGAAATTGACCCTGACCTTTTAAATAACACTGAGGGTAACAATGTGGTATTAAATTTGCCCCCTGAGGCATGCCCATATGTTGTGACTTTAGCAGGGGTTCCCCCTTTGAGAAAAGATCAAACAGAGTCCTGGGAGCAACTACGCTGTAAATGCGTTGATTGGCTCACTAAACACAGGAGATTCAGACCCTCATTAATAGGAGAAATCATCATGGTAAGACGAGTGGGTTGGTTAGGAAAATCTCATAAAAACATTAAGGGTGATTGCATCGTTATTAATTTTCGGAGGCAATCGGTAGCCAAAAATATCTTGACACTACAGAGGGATCAGACTAGTCATAGTACCAGCATATGCACTTTACCCCTGGGTTATTTTTATAAACCTGTATTTGAGTCAATGCCCTGTAATTTGAATAGTCCTATCCCGACTTCGAACAAATTCTCATTATTATCTGGCTTGGACTGTCAAGATTGACTGCCCACACAGGTAACCGAAGTAGAAAGCATGGACGTATCTACTTTAGCACCAATTACGTGCAGTTCCCAACCTCTTAAATCTGACCCTTTAATTAAAACAAAGGAGGATCACCTATTAAAAATATTGAGTTGGAATATAGCCGGTTTGAAATCTAAGTTACACTTACCAGATTGGAAAGCATTAATTAATTCTCAGGACATTGTCATGTTTCAGGAGACCTGGGCCACTCAAGATTTGTACATGGAGGGCTTTGAATGTATTAACATCCTGTCCCCCATTCCCACATCCGGCAGACCTGTTGGCGGCCTTTCAACCTGGATAAACATTAAGTCAGGTGGACGTTCTAAAATTTTACCCACTAATAGTGACAAATTTCAAGTAACCCTCTACACTCGGGGGGATTCCATTTACTTGATTAATTTTTATAACGACGATTTTAATTCTGTCCCTAACGTGAACTTTTCTCTGTTGTTTAATTTTATTTTAAAATTACAATTAGTTAACTGTGGTACCCAAACCAAGGGTATATGCTTAGGCGGAGATTTTAATGTTAAAATCCCAAAGGACATTCACTCCGCCATATGGCTTGCCACTGATGTATCATTAAGTAAAAGAGGGGAACAGTTAATGAATCTTTTAAGCACTAATAACTTTGTGAATGTTATGCAAATCGCTGCTATCCCGCCACCAGACGAATGCGTGATTCCAACTTATAGAAGTCGAGGCTCTACTTCTACTATTGAATATATATTCGTTAACACCCCTCTAGAAGACCATGTTTTAAAGGCTGAAGTTATCCCCACTATACAAGGGGATCATAACCCCATCAACACTATTCTGAGCTTCTCGCGTCGTCCAGTGTACGACCGTACACCTGGGGCCTGTGATTTAACGACAACTACAGATAATCTTAGAATTGTCTGGCGTAACATCGACAACAACGCCCTTTTTGAAACAATGATAAAATCTTATCCTAACTTAGTTAAAACATGTCTGATATTTAGTACTGGAAATATAGAGGTAGTTGCCGCTTTTTCAAAGTTATGTAATGGGATTAAACAAATACTGTCCAAACCATTCAGAATATTTAATTCCGAACCCGGTTGGTTCAACACAGAATGCTCAGTGGCCAATAGAGAATTAAGAAAGGCCCTCTTAAGTAAACCAAGAGTAAGCTCCCTCGTGACCTCGTGTAGGAGTAGTTACAAGAAAGCTATTACACGTAGAAAGGAGGAGCTTATTAATGACCATTGGGCAAACCTTCTGCGGGCAAATGCCCTAAAAAACGGAAAGAACTTTTGGAAGGCAGTTAAAGATATGAAAAATGTGGGTACTATTTCCTCACCGCTTGGATGTAATATATCCAGCGAATCATGGGAGGCCCATTTTACTAAGATCTATGCCTCCCCAATCCCTAATGAACCTGAAAAAGTATATACTTTTACCTCTGGAATACAGATTGAATTAACTGAGGTTGAAGATGCTATAAGCCAAAGTTTAGGAGGCAAAGCACCGGGTCCAGATGGGCTCCCGATTGACTTAATTAAGAATAAACCCGACTTCTGGGCACCACTTCTTACCAACATTTTTAATAATCTCACTGATTCATTTATTCCTGACTCTTGGTCATATAGTACTATAGTCCCAATTTTAAGAAGGGGGACCGGACGGATCCCAGCTGTTACAGGCCAATTTCATTGATCGATAATACCCTAAAAATTTTGGGTAGGGTATTATTTAATAGGATCAACTTATGGGCAGAGGAAAATAAGGTCTTGCACTCGTCCCAGCTGGGGTTTAGGAGTAATGTCGGAACGGTTGAACAATGCCTCGACCTTCACCTGATCATTAGTAAATATACAATAGCTAAAAAAACACCATTGTACCTAGCATTCATGGATCTCACGTCAGCCTTTGACTTTGTCAACAGATCACGGCTGTGGCAAATTCTTCTGAATTTTGGGCTAGACGACCAACTGGTTTCCTTTTTGGCATATTTACATAGAGACCTGAAAGCTAGGGTGCGTATAGGAAAGAATGGCGAGATCTCGAAGGCTATTAAAATTGGCAGGGGGGTCAGACAGGGCTGTGTCCTGGCCCCGCTTCTTTTTATACTGTATATTAATGATCTAACTAAATCACTTTTGTTTACAACTGAAGACGTCCCAATTATCAAGGGAAACAAGATCCCCGCACTGCTCTATGCCGATGACGCCGTGTTAATGGGGCGCACCCCTAAAGCTTTGCGCGCCTTGGTACACGGTTTTGTGAATTTCATGGCAACTTTGGGCCTATGTACTAATTTTAAAAAATCATTTTTAATGTCATGTGGGTCCAAGAAATATTCTAATTTTTCTATTATTTTAAACTCTAACCAATTGATAAGCATGTGCACTTTCCCTTATTTAGGCCTGGTATTCGCATCAAATGGTTTATGGAATGATCACATTGCTCACTGCAGAAGGAAATTTACCAATTCTATTAACACAATCTTGAGGCTACCAAAGCCAAAAAACATAGGGGTAGTTCCTTCTATCATTAAAATTTACAGATTACAATGTGTGCCAACTGCCACATATGGCGCGGAGGTGTGGGGGTATTCCACCTGCACATCTATTCAGTGTGAAGAGAATAGATTTTGTCGTAAAACTCTGGGAGCCCCTTTCTTCTCTTCCACATATGCTAGCCATAGCGAATTACATCTGCCGTATATAGAAGATTTTATAAAGGCTCGCCCGACATTGTTTTGGTTAAGAATTTGGAAGAATAAGGCTGCACAATTGACCAGAGAGATAATTACGGATTGTTTGAATTGTGACAGAGGGATGGATATACCGTGGCTGGCAGGAGTCCATAAAAGCTTGATTAATTTGAATATGGAACATTTGTTCCTAAATCCTTTAGATTATAGCCCTGCTAATATTAAAACTATAGAAAGCTCACTTTATGCATCTTTTAAAAAAACTAGACTAGCAACTGAATATAATAAGACTTCAGTTGCTAGATACATGCAAGCAGAGCTCGTAACCCCAGACTTGCCTAAATATCTATTAAATCCTGTTGGTCGATGGGAAAGGGGCTTATTCTTCAGGCTGAGAACAGATACAATGAAATACCTGTTGTCTTTTCCTACTGGCTATACTGCTAACCTTGAATCCTCCCTCTGCCCATGTAATAATAGCTCGAAACAATCAATGTTACATTTTTTATTTTTCTGTTCTTTCTATTCCTTCCCCACAAAACATTTTTTAATCCCATACTTTAAGTCACAATGTGTTTCGGACTATAAGACTGCTTATGATATGGTGCTCGCTATCAATAATGATGAATTGTGTTTTAGAGTTGGATCCTTTTTAAAATTGGCGGTACGCACTCGTAATACTATGTACTCGATATAATTCCGCTATTTGATATGCTTATATTAACTGTGTTTTTATATTGTGTTCTATTTTTATTGCACTTTTATGGATATAATGCATATCCGAATAAAGTTCACATTCATTCATTCATTCTTCTTTAACTGAATTCCCCCATCAAGTCCTCGAGGACTGCATAAAACAAGAACATATGGACTCCATAGCTGGCCTACGTTAAGCAACCCTTTCTTGTTCTTGGAATACCACATTTATTTTATTTTCCAAGTGAAAGAGATAATAATTCTAAGGCACAGGTAAAAGCTCTATTTTACAACCACAGAAATAAAGTAAGATGCTTTAGCATGTTATTAATGGAGTCTGCCCTTTGCCATATAGCGATCATGACCACATTTGGAATAGAGCCATATTTACTGTGGATAATCAACCCTGAACATAGATTTTATTTGACTCATTTTAGATTACACACAGTGCAATTTTTTGGTGGCCTTTCTACAGTGTGGTACCTGGTTTTCATTCCTTGCCATGTTGCCCTAGTGACAACACTTTACATGTTTCTGTAATCTTTATACCACACCAATAATCAAATTTGTTTGCTGTTTATTATGTGCTAAACACCCTAGATTGTGCAATTTAGGCTTGCAATCTCCACTGCATTTAGATACACAGCCAATTAGTCTGCTGTAACTAGTTACATTTAAATGGCATTTATGACTGGGAAACAATATGATACCTAGGGCTTGTTTGTGAATTTCTTTGAGGATATTGAGATATTGGTATTAAATTGGAGTGTCATTAAACAATCTGTCAAAAGCTTTATTACATTGAGATGACCACTAAATATCTCCAATGTTATCTTTTAAAAACTGCTGTAAATTATGTTTAATCTGTAGCCTATTGTATTTTGTCCTTTGTACACTGTTGTGGTTTTATTATTAATGTGATGATCATTTTATGGCAATTGCTGAATGAGAGTCATTGGCTGACTAACTGAATGCAAGTTCTTGCACACAGAGTCACTCTTGAATGCAAACATTTATAACATGCTGAATACCTCAACACAGCTTCTATGCATTAGGAGCACATGCATTTTCTAAACACTTACATCCATTAGCTGTACCCAAGCTATCCAAAACCATGTAAAAAAGTAATGTGGTAGTTACTTGCCACTGTGTAAGCTGTTAAACTGGCTTGGCCACTCATTGGATGATGTCATCAGTGATGTCGTCTATGACATAATTCGAGATGTCATCGGTGATATCATAAATGATGACATAGAACATGTCATGAGTAATGTCATATATGAGGTCATAGGCAGTGCATGGCAAGGGTGCAAGCAATAATTAGTTGTACTAACTATAACTGTTGAATTTCTGTGTTTTTTAATTTAAAACATTAACATTGTCACTGAGAAATTCACCTAACTACCTAACTATAGCGTTACTTTAACCTTTGTTTTTTGTCAAGCAACAAATAAATAATTATATGTATATATTGCGATACTCCTTCTTGTTTTTCCTCATAGAAAAACGGAACGGACTCCAATTATTTAGTGCTTGCAATTATTTATTTGTTGCTTCTTGCCGCCATGACGTGTTTTGGGCTACCCAGAGCCCTTGATCACATATTAATATTAGTGTATCTGTAATTTGTTTTCTTTACTTCCTTAGTGATGCCGTTTTCTGGTACTCTGGGTACATTGTGCAGTACTGCAAATTTATTGTAATAACAGAGGTGGACTCATCAATGTACTTTGCCTTCCTCTGAAACCTTGGTCACAATGAATGATGCTATTTTGAAACTCTTTTAAATATGCACGTAATGTGCATCAGCATAAAACACATAGGCCCATTTAATTTAGTGCCTCTCAATTTGTGACACAATGAGAGTTGCAAATTGCGAGGCACTGAATGAAATGTACTACAGTGTGTTTAACACTGTTTGGGATTCCCAATGGGGTAGCAAATTGCGAGTCTCCAGTGCTCCCTCTTCCTCGTTTCCAACTTCTTGTGACAAATGCGCATGCGCGGACGCCCGCGCATGCGCATTTCTCGCAAGAAATGCGCATGCGTGGGCATCCGCGCATGCGCATTTGTCACAAGAAGTTTGAAACGAGGAAGAGGGAGCCCTGGAGACGCCGCGCTGCAGGTAAGTCTTTACATTTAATTATTTTATCATGCATGATATTATTTTAAAAGGAGGGTGGGCGGGAGGCGGGCGGCGCGTAGTGGGGCTACACGGAGCGTGCGAGTGTGCGTAGATTTGGGCACACTACGCGCTGCTCCACGTAGCCCCACTACGCCCACTACGCCCAGCCTTAACCATTATGTCCAGGATGTCCAGGGCACTCAGCAGGTTTAATACACATTCAAAAACATTTAAAATGCATTTTCAAAGGCATATATGCCAAAAAGTGAAACATAACATATTACATAGTAAATTCATAAGTGGACATACATTTCCTCATCCAAATTAAGCCCCAAGGTTCCTTGTTGTTGAGGGACAGAACATATCAGGAATCGAACCTTTGCAGTGTACTCTCTCTATTCACTCCTGTTACGTCTCCTTTCACATGATCTATCACATTATATTTCATTGCTCTAGGATCACCCCTATGATTTTACCAAAAATGGCAAGCAACTAGATAATTGGGGTCATTTGTTTTTATAGCTCTCATATACTGTAGTATGTGTTTATCTACCAGCAGTATGGCGCTGCTAACATTCATATTAGAACAGAAACACTTAAAGATGTAAAGTGTACTCTGTTTTGCAATTTAGTGTTATATTCCCAAGTTAGGCCCATGCAGCAAAGCATCTTATTTCTTACATTGTCCTCACAAATAACATTTTCAGCTGTGGCCTCTTGCACATATTTGCGTGCATGACAATGTTGGATCTGTTTCCCTAAAACTAAACTTGTTTATACATCTAGCTTTGCACAGCATTATTACAATGCCCAGAACATCATGTACAAGGTCTCATTTCTCGCTATGTATAAATGTCATCATTATCTTCACTAATGGGGCGACAGGGCTATCTACATAGCCATAACCTCGCTAATCTTTACGCATATCCCAAGGCTGATTTCTGTTATAAAAGATGAGCATCCTGACAGGTTAGCAGCGGAGGCACTTCCACTGAGGGTCCTTGCATGCTGAGAAGTCAACACTCAGAGGTCTGACATCTTGTGAGGGGTGTCCAGTTCATGACCAAAACGGGGTCCTTCATTCTATCTGATCAGGTAATGGGGTTGGATCTTCTCTTGGGGGGATTCTTGGCTTTGCCTCTACACACACACACTAGGATCAAATGGTAGGAGGACACTATTATATTTGCATATAATCGAGCACCATGGTAGATCTATCTCTACTATTTATAATTTTGGTGCTTGTAATCATGTATGTCTGCTTCTGTTTACTAATCATTGCAGCACACATATTTTATGCAAAAATAACATTGGTTCAATAAATATTATTGAAAACGTCCACTGTGTATTCTCTGTATACTTCTCTGAGAATAAGTAAGCACGAGTGACTGAGCAAAAGGTTCTGTACTGTTTCCACAATTCCTGAGGGGACAGGATAGTCATGTTCAGCATTTGCCAGAAAACATTTGCACACTGACTGGTTAGGAGGGATTACAGTGGCACTATGAGTTACCTGGACTATAGGCCAACATATCCTGCAGGGGTGTCCAGAATCAGTCTTGACACCAAGCCCTTAGTTTATGTTTTCCAAACAATGTGCAGATCCTATGGATTAGTAGCAACCACACAACATAAGATGATGTCTGATTCTCAATTTCAGATTTTTGAAGGGATTCTGGATATAGGAGGCATTCTCATCTTGTCGACAAGCCTTACCACTAGCCATTTCACAAAAACCTCTCATTGTTTGAGCCATGATTCCTTCCTAGTTCTGATATTAATGAAATCTTGCAAAGCAATTTTTTTTATTATGTCTAGACAAGAATTGGCCTTTTTCAATTAATCAAAAAATGAAAGTTGACTAAAATACTCAAACAGAAAAATTAATGTACGCTCATTGGTAGACATGTCTTAAATATACAGGACTCCCTTCAGATGAGTGATCGTGATCTACTTATAAGATTACAGGAAATAGAAAAGGGAGAGGCTAATACCATTCAGGGCACTAAAGTGTTTCTGAAAAGCTCAGCTATTACCGATGACAAGTGCACCCCAGTAAGTTTATACCTAAATCCTCCTTTATGCAACAGGTTAAACATGATTGTATTTATACTTTCAATGATGTTGTGATTCAAGTCCTAAAACAACTTAGAACAGACAAATACAAAGCTATAATCAATTTGACTTGGTCTCAATTGCAGGCATCAAAATTTCTACTATTAGATGATAACATTCTTATTCACCCTGCTGTCAAAGGGAGAAACATTATTATTCTGCCCAAACGTATGTATTTGAAAGAGGCGTTAAGACAGCTATCTGTCAAAGAAAGCAATACTCCCATCAATAAAGAGGAATACTTGAATACCACTGAAAGATATTGGGTTTGCTGAATAAGTGGAAAGATCAAGGGTATATTAAAATATGAAGAGTTATGTTATTTGAAATGTGAACATTCTTGACTAACAGTACTCTACTTTTTACCCAGAATAGACAAAGATCAGGTCAATGCCCTGGGAGACATATTGTGTCCTCCATTGGTGGCCCTCCTGAGAATATCTATAAGTATGTAGATTCCTTCTTAAGAGAATTTGTATCTGCTTTACTGTCATACCTACAAGATACAAAGGTCTTTCTTAGGAAGATCGAAGGCATACTCTGGGAGGAGGATTTTCTTTTGATGACAGTTAGACTTGGCATCCTTGCCGTGGCTTACCCCTAACTTTTTTTCTTCAGACACCCCTTTTTTTCTGTCCTTAAAACTCCGCACACTTTACCATTGCTAACCAGTGTTAACGTACTTGTGCACTTTTCCTAAAACATTGCCTCATGCTAAATTGACATATTTAATTTACTCATAAGATCATAGTAAAGTACACTACATGTGCCAGAGGATTGTTAATTAAATGCTACTAGTGGGCCTGCAGCACTGATTGTGACACACACGTAAGTAACCCTTTAAACATGTCTCAGGCCTGCCATGGCAGAGCCTTTGTGTGCAGCTTAATTTTCAATTTTGACCTTGCAAAATAAACCTTTCGCCAGTCCCAAACCCTCCTTTACAATACATATATATCACCCATAGGTACGGCCCTGGACAGCCCAGATGGCAGGGTGCAATGTATTTAGAAAATTAGGATATGTACTTTTAGGTTTTACATTTCATGGTCATTTTTTCACTACTGCAAGGCCTATCTCTCCCACAGGATAACATGGGGATTACCTTATCACTTTTTATAAGTGTAATTTCCCAATGAGAAGAGATAACCCCTTCAAGAGTGGTGACTCTGGATTCACAATTTAAAATCCTCACTTATGGTGATGTTGAGTTTTAAATTGCTATTCTGAAAATGCCCCTTTTAGAAAATTAAAAGACACACAGTTGATGGGCACAATGCAGAGCAAATCAAACATTCACCCCCAGGCAAGTGATCTGGGTTAAATCCATCTTTCTTTTGCTCACCATGCCGCCCCAGTTAAGACCCATATTCAAATTAGTCTTGACCCAATGCCTCATGGGAACAGTCCAGCCCGAACTGCCAAATCAGGTCCTCCCTGGACCTGAAACAGGCATCCTGGGACCGGTTTCAGGGCAGCACCCCTCATCAGCCAGGCTAGCTTGAATCTAGTGGCACAGTGAGCCTGGAACCCACATCTGGGCATACCCGGAGCACTTAGGGCAAGAAAGCAAAAGACACACAGAGGATGGACATAATGCAAAGCAAATCAAATCAAACATTTATCCCCCAGTCAGGAGATCTGGGTTAACACCATCGTTCTTTTGGTCACCATGCCACCCCAGTTTAGACCCAGCCAAATGCAAATCAGTCTTGACCCTGTGCCTCATGGGAACAGTCCAGCCCAAACTGCCAAGCCAGGTCATCCCTGGACTGAAAACAAGCATCCTGAGACTGTTTCAGGGCATCAGCCAGACTAACTTGAATCCAGTGGCACAGTGAACCCTGGATCCACGTCTGGGCATACCCAGCAACTTAGGGAGAGAAAGAAAAAGAACCACAGATGATGGATGGAATGCAGAGCAAATCAAACTTTCACCTCCAGTCAAGAGCTCTGGGTTAAATCCATTGTTCTTTTTCTCACCATGCCACCCCAGTTTAGACCCAGCCATATGCAAATTAGTCTTCATCCTGTGCCTCATGGGAACAGTCCAGCCTGAACTGCCAAGCCAGGTCCTCCGTGGACCAGAAAAAAGCATCTTGAGACCTGTTTCCAGGCATCAGCCAGGCTAGCTTGAATGCAGTGGCACAGTGAGCTTGGGACCCACGTCTGGGCATACCAGGCGCACATAGGGTGAGAAATCAACAGACACACAGATGATTGACGGAATGTGAAGCAAATCGAACATTCACCCCAGTCAAGAGATGTAGGTTAAATCCATCGTTCTTTTGCTCACCATGCCACCTCAGTTTAGACACAGCCATATCCAAATCAGTCTTGACCCTGTGCTTCATGGGAACAGTCCAGCCAGAACTGCCAATCCAGGTCCTCCCTAGACCATAAAAAAGCATCTTGAGACAGGTTTCCGGGCCCAACCCCTCATCAGCCAAGCTAGCTTGAATGCAGTGGCACAGTGAGCCCAGGACCCACATCTGGGCATACCCGGCGCACTTAGGGTGAGAAAGCAAAAGACACACAGATGATTGACGGATAGCAAATCAAATCAAACATTCACCCCCAGCCAAGAGATCTGGGTTAAATCCATCATTCTTTTGCTCACCATGCCACCCCAGTTTAGACAGAGCCATATGTAAATCAGTCTTGACCATGTGCCTCATGGGAACAGTCCAGTCCGAACTGTCAAGCCAGGTCCTCCCTGGACCGGAAACAAGCATCCTGAGACCGTTTTCGGGGCATCACCCCTCATCAGCCCGGCTAGCTTGAACTGTGCATAAAAGAAGGACCCCAGACACCACCACTTCAGTACACTTCTGGACCTGTGAATACTCTGCCAGGAAGAAGGATTGATGAGCTACTGAAGGACTGCTACTCTGCTAGACTGCGGCTCTGAATGAACTGCGACATCACAGCTTTGCACCTGGACCTGGGCTCTTCCCTCTGTGGCCCTAGCATGCCAAGTGGTGCATCCCCAGTCCTGGACCCTTGGAGGTGGGCCTAATGTGAATGAAAGCAGAACTGATGCATCTTTTCTGCTGAGCAGCGCATCCTTGACTCCTCGACTGAGTGGCACATCCTCAAGCAGACCTGATGTATCGCTGCTGCTGATTGGATTGGGCCCTTCACAGAGACCTGCATCTCTTCGAAAGCCTCAGAACCATCACATTGCCTTGATGGCATGAGGCATCCACAGCCCAGGTCCTCGCATCTCTTGCAGATGGCAGCTTCAATGATGAAGGCCGGACTACGCATTCCAGTCTTGGAGCTCCTCAGAATGGACCCATCCTCAGCTGCGCGCTGCATCACTGTTGCCAAACTCTGCATCGCAGTCCCAACAACAGGATCCTCGACGATGACGAAACAGAACCCCGAACCACCGCCTCGCTGCATCTCGGATCCAATGCATCACTCTGGTTGCATGTAGGAAAGTAGGATCTGCTTCTTATGGTGACCACCACGTTTTGCTTGATGTTACATTGTTTTTGACTGGTCTGACTGGGATCCTGCCAATCAGGACCCCAGTCTATCTGCTTGCTCCCTGAAATGTTATGCCATGTACTTAGGTACCCTCCAGATTGGATACTGGGGTACCCTTGTCAGTCCCTAATATATGGTACACATGTCCCCACGACATAGGTACCCCAGAGGCAGCCCATGGACTGAAGCATGTATTATGCCACCCATGAGAGGCCATGCAAAATGGAACTACAGGCCTGACATTGCAGCCTGTGTAAGATGGTGCATACACCACTTACTTTAGATGTAGGTTTACTACATAGGTCACTATACTTAAAACCCATCAGTCAACCCTCTAGCAGGGTGCTGGGTTTTATGTGAGAGGGTCCCCCTGTATGAGCAGAGCACCCATGCAGCCTTTGGAGACCAGTCTCCCGGGTTGTCGGTGACGCAGCCAGACACATAGGTAGAGGTGGATTATATGCTCGCGTAAAATGCTACCTCGAAAACGGCTGCAACAAACCATGTTGTGTTTTGTATCACACACCTTGGAATGATACCTCTATACCAGTAAATGGTGTGGGAGGTATGATTCCACATTCTGAAATGAACTTCGTGGGGTCCCTGGTCTTCCCAGAACTAGCCTTCTCGACCCAGACAGCACAAAATGGTTGCTGCCAACCAGAGACATATTTCTGCCCTCCTGCTGCTGAGCCATCCTCGAGTAGGGGAAGGCAGCACAATAGGCATCCTGTCACAGGGAGGTGTGACCACCTCCCAGACACAAAGATGTTTTGTCGCTCCTATACCACTTGTCAAGCCAGTGGTAAGTCAGGTGGTACCACAAAGTCCCCCTCATACCACCACCTGTGGTTGGGTTCCCTTTTAGAGGGTTGGGATTGATATCATTGGCCCCATGAACCCTCCTGCTGCATCTGGGCACAGTTACATACTAGTGGTGGTGGACCATGCTTCTAGGTTTCCAGAAGCAATACCCCTTAGAACCACCACAGCTCCTGTAGTGGCCAGGGCCCTCCTGGGTATTTTTTTCCAGAGTGTGTTTCCCTAAGGAGGTCCTAACTGACAGATGTACCAACTTCATGTCAAGTTACTTTACTGCTAGGTGGAAGGAGTGTAGAGGGAACTACAAATTCACCACACCCTATCACCCAAAATGCAATGGGTTAGTTGAAAGATTCAACAAAACCCTCAAGGGCATGAGCATGGGCCTAACAGAAAAGCTTAGACAAAAATGGGATGTCCTGTTGCCCAGCCTTCTCTTTGCCTACAGAGAGGTCCCACAGAAGGGGGTTTGCTGCAGCCCTTTTGAACTTCTGTTTGGGCATCCAGTTAGGGGTACCTTGTGTTTGGTGAAGGAGGGATGGGATTTACCTCTCAAACATAGTGGACTATGTACTTGGTATCCGCTCCAGGATGGCTGACTACATGAAGAAGGCCAGCAAAAACCTTGAGACAAGTCAAGAATTGCAAAAAGCTTGGCATGACCAAAAGGCTGTACTGACTGTTTTTCAGTCAGGAAAGAAAGTATGGATGTTGGAGCTTGTGGCCCCGGCAGCCCTCCAAGACAAGTGGAGTGGACCCCATACTATTCTTGAGCAGAAGGGAGAGGTCACCTACTTGGTGGACCTTGGACCTCTCAGGAGCCCCCAAAGGGTGCTCCATGTAATCAGACTCAAACCCTGTGTGGACAGGACAGACATGGGCTTGCTCATGGCTACTGATGAGGGACAGGAGGAAGAAAGTCACCCACTCCCTGACCTCCTCTCACAGAACCCTGATGGTGGCTTAGTTGATGGTGTAGCCTTGGCAGACAGCCTCACTGAGCAACAGCAGATTGATTGCAGGAAGGTCCTCAATCAATACAGACATATGTTTTCATTGACTCCTAGTCAGACCACTTGGTGTACCCATGAAGTGGACACAGGTGAGAGTCTACCTGTTAAAAATAAGATTTACAGGCAGCCTGACCATGTCAGAGATTGCATAAGGACTGAGGTCCAAAAGATACTGGAATTGGGAGTGATTGCACCCTCATCTAGCCCTTGGGCTAGTCCAGTGGTCCTGGTACCCAAACCTCATACCCAGGGTGCTAAGAGACAAATTAGGTTTTGTGTGGACTACGGGGGCTCAATGCAGTCACTAGGACTGATGCTCACCCTATTCCCATGGCAGATGAGGTCATTGACACTTTGGCCTCAGCCAAGTTCTTGAGCACATTTGACCGCACTGCTGGATATTGGCAAATCAAACTAGCTGAGGATGCTAAACCCAAATCAGCATTTTCAACCCCCAGTGGGCATTATCACTTTATTGTCATACCCTTTGGTTTGAAAAATGCACCTGCCACATTCCAAAGGCTGGTGAATAAAGTCCTTACAGGTTTGGAAGCCTATAGTGCAGCATATCTTTATGATATAGCTGTCTTTATCTCTGCCTAGGAGGATCACCTGCTCCACCTGAAGAATGTTTTGGAGGCTCTGCAGAAAGCAGGTCTCACTATCCAGGCCACCAAGTGCCAGATAGGGCAGAGTAAGGTTGTGTACCTGGGCTACCTTGTGGGTGGAGGCCAGGTTCAACCATTGCAGAGCAAAATCCAGACCATCATGTACTGGGTTGCTCCCACTACCCAGACTCAGGTCAGAGCTTTCTTGGGCCTGACTGGGTACTACAGAAGATTTGTGAAAGCATATGGGTCTATAGTGACTCTCTTGAACGATCTTACTTCAAAAAGAATGTGGAAAGTAAGCTGTCAGAAGGCATTTGATGATATTAAGCAGGCCATGTGCACTGCTCCAATTCTGCAAGGTCCTGACTATTCCAAGCAATTCATTGCCCAAACAGATGCATGTGAATTGGGGATAGGGGCTGTGTTGTCACATCTTAATGCAGAGGTTCAGGATCAACCAGTAGCTTTTATTAGTTAGTCAGTCAAAAATTCTTTATTTCTGACATGCAGGCAATAAAAGCACATATAAAAAATACAATACAATTAATTCGTTCGAATATCTTAATGTGGCTTTCATTTTTCGCGATGCGATTAGCTTAATAAAGTGCATGTGCAATACAGTATTGTTTATAAAAGTCTGATAAAATTAGAGATTTAAAATGAAATTAATAAATACAAAATACACACTTACACCATTAAAATATTGCAAAATGAGATTAAAAGAGACCAATTGCAGTGGTCGAATGAAATGTTCCGATCAGGCAGGACCTCATTTTAAAATAGCTCACCATGTAAATTGTAAATGTAAATTGATACTTGTATAGCGCACTTCTCACCAGCAATGGTCTCAAGGCACTTGTACGAATACCGCTGTGGAACCCATCCTGGCTTTCCCTGGGAGGCGTCCACTCCTGGGGACCCCCAAGGGGGAGGCCAGGCATCCTTAGCATTGTGGGGGCCATTGTGGAGATTAAGCAAGCTATTGCGCAGAGTTGCAGAGTGGGACTCCATGATTGGAATTGCACCGAGGCGAGAATGATCAGATCCGTGGAATTTTTTGAGCCCAAGAACCGCCGAGGCGGGGAATTGAACCCTGGTCCCGGGCTAGACCTCTGCATCAGGGTCTGCCGCTCTAATCATTGAGCCACACTTCTCCACCATGCACACCACATGCAAAATAAATAATGAGAAACTGAATGCGCAATAGGCATACTAGTATCATATTTTAGTATCCTAAAAGCCTGTGCGCAGTAGTTTGTTCCGAGGTTTCTGCATAACTGCAATAACCATCGGTGTCTCGCCTTCTTATATGCAGGACTGAAAAATAGTACATGCTGATCCTTCTCCGGTGTATTATTGCATGCCGGCCATCCCTGAGTTGATGTGCCCCCCCACCCAGTTGTTTGTGAAAGCACGTAATGGAAGTACCCCATACCTGAACTGTAAATAAAACTTTTTGGCAAGGGCTGGCTGAATATCATCGAGGGCAGGCTCTAACCTATAATGATATTTTGTCTCTAAAAAAACTGCAGTCAATGCACAGGTCGCAGAGCTCCCCTGTGTTTGAGTGAGTTTGTACTCCCTGAAGCTCTTTGACAAGGCCTTCCTAGGTGTTGTCGAACAACTTTCTTCAGCGCTGGTCCACAGATCACCCAATCCCATTACTGCTAAGGACTTTTTAATGTAGGCCAGCCATGGGATTTTGCTCACTCCCTGTAAGCTTAGCACTTCCTTCAATTCTTCCCTGTAAGCAGCTAATTCTGGGGTACTCCATAGATGTCGCCAGAATAGAAGGGGTCTGAGGGCAACGTCCTCTGCAATTGGTCCAACCCTGAGATCCATTCAGAGCGGCAGAACACTGTACTTCGTTATTATTTTCTCTCCTGTCCAAGGCTGCTTCCCGACTTACTAATGAATAGGCCATTCTGCCTTCGCATACCTATCTGAGTGTGTAGTTCTGCTCCCACGTTAGGAGACACTGAGACTCAGCGCTTCAGCCTTGAATTGTAGATAACATGTACTCATCTGGCAGGTGGTAGCTCATCCTCCTGTGCCTCATTTGTTCATGTTCGGCCCAGGCCGGTAACTTTCCAGTGTTGGCATGGTTGGAGGCTCTTGGGAAGATTCATTATGTGTTGTAGACTGTTGGGGGGTCAGTCCCTCGACAGACATCTTAGGGTGCAGGTCAGATTGGTCTCCTCTGCAGAGCATTGCTAATAAATGATGTTTGTATTCTCTACTGTCTGACCGACTCTTCATTCTTGGGAAGGCATAGCAGGTGGTTGTAAGTAACCCGAGTGGCACCTAAGGGCCACTTCCTTCAGTTGGCACCTGAACAGGGACCCTGCAAGGTGATCCGACTCGCCCGTAATCGGGTTGCAGGGTCGGGGTGCGTTTGGTCGGTCAGGCGGATCGGGGTACCCCACACGATCAAGCTTGGTTCTCGCAGCTGCCCCGCCCGGCCGATCAAGAATCTCCTCGTCTAGTGGTCACCAGCTGGGGTCCTGAGAAGGCTAACCCTTGGGGTTGACCATTTGGTCTGAAGAGTCGGCAGTGGAGAATAATTTAACTCAACCTGTGTGCACCAGGTGAGTGATTTTATTCTTGGAAAAATGGCGCCATCCTTGATCAGCACAGGCCTACGGGCTGTGTCTTGGTACAGTCTCCAGACTGTCTTCGTGCAGTTTTCGGACTGCCTTGCTTGAATGGCATGAGCCGACGGGCTGCGTCTTGGGGGTATAGTCACAAGAACGTGTGATAACTACCGCAAGAGTACAGTAACACAACTTTCAATATCGCAGCCCATCGTCGGAAAACAACCCCGTCTCAACGTGGAATTCACAACAAGGTGGTACAATGCAATAGACACCAGATAACGCGTCAAAAGAGAGCGTCAAAATCAACACCACGCCGCAAAAATGCGAATGCGGAAATTCATGCGATGAGGCAAATCGCGGCACAAAAATTAGCGAAAACCAGCCACAGGCCTGCAAATCCCACACGTCTTGCGGGAAAAGGCACCATAAAAACCACAGAAACAACACACCAGAAACAAGCCTAAGCACGGAGCAACATGGATGCACCCTGACCCAGCACAGAGGACAACGCGAACCCCATAACCCCCACAGACCACCAGCAAGGAACAACGGGCACAGGGAAGGCCAAGGAGAAAAGGGAGAGGAAGACGGGGTGCAGACGGCAGGAAAACAAAACCAGCATCACGGAGGTGACAGAACACTACCAGCAACTGACCCAGAAGCAGACTGCCTTGAATGCAGCTGGAGTGTTGAGGAGGCCAACAGAGGAGGCCATGACGTGCCGGCAGGACGTGACAACCTAAACCAGGTGCAAACCCCCTGCCAACAGGAAGGCAGCAACTGACAGGAGGAGCCAGTCCAGCACCACAGGAGGAGCTGGAGGAAACCCAGGCCGCAGTTATCAGTGTGGAGACGGTGCAAGGAGTAGGGAGTACGGACACAGCTCGGGAGGACCTGACAATAACAACAGGGAAAGTAACGGACAGGGACTGGGTGGCTGGGGGGAGTTGGGCACAATGACACACAAGGAGGCATAGCACACTGCACACCCACAATTACCCAGGATCATGTCCCACATCGCCTTGGCACACTGCAGCACACACACATAGCAAGAACAGCACAACCACATCGACAACAATGTGGTACAATGCGCATAGCCGACACTGCAGAACAGAGGACACAACTGGCTCCGCACATGCACAGAAACATGCCTACCACATCTGACAGAGCAGGAAACTGTGAAATGGAAACGTACACGTACGACCTCACATCCGTCATGTAGTCCAAATCCACACTGTCCGCAGAACAATCCAGCACCTCACAAACAGTCACCATGTACATTGCCAAACATTCTGCATGTAAACCAGAATAATGCGGCAACATACATGTCAACACAATGTCAACATGCATCTCCCCTTCACATTGCAGAGGGGCACACAATTCCTCCAGCAGAGCACAGAAGACAACACATCTGTGATGCCGGATAGGACCACTACACATTGGACACCAATGCCCGACAACAGACCATGGATATCCCACGCAAACCACCATCAGGATCGGAGCAGACAAGCTACTCAAAGGAGAACACAGCCCCTACAACAGACCACACAGCAGGAAGCACATACAAGCACAGCTGGCCCACGACACTTCACCCACCCACATATGGCACCCCAATGCTATGTGCCATCATGCCAAAAGAAGGTGGACCAACAGGTGGGGGTGGGTGCTGAACTCATGGAAGGCGAGCTAGGACACATACGTTGGTGTCTATAACCCTCAGGGACCACCCACACCCCACAAAGGAGACCCACACTGTCATAGAGACACATGCAGATACACATACACAGTACAGAACCATGCCCAGGGGCGTGCAAATAGCAGTCACACACCCACGTCAGCACAGTGTACAACAGCCCTGGCCACTCCCCTTACGAATTGAGGGGGTGACAACAAAGCTACATGTCCAAGCTCCAACCCGCTGCCTGCGGTAACATGTCAGCATCCGATGTACACAGCACACTGTAATGTCCTAGGGCCCAGGGCCCTCATGCATACAACAAGACCACAGGGACACACGTAGATATCATGTCGAACTGGCTACAGGCACGTGCGCCCGGCCCTATATTGGCAGGGCCACATGTACAGTGACGCCTGTGCTGGATGTGTGTGGGGTGAGTGTAAGCTTTGTACTGGCAACAACTTGAACATTGGACACCAGTGCAACGGAAACAGAAAACACATGCATAACAGAGTCAACTGCACAGCAGCATGGATGGAGCCGGATCAAGGACAGAGGTCACCCAATATTCAGTCAGGAGGTTCCGTGAGTTGCAGTGCACAGAGGTAGGGGCACCAGAGATGAGCGCGCTCATGTGAAGGAATTGCTAGGTTTGCGTCCGTTGTCGTTAGTCCTGATGCAGATGCAGTGGGGTGTGTTACACCTGCATCAACTTCCTCATCAATGTCCCGGGACTCCCACACTGCCTGAGGTGACAGTTGCATCCGCAGTCCACAGCGCAATACCCAGTAATGGTTCCGGGTGAGTAGCTTGACTACCACCTCCAGTCTGCATTCCTGCCATGGGGATGTTGCCTCCTGCCCTCCCATTGTCTGTGCCATCTCCCGTACACACACATGACACATCTTCCCCATCATAGTCCCAGGGCTTCCCCACTGCATGAGATGATATAGCTGCGCAACTTCTGCACAGCACAAAACTCATTCACTAACGGACAATGGCTTGCGGTGCACTGAGTCACTGGCACCTGGAGTGCTGAGCAGGCTATCAGGCCGATGATGGCATCCATGACAGGTCTGAGCAACTTCGTAGGTCTGTCAGGACCACCATATCAACTCTGGCAGATGGCGGTTGGAGGTGGTCCTTGCGGTGGTGGCGTGTGCCTCCTGCAGTGATGCGACGTCTGGGCTGGTCAGGACCCGAATCAATGTGTGGGCCCTGGTGGCCTGCAGTTGAGGCCAGAGGCTGCATACAGCGCAGGGGCAGAGACACATTGCATTGATGACCCCAGAGCACCGTCACAGAGGTCATCCAATATATCAGAAGAAGGGGTCCCAGACCAAACCAGCACAGAGTTAGTGCCCCCGGATGCACTGCGGCTGGCACAGGGTCGCTGCCATGCGACGGTGATTAGCGGTGCACTGAGGTAGGTTCACACGCAGTTGGCGGGTCCTCATCGATGTCCAAGGTGAATGTGGCGTAGGCTTGTGGGGGAATGAGGAAGGTGTCCTCCAGGGCATGATGTGGAAGGTCTGATGTCATCAGGCAGCAGCAAATGGAGGAGTGGAAAGCGCCAGCCTCGTTTTCACCACCAATTTGGCATCAGCTACATGAGGATGAAAACAGCCCCTAGTCCATAGACTCAGATGCCACCAATGTACGACCAGAGAGTGTCCATGAATGTCGGGTAACAGACTTAGTGGCACAGGTGCTGAGCGGGGATGCAGTCCGTGATGTTGCCGGTACACTGACATGAACTCCACCATTGCCAATTCAGGACTGTGACCTACTGGACCAAGTGCACCCCAGTAAGTGTATACCTAAATCCTCCTTTATGCAACAGGTTAAACATGATTGTATTTATACTTTCAATGATGTTGTGATTCAAGTCCTAAAACAACTTAGAACAAAAGGAAGTGGGAGAACCCACTGAGTGCCTCGCACTGTTCACTGTGCGGGACAAAACCCCTTTAAATGTGTGTGGTCAAAATACGAGTTTCAAACACAAATAACGTTCATTGTAAACCAATAGTCTAGTGTTAACTCACAAACAATTCAAACCTTAAATATAAGGCAAGACCAAAGGTATTTCATTTTCACATGTATATTGTTGATTTCACAATATATTATACAGTAAATGAAAACATCTTGTATGCATTATACAATTTCTCATTAAGGAAAAAACAAATCAAGCGAATTGCTTTTATCTTCATAGATGTTGCAGCCCAATGCATTTCGGGATTTGAAGTATCCCTTTGTCAGGGGCAATCTAAAATGAAAACATAAATAGTAGTCTATCTCTGAATGAAGAATAATCAGTTTTCTAATACAAGTCAATCTGCTGATGCGTAGGTAGGAATACATTTGTGTAGACAATACATGCTGTGCGGTAGTGATGTTAATCGGTAAAGGTACTGGAGAGATGGATGGGATGCACCGGGTCAATCGTCTATTCAAGTTTCACCGTGAAAAGAGTCCTGTCAATGGGTGATCAATGTGCTCCATTCGTATCTGAGTCGGGTTGGCAAGTAAAGTTAAGAAAGCTGTAGTCTTTTCCGAATATCGTACTAGGGAGGCGGTGACCAAAGATAAAACAATTGTATCGACGTGTAGCTAACATGTGCAGTAGAAATGACTGTGATATTTTCCGTGATCAAGGAGCGGTGATCAAAGGTGACCAACTGAAGAAAAATACCTGCGTGAAGTGATAAGTATAAATGCACCGGTGGGTGACGCATGTACACCTCAGTGTGGTTATATAGTGATCTCATCGAGGCGTGGTAAGGAAGAATATAAATAATGAGCTCACCTATTGTATCCATACTGTTGGATGGTACAAGTTAAAATGGTGAACCAGTAATCGGCTCGGGCGTAAGTTCTCAGAATTCTAGGAAAAAAACAGTGATATGATGTGACAAAATCCTTATTGCAAGTTGTGACCCATGTGAACCCGCCTCGATATAAACTGTTACCTCCAGTTTCGGAGAGACTGACAGGGGGACGATTCGTGATAAATTGGTTGGCAGGACGCTGTCCCGTAGTGAAGATTTTGTGAATGAAAGTAAGAATCACAGAACATAAAAGCAAAATTAGGAATCACAGTACTACCTCACCATTATCCACTCACTGGCATGAAAGTAAACACACTATTTCGCAATTAAGATTCCAGATTATCGAACCGGTGGCATTAAAACCAGGAGTAAACATTACTCAAAAACTTCTTCAAAGGGAGATTTATTGGATCAAATCCTTAAATACTCTATTCCCAAATGGCCTCAATGACCATATTGATATGAGCTGTTACCTTTAGGAACGTAATTTTTTTCCCCACATAACCTTTTGAAAAGAGACTACCACTACTATTTTTTTAACTGGTAATCCCTGTCAATTGTACACTTGTTTTTGTCAATGCTTTCCGTTCATCTTTATACACCAAACATAAGTAAGATGTAGTCATGGTTTCAATTATTGATGTTTTACATGTCTTTAATTATTGAATGTACAACCCTCATCTCACTGTTTTGCACTTTGTGTTGGTCTTTATATATACAGATGTAGTCATGGTTTTAATTTCCAATTATTGATGTTTTACATGTATTTAATTATTGAATGTACAACCCTCATCTCACTATTTTGTACTTCGTGTTGGTCTTTACATAGAAAATACGCACACACCCAAGCCGCCTATTTATCACAGACATAACAATTAACAGACACTGCACCCACAACGTTCTCTTTTTTGTCAACACTGCGCATCGAAAACTTTATTGGCATTACGCGTTCGGAATTCCTATCTTCCCTCTCAGTCCCATTTCTACTTCCATGGACGTACCAATACAACACGCCCCGCCAACCAGTTCCGTCATCCCGCGTTTCCTCGCGATTATCACCGGCACCTCGCCATCATCGGTTGATTGCCGTAGGAATCCTGTTCACCATCATTGTTTCAGGTACGCTATGGTTACTCTGCTACCCTTATTTAGACACTGCCATATATTACGTGATTATGCGTCTCACTATACTTTTGGGTTATTTTAGAATTGACGAGCACGGCCTGCTTAGGTCACCCATTCACAAAATCTTCACTACGGGACAGCGTCCTGCCAACCAATTTATCACGAATCGTCCCCCTGTCAGTCTCTCCGAAACTGCAGGTAACAGTTTATATCGAGGCGGGTTCACATGGGTCACAACTTGCAATAAGGATTTTGTCACATCATATCACTGTTTTTTTCTTAGAATTCTGAGAACTTACGCCCGAGCCGATTACTGGTTCACCATTTTAACTTGTACCATCCAACAGTATGGATACAATAGGTGAGCTCATTATTTATATTCTTCCTTACCACGCCTCGACTCGATGAGATCACTATATAACCACACTGAGGTGTACATGCGTCACCCACCGGTGCATTTATACTTATCACTTCACGCAGGTATTTTTCTTCAGTTGGTCACCTTTGATCACCGCTCCTTGATCACGGAAAATATCACAGTCATTTCTACTGCACATGTTAGCTACACGTCGATACAATTGTTTTATCTTTGGTCACCGCCTCCCTAGTACGATATTCGGAAAAGACTACAGCTTTCTTAACTTTACTTGCCAACCCGACTCAGATACGAATGGAGCACATTGATCACCCATTGACAGGACTCTTTTCACGGTGAAACTTGAATAGACGATTGACCCGGTGCATCCCATCCATCTCTCCAGTACCTTTACCGATTAACATCACTACCGCACAGCATGTATTGTCTACACAAATGTATTCCTACCTACGCATCAGCAGATTGACTTGTATTAGAAAACTGATTATTCTTCATTCAGAGATAGACTACTATTTATGTTTTCATTTTAGATTGCCCCTGACGAAGGGATACTTCAAATCCCGAAATGCATTGGGCTGCAACATCTATGAAGATAAAAGTAATTAGCTTGATTTGTTTTTTCCTTAATGAGAAATTGTATAATGCATACAAGATGTTTTCATTTACTGTATAATATATTGTGAAATCAACAATATACATGTGAAAATGAAATACCTTTGGTCTTGCCTTATATTTAAGGTTTGAATTGTTTGTGAGTTAACACTAGACTATTGGTTTACAATGAACGTTATTTGTGTTTGAAACTCGTATTTTGACCACACACATTTAAAGGGGTTTTGTCCCGCACAGTGAACAGTGCGAGGTACTCAGTGGGTTCTCCCACTTCCTTTTGTTCTTTACTTACTATACACCCGTAGTGACTTCGGATGTTGTACCTCAGCACCCTCCAAAAGAACTTTTTATTAAACAGCTTTGATCTTTAATTAAACTACTCGCATAAACGAGAGTGCTCCTTATTACCCTCTCTCTAAAACAACTTAGAACAGACAAATACAAAGCTATAATCAATTTGACTTGGTCTCAATTGCAGGGATCAAAATTTCTACTATTAGATGATAACATTCTTATTCACCCTGCTGTCAAATGGAGAAACATTGTTATTCTGCCCAAACGTATGTATTTGAAAAAGGCGGTAAAACAGCTATCTGTCAAAGTAAGCAATACTCCAATCAATAAAGAGGAATACTTGAATACCACTGAAAGATATTGGGTTTGCTGAATAAGTGGAAAGATCAAGGGTATATTAAAATATGAAGAGTTATGTTATTTGAAATGTGAACATTCTTGACTAACAGTACTCTACTTTTTACCCAGAATAGACAAAGTTTAGGTCAATGCCCTGGGAGACATATTGTGTCCTCCATTGGTGGCCCTCCTGAGAATATCTATAAGTATGTAGATTCCTTCTTAAGAAAATTTGTATCTGCTTTACTGTCATACCTACAAGATACAAAGGTCTTTCTTAGGAAGATCAAAGGCATACTCTGGGAGGAGGATTTTCTTTTGATGACAGTTAGACTTGGCATCCTTGGCGTGGCTTCCCCCTAACTTTTTTTCTTCAGACACCCCTTTTTTTGCTGTCCTTAAAACTCTGCACACTTTACCATTGCTATCCAGTGTTAAAGTACTTGTGCACTTTTTCTAAAACATTGCCTCATGCTAAATTGACATATTTAATTTACTCATAAGATCATAGTAAAGTACACTACATGTGCCAGAGGATTGTTAATTAAATGCTACTAGTGGGCCTGCAGCACTGATTGTGACACACGTAAGTAACCCTTTAAACATGTCTCAGGCCTGCCATGGCAGAGCCTGTGTGTGCAGCTTAATTTTCCATTTTGACCTTGCAAAATAATTTTTTCACCAGGCCCAAACCCTCCTTTACCATACATATATATCATCCATAGGTACGGCCCTGGACAGCCCAGATGGCAGGGTGCAATGTATTTAGAAAATCAGGATATGTACTTTTAGGTTTTACATTTCATGGTCATTTTTTCACTACTGCAAGGCCTATCTCTCCCACAGGATAACATGGGGATTACCTTATCACTTTTTATAAGTGTAATTTCCCAATGAGAAGAGATAACCCCTTCAAGAGTGGTGTCTCTGGATTCACAATTTAAAATCCTCACTTATGGTGATGTTGAGTTTTAAATTGCTATTCTGAAAATGCCCCTTTTAGAAAGTTAAAAGACACACAGTTGATGGGCACAATGCAGAGCAAATCAAACATTCACCCCCAGGCAAGTGATCTGGGTTAAATCCATCTTTCTTTTACTCACCATGCCACCCCAGCTAAGACCCATATTCAAATTAGTCTTGACCCTATGCCTCATGGGAACAGTCCAGCCCGAACTGCCAAGTCAGGTCCTCCTTGGACCGGAAACAGGCATCCTGGGACCGGTTTCAGGGCATCACCCCTCATCAGCCAGGCTAGCTTGAATCAAGTGGCACAGTGAGCTTGGAACCCACATCTGGGCATACCCGGAGCACTTAGGGCAAGAAAGCAAAAGACACACAGAGGATGGACATAATGCAAAGCAAATCAAACATTTATCCCCCAGTCAGGAGATCTGGGTTAACACCATCGTTCTTTTGGTCACCATGCCACCCCAGTTTAGACCCAGCCAAATGCAAATCAGTCTTGACCCTGTGCCTCATGGGAACAGACCAGCCCAAACTGCCAAGCCAGGTCCTCCCTGGACTGAAAACAAGCATCCTGAGACCGTTTCGGGGCATCAGCCAGACTAACTTGAATCCAGTGGCACAGTGAACCCTGGATCCACGTCTGGGCATACCCAGCACACTTAGGGAGAGAAAGAAAAAGAACCACAGATGATGGATGGAATGCAGAGCAAATCAAACTTTCACCTCCAGTCAAGAGCTCTGGGTTAAATCCATTGTTCTTTTTCTCACCATGCCACCCCAGTTTAGACCCAGCCATATGCAAATTAGTCTTCATCCTGTGCCTCATGGGAACAGTCCAGCCTGAACTGCCAAGCCAGGTCCTTCGTGGACCAGAAAAAAGCATCTTGAGACCTGTTTCCAGGCATCAGCCAGGCTAGCTTGAATGCAGTGGAACAGTGAGCTTGGGACCCACGTTTGGGCATACCGGGCGCACATAGGGTGAGAAATCAACAGACACACAGATGATTGACGGAATGTGAAGCAAATCGAACATTCACCCCAGTCAAGAGATCTAGGTTAAATCCATCGTTCTTTTGCTCACCATGCCACCTCAGTTTAGACACAGCCATATGCAAATCAGGCTTGACCCTGCGCTTCATGGGAACAGTCCAACCAGAACTGCTAATCCAGGTCCTCCCTAGACAATAAAAAAGCATCTTGAGACAGGTTTCCGGGCCTCACCCCTCATCAGCCAAGCTAGCTTGAATGCAGTGGCACAGTGAGCCCAGTACCCACATCTGGGCATACCCGGCGCACTTAGGGTGTGAAAGCAAAAGACACACAGATGATTGACGGAATGCAAAGCAAATCAAACATTCACCCCCAGTCAAGAGATCTGGGTTAAATCCATCATTCTTTTGCTCACCATGCCACCCCAGTTTAGACACAGCCATATGTAAGTCAGTCTTGACCATGTGCCTCATGGGAACAGTCCAGTCCGAACTGCCAAGCCAGGTCCTCACTGGACCAGAAACAAGCATCCTGAGACCGTTTTCGGGGCATCACCCCTCATCAGCCAGGCTAGCTTGAACTGTGTATAAAAGAAGGACTCCAGACACCACCACTTCAGTACACTTTTGGACCTGTGAATACTCTGCCAGGAAGAAGGATTGCTGAGCTACTGAAGGACTGCTACTCTGCTAGACTGCGGCTCTGAATGAACTGCGACATCACAGCTTTGCACCTGGACCTGGGCTCTTCCCTCTGTGACCCTAGCATGCCAAGTGGTGCATCCCCAGTCCTGGACCCTTGGAGGTGGGCCTAATGTGAATGAAAGCAGAACTGATGCATCTTTTCTGCTGAGCAGCGCATCCTTGACTCCTCAAATGAGTGGCACATCCTCAAGCAGACCTGATGTATCGCTGCTGCTGATTGGATTGGGCCCTTCACAGAGACCTGCATCTCCTCGAAAGCCTCAGAACCATCACATTGCCTTGATGGCATGAGGCATCCACAGCCCAGGTCCTCGCATCTCTTGCAGATGGCAGCTTCAATGATGAAGGCCGCACTACGCATTCCAGTCTTGGAGCTCCTCAGAATGGACCCATCCTCAGCTGCGCGCTGCATCACCGTTGCCAAACTCTGCATCGCACTCCCATCAACAGGATCCTCGACGATGACGAAACAGGACCTCGAACCACAGCCTCGCTGCATCTCGGATCCAATGCATCACTCTGTTTGCATGTAGGAAAGTAGGATCTGCTTCTTATGGTGACCACCACGTTTTGCTTGATGTTACATTGTTTTTGACTGGTCTGACTGGGATCCTGCTAATCAGGACCCCAGTCTATCTGCTTGCTCCCTGAAATGTTATGCCATGTACTTAGGTACTCTCCAGATTGGATACTGGGGTACCCTTGTCAGTCCCTAATATATGGTACACATGTCCCCACGACATAGGTACCCCAGAGGCAGCCCATGGACTGAAGCATGTATTATGCCACCCATGAGAGGCCATGCAAAATGGAACTACAGGCCTGACATTGCAGCCTGTGTAAGATGGTGCATGCACCACTTACTTAAGATATAGGTTTACTACATAGGTCACTATACTTAAAACCCATCAGTCAACCCTCTAGCAGGGTGCTGGGTTTTATGTGAGAGGGTTCCCCTGTATGAGCAGAGCACCCATGCAGCCTTTGGAGACCAGTCTCCCGGGTTGTCGGTGACGCAGCCAGACACATAGGAAGAGGTGCATTATATGCTCGCGTAAAATGCTACCTCGAAAACGGCTGCAACAAACCATGTTGTGTTTTGTATCACACACCTTGGAATGATACCTCTACACCAGTAAATGGTGTGGGAGGTATGATTCCACATTCTGAAGTGAACTTCGTGGGGTCCCTGGTCTTCCCAGTACTAGCGTTCTCGACCAAGACAGCACAAAATGGTTGCTGCCAACCAGAGACACATTTCTGCCCTCCTGCTGCTGAGCCATCCTTGAGTAGGGGAAGGCAGCACAATAGGCATCCTGTCACAGGGAGGTGCGACCACCTCCCAGACACAAAGATGTTTTGTCGCTCCTATACCACTTGTCAAGCCAGTGGTAAGTCAGGTGGTACCACAAAGTCCCCCTCATACTACCACCTGTGGTTGGGTTCCCTTTGAGAGGGTTGGGATTGATATCATTGGTCCCAAGATCCCACCTGCTGCATATGGGCACAGTTACATACTACTGGTGGTGGACCATGCTTCTAGGTATCCAGAAGCAATACCCCTTAGAACCACCACAGCTCCTGTAGTGGCCAGGGCCCTCCTGGGCATTTTTTTCCAGAGTGTGTTTCCCTAAGGAGGTCCTAACTGACAGAGGTACCAACTTCATGTCAAGTTACTTTACTGCTAGGTGGAAGGAGTGTAGAGGGAACTACAAATTCACCACACCCTATCACCCAAAATGCAATGGGTTAGTTGAAAGATTCAACAAAACCCTCAAGGGCATGAGCATGGGCCTCCCAGAAAAGCTTAGACAAAAATGGGATGTCCTGTTGCCCAGCCTTCTCTTTGCCTACAGAGAGGTCCCACAGAAGGGGGTTCGCTGCAGCCCTTTTGAACTTCTGTTTGGGCATCCAGTTAAGGGTACCTTGTGTTTGGTGAAGGAGGGATGGGATTTACCTCCCAAACATAGTGGACTATGTACTTGTTATCCACTCCAGGATGGCTGACTAAATGAAGAAGGCCAGCAAAAACCTTGAGACAAGTCAAGAATTGCAAAAATCTTGGCATGACCAAAAGGCTGTACTGACTGTTTATTAGTCAGGAAAGAAAGTATGGATTTTTGAGCTTGTGGCCCCGGCAGCCCTCCAAGACAAGTGGAGTGGACCCCATACTATTCTTGAGCAGAAGGGAGAGGTCACCTACTTGGTGGACCTTGGAAATCTCAGGAGCCCCCAAAGGGTGCTCCATGTAATCAGGCTCAAACCCTATGTGGACAGGACAGACATGGGCTTGCTCATGGCTACTGATGAGGGACAGGAGGAAGAAAGTCACCCACTCCCTGACCTCCTCTCACAGAACCCTGATGGTGGCTTAGTTGATGGAGTAGCCTTGGCAGACAGCCTCACTGAGCAACAGCAGATTGATTGCAGGAAGGTCCTCAATCAATACAGACATATGTTTTCTTTGACTCCTAGTCAGATCACCTGGTGTACCCATGAAGTGGACACAGGTGAGAGTCTACCTGTTAAAAATAAGATTTACAGGCAGCATGACCATGTCAGAGATTGCATCAGGACTGAGGTCCAAAAGATACTGGAATTGGGAGTGATAGAACCCTCATCTAGCCCTTAGGCTAGTCCAGTGGTCCTGGTACCCAAACCTCATACCCAGGGTGCTAAGAGACAAATTAGGTTTTGTGTGGACTACGGGGGCTCAATGCAGTCACTAGGACTGATGCTCACCCTATTACCATGGCAGATGAGCTCATTGACACTTTGGCCTCAGCCAAGTTCTTGAGCACATTTGACCGCACTGCTGGATATTGGCAAATCAAACTAGCTGAGGATGCTAAACCCAAAACAGCATTTTCAACCCCCAGTGGGCATTATCACTTTATTGTCATACCCTTTGGTTTGAAAAATGCACCTGCCACATTCCAAAGGCTGGTGAATAAAGTCCTTACAGGTTTGGAAGCCTATAGTGCAGCATATCTTTATGATATAGCTGTCTTTATCTCTGCCTAGGAGGATCACCTGGTCCACCTGAAGAATGTTTTGGAGGCTCTGCAGAAAGCAGGTCTCACTATCCAGGCCACCAAGTGCCAGATAGGGCAGAGTAAGGTTGTGTACCTGGGCTGCCTTGTGGGTGGAGGCCAGGTTCAACCATTGCAGAGCAAAATCCAGACCATCATGTACTGGGTTGCTCCCACTACCCAGACTCAGGTCAGAGCTTTCTTGGGCCTGACTGGGTACTACAGAAGATTTGTGAAAGCATATGGGTCTATAGTGACTCTCTTGAACAATCTTACTTCAAAAAGAAAGTGGAAAGTAAGCTGTCAGAAGGCATTTGATGATATCAAGCAGGCCATGTGCACTGCTCCCATTCTGCAAGGTCCTGACTATTCCAAGCAATTCATTGCCCAAACAGATGCATGTGAATTGGGGATAGGGGCTGTGTTGTCACATCTTAATGCAGAGGTTCAGGATCAACCTTTTATTAGTTAGTCAGTCAAAAATTCTTTATTTCGGACATTCAGGCAATACAATCACATATAAAAAATACAATACAATTCATTTGTTCGAATATCTTAATGCGGCTTTCATTTTTCGCGATGCGATTAGCTTAATAAAGTGCATGTGCAATACAGTATTGTTTATAAAAGTCCGATAAAATTAGAGATTTAAAATGAAATTGATAAATACAAAATACACACTTACACAATTAAAATATTGCAAAATGAGATTAAAAGAGACCAATTGCAGTGGTAGAGTGAAATGTTCGATCAGGCAGGACCTCATTTTAAAATAGCTCACCATGCACACCACATGCAACATAAATAACGAGAAACTGAATGCGCAATAGGCATACTAGTATCATATTTTAGTATCCTAAAAGCCTGTGCGCAGTAGTTTGTTCCGAGGTTTCTGCATAACTGTAATAACCATCAGTGTCTCGCCTTCTTATATGCAGGATAGAAAAATACTACATGCTGATCCTTCTCCGGTGTATTATTGCATGCCGGCCATCCCTGAGTTGATGTGCCCCCCCCCCCCCCAGTTGTTTGTGAAAGCACGTAATGGAAGTACCCCATACCTGAACTGTAAATAAAACATTTTGGCAAGGGCTGGCTGAATATCATCGATGACAGGCTCTAACCTATAATGATATTTTGTCTCTAAAAAAAACTGCAGTCAATGCACCGGTCGCAGAGCTCCCCTGTGTTTGAGTGAGTTTGTACTCCCTGAAGCTCTTTGATAAGGCCTTCCTAGGTGTTGTCGAACAACTTTCTTCAGCGATGGTCCACAGGTCACCCAATCCCATTACTGCTAAGGACATTTTAATGTAGGCCAGCCATGGGATTTTGCTCACTCCCTGTAAGCTTAGCACTTCTTTCAATTCTTCCCTGTAAGCAGCTAATTCTGGGGTACTCCATAGACGTCGCCAGAATAGAAGGGGTCTGAGGGCAACGTCCTCTGCAATTGGTCCAACCCTGAGATCCATTCAGAGCGGCGTGAGCGGTGTTCTTTTAGGAAGAACCAAAAGTTGCCTAACAAAGGAATTCCCAATTTTGGATAGAGAATCAGGTGGCATTGGCCCCAGATTTCTGCCCCATACCAGGCCGCGCCCCTGGCTTGTGCTTTGTAAATTTCCACCACCGGTCCAACCATTTTATGAGTACACTTCCTATACATCCTTGCTATCCCCCCTGTTGTCTGGGCCAGATTTAGACTTGCCTTCTTTATTTGCGGAAGGTTGACCCCAGAGAGAAATGTTGGTCAGCCATTGAGAGGGAAACCTTTGCTGTGGTTTGGGCTCCGAAGAAGCTGAGGCCATACTTTTTTGGCACTCACTTCATTGTTCAGACACACCATAAGCCTCTCTTATTGCTAAAACAGATGAAGGGTGAAAACACCAATCTTTCGAGGTGGTCCATTTCCCTACAGGGGGTGGATTATACAGTGGAACATAGACCTGGGAGTAACCTTGCCAATGCAGATGGACTCTCCAAATATTTCCACTTAGAACATGAAGACTCAAATGGGCAAGGTTAGTCTCATCTCCTTACTTTTGGGGGATGGGGTGTTGTGTAGGAAAGTAGGATCTACTTCCCATGGTTACCCCCAATTTTTGCTTGATGTTAAATTTTTTTGACAAATCTGACTGGGATCCTGCTAATCAGGACCCCAGTCTATCTGCTTTTTCCCTAAAATGTTATGCCATGTACTGAGATACACTCCAGATTGGATACTGGGGTACCCTTGTCAGTCCCTAGGTCACTACGCTAAAAACCTAAAAGTCACCTCTCCAGCAGGCCTTGAAAATCCAGAAGGCAGGGAGCTGGGTTTTACATGAGAGGGTGCCACTGCATGAGCAGAGCACCCCTGCAGCCTTCGGAGACCATTCTCCCGGGTTGTCGGTGTCGCAGCCAGACACATAGGTAGAGGTGCATTATATGCTTGTGTAAAATGCTATCTCGAAAACGGCTGCAACAAACCATGTCGTGTTTGGTATCAAACACCTTGGAATCATACCTCCACACAGGCAACTGATGAAGGAGGTATGATTCCACCCTTCTGAAGTGAGCTTCATGGGGTCCCTGGTCTTCCTGGTACCAGCCTTCTTGACCCGGACAGCACAAAATGGTTGCTGCCGACCAGTGACACATTTCTGCCCTCCTGCTGCTGAGCCAAGCTCGAGCAGGGGAGTGCAGCACAATAGGCATCCTGTCACAGGGAGGTGTGACCACCTCCCAGACAGGATTTAGTGTATTGGGGATGGGCAGGGGCGCTTCCAAAGGGCCTGAAAGTCGTCACGAGGGGTACGTTTGGTGTCCTTGTGCATATTCCAATTCAAACCCATCCTGGGAGTCTTTGGCTCCTACTCTGGCATGACACTGGACAAACGACATGGGAGTAACCTCCCCACTGTCCTGACCCTCCCCTGGGAGGCTCCCCCAAATCTGTCCAACCCTCTCCTGTGGGTACAAAAGGGCTTACCTGGCTGTACGACCCTGGATTCAATGTGGACAAGATTCTAATCAAGAAACCACTGACCTTTGACCGTCTGGGCACTCTGGACTTTGCTGGACTTCGACTGCACCCGACTTCAACTCCCTCTCTGTCCAAAGCATTGTCTGTGCCCGTGCACCATACAGACTCTGTGCAGGACCTGTGGAGGATCAAGGACAACTGAAGTAATCTACCTTGGGGTGAAGGAGTCACTCACCTGCATTCGCAGGCACCATAACGCATGGTTATTCGCCAATGCCTACGCTTAGACATGATCTGCCTTACTTTTGAACTGTTTTGGTTAGGCGCCTTGATGCCTTCGGGCTAAGTCGCGCGTTTACATGTCTCCTTTCATTCATTCATTCATTCATTCATTCATTCATTCATTCAGGCTGGTATCACTTGCGGGGACTGGATAACCCATAACCCTGTGCACCGGGTACGTTTGCAAGTGCATATGCTTATTAGCTTTCCCCATCTGAGTGCATCGGGATATCGATTAGCCCCAACCTCCGCGCACATTTCGTACAAAGGACTTTGGCCTCCTTGTACTCTGTGCCCTGCAAGCTGTTATTTTGTGAAACTGCTCGAGGTCCCACACATCTTCTGTGCCTTTGGCCTTAGGTCCATTTGAGAGACAACACTGCTTTTCTTGGGCTCCCCTGGTTGCTCCATGCCTGCCCTGACTACCCTTGCTGCCTTGAGTGCTATTTGGTTTGAAAATCCCATTCCTGTAATGCACTCATTTCATGCTATATTAGGTTAGCAATGTGTGGCTTAATAGACGCCATTTGTATTCACGTTATGCAACACACTGACTAATCCCCTTAATGTGCAGGCTTAAGTTAGCAAGTGTGACTCCATTTAGTATTTCGAAATCCCTATTAGACTGTTGTGCCAGTACTAGGCCTCATTATTACGTATTGCTTGCCTCAGCAGAACACTATACTTTGTTATTATTTTCTCTCCTGTCCAAGGCTGCTTCCCGACTTACTAATGAATAGGCCATTCTGCCTTCGCATACCTATCTGAGTTTGTAGTTCTGCTCCCACGTTAGGAAACACTGAGACTCAGCGCTTCAGCCTTGAATTGTAGATAACATGTACTCATCTAGCAGGTGGTAGCTCATCCTCCTGTGCCTTATTTGTTCATGTTCGGCCCAGGCCGGTAACTTTCCAATGTTGGCGTGGTTTGAGGCTCTTGGGAAGATTCATTACATGTTGTAGACTGTTGGGGGGTCAGTCCCTCGACAGACATCTTAGGGTGCAGGTCAGATTGGTCTCCTCTGCAGAGCATTGCTAATAAATGATGTTTGTATTCTCAACTGTCTGACCGACTCTTCATTCTTGGGAAGGCATAGCAGGTGGTTGTAAGTAACCCGAGTGGCCCCTAAGGGCCACTTCCTTCAGTTGGCACCTGAACAGGGACCCTGCAAGGTGATCCGACACGCCCGTAATCGGGTTGCAGGGTCGGGGTGCGTTTGGTCGATCAGGCGGATCGGGGTACCCCACACAATCAAGCTTGGTTCTCGCAGCTGCCCCGCCCAGCTGATCAAGCATCTCCTCGTCTAGTGGTCACCAGCTGGGGTCCTGAGAAGGCTAACCCTTGGGGTTGACCATTTGGTCTGAAGAGTCGGCAGTGGAGAATAATTTAACTCAACCTGTGTGCACAAGGTGAGTGATTTTATTCTTGGAAAAATGGCGCCATTCTTGATCGGCACGGGCCTACGGGCTATGTCTTGGTACAGTCTCCAGATTGTCCCTGTGCAGTTTTCGGACTGCCTTGCTTGAACGGCATGAGCCGACGGGCTGTGTCTTGGGGGTATAGTCACAAGAACGTGTGATAACTACCGCAAGAGTAGAGTAACACAACTTTCAATATCGCAGCCCATCGTGGGAAAACAACCCCGTCTCAACGTCGAATTCACAACAAGGTGGTACCATGCAATAGACACCAGATAACGCGTCAAAAGAGAGCGTCAAAATCAACACCACGCCGCAAAAATGCGAATGCGGAAATTCATGCGATGAGGCAAATTGCGGCACAAAAAGTAGCGAAAACCAGCCACAGGCCTGCAAATCCCACGCGTCTTGCGGGAAAATGCGCCATAAAAACCACAGAAACTACACACCAGAAACAAGCCTAAGCACGGAGCAACATGGATGCACCCTGACCCAGCGCAGAGGACAACGCGAACGCCACAACCCCCACAGACCACCAGCAAGGAACAACGGGCACAGGGAAGGCCAAGGAGAAAAGGGAGAGGAAGACGGGGTGCAGACGGCAGGAAAACAAAACCAGCATAGCGGAGGTGACAGAACACTACCAGCAACTGACCCAGAAGCAGACTGCCTTGAATGCAGCTGGAGTGTTGAGGAGGCCAACGGTGGAGGCCATGACGTGCCGGCAGGATGTGACAACCTAAACCAGGTGCAAACCCCCTGCCAACAGGAAGGCAGCAACTGTGACAGGAGGAGCCAATCCAGCACCACAGGAGGAGCTGGAGGAAACCCAGGCCACAGTCATCAGTGTGGAGACGGTGCAAGGAGTAGGGAGTACGGACACAGCTCGAGAGGACCTGACAACAACAACAGGGAAAGTAACGGACAGGGACTTGGTGGCTGGGGGGAGTTGGGCACAATGACACACAACGAGGCATAGGACACTGCACACCCACAATTACAAAGGATCATGTCCCACATTGCCTTGGCACACTGCAGCAAACACACATAGCAAAGAACAGCACAACCACATCGACAACAATGTGGTACAATGCGCATAGCCGACACTGCAGAACAGAGGACACAACTGGCTCCGCACATGCACAGAAACATGCCTACCACATCTGACAGAGCAGGAAACTGTGAAATGGAAACGTACACGTACAACCTCACATCCGTCATGTAGTCCAAATCCACACTGTCCCGCAGAACAATCCAGCACCTCACAAACAGTCACCATGTACATTGCCAAACAATCTGCATGTAAACCAGAATAATGCGGCAACATACATGTCAACACAATGTCAACATGCATCTCCCCTTCACATTGCAGAGGGGCACACAATTACTCCAGCAGAGCACAGAAGAAAACACATCTGTGATGCCGGATAGGACCACTACACCTTGGACACCAATGCCCGACAACAGCCCATGGATATCCCACGCAAACCACCACCAGGATCGGAGCAGACAAGCTACTCAAAGGAGAACACAGCCCCTACAACAGACCATACAGCAGGAAGCACACACAAGCACAGCTGGCCCACGACACTTCACCCACCCACATATGGCACCCCAATGCTATGTGCCATCATGCCAAAAGAAGGTGGACCAACAGGTGGGGGTGGGTGCTGAACTCATGGAAGGCGAGCTAGGACACATACGTTGGTATCTATCACCCTCAGGGACCACCCACACCCCAGAAAGGAGACCCACACTGCCATAGAGACACATGCAGATGCACATACACAGTACAGAACCATGCCCAGGGGCGTGCAAATAGCAGTCACACACCCACGTCAGCACAGTGTACAATGGCCCTGGCCACTCCCCTTACGAATTGAGGGGGTGACAACAAAGCTACATGTCCAAGCTCCAACCCGCTGCCTGCGGTAACATGTCAGCATCCGATGTACACAGCACACTGTAATGTCCTAGGGCCCAGGGCCCTCATGCATACAACAAGACCACAGGGAAACACGTAGATATCATGTCGAACTGGCTACAGGCACGTGCGCCCGGCCCTATATTGGCAGGGCCACAAGTACAGTGGTGCCTGTGCCGGATGTGTGTGGGGTGAGTGTAAGCCAGTTCGCACGGAATGCTTTGTACTGGCAACAACTTGAACATTGGACACCAGTGCAACGGAAACAGAAAACACATGCATAACAGAGTCAACTGCACAGCAGCATGGATGGAGCCAGATCAAGGACAGAGGTCACCCAATATTCAGTCAGGAGGTTCCGTGAGTTGCAGTGCACAGAGGTAGGGGCACCAGAGATGAGCGCGCTCATGTGAAGGAATTGCTAGGTTTGCGTCCGTTGTGGTTAGTCCTGATGCAGATGCAGTGGGGTGTGTTACACCTGCATCAACTTCCTCATCAATGTCCCAGGTCTCCCACACTGCCTTAGGTTACAGTTGCGTCTGCAGTCCACAGCGCAATACCCAGTAATGGTTCCGGGTGAGTAGCTTGACTACCACCTCCAGTCTGCATTCCTGCCTTGGGGATGTTGCCTCCTGCCCTCCCATTGTCTGTGCCATCTCCCGTACACACACTTGACACATCTTCCCCATCATAGTCCCAGGGCTTCCCCACTGCATGAGATGATATAGCTGCGCAACATCTGCACAGCACAAAACTTATTCACTAACGGAAAATGGCTAGCGGTGCACTGAGTCACTGGCACCTGGAGTGCTGAGCAGGCTATCAGTCTGATGATGGCGGTTGGAGGTGGTCCTTGCGGTGGTGGCGTGTGCCTCCTGCGGTGAAGCGACGTCCGGGCTGGTCAGGACCCGAATCAATGTGTGGGCCCTGGTGGCCTGCAGTTGAGGCCAGAGGCTGCAGACAGCGCAGGGGCAGAGACACATTGCATTGATGACCCCAGAGCACCGTCACAGAGGTCATCCAATATATCAGAAGAAGGGGTCCCAGACCTGACAAGCACAGAGTTAGTGCCCCCGGATGCACTGCGGCCGGCACAGGCTCCCTGCCATGGGACGGTGATTAGCGGAGCACTAAAGTAGGTCCACACGCAGTCGGCGGGTCCTCGTCGATGTCCAAAGTGAATGTGGCGTAGGCTTGCGGGGGACTGAGGAAGGTGTCCTCCAGGGCATGATGTGGAAGGTCTGATGTCATCAGGCAGCAGCAAATGGAGGAGTGGAAAGCGCCAGCCTCGTTTTCACCACCAATTTGGCATCAGCTACATGAGGATGAAAACAGCCCCTAGTCCATAGACTCAGATGCCACCAATGTACGACCAGAGAGTGTCCATGAATGTCGGGTAACAGACTTAGTGGCACAGGTGCTGAGCGGGGATGCAGTCCGCGATGTTGCCGGTACACTGACATGAACTCCACCATTGCCAAATCAGGACTGTGACCTACTGGACCGCAATGTAGGCCGGAGTCAGTGGTCAGCAGTGGCCCACAGCCACGTGTCATTGGCTGGCGAGGCACAGAGTTAGTGACACCAGGGCAGTTGTTAGTAGTGTTCAATCACCTCTGTAACGATGACCCTGTTCCCTACGGACTGCAACGCGTCATCCTCTTACGCCTCTCCGTGCGTGCATTGACATGTATTCTGCCTTTTGAATGACTGATGTTCAGTTCTACATTTGTGGCTCACTCGTGTGCAGTGTAGGCCGAGGGCAGTAGTTCGCGTAGGCCCACAGACATGTGTGGTTGTGATGCCATTCACAGACTTGTTGGCACCACATCGAAGGGGGTAAAGTGACTTGTCCTATGCCTTAAATGGTGTTCACTGCCATGGTGTAATCAAGACTCAGTTCTAAATGTGTGACCTACCTGCCCGTGGTGGCCTGAGGTAGCAGTCAGCACGGCCCATTCACCGAGTGTCGCCGTCATAAGTTGGATGGCCCCACCGGCCTGCGTAGTTCAGGTTCAATGGCACCACGTGTTCGGACACCTCCGTGTATGTGACCCGGGTTTTGTCCGGACTGAGCCACATCTTCCTCTTACTCCTCTCCTTGCGACCACTAGTGTGGACTCTGCCATTTGTGATTTGTGCCCAGGTGCTGGATATGGGACCTACTTGTCCGCAGAGTAGTCCTGGTCCCTTATCCACATGTCACCGGCTGGCGTTGAACAGGGTTAGTGGCACCACGTGTCCCAAGAAGCCCATATGGAACTATGCCTCACTGGTCGGGTGGGGCCTGGTGCTGTTGCCGCTGGCCCGGATTTGGGGTCACTGCCATTCATGACTCAGGACACAGTTTCACATATGGGACCTACTGAGCCGAGGAGTAGGCCTGAGGCAGCAGTAGAGCAACGAAGAAGGACTAAAGCGGGCCTGTGTGGTGGAGGCCGTGATGGTCTGAGGAGTCTGCCAAGGTTGCAGGACTCCAGCCTGGAGCTTGCGCTGGAGCGTGTTGGACCCTCCTTGACACACGCCGGTGTCGGCAGGTGAACAGTGAGGCCTGGCTGCGCAGGGGCGGGCCTGACGGGTTTGTGGTCCAGCATGATGGGGTCCGGCAGGCGCACAGTGTCACAGGCAACTCCGCTCATGAGGACGGTGTCGGCCTTGTGGTGGGGTGAGAGGGGCCGCTCTGGCAGATATGTTGGGCTTTCCATAAGAGGACCACGCCCAGTACTACGTGCTTCTTATTCACACCCCTAAGCTTATGTGGTGTACGCTGGGCCATCTCACTCTGGTCACGCTTAGGGGGTGGCATAAAAGGCAAGATTTCCGCGAGGTCCCCCACTGGCTGGGGTGACATGGTTGCGTTCACTGTCCATTACACTCCAAACACCAGAGGTGTATGTCGCCATGGATATGGGTGTGTGCTGCATACTGCGGTCTGTCCAGCACATCTCCGCCACTCTTGGCATTGTGTACTTTCCCAATCATGGTACTACTGCATCCTTCACACATGTCTGTTTGCCACCTCTCCCCACATTCGGCTGTTCTGTGGCTGAGGTGCCATGCCATTGATGGCTCATGTTCAAGGCTTGGCCAGGTAACCATTGTGAGTTGTTCTGTCGTGTCTGGTGGGTGGGCATGTTGTTGTGCATGTTGGTTGTGATTTTGTGATGTGTGCATTGCCAGAGTTATGATTTGCATGGTTGTGACATTGAGGTGAGTAGGGTGTTCATTTGGAACTTGCCAAGGGGCTGTGCATTTCCCTTGATGCCATCCTGGGAACGCTGGGTGCTAATGGACTGTCGGAGGATGGAGGAGTCATGTGTATTTGAAGGTCACATTGTTGGAGGTTCCACGGTGTTCTGTTGTTGCTTGCACATTGGGGTGGGACGTGTGCTTTCTGTTGCGGTGATTGAGTGCTGTGTCACCAGGGGGCATAGGTGGGACATGTGTGCTGTGGATTGCCCCCAACACGTGCGTGCATCCTGCTATGGCGTATGGTCCTTGCTTGGTCTCCAGCGTGACCTGCGCATTGTGTTGGACGTATGGGGACTGGGATACCAGGGTGATGATGATGCCCAGGACAGGTGTGAGGGACTTGGATGTGGCTGGCAATGAGACTCCTCTGACTCTGGCGGGTGTTGGTTAGGGGGTGCCAGGGCCCAACAGGTGCAGTCAGGCCAGCAGCTTGGTGTGGGGTGGGATGTTGGTTGTCTGGTGTGTTGGTGCCATAGTCCTGTTGGGCGATGATGGTCGGGATGCGTGGGATGGTTGTCCCTTTCCCACGTTGACTTTGTCAGAGGTTGGGTCTGTGTGGCTGTTACATTTCCTGGGGGTCTGTTGTTTTTTTCTGTGCTGCGTTTGTGGTGGTCCGGGGGGGGTGGGAGTTCCGGGTGTGGGTTGTGGTCCTGGGGTGATGTCAGTGGGTTTTGAGGCCCTCTTTCCCTTCCGATGTGGCCATGGGCTGTGCTACCTTTTGTTGTGCAGGCTGCTGTCCAACTTCAAACCAGGTCAGAGCAGGTGTAGATTTCCTGGTGCGACCACGCCTTATTGTGGCTGCTATCGGGGGTAAACTGGTGATGTGGGCTGTTAACACCAGCTTGTGAATGGGGAGATAACTTTATCGCAACTTTGGCTCCGATAAAGTGCCATTGACTCAGTGATAGTTCCTTGTGAATATGCCCCTTGGTGCGGTCTCTGGGCTGTCTTGGTTTTAACTTGGTGGGTTTGTGGACCCTCTAAAAGACTCTGAGTGTTTGTGAACAGTCTACCAGACCAACTGGAAATTTGGCCTGAACTTGTAAAGGTATGGGGCTGTTTGCGAACAATCTGCCAGGCCAACTGTTAATTTGGTCAAGGCTTGAAAAGGTCTGGGGCTAGAGCCTGTCTTCTTGGACTCAGTACAGTCTCTGGACTGTAGGGAGCGGTCCCTGGACCATTTTGGTTTATTTCCTGAACGATTTTATTATTTATCTTTTCTTTCATTACTGTTGTTGGTGCTATACTTGTCCGTTGAGGACAGCGCATGTGTCTTATATTAAGATGCCTTGTTTATTGAAGTTAGGATGTCAATGTTGTTCCACTGATGCTCGACTGGAAGAGAGCCAGCCTGCTCCTCAGAATTTGCGACGTATACGTCAAGCATGCTATTGGCCCTATTATGTTTAACACATTGTGGAATAAATATATACGAGGGACAATCCAGATTTACAATTGCCACTTAATGGCTCGTTTGATGAACAAAAATTGAAATTTCTTGCGGGACAAATTGTTTGCTAAATAGAACAGGCAGTTGATGTTTGATTCTTTAAGAGTATGGCAAAAGAAAGCAACGCAACGGCATATGAGAGCAGAGAAAGAGGCCGGGAAGAGACAGACGCAAACTATAACACAGAAAGCAGTAGCCTACAAAAGAGAAGAGATAGAGAAGGGCATAGAATGTACAGATGGAAAGTTTTGATTACAGATAGACAAATGTTATGTTACTAGAGAGGAAGGTGGCACTTTTGTTGAAGAACTATTGGATTCTCACCCTTCTCCACCTTATGCCCCTGAACAGATATACCCGACAGTCCTGATGTCCCAGTCTTCGGCCCCTAGGGCCGCCCTCTCTAATGTTTCTGTTTCTAGCGCTATCTGCCTCAGCCTCGGCTCCACTTGCTTCACCTCCACTTCCGCAAGTCACAGGGGCGGGTGCCGTTAGATCTCCTGTCCTGTCCTTTGGATCTGTTTCAACTGTTATTCCCCCTTTCACCCCTACCACACTGTCTCCCTACATGATAGTACCTGTCTCTGTGTCTGCCCTTTTCCCCTTAGGTGTGACACCCCAAACACTGTTGCATTTCAAAACGCCTGTGCGTGGGATGCATGAAGGGAATTGGGCAACAGCGCAAGACTGCCTGGAGAAAGTGTTGGTGCGTTCTGCTGTGGGTGATAAGGAAAAACAAATGGTGGTGAATCAGGCGACTCAGTGGGCTCTAAACCCGATCTATAGTGTGGAAGATGTGTGAAGTGTGATGAAAGATTATGGACCATTCATACAGCAGCATGCTCTTAAGTATATGTCTGCCACGCTAATAGGACTGCGGGAGCAGTGTTTCCCGGGTGTTGCACCGCAGATCATCTATGACATACAGGACAGGGTATATGCTACAGTTATGGCTCCCAATGAGGTTTTTAGCAATGTAACAACTTTGGTGGGTTACCGGGGCAGATTGCTCCAAAAGGTTCCAACGATAGGGCACAGCATCCCATGAGGGAGGTCCATCCCATTTACCATCCTAAAATACCAGAACTGCGTGACTCCACAGACACTGTAATTAGACGACGTTCGGTTTCAGGAACAGTGGATCTACACTCCTTGGAAGAGGAGTGAGGTCCTATCCCTAAAGCACCAGTTGCCGGACCCTTGGAAAAACCTGACTGCATATTATAAAGAATTGACGGAGGCGGCCTCCTCCACATTGATGGCATTAGCTGATATAGAGTTATTTTTCGTCCTGTTGGTACCGGTAGATATACGGAGGCAGGTTGATAAGCAGGATCATGCACTGGAGTTGGGTGGCACATGGGATGAGATCAAGGCATGGGACAAGGAGCGTAAGCCTGGCGACAAGCCGAAAGCGGAGCTCCTACCTTTGCTGAGGCTTATTATCACTTACATTCATTCCCATATCCCGCCAAAGCGAGTGGACTGGGCTAAGTTGACTGCGTGCCATCAAAAGAAGGATGAAAGCGTGTCAGATTTCTTTACCAGATTTGAAGGGGTGTTTTTAGACTTTAGTGGTCAGGAATTGTCACAAGAGGGAGGTGTTAGTTTGTTTATTAACAGGTGTGTCACTAATTTACTCCCCGATATTGCAACTAGGCTGCAGGCTTTGGAATGTACTTGGACGACCTCCTCCCCATCAGTAATATTAAGTATGGCATTGTAGTACAAACATAGAGAGAATAAGGACAAAGAAAGGGTGGAGAAAAAGTCAAAGGATTTGAAGACGAGGGTGTTGATGCAGCAAGTTGCCAGGAGAAGTGGAAGAGGAGGAGGTTCGGGTTCGGCCCAACGGCTACCCTGGTCTAACAGGGGTGGTGCTTCGAGTGCAACCCTTGGGCTCAATCAATGTGCGTACTGTAAGCAGGAGGGACATTGGCGGAGCGAGTGTCTGGAGTTGTTGCAGAAAGGTGAGGCCCGAGAGGTCGAGGTTTCAGGGAATGAAGAGGAGGAGGCCAAGGGGAGATGCAGTCAGAGAATACATCACATAATCAACTGAGCGGGAACAATTTTGATGATCCCCGAGGCCGACAGTACTATCATGATGACTATGACTTGGATGAGGTGACGGGGTTGTCTCACAGCTAGGAAAGCCAGGGACAGGGCAAGGGACCAGTTTGGGTACCTGAAGATCAGCACGTACCCTATGTCACTGCAGATTTAGAAGGTATGATCGAGAAATTACTAGTTCATACAGGGGCTATGAATAGCTCTGTTTCCCGTTCACTGGTCACGGGGGCAGCTCTGTCTGGCCAAAACAATGTTTCGGTGGGTTTCTCAGGCGTGCTGGTTGTTAGCCCCATTTCTAAACCTCTTGCCTTGACTATTGGCCCCTTCACGGTTGATTCACTATTTCTATTGATGTCAGATTGTGGGGAGAAATTGTTGAGATTGGATTTGTTAAAAAGGTTACATGCAACAATTTTTTGATCTCCAGACGGTGTTCACATGACTATTGGACTGCAAGTAGCCCGTGCCAAACAATGCGTCGCACAGGATGCCACCCTCCCCGCTGAGTTCAAAGATGTGCCATGTACTCTGTGGGCTACAGGAGACATGGATGTGGGATTACTCCAGATCCCACTGATCTCTATACAGATTAAGGACAATGCTGTATTGCCACGTATTTTCCAGTACAAGATATCCCAGGCAGGAGAAAAGGCCTTATTGCAAATAATACAGGATTTGATTAAGTCTGTTGTGGTTGAGGAGACAGTGGCAAATGTGTGTAATAGCCCTATCCTTCCCATTCTTAATAAGACACCCGTGGATTCTTCTGAGGCTCACCCTGATGTTTACGACTGTGTAATAGACCTTAGAGAAGTAAACAAAATAGTGGTTCCCCAGTACCCTGTGGTTCCAGACATTACCACATCTTGACAATGATTCCCCGGTCAGCAAAATTCTTTTCGGTGATCGATCTGAAGAATGCTTTCTTCAGCATTCCAATCCATACAAAGCTTTAGATTCTGCCGTGCTCCACAAGGATACACAGAAAGTCCTTGGGCCCGATTCACAGAACTAACTTAAGACAAAATCCTAAACTTACTACTTTTGGTATTCACAGAAGTTAGGATTTTGTCTTAAGTTTGTCTTAAGACAATCTTAAGACAGACTTAAGACAGACTTAAGACAAACTTAAGACAAACTTAAGACAGACTTAAGACAAACTTAAGACTGACTTAAGACAGACTTAAGACAGACTTAAGACAGACTTAAGTTAGGATTTTGTCTTAAGTCTGTCTTAAGTCTGTCTTAAGTCTGTCTTAAGTTTGTCTTAAGTTTGTCTTAAGTCTGTCTTAAGTCTGTCTTAAGATTGTCTTAAGACAAACTTAAGACAAAATCCTAACTTCTGTGAATACCAAAAGTAGTAAGAGTAGGATTTTGTCTTAAGTTAGTTCTGTGAATCGGCCCCCTAGTATCTATAGCCAAGCTTTAAAAACTCAATTGGATTCTTTGGAACTTCCCCCTGGTAATGTACTGTTGAAGTACGTTGACGACCTCCTTGTGCCCTCGGACACTGAAGATGGTTGTAAAGAGGCCACAGTTAAATTACTGTTGCATTTGGCACACCATGGACACAAGGTGTCCCTTTCAAAATTTCAATATTGTCGACAGGAGGTCACCTATTTAGGTCACCTACTGTCGAAGGAGGGTCGCAGATTAACACCTGAATGCACAGCTCCTATTACTAACATGCCTGTTCCTATGACCCAAGGCGAGGTACACACGTTCATTGGGATAACTTTGTATTGTAGGCACTGTATCCCTAATTACTCCTTACTAAAAAAAAACACCGCTACCTGACTAACAAAGACACGCATGAACCCTTGCCTTGAACATCTGCATGCCAGCAAGCTTTTGAGCAAATAAAGGTTGCGCTTTGCTCTGCTCCTGTGCTTGGTACTCCAGATTACCAGAAGCCTGTTGTGCTCTACGTACACGAGGCGGATGGTTGCGCACTTTCTGTCCTAACACAGGGTTTCGGTGTTAAGCAGAGACCTGGTGCTTATTTCTCTGCTATTCTCGATAACGCTGCCAGAGCTCTCCCGAGCTGCCTGAGAGCTGCCGCGATGGTGGCAGTTTCTATTAGACAATCGTCAGGGCACGTCCGTGATACTGATCTCACAGTAATGGTACCGCATGCTATGGATACACTATTGAATAAGACAAAGGGGCAGCACCTTACTAGTGGGCGTCTGACCGGATATGAGTTAACCTTGTTTGCTCCGCACATTACCATCAAACAAAGTGCTGCTCTGAACCCAGCTCCCTTCGGAAGAAAAGGTTGAAAGGTCCCCTGCTCGTCGTGCTCGCCACCTGCACTGCCATGAAGCTTGAAGGCTGAAAGCATTGGGTCCATGGAACTGATGTCAAGAAGGTGCCTCTCCTGCTTCCGTATGATCGGAGGGTTCTCAAAGGCATTGCTGACCAGGAAGGAGAGCGGGTGCCCCGCTTTGTTCCCTTCTCTGACGCCTGATTGAGGTGGGCGCAGATGGATTAACAAAGTGACGCAGCATTGTTAGATGCGGTCCCACCAGAGATAAGGGCCACCTGGATAACCCTGTTTCCAATACACCAGAATCTGAATCTCAATGCCCATCTGACCCTGAGTTTCACACCCTTTTTGTTGACGAGACAGTGCCTGGCACCACCAGGTATAACCTGCGACCCCGAAAGAAGGACAGTGCATCAGTAGGACAGTCCAGGAGTTAGGGAAGGACTTGAGCTTAGGGCGTAGTTGCCGTGCCTAAGGTGCATGTATTAGATTAGAGTGAGCTGCACTGGTGCACTGCCCTGGACACTTGACAGGATCGTTGAGGGTATTTGCCCAGGAGGGAGTGTGCAGCTCCCCCGTGGGAGTGCTTCATGGCACCGTCGTTGATAAACAATAGGAGCCTACCAGTGGGGCTCTAAACAGACACTGGGTGATTTGTGCCCCTCTGGTCGGTTGTATTTTTGTGGCTCCAATTCCTAAGGTTCTTTCTATGAACCCATTTGGTTGTGCAGTCTTGAGCAAGGAGCAGCCCTTAGTCGCCCCTCCATTACAGCAGAATGGTCCTGGGTGGTCTAGTTAGTCTACTGGAAGTAGGGTAGTGGTGGTAGAGTTCCTTCTCATAGTAACGATAACCCTATTTGGGGTGGTCTGGTGTTTAGTAGAACAACATCCTGTGCACAGCTTGATAGGGACTACTCCTCTCCACCTGAGCATTTGTTTTTTACACTGGCCCTGCATAGAGAGAGACATAGACAGACTTATGCTCAGAAAGCTTTCATGCAGATGCTTCATCAGGTACACAGTACTACTAATGCCACGAATGGCTGGTGTCATTGCCCCTGTCATATTTGGGTAGCCTGGTTTCAACTGCTCTCTATGGTATACATGCACTAAAATGCTGACACAATGAAAATGGTACAGGCTGATTACGAAGCAGTGTTGGAGTATATAGTGGTACACCAAGGATATACACCTGGGGCAGAAGGCAAGGAGGGTACCCTACACCCAGATGCTTGCATGAACGTTTTCGAGGCTAATGAAAATGCCACTTGGTTACAAAAAGAAATGCTAGATTTCCAAGGATTTAATGCCACTGAATACTTTAAATGTTTCCAGGAACGCAATATTACTGAAGACAAAGCCATGCCCGTCTCTGTGATCAATGCTACAGCTAGTTTCTGTGTTGAAGGATCAGGGAACATTCAAGTAGGACAGAGCCATTGTAACTACACATACCGATTGAACTAGTAGTAGCCCACCTTTGCTTACACCATCGAATGTATACTTCATCTGTGGGGAACAGGCTTATACATGGCTTCCCAGGGGATGGTCCGGCCTGAGGCAGCAGTAGAGCAACGAAGAAGGACTAAAGCGGGCCTGTGTGGTGGAGGCCGTGATGGTCTGAGGAGTCTGCCAAGGTTGCAGGACTCCAGCCTGGAGCTTGCGCTGGAGCGTGTTGGACCCTCCTTGACACACGCCGGTGTCGGCAGGTGAACAGTGAGGCCTGGCTGCGCAGGGGCGGGCCTGACGGGTTTGTGGTCCAGCATGATGGGGTCCGGCAGGCGCACAGTGTCACAGGCAACTCCGCTCATGAGGACGGTGTCGGCCTTGTGGTGGGGTGAGAGGGGCCGCTCTGGCAGATATGTTGGGCTTTCCATAAGAGGACCACGCCCAGTACTACGTGCTTCTTATTCACACCCCTAAGCTTATGTGGTGTACGCTGGGCCATCTCACTCTGGTCACGCTTAGGGGGTGGCATAAAAGGCAAGATTTCCGCGAGGTCCCCCACTGGCTGGGGTGACATGGTTGCGTTCACTGTCCATTACACTCCAAACACCAGAGGTGTATGTCGCCATGGATATGGGTGTGTGCTGCATACTGCGGTCTGTCCAGCACATCTCCGCCACTCTTGGCATTGTGTACTTTCCCAATCATGGTACTACTGCATCCTTCACACATGTCTGTTTGCCACCTCTCCCCACATTCGGCTGTTCTGTGGCTGAGGTGCCATGCCATTGATGGCTCATGTTCAAGGCTTGGCCAGGTAACCATTGTGAGTTGTTCTGTCGTGTCTGGTGGGTGGGCATATTGTTGTGCATGTTGGTTGTGATTTTGTGATGTGTGCATTGCCAGAGTTATGATTTGCATGGTTGTGACATTGAGGTGAGTAGGGTGTTCATTTGGAACTTGCCAAGGGGCTGTGCATTTCCCTTGATGCCATCCTGGGAACGCTGGGTGCTAATGGACTGTCGGAGGATGGAGGAGTCATGTGTATTTGAAGGTCACATTGTTGGAGGTTCCACGGTGTTCTGTTGTTGCTTGCACATTGGGGTGGGACGTGTGCTTTCTGTTGCGGTGATTGAGTGCTGTGTCACCAGGGGGCATAGGTGGGACATGTGTGCTGTGGATTGCCCCCAACACATGCGTGCATCCTGCTATGGCGTATGGTCCTTGCTTGGTCTCCAGCGTGACCTGCGCATTGTGTTGGACGTATGGGGACTGGGATACCAGGGTGATGATGATGCCCAGGACAGGTGTGAGGGACTTGGATGTGGCTGGCAATGAGACTCCTCTGACTCTGGCGGGTGTTGGTTAGGGGGTGCCAGGGCCCATCAGGTGCAGTCAGGCTAGCAGCTTGGTGTGGGGTGGGATGTTGGTTGTCTGGTGTGTTGGTGCCATAGTCCTGTTGGGCGATGATGGTCGGGATGCGTGGGATGGTTGTCCCTTTCCCACGTTGACTTTGTCAGAGGTTGGGTCTGTGTGGCTGTTACATTTCCTGGGGGTCTGTTGTTTTTTTCTGTGCTGCGTTTGTGGTGGTCCGGGGGGGGTGGGAGTTCCGGGTGTGGGTTGTGGTCCTGGGGTGATGTCAGTGGGTTTTGAGGCCCTCTTTCCCTTCCGATGTGGCCATGGGCTGTGCTACCTTTTGTTGTGCAGGCTGCTGTCCAACTTCAAACCAGGTCAGAGCAGGTGTAGATTTCCTGGTGCGACCACGCCTTATTGTGGCTGCTATCGGGGGTAAACTGGTGATGTGGGCTGTTAACACCCGCTTGTGAATGGGGAGATAACTTTATCGCAACTTTGGCTCCGATAAAGTGCCATTGACTCAGTGATAGTTCCTTGTGAATATGGCCCTTGGTGCGGTCTCTGGGCTGTCTTGGTTTTAACTTGGTGGGTTTGTGGACCCTCTAAAAGACTCTGAGTGTTTGTGAACAGTCTACCAGACCAACTGGAAATTTGGCCTGAACTTGTAAAGGTATGGGGCTGTTTGCGAACAATCTGCCAGGCCAACTGTTAATTTGGTCAAGGCTTGAAAAGGTCTGGGGCTAGAGCCTGTCTTCTTGGACTCAGTACAGTCTCTGGACTGTAGGGAGCGGTCCCTGGACCATTTTGGTTTATTTCCTGAACGATTTTATTATTTATCTTTTCTTTCATTACTGTTGTTGGTGCTATACTTGTCCGTTGAGGACAGCGCATGTTTCTTATATTAAGATGCCTTGTTTATTGAAGTTAGGATGTCAATGTTGTTCCACTGATGCTCGACTGGAAGAGAGCCAGCCTGCTCCTCAGAATTTGCGACGTATACGTCAAGCATGCTATTGGCCCTATTATGTTTAACACATTGTGGAATAAATATATACGAGGGACAATCCAGATTTACAATTGCCACTTAATGGCTCGTTTGATGAACAAAAATTGAAATTTCTTGCGGGACAAATTGTTTGCTAAATAGAACAGGCAGTTGATGTTTGATTCTTTAAGAGTATGGCAAAAGAAAGCAACGCAACGGCATATGAGAGCAGAGAAAGAGGCCGGGAAGAGACAGACGCAAACTATAACACAGAAAGCAGTAGCCTACAAAAGAGAAGAGATAGAGAAGGGCATAGAATGTACAGATGGAAAGTTTTGATTACAGATAGACAAATGTTATGTTACTAGAGAGGAAGGTGGCACTTTTGTTGAAGAACTATTGGATTCTCACCCTTCTCCACCTTATGCCCCTGAACAGATATACCCGACAGTCCTGATGTCCCAGTCTTCGGCCCCTAGGGCTGCCCTCTCTAATGTTTCTGTTTCTAGCGCTATCTGCCTCAGCCTCGGCTCCACTTGCTTCACCTCCACTTCTGCAAGTCACAGGGGCGGGTGCCGTTAGATCTCCTGTCCTGTCCTTTGGATCTGTTTCAACTGTTATTCCCCCTTTCACCCCTACCACACTGTCTCCCTACATGATAGTACCTGTCTCTGTGTCTGCCCTTTTCCCCTTAGGTGTGACACCCCAAACACTGTTGCATTTCAAAACGCCTGTGCGTGGGATGCATGAAGGGAATTGGGCAACAGCGCAAGACTGCCTGGAGAAAGTGTTGGTGCGTTCTGCTGTGGGTGATAAGGAAAAACAAATGGTGGTGAATCAGGCGACTCAGTGGGCTCTAAACCCGATCTATAGTGTGGAAGATGTGTGAAGTGTGATGAAAGATTATGGACCATTCATACAGCAGCATGCTCTTAAGTATATGTCTGCCACGCTAATAGGACTGCGGGAGCAGTGTTTCCCGGGTGTTGCACCGCAGATCATCTATGACATACAGGACAGGGTATATGCTACAGTTATGGCTCCCAATGAGGTTTTTAGCAAAGTAACAACTTTGGTGGGTTACCGGGGCAGATTGCTCCAAAAGGTTCCAACGATAGGGCACAGCATCCCATGAGGGAGGTCCATCCCATTTACCATCCTAAAATACCAGAACTGCGTGACTCCACAGACACTGTAATTAGACGACGTTCGGTTTCAGGAACAGTGGATCTACACTCCTTGGAAGAGGAGTGAGGTCCTATCCCTAAAGCACCAGTTGCCAGACCCTTGGAAAAACCTGACTGCATATTATAAAGAATTGACGGAGGCGGCCTCCTCCACATTGATGGCATTAGCTGATATAGAGTTATTTTTCGTCCTGTTGGTACCGGTAGATATACGGAGGCAGGTTGATAAGCAGGATCATGCACTGGAGTTGGGTGGCACATGGGATGAGATCAAGGCATGGGACAAGGAGCGTAAGCCTGGCGACAAGCCGAAAGCGGAGCTCCTACCTTTGCTGAGGCTTATTATCACTTACATTCATTCCCATATCCCGCCAAAGCGAGTGGACTGGGCTAAGTTGACTGCGTGCCATCAAAAGAAGGATGAAAGCGTGTCAGATTTCTTTACCAGATTTGAAGGGGTGTTTTTAGACTTTAGTGGTCAGGAATTGTCACAAGAGGGAGGTGTTAGTTTGTTTATTAACAGGTGTGTCACTAATTTACTCCCCGATATTGCAACTAGGCTGCAGGCTTTGGAATGTACTTGGACGACCTCCTCCCCATCAGTAATATTAAGTATGGCATTGTAGTACAAACATAGAGAGAATAAGGACAAAGAAAGGGTGGAGAAAAAGTCAAAGGATTTGAAGACGAGGGTGTTGATGCAGCAAGTTGCCAGGAGAAGTGGAAGAGGAGGAGGTTCGGGTTCGGCCCAACGGCTACCCCGGTCTAACAGGGGTGGTGCTTCGAGTGCAACCCTTGGGCTCAATCAATGTGCGTACTGTAAGCAGGAGGGACATTGGCGGAGCGAGTGTCTGGAGTTGTTGCAGAAAGGTGAGGCCCGAGAGGTCGAGGTTTCAGGGAATGAAGAGGAGGAGGCCAAGGGGAGATGCAGTCAGAGAATACATCACATAATCAACTGAGCGGGAACAATTTTGATGATCCCCGAGGCCGACAGTACTATCATGATGACTATGACTTGGATGAGGTGACGGGGTTGTCTCACAGCTAGGAAAGCCAGGGACAGGGCAAGGGACCAGTTTGGGTACCTGAAGATCAGCACGTACCCTATGTCACTGCAGATTTAGAAGGTATGATCGAGAAATTACTAGTTCATACAGGGGCTATGAATAGCTCTGTTTCCCGTTCACTGGTCACGGGGGCAGCTCTGTCTGGCCAAAACAATGTTTCGGTGGGTTTCTCAGGCGTGCTGGTTGTTAGCCCCATTTCTAAACCTCTTGCCTTGACTATTGGCCCCTTCACGGTTGATTCACTATTTCTATTGATGTCAGATTGTGGGGAGAAATTGTTGAGATTGGATTTGTTAAAAAGGTTACATGCAACAATTTTTTGATCTCCAGACGGTGTTCACATGACTATTGGACTGCAAGTAGCCCGTGCCAAACAATGCGTCGCACAGGATGCCACCCTCCCCACTGAGTTCAAAGATGTGCCATGTACTCTGTGGGCTACAGGAGACATGGATGTGGGATTACTCCAGATCCCACTGATCTCTATACAGATTAAGGACAATGCTGTATTGCCACGTATTTTCCAGTACAGGATATCCCAGGCAGGAGAAAAGGCCTTATTGCAAATAATACAGGATTTGATTAAGTCTGTTGTGGTTGAGGAGACAGTGGCAAATGTGTGTAATAGCCCTATCCTTCCCATTCTTAATAAGACACCCGTGGATTCTTCTGAGGCTCACCCTGATGTTTACGGCTTTGTAATAGACCTTAGAGAAGTAAACAAAATAGTGGTTCCCCAGTACCCTGTGGTTCCAGACATTACCACATCTTGACAATGATTCCCCGGTCAGCAAAATTCTTTTCGGTGATCGATCTGAAGAATGCTTTCTTCAGCATTCCAATCCATACAAAGCTTTAGATTCTGCCGTGCTCCACAAGGATACACAGAAAGTCCTTGGGCCCGATTCACAGAACTAACTTAAGACAAAATCCTAAACTTACTACTTTTGGTATTCACAGAAGTTAGGATTTTGTCTTAAGTTTGTCTTAAGACAATCTTAAGACAGACTTAAGACAAACTTAAGACAAACTTAAGACAGACTTAAGACAGACTTAAGACAGACTTAAGACAGACTTAAGTTAGGATTTTGTCTTAAGTCTGTCTTAAGTCTGTCTTAAGTCTGTCTTAAGTTTGTCTTAAGTTTGTCTTAAGTCTGTCTTAAGTCTGTCTTAAGATTGTCTTAAGACAAACTTAAGACAAAATCCTAACTTCTGTGAATACCAAAAGTAGTAAGAGTAGGATTTTGTCTTAAGTTAGTTCTGTGAATCGGCCCCCTAGTATCTATAGCCAAGCTTTAAAAACTCAATTGGATTCTTTGGAACTTCCCCCTGGTAATGTACTGTTGAAGTACGTTGACGACCTCCTTGTGCCCTCGGACACTGAAGATGGTTGTAAAGAGGCCACAGTTAAATTACTGTTGCATTTGGCACACCATGGACACAAGGTGTCCCTTTCAAAATTTCAATATTGTCGACAGGAGGTCACCTATTTAGGTCACCTACTGTCGAAGGAGGGTCGCAGATTAACACCTGAATGCACAGCTCCTATTACTAACATGCCTGTTCCTATGACCCAAGGCGAGGTACACACGTTCATTGGGATAACTTTGTATTGTAGGCACTGTATCCCTAATTACTCCTTACTAAAAAAAAACACCGCTACCTGACCAACAAAGACACGCATGAACCCTTGCCTTGAACATCTGCATGCCAGCAAGCTTTTGAGCAAATAAAGGTTGCGCTTTGCTCTGCTCCTGTGCTTGGTACTCCAGATTACCAGAAGCCTGTTGTGCTCTACGTACACGAGGCGGATGGTTGCGCACTTTCTGTCCTAACACAGGGTTTCGGTGTTAAGCAGAGACCTGGTGCTTATTTCTCTGCTATTCTCGATAACGCTGCCAGAGCTCTCCCGAGCTGCCTGAGAGCTGCCGCGATGGTGGCAGTTTCTATTAGACAATCGTCAGGGCACGTCCGTGATACTGATCTCACAGTAATGGTACCGCATGCTATGGATACACTATTGAATAAGACAAAGGGGCAGCACCTTACTAGTGGGCGTCTGACCGGATATGAGTTAACCTTGTTTGCTCCGCACATTACCATCAAACAAAGTGCTGCTCTGAACCCAGCTCCCTTCGGAAGAAAAGGTTGAAAGGTCCCCTGCTCGTCGTGCTCGCCACCTGCACTGCCATGAAGCTTGAAGGCTGAAAGCATTGGGTCCATGGAACTGATGTCAAGAAGGTGCCTCTCCTGCTTCCGTATGATCGGAGGGTTCTCAAAGGCATTGCTGACCAGGAAGGAGAGCGGGTGCCCCGCTTTGTTCCCTTCTCTGACGCCTGATTGAGGTGGGCGCAGATGGATTAACAAAGTGACGCAGCATTGTTAGATGCGGTCCCACCAGAGATAAGGGCCACCTGGATAACCCTGTTTCCAATACACCAGAATCTGAATCTCAATGCCCATCTGACCCTGAGTTTCACACCCTTTTTGTTGACGAGACAGTGCCTGGCACCACCAGGTATAACCTGCGACCCCGAAAGAAGGACAGTGCATCAGTAGGACAGTCCAGGAGTTAGGGAAGGACTTGAGCTTAGGGCGTAGTTGCCGTGCCTAAGGTGCATGTATTAGATTAGAGTGAGCTGCACTGGTGCACTGCCCTGGACACTTGACAGGATCGTTGAGGGTATTTGCCCAGGAGGGAGTGTGCAGCTCCCCCGTGGGAGTGCTTCATGGCACCGTCGTTGATAAACAATAGGAGCCTACCAGTGGGGCTCTAAACAGACACTGGGTGATTTGTGCCCCTCTGGTCGGTTGTATTTTTGTGGCTCCAATTCCTAAGGTTCTTTCTATGAACCCATTTGGTTGTGCAGTCTTGAGCAAGGAGCAGCCCTTAGTCGCCCCTCCATTACAGCAGAATGGTCCTGGGTGGTCTAGTTAGTCTACTGGAAGTAGGGTAGTGGTGGTAGAGTTCCTTCTCATAGTAACGATAACCCTATTTGGGGTGGTCTGGTGTTTAGTAGAACAACATCCTGTGCACAGCTTGATAGGGACTACTCCTCTCCACCTGAGCATTTGTTTTTTACACTGGCCCTGCACAGAGAGAGACATAGACAGACTTATGCTCAGAAAGCTTTCATGCAGATGCTTCATCAGGTACACAGTACTACTAATGCCACGAATGGCTGGTGTCATTGCCCCTGTCATATTTGGGTAGCCTGGTTTCAACTGCTCTCTATGGTATACATGCACTAAAATGCTGACACAATGAAAATGGTACAGGCTGATTCCGAAGCAGTGTTGGAGTATATAGTGGTACACCAAGGATATACACCTGGGGCAGAAGGCAAGGAGGGTACCCTACACCCAGATGCTTGCATGAACGTTTTCGAGGCTAATGAAAATGCCACTTGGTTACAAAAAGAAATGCTAGATTTCCAAGGATTTAATGCCACTGAATACTTTAAATGTTTCCAGGAACGCAAGATTACTGAAGACAAAGCCATGCCCGTCTCTGTGATCAATGCTACAGCTAGTTTCTGTGTTGAAGGATCAGGGAACATTCAAGTAGGACAGAGCCATTGTAACTACACATACCGATTGAACTAGTAGTAGCCCACCTTTGCTTACACCACCGAATGTATACTTCATCTGTGGGGAACAGGCTTATACATGGCTTCCCAGGGGATGGTCCGGCCGGTGTTATGTTTCCTTCCTCTTACCTCCTGTTTACATTGCACCATCCAATTATCACAAGGATCACAGGCTACAGCGTAGGGATCTCCATGTGCACCGAGTTAAGAGAGTTGTCAATCCAGACGATATTGATCAGACAGATACCTCTCTACAGCAATTTACAGTAATAATGAAGGGCATTCTGCCGTTCAGGGTCCCATGTTCAATAGTCGCAATTTTCGTCACCTTGCTAGAGGAGTTGAGGGAGTTATTAATACTAGTGCAGGCATACTGACTAATATTCAGGCTACGTCATTCTTGCTGATAGGGGTGTAGCCTGCCACGTAATCGGCAGCAGCTGCTGTGTGTACTTTCCTGATAAAGCCCCTAATGTATACTCTGAAATACAGATGTTACACAGACTTGCTTTAGATATCCATCAGGATAATGGTTCATGGTTCCTCACAGGGTGGCTCTGGGGTCTGCTGACATCATGGAGTTAGAAGATATTACTTGTCCTAATAGCCATTGCAGGTGTCATCTTTACATGCTGCCTATGTATTAATTGCCTTTCAGCATGTTGTACTCACCCCTACCCCTAAATTGCCAAGATGAGATAACAAGGTCTCCACTATCATGATGTAGGACATTCAGGACATGATGCTCATAGAAGAAGGCATCTTCGAATATTAAGTGATGTTGATGCTCCTGTGTTGCTCTATTCTCCCTTGTAACTTGAGTGACTATGCAATTTCTTTCTCCCCACTTAGAATTGTAAAGACCCTACCGGATAGCCTCAATAAAGCATTAAGCCACTCATGCTAAAAGGAGAGTCTGTTAGGTTTGAAAATCTCTTTCCTGCAGTGCCCTCGTTTCATGCTATATTAGGTTAGCAATGTGTGGCTAAATAGATACCATTTGTATCCACGTTATGCAACCCACTGAGTTATCCCCTTAATGTGCAGGCTTAAGTTAGCAAGTGTGACTCCATTTTGTATTTCATAATCCCTATTAGACTGCTTAGGCTGCGCCCGTACTAGGCCTCATTATTCAGTATTACTTGCCTCAGCAGAACACTGTACTTCGTTATTATTTTCTCTCCTGTCCAATGTTGCTTCCCGACTTACTAATGAATAGGCCATTCTGCCCTCGCATACCTATCTGAGTGTGTAGTTCTGCTCCCACATTAGGAGACCCTGAGACTCAGCACTGTAGCCTTGAATTGTAGATAACAGGTACTCATCTGGCAGGTGGTAGGTCATCCTCCTGTACCTCCTTTGTTCATGTTTGGTCCAGGCCGGTATCTTTCCATTGTGGGCGTGGTTGGAGGCTCTTGGGAAGATTCATTACGTGTTGCAGATTGTTGGGGGTCAGTCCCTCGGCAGACAACTTAGGGTGCAGGTCAGATTGGACTCCTCGACAGAGCATTGCTAATAAATGATGTTTGCATTCTCTACTGTCTGACCGACTCTTCATTCTTGGGAAGGCATAGCAGGTGGTTGTAAGTAACTCGGGTGACCCCTAAGGGCCACTTCCTTCAGTCCCCTGGCCCTTGCTGGGCCAGACCGTAACCTTCCTTGACTTTCTTCGTGAGTTGCCACTGCCAAGGCTTGTTGGTGCTCCCGCCAGGCCCCGACCTCTCAGCACTCGACATCCTTTGTGGGACAGCTTTTATGCAGCTCCTGGTTGTCCTCGACATCTCGAGGACAACCAGGTTGCTGCAGCTGTAGAATCAAGGTCTCCATCATCACACCTGAAGCACCCGGCATCAGTGGGAATTTGTCTGCCGAGCCCCTGGTCACTCCTGAGTGACCCAGACTCTGTCCTCTCTGCTTTCAGGCTCCTTCCATCAAGAATCCACCTGTGGGTTCCACCGGGAACTTTTCTTCTTTTCAGCAGTGGCATTTCTTTGAAGGCTCCCATTGAGATCGATGGTGGTTTCCGATGCCACTTCAACCCTATGCACCCGGCTTCCTTGGGATAGCTAAGTCTGGTACTATGGTATCCACGGGTGGGGTGGCTCTCCAACTTTCTAGGTTCCAAAGGGTTTCTTCGTAATCCCTGGGAAGAGCCCTTAAAATGTAAAACTGTAACCGCGACTCTCCCATTGAATTGTACGTAGCACGTGGCTGTGTTCTCACACTGCACCCGTGCTCCGTGGGGTCCCTACTTACTCACCTTGGGAGGGTCCTTGGAGTCCCAGCGATTCTACGTCCTCTAGATACTGTCTTGACTCCAGTTGTGGTTCTTATACCACTATTTTAGTATATGGTTTGGTCTACCCCTGGTGCCCACTGTGTATTAATGCTACTTACGATTGTTTCTGTGCTACAGTATTGTGTGTTTTGTGTTTATCTGCATGTAGCAGATACTGTGAGGTTTCTAAGGTGTGATATAATAATAAATACATATTTTTATAACTACTCTGTGGTTCTCCTTTCTTGTAACCAATACAATAAGGTTGCAGTCTGGACAAAAAAGCTGCTTAACATTCCTTCAAGACTAAGCCTGAAGGCTACTCTCCACAGGTACCACTTGGATAGCTTTCTAAGGTTATTTTTGACTTCTTAAATCACCATAAGGGTTGGACTGGTGCAAGGTGCCCACTTTAATTAGTGGACATCATATACCAGGCCATCTTCTCACACTGCACAACTCATCTTCAGCGCAGATCCACACAACACTTAGCAAACAGGATTGAAGGTACTTTGTCCAATGGGCCTAACTGAGTCCCTGTAGCTAGCCTGCGCTTCATCGTGGTTGGCCTGACTTTGACCTGGTCTGGCGCAACCAGATATTCAGAGTTGGCACTGTATGCTTTTTGGTGCAATTTTAATCTGTATCTTGATCCCTAGAATACATTGTTGATATAGAGTTCTGCCTGGGTTTGAGAGTAACCACTTCTGCTCGCTTCTTCTCACCCTCTGTGGTAATGTAGACAGGACAAACTGGATCAAATTAGTGACCTGGATTGACTTGTCGATTAGCAATAACCAGAGGAACGTTCTGTGGGAGAGTGCAGTGAACAACCAGAACTTATATGCCCAATTACACCAGGTCCTGGTTTCTTTTTTACCCTTAATAGCTGATCCAGAACCAGTACCTGATAAGATCATGATTGTCCATGGTAAATGGTTCGAGGAAATGAAATCACAGTTCTTCACTAAACCCCTTCTTAAAAACACTCTCCCCTGGTATCAGATCCTATGTGGTATAATAGGGATTGCAGGGCAGCAAAGCGCCACCTACTTAGTGCTTGCAAACGAGTGCTCCCACTAGATATTCTGTGCGCTAGAGTTGACTATAAATTAGCCCAAAAGCATGCAAAATCCACTTGAGACACAGACATCTGCAGGGAGATTCTACCAGCTGTGTGCTCAGGGTAAGAGTCAACCTTTTGGCACATAATTTCACATGGTGCCAAGACAACTATGATGGAGCCCCAATCCCTTATTCTATGGCAGGATTGGATGAACCATTTTAAATCACTATATAGTAGTTCTTCCTATCACGCTTCACGATTCCTGATGAGCCCGGCCCAGTGCTGGCTGCAACATCTTGCGTGATTTCTTACACATCTGATCTCCTCAAAGCTGAAGGGTTCCTTACTGCGGCAGAAACCAACTTAGCCATTAGCTTGCAAAAGTCCGAAAAAGGCCCCTGGGCTAGATCAAATTCCAGTGGACCTTTTAAATTCCAAACCTGTCATTTGGACACCTTCCCAACTTGCTTTGCGAACCCATTATGGCGGGCACAGATATACCCAGATCATAGAAAGATGTCAAGATCATTCTTATATTTAAGGAAGGCTCAAAATTGGACCCAGCAATTTACCGGCCAATCATTCTCATTGTTTCCAGCCAAAAACATTTTATAACTTAATATTTGACCAGCTACTTTCTAGGAGAAATGAAAATGAGATCTTGACCCAGTTGCAGGCTAGATTTTTCTCCAAAACCAGTATGGTTGACCAGGTCTTCAGGTTCCGGCTAATGAAGTGGAAATAGTTTGACCTAAATAGGGGTAGTATCTATGTTGCTTTTGATGATCTAACGGCGGTATTTGATAAGGTCCCTAGGGGGAAGGGGAACCTTCCTGCACAAAAACAATGTTCTGAGGCATATTCCTTTTTCTACGTGTATTGCATTCTAGAGCACACATAGAAAAAGGGCCTAACAAGGAGAAATAAAGATATTTCTCCTTGTAAACCTCTCCTGGAAAGGAGTATCTTTTTGACGAATTACTAGTTCTGGTAAATCTGGGAATGCATCAAAGACCATGAAGTTGCGTGGGAACACCCATGCAACACAAATGAATAGCCTTGCTAGGGCAGAATAAGGCAACGCATCCATTTGCGCTGTGTTGCCTTACCCCATATTTATGGAGCCACTCAGGGTCACGCAATGTGGTCTTGCATGGGTTCATAAATCTTACTTAAGGGTTGTGTAATGCATTTGCCGGGTTGGGTGGTGCAAAGGTGACGCAAATCATCTCATAAATAGGGCCCTGAGTGAGTAATAATAATTTTGTCACAAAAACATATTATGTATCAGAACAGGGGGCCTCATTTCCAAGAACCAGAATGTAGTAAAATGCAAGTCATTTTGATGCATCACAGCTGCAATGCAGCGTTGTGTCAAAATGACTTGCATTTCACTTCATTATTCTTAAATGCAATGGTTGCACCATATTTATGGTATGGCGCACTATGGCATAAGGTCCAGGCTGCGTAACAAAAATATGACACTTCTGTGGGCGTGATGTCACAGCGCAAACTGTCACATTTGGAGAAAAAGTGATGTAAGACTGGTTTTTGGCACATAATGCGACGCAACCCACCTTAGTGTCACTATTCAGTGCGTGAAGCATAAAAAAACATGTGAAAAATGATGCTTTTGAGAAAAGCAAATTGGCACACTTTACAGAAGGTAGCCATGGAGCAGACAGCATCAGCCAGGACAAAAACCTCAACAACTCCAGCACCAGCCAGGATGTCCAGACAGACTCCAGGGTAAGAGGAAGAGGAAGTGGATTTTCAGTGAAGAGGAGAATGACATCTTGATCACTGAGGTGACAGAGCACCAACATCAGCTCTTTATCACCTCAAAATTGCCATTGCGGAAAAAAAGGCCATTTGGCAGTCCATAGTGGACAAGATCAACAGCATGGAACAAGCAAAGAGGACAGCCACCGATTGTAAAAGACGCTGGTTTGACTACAACTATTGTACACAATTGGTTAAATTAAGATTAGCACAATTAATGTCACATGTCTATTCCTGTTCTTTGTGTCAAATTGAAACATGTGCATGGCCTGCTACCTTTACCAATGTCACAATGGGCCAAATACATTTGGGCTGTGACGTAGTGTGATAGCTGGTTTGTAGGTCAATTGCCACTGTAAGTCACAGTATGCTGATCACAAAATTGGGTTTGTTGTCATCCAAAGGTATAAATACAAATGAGGGAGAAGGGGCGCTTGTAGGTCCAGCATACAGGCCCCAAATAATACAACGTAGCAATGAAGGAGTATGCAGTTTCTATGGGACGGGGAGAAAGAAGAAGGTGGCTGGGTTGGTCAAACACCTCTACTCTAGAGTGGAAGGTGGGTGTCTCCCAATTCGAGAAGTGGGGCCCTCACACAACCAATTGGGTATCATGCTTCATCATAGGGCTTGCTCCTCATAATGCCGATGCTGCAAAGCCTGACGGGCACCCTATGAGGGGCTCTTTGTCAGAGATCTTTCTCCCAAGCTGTATGGGTGAGGTGTGTGTGAGGGGCCTAGTGGTGCAGATGTGAAGTAGTGTGAAGTAAAATGAGGCGAGGTGGTGCTCCAAAATAAGATTAATCTGCGAGCCCACTCGTCTCAAATAAAACCAACAGGGAAGTCAACGCAGATTGCAATGGTCGTAGGGGTCTAGGTGTGCGTAGTCATGTTTCTCACCCTATGTGTAAAAATCACTTGGCAATTCTTCAGGACCTATAGTGATGCACTATCTACACGGGTGGTTGTTACTGGAAATGAACCAATCACTCAGTCAATCTGACCATGAGGTACCTTAATTAATCAAATAGTAGGACCAACCCAATTCGGGTTCAAGTCACTCCTCATCAATTAGTAGGCACAGCAACGAACAATACTAAAGTTATCATAACGAGTTTTCCTGGAAAACAGGTGCCGGGAACCTACTCCTTGCTCTGCCTTGGCTGAGCGAGGTGTAGGTTCCCGGCATAAGTAGGCTGTAGCATTACTAACCTGTTTCACACACACACATACATGTGTCCCTGTGGAACCACTGATGTTGATGCACTACCAATCAATCAATCAGGTTTCTTGTAAAGCATGACTACCCACCCGTTAGGGTGTTGGGGGGGTGAGCTGTGGTTCAGTCAAAGAGCCAGGTCTTGTGGTCCTTCCTGAATTGAAGCAGCAACGATGATTGCCTGAGATGCAAAAGCAGGGAGTTCCAGGTCTTTGCAGTGAGGTAGGAGAAGGATCTTTCTCCAACCATGGTCCTGTGAATTCTTGGAATGGTGGGCAGGCCCAGTTGGGCAAAGCGGAGATGTCTGGTGGGTGTGTAGCGGGAGAGGCAGTTGTTTAGGTATGCAGGTCTGGCATTGTGGAGAGCTTTGTAGGTGTGCATGAGTCGCTTGAAGGTAATTCTTTTGTTGATCGGTAGCCAGTGGAGGTCTCTCAGGTGACCGGTGATGTGGCTGTGGCAGGGGATGTTCAGGATGAGTCTGGAGGAGGTTTTCTGGATGTTCTGCAGTTTCTTTAGGAGTTTCTGGGTGGTGCCGGCATAGAGTGTGCTGCAGTAGGCAAAACTGCTGCTGACTAATGTATGGCTGACCCTTTTCCTGAACTCAGTGGGGATCCACTTGAAAATCATCTGAAGCAGGCAGAGTGTGTGGAAGCAGGAGGATGAGATGGCGTTGATTTGGCTGTTCATTAAGAGGGAGGAGTCCAGGTTGATGGTGAGGTTTCATGCATGGTCATTGGGCAGGGGGGTTCTGAGCGCTACAAGCAACCAGGAGTCATTCCAGGTGGAGAGGGTGGACACCAACATGAGGATTTCGATCTTGTCTGAGGTGAGCTTATGGCAGCTAGCCTTCATCCAGGTGGTGACTGACTTCATCCCGTTGTGGAAGTTGCTCTGGGCGGCTGTGGGTTTATCTGTGAGGGAAAGAATCAGCTGGGTGTTGTCAGAATAGGAGACGATGTTGAGTCCGTGACTTCTGAGGATGGCTGTATGTGGGGCCGTGTAGATGATGAATAAGGTGTGGCTCAGGGAGGATCCCTGAGGTATTCTGCAGCTAATCTCTGTGGCTGTTGAGTAGAACAGTGGAAGTCTGACTCTCTGTGGTCGGCCAGTGAGGAAGGAGCAAATCCATTCTAGGGTTTTGTCACGGATGCTGGCATTGTGAAGTCTTGTGCAGAGGTATGGTGGGAGGATGAAGGCTTAGGTTTTGCCTTGGTTGAGGAGGGTGCAGATATCATCTATAGTGGTGAGGAGAGAGGTGTTGGTCCTGTGGTTGCTTCTGAAGCCCGATCAGAAGAGGTCCAGGATGTGGTTTGTTTCGATGAACTCGGAGAGTTGGACGTTGATGGCCTTCTCGATGACTTTGGCTGGGTAGGGGAGCAGAGAGATAGGTCTTTAGTTCCCGAGGTCTGTCGGGTCTGCAGAGGGTTTCTTTAGCAGGGGGTTGATCTCTGCCAATGATGGAGCCTTCAAATTTCTTACTTCCTTTTGGAAGTGTAATATGATGAGTACATGTGGTGCATGTTGCATTTGAACATACATACAACAGACATTGCAGCCCTTCCTTTTGGACAGTGTTGCAATATGACGTTTGTCCAAGTGTTGATTTTCTCAAATTCCTACACTATTGATAGACACATGCAGTGGCTTAGCATGTCTTGACATGTGTGATTTGTAGGTTAGCATTGCACATGTGCCCTGATGAATGGCTCAAGTATGTGGTCCACCCCTACCACATGTGCGCTATCTCAGGTAGCACACACAGAGATGTTCATTAGGTCGTGGATTATTTACTGTTATCAGGTCTGACATGTTCTTCAGATGTACTTACCAAACAGAAGCCCATTCCCATATCTCCTATTCTAGAAGCGCTTATTGATGATGCTGTGCCTGAAGATGTATTCATCATGCACGCTCCCGGGGTATTTGGCCATCACGTTGGTGAACATGCCCCGATGGTCCACGATGGCCTGGACATTTATTGAGTATGTGTGCTTCTGGTTCCTGTGGAGATGGAATGTAGCTGCAGGGATGAGACCAGTTGCACATGTGTGCACTCCATGGCACCCAGTAGATATGGAAAACCAGAGATGGCATAGAAGCCTTTCTTGATCTCCAGCTGCAGTTCTTGTGAGTTGTGAAGAGGAGGTACTGTGGTGTTTGGCGGATGATGGCATCCAGGAGAGAGGGTAGGAAAGCTGAGAAAGATGGGTGGTTGATTCCTGCCACTCTGGCTGTTGTAATCTGGAATGACCTAAATGCCAACATGTGGAAGACAGCCATGAGCTTGACTTGCGAATGGATGTTGGTGGACATGGGAGTTGGTGGCTGGTGCCTTGGTGCTATCTGGTGTAGCAGTTGGACGATGGACTCAGTCCTGAGCCGAAGTAGTAGATGACCTCATGCTCCCTGAGATCAATGAGGGAAGCCAGCTATCAATAAACCAGCTCCCTTCTCCTGCCCTGCCTTTGTGGTGGTGGGGGGGCGGGTAGGTGGTTAGGGTGGTCATCTCCTTGCGAATTCTTAGCTGCAAAATCAGCTCCTCCATGGCGTAGTTGTGCTTGCCACACTGTTCTGTTTGGCTTCTCTTTATATGCCAAACCCAATCTTCATTTCCTATGCCTCGGTTAACGAGGTGCAGGAATATTGACATATTTGGGCCTGTGCGCAACACTTGCCAGCGATGTGTCAATTTTCACTAAAGTCATAAATATCAATGCATCGGTTTTACACTGGGAATTACGATGGAATGCCTACCTTGCATATATTAATACTTAAGCAACGCATCTGGTTCCGGCAGAGGAACATTTCAATGCAGGATTCCAAAAAGTGATGCATGGGCCTAGATGCATCACCTTGTAAATGTGGATACTAACTGCCCCATCAATGCATCAACAAATATGTGGCATTGAGGGCACTCGCTCCTTTTAAATAAGCCCCATGATTGTTATGTTTCTTTATACATTATACTATAGCCTTATAGCCCGCCGTAGCGGGCTATACCGGCTGTTAAAGGCCCGCTGCAGCGTTAAAGGCCCGAGCCGAAGGCGAGGGACTTTAACAACAGCGGGACTTTAAAAGCCGGTATAGCCCGCTACGGCGGGCTATAAGGCTATTAGAACATTCTGCCACTAGAGGGCAGAATGTTCTAACAAAACGAAGTCTTCAGGGAGCGCGAGGGGATTCAAATCCCCTCCGGCTCCCTGAAGTCTTTGTTCACAGCCAGAGCTGTGAACAAAGACACATTGGAATGTTGGCGCTCCGGGCTTATACCAGCCATTATAAGCCCGGAGCACTCCATTGTTTTTAATGGAGCTTCCAACATTCCAATGTTCTAATAAATAATTCAAGCTATTTACGCACAATAATGAAGATCAGTTATCGTAATAAAGTAGGAAGAATACTAGCCAATGTTTCATTGTAGTGGATTCAAGGCCTTTTCTATGATGCGACCACAGTTTTAGATTCAGCTCCTTTAAATGTTGTTGGTAACATATACAACGACAAACAAAAACCTCTGCTTTAATTTGTGTTCATGAGATGAAATACGCTATCTTGATGGCTATTCCGAAACAGTCTTCAAATATTATTTGAATTCTATGAAGGAGTAGCTTCGATTTAACACTACAGCAGTATCACCGAGGGGTCAGCCAAGCTGAAACTGATGATAATCAGAAGAAGGAAATGGAAACTGTGATATGTGGTTGATTGCTGGCTTGTATCACAGCCTAGCTTATTAGTTTGTATGTTGCCTGTTAATATAACATTAATGTCGGCATCTTCTGGTTTCAAATATTCAATACAGTGATAATAAAGTATGCTGGTAATACAACTTTTTTATTGTATCATTGAAGCAAGAGTTAATTTGCTGGGATGTTTTTGATTGCCGTTTTTATCTCTCATATCCCTTACATTGAGGTAAAAGGGAATTCTTGATTTCACATGATTTGTGAAAATGAATCAACTGCAGAAGGGCTTAATTACTGAGCACCATATTTGGTTCATGTGCTTCAACAGACATTTTACATATTTAAAGCCTCCAAATAAATTTGTCGGCATGACGCTAGAATTGAGCAAACATTGACAAATCCCAAACGGGGTCTCTCGTGAAGCCATGCTGACAAATGCAGAAGCCAGAACATGTACTAACACACACAGTATTCGCTTATATGCAGAAAATACACATGCAGATGCATACATAACCACACATTACATGCATGGTGGCACAAACCCATGCATGGTAAGTAGGGTAATGCCTGATTCTGGGGTTTGGGTGCCCATGAGATGCATAAGTGTAAGGGCATGCTCAAATAATTAGATGGATACATGAAAAAATGAGGATAAATGTATGCTTAGATTGACTGATGCGTGAGTGAGTGGAACAATGGAGGTTTGCATGTGGGAGGAAGATGCACAAGAGTAAATCACTGCTCTGCTTTTCCATCCGTCCATTCATTCAATTTTCATTATCATATCCAATAGTGCATCTGTGCATTGACTGATTCATTCATTCATCTACTCACTCACCCATTCATGCAGTGATTAATTTATACAGCCTTTCGTTCACACACTCATTTATTATTTCCAGAGCCCATTCAGGTTTTGAAAGCATGCAAGCCAAAAACAAAACCTTCCTGAACGCCTATCAAATGTTTACTACAATTTAGAGTACAATGCCTTGTTCGTCTTTTTCCATGGCCTATTTCTAGCCTCTGATGTTGGTGCAATGTTTATCATTCTCAGAACTATACTACCCAGCAGGCAGTGTGCTCTGGTGCTAGTTTGAATCCTTGGCAACTTTTGAAACTGGAGTCCATAGCATGCAGTGTTTTTTTACATAATATCCTGAAAACTTCAAGAAGAAGTAATTGCCAGAAGGGTACAGACAATTCGGGTTAAGAGCCACCGGTAGTTCAAAAAAAGCTTTATGGTATTAGATTCTTTCTAGTCAGTCTGGTTCTGTGGAGGTTTTGCTGCATTCTGAGGAACTCCTATTTCTTCTGCTGAACGATTTCTAATTGCTGCTGAAGGAGTTTCTTCTGACACTGACTGGTTTCTTAAATGTAGTTGGGCTCTCGAAACTTTGTAATTTTCTACTGTTGGACATCAGCCTGGACAGTAGTTTGAACTATTGTTTTAGAGAGAACATTTTAGAGCAAACATTTTCTATTCTGTGTGAGTGCAAAAGATTCCTTGCATGTGACAGATGTGACAGTGAGTGGCAGAGTCTTCTGCAGTTCCTCTTCGCTCTTTGCAACTTTCCAGTTAGGTATATAACATTCACTTCTTTGTGTGTAATTCTCTAGGACACATTTGGCCACAGTAATTACTTATCCTTTCTTCTTTTCTAATACAGTTATCTGTATTCTGCTACTAAACATTGCTCAGAAGCAGACGAGATTCCAATCTGTCCCTTTCCATTTTGGGATTTTACACTTCACTACCAAGTTATAAGTGATAGTATTGGTGTGAACCTAATTGGGATCTATGGAGCATATTCACGAGGACGTGGCGGTGAGAGGCGTTAGCCTCCTTGGCTTAACGCATCTCACCGCAACTTCGGAAATGCCAGGCTGCACCCTATTCTCAAGAATGTGGCGCAGCCTGGCGTTTCCCTCTGCAACGGCTCTAAGGCTCACGACTTAAGGCCAACGCAGGCACCCTTGCACCAAAGTGCAGGGGTGTCTGCGAGCAGGGAGGTTTGTTTATGTACAGGAAGGTGTCCCTTGCTGTACATAAACAAACCTAAGGTGCCGTTTAGTAACTTGCATGTGTGCTGCTTCATGCAGCACGCATGTAAGTTACAAAACTGTATTTTTAAAAAAAGGTTTATTTATGTACAGGAAGGGACACCTTCCTGTACATAAACCAACCATGGCATTATGCTATTTCAATGTGTACTGCACAAGGTAGCACACATGGAGATAGCTAAAACGAGGAGGAATTAAGCATTTCTCCTCGTTTTGCCACCTAAAGACCAGGCTTTTTCTGGTCTTAAGTTCGGCGCTGCCACCTATTATCACCGCCCTTGATAATAGGTGGCAGCGTCGAATTCAATGGGTTTTGCGGTGGTACGCTCACCACAACAACTACTTCACGCCCCCTTTCATGCTAAATTTAGCGTGAAAGGGGCCCTATTCTCAAGCCAGCATTAACCCACTTAACGTGGCTTAACGCTGCTTGAGAATAGGGTGCTGGTGCTGTCGCCACGGGAATGTAAAAAAAAGTGATGTTCCCGTGGCGTTAGGGGCTTGGGAATATGCCCCCATGGCTTATGCTGCAAGAGACAAGTTCACTGTAAAATTCTGACAATACCTCACAACAATTTAACATTCAGAAAGAGTACATTTATCGTCAGATAGAAGGAAACATCATTTCCTTTTTGAGAGCTAAGTCAGTTAAAAAGGGACAACAATTTTAAAATATTGCTCTCAAAATCAGAATCACATCCTAAAAATGCACACCTTTAGGCTGAATGTAGCTGCTAAGGTACACCTTGTGTGCATAATGGGGTTTTCCCGGACAGGTGTGGGGTAGGGCTGAGTTAGGAAGGAAGGTCTGAGGGTGAAGCAAGGGGCACAATATTAAATGGGAAACAATTACTCTGCTTTGACATTTTATTCTCTCTCACATTCCATCTCAAATTTCGTGATGTGAGGTAGGTTCATCCTCGTGGTGGAATCAGCAGAACTTCGTGTCTGAGATTGTACATGTATTTTCAAAAGAAACGAATACTAGTTGAGGATTTCACACATGGCATCAGTCTAACTATCAAATATACTTGGAACTGGAGGATATAAAGCACAAGTTTGGGCAGAGTTGAAGATAAGGAGCACAATAAAGTGACAAAGTTAAGGTAAAATGAACCACATATATAGGACGCAAGTGAAGACCAGGCAAGGCATCCTGAGATCAAATGGTCAATTGCCTTTATTAGGGTTCGTGGAATCTGCAAATTATTAAATTATGTGGCAAATTATATAGCAAATGCGGCAAATCCAGAATTATGTGATACATGCTGCAGCCAAATAATTACACGAATACCGTGGTCCTAACAATTTTCCTTTGTTTTATCAACAACTTAATAATATATTTTAAAGATACATTTTCCAATCCAAAGCAGTGCCATAGTTAGCCACACATCGAAAAATCGGCTTTTTCGGCTAACTACCACACAAAGCACATATTCAGGAGAAATATATATTGGGTAACACGTAATATGGCACTATATTTTCGTTTTGGGATTATGGTGAGACACACATATATATAGGACAATGTATGAAAATAAACATTGTAAGCAGAAAACTGTCAGTAATAAGTTAAAGACACTGTCAATGTTGCACTTTAATTTCTTTTTTCATGTGTTGCTTGTTAAACCTGCTGGCATAGACTCAATTATTATTATTATTATTATTATTAGTTCTTATATAGCGCTCAACTCACCCTCACATTTTAGAATACATTTTATTTTTCTTATACTCCATTTTTCATTTAAAGTTTCACCTATAATAATTCACATTGTTGCAGGAAAACACATTTTGAATGTTAGTGCAGCTATGGCCCACAAAATTGAACACATTTCTCAAAACATTGACAGATACATCTGCAATCTCGGGCAAACAATGAATATTAAAATGATGACTCTCAAATGCTTTCTAAAGCTTGCTAATGTCAATCAATAAATCATGTTGAATGAAATGTACAACATGAGTATCATGTACCATGGACCAATGTTGCAATTAGGGGTGTGCGAAATTTACGTAATTTGCTTTCACGACAAAATTATGTAAAATTTCATGTAATTAATTGAAATGCCTATTCTTCATATCACACTATATTGTAGGGAAAAAATCTTTGGGGCAGATTTACAAGCCCCTTGCGCCACTTTTGCGTCACTTCTCCCAGTGTTAAAAGTGACGTAAAAGTGGCGCAAGGGGCTTGTAAATCTGCCCCTTTGTGTGAATTTTTGGCGTGAAGACGCATTTAAACCAAAGCACCGCAAACAACAGCTACTCACGTTCTGTTGCTCCTGTGCATTCACCTAACCAGTTTAAAGTTCAATTCTTGAAATGTTGTAAGTTACTCCAGAATACATGTCTTTTCCTTCTCAGAGATATTACCACCAGGTTCATGGAGCAAATATATCTTACAAAAGTGATAAATGAAGCTTTAACAAAGGATTTTGTCCAGTGGCACGCCATTCATGTAATTTAGGGTTTCCCAGTGGTCATTGTAGTGACCTCTTGGTTGCTCCCTGCAACCCCTGGCATGGTCCTTTCTACCCCCTGGCTTCACATAGGCATCCAGAAAGAGTTAAGTAAGTGATAGTCGTTTTCTGAAAAGAAAACTTGCAGAACAGCTTGTCTTTAAATTACTTAATAAAGATGTAAGCACTGCCCCTCTGTTATCTGAAGAGATATATTTATGGTTTTCCTTTGAATGCATTTAGGACTGGCTCTGCTTTCTTTTCTGCCAGCTTTAGGGATGTGCAGCATGTTGCCATCCACTGACTGGCAATTTCAGGGAGGCATCCCTTTTTTTTTTTAGGTCTCGTCTGATGCAGCGTATGCGTTGCCCTGACTGAGACATTTTATATGCAGGTTTTCTAAGTGCTGCCTGTGGCCTAAAGCCTGCATGCACGGGAGCGTGCGCGCGCGCAGCCGTCATGTGTACCTCCGCCGTGCTTGATCGCGTCCGCGATCACTTTCACTTTCACGGGCCGCGCGGCCGTGTCATTTTCACGGCCGCGCGGCCAATGCTTGTTTACATTTTCTTCTAATTGGACACATTTTGCTCTAAAAATAGGATCAAAAACGATAATTTTGCCACAAATGTGGAGTAATTGTGCAACATGGAATTTCACATGACAATATAACAATTATAAGAAGAAATTCCCAAATCTATGCAAATTACATCCGGTTAATTGAAATTTCACCAAGGCCTATTTTACATAAGTTTCATTCCCTTTTCAGCAAGAATGAAGAACTGAATCACACCACACGACAATAAATAGCTTTGACTAAGCCTTACTGGAGATGTGAAAATTGTTGTCTGGTACTTCTGAGCACAGATTTCTGGTCTAACCCTGGACCACACACCCATACTAGTGCAGCCTATCCGTCATTCCGTTAATTAGAAGTAAGACTTCCAGATAACTTCAGGTCGTCAGGGGCACTACGTTCCAATACAATTTTTTCCTCCTAATTTTAATTTCTAACAGTACTCTATTTGAGATAACTAAAAAAAAAGAAAAGTTGCTTTACACAAGCTGGTATGTTGGCCCACCGCACACTAGTGAAGGAAGCATACTCGCTAGGGTGCTTTCTTAACTCTTAAGCATCATCTCAAATAAAATGACAACTTGGAAGTTGAATAGTCTATGTGGATTTATTATAAACCTAGTTTTTAATCCAAATCATTAATTAATCTGCTTATCACACAACAATTGTTCCCTGCTCGTATGTTTCCTTAACTGATGCACAGTGGGCATACATAGCAGCTGGTGTGCAGCAACGTTTTTAGTTTTCTCTAATTTTGTCTCTGGACAGAGAGCACACCATTGTAGCAAAGCAACGCAGAGCTACCAGAATGCATTTTAATTAATTGTGTGAAAATGTGAGTAAAACTTATTAAGCTATTAAACTGGTGGACATCCATTTGAGATGCTGCATGAATGACACTCCTAGGGTCAATAACTGCAAGCCCAGTAAGGGACTATGGTATCCCAAATGCATGACATTGTTGGACTTGGCCCTTCTGGCAGGTTCCCCCCGAAACTTTTTGCGTTCTCCTAGCCTTTTTCTGTAAACTGGTGTTGGTAATTTTAGGCCTCTGAGCACTTTAGCACTGGGGTCCAGTGTAAAGTGCGTGCGCTCTGTGTATGTTTTAGTGAGACTGACCTGCCCTTCCATAGGAATGCATGGCGGATCTGAGTGACCGTGTTAAGTCCTGATGTGAGAGGAGTGCAGGGTCGAGTTTGGTATGTGCGAACTCGTGAGATTGAATGCTGCGCGATGATGTGTGCGTCATTACGGTGTCTCGTGTAGAAGTGCCACTTCTAGAAGCTGGCATGTCTGTGTAATAAATGTGCAGTGACTGTCTGGCTTGTGATTGGCTGGTGTGTCTGGCTCCAGGAGTCAGGATGGGTCTGCCCCGTGGTGAGTGGAGAGATCTGCATGTTGATGGCAGGGAGGAGTACACCTGGGACCTGAATAGGGCTGGGCTTTCCCTACACAATGCTGGCTCCACCCCCTGTGGTGCGTCTGATGTCCCTGGCCTGTCCTGTGAATAGGGAGAGGGGCTGAGCAAAACAAAGTGCTCAGGAACCAGTTGCATCTGGTTCGCCCCTTCCCTGCACCTTTCGAGACAAAGGATTTGGTGTATAAAAGAGGGGTTGTGACCCCATGAAAAGGTTCTTGTTCTTGGACTCGAATCGACCAGGGGCGTGCTGCTGCTGGGGCCCAGGGGAAGGCTTGCCTCCCTGGGCCCTGCCCAGCCCCTGGATGCCTGATGGACTTCTGGGACCTCTGTGGATTCATTTTTCTTTGCCCCAGGACCTTTGCCTTCTTCTAGAGCCTGGGAGCGCTTCTACTTATTTGGCCTTTTATTTTAGGAAGAGCGCGGAGGCCTTGATTTTCCGCTGAACGCGTGTTGCTGTGCACATTCGGTGCCGGAGGGTGGCCTATCGGTCGGTGTGCAGTCGACCCACGAGGCAAGGCACCCATAACGAGCAACACGCACTGAGGGCCGGTATTTTTTCACCGCCGGCCCCCATTTGCCCAGCGTGCTAAACAGTCTCCCCCTTTGCTTCACACCGCCACGTCTCAAGCTCCAAATAGCCCGAGACCGGGTCCGCGATACTAGAGAGTGCCGCCGTAGCCTTTCACCGCCGCTGGCCGAGGTCCGCAGCATCACCGGTTTGTCGCGCTGGGATTGGCCCCAGCTGCCAGGGATTCCCTGCACGTCATCAAGGGGCCGCGCTGGGATTGGTTCCAGCCGCCCGGTAGTCCCGCCGCATCATCGTGATACTGCGCCCCCATTGGTCCCGCCTGCTCGAGGCCCGGATCGTCATTGTTGTGCCTCGCTGTGATTGGGCCGGTCGCAGGGGCTGCCCCACGCTTCTGCAAGGAGCGGAGAACTGCGCCGGAGGCCGGGGAGCAGTGAGAAGACAGAGTCTGCCTCGCCTGTGACCCTCGTGGGATCTCCAGGACTGCCCAGCGCTTGCCTCTCAGGTAACTGCCCCCGCTCCTCTAAGGAAGTTGGTGTCTACCCCAGTGCTCACGGAGGGCACTGCCGGTGGGCTGTGTGGGGCGCTGGTTGCCTGACTGAGCGCGACGGCAGCAGAGGGGAGAGGGAGCTCGAGGGGGCGGGTGGTGCCGGTCGAGGCACAGTGCCATTTCCCCATTTTTTGAGCGGCCCCGTCTTGCAGCGGGTCGCTCCCACGATAAGGGGGCACGTTGTTGTTTATAGAGCCTAGGTGGCTCCACCAGTTAGGGCAGTTTTGTGTGGTCTGGACGGTCCCGAGAGAGAGCGGGCCGCCCCAACGATGGGCAGTCATTGAGAGAGGGCCCAAAGGGGCCCGTGCCGTTCTGGTCATAGTTTAATAGTTGCCCCGCATGACAGTGGGCAACTGCAACGTTGCCGCACGATTGTTTCAGGAGTCAGTGCGCTCCGTGGGGGCATGTTTATTTCCCGAGCCTGTGTGGCTCCAACGTGGGCCATATTTGTTTAAAGGCAACAGAGGGGGCAAGTTCTTTTGTTGGTGCATTTGTCTGAGAGCCTGTGTGCTCTAGTGTATTGTGGGGCCTGATGGCGGCCCGAGATGAGCTTCCCCGAGGCACATTGTCGGTGCCTGGAGCAGTGTAGGGGCCATATTGTTTTTAGAGCCCCAGTGGGACTTGAGATGCCCGTTTAGTGCCAGTGCTTGTTTTTTTGCTGGCCATCTTTCCCAGCTGCCCAGCAAGTAGTGGGCAGCTGCAACGTTTAGGTCTGCGCAAGAGTGCGCACCCTTGACTTGCGCTGCTTTGGCAGCTCGCCCTGACATTCTGGACACAGGGCATTTGAGCCCACTTATTGAGAAGGCCAGTTGGCCAGGGGGACTGTGAGTTACGCAGGGCGTCAGGCCCTAATGTGATTTATGATTAGGATGTCAGTGTCTAATGCATTTAGACTTATAATGCGATTTTGGTGCTAGGAAATGTAATGTGTGTAGTATGTTTTACGCACCCTGTGTTATACCTCTAAATGTGGTCTTTTATGATTATGAGGTTGTTTTGCATATCATGGTTTATGCTAGTGCGATTATGTTCCACTGTGTGAGTCATGCCCCTAATGTAGTTAGACTTAGGAGGTTAGGGTCTAATGCGTTTAGACTTCTGAGATGATTGCATAATGTGGTTATGCTGGTGAGGTTGGCGCAGAATGTAATTTGCGCCTGATGGGGGTTGCTGGAAGTTAACGGGAAGATCACAGATTTATGCCAGTTAATGCATAGGCCGGAAAAGAGGCCAAACCACAGTATTTCTCTGATGAGGGGCTCTAAGTTAACCCGGGGATCCCCAACGTTGAGGATGGTATCATCCGCATATCGGGAAATTAGGAGGGGGCCAGTGTTAAATTGTAAGCCCATTTGCAGATGCCATTCCTGAAAGTGGCAGATAAGGGGATCTATGGCCAAAATAAATAGCAAGGGTGAAGTGCTATCTATCTGAATGCCCGCTCCATTCCCAAGCACTCCATTGAGCAATGGACCCTTCTAGATCAAGAGGCTTTAGATATCTGTTTAATAACAGAGACCTGGCTTCATGAACACGCCCTGCCAGACATACATGTCGCCTTCCCCCCCCAATACAAAATAATGAGAGCAGATAGGACTCAGACAAAGGGAGGGGGTTTGTTAATAGCCACCACTGATGACCTTGATCTAACTTTCTTGGAAGTCCACGTCAATAGCCACCTAGAAATCTATATTTTTAATATTAAGGGTTGCCATTATGGATCCTGGAGGGGGGCTTTGGTGTATCGTCCCCCCGGACCCAAAGGCAACTTCCCAGAGAAACTATTGGAACTTTTAGCTCCTCACGCCCTGGCATCAGACAATTTTCTTTTGATTGGGGATTTCAACTATCATATTGATGCACTGTGTAACCCACATGCAGAAAAGCTGATTTCTAATATGAGTATTCTAGGCCTTACCCAATTGGTGCATGAACCCACCCACACGGCTGGTCACACTCTGGACCTTCTTTTTACCAATCGGCCTGAGACGAGTGTACTCTTCCCTGTTCCACTATTATGGACCGATCATTATCTTTTAAAAATTTTAATTCCAAATATGTTAAAAAAAGAAGCCCTCGGAAACGGATCTTTCTTTACGAAGACCTTGGCATAAAGTAACCCTGCCTCTCTTTTTAGAACACTTTCCCCGCGACCTAATTAGCTCTGACCAAAACATAAATCAGACGCTACACACCCTGGAGGAAACAGTCTTAACTGTACTGGACACAATTGTCCCTCCGGCATTGGTAAAGACCAAGATAAGAACTGCCCCATGGTTTAGTGATCAGCTTAGAGTCACAAAGACTACTTGTCGTGCAGCAGAACGCAAATGGCGTAAGAGTAAATGCTCTGACGACCGCGCCATTTATAAAGAAACTCACCATAGCTACATGTTGGAAATTAAAATGGCAAAAACATTGTTCCTAACCAACAGGATAAATAAGGCAGGCAACTCCACTAAGGAGCTTTATAAGGTCCTGAAGGAATTTAGAATCCCTAGGAACCTGCCCGCCGTGCCCGTTTCACAAGACTGGGTGGACTCCCTTTCCAATTTCTTTGAAGACAAATTTCTAACCATCCACCAGTCCTTGACTCTTAATGTCAACAGTTCGGATCCAGTCAACGAGTCCGATGCCCGCACGGCCCCTTTCCATCTTTGTGACGAATTTACTTAGGTCGATCCTAAATTAGTCCTCAAGGCCCTGCAAAATATAAAATCCGGTTTCCCCACTGATTTGATCCCCCCAAAACTACTTCTAACGATTGCCCCTGCATTGGTCGAAAACATTACGGATCTCTTTAACAAATCACTATCAGAAGCTGTTTTTCCTTCAAGCTGGAAGACTGCCCGTGTGAAGCCCATTTTGAAAAAGCCCACGGCCGACCCTAAACTTCTCTCCAACTATCGTCCAATTTCTCTACTCCCCTACCTTGGCTAAGTATTGGAATCTCTAGTTAATCAGCAACTTGTTGTTCATTTGGAGAGCCACAATCTACTAGACCCCTCACAGTCTGGGTTCAGAGCTGCTCACAGCACTGAGACGGCACTGGTCGAGGTCACAGACAACATCAGGCGGGCTCTGGACAGACATCAACCGGTCATTCTTGTACTCCTTGACCTGTCGGCTGCATTTGACAACATCTCTCACAGCACTTTAATACATCGGCTGTGGCAGATTGGTGTCAGCGGTAAGACCCTGAAATGGTTCAGAAGTTACATCTCAGACAGTAACACCATTGTTCAGTTGGGACTCAGTGTTTCCTGTACAAGATCTGTCACGATAGGTGTTCCACAAGGCTCCATTCTGAGTCCCACCCTCTTTAATCTTTATATGACTCCACTGGCCCCAGTGATTAGAGCTTATGGATTTGATGTCATATCGTATGCCGATGACACTCAGATCATAGTCACACTGGATCCTGACCCGAATGAAACCATGGTGCGTTTTAAAAACTGTATGTCCCATGTTAATAGGTGGATGAAAAGTACCCATCTTCAACTGAATGGTACAAAGTCTGAGATCATGCTTTTTGGGAAAGCGCCTGAACACTGGTCTCTAGACTGGTGGCCCACCGACCTTGGCACTTGTCCTGTCCCCAAAGAGGTGGTTCGTAATCTGGGTTTTTACATGGACAATCAACTGTCCATGAGGGCCCAGGTCAACCATATTGTCAGTACATGTTTCGGAATAATGCGCACATTGTGGAAAGTTTTTAAATGGATCCCCTTGGAAGCCAGAAAACCGTTGCTTCAGGGTTTGATCACTAACCGGATGGACTATGGCAACACACTTTTACAGTCCATCAATGAAACCTATTTAAACAAACTGCAGATTCTACAAAATATCGCGGCCAAATTGATAATGAACCTGCCTCGCCGAACTTCTTCTGCCCCATGTCTTAGAGCTCTACACTGACTTCCAGTGAGAAAGCGTATTCTCTTTAAGGTCTTATGCCTTACGTATAAGTATCTCTATGGGAAGAACCCACAATACTGGTCCAGAAAACTCTGTTGGTACAAACCTCAGAGGGCACTTAGGTCCAGTACCAAGTCCTGGCTTACCCCCTTCAGGATACACACCACCAGACAAGGTGGTAGATCTTTTTCTTACCTAGCCCCGGCCTCCTGGAACAAATTGCCTGTTGATCTACGATCCACCCCCATCCATAGTTGCTTCCGTAACAAGCTTAAGACATGGTTATTCGATCAGTAATCCTTCCCAGTTCTTCCGCTCCCAGCTGCTGCAAGCTACATGAGACTCTTCGGAGTGATATGTTTTGCGCTATAGAAGTGCCTATTGACTTGACTGGAGTGTGCCGCGGGAGAGGGAGAAGAGACAGTATAAGGTTCCGTTCATGCGGAGCCGTGCTGTGGGGCGGCTGTATAGTAGGGTGGAGGTGGCTATGAAGCCTATTGGCATGCCCATGCGGCGCATTATGAAAAGGAAGTAGGGCCATTCTAGAGAATCAAAGGCCTTCTCTGTGTCCAACAGGATTGCGGCTGCCGGAACCGCAGGGTTGATTCTATGGAGGATCGAGAAAAGTGTCCTAAGACTTAAAGAGGTGGATCGTTGGGGGACAAAGCCAGATTAGGCCGGAGATATGATGAATTCCATCAACTGGGAGAGGCAATTGGCGATGATTTTGGCTAATATTTTATAGTCTAAGTTTAGGAGGGATAAAGGCATGTAGGATCCATATGACGTCGGATCTTTTCCAGGTTTTGGGAGAAGGATCAAGACCACTTCCCTAAGCACAGGGGGCAGTATTTGCTTCTCGAGAGCTTCTGCATAAACCTCAATCAGCTGTGGGCCAGCAGATCTTTATATGTCTTGTAAAAGTCTCCAGTCCAGACTGGGGGCAGAGGAACAGCAGGGAGTGTCTATGGCACCAAGAACCTCGGTTTCGGTTATTGGTTCTGCGAGGAAGTCTTGCATGTCCTTCTCCAAGTATACCAAAGCAATTTCCGACAAATAAGCTTCCTGCACCAAAGGGTCTCTCCCTGCCCTGGTGAATTACAAGGCTGTGAAGTATTTTAAGAACTTCTCACAAATCTCTGACGTGGGGGTGAGTGTCTGATCTGTAGAAGAGTGTATCTCAGTGATGCAAGCTTTACTGTAAGGGGGCCTTAACATCTATGCCAGTACCCTGCCCGGTCTCTCACCATCTCCGTACCACCTAGCGGTTTGATATTTACCTAGGTATAGTATCTCATGGTCTGCGGCATCACAGAATTCAATCAGAAGAGCTAGCCGGCGACCTGTCGTGTCTGGGACTGAGGAGTGCAATGTGGTGTCGTCCAAGTCAGCGAGTTTGCGCTCAATACGGGAGATTGTGGTGCGGAGGCTTTTCAGCACACCAGAGTGTTTAGCTATGCACACGCCCCTGATGTATGCCTTCAAGCCCTCCCGCAGGACCGCCCATGAGTCCACTGACCCAGTGTTTATAGTGATGTAGTATTCTATTGCTTCGCGCACTTCTTCTTTAAAAAGATCATCATAGAGCGCTCGGCTCGGGAAGTGCCATTGGTTTTCAAACCCCTCTGGACCAGGAATCCTCAGATGGAGCTGAACCAGAGAGTGGTCTGAGTATGTTCTAGGCAGCGTCCCAAGTGCCTGAAACCAATTGGAAGTAGCAGGGGAAACTAGCCAAAAAGTCAATTTTCGTCCAAGTGTTATGTTGGCCAGCATAATGTGTATATTCAGTGCAGGTGCGCTTGCGTTGCCGCCAGATGTCTATTAGGGAAATCTGCTCGCAGATGGCCATGAGAGAGTGTCGAGAACATGGTTTAGTGTCAGGGGTGGAGGCTGTGCTGTCTAATGCAGGATTGAGTAGCAGATTAAAATCCTCTCCCATCAAGAGCAGGCAAGGGTCCAGTTTTAGTAGCTGGGCTTGTTATGAGGGATAAAATTCAGGCCAGTCAGTGTTCGGAGCGTAAACATACACCAAAGCCACCCTGTGTCCCATGAGAAATCCCGTATCAATAATGTATCTGCCCTCCTTGTCCTTGAAAACAGAGCCTAAACTAAAGGGGACTCGTTTCTTAATAAGTATGGCCGTACCCCTGGCATAGTTACTAAAATTGGCAAAGTACCGGTGAGCTCCCCCAACTGGCAGCAAATCGGAGTGAATTACTTTGCGGGCGGACACTTTTGCCATTGCTGTGGAGACACTTTTGCGTATGAGGTTGCAAACTTACCAGGGTTTTGCCTCGCATTTTGCCATGAGGTTGCTCTGCACTGCATTTAATGCTACATATGGACCACAATTAGAATTTTACCGTTTTGAAGCATTCACAGGAATACTTACGGGACGTTACTTTAGCAGCGCATGGTTTACTATTTGGAATTCGGAACTCACTATTACCTCGTGTGTTATATCACAGCTGTTCGTTTTGGACCAGTACAGACAAAACACATGTCGGCTAAATCGTGTGCTGGGAATCTTTAGGAAATTAATAAAAAGAAAAGGAATTATCAACTGTTGATGTTTTTGGACTACTTTAATGCTCTACATATAATTTGTCTGATTGAACTATCCACATGTGTTTAGGAACATATTGGATTCTAGGCTGTGTTTAGTATTTGTCCAACATTGTTTTTGGATTGGCATACCTAGTAATGGGTGTGCTGTAGTAGCTTTTTTTCTTGTGTATTGATATGCATGTTATTTTGTAACGTGATGATAGCACCTCTAGGTAGCAGGTGTTTGAAGCTACTTTAGCACCCCGTTGTAACTATAGCAACAAAATTATTCATGCTTAGTATTGTTAGTCATTGACACATTGTCCTTATTGATGTGCGGTTCTCTCCCTCATAGGGAACACTACTACCGACCAGTTCTTTTCTTATAGCAAATCGGAGTGAGTTAGTCTGGGGTAAGTGCGTTTCCTGTATAAACATGTCTCAGGCCTGCCATTGCAGTCTATGTGTACAGGTTTTAAACTGCCATTTCAACCTGACATTTTTTGGTAATGGTAAAGTCAGAGTTTAAGTCACAATTTTCAAAATGCCACTTTTAAAAAGTTGGCATTTACTTGTCCTAACCATTTACTGCCTGCCCTAAAGCGTGTTTCCTGGGTCACATAACTAGGGGAGCTAGCAGTTGGTCTTTGTGTATTACTCACAGGCAGTCAGACAAAGGAGTTTAGGAAGTGGCACAATGTACCATGACGGACTTGATGAGGGGAAGACGCTGTCACCTACCACAATTGCACATCACAAAGGCTCTGACCAGCACACTCACAAAGGGTTTGACACTAGCCTTTTGTGACCCCAGACCAGCTGGGGCCAGGCAGGGAGGAAGGAAATGCCAAGCACCTGTGGGGGTGGAAACCTCCAGAACATTTTAATCAAAGTGAGCACCAGGTATAAATACTTGGTCCTCAGACCCAAGTCATAAGTACTCCTCTGGACCTGTGGATACTACAGAAGAATGACTGCTGTACTGCTTTGCTGCCAGAAGGTTGCTAAACTGCTGCACTGGTGCCTGCTGTCCTGCTTACTAAGAAGGAAGACTGGACCTGCACCCTTTATCCCAGACTGAAGTGACTACAAGGGTCAGCTGACTGACCTCCTGTTCTAAGCTTCAGGGTCATTTCAAGCCAAGAGGCTCCCTGCATCTGCCCACCTGACCTGCTGCCTGGACCTGCAACTGAACTTGTAACTGAACTTACTTGAACCCTGCTGGCGACTGCTGGAGTGAGTTCCTGACCCCCAAGAAGTACCCCCCAGGTCCAGGACCCTGAGGTGGCATCATGTGAGCTCATCTCCAAAGAAAAAGAGAAATCCTGAGGTTTTGGGTTCTTAGCTATCCCAAACAGGACCATTTGTGCCAAGATCTTTCTGCCTGTGCTACCCACTGACATGAAGCTCTGGTGAAGTTGACTCTTTGCTCCACCTCGACTGCCAGCGACATCTGGAAATGCAAGATCTGCATTTCGCAATACAGCGACTGCTAACTCTTAACTGGTTCTGCAAGATCTGTACTCGGTGCTACATCAACAACCATCCGTGACAATCTCAGTGCTCCTCGAGGCCCAATCCATCATGAAACAGAATTCATCACGCTGGACTTTCGAAGGCAAGCCTTTCAATGGGACTAACCTGGTACCTGTATCTGGCCTGCGCTCCATTGTGGTCAGCCTGAACTTGTGACTTTCACCCAGTCTCGAACGACCTGATACCTGCGTGTGGCATTTTGTGCATTCAGACACTTTACTTACTGGAAATCTTTAAAATGACATATCTTTTGTTCTACTGATTGGATTTTTGTCGTTTTGGTCTCAAATAATGTATTCAAAGTTATTGGATTTTTCTAAAATGGGAATTGTAATGTGTTATGTTTTTACTAAATTACTGTTTGAAGTGCTTCATAAATACTTTACACTTTACTTCTAAGTTCAGCCTTACTGCTTTTGTGCCAAACTACCAGAGGGTTAAACACACGTTAATTTGGGATTGCTTGAGATTTCACCCTGACAGGAATTGTTGTTGCAGCCTGAGAAGGGTTTCACCCCTCTCACCGCTCTCACCCAGTAACCCAATATCTAACAGATATTATAACTTAGGGGCAGATTTATGAGCCCCTTGCGCCACTTTTGCGTCACTTTTCCCATGTTAAAAGTGACGCAAAAGTGGCGCAAGGGGCTCATAAACTGCCCCTTAGTACTTTTTGGATTCACACATCTCTACAGCAGGTGCCTCAACACAATGCGCAGGTTGCTAGTGATCAATTAAATAAATGAAACTAGAACAGATTTACCATCACATTTGTCCTTTATGCTAGTTTCTTTAGAGCAGAGTTTTCACAAACGTTTAATGTTGACTGCCAAGACTGAGCTCCTCATGATTCTGACCATTGTGACTCTTCACTCTTTCTTCTGTAACGCTTTTATCCTCAACGCTACCTATTTTCTGTTTTTAACACTTGTCCCACAAATAGACCAATCAAAAATACCTGCAACTTGCAGCATACGGAAGCACCAAAAAAGACATATTGAATACTAACAAAAAACGAAGCAATTATGCTATGCAGTGCTAATACTGCAGTCATCATCCAAAAAACTAGGGGTCAACATTTCAATTGAATTGCTCAATAAAAAACGCTTGGATGTGGAAAGTCATAAAGAGATGAGAGTAAACCCAGTTCTAGGAGTACTGACAGCCAGTTATCAACATCAAAAAACTGTAAGCATCCGAAGCAAATTACCACTTGAATTCATTCAGAGAGAACCAGTGAAGTTGACACAATCACATAGAGCAGCAGACCATGTAGCAGAACACTGCTAAAGCACACCACTGCATGTATGTCTTGAGATCTACCCAGGGACTGAGAGAAAACAGAGCACTAGGTCAATGATTACATTACTGGAAACCTAAGGGGTTGAGGTGAATGACTAAAAATATATATGGCCAGGAAACCCCAAAGAAGTTATGGGACACCAGCCATTTACAGACTTATCTGTTTTTAAAACCACTCTCAATTCTTACAAACACTAAAGCTATTTGAGTCACACAATACACAACACACAATAAACAATGCTTGTGTAGGGCCACCACTCTGCAAATTGAGATATTAATATGTACATCGGAAGAAATGGCTTTCTGGTAGACATCCAAGTATCAGTTATAACAGATGGTTATGTCTTTGGTGGGTGCTATACAGTCAAAGTCATAAAATCCAATGAGTGTTAATGAGACAACTCTATTACAGTTCAGGAGACTGCATGGGGCTGATAGGATAAGTACAGCAGTGCATCACCAGCCGATAGGTCATAGAACAGTCCCTGCCAGACAGGCTGTGACCCTGTGAGGTAAGCATGACTCAGCCACTGAAAGATGTGGCTGGCGACCTGAGGCGAGGGCATGGAACACTTCAGACTGTCTGATGAGTCAAATGACTCAATTGGGTAAATGAGCCACCTCAGTTCTTGCAGACAGGACTAGAGAGCACTCTGGGCCAGCTTGCTATCTTTTATTGGACACATATTCTATTCAAATTTCGTATGCCATGTCTACATCTGGAGATACCTTACATAACAAAAAACGGAATTATATAATACAAAAATCTATTCAAATATCCAAGAGGGTCATCTTACCTATTTTCTTTTTCGGTGCAAGCTACTATGCTCTAAGGGATAAGCAAGCTCCTTTCACTTTTGTTTTATTAGCTCTTTAAAAATTAACAGTTAAATACATTTTGCAGGTGGCTTCTTAGGCAATTCTTTCCAAGGAAATTTACTCTACCATCCTCATAAATGTCTCACTTATATCTTTCATGTTCAGATTTCAAGAGATTTTGGAGTATCTAAATATTCTTCTGTTTCCCTGAGATAATTGAGTGAAAACCAGTTCACTAAATAAATATCCTACATAATTTCTGGCTGATATTTATTCACATATCTACCTCACTTTCACACTAAATCAGGCATGCTATAAGTATGTACTGAAGAGATATTTGCTTGTAATGTTCTGGCTGTCGTATGTGTCCACCACCCATTAATTCTACAACCTCATTTATACGTGTTCCTTTAACTCATTGCTGCTATAGTGCCACAGAACAATTTGTTATGCACAGCATTTCTGGGTAAAATGTTTTTGCTGCTGCAACAAATCACCCGGCCAAAATGTTTTTGCTGCTGCCACAAATCACCCAGCCTTCTGGTAATGCTAGACCGCTCAGCTGCCTTCAGCACATCCAACCATCCAACCGTCATCCACACCCTGGAGTCACAAATGGGATTGCAGACAATGTCCTTTACGTGCTCTCCTCCAACATTTCCAACCAACAACTGTTTGTTTAAATGGGCATCTCCAGGGCCCAGAAGATTCCTATCACCTACAGAGTGATCCAGGGAACCATGCAGCCTCCTGTACAAAACCTCGTACTCTCATATGTGGGTGGTGGTACTGTCTTGCTCCATGGCCCCTCAGACTCTACATTGGTGCCCTTTAAGGGCATCCTATATGCTGCAGCATGTCTCATCCAGTGTCAGAAGAATATAATACTATTCCCCCATCCTGAGGGAACTCCATTGGGTGGCACCATATTTAGAACCAGCAGCATTTTTTACAAAGTCATCATGACCAGCACCCCTGCTTATCGTGCAGAAAAGCTCATAATCTATGGTGACTCTGCACACCCACAATCAGACACGAGACTAAGAAGCATAAAAAAAAAACCATGGCAGCAGGATCTTTTGACCTATGCACCCAGTATCTGGAACAATACCACTGTATCCTTAAAGACTGCCCCCAAAATTCTCCAATTTAGGAAAGCATTGAAAACACACCTCTTTCTTTTTATAGAAATGTTTATCACAATGCAGTAACAATGCAATTCCCATCGAACTCTCCTTTCAGTCATTGATTATATGCTTTCTTTTGACCATGTCCAGTGCTCTACTTCCTTTTTGGCTAGGTTTCCACTATAGAATACTGGGTGGTCCCTGGGGCTGCAATTGGCCCAAGGATGGGGTTATGTGGCCTTCCAACTCTTGAGCTAATAGGCTGGGCCCCTCTCACCCTCTCCCCTTTAACTAATTGGCCAGGTCCCGAGGGATAGGGTCCCTGGGGAAAAATGTGACCCAAAGAGAAGGGCTGTTTGGCCTGCTTCCCATTTAGTAATTGACTTAGCCCTGGAGGATGGGGTTCCCATGGCTAAACTCAGCCTGGGGAGGTGGGCTGTTTAGAACCTATCCCATTGAATTAATTGGCTGGGTTCTAGTTAATGGGGTACCTGGGGCTGTAATCAGCCGGGGAAGGGGTGCCATGCTGCCCCCTCCCCTTGCAGTAATTGGGCAGACCACGGGAGATAGAGTCCTCAGGGCCATATTTGGCCAGGGCAAAAGGGTGGCATGCCCCCCTCCTGGGTTGCCTGGTCACAGGCCAGACTCCACGACTCATCCCTCACCAAGCACAGCAGAAGGCCGTGCAAGGAGTGGGGGTAGCTGCTTTCATGAGCACCAAAGTTCCCATCCATGCTAGGCCTTCTTAGCGTCCAAACTGTTAAGCTCTTTGTTCCTTTGTTATCTACTATTGGAGTAATGATTGTATACATAATTAACTCTAGATGTAATACAACATGGTTCAGGAGTATTACTAGTTTAGCCTTTATGTCACGGATCCTGGCTTAGAAGATATGAATGTAAACTCGTTGTTGTAAAGTTGCACACGCTTGTACAAAAGTGCTCAAGAAATATCGATTTGGTATTTACAACTTACACGTGAACAGTACCCACATAAACTGTACAAATTGCAGCATGTTTGCCTCACATGTCTGAAGCAAGGCTGAAAGCAAACATTACACATGAACAGTACTCCAGAACAGATGTTAATTGATATTCCACGTGTTAACTGAAAACATGACGCATGAGTCCACGGTAGAAAAGTATTTAAACCGCCCGCGCCTTCACAATGTGCTTGGTCTCGTCAGTGGCAGCGTCAGCACTTACCAGATTCTCCACTCCAGCGCGGGGGCGCCTCCGGTCCTGCTCTGCGATCCTCTGCAGATTTTCCTGTTTCCCCGGAGTTTCCTGCCTTCCCTGGTGGGCGTTCCTCCTCCTCCAGGCGGTCTTCCGCGATGTCTTTTTTTTTTGCAGGTTCCTCGCTCCTCTGTGAACCGGATCTTCCACTTCCCCAACTTCCTTCCGGAGTCACGAATCTAAAGAGGAAGAAAAATAAACAAATAAGTGACAAATCTCATACTGATAGAAAGTAACTATCGGTTAGTTATTATTTTTTGGGGGGAATTTCTTGGTAAAACTGAATTAAGACTGAATAAAGGTTTTAAGAATGTGCTAAAACAAATGACTCTTGAAGAAAGTATTCAAGAACAAGACTACATTGTAAAAAGCACATGAACTAATAGGCGGTGAAGAAACCACTTCAATTAAAAGAGTTATTCTAAAGGACTTGAAACAATCGAACTAAGGAACTTTTGTGGACTCAAGTAAAATTATGAGACATTGGTTATGCAACATTTGATAAGTTATAAAAATATTCAAAAAGGTATAATAGTTTATCACAGAGGCAGACCTATTCTATTGTTTAGTACTTGCTCTAGTATACCATGATTAGAACTATTTATTTTCCATTTGCAGAGTAAAACAACAGAACTGGATAATGCAGTTGTCTAAAAACAATACGTACCAGAGAGAAAGTATTCAAAAGATACTGTGTGTTATTCTAGGTATTGAAGTTTGAATGATTCTTGTGACACTTATACCAGACGTTCATTAACCACTTGCTGATATTGTTGTACATCTTGTTTTAGACTTAGAACACCACAAGAAGTCTTCCTGAATTCTGGAGAACAACCCCCAGCCCCAAGATAGGCCAAAGAAAGCGGTCCAGTGAATACAGAGGTATCCCACACGCCAGGAAGATTGTACATCTTTCTCTCTCTCATTCCCATTCCCCCTTTCCCCCTGGGGCCTCTCAGAGTGACAGAGTGTTCACCAAGATTCTGGTACTCAGGGAGTTTCCGGGGAGACTGGGGTTCGCTCGTCGCCAACCAAGAGCAAGGAGATCAGGTGAGTGCCTTCCTTGACAGAAGACCAAGCCTCACTACGCTCTTTTTGGTAACGATCGAACTTGGAATTATCTGAGGAGAGGTCACAACTTTCAAAACTCACTGAGGTCATTAGGGAACTACAAATCAAGATACAGCAATTAAAACACGAGAATCAAGTTCTCAGAGATGAATTAACTAAGAGTAGGACAGGGTTCACACAATGGAGAGAACCAAAGGATTCAGATACACGTTAAATTTTGACACCCCCTAAGTTCATACCGCATTCCCCATACACTAGTTCACAGCAGCCAGATCAAAATGTACACGTTACAGTGGTCTCACCTACTCCAGTTCCTTTAGAAACCCAGAATGGTTTACAGGAGATAGTTCCCAGTTTGCGGCTTTCATAAGCCAATGCCAACTCTATTTTCTCAGTAAACCCCAAGTGTTTTATTCAGATACTGCCAAAACAGCCTTTGTGATTTCATACCTAGGAGGACTAGCAGCCAACTGGGTGATTCCTTTGGTAGATACTAATGATCCCCTTTTACAAAATGTTGACAACTTCAAAGAAACAATGACACATTTATTCGCTCGTCATGTTTTTGTACAATCTAGTGACAATGAGGTTTTAAGGAACCAAAGACCATCTCACATATATCACTACGTTTAACAGTCTTCAGACCGAAACACGTTGGCCAGAGGAAAAACATACCTCATTGTTCTATAGGGTCTGAAAGATGATCTAAAGGCTTCCCTGGCACACATAGTGGAATTACCTGATGATTATGGAGAATTTGTTGATTTTGTAGTTAGGCTAGACCATCGGTTAAGTGAAAGAAAGGGCGAAAGAACCAAGATTGACCTTTGTATAAAAACCAGAAAGAAAGGATAAGGAACCCAAAGCTAGTGAACCAGAACCTATGCAGATAGGTGGCATCAGAGGTCCATTGACCCTTGAAGAAAAAGAAAGAAGACGTAAGGGAAAGTTACGTCTATATTGCGGTAGTGCAGGACATTTTGTCAAGGAATGTACAGCAAAACCTCAAAGTAAGAAAACTGTAGCATTATTAAAACCTGAACAATCTGAATCGAGAAACTAACTGTCTCCAAGAAAGAAGAGGTGGTCTCTTCGAGAGAAAGAACTAAAAAGATCTTAAAACATGTAATAAACATTAGTAAGAACATAGCTAGACACATGATGCTTTTAATGACTGTTATTATCACGGTTCAACAAAGGCACATCTTGCCCATACTGTTAGACTCCGGTGCTACTGGAAATGTTTTTGATATCCGGCTAGCGCAAAAACTGAGAATTTCACAAATCCCTAAACCCGAACCAGAGCCATTGAGAGCTGTAGATGGTTCCACCCTGTCCGCTGGATTACTTCGCTTTCATACAATACCCTTAACCATTGTAAGTGAGAATGGTCACACGGAACAGATAATATTTGATTTGATTGATACCCCAACATTTGGAATTGTTTTAGGGATACCTTGGCTAGAAAAACATAACCCTAGTATTGACTGCGTTCAAAGATCTGTGAGTCTTCATTCAACCTTTTGTCGGAACCAATGTTTTCTGGAATTTCAAGATCCTATTTGTCCTATACACTGTGCTAGTATACAAGTGAAACAAGACACCTTACCTAACGACTATAGAGAATATGAAGATGTCTTTGATCCAGTCCAGGCTACTAAATTTCCTCCTCATAGGGTTTAGGACTGCAGGATTGATTTAATACCTGGAGCCCCTTTACCCTGTAGTCGCATATACACCCTTACAGAACCTGAAACTCAGTACTTGCAAAGTTATCTTGATGATCTCCTTGAAAAGGGATTTATTCATCATTCCACCTGCCCTGTGTCATCTTCACTCTTTTTCGTAGCTAAAAATCTGGAGATCTTAGAGCATGCATAGACTACCATGCATTCAACAAAGGCACAATTAAGAACCGTTATCCTCTTTCTCGCATTCCTGTTCTTTTAGATCAGGTTAAGCGTTCAACAATTTACACTAAATTAGATCTTTGGGGTGCCTACCATTTGATACGCGTCAAAGAGGGTGACGAATGGAAGACTGCGTTTCGCACAAAATTTGGGTTATTTGAATATACCGTAATGCCGTTCGGATTATGTAATGCTCCGGCGGCATTTCAATATTTCATAAACAAAATATTTCATGATCTCCTCGATGTCTGTGTTATAGTCTACATAGACGACATACTTATTTTTTCAAAAAATGAAGAAGAACATGTGGGCCATGTGGAAACTGTACTACAAAGACTAAGAGAAAATTCTCTTTATGCTAAACCCGAAAAATGTGTATTTCATGCCCATTCTGTAGAGTTTTTGGGATACATTCTTTCACCTAACGGTGTGACTATGGACCCCAAGAAGGTCGATGCTATTCTTAAATGGCCCATTTGTACCTCGGTTGAAGATATTAAAAAAGTCTTAGGTTATGCCAATTTTTACCAACGTTTTATTGCCAACTGTTCCAGAATTGTAGCCCCTGTTACATAATTATTGAAAGCCTTTCATTGGACTGATGAAGCTAACACAGCATTTCTAACACTCAAAAAGGCTTTCACTGCAGCCCCAGTACTTTCTCATCCCAACCCTGACCAACCATTGTTTGTAGAAGCAGACGCTTCTCAAACAGCTGTTGGGGGAGTTTTGATGCAAAAAGATCCAAAGACAGGTTATCGCCATCCATTGGCGTACTACTCTCAAAAACTTCTTCCAGCTGAACAAAATTACACCATAGTTGAATGAGAGTTACTGGCTATTAAGGCTGTCTTCTCTGAATGGAGACACCATTTGCTAGGGCCCAAACATACAGGGCCCGATTCACAGAACTAACTTAAGACAAAATCCTAAACTTACTACCATTTTGGTATTCACAGAAGGCACTTACTCATTTTGGTATTCACAGAAGGCACTTACTCATTTCGGTATTCACAGAAGTTAGGAGTCCTAACTTTAGGACTCCTAAATGCCTTCTGTGAATACCAAAAGTCTTAAAATTAGGATTTTTCTCAGTTTAGTAGTAGTATAGTTAGGACTCCTAACTTTAGGACTCCTAAATGCCTTCTGTGAATACCGAAAGTCTTAAAATTAGGATTTTTCTCAATTTAGTAGTCCTAAATCTAAACTTAGGACTACTAAATTGAGAAATATCCTAATTTTAAGACTTTCGGTATTCACAGAAGGCATTTAGGAGTCCTAAAGTTAGGAGTCCTAACTATACTACTACTAAACTGAGAAAAATCCTAATTTTAAGGCTTTTGGTATTCACAGAAGGCATTTAGGAGTCCTAAAGTTAGGAGTCCTAAACTTAGGACTACTAAATTGAGAAAAATCCTAATTTTAAGACTTTCGGTATTCACAGAAGGCATTTAGGAGTCCTAAAGTTAGGACTCCTAACTTCTGTGAATACCGAAATGAGTAAGTGCCTTCTGTGAATACCAAAATGAGTAAGTGCCTTCTGTGAATACCAAAATGGTAGTAAGTTTAGGATTTTGTCTTAAGTTAGTTCTGTGAATCGGGCCCACAATTACCATTTATTCAGACCACAAAAACCTACAATTTTTTGCGTCAGTTAAAGCACTAACGCCAAGACAAATGAGACAAATGAGGTGGTTACACTTTTTTAGCGAATTAGATTTTCTTATTACTTATTGACCAGGGCATAAACAATTATTATAAGACATCTTACCTCGACTAAATGAGAAGGATTCAAAAGACTCTTGAAGTCAAGTTCAACATATCATGCCAGCCGAACGCATTGTGGCTGTAATTCAGTTCGACACATTCTTAACTGAAGTAAAAATTGAATCACAAAAAGTAAAACAGAACGATTGGAAACCCAAGGCACACAATTCAATGAGGGATGGATTTCTGTTCCATAAAAACAACTATTCATTCCTTCAAAAGAAAAAAGAGAACAAATCATAATGTGGCATCATGATTCCGGTTTAGCAGGACATCCTGGTATCCCAAAAACTCTGGAATTGTGTGAACAAAATTTCTGGTGGGTTGGTATAAGAAAAGATATTCAGGAATATGTTAAAAAATGCCCCATTTGTGCCTGTAATACGTTTATGCACATTACCCCAGCTGGACTTTGCAGCCATTAGCAATCCCATTGATTCCCTGGCATACTATCAATGTTGACTTTATAACCGACCTTCCCGTCTCTAATTACTTTACTACCATAGTAGTTTTCATTGATTTACTATCCAAAATCGGTGATTTTATTCCCCTAAAAAAGATGCCAACCGCAAACTAATTCTGTGACATATTAATTCAACAAATAGTTAGATTACATGGCTTGCCGAGCAAAATTGTTTCAGACAGAGGCCCTCAATTCATTTCCAAGTTTTGGAAAAATGTTTTTGAGCAATTAGGAATAGAAGTGGCCTTATCATCTGCCTTCCATCCCCAGATGGATGGACAGACCGAAAAAGTGAACCAAATAGGTGGAACAAACCTTATGATGCTTCACTACAACGCTAACCTCCCAGTGGGATAAAGTTCTTCCCCTAGCTGAATTTTCCTATAATAATAGTATCCATTCTACCCTGTGATGTTCCCCGTTCTATCTCTCAACAGGTTACCATCCCCATTGCATTTCTACGCAAACACCAATAACCCAGACTCTAGCACCACCTGTATCTGAAAAAATAAAAGAGTTATAATTAATGCAAGACAAAGCTAGGAAATGTTTGGCTCAAAACAAGATTAGATTTAAAATACAGGCCGACAAACATCGATCTCCTGAACCCTCATATCAAGTAGGGGATTTAGTATGGCTATCCACTCGCAACATTCTACTAGATGTTCCAAGGCAATTAAAACCACGATTTTAGGTCCATTTCCCATGCAGAAAATTGTATATCCAGTTACTATGCAATTAAAATTACTAGCTGAGTATGCAATTCATCCAGTATTTCATGTTTCCCTATTGAAGCCTCACTATCCAGGAACTAGAAAAGATAACCCTCCCCCTCCAATCATCATAGGCAACCATCTTGAATATGAAGTTCATCGAATTATCGATTCCAAAAGAATAAATAAAACACTGTATTATTTAATTGACTGGAAGGGGTACGATGTAACAGAACGATCCTGGGAACCAGCTAAGCATAAAAATGCCCCTAGGTTAATTAGACTCTTTCACTCCCTTCATCCCACTAAACCAAGACCTGAAGGACAGACATTGCGGGGGGAGAACTGTCATGAGCACTAAAGTTCCCATCCATGCTAGACCTTCTTAGCTTCCAAACTGTTAAGCTCTTTGTTCCTTTGTTATCACCTATTTGAGTAATGATTGTATACATAATTTACTGTAAATGTAATACAACATGGTTCAGGAGTATTACTAGTTTAGCCTTTATGTCATGGATCCTGGCTTAGAAGATATGAATGTAAACTCTTTGTTGTAAAGTTCCACATGCTTGTCCAAAAGTGATCAAGAAATATTGATTCGGTATGTACAACTTACAAGTGGACAGTGCCCATGTGAAAACTGTACAGATTGCAGCGTGTTTGCCTCACATGTCTAAAAACTGAAAGCAAAAATTACACATGAACAGTACTCCAGAACAGATGTTAATTAATATTCCATTTGTTAACTGAAAACGTGAAGCACGAGTCCACAGAAGCCGGCACGAGCGGTAGAAGAGTATTTAAACCGCCCGCGCCTTTACAATGTGCTTGGTTTCGTCATTGGCAGCATCAGCATTTACCCGATTCTCCACTCCAGCGCGGTGGTGTCTCTGGTCCTGCTCTGCAATCGTCAGCGATTAGACTTAGAACTCCACAAGAAGTCTTCCTGAATTCTGGAGTACAACCCCCAGTCCCAAGGTAGGCCAAAGAAAGCGGTCCAGTGAATACAGAGGCATCGCACACACCAGGAAGATTCTACATCTTTCTCTCTCTCATTCCCATTCCCCCTTTCCCCCTTGGGCCTTTCAGAGTGACAGAGTGTTCACCAAGATTCTGGTACTTGGGAAGTTTCCGGGGAGACTGGAGTTCGCTCGTCGCCAACTAAGAGCAAGGAGATCAGGTGAGTGCCTTCCTTGACAGGTGCCTGTGGGGGTCTAACCAACCTCTGCACACAGTCAAATTTGTTGTGTGGAGTAGGGTTGGGTGCCTGCAGTGGCTTGGCCATAGGGCCTGCTATGTGGTCAGCCCCTGCCATGCACGTACAAAGACCAGTCACTGCTGTGGATGACTGAAGGCCATGTGTGGAACAGGGTTAGGTTCCTATGGGGTTTTGGCTACAGGGCCTGGCCGCAGTCAGGCCCTGTGGCCAACCCCCACATCCCACGGCGAAAGGCCATGCACAGCAGACGTTGAATTAACGTAAGGTAATTAAATATTACTGACATAAAAAAACTAGAAATTCACTGAAAAAAAATAAGGGTCCCGGGGAAATTATAGTTAGGAAAAAGAAGGTAAAAAATCTTAGAAATTCACTAAATAATCCAAGGCTACAGGGATGTTATAATTAGGTTCAGATTTTACAGGCACAAAACCACAGAAATTCAACAGATATAGTTATACTTATCTCAAGAAACTATAACTTGTGCACTAATGTAACTAAAACTCACGCCATTGCCATGCACTTACTTACCCCGTATATTACATCAGTAATGATATTTTCTATGACATCATTTATAATATAACTGCAACATTTGCACTAAAATTAGTAATGACAAACTGTGCATGGCAGGGGAGCAAGTTGTAGTTACTTTAGGGCGTGAGTGATGGTTTCTTGAGATAAGTATAACTATAACTGTTGAATCTCTATGGTTTTGTGCATGTAAAATCTGAACCTAAATATAACTTCCCTATAACACTTCTTTTTTATAAAAAAAAATATATATATATTTTCACTGAAAAACCATAGGTTTTAGGCACGTTATAGTTAGAAATTAGCATTTAAAAAACCTTAGAAATTCACTGAAAAAACATAGGTTTCAGGGACGTTATATTTAGTTGGATATTTCACTCGTACAAAACCAGAGAAATTCGGCCGTTATAGTTAGTAGAGCTAACTATAACTCGCACCACCGCAATGCACTGCTGATGACATCACATAGTACATCACCCATGACATGGTCAGTGACATCACTCATTACATCACTGATGACATCTCAAATGACATCACTGATGACATCCTCCAGTCAATGTGTATTTTTTAAAGTTTAAATATGTTTTATATATATAAATGCCAAGGTGTATTGAAGAATGAGTGGGTGTATAAGTGTCTGAATAGATGATTGAGTAGATGCGTGACTGATTAAGCGTATCTTCCTGAATGCATGGGTTAGTGAGTAAAGTATGTAAATGTCTGTATCAGTCTGTCACTTGGTGTATAAGTGGCTGCATGGGTTGGTGAGTAGCTACGACTGTCTATATTGGTTATTGATTGGTTGTCTGAATATCTGTATGGTTGCCTGAGTGTCTCTGTGAGTGGGTGGGGGGTGGATGACTCTGTACATGGATGTGTGAGTGGATGATTCACTAGGTGTATGGGTTCAAGAATGCATCTGTAAAGGGCTGTATGGGTGGAGGAGTGTACGCATGGGTGGATTGGTGAGTGAATGGATGTCCCAGTGGTATATGTGTGAGTAACTACAAATGTGAAAGGCAGTATATGTGAGTTTTGGGGTATATAAATGACTATATGTGAGAGTGATTGTGAGAGTGACTGTATGGATGAGTGTCTGCTTGTATGAGTTATTATATAAGAGAGTAAGTATGCGTTAGTATTTGTATATTTAAGTGAGGTGGTCTGTGTATAACTGTATAGGTAAGTAAATGGGTGTGATTGATTCTATGCATGACTAGGGAGGTGTGTGAGTAAGTCTATGGATGAGTGGTGGTGCATGAGTGTATGTATAGGTGTATGAGTGCATATAAAAGTGCTGTATTGATGAGTGACTGCATGAATGAGTTACTGTATTGGTGAATGAGCGGATGTGTGTATAGACCTAAGAATCGGTGAGTGCGTATGTAGTAACTGGTATTGGTGTGTCTATGGTTTCGAAAATAGTAGTCTGTATTTTAGAGTGGGTCTATCAAAGGTTATATTAGGGTGTAAGGAGGTGCATCAAATTATCACATGGATGATGCATCAGTGTTGTCACCAGTGATGTCACTGACCATGTCATGAGTGATGTAATATGTGACGTCATCAGCAGTGCATTGCAGGGGTGCGAGTTATAGTTAGCTCTACTAACTATAATTTCTCTGGTTTTGTACGAGTGAAATCGCCAACTAACTATAACGTCCCTGAAACCTATGGTTTTTTTCAGTGAATTTTTAAGATTTTTAAATGCTAATTTCTAACTATAACGTGCCTGAAACCCATGTTTTTTTCAGTGAATTTCAAAGGTGTTTTAAATACTAATTTCCATCTATATCATCCCTTAAACCTTTGTTTTTTTCAATGAATAAATGCTAATTTCTAACTATAACATAGCAGTTGCGTTTGCAGAGTGGTGGACAAAGGTGAGCGTGGCCTTCAAACACCTTTTAGCAATCCTACTGTGTGGGATTTAGCTGAGGTAACAGGAGGGATGGTTAGTCCACAACGTCAACCCTGGGGGCCAACTGTCCCTTTTATTACCTCCAGTAAGTCCCACACAACAGGATTGCTAACTTGTTATATCAGACCCCACCCCCTCCCTGCACCACTGTGCAAACACGCTCCCTGGCGCATTGTAAATTGGGGGATTACGTCCCCTTGAATCCTGAGGGTCCTTGGGAGTCAACTAGCCCAACAGGTAGCTCGAGTAAGCGCCACAGAGCTGTGTTGCAGAGAGGTGTAAACAGGGGCGTGGCCTCGAACCACCTCTCTGAACCAAGGCTCTGTGGCGCTTACTGGAGGTTCCTGGTGGTCTAGTTGGCCGCCAGGTACCCTCACGATTAAAGGGGACTTAATCCCCCAATTTAGAATGCGCATGGGAAACGTTTGCAAAGTGCTGCAGGGAGGGGGCGGGGCCTCAAGCGAGTTGCCGGTTTCTTTTTTTTTTTTGGGAGGGAGTCTGCGTGGTCCCCCTTCCATGGGTTACTTTTGGCCCCGGGGACCCCATTCCCCAGGACTTGAGCATTTTCTTTTTCTTTTTTTTAAAAAAAATGGGAAGGAGGCCACGTGGCCCCCTTCCCTGGGCCACTATTTGCCCCAGGGACCTGTCCCCCGGGGCCTGGCTTAGTTCTTTTTTTAATTATATTTCCGGGGAGTGGGGCGCTTGGCCACCCTCCCCTGGGCCATTTCTGGCCCCAGGGACCCCATCCCCCAGGGCCCACCCTTTTTTTTTAATTAACTGGGAGTCCACGTGGCCCCCCTCCTGGGCCACTCGACCCCAGGGACCCCAATCCCCGGGGCCGGCCCTTTTGATTGGGGACAGTGGGGGGACCCCCAATGCCCCCACGGTCCCGCTGGCTCCCTGCCTCCTGCGGAAGCCGGCATTGCTTTTGAGCAAGTGGAGCTGCTGACATGCAGCTCCCCTTGCTCAAAAGCAATCCTGCTTTGCTTCATTGAAGCAAGAGCAGGATTTCTTGCTATGGCAAGGTGGGATCCCCGCTCCCGCCCTGTCATCGCAAACGGCAATGTCCTTGTGGTGGGCAACCTGGGACATTTCAGAAGCCAGCCCTGAAGGGTGGCAGTCCTCAGGGCCATCAATGGCTACAGGAGGGGGGCCACGCAGTCCCCCTCCCTTAATTTACATAACCCCGGAGAGGTGGTGGTCCTCGGAGCGTGTGGGGGGCTCTTACCCCCCACACAGCTTTAAAAAAAGAAATAAAGCCCTGGGGAGATGGCGGTCCCAGGGGCTGTGGGGGGCCGCACTCCTCCCGCATCCAATTGAAAAAGCCCCAGGGAGGTAGCGGGCCCCAGGGCAGCGTTGGGGGGTTGGGACACCCCACGCATTCATTTTAAAAGAAGCCCCCAGGGAGGTGGAGGTCCCCGGGGATGCGGGGGCCTCCTGCCTCCTGCACATAATTAACATAGCCCTGGGGAGGTGGCGGTCCACGGGGCTGCGGGGGCCCCCGCGGGCCCCCGCTATTTCATTTTTACTTAGCCCCCGGGCCCTGGCCCACCCGGGGGCCTCATTAAAATGAAGCACGCAGGCCTAGGAGGTCAGGCCAGCCCCCTTTTCTTGTTTTTCACCTTCTGCCTGCCTTTTCATGGCGGGTTGACCGCCTTGAAACAGCTGTTGGAAAGGGACATTATTTAATCCCTAAGCTGGGGCCTGGCAGGCATGGCCATCATTGTAGGGAATACAACTCCCATCAACGGTCCGGGTTGCTCTATGAGCCTGTCAGATCCATGGCAGTTGGTCTCCAACCGCCACACATCCGCCCGCCATCCTAATGTGCTGGGCGGGAATCCTCATTGCAATGGCGGTGGGACCGCCACCGATGAATTGTTGGTGGTGGTCCCACTGTCATCGTAATCAGGCCCTTAATATTCTTCCCTACCTTGATCTTCTCTTGCACACATGCATAAGTAGGAACCATCTAAAATCAGCTGATGATAATGTTGAATAAATATGCTCCTTCACTGCCCTCACCTTCTTTCCTACTTGATGTTAGTCACTTTTTAGAACAAACTCCCCCATCTGCAAAAAAACTCACTCTCCTCCATTTTTGGTTTAGATTCTGGCTTCTTGAAATTCTCTGCCATTCTTACACCAATGAAACATGTTGTATAACTTAGTACCACATACGCACTCTAATTGAACCAGGTGATGGCTTCTTAATAGATGTGTCTCTTACCTGACATCCAGTTGACAAAGTGAAACACTTCATCTGTCTTCCTCGAGAGTTAAGTCTATCAACAATAGTGTCCCAGCTCTCCTTCTACAGTTGCACTGAACTTATCGTATTTAATTCATCCCAGGACACTGATCTTCTCTGGCATCTTCTCCTACAGGGACTGGTGCAGACAGACAAAAAGAACTTCCATACATTGTTTAAAAAACTGCTCTAAAGCAAGAGCTAAGTCCCCTTTAGAAAGCTACTTATTCAGACTATTCACACCTGGAACAGCCATTGCATTGGTTTCAGTGTATATTTTGAGTCATTATCACTCTTCCTTCTGTTTAGCCAGCCTTAATAGATACACCATTTTGGTGCAAGGCCAGGTTTACTGACTTTCGTAAATCTGAATTTGCACCGAAATACATGGGTGGATCACGGAAATGGCCATGCTCCACCCATAGAAATGCCTGCCTGATAAAAAGTAATGCAAGGCAGTGTAGTGTAGTTCCTATATCCCTGATCGGCTCTGAGCAGTGGAATAATATACACTATAGATTTGACATAGGACTGAGGTCAGTATGTCTCTATTGAGTACATTAAAGTTAATTACTTGTGTGTGCCAGCTAACTCAGAGGTCACTAGAAACTTCTCGAATGAACAAGAAGGGATTAGTCTCTGACAACCGCATAAACATGACAACTTTGTTTTCCTTAGAACTAGAACAATCTCAGAACCGTGGAAACAATAGATAACAGTTTCACTCAGTCAATCGTGCATGCTTTGTTTCTACAGAGTTGCATAGAAATAGAGAGACAGGGGTTTCAATAAAAAAGGGTTTATTGAACAGTCTTATTTCTCGTGCAAGAGATATGAACTGCTACAATCGTACGACAGGCTGCGAAGTACAATATGTACAGAGTTAGCAGTAAGATAAAACAATACTGCAATAGCATGGTTTGTAGCTATGACATATATTAATTAAAATAAATACATAAATAACACAGGCTAAAATGTGAATACTCATCTGATGCTTCTAAATTGTTCTTCCCCAGTGTACCTAACCTAAGTGTAGTACGAGGTAAGAAGTAGGTGCTATTTTCTAAAGTATAGCTAGCTATAGTTTTAGTTTTGCCAAGAGTTGACAAAAGTTTCTCTAAGTTCTAGTCTGCTCCATACCTTAGAATGTGTGAGGTTGGAATCTCTTTCCGGGACTCGATATCTAACACCCCGCAAGGGGAGTCAGAAACACTGGATCTGGATTCTCTGCGAGGAGGATGACAGCGTCTGGTCAGTGCATCAGGCTGGAACTCGATCTCCTTCCGAACTTGCCGTGGTGAACCGCAAGTAGGCAGTCGCGCTGGACCGTACCGGAACCGTGGTTTGCCAGGGCAAGTGCAGGTATGTTTATACCTTGAAGGTGTTTAGGAATGCCTGTATTGACATAAAAGTCGGGCATCAGAACGTCATGAATGAACCCCAAGGAATAGATGTTCATGCATACTAAATGAGTTCTTGGAGAAATCAATATCCAAGCAAGGGAAATTCCTAAAGGTTTAAGAGTCTGGTTTTCCAAGAACTCGTTGTGATGTGGATGGACGGATGTAGGATACCATGCCTGTATTTGGTTAGCATGGACAATGCCTAAATAAGGGTTGGATTTTCTATGCCTCAATAAGGGCAATATGAATTGTACCTATATAAGGGCATAAATCAGGAAACCTATATACGGAATCTAAATCTACAAACAATAGTAGTGCCATGGGCTGCTTTGTGTTACTTTTTTTTAACAAAGTCACACAAATCCATAAGAATTGGGCTTTGTATGGCTTTGTAAATCCTTCAATAGATTTTGTGACTAAGCTGCTCTAAAAATGTGGTGCAATCACGATGCAAAATGCAAGTAAATCTGGACCATAATGTTCATCACTCAATTTGTGAAGTAAATAGTCTGCATCAATACCACTACTACCACCATAAATTGTATTTGATTCCGAAAATTGTTGAATTCACATTTCATGCTACCTGACCACTGCTTCAAAAGTGTTTATTGTGACCCTTGTAAGAAAATGGGTTATTGATTGGGGTAGAGGAAACCCCTGTTCAGGAAACAACAACAATCCATGTCACTGTGATGTTAGCAATTGGGTTTCTAGTTCGCAGAGGTATGCATCCTGTCCAAGAAGGGATCACAATCCTAGTCAGTGTAGGCTAGCTACACTAAAAGATAACCTGTGCTCATCCTCTTGTAGCCTGGCACAGAGCAGTCAGGCTAGAGACAATAAGAGACAATGTGTAGAAGTGAAACAAGACCAAAATGAAAACAAACCAATAAGTAGAACCGGAGATATGAATTTTTAAAGAATAAATAAAAAATAGGGCTTACAAATCAATAGTGCTAAGGGGTTACTTGAGGTCATACTGGACTGGGGCAAATTAAAAGTTCAGGCTGACCACTAAGGAGGATAGGACAGTAAGAGGACTCAAGCAAGTCCCACTAAGAAAGTCCCTTGAATGGAGCAGTGTTGATGTCGAAGTCACTATGCGTCCACACCGATCCTCTCAGGCAATGAAGAACTAGTCCATGAAGACAATGTCGTTGACTGGCTCCTGCATCAAAGTCAACGGGTAATGCGTTGGTTCAGATCGTCTCAAAGTGGTCACTGTGTTTTTGATGGTTATGGACAGCTGAAATCACCTTTCAGTGAGCCACAACTGGATTGGCACCACTTGTCAGGGCAGGACTCAGAGATCGCAGAGTCCAGGTGCAATTGCAGAGTTGCAGGAATTATTTGATGGCCCTGAGGCTTCAGAACAAGCAGGAAGCCAGTAAGCCTTTCGAGTCACTCTGGGTTCAATTGAGATGGTCCTGTCCTTGTCCTCAGCAGGGAGAGATCAGCAGGCAGCAGTTCATCTCAGCAAGAAGAAAGTAGTGACTTCAGAGCAGCAGTCAGATAAAGCAGCAATATTTGTGACACAGCAATCTTTATTCCTGGCAGAGTTCTTCACAGGTCCAGAAGTGTTCTGTCTTGGTAGAGTCAGAGACCCAGTATGTGTACCCAAATGTGCCTTCGAAGTGAGAGTGACTTCAAAGCAGGCCCTGAAGTGCACAGATGAATGCAGATGAGTTCTCTGTCACACCAATCCCTACTGTGTTTGTGGCTTTCTAGTGGGAATGCACAAAGTGAGCTGTCACACATCCTAGACATGTATTGGAGACAGGGTGCAAGCACACAGAGCAGTTAGAGCAGAGAAATGTCCACTTTCTAAAAGTGACATTTCTAAAACAGTAATGTTAAATCCAACTTTACCAGTAAAGAGGATTTATCATGACCATTCCAAAGAAATGAAACATGATACAGTTACTCCTTTCTAATCAGGAATTACTGCTTTAAGTGTTTTAAATAAATTCTCAATGCTAGGCCATGAGAAGATCAGCCCTCACAAAATGAAAAACAAAATGTAGCTTTTGGTCACTACCAGGACATGTAAAACTTAAAAGTACATGTCCTTCCTTTTAGTTGCACAGCACCCTGCTGCGAGGAGCAGGCATTGTCATTGCTGTAGTATGAAGAGCAGGCCTGGGAGCAGGCCTGGTGTCACGGATGTTCTTCACTGTAGCACGAAGAGCTGATCATGTGTTGTGTACAGTCATTGCTGGAGTTCTTTGTTGGCAATAACCATGGGCTGTCATTGTGGTAGCATGAGGTGCAGTTCTTGTGTTGCCAGTTGTCGATGGAGGTCACTGTTGACCCGAAGAGCAGGTCTCGTCGGAGCTTCGCTGGCAGCAGATTCTTGGCAGGGACAGGCTAGTATATAAAGAGCACAAACTTTGGAATTTCATCTTTTTTTCACAGGACCAGGAATGTTCTGAAGAGTGGCTCAGGAGGTCTAATATTTATGCCTGGTGTCAGCTTGTGGGTGGGAGGAATCCCTGTTCTACCCCCACATCTGGTTCTGGAAAGTTCCTTCCCTTCCCCTATCAAGGCTCCAAACTGTCTAAGTGTGACAAAAGGCACGCAGGTCTGGTGTCCGATTCCTTTGTGGGTGCAGGAGGCAAAACCCTTTGAAGTGTAAGGGAGGCTGGGTACAGCTTATCCCCCAGCTATCTTACCAGGATGTCTCAGCCTCTCCACACCTAAACCACCTTTGTGTCACTGTCTGGAAGGAATAACCAAGCCTCCATTCACAGTCATGTGACCCAGAACACTGGTCACAAGGCACAAATGGGACAAGAAAATGTGATTTTTCTAAAAGTGGCATTTTCAGAATGTAACTTACAATCCAACCGATATTACATTACTTTTCATTTGAGTCTAAGAAGAAACATCTCTATCTTCTCCCAAGCAAATTTTAGCACTCATTAAATGTAATAAGTTAACACATTTTTAGCCAATGGGAGAGATATGCCTCACACCAGTGATAAACAACTTTAGAAGAGTTTTATGGCCAAAACATGTAAAACTCAAACCTACCTGTCCTACATTTTTAATACTATGCACCCTGCTCTCTGGGGGGTTAGGGCCTATATTAGGGATTTGTTATAGGCATTAAAAAGGAAGGTTTGCACATGGTAAAAAAGGTTTATTCTGCCAGGTCAACATGTCAGTTTAAAACTGAACTATAGGATGCTGTGGCAGGCCTGAGACAGAGCTACTTTAATGGGTGGCTCAATGACTGCTGCTGGCCCACTAATAGCATTTAATATACAGGCCCTATGTAGAGATAGCACCATTAGCTAGGGTCTTGCAAGTACATTAATGTGCCAATTAGGTGTAGACCAATGTTATCATGTTGTAAGGAGAAAGCACAAGCACTTTAGCACTGGTTAGCCGTGGTAAAATTCTCAGTCATAAAGCCAACAAAAATGAATTCAGCAAAACAGGAGGAATGAAGGCCGAATGTTTGGGGAAATCCCCGCCAAGAATGTCAGGTATAACAACTTATTATTTTTATACAATTTCATCTGACTTTAAAAATTCTTAAATCAGTGAGCACATGCCGTTATTCAAATCTTAAATTATTAAAACGTAAAAACGTAACCTGCATTTTTGACGGCCTATAATTTAATGATTGGCAAGCGGCGATTATTCTATGCCTAGCAAATGTAGGAATGTGAAACAAATTAAGCATTTACTTTTTTATCTGCTTTTCTTTATCTTATTACTAGTTTACGTCGCACATAGTCTTTTGGGAAGCCAAAAACAAACATCTTTCAGCTCTGAGAGGTAATACTTGAAACTGTTAACAGCTTTCCCAGACTGTCTGTCTGGCACGTCAAAACACTTGTCACTAACTCTGCATGTGTTTGCCCTTTAACATCTCAGTTGAATGAGCTTAGAAAAATAACATTGAGCATTTCTGGAGCAATCTTGACTTGAATCCAAACGGGTATAACGGCATTCTGAATGGGTAACATTATTTCCAAATCTTATTGACATTTTAATAATGGGAACATTTAGTCGGTGGAAGGGAAAACAATGCAGTTGTTGTCAGCGTGTTTTTAGAAAAGGCAGCATATTGTCAGCCAAACTCTTCCATAGCATATTAGATGAGATTGCACAATGCTGATCGTTTCGGATGTTGACCTTTTCTTGCTGCATGTGGCAATATTTCTTTTCTTGTCTTCTTTTCTGCTGGCAATGCATGAGTAAGTCACACCTACGTTTGAACAAAGGCACATTTTTCACAGAAAATATTTTGTGAATCTGGACTGCAACTGCAGGAGCAATTCAAAACTTCAGGTTACTGGAATACAACTGCTAATAGGAAAGCTTTGTAATTCGTCTAAAGAACCTTATACGAGAGGAAACTACTTTTTTTAATGGATTTTTTCAAAAAGCAAATCCCCTTTTCTGTGTGTTGTCAATAATTATACCTCAGTTTCTTTATTTGGATCTGAGTATGATCTGAGTGTCGGGCAGGATGCACTTTTAATGTTACATACAATATATTCCTTGCTGTAGGCTAACATGAAAATGTTATGCATTAATTATATTGTATTATGGTGTGTAAGTATAGGGCTGCAAAGCAACTTTGCTCGTTTTCCAACAAAGAGCTGTGTACATTCTGCAGCTAATATAAATGTGTTTTGATTGCCTTCTTTCCTCCTGCTTGAGTTAACAGGCTGGAGAACTAATATTTCTATTTGCTGATGATCTGTCATAAACACAGCACTGCAACTATTAGGAGATGTTGGAAATGGCCCTTTTTGCAGGGTTATCCCCAAACTTTTTGCTTCTTCCTCCCTTGTTTTCCCTGACTTGTGGTTGTTTGCAATAGGACTCTGGGCACTTTACCACTGCTGATCGTGCTAAAGTGCATATGCTCTCTGTGTAAATTGTTATTGTGATTGGTTATCCATGATTGGCATATTTGTTTAACCAGTAGGTCCCTGCACTGAGTGTGCCACGGCTGGCAATTCAAATGCTACTAGTGGGCTTGCAGCACTGATTGTGCAACCACCCACATGAGTAGATAATGATGTCTCAGGCCTGCCACTGCAGTGCCTGTGCCCAGTTTAACTATACCCACTTGCCAGGCCTGACTCTTCCCTTTACTTACACATTGGACACCCCTATGGTAGGCCCAAGGTACCCCCCTGGGCAGGGTGCAGTGTATGTGAAAGGTCGGACATGTTCTAGTGTGGGTAACATGTCCTGATATTGAAATACTGCCAATTTTGTGTTTCACTATTGAAAGGCCACCTTCCCCATAGGACAGAATGGGGAATGCTGTGTAACATGTTTACCTGCATATCTTCCCATAGGAGCAAGATAGAGATTTGGAGTATGGAAACCCTGAACTCAGAATTTAATAACACATCTTTTGGTAACAATGGTTTTTAAATACTGTGTTTGAAAATAGCACTTTTAGAAAGTGGCTATTTTCTTGTTCAACCTTTCTGTGTGCCTCTGCCTGTTTGTGCACTGACAGTCTGGTTTGAGAGTGACAGGGGCTGGGGTGGCTCCAGGAGTCTGGGTGAGTCAGCACTAGGCTGAGTAGCCATATCTGCATTTGGAGTGGTGGGAGGAGTAGCACCTGGTCCTGAATAGGGCTGTGCCTGCCTTCCACAATGCTGGCTCCACCCCCTGCGGTGTGTCTTATGGCCCTGGCCCACATTCACAAAGGAAGAAGATGTGCACTGGCAGATTGCCCCCAGAACTGGTTTGGACTGGGTCCAAGACCCCTCTCATGTAGAGAACAAATACTTTTTGGGTATAAATATGAGAGCTGAAACCCCTGAGAGTTAGACTACTTCATGATCAAGAGGAATCCCTGCCAAAGAAGATCAGCTAAAGGGACTGAGGAAAAGTACTGCCATTGCTGTGTGTCTGGGGTTGGCCTGCAGATTGCTGTTTCTACTGAGAAGTGGACCAAGGGACTTTGCCGTGTGCTGTGTCCCCTGCTTGAAGAAGGACTTTGCTGTGTGCTATGACCTTCTGAAGAAAAGTCTTCAAGGGCCTGAGAAGAGCTGGCCTCCTGATTCTGAAGTCCCAGGAACACTAGGACTTAACCCCCAGGTTCCCAGAACTTCCTTGATGGGTGTTCCAGTCTGCCAGGAGGGCCTGTAACTGTGTGTGAGGCCTTTTGCTGTTGGGAGTTGGAAGCGCAACGCAACAAGAGAGAAGCGGGACGCTGCCACAGCAGCTGCTGTTGTATCATTGAGGAAGCGTGTCGCTGCTGCCGCTGTTCGCCGTCGCATCACTGGAGAAGTGTGCCGCTGCCACAAAGGGTGCCGTCAGTTCACTGAAGAAGCGTGTTGCAGGTTCGTCATATTGCTGAGGAAGTGCCCCGCCGCTGATCGCCGCCGCAACACCGGAGAAGCGTGTCGCAGTCGCCAAGTGTGTCGTTGCATCACCGGGGAAGCGTGTCGTAGGGCCTGTTGCGTCTCAAAAACACACAAGTTCGCCGCACAGCCGTTGGGCGCGCACGCATTGCCTCCACATTGTCGCATCACAACAGAGACGCTCTTTTGTCGCATCGCACTGGATCGTCACAACGCATCGAGGCGCCATCTTGTCGCATCGGAACTGGAGCGCATGAAGAATAGAGACATCCCCTTCTCTGTGCCTCTTTTGTTTGTTTTGCGTTACGCATCCCACGTATTTTGAGACTAAAGTGTCGCATTTTTCATCTACAAGTTTATTTTTGCAGCAACCTTTTTAAAGACATTCTACTGAGGTACTGTATGTTGGATTTTTGTCGTTATGGTCTTGTTTAGTTTAGATAAAGATTTGTATGTTTCTAAACTGGTGTGGTGTCCATTTGGGATGTTTTCACTGTGTTACTGTGAGTGTTGGTACTTTACACATTGCCTTTGAGATAAGCCTGTCTGCTCATGCCAAGCCCCAGTCTAATAGTCACCCTATCGGCCATAAGTGCCTGGTTATATTGATGCCTACATAATCTCACCATCCCTTTATCCCTGGGCGTCTGTTTCAAATCCCTAATGAGATTGCTATTATTCCACAAGCAATCACTATTAAACCATTTGTGAGATCTTTGGGCTCTTGGATTTTTATTAATTAGTAATATTTCATTTATTGTTTGAGTTATTTCATCAAAAGCTTCCAACATACTTTTTGGATTCATTTCACTCTTCAAGCAAACTAGAATCTGTGCCCTATTTTCTTTTATTAACTTCTCCAGTACAATATTGGGGTTTACAGAAGCTCATTTACACATTAGACTCTTGTTTTTATTATAAATTATTGGTTGTACATTTGATGTGGTGGGACGTTTTCAATCTGCGTATTGAAGGAAACAGACAAAGGAAAATGACCACTAACAAATATTTTTTAAATCGTGAAGCCATCTGCCTTTGGTTTATAATACAACAAAAGGGCAATAAAATCAATAAAACTACCTTGACCTCTACTTATATATGTCACCTGGTCTGGTCCCGAAAGCATAATAAGATCTATTGTCAAAAAAAGAGAAAATGTAGACAGTCGAGAATTAAAAATGTCCCAATGGGGACATATAATGTAGACAGTATAGAATGGAAACAGGTCCCCATAGGGGTTATGATCAAAGTGACATTTATCATCAATATCCTCTCCCATCAGTCCACAACCAGTTTATAAACGTACCCCAAAGGTACCGGCATAATACTGTTATTTGAAAGATTAAACCTAGAGAGCCTTTCCAAAAGAGAGCCAGTCAAATCAATATGTCATAAATTAACAACACAGTCTCCAAAGTCATCCTTTGGTTGAGAGCCGACCCAGAATACTCTGTACATTGTTTATACTCCGACCTGGTTCCATAGGATGATGTGACACAGCAGACGTAGCCAGTATATATCTATAGGTTATTTATTAAGATAATAAAGTCCATAGTATAGCCCCACCAGGAGCAGCCTGCTAGCTGCTCAGCCCATCCTCTCAACTGTCTCACACCACACCACCATTCCAGTCACGTCATCATTGCACATGGAACACTCACACTGGCTGAGCAGCTAGTTACAAGATACAGGAGAACAGTTAACCTTATATGAAGATACTACAATATCTCCCTTCTTTCCAATTGACAATAAAACATGGAATACTAAAAGTACATAGCAACTAGACACAAAATATAAACAAGAGATAAATAGTCCAAATCCCAAGGGTAAGATGAATAAAATATACCACGAAAGGGAACCAGACTATAAAACGGAAGGAAAAGGATAAGAAGAGGATGAAAAATAAGAATGAACTATTACCATCCTCCTCTTATATTAAAACACAAAAGAGAACATTAAACTCACACACTATCACCAACCTCCTCCAATGAGACACAAAAAAACAATAAACTACCCAACGGAGATTGCAAAGACACCACATAAGATACATGTGAAAGAAAACACAGAGAATCACAATAAAGTTCGATAAAAAATACTCTAGAAATTGTAGAAACATACAGGAAGAATCACTCCCAAACAAATACACAATGGGTGGATGTCACCCATCACTAAAACGTAGGCGGGACTAACACCCCCTAAACTCTGAGTATGAGGGACTAACACCCAAATGTACAGAATACAGAAATGGGACTAAAACCCACAGACTAGTGCAGCAAGCATAACAGAATTGCAGCACAGTGAGGCATCACAAGACAGATACCCACACACACAACAGCTAATATTTAAATGAAGGGACTAAAACCCAACACAAATATGACAAAGGTGGGACTCACACCCCCTTAAAATTTAGTAAAAAGACAAATACCCATTACTAATAACATAGGAGGGTCTAGGACCCCCTGTACACAGGGTAGATGGGACTAACACCCATTACCAATAACGTAGGTGGGACTAACACCCCCTAAACTCTGAGTATATGGGACTTAAACCATAAACCATGACCTAGGTGGGACTAACACCCCCTAAACACTATAGGATTAACACCCATAACTAATTAATAAGTGGAACACTCACCCCCCATAACTGGGTAAATGGGACTGACACCCAACTTCAAAAGTCACACCTGAGTAACTAAACAGTGACTTGCGACATGGAAATAGGGCTAAAACCCATTCCAAATAACTAAATTTGGAGCACAACCTTCAGAATGACCAATGTGCAGCATAACGTAACAAAACAAACACACTAGTGAACCAAAGTGCAGCACAAAACAGAACGACAACACAAACTAGAGTGATTATACTGGCGCTTAAAAAACTCTAGCACATAGCTATTGTGAAACAAGCGCCGGTGAGCGACCTCTCACCCGAGCAGTAGGTACGGTCCCAACTAGTGTGCACCATATAACTCCAATGAAAGACAGCATGGTCTGTAGACATAACTTCACAGTGTGTTCAGTAACTGTAAATAAATATGTGCATGTGTACCAAAATCGCGTCACCATAATACACATGTGTATCACCAGCTTCCACGTGTGTATTTACTGCAGAGCGTCTGACCTGCACAACCAAAACTGCATCATTAGTAAAATAATTGTCAAAATGTCCCAATGCTGTAAAACGAAAAAGTAGACAAATTCTACAGAAGAAGAAAAGGACAACTACCATGTCCTCCAACTTGGAGTCATAGTCTTGGGCAAGTGATCTCACGCACCTGAAATCGTCCTTCACAGACATATTGTAGATCAACCGGTGCTGTAAAAACAGTCCGGTGCTATTAATGCTGGTCCTGCTGCATTACTCTTCATGACAAAAGACTTGTCTCCACACACAGCGTTCCTGAAGACGATGTGACACAACCCCGAGAAACTTTATTGAAAATGCCACGCACGTAAGGAAAAAAAACGTGGTTGCCAAAATGACAATGAGCGCGTTATGGCTTGTGAATCGATACCATCCTGTAAAGAAAGTGCAAACCGCAAGATGGCGGCACGTACAGGAGACGCAATGCCAAGTGGTTCACGGCGCGCTCCTGCACCAAAACGTCCTTAGGCAGCATGAAAAACCGGGACGAAAAGAAAATGTCATGAGAGACTCCAGAACTGCTCCGCGTGACTCCACTAACCAGGTAAGGCGCGAGCAGTATTTCAAATTCAAATTAGAAAGTAACTGTTGCTCTAGTAGCCACAACGTAGGAAATACCCCGTTTTTCTCTGTAATCAGGCAAAAATGGGGTGAACAAGCACTATTTGAAGTCTTCAAATCCTGCACTCACACGGAGGCGAATTACTTTTAAAAATGTCATTCAAAAACGAGGCAAGATGCAGAACGGCAACATGACACAGTGCTCTCATGAGGCATCGCTTTAGATATAACACGGTTCGCTTGTAGCGCTAAGACAGAGGAGCACTGAAAAAAACATGACTCACATCCAAAACCAAATGAAGGGAAGACTTGAACTGACCCGCTCGCTTCCTTAAAACTTGACAGCTTGCATTTTACCGCATCCCTTAGGCTGTCACTTGTTACTTTTAGAACACTCTACTTTTGTTGAGGCACAGTAGATGTTATTGTGGTGCTGCAAAACACCATACTTTAACACCGGGGCTCGATTTTTGCCCCCGAACATATTTTCCCAACACAACATCACGCACTCGGTGATTAGCCATTTCAGTTATGGGTCGACTGGGGAACTCCTCTCGATGGAGACACTCTCCCAAAACAGCAAAACAGCACAGACAGTCACAATTACCTTGACTACAGGGGCACGTTGTCCTTTAGTACTGGAGGCTTGAAGTTGGTTGTTGTACTGACCCTCGACAGACCAGCAGGTACATCTACACAACTGTCACAGGGGCCAGCAGTGATCATAAGACAGCCAACTTGGTCGCGAAGACATCCAGAAGACAACTCAGGGAGACAACACGCTGTAGTTGAAACAGAACAGAGGCAAACTTCTGTGCTGCACTAAGAAACAACTTGTAGCTCCGCTCCTCACTCTAACTGGCACAGAGAGGTTTGGGCGACCGGTGTAGTGGTCACTGGTGGGGCTCACGGTGCCAGGTAGTTCCGCCAAAGGAGGAGTTTCTTTCGTGTAAGTCAAGTTTCTTCAAGTCACACTAGTTTAGTTACACACCAGTCTATTCAGGTTACACGCATGGTTTCTTTAGTCCAACTCGTCGCCAATTGAAGTGACCTGGTTCCATAGGATGATGTGACACAGCAGACGTAGCCAGTATATATCTATAGGTTATTTATTAAGATAATAAAGTCCATAGTATAGCCCCACCAGGAGCAGCCTGCTAGCTGCTCAGCCCATCCTCTCAACTGTCTCACACCACACCAACATTCCAGTCACGTCATCATTCCACACGGAACACTCACACTGGCTGAGCAGCTAGTTACAAGATACAGGAGAACAGTTAACCTTATATGAAGATACTACAGTCATCCTTTGGTTGAGAGCCGACCCAGAATACTCTGTACATTGTTTATACTCCTAAATAGGTCCTCACAATTGAATCAGTTTGTAGCTCATACTAGCCAGTGTGCAAAGTTGTTTTTTAATTACCAACGGGGTTACTTCTGACAGAAGCTGAAGGACTCTTTAGTACTGGGTCCCACTGCATGGTGCTCATTACTGGTAATTCTGTCATTCTCTGATGTATTTGGTCCATGATCAGTTCAAGTTTGATAATTTATTTGATCCAAGCTCAAATCCTTGGCAGCTCTATTTTGAGAAATCAAGTCAGAAAAGTTGGCGGCCAGATTGTCATCCCCATGGTTAATCTCTTGCAGTGGGTGTAGCTTATCATGATTGTGAACAACAGATTGATTTTGCGGGCCCAGATTACACTCTGCTCCCTTTTAGGACCTGCTGATTAGACTTGACCAAATTAAAGTCTTCAACGAAGTGTCAATACTATTAAGAGTGGCCAGGAGTGGATCAAAGTATTTTTTCAGAGTTTTTTTAAGAATATCTTCAAACCGGGAATGTGTTAATGCCTCTCCCTAAGCCTCTCTATCTAATTCAATCAGGGGAGGAGTCAAAGCATGCTCTGGATCAGAGGTGATCATTTTAATGACTAAAGGCAACTTCCATCAACAGTAGATTTATTAGACCCTTTAGCCTTTTTTAACGGAGGTGAACAAGAAGTGTCAATCAGGGTGCCTTGACCATTATTTAAATCTGCATTAAACACACAGGGGTTTGAGACTTCCAAAAGATTCTTATAATTTCTTGCCAAACAAGGTGATTGTAAATCTCTAGGTACCCCGCCAGTAGGGCTGGCTTGCAGAGCTTTCTTCGTGGCCTCTAGCCTTTTCTACACACACTTAATTTCACTGTTGATTGTCCCCATTGCTGTAGTAAGGAAACTCGCAATTGTTGCAGTCAAAGGACGCTCTTTAGTGGCAGGCATAACAGAATTCCCAAAACAATACGATCTGCTCTTGCCAAGTGGGTAGAAAGGTCACCACCTGTAAAATATATTTCATCAACATAGTTGTCAAAATCTTGCAAAAGTTCTCAAAACAGCCCAGGACTGTTCTTATGCCTTTCAGGTAGTAGACAGAACTAATTTTGTGAACTGAGCGCGCTAAAAGTGGTCAAGTACGTGCTTGGCAGAAAAATCACTTCAATGTAGTATCATTTTGTATTTTTACACACTAATGTACATGTAGCAGTGTTGGTCTGGTTTGGTCACTGGAAACAAAGAATTTGTTCATAGGGGAGGTGCAACTTTCTATTATACCTTGGTATTAAAGTTGTGTGAGAATCTCTTTAACTAGTTTTTCTGGCCTCATTTTTGATGATGTGTTGTCTCTGAGGTTGTAAACAAGGAAGTGATGCTATTGAAACAATAAACATCACCCGTTACCATGCTGAAGTTTCAATTAGGCCACTATTGTTGATTCTATTGTGATAGCTCTATCACAGAATATTATATTACGCTGGTCTCCTATTAGAGGAGCTTCTGGACTGGACAGAAGAAAATGCAGTAATTCCTATCACCCAGACAGGTTTCCGTAAACAAATGGGCACAACAACAAACATGCTAGCTCTCTCGCTCCTTATTGACGCTACAAAGGCAACCAACCTCCCCCTGTATGTATGCTTTATTGATTTCACCTCAGCGTTTGACACTGTCAACAGAAACTTACTATGGTCAAAACTGGAAAAAAGGAACATCCCACCTGGCCTTCTCACACAGCTGATTCTACTTCACACGGACACATGGGTCCAAGTCAAGCTAGGGCCAGGAGACCTTCTTTCAAGAAAAATAACGACCACGAAAGGTTTAAAACAAGGCTGTGTCCTAGCTCCAACACTTTTCAATATTTTCATGTCCGACCTGGCACAGCTGCTGGATGAAACCAACTCTCATGCCCCTAGCCTAGGTGGCCTTACTATCTCCAACCTAATGTACGCCGACGACATTGCCCTAATAAGCAGAACACCGATAGGGCTACAACATCTGATCAGCACCACATCTAAGTACTCGACAGACAACAACCTTACCATCAATCTTTCAAAAACTAAAATAATGATGATTAACGCAAAAAGACCTCCAGCAGGATTCCGCTGGCACATGGGATGGTCCACACTGGAGACAGTAGAGGAGTACAGGTACCTGGGGGTAATCTTTGACAGAAAGGGCTCATTCAACCAGCAAAAGGAAGCCATAAAACGGAGGGGCACAAGCATAGGGATTGCACTAAGGAACCTCAAAACAAAAGCAGTCGGCCGAAGCTTCACACCTCTGCTTCAAGTGCTACAGGCAAAATTAACACCGGCCCTGACCTACGGAAGCGAATGCCTCCGAGGAAGGGATGCCCAGCAATTGAACAGCACAATAGCGAAGGCCATGAGAATAATCTTCAGTCTGCCCAACTATACTTCCCAGGCACAAATTAGGCTGGAATTTGGCCTGAGAAACCAAACTCTAGAGCGAATGGGTGCCTATGCCAAAAGTTGGCACAAGATACAGAGAGGGGAATCCACAAGCCTAAATCATCATCTATGGAAAGAGATGGAAAGTAAGAGCAAGAGCGCGGCCGCGCTATATCTTAACCACTCTCTAAATTCCTTGAATCTTCAAGAAGCCTGGATGAGCAGCGGATCTCATAACATCTTCAAACAATTAGTCAGTAAATCAGTAAGATCCACGTCGCTAATCGAGGACAAAGCAAGTCTAGCAACCCGGGCCCATGGCTGGACAGTTATCCAAAGCTATACAACCAGCCTCTGCCAAAGCTACCTTGGAGTCGGGTTTACCAGGCGGACAAAGGAGAAGTTTCTACATCTACGGCTGGGCCAACTTCCTGTGCAAAACCATCTTCCCCCCTGGACAAGACCCAAAGAAACTACCAACTGCCGAATTTGTGGGAACTCAAAGGAAGACATCCTGCATTTATTATGTACCTGCAAAGGTCTGGACGCAGAGCGCAGATCCCATCTAAAAAAGCACTTCAACAGGCTGGGCATAAGAACTCGCCGGCAGGCAGTAAAGGCCTGCTTGGACGGAACAAACATTCAAATAGCAAGCCACGTTGTCAAATTCTTGGACAAAGCAGAAAAGAAACAAGAATGACAGAGGGCGCAAACTGTCCGACACCAATTAACGAAGTAAAACCCAAAACTGATAAGGAATCATCTTATTGATATGGACAATGGCCTGACACCCGAATGCTGTACATACATATCTGCTATTCTCTCTTTTAAACATCAATTGTATTTAATTCATGGTTTTTATATGTTAACAATTGCAATGGTTTTAATTAACTGAGCAATAAAGACTTTACTTACTTACTTACTATCACAGAATGGACAAAAATAACAACATTTTGTGTAGTAAACACAGCCCTTGTGCAGAATGTTCATGGTATTGTGATAATGTGCCTACGAAATGGAAATGGAAGCGATGCTGTTTGCGAGAATAGTATCCTACACAGGCAGGCAATACATTGTGTGTCAAATGTCATTGTGTTTAAGAAAAGAAGGCAACCTAAATATGTGAGCATGTAAAATGGAGGTAAAATGGAGGTGTTCCTATTCAGGGCTAATGAAAAGCACATGCAAGTGAAAAGTGATGCAGGATGGGGTCACAAAGACCAGGTGATTATTGCAGAAGTTACAGCTTTCTGCTTCCTAATGTGGCTCAACTTCCAAGGTACTTAAATCTCCTTGAAAGTGACGTCTGAGCCTCTAAATGCAGCTCACCATCAGCAATTACTTCAGAGAGGCACAGGTTTGTCGAACGCGAAAGAAACAATAAAATCATGTATCTTCCTGGTCGTTACAGACTTGTGTCCAAGTCTAAAGGATATAACATTGTACCCATATTCATGAGTTGTATTTCTTTCGGTCAATTTACTGCTATTTATCATATTTTTATCTTTCTGCCTCCTGAATAATCCTAACTCCATTGCAAGTTAGCAGGCAAGCAAACACCACAGTCTTTCAACTGTAATACTCCTGCTATCTGTTCCCAAATCATGATTTACATATACATGTTGATAGTTATCAAGTTTTCATGTGTTAAATCGTTTAGTTAAACACGTAGACCTTTTGTGGAGGATACAGAGGGGCCGATTCCAATGGCCGGTCGGACAGCTGTCCGTAGCCTTACCGTGCGACCGCCACGTACCCGGAGCCGGTCCGTCCTGTAGAGGAAGTACGATGCGACTAACTGCCAAAAACACGACCGACACGTAGGCTGTGAATCAAGCCCCATTCTCCGTCCGAGCCGTAACTCCTAAAGATGAACCGAGTCGCCCGGAAGCAGTATCCATAGCAGTTTCCGGCATGACAAGTACGATGCGTACTTCCTACGCGCCGGACGGGTCGTCACGCACGGGACATCACAGTATCGGGAAAACAAGCATATTAGCCACGATTCGCGCCACAACTCAATCCACGGCTACGAGACGGACCAGCTTGCAGCAGGTACGAGACTGAGCAACAAGCAGTGTGTACGACATGAACACATCATGAATCCATTCACGCAGGTCATACCAGTACTCTAGATCTATGACCGGCTCAGGAACCGACGCCGACGTCGCAGGCGGTAAGTCAGACACCTACAACACAAACAAACGACACGTACACGCAAACTGGCACATACACGCAGGAGATCCACATCCTGGCCACTAACACCATAGGGGTTGCATGGCCAGCACCACTAAAACCCTACCCATAGTGGATCTGTTGCCCATCACTACTGCCACCCTCACTCACAGGGGACCTGATGCCCATCACCCCTGCCACCCCCACTCACAGGGGACCTGTTGCCTATCACCCCTGCCACCCCCACTCACAGGGGACCTGTTGCCCATCACCCCTGCCACCCCCAGGCATAGGGCTTATGTTGCCCTTCACCCCTGCCACCCCCACTCACAGGGGACCTGTTGCCCATGACCCCTGCCATCCCCACTCACAGGGGACCTGTTACCCATCACCTCTGCCACCCCAGCCATAGGGCTTATGTTGCCCATCACCCCTGCCACCCCCACTCACAGGGGACATGTTGCCCATCACCCCTGCCACCCCCAGCCATAGCGCTTATGTTTCCCATCACCCCTGCCACCCCCACTCACAGGGGACCTGTTGCCCATCACCCCTGCCACCCCCAGCCATAGGGCTTATGTTGCCCATCACCCCTGCCACCCCCACTCATAGGGGACCTGTTGCCCATCACCCCTGCCACCCCCACTCACAGGGGACCGATTGCCCATCACCTCTGCGACCCCCAGCCATAGGGCTATGTTACCCATCACCCCTGCCACCCCCACTCACAGGGGACCTGTTGCCCATCACCCCTGCCACCCCCACTCACAGGGGACCTGTTGCCCATCACCCCTGCCACCCCCAGCCATAGGGCTTATGTTGCCCATCACCCCTGCCACCCCCACTCATAGGGGACCTGTTGGCCATCACCCCTGCCACCCCCACTCACAGGGGACCTGTTGACCATCACCCCTGCCACCCCCAGCCATAGGGCTTATGTTGCCCATCACCCCTGCCACCCCCACTCACAGGGGACCTGTTGCCCATCACCCCTGCCACCCCCACTCACAGGGGACCTGTTGCCCATCACCCCTGCCTCCACTAGCCATAGGATGGGTGATGCGCAACACCTCCAGCATACTCCAACATTAGGTATGTCCGCAAAATACATCCCCCATAACATCAAGACAACAGTGTGTAGTCTGTGACAAATGACAACAACAGTGATTATGGCTATGAGCATACAATGTAAGTAACAGCACATGTGTGACCAACACATGAGTGTGACATACACAAGGCAAGCATCACAATAGCACTGAGGCAATGTAAAAAGAACACTCCCTCATTGTGTAGAACAGAAGTTAAGTGGGGGCTCACAAAATGCAGTAGATGTGGAGCATTGTGGTGATGGGGACCAAAAACCCCTCATCACAGTGACCAAAAGGTAAGTGTTATCATGGTCAAAGCTGCAAATAACAAACAGCATGCATGATTCCTGCTCCCAACACATCAAACACTTCTGGGGCAAACTAGTGGTTGTGTCCCATACACATAGAGATGTGGTGAGGCTAACAGTGCTGTGAAAACATAACACACTCTCGGTCATGTGCAGACAAGTACCACACATGGGGCCTGACAACGCATACAGCGTACAATGACACAACAGCAGAAGTGACTATCACCAAGCATGCACACATCTCGAAAATAGACATACCAATCAAAACAACATGTGTAGACTGTAGGTCTCAGCTCACAAACTCACATTCCATGCCAGCAATGGCACCCAACAACCAGGATGAATGTGCACAATGATGTGAAATGACTCACAGGGACAGCATGCAAAATCACAGAAACAGCATCCAGACAAAGGCCCACAACAGCAATACCAATGCACTGGTGCAGATGCACAAACACAAACAGGCAAACTCACACTGTACATCGGAGACAACATGTGTGTGTGTGTCACAGTATCCCCAGGCAACTACAAAACACATGAGGGGGGCTGAACCACAGTGACACAGATGTGGACACAGTTCCATACAAAAGTAAACCATCATTGGGACACCCTCAGTAGACAATAATGCGTTGGGAGATGAGAGGGAGCACAACAGACACATGTGACACAAGCTGGAATGAACACCAAGTAACACAGCAAGAGACTGACACACAGCACCACTACCCCCAGGGACCAGACAGTGGGGTGACACAAGCATGCATGACACCTCCACTGTGATGATAAAGGCAGATGTCGTACAAACTGGGAAACCCAGACATGTGTCCTGTGCCACAAACGTACATCACACATACAGAAACACAAATCACTCAGGATGGCCCCTCATCCATGGACAAATGGGAGCTTGGGGACCCTCCATGCAAAAATTCACATCAGTCCACCCTCAACACCACACACCCTGAACTGCAACAATGTGTATCTGTGAAGCCCACATGGACAGGTGACATTGCACATGCACCCATGACAAACACAGGAATGTTGGGATGAACTAAGGTGCACAGACACATCACACAAGGACAGTTTACAACCCTGGGGAATGACAGACATACTGCACAGTATGCGGGTCATGGCCATGACCTCATAAGTCATGTAACCTTAACAATCCCTACCACAGTTCCAGGACAATGCAGATGCCAAGGAGAAACACAAGGCACACATGCTGACACCTGCCAGCATTGCTGCAGTGAACCCGACAAGTTGGAGCAGTCACACACACATACAAATGTCTCAATCACTGAAAACTACCACCGAGGGACAACTACATGATATTGCGAACAAACAAGTGCATTGAGGAACCCTGACTGTGTCCCATCTGTGTCTGACAACATCATCACCACTCAGAACTGACAAATCCCAATGATGATACACCAATTAACGGTAGTTTGTCTTGCACCCACACATCTGGTAGCACATTGGAAAAGTAGTGGGATGAACCCAGTACCACTCAGCAAGCATCAACAACAGGAACATATCAAGGGAACACTGTGTATGAACAGGGATGTGGACACACACACAGGCTCATACAACACACAGCATGGGCCCAGACCATGTCACTGGACAACACACTTACTTGAGGGGACACAACTCCTGTGGGAGCCCAGCTGTGCCAAACATATTCACCACAAGTCCCACTCATGTCTGCAGAACACTTGGTGAGTCAGCCATCAGTTACCACACAATTAAAGCTCTGGTCACAACAGCCTGGGTACGTGAGTCTCCCCAACGTCATCTGCACATACCCAAAACATATGTCTAGCAAGTTGCACAGAGGCCCCAGTTGCTCCTATTACAATGATGCCCACACCTGTAGGTCCAGTGTTGATGAGCACAAAGTAAGTGGAAGTGACAAATTGGACAATGGGAAGCACATCATATGTGCAGGGGTGCAAGCCACCGATGTGACCATGCCAATGAAATGCTCACAGAGAGATGTACACAAATAGGTGATCCTGACACACCCAGGTAGCTGCAAAGGATGACATAGATACACACCAGAATAGGATACATATCTCATGCACCACAGGGAGTACCTCACATCAACACATCAGTATTCAACATTGTAAACCAAGCATCACAGGTGCAAGGGCATGTAAAACAACATCAACATAATGTACAGCTAAATCAAGTTCACAGGGATAAAGAAAAAAGCTTTATTCGGCTTATTAAAAGTGAAACGTCTGTTCTAACAAAAGGCCAATGGCCAGTCCATGTCCAAATGCCAAGGAGTAAACTAGAGTGACAACTGTCACACCTTGCTTGCCTGCACTGCTAAGGACTGGGGTCATCTCCTCGGAGTGGCATACATTGGGACAGGCCAGGCACCACAGGGACAGGATCAGGGCGCAGCAGAAGGAGGCAGGGAAGAGGTAGGGGACGCACGTGAGACAGGGGGATGGTGTATTTGTGTGTGGGAGAACCCGGGGCAGGGAGTGGCGGGGGATGGAGGACGGAGACTTTGCCTTGGAGCTGCGTGGTGGTGGGGGGTCTTGCTCTTCTGGCGCTGGGGGGAATTGTGGGTGGGCATCTCGGTCTGACTGCGCCTGGGGGAGGGTGTCCAGGTGTGAGGAGCACTCCCTTCTGTGTGTGGGGACTTCCCCTTCCCCTTCCCCTTGTAATCAGGATCTGCAGGTTCAGTGGGGAAGAGGCCAAGGTCACAGAGGAAGAGCTTCTGGGGTATGGGGTTGCAGGTGAGGCAAGGGAAGGGGGCTGGGAGGGAGAGGTCTCGGAGGACTGCGGAGTGGTTGTGGATGCCTGTGTGTGTGTGTCAGCAAACCAGCCCTTGTGAGTGTGGAATCAGTCCCCTGCGCTTGCTTGTGTGCACGTCTAGACCTTGGTTTTGGGGTTTCTGTGCTTGGGACAGGTAGGGTGCTAGGAATCATGGGTGGTGCAGTGGTAGGAGGGGTGCGGGACTGTTGGAGGAGGGACACTGCTGCTGTCAGGTAGGAGGCCACGGACTGATTAGTCCTCTGTAGGGCAGACATGCCCGAGGAAATGCCCTCCATGAATGACACATGTTGTGTCAACAGACCTGTGTGTGCATGGAGGACCTTCAGCATCGACGTCTGCCCTACATGGATCTGTCGAAGTAAGTCCACAGACTCCTCACTCAGGGCAGCAGGGGACACAGGGGCAGGGGTCCGGTGCCTGGCATGAAGGAGACATGCTCACGAACACGGGAGCCCACAGGGACCTCTGGGATGGGAGCCGATGGGAGGGGGGTGGTGGTGGTGGCGGGCGCGGGGACAGCCTCACTAGCTGGGGTTTGGTGACTGCTGACAGCCGCCTCCACAAGGGAGTCATCCTCAGAGCTGCTGTGGCCCTCAGCTGGGGGGGATGATGCTGACGACTCCTCTGTGTGGCTCAACTCGCCCTCCGTGCCACTGGATCCACCCGACTCCTCTCCTTCTGTCCCTGTAAGGCTCTGTGGCTCCTCCTGGTCCATGGAGCTGTCCCCTCCTGTGGCTGTGGATGTATCTGGATAGGAATAGGAAGTAACAGAACAACATCAGTCACCTGCACCAACTGCACACACCACAGTGAGTACATCACATCACAGGGCAAGCCCTGGCATCATCAGCTGAACACAGCTCAAAGTGCCAACACTGTTTAGGATAAGACAATTGTCATTCTCAACATCAACCATGGCACACATATCCCTCCTTGACTTTCACACATATGGCCGTTGCATGTTGGATGCTAACACCCCAATGTGCCAACATGCACCACCCACACATCAGTTGTACATGCAAGTGAACATGTAGGAGTATGTCACTATACACACAGCACATCTCTTGCTACTGACTCAGTACAGGTGTCCGGGTGAAGGGATGGGCAGAGACTCATTCCACATGATGTACTCCTGTCCTGATGGTTAATGCCACAATGTGGTGCATGGTGCACACTTGAACACGATGCAGGCTCACCCATAGCAAGTTAAATGCCATGGCACTGGTATGCCCTGAAAGTCTGTCAACACTGTCTCCTGTCACGGGGGCAGGGCATCCAGACAACAACAATATGCACTGACTCACAATCCTAGCTCTGGGGTAAAGCAAACTCAGCAGATGACCGTCGCACTTGCCCATCCCATGCAAACAAAATATCCAGGACCCAGAAGACCCCACATCATGCAAATCAGACATATGAGTGGCAGCAAACACTAATCCCTGTACATTAACACATCACAGTCTGCCATGCATGTAACCCAGCAGCATGAAGGACACAGTTGCATACACCATTGTGCGCTGTCAGATGATCACACACCTATATGTCACACAGGTCTTTTCTCTCACAGTCACATCGCAGATGTCATTCTGACCCTCTGAATCATGGACACCCCAGTTGTACGTAGCAACAAGCCACACCCTGATGACACAGAGCCAGACCCATGAGGGCACATGTCACTGAGCACAACCTGCAATTTCATAATCAGGAGTGGGATTACAGAGTGTTTGTAAATGCCCTTGACGGGGCATGACTGGCCAGGACTAAGTGGAACAGTGTTTGGCCTTGGACAGTAGTCAGGTGGCTAAGCAAGTGAGACATACTTGCTATACATACTCCTGAGACCCCTAAATTGGAGCCCCCTGCTGCATGGGTTTGTTTGGAATACCCCAGCCACATGTTGCGAGTCAGACCAGCAATTGGTACACATCTCAAGGCACACACAGATGACATGTCAGATCTCAGGCATTCTGTAAACAATTGACCCACCTATGAAACACACAACAGATTCACGGGAACTGATGCTGACCAATACATGAAGCATAGCTGACTGCAGGTACACAGTGCCCTAGTGACACAAGCAACAGATTTGAGGGGCCACACCTGTGAAACAGATGAGGAGGGTACATCACACAAATGAGGGACCTGAGTTTGGGACTACAAGAGCTATGTAACATGGAAGTGTGAGCAGGACAAAAGACTGCTATTTGCATGTCAGACATAGTACACAGATAAGACATGGACTCACCACCTTCCTGCTGCTGTCTGGCCTTCAGCTGCCTATCCAGGTCTGGGAAGACCACCGCCAGGATCCGGGGCATGTGGGGAGTCAGGGTCCGGTGTCCACCCCTCCTGCGTGGAGGTGACAGCTTCAGCTGGACTCTAGCTATCCTCTGGGTCCAGCCCCGAAGGTCCTGCCACCTTGGCAGTTGCGAATCCGGCGCTTGTAGACCCCCACAGAATGAACAGCCCGGGCGATGGTCAGCCAGATCTCCTGCTTCCGGTGGGCATCAACCTGTGAGGAGGACAAAGTTAAAAGTACATTAACACACATGCCCCAGATTGCTGCAGCACACATTTGGATAGATATGTCATCATCACACAGGGCAATACATTACACAGGTAGTGCAACCATGGGGATTGCAAAAGCACATGCATGGCTGACATGTTAACAATGCCTGGATAGTTTGAGCTTGCAATAATGCACTTTAGCAGCAGGAAAACTATTCATTGCATGTACCTACACACTTTGGGGGATGAAAGCCGTCATTGAGACTGCTTGCCACTGGTGTACACACTGCTAGTACTGCTAGTCAGACAACATGCATAATTAGGAAGGCAGTGGACTGCACACTCACCTGCTCCCCTGGTTTCCCATAGAGTTTTCTGTACTCTGGAAGGAGCCCGTCCAGCAAGGCCTGGTTCTCCTCCTCAGTGAAGGCTTGGGCCCTCTCCAGAGTACGTGCCTTAGCAGGAGCCAGAGGATGCATAGACAGCAGCAGTGGTAGCAGGGATGTGGTCCAGTAGCATGTAGTGCTGGCAAGTGAGCTCCCTGGGGGCCACCCAGCCTTATATCTGTGCTGCAGAGGCAGAATCTGTGCCATGTGTCTAAAGTGATAGGTCCAACACGGTTGCATTCTATGAATCTGGCCAATCCATTTAAAAGTACGACTCCTACACGCCTTCCGCATCGTTCAAATCTTCAACTTCATGGAACACTTGAAATTGCAACATTGTTGTAGGCATCCAACTGAATTTCCAGTGCACAATTTGTACAACTTTTGAATCCGCATCTGTCTCCATGACAGTCCAGACCCAATGGGTGCGCACGGCTTGTTCAACTGACTGTACAAAGCGTATTTTGAATGTGCACATGCACCCGTCTCCATACAATTCAATGGCCAAGGTGTACGCCTGTCTCGGACCATGCCTGTCCGACGCGTATGCATGATAGTCACCCACGTCGGACCTCATTGCATTCAATGACAAAGCGTATGCACGGCTCGGGCATGACCCGTGCAATGCGTACTCATTGTCACCCGTGTCGGACCTCATTGCATTCAATGACAAAGCTTACGCACGGCTCGGACATGACCCGTGCAATGCGTACGCATTGTCACCCGCGTCGGGCCTCATTAGTGTGACTATTATACGGATGCAAAACACATATACTGGCCATGGACACCTGCAAAAACCTGCCACACTATAGCATTGGCCACACAGTGTCCCATGGCATGTAAGGCTGCATTCCCTGGGTGTTTGGGGAGGCTACAGCTGTTTTTTTGGCTGGCACTTTGTGCAGCCACTCCCAGGCTGTGCATGTGTACATGGGAGCAGAATCCTTTGTGTGTTGTGCACATTACCACTGTGATGTGCAATTGGACAGTAATGGGCATGAGTCAAGGCCAAAGTGTCAGGTTGGATATGTTTAGGACATGTCACATACACCCTGAGTCCTGGGGGTGATGGCATGTACATCACAGTGAGACCTGTAACCACAATACTGATGTGCATCCACAGTCTGTGTGCATGTTGTGTCTCAGATGTGTCTGATCACATGTTACCAATGGGTGACAGTCTCCACATCCATGTGGTATATTCATCACCCTTGATGGGGGGTGTGTCTAAGAGACGTACATGTAGGGCCGGCAGGAACAACAGTGGCCACTACCTGTGGGACTTACGCTTGCCTTGTGGTGTGTAGGTGCTACGCCATGTCCATTGCTGTGTTGATGTGGCAATACAAGGAGCCTGGGTTACTGCATGGCAAAGATCTGTGATGCCTGGGAGACATGAGGCCTCAATTGTCACTGGGGTGTGTTTTTTGAACGTTGCAGCAGCACATATGTTGGGTGACACAGCCAGATGATTGGCCATTGCACTACATGGGACTCATGTGGACTTGTGGAATTGAGATGTGAGGTGGTGGTCTTGTAGGTGACATATGTGTCCATGCCCAACAGCACACACCTCAGTACATTGTGTAATGTCATGAACTAGCATGTGATAGTGATTGTGGTCATGGCCATATGGGTGGATGTACTGACAATCTTCCTTTGTGCATCTCTGTACTGCAGGGCACCAGCTGTCCATCGTCCGTTCCCAACCCTTGCAACCATGCAGGAACGCGACTGCACCAGATGGTACCGCTTCACCAGGCCACTGATTGCGGAGTTGGCAGAGCAGTTGGCGCCACATCTGCTACCTGGCCGGACATACCCTACAGCACTGACCCCAGAGGTGAAGGTGATGGCAGCCCTGCACTTCTTTGCTACCGGTACCTTCCATTACACTGTGGCTACTGCTGGTGGGATGTCGCAAACGATGTTTAGTCGGGTGCTACGCGATGTCTTGGAGGGGATGTTGCAATTCCTTGGCCGGTATATAAAGTTCCCGAGCCCAGATGAACTCCCTGAAATTAAGGATGCCTTTTATACACTGGGGAGGATGCCGAACGTCATCGGATCTATTGATCGGACACATGTTGCCCTGATACCACCACAGGCACATGAGCAGGCATACCGGAACAGGAAGCACTACCATTCGATCAATGCTCTGGTGGTCTGTCTTGCTGACATGTCGATCACACATGTGTGTGCACGGTTCCCTGGTTCTGCGCACGATGCCTACATTATGAGGAGTAGTCGCATTGCAACGCTGATGTCACAGATGCCAGCTCAGCGTACCTGGATTGTCGGTTTGTACTGACTGTTTCTCATTGTGTGTGTTTGTCACTGTTGTATTCCACACCCCTACAATACTCAGCCACTTGTTCATTTTTGTGAGTGTAGGTGACTCCGTATACCCCAACATGCCATGGTTGCTGACACCCCTCAGGAACCCTGTCACACCAGCGGAGATGTGCTACAATGAGGCACATGGTCGGAGCAGGAGGGTGATTGAGCGGACATTCGGCCTCCTGAAAAGCCGCTTTTGCTGCCTGGACAAGACCGGAGGGGCCCTCCCATATGAGCCTGCAAAGGTGTGCAAAATAATCCTTGTCTGCTGCATGCTACACGACATGGCAGTGCGGAAGGAGGTGCCTCTCATCCAGGATTACGATGACGACGACCAACCTCCGGCACCTGTGGAGGATCCCGGCCTGGGCCAAGATGCCAGTGATGATGAAGATGATGGTGACGTCTGCTCCCAGCTCATCAACAACTTCTTCACGTGAATGTGAGTTTCCAGGGTTGTTATGTGAATGTATGGAGGTAGCCTGGAATGTGTTGAGCCAGCTCTGTTGCTGTCTGAGTGTGTCTGTGTGCCACTTGACTTGATGCGTGCTGTGATGTGTCCATTCAGCTGGTGTGTACTCCACAATAGGGTAGTACTGCTAACTAGTGTTTGTGTAGGTGTTTTGCAACATGTTTTGTGCATGTGTATTGCATTTCTCTCCTGTTTTTCTGTGTATCGTGTCTGTCCTTCCAAGGGTATTTTACCTGTGGGTGGTCAACACTGACCCCCAACACCCAGAAGCTAATACCAGTGTGGAAGTTGAGAATTCCCATCAACTGATGTACCACACATCCCTGGACTTCCATTCTCCAAAACATTGTGAGCGTGTGTCCACTGTTACGTAGAATTACCGTGCAACTATTGTGGAATAAACGTGTTGCTGGTGTGTAATGAACCTGTGCTATGCTTTGTTATGTGCGTTGTCTGTCTTCCCACATCTGAGTGATATCTGCTTACCTCACCTGTGGACTTGTTACCACTGACTGTGCTTGGTGTTGTGTCTGTGCATGCCAATGTGTTTCAGGTCAACATCACTGTGTGTGATGAGTAACATGGCCATGGTGAGTATGTTTTGTGTTGCCATAGTGGTGTGTGTCCCTCGCATGTGTCACATCCCCATGACTCACCTTACGTTGGTCACATTGTTGCAGTATTTGGCATGCACTGTGTTATGTAGCAGATCGACATCTCCCTGAACATGACAAGTTGGAATCACAACAGAGGCAAGTATGGTGTACTAGTGAGTTTATTTACAAACATATGTGAGGGAAGTGCACAGGATGGTGGGTGCTGTACAGTGGTTTGGGAATCCAAAGTTCACATTGGAATTGGAAGTGCTGGTCGATGAAATATCTAGAGTAAAGTCCACAGTCATCTGATACATTGGCCCAATATGAACCCTCCATGTCATGTGGGCGAGTTGTGTGCGATTGGACAAGGTGAACGGGTTGCGCACAAAGAACGTTGTCCAGAACAGGTTTGGAGGCCCCGGGGGATGTGCTGGGACATCTGCCTCTCACATGTCCTTCTTCGGACGACCCCTCTTCTTCCGGGGGGGATCCTCATGTGCAGGTCTCTCCCTCCCTGTGGCGCTGGCAGATGGTGTTGCAACAGATGTTGTGGGCACACAGGGAGGTGTGGACAGGTTGGTATTGATCTGGCGGAGGCATTGTAGTATGTCCTGATGCACCTCAGTGATGTCATCCCACTTGGCCTCTATGCGGGCATGGTGGGCGACCTGCTCGTGTTGCATGTACTTGAGGATCCCCACTACCTGGCTAAATCCTCCGGTGCTATCCTGGTCCACATCTAAGATGCGTGCCAGTTAGGGGTCATCATGCAGTCCAGACCCCTCTGCAAGGCGCGCCCTGTGCCTCCCACCCCTCCCAGCACCCCTCTCCACACAGGCAGGACCAGCAGCGGTACGCACAGGTGACACTGGGACCCCTTGGGTGGTGTTGCTGGTGGTGTTGCTTGTAGCTTCCGGGGGGTTCCTGTGTCCCTGTGCTGTGGATGTTGATTGTCCTTGGTCTGTCCGTGTTGGCGGGGGTGCCCTGTCGGTGTCCAGATGCTGGAGGCGTGGGTACAGGGGGGGGCATATGTTGATGCTGCTAGTGCTGCATGATGGCTCACACCGGAGGGGCCAGGTTGGTCGTCGTCATCCGAAGAGGACAGTGAGAGAGTCAGACCAGAGAGCTCAGTGTCCACCAGAGTCTGGGACTTGGTATCCTCGTCATTTGGTGCTGGGTGCCCAGCACCACCTGTGTTTGGAAGAGACACACAATGTGATTTATGTTTCTACATGCATTTTCTACTTTTCAAACAGATGCCATTTTGGTGTGAAAGGATTATTGTGTTTTATTTATATGTCCTGGGTAGCATAAGCAAGAGCTACCTTGGGATACGGTACTGTCGAGTTGCGTATTTATTGCTGTTAGGCTAATTTTTGACTTTTGACTTCAGATGTGTGATATTGTGAAATCTTGGTTAATATAACACACGTTTTAAATGGAACTTTTTACCGGTGGCTAACACAAATTTGTGTATCTTCGTATTCTTACAGATTTGACTGAGCACTATTGGGTCTGCTCTAATATAACTACTTATACTTGGGGATACTTAATTTGTTTTCCTGTGGAGTACCATTATGAATTTCAAATACCTTTATTAAGGTAAGATTCAAGATGATAACGTGTATTTTTCCTGATCAAAAAAGACACCATGATTAAGACCATTGCCTTATCTTAAGTAATTTCCTTCTTTGACATTTACAGATCCAATTACATATAGGAATTAATCAGGTACCTTATATCTCGAATACTGAGTTGTATTGACACAATGGGTTTTATACTCATAATACTCACCATTGGACTTTTGGGATTATATTTGGATTGTCACGCTTTCACTAGATGTAAATAGACTATATAAATAATAAGGGTTGTGACGTGATGGATTGCATTGAAATTATGATAATGATTTGTTTATGATGTTACCTTGCTGATTCATTAATATCATACTTCTACCTTAGTTTTGTATACATTGTATTGTCACCAATGAACTGCCTTGATTAGCCCTTTGCACTGGGTGTAAGTGTTTCGGGTTTTCTCGATCTGTATGTATATGTATTTTAATTTAAAACATAATTCTTATGTTATTTTTAGCCTTGAAAAAGTCGTAGGCTTAATGCCATTATCAACGAAACGCGTTGGCTCAGGCATGGCTCAGACATAAGGCTCAGAAAACTAAAGAATGAGAAGACCTATGAATATTAAAGGAAGAAGAATAAGAAATTAATTCCTTTCATGTGTACTATTGTGTAACAATTTGTTTTGATAAATTTACGTGTGCTCCGAAAAAACTGTAATTGTCACAGACAGAGTTTGATATTGTTGTTGGCCATTTCCCAGCATGGACTTGTGCACCCCACAACAGAGCCCAGTGTCAGAAATCTTGTCAGTCCCTTCCCACTCCCTGTGAGGAGAGTATGGTTCAGTTTGATAGTGCTGGGCCATGTGGGTGGGTGTAGGTTGTCTGTTACTGCGACTCCCATCATACTCTTGGCTACACCCCCCTTCCCAGCATGCCCATGCTTCCTCCCTTTTGACTCTGCTTCCCTGTGAGGGGGTGTGACAGCAATGGCAAGATGGCTGACTGTGAAATCCTGGTGTTTGTTTGGCTACAAGTCCCAGCATGGCCTTGTGCTCACCACAACAGAGCCCAGTGTCAGACATCTTGTCAGCCCTTTCCCACTCCCTGTGAGGTGAGTATGGTTCAGTTTGGTCTTGCTGGGCCATGTGGGTGGGTGTAGGTTGTCTGTGACTGCGACTCCCATCATTCTCTTGGCTACACCCCCTTCCCAGCATGCCCCTGCTTCCTCCCTCTTGACTCTGCTTCCCTGTGAGGGGGTGTGACAGCAATGGCAAGATGGCTGACTGTGAAATCCTGGTGTTTGTTTTGCTACAAGTCCCAAGTGAGCCCCAGTGCTTCACACAGCAGCACCCAGTACGGGGTATCATTTGCTGATATTTCAATGAGGTGTGTGTCAATGCATTGTGCCCGGTGAGTTGTGTGGAGTTTGTGTTGGGGGTGTGTTTCCCCATGCTGAGTAGTATGGTCAGGGCTGTCAGTCCTCCTTCCCATCATGAAACGTGCTTCCATTGTAGGGCGTCATTGGACAACCAAAACAGAGTTTGGTGCAGTTGTCAGATGAATAGTGCAATGTTGTCTCATGCCAGTGTGCATGGGTATCATGGGAGTCTGCACATTTTGGATCTTGTAAAGTTCCACTTTCTCATGCTAGGTGTCTACAACTTCTTGATCTGCTACACAGATTACCTTAGTATAGTATGTTTCTTCATCTATTGCATCCATCCAGGTCAACGCCCAGCGAAAGCATGGAAAGCCATCACCAGGAGACCGTGGTCCCTGGAGGGCATATCGCTGGCACAGTGTCCACTGCTGGAAGAGGTGGGTGGACCTGAGACGCTAGACCCAGGAGAATGCAGAGGTCCAGCTGGGAAAGTCCTTCCAACCTTGTTGGGGGGTGTTGGACTTGGCCCTTTTTGCAGGGTCATCCCTGAACTTTCTACCTTCCTCCTGGTATTTTTTCTGACCTGGTGTTGGTGGTTGTATGACTCTGGGCACATTAGCAATACTGTCCAGTGTAAAGTGCATGTGCTCTCTATGATAAACGTGGTAAGATTGGTCTACACCTGTTTGGCGTATTTAATTTACCTATTGGTCCCTTGTAAAGTGGTATTGTATAAACCCAGGGCCAGTAAATTAAATGCTACTGATGGGCTTGCAGAGCTGCTTAAACCACCTACCAATGTAGCCTTCCAAACCTGTCTTAGGCCTCTGCCATTGCAGGCCCTGCCCTTGCAGTTTACTGCTACTGTGACGTGGCACATAAAGTGGTTGCCACGTCTGTGACTCCGCTTCTACTACATATCAGTCACCCCTAAGGTAGGCCCTAGCTAGCCCTACGGGCAGGGTGCAATGTAGGTAAAAGGTAGGACATGTGCCATAATTGTGTGGCATGTCCTGGTAGTGACAAATAGACATTTTGGTTTCTCACTACTTTGGGGCTGCCCTCTCATAGGAATGCATTGGGGATTCCCTAATAAGTGTGTCAGTGGTAATTTCTGATCTGATCGGAGCAGCAGGATCAAGTTTGGAATGTTTGGAATAGTGGTATTAAATACTGCGTAATGGTGTGCGTAGAAGTAATTATCACTATTTTAGAAATGCCACTTTTAGAAGAAGGCATTTCTGTGTGCTATGTGTCTTTGTGCCTACCTGATGTGCATTGCATGTCAGGCTCTGGAATGACAGGGGCTGGGCGAGTCAGCGCTAGGCTGAATAGGCAGATCTATATTGAGAGTAGTGGAAAGAGTAGTCCCTGACCCTGAATAGGTTTGTGCCTGCCTTGTACAATGCTGGCTCTGTCCGCCTGTGGTGTGTCTGGGGCCAGGACCTACTCTGTCAATGGGGAATGTTGTGCACGGTAAACAAATGTTGGAGTGCCCCCTAGAACTGGTTTGGACCGGGCACTGAGCCCTGTGCCAGGGGTGAAAACAAAGGCCACATGCTGTATAGTTATTAGGGTTGTGACCCCATGAGTTTGCTGTTTGCTGACTTGGACCTGGTGGCCGGCAGGCCGCTGGACAGCCAGGAGGAAATGCCTAGGGAATGGACTACTTCTGGAATCAAGAGGAACCTTTGCTGAGGAGAAGAGCTGAAGAAACTTAGGAGAAGTAATGCCCTTGCTGTGTGTCTGGGGTTGGCTTGCAGCTGCGGTTTCTGCCAAAGAAAGGAAAAGGACTTTGCTGTGTGCTGTGTCCCCTGCTTGAGGAAAGTCTCCAAGGGCTTGAAGAAGAGCTTGCCTCCTGTTTTGAAGTCTCAGGGACAAAAATACTTCACCCCCGGCTCTTCTGAACTTCCTTTCTGGGAGTTCAGACCTGCCAGGAGGTGCCTGGAACTGTGTTGGGCATCTGGAGGTTGTTTCTGCTGTTGGGAGCTGGAAGAAACCCAAGAGAAGTAAGAAACCCTGTTTCCGATGCCATCGATGCCACTGCTGTCATGCCACGACCTGCACCGGGGCCCGGGGAGCCGCTCGTGAAGTGAACGACGCATCACCGCAACTCTGACGCTCTAAGACGCCTGCCGACGCTGGCAGTGATTGGCCGTGCCCGGCGTCAGTGCTTGCATCGACTCCGTACTCGCCAGCGCCTGCATCTTGTTATCGCGGTGCAGATAACCGCCGAGGGTGACTCGAGAAACTTGCCGATGTCTCGTCATCACCGTAGCCGACATCGTCCATTTTCGACGCCATGCATCATCACTGACTTCATTTCCAAGGTACTGTTGTTTGGGAGTCTGTGTGACTCCACACCCGATGACGCGATCCTTGCGAGCAGCAGCGTACTTTGGATTTCATGCTGTCCTGATGTCGCAATAGCCCCAGTTGGTGCTATTTGATTTCTACAAGCTTATTTTTGCAATATCCTTTTGAACGTCATTTTTCTGAATATCTGTATGTTGGATTTTTGTTGTTTTGGTCTTGTTTAGATCAGATAAGGATATTTTATATTGCTGTGTGGTGTCCATTTGTGGTGTTTTCACTTTGTTACTTTGAGTGTTGGTACAAATACTTTACACATTGCCCTTGGGATAAGCCTGTCTGCTCATGCCAAGCTAAAAAGGGGGTGAGCAGGGGTTATCTAAAGTGTGTATCCACCTTACCCTGACTAGAAGCAAGGGTCCCTATTTGGACAAAGGTACCTACCTCTGCCAACTAGAGTCCCCCATTTCTAACATTGGTGGTCAGCGGTGAGGATTTGAACCTGTATTTGTACGTGACCCACAGTGATTGGTGTACATCACTAGTTTAGTGCAGACCACTACACAACCACATAATTTGTTTTGTTTTTGGTTCTATTTTTGAGTGACCCTTAAAAGGATCCACGCACCATGTCTCAGAAGGGTAAACCAGCAAGTGATGTTGCAGAACAGGAGTTTGATATTGAAATGTTTAGTGGTTACAAAGTAGGTCAGCTCAAGCAGTTCTGCAAGCGCTTTGGAAGTCCCATGAAGAGCAACTCCAGGAAGGAGGAGCTACAGAAGGCCTTAAGGGCCTGGTTGGAGGTCGAAGAGGCTGGGGAGACAGATGGTGCAGAGGTGGATGATGATACACAAGGGGATGGTTTCAGGTCACAGGATATGCTTGTGTCAAGAGCAGCCTCCAGGGCTGGTAGCGACCATTCCTCTAGGAGTTTTTCCCCAGAGGAGTTGGAGGAAAACCAAAGGGTCAGAGATCATGTGTTAGAAGTCATTAGGCTCACAATGAAAATATTGGAAATGGAGAACAAAAAAGCTGCCTTGGAGAAAGAGAAAATGGCAGAAGAGAGCAAGAACTCTCTCGCTTTATAGGAGAAAGAAAATGACAGGGCAGGGACGCCCGTAGATAGTGAGGACCCCATAGAGAGGAAGTCCCTTGCTGGGTCCAGTGCCGAAGGCAGTGCCCCATCCCTTTCCCCGTACCCAGAGGAGTGGGTGGATAGGAGGGAAGAAAGGGAGCATCAGCTGGCTTGGGGAAGGCTCTGATTAGAGCATGCCAAGGAGATAGCACAGCTGGGTGTGGAGGAGAAAAAGGCCTTACTGGCTTAGGAGTTGAGACTCAAGGAGTTGGTCCTTGAAGAGAAAAAGCTAGAGACTGAGAGGGTCCTAGCGCAGGAGAGGATGGCAGAGGTAGAGAGGGCCTTTGCCAGGGAAAATCTAGCTCTTGAGGATGTGTCCCCTGAGTGTAGTTTTAGTGGTCTGGATTCCCCAGTGAGGGTGGAGTCTAGTGGAGGCAGCAAAAGTGAGTCCAGTGTAGGTTGTTCAACTCCCAGAGCCCAGAATATGGTACCTAGTTCCCAGGAAGAGGGTGTCACACCTGAAGGGTTTAGGTTGTGGTTCAGGGGCAGTAGGAAACTATCTCACCACTCTTGAGGGGAGTTTGTGGATGAATGTTGTAATGTACTGGAAGGTTGGGTGATGGGTAGCACGGCAAACACTTTTGAAGGGCTGTTCAATCTGATTGCCTGAGAGCACATATTCAGTTGTTGTTTTCCAGGGTTGGGCCAACACCTGTTGGAGTGTGGGTTCTCTGATCCCAGGGAGCTTGCACGGGCGGCAGACCTCTGGGTGAGTGCCAGAGGGTCTGAGGAGGCATTGGGGAGTGACCCTAAGAGGAATGGCTCAGGTATTTCCCAGCCCAGGGTGGTGGGAAAGGTTCTTAGTAGCCCGGATAGTGAGAGGGGTGTAGGGACCCACGTCCTGTCTCCACGGAGAAGAGGATGCATCCCAAGGTGCCCGAAACCCAATCCCAGAGCCTGGAGGGTTCTATTGGGGAACACCAGGTGGGGAGCCTAGGCTGTTGTAGTAGGCCATCCATTGAGGGGGATCTCCTAGTGTCAGGAGAACTTGGAGGGCCCGATTCACAGAATTAACTTAAGACTAAATCCTAAACTTACTACTTTGTGGTATTCACAGAATGCACTTACTACTTTTGGTATTCACAGACTGCACTTACTACTTTTGGTATTCACAGAATGGATTTACGACTACTAACTTTACATCCGCACTCGGGCCGGAAATTCCGGCCCGGAGGCGGAGCTTCCGGCCCGGAGGCGGAGCTTCCGGGCCAGAGGTGGGGCTTCCGGGCCGGAGGCGGAGCTTCCGGGCCCGAGGTGGGGATTCCGGCCAGTGGCGGAGATTTAGCCATGGCTGAAATCTCCACCTCCACGGCCCCACCTCCGGGCCGGAAGCTCTGCCTCCATGCCGGAATTTCCGGCCCAAGTGCGGACGAAAAGTTAGTAGTCGTAAATCCATTCTGTGAATACCAAAAGTAGTAAGTGCAGTCTGTGAATACCAAAAGTAGTAAGTGCATTCTGTGAACACCACAAAGTAGTACGTTTAGGATTTAGTCTTAAGTTAATTCTGTGAATCGGGCCCAGAGTGTCTGTAAGATGAGCTCCTTCACTTTTGGTGTCTGGCGGTGCTACTCCTAAGTGGAGGGTGCAGAAGTCCAGATGGAAGGGTGAGAGGGGGAGAGAGTCCCCAGTGGAAGAGCCAGAGGGTCAGGGGCCAGCCATAAGGGTTCAGCCTCCTAGGAGTGACCATGGTGACACCACTTTTGTTCTGGGGCTCTTCGCACACTGTCATATGGACAGGGGTTGGGAGATCAGTGCCAGGCAGACTGTCACGCAGCACATGAGGTATGTGCTACCCTGCATGTGTGCTTCCCAGGAAGTCCTGGTGTGCCAGGCGGGTGCTCAGCTGCAGGGTTTAGTACCTGGGTTGGGAGGCCAGGTTCAAGTTCTGCCTTACCGGGACGGAAGGAATCTGTAAGCAGTTTCCTGACCGGTTTGTCTTCTAGGGGTACCACTCTAGATCGGAGGGTGCAGAAATCTGGAAGGGGGTGCAGAGGGAGGGAGTCCTCGCCTCTGACCCTGGATCAACAGCAGGGTTTAGTCCCTGGGTTGGGAGGCCAGGTTCAGGTTTCGCCTGATGTGGAGGGAAGGACATCTGTAACCAGTGTCCCTACTGTATTGTCTTCTGGGGGTACCACTCCAGGTGGGGGGGGTGCAGAGAGAGGGAGTCCTCGCCTTCGGCCCCGGTTCAACCCGAGGGTTTGGTTCCTAGGTTGGGAGACCAGTTGCAAGAGAGAGGTCCTGAACTGGTAGGAACGTTGTGTTCTGAGTGTGCCTCACCAAGGAGGATAATGTGGGACCCCAGAAGGAAGGGTAGGGGAGGAGAGCCTCACCCATGACTCCTGGTCAGCCTGAGGGTGCAGACCCTGGGTTGGAGGATCAGTGGCAGTTTAGAACTGCACAGATAAGAGGTAGAGTGGAGAACGGGTACTATGTACCTGGGGTTACTGCCCCCCTCTCTGGGACATGGCAAGGACCAGAGACATCTGGAGGGCCTAGGGCCTGGTCCTGGCCGCGGACAGCAAGGGAGGCCCAGTGGGGTAGCTTAGTTGGTTCTGGGAGCTTTGACAGAGGGAACCACATGGGTTCAGATTGGGGTAAAACTGGAGTGTAGAAGGGTAGAACTGGGTCCATGTTCTATCGCCCCAGGCAGGGAAGCCCATCAAAGTATTGATTGGTCTACCCTGGCTTTTGGCTGAAAGGGAGTTGTGTTGGACTTCTCCCTTTTTTCAGGTTCATCCCTGAACTTTTTGCTTTCCTCCTGGTATTTCTTCTGACCTGGTGTTGGTGGTTTTAGGACTCTGGGCACTTTATCACTGCTGTCCGGTGTAAAGTGCGTGTGCTCTCTATGATAACGGTGGTAAGATTGGTCTACACCTGTTTCGCATATTTAATTTACCTATCAGTCCCTTGTAAAGTGGTATCTAATATACCGAGGCCAGAAAATTAAATGCTACTGGTGGGCTTGCAGCGCTGCTTGCGCCACCCACCAAAGGAGCCTATCAAACTTGTCAAAGTGCGCAGTGTTACTGACACTGTGATGTGACACCTAAAGTGTGTGCCACGTCTGTGACCCCCCGTTTTACTGCATGCCAGTCACCCCTAAGGTAGGCCCTAGCTAGTCCTATGGGCAGGGTGCATTGTAGGTAAAAGGTAGGACATTTACCTTAAGTGTGGGACATGCCCTGGAAGTGACAAACAACCATTTTGGTTTCTCACTGCTGTGAGGCTGCCTTCTCTTAGGAATGCATTAGGGATTCCCTGATAAGTGTCTCAGTGGTAATTCCTGATATGAGAGGAGCAGCGTGGTCAAGTTTGGTATGTTTAGAATAGTGATAATAAATGCTGCATAATGGTGTACGCAGATTTATGATCACTATTTTAGAAATGCCCCTTTTAGAAGTGGGCATTTCTGTGTGCTATGTGTCTCTGCCTGCCTGATGCGTATTGCATGTCTTGCTCTGGAGTGACATGGGCTGGTGAGGTGTGTGGCTCCAGGGAGAGCAGGTTGAGTTAGCGCTAGGCTGAATAGGGATCTGCATTTGGAGTAGTGGGAGGAGTAGTCCCCTGACCCTGAATAAGTCTGTGCCTGCCTGGGTGAATGCTGGCTCGCCCCCCCTGTGATGTGTCTGATGACAGAGCCCAACCTGACAAAAGAGGGTTGAAGCCCTGTAAACAGAGTGCTTCAGTACTCCCCAGAACCAGTTGAGACTGGTTCTCCAAGCCCTGTGTCACGGCAGAACAAAGGGAAAATGTAATATACATATTGGGGCTGTGACCCCTTGTAAGGTGTGCTGCTTCTGCTTACTTGGACTTGCAACCAGCAGGCTGCTAGCCTGCCTGGAGGAACTGCCGCTGGGGATGGACTTGCTACCCTGCTAGGCAGCTGAGGGTCTGCTGGCTGTCTTGGAGCCCCAGCGTGCTGGTCTGCCTGTGCATTTCTGGACGAAATGAAAGCTGCCTGTTCCCTGCTGAGGTTAGCAGGTGTGAGCGCCTTGCAAGCATTACATCTTTATGGTCCCCAGGCTGAGCACGTGAGGAGTGCTGGACAAGCCGATTGGCCTAGAGGAGTGGACCTGTGTGTGGTGCATCGCATGATCAGCGCTGTTCCTTTTGTGGAGTCCTGAGCCCAAGACAGGGGCTCCAACTTGGCGAGGAACAAGAGGAGCGGCGGAGACTTCGCTCTGTGGAGCCGCAGTGTCCTGAGGGTCAGGCCATTGCCTGGTTGTGGGCGGGGTCTAGAGTCCGGAAGCAGTGGAGACATCGCTCCGTGATTTGAGGCATTCCTTGCTAGTGGAGACATCGCTCATTCATTTGCGGCATTCCGGGCAGGGCTCCCGTATGCCAGAGAGAGCCCCGCGTTTTGCCAAAAACCGTAGCGGAAGCCCACCCCACATTTGTGTGCTGCCAAGGGGCCGCCACATCACGAGCAGCATCCCGGAAGAAGCGCAGCCACAGAGGAAGTCAGGCAGCCGTGCATGGTTGGGGGCGTAGCCTAGAGCTCCAAAGCAGAGAGCCCCACGTGTGACTAGGAGAGCGGTGTCAGTGCAGCTGGCAAGTCACCGGTGTCCTTACAGTGGAGTCCCGATCACAGGACGACTGGGCCAGATCATGAGAGGTCCCGTGAGTGGGGCCTGCGGAGCGCATTGTGGAGCCGGACTTCAGCTTGAGACGGCAACCAGAGGAGAAGCCCTGGTGAGTGAAACAGAGCATTGTTGTTGCCAGTGCTTTTGCTTTCCCAGCTCCACCACAAGAGCGCGGGCAGCTGCAACTTGGGGCATTTTATTACAAGAGTCCCGGAGTGGGGCTCTCAAGGCACTGTAGTGCCAAGGCTCATTTCTCTGGTTGCACCGTGAAAGAGCGGGCAGCTGCAATGTTGGGGGCAGTGTTTTGGGTCTCAAGAGAGACAGTGTTGCTCTTTCCTACCATCTGGAGTTGATTTATACTTTATTCCTCATGTTACAAGTTTTGGTGCTAAATGTTTAACTCTTCGGGGGCATAATATAGATTTAATCGTAAATTCCAGATGCAGAGTATTGCAATAGTCCAGGCATGAATGTATGTTGGACTACCAGTTAAGTGAGTCTGCTTAGCTAATAAAAGAAGCACCTTCAGTAGAATTCTTAGGTATATAAAACAAGATGTTGAGACCTGTGTGACTTGTTTGTTCATGTTTTATTTTGAGTCGATGACTTCTCTCAGGCACTCCCAACTATTTAGGCCACCAATATAGTGCCTTTATTATGGCTGTGGTACCGAAGGAGAGTACTTCGTGTTTGTTTCCATTTAAGTTTCATTATTGCACATCCAATTCTTGACCTCTTGCATACAAATATGGAAATTCCCTGCTATCTTTGGTACTTCCGCCACTGACATAACAATATGATTTTCATCTGGATATCATATCAGTGACAACCATCCTCGTATCAGAGAGGTTAATAATGGGGGACATGTAAAAGTTGAAAAAGATTGGGCTTAGAATGGAACCCTGGGGAACTCCACAGCTCAGAGCTGTCTGAGTTGAAAAATAATCAGATAACCTAACCGATTGAGTACGCTTCGTCAGTCAACAAGTCTCTCCACGTGCATCTCATAGTCCAGTGCTGGAAGATGAAATGCAGGATTTCCAGCAATGGGGCACAGAGGGCATACAACTGCTGAGTGGCAGCAACTCAGAGCTCTGACAGCCTGAGTGGGGAAAGGGAAGCACCGCTCCCTGCAGCCTGAATTCCCTCCCATGCTCATCCTCGAAGTAATAAAAACCTTGCCTCGGGGAGAATTGTGAAACTTTTTTCATCAGATCACAGTTGACAGATTCCATCTGACTTTACAGTCAAGGGTTTACACTTTAATTGTCCCTAGAAGTATTGACACTGTTTATATATGCATAATTCCAGTAATACGCAAGCATTGAACAAAAGTGTGAAACAAAAAGCATTTTTCATATGTGCATATTTACATTTCTCTTTAGACGTGCGAGGCTCAAGAGCAAGGGAGTTAGGATGGCATGTGAGATGATTTAAGATGATGGTTGTCATGCGGTAGAAAGCTATTGCTTAAGGTGTCTTGAAAGCTTCAGCCCTGAGTTCAAAGAAGGACCCTTCAAGCCGAGAGGTCTCATTGGAAAAAATGAGCGGAAGTGGAATATAGAACAAGGGTGACTAGGGGAAGGATGACGGGCCACAGTGCTTGATGTGAGGAGTGGTGGCTGAGGGGTGGGATAAGGTATGGGAGGGACCAGGCCATAAGTTTCTTTAATGGTCAACAAGTTGTGAACTCTTTGTATGGCATTGATCCAACACATTTTGTGGTGGTAGATGGATTCCTGATGTCTCAGGAGGATTAATGTAATATGGTATTCACAGCTAGTGGCCTAGTCAATGAGAGCGAAGGCATATTTTAGAATTAAAATCAGGGGCTGTTGCAATTGTCTATCCTAATTATAACAGTTGAGAAAATGTTTTTTTTCTCTTTCTAATTGTCAATAGAGATGGGTATATAATTATCTGGTATTAAGAAGCTTGTACCAGACAACCGAGAAGTTGAAAGCTGCAGAAGAGTCAAGTTTAATTGGCAGTTAATAAACATCTCATATTTTTGTAATGATGAGAGTAAGATGCCCTAAGAGAAGAAAAGTGAAAGAAGGTAAGGAAAGGAAGTATTTAGGACGCAGGGACGTGTTCGTTCTTCAACGAGGAAGAGTAACAGCATCCAATGGTGAATGGTTGAACGACCATTTGAGATTTTGGTGTGTAGTTAAAGGATGAGGGAATGAAAGAAGAGGATTCAGGTGTCATCATTGTAGGCATGGTAAGATAAGCCTGCCGTATAAATACTGTTTTTTCTATTGTATCTAACCCAATAGACCTGTGTTATACGATGTATGCTTTCCCGATAATGCCATATTTGTCGATATGATAGTATGCATATGTTTAATGGGGGCGTTCTTTTATGATAGTGGGCCCGTGCTCCACAAACACATTATAGATGTATGCTTTTGTTGATTGCTAATGATATAGCACCGCCGTTATTGTAATAGGACATATGAGACAAATACAATAGATAATTAAGCCTTACATGTGAATGCATTCTCACCACAATTTGTCACTCTGATACAAATATGGCACAATGCCCTGTCCTCAGACAGAGAGGAGCTAGCTGTTAATCAGTGAGCATCATCTCCAATAACATCTGGCAACATCCCCGGCAGCAGTCTACCGCAATCTGTGGCCTGTGCACTCCTGGACAATATGCAGCTCTGTATTACGTCTTCTATTACTGCAGACAACCAGTTAATAGCATTTAATAACTGTAGTTTGAAGGAGAAATATTCAAATACATCTAATGCTTGTTTTCATGTTTTTCTTTCCTTGTTTGACAACAGTCAGGTATTTATGGACTAGGGCTTTGAGAAGTCTAACATGTATGGCCCAAATCTTTAACATGCATCAATCCAGATGATGAAATTGCACAGTGTAGTGGTGGGGGAGGGGGGTGTAATGTGAGCAGAGGAGGGGACAAAGAATGAATACTTTGGCGACTCCTAACAGGAGAGGAGAGACAATGGATTGGCCAGACCACAAAGAGATTTTCCAGCAGATCCTGAAATGTAGAGAGACAAATGTGCAAACGTAATATGATAGGTTTGTGAACAATCTCAAATTTCACTGATAAGTCTTGGAGAATGATAAGGGAAGACACTAGGTTATGGTCAGTTGAGGTGATAAAGTTGGAGACATAAAAGTCGATTGACTTAGAGAGGAGGCAACATGGAAAGCAGATAAAAGAAAAAGTACGTTTTTGAAGGATAAGTAGTGGGTTACCCAACCTGTTAAGTATGAGGTACCAAGAGTTTTCAAAAAGAAAAGTGTAGGTGAGACAGGTATGTGAATGAGAGGTCATCTATTAGCATTTGTATAATGTTGGACTTGGCCCTTTTTGCAGGGTCATCCCTGAACTTTTTGCCTTCCTCTTATATTTTTTTCTGACCAGTTGTTGGCTGTTTTATGACTCTGGGCACTTAACCACTGCTGACCAGTGCTAAAGTGCATTTGCTCTCCCTTTTGTAAATTGATGTATGAATTAGTGATTCCATGATTGGTTGGTTTGGTTTACCTGTCAGACCCTAGTACAGTGCACCAGGAGTGCCCAGGGCTTGTAAATCCAAACACTGCTGGTGGGCTTGCAGCACTGGATGTGCCACCCACAGAAGCAGCCTGTAAAAGTGTGTCTAAGGCCTGCCATTGCAGAGCCTGCGTGCAGTCTGGTACTGTCATGCTGACTGGGCAAGTGCACCCACTTGCCAGTCCCTAAACCTTCCCTTTTTTCATATCAGACACCCCTAAGGTAGGCCCAAGGGCAGGGTGCATTGTAAGTATAATGTAGGACATGCCCTGGTGTGTATGGCATGTTCTAATAGTGAATTAGAGACACTTTCGTTTTTCACTATTGCAAGGCTAACTGTTCTCCATAAGCCAGAAGGGGCAGTTTGATTATTACATCTTATAATCCTAACTGACTCAGGGAACATGGTGGAAATTCGAATTTAGCATGCCTGAACTCAGAATGATAAAATACATCTTTTAGTGAAGTTGGTTTTAACATTGTGTGTTTGAAAATACCACTTTTAGAAAGTAGGTATTTTCTTGTCTAATCATTCAAACCTGCCTCTGCCGGGCTGTGTATTCCTTGTCTGGAGTTTGAGTGACAGGGGCTGGGGAATTCCAGGGGACTGGGGAATTCCCGGAGACAGGGTGAGTCAGCACAGGGCTGAATAGAGAGATCTCCATGTAGCTGGGTGGGAGGAGTTGCACCTGGGACCTGAATAGGGCTGTGCTTTTCCTCCACAATGCTGGCTCCACCCCCTGTGGTGCGTCTGATGGCCCTGGCCTACACTGTGAAAGGAAAGAAGGAGTCATGTAAACAAAGTGCTCCAGGACTGACCAGAACCGGTTTGAACAAGGCAAAGGCCCCGCTGCCTTCAAAGGACAAAGGATTTTGGGGTATAAGTATTGGTACCCTGATCCCAAGAATTTAGATCACTTTGGGAACCAAGAAGAACCTCTGCTGAGGGAGGAACCAGAAGAAGCTGATGAGGAAACTATCCCTGAACCTGGGGGATTGGCCTGCAGTGGTTGCCTTACTGCCAAAGAGAGGAGAAAGGAACTTTGTGTGTACTTTTGCTCAACTTGTGAAAGATCTCCAAGGACTTGGAAAAGAGCTTGCCTCCTGCTGAAGTCTCAGGAACAACAGACTTCACCCCCCACCTCCCCAAAGTTCTTTGGATGTGCCTGATGCTGTTGTTGGGCCTTCTGAGGGACTGCGTGTCGCAAGGAGCTGGAAGCGCGACTCAAGAAGGAGAAGGGTGCCACCGTCGGAGCTGTTGTCATTGCATCTCGTAAAGTGTGTCGCCGCTGCAGCATCGCATCGAGCGGAAGCATCTAGCATCATCCACGAAGTGCCTCGCAACGCCGAAGAAGCGTGACGCCATCACAGCCATGGTAGCTGACGCATTGCACCGCATCAAGAGAAGAGTCTCACATCGAGGAAGAAGCGTGTCACCATCGCAGCCATCGTAGTTGTCGCATTGCACCGCATCAAGAAAAGCGCCTCGCATCCACGGAGAAGCGTGCCGCCGTCGGAGCTGTTGTCATCACATCGCGTAAAGGGGTGTCGCCGCTGGAACATCGCATCGAGCGGAAGTGTCTCGCAAACGTCGGAGAAGAGTGCCGCTGCCAAGGCCGCTGTCGTCGCATCGCGTAAAGTGTGTCGCCGCTGCAACTGAAGCATCGAGTCAAGTCTTCTCGCAACATTGGAGAAGCGTACTGCATCTGGAAGATCTTCACGTCTTTATTTCTTTGCACCAGAAACTTAATTGCATCCACATCGTTGCAACACTTTTGTTGCCCTGCGTGGCGCATCTAAAAGGTACATTGACTTAAAGTGTCGCATTTAAGAACTAAAGAGAACTAAGCAAAATTCTACCATCTAAAGTAACAGTATTGTGTATTTTTGTCGTTTAATGGTCTTGTGGTAAATCTATATAAAGAATACTTATTTTTGATATAACACCTGTGTGGTGTCCAGTAGTGTTGTCACTTGGTTACTGTATGTGTTCACAAATGCTTTACACACTGCCTCTGAGATAAGCCTGTCTGCTCGTGCCAAGCTACCAAGGGGGTGAGCAGGGGTTATTTTAGGAGTGTACCCCTTTACCCTGACTAGAGGAGGAGGTCCCTATTTGTCACAAGTGCATACCTGTGCCAACTAGAAACCCCCATGTCTAACATATAACATTTAGTATTTCAGCAGACTTAAAGCAACGTGGGTATGTTTAAATGAGGAGGGACTAATGACGTAGTACAATGAGGTAGGGATGCTGGGGAATAAGTAGGGTTTTAAATTGTTGGTGCCACATGAACCTGTAACAGCTCAAGAGATAATTCATTGAATGCTAGAAGTAAAGGAGGTGGTAGTAGTAGGTGAAGTAATCAAGATAAGACAGAAAGTAAATGTGTTGTTTATGGTTTGAGAGTATATTTTATAATTTTTATAATATTCTGTGAAAACGATAAACTGTTATTATGGATGAGTGGATAGTGGTACTGGGTTAGAAGACCGTGCATTGGTGGATGTGAGGCAGGTGTGTTATTTTGGGATATAGAAATAAGATGTTGATCATGATTAGTCTTTGGCTGTGTCAAAGACACTGGTAAGAGAGTAGACAGTCTGCTTTGTGCCAAGTGCCACATGTATGATGGAAACATTTTGCTAGGTCCGAATTGCTACTTTTTTGCGATTCACAATTAGGAACTTTCACAATGCAATGTACAACGGTTTCTCATCAATGTTTGTGATTCCCAATGGGGTTACAATTGAGCTGCTGCATTAATATTCATGAGACAGGCTGCAATTTGCGACCCATTGGGAATGGCCTGTAATCACAAGGATGGTGGCCTGCTGGGGTCAGCAGACCACCATAACTTTGATTGTTTTTTTAAATAAAGCAATTTATTTTTAAAATGCAGTCCATTTTCCTTAACGGAAAATGGGATGCATTTCAAAAAGAAAATTAAAATCTGCTTTTTCATTTTTAGGAGCAGGGACCACTGTCTGCTCTTAAAAAATGTTGGCGCCCACATTCACCAAGGGTAAGGGGACCCTCGGGGACTCCTTTCCGTTGGCGAATGGATTACCACCTACTTCACGGAGTCAGTAAAATATGAATGTTTTATAACAGCATTTTAAGTCACAAAACATTCATGCATGCCCCTGGGCCTCACTATTAGGGAGGGACGCTCATGAATCGGCATGAACAGTGGTGTAGATGTGACCACATGCTGACCTTTACAGCTATCTTAGCATGAGCTCTCGGAGGCTAGGCTACTGATGCGGACAGGAAAGGTTCTAAACAGATAGTGTGCCTTGAGAGAGAAGTACACTGTATTATTGTGATTAGGAAAGGAATTGGGAGGGGTTTGAATGGTAAGTCTCTTTTATATTGCAGAAAAGAAGACGGGCTGCAATCTGGAGGGGTTTCTGCCGGCAGCTTTCAAATGGAATCAAGAAGTAGAGGGTCATATGGGTAAGAGTAGGATTGAAGGGGGGGATATTCAGAGTGGGGTTGACAGCCATTGATGCTGGTTACTGCAGGTTAATGTAAGAGTAGGAGGTTTCTGTGCTGATTAGTCCATGGTGAGTGAGTATCTAGTTTTATGTTCTGAGAATGAAGCTAAAGCAACTTCTCACAGACCCAGTCCGTAGGCCAAATGTCATGAGTTTCCCTCTACGACTGCCATACAAGTACAGATTGGCCTGAATCGACACAGTCAACGGAAATCAATGTGAAGAAGGGTGAATAGGATCCCAGCACTGTCCATGAGCTGCAGAAATGCAATCTATACGTTTCAATGCAATGCACTGGTGACTTCGTTTTGCTTACAAGAATGCAGGTTGATTTGAAGAAGCTGCAACAAGGCACACAGAACATTTCATGGCACAGACATTTAAGATTTATGGAAGAAATCAAATCCAATGGCCATTTTGCATGAAAAACAGTAATGGGCTTCCCTAAACCCTGAATAACCATGAAAAGTTTGATGCTGCATACAAAGATAACAGAGCCTACGCAGCGTGTCTATGTTTGAGCACATTAAACAGCAGGAATTCGGTGAATACTATTAACACGTTTTCTGGAATCTTTGGCCAAAATATCTTAATAAAGCGATAGAATCAAAAATCGGAGTTATTATAGCATATGGGAGGGGGATACGAAGCTCCCCCGCCCCAAGGAAATCCAGTGTTTTGCAAGGAAGGCCTGGAAACCAATATAGTTTGCCCCACCCGTTAAAGAGGTTCAACATTTATATGTAAGTGTAACTCTAATTCTCAATCAAAGCGAGAGAAAATAAGGAATTGCTACACAATATGCGGCAGGACTACAATGGCACAGTACAAACATGATATTGAACAAACACATTCTGGCTTATATTCATTCATTTGGCACCTAGTACATAAAAAGTGGTTCTAACCCCCTGAGTCAATCTGCAATCGATTAAACTGCAGCCCTCTATGAAGGCAGTTATCAATTGAGGCAGATCAAAGATAAAGCACCAGCACCCAGTCATCCATCATAACTCACATGACATCCATCTCTTTCTCTGTGAAGGTCAACGTTCATCAATGATTTTGGTCCTCGTATTCCAGAATGCAAAATCTAACATGGTAAAAGAGATGGTTTTTTTTAAGCATGATCTTTATTGCAAGAACGATTCATTGCCCATTCAGGCCCAGCACGAAGAGAAGGACCCACACTGTATTCATTACAATGATTCAACAACATTAAACCTCCTACTGTGGCGCCCTTGCCTCGTGCGAAGAGAGTAAACTCATCCTTACTCACACAGGGAGGCGTTACAGCGCCATACAGAGTCAACTGAAGTGCTAAACTTTACACAACTCCAGTTCAGGAATTAGGCTTTGACGACAGAAGGTCTCATTTAGAGTTTGGCGGAACGCATAACGCATACTCCGTCACAAGTGTGGTAGATATCCAGTCTGCTGTATTACAAGTGCGTTAAAGCAAAGGGTAAACCCACAAATCACTGGGACCTGGGTAATAGAGCAGTATAAGGGAGAGGGTCCCAGGATATACAAACTTTTTAGAAAACAAACACAAGCTCAATCACAGAAAAATGCAAAAAGAATGCAAAGAAAACTTACCAAAGTGTTATTTAATCACACTTTGGGAAGGTACACATTTACTAATAAATACAGTAGACTTTGATCAAATAGTGCGGGGTGCCAAGGAAGGGAAAGAGGTGGATGGTGATTTGAGTGAGGTATGGGGGGTAAGTGACATATAAATTATAAACACGTCACAATTTAATTGCAAGGCAGAACAATTTCAAGCCAAAACATCCAGATCAAATTCATTGGAATGAATAGCAAAATTATTTACAACAACCATGTACAAGCAAAAGCACAGTGTGCATTACACTGTTGGCAGTACTGGCAATGAAGTATTGTCGACGTTTCGACCCCTGGACATAGGTAGGTAAGTCAGCTCCTTACTAACGGGGTCTTCTTCAGGACAAAGACAATGTGACAAGGGGAGTGGCACCTAAAAAAATATATATATATTATTAAGAAAATTAATTCGAAATCCCAACTGGATTGAATCAAGGGGACTCAAAATGGGGCAAGTAACCATATTTACCCAAGACAAGGGTGAGCAAGTAATCGGTAACTTCTTGGCGTCAGAAGGCGCAGGGGCTGGAAAGCTCCAGAAGGGGGTAGAGTGAGTGACACCTAAAAGGAAATTATAAGGTGTCTGAGTAGAGATCCAAAAAGCACATATAGGATTCAAAAATTAATTCAGTGAAGAGAACTTACTTAATTGCCAGTCTCGAAAAAATCGGGGAATATGATATCTCCCGAATCAGACGCCATGGCGCATTCTCAAAGGCGACAGTGGAATTAATCACAGGAGAATCCAGTCTCTAAAGGTAAAAATAGAGGAGTAATAAAACTAAAGTCTTAAAAAACCCAGCCTAAAGGAAGTACAGCTAAAAGAGCAAAGAAGCCACGCCATGTCACCAAACGACATTGCTTTACAAAGTGTGCTAATAATCGGCCCCTAACAAAAGGGTATCAGCAGAGATGATAAAAGTTTATATAAGGTATTTGGCCAGCAAGTTACATGAGTAAAGTCAGGTAGGCTAAATCCACTGTTAGATGCTAAGCAGGTCAGCGGAGGCCGGAAGAGGTTAACTCAATAAACCGCGTAAAACGGGAATTAAATTAATTTAAAATAGCCCGTACGAGCAGGCAGCCGGACAAATGAAAAGTATCTCGGCAACTCGGCATACAGTAGCAGGGGAGGGGTATGACCCTTACCGTAGGACGCGGCAACACCGACTCGCCTCGTAATTCTTCGGAGGTCACAGAGAATGCACCGTTTGTGCATGGAAATAGGCAGACGCTCCGCGTGACGCTAGACGCGGCGCAGACGCTAGATGCCTGCGGTCTTCAATGTATTAGAAGAAAGACAACGGGAGTTGCTTTCTCAGGACGATTTCAGCTAAAGTCAATGTTACGGTGAACCAGGGGGGAAGGACACATTATTGATGATTTGATGTTCATGTACTCATCAATATTTATATTGTACACAATTAACACCTGAAATGAACAGTGTCAAACGAATCATTGGGACATACACATGACTAACCAAGATGGGTCTGATTAAAGAAACATCGTGCCAAAACATGCATTGGTAAACTTGAATTCACAATCAATTGTCATGTCAGTGAATAAACAGCAGTAATTGAACCTTGCCGGAAAGGGTACAAGGGTAAACATGAAATCGAAAACAGTTAACATAGTCAGCAATGTAAACACCGTTAGACTGAGTATATATAGAGACACATATTTGTATTTATGGCCCTCGAACAATGCCAGAGATAGTAAAAGGAGGAAACCATGGTTAACCACAATAGACATTTGTAGGTAATTGAATTAGTTGTTGAAAACCAAAATATATACACGAATCGATCATAGGTGAAATACACAGGGTTGTACAATGAGCGAGTACACAGACCTAAAGGGAAACCTTTAAGAGGTCTAACTCAGCATCAGGCTAATTTGCAGAAACCAAAGAGGCCCAGGAACCCAAGGTACCTAAGTGTTTAAAATAGCTAGCTGAGCATTGCTAAGGTCCTGCTCATTCAGACCCGAGTTAATTGTATCAAAACGAATCATCCATTTGCATTCCCTGACCGTAAGTATAGAGGATATATCTCCTCCCCTTGGCCCCAGTCTTGTTTTTTCTAATACAGTCCACTGCATTTGGTCTGGGCGGTGTCCCACCTGTTTGTAATGTTCGACTAGAGGTGCCCCAATGACCTGGCATCTTATTCTGCTTTGGTGCTGTAATATTCTCACTTTTATCTTCTGTTGTGTCTGGCCAATATACAGTTGGCCACACGGACAGAGGATCCCATAAATAACGTCAGTAGAGTTACAGTTAGTGTGGGAATCAAGTGTGACAACATGATGTTTGTATGCAAAAGTTTTAGCTTGAATCGTTGTTGGACAGGCCTTGCAAGATCCACATTTGAAATGGCCTATGATAGGTGGCAGGTTCCACAGTGACTGTATCGTTGGTTCCACTGGGTCTTCAAGAAATGAATGGACAACATGATCTTTAATACTCATTCCTTTTTTGAAAGAATGCATAGGTAACGATGGTTGATCAATTTCAGTGGACACAAGGCTCCAGTGTTTGTTTATTATCCTCTTCACTGCGTTGCTTCTAGTTGAGAAAGTTGTAACGCAAATCATTTTTTGATGGGCTGAGGCGGCAGGTTCTTTCGCCGTTAGTAAGGTTTCCCGTGGATTGAACCACGCCCTCTTCTGGGCCTTTTTCACCAGGCGCTTTGGGTATCCCCTTGAGATAAGTCTGATGCTAAGATCTTCAGATTCCATTAAGTAATCAGACCTCTTGGTGCAATTTCTACGGATCCGTAGGAATTGACCCACCGGCAAGTTGTCTCTTAAACCTCGGGGGGGGTGACTACTGTATCTTAGAAGTGAATTCCGTTCAGTGGGTTTTCGGTACAGGGTCGTACAGAGCTTGTCATCTTCACTGAAAATTTTAAGATCCAAGAATGGTATCACCAGGGGGTCCGACTGAATAGTAAACTGAATGTCCCGATCACGCTGGTTAAGCCATTCATGGAATGCATTAAGTTGAGTTATATCGCCATTCCAGATTAGTAATATATCGTCGATATATCTCTTCCATAGATCTATTTTTCGAGAGAAGGGGTTGTTGTTGTTAAAGATATGACGCTGTTCAAAATTGTCCATATACAATATCGCCAGATCTGGGGCAAATGCAGCTCCCATCGCTACTCCTTTCTTTTGGATGTAGTAGTTTCCCTGGAAGTAGAAGAAATTCTTTTTCATTGCAATAGCAAGAAGTGCAATGATGAAATCCGTGGGTACCCTCATTGGTGCTGGTCTGGAATTCAAAACTTCTCTCATCACATTCAAAGCTGGTTCCTGAGGGATGCTGGTATAAAGTGATACGATGTCACAGGTGACAAGTAATTGTTCCAAGGGGTTGAAAGATTTTTGGTCAATGATGGTAATTACTTGCATGGTATCACGTAGGTAAGTCGTTGTTTGTTCAGCCAGTGGTTTTAGAAAGAAATCAATATATTTACAGAGAGGTTCTAGTAGTGAACCACAGCCGGACACAATGGGACGGCCGGGTGGATGAAGAAGGTCCTTATGTATCTTAGGGAGGGTGTATATAGTGGGTAGGCGTGGGTTCCTCTGATTGAGATAGTCAAATTCCAATTTGCTTAGAAAACCAGAGTCTAATGCCTCACGAGTGATGCGATGAATTTCCTCCGCCAAATCCTTGGTGGGATTAGACTTAAGTAAAGAATAGCTAACACCATCGTGAAGTTGTCTCATGATTTCAGACTTGTATGTCATAGTGTCCTGAACAACTATCGCCCCACCCTTGTCGGCAGACTTGATGACAATGTCCTTGTTGTTCTTGAGACTCAGAAGGGCCGCTTTCTCAACTTTGCTCGTATTGGGTATCGTATGCTTGTAGGTTGACAGTAAGTTGTTAACATCACTTAGAACCATGCTCTCATAAGCCAGAATTCTGTTACTCATTGTATGAGTGGGCGGTACGAACTTAGATGGAGAACGTAGTCCAGTGATAGATTTAGAGGGAGTGTCATCGGAGTTCTTAAAGAAATATCTCAGACGGATCTTTCGAAAGAAACCATGGAGTTCGGTTTTGAGGTTAAAAGCATTGGGGTGGGCTGTAGGAACAAATGACAACCCTTTGGAAAGAACGGATTGCTCCTCTGTATTCAAAGAGTATGTGGAAATGTTGACTACTGGATTGATATTGGAATTCACCACCGATACACTTTGCGTCTCGTGGAGATCTCCCCGTGGTTCTCTGGTTGGAACCGGACCTGTTTGGGGATCGCCCCCCTGCCTCTGTCCCAGTTCGTGCTCCCTGGATTCTGTTGGCCTCTCGGTGGTCCTCTTGGCCAATTGCCTCGGCCCCGTGGTGGTCTCCATTGGCCTTCCCCTAAAAAAGGAAGATATCCTTGAGGGGGATACCAGTTATCCTTGTAGGTATAGTCGTAGCCTTGGCCCGAAGCTTCCTGTTCGCTATCCGAGCTCACCGATGAGTTAGAGAAAGTGGTGTAGTTCCTTCTTCCCCTGAAGGCTCCTCTACCTCTCCCTGTGAAACGACCTGAATTATCTTGTTTATAATAATCCTCGTTGAGGTAAGGATAAGTGATCTTTTTGTCGTAAAATCTGATGTCCTTGGAGAGTTTGTCCAATTTTTTGTTCTGAGTTGTAGTCTCAAAGTCTTTTAAGGATTTGTCAAGATTTTCCAGGGCACTTTTTGCATTGATCAAAGTGGCATCACCCGCTATTTCCTGTTTTAGGGCAGCGATCTCTCTGGACAACACTTGAACCTGTTCTGCCGCTGTTTCCACCCCTAGTACCATCCAATGTCGTGAGGCATTATTGGCAATAAAGCTAAAACCTTCTTTAAATTTGGGGATATCAACAAAGATTGCTGGTTCAATTTTAATCTGCAACCCAACAGGTATTATATTAGCCTGTAGATATTTTGTAAGTAAATGACCGTGAAGTTTAGTACGAATTAACTTCTTTTCTAAACGTTCAAGTCTCGCAATTTTATCATTAAGTGTAAAGTCAATGTTAGGTGTGTCTGATGAAAGGAATAGGTTCCTCGGGTCTTGTAGCAGCTGGTTAATGTACTCCTCAGTATAGGAAAGGGTCTCACTCTCCACCATTTTAAGAAAGGGGAAGAGTCACACAAAATACCTCGCAGGTATGCACCTGCCCATGAGTACGTTAAAGCAAAGGGTAAACCCACAAATCACTGGGACCTGGGTAATAGAGCAGTATAAGGGAGAGGGTCCCAGGATATACAAACTTTTTAGAAAACAAACACAAGCTCAATCACAGAAAAATGCAAAAAGAATGCAAAGAAAACTTACCAAAGTGTTATTTAATCACACTTTGGGAAGGTACACATTTACTAATAAATACAGTAGACTTTGATCAAATAGTGCGGGGTGCCAAGGAAGGGAAAGAGGTGGATGGTGATTTGAGTGAGGTATGGGGGGTAAGTGACATATAAATTATAAACACGTCACAATTTAATTGCAAGGCAGAACAATTTCAAGCCAAAACATCCAGATCAAATTCATTGGAATGAATAGCAAAATTATTTACAACAACCATGTACAAGCAAAAGCACAGTGTGCATTACACTGTTGGCAGTACTGGCAATGAAGTATTGTCGACGTTTCGACCCCTGGACATAGGTAGGTAAGTCAGCTCCTTACTAACGGGGTCTTCTTCAGGACAAAGACAATGTGACAAGGGGAGTGGCACCTAAAAAAATATATATATATTATTAAGAAAATTAATTCGAAATCCCAACTGGATTGAATCAAGGGGACTCAAAATGGGGCAAGTAACCATATTTACCCAAGACAAGGGTGAGCAAGTAATCGGTAACTTCTTGGCGTCAGAAGGCGCAGGGGCTGGAAAGCTCCAGAAGGGGGTAGAGTGAGTGACACCTAAAAGGAAATTATAAGGTGTCTGAGTAGAGATCCAAAAAGCACATATAGGATTCAAAAATTAATTCAGTGAAGAGAACTTACTTAATTGCCAGTCTCGAAAAAATCGGGGAATATGATATCTCCCGAATCAGACGCCATGGCGCATTCTCAAAGGCGACAGTGGAATTAATCACAGGAGAATCCAGTCTCTAAAGGTAAAAATAGAGGAGTAATAAAACTAAAGTCTTAAAAAACCCAGCCTAAAGGAAGTACAGCTAAAAGAGCAAAGAAGCCACGCCATGTCACCAAACGACATTGCTTTACAAAGTGTGCTAATAATCGGCCCCTAACAAAAGGGTATCAGCAGAAATGATAAAAGTTTATATAAGGTATTTGGCCAGCAAGTTACATGAGTAAAGTCAGGTAGGCTAAATCCACTGTTAGATGCTAAGCAGGTCAGCGGAGGCCGGAAGAGGTTAACTCAATAAACCGCGTAAAACGGGAATTAAATTAATTTAAAATAGCCCGTACGAGCAGGCAGCCGGACAAATGAAAAGTATCTCGGCAACTCGGCATACAGTAGCAGGGGAGGGGTATGACCCTTACCGTAGGACGCGGCAACACCGACTCGCCTCGTAATTCTTCGGAGGTCACAGAGAATGCACCGTTTGTGCATGGAAATAGGCAGACGCTCCGCGTGACGCTAGACGCGGCGCAGACGCTAGATGCCTGCGGTCTTCAATGTATTAGAAGAAAGACAACGGGAGTTGCTTTCTCAGGACGATTTCAGCTAAAGTCAATGTTACGGTGAACCAGGGGGGAAGGACACATTATTGATGATTTGATGTTCATGTACTCATCAATATTTATATTGTACACAATTAACACCTGAAATGAACAGTGTCAAACGAATCATTGGGACATACACATGACTAACCAAGATGGGTCTGATTAAAGAAACATCGTGCCAAAACATGCATTGGTAAACTTGAATTCACAATCAATTGTCATGTCAGTGAATAAACAGCAGTAATTGAACCTTGCCGGAAAGGGTACAAGGGTAAACATGAAATCGAAAACAGTTAACATAGTCAGCAATGTAAACACCGTTAGACTGAGTATATATAGAGACACATATTTGTATTTATGGCCCTCGAACAATGCCAGAGATAGTAAAAGGAGGAAACCATGGTTAACCACAATAGACATTTGTAGGTAATTGAATTAGTTGTTGAAAACCAAAATATATATACGAATCGATCATAGGTGAAATACACAGGGTTGTACAATGAGCGAGTACACAGACCTAAAGGGAAACCTTTAAGAGGTCTAACTCAGCATCAGGCTAATTTGCAGAAACCAAAGAGGCCCAGGAACCCAAGGTACCTAAGTGTTTAAAATAGCTAGCTGAGCATTGCTAAGGTCCTGCTCATTCAGACCCGAGTTAATTGTATCAAAACGAATCATCCATTTGCATTCCCTGACCGTAAGTATAGAGGATATATCTCCTCCCCTTGGCCCCAGTCTTGTTTTTTCTAATACAGTCCACTGCATTTGGTCTGGGCGGTGTCCCACCTGTTTGTAATGTTCGACTAGAGGTGCCCCAATGACCTGGCATCTTATTCTGCTTTGGTGCTGTAATATTCTCACTTTTATCTTCTGTTGTGTCTGGCCAATATACAGTTGGCCACACGGACAGAGGATCCCATAAATAACGTCAGTAGAGTTACAGTTAGTGTGGGAATCAAGTGTGACAACATGATGTTTGTATGCAAAAGTTTTAGCTTGAATCGTTGTTGGACAGGCCTTGCAAGATCCACATTTGAAATGGCCTATGATAGGTGGCAGGTTCCACAGTGACTGTATCGTTGGTTCCACTGGGTCTTCAAGAAATGAATGGACAACATGATCTTTAATACTCATTCCTTTTTTGAAAGAATGCATAGGTAACGATGGTTGATCAATTCCACTATATACACCCTCCCTAAGATACAAAAGGACCTTCTTCATCCACCCGGCCGTCCCATTGTGTCCGGCTGTGGTTCACTACTAGAACCTCTCTGTAAATATATTGATTTCTTTCTAAAACCACTGGCTGAACAAACAACGACTTACCTACGTGATACCATGCAAGTAATTACCATCATTGACCAAAAATCTTTCAACCCCTTGGAACAATTACTTGTCACCTGTGACATCGTATCACTTTATACCAGCATCCCTCAGGAACCAGCTTTGAATGTGATGAGAGAAGTTTTGAATTCCAGACCAGCACCAATGAGGGTACCCACGGATTTCATCATTGCACTTCTTGCTATTGCAATGAAAAAGAATTTCTTCTACTTCCAGGGAAACTACTACATCCAAAAGAAAGGAGTAGCGATGGGAGCTGCATTTGCCCCAGATCTGGCGATATTGTATATGGACAATTTTGAACAGCGTCATATCTTTAACAACAACAACCCCTTCTCTCGAAAAATAGATCTATGGAAGAGATATATCGACGATATATTACTAATCTGGAATGGCGATATAACTCAACTTAATGCATTCCATGAATGGCTTAACCAGCGTGATCGGGACATTCAGTTTACTATTCAGTCGGACCCCCTGGTGATACCATTCTTGGATCTTAAAATTTTCAGTGAAGATGACAAGCTCTGTACGACCCTGTACCGAAAACCCACTGAACGGAATTCACTTCTAAGATACAGTAGTCACCACCCCCGAGGTTTAAGAGACAACTTGCCGGTGGGTCAATTCCTACGGATCCGTAGAAATTGCACCAAGAGGTCTGATTACTTAATGGAATCTGAAGATCTTAGCATCAGACTTATCTCAAGGGGATACCCAAAGCGCCTGGTGAAAAAGGCCCAGAAGAGGGCGTGGTTCAATCCACGGGAAACCTTACTAACGGCGAAAGAACCTGCCGCCTCAGCCCATCAAAAAATGATTTGCGTTACAACTTTCTCAACTAGAAGCAACGCAGTGAAGAGGATAATAAACAAACACTGGAGCCTTGTGTCCACTGAAATTGATCAACCATCGTTACCTATGCATTCTTTCAAAAAAGGAATGAGTATTAAAGATCATGTTGTCCATTCATTTCTTGAAGACCCAGTGGAACCAACGATACAGTCACTGTGGAACCTGCCACCTATCATAGGCCATTTCAAATGTGGATCTTGCAAGGCCTGTCCAACAACGATTCAAGCTAAAACTTTTGCATACAAACATCATGTTGTCACACTTGATTCCCACACTAACTGTAACTCTACTGACGTTATTTATGGGATCCTCTGTCCGTGTGGCCAACTGTATATTGGCCAGACACAACAGAAGATAAAAGTGAGAATATTACAGCACCAAAGCAGAATAAGATGCCAGGTCATTGGGGCACCTCTAGTCGAACATTACAAACAGGTGGGACACCGCCCAGACCAAATGCAGTGGACTGTATTAGAAAAAACAAGACTGGGGCCAAGGGGAGGAGATATATCCTCTATACTTACGGTCAGGGAATGCAAATGGATGATTCGTTTTGATACAATTAACTCGGGTCTGAATGAGCAGGACCTTAGCAATGCTCAGCTAGCTATTTTAAACACTTAGGTACCTTGGGTTCCTGGGCCTCTTTGGTTTCTGCAAATTAGCCTGATGCTGAGTTAGACCTCTTAAAGGTTTCCCTTTAGGTCTGTGTACTCGCTCATTGTACAACCCTGTGTATTTCACCTATGATCGCTTCGTGTATATATTTTGGTTTTCAACAACTAATTCAATTACCTACAAATGTCTATTGTGGTTAACCATGGTTTCCTCCTTTTACTATCTCTGGCATTGTTCGAGGGCCATAAATACAAATATGTGTCTCTATATATACTCAGTCTAACGGTGTTTACATTGCTGACTATGTTAACTGTTTTCGATTTCATGTTTACCCTTGTACCCTTTCCGGCAAGGTTCAATTACTGCTGTTTATTCACTGACATGACAATTGATTGTGAATTCAAGTTTACCAATGCATGTTTTGGCACGATGTTTCTTTAATCAGACCCATCTTGGTTAGTCATGTGTATGTCCCAATGATTCGTTTGACACTGTTCATTTCAGGTGTTAATTGTGTACAATATAAATATTGATGAGTACATGAACATCAAATCATCAATAATGTGTCCTTCCCCCCTGGTTCACCGTAACATTGACTTTAGCTGAAATCGTCCTGAGAAAGCAACTCCCGTTGTCTTTCTTCTAATACATTGAAGACCGCAGGCATCTAGCGTCTGCGCCGCGTCTAGCGTCACGCGGAGCGTCTGCCTATTTCCATGCACAAACGGTGCATTCTCTGTGACCTCCGAAGAATTACGAGGCGAGTCGGTGTTGCCGCGTCCTACGGTAAGGGTCATACCCCTCCCCTGCTACTGTATGCCGAGTTGCCGAGATACTTTTCATTTGTCCGGCTGCCTGCTCGTACGGGCTATTTTAAATTAATTTAATTCCCGTTTTACGCGGTTTATTGAGTTAACCTCTTCCGGCCTCCGCTGACCTGCTTAGCATCTAACAGTGGATTTAGCCTACCTGACTTTACTCATGTAACTTGCTGGCCAAATACCTTATATAAACTTTTATCATCTCTGCTGATACCCTTTTGTTAGGGGCCGATTATTAGCACACTTTGTAAAGCAATGTCGTTTGGTGACATGGCGTGGCTTCTTTGCTCTTTTAGCTGTACTTCCTTTAGGCTGGGTTTTTTAAGACTTTAGTTTTATTACTCCTCTATTTTTACCTTTAGAGACTGGATTCTCCTGTGATTAATTCCACTGTCGCCTTTGAGAATGCGCCATGGCGTCTGATTCGGGAGATATCATATTCCCCGATTTTTTCGAGACTGGCAATTAAGTAAGTTCTCTTCACTGAATTAATTTTTGAATCCTATATGTGCTTTTTGGATCTCTACTCAGACACCTTATAATTTCCTTTTAGGTGTCACTCACTCTACCCCCTTCTGGAGCTTTCCAGCCCCTGCGCCTTCTGACGCCAAGAGGTTACCGATTACTTGCTCACCCTTGTCTTGGGTAAATATGGTTACTTGCCCCATTTTGAGTCCCCTTGATTCAATCCAGTTGGGATTTCGAATTAATTTTCTTAATAATATATATATATTTTTTTAGGTGCCACTCCCCTTGTCACATTGTCTTTGTCCTGAAGAAGACCCCGTTAGTAAGGAGCTGACTTACCTACCTATGTCCAGGGGTCGAAACGTCGACAATACTTCATTGCCAGTACTGCCAACAGTGTAATGCACACTGTGCTTTTGCTTGTACATGGTTGTTGTAAATAATTTTGCTATTCATTCCAATGAATTTGATCTGGATGTTTTGGCTTGAAATTGTTCTGCCTTGCAATTAAATTGTGACGTGTTTATAATTTATATGTCACTTACCCCCCATACCTCACTCAAATCACCATCCACCTCTTTCCCTTCCTTGGCACCCCGCACTATTTGATCAAAGTCTACTGTATTTATTAGTAAATGTGTACCTTCCCAAAGTGTGATTAAATAACACTTTGGTAAGTTTTCTTTGCATTCTTTTTGCATTTTTCTGTGATTGAGCTTGTGTTTGTTTTCTAAAAAGTTTGTATATCCTGGGACCCTCTCCCTTATACTGCTCTATTACCCAGGTCCCAGTGATTTGTGGGTTTACCCTTTGCTTTAACGTACTCATGGGCAGGTGCATACCTGCGAGGTATTTTGTGTGACTCTTCCCCTTTCTTAAAATGGTGGAGAGTGAGACCCTTTCCTATACTGAGGAGTACATTAACCAGCTGCTACAAGACCCGAGGAACCTATTCCTTTCATCAGACACACCTAACATTGACTTTACACTTAATGATAAAATTGCGAGACTTGAACGTTTAGAAAAGAAGTTAATTCGTACTAAACTTCACGGTCATTTACTTACAAAATATCTACAGGCTAATATAATACCTGTTGGGTTGCAGATTAAAATTGAACCAGCAATCTTTGTTGATATCCCCAAATTTAAAGAAGGTTTTAGCTTTATTGCCAATAATGCCTCACGACATTGGATGGTACTAGGGGTGGAAACAGCGGCAGAACAGGTTCAAGTGTTGTCCAGAGAGATCGCTGCCCTAAAACAGGAAATAGCGGGTGATGCCACTTTGATCAATGCAAAAAGTGCCCTGGAAAATCTTGACAAATCCTTAAAAGACTTTGAGACTACAACTCAGAACAAAAAATTGGACAAACTCTCCAAGGACATCAGATTTTACGACAAAAAGATCACTTATCCTTACCTCAACGAGGATTATTATAAACAAGATAATTCAGGTCGTTTCACAGGGAGAGGTAGAGGAGCCTTCAGGGGAAGAAGGAACTACACCACTTTCTCTAACTCATCGGTGAGCTCGGATAGCGAACAGGAAGCTTCGGGCCAAGGCTACGACTATACCTACAAGGATAACTGGTATCCCCCTCAAGGATATCTTCCTTTTTTAGGGGAAGGCCAATGGAGACCACCACGGGGCCGAGGCAATTGGCCAAGAGGACCACCGAGAGGCCAACAGAATCCAGGGAGCACGAACTGGGACAGAGGCAGGGGGGCGATCCCCAAACAGGTCCGGTTCCAACCAGAGAACCACGGGGAGATCTCCACGAGACGCAAAGTGTATCGGTGGTGAATTCCAATATCAATCCAGTAGTCAACATTTCCACATACTCTTTGAATACAGAGGAGCAATCCGTTCTTTCCAAAGGGTTGTCATTTGTTCCTACAGCCCACCCCAATGCTTTTAACCTCAAAACCGAACTCCATGGTTTCTTTCGAAAGATCCGTCTGAGATATTTCTTTAAGAACTCCGATGACACTCCCTCTAAATCTATCACTGGACTACGTTCTCCATCTAAGTTCGTACCGCCCACTCATACAATGAGTAACAGAATTCTGGCTTATGAGAGCATGGTTCTAAGTGATGTTAACAACTTACTGTCAACCTACAAGCATACGATACCCAATACGAGCAAAGTTGAGAAAGCGGCCCTTCTGAGTCTCAAGAACAACAAGGACATTGTCATCAAGTCTGCCGACAAGGGTGGGGCGATAGTTGTTCAGGACACTATGACATACAAGTCTGAAATCATGAGACAACTTCACGATGGTGTTAGCTATTCTTTACTTAAGTCTAATCCCACCAAGGATTTGGCGGAGGAAATTCATCGCATCACTCGTGAGGCATTAGACTCTGGTTTTCTAAGCAAATTGGAATTTGACTATCTCAATCAGAGGAACCCACGCCTACCCACTATATACACCCTCCCTAAGATACATAAGGACCTTCTTCATCCACCCGGCCGTCCCATTGTGTCCGGCTGTGGTTCACTACTAGAACCTCTCTGTAAATATATTGATTTCTTTCTAAAACCACTGGCTGAACAAACAACGACTTACCTACGTGATACCATGCAAGTAATTACCATCATTGACCAAAAATCTTTCAACCCCTTGGAACAATTACTTGTCACCTGTGACATCGTATCACTTTATACCAGCATCCCTCAGGAACCAGCTTTGAATGTGATGAGAGAAGTTTTGAATTCCAGACCAGCACCAATGAGGGTACCCACGGATTTCATCATTGCACTTCTTGCTATTGCAATGAAAAAGAATTTCTTCTACTTCCAGGGAAACTACTACATCCAAAAGAAAGGAGTAGCGATGGGAGCTGCATTTGCCCCAGATCTGGCGATATTGTATATGGACAATTTTGAACAGCGTCATATCTTTAACAACAACAACCCCTTCTCTCGAAAAATAGATCTATGGAAGAGATATATCGACGATATATTACTAATCTGGAATGGCGATATAACTCAACTTAATGCATTCCATGAATGGCTTAACCAGCGTGATCGGGACATTCAGTTTACTATTCAGTCGGACCCCCTGGTGATACCATTCTTGGATCTTAAAATTTTCAGTGAAGATGACAAGCTCTGTACGACCCTGTACCGAAAACCCACTGAACGGAATTCACTTCTAAGATACAGTAGTCACCACCCCCGAGGTTTAAGAGACAACTTGCCGGTGGGTCAATTCCTACGGATCCGTAGAAATTGCACCAAGAGGTCTGATTACTTAATGGAATCTGAAGATCTTAGCATCAGACTTATCTCAAGGGGATACCCAAAGCGCCTGGTGAAAAAGGCCCAGAAGAGGGCGTGGTTCAATCCACGGGAAACCTTACTAACGGCGAAAGAACCTGCCGCCTCAGCCCATCAAAAAATGATTTGCGTTACAACTTTCTCAACTAGAAGCAACGCAGTGAAGAGGATAATAAACAAACACTGGAGCCTTGTGTCCACTGAAATTGATCAACCATCGTTACCTATGCATTCTTTCAAAAAAGGAATGAGTATTAAAGATCATGTTGTCCATTCATTTCTTGAAGACCCAGTGGAACCAACGATACAGTCACTGTGGAACCTGCCACCTATCATAGGCCATTTCAAATGTGGATCTTGCAAGGCCTGTCCAACAACGATTCAAGCTAAAACTTTTGCATACAAACATCATGTTGTCACACTTGATTCCCACACTAACTGTAACTCTACTGACGTTATTTATGGGATCCTCTGTCCGTGTGGCCAACTGTATATTGGCCAGACACAACAGAAGATAAAAGTGAGAATATTACAGCACCAAAGCAGAATAAGATGCCAGGTCATTGGGGCACCTCTAGTCGAACATTACAAACAGGTGGGACACCGCCCAGACCAAATGCAGTGGACTGTATTAGAAAAAACAAGACTGGGGCCAAGGGGAGGAGATATATCCTCTATACTTATGGTCAGGGAATGCAAATGGATGATTCGTTTTGATACAATTAACTCGGGTCTGAATGAGCAGGACCTTAGCAATGCTCAGCTAGCTATTTTAAACACTTAGGTACCTTGGGTTCCTGGGCCTCTTTGGTTTCTGCAAATTAGCCTGATGCTGAGTTAGACCTCTTAAAGGTTTCCCTTTAGGTCTGTGTACTCGCTCATTGTACAACCCTGTGTATTTCACCTATGATCGATTCGTGTATATATTTTGGTTTTCAACAACTAATTCAATTACCTACAAATGTCTATTGTGGTTAACCATGGTTTCCTCCTTTTACTATCTCTGGCATTGTTCGAGGGCCATAAATACAAATATGTGTCTCTATATATACTCAGTCTAACGGTGTTTACATTGCTGACTATGTTAACTGTTTTCGATTTCATGTTTACCCTTGTACCCTTTCCGGCAAGGTTCAATTACTGCTGTTTATTCACTGACATGACAATTGATTGTGAATTCAAGTTTACCAATGCATGTTTTGGCACGATGTTTCTTTAATCAGACCCATCTTGGTTAGTCATGTGTATGTCCCAATGATTCGTTTGACACTGTTCATTTCACGTGTTAATTGTGTACAATATAAATATTGATGAGTACATGAACATCAAATCATCAATAATGTGTCCTTCCCCCCTGGTTCACCGTAACATTGACTTTAGCTGAAATCGTCCTGAGAAAGCAACTCCCGTTGTCTTTCTTCTAATACATTGAAGACCGCAGGCATCTAGCGTCTGCGCCGCGTCTAGCGTCACGCGGAGCGTCTGCCTATTTCCATGCACAAACGGTGCATTCTCTGTGACCTCCGAAGAATTACGAGGCGAGTCGGTGTTGCCGCGTCCTACGGTAAGGGTCATACCCCTCCCCTGCTACTGTATGCCGAGTTGCCGAGATACTTTTCATTTGTCCGGCTGCCTGCTCGTACGGGCTATTTTAAATTAATTTAATTCCCGTTTTACGCGGTTTATTGAGTTAACCTCTTCCGGCCTCCGCTGACCTGCTTAGCATCTAACAGTGGATTTAGCCTACCTGACTTTACTCATGTAACTTGCTGGCCAAATACCTTATATAAACTTTTATCATCTCTGCTGATACCCTTTTGTTAGGGGCCGATTATTAGCACACTTTGTAAAGCAATGTCGTTTGGTGACATGGCGTGGCTTCTTTGCTCTTTTAGCTGTACTTCCTTTAGGCTGGGTTTTTTAAGACTTTAGTTTTATTACTCCTCTATTTTTACCTTTAGAGACTGGATTCTCCTGTGATTAATTCCACTGTCGCCTTTGAAAATGCGCCATGGCGTCTGATTCGGGAGATATCATATTCCCCGATTTTTTCGAGACTGGCAATTAAGTAAGTTCTCTTCACTGAATTAATTTTTGAATCCTATATGTGCTTTTTGGATCTCTACTCAGACACCTTATAATTTCCTTTTAGGTGTCACTCACTCTACCCCCTTCTGGAGCTTTCCAGCCCCTGCGCCTTCTGACGCCAAGAAGTTACCGATTACTTGCTCACCCTTGTCTTGGGTAAATATGGTTACTTGCCCCATTTTGAGTCCCCTTGATTCAATCCAGTTGGGATTTCGAATTAATTTTCTTAATAATATATATATATTTTTTTAGGTGCCACTCCCCTTGTCACATTGTCTTTGTCCTGAAGAAGACCCCGTTAGTAAGGAGCTGACTTACCTACCTATGTCCAGGGGTCGAAACGTCGACAATACTTCATTGCCAGTACTGCCAACAGTGTAATGCACACTGTGCTTTTGCTTGTACATGGTTGTTGTAAATAAGTTTGCTATTCATTCCAATGAATTTGATCTGGATGTTTTGGCTTGAAATTGTTCTGCCTTGCAATTAAATTGTGACGTGTTTATAATTTATATGTCACTTACCCCCCATACCTCACTCAAATCACCATCCACCTCTTTCCCTTCCTTGGCACCCCGCACTATTTGATCAAAGTCTACTGTATTTATTAGTAAATGTGTACCTTCCCAAAGTGTGATTAAATAACACTTTGGTAAGTTTTCTTTGCATTCGTATTACAAGTGCATCACAGCCGATGGCAGTAGAAATCCTGAACAGATATCAGTGTGAGGGGAATGTTATTAATTGAGATAAGATCTATTTCCAGATTCAAATGTTACTGTGGCTCTGATTAGTGGAATCACCTCTAGTGGTTATACTGTTCGGGTGGTTGGGCTCTACGGAGAGAGTCTTATTTAGAGTTTGGCGGAACGCATACTCCGTCACAAGTGTGGTAGATATCCAGTCTGCTGTATTACAAGTGCATCATAGCCTATGGCAGTACAAAACCTGAACAGCTATCAGTGTGAGCAGCATATTATTGTTTTTTGTTGGTTCTGTTTCCAGATTCAAATCTTGCTCTGATTGGTGGATCTACCTGAGATGCTCATTACTGTTTCGTATGGTTGGGTCCCACTTCGGGCTGGTTAATATAATTATGTTTGAGCATCTGAGGAAGTGAATAGTGTGTTTTTATGTCTGCATTACATTGGTATACTTGGATGGCTGGCAGGTCATTATTATGGTTCTTTTATTTGGTTTTGTGCTTAAGGCACTGCCCATGGCCCAAAGGATTTGATTCTTCTGCATAAGATGGTGCTTAAGACAGCAGCAGTAATTACCTTTGCCGATTAAGGTCCTCATTTCTTGGTCGGATTTGAGTATCATATTTTTCAATCATTTTCATTTGAATGGTATAATGCAGTTTGTGAATTTCAATATGTGACCAGGTCACTCTAGAGCTTTTGTGGAAGCATGGCTGTTTGTATTTGCGACTGACATTTTGAGAGTAAGATCACTTGAATCCATGACAGTCATCATGGAGTTTGTGCAGATGTGGATTTCTATCTTTTTTGGTTCCCCAAATACATGCTATGGGCTCCTTTTCTATTGTTCGCACTTGCTCTTCTAATGTCAAGGCTTCTTTATGATACAGCCACCTTTTTGCCGCTGTTATAGCACCCAATATGCCTCTCAATTATGCTTTATATACCTCCCAAACCATACCAATCAAAGCAGAACCCAGATTGTTGTCAAAGAACTCTTTCATCTCACTATTTAATACGTCTATGACTTCCTCCTCTAGTAAGATCGTACGGTCCAGTGTCCATCTGGATTGACCAACCCCCTCGCCTAGGCTGAAGTGGGGCATCACCGCTGAGTGGTCTGACAAGTGCACCCCCACATGATTGATTTCTTGTCCCAATCCTTCAGACTACTGTCTATTAAGAAGTAGTCAATCCTTGACTGATGTCTGTACTTCTTATTGTAAAATGTGTGACCTTTCTGAGTCACGGCCCGCTGACACCAAATATTGCACAGGCTCAACTGCTCCATCATCTGTCTAATCAGCCCTGACATTTTGGGATTTACCACGGCCCTGCTATTTGTAGATCTGTCCAGAGTATAATCCAGAACTGCATTAAAATCCCCTGCCATAATAATTGGGTCCGGGAAATTTAGTAGTTCAGTGAACATTTCCTCTAAAGGGCCAGTGTCATCATGATTTGGACCGTAATAGCCCACCAATGTGAAATTGTGCCCTGAAATCTTTAGTTTTACCACAAGCCATCTTCCCGCTTTTTCGAGACACTGTCTCCTATAGAAATTTTTGCCTCCTGTTTCACCAGAGCAGCCACCCCCTTTGTTACAGCTGATTGCCCTGTACATACAGCTTGACGAATCTATCTTTTGACCTTAAAAATCTCCTGACCCTCTTTTTCTGTCAAATGCGTTTCTTGTACAATAATGATCTGTGGAGGCAATCCTTTAAATACTGCAGTACCATTTCTCGTCTTCCCCTCACCCGAAGGCCATTCACATTCCATGATAAGATTTTTATGAAAATTTTTGTTTCTCACCCATCCCCCTTAAAGTCTAAAACTCAGGGCCCGATTCTGATGGCCGGTCGGACAGCTGTCCATAGCCTTACCCTGCGACCGACACGTACCCAGAGCCGGTCCGTCCTGTATAGGAAGTACGATGCGTATAACTGCCAAAAACACGACCGACACGTAGGCTGTGAATCAAGCCCCATTCTCCGTCCGAGCTGTAACTCCCAAAGAGGAACCGTGTCACCCGGAAGCAGTATCCATAGCAGTTTCCGGCATGACAAGTACGATGCGTACTTCCTAGGCGCCGGACGGGTCATCACGTATGGCAAGTCACAGCATCCGGAAAACAAGAATATCAGCTACGATTCGCGCCACAAATCAATACACGGCTACGAGACGGAACAGCTTGCAGTGGGTACGAGATGGAGCAACAAGCAGCGTGTACCACACGAACACATCATGAATCCCATCGCGCAGGTCATACCAGTACTCTACATCTATGACCGGATCAGGGACCGACGCCGACGGCGCAGACGGTAAGTCAGACACCTACCACATAAACAAACGACACGTACCCGCAAAATGGCACACACACACAGGGGATACATATCCTGGCCACTAACAACAGCCCACCATAGGGGTTGCATGGCCAGCACCACTAACACCCCCACCTATTGGGGGCCTGTTGCCCATCACCCCTGCCACCAACACTCACAGGGGACCTGCTGCCCATCACCCCTGCCACCCCCACTCACAGAGGACCTGTTACCCATCACCCCTGCCACCCCCACTCACAGGGCTTATGTTGCCCATCACCCCTGCCACCCCCACTCACAGGGCTTATGTTTCCCATCACCCCTGACACTGCCACTCACAGGGGACCTGTTGCCCATCACCCCTGCCACCCCCACTCACAGAGCTTATGTTGCCCATCACCCCTGCCACCAACAGTCACAGGGCTTATGGTTCCCATCACCCCTGCCACCCCAACTCATAGGGGACCTGTTACCCATCACCCCTGCCACCCCCACTCACAGGGCTTATGTTGCCCATCACCCCTGCCACCCCCACTCATAGGGGACCCGTTGCCCATCACCTCTGCCACCCCCAGCCATAGGGGACCTGTTGCCCATAACCCCTGCCACCCCCACTCACAGGGCTTATGTTGCCCATCACCCCTGCCACCCCCACTCACAGGGCTTATGTTTCCCATCACCCCTGCCACCCCCACTCACAGGGATTATGTTGCCCATCACCCCTGCCACCCCCACTCACAGGGCTTATGTTACCCATCACCCCTGCCACCCCCACTCACAGGGCTAATGTTTCCCATCACCCCTGCCACTGCCACTCACAGGGGACCTGTTGCCCATCATCCCTGCCACCCCCACTCACAGGGCTTATGTTGCCCATCACCCCTGCCACCCCCACTCATAGGGGACCTGTTGCCCATCACCCCTGCAACCCCCAGCCATAGGGGACCTGTTGCCCATCACCCCTGCCACCCCCACTCACAGGGCTTATGTTGCCCATCACCCCTGCCACCCCCACTCACAGGGATTATGTTTCCCATCACCCCTGACACCCCCACTCACAGGGGACCTGTTGCCCATCACCCCTGCCACCCCCACTCACAGGGCGTATGTTGCCCATCACCCCTGCCACCCCCACTCACAGGGCTTATGTTGCTCATCACCCCTGCCTCCCCCACTCACATGGCTTATGTTGCCCATCAGCCCTGCCACCCCCACTCATAGGGGACCTGTTGCTCATCACCCCTGCCACCCCCAGCCATAGGGGACCTGTTGCCCATCACACCGGCCACCCCCACTCAAAGGGCTTATGTTGCCCATCACCCCTGCCACCCCCACTCACAGAGCTTATGTTTCCCATCACCCCTGCCACCCCCACTCACAGGGGACCTGTTGCCCATCACCCCTGCCACCCCCCCTCACAGGGCTTATGTTGCCCATCACCCCTGCCACCCCCACTCATAGGGGACCTGTTGCCCATCACCCCTGCCACCCTCAGCCATAGGGGACCTGTTGCCCATCACCCCTGCCACCCTCAGCCATAGGGGTCCTGTTCCCCATCACCCCTGCCACCCCCACTCACAGGGCTTATGTTGCCCATCACCCCTGCCACCCCCACTCAAAGGGGGCCTGTTGCCCATCACCCCTGCCCCCTGACACCCCACTCACAGGGGGCCTGTTGCCCATCACCCCTGCCACCCCCACTCACAGGGCTTATGTTTCCCATCACCCCTGCCACCCCCACTCACAGGGGACCTGCTTCCCATCACCCCTACCACCCACACTCACAGGGCTCATGTTGCCGATCACCCCTGCCACCCCCACTCACAGGGCTTATGTTGCCCATCACCCCTGCCACCCACACCCATAGGGGGCCTATTGCGCATCACCACTGCCACCCCCACTCACAGGGGACCTGTTGGCCATTACCCCTGCCACCCCCAGCCATAGGATGGGTGATGCGCAACACATCCAGCATACGCAAACATCAGGAATGTCTGCAAAATACATCCCCCACGACATCATGACAACAGTGTGTAGTCTGTGACAAATGCCCACAACAGTGAATATGGCTACGAGCATACAATGTAAGTAACAGCACATGTATGACCAACACATGAGTGTGACATACACAAGGCAAGCATCACCATAGCACTGTGGCAATATAAAAAGAACACCCCCTCACTGTGTAGAACAGAAGTCAAGTGGAGGCTCACAAAATGCAGCAGATGTGGAGCATTGTGGTGATGGGGACCAAACCCCCTCAACACAGTGACCAAAAGGTAAGTGTCATCATGGTCAAAGCTGCAAATAACTAACAGCATGTATGATCCCTGCTCCCAACACATCAAATACTTCTGGGCAAAAATAGTGGTTGTGTCCCATACACACAGAGATGTGTTGAGGCAAACAGTGCTGTGAAAACACAACACTCTCGGCCATGTGCAGACAAGCACTACACATGCGGGCTGACAATGCACACAGCGTACAATGACACAACAGCAGAAGTGACCATCACCAAACATTCACACATCTCGAAAATAGACACACCAACCAAGACAACATGTGTAGACTGTAGGTGTCAGCTCACTAACTCACATTCCATACCAGCAATGGCACCCAACAACCAGGATGAATGTGCACAATGATGTGAAATGACTCACAGGGACAGCATTCAAAATCACAGAAACAGCATCCAGACAAAGGCCCACAACAGCAATACCAATGCACTGGTGCAGATGCACAAACACAAACAGGCAAACTCACACTGCACATCGGACACAACATGTGTGTGCATGTGTCACAGTATCCACAGGCACCTACACAACAAATGAGAGGGAGTGAACCACAGTGACACAGATGTGGACACAGTGCCATACAAAAGTAAACCATCATAGGGACACCCTCAGTGGGCAATCAGGCGTTGGGAGATGAGAGGGAGCACAACAGACACATGTGACACTAGCTGGAATGAACACCAACTAACACAGCAAGAAACTGACACACAACAGCACAATCCCCAGGGACAAGACATTGGTGTGACACAAGCATGCATGACACCTCCACTGTGATGACAAAGGCAGATGTCGTACAAACTGGGAAACCCAGAATTGTGTCCTGTGCCACAAATGTACATCACACATACACAAACACAAATCACTCAGCATGGCCCCTCATCCATGGACAAACGGGAGCTAAGGGACCATCCATGCAAACATTCACATCAATCCACCATCAACACCACACACCTGAACTGCAACAATGTGTATCTGTGAAACCCACATGGACAGGTGACATTGCACATGCCCACATGACAAACACAGGAATGTTGGCAGGAACTAAGGTGCACACACACATCACACAAGGACTGTTTACAACCCTGGGGAATGACAGACAAACTGCACAGTATGCGGTACATGGCCATGACCTCAAAGCTCATGTGACCTTCACAATCCCTGCCACTGTCCCAGGACTATGCAGATGCCAAGGAGGAACACAAGGCACCCATGCTGACACCTGCCAGCATCGCTGCCGTGAACCCGACAAGTGGGAGCAGTCACATACACATACAAATGTCTCAATCACTGAAAACTACCACCTAGGGACAATTACATGATATTGCGAACAAACAAGTGCCTTGAGGAACCCTCACTGTGTCCCATCTGTGTCTGACAACATCATCAACACTCAGAACTGACAAATTACAATGATGATACACCAATTACCAGGAGTGAGTCATGCACCCACACATCTGGTAGCCCATTGGAAAAGTAGTGGGATTAACCCAGTACCAATCAGCAAGCATCAACAACACGAACATATCAAGGGAACACTGTCTGTGTAATGTAAATGTAAATGTATTTGTACTTATATAGCGCACTTCTACCCAGGGGTCTAATAGCGCTGTATTCATACCGCTGTGGAACCCTTCCTGGTTTTCCTGTGAGATGTCCACTCCTAAGCACCCCCAAGTTGAAGCCAGGCATCCTAGCGCTGTGGGGGCCGTTGTGGAGATTAAGCAAGCTATTGCCCAGAGTTGCACAGTGGGACCCATGATTCGAATAGGCACTGAGGCAAGAATTATCCGGTCCAGGGAAATTGAATCCAAGAGCCGCCGAGGCGGGAATTGAACCCTGGTCCCGGGCCAGACCTCAGCATCAGGGTCTGCCGCTCTAACCATTGAGCCACACTTCTCCACCTGTGTATGAACAAGGATGTGGACGCACACACATGCACATAAAATACACACCATGGGCCCAGGCCATGTCACTGGACAACACACTAACTTGACGGGACACAACTCCTGTGGGAGCCCAGCTGTGCCAAACATATTCACCGCAAGTCCCACTCATGTCTTCAGAACACTTGGCCCGTCAGCCATCAGTTACCGCACAATGAAGGCTCTGGTCACAACAGCCTGGGTACGTGAGTCTCCCTTAAGTCATCTGCACATACTCAATACATATGTACAGCAAGTTGCACAGAGAACCCAGTTGCTCCTATACCAATGATGCCCACACCTGTAGGACCAGTTGTGATGAGCACGAAGTATGTGGAAGTGACAATTTGGACAATGGGAAGCACATCATATATGCAGGGGTGCAAGACACAGATGTGACCATGGCAATTAAATGCTCACAGAGAGATGTACACAAATGGTTGATCCAGACACACCCAGGTAGCTGCAAAGGATGACATGGATACCCACCAGAATAGGATACGTATCTCATGGACCACAGGAAGTACCTCGCATCAACACATCAGTATGCGACATTGTAAACCAAGCATTACAGGTGCAAGGGCATCTAAAACAACCTCAACATGATGTACAGCTAAATCAAGTTCACAGGGACAAAGTAAAAAGCATATGAAAAGTGAAACGTCTGTTCCAACAAAAGGCCAATGGCCAGTCCATGTCCAAAGGGCAAGGAGTGAACTAGAGTCACAAATTCAGTATATGAAATTCGAAACGTCTATGCAACCAAAGGGCCAATGGCCAGTCCATGTCAAATTTCCAAGGAGTGAACTAGAGTGACAACTGTCACACCTTGCTTGCCTGCACTGCTACGGACCGGGGTCATCCCCTCGGAGGGGCATACATGGGGGCAGGCCAGGCACCGCAGGGACAGGATCAGGGCGCAGCAGAAGGAGGCAGTGAAGAGGTGGGGGATGCAGGAGAGACACTTGCAACTGCAGTGGAGATGACTGAAGTGGTGGGTGCTGTCACAACTGTGTGACACAAGTCAGATGGGTGGGTGCCGGCACAACTCCAGTGGGCAGGTCAGATGGAGTGGATTGGCTCACCACTGCAGTGCCCAAGTCAGATGGGGTGGGCGTGGACTCCAAAGCAGTGCCTACATCCATGGGAGCGCAATGGGGGACAGGTGAGGTCTGCAGGGTAGGGGGTGGTGACACGGTCCCCACATCAGTGGCAGCAACTGTCTGACCAGGTGTGGAGGAGCAAGTGCTGGGGGGATGGCGTATCTGTGTTTGGGGGAACCCGGGGCAGGGAGTGGCAGGGGAACCTCTGGAGTGGTAGCCTGGGGGATGGAGGACGGAGACTTTGCCTTGGAGCTGCGTGCTGGTGGAGGGGTCTTGCTCTTCTTGCGCCGGGGGGACTTGCGGGTGGGCGTCTCGGTCTTAGTGCGCCTGAGGGAGGGTGTCCGGGTGTGAGGGACTTCCTCTTCCCCTTGTAATCAGGATCTGCTGGGTCGGTGGGGAAGAGGCCAAGGTCACAGAGGAAGAGCTTCTGGGGGGTTGCAGGTGAGGCAAGGTAAGGGGGCTGGGAGGGAGAGGTCTTGGAGGACTGTGGAGTGGTTGTGGATGACTGTGTGTGTCAGTAAACCAGCCCCTGTGATTGTGGAATCAGTCCCCTGCGCCTGCTTGTGTGCACGTCTAGCCCTTGGTTTGGGGGTTTCTGTGCTTTGGGCAGGTAGTGTGCTAGGAATTGTGGGTGCTGCAGGGGTAGGAGGGGTATGGGACTGTTGGAGGAGGGACACTGCTGCCATCAGGGAGGAGGCCACGGACTGGTTGGTCCTCTGTAGGGCAGACATGCCAGAGGAAATGCCCTCCATGAATGACACCAGTTGTGTCAATAGACCTGTGTGTGCATGGAGGACCTTCAGCATCGACATCTGCCCCATATGCATCTGTCTAAGTAAGTCCACAGACTCCTCACTTAGGGCAGCAGGGGACACAGGGGCAGGGGGTGCGGTGCCTGGCAGAAAGGAGACATGCTCACGAATACGGGAGTCCACAGGGATCTCTGGGATGGGAGCCGATGGGAGGGGGGTGGTGGTGGTGGTGCTGGTGGTGATGGTGACGGAGACAGCCTCACTAGCTGGGGTTTGGTGGCTGCTGACACCCGCCTCCACAGGGGAGTCATCCTCAGTGCTGCTGTGGCCTTCAGCTGGGGGGGATGGTGCTGACGACTCCTCTGTGTGGCTGAACTCGCCCTCCGTGCCACTGGGTCCACCTGACTCCTCTCCTTCTGTCCCTGTAAGGCTCTGTGGCTCCTCCTGTTCCATGGAGCTGTCCCCTCCTGTGGCCGTGGATGTATCTGGATAGGAATAGGAAGTAACAGAACAACATCAGTCACCTGCACTGACTGCACACACCACAGTGAGTACATCACAGGGCAAGCCCTGGCATCATCAGCTGAACACAGCTCAAAGTGCCAACACTGTTTAGAATAAGACAATTGTCATTTCCAACATCAACCATGGCGCACATATCCCTCCTTGATTTGCAATCATATGTCTGTTGCATTTTGGATGCTAATACCCCAATGTGCCAACATGTACCACCCACACATTAGTTGTACATGCAAGTAAAAATGTAGGAGTATGTCACTAGACCCACAGCACATCTCTTGCGACTGACTCAGCACAGGTGTCCGGATGAAGGGATGGGCAGAGACTCATTTCACATGCTTGGGATGCATGCCAGCAACACACACTATGATGTACTCATGTCCTGATGGGCAAGGCCACAATGGGGTGCATGGTGCACACTTGAACACAACGCAGGCTCACTCATAGTAAGTTCAATGCCATGGCACTGGGATGCCCTGTAAGTCAGTCAACACTGTCTCCTGTCACAGGGGCAGGGCATCCAGACAACAATATGCACTGACTCACAATCCTAGCTCAGGGGCTAATCTGACTCTGCAGATGACCGGCGCACTTGCCCATCCCATGCAAACAACATATCCAGGACCCAGTAGACCCCACATCATGAAAATCAGACATATGAGTCTCAGCAAACACGAATCCATGTACATTAACACATCACAGTCTGCCATGCATATAACCCAGTTGCATGAGGGACAGAGTTGCATACACCATTGTGCGCTGTCAGATGCTCACACACCTATATGTCACACAGGTCTTGTCTCCCACAGTCACATTGCAGGTGTCATGCTGACCCTCGGAATCATGGACACCCCAGTTGTAGATAGCAACAAGCCACACCCTAATGACACAGAGGCACACACCTGAGGGCACATGTCACGAAGCACAACCTGCAATTTCACACACAGGAGTGGGATTACAGAGTGTTTCTGAATGCCTTTGAGGGGGCATGACTGGGCAGGACTAAGTGAAACAGTGTTTTGCCCTGGACAGTAGTCAGGTGGCTAAGCAATTGTGGCATACTTGCCATACCTACTCCTGATGCCAAAAAATTGGAGTACCCTGCTGCATGGTTTTGTATTAAATTCCCCAGAAACATGTTGCGAGTCAGACCAGCAATTGGTACACATCTCAAGGGCACACACAGTTCACATGTCAGATCTCAGGCATTGTGTAAACAATTGACCCACCCATGACACACACAACAGAGTCACGGGAACTGATGCTGACTGGTACCTGATACATAGCTGACTGCAGGGACACAGTGCCCTAGTGACACAATCCAAAGACTGTAGGGGCCACACCTGTGGAACAGAGGAGGAGGGTGCATCACACAGATGAGGGACCTGATTTGGGGACTACAAGACCTACGTAATGTGGAAGTGTGACCCGGACAAAAGACTGCTATTTGCATGTCAGACATAGTACACAGATCAGGCATGGACTTACCCCCTTCCTGCTGCTGTCTTGCCTTCAGCTGCCTATCCAGGTCCGCGAAGACCACCGCCAGTATCCGGAGCATGTGGGGAGTCTGGGTCCGGTGTCTGCCCCTCCTGCGTGGAGGTGACAGCTCCAGCTGGACTCTAGCTATCCTCCGGGCCAGCCCGAAGGTCCTGCCACCCCTTCTGGCAGTTGCGGATCCAGCGCTTGTAGACGCCCACAGAATGAACAGCCGGGGCGATGGTCAACCAGATCTCCTGCTTCTGGTGAGCATCAACCTTTGAGGAGGACAAAGTGAAAAATACATTAACACACATGCCCGAGATTTGTGCAGCACAAAATTAGATATACATGTCATCATCACAAAGGGAAAATAATTACACAGGTAGTGCAACCCTGGGGAATGAAAATTCACATGCATGTCTGAGATGTTAACAATGCATGGATAGTTTAAGCTGGCAAAAAATGCACTTCAGCAGCAGGAAAAATATTCAGTAAATATCCCTACACACTTTGGGGGATGAAAGTAGTCATTGAGAATGCTTGCCACTGGTGTACACACTGCTAGTACTGCTAGTCAGACAACATGCTTAATTAGGAAGGCAGTGGACAGCACACTCACCTGCTCCCCTGGTGTCCCATAGAGCTTTCTGTACTCTGTTGGGACCCCTTCCAGCAGGGTCTGGTTCTCCTCCTCAGTGAAGGCTGGGGCCCTCTCCAGTGTACGTGCCATAGCAGGAGCCAGAGGATGCAGAGACAGCAGCAGTGGTAGCAGGGATGTGGTCCAGTAGCATGAGATTGCGACGAAACTGCACTACACTAGACGATTTTTATCATCATGCAGAGGTTCTAACGAGTAAACTGAAAGCCAGAGGATATCCAAAAAAACTAATAAAACACTCACTCAAAAGAGCGAGATTTTATAATAGAGACAGTCTATTGGAAACCAACAAAAAGAGAAAGGATAATGCAATAAATAGAATAGTGTTTGTTTCTCAATTCTCCAACATGAGCAATAAAATAAAAAACATAGTTAACAGAAATTGGAAAATCTTAAACCATGAGACCAACAAGACACTGGAGAAACCTCTATTTTCATTCAGACGTAACAAGACTATTCGTAATTCCCTAGTAAAGACCTATAAACAAACTAATAACATTCAAAGGAGCCTGACAGGTGAGATAGTCAAGGGCAACTATAAATGCGGGACCTGCTCGATTTGCCCTCAGTGCTTGGAAACAAAAAATATAATGCATAACGATAAACAGATATGGGCCAAATCTCTTAATAATTGCCGCAGCAAGAATGTTATCTATCTCCTCATATGCCCCTGCGGCCTAGGTTACGTAGGGGAGACAGGTAGAGAAATCCGCACCCGCCTGTTAGAGCATAAATCAGCAATCAGAAATAAGAAACCTAATGCTCCGCTAACTGAACATTTTGAACAAATGAAACATGAATGCAATGAGTTTAAATGGTATATTTTAGAGAAGATTAGAATAGACAGGCAAGGTGGCGACTTAGACACTAGAAGGAAACAACGAGAACAGTGGTTCATGTGTCACCTTAACACGGTGGACAGAGGCCTGAACTCAAAAGAAGACTGGATGAGCATCATCTCTAGATAATGGTTGCTCCCCAAATCATAGTCAGGCACACGGTGTCAGTCATCCCCGTTAACACAGCAGGCAGTTTAAATAGTGTTTTAATCCAACTGAAACATTTAATAACAAAAAGTGGTCTTACTCTGAACAAAACTACAAATAAAGCTAGAGCACCAGAATGATCTATATAGCAGTTCTTTTAAAAACATCTTGGGACTTTTGCACCACTACAAAAACAGATGGTAGCATTACGCGTGCACCAAATGTAAAGGATTAAAAGAGATATAGGTAATATATACACAGTGTCTGTCATCACCGTTAACATAGCTAACAACTTACAGGCAGTTAAAATAGCCTTTTAATCCAACAGAATCATTTAATAATAAGAAGTGGTCCTACTCCTAACAAAACTATGGATAAAGCTAGAGCTCTAGAATTATTAGCCCAAACGATGAATTGCAACAATCAGCAGTGGGTGTATTATAAAATATAGTATACAACGGAATTATGTGCGAAAATTATGTAAGCAGTGAAAATAATAAAGTTATACGCATAAAAAACAACAAACAAACGATTAACCAATAGCACTGCATCGAACATACAGGAGGAACTAGATGTTAAATATAACGATGCGGCATTGGCCGACACGGGTCACATGGTATAATGGTGAGGAAATAAAGAAAGGCTAACAGGTAAAACAATGGAAGCAGAATCAAGACGTTACCCCGCGTTCGTGCAACTATCGGCGTGATTTAGGTAAGATGACAAGCGGAGGGATATCGGGCCGGATTACACTCCGTGTCATAGAGAGATTGGGTAATGGATAACAAGAGGGAGAGTAACCCTTTTAATCCCTTTACTTTAGGCTATAGGGGACCCAAAATACGAGGAAACATTTATCCACAACGGTCTCGCATAGAAGCCTTACGCAACTACAGTTGAGGATTATTAAGATTCCACAGACAACGCGGGGGAAGATTAGTGCAACATAATAAAGGTAGGAATGCATCAGATTTTTTCCCGGACGCAATTCATAGAAGATATTATGTACCATTGCTGAATCGATCATGCAGCAAAAACGGATGTGGTAGCAAGGAGGGTGAAATTTGAAGTAGTAGACAGAGAAGTAGAAAAGTCTCTTTTTATTTCCCACTTTCAGAATACGGGGTGGAAGGCATACGAAGAATTTTATACAAGCCTGATCCCCGACATCTTCTTAGCAGTACAAACAGATGAAGTTCGAATCAAAAGAATAATGTGGGTATAAGAAACAACACTAACTACGTAAGTAGACAATTATCTTTGTGGCCAATAACCCCGATACCAGGGAAAAGGTGCATAATTGTAGACAATCCCTAGGATCAGTTGTGAGGAACATAGGACCGAAATACCGGCGCTATACAGAAACAAATAGCGTCCAGCATAATAGGGACATCAGGGCATAGTTTCCCACGAGGCTAATCCCCAATAGAGTCAATAAAGCTACAGTCTCTAGGTAAAATGGTCTGTTTCAAACAAATATATATAATAATATCTCTTTCTGTAAACAGGAAAGAAGCACAGAATACAGAATATAGAGAAAACATCTATCTAATGTCTTGAGGAAGATAGTGGCATACAACATAGCCTATCGAAACGCGTCGACGCTTATGGGAAACACATAATCCACAGAAACGGATATATGCTTATAGGGATAAAGGACTCAAAACATCCCACAAGCGGTCAATGTCCAGTAGTGGTTTGGATGTGTGAATATATGACAAAGTGTATTGTCTTGTTTTGTTGTGTTTTCTCAGTTATGCTGGCTCATAACGAGGTGTGTGTAATGTAACTAATTGTTCTGTTTATATTTTTGGATTAATTTGTAATATCATATGACATTTTTAGCCTTTTTTATCTTCGTTTTTGCTCAAATTGAATATATTGTTGGAACTATTGTCTCTGCTTCGATTAATGTTAAGTAGGGATTAGAATAGCTTTTAATGGTGATGTATAACATGTTTTGATAATCAATAAATGGTGAAAATTTTTTTTAAATACGTGAGAGTGTGAGAAATTATGTTTCTGAATCACATTGGTTTGAACATACGGTCAAGGGACTGCTAGTTGACACTTGAGGCAGACTCTGTGCCATGTGTCCAAAGTGATAGGTCCAACACGGTTGCATTCTATGAATCTGGCCATTCCATTTAAAAGTACGACTCGTACACGCCTTCTGCATCGTTCAAATCTTCACCTTCATGGAACACTTGAAATTGCAACATTGTTGTAGGCATCCAACTGAATTTCCAGTGCACAACTCGTACAAGTTTTGAATCCGCATCCGTATCCATGACAGTCCTGAGCCAATGGGTGTGCCCGGCTCATTCAACTGATTGTACAACGCGTATTTTGAATGTACACATGCACCCGTCTCCATACGATTCAATGGCCAAGGAGTACGCCCGGTTAGGACATGCCCCGTGCAATGCGTACGCATTGTCACCCGCGTCAGACCTCATTGCATTCAATGACAAGGCATACGCACGGCTCGGACATGACCCGTGCAATGCGTACGCATTGTCACCCACGTCCGACCTCATTGCATTCAATGACAAGGCGTACGCACAGCTCGGACATGACCCATGCAATGCGTACGCATTGTCACCCGCGTCGGACCTCATTGCATTCAATGACAAGGCGTACGCACGGCTCGGACATGACCCGTGCAATGCACACGCATTGTCACCCGCGTCGGACCGCATTAGTGTGACTATTAGACGGATGCAACACACATATACTGGCCATGGACACCTTCACACACCTGCCACACTATAGCATTGGCCACACAGTGTCCCATGGCATGTGAGGCTGCATTCCCTGGCTGTTTGAGGGGGCCACAGCAGTTTTTTTGTCTGGCACTTTGTGCAGCCACTCCCAGGCTGTTATCTTGTACATGGGGAGAGGGTCCTTTGTGTGTTGTGCACATTAGCACTGTGATGTGCAATTGGACAGTAATTGGCATGAGTGAAGGCCACAGTGTCAGGTTGGATATGTTTGGGGCATATCACGTACACCCTGAGTCCTGGGGGTGATGGCATGTACGTCACAGTGAGACCTGTAGCCCCAATACTGATGTGCACCCACAGTCTGTGTGCATGTTGTGTCTCAGATGTGTCTGATCACATGTTACCAATGGGTGACAGTCTTCACATCCATGTGGTATATGCATCAACCTTGATGGAGTGTGTGTCTAAGAGACGTACATGTAGGGCCGGCATGGACAACAGTGGCCACTACCTGTGGGACTTACGCTTGCCTTGTGGTATGTACGTGCTACGCCATGTCCATTGCTGTGTTGATGTGGCAATACAGGGAGCCTGGGTTTCTGCATGGCAAAGATCTGTGATGCCTGGGAGACATGAGTCCTCATTAGTCACTGAGGTGGGTCTTTTGAACGTTGCAGCAGCACATAGGTTGGGTGACACAGCCAGATGATTAGCCCATTGCACTACATGGGACTCATGTGGACATGTGGAATTGAGAATTGAGGTGGTGGTCTTGTAGTTGACATATGTGTCCATGACCAAAAGCACACACCTCAGTACATTGTGTAATGTCATGAACTAGCATGTGAAAGTGATCGTGGTCATGGCCACATGAGGGGATGTACTGACAATCTTCCTTTGTGCATCTCTGTACTGCAGGGCACCAGCTGTGCATCGTCCGTTCCCAGACCTTGCAACCATGCAGGAACGCAACAGCATCAGACGGTACCACTTCACCAGGCCACTGATTGAGGAGTTGGCGGAGCAGTTGGCGCCACATCTGCTACCTGGCCGGACATACCCTACAGTACTGACCCCAGAGGTGAAGGTGATGGCAGCCCTGCACTTCTTTGCTACTGGTACCTTCCAGTACACTGTGGCTACTGCTGGTGGTATGTCGCAAACGATGTTTAGTCGGGTGCTACGCGATGTCTTGGAGGGGATGTTGCAATTCCTCGACCTGTATATCAAGTTCCCGAGCCAAGATGAACTCCCTGAAATTAAGGATGCCTTTTGTACACTGGGGAGGATGCCAAACATCTTTGGATCCATTGACGGGACACTTGTTGCCCTGATACCACCACAGGCACATGAGCAGGCATACCGTAACAGGAAGCACTACCATTCGATCAATGCTCTGGTGGTCTGTCTTGCTGACATGTTGATCACACATGTGTGTGCACGGTTCCCTGGTTCGGCGCACAATGCCTACATAATGAGGAGTAGTCACATTGCAACGCTGATGTCACAGATGCCAGCTCAGCGTGCCAGGCTGGTCGGTATGTACTGAATGTTTCTCATTGTGTGTGTTTGTCATTGTTGTATTCCACACTCCTACCAAACTCATCTACTTGTTCCTTTTTGTGTGTGTAGGTGACTCCGGGTACACCAACATGCTGTGGTTGCTGACACCCCTCAGGAACCCTGTGACACCAGCCGAGCTGCGCTACAATGAGGCACATGGTCGGAGCAGGAGGGAGATTGAGCGACATTCGGCCTCCTGAAAAGCCACTTTCGCTGTCTGGACAAGACCAGAGTGGCCCTCCCATATGAGCCTGCAAAGGTTTGCAAAATAATACTGGTCTGCTGCATGCTACACAACATGGCGGTGCAGAAGGAGGTGCCTCTCATCCTGGATGAGGATGACGACGACCAACGTCCGGCACCTGTGGAGGATCCCGGCCTGGGCCAGGATGCCAGTGATGATGAAGATGATGGTGACGTCCACTCCCAGCTCATCAACAACTTCTTCACCTGAAAGTGAGTTTCCAGGAATGTGTTGAGCCAGCTCTGTTGCTTTCTGAGTATGTCTGTGTGCCACTTGACTGGATGTGTGCTGTGATGTGTCCATTCAGGTGGTGTGTTCTCCACAATAGGGTAGTACTGCTAACTAGTGTTTGTGAAGGTGTTTTGCAATATGTTTTGTTCATGTGTATTGCATTTCTCTCCTGTTCGTCTGTGCTTTTGACTGTATCTTGTCTGTCCTTCCCAGGGTCCTTTGCCTGTTGTGTGGTCAATACTGACCCCCAACACCCAGAAGCTAATACCAGTGTGGAAGTTGAGAATTCCCATCAACTGATGTACCACACATCCCTGGACTTCCATTCTCCAAAACATTGTGAGCGTGTGTCCACTGTTACGTAGAATTACCGTGCAACTATTGTGGAATAAACGTGTTGCTGGTGTGTAATGAACCTGTGCTACGCTTTGTTATGTGCGTTGTCTGTCTTCCCACATCTGAGTGATATCTGCTTACCTCACCTGTGGACTTGTTACTACTGACTGTGCTTGGTGTTGTGTCTGTGCATGCCAATGTGTTTCAGGTCAACATCATTGTGTGTGATGAGTCACATGGCCATGGTGAGTATGTTTTGTGTTGCCATAGTCGTGTGTCTCCCTCACATTTGTCACATCCCCATGACTGACCTTACGTTGGTCACATTGTTGCAGTATTTGGCATGCACTGTGTTGTGTAGCAGATCGACTTCGCCCTGAACATGACAAGTTTGAATCACAACAGAGGCAAGTATGGTGTACTGGTGAGTTTATTTACAAACATGTGTGAGTGAGGTGCACAGGATGTTGGGTGCTGTACAGTGGTTTGGGAATCCAAAGTTCACATTTGAGTTGGACGTGCTGGTAGATGAAATGTCCAGAGTAAAGTCCACAATCATCTGATACATTGGCCCAACATGAACCCTCCATGTCATGTGGGCGAGTTGTGTGCGATTGGACAAGGTGAACGTGTTGTGCACAAAGAACATTGTCCAGAACAGGTTTAGAGGCCCTGGGGGGTGTGCTGGGACATCTGCCTCTCACATGTCCTTCTTCGGACGACCCCTCTTCTTCCTGGGGGGGGATCATCATGTGCAGGTCTCTGCGGTGCAGGGGACTCTCCACCAGAGTCGTCCTGCCTCCCTGTGGTGCTGGCAGATGGTGTTGTGACAGATGTTGTGGGCACACAGGGGTGTGGGGACAGGTTGGTGTTGATCTGGCGGAGGCATTGTAGTATGTCCCGATGCACCGCAGTAAGGGCATCCCACTTTGCCTCCATGCGGGCATGGTGGGCGACCTGCTCCTGTTGCATGTCCTTCAGGATCCCCACGACCTGGCCAAATCCTCCAGTGCTATCCTGGTACGCATCTATGATGCATGCCAGTTGGGGGTCATCATGCAGTCCAGACCCCTCTGCAAGGCGTGCCCTGTGCCTCCCACCCCTCCCAGCACCCCTCTCCACATGGGCAGGACCAGCGGTGGTACGCACAGGTGACCCTGGGACCCCTTGGGTGGTGTTGCAGGTGGTGTTTGCTGTAGCTTCCGGGGGGGTCCTGTGTCCCTGTGCTGTGGGTGTTGATTGTCCTTGGTCTGTCCGTGTTGGCGCTGGTGCCCTGTCGGTGTCCAGATGGTGGAGGCGTGGGTACAGGGGGGGCAGATGTTGCTGCTGCTGGTGCTGCATGATGGCTCACACCGGAGGGGCCATGTTGGTCGTCGTCATCCGAAGAGGATAGTGAGAGAGTCAGACCAGAGACCTCACTGTCCAACAGAGTCTGGGACTGTGTATCCTTGTCATTTGTCAGTGGGTGCCCAGCACGACCTGTGTTTGGAAGAGACACACAATGTGATTTATGTTTCTACATGCATCGTTGGTTCACAAACATTACATTTTCTACTTTTCAAACAGATGCCTGCCTGTATACTGCTTTTTCCCAGCTTGTCACGGACAGAGTTTGAGCTTGTTGTTGGCCATTTGCCAGCATGGCCTTGTGCTCCCCACAACAGAGCCCAGTGTCAGACATCTTGTCGGTCCCTTCTCACTCCCTGTGAGGCGAGTATGGTTCAGGTTGATCTTGCTGGGCCATGTGGGTGGGTGTAGGATGTGTGTGACTGTGTGTCCCATCATACTCTTGGCTACACCCCCCTTCCCAGCATGCCCATGCTTCCTTCCTCTTGACTCTGCTTCCCTGTGAGGGGGTGTGACAACAATGGCAAGATGGCTGACTGTGGAATCCTGGTGTTTGTTTGGCTAGCAGTCCCAGCAAGGCCTTGTGCTCCCCACAACAGAGCCCAGTGTCAGACATCTTGTCGGTCCCTTCCCACTCCCTGTGAGGCGAGTAAGGTTCAGGTTGATCTTGCTGGGCCATGTGGGTGGGTGTAGGTTGTCTGTGACTGCGAGTCCCATCATACTCTTGGCTACACCCCTCTTCCCAGCTTGCCCATGCTTCCTCCCTCTTGACTCTGCTTCCCTGTGAGGGGGTGTGACAGCAATGGCAAGATGGCTGACAGTGAAATCCTGGTGTTTGTTTGGCTACAAGTTCCAAGTGAGCCCCCGTGCTTCACACAGCAGCAGCCAGTACGGGGGATCTTTTGCTGATATTTCAATGAGGTGTGTGTCAAAGCAGTGTACCTGGTGAGTTGTGTGGAGTTTGTGTTGGGGCGTGTCTCTCCATGCTGATTAGTATGGTCAGGGCTGTCAGTCCTCCTTCCTATCATGACACGTGCTTCCATTGTAGGGCTTGCAAGTTGTCTTTCAGGATGTCAGTCAGTGGTGTCCTGCTTCTGATTTGCACACAACCCCTAGCAGGACCCAGCCATCTTGTCAGTCATTTTCCACTCCCTGTGATGTGGGCATGTTTCAGAGAGGTCTTGATGGGCCAATCAGGAGGGGGAGCATTATCTGTGACTACAGGCCCCATCATGCTTTTGCCTACACTCACTTCACCTGCATCCCCACTATTCCTTCCTGACAGTCAGCTGCACTGTGAGGTGGTGTGTTTGTGGTGGCAAACTGTCTTGCTGGATGTATTTGGCTTAGTGCCAGTGGCTTGCTCTATTTGTTTGTAGGTTGGTGCATGTCATGACATAGTCCCCAGTCACTCTGAGATGGCAGGTATTGTGTTTGTGTGACTGGCATACACATCTAGGGTTGATTATCTATTGGTTAGTGTAGGTTTGCTTGGGGTGCATGGTTTCACTGTCCCCTTGCCACACAATGTTAGATTTGTTGTTTGTGTACTCACCAGTCTCTGGGATGTCTGTTAGGCCATGGACGCTCTCTGGTGGTAGGATGTCCCGCACCTTCTCCTCCCAGGTCCTGAAGTAGACTGGTTTGGCAGGAGGGCCACTGCCGGTGCGCTGACTCAAGGCGTGATCTTTCTCGATGAGTTTCTTGACCCTCCTGCGCACGTCATACCACCTGTTCTGGATATCGTACTTTGTGCACAACGTTGGTGCTTGTGCGTTCACCTTGTCCACAATCCTCACCCACATCTTTGTTTTCTGTGAGATGGGGGTCCTTTGAACCAATGTACCAAACAAATGTGGCTCTACTCTGATGATCTCGTCTACCAGCACTTCTAACTCACTATCTGTGAACTTTGGATTCTTCTTTGGGGGCATGGTGATGGGTGGTGGTGGTGAGGGATGTGTGTGAGGGTGCAAGTGATGTTGGTTTGAAGTTGGTTTTGCTGTGTGTATGTGTGTGTGCTTTTGTATGAGGTGCTGATGGTGTGTGAGTTGTGTGATGGGTGAGTTGTGAGTGTGTCTGTGGTTGCTGTGTACTGGTGTTTGCTGCTGGCTGTGTCTCCTGTTTGCAAGGGATGATGGTAGTGATTGTAGTCCTTTATAAAGTTGTAGTTGTGGGTGTGTCTTTGTCCAATTAATTTGTGTTGGGTATTTATTGGCTTAGTCATTGCTTGTTTGGTCCTTTTTTTGTGTTTTTTCCTTTGTGTTTTGTAGGCATGTAGGAGGCGTTCATGTGACTGAAACGGACGCTGCTGTTGTCACGTGCGGGCTTCTCCGCCTCGTTCACGCTGACTGTCTTCTGTGTTTGGTAGGCGTCGTTCGCGGCAGTCTCTATTGCTTGTGTGCTGGGTTATCTGTGCGTGTCTGTGCGTGTTGGTCGTGCGGCTTGGTCTCTGTGCGAGTCGGTCTGGTTTTACACGCATTGCATCGTACTGCGCTAATCGTACATAGCGGGTACGGGTCGGTCGGGTTGATTCCGGGTTAGTGTCGGTCGGTGAAAATCATGTCGGTTTTCCGGCCGGATCACTATTTTCCCTCCGGCTCGGTCGTACGCATTGTATTCCGTACGTGTTGGTTGTAATTCACTCGCGTTGCATCATACTGCACGGGTCGTATGGTGCTGGTCCGTGTCAGTCGGTATTCGGTCCGGTTACGTGTCGGTCGGTTCGTTTTACGTCTGGAATCGGAATCGGCCCTTCAGTGTCAGTTCAGGCTTCTGAGGAATTTTTTATTTTCTCCCACATGCTCCCCACCCAGTGCTCCCTGTACCCCCCACCATGGAAAACCCAACCCTGACTCTTCATTGCTTGAGCCCTATGGGTGCATCAAACTCCAGAGATTATTGATAAGTAAGAAAGGAAATTTCAAAGCAAAAAATATGAAACAGCCCAACGAAAAAATACAAAATGCACAGTCATACCAGGTTGTTCTGATTTCTATGCCTAGGTTTACTAGCCACCTGGCTGCAAAGTTTCAATTAACTTGTCTACCTCCTCAACAGAGCGAACGGTGTACATCTTATTTTTTAACATCACCTTCAAAAACGCCAGGAACTTCAGCTGCACAGAGGCACACAACCTCCTTAGTGGTTCAATCTGTTGTAATTTCTCCTTTAATTGATGATGCACGTTAAGAATGTAAGTGCATCATCAGAACACTCTGTTTAGTTGCTCTCTGAAGTTCCTGCTGAGAGGCCACGGGAGGAACCGCCTCCACTGGTGGGTGCTAATGAACTGGATGATAAAGCTATTTTTGGATGTTCCTTTACTTGCAATACTAGTGACGAGTGAAGACAAGCATCCACCTATTTACCCAGCGTGCCTAAACAATCTGTAATCAACATATCGTAAGGTCAGTGCCACAATCGTTTTTCAAAATAATCTTTTGAAAGAAACAGAAGGAGAAACTGTAATTCTACCTAATTTATCGCTTTTTACACTGAACAAGCAGGCGATTGTTATAAAAACTATTTTGGATTAACTTGTACTTTGTTGGATGTTTTGACCGTTGGAGATCGGCATCATTCAAGTGTGTCTCGCGCAACTACCACCTCATGGAGTTACCATTGTTGTGCCTGTGTACGAGGGAGGGTCGCGCGCCACGTCCGAGGGAAGATCGCACTCCACCGCTTTTGCTGCAATCCTAGTACGTGCACAGAAGTCTGCAAGTTCTCATGCTTACGCTGAATTCCATTCATGAAGCACTACTCCGTTTGACACCCTTGCGTCTTTCACCTTGTGACCCAGTTTCCTTTATGCTTGTTTCCTGGCATAGCATAGCGCTGTAGTGAAGAGATCACCGGCAACTTCTCTCACATGCTCCCTTCAACGGAGGGTTATTTTTTCTCAATTCAAAGGTATTTCTTTTTATTTATTTATCTTGCCTCTCAAGCGTTTCTTGTGCAGTCAATTTAAAAAAAAAAAGGAAAAGGGAAATAAGCGTTTCTGCTGTAACATTATCTTGCCTCTCAAGCTTTTATTGTGCAGTCTAAAAAAGAGAAGAAAAGAAAACAAGGAACAAGGCAAACAAGCGGTTCTGTGTAATTTTAAAATACATTGAAGTATTTAAAAAAAAAGGAAAAAGATGGAAACGAAGAATAAGGAAGACTTTCCTCTTTATAGACAAGCCTTTATTTTCATCCTTGTTTTACATATTTTATTGGTTACTGAAACCTACTAAAGAACTTTGTCAAACTCATACCGATAACAGATTACCATTTGAATTTGATTTGTTAATGTTTTAGCTTGTTATTCCATTCTATTGTTTTAGATAGTTTTTATAGCTTGTTGCATTACCTTGCCTTCCAGCATGTCTACAGCCAGCGGGATGAGCCTACCACCACAATCTTTATCGGAACCTGGGGAACCCGTTCTTCCCTGGAAAAAATGGAAACCCCTCTTTGACTCGTATCTTATAGCCACCGGTGGCGAAAATTTTTCTGCAGCAAGGAAACAAGCTGTTTTTCTTCACAACCTTGGGATTGAGGGCAGGAATATGTATGGCAGTCTAGATCCCATTCCTATTGGGAGAGGTGATGGGGAGCCTGGAGATGTTTTTTAAATGAGTGTTCTACTTCTCCAAACACATTTTGGACTAAGTCTCAACGTGGTTATGGAGAGACATACATTTTTTATGAGGACACAAGCTAAAGGTGAAAAAGTTGACAATTACGTAGCAGCCATTAAATTCCTTGCGCAAACATGCGAATTTGAGCAATTGACAGACTCGCTCATTCGTGACCAACTCGTACATTGCTCAAATGACCCTCGCATTCAAGAGAATTTACTTTCTAAAAACCCCAATTTAAAAGAAGCTATCCGTATTGTAGAGAGCATTGAACATAAAACACATTGGGTTAAGGAAATACGCAGTCCTGCTCACTCCAATGATAATATTTCTGTTGTCAAAAAATTGGATTCCTACGACATTGATTCAAATGAATTGCCATCTTCTATTTGTAGAATTCATCCTAAACATGATAAAATTGTGGGAAAGAATGACAAAACAAAAGTGAATGTCAGTAATTTTAATAAGGACACAAAGTTGAAGTGCCCTAGATGTGGTAGTCAGAACCATGGTCCTAAGTATCCTAACTGTTTTGCGAGAACCATGTTCTACAGAAATTGTGGGAAAAAGGCCATTATGCACGCATGTGCAGAAATGCAGAAGTAAACTTTATTGAAGATTACAGTTTTTATTCTCAACAAGCTATTCACCTCATTACTGCTGTTCCTAACCATGACATTCAAAATGTTGATAATGATGATGTATCTAAGCCAAAATGTGATATTTATGTTAACAACAAACTTGTTCCTGTTTTAGCTGACTCTGGTTCGCCTTACACTCTGATCAGTGATACTTTTTGAGATCAAACTTTTGGCAAAGATAATATTGAATTGTTACCACCTGACATTAATCCCATTGCGTATGGTGGGAAAAGCATTGATTTGATTAGTTACTCTGTTCAAAACATTATTTTTAAGGACAGAGTAACTGTTGGTAAAGTGTTCACCGCTAAAAGAGGTGAAAATTTGTTGGGTTGGCATCACCAAAGAGGCCTTGGCATCATTTTAAACCCGAATGCCGAGGAACAAGTTATGCTTGTTACACAATTGGGAAATGATGATGATATTGTTGGTAAATACCCACCAGTGTTGAGTGATAAGTTAGGATTACTCAATGGTTTCTCAAGCATAAAATAATTTTGAAGATGAACGCACAACCCATTGTTCACAAAATTAGTAAAGTACCAAATTTAATGATAGGACCTTTGCAACAAGAACTTGACGGGTTACTTGCAATGGGGATCATTGAGGAAATTGAATCCTCTGAATGGTTGGCCATGATTGTTTTGGCGTCCCAAGACAAAGGGAGTAAGATTAGAATGTGTGTCGACTTGAGAAGCCTGAACAACTGTATATGGGTCGACAGACAACCTCTACCCAACATTAATGAGGCTCTTTCTAAACTTGGTGGTGCACGTTATTTCAGTGTAATGGATTTATCGTCCACGTACCACCAAGTCATGCTGCATGAGGATTCCAGAGCCTTAACCTACTTTGTCACACCCCTGGGAGCTTACATGTTCATAAGAATGCCATTTGGATTGGCATCTGCAGCTGCATGCTTCCAGAGCTTGATGAAGGAGGTTCTGGACGGTATTAGCTCAGTCTTGTTTTTTCAGCATGACATATTTGTCCATGGTAAGGATAGAGCCAGCCATGATTTTACTTTATGCAAAGTGCTATCCAGATTACAAGAACGGGGGCTCACCCTCAAGACAGAAAAATGTAAATTTAATGTTGAGTCCGAATCATACTTGGTACATTCAATTTTCAGCGAAGGGATCAATCCCAAGATTGATTCGGTTGAAGCGATAACTCAAGCTCTGGCACCCAACAATAAAGATCAAGTCAAATCTTTCCTAGGATTATCGGAGTACTACTCCAAGATCATCAATAATTTTCCTAGTGTGGTGCAACCATTAAGACTTCTACTAAAAAAAGGCCCTGACTTCATTTGGTCGGAAGAATGCACCCTTGCTTTCAACAAAGTAAAGAGTAGTATTGTTTGCATGCCTACTTTGGGTCATTTCGTTGTCACTAAGAAAACCATACTTACCACAGATGCAAGTTTACGTGGTTTAGGTGCTGTTTTGTCTCAAATCAGTGATGGCAAAGAAAGAGTTATTGGTTTTGACTCCCGTTCTCTTAAAGGGGCTGAGGAAGGCTACTCAGTGATTGAACGAAAGGCATTTTCTTGTACCTGGGCGATCAACCAATTCAAGTTTTACCTCAAGGGTTTACCCTTTCTTGTCAGGTCTGACCATAAACCACTTGTTCATATTTTTGCTTGTAGGAATGTTGAGAACACCACCCCCAGAATTAAAAGATGGTTGGAGGGACTCTGGGAGTACAATCTCAATGTGGAATATTTGCCTGGTTTAAAAAAATAACCTTGCTGATTATCTTTCCAGGATGATGCTTGATAAATATGTTTATGAAAGTAATGATAGAATCGTTGCATGGGTCAAGGAACCTGTTCTAAATATAGTAGAATAGGAAGCATGTTTGCTTACTGACACATCCAGGAATATTGTTATGGATTTTCTTGTGAATGGTTGGCCTATTCTTCAGGATGTTCCTTAATGTTCCAGAGGATTTTGGTATGTACGTGATGAGCTTAACACTGTTAATGGTGAACTTTATCGTGGCCAGAGGTTAGTTCCTCCTTCTGACATGCATGAACAGATGATCAATCTCGCACATGAAGGTCATCTTTGACGCAGTTTAACTAAAGCCAGAGTCAGAGAAACATATTGGTGGCCTGAAGTAGATCACCAGGTTGAAGCGTTTTTTAAAGACTTTATTTCCTGTGCCAGTAATGAAAAGTAAAAAAAAATCAAATCTGCTCCACTTTCTACTGTTGTTTTGCCTGAGCGACCATGGTCCAAATTGGCTATAGATATTGTGTGACCATTTGAAGCCCTTTCTCCTAATGAGAGGTTTGTTGTAGTTCTTGTGGACTACACTTCCAAATGGGTCCCAGCTTGTTGTATGAGTTCCATTACAGCTAAGAACATAATTGAATTTCTTAAGGATGCATTTGCGTGTGAAAGCATTCCTCAAACTTTAGTGAGTGATAATGGTGTCCAATTCACCTTGCAAGAAATGGAAATTTTCCTTAAAGAGCTCTCCATTACCCATCACCGCACTGCTCTTTATTCACCTCAAGCCAATGGCTTGGTTGAAAGCATGAATAGGCTTGTAAAAGCATGTGCACAAACAGCCAAACAGCCCTTGAGTCAGGATCATCTCTTAAAAATATTTTACGTGAAAAACTATGGGCTCACAGAAACACACCCAATTCTATCACTGGTTGCTCACCTTTCATGAAACTTAAAGGAAGAGTAGCGGATACAAAACTTAATCCCTTGTGGTTGTGTGTGCGTGACAGTAATGCCAATACTACTGATCCCAGGATTTTAAATTACCAAAAAAAGTATAAACAAAGATATGATACTAAGATGGGTGTGTGTAATCGTTCATGGAGATACTAAGATGGGTGTGTGTAATCGTTCATGGAATATTGGTGATCTTGTGTATGTTAAGAAAGCTACATGGACTCCCAAAGGTGAAACACATTTTTTTGGGCCTAAACGTATCACCAAGGTTTTTTAAAATGTGGTAAATTTAGATGATGGCAATACTTGGAGCATGTCTTGACTTTCCTTGTGCAATAAGGAGAAGGTCATCAATATGGGATCTCAGTCGAGCAAATGTTTTCTCTCAGTCTTCGTGCGCGTCAGCCTGAATTCTCCTGTCATGAAAAGAGAGTGAGGCGCTCTCCTCTTTATCTCAAAGATTTTGTATCGCATTAATTTTAGTTAATGTAGATTGCCATACTTAATTTGTTCAATTTTTTAAATTGTTTGCTTATGAATTGTTTCATTTTATTGTTAGTACTTATTGCCATTATTTCAATTCTTTTTCTTGCTGTCTTTCTTCTTCATTCTGTTCCTTTCTTTCATGGTAGTTGCTTGTTTTTGTCCCTTCTTTTGTTTAATGTATTGAAGGGAAGATGTGTTGTAATTTCTTCTTTAATTGATGATGCATGTTAAGAATGTAAGTGCATCATCAGAACACTCTGTTTAGATGTTCTCTGAAGTTCCTGCTGAGAGGCCATGGGAGGAACCGCCTCCACTGGTGGGTGCTAACAAACTGGATGATAAAGCTATTTTTGGATGTTCCTTTACTTGCAATACAATCCTTTTCCCTAGTTCCTATTGCCTGTTGGATGTAACGCTCGACAAGTCTGATCTGAATTCAGATTTAACCCCGTCTACCTCAATCGACTTCTTGCTCAAAGCTTTAGACAGAACCTTCTCTTTTAATGTGTATGTGAGGAAATTCACTAATATTCTCCTAGGCTTGGTCCTGTTTGCGTTTAGTCTAAATGGGTCTATATGGATCTTCTGAATGTCTTTAGCAATCTCCTGCTCTCGTTCCTCCAACTGTAGCTCTCTTTTAATCAATTGGACTATGTAGGATTTAATATCATCCCCCTCCTTGCCTTCCGGGACCTTTAAGATCTTCAAATTGTTCTGTCTCAGGAAATTTTCCAACCTTTCCACCTACTCTTGCTGCTCTCTCCCTTCATTTTTAGCCCCTCTTTTTCAGCGCTGTTAGTCTGCACTGACTCTCTCCCTAACTTCCCCTTCTAGGGTTGCTGTTCTGTTGCTCAAGTCATCAATCTTCTTTTCCAGGGTTTCACAGGCCAACCTTATCTCCTTCTGATTTGACTCGGAGACGTCAAATCTGCTTTTTATTTTGGTGATCAGGGCTGCTAAAAGAGCTCCAATTGAGGGGTCCTCCCTACCTGAATTTTTAGAACTGTGCCCATCACCCTCGCCTTCTTCCCTCTCTTTCTGGTGCACCCCCAGTTCTAGTCTGTTTCATGTCAGTGCTATAGTTAGAGCCTTTTGACACTTCTGGGTCTATTTTCACCTCCTCTGGAATTGGATATCCCCCTCCCCCCCCAGAGGTAGCTAGGGTATTCAAGGGGAGATCCTGGTATTGATTTGGGCTCATGTCATTGGTTCAGTCTTCCATACTCCTTAGATCAGGGGTTTTTCCTTGCGTCCCTTGCTCCTTGCTCACTACCTCCTGGCACCCTTTCATCTCCGCCATACTACTTTCGCTCAAAATAAGTGTCTTTGGAAGAACCTTAAAATAGGTTCTAAGTGAAAGGGTGACCTCTGCTCTGGAATACGTTTTATTTTCACTACATTTTTGTGGCTTAAAACAGCATGAGGCACTGGTTTCTCAAACCCACCTAAGTCAGGATTTACCAGCCCTGCACTCCTTAATGAATATCTGGAGATCCCTCCATTCCCCTTCACACACGCACTCCCACCCTCCGTTCTCCCCTGCCCTTACCTGCCTTTGATCCTGTGTGCTCCTTGGCTGCGCGCCCTTCCTGGAGCTGAAACTGGGGTAATGGCTTAAAACTTCCTTGGTGCCAGCTCAATCTCCTCCTTGTTCCTGACAGCTTCTCCGTTGTCGCTGCCTCCTTTGCCCCAGAAGGGGATCCTTGGGGCCGCGCTCCCCCTTCTGCGTAGCTCCAGCGCGCCTTCACCCACGGCTGCCGTGTTTTCTGTTGCCCGATGTGCTCGCAAGACGCCATAGAGGCAGTCCAAGTAATGTAGTTCTCACTAAAGGTGCTGCTTCCTTTACCCCCAGTACTTGGGCGATTTTGGCTGATTTCAGTTTCATGCTCATTGATTTCACTGCGCACTCCGGGATATCCCGCGACACGCGTCTAGCCAGCCGCCATGTTTTCCTACTAACACAATGCCGCGCCTCTGCTCAGGCTGGATGCTGTGTCATTGGAGGGTTCTGTCCCTTGCTGGCCTCCCGCAGTCAGTTTTGTCCGCCAGCTCTTTTCCTCATTGCTACCTGGTGTTGGAGGCCCCTTCCCCGGGCTTCTCCTCAATGCTGCATTCGCTTCACTTTCCAACAACTTTGGAATAACGTTACCATTGGTCGTCCTCTCTTACATATGCAGTCAAAATGAAAGAATACCTAGGTCCCACAGTGATTGGTGTGTGGATTTGCATTTGGAGACCATGTCAAGTGAGAGTGTAAGGGCTCCCACCTGCCACTGAGGGTCCCAAAGATCAAGGAGCCATTCTCTGTTTCTTTTTTTTTCTCACCGAGACTAAACTAAAATTAACTCAGAACATCACAACCAAATTCTTTCTTGAATTGAAATGTTCTGATCACATCAGAACAGCATTAGAATCACTTCATCATTTGAAAGTGAATGCTATACAGTGCTTTGCATGGCAGGGCACCAGAGTGCATTTGTATCTGGTCACAGAACGACTTGACGCTTCCTACACCATTCCAGGTTCATGCAAATGATTACGCCGCAGACTAGCAGCTTGGTATTACACGTCTTTATTCATCTGTGTGTAACTATTATCTGAACATTCTACATTAAGAATTCTATCACCCACGCACTTACGTCACAGATCTATGGAGTCCATCAGGGACGAAAAGGGTCCCACCATCTCTACCTCAAAAGACACTGCATTTCGTCCTTTGTTAAAAAAAGTACCAATAATACCTTTATACATTACAACTCTTTAATAAGTTGTTTTTGTGCTTGAATAAATCACCCAGATCTGGTCATGTGAGGTTGCCGCATGACAGGAAAAGTGTCATCATTGGCACTGGAGACAGAGACACTGGTACAACCATTGGGCTCTCCTGGTGCTCAGGTAGACAAATCTCACTTCTGACATCTGGAGCTGGTGAAGGTCTAGGCAGGCACTTGAAATGCAAAGTATCTCGTGTAATGGACTTTCCATGACGATGAGCAGTCACCATGTATCCCTTACTAGTCACAAACCTCAGTGGGTTCACATCAAAAGGAACATCATACTTGTGTTTCTGTTTCTGCCTGATGATAACTTGGTCTCTGCGGTTGAAAACAGTGCTCTTTGCACTGCAGCTTCTAGCCACATAGATCTTCTTCATTTGGTATTTTTGAGACGAGTCAGTAGTGTGAAGTCCATCAATGTTAGTAGATCTCTCATTGGCCAACTGCAGCAACTTGGTGGCAATGGCTCTCCAAAATATTAGGGTAGAAAGACTTTCACCTGTGGTAGAATGTGGAATTGACCTGTTTGCATGAAGTGTAGACTGAAGAACTGATTTGAGTTAAAGCATTTTCAACGCAGCATGATGAAAGGTCTTATTGAGGGTACTTGTGAGAAAACAGGGCTTTTTGCAGATATCCCCCAGCTTTTTGCTCCCATTTAGATTGCTAGATGCCTGTTTTCTGAATCTGATTGTGCCATGCCTTCGCTTCCTGTGGCCTTTTACGTGTTGCGGGCTCCCGCTTCCACACTTCACCATCTCTCTTCACTCGTGGCAGGCTGCAATCCTGCCCAGCTCCCCCGCTGTGTCCACATGGACCGATAGCGCCACAGGGTGGGAGCGCCCTCCTGACCCTTGTCTGCGATTTCAGCCTGGATTGTGCGGCTCACCTTCAGTGTGGGACGCCACTCAATGCATCCCCGTCGTGCCTCGATCTCCGGCCGCTCAGGCCCATCTTCGATTTACTCAGGGTCAGGGTCACAGATTTGGTTTAGCTCCTTTAGGCAGGCAGCTCTGCACCGGAGGTACGATATTTCCGCATATTTTTTGCACTGATGTTAACGGATGATTGCTGGATTTGTGGGGTGTTCGGAAGGGCCGCTACGGAGCTCCTCTTTTATGCTGCCATCTTGACTGGTGCCAAGCCCTGCCCCCGGTGCTATATGTTTTTCAGCGCTAGAAAGTGTTTAGCCTTTAAGAATTCATATATTCAGTTTCCTTTATTGGATTTTCTTTCATTGTGGTGTCTTGTTTGTTAATAAAAATGTAATCCATATTTATAAATTGTAATTGGATTTTTATTGAGTGATGTGTCTTACTTATTTAATGCATTGGTGTTTATAAATGCTTTACACACCTATCTCCTAAGTTAAGCCTTCCTGCTCATTGCTAGCTACCAAAGATTGAGGAAGGGAATAATTTATTGAGACCCTAAATGAACCTTTTATTGTGTTTGTGGCTTTATTACTAGTAGTAAGTCACTACTTATCACTACTAATAATCCACTTTCCAACAACTTTGGAATAACGTTACCATTGGCCGTCCTCTCTTACATATGCAGTCAAAATGAAAGAATACCTAGGTCCCACAGTGATTGGTGTGTGGATTTGCATTTGGAGACCATGTCAAGTGAGAGTGTAAGGGCTCCCACCTGCCACTGAGGGTCCCAAAGATCAAGGAGCCATTCTCTGTTTCTTTTTTTTTCTCACCGAGACTAAACTAAAATTAACTCAGAACATCACAACTAAATTCTTTCTTGAATTGAAATGTTCTGATCACATCAGAACAGCATTAGAATCACTTCATCATTTGAAAGTGAATGCTATACAGTGCTTTGCATGGCAGGGCACCAGAGTGCATTTGTATCTGGTCACAGAACGACTTGACGCTTCCTACACCATTCCAGGTTCATGCAAATGATTACGCCGCAGACTAGCAGCTTGGCATTACACGTCTTTATTCATCTGTGTGTAACTATTATCTGAACATTCTACATTAAGAATTCTATCACCCACGCACTTACGTCACAGATCTATGGAGTCCATCAGGGACGAAAAGGGTCCCACCATCTCTACCTCAAAAGACACTGCATTTCGTCCTTTGTTAAAAAAAGTACCAATAATACCTTTATACATTACAACTCTTTAATAAGTTGTTTTTGTGCTTGAATAAATCACCCAGATCTGGTCATGTGAGGTTGCCGCATGACAGGAAAAGTGTCATCATTGGCACTGGGGACAGAGACACTGGTACAACCATTGGGCTCTCCTGGTGCTCAGGTAGACAAATCTCACTTCTGACATCTGGAGCTGGTGAAGGTCTAGGCAGGCACTTGAAATGCAAAGTATCTCGTGTAATGGACTTTCCATGACGATGAGCAGTCACCATGTATCCCTTACTAGTCACAAACCTCAGTGGGTTCACATCAAAAGGAACATCATACTTGTGTTTCTGTTTCTGCCTGATGATAACTTGGTCTCTGCGTTTGAAAACAGTGCTCTTTGCACTGCAGCTTCTAGCCACATAGATCTTCTTCATTTGGTATTTTTGAGACGAGTCAGTAGTGTGAAGTCCATCAATGTTAGTAGATCTCTCATTGGCCAACTGCAGCAACTTGGTGGCAATGGCTCTCCAAAATATTAGGGTAGAAAGACTTTCACCTGTGGTAGAATGTGGAATTGACCTGTTTGCATGAAGTGTAGACTGAAGAACTGATTTGAGTTAAAGCATTTCCAACGCAGCATGATGAAAGGTCTTATTGAGGGTACTTGTGAGAAAACAGGGCTTTTTGCAGATATCCCCCAGCTTTTTGCTCCCATTTAGATTGCTAGATGCCTGTTTTCTGAATCTGATTGTGCCATGCTCCCTGACACTGCAAATGTTAAGGAAGGACCTCAAGACCAGGCTCTTTGACTGTTCCGGAGCTGCCCCTCCCTAGCGCTTTGAGAACCTCGCAGGTGAGTAGCATGCTTTATAAACCCCTGATTGATTGATTGATTGATTGCTTCTAAGCACTGGTTTCACTAATAATCTTTAAAAATTCCCTACACTGGATTTTTGTCATTTTGGTGTCATTTAATCATAAAGTGGTGTTGGATTTTTATTGTGTGTTGTGTCTTGCGTATTTACTGTTTAGATGATATTACCATGCTTTACACCTGTCTTTTAAGTCAAGCCTGGCTGCTCATGATCCAAGCTACCAAGGGTTGAGCAAGGATTAATTTATTGAGGCTTGACTGACCTTATTTGTGATTTTGCAGGTATTACTAGCTGTAGGTACCTACCTGCGCCTACTAATCAACCACCTTCCAACATGTAAGCATCAGCTTCTTTAAAAGTAGTGGCATAACACTATGTTGGCAAAGATAAGAATGAGTCAGCAGGGTTTTGATCTTTTCCTGGACAATGCACAGTTGTATAATAATACTCCTGCAATAGCAACACCCATCTCTCATTGCAAGCGGACATATTGGCTTTAAGATTGGCAAAAATGTTGAGCAATTCTTGATGATCGGTGACAACTGTGAAATGCTTTCCATACAGGAACATATGAAAATGCTCACAAGCCCACATGTAGGAAACCGCCTCTCTGTACAGTGTACTAAAATGAAGTAAACAATACAGAGAATGCGAAAGATCCCCATAAGGTAGGTAGATATAAAAGAAAATAATACTAACTCTCTTTTTGTGGTAGTGTGGATGAGGTTAGGCTTATCAGAGGGTAGTGTTAAGCATTTGTTGTACTCACAGAGGCAACAAATGAGAAACACACTCAAGAATAAATCTGAGACCAATGTGTAAAACTAACATCGATTTATATATAAGTTTTAAGACCATAAACACAGTTCTAAGCTAAGTACTTCTGGAATTATTATTTTACAAAGTTCGGAAGAGGTATCACTTTTATGCGCAATAACTCACAATGTGGACTCAATGGGGAAATTGTACAAAAATGCATAGAAATTCAGGAAATGCTTTCACAAATGTCACCTTCTTGCTTTAGTTTGATGTCAGGACCAGGTCCAAAGATCCGAAAGAAGTTCTTGAACATCCTGGATCAGCCGCGAGCTGAGGTGCTCAGGTCTTGGAAGCTGGTACGCAAAGTTGAAGGGGGATACTAGAAAAAGTACAGCACAGTGGGACTCACAGGTAAATCAGGTGGGTTTCCTTAGAGGGAGGAGGTCACAAGGGTGTGTAGACCATGGGAGTAGGGCTGGTTGGACAGTGTTGGAGACAATGGGGCCAGGTGCAGAGCAAACAGGTCAGACGGGTGTTGTACGTCATAAGGTCCTCATGGTTAGAAGTAGGCAACTTGGAAAGGTGCTCTCGATCAGCTAGGTTAATCAGGAAGTGGGTCTCAGGTATCTCAATGTCCCTCAATGGGTGCTTTCTTCTGGCTCTTCAGGAGTCTGGTGTGGACTCTTCTTGGTTTTTATCTTTGGAGGTCCGGTACCACAGGCATTAGTATGTCGTGGCTCCAATAGGTCCTGGTGCCTCCAAACTTGATGGGGCAGCAGATCTGACTCTCAAGAGCAGCTCAATCAATCAATCACAGGATTGTAAGCACGCTACTCAGCCATGAGGGTCTTAAGGTGCTGGGAGGGGGTAAGCAGCTCTGCTCAGTCGAAGAGCCAGGTCTTGAGTGTCTTCTTGAAGATGTTCCGGGAGGGTGCGCGTCTGATGTTGGTCGGGAGCTTGTTCCAGGTCTAGGCCCTGATGTACAAGAAGGCTCTTCTTCCTGCTTTGGCTTTGTGGATGTGCGGGGTTTAGGCGAGGACATGGTCGACAGATTGGAGGTTTCTCTTGGGTACGTGGAAGGAGATTTTCTTGTTGGGGTATGGTTTTGTGGATGCATTTGTAGGTGTGGGTGAGATCTTGAAAGTGACTCTCTTCTCGATGAGCAGCAAGCGGAGGTTACGCAGGTCGAGGGATGCCAAGTCTGGCTGCTGTGTTCTGTATGGTCTGGAGTTTGTGGAGCAGAGATTTGTTGATCCTGGCTTAGAGGGCATTTCCGTAGTCCAGTCTGCTAGTGATAAGTGCGTGGGTGACAGTCTTTCTTGATTCGTGGGGATCCATTTGAAGGTCTTTCGGAGGATGTGGAGGGTCTTGAAGCAGCTGCAGCTGGAAGTGACGACGCTGACCTGTCGGGTCATGGAGAGGGCAGAGTTGAGTATGATGTTGAGGTTTCGGGCATAGTCTGTGTGGGTGGGCCAGCTGCCGAGGGCAGTGGGCCACCAGGTGTTGTCCCATAAAGATGGGGAGGGTCCTAGGACAAGGACCTCTGTCTTCTCCGAGTTGAGCTGCAGGCAGCTGCTGCTCATCCAGGATACGACTTCTTTCATTCCTTCCTGGAAGTAGAGTCTGGTGGTGACAGGGTCCTTGGTGAGGGAGAGGATGTGTTGTCAGCATAGGATACTATGTTGAGTCTGTGCTGTCTGACGATGGTTGCGAGGGGGGCCATGTAGATGTTGAAGAGTGAGGGGCTGAGAGATGATCCATGGGGTACTCCACAGTTGATTTCCATGGGCTCAGAGAGGAAGGGTGGCAGTCTGATCCTTTGGGTTCTGCCGGTGAGGAAGGAGCGTATCCAGTCGAGGGTGGTTCCTTGTATGCTGGCATAGTGGAGTCTGATGGTGAGTGTGCGGTGGGAGACGGTGTCAAACGTAGCAGAGAGGTCGAGTAGGATGTAGCTGCTGTGTCTCTTCTTGCTTCGGTGCTTCCTCGAGGTCATAAGGTAGCAGCAAGTCGACAAACCAGACTTCATGAGATCGGTGTCTTCGGTGTGCAGGGGAGTGATACTTTCACTTAAAGGGAGCTTCACAGTGATTTCTTGAAGGCTGGAAATGCTCCGGGGTTCTTGGAGTCCTTTCAGGTTTCAGGCCGACAAAGCAGCAGTAATTGTCAAGTCCTAGGAGCAGCAGGAAGGTTTTGGCACCTTTTTCTTCTGCAGTAGTGCTTCAGTTCTCGAGCAGTGGGTCTGCTTTGTCCTGGTCTTCTCTTGTCCATCAAATTTGATTTTAAGGTTCTTGGAGTGCCACCTGAATACTGAATTTAGGGGTGTTACAAGGGGAGACATATAGTTGCCAATGGGCTGCTTACCTTTAGGGTGTCTACTCCCTCTAGTGACCACTTTGTGTGGGAAGAGGCACTACCCCAACCCTGATTGAGGTTTCTCTACCATTCCAAGATGGTGGAATTTGAGGAGAGGGATTCATATCACCTTACACACCCTAGGGGTGGTGTAGGCTAAGTGGGGACCCTCCCCCTCATCTAACTAATTTTCCCACCTTACCCTCACCTAAAAGATGAGTAGAAAAGGGGAGCTTGGACTTCCCCACTATCTGAAGGTTCCTGGGTTGGATTTCAAAGGAGGCCTTGCCTTTCAAGCTTCCTGCCCAAGGAGGCCATCCTGTACTCAAGGAGTTATGAAGCCCCTCCTCCCAGAGCAGGCTTTGTCTCTGCTCTCTGAGAGCGCTGGCTTTCACTCCATGAGGTCAGAAACATGTCTGGTAGTGTCAGGCTGGCAAAAAAAAATCAAGAACCACACCAGTGCTTGGTAGATTTTCAGGGGACCCTCTACAAGGGTCTCCTTTGTGAATTTATTAATAAATCCATCACTGGCATCAGTGAGGATCTATTAGGACAATATGTTTGGGACCAATCATCTCAGAAATCAGTGCAGCCATTGTGGAGCTAGGAAACTCTTGTTGACAAGTATCCAGCCCATGTACTCCTTACGGCTTCCCTGTTCAATTACTTAAAAACAATAGTGGATCCCTTTTGTGTATCATGTATGTAATCACATACTGCTTACTTCTCTTTTCTTACAAGACTCATTTACTCAGCATTCTTTCCTTCCAACCATCCAATGAGACCTATTTAATGCAAAGATTTTGGTCCTTTATTATAATAGTGCAATTCTTAATATCTAAAATTTCCTAATTCAATTATATCTCATAAGCAATCTAAACATTTATCACATTACTTATCATCAAAAACATTTCACAGTATAGACAAACATCATCATATCATGTTAAAAACAACCCTTTTCTATTTTTGATATCTTTTTTCCAATATCCTTTTTCTATATCGATGAATTTACTACGGTTTATTGATAAAAAAACATATAATTCCTTACTATTTTGCAAGTATATCAAGAAGAATAATATCAATTAGGTACAAAATACAAAAACAGATTACACAAACTCTAAAATTCAATATTCCAAGTTCCCAAGTTGTCTACACAGCATTTCAGTGGTATGCAGCTGGTTTACCCCAACTTCTTCGGGACAAATATTAAAAACGATGGTGTTATCTATAAAATTAATGATAAAAACGTATTTCAAATTTGAGAGCCATCCAAGAACAGTATATGATTACATCAACAGGCTCTATGCATACACACTATTACAACCTCCCTTACTACCTCATTCATTCACTCTCATGTTTCCCATTTTTTTACATCGCATACCATTCCTTTTTTTCCCAATTTCTACCTTACTTCCCACCTAGGAACACTTAAGTGATTATACATATTCTGTACACATCACCTCCACTCTCAATATTGTTTGTTCTCACCATGGCATTGCTGTTAGGGGGAAAGAATGATAAATAAAAATAGTTCTTAGTTATTCCTCTTCACCCCTTATATTTCCATTAGACCAAATTTTCAGGTATGCTTTTATCCACCTTATATTTCAGTCACTCAAGAACTCTTGTAACTTACTTTCCAATTACTCTCAAGACATTATATATGCCCACTGGAATTATTTCATCATGATCACCTCCTTAATATTTCTGGAGATTCACAAACAGTTCCTCTTACAAGGACTTGGCGACCACCACAAACTTTTTTCCTTCAGATACTAAATATTTAATAGTTATAATTCTCTGTTTTTCCCTTATTCTGTATCATTTGTCAGTTGTTAATATTGGCGCTTACCTCCCTCTAAATTCATCCATTGGGAAAATGAGGTCCAGGAACCACTTTTCAATTGTTGACTGATGTTCTCGAAAGTAGGGGCTTTTTTCACTTTTCCCTTCTAATTTCTTGCTTAGTTCTGTGTGGGGCATTTAGTCTTCTTTATGCCCTTCTTTAAAAAAAATATAGAAACATATTACACCTCACTCTTATTCTATTTATATTTTATGAGAACAAAGTCTTGTTGTTATTTTGCCTTGAATGATGAAATTATCCTCATTAATATCTCATGCACTATGCAGTTTCTTATAAGCCTTGTCGTAAGCCACATTTGGGTCATATAAATCTTAAAGCATATCCCCATCTATTCCCCAAAACCGAGTAAAAAATCGCATTACATGGATAAAATAGGCACATTGGAAAAAAACTCCTAGCTCTATCGATATTAGGGAAATGAAGATCTCCTTTTGCTTTTCTTACCAATTAATTTTAACAGCCTCGTCTCCCTGATCGAGACCTCATAAATCAAACAAGCTTAACTGATTAGTCCGTTCTTTATAAGCACGTCACTCACTACGCATGTGTTGGCCGTCATCGTCTTTAGAAGGCCGCCATGTTGATGTCAGGCTAAACCTCATACACCATCATGTAGTCTATTTCCAAATGCTTCCTGATCAGAATTGTATTTACGGTCAACCTACATTACATACTAATATAAACTTTAGTTATATATTATTGTTCACTATCAACTAAAATCCTGGATTCATTAGCTTTCGGGTCCAAACACTTAACCCTTTATGTTGGCAACCATCTTAACATAAGCAATGGTCTTAATTGCACTATCCCCTCTTTCTAATTAAATCTTACTAACTCTAACTGACATATAAATCTTTACATAATAATGAGCCTCCTGTTAGCAGCTGCTCATTATTTATATTTTCAGGGATATTGACAGTTGTAATTCTAAAGCCTCCAACAAGAGTAATAATAAAGTGATGCTTATTTTTATATTGTTTTTTCTATTAAGTACAGACCTTACATAATCATTATTATACCACATAATTTAATAAACACCAAAGTGTATAATCCATTTGTTACTTTATAAACCTATACAAATAGCTAAAAAAAGCCTCTCTTAAAATAAAATCAAAATTAATCACAGCACATAGTTTTTATTTGCTATACAAACTTATTTATGTTTTATATTCCTTATCTTAATATTTTTTCACACTCCTCTCTATTATTCAGACCATATATATATATGTACTGAACTTACTCACCAAAACGCACTATTTCAAATCACTCACTTTATGTTCATGTTCTAAACAGTGTTCTGTGAGAGTGGCATTTTCCTTTCAGTTCTGATTGCCGATCTATGTTCATTTAATCTTGCTTGCCCTTCTCTTGCCATTTCACTTACATAACCATTTTTGCAGGGGCATATAATTGCATTGTTTGGTCTACAGTTCATCATTTTTTTACTCCATATATTTTTATATCACTTCCTGTTATTATAGAACTACAATTTATATATTTACTACATGGGTAATTTCCCTGTTCAATACCACTGTCCCAGAATAGACTGGACATTGTAGGGGCATATAGTGCACCCTGTCTTAGGGATAAAGGCCTGTAGTAGGGGTGACTTACCTCTATCTAATGAAGTACATATGAGGCATGGCACACAGGGTTGTATGTCTTGTTGATTCTTCAGAGTTTCCTGCACCAAGACATTTGCCTGCACTGGCAGAGTGCAACGCCTAGGTGAGGGGTCCCTGGGGTGGCACAATCAGTGCTTCAGCCCAGAGGAACTCTCTTCAGTACCCCTACCCTGGGTACCAGGGGTACCATTTATTAGGAACTTACATGGGCCACTGAAGTTATGCCAATCGCGGTACAGTTTTTGGAAAGTGATCAAGTTCTGGGTACCTGATTAGGAGGGACCCAGTGCACCTACAGTTCAAACTTACATAAATATCAGGCCAAAAGTGGGGGCTAACTTTGTCAGAAGAGGCTTTCTTTTTCACTATGTGAATAGGCACATTCCGTCGTAACTTTGACTAGCATAAGCCATAATGTGCCTTGAGGCATTGGGATGTCCTCTGTGCTAGGCCATGATGGCATTCTACCCCACTGGGCTTGCATCAATAACAACCTCATCATTTTAGAACAAAATATTCAATTTCAGATGCGTTCTCAATTGCATGTTCGCTTTTCTTGAGGCTTTGTTCAAATTCACTCGAACACTGAAATGGTACATTTTGTTTTAATAAGTCTCTCAATAGGGCACTTGCAGTGGCAAAGTCAAGTATATACCTTGAACAGTAACTGGCCTTACCAAGGAAGAATCTTAGCATAGTTACATCTATTGGGAGAGGAGTGGATCACAAGGCCTGTATTTTATTTAAATCATGAGTCATTGACCCATCAGAAAAGATATAACCACTTTGCCACATTTAAGGTGACACCTTTATCTGCAAGTATATGACACACTTGTGCAAGTGCTGTATCATGCTCCTTTCACGTGGCTCCAAAAACGAATATGTTATCAGTGTAATTGAAAGCATTGTTGACTGTTTGTATTATGCGATGAATGGCATCTTGAAAAAGTTCTGGAACTGATGACACTGCGAATCTTAGCCTTTTGTATCTACATAAACCAACATGAGTCAAAAAGGTAGTAATGTATCTGCAATTCTCTTCCAGTTAGAGCTAAGGATATCCTTTGTCAAGATGGAAAAAGACTTTGGTTGATATGTACAAGGAAGTGGCAGAGCGTGGTGTAAGCCTCCTTGGCTCAACGAAGCGCTCAGCCACTTCTGAAACTCAAGGCTGCACCATATTTATAAGAATGTGGTGCAGCATTCCATTTCACCCTGCGATGCCACTAAGTTTAAAATCTTAGTGCCAACGCAGGCACCCTTGCACCATAGTGAAAGGGTGTCTGAGTGCAGGGGAGGATTGTTTGTGTAGGAAGGTGTCCCTTCCTGTACTTAAACAATCCTTAAATGCCATTCTGTAACTTTCATGTGTACTGCTCCATGAGGCACACATGAAAGTGACAAAATGGCATTTTTTAAAGGTTTGTTTATGTACACGAAGGGAGACCTTCCTGTACATAAACAAACCATGGCATTTTGCTTTTTCCATGTGTGCTGCACAAGGCAGCACACATGCAAAAAGCAAAAATGAGGAGAAATAATCCATTTGGTTTCACCAACTTAAGACCAGGATTTACCTGGTCTTAATTTTGGCGCTGCCTCCTATTGACGCCACCCTTGTACATAGGGGCGTCAAAATGAATGGGTGTTGCGGTGGACCACCTACCGCAACACCCACTGCCCATTCCTTTCACGCTAACCATAGCATGACAGGAAGCCTAATGTACAAGGCAGTGTTAAGCCCTGCTTAGTGGCTTAACACTGCATTGTACATAAGGCGCAGCCCCTATCGCCACCACAACATCGGTAAAAGTGATGTTGTGGTGGTGATAGAGACTTGTACATATGCCCACTTGTCTCCACTCAGCTGCGTAATCCTGTCAGCAATGTGCAGTACTAAATATCTTTCTCTTTCAATCGCCATATTTGCTTGGAACATATCAACGCTGATGCACTAGGATCCTCCACTATCTTTTTTGGCACTATCACTATGGGTGATACTCATAGCGTCGGGTTTGCGGATCGCTCAATGATGTGCTTTAATAGTATCTCAAGTTCTTTCTCAACAGCCTCTTGTAAATGAAATGAAATTCGACAATGTCTTTGAGCAACGGGATGGATTTACTCATTTATGTGAAGTTGCACTTTCATAGTCTTAACTCTTCTCAGTCCATGAGCAAGGATGGAAACTGATGCAATATCTCATGATAGGCATTGAAATTGTAGTTTACAGAAATCTGCAGTACTGAAACTGAGTAAACATCCACTAGATAGACTGCATGGCAATACATTATTTGGCACTTATACTTTCATATTTTTACACTTCACAGGTGCTATGAATGACCCTTGACTTTGCAGTGGTATCGAAACAGTCCATGTATATACTTTGTTTCTCATCTGAGTTAAACGGGACTGTAGACAGCTCATTGTACTTTCGCACTGGCATAATGTTTTTGACGTGCAAGTGTCTATGATAAAAGGTATGGAGCACCAATTCACTTTCAGTGTGATATTGGGACAGTGTCCATGTAACTTTTCCACATTCACTTGTCAATCTAGCTTCAATGACATTCTTCCTTGCACGAAGTCAATCCGACATGTGCATGCCATCCAGTAGTCAACATTAACATCACACACCCATCTTGCTCATCTGGCGCTTGACAATGATGTTGCCACTTGGCCTTGTTGGAGTGTGTAGAGCATCGTGTCTGGAACTTTCTGGCATCCATTTTGTTTCTTGAATGTGACACACTAGACCTTGCCACCATTTTATTTTCTCGAAGTGATGCATTTGATCTTTCCCTCCCTTTGCAGACTGTCACAAATATATGGGGCCGATTCACAGAACTAACTTAAGACAAAATCCTAAACTTACTACCATTTTCGTATTCACAGAAGGCACTTACTCATTTTGGTATTCACAGAAGACACTTACTCACTTCGGTATTCACAGAAGTTAAGAGTCCTAACTTTAGGACTCCTAAATGCCTTCTGTGAATACCGAAAGTCTTAAAATTAGGATTTTTCTCAGTTTAGGAGTCCTAAAGTTAGGACTCCTAACTTTACTACTACTAAACTGAGAAAAACCCTAATTTTAAGGCTTTCGGTATTCACAGAAGGCATTTTGGAGTCCTAAAGTTAGGACTCCTAACTTCTGTGAATGCCGAAATGAGTAAGTGCCTTTTGTGAATACCAAAATGAGTAAGTGCCTTCTGTGAATACCAAAATGGTAGTAAGTTTAGGATTTTGTCTTAAGTTAGTTCTGTGAATCGGGCCCGTTCTATTTTACACAGCCTTTACATACCTGTCCAATGGTGTGACATTTACCTTCATGTGGAAAGAAAAATTCACATTGAAAACACTACTTCTTTTTGCTTGGAGACATTACTTTATGGCCTTCTACCTTGAATATCGCCTTACCCTTCACAATCAGTGCTGATTTATTTTGGGCCATTCCGACCTCCATGTTAGCTGCTTCTCTATCATCTCTTTCTTCCGCTCTGGCAGCCATTAGTTTTTGCTCCAGGTTGAGCGTCTCTGTTAGCTGTTGGTCTGAAAGAATTAGAGAGGCAACCATCTATTACACTGAGATGCATGGCCTCTTCATCTTTGAATTCATTGAACGTGCAGTGCTCACTGCTTCCTGAGTGAATCTACAACCTCATACTTCATTTCACCAACTCTCTGCCAGTCCTGACTGAATATTTACCTTTCATAGTCGACATTTGGCAGTGCAATATATAGAGAAATGGCAGTATAATTGATAGGAAATGGGCGCCTAAAAGTGTAATTCCATTAGATATTATAATTATTTCAACAATTGTTACGGTGCTGTAAGGTACAGAGAACCGCCAGCCTCTCTAAAAAGAAAATTGGGCCTAAGCAACAAACAACCTAATTACAGATCCCCAGCACACGTGATATATAAATGACATTCGTTGTAATTGTTATTCACATATGATTAAGACAAATAATCAATCCAAATTATTTCTTTGCCCTTTTATTCTTTCTTCGAGCTTTTCTTAGTGAATAGATTCCAAGCCAACACGTGTTTCGTCGCCTCCGTATGGTTGTACCTGCGACTTTTTCAAGGCTTCAATATTCACTTTTAAGCAGTATTAAGTGTGGTGTTAATTCCAGACCACACTGTCCTGTGGTGTGGGTAAAAGGTAAATCTGCTGGGCTTTGAGTACAAAATCCTGTCCTTTTATATCCTTGTTAAGTAACTGAATCAGAGTCGCCGAACCATGTCCTCTCCCCTCACGCCGAGAATCTCGAGAAAAGCTTGAAGAAAGAATAAAAGGGCAAAAAAATAACTTGGATTGATTATTAATCTTAATCATATGTGAATAACAATTACAACGGATGTCATTTATATATCACGTGTGCTGGGGATCTGTAATGACATTTGGCAGTGGATTGAACTTGGTGTTTAGCACCTCTTTGATGGTATATCACTTCATCAGCTTGTGGTATTTCTTTATCACTTCTTTTACTCTGCCACCTGCCAAATTCTTTAGATATTTAATGATCTTTTTGTCATTAGCTTCTTTCAGTGCATTAGTGAAATCATCAAAGGTTTCAACCCAGGAAGTCTAACTGTTTCCAATATTTAGCTTTTTGGCAGTATCGAAGGGAGGCGGTGGTTTCAAGAAGGTGGCTGTGCCATATCTTGTACTCCTTTTAGCAGTCCTTGAAAAGTTTCACTATTATGACCACCCTTCATGGCCTTTCAGTCAGTCCAATGTGATTTACCAGCCTCGTAACCACAACCCCTATGCTTCTGCATGGGTTGCGGCACCTGGTGCTGAGGTCAGATGGCTCTCTTTACTGAGGTTTTGGTAAGAGTGATCATATTCTCCATATATGGTTAACACCACCTCTTATTTTTCTATACATTTATCTGATTCTGCTCAAACTGTTTTCTTGCATCTGGTTGTCACCACACTTTGCACCTTACGTACCTGGTTTCACTTCCTTTAGTGTTTCTTGTGTCAGTAATGTTTTTGCTTTTAGTGCTTTATCGCACTCGGCTTTCACTGCTTCTAGCACTTGTTTTATGGTATGAATGACAGCTCTGTTTCATGTTGTGGTGCAGTACCTCTTATCTTGACTTTGTAAGTAGATTTCTAGCTGATGACAAACAACCTTTCTGTATGGCCTTCAGTTTCTTCACAAGCCTGGCATTGACTGGATTTGCACTTTGACTCCACATATACCAACTTTCGATTTTCAGTTCGACTGATGCATACGTGGCATGCACAAGCAGTTTGCTGGTCCATGGTAATCTCTCCTCGGGAGAGCATTCTTGGTTGTTTTAGTCATGGCCTGGGTACATGCAAATGATCTCATCACACACAGAGCTTGGTACTAAATGTCTTTATTCATCTGAATGTAACCATTAAATGAACATTCTACATTAAGAATTCTATCACTCACAGTCCTCTTCTATGGAGTCTGTCAGGACCAAAAGGTACCCGTCATCTCTAACTCACAAAACACTACACTACTCACAATCTGTATTTAGACAAACTGCCTAAAATCGGCCTCTTACCACCCATGCACAATGTTTCTTTTCAGATACAAATAGCATGGAGGCATGTCTTTGCACTATTAAGAGATCTCATTCTCTTCCATTGCACCTTGGAATGGTTATTTCCCAAAATACTAAAGCCCATCTCTTCTGCCAGGAGTCCTGTCTGGTCCAGTGACTGTTATCCTATCTGTTGTCTACTGTTCACTTTCAACTTAGCTATATCACAGTCTGCAGAGACCATTAGATATTTGAGCACATTATGAAACAAGTTTAAAAAATGAAGTACATAACTGTACTTGCATTTGGGTTTTTTTGCATTTCAAAAATATATTACATTATTATTTAAAAAGGTTAAAGGAGTACTTCTTTGTCCAGCCACTCACCTGCATTACAACCCCGTGTCCCTCTAGCTGATGTTGTTCGTACCTAGTGAAAGTCAGAAACCTGAATACACAGTCTCAAACCTGCTCTGCAACTGTGCCCAATCCTGATGGTGCTCCCTACACTTTGTGGCTGCTGAGAGCCATGACTAGAGGAGCAAAGTTCCATCTCCCAAGAACAAGAACTGTGGGGCTGCGTAGAGAATAACTTTGACCAGTATGGCTGGTAATATGTTTATGCTGTAATACCTTTGTCTCTGTATAGGACAGTGATGTGGCATTCAAAAATTGCGTGGCGTCAAGTGGCTCCATAAGTCTGGAGTAATGCAACACAGTGCACATTGCTACATTTCCTTACTCTTTCCTGGGAAGGTGTACCATGAGTGTTCCCATCCAACTCCCATGGATATTGACACATTCCAAGATTTATCCACAGTTGGTAAACCTGGGAATACGCCGGGGGTGTGGGGGGCGTAACAAAAACATATCTTTATTTCTCCTCGCTAGTTCCTCTTCCTATGTGTAGCCTTCTGCAGCACACATAGAACGAGGAATATGACTCACCAGATTGTTTGTGTGCAGGAAGGTGCCCCTTACTGCACAACAACAATTGTGCATGCAATAAAGGCAACCATGCACCATGGTGCAATGGTGCCTGCATTGGTGCTAGGCTACTAGAAGTTGGCCAGTGCAGAGGAAATGCACTGGCCAACTTGTGCACTGTATTGGATAAATATAGCACATTTCTGATGTTTCTCTGTCACGTAGTGCAGCGCAGCAAGGTGACTTGCTGCACTGCTTTATGTGACAATTTTGTAAATATGCCCCTGCAAGTGTGCGATTGGTGTAATAAATGTGCATGGCAGCATCAACCACCTGCATACTGGAATCACATGGCGATCTGTATATCAGCAGCGGACTTATAACAGATATCATTGCCCCAAGGTTCAAAGGAGTTCGATTTTAAAATTTAACTAAACAGAACTGAATACTGAATGTTGATGCAACTTCCTGCAATATTACGTCATATAACATTACTTCTTGAGATGTCACTTTCCTGGAAGTTATCTGAGCCTCAACCTCCGAAATGTTAAACTTTGCATTCCTATCCCGTGAATGGGGATTTCTTTTCATTTTAACATTTCATGGATGCCTATCAGTCAGTATGGAGTACAGATGGAGGTACACTCACAAAAGAAGTAGTAAAGAACATTTTAAAATACCAACTTACCACTTACATTTAGGTAACAAAAAAATGCTAACTATAGTGACATTAAGCACCAGCACAAGTAGTAGCTACATGTAATGCCTTTGCACTTAAGTTCGAATATATTTTTACACGTTTCCATTGGTGGAAATAGCAACAGTTAACTAAAAATGTAATTGTCAGAATACAAAATCTGAATGAAGAAGGTGTTTCATAAAAAAACTGTTGAGTCAGTTGACACATTGGCAGTGTTACTGAAAGAATCAACTGCAAAATCAGACACAATAGTGACAGGAACAACGGCTGCTGACACAGGAAAGGGCCATCAAATCCTTCTTGTGGCCTTCTGCCAAACCTACTCATCTAAGTACACTTAACAGAAAATGACAAGTCAGGGTCTTGGCATGATAATAATTCTTTAGTCATTCTAGTCAATCATTTCTTGACAGCATGAGTTAGAAGTCGGTGCAAACTGCCCAAACGCCAGTCTATTCCAATTTAACAGTAAAGGAAATACTCGTTAGGCTTCAGATTTTTTTTTTAAAAAGTACTACTGAATTAGCATGTGTGGAAATGGTCAGATAATAGCTGCGCAGTACAAATATGCTAGTTTAACTCGTACTATGACATTTCTTTCAATATTGTAGTCTTCGCAGAATTAAAAACAAAAAACTCAGAGTAGAAGTGGTTATTCAGCAGAAGTTCATCGAAATAAAATGCATTAGCCGTAAACGAATAAAGTAGCATACATTGCTATGTTTTTAGGGAGCAAAAACACTATGGGAATCTGTAGGCGCAAAAGTGGCGCATTGCTGGGGTATGTCTAAGAACAGATGCAACTCCAGCAATGTGTTCTTTCACATGAGGCAGGCCCCATGTGAAAGGGTTTGCGTCACTCCTGCTGTGAGGCAGGTGTAAGGATTTGACGTAGTGACGTCCTGTAAGTGTCTCAGTGAAATCTCATAGATTTCACTGTGACACTTCTACAAGCCTTTTCTGTGCCAGGACGCCCACCCTGCATACATTATGCCTGCCACAGGAATAATGTAGTGCAGGGGTTTACAAAGTGACGGATCTGCCTTGATGCGTTACTTTGTAAATAAGGTACAGTGTAGCGCATTTTTTATTCCCCCACAGCATCACAAAAAGTGATGCAATAGCGGCATAAGAGCCTAATAAATAAGGCCCTACACAGACTGTAAATACGTTATTATTCCAAAACAGATTTGAAAGCAAAGTAGGAAATACATTTTGCTTATAAAGTCTATGGCTCCACAAGTATGCCATCAATTCAATTTAAACTGCAGAATCTTCACAAGTGCAGCACCATTTTTAGAAGCAGGTTACAGGTCACTCCTTCAAGTATAGATTTAGAATTGAGTTTGCTAAACCTTTCCATGGCAATCATAGGCGTGGCACACAAATATAAAATGTTCAAGAACTTCTTTTTTGTTAGCATCTGTTCTGTCTCTAAGACCAGGAATGCTTTATCATGCTAGAAAATAACAATGCTTTTTTTTGCTAATGCAGTAACTTTTAGCCAGGTTTTTCATGACCTGAATCACATTTTATATTCAAAGCTGCAATGCTAGCTGGTGAAATTTTTTGTCAGTGACTGCGACTCGATAGAAGACCAATGTGAGACTTTTGTGCTTGCTACAATAGAACTTCACAATCTCAGTTTCAGTCCCAAAATCCAGTTAGCACCCGAAAAAGGATTAAGGGCCTTATGTAGGTAAATTACATTTACCGATTCTTAAATACCGAATTTTACCGATTCGATATTTATGAATCGGTAAATGTAATGTAGGTAAAAAAATACCGATTCGGTAAGTGTCGGTATTTTAGAATCGGTATTTACCGATTCGGTAATGGTAACTTGTATCTCATTGATTCCTATGGGCCAGGAGGCCCATAGGAATCAATGGGAAGCCAGTTACCATTACCGAATCGGTAAATACCGATTCGGTAATGGGAGGAGCACAATCAAGGGTGGCAGGGTGTCACATTGACACCCTGTTGCACCCCTGATTCCTGCATGTGTGCACATGTGGCACACATACATGCCCTAAGGGCATGTGTGTCTGCCACATTGCACACATCTAAGGGCCAAATAATGCATTAACTAAGACATTCGTCATTTACCACCAACTTTCAGTTGGTGGTAAATAATGAATCCACACTACACCCACACACTCCCCCTACATCTCATTTCAGGATTCGGTATTTACCGAATCTGTAAAATTACCGATTCGGTAATTTTACCGATTCGGTAAATTACCGAATCCTGAATTGTCCCCCCTACATACAGAAAGCCTGAATACCGTTCGGTAACGTGATTTTTACCGAAATTCGGCCGTTACCGACCGGTATTGGGCTACCTACATATGGCCCTATATCTTTAAACATTTTATGTTCATGTGTTCTGTTTTAGATTGGGCATTGCATGAGTGATAGAGTGATATATATATATATATATATATATTCAGTGGAAAAAAACACAGGTTTCAGGGACGTTATAGTTAGTTGGATATTTCGTCAAGGGGGGGCCGAGAAAAAAGGGGGGTCCCAAAACATGTTTTCTTCATGCAATTTCCATAGGAAACTTTAGACAAGACAACAGGTCGAACGGGTGAACGGTATTACCCCAAATTTGGCAGGGAGAAGGATCTTGGTCTAGAAAGCACACTTTTGTTTATTTGGTGTAAATCTGTTCAGTAGTTTTGGAGAAATATCAGAATTTGCAGATATCAGTATTTGGGAATTCTGCCATCTGATTGGCTGAGGCGTTACGAGCACGAGCTTGCTGCTTATTGGCTGCGAGCTGTTGCAACTAGAAAGTGTTGGCAGCCATTTTGTGATTCTGTTGAAACGAGTAAGGGAAAAAAGGGTGATAAGAGTAGGAAACAGGAGGATAGGAGCTCTGTAACATCTGTGGGGGAGTGCGAAGCGAAGTAGACACTTCTACCGGTCTGAAAGTGCGGTGTTGCTCAGAATGATATGGTGGTGAGATGAGATGCTGCTACACTCGGGTATGAAACTGAGAGCGTAAACCATGAGCTCATTGCAGTAAAGTGATGTGCTCTGGTCTTTGTAGCATACCTGTGCCAGTAGTGTTAGTAGGCGTTTATACCATACAAGGAGTGGGAAGCGAACTACTGATCTCTACCGTGCGTTTACACTATACCGGAAGTGGGAAGCGAAGTACTCACGCCTACCAGTGTGAAGACTTGGGCATCCAATCGAGCTGATTGCTGTAAAGTGATGGGCTCTGGGCGCTGTAGCATACTGGCCGCTGTAGTATAACTGTGTAAGTAGTGTTAGTGTGCGTTTATATTATACAGGGAGTGGGAAATGAACTACTCCCCCCTACTGGTCTGAAGACTCGGGGATTAAACCGTGAGCTCATTGCTGTAAAGTGATGTGCTCTGGGCTCTGTAGCATACCTGTGGAAGTAGTGTTAGTTTGCGTTTACACAAAACAGGGAGTGGAAAGCGAACTACTCACCCCTACCGGTCTCAAAACTTGTGGATGAAACCATGAGCTCATTGCTGTAAAGTCATGTGCTCTGTGTAGTATTCCAATGTAAATCATAGTAGAATGTTAGGATGTAATGCTACTAGAATGTAAGTATGTAATGTTAGGATGTAGGGCTGTCATGAGGGGAATCTTGGGGAGTTTGTACACGGTGTTGGAGAAGACGGTTGCCTGGCTGTCTGCTCCAGTTGGTGGCTGTTTAAGCTGTCTTCTTTTCCTGCAATAAATCTACTTATCGGATCCACTGCTGTCTTCCTCTTCACTACATAAATTTGGAGACGAATGGGAGAAGGTAAAAAGAAGGCAGTACTCACCAATATTTTGAGCTTCCTTGCGTTCTGATGAAGACCTGTTTTCTTGGTGAAGCTGTTTCTACTCATCCCAGGGTCATAGGCTCATGGAACTATGTCATCCAACCTGGTAGGATTCAAATTTTTGGATTTTGGGCTTCCTCTGCCTCTTCATTACACTCTGGTCGCTGTACAACACGTGTGCAAGTAGTGTTAGTATGCATTTATACTAATTCTGTAGTTATGCAGTAACCAATGCATCATGGCCCTATGGAGCGCCACCTCCCAGGCGCAGTTCATACTATGTCCTGGGGTGTGCATCCACAGGACATTTATGTTTGCTATTACAGGGAAGGAGCATGGCTTCCACCCTGTGATAGCAAATCCTTGTTTGCCTCGTTGAAGCGAGAGGAGGAAAACCTTGTATGGCTTCAATAAAGCGGATCCGGATGGTAAAGATGAAAAAAAGAAAATGAAGCGGGGTCTCATCCATTCATTTAAATGAGCCCCCTGGTGGGTAATGTTCCGGGAACAATCCTATTATTATATTGCGGGGTCTTTGCAGCACTGGGGACCTTAATCTCACATGTAAATTAGGTGCGGGAGGGCACAGACATGTTTCGCAGCCTAGGGGATCGCCACCTCCCCGGGTATTGTTTAGGAATTGTTTGGGGGGCTTCGAAGCAAACTCAAGTCCAGGGATCGCCACCCTCTGGGACTTTACTTAAATATGCAGGGTGGGCGTCGCCAGTCCCTGAAGCCTCGGTGGCGCTAGGCAGTGCCTTATTGGTTCTGTAATCACACGGGCAGTACTCATGGTCTTATAAAGTGATACACTCATAGAAGCCTTGCAGTTGTAGAATTACCTAGGCTTCATTTATGTAATAGTCTGTTGGTTTATATTTGGTAGGTGCACCGCAAAATTACAAATGTTTTCCCTCATAACCTCCTATCAACCACCGATTTTCACAATAAACTACAGACAAGTGTTGTCAGAAAAAGAAGACCCATACACTCACTTATTTATTGGTAAAAAAATAACTTTTATTAAAACAACAGAAATAAATGGAAATGCAACTTTATTCGAACAAGCAACAGTAAAACATGAAATAAGTGGGTGGGACTCCTCCGGAAGCAGCGTACAAAACCTGCAAGACAAAAAAGAAACATAAGTATGTGTGCCATGTCCAAGAGAAAAAGAAAGGTAGTCAGAATGAAAGGAAGAAAGTGAGAATGGGACAGAGAGCGAGTGGGTGGAAGGGAGAAGGGGAGGGAGAGTCAAAAGAACAGAGGGAGGAGGAGACAGAACGTCGGCCTACTGCACCCAGCCCTCACTGTTCACCTCCCGTCACCCGTGTGTCTGGGATGCTGGGGTCCGCGAGAAAGAGTGTGGTCCAGCAAGTCTTTAAAATGAAACAGAGATATGAATGAGGCCAGAGATTACATTATCATCTACAGCAACATCGCTTGCCTGCACCTATGCACCCAGGCTCCTGCATCCCAGCCCCTTCCCCCGCACTATGCTCAATTGCAGCTCCTGCGCACTGAGGCTTCACTGCTCACTTGCCACCATGTGAACTCCAACTCCGGGGTGCCGCTCTCAGGGTGGCACAGCAGGTCTCCGGTCGGGGACGGTGTCTTGATACCACGATGGAAGGCGTCTGAATGCGCAGGGCCTCATCTATTGCCACTAACTCAGTGTCTGAAAAGGTAGAACTAATATAATGGTCGAAATGTCTTGAGGAAAATTAAGGTTTATTTCAAGCTTAATAGAGAACACCAGTTGAGTGTATCCTTCCTTCTTGAAGTACGATCTACCAACTGTTAGTGGTAATCGCGGTTCAAAGAGGAGTTGAGTGCACAAGAATACACATGGTTAAATAATAATATGTTATGCCAACTTTGACATACAAAGGAACAGAGCGCATGCTAGAAGCATAATGTGCGCGTGCAATGCAGTGGCGCAAGCCTGTGTGCATGTACACTTAGTAGTCAGCACACTACAGTGCCCTAAAAGCCAACACCACGTGTCTGTAAGGCAGCGCTGCCCACTGGCTCAGGCCTACGGTACGGTCCAGCAGGTCCTTAAAATGAGACAGAGATGTGACTGAATGAGATCAGAGATCACATCATTATGCACAGCAACACTGCTTGTTCAAACCTGTGCACAAAGGTTGATGCACCCCACCCCTCCCGCTGTACCGCGCTCAATTGCAGCCGCTGTGCACCCAGGCCCCACTGCTCACCGGCTGTCATTGGTGTGTGTCCAAACACGACGGCCAGCAGGGTTCACAATTCAGATAGAGTTTCGATTGCCAGGATGGTGTACACCTCATGAATCCCATTTTTTTAATTGCGCATTGTGATATGCGATGTGGATGCGGCCATATCACCTGAGGCAGTGTGGAAGAACTGGGACATGTGGCGTCATCGTTATCCTATTTATACGTACGCAAAGTGTGCTGGGCTTGCATACGCCAGGTCAGCATAGGGGTGTGAATAATTATTCTGGGGACCGGGGCGTTGTTCAGGAAGTGTACTTATGTGTGTGTCCCTGTTGCAGTTTTGACTTCACATCATCCGCAATTTACATTAATGTAGTATGTACCGGGAGGGCGGCAACAATCGCTAAAGAGATGCTGTCCGAAAAGATTGAATGTCCATCAAATGTTGTTGTCAGGCTTGTGGATATGCGCAGACACGCATGTCAATGGTGTGCAGTATTATTGAAAGTGTTGCTATCGCGAAGCGCACACAAATGTGCTCGGCTGGAGGGAGGATGTTATGTTATGTTATGTTATGTTATGTTATGTTAAAGCGATTTATAAAGCGCACGATTACCAAATTTGGCGTCCTGGCGCTAACTACTTCTCCCAAGAAAGTACCGGGCCGAAAGAAATTAGTTAACAAAATGCCAGGTCTTCAACGCCTTTCCGAAGCATAGCAGATTATTAATGTTTCTTAGGTACAGAGGCAACTTGTTCCACAACTCAGCAGTGAGGCTACATCATACACAGTGATAACGCTCATTGCAGTCAAGCAATGCATGTCAAACGTGAATCTGAAAGTCTCACATATGACACACTAGTATACTGGTAAAGCCTGACAACAGAGCATACTGCAACACAAATCTACACACTACTCTTTACTGTTTGTCACATGTGATCTAGGATGTGCACTCTACCCGTGGCTGATGATACCCCTTCAAGCCACCAATACCCAAGCCGAAAGGCAGCAGAATAATGCGCACACACACACGTGCGGGGCATCGTGTAACACACATTTGTTTTTGGATGTAATGTTTCAGATGCATGGCCATCACACGTGGAAGGCTACTGTACAGAGCATGAATATTGAGCAAGATGATCGTTGCATGTTGTGTGTACTATAATATATGTGTACACATCAAAAAACTTTTCAAAAAAGCTCTCTAAGCAGAAGAGGTGTCTCTCATCAATCACTTTAGGGAGAATGACTAAAATGGGTGGGGTCCTTCAACTGTTACAATGGGAAATGTTATGAACCAATCAAATTATTTTTTTAAGGTCACATGGCAATCGCGCACCGAGCGTGCAAGGAGGCCGCACCCGATGCGATTTTGAGAAAATATATTTACCATAATATAAGTTTATTACAGTTAGAAATATATAAATGTTTAAAATATTTTAGATTATCGCTTGCTGTCATATACACTTTAAACTTATTTTGATATAGTTTTGAGGCATAAAACAAATAGAGGGAATGGCATACCCAGTGCGATACCATACGTCTCTGACGTAACACAGGGCCTAGAAGCGTGCACTTGACGCATATGGAATGCGCAGCCGCCGCGACCTTATGCGTATATGACATAACGCGCGGCTTGGTACCGCGCACCTATTACATACCAAACTAGCAGCTGGTGCGACCTTATACATATATGATGTTAGGTGGGACACAGTGATACGAAATCGTCGGATACAAAATGTGCATCCTTTACGTGTTTAGCAATATGGCAGATAGGATTTGCGTGCTGATGGAGCTTGGTACACTACCGGTACGGGAGTCCAGATATACATACTTTCTTTTGAAGATATAAAAAATTACATAATTTTTCCAATTAATAAAAAGGATAATAGAGTTCCAAAATATTAAAAAAATACAAAAAATATAGGTTTTATGAAGATTAAAATATGAAATTAACATTTAAAAAACCTTCGAAATTCACTGAAAAAAACATAGGTTTTACATACGTTATAGTTAGGAATTAGCATTTAAAAAACCTTAGAAATTCACTGAAAAAAACATACGTTTCAGGGGCGTTATAGTTAATTGGACATTTGACTCATATAAAACCAGAGAAATTTGCACGTTATAGTTAGTTGAGCTAACTATAACTTGCGCACCCACAATGCACTGGTGATGACGTCACATATTACATCACTCATGACATGGTCAGTGACATCACTGATGACATCACTGATGACATCTCAAATGATATCACTGATGACATCACTGATGACATCATCCATGTGATAATCTGATGCACATTCTGACGCCCTAATATAAACTTTGATACACACACTCTAAAATACAGACTACTATTTTTGAAACCATAAACATAACAGTGCCAGATACTACATACCACCCACTATTTCCTAGTTCTACACACATCCAGTCACTTATACATGCTGTTACTCATCAATACAGTAGTATAATATGTACTCATACACCTATACTACAGTCACACTCCGTCACTCATCCATAGAACTACTCACACACCTAGTCAGTCATGCAAAGAATCTATTACATACCCATTTACTCATGTATACAGTTATACTCAACAACGCCGTTTTTTATACACCCACCACATCACTTATTTATGCAGATACTAACACATACTTACTGTCTTATACAATCACTGATACAAGCAGACACTCATTTATACACCCACTCTTCAAATAACTTACTCTCACGTATAGTCCTTTACATACTCCAACACTAACATATACTGCCTTAAAACATATATAGTTACTCACACATATATATTACTGAGGCATTCATTCACTCACTAACACATCCATACACACTCTAACTCACCCTTACAGGCCTTCCCAGATGCACTTTTGAATCCATACAACCAGTAAATCACCCAGTCAGACATCTATGCACATAGTCACATACCCTCCACCCACCAACACAGACACTCAGGCACCCATACAGATACTCAGACAACAAATCAATAACCCATATCGACACTCATGTAGCTACTCACCAACCCATGCAGCCGCTTATACATCAACTGAGACACTAATACAGACTTTCACACAGTTTAGTCATTAACCCTTGCATTCAGTAACACATGTTCAATCACACACTTATACAATCAGTCACACACCTACTAAATAATCCATTCAGGCACTTGTAAATCCACTCATTCACTGAAAAAACCATAGGTTTCAGGGACGTTATAGTTAGTTGGACATTTGACTCATATAAAACCAGAGAAATTCGCACGTTATAGTTAGTTGAGCTAACAATAACTTGCGCGCCGGCAATGCACTGATGATGACGTCACATATTACATCACTCATGACATGGTCAGTGACATCACTAATGACATCTCAAATTACATCACTGATGACATCACTGATGGCATCATCCAGTGACTGTGTGTTTCTCTAAAGTTTAAATACGTTTTAATATCTATAGGGAGAGGAGTGTTGAAGAATGAGTGGGTGTATAAGTGTCTGAATGGATGATTTACTAGGTGTGTGACTGACTCTATAAGTGAGTGATTAAACATAGCTTACTGAATGCATGGGTTAGTGACAAAACTGTGTGAATGTCTGTATCCGTCTTAATGTTGGTGTGTAAGCGGCTGCATGGGTTTGCGAATAGCTGCATGAGTGTCGATATGGGTTACTGATTGGTTGTCTGAGTATTTGTATGGGTGCCTGAGTGTTTGTGTGGGTGGGTTGTGTATGACTCTATGCATCGATGTGTGAGTGGGTGATTCACTGGGTGCATGGTTTTAAGAGTGCATCTGTGATGGACTGTATGGGTGGTTGAGTGTATGTATGGGTGTGTTAGTGATTGAATGTATATCTCAGTGGTACATGTGTGAGTAACTACATATGTGAAAGGCAGTATATATGTGTGTTAGAGTATATAAATGGCTATATGTGAGAGTGTGTGATTGTGAGAGTGGCTGTATGGATGAGTGTGTGCTTGTATCAGTGATTGTATAAGAGCGTAAGAATGTGGTAGTATTTTTCGAGTAAGTGAGCTGGTATGTGTATAACTGTATAGGTGAGTAAATGGGAGTGTGATTAATTATTTGCATGACTGACTAGGTGCGTGAGTACCTCTATGGATGAGTGGCAGTGTGTGAGTGTCTATATAGGTGTATAAATGCATATGATAGTCCTGTACTAAGTGACTGTACAGGTGAGTGAGTGGATGTGTGTGTAGACCTAAGAATCAATGAGTGGCTATGTAGTTATTGGTATTGGAGTATCTATGGTTTTGAGAATGGCTGTCTGTAATTTTGAGTGGGTGTATCAAAGGTTATATTAGGGTGTGAAAAGATGCATCAAATTATCACATGGGTGATGTCATCAGTCATGTCATCAGTGATGTCATTTGAGATGTCATCAGTGATGTCATGAGTGATGTCACTGACCCTGTCATGGGTGATGTAATATGTGACGTCATCAGCAGTGCATTGCAGGGGCGCGAGTTATGGTTAGCTGAACTAACTATAACGGGGGAATTTCAATGGTTTTGTATGAGTGAAATTTCCAACTAACTATAACGCCCCTGAAACCTTTGGATTTTTCAGTGAATTTCTAAGGTTTTTTAAATGCTAATTTCTAACTATAACGTGCCTGTAACCTTTGGTTTTTTCAGTGAATTTCAAAGGTTTTTCAAATGCTAGTTTCTAACTATGCCTACAGAGGTAGGACATGTGAAGAAAGAAGAAAGAACGCACAGAAAGAAGCAAAAGAAATGCATAAAGAGGCAACAGAAGTCCACAAAGACGAAGAAAATTGCAGGAAGAAGCAAGACATGTGCAGAAAGAACCAACAGAGGAGCAGAAAGAGGCCTTGTTGCAAAATCATCCTATGCCCACAGCTTTTTCAGACGGGTACTGGTGGTAAGTGACTCTGACTAACCAGGCCTAGAGCCAGTGCTATGCTAAAAGACACTTAGAATACAGTGAAAACCCCTACATACACTAGGAAACACTATACGTTGGGGTACCCCTGTGATTAGCATGACCTCCTCTGTAAGACCCTAGTACATAATAGGGAAGGGGATTAAAAATGCCTCCTAAAATGTGCCTCGGGCGCGTTTGCACACTGGTGAAGCGAGGGGGGCGCCTAAGGTGACGTGTGCAAACACACCCTGTGGCCGTTTTAAGTTTGGAGATTAACTCCCCTTGAATCCTGAGTGTCCCTAGGGTCCAATTAGCCCACTCGGTACCTCCAGTAAGCGCCACAGAGCTGCGTGGCAGAGAGGTGTAAAAAGGGACACAGCCTGGACCACCTCTCTGCAACGCAGCACAGTGGTGCTTACTGGAAGCACCTGGTGGACTATTTGGCCCCCAGGGGCCCTCAGGATTGAAGAGGAATTATTTCCCCAACCTAAAACGCGCCACAGGGCTTGTTTGCACACGTCACCTCAGGCCCCATCCCCTCCCTTCACCACTGTGTAAACATGCCCTGTGGCCATTTTAAGTTGGGAGATTAAGTCCCCTTGAATCCTGAAGGTCCCTAGTGTCCAACTAGCCCACTAGGTACCTCCAATAAGTGCCACAAAGCTGCGTTGCAGAGGTGTAAAAAGGGGCGTGGCCACTGAACACCTCTCTGCAACATAGCTCCCTGGCGCATACTGGAGGTACCTGGTGGGCTAGTTGGCCCTCTGGGACCCTCAGTATTGAAGGGGAATTAATTCCCCAACTTACAACTCGCCATGGGACACTGCAGGAGCCGGCCCAGGGCCATCGAGGGCTCCAGGAGGGGGGCTCGCGGCCCCCTTCCCAACATTTGCAAAGTCCCGGGGGTGGTGGTCCCCAGGACTTAGGTGTCCATCCCGGACCCCCAATTTTAATAATTAGAGCCCCAGGGAGGTGACGGTCCCCAGGGCATGTGGGGGGTTCAAACCCCCCACACAGGTAGTTATTTTTTTTTTTAAAACAGCCCCACGGGGTGGTGGTTCTCGGGGCTGCAGGGGGGCCATGTGCCCCCCACCAATATTTTATAAAAGCCCCGGGGGGTGGCAGTCCTCAGGGCTTGGGGGGCATTTGAGTCCTCCCACCCATTTAAGATAGAAGCCCCGGGGGGTGGTGGTCCCTGGCGCTGCGGGGGTGCTGTGAGCCCCCTCAAATATATTTGAAAAGCCCCAGGGTGTTGGACCCCGGGGCTAGGGGGCCCTTTGGGACCTCATTATAATCTAAACATTGCCCCCAGGACTTGGCCCACCGGGGGGCTAGTTAAAAACGAAGCGCGGGAGACCACGCTTCGTTTTTTTCATTTTCGCAACTGGATCTGCAGATCCTCCGCACATCGGGTTTTTAAAAAAAATGCTTTTTTGGGCCCTGGGGGTCCTTAAGGGACCCCCTGAGCAGGCCTAGGGGGTCAGGGTGTTTCTACCCTTCCCCCTTTTCGTGTTTTGCGCGTTTGTTTTTTGCTTTTCTTGTGCCTCGGTTCTACCAAGGCACAAGATGGCTGCCAAGTGTTGACAGCCAATTAGCATGAAGCTCGTGATCGGGAGGGTGCGCGGATCCTCCGTGCCTCTAGATATCACTATCTTTATTTCTTAATTTCTCAAAAACTACTGAACGAATTTACACCATTTTATAGGTCGTTTTCTGAGCCAAGCAGTACCTTTTTGCTAAATTTGGTGTAATTCCGTTCAGCAGTTTTTGCTATAACTGTGTCTAAAGTTTCCTATGGGAAATTAATTTTTTGACCTCTATTTTTTTGATTTCTCTGGAACTACTGAACGGATTTGCACCATTTAAAAAAAGGGTGCGTTCTGAACCAAGGGCTATCTTTTTTTGCAAAATTTGGTTTAATTCCGTTCAGCAGTTCGGGCTGTAGCCGTGTCTAAAATTTCCAATGGGAAAAACCATGGTGAAAATGCATTTTTGGGACCCCCTTTTTTCTAGGCCCCCGCTTAACGAATCACCCCCAAACTTTCAGAATAGGAGCTGACCAGAACGGGCCATTCCTTTTGAAAATTTTGCGAAGATTCGTCAACCGGCACCAAAGTTATTACGAATAGAATTTTGCGATTTTCCTATGGATAATAGGTCCTAACTATAACTACATACTGGCGGTCGCCAGTAGGTAATACATATATATATATATATATATATATATATGCAAGATCCGAATTAGAGTGTGGCTGTGGGCGGCTACCTCGTTCCGGGAGGGGGTCCGTAGGGCGGAATCAACCAACTTCCGCTATTTAACATGAAGCATTGTCCCAACTCTTCCCGCTTCCCATCCGGCAAACCAAGAAGAGAGAGTCACGGACACCCGTTTTCTTTGTGGCAAATCAGGTCTTTATTGCAGTTGTAGCTCTTCTGACACGTTTCGGATAACACAGTATCCTTGTTCACATGCGGAAGTGCAGTCCGCCAACAGTTTTTATACCCGTGTGTTTTTTTCTCTACTATGTATCATGTGATACTAAACATGGAAAACATCCTTATCTGGCGCTAGTCTGCTTTCTTTGGTTTACACATTTGCGAAATGACACAAAAACACAATGATTTAACAGTTTTGTGGTTGTAGCTATTGACATATCCACAATGATAATAATTGTTGACATGTTTTCATTGCACATAATTGAATATCCGCATAAATGCCTGATATGCTATATATCATTCTATGGATGGTTCCAGTCGCTAGTGCACATTTGTATTTATACAATCTGGATAGTATATAACATATATCCCCTGGAAAATAAATTTTTATGAGCCATTTTGACCCTGCATAAATAGATTATATCAACATAAATGCTATTTCCAAATAAAATCATCCAAGAATAAAATCCATAAATATAAGTGCAAGAAAAACATGACAAAAATACATGTTGTTGTCCGCCAAAGCTTTTGTGCAAAAATACGCATTAATGTAAACCATTAGAAGCTGCCCTATCCTCAATGTTATGCTTAAAAGTGCAAAGCGCTAAATTTATAAGGTGCTGAAAATTTGTGCAAATTGTGCAAGTGATACTCCATCTATTTATAATTGGAGAAACTTATTAAAAAAAGGAAAAAATGTGGAAAGGACGGGGGAGGAAAGTTTATGTTGATATAATCTATTTATGCAGGGTCAAAATGGCTCATAAAAATTTATTTTCCAGGGGAAACAATGCACTGCTGAAGATGTCACATATTACATCATTCATGACATGGTTAGTGACATAACTGATTATATCTCAAATGACATCACTGATGACATCACTGATAACATCACTGATAACATCATCCAGTGACTGTGTGTCTGTAAAGTTTAAATATGTTTTATATATATATATATATATATTGGCCAAGGTGTATTGAAGAATGAGTGGGTTTATGCCTGTCTGAATGGATGATTTAGTAGGTGTTTTACTGACTGTATAAGTGAGTGATTAAACATGTCTTACTGAATGCATGGGTTAGTGACTAAACTGTTTGAATATCTGTATCAGGCTGTCTGTTGGTGTGTAAGTGGTTGCATGGGTTGGTGAGTAGCTACATGAGTGTCTATATGGGTTATTGATTGCTTGTCTGAGTAATTACATATGTGAAAGTAAGTATATGTGAGTGTTGGAGTATATAAATGACTATATGTGAGAGGGAGTGATTGTGAGAGTGGCTGTATAGATGAGTGTGTGCTTGTATCAGTGATTGTATAAGAGAGTAAGTATGTGTTAGTATCTGTATGAATAAGTGAAGTGGTGTGTGTATAACTGTATAGGTGAGTAAATGGAAGTGTGAGTGATTCTTTGCATGACTGACTAGGTGTGTGAGTAACTGTATGGGTGACTGGTGATGTGTGAGTGTCTGTATAGGTGTATGAGTGCACATGATACTGCTGTATTGATAAGTGACTGCATGTATGGATGGCTGTATGGGTGAATGAGTGGATGTGTGTGTAGACCTAGGAATCAGGGAGTGGGTATGTAGCAACTGGTATTGGTGTGTCTATGGTTTCGAAAATTGTAGTCTGTAATTTAGAATGGGTGTATCAAATGTTATATTAGGGTGTGAGGAGGTGCATCAGATTATCACGTGGATGTTGTAATCAGTGATGTCATTTGAGATGTCATCAGTGATGTCATCATTGATGTCACTGAACATGACATGAATGATGTAATATGTGACATCATCAGCAGTGCATTGCGGGGGAGCGAGTTATAGTTAGCTCAACTAACTATAACAGCCGAATTTCTCAGGTTTTGTACGAGTGAAATGTCCAACTAACTATAATGTCCCTGAAACTTATGGTCTTTTCAGTGAATTTCTATGGTTTTTTAAATGCTAATTTCTAACTACAAAGTCCCTGAAATATATGGTTTTTTCTGTAAATGTCTAAGGTTTTTTAAATGATAATTTCTAACTTTGCCTACAGAGCTAGGGCATGTGAAGAAAGAGGAAGAAAGGCACATGAAGAAGCAGGAGAAATGCAGAAAGAGGCAACAGAAGTCCAGAAAGATGAAGAAAAGTGCAGAAAGAAGCAAGAGATATGCAGAAAGAACCAACAGAGGTGCAGAAAAAGGCCTTGTTGCAAAGTCATCCTGTGCCCCCAACTTTTTACTGACTGCTACTGGTGGTAACTGACTCTGACTAGCCAGGCCCGGAGCCAGTGCTATGCTGAAAGAAACTTAGAATACAGTGAAAATACCTACATACACTAGGGTACACTATGGGTTGGGGTACCCCTGTGATTGGCATGACCTCCCCTGTGAGGCCTTAGTACATAATAGGGCAGGGGTATTAAAACTACCTCTAACACAGAGGTGCAGAAAGAGGCAAGAGAAGTGAATAAACATGCAGGAAAGGTGCAGAAACAGGGAACAGGGGTACAGAAAGAGGCAAGTGAGGTGCAGAAAGATGTAAGAGCAGTGCAGAAAGAACCAACAGAGGTGCAAAAAGAGGCAAGAGGGGTGCAGAAAAAGGTAGGAGGTGTGCACACAGAGGCAAGAGAGGTATCAAAAGAGGCAGTAGGGGTGCAGAATTAAGGAAGAGAAGTGCAGAGGGAAGCAAGAGAAATGCTGAAAGAAGCAACAGAGGTTTAAAAGGAAGCAAGATAAGTGCAGAAAGAGGCAAGTGAGGTGCAGAAAGAAGTAAGAGCAGTGCTGAAAGAACCAACAAAGGTGCAAAAAGAGGCAAGAGGGGTAAAGAAAGAGGTAGGAGAGGTGCACAAAGAGGCAAGAGAGGTACAGAAAGAGGCAGGAGGGGTGTAAAAAGAAGGAAGAGAAGTGCAGAAAGAGGCAAGAGAATTTCTGAAAGGAGCAACAGATGTGTAGAAAGAAGCAAGAGAAGTGCAGAAAGTAGCAACAGAGGTGCTGAAAGAGGCAACAGAGGTGCAGAAGGAGGCATGAGGGGTGCAGAAAGAAGGAAGATGAGTGCAGAAAGAAGCAACAGAGGTGCTGAAAGAGGCACCAGAGGTGCAGAAAGAAGGAAGAGAAGTGCAGAAAGAAGCAACAGAGGTGCTGAAAGAGGCACGAAGGGTGTAGAAAGAGGCAGGAGAATTGCTGAAAGAAGCAACAGAGGTTTATAAAGAAGCAAGAGAAGTGCAGAAAGAGGCAAGTGGGATGCAGAAAGAAGCAAGAGCAGTGCAGAAAGAACCAACTGAGGTGCTGAAAGTGGCAACAGATGTGCAGAAGGAGTCACGAGGGATTCAGAAAGAAAAAGAGAAGTGCAGAAAGAAGCAACAGAGGTGCTGAAAGAGGCATGAAGGGTGCAGAAAGAGGCAAGAGAAGTGCAGAAAGAAGCAACAGAAGTACAGAAAGAGGCAAGATTGGTGCAGAAAGAGGGAAGAGAGGTAAAGAAGTATGCATGTGAGTGGCACAAATAGGGTAGAGGGGGTGCAGAAAGAGGCAGTAGGGGTGCAGAAAGATGCAAGAGAGGTGCAGAAACAAGCAAGAGAAGTGCAGAAAGAGGCAAGAGGGTTGCACAAAGAGGGAAGAGGGGTGCATAGATAGGCAAAAGTGGTACAGAAAGAAGCAACAGAGGTGCTGAAAGAGGCACGAAGGATGCAGAAAGAGGAAAGAGAAGTGCAGAAAGAAGCAACAGAGGTACAAAAAGAGGCAAGGGTGGTGCAGAAAGAAGGAAAAGAGGTGTAGAAAGAGACAACAAGAGGGCTGTGCAAAGAGGGAAGAGGGGTGCAGAAAGAGGCAGAAAGGGTGCAGAAAGAAGCACATGAGGTGCAGAAAGAGGCAAGAGAGTTACAGAAAGAGGCAAGTGAAGTGCCGAAGGAGGCAAGAGAACTTCCGAAAGAGGCAATAGAGGTGCAGAAAGAAGCAATATAAGTGCAGAAAGAAGCAACAGAAGTGCAGTAAGAGGAAAGAGGGGTTAAGAGAGAGGCAAGGGGGCGCAGAAAGAAGCAAGACAGGTGCAGAAAGAAACAAAAGCCGTGCAGAAAGAAGGAATAGAGGTGTAGAAAGAGGCAAAGAGAGGTGCAGAAAGTACAAGAGATTTGCAGAATGGGGTCAAGAGAAGTGCAGAAACAGAAAGAAACGGGCAGAAAGAAGCAACAGAAATGCAGAAAGAGGCAAGAGAGGTGCAAAGGGAAGCAAGAGTGGCTTGCACATCATTAGTACCAATTTAACACCCATATTTAGCAATAAGTAACAGGTGATCACTCTAGGTTTGCAAAGGGCCTTCCACCACGCTGTAACACTTGTCGCTGCATTTTTGGTAACGTTTGAGCCATTTGAGCTAAAAACAAGGCTTTTTTTGTTCAAATCTGCAGATTAGGGTGCAGATTATGAATTATGAGGTTAATGAAAAAAATGTATAATTGTGAGAAAGTTGGTGCAGCCAAACAGTCACATAATTCCAGTGGCCCTGCTCATACCTCTGACTATGTCCACAAGTGCTCCTCAGTGATTATATTTTTTTTGTCTCACTGAGTTCATAGTTGGGCTCCTATGGAAACAAGGAAGACTAAACCTGAGGTTACCACTCCACAACATAGACTACCATACCACATAATTACTCTCCATGACATAATCCCAATCTACAAAATTCCTATACACTAAATACCACATACTTTCTATCCACATTATTTCACTGCACAACATACCACATAATTCCACTACATGCAACGTACATCCACTTCACTCCGAAAAAATCAGTAAAAAACTTTTGCATTTATAACGCCGATAAATATCTCGCAAATGCGAAACCTATTACATTGCAATCACTTCTTTAACTAGTAGTCGTGTTTGCAGAGTGGTGGAGACAGGGTGCTGGGCCTCCGACCAGCGCTCAGGAATTCCGCTGCATAGGGCTTACAGGAGATACCAGGAGGCTTCTTGGCCCCCAAAGTCACTCAGGAGTAAATTGGACTTCATCCCCATCCTGTAGTCGGCCAGGAGGTGCGTTTGCAGAGTGGTGGAGAAAGGGGGGGGTTGGCCTTCGAAGACGTCTTAGCAATCCCACAGTGTGGGACTTACTGGAGGTAACAAGAGGGGTAGTTGGCCCCCAAGGACATTCTAGGGGGCCAACTATGCCTCCTATTACCTCCAGTGAGTCCCACACAGCAGGATTGCTAAATTCTCAGAGCAGGCCACGCCTCATTTGCCCACCACTCTGCAAACACGCTCCCTGGCGCGCTCTTGGTTGGATATTGAAGTCCCCTTCGCTGCTGGGGGTCCTTTAGTGGCCAACTAGCCTACCTCTTACCTCCACTAAGCCCCAGACAGTGGGATTGCTGAGAGGTGGACAAAGGCCACACCCCCTTTCCCCACCACTCTGCAAACATACCTCCAGGCGCGTTCTAAGTTGCGGTATTAAGTTCCCTTAATTTCTGGACAGCTGGATTGCTGAGAGTGGTCCAAGGCCATGACCCCTATTTACACCACTCTGCAAACGCAGCTCCCGGTGCACTGCTAATCAAGGGATGTAGTCCACTTGTGTCTTGTGGTCCTCAGGACACAAATGGACCTCATCGCAAGGGTGTTTTTAGAGTTTAGGGTTGCATAAACGTAGTAGGTGGTGTGTTTTTAGGGTTTGAGGGTGGGTAAGGATATAGATGGCAACGTAATTAGAAACTGGGGGTAAGGGAGTTTTCCCAATTAAACAAAAATATACATAGGTATTTCACCTACCGTACTGTGGGAAAAGAGGACTTTTTGCAGGTGTTCCCCCACTGATTGCTTCTATGTTTGACTGATACTTGTGTTTTTTGTCTCAGAGCTGCGAGCTGCTAGCCAGGCCCAGGGCCAGTGCTCTGGTATAAAAGATATATGGTAATTAGGTGTAATTACAATTGGTACTGACAACCTACTTGTAAGTCCCAAGTATTTGGTAGGGCATGTAGGTTTAGAGGCCCAAAAGATTTAATATACTTAAGTGTTCACTGCTCTAGTGCGAGTTGTTATTTCAATGTCAGCCCTGATTTTCAGGCTGCTATTAAATAAAACCATGCCCAGATTCTTCTTTGGATTTAAAAGTACTTCCAAAGCCTTAAACGACCTTATTTTTACATAAACGTTAAACCTAAGGTCTACCCTCGGTACCACAAGGGTAGGGTGCTTTGAAGTAATAAGCAAGGTCAAATATGTTTTATATGCCATGGTGAGGGAAAAACTGTCAATCTATTTTTTTCCCCATTGTAGTACATTAGCTCCATAGGCTAACATGTGAAGGCTTTAATAAACTTTAATACGTTCTAACTTTTGACAGGAGTGAGCTAAAATAATAATTCAAATAACACTTTCAATAAATCCAATAACTTGCCAGGGAAAGATGTATTATAACTATTGCAGGAAAGTAGTATTATAACTGCTTTCCTAAAGTTAACCTAAATCAGCCCTGAAGCAGCCGCCTCTGATTGACCAGTCTTTGACAGGCTGAGTCAAGCTTCCTAAATGAATTGTGAAGTAGCCTTGGCTCAGACATAGGCAACATCCAGTGGGAGGAGATGTGCTGCCCGCAGATGCCATGACAATAACAGGGCTGGGTAGAAAAACTGCTCTTGAAAGGGAGAAACACGGTGAGGACAGGAACCAGGCCCACCCCCACTTCCTGCATCCCCAGACAGGTGGAATCCACAGTAATTGAATTAGGAGAAGGGCTGTAAAGGAAGTGTAGGGAAATGTTAGCCAAACCTGTGGGTTGAGTTAGCCTAACCTGAACCTCCAGGAGAGGCTTTCTCCATTTTGATGTTTGTGGAACAGTGCTTTCTGTGGCAGAAATAGGTCACACTTCTAATAAAGGCACCCTGCCCCCAATTGATAACCCCATTCATGCAAGCCCAGAATCCTGGGTAAATAACAGAGAGGTGGCCAGCAACTCAGATCCCTTCCTGGAATCATCAAGAGAAAAAGGACTGCCATGATGAACTCCTGGTCTGCACCAAGAAAAGGCTGCTTTCTGAAAGTATGCACCTTGCTTTAAAGGATGAAGGAGTGGAGCCCTGAAAGCAGCAAGTACACAGGAGATTCAAGAACTCATGTGTATCAACTCCACCCAGAAGAGCCCAGCTGACCAGCCACTAGTGGACTTGTAATCCCAAATGTCCAAGGAGCAACTCAGAGCTTCTGAAATCTTGGCTGGTGTTGTGGACCCTTCAACTACCCAATAAGAGCTTCTGGAAGAAGATCCAGAAGATTGGAATAATTTGGAGAATTTTTGTGAAAAAACCCTATAAGTTGACCGACTTGTCACTAAGAGTGAAGCTGGCTAAGTCAAACCGCGACTCAGCATGAACTACAGGTTTGCCCCACTAAAAGCTCTGGAGCGCTCTGCTGTTGATGATGAGAACCAAGACCTCTAGGAACCACTGAAACCTCATGCTGAATCAAACCTTCACCGTCGAACCGCAACCCAGCCTGAAGAGGAGCTTGCTCAACATCAAGCGAAAAAGAACTTTGGGGCATATCAACAAGGGCTTTATCTCTGCTTTTTTGGCTTTAAAAGCCAAAAAAGGAGAGATAAAACTAGCGCCCTATCAACAACAGGGTGCTAACATGCAAATTTGCATGTTAGCACCCTTTTACTCTACGCTTCCCCTTGCATCTCTAATGAGATGCAAAGGGGGCGTTCCAGAGTAAAATAATAGGAGAAATGTCGCTAAGCGACATTTCTCCTATTATCAAGAATGTCGCTAACCCTGTTAGAGACAAAAAAAGCAGCGCTAACTGCGGTTAACGCTGCTCTTTTACGTCTGGTATTTTTCTGACTTAGCCATGATATCCTATAGAATAAGGATATCATGGCTAAGTTTGCCTGTCCCTATCAACAAGGTAACGTGAGATTATCGCTGGGTTTCCAGCGATAATCTCACGTTAGCCTGTTAGCGTGAGGATTTTTATCGCTATTGAGATAAGCGTTGCTAATAGCACGCTATCTCAGCGATAACAATTCACGCTAGCCGGCGATAATTATCCTAGCGCTAAGTGCGCTTAGAGATAATTATCGCCGGTTGTTGTTGATATGCCCCCAAGTGACTAATTACAAAGGAGCATTTTTGACCGGCCCCAACCCCCCCCCATCGTATCCGACCTGCGCTCTATCATGGAATTCCTGAAACTTTTACTTGGTCCTGGTCAAGCTCAACCATATGTTCCCGGTTGGTGCTCTATGCTTTTAAGAACTCAAAATGACATTTTTTATACTTGATCTTTAAAAATTCATATCACTATTTCCCCACATTGGATATTGGGTGCTGCATCGTCATATTCATGATAAAAATATTTCCTATTTCTGTACATTCCATGGTTCCAGGACATTATGGTGGCCTAAAGGAAGGGATCAGAACATGGTGGGGGACAGGTATTTAAGGCTCACAGTCCCTTACTTTAAAGACACAATGGGGTGCTTAAGGAAAATAAAGGAACAAAAGATTACCACCAAAAGGAGGAAAGGGAGTGAAATAAGCCATATTACCCTCCCTCTTCCTTGCACTGGATGTTACGACAGGCTATTTCACTTACATTTTCTACTATGCCTCTTGTCACTCCTGATTTGTGGGCTTTTCCATCTTGAAACCTATTTTCCTTTTGGTTCTGATAGTTGACTTTGTTTGCTTCCAAAAATGATCCATGATCATCCCAGGAGAAGCAGCATTTTGACCTTATGTGGACTTCTTATGTGTTTCAGAGACTGTTGGACCATAATAATTTTCTTTTCATACCATTCTTAAGACCATAATGTGAGGAAAGGGACTCCGAATAAGGGGGGCACATGACACAATATTTTTCATGGAAAAGAATGACTGGGAATCCATTGGGGTTTATATGCGGATAAATATAACTATTTGGGAATGGGCACTTTGGCTATATGTATGTAGTTCTTGATAACCACAAGTTACTGCCCTTCCTATTACACACAGGATTTCACCACACTTTTCCATCACAGATGCGAGCTACCAGACCATTCTGGAGTATGGATTATATATATTCATGGGAACTATGAAAGGTATGACACTAGCACCCTTCAATATGGAAGACAAAACCTTCTCACTCTAATAGCAGCACAGCTTTGCCTGAAAAAACTAGGGACTGCCAACCCACAATTTGATACTGTCTAAAAAGCCAGTGAAATCCAACCTATGTCAATAACTGCTGGTGGAATCTTTCTTTTCAAGGTAAGAACATAGAAAACACTGCAGGGCAAAGGTATCAACCCCAGATAAAACCAGAGGCTATTAATACTGGCAGAATTGGTTATATGTGTGGGAAACAGTACTGATCCTTATTACCAGTCTTCCTTCCATGCTGCCTAGAATAACGGCATCACCTTGAAAAGACCACTCTGGTGACTGATTGGCAAGCAAAGGCATAACTTCAGTTTCTTAAGACGGGTTCGGCATATTGTATCTTCAACCCCACAAACAGAAACTGTTTGTAATTCTTGTTACCCTTCATTAACAGGTGTTTCATCAGGCCCATGAACAAGCAGAGATTTCATGGACAACAAATATTTCATGCTCAAATCAGTATGTTTTTATGCATCACTCACATTCAACGCTCAGTGTATCACTCTGAGAGTAATGGACTCTGAAAAAGATGTAATAAAATCAAATATGCTTTCTGAAAAAAGTTGTCCAAGCTGATGAAGAGGCCTGGGACAAAATATTGACTCTTGGCTTTGCCGCTATTATGTTGCTATATGCATTAATTCACCAGGTTATATCCATTTGAGTTCTTTTTTAATCATAAACCACAAACACGTCTTGAAATGTCATACAGATAACAAGAAGAACAAGAGAAAGAAGAGCAAAATATATTAGAGTACGCGCTCGCAGAGGGACCAAACAAAATGACAATTGCTGGAGTTGAAACCAAACAGTAACTTTATGACCATAACACTACATTATTAACATTCATTTCTGAGAACAAAGCACTGCTGTCCTTTGTAAAGAACAAACTGCTAGCACACTATCAGTGCCCACACAGAGCTGTGCAATGGAAAACCTAAACAACATATTGGATCTCCTATGCTAATGTCCAGAAAAATCAGAAGAACTAGCTGAGATATCCCAGATTTTCAATTTGTAACCTCTCACATGGCTACAGATTCCAAATCTTTGAATGTACAATTTCCACAATATGATGACAAAAATAAAGATTGGCTGTTATAGAGAGGCACACTGAATCACAGAAGCAGGACATAAAAATCTTGCTACAAGTCTCCTCTTTTTTAGAGAAAAACATGCATATATGCCAATACTGAAGCACGTAACAATGATTGAGAGGAATATATCAAAAAAGGTGTTGGCCAACAAGATAATACAACCTTTCTATAAGGCATGAAATTCCCTTATTATCCTTGACCCTAACCCAAACAGGACTTTTGTTACAGTAGTATACATATTTGGACACCTCAGCTGTGTGTCATCTCCCTCAATGACACTCTATGCTACTGTAATCAGTGCTAAAGTGAGTATGCTCTCTCTTTCAAGCAAGATAAAATTGGTCATGTTCTGATTGACACATTTCATTACTAGTAAATTGTACTACATGTACCCATAAACCTTTCATTGGGCCTAGACCCCCTTTTTTAATACATATAACTTACCCATAAGTTAGGCCCTAAAGACTCGTAGGACAGGATGCATTGTATATTAAAGGTAGAATCTGTCTACTTATGTTTTACATGTTCTAGCAGAGACTGACCCAGCTGTTACCAGAGGACTGCCCTTCTGCTTGAGGAGTGCCTTGCTCTCTGAGAAGGAAGGCTGGACATGCTGCCTTCATACGGACTAGCCTGAGTGACTCCAAGAGTTAGTTGGCTAACCTCCTGTCTGAGTTTGTGAGACACAGGCTCTAGAGACCCTCCTGCAACTGTCAAGCTGAACCGGCAACTGGACCTGCCTGAACCTTGCTGGCCTCTGTGGGAGTGAGCTCCTGATTCCCAAGAGGTGCCTCCCCAAGTTCTGGACCCTTGGCTAGCATCAGCTGAACTCCTCCTATGAAGTCCTGAAGTTTTGGTCCCCTTATGACCGCAAAAGGGCCCATTTCCGGGGAGACTCTGCAACAGCGATATCCATCAACACAAAGCTTTAGTGAACCCAAGTCTCTGTACTACATCGACTGCCAGTGACATCTGCACTTCACACTACGACAACAGCCTGCAGTGACTACTAATGTGTAACTCCAAAAATGATCATCGGAGATGCCCAACAAGCTCTTAGTACTATAGCAATGACACCCCGTGCCGCAAGGACTGCTTTTCGTGCTACAGTGCTGACCATTCACAATGCTCTCTCTGCTCCTCACAGCCTCCTCCATGGGGAACGGAACTCTTTGTGTCTGACTTTGAGTAGGTAACTCTTTCAGCAGAACTAACTCAGTCCTTGTCTCCAGCTTAGGCTCCATTGGAGTCAGCCTGAACTTGTGACTTTCCCCCTGTTCTAACTTGACCAGATGACTGTGATTGCTGCTTTATGCTTTTAGGTGCTACTATATCTACCTAAAACTTTGAAATTGCATGTAGCCCATTCTCCTGATTGGATTTATGTTTTTTGTGTGTCATTTTAATTATTAAAATTTAATATACTTTTTTTCTAAATTATTTTGGGATTTGTAGTGGTTTCACTTTATTACTGTTTGTCTGCTGCATAAGTACTTTACATATTACCTCCTCGTTAAGCCTGACTGGTATGTGCCAAGCTATCAAAGGATTAAGTACAGGTTAATTAAGTAACTTTTGTGGTTCACCCTGACAAGGATTGTTGTTTTTGTTTGAGTAGGGCTTCCACCCACCTCAACCAATAACCTGATTTCTTACTGCTACTCTTCACAACACTCTGAACAAGTCATTTAAAGAACAAATGTGTTCAAATTGGGTGTGACTTTGGATGAGAACAGGCCAATCCAGATCTACTGAGAAAGCTATGGTTTCTACATCTTGGCTGGTGAAGTAATGCAGACATAAACCAACCATGAGCTACGCAGATAAGGATTGCTTATGTTTGAGATAAGAGGCAATATCACATATTGAAGTTCAGGGATGTAACTGGCATGTGTCCCCATGTTCTGTACCTTCGGGGCACTTGGAATTACAGAAGGGACAGCAGACACTTCCGAGCCAATACAGATTGGTATGGTAGATATATAGCATCGGCACACACCTGAGGGGATAATCCCTCATTAACATGGGGATGTGGTCCCAAGTGACCAGGGAAACACTTTGTCTCTACACCAAAGGTCATATTACTTTTGCTGTGCACCCAGTCAGTGCAGCCCCTGTGAAGAGGATCCCAAGAACCCCCAAAGACATCCACCTGCAGTGATGGAGCTCAGTCACTCACTGCCCCTGCCTGCAGCTGGTTCTTTGCCCTCCTTTCAAAAGCAGCCCGGGTGTGGCCAGCAGTGTGAAAGAGAGAGCAGCTGCTTTTAAGAGCTGGTCTTCCTTTAACTAATGTGCTGCCCTCAAAGCAGGTGCAGGTTCTGGGTTCAGCACATTCTCTGTAATAGGGCACACTGTCACTATTTGTGCCTGTCACATCTAGTTAAAGCTGCCATATGGCTTAAACATCGACAGTACACCTTACATATAATATGTCCTCTGAAGTATGATATGGTGCCGACTAGTTATAGAAGAAGACCCATAAGATAGATAAAGATTTATAATGATAATTGATATGAAAGAACTGGTTAAGAATTAGTGCAACTTCTTTGCACCTGTAACTCCATCTTGTAACTTCGGAGTCCATTGGTGGCTGCATGGGAATGCCCAAGGATCATCCATAGAATATCTCCTTTATTCTGTTACTTTGTAGGCTGGAACTGAGAGCAAAACAGGTGTTTCACATATGAGTAAACCTGAAATAAGCTTAGTGGTGCACAGATGCTTTCCTGGATATTAATTTTAAATAACAAGAAATCAATTATTACGAGCGTAGATGACAGAAGTGTGAAGGTGGTAGAGGTGTCCTTTTCAGGTCTAACCCTCCAGCTACTTGAGTTTGCCTGATTTAATGTAATGGTCCTCTTTGGGCTGCTCAGTACCAATGCAGGCACCCTTAAGGCATAGTGCAATGCTGTCTGTTTTGTGGACAGGATGGTTTTGTGCAGATAGGAGTCCATTTCTGTACACAAACTAGCCTTTTAGGCAATTTTATCATTGTATATGAGGTGCAGAATACAGCACTCATGCAGGGAGCTCTCAAAACGTAATGGTTCTTTTGCTCAAAACAGTTTGTAAAAATGTGTAAGCCAAGATTCTGTTAGTTAAAGTACCTTCAGGGCTGCATTTAGTTCACCTGACCATGGCTGAACCGCTATCCATTTCCACAAACATCTAACATCAATGGATTTTTTTTCTATTTCCAAAGTATTGCACCTTTTACCGTCCTTTGCACATAACCCATATTAAGAAAATCAGATCTTGGTCTTGAAGGAGGGTTTTTAAACACCACTACAAATCATGCTTACCCATCCTACAATGACAATTAACCCAGATGTTCTGTGTGGAGATACGTTTCGGTTGTGTCTGTGTAAAGAGTAAATCCTCAATTTGTGTGGTCTTTACAGTTGCTTTGCTACCAGGATTCAAGTAGCTTAGAATTGCTAATGAGGTGGTCTGTAATTCATTGTAATCAAATTCTAAAATGTGAAGCTGGGACAATCTGCTGGTTTTTGCATTAGTAGGTAGTGATTCTATGCATGCATTTGTGTTGTAATGATTGTCTATTATCATTTATACTGATAAAATAAGAAGCTGAACTATTGCGTTATGAGTACTTCCTTCTTGATCAATTACACAAAATAGAAATATTTCCCAAGAAATCACCAAGGAACCATGATTCAGTCAATTTCAGTGTGGGACAATAAATCCTGGTATGAGTATATTGCCAAGCTGTTGTCAAACAGATGCCTTGAGATGCTATCCATGCTGTGGAAAATGAACCAGATATCTGCCCTTTCCTTCGGTCTCTGCATCACTAACAGCATCCTCAAGCATCCAGCTGAATGTCTTCATTCCGAGCCAGAAATCTGGACCCGTAAGTATCACCCATTTTGGTAATAAAGTCAAAACAATATATTATCCTTGTGAAGAGCCAACTCATGGAACATTCATGGCCATTTCAATATTCAAAGGCCAATGTCCATGGCCTCAATTAATGGATTTGTTTATTAGGGATGAGATGATCACAAATGAAGTGATTTGTAATGATGGAACATTTGTCATAATAATAAAACCATAACGTGTTGGCTGAGGAGGGAGTTGCTAGACCAACGCTCTTCATGACTTGGAAAGAGTAATTACCCAGGTCCACGTCATAGCCCCAGGGAATTGAAAAATCCTAACATGGGCTTACAGTATAAATGTATCCAATTCATTGTGACACCCATGAGAACCTTTGATAGCTCTTCTGAAGTTAATAGCAGTATTATCCCCCAGTGCTGACAATCCAAGTGCATCACTGTTAGACCTGTCATCCATAGGTTGGTCTACCCTCAAACATTTTGCCTTCTTATCTCCTCTTTTTGCTGCATCATTTTGTTGGCCTTATGAGTCTGAGCTCTTTACCACTGCTGACCAGTGCTAAATTGCATGAGCTACTCCCTAAAATGTGGTAACATTGGTGTATACAGAATTGGCATATTTAATTTACTTACAAGTCCCTTGTAAAGTAGTATAGAATATACCCAGGGCATATAAATTAAAGGCTACTGGTCGGCCTGCAGCACTAATTTTGACAGCCACACACGTAGTCTTTCAAACCTGTCTCAGGCCTGCCACTGCAGGGACTGTGTTTGCAGTTTACTGCCTCTTCGACCTACCATAGAAAAAAAACCTTTGCCAAACCTTAAGCTCCTCCCTCAGATAGGCTCTAGGTAGCTCACACAAGTAGTCTTTCAAACCCGTTTCAGGCCTGCCACTGCAGGGCCTGTGTTTGCAGTTTACTGCCTCTTCCACCTCCCATTTAAAAAATAAAACCATTGCCAAGTCCTAAGCTCCTCCCTCAGATAGGCCATAGGTAGCCCATAGGGCAAGGGTTTGTGTAAGTAAAAGGGGGGATATGTACTTTTGGATTTTGCACATCTTCATGGTGACAAACACCCAAATGTACGCTTTACCACTGTGAGGCCTACTCCTCTCATAGGTTAACATAGGGAATTCCTTAATATACTTTTAAGCTGTAATTCCTGATTAGAAAAGAGTGGCTGTATCATGTTTTATCTCATTTGAATGGTAATCATAAATCCTCTTTAATATTAAAGTTGAATTTAACAATTTTAAATTCAATTGCTCTGGGTGCCTGCAGCCTGTCTCCAATACACGCCTGGGGTGGGGGATTATTTCACTTTGCGCATTGCCTCTTGACAGACACAAACACAGGAAGGTTTGGCATGTCTGAGTACTCATCTTCATTCTAATGGCTCTTTTTGGGCAGTAAGGAAGAGAGGAGCTGACAATTGCAACTGAATAGATAGTGTCCTGCCCCTCCCACAAATGAACTCCTACTGTAGCCAGGGTTGGGAGGAAAGGGCCTCTGTGCACTTCAAAGACCCTTCTATGAAGTCACCCCCACTTCAGAGGACCAACTGGGTATAAATACTGGGTCTCTGACCCCACCAAGACAGTACACATCTGGACCTGTGAAGCCCTCTGCCAGGAAGAAGGACTGCTGTGCTGCTCCAAGGACTGCCACTCTGCGGGACTGCTACATTAGAAAAATTGTTTTTCTTCCTTACTGTGCTGCCTATTGCCTGCTACTTACTGCCGTCTGCCCATCTGGAGAAAGGACTGGGCTCATCTTACTTGAACCCAGTGGACTCCAAGGGCTTGCTGGCTTGCCCATTGTTCTGAAGTCGCAGGGCCATCAAAGAATTCATTCAATCATGCAACAGCATCTAGACTCTATCATCTGTGAATCCTGCCTTGCCAAGTGGTGCCAACACGGTCCTGGGCCCTTGGAAGTGACTTTTCTGTGCTGATCCAACAGAATCCACACATAGACGACTTTCCACCGATCGGAACCGACGCATCTCTTTTGCTGCTGACGCAGTTGCTGCATGATGAAATCGCTTTAACAGACTCTGCAGCTCAATGACGAAGGACTGCATGGCTCATCGACGATGCATTGCGTTTAGAGCAAATTAGATAATCAAAGAAGTCATGCTGGCAGCGCAGGTCGTAACTGATGCTTCGCCTCCAACAACGGGATCAAAGACAGCCCTTCATCTCCTCTGCCCCTCCCATAAGGTCTTTGAAGTCAAGACTTCCTCCATCCAAGTCACTTTTTCAGCTGGACCTGCGCGAGTCCTGTAGTCAGCCTGTGCTCCATCACAGTCAGCCTGAAATTTGGATTAACCCCAGTCTAGTGTGACCGGATGTCCCCGGTTGGCACTTTATAATTCTAAGCACTACATTGCCATTTGAAATGAAATGAAATGAAATGAAAAGACCATTTATTGAGCGCGATAGCTACCCTGAGGCGTCCTAGCGCTACGGGCAACGCGTGCAGGTAGGAGAATTGGGGATTATTCAGGCCTATTAAAAAGCAGGGTTTTTAGCTGTTTACGAAAAGTAAGTAAGTTGGGCTCTAAACGGAGAGAAAAGGGGAGGGAGTTCCACAGTATGGCAGAATTATAAGAGAACGACCGGCCCCCACACCTGGGTCTCTTGATCCTGGGTACTGTAGCAAGGAGCGAGGATGCTGATCTGAGCTGTCTGCTCGGATTATAGGGGGTGATCAGTGGGTGATTGATAACAGCATCCATTCTCCAGAAGGCTCGATGGGCAATGCATAGGGCCTTAATTCAATTCTTTCCCTGACTGGGAGCCAGTGAAGGCTCTTTAAACTGGGTTTGGCTGAGAGTCGACAGGGGATTTGAAGCAGTGTTCGGGTGGTGCAATTTTGTATAATCTGAAGCTTGCGCAAGGTAGTTTGAGGGGCTCCTAAATAGAGGGCGTTCTAAAAATCTAGACGAGACAGAATGAGACCCTGGATCATAATCTGTCTTGCTTGGAAAGGTAATAAGGGGAGAATCTTCCGCAGGAGCCTGAGTAGGCCAAAGCAGGTGGCTGATAGTTTGGCTGCTTGGTGGTTAAAATTAAGGGACTTATCCAGCCAGATGCCCAAGCTCTTGATTGTATCCTTAGGTGTAGGAGCAGGACCAAGGCAGGTAGACCATGATGGGTTGATCAGGAGCGTGGGGGAGTTGCCTAAGAGCATCAGCTCTGTTTTGTCCCCGTTAAGTTTGAGACACGATGAAGTCATCCATTTGGTCACCTCCTCTAAGCAGTCCCTCAGGCTGTTGTGTGCAGTGTATGGCTGATTAAGAGCTACCACTAGCTGAGTGTCGTCAGCGTAGATGATAATTTTTATCCCAAATGGACGGACGATCTCAGCTAGGGTGCTCATGTATATATTGAATAGCGTAGGGCTCAAAGAAGAGCCCTGTGGCACACCGCAGCCAAGGGGCTTGCCAGGGGAGGTGATGTCGCCCGCGAAGACTTGGAAGGAGCGGTCTGAGAGAAAGGATTCAAGCCAGGCAATTGCTTTTTCTGAAACTCCTATACTGGTGAGTCGATATAGTAGGATGTTATGGTTTACAGTGTCGAAGGCAGCACTTAGGTCGAGAAGGATCATTGATGCCGATCCTCCCTGGTCCAGGATCTTCCTGGCCTCCTCCGTTACTGCAACCAGAGCGGTTTTGGTCCCATGCATGGGCCGGAATCCCGTCTGGGAGGGGTCAAGTAGGTGGTTGGTCTCGAGGAACTCTGCCAGCACTGTGTTGGCATGTTTTTCCAAGATCTTGCTCAGCCAGGGCAGCAAGGATATCTGGCGATAATTACTGGGGTTGTCTTGGTCTAGAATGTTTTTTTTGAGGAGGGCCTTAACCATAGCATGCTTCCAAGGAAGCGGGATGGAGCCTGTGGATAAAGAAGCATTGAGCAGGTTAAGTATGGTGGGAAGGACGTTGCCGGCAACTGACAGTAGGGTACGCGGGGGTGCTGGATCAATGAGGGAGCCGGATTTCACCTGGTGTAAAATGGGTTCTAACATGGTGGAATTAAGAGGGGGAAAGGATTCGAGTGTGGCCTGGGGCTGGGTCCCTAGTTCAGGAAGTTTGGTCAGAGTTAGGTCGATCTGAGTGGGGGAAAGGAGGTATAGATGATTTGAATTTTTTGAAGGAAGAACTCCGCCAGGTTGTTACAACGAGTTTGTGCATTGATGGGGTTTGATGGTTTTTCCGGGAGTTTAAGCAAGGTTTTCGCAATGCGATACATTTCTTTGGGTCTGGAGGCCACTGCATTAATTTTTTCTTCAAAGAAGGTTGATTGTGTGATTTTAATCTCGTTTTTATAGGTCGTAATCGCTTGTCTGTAGGCAGTTTTTCTGTTAATCTTTAAAAATGTATAACTCCAGTTCTCTTTATTGGATTTTTGTCATTTTTGGCCCTGTTCTACTCATAAAAATCTCACTTATTTTTCTAACACTGTGTGGAGTACTTTTGTGTTTTTTCATTGTGTTACTGTGTGTGTGTGCGTATATGTGTGTGTGTGTTGCAGAAATGCTTTACACATTGAATCTTTAGATAAGCCTGACTGCTCTGAGAACAACTACCAGAGGGTGGTCATGAGTTATCTCTTGGAGCCTGATTATGAGTTTCGGCACCACTGCACCACCATACTGCTGAGACTCGCCACCCGCCTACCAGATTACAACTTTAAAGTGGTCTGGTGGGTGGGTGGCATGGCGGTCCCATTCAAAGGTGGCGGTGCCTTTGAAAAAGGCACTGCAATGGGAATGCGTCACAAGGTTCCTGCATGGCATAGACTTGAAAGTCCATGCCGCGCAGGAGCTGTTGTGCATGCACACAGGGGAGCACATGTTATGTGCCCTCTGTGTATATGAAAGCTTAGGAGGCACAGGGGGTCTTGGAGGGCCCCCTTTGTTTCCTCTTCTCCTGGGTTTACATGGAGTGAGAACCTCAATGTAAAGCCTGGTGGAGAGGAAACTCATATTATGGTTGGTCAGACCGTGTTGGTCCCGCCATGCATATTGCGGTCCCCTGACCACCACGCCACCTCCAGGGAATGGCAGTTCCCAGGTGGCAGTACCAGGGCAGTCCAACTCCTAATAGGATGGTCTGACAGCTGGTGTGGCAATGGCTGGACCACCACCTCCATGCCCCCACAAGTACCACCAGACTCGTAATTAGGGCCTATGTGTGTATCTAGCTTACCCTGACTACAGTTGTAGTCCCTACTTGGATAAGGTGTTTACCTCTTCCAATTAGAGACCCCATTTCTATCAATCATCATTCTGAGTAACAATGTATTTTAATGCCACATTGTATATATATGATAGATTCAAGCTTACTGATACAAGCCTTTACACTCTGCAAGGAAGATTCAAATGGCCTAAAACATTACAAAAGGTTTAAAACTGGTAGAGAAAAACATTATCTGTATTCGACATTTATTCCATTGCTAGTTTTAGGACTGTAGATCTAGAGTTACCTGCTGAACATTTGGGCACAGTCAAACTGAAGGGTGAACCCCCATTCTTCAAAAAGTTGTGTTGCCCCAACCCCAGGTACTTGGGAAGGGGGAAACAGCCACTACAACGCGGACTTTTCCATGCATAACCTTAAGCACGCCTGCATTACAGCATGTGGAGAAGTGTGGCTCAATGATTAGAGCGGCAGACCCTGATACAGAGGTCTAGCCCGGGACCAGGCTTCAATTCCCCGCCTCGGCGGGTCTTGGGCTCAAAAAAATAATTCCACGGACCTGATAATTCTCGCCTCGGTGCCTATTCCAATCATGGAGTCCCACTCTGCAACTCTGGGCAATAGCTTGCTTAATCTCCACAACGGCCCCCACAACGCTAAGGATGCCTGGCCTCCACCTTGGGGGTGCCCAGGAGTGGACGCCTCACAGGGAAAGCCAGGATGGGTTCCACAGCGGTATTCGTACAAGCGCCTTGAGACCCTTGCGGGTGAGTAGTGTGCTATACAAGTATCAATTTACGGATGTATGACGATACAACGCATACTAATACCACGCGTGCCATTACAACGCGGGTATTACTACGCGATGTCAATGACATCGCATGTCATTACATCGCATACTTTTACCACGAGTATGCCTTTACCACGCATGCCATTACAACGCAAAGGCATGCGTGGTAAAGCTATACTCGTGGTAAAAGTATGCAAGGTAAGTGACAACCCTACCCCTACACAACACACTACTCCCACCCCTACACTACCCCTAACCCTAAAACACTACTACACTACCCACACTTCTCCCACCCCTACACTACCCTAAACCCTAAACACTACAACACTACCCACACTACTCCCACCCCTACACTACACTACCCTACACTAAACCACTACCCCCACCCTAAGCACAATCAGCCTTACCCCTTTCCTCGTGGGTCCAGCGTCGCCGTCTCTGCTCCCGGTTCCTGCTTCCTACGTCGTCAGAGGTCCACGTCGTTGTGAGGAAACAGCCTCAGTTTCCTCACAACGACTTGGATAGCCGCCACATTACATCGCATGCGTTGTAAAAGCGCATGCGATGTAATGGTATGCGTGGTTTTACCACGCGTTGTAACATCGCATGCGTTGTAACGCATGCGATGTAATAGCAACGCGTGGTAAAACCCGCGTTGTAATGGCTGTTCCCCTCAATTTACATTTACATTTACATGCATGGTTACCACTTATTGCCATTACCACGCATTCCTTTACTATGAGATACATAGTTAAGGCATGTGTGTTAAAGGCTATACGTAAAAAAGGGGGCTTGAGGGGTCTCCCCCCCCAAAAAAAAGCCTGTGTTACAAAAAGGGGGCTTGGGGGGTCTCCCCCCCCTAAAAAAAGAAAACGCACCTGTTTCTGTTTGTGGAGGCAATCGGCCTCATTAGAGGAAACGGAAAGACACTTCTGCTTCCTCTTTATGATGTGCGACGCACCACGGAAGAGCCTGAAGAAAAGAGGACGTGGAGAGGAAAGGGGGATCACATTCAAAAGAAATAAATGAAGGAATGAGGGAGTGATGTAGCGCAGGGGTACATTTTAAGGGATCCGTGGAGAGATATTTAATAGAAGGGTTTGTGGGTGGGGGCAGAGGGTCGCACAAGGGTACAGGGAAGGGGTAATATAAAACAAAGAGAGTGGGAGGGGGAAGGGCACAGGGGAGCAATGAAAGGAATTAGGGCAGGGATCGGAGATAACCTATACCAAGATAATGCCATTTCCATGCATGGTTTTACAACGGAAATCGTTGTAAAGGTGTGCGTAGTAAAGACATTTTCGTGGTAAAGGTTATGCATAGCAATGGCATTCGCGTTGTAACGCATGCGTTGTAAAGGCATGTGTTGCAATGGAATGCGTTGTAACGTCATACAACCTTGGGAAGGGGCACACTTTACACAGACTTGGCCTGGTCTGAGCCTTCATGGTATCTGCCACACACCCATGACAAGGGTGGTCTAGGGTGTCCTTTAAAGTTAAAATCTTGCCTTGACTGGAAATGTGTATAGGAAATGTTTGCCAGGCCTAAAGAAAAGGACCCTGCTTCCTGCCGATTTTTTTCACCCAGAGCCTTTGGCTGGGGATAAAATTCTGAACTAAAGGGTTGGTTGGGAGCAAGAGGTGGCAAGTTTCAGGGACTCCTCACTGGCTAGAACAAAAGTGGGAAGAGCAGCTGATCGTTTGCTGGGATGTACTTTTTGTTCAAGGCTTTCTCCCCAGTGGCGTAGGAAGGGGGTGAGATGGGTGCGGGCCGCCCTGGGTGTCATCCCTGAGGGGGGTGACAAAATGGCAAAAATATGTATTTTAAACACATATTTTTGCCATTTTGTCAAGCCAGGGGTGACAAGAAATGTTCTGCACTGGGTACCACCTGACCTTGCTACGACACTGTGTCTTTCTAGTGAGAAAGAGTGAGGACGGTGCAAGCAAAATTCATAGAATGGGAAAGGGTGACCCAGACTAAACCCCTTGACATGATGAAGGAGGAGGATGGGGGGCAGAAAGTTTTTTTTCAGGAACACATCTCATGACGGGACAAATACATGGTGCCGCAACCAACCCATAAATTAACCTTTGATAATGTGTGTAGCTGTTAAATTGTTTTGGTGATCGTTTGCCTCTCTGTAGAGTAAGTACGTGTGTGTGTGTGTTTGTGCGTGTGTGTGCGTGCGTGCATGCGTGTGTGAGCGCGTATGTTCTCAATGTTTGTTTGTAGTGTGGTCTGGGCGTGTGCTGTACAACATCAAGGGTCTAATTTACAAGCCCCTTCGGCCGCCGGTGGGTCACTTTTAATATGGGAACAAGTGAAATACCGGCAGTGCAAGGGGCTTGTAAATAACCCCCCAAGTTTATTGGGTTTGTCGATGCTTGTTAATCTGCCGCCTCCGACAAACAATTGTCAGAAAACACATTTTGTGGTTTAAAAAAATGAAAAACATCATATTTTTAAATGAAATTGACTATAGATAAAAGTTTTCCAAGCCCTGTTTACTCTGCTTGCATTACATTGTACCAAGTAAATCGATTTCTGGAAGCTTAGTAAAAGGATTTTAGCAAGATTGATGACCGTTCTTTGATTTCCCAAGCGCGATGAAGAGCAGATGTGCAAAAGCATTTGGTACGATGGGAGGATCAAATTGAATTTGCACCCAAATTCATAGATAGGAAACCGATTGTAATTGTTGCTTATTTTAGAGAAAAAACGGTACCTCCAGCGTGTGAAAGGTCGGCTTAGAAGGATTTCACACTTATGATCAATTGAAAAGTCTAATTTTTAGAAATGTATCAGAATAGATGGTTCATGCCTGTCAGTTCAGCACATCTCAATATGCGGGGACGGGACAATGGACTACTTTTCACGGGCTATTTCTTATCACTCTGATAAATTGGGTGAAATTACCTGCCAAGCATAAAGTACTGTTGAGCACGCTCAAAATATCCTGAAGGCATACACAGCCACGTTTTTCAAGTTTCATCATCATGGTCATTCTTACTTGCAATTAAGTTGCTTTTAGTCTGAATCTGTGGAAGAAAATTGCTGATTTCCCAGTCCTTTAAGTCTTCCGAATAGCAGAAAATCAATGAGTAAAAAGTGAAATAATTTGGAGAACACTGTAGAGCATGTTTTCGATGGCATACTCTAGCTGCCGAAAAATCTCCTATGTGATTTCCTGCATTGCTTATTTACTGTTGTTACAATGAGGGGGGAGCAGAGGGTTATTATGTCCCAGTTCTGCGCTTCGCTCTTGTCGGCAACATATAGACTCATCAAGAATGAGGCAGCGTGGGTGGGCAGATGATTAGAAGGCGCAGGCGCGATGTTTTGTCTTTCCCAGAAGTACATTTGTTAGTACTTAAAACAGGTGCTGGTTTTCGCATCCGGACAAAACAGAAGCTAACAGAGGGCCACACATTACGTCATGGCCCCAGGACCCCCCACTAACCTCTGACAAGCATGGCTATAATCAGGAAGGGTGGTACTGGCAACCAAAAGCAGAAGTGGAGAATTCTTAAATACGAGGTTCATCAGCAAACAGGATTAGATGACCCTTCTCAGTATTACGATATATACATTACTTGGACATATTCCAATATTTCAAAGTGTAGCAGGGTGTCTAGAAGCAGTACACCTTTATGGCAGGAGATCCTTTACACGCCTGCCTGAACGTCGTCCAATAGAAACCTTGGATGCACAGCACACATGTGTTTGCATTATAGGCAAAATAAAGCATGCCTGCATTATTGTAGCACCGCTGTAAAATACTGTTCTAGGGTAGAATGCCCATCATTATTCCAGTACCTTTAAATTAATCACCATCACAATTTTTGGTACTATATGCAGAGATGCTGTAATTGTACACTGGTGGCGATAGCACCGGTGTAGTGATGGGTAGGGTTACAACTCCTGAAAAGAAATTGAAAGGATACATAAGGTGAGCACAGGCTCATGTGGGTGACCCCCACCCCCATGTTTAAAATAGAAATGTGCAAGCTAGGGTTAAGGCAACAATCCATAATGCACACAACAGTCATGAAAACCATAGCATGCACACTAAATATAATGCTTATGACCTAAAAACATTTATACCAATATCTAACAACACCTAAAAGCAAAATGTAATTAGAACACATCACAAAATCAAACTAATTAATGTTATTACAGTCATAGTTGTGTCTGACAAAGTCTTATGGATAATCTGTACGGTGCTTAAAAAATTTGTAATGCCATCTATTTGGGTAAATGTGAGGTGATGGACATTGTATTTGTTGTGCTATGTATGGGTACCATGGCTGTTGTGAGTTATGGATTGTGGTCCGAACCATAACTTGTGAATTTTTTGTGTTTTTATATCGCAACTATGCCATAGATAATATATATATATATATTCACTGAAAAAAACATAGGTTTCAGGGGCGTTATAGTTAGCTGGACATTTCCCTCGTACAAAACCCTAGAAATTCCCCTGTTATAGTTAGTTCAGCTAACTATAACTCGCGCCCCCGCAATGCACTGCTGTTGACGTCACATATTACATCACTCATGACATGGTCAGTGACATCACTGATGACATCACTCATGACATCTCAAATGACATCACTGATGACATCATCTATGTGATAAATTAGTACACCTTCTCACACCCTAATATAACTTTTGATACACCAACTCAAAATTTCAGACGGCCATTTTGAAAACCATAGATACTCCAATACCAATAACTACATACCCACTCATTGACTCTTAGGTCTACATGCACCTCCACTCACTCACCTGTACAGTCACTCATACTTACAGTCACTCCGTACAAGACTATCATATGCATTTATACACATATATAGACACTCACACACTGCCAATCATCCATTGAGGTACTGTTACACCTAGTCAGTTGTGCAAATAATTAAACACAGTCCAATTGACTCACCTATACAGTTAAACACACTCAAGTTCACTTACTCATAAAAATACTAAAAAATGTTGACACTCTTATTCAATTACTAGTACAAGCACACACTCATCCATACAGCCAGTCCCGCAATCACATATTCTCACATATAGATAGATATTTACTCTTATACACATGTACACTGTGTTTCACATATGTAGTTACTGTCACATGTACAACTGAGATATACATTCAATCACTAACACATCCTTACATACACTCACCCAACCATACAGTCCATCACAGTTGCACTCTTAAAACCATGCACCCATAGAATCACCCACTCACACATCTATGCACAGAGTCACACACACCCCACCCACACATACACTCAGGCACCCATACAGATACTCAGACAACCAATCAATAACCCATAGAGACACTCATATTGCTATTCACAAATCCATGCAGCCGCTTATACACCAACAGACAGACAGATACAGACATTCACACAGTTTAGTCACTAGTCTGCAGTAAGATACATTTAATGACTCACTTATAGAGTCAGTTACGCACCTAGAAAATCACCCATTCACACACTTGTACACCCACTTATTCTTCAACAGGCCTTTCCCTATATATATTAAACATATTAAAACTGTTCAGAAACACATACTCAATGGATGACGTCATCAGTGATGTCATCAGTGATGTCATTTGAGATGTCATCAGTGATGTCACTGACCATGTCATGAGTGATGTAATATGTGACGTCATCAGCAGTGCATTGCGGGGGCGCGAGTTATAGTTAGCTGAACTAACTATAACAGAGGAATTTCTAGGGTTTTGTACGAGGGAAATGTCCAGCTAACTATAACGCCCCTGAAACCTATGGTTTTTTCAGTGAATTTCTAAGGTTTTTTAAATGCCAATTCCTAACTATAACACCCCTGAAACCTTTGGTTTTTTCAGTGAATTTCAAAGGTTTTTTGAATGCCAATTCCTAACTATAACGTGCATGAAACCTATGGTTTTATCAGTGAATTTCAAAGGTTTTTTAAATGCTAATACCTATCTATAACTTATCTCTGAAGATATCATGAAAAGCATTCTTTTTTAAAAGTAGGGTGCACATTAGTTTTGTGGAAAAGCATCTTTGTGATTGGTTAAGAAAAAGCAGTTTCAACAAGGACTACATATCATAGGACAACCACACCTGCTACTTGCATTTGGAAGGCACTGTTCGAACTTAAAACAATCGTCAACTTTTAACCTGCACGTGTCGTTAAATGTTCAAGAAAATGTTACAAAAAAATATCGTAAAGTTTTAAAAAATTGATGAACTTTTAACCTGCACGTATTGTAGAATGTTCTAGAAAGTGTGTTGATAGAATACATTGCACTTCTGACTTCTATGTGTTGTTGAATATTAAAAAAAACGGTTCATGTGGAAAATTAAAAAGAAACCAATGGAGAAGTTTTGAAACCTAAAAGAATCAAGGAACTATTCTAATGTATTCTTTACATGTATTTATGTGTGCAGCAACAAAATTATAGACACAACAGCACTAGGAAAAGGAAGAAGCAGGGAGTGGGGGAGGGAAGGAGATGGGCAGAATGGCACACATGCACAATTAAGTACAACACACATATAGACTAACAATGGCCAAAATGAAACACACCAACAAGGAGCACAAGTCACACAACCTGCCAACATCACACCACTGAACGAGCATAGAAGTGAAAACCACGCTGCATTCATAGAGGATGTGTACAAAGGTCAGTCGTTGGTGTTGTGGGATGTCTGCAACCGTGGTCATCATGGATGAGATGCCCAGCATGTGGCACATGGTCGAGTTCACTGTGTGTTATGTTGCCAAACGGCTGCTCCTCCCTCCCACAAGACCCCACACTTTTGTACGGTGAGCTGTTGTATCTCGTGCACTCGTAGGGCACGCCATTGTAATGCCTATTTGCGCATCTCCTGCTACATTCCAACTACAACATCACAGTGCCGTTTGGAGGTGGTGCATGCCACTTTACAACATCGTCTGCTGCGGCTCTTGTAACAGGCCACACCAGAACACAGAGACACACTTACCACACTTCATGTACACGGACATGTCCGAGACACCCCGTTCCCCTTGCCAGATAAGCACACCCCTGCACTGACCTGTGAACGACAGACCAGCACACGCCAGTTGTGCATGCAGGAGGATGCGTACGTAGCTACACATCCAGGCTCACTGCCAACGCTGAGGTGACAGCACACTGTGATGTTGCAGGGCTCGTGCCTATCATGCTAAGACAATGACCACAGGGACACACTTAATAAGATGTGGGTTTGGGGGGCATTGGTGGTCCTGCAGTTGTTGAGATGAGTCTTCTGGCCCTCATGGGTATCCCTGTATCATGCTCATTGACTCTATGGCACCTGTGGGTGTTCTGGTGTGGCTCTTGGCTGTGTTCCCTTTCATGGTGCAGGTAGTTGTCCTGCTTAACACCAGCAGAAAGCAGGTGTAAAATCCCTGGTGCTAACGTGTCTTATCGCCGGAATTTGTTTCGCATTGCAATTGGTGTGAAAGTTGTGATGTGATTTTTTTCGTGTGCACAACAATATACGAACTGAGCAGTGTATCTCGTCAAGATCCAGCACCTGACGCACTATTCCCAATCAATATAAATACAATGAGATTTCTTAATAGATTTTGTGTGTACACTGTAAGTGCAGCCAATACCTCAGTGCAATACAATACAGGATTTTAGTATTTATAATAATTTGCAAAGGTGCACCTCGTGTCTTTTTGCATGGGAACGGACACTCTCCATTTCATTATCAGCACTTTAACGGAAGTAAAGTTGAGATAAATCTAACACACTATTCAGAAGTTGGTGCAAACTGCAGATATCACCAGTATTCCAGCGATAAGCGCCCCAAAATTTAACACCATGGTGGACTCCATCAAATTACAGTAATAAGAACAAGAAAGAGTCACACAGCAGTTAAGAGAACAACCAAAAACATTATTCATTTTTTTTCAAACTTTATTTTTTATAATAATAAATATATAAACGATAAACTATTTTCAAACTTTATTTTTTTATTAACATAAATAGGCGGAACACTCCTGTGGGAACCACGGATGTCGACGACAGACCTGGAAAATCAGAAAGATTGTTAAAAAATAACAGATATATAAACTGTGTACAGCTAACAAAATTTTATAAGTTTAACTTACAAAAACTGTAAATGTTGCCGCTTTAAAATATTTACCAAATCTGAGGACATTTTTTTGCAGAAGGCACCACGCCCACAACGTTTTTCTTCAGTGGTGAAGAAATGTTTAACTTTTTCCAAGGGGCCCACAAAGACCAATGCCACCTTCTTCATTCGCAAGATTTGCCAAAGAGTTCTGTTATGAGGGGATCCTAACAAAAAATACTCGTGCGGCACAGCAAGTATGATGAAACACCTAAGGACCCTTCATCCAAACAATCTTGCACGAGAAGAGTGCAAACAGATGAGAAACACTCCTGTTCTGTATCTGTAAAAAAGAATCACAAATAAATGTATATTAATAACTTTCAAATTTATACTATTCCATTACTGTACAAACACATTTTATATAAAAACTGACGGAGAAACTATAGCCCTGAACCACAAGTGTGACGATCGTTAAAACACTACATGCATAGTGCATACTACTTTGAAGCAGTTCATGCCCTAAAGCCTTCCTCACTAAAAGACTACATGCTAACTGACTAAATGATTACAGTACTATAAGGAGACACACTGGGTGAGTGACAGGGTGTTTGCTAGAAGAGTATGAATACTAACTAGGGAATTGAAGGTGTGAAACACAACTGTGTAGGTGATTAGAGGACTGCATCCATACTGCATAGGCATTTAAGGCAGTCCATGTGCTAAGGCCTGGCTCACTGCATGACTACTTGGGTACTGACTGAATGATTAGAGTGCAGCAAGGAGAGTGCCTAGGTGAATTTATAAGTGCTAGGCTTTTCGCACAGGAAAATGGATTAGTACTTGGTACTGAATGGGTCACTAGAGGAGTGCAAAAGCAGTCACAAGTGCTGGACTGTATGGATACTGACTAGGAAATTTAAAGTGTGAAAGACAAGTGTCTAGGTGGTTAGAAGACTGCATGCATAGTGCATAGGGGTTTGAAACAGTCCGTGTGCTAAGGCCTGGCTCAGTGTATGAATACTTAGGCAGTGACTGAATGATTAGAGTACTGCAAAGATAGTATCTTGGTGAATTTATAAGTGTTTGGGTTTTACCACAGTGAATGGATTAGTACATGGGGCTGAATGGGTCACTAGAGGACTGAAAAGGGAGTGACAGGGTATTTCCTGGAAGTGTTTGGATACTGACTAGGGAATTGAAGGTGAGAAAGACAATTGTGTAGGTGGTAGAGGACTGCATGCATAGTGGATAAGGGTTTGAACTAGTCCATAAACTAAGGCCTGGGTCACTGGATGAGTACTTGGGTACTGACTGAATGATTAGAGTACTGCAAGGAGAGTGCCTGGGTGAATTTATTAGGGTTTGGCGCAGTGAATGGATTAGTACATGATGCTGAATGGGTCACTAGAGGAGTGCAAATGGAGTGACAGGGTGTTTGCTGGAAGTGAACGGATACTGACTGGGGAATTGAAGGTGTCAAAGACAAGTGTGTAGGTGCTTAGAGGACTGCATGCTTAGTGGATAGGGGTCTGAAGAAGTCCATGTGCTAAGACCTGGCTCAGTGCATGAATACTTAGGCAGTGACTGACTCATAAGAGTACTGGAAAGAGAGTGTCTTGGTGAATTTATAACTGTTTGGGTTTTGGCACAGTGAATGGATTAGTACATACTGTTGAATGGGTCTCTAGAGGACTGCAAAGGAAGTGACAGGATGTTTCCTGGAAGTGTATGGATACTGACTAGGGAATCAAAGGTGTAAAAGACAAGTCTATAGTATGTTAGAACACTACATGCATACTGCATAGACATTTGAAGCAGTCTATTTGGTACTTAGAAACTGACTAAATAATCAGACTACTTCTAGGACAGTGCTTAGGTAAAACTTTTAAATTTTCAGTTCTGCCACAGTGAACAGAATAGTACATGGTACTGCACCTTAGTGTCAAACCCTGACTCATTTTATCAATGCATAAGCAAAGACTAGCTTCTAATGCTACTAAAACTTGACAACATGAGAGGTTTTAAATTAGTTATCTGTCAGCAAATACACGATGTTACCAAATGCTTCTCTCACAGTGGTTCTCAAATGCACACAGACTCACAGTGTAATTCTAGACAACAACCACTATACCTAGGAGTTTACCAAACATCATTCACTACTGTGGAAGTGGTAAGCGAACTGCACACAATCTTCATATTTCAGGACTGCACTTTTGTGTCAAAGCATGACTCCTTTAATCAAAGCATAAGCAAAGACTGGCTTCTAATGCTACTAAAACTTCACAACATGACCGGTTTTAAAACAGGTATATGTCAGCAAATACACAATGTTACCAAATGCTTCTCTCACAATCCTTACCCAAATGCACACAGACTCACAGTGTGATTTTAGACAAGCAACACTATCCTAGGAGTTTACCAAAACTCATTCACTACTCTGGAAGAGTTAATGGTACTGCACACAATCTACATATTTAAGTACACCACATCAGTGTCAAAGCATGACTCATTTAATCAACGCATAAGCAAAGACTGGATTCTAATCCTACTAAAACTTCACAACATGACAGGTTTTAAAACAGTTATCTGTCAGCAAATACATGATGTTACCAAATGCTTCTCTCACAGAGATCCCAAATACACACTAACTCACAGTGTGATTCTAGACAAGCACCACTATCCCTATGAGTTTACCAAAACTCATTCACTACAGAGCAAGTGGTAAGGGAACTGCACACAATCTACATATTTCACAACTGCAATTTACTGTCAATGCCTGACTCATATAATAAAAGCATAAGCCACAACTGTCTTCTAATGCTACTAAAACTTGACAACTTGACTGGTTTTAAAACAGTTATCTGTCAGCAAATACACAATGTTACCAAATGCTTCTCTCACAGTGGTTCCCAAATGCACACAGACTCACTGTGTGATTCTAGACAAACAACACTATCCCTTGCACTATATCAAAACACATTTCTTCATCTAGAAGTAGTACTACATTTTAGTATAGAAACATAACATAACTCATTTCACAAATTCATAAACAATGACTGGTTTCTAATTCTACCAAAATATAAAAACTGCACAGTTATCTGTCTACAAACACATGAAAAACTCAAATGCCTATCACAGAATGGTTTCTACATGCACACACATTGTAGAGAAAAAAAGTACTCCCTACACTTTAGCAGGAAAAATACATTAGTCTGATTAAAATCAAAATAGTCTACATACACCCCCTCACAATTAAATAACTCATCTTTTAAGTTCTTTTGTAGATTAAGGAGTATATCAATCACTCACCATATTTTCTTTTACAGAATCTCTACACTGTGCACCTCTCAGCAAAAGCAAAGAATGGAAAAGTTTCCCTTTCATTTTCCACACATATACATGTAAACATCAAATCACAATCCTTTGCACATAAACTCAAAAGCAAACACACATTTCTATTGGTTAAACATTTCAACCCTTTCCAACTGAAATACATTTCAACCCTTCCCCCAATCTGCCTTCTGCCTGTTACCATTGAAACAGGTCATAGAACATTGCACTGAACTCACAGGTCACAAGTTCATCACACAATGTTCCTACACAAGACAGGAAGTGTGCTTGACTTTTCAACATATCAGCTTATCATATATAATGTTCCTTACAATCTGTTTTTGTTAACCAATAACAATCATACCTTTTAAAAACAAAAATATACACCCTACCTTTCAGTGTAGAAAGTTGTAATACAACCAATGATTTCTTGTCGTTTTTCAAAAAACGTTGCCGTGCATCCAACGCGATAGGATGCGCGCACCGTGCGTGCATTTCACCGCTTTTTTTTTTTTAAATGGGGGGCCACAGAGGGTCCTTCTGGGACCCCCTAAGCAGATCTAGAGGGTCAGAGTATTTCCACTCTGCCCCCTTTATATCTTTTACACACCTATTCCCCTTCCATCTTCAGCCTCGCTTCTACCGAGGCAGAAAATGGCCGCCAACAGTTCCTGGTTTCGAATGTAGAGAGACGCTCGACAGCCAATTAGCATTCAGCGTGCGATCGGGAGGGTGCGCGCTCCGTTCGGGAAGGGTGCGCTTACGGTGCGGGTACGGTACGCGGATCCTCCGCGGCCATAGATATCACTAACTTTTTTACCCTAATTTTCTCAGGAACTACTGAACAGATTCACACCAAATATGCAAAAGGCACGAGTCCGAACTGAGGACTACCTCTTTGCCAAATTTGGTGTCATTCCGTTCAGCGGTGCGGGCTGTAGCTGCGACAACAGATCCTATGGGAAATTGCATGGGGAAAACGCGTTTTGGGACCCCCCTTTTTTCTCAGCCCCCGCTTCACGGATCACCGCAAAACTTACAGGGTAGGAGCGGAGCGGAGCTTGCCAAAAGTTTGGAGAATTTCGCGAAGATTCGTCAATCGGCGCCAAAGATATTCCCAATAGAATGTTGCGGATTTCCTATGGAAAATAGGTCCTAACTATAACTATCTACTGGCGACCGCCAGTAGATAATATATATGTAGTTAGATAGATAGATATATTACCTCCCAAAATGCGTTTTCCCTATGTAACTTCCAAAGGACATTTTGGAACAGGCTATAGCCCGAACTGCTGAACAGAATTACATTAAATTTGGCAAAAAGGTAGCCCTCGGTTCAGAAAGAGCCCTTTTTTAAAAAAAATTGTGTAAATCTGTTCAGTAGTTCCTGAGACATAAAAAAAATACAAATGTATATATCTGAGCACCGAGGAGGAGTCGCAACTCCTCCCGAGCACAAGCTGACTTGTGATTGGCTGCCAAAACTCCAAACCAGAATGTGTTGGCAGACATCTTATAACTCGGTACCGAATCACAAGAAAAAGGAATAAAAAAGTGAAAAATGAAGAAAAGGGGGCAGGGTAGAAATACCTTGACCTCCTAGGCCTGCTCAAGTGGTCCCACAAGGACCCTCATGGGCAAAAAAAGCATTTTTTTAAAAAGAAAATCGACCAAATTCACGCTGGGTGCACACATCTGACTGAGAAAATAAAAAAAAACGATGTACAGGCTCCCGTGCTTCGTTCTACCTAAGCTCCCAGGTGGGCAGGTCCCGGCGGCAATATTTATGATGTGTAAAAGGGGACGCGCAGGCCCCGCAGCCCCGGGGACCACTACCTTCCTGGGGCTTGTTTTAAAAAAATGCGTGGGTGGGCTCCTGCCCCCCAACGTTGCCCCGGGGACCGCAACCTGCCTGGGGCATTGTTAATTATGTTGGGGGAGGCTTCACAGCTCCCCAAGTCCCGGGGACTGCCACCTCCCGGGGCTTAAATAACATTTTAAAAAGTGTTGGGGGCTCCTGCCCCTCCCCACACTGCCTCGGGGACCGCCACCTCCCCAGGCACTAATTATTCAAATCCGGGGGTCTGTTGCAGACACCCGGGCCCCGGGGATCACCACCTCCCCTCCTGGAGCCCTTGATGGCCCTGGGGACCGCCACCCCCCAGGGCCGGCTCCTACAATGTCCCAGGGTGCCTGCCACAGCAAACACTGCTTTGCTCGTTGAAGCCTGCTCTCACGTCAACGAAGCAAAGCAGATTGCTTATGGGCAAGAGGAGCTGCATGTTAGCAGCTCCCCTTGCCCAAAAGCAATGTAGGCTCCCAGGGAACCACCACCTCCCCTCCTGGAGCCCTTGATGGCCTTGGGGGCCGCCACCCTCCAGGGTCGGCTCCTGCAATGTCCCGGGGAGCCTGCCATAGTAAACACTGCTTTGGTCGTTGAAGCAAGAGCAGGAAGCCTGCTCTCACTTCAACGAAGCAAAGCAGATTGCTTTTGGGCAAATGGAGCTGCAAGTTAGCAGCTTCCCTTGCCCAAAAGCAATGTCGGCTCCCGCAGGAAGCGGGAAGCCGGCTGGGACCGTGGGGGCATTGGGGCTTCCCCCACGGTCCCCATCAAGTAGGCCCGGCCCTGGGGGATGGGGTCACGGGGTCAGAAGTGGCCCGGGACGGGGGCCACAAGACCTCCCTCCCGTATTTAGCAAAAATTAAAGAAGAGGGCAGCCACGGGGATGGGGTCCCCGGGGCCAATAGTGGCCCTGGGGAGGGGGGGATGTGGCTCCACTCCCCTAACTTAACAAGAAATAAAAGAGGCCAGGCCCCGGAGGATGGGGTCCCCGGGGCCAATATTGGCCTGAGGAGGGGGGCTACAGGGTCCCCCTTTTTAAAAATAAATAAATAAATATTGTCAAGCCCAGGGGATGGGGTCCCTGGGGTGAATAACGAATAATGGAAGTGAGGCTTTTTTTTTCTTTCGAGTTTGAGGTCTCGGCTCTCAGCACAGCCCCCCCTTGTAATGTCACGTTAGATTCGCGAATTCAGTTTAAATAAATAATTAAGTACTATATCATTTAGAAGGTAGTGTTGTATTTGTGAAGTTGTTTTAAATAGATACTGTGATTGAAGTTAATGACAAGATTACAATTGATAGAGTTGTTAAAAATGTATAAAAATAAAAAATAATATTTAGACTTGAAAAGTGTGTTGTATTTTAGTACATTGAATTCATGCTTTTGTGGATTCGCGTTAATGTTTTACAACTATATATGTGTAAAAAAAAATTATATCCACTACTATGTTATAGGGTGTCTCTAAAAAGAGCCCTTGTTTTTATTATGAGTTGGTTATAACTACATGTAAGTGCGAATGCAGAGCTTTAGGTTGTTGAGAAAACCTCTGTTTCCTTGAACTGTGAAGTGTACTCCATCACTTCTGTAGAGTAGATTGTTGTTATAGATGGAGCCCATTCTATGGTCGCTGAGGTAAGCAGAAACAGCTTTATTGACATTTTTTCTAGCTTTCTCAATATGTGGACAGAATTGATTTGACCACTTCCATTTTTGTCTTTGCCATATATTAGAGTATACAAAGACAGTTTGAAGCAAAAGCAACATCAATTGTGCAAAGGTGTTCTTCATTAGTATTTCAAGACCTACCCCAGTCAATGTGCCTAGGTCATTGCCACCACAGTGCACAATCATGAGGTCAGTGGGTTGGAGATGCAGAAAGGGTTTAAAAAAAGGCATCAATTGGTGCCACTTTAATCCTCTCTGTGCAATCCTTTTAATATCCACATTTTGCAAAGCTAGGTCTTTGTCAATACCTCTGCATTCAGCATACCTTTTGCACCAGAAAACTTAGCTGTGTCCAACAATCCATACTGTAGGCATCTTGAAGGGATGTCTGGAAGTAATGAAAAGATGTCTGTAGCTGAGGTAGTCAGTTGGTAGAATGAGAGGTATCTAAAATGGTGGACAAGATGCAGTATTTAAAAAAAGTAGAGAATTGATTGGCTGTTTAAGAAGATTGTAAACTCAAAAAAAGGGTGCATGTTACTTTCTTTAAAAGCATGCTCCTTATTGGTTAGTAGAAAATGTTTTAACGGTACAGTAGCTAGGATGAGGAGACATTTTGCAAATGTCAAACACACATGCTGTTTGCATTTGTAACCTTGTGTGCTGGATTTGAAAATATGGTGAACTTGCGACCTGTAAGTTCAGTTAAATGTTCCATGAGCTGTTACTATGGCATTAAGCAGAATGGGGGAAGGGTTGAAACTTTACTCTGAAATTGTAATTTATTTATAGGTCATATCTTATTAAAGTATAATTTCCTAAGTCAATACTATCTTTAGAAGTGGTGGGTTGTTAGAAAATAGTGGTATTTTTATTTGTAATATATTTTTGAACTCCCATATGAATTTGCAGTTACATCGTGTTGGTGCACGGTGGATTCGCGTCTCCAAAAATTCCAGAACCAGTTTCGACAGTTTCAGAAGTCAGTTGGTAAGGGTTCATATGTTTAACAAAAAGAAATGAGTTTTATAATTTGAAATAAAGTAGGATGGAATGTGATTTGTTACACACATGTATTTGTGGAGAGAAAGAGAAGGAAAGTTTGCCATTACAGGTTTTACCTTGTTGAGAGTGGTGCATTACATTGATTGTGTGCATTATAAAATCTTTTATAAGTTTGTGATATTTTAAATTTTTCAAATCGATTTGGAAGTAACCCTGGGCCGACAACTACGCTACGCTCGCGAAGTTTGCGTAGTTTATGCTACTTCGCGCTACGCGAATTGCACGTAGCACAGGGCAAAATCATGTAGCGTAGCGTAGTTGGCATTTTTTGCTCGCTCGCGGTCCTCAACTTCAAGTTGGTGAACGCGAACGAGCTAAATTACATCCCGGCGAGACTTTTTCCTTGTTCGCGATCAGCAACATCAAGTTGCTGATCGCGAGCGTGGAAAATAAACCTCCCGGCGAGATTCTCAACGCGGGGAGGTCAGGTTTCTCATTGCGAGTGGTTGCGTATGCTTGCGACCACTCACGATGAGAAACTACCAGTCCGCGTTAAGAAAGCTGCCGCTCGAGTAAAAATCTACTCGAGCGGCAGAAAATGACCGCTTGCACTGTGCAAGATGCCGTTTGCAATGATTGCACAGTGCGGAGAAGCATCCGGCACTGTTCAATCATCGCGAACAGCGTATTACGCAGTTTGCGTAGTGCTATGCGTATCTCACGTAGTGCGAAGTGCACTTCGCGTAGCTACGCGTAGCACTACTACGCGAACTACGCCCAGGGTTATTTGGAAGGTGAGGTATACATTTGTGAGGTCTATTTTGTATTAGGTTTACTTTTAATCTTTAAAAATTATTGATAAACTGTGTTGTTTGAAATATATTATTAAATGTAGAGATGTGTATTGTAGTTTTTTTTATTCTTATTAAATGATGTTTGAAATTGATTTTGTATAGCAATATGTGTATATTGGAAGAAGGATTAGTGATTATGGTAGTTTGTTTTAGTGTGTGGATATGTACATTTGTAGTATGCCGCATAATTTTACGTGTTGCTTTAAAAGTGGAGGTGGAGTGTGTCAAGTTTTAAGGCGAGCATGGACTTTTGTCACAAGTGGGTCTCTACTTGTATATTTATTTTTATATGTCTTATATATTTGAAGGTGCATGATCTATAACAAAGAGGTGTTGCTGCTTTTTATGTGGTAGGCTCAAGATTGTGAGTAGTAGTGGAATGGTGAAGATGTAGGATAATAGTGTGCTTTAAAATATGTTGACATATGGCATTAGTAATTAGGCTTCTTTTTTAAGTTTGTAGCGAGGTACAGTTGAAATATGCTACATAATTTTGGGTGTTTGCTTGAAATCAGAAATTTGTTCTGTAAATTTTTAAGGTTTGGATAGTGTTATGCTACAGACATATTCATGTATGCTTTTAGGAATATGCTGAGACATTTAGTAAAGACATGTGGATAGTTCCTGCTTTGTATTTGGGTAGATGTAACAATTATAAGTAGTTGTAGAATGGTAAATCAGCAGCCCAAAAGAGAGTTTTGAGATATGTTTGTAGAGATTTGATTTATTAGAGTAATTTGTATAATGTGTTAAAATTTATATTTCATGTATACTGGATAATTTTTAGTGTATGCTTGAAAAATGAAGTGTAGTCTCTCAAGTTTTGAGCTGTGAATGGTGTTGTGACTGAGGTATGTTTCTACAAGCACATATATTATGGTACGTGTTATGTGTCTGAAGATGATAGATATATAAAACACAGGTATACATTTATCTGTGTATTACTTTTATATATGATACTGGTAGCAAAAGGTACAGACATATGCATCCATGCTTTTAGAAAAATGGGGAGTCTTTCATCAAAAATAAGTGAAGGGTTGCTTTGCTGTTAGCTATGGTCAATACCAGATTAGTACTAGAATAGTAAGGCACTAATAGTAGAAAAGTGATGTTTAAGATATGTTGGGAGAGGAATTATTGATTATGATGCTTTATAAGAGTTTGAGTAAAAGTTAACTTGAAATTTGCCTCATAAATTTAGGTATGTTTGAAATGTTGAGCGTAGTCTGTCAAGTTTTAAGGCCTTTATGGTCTTGTGAGTGTGGTTATGTTTCTACTTACACATGTGTTCTAATATGTGTAATGCTTTTGGCAATATGTATTGAAAGATGCATGCATGCTTTTAGGAATATGGTTAGAATTATGGTAAAAACATGTGATAGGTTGCTACTTTATGTATGACTAGGTCTAATATTTGTAGAATGGTTAATCTGTAGAATACAACTGAGTTTAAGGCTATGTTGGCAGAAGGGATTATTGATTACGATACTTTCTATAAGTTTGGGGAGAGGTACACTTAAAATACATTGCAGAAATGTGGGTGTGTCTTTGTAATGTAAAGTTCATTCTATTTGTTTATTTCTGTTATATATGATGATGATTTCAAAAGGTAGACATATATGCATGTATAGTTTTAGGAATATGGTGAGATTTATAACACAGTCATGTGTAGTTTTTCTGCTTTATTTTGAGTATGTTCAGCACCCTGAGTAGTTTTAGAATTGTGAGGCAGCAGTGCAAAAGTGTACACCATGTTATAGACCTAATGTTTGAGCTGCAGTTTCAGTATTCTGCTACTGCTTAGAATGTTGTTGTCCTCTTATCACTCAGGCACAACTGTAGTACTACTCCAATCACTCAGGTAGTACACACGCACTTATAACATTACTGAAGCACGTCCTATGTACTCCTGTAATCTCCCAGATATTATCCCTGCAATCATGGAATCACTAGGCATTACGTATGTACTCTTTTAATCCCACAGACATAACTCCTGCAATCATGCAATCACCAATGTTTTAGTTATACACTGGTTTAATTATGTAGGCACTAGCCTTGCACTCTTCCAGTCACCCTCTCAGGATCTATGCACTCCTCCAATCACTTTGCCAGTGTCCATGCAATTTCCTAGGCAGTACCTTTACACTCTTTTAGTCACTGAGGCACTACCACAGTATTACTTCAAAAACCAAGGCAGTTCTGATGCACTTATAAAATTACCCAGGCTCTTTCTTTGTACTCCTGTAGTCTCCTAGATATTACTCGTGAACTCATGCAATCCCCAATGCATTAGCTATACACTGGTTCAGTCACCCAGGGAATACCCTTGCACTTTTTCAATAATGCACACACTAATCTTGTACTTATATAATCACTCAGCCAGTGCTGATGCTGTTATATAATCACCCAGGCACTACCTTTGCACTCATTTATTCACCCAGGCACTACCTCAGTAGTGCTGGAATCACCCGGAAGTACCCACGCACTTATAAAATTACCCAGTGACTTTCTATTTAGTCATGTAAATCTCCAGATATTACCTCTGTAGTATTGCAATCACACAGGCATTACCTAGGTACTCCTTTAATCCCCCAGAAGTTACCTCTGTACTCATGGAATCACCAATGCATTAGCTATGCAGTGCTTCAATCACCCTGGCACTATCTTTGCACTCTTTTAATCATGCACACACTACTTTTGTACTTATGTAATCACTCAACCAGTACTCATGCACTTATAAAATCATCCAGCACTTACTTTGCACTTCTGTAATCTCTCAGGCACTACATTAGTACAGGTATAATCACCCAGGCAGTACTCATGAACTTATAAAGTCACCCACTCCCTTCCTACGTACTCCTGAAATCCCTCAGAACTTATCTCTGCAGTCATGCAATCATCCAGGCAAAAGTTATATACTACCCCTGCAGTCATGCAATCATTTAGGCTGTACCTATGCACTTATGTAATAACTCAGGCTCTACCCTTGCAGTCGTAGAATGACCTAGATTCTACTGTTGCACTCATCTATTTACCTACACACTACTATATGTTTCGGTGCTATTGATACACTTAGCCATGCACTCAACAGTTATGTGTGCAGTCATACAATTAGCCAGTCACTGTCCATCTTCTCTTAGAATTATTCAGTGACTACCCTTCAACTCATACAGTCACCCAAGCACTACCCATGGAGTTTTGGAATCACTCAGGTAGATCTATTACATGTTTCAGTTGTAGGTTCGACTATATTCCAGAAATATTGTATACATATTTCTTTTAGATATGATGATGATTTTAAAAGGTACAGACGTGTGTATGCATGCTTTTAAGAATATGGAGAGACTTATGGTTCAGTCATGTAAATGTCTGCTGCTTTATATTAGGCTAGGCCCAAGACTCATGCAGTTAAAAAAACATCCAAGTACTACCCATGCAGACTTCCAATGATCCAGGCAGTAGATATGCACTGATGCAATCACCGAGGCATTACCTCTGCACTCATGCCAACATCTAGGCACTACCTATTCTCTTATGGAACCACCCAGGCACTACCTGTGCACTCATTGATTCAGTCAGGCACAACTTCAGTAGTCCTGCATTCATTGAAGAAGTAGCCATGCGGTTATAAAATCACCCAGTTACTTCCTATGTAGTCATATCAATCCCCAGATATTACCCCTGTAGTCATGCAGTCACCTAGGCATTACATATGTACTGCTTTAATCCCTCAGACGTTAGCTCTGTACTCATGCAATCAGCAATGCATTAGCTATACAGTGCTTCAATCACCCATGCAGTATCCTTGCACTCTTTTCAATCATGGAGGCAGAACTTTTGTACTTATTTAATTACTCAGGCAATACTCATGCATTTATAAAAATCACCGAAGCACTACCTTTGCACTCCTGTAATTAGGCAGTACTTTAGTACGTCTGTAATCACCCAGGCAGTACTCATGGATTTATAAAATCACCAACTCACTTCCTATGTACTCCAATAAACCCCCAGATATTACTCCTGCAGTCATGCAATCATCCAGGCACTAGTTATGCAATACCTTTGCAGTTATAGAATCATGCAGTTTCTAACTATGCACCCATGTAATAATCCAGGCACTACTGTTGCGCCGGGACACCACTATGGAGGTAGCTGTGCACTTTACAAATACTGGTATTTTATTTCACTCATGTAATAACCCAGCCTCTAACCTTGCAGTTGTAGAATGACCCAGATCCTACTGTTACACTCATCTATTCACTTACACACTACTCAATGAGTTATCTATACCTTTAGGTGCTATTTATACACTTATTCATATAGTCAATGTTTATATGTGCACTCATGCAATTAGCTAGTCACTATCCATCTTATTTTACAATTATCCAGTGAGTACCCTTCAACTCATTCAATCTTTCAAGCAGTACTCATGAAGTTATAGAATCACTCAGGCATGTTTCAGTTGTAGGTTTCACTATATTCCAGAAATATTGCATATATATTTCTTTCAGATATGATGATGATTTGAAAAGGTAGACATGTATGTATGCATGCTTTAACAATGTAGAGATGTTTTTGGTTCAGTCATGTAATAGTCTGCTGCTTTATATTTGGCTAGGCCCAACACTCATACAGTTATAAAAAAAAACAAGTCTACATAGTCTTCGAATGATGCAAGTACTACATACGCAGTGCTGTAATCTCTCAGGCATTAGTCTTGCACACATGCAATCACCGAGGCACTACCTATGCACTTGTTTATTCAGTTAGGCACTACTTCAGTAGTCTTGTAATATTCCAAGAAGTACACATGCAGTTATACAATCATCCAGTTTCTTCCTATGTAGTCATGTAAATCTCCAGACATTACCCCTGTAGTCATGTAGTCAACTAGACATCACGTATGTACTCCTTTAATCCCTCAGACATTACCTCTGTAGTCATGCAATCACCAATGCATTAGGTATACAGTGCTTCAATTACCCAAGCACTATTGTTGCACTCTTTCAATCATACAGGCACTACTGTTGTAGGTATGTAATCACTCATGCACCTATAAAAACACCCACACACTACATTTGCACTCCTGTAATCACTCAGGCAGTACTTTAGTACTTCTGTAATCACCCATGTAGTTCTCATGGACTTCTACAATCACCCACTCATTTCCTATGTACTGTAATAATCCCCTAGATAATATCCCCGCAGTCATAGAATCACCCAGGCACTACTTATGTATTTCCTTTCCAGTCATAGAATCATGCAGTTTCTACCTAGGGACTCATGTAATAACCCAGGCACTAGCCTTGCAGTAGTATAATCACCCAGACTCTACTGTTGCAGTCATCTATTCACCTAGGCACTTTTTATTGAGTCATATATGGCTTTAGGTGGTATATATACACTTATGCATGCACTAATCTTTATCTGTGCACTCATGTAATTAATCGGTCACTATCCATCTTCTCCTGTAATTAACCAGCTAGTACCTTTGGAGTCATACAATCCGTCAAACACTACCCATGGAGTTTTGGAATCACTCAGGCAGATCTATTTAATGCCTCTGTTTCTAGGTTTCACTATATTTTAGAAATATTGTATATATATATCATTTAGATGTGATGTTGATTTGAAAAGGTAGAGATATATGTATGCAGGCTTTTAACCATATAGAGAGACTTATGGATGAGTCATGTAATAATCTGCTACTTTATATTTGGCTAGGCCCAACACTCATGCAGTTATAAAAATACCCAAGTACTACACTTGCAGTCTTCAAATGATCCAGTCACTACATATACACTGGTGTGATCACTCAGGCTTCGCTCCTGCACTCATGCAAACATCCAAGCAGTATGTATAGACTCATGCAATCACCAAGGTATTACCCATGGACTCTTTGAATCATGTAGCCACTACTCATGAACTTATATAATCAGTCAGGCACTAACGTTGCACTCCTAACACAGAGGCACTACACTTGTACTTATGTAATCACTCAGCCAGTAGTCTAACTGTTATGAAATCACCCAGGCAGTACCTTTGCACTCCTTTATTCATTCGGACACTACCTCATTACTCCTGCAATCACTGAAGCAGTAGTCATGCACTCATAATATAGCTCACACATTTCCTATGTACGCCAGTAATCCCCAGATATAACCCCTGTAGCCATAGAATCACCCAGGCACTTCTCAATGTATTTCTTTATTTATACATGACAATATTTGTTTGTAACAATTCAGAATGCTGCTGACTGTGGCCCCTGAACATACCGGAACAGCTAAGAGGCGTCAGGCGGTGACACCTTGGTATGGCCCTGAACTTAAATGGCTAAAGGTGGAATGCAGGAGGTTTCAGTGTCTCTGGAGAGTAGACTACAGTAGACAGAGCAAGGATGCTTATAATGAGGCACTCAAACAGTATAAGAAGGCTATTTTGGAAGCTAAACGATTATATTTTACAGCCAAGATTCAAGAGGTAGGAAACTCAGCCAAAGAACTTTTTAAATCTGTGACCTTTTTAGCTAAACCACAGCAGGCTAATTCATTCACACCTGATCAGGCTTTCTGTAGCCAGCTGGCCGCCTTCTTTCAGAACAAGGTGCAAGTGGTATATGACAGCCTTGCCAATTCACTAAATGTTCAGCTAGCCACCCACCAATCTCCTCCTATGGTGAGACAGCGCAGTCTAAATTAACCTGTTTTAGACCCCTTCTAACTGAGGATGTAACAAACCTTTTAAAATCAATTAAATCTGGATCTCCGAACCACCCCTGCCCCCCGCTATTATACACCTGGCCGCCGAGACGATCAGTGGGTTTCTCACCCCCCCTGATTAATCAAGTCTTGGCATCAGGGATCTACCCCATGGCCTGGAAGACCGCATGTATTAGGCCAATCTTGAAGAAGAGAACATTAGAGCCTACTGAACTTAAAAACTATCGTCCAATCTCGGGGCTACCATTTGTAGCTAAAGTTCTTGAAAAATCTGTCAACAAGACACTGACAGAATACTTAGAGAGTAACATGCTACTCGATCCCACCCAACATGGTTTTCGGCCAAGACACTCCACTGAGTCCGCCCTGATTATGGTCTCAGAGGGGATTCGGAGAGTGGTGGATGGCGGTGGCAGGGCAATTCTCGTTCTGCTCGATTTGTCGGCCGCATTCGACACCGTGAATCACACAGTGTTGGTGCGGCAACTACGGGAGGTAGGAATTGAGGATGCGGCTCTGGCCCTCCTTTCCTCCTTTTTAAAGGACAGGAAACAAAGTTTCAGGTGGGACGGCTTAGAATCTAACAGTTTTAATTTACCCCGTGGCGTTCCGCAGGGGTCAGCTCTGTCCCCGACGTTGTTTAACGTCTATGTGAAACCACTAACAACACTTGTTAGGAAACATAGTTTCACATTTGTGTCGTATGCCGACGACTCGCAATTGGTGATATCTCTGTCAGATAGGCCTGAGATAACAGCTGCCAGTTTTCACTCCTGCCTAAAGGACATCATCAATTGGATGAGCCTGAGCTTCGTAAAGATAAACACAGGAAAGACGGAAGTGATCGAGTTCACAAACGGAACTTCATCACTAGGAACCTCGGAATTATTTTTGATTATAAACTTAACATGTCGGCACAGGTCAACAGTCTGACGTCTCCTCATTTTTTGTTGTTAAAGACCCTTCGTGAAATCTTCCCTTTCATTCCCCTCAAACTTCAGAAGACTGTAATGGTGGCCCTTTTTTGTGCAAATTAGACTATTGCAATGCAATGTTTTTGGGTATCGATCAACATCAGATTAGCAAATTGCAATCGCTGCAGAATGCGGCGGCACGACTAATTCTAAAGCTTCCTAAGGGTCACACTACATCACATGGAATAAGAGCACTACATTGGCTCCCCGTGCGACGAAGAATCAAATTTAAAGCACTCTGCCTGGTGCACAAGGCACAATTCGGGGGGGGGGGGGGCTCAGATGACTGTCAGGAAATATTTAGGCCCTATATTCCTGCGCGAAACCTGTCTTGGCCTGATCTGTACTCCTAAATTCCGAAGGGCCAGATGGGGGGTCGATCTCTGTCCAGTTGTGCGGCAAAATTGTTGAACAAGCTGCCAGTGGCACCCGGCTGTTCACACCCGAGTAGATCGAGCTCAGTCTCTGTTTCTGCCTACACTCATCAGCATCAAGACGCCTCGGCATTCGAGCGCCTAATAAGCTCCATGTCATCATCATATCTATTTTAATAATAAATATTTTTTTGAAAGATAATAAACTTTTCTTTTTTTAAATTCTCCATAATTATTGAGAAACATTCACTAAGACTACAAAAATTGAAAAGAAAAGACAACAAAGAAAACAGAACTATTTAAAGGAGAGAGAAAATTAGAAACTTGATGAAGTACAACATGTGACTTTAAAGAAAAAGTCTTCTGGTAAGAGAATGAAAGAATATGTTAAAAGTCTTTTAAAAATCTAAAAGATTTTCAAAATGGTGAAAAGAGAAAGAAAAGTACTACAAGCAATCAGAAGGAAATGAAAAAAGGAGAAATTAGTGCAAAATCAGGTTATAGGAAAACAATACATGTTGAAAAAAGGATGAAACAATATAAGGACATTAGGAAGAGAATGTATAAAAGTAGAGTACTACAAAATGTTTTGAAAGATTGCAAGAAATATAAAAGAAGATCTGCATTTTACAAGAAGAAAGAACAGATTGAAAGTGTAGTCGAAAAGGCTTTTGAATTGAAAAAAAGAGTTTATGTTAGCACTGAAGAGAATGAAATCATTGAATAAAACAATGCAGTTTATGAAGGAGGAAAGTAAAAAAAAAAGACTGTTTAATAGACCTGACTTTTGTAAAATTGTTTTGGGTGAATGGAAGCACACTTCTAGTACTGAACCTTTTTTTAATGAAGAACGCTATTTTCAACAAATTACATTAGTTCATGCTGTTGATACCAGGGGTCGTTGTTATGAGGTTAGAAACGGATGTCCAATTGAAAAAGAAAAGATTGTTCCTAGAAATGTGGAACAAGTAATAGTTGAAGAAGTTCAAGGGAGACATACACAAGCTGCAGTGTATAGATGGGATTGTAGTAGTATTTGTAGTATACAACATGAATCTATGGATATATTACAAAATTTCTTACGAGATTATGGTAAAAAAAGTGTTAAACAAAAGATTAAGATGTTGCAAGGACTAGATCCTTGTAAAGTGAGAAAATATAGTAATTTACAGGGTCATTCTCTGGCTTGTCCTTCTAGAAAAGTGTGTAGAAGTACCTTTCATCATTTAAGTATATTAGCAGTACATTACTAGGGGTGGGCGGAATTTGCAAAATCCACTTTCGCAAATTATCGCGAAAATTTTAAAAATTATCGCAAACACGCCGAAATATCGCGAAGATGCGGAAGTTTGTTTCCCGCATGTTCGCAAGATTTTCTGCATGGTTGCGGCTCGCCAACTTACCCATGTGGTTGCTCACGGGCGCGGCCATCTTGTTTTCAGTTGTCTCGCGGTGCATGATCGCAAGAAGAAAGACGTGATCGCGCGACGCATGAAGTCACTGCGGGCGCGAACTGTCGCGAGACAGCGCAAATGGCTAAAAACAATACAAAATCTCATGGAGAACGCGACCGGATCAAGAAAACTTGTCGGCGAACGCAGGGATTCAGGTAAGGCAATCGCGCACACGCGAGAATGTATTATTTTACAGCGCGAGCAAGAAACAAATTATCGCCAAGCTGCGGAATGCGGAAATTTTGACATTTTCACGCTTTCCGCGGAACGCGAAAATGTCAAATTATCGCAATTTCCGCGAACGGAACAAAATTTTAGCCCAGGTCTATACATTACTTTGAAATGCAGGGGTTCGTGAGAATATTGTACTATGTAAAATGTCCTGCATTATGTTTAAGTGAAATAAACACAGCTCTTTTGCATGGTTCAGTATATTATGTACAACAAGTTTCGGACAATATAGTGTAGGTGTTGAAGAAGAGGTGGAAGATAGTACTACTGAGAAGTTTGCAGAAGAAATTGCAAAGTTTAAGGTAGCTTCTTGTGAGAAACCTAACTATGTTTGTATTTGTTGTCAACCTACTCACTATAGAAGTCGCACTAGGAATGTTGATGTGTATTTAAAAAGTGAAAAGGAAAACAATGTAAGTGGGAGCAATTTGGTGCTTATTTGTTGGTGGAAGGTCATTTTGAGTTTGGTAGTAATCAACGTATTTGTAAATATTGTTACAGCAAAATAGAAGAGAACAAAATGCCAGCTAGAGCTGTACATAATAACCTAGAATTGGTAGCTCTTCCTCCAGACTGGTAGATTTAAATATATATGAGTCCATTCTTATTCAATCTGTGCACCCGTTTCAGGCTATAGTTTGTATGGAGCCTAAAACAGGTAAGCTGCCTCCCTCAGATTTACAAAGAGGGTTAAAAGGAAGAGTTGTGTATTTACCTTTAGATTTTAAGAACAATATTGAAACTGTTGATATAGAGGAGAGGAAAGTGAACCTGTAGTTATTCTAGTTAATGGTGTACCAACAAAGAGTCGGAAAATATGGCAAGAGTTAGTAGATGTCACAAACTTCAAAAGGCTATGTTATATCTCATAGCAAACAATATTTATTATAAAAATGTAAATCTGGAAGAACAAGAAATATCTTTGGGAGATGATAGAGAAATTTCAACTGGCCAAATCAAAAAAGTGGACAACTCCAGGAGTGAAGAAATGTATGAACATTATAGTATACATCCTTTACATTCAAAAGAAGTGACTGGAAACACTATTCAATTATTCCAAATGAAGAAAGAGAAGGGAACTCCCATGAGTGTTTGGGAGAAAAGTTTAGAAGCTCGTTTTCCACAGCACTGCTTCACTGGAAAAGGTGGACGATATGATGAACGACCAGTACAGATTCCAGCTTCAGAATACTGTACAACAAGATTGTATTCTGAGGATCCTAGATTTCAACAGTGTGCTCCATATTTATTTAATCTTCTGTTTGAAAGTGACTTATCTGGACTTTCATATGCAGTGAACCACATATTAAAAGTTCATCTTACACATGTTTCTGCAAAGGCATTTTTGGACAAAGTTCAATAAAGGGACGACCATTTAGAATCTCAGTTAATTAATTTGGTGTCATGTCAATGTGGTACTAATAAGTATTTTAATCATCGTCACGGAGAACTTAAATGTATGTTAAGGAACTTAGGAACCCATACGTGGTTTGTTATGCTTAGCTGTGCTGAGTACGCATGGGACGATTTACTTGAATTTCTAAGAGAATGAAATTCAAATGTAAAAAACATTGAATTGAAAACAGCTGGAGAACTGTGTTCTTTGGATACTTTAAATGTGTGCAGATATTTTAATCATAGATTTCAAGCTATGATGTCTTTTATGTGCAATAAAAATAATCCAACTCTTGGAGAAGTTATTGATTTCTTTTGATTTCTTTTGGAGAAAGGAGTACCAAGCCAGAGGTGCACCTCATATTCACATGCTGTTATGGATCAAGGATGCACCAAAATGTGGAACTGATACTGATGAAAGTGTTTTCCCTTTCATTGAAAAATATATTACCTGTGCTGTATAAAAAGAAGGAGGCGAAAACAACTTGAGCCAGCAAATTTTACGGTTTCAAAGTCAGCGATGTGGGAAATATTGACGACGGAAATACAAGTCAAAGGGAACATTTTATGCAAAATGTCAGTTTTGATTTCCACGTCCAGTAACTTTGAAAGGAAGAGTCAACAGTTTCATGTCAGCAGTAAGACATACTATAACTCAAAAATCTCCGAAGAATGCTTACAACATAAAAAGAACTGAAGATTCAAAGTATATTAATGACTACAATCCAGTGATTTTGACGATGTGGAATATATCCAATATTTTGCAGATAATTTGATTTCTCTTGCTTGCTACGTTACATCCTATATAACCAAATTTGAAAATACGGACTTGAAAGAAATGTGGGAAGAAATTTCACAAGAGAAGACTCTTAGTAACAAATTGTACAGCTTTAGTTTGAAGATGCTTTCCCATCGAGATATTGGATCCTATGAATGTTCAGATCGGTTGACTTCTGCAAGTTTATATTCGGGTATTAATTGGGCAAGTCTAGCTATTGCTGCAACACGAAATCGAGTATTAAAATCTGTACAAGAAATTGAATACTTAGCATAAAATGAATCGGAAAGTACAGATATTGTTAAAACAAATATGTTGGATAAGTACTATCCTAAAAGAAGTCCACATCTGGAAAACATATGTCTCTATGAAGTACTGCAACGTTACAGCTTTAAGAGAAATGTTATAGAAAAAATAAATGAACAAAAATATGCAGTAATTGGATGTGATGGATGTTTGGTAAAACATTGCCAAAGGAAATCTTATTAATCACAGGAAACTCAGTTGTGATAATCCAGATAAAAGGGAATTTTTCTATTTAGCACTTCTGCTACTCTTCAAGCCTTGGCATAGTGAAAAAGAATTACTTGGAGATTTTGACTGCTATGAAGATTCTGTTTTTATGCATGTAAAGATAGTTTGAATGCACAATTTTTCCAAATTATCTACAAATGTTGAATGAATAGATTGAACAAGAAACTAGTATTGCAGCTGAAATTGCTAGAAATGGTTCTCAAGATAGTCAAAGTTCTGCTCCACTAAGTCAAGATCCATTAGGACAACCAATACTTTAAAATGAAGCAGCAATAGCCATAAATGAAGTAGAAATGACAATGCAACAAGCACAACAGGATATAACTGAGTTGGGAAACTTGGAAAGCAACTAAATTGTGAACATAAACAGATACAGCATGGTTTACTTCATGAAAAAAAGAGTGCAATTGCAAATCATTTAAACCTACACAAATATATATCAGTGGTCAAGCTGGAACACGGAAAAGTTTCTTAATTAAAGTTTCGACCAGTTATCTGCATACCTAATCACATTTATCTTGTGTTGTAATAGCTTCAACTGGGTTAGCAGCACACAACATTAAAGGGATTACATTACATTGGTTACTGATGCTACCAGTAGAACATGAAAATAAGTTGGAATATCACAAACTATCTGGAGAAGCTTGTTATGAAGTCTCAAGAGTAATAAAGAAAATTAAACTTCTAATCATTGATGAGGTGAGCATGGTCTCAAACTTAATGCTTGTGATCGTACATTCAAGATTGCAATAGATTTTAAAAACAGATTATGATGTTTTATTTGGAGGAAAACATGTAATTGTATTTGGCGATCTGCTACAACTGACTCCTGTGAAAGGACAACCAATTTTTAAAACTCTTGTCCATCAAGATACTAGGAAATCTTTGGGAAGTATTAGAAATTTAAACATTTGGTCTTATTTTGAATATAAAGAACTTGCTAAGAATACGTGATAAGCTTGTGATGAACACCATGGAAACATTCTTCAAGATATAAGGATTGGAGTTTTGACACAACATGTAATATGAAGTAATGTTTAAAGTCATTTTTATTGCAGTTATCCACTTTTTAAAAGGTACCCGTGCACTGATCTAGACCATTAGGCACTATTCTCACATTCCTACCATCACTAAGGCACTATCCATGTATTTCTTTAATCACCTATCCTGTAGTCATACAATTATAAGATCACCCAGTCATTACCTATGTACTTTTCATCACCCAGGTAGGGGATTCATATGAGAGTAGGATCTGCTTCATATGTTTATCCCCGCTTTTTGCTTCTGTAACACTGTTTTTCGATTTTAGTCTGGCTGGGGCCCTGCTATTCAGGAGTCCAGCCTACCTGCTTCCTCTCTAAATTGATTCCATGTGCCCTAGGTAAATAACAGATTGGATTCTGAGGTGCCCTTATAAGTCCCTAGTATACGGTATACTATGTACCCAGGGCATAGGTACCCCAGAAGCCTACCAGGGGATGAAGCATGTATTATGCCACCCCTGGAAAGCCCTCCAAAATGACACCACAGGTCTGCTTCTGCAGCCTTGGTAAGGTGGTACATGCACCCCTTACTGAGATATAGGTTCACTATATCTCACCTATCACTGCACATAGAAACCTATCAGTCACCCCTATGGCAGGCCTTATCAATCCTGAAGGCAGGGTGCTTGATTTTGTGTGAGGGGGTACCCATGCATGAGCAGAGCCCCTCTGCAGCCTTCAGAATCTCTTCTCCGGGGTTGTCTGTGAAGCAGCCTGACCATATAATCTTAAGTGCATTATAACCAAACTGTAAATGCTAACTTTGGACTGGCTGCACGGAAACATGTCGTGTTTGGTGTCAAACACCCTGGAATCATACCCCCGCACCAGTAAATGGTGTTGGAGTATGATCCCACCCTTTTAAAGGGAGAGACAGGACAGAACCGTTATTCCCGGTACCAACTTAAACGAGCCCTGGCATCAAAAAATGGATGCTGCAGCCACAGACACGAGTCTGGCCTCCTGCTGCTGATCGAAACTCCGGCAGGGGAGGCCTGGACAATAGGTTCTGGTCACAGGGAGCTGTCACCACCTCCCAGACAGGCTTTTGTGTATTGGGGCTGGGTGGGTGCACTCTGAGAGTGCTTTGAAGTCCTGCACCGGGGGCACATTTGGTGTCCCTGTGCATAGTCCAGCTCAAACCGGTTCAGGGTCTACCAGCCCCTGCTCTGGCGTGAAACTGGACAAAGGTAATGGGTGTAGCCACCCTTCTTTCCAAACCCTCCCATAGGTGGGTCCCCTGAGTTAGTCCAACCCCTTCCTTGGGAATAAAGAAGGAGCCCCTGGCAACAGGACTTTAGATATCCCTGGACAAAACTCTGCAACTGAATCCTGGAACTTCCTCGCTCTACTCAAGACTAGGGGACTTAAGAAATCTCCTTTGGGGTCAAGGAGTGACTCACCTGCTTGGCAGGAACCAACAAAGCATTTTGTCGGTCTGCATCTCCGAAGCTCCCGACGGACTCCGAAGTATCAGCATCACAGGAAGAGGATTTCCAGACTTCTCAGAGGCCGACCCGAGTCCCTAGCAGAGCTGAGACCCGCAGCCTTAGTGAGTGAAGTGGAACTCCTGGACATCATGCACATTTGCAAGTGCATCAACTTCTCGACACTCCTGAAGTTGTGCTTTGGGTTACTTGTAGCCCAAGCCCCGAGCACCTTTTGCACCGAAGATTGTGGGCCTACACTCCACGAGTGTTCCGTGAGCCCGCTTCTTGCATTTTCGCTTGAGACTCCTTCGCTATCCCTGGTCCGTCGACTGGTGGGTCCCTGTGAATGCAACTCTGATTTTCTTTGGGCTTACCTGGTTGCTCCAGATGTGCCCTGACTCCCCACCACGTGGTGAGTCCCTCAGTTCTTGCTGGTCTGCACCGAAGCATCTTTTTCCTTTCTGTGTGGGTTGCTGTTGCCAAGGCTTGTTGTGTCCAATCCGGGCACCGACACTGCATCACTCGACATCGTTCATGGGAGAGCTCAAATCCAGCTCCTAGACATCCTCGACGCCTCCTGGTCCTCGTGGCTGAAGAGTCAAGCTTCACCTTCTTCACCTGAAAAAACCCGACATCGGTGGGCATTCGTCTATCATGTTCCTGGTCACTGGCAAGTGACCCAGACTCTGTCTCCTCTGCTTTCAGGTTCTTCACTTCTTCGATCCAGGCTTGGATCTCCTCGGACACTTCGCATCTTCCTGGCAGCAGCACTTCTTCGCCAGCTTCCATTGAAAACGACGGCGCAACCCAACACCATTTGACACCTATGCACCCGGCTTCCCTGGGTGAGGTAACTAGAGTTCTCTAGTGCTCCCATGGGTTTTGACCCTAGAACTGTCTAAGTCCAAGAGGGTTTGGTCCTAGTCCATCTCTAAGAGTCCTTTATCTTTTAAAAATCTAACCGCGACTTTCCCCATAGAAGCTAACGGGAGCTCGCTGCTGTGTTCTCACACTGCACACAGCCCCCGTGGGTCCCCTGTGTCCCTACTTTGGGTGGTTCCTTGGGGTCCCAGCAATTCTACAGGTTCTGGGCCTTGTGTCTAGTTAAGTCGTGGTTCTTATACCACTATTTTAGTATATGGTTTGGCTCGCCTCTAGGGCCTAACGTGTATTTGTGCTGCTTACCTGTAATATTTGAAGTATCACTTATGTATTTTGACCTCTAGCCTCATAAAGAGACTAGTAGGTTGTGTTTAGTAATAAATACATATATTTTATAGATGTACCTGGTGTGGTTGCCTTTCATTTAGCCATTCAAGAGATTATAGACTGGTAAAACAAGCTGCTTTACATTCCTTCAAGACTTAGCCTGAAGGCTGCTCTCCATAGCTACCACTATAATAGCTTTCAATAAAGGTTGTCTTTAACCTATCATCAAAAAGGGGTTGTTTGGAATGGTGAAAGGTGCCCACTATAGCTAGTGGACAGCATATACCAGGCCAAATTCTCACTCTATCTATATACTCATGCAATCAGCTACACAATATCAGTTTACTCTTCCAATCGCCCAGGTTGTAGGTATACACTACTCCAATCCCCTAAACATTATCCTGCACTGATGCAATCACCTAGACACTACCCGTGCACTCCTTCAGTGTTCTAGGCAGTATCTATACAATGCTCTATTCATTCAGCCAGTGCAGATGCACTTGTTAAATCACCCTAGCTCTATTTATATAGTCCTCAAATCACCCAGGCACTACTTGTGTACTCCTCCAATCACCCAACCAGCATGCTTAAAGTTTTAAAATCACTCAGGCACTACCTATGTACTCCTCCAATCACCTAGGCCCTACCTCGACACTCTTGCAAGATATTACCCCTAAACTCATGGAATTACCAAGGTATTAACTTTGCATTCCTCTTATCCCCCAGACACTACACCTGGACTCATGCAATCACTTAACTATAAGCCATTCACTCTTGCAATGCCACAGACATTCCTCTGCACTAATGCAATCACTTAGACATTACACATGCACTCTTCCAATAACCCTGATATTACCCATACACTCATACAATCACCCAGGCATTAGCCATGCACTCCTTCAACCACTCCGTCAGTATTTGTGCATTTATAAAAGCATCCAGGCACTACCTATGCACTTAAGTAATGATACAGGCATTACCTATGCACTCCTCCAATCATCCAGTCAGTACTCATGTACCTAAAAATCACCCAGAAACTACTTATACACTTTGCAATCACACACCCACTACGAGTTCAGTCATGCAACAACACAAACATTACTTTTGCACTCTTGCAATCAGTCATACCTTTGTCATGCACTCCTTCAATTAACTACACATTACCCATGCACTCATACAATCTTATATGTCGTTCAAAGCCAAGACAGAAATCAAGGACTTGTCCGTAGTCAGCAAAATGTCCAGGGCTTTGATAAGCCCACCTTTTATTGGCGCAGCACGCCGTGTATCTATCGGGTGTCCTCCGTTTGTGAAAGGGACAAGTCCTTGATTTCTGTCTTGGCTTTGAATGACATATAAGATATGGGTGCCTTCTCTAAACTTGGAAACATCCATTACAGATTTATACTGTTGCATCTTTTTTTGGACTTTCTATAAGCCTTGAAGAAGTAACTTTTGGTAACGAAACACGTGTCGGCTGTTTTCCACCAAAGACAACGTAGAGATTACAAGAACAGAGTCTCAGTGAAATTGTGATTGACACTTGTTATTGTTTCACACTGTATATTCGGATGCTATTGCAAAATATAAAGTCAGAACAATAAGACAAAAATAATATTAATATATCAAAATAAATGTTTTACAGTTTAAACTGACTAGTTGTCAAACAGTTCAGCTGTGCTATTTAATGCAAATGCTATATATTTTTAGAGTGCCGAGGTAAATATTGTGTTGCTATATCAAATAATGCTATAGTGCGGCAAATATGATCAGTGGTCCCTCTTCCTGGTATAAATCCATGTTGCCACGGACTTACCAGAGGTGAAATAATTCTAGCCAATCTGCGGGCAACAATTTTCGAGTACAGTTTCTCATCGGCATTTATCAAGGTTATTGGTCGGTAAGAAGAAGGGTCATGTGCCATTTTGCCTTTCTTTAAAAAAAGGCATATATTAGTCTCTTGCCAAGACTTGGGCGGAATACCCTTAAGCTTAACTGCTATAAATAAATCCAAAAGAATGGGGGCAAGCTCCGTCTGCAGGATCTTATAAATTCCCATAGGGATGCCATCCGGACCTGCTGCCTTCCCAGAGGCCATCCCCTGCAAGACAACATTAAGTTCCCCTATTGTCATATCCTCCTCTAGTTCCTGCATGACAGGAGAGGAATTTAACTCTGCTTCCAGCTGTGTCATAGTCGATAGATCATGCCTTGATTGATACAGCTCCCTGTAAAAATCTGTGAAGATTGCCAAAACTTCTTGAGGTTCCATGGCCACTTCCCCATTCTTCCCTTTGAGTCTCACGACACTATTTGCCACTGCCCTTTGTCTAAGGCATAGTGCCAGGTGTTTTCCTGTGGCCTCACCATACTCATAGTTGTCTCGAGCATATGATTGATATATTTTAGCGACGGTATTAGTAAAAAAAACATTGATTTTTGCTTTAATTTTTATGGCTGCAAGGCGTAAAGATTTTATTAGTTCCTCTTGTTTTTGGGCAATTGCCCCTGTAAGCTCTTCCTCGCATTTAGACAATTCTTCCATTAACTGCTGTATTTCTAGCCTCTGCTGCTTCCTATGAGAGCCTTCAAAGTTGATAATCTCTCCCCTTAAACCCGCCTTGAAGGCGTCCCATACCATTTCCCTGGACGTACTATACCTATTTATATCAAAGTATTAGCAGGTCCACTCCCTGATGTGATCTGCAAACCCTTCGGCGACCAACAATTTCCTATCCAAAGTCCATTTGGTGGTTGACCGCACAACCCCTTGTGATGATAACAACGGGTTGTGGTCCGACAAAACTTTTGGAAGTTTCCTGATGCAGGTGCCCTCTATAAAACTAGCAGAAATGAAAAAGTAGTCCAATCTTACATATTTTTTATGAGGGCAGGAGTAATATGTAAAACCTGCCTCCCCGGATTTTCTGAGAGACCATATATCGACCAACCCATGGCTTATCACCAAAGCCTCTAATGCCTTATAAACTTGTGGCTTCCTACCTTGGTATTTTTTTGAGAATGAGTTATCTGCATCTAAATGGATATTAAAATCCCCACAGATGACTAAGGGGGATGGCCAAGACGCAAGTTCTAACTCAAGTTCTTTAAATACTTCCAGGTCATCCAAATTTGACCCATAGATCGTACAGATTATTGGACCCCTGGGTATTAATGCGATAGCCCACCGACTCCATTTATCTGAGAGTATATGCTCGACTTGTGGCATGCGGTTGGAAACATGTATTGAAACCCCTCTAGTCGTGGTGGTCTGAGATGAGAAGATCACCTGTGTGTACCCTTGGATCACATTGATCCCTCGTATTTGCCAATGGATGTGCGTTTCCTGTTGACAAATGATGTCCGCCCCTGTAGTTCGTAGTAGCTGATTTCACCTATCTCTTTTTATCCTATCGTTCAGACCACCAATATTTATAGAACAAATAGATAATCTACCCATCCCAAAGGTTCTTGGAATACCCTGCTTGATTATTGTGGCTTTTCCTACTGCTCCTTTCTGTCTTACTTCTAGCATCTCTCTGAATTATTGCTTTCCTGAGTTGTCTCCCCTTCCTTCCAACCCACCCCCACCCACAAACTCCCCTCCACCATTCCCATTTAAAAAACCCCACCCCAAGCAATTCCCCTCCCCTCCCCCACCCCACACTGTGAAGCAACAGACCCATCTCGGTCTGTGTGTGATGAGTGGTGATTCTCCCTGCGGTGGAATACCTTGCTTAAAAGTGAATTAAGTGAATATTTTACCCCAACACTAACCTGTAGCTACAACCATTCGGTCATTCAGCTCTCCGCCCTCTACCTTCCTAACCCTGAGAGTAAATAGACAAAAGAAAAACAGAATTATAGATCAAAAAGGGACCACTAGCCTACTCCCCCTCCTCCCCTCAAATAAAGACCACACCTTCCTTCTCCCCCACACATCCATCCTCACTCTATTGACCCATTCTTCAACTTTCATGACACCAAAGAGGAAGAGGAGGGGAAAAAAGACGGTATATAAGGAGATTGAAAATATATAGAACTGCAAAAAATATGAGGGTAGAGACGGATAGATGTAACAACAAGAAAGAAAACAAGGACGGAGAGAAAGAATTCCTTTCCTGAAAGATAATAAAATGTGTGTCCCCCAATCCCAGACAGGATAATAAGGGAATAAAAAAGACTTTCCATTGTTGAATCAATATCATACTCCGGTGATCAGACCCCTCCTGCATTTAGACAATCCTTGTTTTTTATTTCAGAGGTGAAGATTTTAGTCAGATTGTTCCACATAACGTTCAGTCGTGCTGAATTTAGGAGGAAGGCTTGAGCCCCTTTCTCCTGGAAGGGTTCGATAATTTGACGCAAGCGCCAATGACGCTCGACTATAAAATGGCAAAAAACCCTCAGCTGCACGTTGGGCTTCTGGTCTGGTTTTACCAAAGACCATTTCTGTCAATAGGAAATTACCAAAGTAAACCAGAAACGCCCGGGGCTTAGCATTAGGGTTGACTGGCTGAAGAATTGTGAATGGGACTCGATGTGCCCTTTGGATTTCATGTGCCCAGTCCAGGGAATGATTTTTGAAGAAGTTGTACCATGTATGCTTGAGGGTCGGAGCCTTCTTTACCTTCAGGAATTCCGAGAAAGCACAAATTATTTCGCCGCTGGCGATTTTCACTTTCCTCTAGTTTCCACTGGATATCCACTAATTGATTTTTGTGGCTTTCCACCTGACCCCTAGATCCTGCGACGTCCATTTTCAAGGAAGCTATTCTAGTTTCCAAATCTGACATCCGGTCTATGATAGTGTTACAGGTCTTAGCTATTTTTCTAACTACGCCCTGCAATTTTCGTGCTGCTGCCTGTTACCTCCTGCTTTCCAGTCAGGCTTCCTCTCGGTGTGCCACCACACACTGCATAATGTTTTCAAGTGACGGGGAAGGTAAGGGTGATGTTGATGTTGATTGGTCATCACAAACAGGTTTAGTGGTACTCCCCAGCAGATGTCCCCCCATAGAGTAATCCCACTTCAACTCCCTCTTCTTTTGATTATCTGCCCTTCCCGCTCTTGAGTTCCTTCTGGCTGTTGTAATGGGCTCCATATCTTGGGCATCTGGTACGCTATCTGTCTCACTCTGTTCGGAATTAGACCCAGTCCCCGACACCTCGTCCGACTAAGTAGCATCTGACAGGGAAAAAAAATCAAGTTTGCTGGTCTCTGAGTCCAGTTCCCAGTCGCTCCTTTTATGCATAGGCTTGCATGATCAGTATATAGGTGTTAATTTTTGTGCATCCCACAACTTATCCAGGTTGCACTTTGCTAGCACCCTTTTTTCTGGTTCTGGGAGTTTTCTCCTTTGTAACAAAATCGGACAGATCTTGAACTTGCACCTGGGATTTTTGATTTGGCAAATGCCTGCTTTGCTGTTCTCCAGTAGTATTGCCACAATCAGCCCCAGTCTCGCTGTGCGTTTCTATCTGGGGTATTACATTCTGCTCCAGGTGATCATCTTCTCCTTGCACAGTTTGTTGTAACGGCTTTGCATCCCCTGAATCGGAGGCCTCCTGAAGAACAGGCCCCTTTTCTACCAAGTCCCCCATCTCAGACCAAGCTCTCTTGTCCGGGAGTATGAACACGCCGCTCTGAATCCGGAACAGAAACGCTGTTCCCTGCTCCTCTCAGCAAATCCAGTACTGAAGCGCCGGTCCGCTGTGCCTGGATCTGGAGGGTTGAACCCCTCCCCTTCCCATCCGATAGATTCTCCGTCCATTGCTTTGTTTTGTGAGCGGCTTGCCCCACCGCTGCAGCTTGATCAGTTTCTGTTATCTTGGTGTCTGGATGTCCTGCTTGCTGGAGGGCTCCTTTCCCTAGCATGCCAGTTTTCGGCCCCATCTCCAGCCGCACGCTACCCTCGTTGTAACGATCGAGCAGCTCAGCCAGTGAGCGCTCCAGGAAACCGCAACCAACAACTAACCCTTCCGCTTGCTCGACCAGAATCGCAGTCCAAGGTAAGATCCTGGCACATTCAAAGGGTCTGTACACTTGTTGAGGGTTAAACATGCCTATATCCATATCACCTGTAGTCCACTTTGTTTTACTGCCGCCACGGCTGAGAACCACCTACGGCTGCTTCACGCCGCCGCCATCTTGCTTCCTACCATAACTGACCACATATGCTTTCATGCAATCACTCAGGCATAACCCATGTGTTTCTCTAATCACCCAGGCAGTACACATGCACTCTTCCAATTAGCCCGGCACTACCCATGCATTTATGCAATCACCTAGGCATTACCCATACACTCATGGAATCACTCATGCATTATTCACACACTCCTCCAATCACCCACACATTACCGCTGCACTCACACAGTCAGCCTGGCATTACCCATGCACTTATCAAATCACCACGCACTACCTTTGCACTACTCCAATCACCCAGGCAGTACCCTTGAAGTCATGCAATCAATCAGGCATTACCCATGCACTCCTCCAATAATCCAGTAGAACCAGATGATGTGCTTGCAACACCAGTGTTGTCCTTGGTTCTTTGCTTTTCTTCCTCTGGTCAATGCTGTTCTCTTGCAAGACGACGAGGATGGAAAGTTTGTAAGTGTTTGAGCATCGATGATGTGCAAACAAAAGTATGGGGAGAGGGAGGTTGAGGTTAGGTTCACACTCCTAAATATATGTAATTTTACAAAAAAACGTGAATGACGGCTCCATGAACCTAACCAAGGGAGTGGGGGTTCAGCTTAATGTGCGAAACACACCCCTGTACTGAGAAAAGAAAAATACTTTTCTTGAGTCCCCTCACTCACCAAGGGTTACCCTTAAGTGACATGCTTCATCATTGGGGCCATCCCAAGCAGGTACTGTGAGAAGTTGGCATGGTATATGCTGTCCACTAATTAAAGTGGGCACCTTGCACCAGTCCAAACAACCCCTTATTGATGATAGGTTAAAGACAACCTTTATGGAAAGCTATCCTAGTGGTAGCTATGGAGAGCAGCTTTCAGGCTACTACCCTTGAAGTCATGCAATCAATCAGGCATTACCCATGCACTCCTCCAATAATCCACACATTACCTCTGCACTCATGTAATCACCCAGGCGTAATCCATGCACTTCTAAAATCAACCTGCACTACCCTTTCACTACTCCAAACACCCAGGCACTACTGTTGCACTAATGTAATCACTCAGGCATTACTCATGCACTCCTCCAATAACCCATACATTACCTTTCCACTCATGGAAATACTCAGTCACTGGCTATGCACACCTGCAATCACCCAAACATTAGTCCTGCACTCTTGCAATCACCCAGGTATTACCCATGCACACCTTCAATAATGCAGACATTACTCCTATGCTTATTGAATCACCCAGGTATTAGCCATACAGTTCTGCAATCACCCAGGCACTACCTATGTACTCATGCAATCACCCAGACATTACCCATACACTCCTCTAATTACCCACACATTACCACAGCACTCATACATCAGTCTGGTGTTACCTATGCAGTTACTAAATCGTCACACACTACACTTGCACTACTCCAATCACCCAGGCACCACCCTTGTGGTCAAGCAATCACTCCAGTATTACCCATGCACTCCTCCAAAACCCACATATTACCTCTGCACTCATGGAAACATTAAGGCACTGGGTATGCACACCTGCAATCACCCAGACATTAGTCCTGCACTCTTGCAATCACCCAGGCATTACCCATGCACTCATTCAATCATATATACTCTACCTGTACACTTCTCCATATATTCCACTTACCACAATTTATAAAATACTAACAATTTTTTATTTTTTAAACAAAATTGGTGGTTCGGACAAGCATCATTTGTTTTCTTCTTTTTGTCTTTTATATTTTTTGTGTGTTTTTTTTGGGTGATTAAAAAAAAAAAAATAAACACAACCAACAGCGAATTTGATAAAAAATTATGCAATTAGGATGTCATTGCATTTAAAAAAAAAGAAAATTAACAATGGTGGTTCCTAATAGTAACAAGGATGGCATCCACCGATTGCTCACTAAAACAAAGACTTTTGCGACATTTCATGCAATGCTGCTCCACCCTAGCAAAATCAGGGATATTGTTCGGAGTGCTAGTAGTGGTAGAACCAGATGATGTGCTTGCAACACCAGTGTTGTCCTTGGTTCTTTGCTTTTCTTCCTCTGGTCAATGCTGTTCTCTTGCAAGACGACGAGGATGGAAAGTTTGTAAGTGTTTGAGCATCGATGATGTGCAAACAAAAGTATGGGGAGAGGGAGGTTGAGGTTAGGTTCACACTCCTAAATATATGTAATCTTACAAAAAAACGTGAATGACGGCTCCATGAACCTAACCAAGGGAGTGGGGGTTCAGCTTAATGTGCGAAACACACCCCTGTACTGAGAAAAGAAAAATACTTTTCTTGAGTCCCCTCACTCACCAAGGGTTACCCTTAAGTGACATGCTTCATCATTGGGGCCATCCCAAGCAGGTACTGTGAGAAGTTGGCATGATATACGCTGTCCACTAATTAAAGTGGGCACCTTGCACCAGTCCAAACAACCCCTTATTGATGATAGGTTAAAGACAACCTTTATGGAAAGCTATCCTAGTGGTAGCTATGGAGAGCAGCTATCAGACTACGTCTTGAAGGAATGTAAATCAGCTTGTTTTACCAGTCTATAATCCCTTGAATGGCTAAATGATAGGCAACCACACCAGGTATATATATAAAATATATTTATTTATTACTAAACACACCCTTCTATTCTCTTTATGAGGCTAGAGGTCCAAACACATAAGTTACACTTCAAATATTACAGGTAAGTAGCACAAATACACGTTAGGCCCTAGGGGCGAGCCAAACCATATACTAAAATAGTGGTATAAGAACCACAACTTTACTAGACACAAGGCCTAGAGCCTGTAGAATCGCTGGGACCCCAAGGAACTACTCAAGGTAGTGACACAGGAGACCCACGAGGACCGTGTGCAGTGTGAGAACACAGCCGTGAGCTCCCGTTAACTTCTATGTGGAAAGTCGCGGTTAGATTTTTAAAGATTAGGGACACTTAGAGATGGACTAGGACCAAACCCTTTTGGACTTAGGCAGTTCTAGGGTCAACACCCATGGGAGCACCGGAGTACTCGAGTTACCTCACCCAGGGAAGCCGGATGCATAGGTGTCCAATGGTGTCGGGTCGCGTCGTCATTTTCAATGGAAGCTGGTGAAAAAGTGCTACTGCTAGGAAGATACAAAGTGTCGGAAGAGATCCAAGCCTGGATCGAAGATGTGAAGAACCTGAAAGCAGAGGGGACAGAGTCTGGGTCACTAGCCAGTGACCAGGGGCACGATAGATGAATGCCCACCGATGATGGGTTATTTCAGGTGAAGAAGGTGAAGCTTGACTCATCAGCCACGAGGATCAGGAGGCCTCAAGGACAACCAGGAGCTGGATTCGAGCTGTCCCACAAAGGATGTTGAGTGCTGCAGCATTGGTGCCTGGACTGGACACAACAAGCCTTGGCAACAGCAACCCACGCAGAAAGGAGCAAGATGCTTCGGTGTAGACCAGCAAGGTCTGGGGGATACACCACGTGGTGGGGAGTCAGGGCACATCTGGAGCAACCAGGGAAGCCCAAGGAAAATCAGATTTGCCTTCACCGGGACCCACCAGTCGACAGACCAGGGATCGCAATGGACCCCTTGAGCGGAAATGCAGGAAGCGGGCTCACGGAACACTTGTGGAGTGTAGGCCCACAATCTTTGGTGCAAAAGGTGCTCAGGGCTTGGGATACACACAACCCAAAGCATGACTTCAAGAGATGTCGAGAAGTCAATGCACTTGCAAATGTGCAAGGTGACCAGGAGTTCCGGTTCCACATTACTCACGAGGGCTGCGGGTCTCAGCTTTGCTGGGGACTCAGATCAGCCTCTGAGAAGTCTAGAAAAACTCATCCTGGACTGCAGATACTTTGGAGTCCGTCGGGAGCTTTGGAGATGCAGACCAGCAATTGCTTTGTTGGTGCCTGCCAAGCAGGGGAGTCACTCCTTGTCCCCAAGGGAGATCTCTCCAGTCGTCTAATCTTGAGTAAAGCATCAAAGTTCCATGATTCAGTTGCAGAGTTTCATCCAGGGATATCTAAAGTCCTGCTGCCAGGTGTTCCTTCTTTATACCCAAGGAAGGGGTTGGACTAACTCAGGGGCCCACCTATGGGATGGTTTGGAAAGAAGGGTGGCTACACCCATTTCCTTTGTCCAGTTTTGTGCCAGACCAGGGGCTGGTAGCCCCTGAACCGGTTTGAGCTGGACTATGCACAGGGACACTAAATGTGCCCCAAGTGCAGGACTTCAAAGCAATCTCAGTGTGCACCCACACAGCCCCAATACACAAAAGCCTGTCTGGGAGGTGGTGACCCCTCCCTGTGACAGGAAACCTATTGTACAGGCCTCCCCTGCCGGAGTTTCGGTCAGCAGCAGGAGGTCAGACTCGTGTCTGTGGCTGCAGCATTCATTTTGTGATGCCAGGGCTCTTTTAAGTTGGTACCAGGTATACCTGTGCTTTCATGTCTCTCCCTCTAGAAGGGTGGGATCATACTCCCACACCAGTCACTCTGGAGCAAAGGGGACTTCATCCACCTACTAGTAGTGCTCCAGGAGGTGCATATCCACAGTGGTGGAGAAAGGGGGTGTGGCCTCTTGCAACGTCTCAGCAATCCCGCTGTTTGGGACTTAATGGATGTAACAGGAGGGGTAGTTGGCCCTCAAGGACGCTCTTAGGGACCAACTACCCCTCCTGTCACATTATTGTCTGAAGGGTGATCTGACCAGGGTGATGGCACTCAAATGGTAGTACACATGTGTTAATTAGACCAAACATTCTTATCTGCGGTACTTAAGGGTTGGGAGAATCACCCACTCACTGAAAGTGATCAAAAATCACTGGTACTAAAAGCCTTTATCCCACGCACTCGCAATTCTACAGTAAAAAAACCTAACATCCTTATAACAATATTCAAGAGAAATCACAAATAACTCTTCGATCTTTAGTTTTCTTTGGACCTAATTCTTTTATTCTTAGCCACAGAGCCAACATATGTTTTGTCATTGTTTGGGATACACCCGTGACTTTGTTAGGGCTAGAAAAGTAAGATAATAGTTCCACATGTAATTATGACAGCCTATAGCAAGACTGGTAACCCCTTAATCCGGTGACATTTGTGAAAATGTAATGAAAATGTTTTGATTGCTACACAATCTGTGACTGTTCAGTGGAAACCCATGCACATTCATCAATTCTTATAGTTCAATGTACATTTCCATTGGATATTTATTGCTTCATTAGCACACACTATTGTAAAATATTGCATTAATAGATATTTCTAAGTGTAAGCTGCACCTCGACGATCGTGTCACACCATCCAGCCTCTTATCCATTCCCAGCAAAACCTTTCAATTTCAAGAGATAGCAGTGCTACCCGAAAAGACCCCTGTTTGGAAAATCAGTGAGCCCTGAGAAAACTCCAGACCTCAGATTCTATTTGTACCTCAAAGTCTTCAAAATTAACTCCAATCTAGAAAAAGGATCATTGAAAAATGATAATTAATGGCACACAATTGCATGTTTTAGTGCAAATATGGCCGTGCGTACCTTGTGTCTGGTTATAATTCCATCCTGGTATGTTCCCTGTGATATTCCTTTGCAATAGACCCGCTCCTTAGGGGTAAAGAGGCTCTCATTATAAGAGAGATGCAATACTGTACAATGCGCATTATTCACATTCACCGCACTGTGTCCTAGATAAAGATACACAGTAGGGTACAATAGTCAACCACTAAATCTGAGTGACGATGCGATATGAATAATTTTATACGATAGTTTAAATAGAACTTCCTTACCAGTGGGAGGAATACGGCTGTGCCCTGTATACGTCAGGTCGAAGAGTATTGAAACTGGCGTCACAGTGTGGGCACCATATTTCCCTTATGTTCGTTAAAATAGAAATGGGACAACCTGTTAGTTTGTCTGGCTGCCACAGAAAAACCATATAATGTGAGCCTTCTTGGACTAGTGTGTAAGAAGTGATATTGAGTTTTGTGACTAGGATGGATTCAACGATAATCGATATGAGAGTAGTTGAATGGAAAGAGACAATTATCCCACTGGTGAGACAACACTACTAAATTAAAAGCAGCATCAAATGTAATTCCATTATACACTGGTCATATTCATCTGAGGATGAACCTCATTTACATAATTGTCAAACAAACAGGTTCTGAATCTGAAAAAAACATTATCATGAAGACCACAACGAGGACCAAATGTATATGAATATACTACATTGTTATTAGTTCATCCTTTCTGGGGGACTTCATGTATATATGGCATAGTAATTAATTCCATAATCAACCTGCGCTCTCTTGTTCGAATTTTGAATCGCTCAGTGTTTCAAATACAATTTTGGGTGATCCTCATTTTCTCAAATATGAATATAGGTTCAAATCATATCTATCTCCTAATGTGAGATCTACAGTTTTAATGACGAACCTATTTGGAAACAAAAGGAAATATGCATGAGCACTCCACATTGTGTTGCAGGGATTCTGCTCATGCACAGAACTATGCGCAGGAAACCAGGACCTCAGTGAATTGTGGTGTACCAAAAACTCACCTCAGAACCCAGAACCCCTATCCGACCAGCATCGGTGTCCCATTCGTTATCTGTATTTATCTCGGCGGTCCCAATGTATAGAACAACCCAGGACAAGCGAGTGTATTCTCAGGAATGGTGGGAATCAGAAATACCTATTCGTTATTATTCTCATATCAGTCCACAACAAGAGTAAACAGAGACACGGTAAAGTTTAAAGAGTTTATTTTATAAACCTCGTGTCCTAAGATGCAGTACTTTGGCTAACATAAGCAGACTAATGATTGAAATCAAAACCATCAGCATTGTTACAATACCATAAAAAATGAAAGGAGAGATCATATTACAAATGACAGTGGAATACAGCCACCTTCCTTTCGCTAGTAAACTAATATTATTATATTAATAAAATGTGTCTAGGCTTGAATGGGTAACCCCATACCGTAAAGATCAGCTTAGTTGAATCACATCACAGGATCAGGTGTACTCTGCTCCTGGGAAAGCTCTTCTTCAGAATGCCTGTGTTAAGCATGCAGCCTGCAATATTAAAAGCGCTCGACTCTCAGGTATTTGCAGCTGTGTGCGTGTTATGGCTAAATAGTGGGCCGATCAACCTGAACCCAAAAACATGCACCATCTAGCAACCCAGACTGTTTCTTTACACAATGTTCAGACCAAGGTCGCAGCTCACGGCTAGGAATGTGAACAACAGACAGTTCTCATGTGAAGAAAAGGCAAGCAAGCATTTTTCAAATAATAACATGTAACTGCAGTGTCGTGTGCAAAAGCAGCAAAGGTGGCAAGATGGCTTTCTAACATCTAACGCGGTTATGCTAACTTAGCAGTGTATGTATATAAATTGCAGCCCTCACTACACCCCCCTTGATCGGACCACCAACTAATAGGGGTACAATTAAGGAACGTAGAGTTCAAGTTCGTTAGAACGGAACTAAGAGCACAAATTGGAAATCCATATAAAGGCAGTGAAGTTTCGAAGAGAAGAAAAAAAAAAAAAAAAAGGAGGAAAAAAAAATATCGATGGATGTCGAATAAAAAGGTAAAAGTTTGTGCAAAGGAATGTTGGACGACATCCAAGTTAATCCATCAATGTATAAGCACAGTAAGTAGCAACGGCTTCCAAGAGGAAATCATTGGAACGTCCTGCAAAATTGTCTGCCATCCAGTTTAGTAGGGGGAATGAACACACATGTTCTTCGACAACTGGAGCCTCTAGTACCATCAGAGGACAACTGGCGTGTTCTTTAAGATAACTTCTTGCCAGTAAGTCATCCGCAGCCGTACCGATGTCCCAATTCCCTAGGACTCCATGTGCCGCTCCACAGGCCATAATCCTGACACCAGAAAAGTCCAACTCATGAGCCACTGAGGGACTCATTAGTCGATCATAATCTGGGGCGGGAGACACCGAGTTTGACAAGCACAAATCCAGAGCCCATTGGAACGGACATTCTAGGCAATGAAAGACAGGTTGTAAAGTAGGAAAACCAGAAGGACAATCCATAGGCTAAGCTCAAGGTTGCCAGTGGTAGTGTTTCATAGTATTCAAGCATCCGGTTACGAAGATGGAGCAGCCGGGACAGGCTCTCGTGTGACACAGACTGTGCAGCCATTGCGTAGTAAGCAGACCAACAACAGCACCCCAGCCACGAGGGCGAGAATCAATGGGAGACCTCCAAAGACGCTGGAAAAAATAGAATGAAAAAATGCCGGGATCACACAAAAAATAGTTTGGAAGGAGGTCACGAGGCCGGAGCCCACAATTTTGAAAAAATGCGCCAGGCCACTTGTTGACGAGGCATTAAAGATAGTCTGAATCAGCGCACCAAAATGAAGTGGGAGATCAGTATTCAAAAGCGCTTGCACCTCAGTCAAAGGACAAATGTTTCCCGGGAAGAAGTCAGCGCGACTTCTTTTTGAGACAATAGCGCCCTTATTCTGCTCATCTTGTTGAACTCTGCTTTCAAGGTTGGAATGGAAGGCCAGATGGATACATCCAGCCGCCCATGCAGGAGTGGGAAAAGGACGTTCTTACAGCAGACCACTCTCTGTGATACAGTCACTATGTAGGGAATTCCCACTAACATCCCACAGCAAGCTTCATTATTTAAGAGCAAATAACTACCGTTAGCCAGCAGCGTGAATGATGGTGTAATAGCTGGCACAGGAATCCCTTTCAGGATTCAAGCTAAATTAGCAGCGTGCACATTGCATGCACCATGCAATTGAATGTGCCGACATACTACAGAGTGATCAGGAGTGGAAGTGCACTCTTCACCTTTTAAGTAGACCTCTTTACCGTCTCCCATGTACCTGTATGTGAATGGGAGTGACCAAACTTCATGCAGGAAGGCAGTACCTAGTTGTTCATATCTGCCTAGCGCATAATGTTTCATGCAAGAACTGAACTTAAACAGGGGAAATGGTAATGTAATTAACCCGTGGATAAGCCACACAGCGGAGTTCAATTCGGCTACAGAGAAAGGCAAGGGTTCTAACTTTTCAATGTGCAGCAATGAGTACGTTGCATCTTTCATGGACATGAACTGTTGTTTTGCAGTTAGATTAAAAGGAAGGAACAAAGATGAAGTATTCATGTAGTCTCAAGGGACTTTCCCAGCCTTTAACGTTTGCAATGTCCATGCAAATTGCATTATAGAACGCAATTGGTTTTGACCATGATATAAAACAGACATATCATCCTGCACAATGTCAACAACAGATGAAACGATATTATCTAATGTGTAAATTCTGGAAGAAAGGGTGTTAATGCTATTATCTATAACTGCCAATACTTTTTCTATATTGGCTTGATCAATAGCCCCTAATCTGGATGCAGCTTCAATTTGTGAGAACTTCCAAACTTCGTTATAAACAGCATATACCCATCTTTTGGACCTGCCACCTACAGGACCCTTAACAAAATCATTCAAATCTATTTTGTCATGTAATTTGGATAAATGAAGTTTAACAGATGCCAAGGTGGAATGTTGCAGCCAAGGTTGGCATAACTTCCCTACAGAGTAGGTAGTTACAGTATGAGATGATTCAAAATGGGGGTCCACACGAACCTGCGTATACCCCGGATTTAAATCCAGAAAACGATGTTGACAGGAATCTGAGCTCGTTTGCCATATTAACTATCCTTCCGGATCTAATTTGGAAATATTGAAGGATGTGTTAGAAATGTATGACTGCAACGCATCAAGGGACAGATCTGTATGATTATCCCAATTAGGATAAGCACCCAGATCCGGAGTAGAGGGAGAATTTAATTTTTTAGAAGTAGCCAATCCAAAGCAGGTGGTCTGAAAAATCGTTGAATTCAAAAACAACATGTGGTTCGGGATGAGGCAGGCACGATGCAAAGCTTCTGTTCCTTGTACCTGCCACGGTTTAGAACCCCAAACCGATTTAAGATCAATAGTAGCTTTCCACAGATCATAACCTCTGATTGCCAAATCATCCATAAAGGATTTGAAATATAACAATTTCATGTGTGTCGGCCTAACTTTCGAGGCAGACCCAGCTGCCACTTTAAAATAAAAGGAGGCAAGGTTTGAAACACTGAAATTAGAAAAATATGTGAATTTGTTCACTAATGTGTTGGAGCTGCCCATCCTTGGCGCTGGACAATGTTCCCATTGTGTGTAATTTAGAAAATTTCTAAACGTATTGGCTTTATGAAGGAAATGATTGCCATAATGTTGATAGCAAAACTGCTCATCATAATTAGCAGTATCTAAATACAAATCCTCAGCATCAAAAGCAGCATTATATTTCAAATCAGAAAACGGTGCTTCTATGGCTTGAACATCCCAATCATCTGAGCGGATGCTTTGCTTAACTACATCACCCATAGAAACACGAAATACTTTTGGTACATTGATAACTTCAGTGGGACCATGGATTTGAAATTTAACAGCATCCCACGCAATCCCATCTAACACAGGCCAGATGTGTGAAGAGGAGTGGGGGGCCAAAGTTCCATCAATTAGTCTAATTGTAGATCTTTCTTTTAGGTAGTGTCCATTCACAAGACGAAAAAATACCACCACAAATCCAATGGACATGAACAACAAAATACATACGAGCATCAGCCAAATGTAAGTCCAAGGGGGAATTAAAAAATTTCTATTAAACCAGACAGCAAAAATAGAAACTTTTGATGGGGCAGTGGAAGTCATTGCGTTAGTGTCAAAGGAGAAGCGTGACTGGTTAACTGCGGTGGATTGTAAAACAGGCAATGGTACATCTGCAGGATAAGCATACTCAGTATCTTCAGGTAGACCACCAGCCGGTGGTAGCAACAAAGGACCAGTAACTGTATGCATCTCGATGGCAACATCAGACAAGGTGGTAGAAGCTGGAGCCAAAACAGAGTTTCTCAGCATCGCAGGGCAAGAAACCGCTGGAGTCATACTAAGAAGAATCGGCCACTCGCTGTAGCTTGACATTGTCAATAGAGATGTACCGGTTATCCTTGCGACCAGGAAGTGGAGGTAAAATGACTGTTCGTGTACCCTGCACGCCAAGCACTGGAACCGGTGCATGATAAGAGGGGCCGAACTCCTTCTTGTTCTCCACCTTCTCACGGACCAGATCACCAACTCGTGGTAGCCAGCCGACTACCGGAATCTGAAGCGCAGATGTGGAGGGCATGTGTTCCTTCGCGAGACTGTCTCTGGCTTCTTGTAGAGTCTGCAATACAGCACAGTGATCATCTACGTCAAAAGGTGCGGCTGACGCCGCCATGTCTAGACCATCAAGGTCCGGGACAAACATTCGTATGCCAAAGAGCATCATGTATGGGGTCCTCCCACCCAGAGACCTTCTAGGGAGATTATTAAGTGCACGTTGGACGTTATACAGATGGGCTAGCCAGTTCCGGCCAGTGCCTAAAACCCTAGCTGTCAAAGATTGCTTTAAGTCACGGTTCATTCGCTCCACCACACTATTACCCTCAGGTCGGTAGGGAGACGAAAATTTGACTTGGACCTCCAAATTTCTCATGGCTTCTTTGTAAGCTTTAGAGGCGAACGCAGGGCCCTGATCAGAATGAAAGGTACCACAAGCAAAACTTCCCACAAAGACACGCAAATCCCTGATGACAGTACGGGCATCAGCACTCCTTTGTAGCCATACCCACAGAAAACGTGTGCACGAATCCACTGCAACCAAGATGTACTTGTACGCAGTATCAGAGGTGAAAGGACCGCAGTGATCTAAATAAACACACCCTAGCGGTTTATTAGATATGTACAACTGAGTTTGTGGTGGGCGCGCAGCAGTTGAAGGTTTAATCTGCTGGCAAATGTCACAATCAAGAACATAAGCGCGTGCTTGTTTATATAAACCACACCACCAGTAACGTTGTTGTAACAGAGAAACAGTAGCTGAAACGCCGGTGCGGGCAGAGGCCAGACCCTCGTGAGCTGCTATCAACGATGGTCTGCAGTCCGCGTTGGGAATCAATCTGTCACCAACGTCGTTAATTCTCACTAATGGGACGTTATCAGGACTTAAGTGATAATGGTAACGAGAAGGGAAACCTCTCGGGTAATTACTTCCCTTTTCTGTAGCATCAATAGCTGCCAAAATATCATCATCAATCTTACTTTTGGATCTTGTAACTGCTGCTACTAGAAATGTCACCACTGCTGTTTTTGCTGCCTCGTCAGCTAGGCTGTTACCGACAGCATGGACTCGTTGGTGACCGAGAGTGTGAATAACATTCACGAGAGGCAGATGTTCTTAAAGTTCTGCCACTCGAACCCAAAGCATCTTATGCTTAATTGTGCTACCTTTGGAATCACGATATTCATTTTGAGACCAAAAATATAGATTGTCGTTGTAAGATTGAACACAATAAAACGAGTCACTTACTATAAGAGTAGTGACCCAAGGATCAGCAAACTCTAGTGCAAGCACCAGAGCACGAAGCTCCGCCAACTGTGCGGTACAATCATCCAATGACTGCGTATGCACGATATCAGATTGGAATTCACCATTTAAGAAAGTACCCACCACAATTGTGCAGGCCGCTGAATAGGCGTGCTTCGATCCAGTTGCCGGTTGCGCAGAACCGTCAGTGTAAATTACACAATGGTAATCTTCGAGCGGGCGCAAAGACAGAGGAGCCGGATGAACGAATTCATACTACAAGTACTCCTGAGTCTGTAATGAGGCATCAAAGATATAGGTGACATCGGGCGATGTCAAGGAAGTGGCCCATTGTATTCACCGAGGATGCAAAGCTTTCGAATTTGGTACACTCGCTTTGGTCACTGCCTCAAGGGCAGGATATGGTGTGACAACCAACATGCGTTTTCCTTGCGACAGCGCTCGTTCTTTGAGAATCGACATCTGTACTGCCGTAAGAACTTTCTCAACAGAGGAAAAGCGCAGTTCAGCCGAAGTGTACAGGTGTGATTTATAGGCAATGGGGACGGTGTCGCCCTCATTGAGCGTTAAGTACGTGAAACCCACTGCGCCTGGCAAAATTCTTATTACCAGGTTAGTGCGGTTCTCATGTGTCAGTAAGTATTTTGAAGCAAGAAGATCAGCTTGCAGTAATTGCAAAATAGCTGAATGCTCCGGCAGCCAGCACGATTTGGAAAAAGTAGGTTGTACCAAGGCATAAAGCGGCTTGATACGCTGGGCATAATCAGGAATGGACGTACGACCGAAATTCAGAAAGCCCCGAAAGACTGTAATTTCTTCAGTGTTGTAGGAGCAAGCAGGCATACGCACTTCTCCATAAAGTGCGGAGCCAATCCTCGACCTTCATTGTTGAGTTCGTAGCCCAAGAACAACACTGTATACTCTGCAATGTGAGACTTCGCAAAATTGAATTTGTAACCGAAGTCTGAGAACATAACAACGCAACACAGATGCGGCCACAGCTGGTCGTCTGTGAGATAGATATCATCGACATACGAGTATGCATCTGGATCTATGCTCTCAAAAAGAGAGACTACACGAGCGGCAAAGATGCCAGGGCTGTTTTTATAGCCCATGGCTAGTCTTTTAAACTGTTTTTGTTTGCCGCCTGAAGTAAACGCTGTCCACTGACTGCTAATAGAGGACAGGTTATGGCTGTAAAAGCCATTGGAAACGTCAAGTGTGGTTTTAAACCTTTTTCGCACGAGACTATCGACGAGAGCCGAACTGTGAGTATTTTGTACCGCGCATGTCCGGCAATGAGAGTTTAAATGCCGGTAATCCAAAACTAGGCGGTACCACCCATCACATCAGGGATGATGTCTTTCGGCAAACTAATGGTGAGTATTCTGTGTTTCTCCATCTCTTTAGAGTGTGGAAACACCGCTTCCAGCTGGTCAAATTTCTCGGCAAGCCAATAAGGACAATCATCCTTATTTTGGGGGCGCTTGCCCATCACCGAATTAACTATGACGGTACTAATAACAACCGCCGGGTGACCAGCTGGTGGTCCCGCAACAGCAGGACCTACCTGCACGTTGCGTGAAACGTATTGCACCAAAGCCCTATATACTGAAATAAGCGTTGTATGGAGCGCACGCAGCTCATCCACCGCAATAGTCAAATAGCGGGGTGAGTCGTAAATCCGGCAAGCACCGGCCACTGGACCCTGGGATTGACAAAGGGCCCATTCTAGCCCGTGCAACAGCATGGGGAAGGGTGCCATTAAACCAAATGCTATGCTGCCAGGCTGAAAGGGGGATCTCTAGCGTCCGATATGGCATATAATTGGCTGGGACCCGCGTGTGAGTATACGAGTGAAACGTTTTATCATCCGCATTCACTGCTGGCAGTGTCACTCAAGAGTAGAACAACTCATAAGGATGGGTCCCATCTGCACTCACCACAAAAATATCCCATCATCCGGCACCCCATAAGTCGTCAAATGACGTCGCAGAGGTGTACGGCTATGTGCAGCAATTTCGACCGCCATAAGGACACACAGAAGATCAACAACGAGTTTAATCAGTAGCACAAGGGTTTAAAAATTGAAGAAACCTTTTTAATGATCAAGCTTGAAAGAACCTATCAGGTGAGTAATAGGTAGGTTAAAATCCGTCACTCCCGTTATCCGCAAACAAGAGTGAGGGAGTCGTGGACTAATACAAGCACTACTAAGGCGTTTCAAATCAATAGACCAAACGTTAGGTGCGCCATGTTGCAGGGATTCTGCTCATGCACAGAACTATGTGCAGGAAACCAGGACCTCAGTGAATTGTGGTGTACCAAAAACTCACCTCAGAACCCAGAACCCCTATCCGACCAGCATCAGTCTCCCATTCGTTATCTGTATTTATCTCGGCGGTCCCAATGTATAGGACAACCCAGAACAAGAGAGTGTATTCTCAGGAATGGTGGGAATCAGAAATACCTATTCATTATTACTCTCATATCAGTCCACAACAAGAGTAAACAGAGACACGGTAAAGTTTAAAGAGCTTATTTTATAAACCTTGTGTCCTAAGATGCAGTACTTTGGTTAACATAAGCAGACAAATGATTAAAATCAAAACCATCAGCATTGTTACAATACCATAAAAAATGAAAGGAGAGATCATATTACAAATGACAGTGGAATACAGCCACCTTCCTTTCGCTAGTAAACTAATATTATTATATTAATAAAAGGTCTCTAGGTTTGAATGGGGAGCCCCATACTGTAAAGATCAGCTTAGTTGAATGGTGGTAAGTCAAAATATCGAATTTTAAATATCGACCTACATTAATATCGAGTTTTTAATATCGTAGGGACAGAATATCGAAGTCAAGAATATCGTTGACCAGAATATCGACCCCAAGGTAAGTAATATCGTTTTTTTTAATATCGAAGTAAGTAATATCGAAGTAAGTAATATCGTAAGCAAAAATATCGTTGTCAATAATATCGATTTTTTTTTTGTGTTATGTATTTTAATATGTATTTTATATGTACGTTAAACATTTTTGTAATGAATTTTAACACATTTAAAAATAAATGTTTAGAAATTAATAATTTTGTTAAAGTAAATTTAGCGTTTTAGTATCAGAGCGGGTTGAGGGTTTATAGGGGAATAGGGTGGGAAGTAATTTAATTATAATTAATGAATTAATATGTTTTCTTTAATTGGTATTTATCATTAATTAATTGTTAATTAATAATTAATTGTTAATTATTTGTATTAATTAGTTAATTATATTAGTTATAATTAATTTATTATTAATTTTTATTTATTGTCATTGTTAATTAATGTATTGTTAATTAATAATTAATTGGTGATGTATTTTTATTAAGTGATTAATTTTAATTAAATTAATTATGTGATTTTTTATGTGTAGTGGGTTGTGGGTTTATAGGGGAATAGGGTGGGATGTAATTAAATTAAATTAATAAATGATATTGTTTTTTTATTGGTATTTATTATTAATTAATTGTTAATTAATTATTAATTGGTAATTAATTGTTATTACTTAGTTAAATATATTAAATAGAAATAATGTATTAATTCTTTTTATTTGTTGTTATTGCTAATTAATGTGTTGTTAATTAATAATTAATTGGTGAATAATTGTTATTTGGTAGTTAATATGTATTAACTAGTTAATTTATAACTATATTAATTATAAATAATGTATTATTAATTGTTATTAATTGATTAATTGATAGTTAAATTAATAGTGTTTTTGTATGTGTAGTGTGTTGTGTGTTAAAGGGGGAATAGTGTGGGATGTAATTTAATGTTATTTAGTTAAATATTTATTTCAATTTATTATTAATTATTTTGTAAATTAATTATTAATATGCTATTTTTTTTATAACAAATTATTAAATTGATTATTATGTTCATTTAACCCCTACGCTATCCAGCGCTTTCCCAACTGTTGCACTCTCTGTAGTTGGAATAGCAATTTTTACCCCTACGCTATCCAGCGCTTTCCCTACTGTTGCAGTCACTGGAGTGGGAATAGTAATTTTTACCCCTACGCTATCCAGCGCTTTCCCTACTGTTGCACTCTCTGGAGTGGGAATAGTAATTTTTACCCCTACGCTATCCACCGCTTTCCCAACTGTTTCACTTACTGGAGTGGGAATAGTAATTTTTACCCCTACGCTATCCAGCGCTTTCCCTACTGTTGCACTCTCTGGAGTGGGAATAGTAATTTTTACCCCTATGCTATGCAATGCTTTCCCTACTGTTGCACTCTCTGGAGTGGGAATAGTAATTTGTACCCCTACGCTATCCAGAGCTTTCCTTACTGTTGCACTCACTGGAGTGGGAATAGTAATTTTTACCCCTACGCTATCCAGCGCTTTCTCTACTGTTGCATTCCCTGGAGCTGGAATAGTAATTTTTTCCCCTACGCTATCCAACACTTTCCCTACTGTTGCACTCTCTGGCGTGGGAATAGTAATTTTTACCCTTACGCTATCCAACACTTTCCCTACTGTTGCACTCTCTGGAGTTGGAATAATAATTTTTACCCCTACGCTATCCAACACTTTCCCTACTGTTGCACTCACTGGAGTGGGAATAGTAAATGTTACCCTCCCGCTATCCAACGCTTTCCCTACTGTTGCACTCTCTGGAGTGGGAATAGTAATTTTTACCCTCCCGCTATCCAACGCTTTCCCTACTGTTGCACTCTCTGGAGTGGGAATAGTAATTTTTACCCCTACGCTATCCAACGCTTTCCCTACTGTTGCACTCACTGGAGTGGGAATAGTAAATGTTACCCTCCCGCTATCCAACGCTTTCCCTACTGTTGCACTCTCTGGAGTGGGAATAGTAATTTTGACACTCCCGCTATCCAACGCTTTCCCTACTGTTGCACTCTTTGGAGTTGGAATAGTAATTTGTCCCCCTACGCTATCCAACACTTTCCCTACTGTTGCACTCTCTGGAGTTGTAATAGTCATTTTTACCCCTACGCTATCCAACACTTTCCCTACTGTTACACTCACTGGAGTGGAAATAGTAATTTTTAGCCCTACGCTATCCAACATTTTCCTTACTGTTGTTTTTGTTGGAGTTGGAGTATTAGTTTTATTCTCTCTGATATTTAATATTTTTTGTATTATTTTAGCTAATGTAATATATAATTAATAATTAAAAATATTCAAATTAAATGTAATATTTTAAATTTGTTATACGTAATTATTTAATTTTTATTCATGTTATTGTTTTATGTGTATAGATGTATTGTTAATTTCAATTTTTTTTAAATAATTTATAAATTACTAAAGTAATTATTAAAACTAATTATTAAGTAAGTATATATATTATATATTATATGTATATGTTTAATTTATGTTTTATTACATTATATATATTAATTATTAATTTTAAACATTATAAAATATATTTAATTATGTTTATTTTATTTATCAGTATTATTTTGTTTATTTTACATATTTTCTTAAAATAAAAAAAAACGATATTTGTTAATAACGATATTTTTATTTTCGATATTTTTGTATTTACCATGTTGTAGATAGGATGTCGATATTCTTGACATCGATATTTTAGCTCTGATATTTTTGTAGGTCGATTTTTTGACCTTCGATATTTTGTCAGTGATCCAGTTGAATCACATCACAGGATCAGGTGTACTCTGCTCCTGGGAAAGCTCTTCTTCAGAATGCCTGTGTTAAGCATGCAGTCTGCAATATTAAAAGCGCTCTACTCTCAGGTATTTGCAGCTGTGTGCGTGTTATGGCTAAATAGTGGGCCGATCAACCTGAACCCAAAAACATGCACCGTCTAGCGACCCAGACTGTTTCTTTACACAATGTTCAGACCAAGGTCACAGCTCACGGCTAGGGATGTGAACAACAGACAGTTCTCATGTGAAGAAAAGGCCAGCAAGCATTTTTCAAATAATAACATGTAACTGCAGTGTCGTGTGCAAAAGCAGCAAAGGTTGCAAAGATGGCTTTCTAACATCTAACGCGATTATGATAACTTAGCAGTGTATGTATATAAATTTCAGCCCTCACTACAATTGTTGTATACTCATCTAATCTAAGAGCATTACTGTAAGTGTGACACAACCACCAGTTACATGATTAGCCAGTGCTATATTACCAACAAAACTTAACATGCACGCAAATGCCATAATACTACTTCTTCTTGTATGTTCAGTAATCTACTTATTCCTAATCAGAGTATATCATGTGATATTGAAGTTTACACATATGTCCCTTACAGGTCAACGATCACCTAAGAATTATTGAAGTTTGTGATCTGTGTTTAGGCCATTTTCTACACTTTGCGGGTGTAAAATCCACATGGACTCCCTTCTGCGTAGGGCCAGTTCCCTGTCCCCCCAAGGATTTCTGGAGACTAAATCAATACCATAGAAATTAAGTGTGTAGTGTCCGTCCTGGGCAGAACAATCAGAAATATGTATGGCAATGGGATATTGTGTCAACAACCCAGAGTGGGACGGGTATGCCCAGACGTGGGTCCTGTGCTCCTCATGCCACTGGAGTTAAGCTATCCTTAACTGGTCCTAGGATGCTTGTTTCCCATTGGGCGCAGGGTCAAGACTGATTTGCATATAGCTGGATTCAAACTGAAGTGGCATGGGGAGCGAAAAATACGATGGACTTAGGCCCAGAGCTTTGTACTGGGGTGAATGTATGCCTTTCTTCTGCATTATGTCCATCAATTGTTCTTTTTGCATTTGTCACCCCGAATGGGACAGGTATGCCCAGACGTAGGTCCCATGCTCTCCATGCCACTGGAGTCAAGCTATTCTGGCTGGTGAGGGGTGAAACCCCGAAACCGGTCCTGGGATGCTTGTTTCCAGTCCAGGGAGGAACTGGCCTTGCAGTTCAGGCTGGACTGTTCCCATTGGGCGCAGGGTCAAGACTGATTTCCAAATGGCTGTGTTCAAACTGGAATGGCATGTGGAACACAAAAATGATGGATTTAGGCTCAGATCTCTGTACTGGGGTGAATGTATGATATTGTTCTCCAATTTGTCCATCAATTGTTTATTTTTGCATTTGTCACCCCGAGTGAGATGGTATGCCCAGACGTGGGTCATGTGCTCTCCATGCCACTGGAGTCAAGCTATCCAGGCATATGAGGGGTGAAACCTCAAAAATGGTCCTAGGATGCTTGGTTCCGGTCCAGGGAGGACTGTTCCCATGAGGAGCAGGGTCAAGACTGATTTGCATATGGCTGGGTCCAAATTGGGGGGGCATAGTGAGCAAAAGAATGATCGATTAAATCCAGATCTCCTGACTGGAGTTGAGGGGGTTGAATAGTTTCAACACTCTGTCCATCATCTTGTTGTGTTTCCTAACGATACCAAGACATACACAAAACTGAAAACTGAGCAATGAAAGATAAAGAAGAATCAACCTTTCCTTTTACATGACAACCTAAATAATGAAAACAAATTGTAATATACTCTACAGCAGATCACGTACTAAAACTGAAAAAATGTAACATGTGGATATTGTGTGTGACCTTTAAAATTTGTCCCAAACCATTCACTTATACATGGTGAAAATCAAAAGACAAATATGTTCCAATGGCCATAGTACATGCACGTAGACAAAAACCGGGGAGTAAAAAAAACAACCCACCCACAGTTAAAATGACATTCCCAAAAGCACACACATTATCTATCTATCTATCTATCTATCTATCTATCTATCTATCTATCTATCTATCTATCTATCTATCTATCTATCTATCTATCTATCTATCTATCTATCTATCTATCTATCTATCTATCTATCTATCTGTCTGTCTGTCTGTCTGTCTGTCTGTCTGTCTGTCTGTCTGTCTGTCTGTCTGTCTGTCTGTCTGTCTGTCTGTCTGTCTGTCCGTCCGTCCGTCCGTCCGTCCGTCCGTCCGTCCGTCCGTCCGTCCGTCCGTCCGTCCGTCCGTCCGTCCGTCCGTCCGTCTGTCTGTCTATCTATCTATCTATCTATCTATCTATCTATCTATCTATCTATCTATCTATCTATCTATCTATCTATCTATCTATCTATCTATCTATCTATCTATCTGATATATGACAGTTTATCATCAAACCATAACGAACATAAGTTAATCTAACAAAACATTCCCAAAATAGTCTATAAAATCTCAAACCTACAAACTACTGAAAAACAATAACAGTAATACATCTAAATATACATAACACATACAAACATTACTATAACTACCATCTAGACCTTCCCACGAATTTCCCTCACCCTGAAAACCCTTAAAATAAACACTTCAAAATGGACCTGTTCTGATGTACAGCAGTACCATACCACAACCTGGTTCCTGGGAAAATTGACTAAAAATAACACAAATACATGACAGAATGCAAGGTAGCAGATAGCAAAAATTGCAGCTAAATTAAGTTCCCAATAGAAATGAATTTAAAATATTGTAAAAATGTTAAATTAATGTATACAAAATTTTGAAAAATATTAGATATGTAGAACATGTAAATGTTTAAAATGTATAGAGTAAATTAAATAATAGTATACAATATATACAATTATTTTGTATGTACCTAAGAAGCACAAGAGGAAATTATATTGAAAATGTGTATATTATAAAAAAAGTTAAGAGATGTTAATGAACTGTTAAAAAATCTAAACATAATGTACAATACTATGTATATATAATTGTCATCTTTTTTATTAATAACAAAATTGAAAGACATGTTTTAGATACTACATTTTTAAGAAATGTTTGTTTTTGACATGCAATAAATGTAACTACAAATGTCAACATTTACAATTAATAAAGATTGAAAAAAAGATAAAAATGTGTCATGTCTTTATTACATAAAGCAATGTAATTAATAATATTATGTATACAAACATACACCTAATTAATGTTTTTAATATATTTTAATAATCGACAATAGTGATAAAATAACACAAACTATTTCTACAAATAAAAAATTAAAGTAAAACATGTATAGACACTAAAGGGGTGACATGTACTGTTATCACTCAAATCAAACCATACTGGGGGAAGGTGGTGAACACTAAATGGGTTTCATTTACTATTCCCACTCCAATCTAAACAGATTTGGTGAATGGGTAGGACATTAGAGGTGTTACATTTAGGGGCCGATTCCGATCCTGGACAAATTTCCCCCGTACGAATTGTATCCGGATTTTTTTCCGTACGAATCGTACAAGTAGCGCACAAACTGGCAAGTACGATTCGCATGGAAAAAACTCCATACGAATCACATCGGGAAAATTTCCCCACACGTCCTCGGGTCGGAAAATGTGTCCGACACATCCCCGGACATTTTACCGTACGAATCGGAAAAATGAAGTCCGACCGCGCAAGTACGATCACTCCCGTCCTTTCGATTTTACAATTGTATGGAAAAAACACCGTACGGACCAAACTCCTATAGCAACCATGGAGACATGTGCCCGCATACGCGCTAAACACCCCACCCCAGACCCCGTATGTATGCGCAGAACACCCCCCCAGCCCTCGTATGTACGTGCCGAATCCCCCCCATCCCCTGCATGTACGCGCCAAACGCACCCCCGGCCGCGGATGTACGCGCCGAACCCCCACCAGTGTATGTATGGAGCGTACCCCCACCCGTGTATGTATGAAGCATACCAACACCCCACCAGTGTATGTATGGACCGTACCCCCACCCGTGCATGAATGGAGCGTACCAACACCCCACCAGTGTATGTACGGACCGTACCCCCACCGTGTATGTACGGACCGTACCCCCACCCATGTATGTACGGACCGTACCCACACCCCACCAGTGTATGTACGGACCGTACCCCCACCCGTGTATGTACGGACCGTACCCCCACCCGTGTATGCATGGAGCGTACCAACTCCCCACCCGTGTATGTATGGAGCGTACCCCCACCCGTGTATGTACGGACCGTACCCACACCCTACCAGTGTATGTACGGACCGTACCCCCACCCGTGTATGTACGGACCATACCCCCACCCGTGTATGCATGGAGCGTACCAACTCCCCACCCGTGTATGAATGCAGCGTACCCCCACCCGTGTATGCATGGAGCGTACCAACTCCCCACCCGTGTATGTACGGACCGTACCCACACCCCACCAGTGTATGTACGGACCGTACCCCCACCCGTGTATGTACGGACCGTACCCCCACCCGTGTATGCATGGAGCGTACCAACTCCCCACCCGTGTATGTATGGAGCGTACCCCACCCGTGTATGTACGGACCATACCCACACCCCACCAGTGTATGTACAGACCGTACCCCTACCCGTGTATGTACGGACTGTACCCCCACCCATATATGCATGGAGCGTACCAACTCCCTACCCGTGTATGTATGGAGCGTACCCCCACCCGTGTATGTACGGACCGTACCCACACCCCACCAGTGTATGTACGGACCGTACCCCCACCCGTGTATGTACGGACCATACCCCCACCCGTGTATGCATGGAGCGTACCAACTCCCCACCTGTGTATGAATGGAGCGTACCCCCACCCGTGTATGCATGGAGCGTACCAACTCCCCACCCGTGTATGTACGGACCGTACCCACACCCCACCAGTGTATGTACGGACCGTACCCCCACCCGTGTATGTACGGACCGTACCCCCACCCGTGTATGCATGGAGCATACCAACTCCCCACCCGTGTATGTATGGAGCGTACCCCCACCCGTGTATGTACGGACCATACCCACACCCCACCAGTGTATGTACGGACCCTAACCCAGCCCCCCCTGTATGTACGGTGCGAAACACCACCACCGATGGACGGTGCGGACCAACACCCTGCCCGTGTTCGTACGCACCCTGCCACAGGCCCACACACCAGCACCCTCACACAACATTGCGCATGTATGAGTCGTACTAAGCCATAGCAAAGGACAGCACTGTACAACAATATGGCCCATGTACGCACCGTACAGACGCAAAAAACACTCGTACTGAACCAGGACAAACCAAAAAAACACAAGGAGAGTCAATTCGATGCACACAACACCACTAAACATATCCAACAAGCCCAAATACATCCTATACACTGACCTGCAACTGACAAACAGCTAAACAGAGGCCCAAACCACTACCACTCCTTATAACACACCCACCCAAAGTTCAAACACAGCCACACCCACAAATGGACCAATAAAAAGGCCCAGCACACACAAACCATGATCCTTTGCAACAGATCCCCTACTGCCAGACCACAGAGACAACGCTTTGCACCATACTACATACATCAATACACCTTACACTTGCACTCCTTCACACAACCACCATCACAAACACACCCTCATCACATTCACACACACTCACCTGCACAACCACACTCACACACCCACAACCATCCACACCCACACCCCCACAACCATCCACACCCACACCCCACACCATGCCCACTAACAAGAATCCAAAGTTCACAAAGGAAGAGCTGGAGGTCCTTGTCGACGAAATCGTCAGAGTCGAGCCACAGCTCTTTGGAACATTGGTCAGACGGACCAGCATAGCCGAAAAATCTGCCATGTGGGAGAGGATTGTCGATTCTGTGAATGCTGTTGGGTCCACCAGAAGGACCAGGCATGAGTGCCAAGCCAGGTGGTACGATCTGCGGAGGACGGTCCGCCGCAAAATGATGGACGACCACAACCAGGCCAACATCACTGGAGGAGGTCCGGCCCGCAGACCGGTACACTACCATCCCTGGGAGGAGAAGGTGATGGCCACGCTGCCGCCGGTGGGAGTAGACGGAGTAGAAGGAGTCCGAGAGCCTGGTGAGTACACAAACAACTCACCTCACATGGGGGGAACACCATATACAACCCAAATACCAATCATGCACGCAACCCCCCCAAAGCCTGCACCGTACACAACCACACTCCAAAAACACACACATGCTACTAGCGCCTCCATGCCCCATGCCCCAAGCAAGGCCATGCCAAGTCACAGGCCACACAAAACACCAACACAAGACAGGATGTCCCCGGTGCCGGGAGGGTGGGCCTCAAAACTAACACAGAGCAACTCTGAAGCACACAACAATGCCCTCAGCCCATATGGCTTAGGGCACAGCCATACAAACAGTGTGTCCCCACACAGTACTGTTTTGCCTGCTAATGGTGGCCGCGTTGCAGGACGACATGGGTATGAAGGCACAATTTGCACATAACAGCAGCTAATGAAGACACATCACTCTGAAAGAGTGTCAGCACACACCGCCACAGCAGCAGCGCAGACTCAGACACTCCGCCCAATGGGTGCCCGCAGAGAAGAAACAAACCCACATGAACAAGCCAATGGCCTGTGAAAGACCTGCAAACAGTTTGTGCCCAGGAAGCTGGGCTGAGGTGACAGAGGGTGACACACAGAGGGAGGGAGAGGGGCAGAGAGAGGGACAGAGGCAGAGGTGGACACAGGGAGACAGACAGAGGGAGGGAGGACGCTGACAGAGGGAGGGAGAAAGGGAGACAGAGGGAGACGGACAGTGGGAGGAGGCTGACAGAGGGAGGGAGAAAGGGAGACAGAGGGAGACGGACAGTGGGAGGAGGCTGACAGAGGGAGGGAGAAAGGGAGACGGACAGAGGGAGGAGGCTGACAGAGGGAGGGAGAAAGGGAGACAGAGGGAGACGGACAGTGGGAGGAGGCTGACAGAGGGAGGGAGAAAGGGAGACAGACAGAGGGAGGAGGCTGACAGAGGGAGGGAGAAAGGGAGACGGACAGAGGGAGGAGGCTGACAGAGGGAGGGAGAAAGGGAGACGGACAGAGGGAGGAGGCTGACAGAGGGAGGGAGAAAGGGAGACAGAGGGAGACGGACAGTGGGAGGAGGCTGACAGAGGGAGGGAGAAAGGGAGACAGAGGGAGACGGACAATGGGAGGAGGCTGACAGAGGGAGGGAGAAAGGGAGACAGAAGGAGACGGACAGTGGGAGGAGGCTGACAGAGGTCGGGAGAAAGGGAGACGGACAGAGGGAGGAGGCTGGCAGAGGGAGGGAGAAAAGGAGACAGTGGGAGACGGACAGTGGGAGGAGGCTGACAGAGGGAGGGAGAAAGGGAGACGGACAGAGGGAGGAGGCTGACAGAGGGAGGGAGAAAGGGAGATGGACAGAGGGAGGAGGCTGACAGAGGGAGGGAGAAAGGGAGACAGAGGGAGACGGACAGTGGGAGGAGGCTGACAGAGGGAGGGAGAAAGGGAGACAGAGGGAGACGGACAGTGGGAGGAGGCTGACAGAGGGAGGGAGAAAGGGAGACGGACAGAGGGAGGAGGCTGACAGAGGGAGGGAGAAAGGGAGACGGACAGAGGGAGGAGGCTGACAGAGGGAGGGAGAAAGGAAGACAGAGGGAGACGGACAGTGGGAGGAGGCTGACAGAGGGAGGGAGAAAGGGAGATGGACAGAGGGAGGAGGCTGACAGAGGGAGGGAGAAAGGGAGACGGACAGAGGGAGGAGGCTGACAGAGGGAGGGAGAAAGGGAGACAGACAGAGGGAGGAGGCTGACAGAGGGAGGGAGAAAGGGAGACAGAGGGAGACCAAATCACCCTTGGGTGGTGTGGCCATGTCCGCTCATCAGCAGGTGGACTGTGTGCATGTAGACAAGGTTTGGCAGTGCGTGAACCCCCCCTTCAACCTTTGATAAACACTGGGCCATGTGTCAATCTGTGCACGAGTACATCCGTGCTGCAGGCACAAACAGAACCTTACACCCAGTATACCCACCCACTGTGTTTGTCAGAACCCTGTCACAAATTGTTAATTTACCTACCTGCATTCTCAAATAGCATGGAAAAAACACCATTTGGCCACGTACAGTGCAACACGTAAGGCCGCTCTGCATGGCTTGCTACGTCCGCTCACTACACTGCTGACTGCGTTCCCAAAAGATGCATCAACTAAGATTGTGTCACGCATAGGTAAAGTGTCGAAAGCTGTGGCCAAGGGACATACCCATGCACAAGTGCACTGTGAGAGGAATGCTAGCCAAATCCAACCACCCAGAGGAACTGTGCCTAATCAAAAATGAATGAACATGGATGTCGCATGTAACACAATTAACACTGTCTCTCTCACACACAGGTCAACGTCGTCGATCTCCCCCCAACACTGGGGGGGAAGACTCACAGGACCAGGCTCTGCGTGAAGAGGACCCCACCGGCAGCGACGACTCTCACCACTCCGTGGATGACCCAGACCAACCTGGCCCCTCTGGTGTCCAACCACCTGCAGCACCTGCGTCAGGTACAACTGTGCCAACCACCACCCCCGTTCATGCCACATCCCAGGAGACACCCAGGAGCCCTGCCCGCACACAACAACACAGCCAGTCTGTCCACGAGGGACAAGGTGCTCCGGGCACCCAGGAGGAGGCAGGCGACACCGCAAATGCCATCCCTCAGGGGTCCCGGAGACCCGATGTGCCCACAACGGCAGGCCAGGCGCAAGTGGGCAGGGGTGGTGGGAGTGGAGGTCGGCGGAGGCGCGAACCTGACCAGTTGGCTCAGGAACCGGTAATGTCACACGTCCACAACATCCTGGACACATACCGGTGTGACTCCAGAGGCATCGATCAGGTAGTGGAGACCCTCAATAAGATCAAGAACATGCAGGTCGAGCATCATGCCAGTCATCTACAACACCATGGACGGATGGAGGCAAGACTGGCTGAGCTCCTGGCGGTGCACAGGGACGTGAGCCAATCACTCTGTCAGATCGCCCAAAGCCTGGCAAACCCTCCCTGTGCCACCAGGCGTAGACCAGCACCAGAAACAGGGAGGGAGGAGGAGGAGGATTCATCTGACGAGCGTCCCTAGCATCGTCAAGGCCTGCTTCTGAGGGTCCCCGCAGGAAGGTGGGTGGTCCACTCAAAAGACCGTGAGAGTCAGCGGAACATCACCATCTCCCAGGTCACCTGGCCTGGCACCTGGCCCTCTGGCCCAACAGCAGCACAGCAGCAAATGACATTCTCTGCCACATGGCCTTGCTGGTCACTGTCTGACCAATGTTGACAAAGACTGTGGCACAGACTCTGATGACTTTAAATGGCAAGGATACCAACTCCCCCTGTGAACTTTGGATTCTACACTCCCGCCAAGCACCTCTTGTCACCCCCCCAAACACGTACCCCAGCACTAATAAAATTCATCACAATCACAAGATGATGCCGTCATTTTGCATTATTCCACTACATGTGTGTGTTGTAAAGTCAAACCATGCCTGATTTCAGAAGTAACTCCAAACATCCATACCCTGGGGTCTGAGTCTGGCACAGGACACACATGGGTCACAATGTACCATCCAAGACAGACATGGAGCACCATACTCACCCGTGATGGGCCCAACCAGCTGAGGGGGTGCCCGCACAACTGTGCCTACAGACCTATTTAGAAGAGCAACAGTCATGCGCAGAGGTCAGGGATCATGTGGAGTGTCCTGGGGTGGGAGTCCCAGGTATGTGTAGACACGTGGCAGAACTATGTCCTGCATGCTTGAGTCAGGTGGATGTGGAGAATGGTGGGCCAGCCAAGGTTGGATGCATGGAGATGGCACAATTGGGTGTTGGATCACAGTGCCACAAGGTTGTGTTGTGGTTGTGGGCTGCATCCTGAGTGTGTGCGTGGATTGAGAAGGTCATCCTGCAGCTGGCAGTGATCCACTCCCCCCATCTCTGTTGGACGTTGATGTGGCCTGGTCGCCGGATGTAGTAGCAGAGCTGTGCAGATGCACCCTGGATGTGGACAAGTATCATGGGATTTCTAACGCACATGTCCGTAGAGTGCAGGGTAGGATTAGACACGGATGTCATAGTTGACCTGGGGGATGGTCTCCCTCTTGCCTTGAGGTTGATGGAACTGGGGATCTCGTGCATAATGCAGAGTGTGCTGCCGCATGACGCACAGATGCTGCTGATCAGCATAGCACATGTCAGCAAGCAATCCATGATGAACACCAGCTCGTTTGCGTGGACACTGGGTGCCCTTGCTGCAGGGCCTGCAGCAGCATGCGCCATGTCAAGAAAACAATGCCACAAGTAGCACACAAAGACAAGGATCTCAGGAAGGAACTATGCAAAAGTTGTATGTCAAGGAAGGAATGTCTGGTTCAACATGGCACACACAATGGATTCACATGCAGCACAGTGGCCGTTGTAGAGACTGACATGCCACAATACCTACACAGCCATGGACATCATGCACAATACAGAATCTAATCCCTGACAAACAGCTTACATCTTGCTACTCTACACATAGACTCATATACACCATCTCTGAGAACAATGCCAGACATGCCGCATGCACAGTGGCAACAGACCACCATTGACAGAGATGAGGCACCTTGGAGGCAGAGGGACAACTTTATTACTCATGTGTGTCGGAATGCTAATGCAACTCTGTCAACACATACACAGGACATGTGGATGAACACGTGGGACCAACACTGGCACCCCCCTTAGCACCACAGATGCTGGAAATCCATGGCACTGGCACACAAGTGACGGGTTACAGCTAAACTCCCCCTGCTGCTCACGGAGAGGCTGCTATACACCATTGAGCCCTAATGGGGAATTCACACACCATGTCAACCCGGTGCAACCCGTATGTTTCCGAGGGCAGTGTTACACACATTGATGGCTCCATCACAATCCACAATCCCATTACAGATGACTGTCACCAAGTCTGACCATCAATTCAGGTGAATTCAGCTCCATGTCATGTGCCCCATGGTGATTCTACATGTATGTAAAGTATCCAAACATGAACAGGAGCAGTGCACACACATTCAAAACAAATACCACTCCCAAAAAGCCGTGCTGTATCCCTTACCCTAAGGAGATTTTCAAACTTGTCCGTGCATGTAACGCTGATTCAGCACATGTTGCTGTGTTCATGAGGAATAGCAGGAGCACAACAATGCCACCAGCAGACAGCATGCGCAAGTACCTGTGGATGAGAGACACACCAGAAGTCAGCCAAAAGAAGCACATCCGCATGCATGTGCATGTACTCGACACGTATAAGGTTGTCAACATGCTAGGTGACAATGATGACTCTGGAAAAACATTCTTCTATTGCACCATCACTCGAGTGACACATCCAAACACACCTCTGACTCACTTGGCAGACATGCAGATGGACACACACATTGCAACACATGCCACACACGGCCCAATGCGTGCACACTCAGACACTGGAACTCACCACTAAGCAAAGAAGTTGCGTATGAGCCGACTCCGGATGTCCTCTACCGCCTCCTCCTCCTCCACATAACTTGCCTCGTGACCAAGCCCTTCATCCTCCACGGGTGGATGGTCCTGCTCATCTGGATCCAGGATGAGTGGTACAGCTTTCTCCACTGCCATGTTGTGCAGCATGCAGCACACGAGGAAGATCTTGCAGACCTTCACCGGTGCATATGGGAGTGTGCCACCGGTCTTGTGGAGGCAACGGAATCGGCTCTTCAGGAGGCCAAACGTCCTCTCTATCACTCGCCTGGTCCGCCCATGGGCGTTGTTGTAGCGGTGATCGGCAGCCGTGCTGGGGTTGCGGAGAGGCGTGATCAGCCATGGCATGTTGGGATAGCCAGCGTCCCCTACATGGAAACATCATGGACAACAGTGGGTCAGGAGAAGCAGTAAGACAGGAAGATGACGTTAAATACAGGACTGCCAGAGTATACCCACCAACAATACATGCTCATTCGTTGCGCAGCTGCAGCATCATTTCAGGCACCCTGCTACGCCTCATGATGTAGGCATCGTGTGCTGATCCTGGAAAACGAGCACAGACATGTGAAATCACCATGTTGGCAAGACACACCACAAGGGCATTAATAGAGTGGTAATGCTTGCGATTCCTATACGCTACCTCCTGTGCCTGTGGTGGTACCAAAGCCACATGTGTTCCATCTATGGACCCAATGACATGGGGCATCCCTCCCAGGGCATAGAACTCACGCTTGACACCTGTCAACTGCTCAGGAGTTGGGAATTTTATGAACTCATCCAGGTGAACCAACATGGCCTCTAAAAAATCATGCAGAACACGGCTGAACATGGTTTGGGACATGCCACCGACATGGGCAATGGTATGTTGAAAGGTACCCGTGGCAAAGAAATGTAGGGCTGCCATCACCTTCATCTTGGGTGTCAGTGCAGTAGGATACCTGTGTAGCGGTTGGAGGTGTGGTGCCAGCCGTGTCGTCAAGTCCTCAATCAAACGTTGGGGGAAGCGGTAGCAGCATATACAGTCATGTTCCCTCAGGTCAGCCAAGTCCGGAATTGGTCGAGGGAGAGGCGGAGCCCTGCAGTGAATTAGAAGGGACAACAAAGAGTGAGTACAGTACACCACCAATGTCAATGTACTGAGCACATGCTCAACAGGCAATACACATATGCTACATACAGAGTCAGGTCTGTGCAATATGCCCTGGACACGTATGCCAGGCATGTGACACTCCTACCAAGAGCCAGCTACAAACGTTGATTCTCAACCTCCATATGCCATGCCATGAAACTAGCTGTGGGCCAGTGTAAGTGAGCAGGCAGACGCATTACAGGAGTTACAGACATCCAAATATGTGCAGAAGAAGGATGTTTATTGTACAGACAGGTTGCGGAACATTAGATGCACAGGTCACATGTCATAAAAAAAGGACAGACCACACACCTTGCCATGAAGGATTACATGTCAAGAATGATCACACATACATTGAGAGTATGCAGATATGTCCTTGTTTTGAAACTCCGTGTCGATGCATACATACACACCTTACGATCGGATTACACATGTGTGCTGGTGTGCGTAACAGTGTGCCATGCCCATCTACACACAGACACATGTTGGTTGCAGCAACTGCAGATGCATTTGACCAAACACCTACAGCAAACCTATGGGAACACATGACACACACATGACATAGTTACAGCGTGCAACGTGGGCATTCACCTGTCAGGGGTAATATTCCGTGTACCTGGCATCAGGGGACATTTGCGGGTGTCGGTGACTGTGCCATGCCAGTGACGCATGGCTCACCAAGTCTGTACTACATGCACGCATGTCAAAGGAGTGAAGGGGATGTGTGGCACAAAGGGCACCATCACACATGACATGTGTACACAGCTCATCATACTTTAATTAGCTTCACACCTCAGGAGTATAGTGCCACATCACAGCCTGACCCACCTGTGCCCGACACATGTAGTACTGCACAGACAATGCCTTGATGTCCAGCCTTGGCCAGGTATTACAGCTCAATTCCTTCCTGTGTGCCGCCTGTCACCACTGTCAGGTGTGAAACGCACCGTACATACGCTCTGAGGGTGTGTGTAGGGTCCCTATCACTATGGGAGTTCTGGCGTATGCGTACGCCACAGTGATACGGACTGTACACGCGTGTGTAGGGTCCCTATCACTATGGGAGTGCTAGCGTATGCGTACGCCACAGTGATACGGACCGTACACGCGTGTGTAGGGTCCCTATCACTATGGGAGTGCTGGCGAATGCGTACGCCACAGTGATACGGACCGTACACGCGTGTGTAGGGTCCCTATCACTATGGGAGTGCTGGCGTATGCGTACGCCACAGTGATACGGACCGTACACACGTGTGTAGGGTCCCTATCACTATGGGAGTGCTGGCGTATGCGTACGCCACAGTGATACGGACCGTACACGCATGTGTAGGGTCCCTATCACTATGGGAGTGCTGGAGTGCTGGCGTATGCGTACGCCACAGTGATACGGACCGTACACGCGTGTGTAGGGTCCCTATAACTATGGGAGTGCTGGCGTATGCATACGCCACAGTGATACGGACCGTACACGCGTGTGTAGGGTCGGTCCGTATCACTATGGCGTACGCATTCGCCAGCACTCCCATAGTGATAGGGACCCTACACGCGCGTGTATGGTCTGTATCACTGTGGCGTACGCATTCGCCAGCACTCCCATAGTGATAGGGAGTGGCTGTGTTACAATTTTTACTGGGCCTTTTGCTTTCAGGAGTTACCCTATCATGGTGGTTAGTACCTCAAAGGCAGAAACCAAACACCCACTTTCTACTAGGGGATCAAGACAGTCTTCAATTTGGTGTTTGCCTTTTATCACCAGGGATTTATAAAACTCCTCTGCATTGATCTTAGCCCATCTTAGTCGCCTCCCCTGTTCTGTTGGGATCAGTGTAGATGCAAAAACAACAATTGATGGACAGAATGCAGAACAATGTCATACATTCACCCCAGTACGGAGATCTGGCCCTAAATCCATCGTTTTTTTGCTCACCATGCCATTCCAGTTTGAACCCAGCCATATGCAAATCAGTCTTGACCCTGTGCCCCATGGGAACAGTCCAGCCCGAACTGCCAAGCCAGGTACTCCCTGGACTGGAAACAAGCATCCTAGGACCGGTTTCGGGCTTTCAGCCCTCGTCTGCCAGGATAGCCTGATTCCAGTGGCATGGAGAGCAAGGGACTCACGTCTGAGCATACCCTTCCCACTCGGGGTGACAAATGCAAAAAACAACAATTGATGGACAGAATGCAGAACAATGTCATACATTCACCCCAGTACAGAGATCTGGGCCTAAATCCATCGTTTTTTTGCTCACCATGCCATTCCAGTTTGAACCCAGCCATATGCAAATCAGTCTTGACCCTGTGCCCCATGGGAACAGTCCAGCCCGAACTGCCAAGCCAGGTACTCCCTGGACTGGAAACAAGCATCCTAGGACCGGTTTCGGGCTTTCAGCCCTCGTCAGCCAGGATAGCCTGATTCCAGTGGCATGGAGAGCAAGGGACTCACGTCTGAGCATACCCTTCCCACTCGGGGTGACAAATGCAAAAACAACAATTGATGGACAGAATGCAGAACAATGTCATACATTCACCCCAGTACAGAGATCTGGGCCTAAGTCCATCGTTTTTTTGCTCACCATGCCATTCCAGTTTGAACCCAGCCATATGCAAATCAGTCTTGACCCTGTGCCCCATGGGAACAGTCCAGCCCGAACTGCCAAGCCAGGTACTCCCTGGACTGGAAACAAGCATCCTAGGACCGGTTAAGCTATCCTGGCTGATGGCGGCTGATAGCCAGAAACCGGTCCTAGGATGCATGATTCCGGTCCAGGGAAGACATGGCTTGGCAGTTCGGGCTGGACTGTTCCCATGAGGCACGGGGTCAAGACTGATTTGCATATGGCCATGTCTGAACTGGGGTGGCGTAGTGGGCAAAAGAACGATGGATTTAACCCAGATCTCTTGACTGGGGGAGAATGTCTGCATTTTCAGCATTCCGTCCATTATTTGTTTGTTGTAACGCTTTTCGCCCTAAGTGGGATGGGTATGCCCAGACGTGGGTCCCGTGCTCACTACGCCACTGGAGTCAAGCTATCCTGGCTGATGACGGCTGATAGCCAGAAACCGGTCCTAGGATGCTTGATTCCGGTCCAGGGAAGACATGGCTTGGCAGTTCGGGCTGGACTGTTCCCATGAGGCACAGGGTCAAGACTGATTTGCATATGGCCATGTCTGAACTGGGGTGGCGTAGTGGGCAAAAGAACGATGGATTTAACCCAGATCTCTTGACTGGGGGAGAATGTCTGCATTGTCAGCATTCCGTCCATTATTTGTTTGTTGTAATGCTTTTCGCCCTAAGTGGGATGGGTATGCCCAGACGTGGGTCCCGTGCTCACTACGCCACTGGAGTCAAGCTATCCTTGCTGATGACGGCTGATAGCCAGAAACCGGTCCTAGGATGCTTGAGTCCGGTCCAGGGAAGACATGGCTTGGCAGTTCGGGCTGGACTGTTCCCATGAGGCACAGGGTCAAGACTGATTTGCATATGGCCATGTCTGAACTGGGGTGGCGTAGTGGGCAAAAGAACGATGGATTTAACCCAGATCTCTTGACTGGGGGAGAATGTCTGCATTGTCAGCATTCCGTCCATTATTTGTTTGTTGTAACGTTTTTCGCCCTAAGTGGGATGGGTATGCCCAGACGTGGGTCCCGTGCTCACTACGCCACTGGAGTCAAGCTATCCTGGCTGATGACGGCTGATAGCCAGAAACTGGTCCTAACATGCTTGATTCCGGTCCAGGGAAGACATGGCTTGGCAGTTCGGGCTGGACTGTTCCCATGAGGCACAGGGTCAAGACTGATTTGCATATGGCCATGTCTGAACTGGGGTGGCATAGTGGGCAAAAGAACGATGGATTTAACCCAGATCTCTTGACTAGTGGAGAATGTCTGCATTGTCAGCATTCCGTCCATTATTTGTTTGTTGTAACGCTTTTCGCCCTAAGTGGGATGGGTATGCCCAGACGTGGGTTCCGTGCTCACTACGCCACTGGAGTCAAGCTATCCTGGCTGATGACGGCTGATAGCCAGAAACCGGTCCTAGGATGCTTGATTTTGGTCCAGGGAAGACATGGCTTGGCAGTTCGGGCTGGACTGTTCCCATGAGGCACGGGGTCAAGACTGATTTGCATATGGCCATGTCTGAACTGGGGTGGCGTAGTGGGCAAAAGAACGATGGATTTAACCCAGATCTCTTGACTGGGGGAGAATGTCTGCATTGTCAGCATTCCGTCCATTATTTGTTTGTTGTAACGCTTTTCGCCCTAAGTGGGATGGGTATGCCCAGACGTGGGTCCCGTGCTCACTACGCCACTGGAGTCAAGCTATCCTGGCTGATGACGGCTGATATCCAGAAACCGGTCCTAGGATGCTTGATTCCGGTCCAGGGAAGACATTGTGAGAAGTTGGCCTGATATGTAGTGCTCACTATTCTAGTGATCACTGTGTATCATTCCAAACGACCCTTATTGATGATTGGTTGTAAGTCAACCTTATAGACCAGCTATCCTAGTAGCGTGGATACGAGCAGTCTTAGGCTAAACTCTAGAGGGCGTGTTAAGCCAGCTGTTTTACCACCACATTTACCCCTTGAACACCACGTGAAAGGACACCACACAAGTTGTTATGAAAATAAAGGATATTTATTTATAACAAGACTACCCTGGCTCTTTATGAGTCAGGGAGCTAAGCACACTACCAAACTCTTACGAAAATACTTCAAGTTGCACAATTTACACAAATGCCCGAGGGGCACGAGAAACCATATACACTAACAGTGAAATGCGAATGGTTAGAGTCTGGAGTTACTGATTCCGGAGTGATCCGATCAGTGGGACTAAACGAAAAAGGAACTGGACACTTGTAGAGCGAACCTGCGATGGAGCACCGAAATGCTCGAGTTACCTAGCCCAGAGGCTGCGGCTGCGGGAGGTTCGGCAAGATGTCGGGAGTCCTCGTTGTAGTCTCAGGAGCCTGAAAGAAGAAGTTGCTGGCAGGCGACCAGTGACGATGTTCAGCGAGATCCAAGCCTGGATCGGTGATGAAGGAAACCTGAAAGCAGAGGGGACTCAGTTCTCAACCGCTAGCCAGCGATCGTGTGGGCACCAGGAGGGTACCGGCTGAAGTCACCTCGACCAGGTGAGTGGATGACATCGGACTCGGCTGTTCCTCGGACCAGGAGGCGCGGCGGCGACCAGGATGGAGGGCGAGCTGTCCCACGCAGGTGTCTGCTGTCGATGATGCTGGGCCCAGGAGTGGGGCAGCAGGTCTTGGCAGTGGCAAGCCCACGCGGTGGAGTCAAGATGGCGTCTGGAGTGGACCAGGAGGGTCCGTGGTACTCCTCTGTTGAAGGGGAGCAAGAGCCAGTCTGGAGCAACCAGACTAGTGATGGAACAATCGTGGTGCGTCGTGAAGAGGGCCACAAGCCGGTCGGCAAGTGGTCGGACAACGCGGTGAACAGCAAGGAGCGGAAGGGCCCCCCACGCAGATCTCGTGGATGCTGGGGAGGCAGACTTCGGTGCTGGAGCTGCTCAGGGTTAGGGCTTCTCAAACCCTAGGTGCACTCACTCGAGGGTCCCTCGGTGGCGTGCTAGATAAGCGTCGTGCAGGTTCTGAAGATGGCCGGTCCCGCAGGTCTCGTCACACCTACGACTCTCAGCTGGGCTGATGGTGTAGGTAAAAGGTCAGAGATGGCAGGGAACTCGGGTCTCGTCGAGCTGGGCAGTCTTGATCCGTAGGAGAGACTTACAGCAAACCGCAAGCGCTTAGGTGGTGCCTGCTGGTGCAGGGTGGCTACTCCTTAGCCACAAGGGAGAGTCTTCAGGAATAGTCAAGAGTTCCTTTCGTGGAAAGTAGTTCAAGATTCAGAATTATCCAATTTGGGAAGGGGACTCGCTCCTACCTTTATTCTAAGAAAAGGGGCTGGCCCGTGACTAGGTCCTACCTATGGGTGGAGCCAGGAGGGGGGTGGTGACACCCCTATCCTTTGTCCGGCTTCGCCCCAGCTCAGGGGCAGGGTTGCCCCCGAAACTGGTTTGAGCCGGGCTATGCACAGTGCGCACCGGGGTGCCACTTGCAATCACCTTCCTTGCAGCCCTGCCTACCTGGGATACACAAACCCTGTCTGGGATGGTGCTAACACCGCCCTCGACAGGAAACCCTTTGTCCAAGCTCCCCTCGCTGGAAGGTCTCCCAGCAGCAGGAGGTCAGACTTGTGTCTGGTGGCAGCATCCATTTTGTGATGCTGAGGCTTGAGTCAACTTTAACCGGGGTTCAAGGTTACTTCCATGTCGTGCCCCTCTAAAAGGGGGGAATGCTAACCCCCCTCGCCAGGACTGGCGAGGGGTTCGTATTCCAATTCGTATGACACCTTACTCGACATGTGTAGGTGATGCGATGCCAAAGTTAGCAAATAACCGCAAGGATTATAATGCATTAAAAGTAGTTGGCCCGCGTCACCATGGAACGGCTATTAGGACTTGGTTCCGCAAGCCGTCGACGGGCTCAGCTCGCGCCAGAGCACCGTCCCACATGATTCCCTGCACTCTGCCTTCAGGATTGATAAGGCCTGCCATAGGAGCGACTGATAGGAGTCCATGTGTCCATTTTAGGGTTAGGTGTAGGAATACTACACCTACAGCAACGGGTGACTACACCACGTTGCCCCAGCTGTCGTGCAGCCAGTTGTGTCAGATTTGGGCGGCCATCCAGGGGTGGCATAATACATGCTGCAGCCCCTGGTAGGCCCTGGGTACACCGATGCCCTGGATACCTGTGGTATGCTGAGACAGGGACTGACAAGGCGGCCCAGTTCCAATTAGTGGATGCACCTAATGTATATGTGTGTTAATTTCGAGAGAGAACAGCTAGGCTGTGGGTCTGATTGGCAGGCCCACAGCCGGGGAAAGTCGTAAACCAATGAAGCAAAAGCAAAAAATCTGGGTGCTCATAGGATTGCAGACCCTACTCTCCTACAGACATGGCTTGGCAGTTCGGGCTGGACTGTTCCCATGAGGCACAGGGTCAAGACTGATTTGCATATGGCCATGTCTGAACTGGGGTGGCGTAGTGGGCAAAAGAACGATGGATTTAACCCAGATCTCTTGACTGGGGGAGAATGTCTGCATTGTCAGCATTCCGTCCATTATTTGTTTGTTGTAACGGGGATCAGTGTAGAGGCGGCCTGTTGAGTTCTACTGCGTCCGTCGCTGTATTCTAGGACCATTATCAGAGGATTATGGTCGCTAAAGGGGTTCCAGTCTATTCTCACTTCCTTCACCCTGTCCTTTATGGCAGAGGATATCATCATAAAATCTATAATTGAATAACAACCTCTGCCCTTAAATGTTGGAGTGAGGAAGCCATCCCTCCCTGGGGTTATCAGATCTATAGTGTGGGTCATGGCAAAGGTGTCCAGAGTTTTCATGAGGCTGTTTCCCTCCCTGTTATGCTCGAAGTGAGGCCCACTTTCTACCGGACAGGATGACCAGTCTGCATTTGCGGGAATCAGTTTGGGGCAAAGGTGGCAGTTAAAGTCACCCATGATCAAAACTGCTGGTTCCCCGCCCCTTCTCTGTTGTTTGATCTCATGCTTTAACCTATTTTCTAGTTCCTGAGTTATTGATTCATTTCCTTCCCCTGAGACTGAGTTGTAGATGTTAAAAATCAGTAACCTTAGTCCCTGCCCCTGAAATTCGACTGCCTGGATTAGGTGTGACGACCATGAGGGTTCTGACCATGTGCCTTCCAGCTCTAGATTAACATACAGGGCTAGCCCACCCTTCGCTCTGCCCGATCTTCCGCCCCTTGCAGGGACAGAAAAACATTTAAAGCCTTCTAGTTGGTAGGCGGATGGGTCTAGTGCCCATGTCTCCTGCAAGGCTATGACATGGTACCCCTGGAGATTACTTATCCAGTCCACATTGTCAAATTTCCCCGCCAAACCAGCAATATTCCAGGACAGTATTTTTAGGCCTTCCCTTGGTAGTTCACTCTCCCCTTCTTCACCCTGTGTTGATGTTATGGGATCTGCTGCCCTACTCTTGGTCCCTCCCTGACCCCCTTTGCCTGTATGTGTTTGGGTGATAACTGTCCCCTTCTCTGGGATGCTATCTAGATCCCTCCCTTCCCCATACTCCTTTACCACCCATTTAGAGGCCCTTTCCTGGGGTGATTGGGATAGTCACTCTAGTTCTTCTAAGGATTGCAAAGGACTGAATCTGTTTGCCCACTGTGTGTAATCCTGCCCTCTCTGTCCCTCCTCTCTTGGCCAATTTCTAGCCGCTATGTTTCTTGGTCTATCCTGGACATGGTGTAGGGGATTTGGGGCACATCTCCTGGGGTAAAAGTATCTTAGTGGTAGGGGGCATATTGTGCTAGTGTGATTTCTATTGTAGCCTCCTAGTATATATTTTACTAACTCCGTGTCCCTAAAGTTTGCCACGATGCAGTCTCCTGCAGCATCTTTCCTCCTGCTGCCTACCCAGTTTGTTCTTCTTACTAACAGGATCTCCCCACATTCTCCTCCTCTCAGGGGCCTGTGTATATTTAGCCACTTAATTATTTTCATTTTTAACTCTGCATGTGACTCTCTCTCCCCTGCCCTAAGACCAGGTACTCCCGTAAAAACCACCACATAAGCGGCAGCTTCAGGTGGTAAATTGCTACATGTTGGTACATAGTCAGTGGGGATATCTGGGGGACTGCACCCAGTTTGAGGTTTCTCTACACAGCACTGACTTTTTACAGTCCCTTCTTGTGGGAGTGTAGGAATTGTGCTCTGTGGGGTATTTTCGCGTACGGTTACCCCCCCTAGGTTAGGGTTACCCCTGTCTCCTTGAGCCATTGCCGAGGGTGTGTCATGTAGTAGCACTATGCCACAGTCCTCGTTACTCACACAGTTGTTTCTACCTCGTGCATGTTCCCCTGTCCTGATTCCTACTGCGGGGTGATTTACTATTTGATTGGTGTCAGATGTTCCCTTACTTTTCCCCTGCTTTGCTATTTCGTTTATTGCCTTGTCTAGCCTGCTTATAATTGATTTTAGTTGGTTCACTATAAATGTTTCCATACGTTTTTGGAAATCGCCCATCACTTCTTCCAACCAACCTGGTGGGAATTGCTGCCCTGCTATTGTACCTCTAAACTCTTCAATCTCTGTCTCCCCCCTGCTTTTTGTCCCCCCTATTCTCCTGCTTTGCTTCTTTTTGTTAACTCTGCTCTTCCTGCTAGCCCCTGGTTTGGGTTTCCTGTTATTTTCCATCACTTTTTCGTTTACCACTTGGGCGCAAGGGATTATGTCTGTAGAATTTTCCAATGACTCCTTTCCCGAAATTTCTAGAATTTCCGGTGCAATGGGTTGTATCGGAGTGTTTGGGGTGGACAAGCTTCTCTCGGTTCGTTCTATCTCCCTGTTTACTTTTTGCAGCATCAAATCAATTGCAGTGGGTTGTAACACCCCATTTAGTGCCGCACCTGGGGGATTATCAGACCAGGATGACTGGGTTTTACTTGTGGCAGATCGTGTTTTAGTTTTGTTAGACATACCCAAAATTTCAACAAAGTCAGTTTAAAAGGAACTATAGCACCATGAGCTCCCTACTGCCCTAGTTGTGCCAGCAATTGGTCAGATGGCCTACTTTTTAGCCCTACCGTGTGTGTGAATGGGTGGCTTCCCCCCAACTCAGTGTATTCAGTAGTCCTTACCAACAGGCTATTATTGGTGTTTGGAAGGAGCAATCCACTCCCTGGGGGAAGAATGTCCATACAGTTCACAGTTCACAGTTCACAGTTTGTGTCTCTTTTCTCGAATACCTTTATCGTAGATGCAAGGGGGGTGATCCAGCCCAGCCTCTTCAGTCACTGATGGGCACGGAAGAACCCACCCTTGTCCCAGGCTTCTCCCGGTGCTCCCGCGTACTCCCTCAAGCCGAGGATCCTGGGTAGTGTAGTTTCTGCCCCTCCACTGCGGCCGCACTCGAGGATGCTGCGGCGGCGAGGGGGACCCAGGTAAGCTTCAAAGGACACCAGGCACCAACAGGTCAGCTGTACTTTACAGCGCTATGCCCCCAAAGTTTTAGCAAGGCTCCCCGCTCCACCGGGATGTTCGCGGCCTTATGAGCGCCACCAATCGTGTTGTGGACGTGCCCCCGGGCGGCTTTTCGTTATATGTTGTTATAAAGGGGGAGATGTGGTGTAGCGGTCTAGTCTGCGGGCGGACACTGCGTGTGACGTCAGCGGACTTCCGGTAGCAGCCATTTCATCGGCAGAAGCGCGCCGATTCCAAACAGTACGGAGCTCCGCTCCGGTGCTCCCGCACAATACCAACTGACTTTTCCGTATTACTTGTTTCCATCCACCTTGCATAGTAAGACCGTGCCCAATGTGTGGTCCAGCATGTACTCTACTGATGTCCTGGGTGCGTCCGTGTGTCGTCAGCCACCTCAGCTTCTGTCCTGACTCCCGCTCCAACCGTCCGCCGTTATTCCTGTAGCTCTCATCAAGGAAAGGCGCGTTCTTAAGGCCTGGGTACGTGCCGTACCAGCATTGTTGGGGTGATATAGGGGTACGCGTGGTACGACCCGTACCAACGCTCTGAAGGCCTGGGTACGGTGCAGACCCCCAATGGGGTGCCGTAGGGGTACGCACCGTACCCAGCCCTTCAGAGCGTGGGTACGGGTCGTACCACACGTACCCCTACATCACCCCAACAATGCTGGTACGGCCCGTACCCAAGCCTTTAGAACGTGGGTACGGCCCGTACCACCATTGTTGGGGTGACGTAGTGGTGGGCGTGGTACGACCTGTACCCACGCTCTTAAGGCCTGGGTTCAGTACTTACCGGTATTGTTGTGTTGCCGGTTCGCGTCAACATCCACTTCCGTTTTGGCGGACGCTTGCTTTGCTGGACACGCCCCCATCCCCTCGAGGTGACCAGGTCCTGCAGGTCAGGTATGTCCAGGGCATGTGTAATTTGTGACTTGGGTGGGGGTTATGTGTCCTGCCCCTGCCCCCCCCTTTGCCCCTGGGTGTTATTCTGACCTTTTGCGGCATCTGCGTCGGTGCCTGTAGAGCAGGTGGACTGCTATGAGGGCTGGGATGACACGTAGGTTCGGGTCCATGGCTATCCGTCGCGTACAGGTGCTCCTTGTGCGCGTCGTCCTGATTTCCCGGCAGTTTTTGGCCGGAGTAGATTTTTATCCGTGCGGGGTGATGTCGGTGCGGATCGTACTTCCTGGTTCGTGAACCGCAGGCTGAATGTGTCCCGACGTCACGTCAGAGCTGTCTCGGATCACATTGGTATGTATTTTTTCGTCGGTCGGTGTTTTTTACGATTTGTACGGAAATGGTGTTTCCGTGGGAATCGTACTTGCATGTTTGTAATGTTTATTTCCCGGGTACGAGTCGGACGGAGAAAACGCTCTGACCGATGGTTGGTACCCGGTTTCTCCAGGATCCGAATCGGCACCTTAATATTCCTACTCGTTTGGTGAAAGTGCTGAAAACTAAAGGGGTTACATTAACTATTTCCTCTCCAATCAAGGCCATATTGAGGAACGTGTTGAACACTAAAGGGGTTACATATGCTATTCACACTCCAATCCAAACCAATTTGAGGAAGCTGTTGGACACTAAAGCAGCAACATTTTCTATTTCCACTCCAATCTAAACCAAGTTCAGGAAGGCTTTGGACACTAAAGGGGTAACAGTTACTATTCACACTCTAATCTATACCAACTTGGGGAAAGTGTTGGACACTAAAGGCGCTACATTAACCATTCCCATTCCAATGTAAACCAATTTGAGGAAGGTGTTGGACACTAAAGGGGTGACATTTACTAATCCTATTCCAACATAAACCTCTTTGAGAAAGGCATTGGATACTAAAAAGGTGGAATTTAATTATTTCACTCTAATCTAAGGCTATTTGAAGAAGGTGGTGGACACTAAAGAGGTTAATTTTACTATGGGCATTTCCATAGAAATAACTTTAAACAAGATAGTACATATTGAACAACTTAAATAAACAATTAATTCTACTCATTCATACACATGTTTTACTGTAAAATAAATGTAAAAATTATCTGAAATGATACATTAAACTACAAACCTATATATAAAAATATAAATATTGAAAACATGTTTTTAAAGTTACAATGTTTTTGCATTTTTATCTAACATTCCTAAACTTTAAAACTTCAAATAGTAAACTATTATTCTAACTCAAAATAGTAAAATATGAAAACATAGAAATTAATGTTAACATTTTATAAATGCTAAATTTAATTTTGAAATATAATTATAAATGAAAATATAAAAATGTGTACGATTAAACTTAAAAACTTACTTTTGCAAAAAATAAATAAAAAGTTTTCCCCCAAAAATCAAAATACTTCAGTCTAAGAAAAATTAAGTAAAAATATTTTCTTTACTATTATTATACCATATATATATATCTCAAGGTCAAGGTTAGTGGGCCACGAGGACATGGAAATACTCCGAGTCTTCCTTAGTGGAAAAGCAGAAAAGAAAAAATAAACTGAACATCTTCATCTCGAGGCCGACTGGAGGGCTTTTAAATTAAATGTACATTTTGCTACAGCACACAAGCCTACCAAAGGTATAGGAATTTTAAAAGTGCACTACTGATCCCAGCATGCAACACTTAGTTGAACTCAACTGTGAGGCCCACTGAGGGCTAATTAAATGGACATACAGAGGGGAGGGCCTTTTCACCATTTCTGTGCAGTATCATGGAGCTTGTGAACAAGGAGCTGAATGCTTTGAAACGTGTAAGGCAATGAAAGCATCTGAATGAAAATGCCAGTTTCCTTTTAATAAAAGAATCAGTGGAATTCATCTGCTTTTCGAGTGCGTCTTCAACTGGGGATGTTTTGTTGAAAGATATATGTATAAATATTCACAGAAAAAAACATAGGTTTCAGGGGTGTTATAGTTAGCTGGCCATTTCACTCGTACAAAACCATAGAAATTCCTCCGTTATAGTTAGTTCTGCTAACTATAACTTGCGCGCCCGCAATGCACTGCTGATGATGTCACATATTGCATCATTCATGACATGGTCAGTGACATCAGTGATGACATCACTGATGACATCTCAAATGACATCACTAATGACATCATCCACATGACAATCTGATACACCTCATCATACACTAGTATGCGACCAGTCTGCGACTCCTGCTCCCGCGCATTCGCGACACATGCGCATTACGGTACGAGATGCTTGCGCGGTTGTGGGTCCCACGTGATGTCATATACGTGCTGGGGCGCGCTGGGTGCGTGTTTCCCGCAACAAAAAAATTATGTTCCAAAATGATATGTATGTGTCTTTAATATACATATTAGGGCAAGAGATTATCTAAGATATTCATAAAAATAATATATTTGTACAGGTCAGCAGAGCCGTTGTAGAGCCCAAGAACCAGGTCAGCAGAGCTGCTCTAGAGCCTAAGAAGCAGGTCAGCAGAGCTGCTCTAGCACCAGAGACCCAGGTCAGCAGAGCTGCTCTAGAGCCAGAGACCCAGGTCAGCAGAGCTGCTCTAGAGGCCGAGAACCAGGTCAGCAGAGCTGCTATAGAAGCAGAGAAACCAGGTCAGCAGAGCTGCTTTAGAGGGTGCGAACCAGGTCAGCAGAACTGCTTTAGAGCCAGAGAACCAGGTCAGCAGAGCTGCTCTAGAGCCACAGAACCAGGTCAGCAGAGCTGCTCTAGAGCCACAGAACCAGGTCAGCAGAACTGCTTTAAAGCCAGAGAACCAGGTCAGCAGAGCTGCTTTAGAGCCATAGAACCAGGTCAGCAGAGCTGCTGTAGAGCCTGAGAAACCAGGTAAGCAGAGCTGCTTTAGAGGGAGAGAACTAAGTCAGCAGAGCTGCTTTAGAGCCAGAGAACCAGTCCAGCAGAGCTGCTTTAGAGACAGAGAACCAGGCCAGCAGAGCTGCTTTAGAGCCAGAGAACCAGGTCAGCAGAGCTGCTTTAGAGCCAGAGAACCAGGTCAGCAGAGCTGTTCTAGAGGCAGAGAACCAGGTCAGCAGAGCTGTTTTAGAGGGAGAGAACCAGGTCAGCAGAGCTGCTTTAGAGCCATAGAACCAGGCCAGCAGAGCTGCTTTAGAGACAGAGAACCAGGCCAGCAGAGCTGCTTTAGAGCCAGAGAACCAGGTCAGCAGAGCTGCTTTAGAGCCAGAGAACCAGGTCAGCAGAGCTGTTCTAGAGGCAGAGAACCAGGTCAGCAGAGCTGTTTTAGAGGGAGAGAACCAGGTCAGCAGAGCAGCTTTAGAGCCATAGAACCAGGTCAGCAGAGCTGCTCTAGAAGCAGAGAACCGGGTCAGTAGAGCTGATTTAGAGGGAGAGAACGAGGTCAGCAGAGCTGCTTTAGAGCCATAGAACCAGGTCAGCAGAGCTGCTCTAGAGCCTAAGAACCGAGTCAGCAGAGCTGCTCTACAGCCAGAGAACCAGGTCAGCAGAGCTGCTGTAGAGCCAGAGAAACCAGGTCAGTAGCGCTGCTTTAGAGCGAGAGAACCAGGTCAGCAGAGCTGCTTTAGAGGGAGAGAACCAGGTCAGCAGAGCTGCTTTAGAGCCAAGGGACCAGGTCAGCATAGCTGCTCTAGAGCCAGAGAACCAGGTCAGCAGAACTGCTTTAGAGCCATAGAACCAGGTCAGCAGAGCTGCTTTAGAGCCAGAGAACCAGGTCAGCAGAGCTGTTGTAAAGCCAGAGAACCAGGCCAGCAGAGCTGCTCTAGAGCCTAAGAACTAGGTCAGCAGAGCTGCTCTAGAGCCAGAGAACCAGGTCGGCAGAGCTGCTGTAGAGCCAGAGAAACCGGGTCAGTAGAGCTGCTTTAGAGGGAGAGAACTAGGTCAGCAGAGCTGCTTTAGAGCCAGACAACCAGGTCAGCATAGCTGCTTTAGAGCCAGAGAACCAGGCCAGCAGAGCTGCTCTAGAGCCTAAGAACCAGGTCAGCAGAGCTGCTGTAGAGCCAGAGAAACCAGGTCAGCAGAGCTGCTTTAGAGGGAGAGAACTACGTCAGCAGAGGTGCTTTAGAGCCAGAGAACCAGGCCAGCAGAGCTGCTTTAGAGACAGAGAACCAGGCCAGCAGAGCTGCTTTAGAGGCAGAGAACCAGGTCAGCAGAGCTGCTTTAGAGCCAGAGAACCAGGTCAGCAGAGCTGTTCTAGAGGCAGAGAACCAGGTCAGCAGAGCTGTTTTAGAGGGAGAGAACCAGGTCAGCAGAGCTGCTTTAGAGCCAGAGAACGAGGTCAGCAGAGCTGCACTAGAGCCAGAGAACCAGGTCAGCAGAGCTGCTTTAGAGCCATAGAACCAGGTCAGCAGAGCTGCTCTAGAAGCAGAGAACCAGGTCAGTAGAGCTGATTTAGAGGGAGAGAACCAGGTCAGCAGAGCTGTTTAGAGCCAGAGAACCAGGTCGGCAGAACTGCTCGAGAGCCAGAGAACCAGGTCAGCAGAGCTGCTTTAGAGCCATAGAACCAGGTCAGCAGAGCTGCTGTAGAGCCTAAGAACCGGGTCAGCAGAGCTGCTCTACAGCCAGAGAACCAGGTCAGCAGAGCTGCTTTAGAGGGAGAGAACCAGGTCAGCAGAGCTGCTTTAGAGCCAAGGGACCAGGTCAGCAGAACTGCTCTAGAGCCAGAGAATCAGGTCAGCAGAACTGATTTAGAGCCATAGAACCGGGTCAGCAGAGCTGCTTTAGAGCCAGAGAACCAGGTCAGCAGAGCGGTTGTAGAGCCAGAGAACCAGGTCAGCAGAGATGCTTTAGAGCCAGAGAACCAGGTCAGCAGAGCTGCTCTAGAGCCAGAGAACCAGGTCAGCAGACCTGCTGTAGAGCCAGAGAAACCAGGTCAGCAGAGCTGCTTTAGAGGGAGAGAACCAGGTCAGCAGAGCTACTTTAGAGCCAGGGAAACACGTCAGCAGAGCTGCTCTAGCTGACACTGACTGACTGACTGACATTGACTGACTGACACTGACTGATTGACACTGACTGACAATGATTGACTGACTCTGACTGACACTGACACTGACTGACACTGATTGACTGACACTGACTGACTGACACTGACTGACTGACTGACTGACTGACAGTGTCTGACACTGATTGACTGAAACTGACTGACACTGACTGACATTGATTGACTGACACTGATTGACTGACAATGACTGACTGACACTGACTGACTGACACTGACTGACTAACAATGACTGACACTGACTGACTACTCTCTACTACTCACTCTCTACTACTCACTCTCTACTACTCTCTACTACTCTCTACTACTCACTCTCTACTACTCTACTACTCTCTACTACTCACTCTATTACTCACTCTCTACTACTCTCTACTACTCACTCTCTACTACTCTCTACTACTCTATCTACTACTCACTCTCTTCTACTCTACTACTCTTTACTACTCTCTCTACTACTCACTCTCTACTACTCACTCTCTACTACTCTACTACTCTCTACTACTCTCTCTACTACTCTCTACTACACACTCTACTACTCTCTATTACTCTCTACCACTCACTCTCTACTACTCTACTACTGACGCTCTAATACTCTCTACTACTCTCTCTCTACTACTCACTCTCTACTACTCACTCTACTACTCTCTTCTACTCACTCTCTACTATTCTCTCTCTACTACTCACTCTCTACTACTCTCTACTACTCACTCTCTACTACACACTCTCTACTACTCACTCTCCAATACTCACTCTCTACTACTCGGTCTCTACTACTCTCTACTACTCACTCTACTACTCACTCTCTACTACTCTACTACTCTCTCTACTACTCACTCTCTACTACTCTACTACTCTCTGCTACTCTCTCTACTACTCACTCTCTACTACTCTCTACTACTCACTCTATTAGAGGGAGAGAACCAGGTCAGCAGAGCTACTTTAGAGCCAGGGAAACACGTCAGCAGAGCTGCTCTAGCTGACACTGACTGACTGATTGACATTGACTGACTGACACTGACTGATTGACACTGACTGACAATGATTGACTGACTCTGACTGACACTGACACTGACTGACACTGATTGACTGACACTGACTGACTGACACTGACTGACTGACTGACTGACTGACTGACAGTGTCTGACACTGATTGACTGAAACTGACTGACACTGACTGACATTGATTGACTGACACTGATTGACTGACAATGACTGACTGACACTGACTGACTGACACTGACTGACTGACAATGACTGACACTGACTGACTACTCTCTACTACTCACTCTCTACTACTCACTCTCTACTACTCTCTACTACTCACTCTCTACTACTCTACTACTCTCTACTACTCACTCTATTACTCACTCTCTACTACTCTCTACTACTCACTCTCTACTACTCTCTACTACTCTATCTACTACTCACTCTCTTCTACTCTACTACTCTTTACTACTCTCTCTACTACTCACTCTCTACTACTCACTCTCTACTACTCTACTACTCTCTACTACTCTCTCTACTACTCTCTATTACTCTCTACCACTCACTCTCTACTACTCTACTACTGATGCTCTAATACTCTCTACTACTCTCTCTCTACTACTCACTCTCTACTACTCACTCTACTACTCTCTTCTACTCACTCTCTACTATTCTCGCTCTACTACTCACTCTCTACTACTCTCTACTACTCACTCTCTACTACACACTCTCTACTACTCACTCTCCAATACTCACTCTCTACTACTCGGTCTCTACTACTCTCTACTACTCACTCTACTACTCACTCTCTACTACTCTACTACTCTCTCTACTACTCACTCTCTACTACTCTACTACTCTCTGCTACTCTCTCTACTACTCACTCTCTACTACTCTCTACTACTCACTCTATTACTCTCTCTCTACTACTCACTCTCTACTATTCACTCTCTACTACTCACTCTCTTCTACTCTCTACTACTCACTCTACTACTCTCTACTACTCTCTACCACTCACTCTCTACTACTCTACTACTCAATCTCCACTACTCTAACTCTGCTACTCACTCTCTACTACTCTACTACTCTCTACTACTCACTCTCTACTACTCACTCTCTACTGCTCTCTACTACTCACTCTCTACTACTCACTCACTACTAATCTCTGCTACTCACTCTCTACTACTTACTCTCTACTACTCTCTACAACTCTCTCTCTACTACTCTCTACTACTCACTCTCTACTACTGACTCTCTACGACTCACTCTCTACTACTCTCTCTGTACTACTCTCTACTACTCACTCTACTACTCATTCTCTACTACTCTCTACTACTCTCTCTCTCTGCTACTCACTCTCTACTACTCACTCTCTACTACTCTCTACTACTTACTCTCTACTACTCACTCTCTACTACTCTCTACTACTCACTCTCTACTACTCTCTACTACTCTCTACTACTCACTCTCTGCTACTCTGTACTACTCACTCTCTACTACTCACTCTCTACTAATCGCTACTACTCTCTACCTACTACTCACTCTCTACTATTCACTCAACTACTCTCTACTACTCACTCTCTACTGTTCTCTCTCTACTACTCACTCTCTACTATTCACTCTCTACTACTCACTCTCTACTACTCGCTCTCTACTACTCTCTACTACTGACTCTTCACTACTCACTCTCTACTACTCTCTACTAGTCACTCTCAACTACTCACTGTCTACTACTTTACTACTCTCTACTGCTCTCTCTACTACTCACTCTCTACTACTCACGCTCTAGTACTCACCCTCTACTACTCTACTACTCTTTACTACTCTCACTACTACTCACTCGCTACTATTCTCTACTACTCACTCTACTACTCTCTACCACTCACTCTCACTACTCACTATCTACTACTCTATCTCTACTACTCACTCGCTAGTACTCACTCTACTACTCTCTACTACTTAGTCTCTACTACTCTCTCTACTACTCACTCTCTACTACTCACTCTCTACTACTGTCTACTGCTCACTCTACTACTCTCTCCTACTCTCTCTCTACTACTCACTCTCTACTAATCCCTCTACTACTCTCTACTACTCACTCTCTGCTACTCTCTCTCAACTTCTCACTCTCTACTACTCTCTACAACTCACTCTACTACTCGCTCTCTACTACTCTCTACTACTCACACTACTACTCACTCTCTACTACTCCACTACTCTCTACTACTCTCTCTACTACTCACTCTCTACTACTCTCTACTACTCACTCTCTACTACTCACTCTCTACTACTCCTTACTACTTACTCTACTACTCACTCTCTACTACTCTCTACTACTCACTCTCTACTACTCGACTACTCTCTACTACTCACTCTCTACTACTCCCAACTACTCTCTCTCTACTACTCACTCTCTACTACTCACTCCATACTACTCTATACTACTCACTCTCTACTACTCTCTCTACTACTCACTCTACTACTCACTCTACTACTCACTCTCTACTACTGACTCTCTACTACTCACTCTCTACTACTCTCCCTGTACTGCTCTCTACTACTCACTCTACTACTCATTCTACTACTTTCTACTACTCTCTGCTACTCACTCTCTACTACTCACTCTCTACTACTCACACTCTACTACTGTCTACTGCTCACTCTACTACTCTCTACTACTCTCTCTCTACTACTCACTCTCTACTAATCCCTCTACTACTCTCTACTACTCACTCTCTGCTACTCTCTCTCTACTTTTCACTCTCTACTACTCACTCTCTACTACTCACTCTCTACTACTCTCTACAACTCACTCTACTACTCGCTCTCTACTACTCTCTACTACTCACACTACTACTCACTCTCTACTACTCCACTACTCTCTACTACTCTCTCTACTACTCACTCTCTACTACTCTCTACTTCTCACTCTCTACTACACACTCTCTACTACTTGCTCTCTACTACTCTCTACTACTCACTCTACTACTCACTCTCTACTACTCCTTACTACTCACTCTACTACTCACTCTCTACTACTCTCTACTACTCACTCTCTACTACTCTACTACTCCCGACTACTCTCTCTCTACTACTCACTCTCTACTACTCACTCCCTACTACTCTATACTATCACTCTCTACTACTCTCTCTCTACTACTCTCTACTACTCACTCTACTACTCACTCTACTACTCACTCTCTACTACTGACTCTCTACTACTCACTCTCTACTACTCTCTCTGTACTACTCTCTACTACTCACTCTACTACTCATTCTCTACTACTCTCTACTACTCTCTCTCTGCTACTCACTCTCTACTACTCACTCTCTACTACTCTCTACTACTTACTCTCTACTACTCACTCTCTACTACTCTCTACTACTCACTCTCTACTACTCTCTACTACTCTCTACTACTCACTCTCTGCTACTCTGTACTACTCACTCTCTACTACTCACTCTCTACTAATCGCTACTACTCTCTACCTACTACTCACTCTCTACTATTCACTCAACTACTCTCTACTACTCACTCTCTACTGTTCTCTCTCTACTACTCACTCTCTACTATTCACTCTCTACTATTCACTCTCTACTACTCACTCTCTACTTCTCGCTCTCTACTACTCTCTACTACTGACTCTTCACTACTCACTCTCTACTACTCTCTACTAGTCACTCTCTACTACTCACTGTCTACTACTTTACTACTCTCTACTGCTCTCTCTACTACTCACTCTCTACTACTCACTCTCTAGTTCTCATTCTCTACTACTCTACTACTCTTTACTACTCTCACTACTACTCACTCGCTACTATTCTCTACTACTCACTCTACTACTCTCTACCACTCACTCTCACTACTCACTATCTACTACTCTCTCTCTACTACTCACTCTCTAGTACTCACTCTACTACTCTCTACTACTCAGTCTCTACTACTCTCTCTACTACTCACTCTCTACTACTAACTCTCTACTACTGTCTACTGCTCACTCTACTACTCTCTACTACTCTCTCTCTACTACTCACTCTCTACTAATACCTCTACTACTCTCTACTACTCACTCTCTGCTACTCTCTCTCTACTTCTCACTCTCTACTACTCACTCTCTACTACTCACTCTCTACTACTCTCTACAACTCACTCTACTACTCGCTCTCTACTACTTTCTACTACTCACACTACTTCTCACTCTCTACTACTCCACTACTCTCTACTACTCTCTCTACTACTCACTCTCTACTACTCTCTACTACTCACTCTCTACTACACACTCTCTACTACTTGTTCTCTACTACTCGCTCTCTACTACTCTCTACTACTCACTCTACTACTCACTCTCTACTACTCTCTACTACTCAATCTGTACTACTCGACTACTCTCTACTACTCACTCCCTACTACTCTACTACTCCCGACTACTCTCTCTCTGCTACTCACTCTCTACTACTCACTCCCTACTACTCTATACTACCCACTCTCTACTACTCTCTCTCTACTACTCTCTACTACTCACTCTACCACTTACTCTCTACTACTGACTCTCTACTACTCACTCTCTACTACTCTCTCTGTACTAATCTCTACTACTCACTCTACTACTCATTCTCTACTACTCTCTACTACTCTCTCTCTGCTACTCACTCGCTACTACTCACTCTCTACTACTCACTCTCTACTACTGTCTACTGCTCACTCTACTACTCTCTACTACTCTCTCTCTACTACTCACTCTCTACTAATCCCTCTACTACTCTCTACTACTCACTCTCTGCTACTCTCTCTCTACTTCTCACTCTCTACTACTCACTCTCTACTACTCACTCTCTACTACTCTCTACTACTTACTCTCTACTACTCACTCTCTACTACTCTCTACTACTCACTCTCTACTACTCTCTACTACTCACTCTCTGCTACTCTGTACTACTCACTCTCTACTACTCACTCTCTACTACTCTCTACTACTCTGTACTACTCACTCTATACTACTCACTCTCTACTACTCTCTCTCTACTACTCTCTACTACTCACTCTACTACTCACTCTACTACTCACTCTCTACTACTGACTCTCTACTACTCACTCTCTACTACTCTCTCTGTACTACTCTCTACTACTCACTCTACTACTCATTCTCTACTACTCTCTACTACTCTCTCTCTCTGCTACTCACTCTCTACTACTCACTCTCTACTACTCTCTACTACTTACTCTCTACTACTCACTCTCTACTACTCTCTACTACTCACTCTCTACTACTCTCTACTACTCTCTACTACTCACTCTCTGCTATCTGTACTACTCACTCTCTACTACGCACTCTCTACTAATCGCTACTACTCTCTACCTACTACTCACTCTCTACTATTCACTCAACTACTCTCTACTACTCACTCTCTACTGTTCTCTCTCTACTACTCACTCTCTACTATTCACTCTCTACTATTCACTCTCTACTACTCACTCTCTACTTCTCGCTCTCTACTACTCTCTACTACTGACTCTTCACTACTCACTCTCTACTACTCTCTACTAGTCACTCTCTACTACTCACTGTCTACTACTTTACTACTCTCTACTGCTCTCTCTACTACTCACTCTCTACTACTCACTCTCTAGTTCTCACTCTCTACTACTCTACTACTCTTTACTACTCTCACTACTACTCACTCGCTACTATTCTCTACTACTCACTCTACTACTCTCTACCACTCACTCTCACTACTCACTATCTACTACTCTCTCTCTACTACTCACTCTCTAGTACTCACTCTACTACTCTCTACTACTCAGTCTCTACTACTCTCTCTACTACTCACTCTCTACTACTAACTCTCTACTACTGTCTACTGCTCACTCTACTACTCTCTACTACTCTCTCTCTACTACTCACTCTCTACTAATACCTCTACTACTCTCTACTACTCACTCTCTGCTACTCTCTCTCTACTTCTCACTCTCTACTACTCACTCTCTACTACTCACTCTCTACTACTCTCTACAACTCACTCTACTACTCGCTCTCTACTACTTTCTACTACTCACACTACTTCTCACTCTCTACTACTCCACTACTCTCTACTACTCTCTCTACTACTCACTCTCTACTACTCTCTACTACTCACTCTCTACTACACACTCTCTACTACTTGTTCTCTACTACTCGCTCTCTACTACTCTCTACTACTCACTCTACTACTCACTCTCTACTACTCTCTACTACTCAATCTGTACTACTCGACTACTCTCTACTACTCACTCCCTACTACTCTACTACTCCCGACTACTCTCTCTCTGCTACTCACTCTCTACTACTCACTCCCTACTACTCTATACTACCCACTCTCTACTACTCTCTCTCTACTACTCTCTACTACTCACTCTACCACTTACTCTCTACTACTGACTCTCTACTACTCACTCTCTACTACTCTCTCTGTACTAATCTCTACTACTCACTCTACTACTCATTCTCTACTACTCTCTACTACTCTCTCTCTGCTACTCACTCGCTACTACTCACTCTCTACTACTCACTCTCTACTACTGTCTACTGCTCACTCTACTACTCTCTACTACTCTCTCTCTACTACTCACTCTCTACTAATCCCTCTACTACTCTCTACTACTCACTCTCTGCTACTCTCTCTCTACTTCTCACTCTCTACTACTCACTCTCTACTACTCACTCTCTACTACTCTCTACTACTTACTCTCTACTACTCACTGTCTACTACTCTCTACTACTCACTCTCTACTACTCTCCACTACTCACTCTCTGCTACTCTGTACTACTCACTCTCTACTACTCACTCTCTACTACTCTCTACTACTCACTCTCTACTCTCTATTACTCATCCTTTACTCTCTACCTCTCTACCTCTCTCTCTACTACTCTCTACCTCACTACCTCTACCTCTCTACCTCTACACCTCTACCTCTCTACCTCTCTCTACCTCTCTCTACACACACACATATGCACATATATATATGCATATATATGCATATGCATTGATATGTATGCATGTGTATATATATATACATATATAAACATATATAATCTGCATATCTATATAAATACAAATATAAATGCATGCATACATATACATATACATATATGCATGCATATGCATGTTATGTACATGAAATTTTGAAAAACACTAATAAAAGCAAAGCTAAAAAGCCACCTAATTACAAACAGAATTGCTTTAACTTAAACGAGGGCGAGACCTATTGCATTTTCAATGCTTGTTTACTTTGGTTCCATCAAGAAGGCATTCAGAGGTGTCACACATTTGCCATTAATTCAGAATGGTAGCACTCTAGTTGCTCCTTAGATCACTGTACTAAAACTACTGCTCACCAGGGAAGTCTGCTGCTGATATTCAAAGTGCATGTTTCAGTCTGCATGTCAGAATTCTTTAATGAAATAGAAGAGGGTTTGAGAAGTCAAAATGTGCCCTAATTTTTCTTTCTGCAGCACTAATCATAATTTCTATGGCAAAATGAACCCCCTCATTTTATTCCTTTGCAAATTAAATGTTTTAAGTGTTACCACTTTATTGCAATCAAGATGGCTTCAGGTGTGTCATACTTTTGTCATAAGTAAGACTGTTAGCGCTCTAGTTGTTCTTTAGAACACTCTGGGACATTCTGTCATTGGGCTATACTTGGGCTACATCTGGGTGATATTTGTGCTACATTTGGGCTCTTTTGTCTCTGTTGGCCATCTTGGGAGACTTATTTGTTATGAAGTTTCCTAATTTCCTCATTCACTACAGTCTCCTCAGTAGGAATAATTTCAGTTTTTTACTTTGATTCCGTCAAGAAGACATTCAGATGTGTCACACATTTGCCATAATTTCAGAATGTTAGCACTCTATTTGCTCATTAGATCACTGTAGTAAAGCTACTGCTTACAATGGAAGTCTGCTGCTGGTATTGAAAGTGCATGCTTCAGTCTGCATGTCAGAATTATTTTATAAAATAGAAGAGGATTTGAGAAGTCACTTAAAATGTGCCCTAATTTTTCTTTCTGCAGCACTAATCATACTTTCTATGGCAAAATAAACTCCTCATTTTGTTCCTTTTTCAATTAAATGTTTTAAGAGTTACCACTTTATTCCAATCAAGATGGCTTCAGGTGTGCCATACGCTTGTCATAAGTAGGACTGTTACGGCTCTAGTTGTTCTTTGGAACACTCTGAGAAGCTGCAGTAGAACACAAAGGAATCAACTGACAGTTTCTGCCCTAGTTGGATGTACATGTTTTACTGAGAATGTCAGACATCATTCTTACATGACTGAGAAAGAAAATGTGAATTTACAGAAAATACGCTCTCAGTTTAGCTTATAGATCACCTTCCAAACCTCTGTGGGAAAAGCATGAGAAAATAGTTTTCTCTCAAACATGATTCATGATATCCCAACAGAAGGCTTTTTCACATGGTAAAATCACCTTAGAACATACCACAATTCCTAAAATGAGTATGGTACCATCAACAAATGATTTATAATGTAACTAAAGTCTTAAAACATTCTATTAACGGCAATGCTTTTTAATGAGGTGCTATCATGTATATTGGTCCCAAGATGGCTGCCAACACTTCTTGGATGAAGTGCTGACAGCCAATCAGATCTCACGATGAGATGTGTGATTAGGCTCCGCCCAGATATATATGTGATTTTACTTTTGATTAACTACTGAACGGATTTACACCATTTAAGCAAAAGGCATGACTCTGAACCCAGGTCTATGTTTCTGCCAAATTTGGTGTAATTCCGTTCAGCAGTTCGGGCTGTAGCTGCGACTAAAGGTCCCTATGGAATTTGCATGGGGAAAACATGTTTGGGACCCACCTTTTTTCTTGGCCCCCACTTGACAAATCACCCCGAGACTTTCAGGATAGGAGCGGACCGGAGTGGCCCACGAGGTTTGAAAATTCTGCGAAGATTCGTCAACTGGCGCCAAAGTTATTCTAAATAGAATGTTGCGGATTTCCTATGGATAATAGGTCCTAACTATAAATACCTACTGGCGACCGCCAGTAGGTAATATATATATATATATATTTATATATATATATATATATATATATTCACTGAAAAACCATAGGTTTCAGGGGCGTTATAGTTAGCTGGACATTTCACTCGTACAAAACCATTGAAATTCCCCCGTTATGCACTGTTGATGACATCACATATTACATCACTCATGACATGGTCAGTGACATCACTCATGACATCACTGATGACATCTCAAATGATATCACTGATGACATCACTGATGAAATCATCCAGTGAATATATGTCTTTCTTATTTTTTTCTGAGTGTCTGTATGGTTCAGTGGAGGGTATTACTGCATAATAATGAATGAGTACGTCACTGTTTGTATGTGTTGAAGACAGCATGTGTGCAGGACTGTATGGGTGGATGTGTGTGTGTGTATGGGTGTGTTAGTGAGTGAATGACTGTCTCAATAGTGTCTTTATATGTAACTACATATGTTTTAAACTAGTATATGTGAGTATTGCTGTATAACATTGAGTATATGTGAGAGTGAGAGATTGGAAGAGTTCCTGTATGAATAAGTGTGTGTTTCTTTAATTGATTTTTTAAAAGAGTAAGTATGTGTAACTTTCTGTAGAAGTAAGTGTGCTGGTGTGTGTATAACTGTATATGCAAGTAAATAGATGTTTCATTCTTTATTAGCATGAGTGACCATGTGTGCGAGTAACTCTATGGTTGAGTGTCGGTGTGTAACAGGATGTATAGGTGTATGAGTACATATGATGAGTGAGTACATGTATGAGTGACTATATAGGACTGTTGGTGTATGAGTGGATGTGTATGTAGATCTTAGAATTACTGAAGAGGTTGTTGTAACTGGTATTGGTATGACCATTTTTGAGTGTGTGTATCAAAGGTTATATTAGGGTGAGAGGAGGTCTGCCACTCTATCACAAGGATGATGTCATCAGTGATGTCATTTGAGATGTCATCAGTGATGTCATGAGTGATGTTACTGACTATGTCATGAGTGATGTAATATGTGACGTCATCAGCAGTGCATTGCGGGCGCGCGAGTTATAGTTAGCTGAACTAACTATAACGGGGGAATTTCAATGGTTTTGTACGAGTGAAATGTCCATCTAACTATAACGCCCCTGAAACCTATGGTTTTTTTCAGTAAATTTCAAAGGTTTTGTAAATGACAATTTTTAAATGTATTAATTGTTATATTTATTTTTTTGATACTGATTTACTACATTTAATTAAACTATTTATTTTTAGATATTTTATTTTTTAAATTACATTATAATTACATTACAAAATATACTTTCTCAGAATGAATTACTTTAGTTTAAATACTTTACAAATAGGCAATAGACTTTTAAGTACAGCAGTTACAGTTGTTGCAATGGGCAACACAATTTCAAACCCAATGCAACATTGAGCTCAATGGGAATTTCTAGTTAAATGCAATTAGTTACTTTATGGATTACTTTTCTAACCACAGGACTGGATCCTAGATTCAGTACTGGAACATCGCCTGTAAAAAGTTGAGTAAAAGCGTTTTGGTTACACTTGTGATTTTTAAGGAATATTATTGTATTTTAAAAGTTGACACTTAGAAACTTTTCTGGTGAAAACCAGACAATGGATTCCTATGGAAGGAAATACAAGTTACTGGTAAGTACAGTTAGAATTACTTTTCATGGTCAGTGCTGGGCTAAAAGATGCAGCACTGGGTTCTCTCCTGATAACAGGTGAGTAAATCGGAATTTGTTGTTCGGATGATTGTAGGTGAATATTTTAAAGTTCCAAAACTCCACACTTCGAAGAATTTCCAAGTGAAACCAGTCAATGTTAGCCTATGGAAGGAAATTCAAGTTACTGGTAAGTACGGTTAGAATTACTTTTCAGGATCAGTACTGGGCTCAAAGATGCAGCACAGAGGTTTCTCCTGATAACAGGTGAGTAAATCGGAATTCGTTGTTCGGATGATTTTAGGTGAATATTTTAAAGTTCCAAAACTCCACACTTCGAAGAATTTCCAAGTGAAACCAGTCAATGTTAGCCTCTGGAAGGAAATTCAAGTTACTGATAAGTATGGTTAGAATTACTTTTCAGGATCAGTACTGGGCTCAAAGATGCAGCACTGATGTCTCTCCTGATAACAGGTGAGTAAATCAGAATTCGTAGTTCGGCTGATTTTAGAGGAATATTTTAAAGTTCCAAAACTCCACACTTAGAAGAATTTCCAAGTGTAACAAATCAATATTAGCCTATGGAAGGAAATTCAAGTTACTGGTAAGTACAGTTAGAATTACTTTTCAGGATCAGTACTGGTCTCAAAGATGCAGCACTGAGGTCTCTCCTGATAACAGGTGAGTGAATCGGAATTCGTAGTTCGGCTGATTTTACTTCGGTCCAGTATATATAGAGCGACTTTCCTACACCATCCCCTCCCTTCACCACTGTGCAAACACGCCCTGTGGCGCGTTTTAAGTTGGGGAAATTATTCCCCTTCAATCCTGAGGGTCCCTAGAGTCCAACTAGCCCACTAGGTACATCCAGTAAGCACCACAGAGCTGCGTTGCAGAGAGGTGTAAAAAGGGGCGTGGCCTCTGAATACCTGTCTGCAACGCAGCTCCCTGGCGCATACTGGAGATACCTGTTGGGCTATTTCGGGAAGGGGGCCATGTGGTCCCCCTCCCAAGGCCATAATCAGCCCCGGGGACCCCATCCCCTGGGGCATGGCCCTTTTTAACAAAAAAAATTGCATATAGAAGGGGGGCTGCCTTGCCCCCCTCCTTAGGCCATTTATGGCCCTGGGGACCCCATCCCCCAGGGCCGGCCTTTTTTTATTTATTTATTTTTTAAAAAAATTATATTTTGGGCAGGGGGCTGTGTGGCCCCCCTCCTGGGCCACTTGTAGCCCCAGGGAACCCATCCCCCGGGGATGGCCCTCTCCGTTGGGCACTGTGGGGGGTCCCCAATCCCCCCACGGTCCCGGCAGCTCCCCGCCTCCTCCGGGAGCCGGCATTGCTTTTCCACACGGGGAGCTGCTAAGATGCAGCTCCCCCTGTGGAAAAAGGTAGGACATATGAAGCAAGAGGAGGAAAAGTGCAGAAAGAAGCAAGACAAATGCAGAAAGAGGCAACAGAAGTCCAGAAAGACGAAGAAAAGTGCAGAAAGAAGAGAGATGTGTAGAAAGAGCCAACAGAGGAGCAGAAAGTCCTCCTGTGCCCCCAACGTTTTGCTGACTGGTACTGGTGGTAACTGACTCTAACTAATCAGAACTAGAGCCAGTGCTTTGCTAAAAGAAACTTAGAATACAGTGAAAACACCCACATACATTAGAGAACACCATGCTTTGGGGTACCCCTGTGATTAGCATGACCTCCTCTGTATTTGCCAAGGAGATGGCTGGACTCCATCAGTAGTGCTCAGGGGATTGTAGCAGTGCATGTGTTAGTGCCTGGGCCATTGCATGAGTGCATGGGTAGTGACTGGATGATTAGTGTGCTGCAAGGAGAGTGCATGGTGAATTTATAAATGATTGGGTTTTGACGGAGTGATTGGATAAGTACACATATGTCACATTAGGCCCGCCCCCTCCCTTCACCACTGTGCAAACGCGCCCCCTAGCGGGTTTTAAGTTGGGGGATTCATTCCCCTTGAATCCTTAGGGTCCCTTGGGTCCAACTATCCCACCAGGTACCTCCAGTAAGTGCCACAGAGCTGCGTTGTAGAGATGTGATCCAAGGCCACGCCCCTTTTAGCACCTCTCTGCAACGCTGCTCTTTGGCACTTACTGGTGGCACCTGGTGGGCTAGTTGGTCCCAAGGGACCCTCGGGATTCAAGGGGACTTAATCCCCCAACTTACAGCGCACCAGAGGGCCCGTTTGCTCACTTGTCACATCAGGCCCCGCCCCTCCCTTCACCACTGTGCAAACGGGCCCCGTGGCGCCTTTTAAATTGGGGGATTAAGTCCCCTTGAATCCTGAGGGTCCATAAGGTCCAACTAGCCCACCAGGTTCCTCCAGTAAGTGCCACAGATCTGCGTTGCAGAGAGGTGTAAAGAGGGGCTCCCTCAGACCACCTCTCTGCAGCGCAGCCCTGTGGCGCTTACTGGAGGTTCATTTAAAAAAACATTGAAATTCACTGAAAAAAAACATAGGTTTCAGGGACGTTATAGTTAGAAATGAGCATTTAAAAAACCATTGAAATTCACTAAAAAAAAAATAGGTTTTATAGATACTCAAAGAATGAATGGACTGGGCAACAGAAAAGCACTTAATCCTTCTGAATCAATCTGGTTTTGTACAAGGCCAAGGAACGGCAACAAATATTTTAATATTGGGAATATTACTAGAAAAATATAAAGTGAAAAAACAGCCGCTATATTATGTTATGTGGATTTTAAATCAGCTTTTGACTGTGTGGATAGGCAACTTTTATGGAGAAAATTGGATTACTATGGTATTAGTCCTGGTCTTTAAAAAGCAATTCTATTATTATATTCTGAGACCTGGACTAGGGTTCGACTAGGTAATGGCTCAAGGCTCTCTGGAAAGATTAATACATCTCAAGGCTTAAAGGAAGGTTGTGTTTTAGCCCCATATTTATTTATTTATTTTTATCTGACCTTACAGAAGCATTGGACAATGAGTTGGCTCATTCACCAAAACTGGCTGATAAACAAATTTCGAATTTCTTTTATGCTGACAATGTCGTTTTGCTTAGTCAACCAAAGATAGTGCTGCAGCGACTTAGAAACAACATATCAATGTGTTCAATTAAGAATAAGATGGTAATAAATTAAACAAAAACTAAAGTAATGGAAATCAGCAAAAGGGTATTGACGCGCTGTAAACACAAATCACTTGTCACATCAGGCCCCGCCCCTCCCTTCACCACTGTGCAAACGGGCCCCGTGGCGCCTTTTAAATTGGGGGATTAAGTCCCCTTGAATCCTGAGGGTCCATAAGGTCCAACTAGCCCACCAGGTTCCTCCAGTAAGTGCCACAGATCTGCGTTGCAGAGAGGTGTAAAGAGGGGCTCCCTCAGACCACCTCTCTGCAGCGCAGCCCTGTGGCGCTTACTGGAGGTTCATTTAAAAAACCATTGAAATTCACTGAAAAAAAACATAGGTTTCAGGGACGTTATAGTTAGAAATGAGCATTTAAAAAACCATTGAAATTCACTAAAAAAAAATAGGTTTTATAGATACTCAAAGAATGAATGGACTGGGCAACAGAAAAGCACTTAATCCTTCTGAATCAATCTGGTTTTGTACAAGGCCAAGGGACGGCAACAAATATTTTAATATTGGGAATATTACTAGAAAAATATAAAGTGAAAAAACAGCCGCTATATTATGTTATGTGGATTTTAAATCAGCTTTTGACTGTGTGGATAGGCAACTTTTATGGAGAAAATTGGATTACTATGGTATTAGTCCTGGTCTTTAAAAAGCAATTCTATTATTATATTCTGAGACCTGGACTAGGGTTCGACTAGGTAATGGCTCAAGGCTCTCTGGAAAGATTAATACATCTCAAGGCTTAAAGGAAGGTTGTGTTTTAGCCCCATATTTATTTATTTATTTTTATCTGACCTTACAGAAGCATTGGACAATGAGTTGGCTCATTCACCAAAACTGGCTGATAAACAAATTTCGAATTTCTTTTATGCCGACAATGTCGTTTTGCTTAGTCAACCAAAGATAGTGCTGCAGCGACTTAGAAACAACATATCAATGTGTTCAATTAAGAATAAGATGGTAATAAATTAAACAAAAACTAAAGTAATGGAAATCAGCAAAAGGGTATTGACGCGCTGTAAACACAAATGGTATCCTCAAAATCGGCAGTTAGAAAAAGTGAAATGCTATAAATACCTTGGTATGCTGTCATTGGAGATGTCATCAGTGATGTCATCAGTGATGTCACTGACCATCTCATGAATGATGTAATATGTGACGTCATCAGCAGTGCATTGTGGGGGCGTGAGTTATAGTTAGCTGAACTAACTATAACAGCGGAATTTCTATGATTTTGTAAGAGTGAAATGTCCAACTAACTATAACGTCCCGGAAACCTATGATTTTTTCAGTGAATTTCTAAGTTATTTAAAATGCTAATTTGTAACTATAACATGCCTAAAACCTATGTTTACTCACTAACTTACTATAGCACAAAAATAGAAAAAGTTATATTAAAACGCAGTGCAATAAATTACACAGTAATTAGCAATTGCAAACCATATTAAAAACAGGGATATTTACTACAGCAGTATTTTTTACAACATTACAAATAACACTAAAAAGTATATTTTTCCTTTTGATATTACTGATGTCTCAATATTCTTGACACAATATTTTTGCATCATTATATTTTTAGTTAATATTCTCTACTAAGATATGGCACTTCTGCTCTCTTCCATTGTACTGGCTCACAATCAGACTGTCAAGCGACGCACACCTTTACACCATAGTGCAAAGTTGACTGCATTATGCCTGCATATGCCTAGACAAACGTTAAAACATTTCCAATTTTGTGTATTTGCTGTACAGTGCAGTGCAGAACACGAAAAGTCATTACTTTTTGGTACAAATCCTTGTTTTTAATTTAAGGATATAGAGTTTTCTATCTAAAACTATGAGTCGTTGCAAGGGCACTCCCATGCATCACCCATGATACACCCCTTTACTGCTCAACAATGCAAAGCAGCACTAGCACTAGCAGTGCTACTCTCCAGCACAAATAAAGTTTTGCTATAGAAAGTAAATCCCAAATGATAATTTTGAGTTGGTTTGCAGCACTTTTATGATGAAAGTCTGGCGAAACATGTCAGTAAATCTGCCCCGAATATTCACCCAATAATGTCTTGACAGCAATAATAAAGATGCTCTAATTTTACAGTGAAAAGTGGGTGAGCTTTTTTGAGTCCTTCAATACAGGTCAGAAGCCTAGTATAAAAAAATACTTCTTCATTCCCTCGTTACTACAGCTGCCAATTGCATATGTTTAAACTCCAAGATTCTTCCAGGAAACAGTTGCATTGTTTTCTGCTGTATCCTATGGTTGAAGCACCTTTATGAACATTTAAGGCCAGATTACGACCTTACAGCAGAGCAGTGTGGCAGAGGAGCAAACCGATGTGCCACTGCACCGCAGTAAGTCTCCCCTGCCCACCTACCAGATTACTACTGTACTGTGGTCTGGCGAGTGGGGTTACCCCTTGCAGTGCCCTTTAAAAGGTGGCAGGGCCTTTGAAAAGGGCACTACAATGGAAATGCCTCACAAGGTGTCTGCACGACATGGACTTGAATGGCCATGTTCTGTAGGAACCTATGTGCATGCACACAGGGGGGCATATGCTATGCCCTGCTGTGTGCATCCACATATATCTGAGGCACAGGAAGGGGGGCTTGTAGGCCCCCTTTGTTTCTCCTCAACCAGGCTTTTCATGGCGGTGGAACCACCATGAAAAGCCTAGTTGAGAGGAAACTCAAAATATGCCAGAGTCCCGCCAAACATATGCAGCATCTGACTGCCACTCCCTAGCCAGGAAATTGTGGTTCCCTGGCAGGGCCGGTGATCATAGTACGGTGCAACTGCCTGAGTCGTAATCGGGCAGTCGGACCACCGGTGTGGCAACGGCTGGATCCGTCGTGCCACCACGAGTCTGGAGGTGCTCAGACCACTTGCTCCCACAAGGGTAAGTGAGATCATTTTTTATACAAAAAAATAAAGAGGAAGATTTAAAGGAACCTTGCACATGTAATTATTTTGTGAAATTGAATCCATGACATTCATTTAAGGCTGTTTAAAATTAAAAGTTACTGCACTGTGTTGTGTGACAGGTAGGGTACTTATGCACCATATCTACAGAGATAAGGAACTCTCCTCCCCTCTCCCTAGCACCGGTGCACAAACAGGCTGCAGAGTGTCACGCAAACACATTTTCACCATAGTGCGAGAGTGTTGGTGTGGGTCTAGGATAGGTTTTGTACTAGAAGAATAACCTTCCAGTATAAAATATTATACCTAGAGAAACTGCAAATGTTTTTCTATTTTTTATGTGTGCTGTACAATGAAGCACACATGCAAAATTAGGAAAAGAAAGAACTAAAAAAAAATCCCCTTTTAATCCCTGCTACAAAGTGGTGTTTTTTTTTTCGCAAAATGCTCTCTACTGTTATATGTTTTTGAACGTAAATCCAACAAAAAACGTTTTTCACGGGTTTGTGTCACTTTTTTTGGGATGCAAACCTGAAGTACCGGGTTTTTAGAACCCAGCGGTGCAGGGGAACACACCCTAAGACTTCGGGTTCTTCCTGTTTCAGACCCACAGAAACACAGAGTCTTCTAGATGAAATCAAAGATCGTATTTTATTGGCTGCAGACCAATCACAGGTATCCGAGAAGTACACCACGATGTATGTTCTCAGGAGACTGCTCCCGAACTAAAAACCAGTCTTTACTTATATACACAGAGCCATAATGACAATCCCACATTTCAGTTCATTAAGCATACAGTCATTGTACCCAGCAAGGCTCAGAACCCTCATCAGATAACAGCGGACCCCAATAAAACGGGCACCTCCTGCTCGTAAAACAAGCCATAAAGTGGGAAACAGAGTCAGGTGTGAAATAGCTTAGTCAGAGATCGTGTGCGAACAAAGACTTTATGATGGGTCGAGCCCTGATGCTAATCACATTAGGCCGCGAGAAAAGGAACTGGCCGGACAGGATTGACCTCGGGCAGCGGAGTCAGTTTGCACAGGTCAGAGAGAAGCCTTAGTGCGCAGCCTATGTGAGGGCAACCACAAAATGGCTACTGTACTGAAATGGAACCCAAGGGTTCAATATGTGGCATCGTATGCACGGTGAATTCATCAGTGAAACATGACGAAAACACTCATACATACCGCGTTACTCATTTGCGGTTCGCTGATACCAAAATTGGCATGGTGGGACCATGCCACCTACATGGTTCCGAATTTTACAGTACCACAAACCCAGGGCAAAAGTTTGTAAATGTGGCCCATGGTTTGCTTTTGACTCTTCTGAATCTCATATATAAAGGACAAGGGCACCCAAAGAAAATCAGTCAGGGACCTTGGGAACTAATTTGTAACAAGAGACAGGGGTACCACGTCCAATTCCATCTCACTCCCCCCGAACTTCGCTGTCAGAAATCACTCTATCCATCTCCTGAGGTAAGCACCATCCCCGATCGCTGGGCACTTTCCCTAGCCTCCGCGCATTGCACCTCTCTTCCCATGACCTGATTTATTCGTTTTTTGCAGGCTTGTCCCCCCACCGTGATTTTGGAATATTAATGAATTACACACTTCCCATTATTACAGGTAAGACTCACCGCCTTACACGCTCAACTCATCCACCCTCTTTCCTCTTCCCCCTCTCACTCCCGCTCTTTTCCCTGCTGGATCCGGCACAACATCCCTCCAGCCAACACTCTCATCTCGGGTTTGCCTTGCACCTGATTTGGTAAGCCTTAGCGAGTTTCTCTGCCTCCCTCTCGCTCTTGCCGCCCCCTTTTCTTTAATCCAGCACTCCTTTCATCCCCAGGTTAAATGCCCCCCTTCCAATTTTGTGAGGTTCTCTGCCTAGCCTACGACCATCGCGCCGTCAGAGGTAACAATTCTGTTTACTCATGTCACCCCGCCTACCACGTGTACACTTTTACCCTTCACCCTACCTATAGTTTGAACGCCTGATCTTCCCGGACAGTCACGGATCATCAATGCACGACTTTCGCGCTCACTCTATGTCTGCATCTCGCTATTTCACATTTACCCCCTCGACCAAACACCGTTTCTTCCTGCCTTTAGCTTGCACGTAGGCCATTCGGACAGCTATTGATCCATTTATTAATGCATGGCCATCGCGCTTAGAATTCATCCGCATCTCGCAATTCATATCACCCCGGAACTTTCGAGTTCCGTCGTTCCTTTTTAGTACACGCGTAATTGACGCCTATCTCTGTTTTAAATTCAATCAGTCACACTGTATTGTTCTTTATATTTTCAAATTCTTCAACTAACTCCATAAATATGGCTTTCTCCTCCCCACCTTATTTTCCTTTCTGTATCCATGTTGCACTCTATATAGTGTAATCTTAGGCAATTGTTTACAGGCACTTTACTTGTTAGCCCTGATGATGATCCGATATCCTCTTGATAAGGATCGAAACGCCGTCGACACAGTTGTCAACCTTACACACAGTATTTCTTGTACATAATTTTGTGTGAAGGTGACCTCTTGTATATTAGTTGTTTCGCCATTTAAGTATTTACTGAATGAAACAACCACGAACTGCCTGAGCCTTTTGTACTTTACTGTTTGTCTGATTTGTAGGTCCTCGGATACAGACTTGTATCCCACTGCTATTTGACTTGCATTTTATGTACCATTGTCGAATTAATGTATATATTAAAAGTGCCTCTGTCCGGCTGGATATTGGCATAAATATAGCACTGATTGAGGCTATATTCATTGCATACATACTTTCTAACTTTTCAGGGACCCCTGTCTTCTGAATCTCAGTCACTGTTATGATAACCTTCTGATACACCAGCTAACATCCTTCTTTATCTATCAATCCCTTATTAGCTCTAACACCTGACTATTCAAGCCTTTGCTGTACTGAGCTAAGTAGTAAATTAGTCAGCATGCCTGGTTTTAGTTTAATTTTGGGGGTGATATTTAGAGTGACAGCCAAAAAATAAGTGTTTCCTCTCTCTCTCGCCTTTTGTTTCCAACAGGTATTTAAACACTCTTTCGTTCTCCTTCTCTCTCTCACTCTTGAAAAGAAAGCTGTTATTTAGTCAAAATTACTGAGTGGCTTGGTTGATGTCTCTGTATCAAATCTTGTGCATGACTGTAGACTTAAGTGAATGCAGTAATGATTTCAAGATGTTGTATTGGTAGTTTATCGGTTAGTTAAGTTGAGATAAAAAAGTAAAATTATAGTTCGGGGCTTTTTACTAAATGTTGGGTTTTGTGTTCGTCCTATGGCTTTCCACATCTTGAGGAGTGTTTCTTATACAACGTTAAACTATTTAGGGCCATATTATCAAGGACGGCGTTAAAATTATCGCCGGTTTAGCGGAAGAAAACTGCCGCTAAAGCGGAGATAATGGGCTTGAAAATATGCCCTGGAGAACTCCAATAGAAGCCAATGTTCCCACCAGAACATGGGCTTCTATTGGAATTCTCAAGGGCATATTATCAAGCCCATTATTGCTGCTTTAGCGGCAGTTTTCTGCCGCTAAACCAGCGATAATTTTTAACGACGTCTTTGATAATATGCCCCTAAATTAGTGTCATTGTGAGTAGCCCAGATTTCTCATAAGTAACCATACTTAAGTAAGATACATGGCTGCTAACCTCCTCGAAAAGGTGTCGAGAAGTGTAAACCGTGCTCCTTGAGAGCACAGCCTTGGTGGTGTATCACCAGTCCATGTGCCCCCGGTTCCCTTGTCTCCCGCTTTCTCTGTCTTATGTCTAAATTTTGCAATTCTGCTTACTGCAGTGCTAAAATCTTGGAAAAAGCAAGTGCCAGAACCGCATTGTTTGCTATATTTGGTACGCCAGACACATGCATTTCAGACATCGGTATGTAACATCTAAGATTATGCTTTGTATTCAAGTAGTGCATTTTTTACCTCACTTCATCTGAAATGACATTGTGAAGTTCCCCAAAGATTTCAGCAAGAAGCATTAGGACTAAGTATGTGGAGCCACTGGTACCACTTATGTTCATCTACTGCACGCCATGTTAAAAAAAAGAAATTATATTAAATTGCAGCATTTTAACTGTCATAGTATATGAAGACCAATTAAACTTTCCATGAGGCTCCGGGTTACTTTTCAAAGTCATCATTTTTGATGCCACTGAACAAAAGAAAATTCTTGAATGCGGTTGACACTTGATCTGGTAATTAGAACACTGATCCTGTTAATTTTTATTATATTAAATTGATGGATTGATTGGAGTGATGTTAACCGGAATTTCTTTCAGCATCACTGCACAATGAAATAGGCCTACCGCTCCTAGCGCATCATTTATGAGAATTCATTTTGTCAAGTCTTTGTCATACTCTAAAAGTATCTGCACACCAGAAAAAAGAGTTTCTGTTTTCTCACTTTTCTTTTAGATTTTTTATACATTCGTCTATTCCCTACCTATCAAACATACGCACTGAGCCAAATAGCTATTTACATTTTAGTTCTGCGTACCGAGTTTTGTTTACTTTTAAAAAACAATATAGACTTTATTTTTTACGAGTTCGAAACATTACATTTGAAAGGGTGCGCCGTGAGCCAGGGGATGTACTGCATGACCCAGAGATCCGTGCTTCAACAAGAAGGCGGGGGACTTTCAACAGCGCCAGTTTTTTTTTTTTTTTTTATTGCATATTTATATAGCGCGAACTCGACCCGAAGGTATTGGAGCGCTTTACATGAGCACCGTATTTACATTACACATTCTGGCACGGGGAGATTAAGTGATTTGCCCAGAATCGCAGGATGTGGACGCGACCTCGAGGCTCGAACTCTGGTTTCCAGCACCAAAGTCGGCAGTTTAAGCGGACGGACCACATCCTCTCACCGCTTTATATGGAGTTTTCATACGCCCAGCGCGGGATAACATAAGCGATGGGCTGGGCTGCATGCCCCAGAGATCCTTGCTTCAAGAAGAAGGAGGGACTTTCAGCAGCACCCTCAGGGGCTTTATACGGAGTTTTCATTCAATAGCCTGCAGCGTTGGATGCTGTATGTATACATGCCAACATTTTGGAAGAGGAAAGTGGGAGATTTAAAAATAAAATCGGGTACAATGTATGTTTCCCATGTGCTACTGAGGGCAAGGCCTTCATCAGGTCTATTGTCATGTATGGGACTTGCAAGTGTGCTGCTGCAAGGTCGCACATTATAAAAGCAAATATATATATTTTTTTTAACACAGAGAAAGAGCTATAGCAGGCACAGAGAGCGTGACAAAAATGTTGTGCACTGACCTGCTGGAGCGAGTTACTGGTAGTGCATACTCCCAAATCACACAAGACCAGTCACTGTTGGCAGAAGACCATGGAAGAATCAGGTTTTTGCATGCAGGAATCGGGAGGCAGGAGCTAGTCTTGAAATTGGTAGTCTCCTGTCTGAATTGGGAGGGTTGGCATGTATGCATAGCTGAGAGGCTGGACGGTATGCCCCAGAGTGCCTTGCTTCAAGGAGGAGGCAGGAGGCTTTCAGCCTCCCCAGTCGGGCACTTCCTAAGGAGCTTTCATACCTGCAGTGGGCCCATCTTCACCTGGTCCTCCATTATGGTTAACGGAAGGTACTTTGTTTGCTTGTTTATCTCTGTTCTGTCCTATTGTTGACCTGAAGAATGGTAAAACAAAAGGCCATATCTACCCAGCCCCTGTCCTCTCTTGCTCCACAGAAGTACTGGACTATTCATGGGCTCCTGGTGCGTGCAGTGGGGGTTATCTCAAATGAAAATGAACATGTGGAATCTCTCCTCTCTTTGACGGAAGAAAGTCTTATCACTGGCCCCTGACCCCACCCAGCAAAACTCCTTTTTTGCTCCCTGTAAGATGGAGCTGAGACAGCTGTTATGGCCTCCCCCCTGCAGAATGTACAACAACATGCTGAACCTCACCTCACATGTAAAAACCCACACGAGACCTCTCATTCATTGGCTTTGAGTCTAGTGGCAAAGCGCAGAAAGAGGCCTGTTAAATTGAAGGGAAAATTCGGCCTGACTGACTCAGAGTCACAGCTTAGAGGCACTCAGTGGTTGGACTCAAGCCCTGTGGACAACCTTGTTGACTTACTTAGTGCCAAGCTCAATGTTCTTCTGAGCGATAAATGTGATTCCATAATACAAGACTGTCTGCTATTGAACACAGTCTAAGCTAAATATTTGATTGTAATGTTGTGAGGCCTGTGGATTTTGTTGTTCCTGTTCAAGGATAGCCGGGAGAACATACTAAATTGGCTCTATTGATTTGTAGTGTTGCTAACACAATGAAGGAATGTAATATTTTTGATCACTAAAGCCCCAAGTACCCCAGAAGCCCTGAAATTTGCCATCGTAGGGTTGAGAATGTTGCTTGTCTCAGTAAGAACACACTCCCAGATAGTGTCCAGGCACAGGAATTAGTGGCAAGGGTGTGTCAAACCTGGAGGGAGGGTGAACGCACACTGCATTTGCCACCTGCATCTTGCCATTATGTGGTTGTATTGACCAATGTTCTGGTGCTGGCACCTGGGTCCTCTGAGACCCCTACACAACTGAAAAACAATTCCCCTGGTGACATTTTAATGGTCTGCGAAGTCAATTGGGTGGGTTCCATGATCTAAGTGCTTTGAAGGTAATTGTATTATTGTAAATTTGAATTGGCCCAGGGTTGTGGATGGCCTGATTTAGCAGTCAAATCCGGGCCTGATTAAGTCAAAGGCAATTAAGCTTTTGCTTCTGTCCTGTTTTTACACTAATTTGAATTCTGTGATGCTGAGTCATACTGCCCTAATAAGCACACCTCATTGTTTGGGGATTCCCACTTTGCACCGTTTGTGCAACTTTCCAATTTGTCCAAGGTGGACTGACTTGCAGAGTCTACATCTAGTGACTTCATGTTGCCATATGTCATTCGAACAACCACTTGCTTTTTAAAGGGCCTCTCATTGATTTACAAGTTAGTTTACCCACCCTTATGACTACATCAGGAATGCTCGAAGGTGCCAGTCCTACAAACAAATTCCTGGTAATTAAACATACCTTTAAAGTTCTTAGGAATATTGTAGGGGAAAAGGCAAAGACAGAATCTTAGGACTGGCTTGACTTCATTAAGCGGTTTAATATTGTCATTTTAAAGGAGATGTGAGCTACAGAAGATGTAGCCTATGACGGCTTTGTGCATTTTGCGAACATGCCTAGCCATCATCATTTGGAATAATCTGGAAAACTGAATTAGTTCAACTAATAGCATCACACAGAACAATCACCTAGCAGAGAATATAACACTAAACAAACCATAACCTGGAATGATAAAATGTTTTGTGCATGTCAACTAAACAATGTGGATGGACCATCATTGTGAAATACAATGTACTTGTTGTGTTGTGCCCTAGGCACCACCAGATCCATCTTCCTAAGAGAGTTTAGGAGTCAAAACAATCTGTGTATGTTGCATAGACGTAGCTGGGTCCAGACTGCTCAAATCAATTCCAAAGTTTTTTAAAACAATATTTGTGTACTGTGTCACACTAGAGATATGTTTGTTGACAAAAGTCACACACATACATGACAATTGTGAGCAGGATCAACTTGAAGGTGGGGAGGCAGAAGATTCAAAGGATAAGTGAGCCAGACTAACTGAATAATCAATACAGTGTAACAACAGCATCTTATACCAATCATACACATAGGGGTCGATTACGATGTCATTCGGAAGGGCTCCAAATCTGATTTGGGTTTGCCGAGTCCAATTCGGAACCCTTGTTTTCCGACTGAGTCATACACACTTCCCAATGACTGATTACGATGCCTGTAAAACGTTATGACTGTCCAAATCTGTTCTGAAAGGCATTCTGACAGGTCGCGTTTTTCAGAGCCGAATCGGACAGATCTATGGACTCGGTTTCTGAGTGAGCGATTACGACAGCCATTCCGAATCAGTCTCTCCAGAACAAATTGGCTGCCAGAATCTGTTTTTAGGGGCTCGTAGCAGGCCCCCCTTCACCAGGGGCCTCCAAATCAGGCCGGTGGGGGCAACCATGGGAGACTCCTTTCCAACCATGCACAGTGGGGCAGGCACCAAGGGATGCCCACCATAGGGTGCACAATTTTCCCAAGCCATCCCTTTTGTCAATGGGAGCCTGTGTTTTCATTTGGGACACAGGCTCCCATTGAAGTCAATGGGAGTCTGACCGAACTGTATCCGGAAGCATCAGGATACATCCAAATCACTCGGTCGACTCACCCGATCCGAGTTGTTCGGAAAGCATTCTGGAACCGATGCGGTAGGAATGCTTCCGGGACAAGCTCATAATTGGCCCCAAAATGTCCAGACTTGCAGGTAATACTACCACTATACCTCATATGTGTCAGTGTAATGAAAAATGTGTAAATGTCTTACATTACAAATACTTTGTATGACTAATCTTTCAACACTTTAGTGAACTCAAATTGCCATAAAAATTACAGCACAAATACTGACACATAGGTTAGCCATGGGAAAACTGAGAAAACATCAACTTTCACTCTTGTGTACGCAGGCCAAATAGGATGGCAACGCAATGAAAACAATGTGTGGATGTCCTATGTCCACCACAAAGAGTGCGGTATGGCAAGTAATTTTGACAACTTGCACCATCCTCATCACATTACGCTTACTATGTGTCTGCAAACAATAGAAAAATGATGCTAGACTCATGAGAAAAGTGCATCAGGGATACCAAAAAGCATATTAAATACATGCAAGTAACCTACAACTAATTACAGCCTCAAAAGCAAATAGACTTTGCTAACGAGTTACCACAAACAAATGGCACCACAATGAAGCAGCATCACCTAGCTATGTAGTGCTATACAAACTTTTGAAATGTTGATCGGTTACTGCATGTAATCTAAGTTTGTGTTACCATACACATGTCAACATATTATTATTATTATTATTATTATTATTACAGCTTGTAAAGCGCACGGCTACCTCCAACGGAAGTGTCCCTGCGCTAGTAGTGCAAATGACCTATGGACAGAAATCAAGAAGGCGGGGGGGTCTAGGGAAGACCGAAGAACCATGTTTTTGAAAGTTTTCTTAAACATAGATTCCGATTTGGTTTTCCTCAAATGGTCAGGCATAGAGTTCCAGAGTGTCGCGGTTTTGACCGAAAAGGCCCGGCCACCAGTCCTGGCCTTTGCAAACCGTGGGATAACCAGAAGTTTCTGGTCATTCGATCTGAGTACTCTATTCTTACTATATTTTTGAAGTCTCTGCCACAAATACTGCGGACCAGTGTCATTCATTGCTCTGTGGGCCAAAGTAAGTGCTTTATATTCTATTCTTTTTTCCACAGGCAACCAATGTAGGCTACGCAAATCGGGGGTAATTTGGTGACGCAATGGCACATTCCGAACAAGCCTTGCCGCCGCGTTTTGAATAATCTGTAGCCTTCTGAGCAAATACTCAGGAAGACCCAGATAGAGGCTGTTCGCATAGTCAAGGAAGCGACTAATGCATACACCACGGTCTTCCTGCAATCCATAGGCAGTAAGTGAAGGAAGCTCTGTAGAGCCTTCAACTTCCAAAAGTATTGAGCGGAAACATGGGTTATTTGCACTTTGCCAGTCAGTTGCGCATCAAACTTGAAGCCCAAATTCCTAGCAGAGGCAACTGGAAGAGGAGGTGGATTTAACTCAGCCGGTCACCAAAGTTCAGGCGGTGGAGTGGTGGACTGGTTGAAAAACAAAACCTCAGTTTTATCGGTGTTCAATTTTAAGAAGCTCTCCCTCATCCATGACGAGATATTAAGAAGACACTGCTTAAAGCTGACAAAGGCCGTCTCGCTGTGATCTCTGAAGGGGAACACCAGCTGCGTGTCGTCGGCATAAGAGACGGCCTTTACCCCACATTGCTCAATAATTGTCACAAGGGGAGTGAGGTACACATTAAAAAGCATTGGACTCAAAGCAGAACCCTGTGGGACCCAACACGCAAGGGGGCTAGAGGTGGAAACATGAGGATGGAGGGTCACCTGCTGTGTACGCCCCTCTAGAAGTGAGCAAAACCAGGCCCAGACCGTTCCCGTCACCCCTAGACATTTAAGTCTATTTAGGAGAATCTTGTGTCACACTGTATCAAAATCTGTGGACAAGTCCAGCAGCACCAGCATCTCACAGCTTCCTTGAGCCAAAGTTTCACAAATAGTCTCTGCGACTTCAAGTAGAGCAGTCTCCATGCTATAACCGGATCTAAATCCAGACTGTGAGTCATGCAGATGATGGTTCAACTCTAGGAAGTCCCCTAGTTGTTTGTGAACTTCTTTTTCTAGAATTTTAGCCGGGAGGAGAGAAATTGGACTAACATTTTTGGGCTCTGTTGGATCAGCATCTTCTTTCTTAAGAATTGGCTGAACAAATGCATTTTTCCAACTGGTAGGATAAATCCCCCCGCACTTGGCCTCTGGCTCATAGTTTTTTCACCAGGCACGCTCCAGCCTCTTACATGGGTTTTTCTCTGTATGGAGTTCCATTGTAAACCAGGGGGTTGAAGGTTTACTCCTAGTCAATTTCATAGTCTTAGTTGGGGCAATTTTATCAAGGGCTGAGGTGGCCCAACAGTAAAAAGTTAACGCGTCCTGGCTAGATTCACCTGTAAACTTGGGGGGGTCCTGTAACTCAAGACCCATCGATTCAGGTGAAATCTTCCTCCAATTTCTCCTAACCTCCAGGATCGGTCTAGTTTGATTATTACAGGAAACCCACAATAAATTAAAAGGGATCAACCAGTCATCCGACCAAGTTATAGGTAATGGGTCCTCTATCTGTAGAGTATGATCATTTGTAAAAAGTAAATCAAGCATATGGCCAGCCACATGAGTGGGTGATAATACCTTTTGAGTCAAATTAAGCCCTTTGAGGGTGTCGGCTAACTGGACGGCTAAGGAGCAATTAACATTACCCATATGGACATTAAAATCACCGTGGACTGTGAAGTTAGTAGACCTAATTGAAAGGTTGGCGATAGTGTTATAAAGCTTCAGCAAATGGGCAGCTGGGGTGTTTGGGGGTCTATAGACCAGCAGTCCGGCTATTGCGGAAGCTTTAGAGAATTTAATACAGAAGGACAAAGCCTCAATCTATTCTATACTTTCAATTTTCTTATGCAAAATCTCCCAATCCTCTCTCATAATCACTGCAAGGCCACCTCCTAGTCTGTTTCCAACTCGGTTCGCCTTGGAAATCCTATATCCTGCTTGAATAGCCAGTGCTATATTCGAGTTGGAGCTCTCTCTCAAACAAGTTTCACTCTATTTGCAAGCATACTCGAACCCAAAGAAGAGCATCCATCTTCAAAGAAATGTTTATGCCACATATTGTCGTATGTCTCCAAGAATGTACACAACACTCATGAACACACATCCAAATTTAATATGTGTGTAAAATCATCCTATGCCACCATCTACTCACACATTCATGCACATATGGCTTCTGATACATAGTAGGACATTTTCACAAAATTGCTACTGTATGCAGGACACACATCTATAGCCTATCACATGTTAATGAACATGTATAGCATGTGTTGAAACCCCTCAGCGCCACATTTACCAAATACATCCCGCCAACAGAACGTTACTTTAGTAATATGTTGATGTCAAACTCACCATCTGCTGATTTTCAAAGTGGTGTTAAGCAACAGAACGTGACTGAATGCTGCATTCGATGTTAGGCACATGAACATGATCCACCTAGCATTAAAGGGGGATGAAAAGGTTATTGCACTGGTTCTTCTGCTGCAATATACTTTGATTTGTGATGCGTAAGCAGATGTAGTCATCTGAGACTGTGCACAGATATGCAATTGCTCTGAAAAGGAGGCTTAATAAGGTTGACACAATGAAAATACATAGCATTGGAGTATGCTACGGAAAAGGTGAATGCATGTTACAGCACACATTGACACATCAATTTTAGATTCCTATTTGTAAGGGGCAATCTATGAGGAAAGGTCTGAGGCAGGTGTTGTGCAAGGTTATTTTATTACATAGCGCTTTGTCTTGTCTTAACATAAAGGTTATGTGGCATATGTACAAAAGATATGTGGGGCATCCATGTGCATGCACCTGTGGTTGTGTTTAATCATCAGGGCAGTCCCTGTGAAGGCACATGTGTGCCATCTACAAAGGGTAACTGGGCTGCATGGTTGTATGTATTTTTACATAATGCAGCACACATGGAATGATATGTAACTCACAAGTACTCATTATATGTCAAATAGTCTTGGCTGTCTAATGTTTCATTGACAGAGTAGTCAAACTTTACACAGCACCAGACGTATTTATCTGGACAAGCATCAAAAGTTATGTCTACACCAATGTCAAACCCAGTGACTGTAGTGGACATGTGAGGCAAGTAAAAAGATGGACAAGGTAGCGTAAATCCATGTTAAGTGCCTTTGAACACACCTATGTATATGGTCATGTAATTTACTCCACCTAAGCAAATACTACGATGAAATTCGTTTTACAAAATCAGCATTGTATGCATTCATAAAAATCATCATAACAAGTAGTTCTCTCAATCCCATGAGAGTGGTACACATCTTACTGTAATGGTGTATGTAACTGCCTCATATATAGACACACATACAACCCATGGAAACCATTATGACTTCGACTAATGTATGCATTGCCAATCCAACATTGTTAATCATGGCGCTGCATTAATGTGCGAAGGTGTGCACGTTCACAGCCTATATTTCCTTTCAACGAAAGACATCTAATAAATTAAAGTCACATACCCAACACAGGTGACATGCCTTAGCCATGAAGTGTTACTAGGCATGCAACAGCGTAAAATATGTTACATTTGCAGATCATCTACTACTTAGCTGCAATTTTTTACTTGCATATAACATAAGCGTTAATTCCTCATTACCCGCTATACAATACACTTGCAAAGTACGTGTGTTGACAACGGCAAATTACAGCGAAACATCTTGGTAGAAAAAAAATTCATGCAAACTCACAAAACAGGCCACAAACGCACAGGAAGTGATGTCAGCATGTTTCCCGGATAAGTGCTGTACACTTTCACTTGCACTTTTAATCACTCTGGGGCTGAATCGCAGAACTAATCTGAGGCAAAATCCTAAAGTTACTACTTTTGGTGTTCACAGAAGGCATTTAGTAGTATTAAAGTTAGGATTTTGTCTTAAGTTTGACTTAAGTTTGACTTAAGTTTGACTTAAGACAGACTTCAGATAGTGTTAAGACAAAATCCTAACTTTACTACTACTAAATGCCTTCTGTGAATACCAAAAGTAGTAAGTTTAGGATTTTGTCTCAAATTACTTCTGTGAATTGGGAACACTGTTGGTATCTTTTGAGGTGTGTGGTTGGCTTTTGAGGAGTGTGGTGATACTGAGTTGTGAAAAAGTACTTTTGTTGTCTAGTCTGCTTTACCTACTGTCCCTGTGAAGTCCTGTGTCACTATCATTACGTGTTGTTTGCATTTTGTGTCTTCTTTTGTTGGTGTATATTGTTTGGTTATTTAAAGTTCTTGTTAATTTAATTGGGTTGTTATTTTTCTAGTGGGTTTGGTAGTGTTGGGGAATATGATGGGTGAAGGTAGGGATGGGAGGATGTCGGAGGAAATATTTGGGGCTTTCCTCTGGCTGATCAACTTTTACCTCCCTAGGATGGGTGAGAGTGGGGGATGGGTACAACAGGGGTACGACGTTAAGATCAGGAAATTGAGGTGGGACCACATCCGCCACCACATGCAGAGGATCTTTGTAGTGGATAGGACTGTCCACCAGCTCAAACATAGATGGCATGATTGTGTTGGCCATGAGGATGACCTATTAGACAACCTGGGGATCATCGTTGACAGGCAAAGTGGTAAGTTAATGTCAAATCTTTCTGCTATCTGTGTGTTCCATGGAAGCAACTATATACTATGTCAAACTGTAATATTGAAAACAGGATGTTCACATAGCGTTTGCCCTAATTCTACCTGCCTAGCATCAATGCAAGCACTCTTGCTCCATTGTGCAAGGGTGGCTGTGTTGTAGGGAAAGATTGTTAATGAGCAGGTAGGTGGCTCTTCCTGCATATCAACAAAATGTAACATGTCACACACATAGATTTAGCTAATCATCATGTAGTGACGAATTGTAATGTGCAGGAAGGTACACCTTTCTGCACAAAACTTCTAGCACAATGCAAAAGCATGAATATTTGTGCTGCTAATTTAAGCATGCATATGTTGAGCACATGACATGTCTATTTGTGAACGTTTGAACTTACAGGTCTTGCAGGTCCATCCTAGCACCTACTACTTGGAGTTGCCAAAACTGATTTAGGCACAAAAAATGGTTATTGTTTTTCTATACCCACCAATGGATATTTTGCCTGCCTCTTTGCTGTAGTGCACTGCAGGGGTAAGTGCCATATTGACAAGGTTGCACAAGCCACACTATTTTGCAATGCGTCACATTACAAAATATTTTCATGGGTCATCACCAATAGGGCACACAAAAAACCACTATCAACGTTGGTATGTGGAAATTTTTAACAGACATGAGGGAAGGCCTTTTTTCTTTCTGACACTAAGCTGTTAATAGATGGTTAAGCAAGGTTTGATTTGACAGCCACTCTCAAATTATGGTCACAAGACAATCACCTATTGTTGCAAGATTGTCTCATACTCCACGATCCTGCATTTAGCATGTGTTGTGTGTCAGTCAGTCATTTCACATCCCTTCATCTAAGCAACATGAACTGAGACATGGTTGAAAAGTAGATGACTTAAATACATAACATGACAAATGTGCCAGGTGATGACTGATCAATACTCCTATTTCTTGAGTCACAGCTGGACGTCCATTATTCAACCAAGAGGACGTTGGTGCCTTCAGGGACCTCATGCCACTGGTGAGTGCTTTAATCCATGTATGTTGCTTTCCAATAATGATTGTTTGTGATGACTAGTCCGGTATGTTGTTTAGCCCAATCTGGGTGAGCATGACATGTATATCACCTCTTCCATGATGAGGCATCATCAAGAGATGATGTAGAGGCATATTAACAATGAAGTGATGGAGCAAGGAGTTAGTCTTCTTTGCTTAGCACTGTGCTCCATATGGCTGGGTTCAAACTGGAATGGCATGGTGAGCAAAAAAACGATGGATTTAGGCCCAGATCTCTGTACTGTGGTGAATGTATGACATTGTTCTGCATTCTGTACATGAACTGTTGTTTTTGCATTTGTCACCCCGAGTGGGACGGGTATGCTCAGACGTGAGTCCCGTGCTCTCCATGCCACTGGAATCAAGCTATCCTGGCTGAAGAGGGGTAAAATGCCGAAACCGGTCCTAGGATGCTTGGTTTCCAGTCCAGGGAGAACCTGGCTTGGCAGTTCGGGCTGGACTGTTCCCATGAGGCACAGGGTCAAGACTGATTTGCATATAGCTGGGTTCAAACTGGAATGGCATGGTGAGCTAAAAAAACGATGGATTTTGGCCCAGATCTCTGTACTGGGGTGAATGTATGACATTGTTCTGCATTCTGTCCATCAACTGTTGTTTTTGTTCTTGATAGTGTAGCATGGGTACCTGGTAGCATTAGTACACACTGCATGGCTACTAATGATATACTACACACAGTGTAGGCAGGTGTGACTCTGGGAGTATGTGAATCTCGTGAAATTCCTGCAGCACTTTCACTGTGTCCATATGTGCAAAATATCTATGTTACTTCTGCCTCTGCATCTGTGTTTCACAGTCTACATACAGGCAAAAATATGTTATAGGTATGGTGGTGGTGTCTATCATCGTAACGGTATTCTATGTACACATTGGCATGATGTGGCAGTCACTGAGGATCAGAGCATTGCAGCTACACTTGTCAGTGACACTTATTCTTACAATGAGCGGGTCTCATACAGAAGATGGGACCTGTTGTACATGAGTATGCTGGATTTGTACATTGTGATGTGCCAAAACATACTTTCCACCTTTGTTCCCTGTCTAACTTCCAGTGTGCTAAATTAGGTAATAATGTGGTATAACTAGCTGCCTTGTTACATACAAGTACTCACATGCTTCAAATAGATGTATACAGCAAGAAGCCTGGGTGTGTAGCTGGGGAGACACATCCAACTATGTTGTGCATTGAGGACTAGAGATGGATGACTGTTGTACATGAGTAACATTTTGGTGCTTAGTAGTATGCCCCTATTACAACAAGTGCATCCTGTGAGTATTGATAAATGTCATGCCCTGGGTCTGCATTGGGCCTGTGACTCAGTCTCCTTGGGTACATTCCCCTGGTAGACTCTATCGGGCCGATTTTTCTGGTGAACAGTCAGCTCTCTAGCGGTCCGGTCGCATACGACTTGTGTTTTCCTTGATTCAGTTCAGACCACGAGGAGCGATTGAGCGCCCTCGTGGGACACGCGTTTATTTTTGGGATGAGATCAGATGCAGTTATCATGCTCTCCTTTCAATGAGCCACAGTGCCAGTTTTCTTGATGATTTGGTCTTTTAGGGTGCCCAAATCCCCCCCACACAGTGCTGAGGAAGACCCCCCTGTAAGGTGGACATTTACCTACACATCTTTGGGGTCGAAACGTCGACACTTTTACTTACGCCAGCTTTAAACAACGGATATCTCTGTACTGTGTTTTATCAAACAGCATGGCTAGATGTTAACTATGTGATTCTCTATGTTACAGCAGATCAATAAATAAGCCCATTCTGTACGTTGAATATAAATCTTTTGATTGCACCAATTCTTTTGTCCTCTTATAACACTACTTCCCCACACTATTCACTTTTTCCCCCCTACCCCTGTTCTTTCTTTCTGGACACATTGTTAATAATAATAAGTGTATTCTGCATAACATTTGTGAAAATGAGGGTGTGATTAAATAACACTACTCAGTTAAATCTTCGTATGTATTGCCTTTTGATGTATTGTTAGTTTTTCTTTGTAGTATTTTCATGTGCAAATAGTGCTTACTGGGACCATCCCTTATTGTATGGTAAATAGGAATGTCAGCTTCTCACAAGTAACTGACGCTATCTTTAATGTTTCTGCTTGTATATGAAATAACCCCATCTGCCTGTGTGTGGAGATTTACAAACGTAGGTGTGTCCCCATCCTAACATATGGAGCAGGGATATGGTGTTTTTGTATCTTGAATCTTGGGGATCTCACCCTGTAGTCAGAATTTTATTGTGCACGAAGAACTTGGTAAATGTTTGCAATCTGATATCAGACTTCGTAGCTTAATAGTGTTTTAATACTAATCTATTGTGTAGCTTTTTATGAATTGAGTTTTTAACTTACCATTTTTTCTGTCTTGAGGAGGTTTGATGTATAACTGTTCTTCTGACACGATTTGAATTTTTTTTAACTGTAAGTGCTTGGTTTTAATTATTGTCTTGTACATGGTATTTTAAATGTTATCTGCTCCCAACTGTATTTTGCTTGTGCCTTTATGGTCTATTTAGAATGAAATACAGATAATAAATTTAAAGGTGACTTTCAAATTCAAATGTTGAATGTGCTTTTCTGAAAAATAACATAATGTCCATGTCGTAGGATGTATTTCTATACCATAATATGCTTCTAATATATATAATGCACCTGATTTTTATTGATAGCATTTTACTTGAGAAGAAAAAAGAATACTTAGATGATACACCAGAAATATATATTAACCTTTGCATCAATAAATCCGCAATCAATCATCAAGTTAGTCTAGAAAAACAGAATTAAGACAGTAGGGTCGGGGGCAGAAGAAAAAAATGCAACAAGGAGCATCCATGCTGTTGTCTGAATCTAGTGGATCTATTAAGAGGTTTCATCCAGTTGATGATGTGGGCCCACGCTTGTTTTGGGTGCTTCCTTTCCGGGTTGCCTTTGATGATGGATAACTCAAACCCACTAATGTTGAAAAATGTATTCCACTAAGAAGCGACCAATGGGTGTTTAGTGTTCTCGCAGAGACGTGCTGTGTGTGCTAGGTATAGTCTAGCAGAGAATGACATATAGAATACGAATGAAGAACAAATTGGTTGGGACTATATTGGAGCAACCCAGTATTATTAGTTGCAGGGTTTGACATATATGCATCTGTGTCACACAGGCTATCTCTTCGAACATCCGTTTCCAGTATTTAGATAATATGCTAAATGTATCAAAAATAAGGATTGTGTCAGTCATAGGCTCCCTACAATTAAGGCATTCTGAAACATGGTGGCAGCGCCATTTTAATAATCTGTTAAAAGTGTATTCGATATCCTGTATGACATTTGAAATGGAGACATTGACACAGCAGAAGCATTAGCACAGTAGTTGTTGAGTCTAATATATTCTGTGATATGAGATATGCCAACCTATGTGGATATTTTACGTGACCAAATTTGTGCTAATGTACATAGATTGGGTATGGGTAAACAGTCTATATAACTAGCCAGTTTTCACCTTCTGTTGATTAGAATACAGTATTTTAATACATGGAATTTTAGTCGATGACTGGTTAAGTCTGGGAAGGGATAAAAATTCTGACCCTCAAATACCTGCCCGACATTTAGAAGATTACATTTTGACCACTCCTTAGAAAAAAGATCCTGTGAAAAAGGAGTAGAGCCTGAAGTATTCCTAATGGTCGAGTATCTTGTAATATGAGGTATGGCCATTTTGTCGTTATAAGTTTTCCTAGTCGAGACAAATACAAGTAAGAGGATTTGAGGAATGAGGAAAATGGCCGCTGGTTGAGAGGTGTCCTGCATTTTACTTGGAGCTTTCAGCAGAACCAAAACAGACGCTGGCACTACCTAATGGTTTATGGTGTCAGGGGCCATATTTATTAAAGAGTTGTGTCACCCTTGTGTCACAAAATAGGCCACAAGAGCAGTGCAAATCTTAAATTAGATTTAACAAGCCACGAAAGGCCACCTTGCATGGCCTCGCGTGGCTCGATAAATCTAGAGTATCACAACTCACCGCAAATCACTTCATTGCATTGCTCTACCATAGGGTAGGCGTTCCAGGGGTGGAGGGTGGGTGTTACCTCAATTCATCTATCGATCTTGTTTCATTCTCAGAGTTACCATGCCTGGTAGATCTAGCATGCATCAAAATACTACACTTTCCCGGTGATGCATAACGATCAGAAATATCTTTATTTCTCCTTGTTACTACCTCTTTCTAAATGTGCTGCATTTTGCAGCACAGATAGAAAGAGGAAAATGCATCCGAGGATTGTTTTTGTACTGGAAGGTATTCCTAACTGTACAAAAACGAATCTGCTTACAACACAGGCACCCTTGTACCATGGTGCAAGGGTGCCTGCTTTGGATCAAGGAAGCCCATTGTGTGCCAGTGCAGGGAAAAGACAGGAAAGTGCTGTGTTATGTTAAATATGGCACATTCGTGCCCTTTCCCTATTATCATACAGCGCAGCAAAGAACAAAAAGGCTGACCGATTTGTGGTGCAGTCTCTAGCCTTCTTGATGTATTCTCCAGCATTATCTGCCATTTTAGCCCGTTTCTCCTCCTCAATGTCATGCAAAGGTTGTGGTCACTCTACCAAGGCTCCAGTTAATTCAAATGTTGGTAGACTATGTAGGACACAGAACACATAGATACAGCCCTCCTGGGATGGTGGAAAACTCTCTGACCTCTTAGGCATCCACTCTGCGCCAGCTGGCCAAAGCCCACAGGGAGTGACAGCAGCTCATCTCTCTTCATCCCCAACCCTGATGTTTCCTCATGTGTCTCTACAGAAACAGGATCAACAGAACCAGATGGAGTGCAATCAAATCCCACTGCAGGTGGACAGATATTGTGGGAGGGGAACAAAGAGTGCAGCCCAATAGGAGATTCAGGTACTGAGAGGGAAGCTGCTGGGTAGAATTAAAGCAACTACAATGGATGTCACACAGAATGCTGTGATAACTGAAAATGTAACTAAAGATCATGCTCTAATAAATGCATACAGCATAAATGCACAGGTGCTCCACAACACAGCAGTAATGTCTGTAGCTGCACAACCTGTCACAGCTAAAGGGGGTTCTTTTCTTTCTGCTTCCTAAGGTCAGGAAAACACAAAGGGCTAAAGTTTTAATTTTGTGACAAACTCAAACTCTGTCCTTGAAGGTGCTCACACCATATCCTTTGTGTTCCTGGTGTTTTAAAAATAACACAATCTCTATATTGTAGGATTTTTTTCTGTTAGAAATTGGGCTTTTGACTGCAGGGGTAAAAACCTTTCTCAAACAACACTCACAATCCTTGTCAAGGGGAACCACAAAAGTCACTAAATTAACATGTACTTAATACTCTTGTAGCTTGGCGCCAAAGCAGTCAGACTTAACTTTGGGGCACTGTGTTAAGTATTTATGCAGCACACAAACAAGAATAATGTAAAAATACAACACACGAAAAATACCCCACCAATGTAGAAGAATAAAGAACATTTTAATAAATTATTTGACACGGAAATGGTAAAATATCCAAACAGTAGAATTGGAGTTGGAACTTGAGTTATGAATTTATAAAGCTTTTTGTAAAAGCTTGCACCTAAAAGTTCAAAGCACCAAAGTCAAACGTTCTTGCCGACCGCGATGGAGCACAGGTCAGATATAAGAAGTTGATTGGGCCTCGTTGGTGCTAAACTTCAGATTTAGAAGAAATTTTGTGGGAAAATGTCTGAGAAAGTAAAGTTCCATGGGGAAAGACTGCAGTCTGTGTCTGAGGAGGAGGCTTCGCCACTTGGGAGCCTCTGGATGAAGTCAAGGTGAAGATTTCAACGATCAGACATAGGTTTTTTTTGGAAGTCGAAAATCTTAAGCAGGACAAAGTTGTAGCTGACGAGGCTGGATATGTCTCCTGTGAAGAACCCCTGAACAATCACAGTCCCAGGCTCAGCGTGAAGATGATCCCACCGGCAGCAACGACTCTCACCACTCCGTGGATGACCCCGACCAACCTGGCCCCTCTGGTGCCCAAGCCCCTGCAGCACCTGCGTCAGGTACATCTGTGCCAACCACCACGCCCATTCCTGCCACATCCCAGGAGACACCCAGGAGCCCTGCTCGCACCGAACAACACAGCCAGTCTGACCAGGAGGGACAAGGTTCTCCGGGCACCCAGGAGGAGACAGACGACCACGCTAATGCCATCCCTCAGGGATCCCGTAGACCCGATGTGCCCACAATGGCAGGCCCGGCTCGTGTGGGAGAGGGTGGTGGGAGTGGAGGCAGGCGAGAACCTGACCAGCCAGCTGAGGGAACCGGTATGGCACACATGCGCCACATCCTGGACACATACCGGCGTAACACCAGGGGCATCAGGCAGGTAGTGGCGACCCTCAACGAGATGAAGAACCTGCAGGCCGAGCAACATGCCAGTCAACAACAACACCAAGGACGGATGGAGGCAAGACGGGCTAAGCTCCTGGCGGTGCAAACGGACATGAGCCGTTCACTCCATCGGATTGCCGACAACATGGGCAACCCTCCCTGTGACACCAGGTGAAGACCAGCACCAGCCACAGGGAGGGAGGAGGAGGAGGATGATTCCTCCGACGGAGCATCATAGACATCGTCAAGGCCTGCATCTGAGGGTCCCCGGAGGAAGGTGGGTCGTCCACGGAAAAGACCGTGAGAGTCAGCGGACCATCCACATCTCCCAGGTCACCTGGCCTGGCACCTGGCCCTCTGGCACAACAGCACCACCTCACCCAATGACATTCTCTGCCACATGGACTTGCTGGTCACAGTCTGACCAACACTGTGGTCTGGACTCTGATGACTCCAACTGACAAGGATGCCATCTCCCCCTGTGAACTTTGGATTCTATGCACCCGGTAGAGCACCTTACTTCATCCACCAAAAGACTTACCCCACCAAAAATAAATACTTAATTTTGTCATGAGATGTTGCTGTCATTTGGCATTATTCACCAACATATGTGTGTGTAAATGTCAAACTATGCCTGAGTGTTGAACTAACTCCACACATCCATACCCTGGGAATGGAGTCTGGTACAGGACACACATGGGTCACAATTTATCATTCAATGCAGACATGGAGCACAATACTCACCTGTGATGGCCTCAAGCTGCTGAGCTGGTGCTAGGGAAACTGTGAGGACACACCTATTTGGAAGAGTAACATTAAGGCGTAGAGGTCATGACTCATTTGGAGGTTCCCGAGGAGGGAGTCCCAGGTATGTGTTCCCAGGTGGGAGAACTATGTCCTGCATGCAGGAGTACGGTGGATCAGAAGAATGGTGGCCAGGTCAAGGTTGGATGCACGGAGATGGCACTACGGGGTCTCGGATGACAGTGGTACAAGGTTGGTTTTGGGTCAGGGTTGTGGCCTGCCTCCTGAGTGTGGGTGAGGAGTCTGAAGGTCATCCTGCAGCACACAGTGATCCATTGCAGCTATCTCTGCTGGACGGTGATGTGGCTGGGGCGCGGGATGTTGACGCTGAGGAGTGCAGATGCAGCCTGGATGTGGACAAGTGTCCCTGGATTTTGGATGTGGCTGCTCCGTAGAGGGCAGGGCAGTATTTGACATGGATGCTGTCATGGACCTGGGGGATGGTCCGTCTTACCTTGGAGTAGATCTATCTGGGGATCATGTGCATAATGCTGAGTGTGTTGCAGTGTGAGGTACAGATGCTGGTGATTACCATGGCAAATTAGAGCAAGCAATCCATGATGCACAACATCTTGTGTGCGTGGACACTGGGTGCCTGTGCGGGGCTTCTGTGGGTGGGACACAAGCAGTTGAGCCAGCTGTAAGGGGACAATCCTCAGATGTTGACCTCAGTCCTGTACAAGTCCAACCTCAGGTGGCTGCTGTTCTGCCATTCAATCAATCAATCAAAGCATTTATATAGCGCACTACTCACCCAGAGGGTCTCAAGGCGCTGGGGGAGGGGGGTCCGCTACTGCTCGAACAGCCAGGTCTTGAGTTGCTTCCTGAAGGCGAGGTGGTCCTGGGTCAGGCGGAGGTGGGTCGGGAGGGAGTTCCATGTCTTGGCGGCGAGGTAGGAGAAGGACCGTCCTCCTGTGGTGGCTCTTCGGATGCGGGGGACGGCGGCGAGGGCGTGGCCGGTCGATCGAAGCTGGCGTTTGGGAGCGTAGAAGTTGAGGCGGCTGTTGAGGTATCCTGGGCCTTGGTTGTGTAGGGCTTTGTGTGCGTGGGTGAGGAGTCGGAAGGTGATTCTCTTGTTGACCGGGAGCCAGTGCAGGTCTCTCAGGTGTCCGGAGATGTGGCTGCGACGGGGGATGTCCAGGATGAGTCGTGCTGAGGTATTCTGGATCCGCTGGAGTCTCTTCTGGAGTTTGGCGGTGGTTCCGGCGTAGAGGGAGTTGCCGTAGCCCAGACGGCTGGTGACGAGGGCCTGGGTGACCGTCTTCCTGGTCTCGGTGGGGATCCACCGGAAGATCTTACGTAGCATGCGCAGGATGTTGAAGCACGAGGAGGAGACGGCGTTGACTTGTCTGGTCATGGAGAGGGAGGAGTCCAGGATGAAGCCCAGGTTGCGTGCGTGGTCTGTTGGTTTGGGTGCGCTGCCTAGGGCGGGGGGCCACCAGGAGTCGTCCCAGGCGGAGGGTGAGGATCCCAGGATGAGGACTTCCGTCTTGTCCGAGTTCAGTTTCAGGCGGCTGTTCTTCATCCATTCGGCTACCTCTTTCATCCCTTCGTGAAGGTTGGCTCTGGCGGTGGCGGGGTCGTTGGTGAGGGAGAGAATCAGCTGGGTGTCGTCGGCGTAGGAGATGATGTTGAGGTTGTGCTGGCGTGCGAGGTCTGCGAGGGGGCTCATGTAGACGTTGAAGAGGGTTGGACTGAGCGAGGAGCCTTGAGGAACGCCGCAGATGACTTCGTTGGCTTCAGATCTGAACGGGGGGAGGCGGACTCTCTGTGTCCTTCCGGCGAGGAAGGAGATGATCCACTCCAGTGCCTTCTCCTGGATTCCGACGTTGCTGAGTCGCTGCACTAGTGTACGGTGGCAGACAGTGTCGAAGGCCGCGGAGAGGTCTAGGAGGATGAGGGCTGCTGTTTCTCCGTTGTCAAGCAGTGCTCGGATGTCATCGGTGGCTGCGATCAGGGCGGTCTCGGTGCTGTGGTTGGCCCGGAAGCCAGACTGCGAGAGGTCGAGGGAACCGTTAGTCTCGAGGAAGGCGGCCAGCTGCTTGTTGACGGTCTTCTCCATGACTTTTGCAGGAAACGGGAGCAGCGAGATGGGGCGGTAGTTCTTGAGGTCGGTGGGGTCGGCTGATGGCTTCTTTAGTAGAGCGCTGAGTTCGGCGTGTTTCCAGCTCTCCCGGAAGGTAGCAGTGTCGAAGGAGGTGTTGATGATGTCCCGCAGGTGGGGTGCGATGACAGCGTCGGCCTTGTTGAAGACGTGGTGAGGGCAGGGGTCGGTAGGAGATCCGGAGTGGATGGAGTTCATTGTGCGGACGGTGTCTTCGGTGCTGATCGGGGTCCAGGCGTGGAGGGTGGTGGTGGGGGGCGGTGGTTCGGTCGTGGCGTGCGTCGGTTGAGTGCTGAAGCTGTTGTGTATGTCTGCGATCTTGTTGTGGAAGTAGGAGGCGAGGGAGTTGCAGAGGTCTTGCGAAGGGGTGATGTCGTTGTTTCCGGCGTTGGGGTTGGAGAGCTCTTTAATGATGTTGAAGAGTTCCTTGCTGTTGTGTGCGTTGTTGTCCAGTCGTTCCTTGAATGCGGTTTTCTTGGTGGCGTGGATGAGTTGGTGGTGTTTTCGGGTGGCGAGCTTGAGGGCAGTCATGTTGTCCGGTGTTGGGTCTCTGTGCCATGTTCTCTCGAGGGCTCGGCAGTTCTTCTTGGAGCTCTTGAGTTCGTCGGTGAACCATGGGGCTTTCTTGCTACCGGGTCTGCTAGGCGGGGTCTTCAGAGGGGCGAGGTCGTCTGCGCAGTTGCTGATCCACTTCGCGAGGTTGTTGGCCGCCTGGCTTGGGTTTGTTGCGCTGGTGGGAGGGTTCATGCTCAGGGAGGTCGCGAGCTGGCCGGCTGTGATCTTGTTCCAGCTTCTGCGTGCAGCCTGTTGCTGGTGGTGGTGGATCGTGGTCCTTCTGAAGCTGAAGTGGACGCAGCTGTAGTCCGTCCAGTGGAGTCCGGTGGCGTGGCTGAAGGCGATGTCCTTGCTGGATGAGAAGACGGGGTCGAGTGTGTGTCCGGCGTAGTGGGTGGGGGTGGTGACCAGCTGCTTGAGTCCCAGGTTTGCGAGGTTGTCCAGCAGGGTGGTGGTGTTGCGGTCATTGTTGTTCTCCAGGTGGAAGTTGAGGTCCCTGAGGAGGATGTAGTCAGCGGAGAGGAGGGCGTGCGGGCTGATGAAGTCGGCGATGTCTTTGCTGAATTGTGTGCGTGGTCCCGGGGGTCTGTAGATGAGGGTGCCTCTGAGGGTGGTCTTGGGGTTGATGTGGACCTGGAAGTGCAGGTGCTCGGCGGGTGCGAGGGTGTCGTCTGTGTTGGTCGTGATGCGGATGGTGTTCCTGTGGATGATGGCGATGCCTCCTCCGGTCTGGTTGATGCGGTCCCTTCGGATGATCTTGTAGCCGTCTGGGATGGCGATGGCGATGTCGGGCGCTGAAGAGGCGTTCATCCAGGTTTCCGTGAGGAAGGCGACGTCTGGTGAGGTTGTGTCTAGGGGTGGGCGGAATTTGCGAAATTGCGTTACGCAAATCTCCGCGAAACGGTAAAAAATCTCCGCGAACACGCAGAAATTTCGCGAACACGCGGAATTGCTTGTTCGCGATGCTTTTTTCCAGTTCACAATTGCTGTTTGCGTGCTCGGGGAGAAATATCTCGCGAACACGCATTTTGAGATCGCGAACAAGCAAAAATTTCGCGAAATCGCGGAAAGCAGACTTTTTAGCAATTTCGCGCTCTCCGCGGAACGCGAAATTACGCAAATTCCGCAAATTCCGCGAGCGGAACGGAATTTACCGCCCAGGCCTAGTTGTGTCGAGCAGGTTCCAGAGCTCGATGGCGTATCTGTGGACGGAGCGGGTGTTGAGCAGGATGCATTTCAGGTGGCTGCTGCTGTTGCTCGTCTTGGTCTTGGTTGGTGCTGGAGTAGTGCTGGTCCGGATGCAGGTGAACTTGCAGGCGTTGCAGCAGAAGGGTCCGTGGGTGCGTCTCGGGGTGGCTCGGTAGCATCCTGGGATTCGGCCGGCGTTGAGTGCGTTGAGGGTGGCGGCATCGTACGTCCGGCGGGTGGGCTGGGGTCTGCGGGGGCCAGGGGTCCTGGCACTGGGCATGGGCCAGGCGCGGACGGGCACAGACGGGCTTACCTTTGGCGCACCTTCGGCGCTCAGTCGGCGTTCCCGCTGCGCGCGTCCGCTGCGCGGTCGCTCTGGGGGCGTCATAAGAAGGGGGACGAGAGGGCGGGTCAGCTGGGTGGCGGGAGCGGCTCGGCCAATGGGCCGGTGGTGGGCGGGGCCTGTGGCGAGCTGAGGCGGGAAACTGGCGAGCGGGTGGCTCTGCTGAGGCTGGGCCGCTCGGGGGGCCAGGGGGGCGTTTGCGTCGGAAAAAGGCGGCAAGGCTGGCAGGCAGGAGCAGGAGGCGGCAGGAGGAGCAAGGGGGTGACCCAGCCTGGTGAGATCTATGGATCCCATGCAATCTTGAATATTGGAACTGGAAATGTCTGCGTCCTTGGTGTGGGTGAGGAGCGCCTGGCTGTCAATGGCATACGAGTTGATGATGAGGGTGTGTGCGCATGTGATGGTTGATAGGGGGGTCCTGGACACATTGTAGATTGACACGCTGAAAGATGATACCTGTGCCATATGCCTCACGACGAAAGCGTACTACATGCAGAAGCCTTGAGTCCCACTCCCATGGCCTTGCAGGGGTACAGATCTGGTGGGGAGTAGGAGGGACATGACCTGGTGGGTGTGACAGGTCCTGGAAGGCGTGGCAGTGCTGTGTAGGCAGTCGGAGTTGCACACTCATCATGCAAAGGTGTTGTGTGTGCGCTCAGTGCATGCCTGAGAGCAGGCGGGAGATGTGTGGATGGACCTTGCTTGGAGGGTGGCTGCAACATCACACTGTAGTGTGATGTGGGTCATGCAAGGACCTGAGGGTCGTGCAATGTGCACGTTGCATGTGCAGACGGTCCAGCCTTTGGTACCGCGTGGCCACAACTGTGGCACAGACAAGCCAAAGACAGCCAAATTAATGTGTTGAGGGAGGATGGGAGGAGCACCTTTGATGTGTGTGTGTTGCCAAATCTGGAAACTACGTCTGCCCTTGCTGCAGTGGCTGCAACAGCAGGCGGCATGTCCTGGGAATTATGCCACAATATCCACACAAAGACTAGGATGTCAGAAAGGACTACTGTAACAGGTGTATGTCAAGGAAGGTGTTACCGGTTTGCAATGGCACACACAGAGACAAAGGATGCACAATCACCAAAGTTGACTGACACCGGATCATGAAACTGAAGGCCGAGCTGCGCATAGGAAACACACCCCAGAAGGTGTTGATGGCCCGTGGGGGGGACTAACATGCCAAAACACATACACAGCCATGGACATCATGCACAATAGAGAATCAAATACATGAAGAACAGCATGCAGGTTGCTAATCTACACATAGACTCATATGCACAATCCTTGACAACCATGCCAGAGATGCCGCATGCACAGTGGCAAGAGACCTGCATTGACAGAGATGAGGCACCTTGGAGGTTGAGGAACACCTTTATTACTCATGCTCACACCTATGCAAAAGCATCAACATTAACAGACTCACAGGTCTATTGGATTACCATGTGGGACCTACACCGGACACCCCCTTTGCACCACAGATGCTGTAAATCCATTGTACTGGCACACAAGTGAAGGGGTTGAGCCAAACATCCCCTGCTGCACACGGAGAGGCTGCAATTCCCCATTGAGCATCATATGGGGATGTCCCGCAATATGTCCAGCCGTAGCCTCCCATATGTTTCAGAGGGAAGTTGTACACACATTGATGCCTTCATCACAAACCACAATCCCATAACAGATGACTGTCACGAAGTGTGACTATCAATTCATGTGAGTCATGCCGCATGTCATGTGCCCCATGGTGAGTCGACATGTATGCATAGTAACATAACCTGCACAGGAGCAGTGCCCACACATTACAAACAACTACCACACCCAAAAAGCCTTGCTGCAATCCTTACCCAAAGGAGAATTTTCACCACGTCCGTGCATGTAACGCTGATTCAGCACACGTTGCATTACTCATGAGGAATAGCAGGAGCACAACGATGCCACGAGCAGACAGCATGCACAAATACCTGGAGATGAGCGACACAAAAGAAGTCAGGAAAAACAAAGTCATCCGCATGCATGGTCATGTACTCTACATGAATAAGGTTGACACCATGCCAGTTGTCAATTGAGTGTGTCAGCTAAAATGTGTGGAATGACATCCGCACTCGAGTGACACATCAGCACACACCTCAAAGTCACTGAGCATACAGTCAGCTGGACACACACATTGCAACACATGCCACACAAGGCTCAAAGCGTGCACACTCAGACCCAGGGACTCACCATTATGAGAAGAAGTTGCGTATGAGCTGACTCCTGATGTCCTCCTCCTCCTCCTCCTCCTCCTCCTCCTCCTCACTTGCCTCGTGACCAAGGCCATCATCCTCCACGGGTGGATGTTCCTGCTCATCGGGATCCAGGATGAGTGGCACAGCTTTCTCCACTGCCATGTTGTGCAGCATGCAGCACACGAGGAAGATTTTGCAGACCTTCACCGGTGCATATGGGAGGGACCCGCCAGTCTTGTGGAGGCACCGGAATCGGCTCTTCAGGAGGCCAAACGTCCTCTCAATCATTCGCCTGGTCTGCCCATGGGCGTTGTTGTAACGGTGATCTGCAGCTGTTCTCGGGTTGCGGAGAGGCGTCACCAGCCATGGCATGTTGGGATAGCCAGAGTCCCCTACATGGAAACATCATGTAAAGAAGTGGGTCAGGAGATGCCGTCACATACTAAGATAACGCTGAATACTGGACAAACAGAGTCTACTCACCAACAAGACATGCTCGTTCGTTGTGCAGCTGCAGCATCATTTCTGGCACCCTGCTACGCCTCATGATGTAGGCATCGTGTGCTGACCCTGGAAAACATGCACAGACATGGGAAATCACCATGTTAGCAAGACAAGGGCATTAATGGAGTGGTAATGTTTACGGTTACGGAAGGCTACCTCCTGTGCCTGTGGTGGTACGAAAGCCACATGTGTCCCATCAATGGACCCAATTACATGGGGCATCCCTCACAGGGCATAGAACTCACTCTTGATACCTGTCAACTGCTCACGAGTTGGAAAATGGATGAATTCATCCAGGTGCTCCAACATGGCTTCTAAAACATCATGCAGGACACGGCTGAACATGGTCTGAGACATGCCACCCACATCAGCTATGGTCAATCGAAACGTACCGGTGGCAAAGAAATGTAGGGCTGACATCACCTTCATCTTGGGGGTCAGCGCAGTCGGATAACTGTGTCGCGGTTGGAGGTGTGATGCCAGCCTGTTTGTCATGTCCACAATTAACAGTTGGGGGAATCGGTAGCAGCGTATGCAGTCACGTTCCCTCATCGCAGCCAAGTCTGGCATTGGTCGGGGGAGAGGCGGTGCCCTGCAGAAAATTGGAAGGAATAACGAAGATTGAGTACATTACTACACCAATGTCAATGAACTGAGCACATGTTCAACAGCTAATACACATATGCCACATACAGAGTCTGGTCTGTGCAATACATCCTGCACACGTATGCCAGCCAGGTAATACTCCTACCAAGAGCTAGCTACAAACATGGATTGTCAAGGTCTACATGACATGCCATGAAAGTAGCTGTGGCCAGTGTGAGTGAACAGCCAGACACATTACAGGAGTGACATACATCCACATATGTGCATTTGAAGGATGTCATCTCATACAGACAGCTGCCGGCAAGCTAGACGCACAGGTCACATGTCATGGAAAAAGTACAGACCACACACCTTGCCATGAAGGGGTACATGTCAAATATGATCACACAGACATTGAGACTACGCAGATATGTCATAAGCTCACAAGTCCCTGTTAGATGCATACAGACACACGTCACGTATTATTCCACATGTGTCCTGGTGTGTGTAATAGTGTGACATGGGCATCTACACACAGACACATGTTGGATGCAGCTACAGCAGATGCCGTTGACGGAACACCAACAGCAAGATCATGGGAACACATGACACACACATGACATAGTCACATCGTGGCACGCTGGTAGTGAGATGTCAGGTGTCATCATCCATGTACCTGGCATCAGGGGACATTTGCGGGTGTTGGGGACTGTGCCATGCCAGTGATGCAGTGCTTGACAAGTTTGAAATACATGCACACATGTAAAAGGTGTGAAGGGGAAGGGCGCCACATGGTGCCCCATCACACATGACATGTGTACACAGGTCATCACACAACTATTGGGTTAAAACATGAGGAGACATGTGCCAGCTCACTGCCTGACACACCTAGGTCCTACACATGATGCACTGCACTGACAATGACTTGATGTCCATCCTTGTGCGAGTTATACACCTCCATTCCTTTCCTGTGCGCCTCCTATCACCAGTGTAAGCTGTGAAACGCACCGTACACACGCTCTGAGGGCGTGTGTACGGTCGTATCACAATATGGGGTTTGGGTAGGAGTACGCGTGTGTGCAAGGACCGTACACACGTACGTGTACACACTGGTCCTATCCCCATGGTAGTGTTGCCGTAGACGTACGCCATAGAGATACGGGCCGTACATATGCGGGTACGAGCCCTATCTCTATGGCGTACACCTACGCCATCATTACCATAGTGCTACGGGCCGTACCCGCGTGTGTAGGGCCCGTAGCACTATGGTAGTGTTGCCGTAGGCATACGCCATAGAGATACGGGCTGTACATACGCGGGTATGAGCCCTATCTCTATGGCGTACGCCTACGCCAACACTACCATAGTGCTACGGGACGTACCTGTGTGTGTAGGGCCCGTAGCACTATGGTAGTGTTGCCGTAGGCGTACGCCATAGAGATACGGGCTGTACATATGCGGGTACGAGCCCTATCTCAATGGCGTACGCCTACGCCAACACTACCATAGTGCTACGGGCCTTACTCGCGTGTGTAGGGCCCGTAGCCCTATGGTAGTGTTGCCGTAGGCATACGCCATAGAGATACAGGCCATACATATGCGGGTACGAGCCCTATCTCTATGGGGTACGCCTACGGCAACACTACCAAAGTGATACGGGCCCTACACACGCGTGTACGGACCGTATCACTGGAGTAGTGGTGCCCTAGGGGTATGTGTGGAACGCACCATACCTGTGTGTGGATAGTGAAATTACATAGGGGACACATGAGGGACAAGTATAAGGGCCTAAATGCATGCTGGCTGTCATGGAGACCGAGGGCCCGATTCACAGAACTAACTTAAGACAAAATCCTAAACTTACTACCATTTTGGTATTCACAGAATGCACTTACTGCTTTTGGTATTCACAGAATGCACTTACTACTTTTGGTATTCACAGAATGGATTTACGACTACTAACTTTACGTCCGCACTCGGGCCGGAAATTCCGGCCCGGAGGCGGAGCTTCTGGCCCGGAGGCGGGGCTTCCGGCCCGGAGGCGGAGCTTCCGGCCCAGAGGTGGAGATTTTGGCCATGGCTAAATCTCCGCCACTGGCCGGAATCCCCACCTCCGGGCCGGAAGCTCTGCCTCCGGGCCGGAAGCCCCGCCTCTGTGCCGGAAGCTCTGCCTCCGGGCCAGAAGCTCCGCCTCCGGGCCGGAATTTCCGGCCCGAGTTCGGACGTAAAGTTAGTAGTCGTAAATCCATTCTGTGAATACCAAAAGTAGTAAGTGCATTCTGTGAATACCAAAAGTAGTAAGTGCATTCTGTGAATACAAAAATGGTAGTAAGTTTAGGATTTTGTCTTAAGTTAATTCTGTGAATCGGGCCCCGAGTTTCCAGTTCAAAATTTTGCATCAGGTGGCCAGCAAAAGTCGGTTGGAGACAATATACTATGTTGCAAAGTGGTTGTTGACTTGACATCATGCTCAAATTTTGAACCATGCAAAGGCCCTCACTGGGGTAGGTTTAAAGGGATTGGAGGAAACGTAGATGCAAATGAGATTGACCAATCACTCTGTACTCCTGTAAATGAAACAGCCCAGCAAGGGAGATATAAGGCAGCCAGGACCCATGAGAGAGCACTTGCCTGCACAACCTTTCATTCCACACCACTGCTGCTGCTCGTGATTCCTCTGGCACCATGTCCAGGTCTGTGGAGAGGGCCCAGACATTCACCCAGGAGGAGAATGAGGCGTTGCTGGACGTCATCCTCCCACAGTACCCCAGCCTATATGGGAGACCAGGGGAGCAGGTGAGTGCTGACTCCACTAGCTGTGACTGTGCCCCTTTTTTGTGTCTGTCACTTCTGGCATTGTGTCCAGGTGTGACAGACATGCAATGTTGTTCATGGTGGGTCCCGGGGGGGGGGGGAATGCCTTATGTCTCCCATGCAGAGCCTGATGTGGTTCATATCTGCACTCCTCACTTGCATTGTGCTTACTGTGACAATCACTGCATGGTGCATGCCACATTCAGCCTGGCTAATCCCCTTGGGAATGTTGTTTCCATAGTCCTGATGTGATTCTGTGGTCCCCCAGTGTGACAGGTGACTGTACCCACAGATGTGTGTGAGTTGAGTGTACCTGTGGTGATAGTGTCCAAATGATGTGTACGGCCCCTGGACATTGGTGTGTGTGTAAGTCCCCTGTCATGTGGGTGAGTGTCTATGTGGAGTGTTGCACCCCAGCTGCCTGGAGGATGCATATGCCCTACCCATCTGATGTGAGCAGGGAGCCGTGCTGTGTGTCTGACGTGCTGAGCTAGGCCCACACCTGTGACTCCCCCCAGTCAAGTGCCACATGTGCAGAGTGATGTTTGTACCCGCAGTTGCCAATGGCAGGTGATTGTCCTGTGCCTGTGTGTGTCTGTGTACTCCGCTGAGGTTGCGTCAGTGGCCTGGGGCATGTGACTGCTTTGAGGTGCTGTCCATTATCCTGGTGTTGCTTGTGATGCACAGTGTGAGCCATGAGCATTGATTCTGTCGCACCCCTCATGCCACCTGTGTACTTTAAATGCCACGTAGTGCATTTGGCCTTCCCCAGAGGATAATGTCCCTATGACAAAGGTGCAATGAGTTTGTTGCATACTATGCCCTGTTCAAACAAGCCCAATTGTTCTAATGTGTGTCTCTGTGACATGGAGCAGGTGTATTGATGATGTCTCACTTTGTCATCCTCACAGGTAGCCGCCTACACCAAGGGGGAGATTTGGAAGCGGGCCGTCAGGGCCGTGAGGTCGGTGGAGGGTCGCAGTCGGCACCTGGCCCAGGTGAGGAAACGCTGGCAGGATATCCGGTGCTGGACCAGGAGGATCGCCCGGGTCCTGCTGGAGGACTCACCTCCACGCAAACACGGCGGGCGCCGGCGCCTGACCCACCAAATGAAGCGTGTCTTGGCGGTGGTCTTCCCTGACATGGATAGGCGGCTACAGGAGAAGCAGCAGCAGGCAGGGGGTAGGTACATGTGTGTTTGTTGTGTGTCACCAGCTTTTGGAAGTGCTCAGTCGCCTGGATACACTGCCAGGGTTTATATGTGCAGTGCATATCCTGTTCCCCAAAGTCAAACGGTCCTCTTCTAGGACCCTTCCCTTCCTTGACATGTGTTCCGTGGTCTGTGTGTAGTCACTCTTGCACAAGGTAATCTAGGCTGGTAGGTAATCCAAGTGCCCAATGCTTGCAGCATCATGTGTGGGGGTGGTCTGTGACATGTGTTGGGACCTTGCCTGTGCCCTGTCCAGTTCAGTCATTTTGGGGTCCATGATTGTTGGCACTGATGCAGAGTCTCAACATAGGAGTGTGAGGCTTAAAATGAACTGCCTTGCAGCATGCATGACCGATGTTGTGGCCTCAGACATGAAGTGCATGAGGGGGAGATATGCATAGTGCGGGGACGGTTGGTCCTGTTGCAGTCAGATCATTCCAGGACCATGGAGCAGTGTGGCCACTACATTCCCCTGAGACATCTTTTCCTAGGAATCATGTGTATCATCCAACACTGTGGACATTCTCAGTGTCTTCAGCATAGGTTGGCTTCTGTGGCATTGTACCCTGGCCACATTTGTATTTACATAAAGTGTGCTACATGTGTACACTGTACAGGGTGACCCAATGTGGCTTGTGCATCCTCACACTGGCCAGTGCCTGTGTGTCTGTGTACAACTATCTGATGATGCTTGTTTGTCAATATTATGTGTGGTCCGCCCCACGAGGGGTAGTTAGAGTGCAATTAGGATTTAATGGAGCCCATTTTTGTGATCCCTGATTAAGAAGTGTAAGTCCTTCCTCTGTCTCAATCAAATAATCTCAGGTAGGGGGGGGTGTGTGCGGGCAAGGCCTACATGTCCAAAGCTTATGTCTCCTTGCCAGGTCTGGCCTGTGTGTGATGATAGTCGGAACAGACACTCAACAAGTATTGACCCAGTCATGTTGTGCAGGGTTTAATGTTTGTGCTTTGCAGCATGTGTCAAAAGTTAAAAGACATGGTTCCTGCTCATCCATTTTTGGCAACGGTGTGTGGTCCAGATGCTGTGCTCGACTGTTCAGAGACACTAGCTTCTCTGTATAATTCGATATCAAGTTCTTTGCTGTTGTGTCATGCTCTCCATTGTATCAAAGTGGCATGGTGGGTCAACCAACTGTGTAGTGCAGGGCCTACAGATGTGCGTAGTATTATAGATGTTACTCATGATGCTTTTCATGCTATGCACTGTGACCTATGTAGTTTGGACTCATGTGTCATATGTATACAGGTGTCTGATTATTTCCTGTCTCTTCACCTTGCCCTCAGCATCGTCAGGGGACACCAAGGGAGACACCGGCACGGACCTGGAGGAGGGATCCAGCACCGGTGCCTCCAGTGCTGGGGAGTCTGGCGCAGCAAGTGGCACGGAGGGCGAGGGGAGTCAGGCGGAGGACCTGTCCAGTCCCAACACTGACTATGACGCTGACGGGTCCGAGGCTGAGTTCCCAGAGGGGGCGGAGGCTGCTCCCACAGCTGAAAGCAGCAGTACATCTCTCGCTGCCCCCTCCATTCCCATCACCGCCCTCCCACTTGCTCGGGTCCCTTCTGTCTGTGCTAGGCGACCACATATCTCCTTCGTGCCAGGCACCGCACCCCCTGCCCCTGTCTCCCCTGCTGCCGTCAATGCCGAGTCTGTGGACATCCTGCGGCAGTTGCAGGTTGGTCAGACATCTCTGCTTAATGTCCTCCATGGCCACACCAGACTGCTGACACAGATGGTGTCGTACATGGAGGGCATGTCATCAGCGATGTCTGACCAACGGATGTTGCTGAGGTCCATGGACTCGTCACTGACGGCAGCAGTGGGTCTCCTGCAGCGCTCAGTCCCCCCCTACCCCTGCCCCATCCACACTTCCCACTCCCATGCCTGTCCCAAGCACACCCAGACATCCTCATGCACACACCCCACCAGACACAGGCAGCACACCAACAGGGAAGGCCAAGCGCACACCTCCAGTCACGCACACACTGGGGGAAGTAGGCACACCCACTGGGTCGGGGGGCAAACGGCAGCCACGCAGCCACAGTGGGAGTCCACAGTCCTCAGGACCCACTTCCTCCAAAACCACTCCCCTTAGCTCCCCTCCCAACAGTCGGACAAAGAGTCCTTCATGGCCAGTCTGTCCCTCAGCCCCAGTGTGACACCACCCCGCAAGCGGTCAAGGAAGTCCCCAGGCAGGAGAGTTGAGTCCCCCCCTCCCCCAGTAGCGCTGCAACCCATCCCTCCGACCCCCCCCTCCTTGGGGCCTGTGGTTCCTTCGGGTGCAGGGGAGACGCTGGCAGACCTTGCAACCGTGTGCAGTGCCATCCTAACCACCACCTTTGGCGCTGCCCCACCCCCTGTGGTGGAGTCGTCCGTCCCTGCACCCACAACACCTACCCTTGCCCCTCCTGTCCCTGCGGTGCCTGGTCCTTCCCCCCCACATGAGGCCCCCCCCCTGTGGATGGAAAGGTACTCTGAACTGTGCAGGCAAGCTAGGAGAGACGCGTCCCAATGTGTCCCCTCCCGGAATTCGCATATGGACTGGCCTATGGGCCTTGTATATAGTGTACATTTCAAATCCACTCTTTTTTTATGCTGAATAAAGCATTTTGTTTTTCATTTGCACACAAATGCTTTTCTGGTATTAGTGTTGGTGCTGCTGCTCCCTGAGTTGGGGTGGCGATAATGTGTTAGGTGTCTGGGAAATGTTGTAGTGTGCTGCTCATGGGGAGGACCCTGGTATAAGCGTGCCATCACAAGGTCTCTGCAAATAATCTTTGGTCATGTAAGCTCTTACTGTATGGTGACATTGTCCCAATGAGTGTTCCTTCCTCTGTGGCACCTGACTTCTTCCCTGCAGGGTGTTTCCCAATTGTTGTGCTGACCTGTGTCTACATTTCCTTGCTGTGTGAGGGATCCCTTCAACTTTGGCCATGCCTGCTCAGCAATGTCTCCGCCTGCATCGTCTGTGCCATCCTTGGTAGTCACTGTACTTGTGTATGGAGTATGTTGCCATGGCTTAATGTGGACATGGTCCCTTTTCCGCACTATGCATGTGTGTACTCCCAGCCTAGCACACATGTGTTACTTGTTCTGCAGGGTATTTGGGCACCTGACTGACAATTGTGGGCATTGTATCTGTGGGTACTCCACCCTTTTCCTTCCATGGGAGGCAACAACTTGTTGGCTGCCCCAGCACCTGTACATTCCTATCAGTCCTGGAATGTGGGTGACAGTGTGTGTTCCCTTAGGCTCTCTTAGTTTAGTGGGGTTTCACATGAGGATACAGTCTTGTTGCATGATCTCAGTGTGTGTACTGTGCTGCCACCGCCAGGGGTGGGTATGCATGTGTAATTTGTCATCACACCCACATGTGGTGTGTCATGCAGTGGGGGAAGGACATCCATCCTCATGGGAGTGGGACACTGCTGTCAGTGATGTGTTGCCATGGCACTATCAACATAGTCGCACATTGTGGATGCCTTCATGCACCCATGGAGTTTTGCTAATGGGAGGATGATGTACACACCCCCATGTCTCTGTCCACTGTAGGGAGGCCTCTGCACCCACCCCTCATTTGTCTGGGCACTTCTGTGAGTGATAGGCACCCACCCCTCATATATCTGGGCACTGCTGGGAGTGATAGGCACCCACCCCTCATATGTCTGGGCACTGCTGGGAGTGATAGGTACCCACCCCTCATATGTCTGGGCACTGCTGGGAGTCCACTGCACCCACCCCTCATATGCCTGGGCACTGCTGGGAGTCCACTGCACCGACCCCTCATATGTCTGGGCACTGCTGTGAGTGATAGGCACCCACCCCTCATATGTCTGGGCACTGCTGGGAGTGATAGGCACCCACCCCTCATATGTCTGGGCACTGCTGTGAGTGATAGGCACCCACCCCTCATATGTCTGGGCACTGCTGGGAGTGATAGCACCCACCCCTCATATGTCTGGGCACTGCTGGGAGTGATAGGCACCCACCCCTCATATGTCTGGGCACTGCTGGGGGTCCTCTGCACACACCCCTCATATGTCTGGGCACTGCTGGGAGTGATAGGCACCCACCCCTCATATGCCTGGGCACTGCTGGGGGTCCTATGCACACACTCCTCATATGTCTGGGCACTGCTGGGAGTGATAGGCACCCACCCCTCATATGTCTGGGCACTGCTGGGAGTGATAGGCACCCACCCCTCATATGTCTGGGCACTGCTGTGAGTGATTGGCACCCACCCCTCATATGTCTGGGCACTGCTGGGAGTGATAGGTACACACCCCTATGTCTCTGTCCACTGATGTGGATCGTAGCACGACACCCACCCACCCGCCCACACGCTCTGAAGGCCTGGGTACGGGCCGTACCACCATTGTTGGGGTGCCGTAGGTGTATGGCCCGTACCCAGTCCTACAGAACGTGAGTACGGGTCGTACCACTCCTACCCCTACATCACCCCAACAATGGTGGTACGGCCCGTACCCAGGCCTGAAGAGCGTGGGTACGGGTCGCACCACGCGTACCCCTACGTCACCCCATCAATGGTGGTACGGCCCGTACCCACGCTCTTCAGGCCTGGGTACGGGCCGTACCACCATTGTTGGGGTGACGTAGGGGTAGGCGTGGTGCGACCCGTACCCACGCTCTTCAGGCCTGGGTACGGGCCGTACCACCATTGTTGGGGTGACGTAGGGGTACGCGTGGTGCGATCCGTACCCACGCTCTTCAGGCCTGGGTACGGGCCTTACCACCATTGTTGGGGGTGACGTAGGGGTACGCGTGGTGCGACACGTACCCACGCTCTTCAGGCCTGGGTACGGGCCGTACCACCATTGTTGGGGTGACGTAGGGGTACGCGTGGTGCGACCCGTACCCACGCTCTTCAGACCTGGGTACGGGCCGTACCACCATTGCTGGGGTGACGTAGGGGTATGCATGGTGTGACCCGTACCCATGCTCTTCAGGCCTGGGTACGGGCCGTACCACCATTGTTGGTGTGGCGTAGGGGTACGTGTGGTGCGACCCGTACCCACGCTCTTCAGGCCTGGGTACGGGCCGTACCACCATTGTTGGGGTGACGTAGGGGTATGCATGGTGCGACCCGTACCCATGCTCTTCAGGCCTGGGTACGGGCCGTACCACCATTGTTGGGGTGACGTAGGGGTACGCGTGGTGCAACCCGTACCCACGCTCTTCAGGCCTGGGTACGGACCGTACCACCATTGTTGGGGTGACGTAGGGGTAGGCGTGATACGACCCGTACCCACGCTGTTCAGGCCTGGGTACGGGCTGTACCCCCAATGTTGGGGTGACGTAGGGGTAGGCGTGGTACGACCCGTACCCACGCTCTTCAGGCGTGGGTACGGTGCGTACCACAATTGTTGTGGTGATGGGACGCATCCACTTCCACTTCTGTTGTGGCGGGACACAGGCCTTGGTGGACACGCCCCCCCCCCCGAGTGACCAGTCCCTGGAGGTACGGTATGTACAGGGCATGTATACATTTTGCCTTGGGTGGGGGTTATGTTTCCTGCCCCTGCCCCCCACCTTTGCCCCTGGGTGTTGTTCTGACCTTCTGCGGCGTCTGCGTCGGTTCCTGTGCACCAGGTCGTAGGCTATGAGGGCCGGGATGACACGTAGGATGGGGTCCATGGCTGTCCGTCGCGTACAGGTGCTCCTTCCTCGCGTCGTTCTCAATTTCCCGGCAGTTTTTGGCTCCCGTAAAAAATGCTACGTGCGGAGTGACGTAGGCACGAATCGTACTTGCTGGTTCGTAAAACGCTGCCTGACTCCGTCCGGACGTCACGTTCGCGGTGTCCCGGATCGGAATTGTGGGTATATTTTAGCCGGTCGGTGTTTTGTACGAACCGTACGGAAATGGTATTTCTGTACGAATCGTTCTTGCGGGTTTGTAAGGTGGTTTTCCCGGGTACGAGTCGGACGGAGAAAACGCTCCGTACGACGGTTCGTACCCGGGTTTTACAGGATCGGAATCGGCACCTTAATATTTTTTGTATTATTTTAGCTAATGTAGTATATCATTAATTTTAAAAATATTAAAAGTACATTAATTTTTTTTTATTTGTTATACATAATTATTTAATTGTTAATTATGTTATTGTTTTATGTGTATAGATGTATTGGTAATTTATAATATTTTTAAATAATTTATAAGTTATTAAAACTGAATATTAAGTAAGTATATATTATATATTATATGTATATGTTTAATCAATGTTTTGTTAAATTATATATATTACTTATTAATGTTAAACATTATAAAATAGTTTTAACTATGTTAATTTTATTTATAAATATTATTTCGTTTATTTTACATATTTTTTATAACTAAAAAAACAATATTTTTAATAACGATATTTTTTACATCAATATTTTTTTTCTCGATATTTTTGTACTTACCATGTTGTGGCTAGGATGTCGATATTCTTGACATCGATGTTCTTGCTCCGATATTTTTGTAGGTCGATTTTTTGACCTTCGATATTTTGTCAGTGATCTGATTTTACTGTTACATTGCTGGATCACAGACAGCTGCAATGCAGCTAGTTTCAGTGGTACTGCACAAGCAATATAAATTACAAAAGTGGTGTAATTAGCAATGACTGTGAATGTATTTTTAAATGGAGATGATGGGGCTTAAATGGCTAGTACTGTTATTTAGCAAAAGTTGAAGGAAAATGGGCATAGCTGTGCTCTGTATTGGGGGTTATGGGGGGTTACATGGCTAATATATTTGAAACTGTATTAGGATTCGGCTTGGGACTCTATCAGCAGCTTACAAAAACCAGGGCCGGACTGGCCGTAGCGGGCACCGGGCAATCCCCCGGTGCGCCGCACGGGTGGGGGCCGGTTTTGGGCCTCTGGGGGCCGCATTTGTTACAGGGCAGTTCTTGCTGCATAGCTGCAAAATCGGCACTGTAACAAAATCGGCCGAAAACCGGCCCCGGCAAAGAACTCGGCGGCAACCCCAACCCCCCAGGGGGGCCTGCCGAGCACTTTGCCAGGGCCGGTTTTGGTTCCCAGTCCGGCCCTAACAAAAACCGCACTGTGAGCATGTCAGTTGCAGTAAGTGTTGGGTCTTTTTTTACATCGCTTACATTTGAACTGAGAAGGAAGGGAACGGCCGCTTCGGCCCTGTATAAATCATGATTTTAGTTTTTGGCAAAGGCTCACGTATGTTCGACTGAGCTGGAGGTCAATCTAGGACCGGGTATGTGTTTCAGAGTTGTCGGCGCATGTTTTCACTTGATGCATCGTTAAGATACCACACTCGTGGCATAGTTTGTGTTATAGACACAGTGAAAATTAGACAGGCAGCATGGCAGGTCGCCAGAGCCGTTTCTAGGTGTTTTGCCGCCCTAGGCGAGAATTGAAAAATGCCGCCTCCTCCCTTTTACTACCATCACTCTCTCCCCCTGTCATCCAGGCTAGAAGGATTAATGCATTAGATATAAAAGAACATGTATTCAACATTTTTTACCCCTTTTGCCGCCCTAGGCGGCTGCCTAGTCTTGCCTAATGGTAGAAACGGCCCTGCAGGTCGCATGTCAACAGGGTGTTTATTATTACACAATCATTCTTCTTGACTCACAGCATGAAAATATGGTTTTAAACAATAGGGTGAAGGGCTTGAACTTGAAAAGCCAGCATTTTATGTTTGTATATTTGTGTTTTGTAGTATGTTAAAACATGTATTATTTGTCACCACAGAGTTCCCTTGAAGAAGGGATTCCCGAAATGCATTGGGAACAATGCAAAGCAAGACCTCATATGGCATTTGTACTGTCTTTGAATATATAAATAAGAATTGTATCAAGTATCGATGACACATGAAAAGTGTCAAATGCATTTTGTTTCCTATTGACTTTTTTGTTTTTGTGTTGGAATATGTTGGTTCACATTTAAATCACTGGCAGACAACCAATGGTAGTAGCTATTTTATTCACAGGGGTTTATGGGATTTAAACAGCAGCTGAACACATTTTCATACATATTCTAATGAATGGTCTGGTTGTGAAAATAGGAATAGGTAATGTTTACATGGGGGACTAAAGTGGGTTACACAACAAATACTACATATCACAAGCATGGAATATTAGTTATTCTTCTTGGGATAGTGGGAATAGCAATTTTCGATATAGGAACTTATGGGTGTTCAGTGGCTGTTACATATACCTATTACTGTATTTTAGTCATTCACGTTGAAAAATGGGCATACTTATTTGTTTCCATGGTAGAGTATAGGCGTCAAAAGCGTGCTAAATACACCTGGCACTGTTATTTAGTAAAAGTTGAATGAAAATGGGCATAGCTGTGTTCTTCATAGGGGAGTATTGAGGTTACATTGCCATTCAAATTATTTGGGACTGTATTAGGATTGTTCTGGGTAGGAAATGGAAATAGGGGTTCCCTACATTTGGGTTACTGTAAACAGCATTGACATTAACTCCCAGGATGGCAGTTCCTGCCAGTGCTATAGCAATGACCGTCGACTTGGCTGGCCGCCCACATAAATATAAATTAGGCCCTAAGTCTTCCATGCTTTCCTGAAGGTGAAATGGTCCTCCCTGAGGTGCAGAAATTGAGCAAGTCAGTTCTAGACCCTAGCCACTGCATAACAGAACACATGATCACCCCTTCTAGATTTCTAAATTTTCTAAATACAGAGTAATACTTTGGAAGGAGAGGTTGAATACCAGACAGGGTTATGAGGAGCCAATATCCTGTGTATGGGAACTTTACCATACCTAATCTTGTGACAGTTGCAGAAGCAGTAATATTCAACTCACTTCTCAATAGGAAGCCAATGCACCTGTCTTACGTGATCTGAAATAAGAAGATAGCCTGGGTATACATAGAGAATTCTAACATCCAAATGTTAGATTATCCGGAGTTTCAATAACCTATATTTAGATAAGGGGAAATATAGTGCATTAGACTAATTCAGATGTGAACCAGCTATAGCAAGTAAAACCAGAAAGTGGTAGTCATGAGGGTAAAAGGGCGGATCCTCCTTAAAAGTTTAAGATGAAAATAGCAAATGGCAGACAGTTTAGCTATTCGAGCAGAGACAGTTAGGTTTTTAGCAAATATGAACCTGTAGGATAAGCACACTCTCCACAGAGGTAGGGCCTGTACCTATGTAAGATAGCCACCAACCTTTCGACAATCGTATAGTATGTGTCAAAGAGCCTTCAAAAAGCAGGATTTATGTCTTGGTAGAGTTATGGTTCAGGAAATATTCCTACATTTAGCCCGTAACTGTGCACATTAACGCTATGAAGCTGGTTTGCTATGAGTCACATGCTCCATTCCGTCTGATGATGATTTAAGTATTATCTGCATATAACATGGCCTCTGTGTTGGAGAATTGTATTAGTTTAAGGACAGGGGCGAAATAGATATTAAACAGGTTCGGTCTGATTGACAAGCCCTGAGGAGCTTCTCGAGTTATGTCCTTAAATTGAGAAGTAAACAGGGAACTTGTGGCAGCTTGCTGAGTTCCTGTACAGAGGACATAAGCAAGGTATGTGCTTTGCCTTTGATCCCTGCAGTTAGTGAGCAGGGTGGCAGTGTGGTATGAGTTTCAAAAGGAGCTAGAAGATCCAACAAGACAAGGGCAGCAACTTTCCCTTACCTTGGATTGTCCGTAGCAAACCAAGACATGTATTTTATTGTATTATCACATTCAGTTACTGTGTCCTTTACAAACAAATATATAAACATGGATATTAGTAGATAAGATGAGGAGTTTGGTTGGAAGGGATGGGTTAGTGTGATGGGAATTGAGTGCCCAAGAGCCCTAAAGGTTGAGAAAGTTGTGGTGGATAGCATGCAGGATTGGAAGGGTCATTAAGGTATCCATTTAAGTCTAAGACTTGCATTCCATAGTCATTTATATTTTTAAGTTTGCTTTGACATGCCCTGGTGATGTTTGTGACATTGTAATGACATATGATTGAGAGAGCGCAGCATGGATGTGGTGATAATCACAAATCTGGCTTCATGTATGTCATCTCCAGGTACTTCCTTTGGTTTTGTCTAGTAGTCTAATCGGATGAATAAGGTTTTCCTTCTTCGAGTGGCAAGTGGTATGTGAAGGCTAGGGAATGGATGAGTTTGCAGCACCTCGCGTTATTGGCTCAAAGTCTTGACCCTTATTCCTGATCCAGTTACACTAGTGGTCAGATTTTTTGTTCATCCTCAGAATTTTTCAATCCTTCATAAGGCTAGCAAAAAGGTTTTATTGGTTGTGGTTTCTTCGCTGCTTTGATAAAAGCTCCAACTTTCTGGGTGATTCCAAAGTCATAATCTCCAGAAGCAATAACGGTGTACTTTTGTGTTCCTCCTCGTATATTTAATATGCCATTTGACATGTCTGCAGACATGATTTTCTGGAATTTGAATTCCATTCACAGTCTAATAGGATGTGTGTGCTGTTTTCTACCTCAGGATCATTGTAAAGACATTCTAGCTTCTCAGTTTTGTTCCATCTATGCCTTCGATCCTGCGAGTCAAGCAGAATAAGTTTTGCTAGAATGAAACCTCTGCATGGATGCTTTTGTGGGTGCAGTTTAAAGGCATTCCTCCATGGTTTGCTCTTAATTATGGCTTATTCATGGCTGCTCTTTCTTGGCATTTTCATTGATTGAGTACTATATAGTGCCTTTTTTAGAATTGTTTTGTATGACTTATACATCTCAGAAGGGAGGTTTAGTTTCATTGCTTCTTGTGACACTTACTCTTTCTTGTAGGTTTTAGTGCACAGTTCTTTCCAGGCATTGTTACACAGATGGACAGAGCATAACTTGCTGCACTTGACCAGTTTGCGCATCACCTTTTTTTAGCGCTGTAGCTCAACTGACATAAATGCACAGTCTGCTTCGACAACTTATGATGGGCATGAGTCTCTGATCTATATAAGAGATTTACAGTTTCCTCTGCAAGGTTCCTATGCGTGAAGTCATCTTCATTCTACCATACGTCTGCTCCATAGGTCGAAAATGAGTACATTTGCTTGAGCAATTGTTGGTAGATTGGACAATATGCCACCTCCAAAGAGGTTTGGTAAAGTAAAGGACACCCGGAAATTGTTTCTGTTTCTCTAGAGGAGTTTGCTATGGCTAAGAAATCCTGATGCAGCGAAGGTGATGCCCATATATGTGAAGGACAGTACCCTTGTGAATGGTTCTCCTTCCAGGTACGTACAATTTCTAGACTCAGGGTTTCATGGATGGGGAATCCAGACCATGTGCTTACCTTTTCCTTTGCTGCATCATTGTCATTTATTTAGCACGCTTTTCTCTGTCAGGTCTCAGAATGCTACAGTTTGCATGAGGTTCCTATTGTTTGCTAGTTGGGGAGTGCTAGAGAGCACTGCTAAAGATAGCTGCAAATGAATGACGCTCCACAGGCACCTGTACTAGATCCATGAATCTATCCTTCAGCAGGCTGCATCCATGATGGAGCCTATGCTGTGCCAGTGGATCTGGAGGAAGCAATTTATAGCCCCCCTACCTTGCTCTGCTGGAGTCAGGCTTTCCAACCACAAGATCCGATTCTGCTGATACTGACACAGGATATCCTGATGACCCATTCCTCATGGGATTTATGATGAACTCACCTGATGGTAAAGCTGGGGAAGGCATGGTTTGATTTGCTGATCAGCCTCTTGTGCTGCTCTAACCATGCAGTGAATGGGGGCTCCTGATTCTAGGCACCCAGTCAAGGGTAATTGATGAGCCCAGTTTGCTTGGTGGTTAGAGGGCCATTGAGGGCTCGTGGTATGGTATTCATGGTGGTGCTACGGGCCTGTGAGATGTGTGCAGGCTGCCGTGTTCTGGAAATGGATGGTGCTGTAGCAGCAGTGCTGTCGACTTGATCTGCCAAGGCCTAGGGGTAACTGACATATCACTCTGCAGAGGATCACTGATTCATAGGTCAGGTGGTCAGAGAGAAGTAGAAGTAGAAAACATAAGACTGTTTGCTCCCTTAAAAGGCCAAAGTGCTCTGGGGTCTGCATGCTACGGCAGACAACACAAACATAGGACTGAATGCTTCTGTAGGATGGCAGAAACTATATCCTGAATGATGGACATTCAGAAAAAACCCAAGGGCCTAACATCATTTAAACAAGAGCAGTGCAGAGGACCACACTGATGTTATCTCCCACCTAAAGAAGATCGGCAGAGGCAAAAAGACAGACTCTAATAAAAGTCTCCGCAGTCAACTGGAGCTAAAAATGCTGCTCATGATACAGTGGGTATCTCATAACACAGCATGTCAGCAGCTGCAGGGGGCCTAAAGGGCTGGGATTGAGGTGTCTAAAGTGTAACCCTGGAACAATGATCTGCCTCCTTTTACATCCAACACTTTACCTTTCTACCTTCCATTGATTGTAGGTTTCCAAGACCTGAGAAGTCAGTTCAGTCTAGTCTTTCTCTCTGGTTTCCTTCATGATTTTTGGGAGGTGAGGACGGGTGAGTGGGGTGCCTGATTATGAGTGCTAAACAAAGAATACTGTTTTATGAGACGCACCAGCAATGGGCTCAAAGCCATGCTTTTTTAAGTTAATTTCCCTAAATGACAAAGGCTTGAACTCACTAATAAGCAGTGGCAGGTTAGGAGCTACCTTAATAAAAGAGACTCCTTCTCAGGAGTGATTAATTGCCTTTATGGCACACTAGTTCAAGGCTTCAGGTAAGGTAGCAGGGGTCTTTACGCTCTGTAAGGTCCACATACTAAAGGGGGAGGTTAATGTCAACAGGATACAAAAAAGGGTCATACTAAAATCCAGCTACTCCAACCTGGGATCCCCTTGTATTGTTAAAATCCAGCTACTCCATCATGGGATCCCTTTTACAATCTTTAATATGTATGGGGCCAATTACTATCAGGATCCTCTACTGAAAAGGAGCATCTGCAACACACCAGAGGTGAACTGATAGTTGGGATTTGGAGTCTTCAGACTGACAGAAAATATTATCAAGAGAGGGGTCAATGTCAGCGGCTCCTAAAAAGAAATCACCAAATTGAGTTTAAAGGATGCCTGTCGGTACTTAAATTCTGACTCAAAACACTTCTCATGTTGCAGCCCTGTGCATGTGACATACTCCCATGCAGACTACATTTTAACATTATCCTAATTAATATATAATACACACCTTCAAAGATGGTATTGTCTCTGACATCTCCATTGCAGACCATGCACATCTGGAAATAACCAATGGGAACAGTGCCCACATCTTGAGAACTGCTGATGTGGTATGTAATTGGACACATTGAGAGATCTAGTGAATAGGTCACCCTTACAATCAACAATCAATCAATATTTTAGCTAAACTCCATCCCGAGCCTGCAATTGCATATTATAGGGAACGCTTTCAAGATAACAATTTGTGGGGTAGTCAAAGTTATAGAATTAGACTCTGCCATAGAATTAATGTGTGAAATCCCTTGAGCAGCAGGACAAATTAACCCCCACAAGGAGGTCGCAAAGACAACTAGCTATCCTTAGAGGTTAGTTCAAGGCTCACAGTATGAGCTGGGCTGAGATAGCCCTGCTCAAACCAAGGCATCTCTTTTATGATATGGAAATAAGGTGGGAACCCTGTTGAGAAGGAAAATATGCCTTGAAAGGGCTAAGATGCAAATTACTAAAACTAAAGAGAAGTGTGGCACATGGTCAATAAAAGAAAGAGACAGACATGAAGGCTTTAATGACTTCTGTAGGTCACTGTATGAGAGGGGGAGAGGAATACCCAGCTTACATAGTAAACTACCGTGAAAACTGCGATGCGACACACCTCACCCCTGATCAGAGAGATTCCTTCGCTTCCCTCATAGACATCTCAGATTTAGGACAAGCACTAAAATACATGCGCTTAGACTTCCCTATAGAATTCTACAAATCACATTCTTGACCCTGGTGGATGAACCCATGTGTTCACAACATCTACAGAGCTTTCGTCCACTATGGGTAAGAAATCATTTTAATTAACAAATTGGCCAAGGACCCTGCACAGTGTGTGTCCTACAAGCCTATAACACTCCTTAACATGGATTCAGAGCTTTTCACCAAATTACTGATATTGCACCTTCAGCCCATTGTGTGATCTGCTTTGGCTGGAATGGAAGCACAGGTTCAGGAAAATGTATCACTCCACCCTAACAAACACTGTTATCGAAAAATAAATTCTTAGTCAGTAAAAGGTGGGCCTCTTCAGGAGTAGGGAATTGCTGAATGTTGAGACCTGAGTGACCTTTTCAAGCACAGTGCTATCAAACTCTTTGAACAATGTAACCAAGATGTTCACTTCTCAGAATCCAACCGTCTCCATTATCTTCAGCTAAGACACTGGGTACTACATTACCCAATTGCAAAACAGCTTCCCACCTCCAGGGCTCTTTGAAAAGCAGGTTCGTAACTTCTCAGACTCTATGGACCTAATGTCAAGGACATATTAGATGATCCGAAATAGCAAAGAAACTTGGACATTTGCTTTTCATCATAGATGGGACTCGGACACAGGGTCAGTTGTTCTGACAAACAATGAGAGAAGCTTTGGCAGGAGATTGTGAAGATCCAATATAGCACCCCAAAAAGGGAATCAGCCTCTAACAAATGTACCATTGATACTTAACCTCCATAAGCCTTAAGCGCATATTTCCATCAATCAATGAAACAAGCTAGAGTTGTGATCTGGAGCTTCATGCATACAATCACATATTGTGGACCTGTGTAGTGAGCCAAACCTTCTGAAAAGAAATACTGGGGGTATATAAAGTGCAGGGGTGGGCAGAACTCTCAGAATTTGACTACACAAAATTCCCTTGAGTTCTGCCAATCGGCAGAAATAGCCATGTCGTACAGCCTGCACTGTGATTTGACTCCGGGAGCATGTTCTGCACTAAAAAGTCAATGTGAAAGGTACCACGTGGTGCACCAGAGGGTGCAGTTAATCGGGTTGATTTTGCTACCACTCTAGCAGATTTTCTACTAGAGCAACAGCCTTCGCACTGCATATGTGGAAAAATGTCAGCAGATGTGGTCTTAGTGACCAAAGATTGCACTAGGGGACGCCAAATCTCACTCGCGCTCGGCAAATTACAATTTTTGCGTGGACACAAGAAAAAATTCTAGACATCGTGATTGGTGGAATTTGGATTGAATTCCACATTGCAAGAGTAACACATAGTCACCAAAAATCCACCAGTTCCACAGGCGGAACAGAAATTTCACCAAACCCTAATAATAAACAACTCTAGGGTACCCTATCCCAGCAGAGTTTGGAGTAACACTGCTCAGCCCTAGGTCTAACAACTACAGCTACAGCAGTAGACTTGTCTTCGGAGGGACATTTGACAGGGGTGGCCAAAAAGATTATCATTCAATAATGGAAAAAGAGGGTCTCACTCCCAGCGCTCGTTGGTTCAGCAGGCTGTGGCACCCAAATGCCATGGAACAAGTAATACACAACATAACACATTCACAAATGAGATTCATGAGAAAAAGGCAGCCTCCTATCGGCTATCTCTCCAAACTAAAGTACAACTGCTTCAAGCCCCCTAGACTACCAGCATTACAGTTGTTTAACTGAGCCCCCCACCACTGAGGTATACAAAAAGAGAAAGATGAACAACCCTACGTGTTTTAACTTCTTTCACTCAGTATTCACAGCACTCCCCTGAGGATTATTGAGTGCATGCTAGTGAAAGATAAAAAGTCATTGACATTTCAATCTCTAAGGGACAGGTGAAGCCACTACCATCCTCTGTCCTTGGGTTCTGTTATCTGTGGTAGAGGTGAGGAGTAGTTTGGGTGGGAGGGGAGAGGAAGAATGTTATGATGCCCTAAGATGCAGCTGGTATCTTTTTTCTCTGTTCAAACAAAAAGTCAAGACCACTTTTGAACAATATAAACATCTGCTGTACGTTTGTCTTCTTTTGAAAATCATTTACTAAAAACATTTTAATGAAAATATGGAGGAAGCAAGTATTGATGGTAAATAGATAGCTTTTTGCATTTAACAAGAATATCGATGTTTGAAGAGTTGCATTTTATTGTTGAAATTATCGTATTCAGTTATTTATTTAAATTAAAATATCATAGAAATTAATGTTTTCATAGTATTATATTTTTTATACACATTTTCGACCAGTTGCATAGTTTATTTGGTAGTTGAGTGGCTAGTGTTTTATAAAATCAACCGTACTTTAATGAAGCTTGTTTATGACATTATTCAGCATTTTGTCAATTGTTTATTCATTCTTTAGTTTTGTAGAACTGGTACTATAATAACTAATCTGACCATCCCAAATATATGCTCTTGCCATAATGGACTATTAGCAAATCTTATCCTTGCTTAAAAATATATCTTTTGAAATATATAAAATATGTAGAAGTGCAATTAATAAATACTATTTTAAAATGTTTTACATATGTTAATATTGTTTTTGTGTTGTTTTTTGACTTATTCAGTTTATTCCAGAAACGTATTAATAAATGTTCATAAGTGTAGAATTTAAATAGCTAAAACAAAAACAGATTTTAATTAAGTATTGTTTCTTTATTAGCAATTAAATGCTTCTGTCTTGTTTGTTTTTCATATAAATGTATTTAATAATTTTTATTATGTATATGTTAAATCAATACCTATGTTGTTAAAATAAGTATTCTTTTCATAGAATACTATTTATTTATGTTCCTAAAATATGATTTTTTATATGGAAAATAATTTAGATATACTTTTTCTTAATTTGTGTTGTTTAGTTAAATATTTTTAATGTTATATATCTTTGTGTCATTCAAGGTTAGGGCTCTAGCTTTGTAGGAACTATATTTAATAAAAAGAAATATTAGTTTCACCCTTCGATGGCATAATTAAATACACAGGAAATGTATGTTAACAATTACACAAACATTGCAGTTCAGAGAACAGTGCGGCTTAACCCCCTTAGGGACAGCAGTGGCAATGGCAGTAAGTAGTCAAGAACAAACTGGAAAACTGAAAAGAGACACAACATAATAATAGAAAGTGCCTGGCCGTCCTGTGTAATTGCACATGTCACAGGTTAGTGTGAGAGGGTCCCCCACCCCACTGGATACGTACCCTCCCGGCAGGCCACTGGTATGCAGGTAAAACCATCATTCTGAAAGCTCAGCTCAGAGAGGAAGAGACGTCAATGAGTTTGCACACCCATGAGAATCAAGGTGTCAGATTGAGGGACCATTGAGGGCGTAAATAAAGCTGCACCAGACATCAGCTATGGAATATTTGAGAGGTCTACTATGTTCTTCAGCTTGAAGGACAGTACCTTCAGCTCACCTGAGGGGCTTCATGGCAGATTTCCAGTGCATCGCCATGACCCGCCGTGTCAGCACTAGGCCCAAGTCGTGAACCTGGCCTGCACTGCAATGGAGTGGGGATGTGGATACCGGCACAGGAGGCAAACCTCTACAGTCAGCACAGGAGGTGTCCCCACTACCGTCCCCAACTCTGCCACAACCACCCTATAGAACCCCACCACTGATGGTCATTTGTAAGAAGTCATCATCTTGCGTGTGTCACCGTGGAAATATATTGGTTGTCATCATAAAGATGGAATTTAACCTGTGGGGGTAAGACAGGTAGTGTGCAAGTAATTAAACTGTATGTAGCAGACTCTAGTGTGTCTAGAGACCCTACTGGAGTGGGCCTAGACCTCCCGTGCTATTATGCACTTCCAGAATAAACTCTGTTTTCTCAGAGTGGTGTCAGACATAGCGTGAATCAACACATACAACCAAGAAATGAGTTTAGGCCGCCCCTGAAGGTCAGCAGAACCTATAAAACTTTATGGGACTTTGGACTTTGGTTCGTTATGGCTGCCTCACCATAGAGCCTCCAGTGACTCTGCCAGTGCCCCATTAGCAATATCAGCAGCCCATCATCCTCAGACAGTGAGTTTAGCTCACTCAATAGTCCTTCTGTGCAACAGTTGACCAACGTAATGAGTCCCAAAGCAGTACATTCATGCATCCTATGGGCTGCTAAATAACCACTGTGAGCTGTCAGAAGGACCACTTGGCAACCGCAGAAGCATACAGCAGGCAGGCTGACACCCTCGGCAGTGTTCTCCACCAACATCAAAGGGCTATAGATACCAGCGCAGTGGGTCCAGCGACTCACAACCTGATGCCCAACAGCAGGGCAATGAGCACGCCCTCCTATTGTCTGACACTCATTTGTCCCAGTTCCGTGAAACCACGGCTGTCCAACCATAAAGTTATCCACAGCAGCTGGGTGGCAACGTAGTATAACTGAAAGTCAGGGGCACCACATCCTACCAGTTCAATATGGCACAGCAGGTTGGACAATGTCTGCCCCTGTCCTATATCAGGTCTCTGAGCATCGTGTTTACAGCCTTAAACCAACACTGTGGAATCAATATAGGGAGGTTTGCTAAGTGGTAGAGGAGTCAAGGAAGTATCACCATCTTCGATAAGGCAACTTCAGAGTGTGCCAGAATTCCATGCTGCACCAGAGAGCTTGCAGCATATCCTCCAGATTCCCTCCCAACCCTTCGCCTCTGCGTGGTAAACCTGCACCCCCAGGTATTTAAAAGTGACTGGTTCCCAGTGTAGACCCACATGAATAACCATTGGCAAGATGAGCTGGTAGCACTGTGGCAGTAGGAATGTGCAAGATTTTGACTAATTTGTATGAGGGCCGGACATACTGCTCAGTTCTTCCAAAAGTTGCACAACTAGCGCACATCGGACTCCGCTGACTGCAAATACCGCAGCATGTCATCAGCATAACACGATATGCAGTACTCTCCATCACGCAGCCAGAGTCACCCACCCCATCCCTCTGTCTGGGCTAGCCGAAAAAGAAACAATGACATGGTCTGTGGCACTCATGCGCAGGGCATATAAATTACTGCAGTGATGGTTAAACTCTGCAAGTACCTCAGATTCAGTGTGCACAATGGCACCGGCCACAGTTCTGATGCCTGTACCCAGAGAGGTCTTATTGTCCTCCTGCATGATCCAGGCTAACAGCATGCCCACTCTCTCTCCTTCTGTATGAAAAAGGGTGATGTATTCCGAATAGGAGTAAACACCAAGGTGCTGTTGCGAACCCATTTTCTTGTCAGCAGTGCCTCCTCAACTGACTCACTTCTCTGCCCTCTCTCCTCCAACTCACAAATAGATGCCCTAGTAGTGTAAGGTCAAACTAAAGCGTCCTTCTGATCCCTACTATTTGACCTATACAGTCACTCCTGACCATGAACATAAATTCTTGCCGCTCGGTCCCCTGTGAGGCAGTCGTGCTCTTGTTTTCTGTAAAGTATGTGTGTATTCAGTCTCCCAGTGGCTCTCTGACTATAGGGTCCTGCAAAAACCATACTCCCAATTTCCAGGTGGAGCTGGGGGTAGTCTGGCAATCCCACCACAGAGACAGCAACAGTTGTTTTTGACCGGACAGAGCGTGGACCAAACATTTTGCACCCTGTACTGCATCAGTCAGCCGATGTGTGCAGAGTATTTTGGGCGATGTGCTGATCATGGACGGGGAGACGAATGAATAGCCTCGCCACTCTCATTATGCAGTTACCCAACCCACAGTGTGCCAGCCATGTGCTGAAATCAAGAAATAGATGCACAGTGGTTGAGTCAGCGATAGGAGGCGTGGGACAATCAATATGTACGTCCCGCACAGAATTATTTTTGCCACCAAGTACCCAGGGCAGCTGCACCCCACTCAAGAGAATTGGGGCCAAGGATGTGAGGAACGGGACCTGTAATGTGTTAGGTGTATAGATACTATCTGCATTGTCAGCATTCCGTCCATCATTTGTTTGTTGTGACGCTTTTCGCCCTAAGTGGGATAGGTATGCCCAGACGTGGGTCCCGTGCTCACTACGCCACTGGAGTCAAGCTATCCTGGCTGATTACAGCTGATAGCCAGAAACCGGTCCTAGGATGCTTGTTTCCGGTCCAGGGAAGACATGGCTTGGCAGTTCGGGCTGGACTGTTCCCATGAGGCACAGGGTCAAGACTGATTTGCATATGGCCATGTCTGAACTGGGGTGGCGTAGTGGGCAAAAGAACGATGGATTTAACCCAGATCTGTTGACTGGGGGAGAATGTCTGCATTGTCAGCATTCCGTCCATCATTTGTTTGTTGTAACGCTTTTCACCCTAAGTGGGATGGGTATGCCCAGACGTGGGTCCCGTGCTCACTACGCCACTGGAGTCAAGCTATCCTGGCTGATGACGGCTGATAGCCAGAAACCGGTCCTAGGATGCTTGATTCCTGTCCAGGGAAGACATGGCTTGGCAGTTCGGGCTGGACTGTTCCCATGAGGCACAGGGTCAAGACTGATTTGCATATGGCCATGTCTGAACTGGGGTGGCGTAGTGGGCAAAAGAACGATGGATTTAACCCAGATCTCTTGACTGGTAGAGAATGTCTGCATTGTCAGCATTCCGTCCATCATTTGTTTGTTGTAACGCTTTTCGCCCTAAGTGGGATGGGTATGCCCAGACGTGGGTCCCGTGCTCACTACGCCACTGGAGTCAAGCTATCCTGGCTGATGACGGCTGATAGCCAGAAACCGGTCCTAGGATGCTTGATTCCGGTCCAGGGAAGACATGGCTTGTCAGTTCGGGCTGGACTGTTCCCCTGAGGCACAGGGTCAAGACTGATTTGCATATGGCCATGTCTGAACTGGGGTGGCGTAGTGGGCAAAAGAACGATGGATTTAACCCAGATCTCTTGACTGGGGGAGAATGTCTGCATTGTCAGCATTCCGTCCATCATTTGTTTGTTGTAACGCTTTTCGCCCTAAGTGGAATGGGTATGCCCAGACGTGGGTCCCGTGCTCACTACGCCACTGGAGTCAAGCTATCCTGGCTGATGACGGCTGATAGCCAGAAACCGGTCCTAGGATGCTTGATTCCGGTCCAGGGAAGACATGGCTTGGCAGTTCGGGCTGGACTGTTCCCCTGAGGCACAGGGTCAAGACTGATTTGCATATGGCCATGTCTGAACTGGGGTGGCGTAGTGGGCAAAAGAACGATGGATTTAACCCAGATCTCTTGACTGGGGGAGAATGTCTGCATTGTCAGCATTCCGTCCATCATTTGTTTGTTGTAACGCTTTTCGCCCTAAGTGGGATGGGTATGCCCAGACGTGGGTCCCGTGCTCACTACGCCACTGGAGTCAAGCTATCCTGGCTGATGACGGCTGATAGCCAGAAACCGGTCCTAGGATGCTTGATTCCGGTCCAGGGAAGACATGGCTTGGCAGTTCGGGCTTGACTGTTCCCATGAGGCACAGGGTCAAGACTGATTTGCATATGGCCATGTCTGAACTGGGGTGGCGTAGTGGGCAAAAGAACGATGGATTTAACCCAGATCACTTGACTGGGGGAGAATGTCTGCATTGTCAGCATTCCGTCCATCATTTGTTTGTTGTAACGCTTTTCTCCCTAAGTGGGATGGGTATGCCCAGACGTGGGTCCCGTGCTCACTACGCCACTGGAGTCAAGCTATCCTGGCTGATGACGGCTGATAGCCAGAAACCGGTCCTAGGATGCTTGATTCCGGTCCAGGGAAGACATGGCTTGGCAGTTCGGGCTGGACTGTTCCCCTGAGGCACAGGGTCAAGACTGATTTGCATATGGCCATGTCTGAACTGGGGTGGCGTAGTGGGCAAAAGAACGATGGATTTAACCCAGATCTCTTGACTGGGGGAGAATGTCTGCATTGTCAGCATTCCGTCCATCATTTGTTTGTTGTAACGCTTTTCGCCCTAAGTGGGATGGGTATGCCCAGACGTGGGTCCCGTGCTCACTACGCCACTGGAGTCAAGCTATCCTGGCTGATGACGGCTGATAGCCAGAAACCGGTCCTAGGATGCTTGATTCCGGTCCAGGGAAGACATGGCTTGGCAGTTCGGGCTTGACTGTTCCCATGAGGCACAGGGTCAAGACTGATTTGCATATGGCCATGTCTGAACTGGGGTGGCGTAGTGGGCAAAAGAACGATGGATTTAACCCAGATCACTTGACTGGGGGAGAATGTCTGCATTGTCAGCATTCCGTCCATCATTTGTTTGTTGTAACGCTTTTCTCCCTAAGTGGGATGGGTATGCCCAGACGTGGGTCCCGTGCTCACTACGCCACTGGAGTCAAGCTATCCTGGCTGATGACGGCTGATAGCCAGAAACCGGTCCTAGGATGCTTGTTTCCGGTCCAGGGAAGACATGGCTTGGCAGTTTGGGCTGGACTGTTCCCATGAGGCACAGGGTCAAGACTGATTTGCATATGGCCATGTCTGAACTGGGGTGGCGTAGTGGGCAAAAGAACGATGGATTTAACCCAGATCTCTTGATTGGGGGAGAATGTCTGCATTGTCAGCATTCCGTCCATCATTTGTTTGTTGTATAGATATTATTCAGCAGCATCGGAATACCGTACAGTCTGCCCTGCAAAATGACATAGCCGCCTTCTTCATCACATTATTGTGTGTGCACAGCGATACAAATAGTATTCCAGCCAGGATCCAAATTTGCAAGCAATGGGCTTAACCTGACAGACCTGTAGCGTAAAGCTGGTCTCTCCATCACCTCCTCAATTTAGCGATATAATTGGTCACTAAGTGTGTCTCCTGCAGGAAGACTGCATCCCCGACCCACTCACTTGAGATAAGTCAGGACTTGGTTTCTTTTAGAGTTTATTTACATGCCCTGGACATTGCACTTGAGGAACAAGTAGGGATTTGCATGTGATGTTGTGGCAAACTAACAATGTCAAGCAAGTGTCCCAAGTGTATTGAGAGCCTCCTATCCCACCAGCAAGCCATATGCACTAACTTACTTCTGAGCCATACGTCAGATAACCTCAGCAGTCATCAAATTAGGATGATAACATTATCCAGACCAAACCCCAACTCCTGCATCCCTGGGCAGATAATTAACGGCCTTCCATCCAACAACAAAAAGCTACATAGTTAATAGTGTCTTTACCTCCACTTCATACATAGGCCTGGAAGACCTGTGATAGAGGGCTGCAGAAGTCAAGTTCACAAATGATGTACTCCACCCTCCTGCCTGCACAATCCAAATCAATGCTTTTGGGGGCTCCACCCATCTGCACTCACCCACTGCAGTACTTGCTCATTGGCTCTCCAGCAGTGTCAGCGGGTAACCCCAGCACCGGTTCATTCTATCGTTAGATATGACCTGCAGCTCTCTGGGAAAACTTCAGGCCTTCACAAAACACTCTACGCCAGGTGTCAGAGTGTGTCACTGTGCAAGGTCTCCGAGGGGTGCGCACTTTGGTCCTGTGTCTTTTAAGTGTCCGGAATGTGTTTGCAGCTTCCACAGCCATGGCTCTCTCCTGCTCTGCCTGTTGTCTCGAGGATAACCTGGCATCCAACACCATCACTGCGTCTGTTGTTTGGGTGTGGGGGCCAGGGACCAGTTGCACCCTCCCTGCCTGCCTTGTAAAACTCCAGCCACACCTACCCACACTCAGGACTGTCTAGGAGGTGTGCTGCACTATCTACCATCACCTACAGCTGAACAGGGAACAGCAGCCTATACTTCACAGCAGAGTCCCTGAGCTCCCATTTAACAGCAAGGATAGATGCTCTCTTGCGCTGCTCCTCCAAGGTGTAGGCCTGGAAAATAGCCACAGTATAATTAATCACCTGCAGCTTTTCCCTAGTGCATGTTTGCTGCAAAATCAGGTCATGGTCTCTGAAATAAAGCAGGTAATCTACCACCAGTCGTGGAGTCCACCCGGAGGAGGGTGCCTAGTCAGGACCATATGAGCATGCTCATAAAAACTTTAACAGATCCTTTGGTACCACTTCATCGGAGAGCCATGCCTCCAAGTAGTAAACCATGTTGGACTCTTCAATTCCCCCAAGTTGGCCCAGTATGCGTATGTTGTTTTTTCTGCTACAGCCTGACGCATCTTCAGCTCTCTTGTGCAGCAAGTGCACTCTATGCACCAGAGTCTCCATTTGGTGCTGCAATGTGAAGACAGCAGGATGAGTATCCTCCAAATCCACTTCATGACGCTTGACATCACCAGACAGCTTTCTGTGGTCATTCCTGAGGAGTCCAAGATCCACAGAAACGTGTCCCAAGTGAAGTTAACAATTACCAGAATGCATCAAAGAGATTTTGTCTCAGCTCCAAACATGCGTCCTCCACAGATGTCACCTCAGAGTCATCTTCTTGGGGGAATGCCATCCGCCCCCAGTTGGGGCCCACTCTCCCCATCAATGGTGGTCGCATCCTGCCCATATCTAACGTCCTTTGAAGATGCCCAGCAAGAAACAGGTGGCAATGGGGCAGATGTGCTTACCCTGATCGTGCACTCCACAAAAGCAGGAGCGCTTCATCCAAAGAGAGGTAGCCTCGGGGGTCAGTTCAAATCACAGCTTGTGGGGGGTCAAATCCAGCAGCCAGGGACCAGGGGTCATTCAAGCTGGGGGGCTTTCAGAACCAGTCCCCCTTCTTCAGTCTCTTCAAGCAAGGCCCCAAACAATGAAGGAGGCTACGCTTGACCCTAGCGTGGGCCCAATGCAGCAGCTGCCAATCCCCATCACCCACACCAAGGGCCATACACTGGAGCAAGGCAACAAATACCCAGGCACTGGCATCCAGGGTAAGCTGCCCAGCTGAGGCGGGGAGCCCAAGTGAGAGTGCAGGGGCTCTACCGCAGTCCTGTAGCAGCCTGAGCAGCATGCCCTGCAGCAGTCAGCTCTTCTGAGGGCTCTCAAGTTGATCGCGCAGGTAAGCTAAGCCAGCTGGTTCCTCTCTGGCTGGCCCCTTAGCGGGTTGCAGGTCCCTCCATGGCTCGCCGCTCCCTGTCGAGGTCCTCTCCACTCAAGGTTAGGACTCCTTCATCCAGGCCCAGTATCTCAGCTGAACCACGTCTAGTGTACAGGGGGCCACCCCATTCACTATGGTACAATGTTGTGCACCCCCATGTCAGCAGGACAGCAATCAGCTTAGAGTAGTGACACGCAGAAACAGGTATTTTACTAGCAGTGTCTTTAGGACTGCAGTCTCTGCACAAAAAAATATTGGACAGTCTACAAATTGACTCATATTTCTCAATAGAGGGTTCTGTTTTTATTTTTGTATTAGCAAATGTGAGTTCATATGTAACTGCAGAACAACTGCATTAAGCCTAACAGGGATATATTCAAAACACAGATTGAAAATGAAAGTCATTAAATTTACCATCCAAAAAATGAACATGTATATATTTGAACTGTAATAATAGAGATATAAATCCATTTTCATGTAGACACCTATCTTTTAAATCATGTTCTTTCCCATATGTACTGTTACCTAGTTTCTCACGCTTGTTGTAATCACCTCTACCTACAGCGTGAATTGCTCTGTTTAATGTTGCTTGCGCTGAATATTCCATTGGGGGATTAGAGCAAATATCTCTGCTTGACTCTGGATTTGTGTCTATGAATGTGCCAATAAAATCTCTTGAGACGTTCTGCATTTTCGTTGAAAGCATTCATAAATGAAGCATACATTCGCGAAAAAGAGTCTCAATCTTTGGGAATCACTGACGTTTTGAAGAGGACAAGCTTTTGAAAAATCTGAGGGGATGTTAAGTTCTGTACTTAATTTGTAAATAAACAAGTGGTAGGGACCAAAGTATTGCTCAGGAGGCCATCACAGCTTGCACTACTGACTGGAACTGTCGAATGTATAACATTACAATACCATCATTTACAATGCATGCCTTTACAACACAGTTTTTATATCGCAGCATCCATTACAATGCATGATTTTACAACACATGCCATCACAACCCATTTTTAGAAACTACACATACAACACATTCCATTACAATGCATATCATTACAACGCATACCATTACAAAACATAATACTTTTAGGGCAACAGTAGGGTAAGTGTTGGATAGCGTAGGGGTAAAAAATACTATTCCCACTCCAGTGAGAGCAACAGTAGGGTAAGTGTTGGATAGTGTAGGGGTAAAAATTACTATTCCCATGTACCTTAAAACCCATACCCACCCTAAAACGTATAAAATCCCCATTACTTACCTTATAATGCATTGTGATGGCATGCGTTGTAGTGACATGCTTTGTAATGGCTGCGTTGTAATGCCATGTAATGTAAAGGCTGTTGCGTTATAATAGCCGTGTTGCAAAGGTAGTGCTTTGTAATGGATGTTTCCTGAACTGTCCCACACTAATATAAACACTCCTTATTAAACATCACACTTCTATAAATGTGAAAATTTGGATAGGTCCAGGCCACCCAAAACATGAAGAATGGCCTGGATGCACTATAATCTATTTTTAAATGTGTATTTAATTGTTATCTAATGTGTTCCCCTCAAAAAAATAGCTAAACAGCTCAGAAATGTGGTGGACTGTTATAAGTGTCAATGTTAACTATGAAGTGCCCTAGCTGAGTACTAGGAAACATTGTCACAAATTAAGCATTAGTTAAGTTACAGAGTACCACAACACATAAATATAATTTACTGAGGAAGATTAAACCTTAAAAACAGAGTGGTCTCTAAAACAGATAAATGATTGAAATACAAAGTACATAGGTACAAAACTAATATTGACCTTCCCCTTCAGTTTAGGTTATCTCAAAATATTGAAAAAGTAAGTAAAAAAAGAGTTAACTACTCCTCCTCTCTTTTTTAGCACCTGGATGTCCTGGATCCTTTTAATGGCAGCAATCCCTGGAGGTTTGTCAATTCAGTAGCATTGATTCGAGTAATAGTAAAGCAGTTTACTTATAGGACCCCAGAACGGCGCATCTCGAATAGAAAGCTCTGTGAAACAGTCACATTAAAATAATATCTATTTTTCTGAGGCGGTACTGATTTTGGGCAACATTCGTAAAGCTTCTTCAGTGAATAGCTATGTTCTATACATGGCTAACATGGCTAACATACCTGACTTTCCAAGATTCAAGACTAAAGAAATTCTTATTCACCGAAAAAAAGAAGTGTGAATTAAGCCATTTTAGATCTCAAGGTATGTAGGGTAACAGTTTTCCTGTTACATACCTTTGTCATGGGTCAACATGTGTCACCACCAGAAGGAATATGATATATGATCAATATATCAATTATTAAAAGCAAAGAAATAAAAACTCAAGCGTGCTAGTACTCCAACCTAATCTTCATCTCGGCCACAACCTAGTCAACACATGCCATATACTAGCAGCATATAATTATAGATGATATGTTGGTGTGCAGAGAGTAGCATGCTATTTCGTACCATTGTTGAATGTGGTAATGGTCCATGACTCGAGAGCTAAATGCTCAAACAAGACATGAAAGCCCTTCTCTCCAATCCAACAACAATGTAAATAGTGAATTACATTTGATGGATCTGCATATGTACTATAAATAAATAAGAACAATGGATTTAACCCAGATCTCTTGACTGGGGGAGAGTGTTTGAAACGTCCAGCATTCCGTCCATCATTTGTTGCAGTCTCACATTTCGCCCTAAGTGGGATGGGTGTGCCCAGACGTGGGTCTTTGTCCACTGTGCCACTGGATTCAAGCTAGCCTGGCTGATGAAGGATGACATACCCTGAACCCGGTCCCAGGATGCTTGTTTCAGGTCCATAGAGGACCTGGCTTTTCAGTTCGGTCTGGACATGAGGCACAGGGTCAAGACTGATTTGCATATGGCTGGGTCCAAACTGTGGTGGCGTAGTGGGAAAAATAACAATGGATTTAACCTAGATCTCTTCACTGGGGGAGAATATTTGAATCATTCAGCATTCCGTCCATCATTTGTTGCAGTTACACTATAAATAAATGCAGCATACCAGTGGCACAGTTGTTCCTATAAAACACCACAATTTCACTCTGGTTGCTGTGCATATCAGGACTTGACAACGTTTTGTAATAGATGCATGCAGGAAAGAAAAGTTAATGAGGTGTAAAAGAAAAAAAGAAATGTTGCTCTTCAGCAAATGAAAAAAACACTGAGGGCCTGATTCACAAAGGGCCTCTGCACTCATGGTGATGGCCCAGCAGTCGAGGGGGGGAGGGAGGGCACTCGTGAGAGACTCTTCAATGAGAAACTGTAATGAGGAGGTCCCACCATGAGTGTGGGCCCCCCGCAGCGACTGCGGGTCTTCTGCCACAAATGCAGAGGCCCTTTGTGAATCAGGCTTCTTTTGTGTAAACAACATACTAGCTATGAGAATGTTAATTATTAGGGAAATATTTATTTATTGTTTGTTGCAAATATGTTCAGTAATTTTGGAAGCTTTAGTGTTTGAAAGAGGAATGGGTGGGCTTCGGAGGGTTTAATATTAGGGGTATCTGATCCATTAAATTTGATATTTTCCAGAAATCAGAATTTCCATCAGTCACATTTTGAGAAATAATGATAATGATAAAAGGGTGTATTGAGCATGATGGGGGTTTGAATTATTGTGCACGTTGCATAAAATAACTGGTGAATTGGATTTTTGGGGGATTTGTGTTTACTCAGCCATAACGCTTTTTCAACAACTTATTTTAGCTAAGATTGACTATTGTAGTGCACTCTTTTTTTCAATATGCAATCTAGATTTTTAAACAAACTACAGGTTCCCCAAATTGCTGCAGCATGCCTTCTGCTTACCGTCCTAAAATATCAATCGTTATCCCATGCTGTGCACAACTGCATTGGCTGCCAGTTATAAGGCAAATTGAATTTAGGTCCCTCAGCATTGCTTTCAAAGCAATACATAGGCTTTGACATGCCTATTTCAAACACAGATCTGTGTGGTATGTTCCCGAAAGGCAGCTGCAATCTCCATCATCTTTTAATCTTGCAATTCCAAGGGCCAAAACTGCTTCCTGGGGGTTAGAAGCTTTGTGGCAGGCACAACCAGACTGTGGAACTCTGCCTTTGGCACGAAAGAAGGAATCTAACCTTCTTTCTTTTTGCAATCTTCTAAAAACCTGGCTGTTTAAAAAGTAAGGTCCCCTATATACTGCATTCCATATTTCTGTAGTTGTTGTTTTCTTTTCTTTCTCTCAATCAGAGCATTTGTTCCTAGACACCTTCGGGTATTAGGGTGCGTTACAAATTACCATTTGATTTCATTTTTCATTTCACTAACTGGGTCACCTCATTAATACACATAACCACCTCTTTCCAAGGATCTAACAGATTAGGACAAGACACGCCACGTGAAGCATCGTGGCACCATTTTCACCACATCTGGGTCCGTTTGCTTCAGTTGCTCGGAAAATACTAATGATCCTGTCAGGATTAAGATATGACCTGTATATGAAGTAAAAATTGATTAGTTTGAATCTAGCATTGCCCGTCAGTGCTTATGTAGTAGCAAATATCGTTACCTATTCCACCTTGGCTATTGAGAACTAGGGGTGGGCGGAATTTGCGAAATTCACTTTCGCAAATTATCGCGAAAATGTTAAAAATCTCCGCAAACACGCGGAAATATCGCGAAGATGCGGAAGTTTTTTTCCCGCCCGTTCGCGGTATTTTCTGCATGGTCGCGGCTCACCAACTTAGCCATGTGGTTGTCTCGCGGTGCATGATCGTGAGAAGAAAGACGTGATCGCGCAACGAATGACGTCACTGCGGGCGCGAACTGTCGCGAGACAGCACAAATGGCTACCAACAATCCAACATCTCATGGAGAACGCGACCGGATCGCGAAAACTTGTCGGCGAACGCGGGGATTCAGGTAATGCCATCGCGCGCACGCGAGAATGTATTATTTTACAGCGCGAGCAAGCAAAAAAGTTCCGGTAAAATGCGGATTGCGGAAATTTTTACATTTTCGTGCTCTCTGCGGAACGCGAATTATCGCAATTTCCGCGACCGGAACGGAATTTTAGCCCAGGCCTATTGAGAACGCCAGGTCCTCCTCCCATTCCTTACTTAGTTCTACTAAGAGTGCAATAAGGTCTGCCCTCAAAGCCCAATAAAGATCAGACACTGCTTTGATATGACCGGTCGTGGTGCAGAGTACCTCACAGCACTGATGAACAGGAGCATAGCAATGCCAACCCTCAAATGTCCTTGCAACGTTGCCACTACTGCTCTGTGCAATACTAACTGACCTCCGAGCATCCCAAATGGGGTTGTTGTATGTGTTTTGGGTCTTGACCCTGTGTCCACTCCTCATCTACCTCCTCACTAAGAAGCCCATGGAAGCTCGACCCATGCTACCAATGAGAGTGAAGTGCTGAAGGGGCCCTTGACCCAGTTGTCAAAGCCCATAGTACGCCGAGCCCAGGAACATCATGATTAAAAAGCCTCAACCAAAACAGTAGGGCCTGGTAGCACGTCCTTGCCCTTTGGTCTTTGAAAAATTTCTGACACCTACGACAATGGTAAGGTTGTATATGTTTGGGGCAGGTGTCAGATTTAGTGGTATAAATCCAGTCCCCTGAACCTTTATTATTCTATATCATGTCACACTAACAATGTAAAAACTGCAAATATGATGGTTTGTCGGGGTGGGGGTTATTAGTTTCCTAACTTTTAACGTAAGTATTACGAAGAATATATAAACTTTATACGCAATTAAATTCATGGTTTATCAAAAGTTGTATTTGTCATTGTTTTATACAATGAAACTGTTTAAATAAATGTAGTTGCAAGTTAATATTTTTTTTTTATTTCATTTTAAAGTTTGACATTATATTCAAAATACAAAAACAATGACACATTCTCATCATTCAATATTCTGCCGCACTGTATTTTTGCACTTACAAGATTTTCACCAAAATATTATAGTTGAACGATCTTTTGGAGTCAATATTCAGCTACAACACTCTTAATTGTTAAAATTATAGGAATAAAAAACTGTTATGTGGATATTAGATTGCCATGCACAAGAAAAATAAGTTAATTTGCAAATATGATAATCTAATTAACACGGGCAATTCAAGCTTCAACAAATTCAATCGTTTGCAGACATGTAACTAGACGTATGTGCAAATTAGATTTAGAGTTGTTTATCCATCATGAGCAGGCAAAATGAATGCTGTCTTTGTACATCAGGCACAAGGCCAATGAATAAACCTACCAGGAAATCTCAAACAAAACGGGGCCATATCATGGAGGTGTGCCTTTGCGCAGGGCACAGCCACGCATCTGTTCTTACACCTTTCTCTAAGCAAGGAGGCCAACAATGCGCACTTTTTCCAATCTGTGCTTCCTGAATTGTATGTACTGATCACAGAAAAACGAAATCAGGATACTCTGAGAGACTGGTGGCGACTTTTTGTCTCTCATTCATAACGGTTTGCCAATAATTCATGCTTATGTCTTGTTACAAACTGCAGTACGGCCTGCGAACGGCTTCGTACTGAAATATCACAGTCGAGAGTTGAAGAATGAGAGTATGCTATCATTTTAAAAAAAGAGAAAAAAAACTCGTAAAATTCACAAAGACTAGTTGTATATTCTGGGAGCCTATTCAAAACTGCAACTTTTGAGATGCATAATCTCTCTCACCTGTGCAAGGATCACTCTGAGTATCAAGGGCCGAACCATCATGCTGCACATGGCGGAGCGAAGATGCAGATGGGGCCCTAGTCCCAAAATTCCAGTGTTTGCAGCAGTGGCATAGTGAACACTGCAGGTTAAGCGAAGTTTGTCACTGGGCCTGATGGAAAAATGAACTGGCCCTTACTAAAATGTTAATTAGTAGTTGCTTGGTCTTTTTTGTCTACAAGTCTGCAGACAGAATACTGATCAGTAAATACTGAAAAATAAAAACCATGACAGAGGTGTGTAGACGTGGTCGAACATACACAGCGAAGGTAACAGAACGTGAAATGATGAAATCATGAATATAGGGAAAACAGAGAAAGAGGGACACAGAGAAAAGTGAATATGGGAGAGAAAGTTTGGAAGAAAAAAGTAATGGCGGTAGATAGGTAGATAGAAATTTGAAAGAAAGAACGGGAGGAGAAAGCAAGGGTGATCGACACGATAGAAGAGTGAGAAGATCCTTAGGTGAAAGGGTGAATGGATGGCAGGATGAAGAATGGTTAAAAGGGGAAACGTGAAAAGAAGGATTCATGGCTGTATATTTGAAGCGATGAAAGGATGAGTTGGCTGATGATGGATAAATGGAAACGTAAATGTATGAATGGATGGATGAGTGGGTGGATGGATGAGTATAAAGGGAACTTTCCTAAGGAGAGTCTGTGAGAATGACATGCTCCAGGGTGATGTTCAAGTACTTTATTAACAGCCACAGACATACAGGAAATTAGTCTTCTCTGTGCTGCACTGGTTTAAACTCACCCTGACAACACAGGCTTTTAGAACACAGACTCTGTTGCAGTTTATGCATAAACATTGCACATATTCCCCTTCCTACAACAAAACTAAACATTTTGAATACGCAAACAAAATAGATATCCTATAACAATTTCCTTAAAATGTATTCTAACAACCTACCCTGTGCAATCACAAATACAAAACAATGCAATAAATATTTTGGTTTATTATTACCCGTATAAGTTTATTTGTCTCATTGAATGAGCTAAAGGCTCTTTCACTGGCTGTTATGTTATGCGATAGGCACTGAACAGGTGCCTGTGCTTATCCCTGCTTATGGTTTATTGGTTAATTGAAACAATAGGCCTTCAGTTTCTTACGGAATTCAAGAAGAGAGGAGAAGGCTCTTATGTGGAGTGGGAGCCAGTTCATGCTTTAGGAGCAATGCAAGAAAACCCCCATGTTTCTGATATGGTTCTGTTTATGCGTTAGATGTTAGCAGAGGTGTCTGATGGAAGGAGATATGACTGTTCAGATAGGTGGAGCCTAAGTTGTCTGGTGCCTTGAATGTGTATTAGGAGTTTGAAATGAGCATGTTTGTGTATCAGGAGCTTTTGGAACTCCCTGAGGTTTGGTGTGATGTGTGTTTTGTGTGGGAGGTTGGGGATGAGTCCAATTTCTGGATGGTTTGTAGTCTCTCAGTGACGTGCTTGGTGATCCCAGCATAGTGTCGGTGATTATTCACAGGTTCCTGGCATGGGAGTTGGGTGTGAGCCTGGGTTCAGCTGGTCACCAGTTGCAGTCCCATAGTGAGGCATTCCTGCCGATGATCACTGCTTCATTTAGCAACCTTGGTCATGGAGGCGGTGAACTTGTTTATTTTAGTGGGGGTCTTGTCCAGGAGGAAGAGGATGAGCTACATGTCATCAGTATAGGAGAGGATGCTGATGTTGTGTGCATGCATAACATTGGCCAGAGGGATCATGTATGGGGTGAATAGGCTGTGCTGATTAGTGAACCTTGAGGCACTCTGGAGATGAGTTTTCAGGCTTCCTAGGAGAAAGGTTCCTGGCCCACAGTTTGTGTTCTATTCATTAAGAAGGAGCAGACCCAACATAGAGCGGGTTCCTTGATGCCAATCTTGAGCAGACTCCTGATGAGTTGAGGATGTGAGACAACATGAGACCTTGTCAAATACTGCTGAGAGGACCAGGAGAATGATGTGCTATATCTCCTAAGTCAAGAATCATGTGGATGTCGTCTGTGGTGGTGATGAGTGCTTTTTCTATACTGTGGTTAGCACTGAATCCAGGCTTTGCGGCATTGAGGAGCTTGTGGTTTTTGAGGGGGTCAGTGAAGCAGCAGTTGATCTTTCCTGTGTATGGTAGGAGGGAGATGGGGCTGTAGTTGGAAACCGTGGCTGGGTCAACGGATGGTTTCTTGAGCAGAGGCAGAGGTATGACAGTGGTATGTGTCCAGGTGTCTGGGAATGTTACTGAGATGACGGAGGCATTGAAGTTTGATGTTAGTGGTTCAGTGATTGGTAGGATGCCTTTGGTGAAGGCATGATGAGGGAAAGGGTCAGTTGGGGCCCCTGAGTGAATGGTCTTCATGGTAACAGTAATTCTGATGGTGGTGATGATGGGCCACACGTTTAGGAGTTCATTCTTCAGCTGTGATGGAAAGTTGTGATGGGTTCTAATTTTGGGTCAAAGTTGCCATGTATGGAGGTAATTTTATTACAAAAAAAATCAAAAGCTTGTTGCAAGGTCATGTGAGGAGGAGAGTCTTTATCCGTGGGGTCTTGACTTGTTCTCAATTGGTGCTCCAGTTGCTTGCAGTGGCATTTATTCTGCCTGATTTCCTCGGTGTTGCCATTCAGTTGTGTTTGAGGGAAGTCAGTGCATCAATGCATGCAGTGATCCAGATGCTGAGAGTCTTGATGGCTTTTGTCAAGTTGCTGGTGTACTCGGGCCAGTGTGCAGAGAGGGCAGAAGCCCACTCCTTTTCTGTGATACATTTCCAGCTCTGGTGGTGGGAGCTGTGGTGGTGTAAAATGGGTATATTGAAACTGACGAGGATGTGGTCTATACAGGTCATAGTTGCTGTGTTTTTGACTGTGAAATTGCTGATTGTGGAACAAATCAAGTCCAATAGGTGTCCGACAGTGTGTGGGTCCAGTAATGTCCTGGGAAAGGCCAAGGTTTGCAAGGTTTTCCAGAAGGGGCATAGTGTTTGGATTGGTGCGATCTTCTAGGTGAAAGTTAAGGTCTCAGAGGAGGATGAAGATACTGGAACTGATGATGAGGTGTGTGACAGAGATCTGTGATGTTTCTGGCAAGATTTGTGCAGGGTCCTGGTGGTTTGTATATGCAAGAGTTACATCCAGGGAGAAGTTGGCTGTGATGTGTATCTTGAAAATGAGATGTTCCATGCAGCTGATGGGGGTGGCTATGTAGGTGGTGCAGCTAATGGTATCTTTGAATGGGTTCTCCACCAGGCTTGTGCTGATGGTATTGCCTCGTCATCTTGAAGCAGGCAGGGATGACTTCAGCAATGTCAGGTGCAGAGGTAGAGTTTAGCCATGTTTCTGAATGAAAGGGCATGCCCAGTGGTGTGGCAGCAGTGTGGGGAGTGATGGCAAGTGTTGAGAGCATGGAGGGGCATGGCAGGGTAGTGATGAGTAAGGAGAAAACCATAGTTTTTGATGCTGAGTGTGATCCAGGCACTGACGGGCACAGGAGGGCACAGACAAGCTTGCCTTTGGCGTGTCAGCAGTGCCATTAGGTAGGTCCTGGTAGAGTGGAAGAGCTATGACTGCCATTGACGAAAAACCAGTGATGTCCCTCCTTGTGCAGATGGGTGATGGGAAATGAATTCCTCTTGTTTGGCTTCTTCATTTAAAGACATTTTTTATAGGAAACTAAAGATTTCAATTCCAGTGCAGATGGATGATTGGAAGTCGAGGATGCATTTTCATTTGAAGATTCTTCAGAATTACTGTGGTTGCCAAACTCACCTCTGCCTTCTCCTTCCTCAATATCCTCTTCCTACCATTCACTCATGTGTGAATGCCTGTTTCCTCCACCTTGACAATGTACTTTATGCCACAATTTACCATTACTCAACAACATAGAATTACAGTGCATTTTCTCTACATGCAAAGGTTCTTGCAACTTCCTTTCTTTAATTTACCACTTCTTTTAATTTTTACCCATTGTTTTACATTCAAGTCGACTTCCTTCACACCATGTTTCACATCATAACCATTTTTATAAATGTTCTGAGATTTATCTATGTTGTTTTACACTACCTCAGGAGTCCAAGCCGCAATCTGGATTTAGATTAACCAATACAAATTATCATTTGTCATGGGTGTTCTCCCTCTCATGAGCACAAGTGTTCTGAATCCAGTTACATCACTTATTGTAATTCCAGAACATGTTTCTTACTCACACTCCCAATCCAAACTATTTTTCCTAGTAAAATATATAAGACCCATAATACCTCTATTAAATCTCTTAATATTGCCATTTCCTACAGGATGATAATTAGATGTAGTGGTATGTATAATCCCATTCCCCTTGAAATACTTCTTAATTAAATCCAACAAAAAGAACGGTCCATTGTTGCTGATAACCTAATTTAGTAAACATTCCTTAAAAAAAATTCCATCTGTTATACCTGGTACTACTGGCGTGGGCCTCCCTTCCATTTTTTGCTGTTGCCTCTGATGTTTTTGCTGGTTTTATATGCTTTGGGCACTGTGCCACTGCTATTCAGAGCCACAGTGCAAGTGCTCCCTATGTTAAATTGATGTATGGATTAAAGACTCCATGAATGGCTTATTTGGTTTACTTGTCAGACCGTAGTACAGTGCACTGCGTGTGCCCAGGGCTTGTAAATCAAATGCTGCTGGTGGACTTGCAGCACTGATTGTGCCACCCACTGGAGCAGCTTGTAAAGTGTGTCTCAGGCCTGCCATTGCAGAGCCTGTGTGCAGTCTGGTACTGCCTGTTGAGTTGACAAGTGCACAAACCTTCCCTTTTCTGCATATCAGACACCCCTAAGTTAGGTCCAAGGGCAGGGTGCATTGTAGGTAAATGGTAGGACATGCCCTGGTGTGTGTGACATGTCTTAATAGTAAATTGCAGCCATTTTCGTTTTTCACTATTGCAAGGCTACCAGTCCCCATAGGCCAGCATGGGCAGTTTGAATATAACACCTTATAATCCTAACTGACCCAGGGAACATGTTAGAAATTAGAGTTTAGTATGCCAGAACTCAGAATGATAAAATACATATTTTAGTAAAGTTGGTTTTAACATTCTATGTTTGAAAATACCACTTTTAGAAAGTAGGTATTTTCTTGCCTAACCATCCAAGACTGCCTCTGCTAGGTTGTGTATTCCATGTCTGGTTTGTGAGTGACATGGGCTGGGGGGATTCCAGGAGACAGGGTGAGTCAGCACAGGGCTGAATAGACCAATCCACATGTACAGTGGTGGGAGGAGTAACACCTGGGCCTGAATAGGGCTGTGCCTGCCTTCCACAATGCTGGCTCCACCTCCAGTGGTGTTTCTGAGGACCCTGGCCCACCCTGACGAACAAGAAAACGAGTCTTGTAAACAAAGTGCTCCAGGACTGAACAGAACTGGTTTGGACAAGGCACAGACACTCTCTGCCCTCAGAGACAAAGGATTTTTGGTGTATAAAAAGGGGGACGCAGACCCCAGAATTTTAGATCACTTCTGGGAATCAAGACGACCCTTTGCTGAGGAGAAGAACCAGGAAGCTGAAGGAGGAGACTACCCCTGTGCTGAGTGGTTGGGGTTGGCCTGCAGTGGTTGCTTCATTGCCAAAGAAAGGAGAAGAGGACTGAGTGTGCTTTTTATCAACTTGTAGAAGAATCTCCAAGGGCTTGAACTTGAGCTTGCCTCCTGCCTGAAGTCTCAGGGATACAAGACTTGAACTACCAGCTCCCCCCTAAATTCCCTTGCTGGGATTTGAAGTGCCTGCTGTTGTGCTGGGCCTTCTTAGAGACTGCATGTCGCTGGGAGCTGGAAGCATGACAAAATGACGAGAAGTGTGTTGCTGCCGCAGCAGTTGCCCTCGCATCGCCAAGGAAGCGTGCTGCCGGTGTCGCCATCGCATCGCCTAAGCACGGCGTATCACCGGAGAAGCGTTCCGCCGCCGCAGAGGTCGCCATCGCATCACCGGAGGCACATCACAGGGCCTGTTGTGGCTCCAAAGATCATCGAGTCACCGCACGGCCGTCGGGCATGCACACATTGCATCAACGTTGTTGTATCGTGATCAAGACGCCATTTTGTCGCATCTCACCGGAGAAGAGTAACGCATTGAGGCGCCATCTTGTTGCATCATACCGGAGACCAGTAAGAAACTGACACATCACCTTTCCACACAGTAAGGAAGCGAGCATAAACTCCCCTACGCAGCGGTAAGGAACCGACGCTTCCACTCCCCTGAGCGTAAGGATCCGACGCATCACCTTCCCTGCGACCCCTTTTGTTTGCATTGCGTTACACATCCAAGGTACTTTGAGAGTAAAGTGTTGCATTTACAACTTGAGAGAACTGAGCTATTTTCTACTATTTTAGAGTCTATTTTTGAGTACTGTATTGTGGATTTTTGTTGTTTGGTCTTGTGATGAGCCTATATAAAAATACTTATTTTTATAATACAACCTGTGTTGTGTCCATCTGTAGTGTTGTCACTGGATTACTCTATGTGTTCACAAATTCTTTACACACTACCTCTGAGATAAGCCTGCCAGCTTGTGCCAAGGAGTATATTCCCTTACCCTGACTAGACGCAAGGGTCTCTATTTGGTCACAGGTACCTACCTCTGCCAGCTCGAGACCCCCAAATCTAACACTATCTTTAAATCTGACCATTGCAGTAGCTTCTGCTGTTTCCACAACTTCTACCTTTGGTCATTTAAAAAAAATAACAGCTACACAAATGTGAACACCTTGCCTTTCTTCTCATGTGATATCAGTCTCATTATTTTAATCTCCAGCTTTTCCCATTGAAGGAAGTGACCCGATTAGGGCCACCCGGGTCACTCTTGACCACCTCTCAGCCTTCCATCCAAATGAAGAGTTGGTCAGACAGTAGAGAATACAAACAAAAGTTATTTTATTAGTATTCACTCAAGCAGAGTCCGGTCTGACCAGCCCACTTAGATATCTGCCGAGGGACTGACTCCCGTCCACAACGTAAAGTCAGATATACATTTGCAACACCCCTAAGGCCCGACCAGACTGGACCTTCCCAGCCTGGGCACTGAGGAACAAAGGAAGTACAGAAGGACGAGCTACCATCCTGAAACTGGGTACACACTATCTTAGCTTCAAGGTTACTCAGCCCGTGCCCGTCTCTCTGAGAGTGGGAGCAGGGCTACCTACTAGGAAAGGTATACAATAACAGAATGATCTATTCATTAGTGCAGCGAAGCTCAACTTTGAATAATAAAAAGAAACAATTGAGACTGCTATCTGCTGAGGCAGAAGCTTCATTTCGATCATGGAACAACATGGCTGCTGAATACAAAATGGTGCTGCAAATGTTAACTTAACTCGGAAAATGCTTGAAAGAGTCAGCTATATGCATTTTCAGTCCAACACCATGTACGTTTGGATATTCTAAAGGGCATAATGGAGGTCTAAAGGTCACCTGAGACTTGTCTGCTCTGAACTTTCTCAAATGATGCAATTCCTTTCTATCCTTTCCACACCCAAATCAATTCCTGGCACCAATATCAATCTATACCCCTCCTTTTATTTTTCACAGCTCCCAAATGACCGTTGTGGAATATGCCTAATAACTTTTGCCTCAAACCGTCTGGTAGCATAAAACGTGTACCTCTGATCACACAATCATCATTGATGCTCAGCTCTTCCTTAACATTTTCACAATATTTTATCAATTCCTCCTTTTTCAGGCCATCCTCAACAATATACTCTTTAACTCGAAGCAATTTCTCCTCACCTGCCATGTTTGTGCACCACTCATCTTTATGTATACCGCATTCTGAATTATCCTAAACCCCAGAAACATTGCACTGTTCCACACATTCAGTGGAACAACAGTTGTAGGTACTGGCATGCAGCGTAGCAACTATATTTGTTGTTACTGGTACATATTCTATAGCATAATTGTAATCTAATAATCTCACAGACACATGTGCTGTTCAAGGAGTTGTTATTTCTATTCCTATTGAAGTAGGTACCTTGTCACTCCTCAAGTGTATGACCAATCTCCAAATGTACTGTCTAAATCTCTCTAGACCCCACACACAAGGTAGTGTTTCCACTTAATAGTACTTTTTTCCACTGGACTCGGGTACCTCGGTTATAATGCTATTACCAATTCAGACCCATGAGTTTTATTCTAAGATAACACCAATCCCAACCCTTTATTACTTGCATCAGTGGTCACTGTTGTGCATAAATGTGGGCCAAAGCCTTGCGACAGAGTTGCATTATAAAAATCCTCCTTACTCTCTACAAAAGCTCACTGACACTCCATATTCCACTCAAAAGTAATTTTATTTCTCAGCAGCTGCCTTATCACAAATATTTCTTATGCTTTCAATTAGTTCCTTCTTGGGTTTAAGTACTTTGTCATCTATCTCACTACCAGGATAAGTCACATTCTCTTGTGCAAATTAAATTTTCTTCATCTCTGTAGTAAGGCATTTCTCCTGCACAATATTCAACACATTTCTCAAAATAGTGTCATGCTCTTCTCTAGATTTCCACAATGTAAACATATCATCTTGAAAAACAATTACATGTGTAACGTCTTTTAGTAAGCTAATCATAAGGTACTGAGAAACGCTGCCACTAAAGGTAGTCTCCACCATTCAAAACTGAAAACAGGCCAATGGGGGTAATAACTTCAGTAAGAATTCACTTTTCTGAAGTAGAGGTACTTGATGGCATGCTGTTGTTACATCCACAGTAGAAAACCACATAATAAATGTTGTCATAGGCAACATTTTTTGGAAGGGGAAATCTATCTACAAAAATGTTCCTGTCCAATTCTCCTAAGTCCACACCGATGCGTACCTTGCCATTGGCTTCAAAAACAAGGACGACATTCATCCTGATGACTCTATAGGATCTATAACTCCAGCATTTTTCAGTTTCACTAACTCTGCTCCTACTTTCCCTGTAATAGAAAAATATATTTTCTCACTTTTTGTACAAAAGGAACCTCCTTTAAAGTAATGTGATATGTAAAACCTTTCAATTCACCATTTTTTCCAGAAAAGTCCTTAGGATATTCTTAACACATTTGCATCTCTATATCTTCTCCACTGCCCATAACCAGCACAGATAGAATCAAGTTTGTTAAATAAATATAACTTGTTTCTCCAGTTTTTGCATGGGTTCTTTTAAGACTGGGGCTGTACTCTTTGCCAATTCTGTAAAGGTGACAAATGTATGGATAGGTGAATGGATGGATGGAAGAGTCAGAGGATCCATAGGTAAAAAAGTGAATACATGAAAGGATGAAGAATATACAAAAGAGGAAATGTGAAAAGATGGATAGATGATTCATGGATGTATTGATGGATGCATGAGTGAAAGGATGGATGTATATGTAACGTGGTGAAAGGGTGGATTGGTGGATAAAGGTTGAATGTAAAGATGGATAGATGGATGAGAGGGTGGGTGAAGTGAACTGTCCAGAGGAGGGTCCATAAGGGGAACGTGCTCCAGAGTGATGTTCAAGTAATTTATTAACTGCCCCAGGCAGTCAGGAAAGTAGTCTTTGCTGTGCTCCGCTCCTCATTTCTCTAGGCCATGCTGTCCTTCTCATAGGTATGGTGCTCTTCTGTCATTCTGACATCTCATCAGCTTTATACTCCCCTCTGGGACTCTGTAGTATTTTGCCAATATCTCCAAGGCCTATGATCTCTGATTTAATCTCTGGCTATCACTGTCTTGGCCTGATACACACAAGGCTGTAGACCATCACATGCCTGCTTCTTGGACATATTCCTGTCTTGTGCGCTCCACTGATGACTGGCTATGTGTTCTCAGGGCCATTTGTCCCTTCATGAAGGTGAGCTGCCTGCTGTTATGTGTCAGCAGTCCAGGCCTTACCTGACAGTACCCTCTTTTCAGTTCGAAATTTGAGGTACATGCATTTTGTGAGTAGTAACCTATACTAAATGTTTTCAAAGTTAAGGATAGGCACAAGGAAAAAAGATTATGATGTAATGTATAAATTATTTACCAGTAAATCCCAACACCCCAATTCTCACTTCCTTGGAATTCACAAGGGCATATTATCAAGCTCCTTATCACCGGGTTAGCGGCAAAAATGTTATCGCCGTTCTTGATAATATGGCCCTTGGTGTCTACCTTCACCCATTACCCCAATTGCACTAGAAATCCGAGCGGTCCCCAGAAATGACCATGGATGTAAATTGGGGTTCGCATGAGGTAACAATCTCATCCCTGTCTCACGAAGGGATGAATAACATATCAAACCTGGCTCCAAATGACCTTATTTTTTTTCTTCATGAACCACTACTTCTCATTCCGTTTCTAAATAGTAGTAAATATAAAGCCGTTGAGGTTCCAAAGACAAGGGAAGGGATCGTTCCTGTGAGCTATTTGGTAATCGAAAATATGTGTTCTCTATTGCTTCCGCTAGTCAATCACTTATAGGGAAATGTTGTCCATAGAAGCCACCATCTTAAAACAATGTCCTTATTCTTTATGCCCAAAAGCCTGTCAGCTGAGCATGCTTATCAAACTTACATCAAAAAGCTAACTTTTTCAAAAACAACATCCCTTCACTTTACCAAACACAACTGCAAATTCTGTGAACCCAAGCAGAACGTTAGGGAAAGAAAACAGACGCCCTTCCAGGCTGGCTGGCTTTCTCAAGAGTGTGATAATCACACTGGCCGTTAAAATTGTAATAGGGTTTTTGAATGTCATTTTTTCTTTAATTTCTGTTTATATGTTCCTTCATGGATTTAGACGCAATAAATTCCAGGATTGCTTCGTAAATGATTTCCAACAATCATATTTAAATTATATTACATGATTACACCTCTCTCTCTGCACTAACTTTACCTTTCCAGTCAATGATTGATGTGAGCCCCACACTTATCGTGTATTGCTGTTCATTTGTTTCAACTCACTTCTATTTATATTTTAAGAAAGTTATATTTTATGAAAGTTGTTGCCCACTGATAAAGAGCATGGATTTTTATTCTGAAAAGTAACATGAGGGTTTCTCAAGCATTTGTCATTATGTAAATGTCTAATTTGTTTTCTTTGTAATGTTTCATATCAGATAATATAGTTGCATTTACAATAAGTAAAAAAAATGCACTGAAGTTGTTTGCAAGAGTTTTAGAAGCAGAAAAAGTATTGTATGTCATCAATTGTGTATGATAAAAAAGCAGATACACAACAACCTGCGATAGATAGTATCGTATGGTGAAAGATTAGGCAGTACATATTCCACATGTTGGCCATGAACAAAAAACAGCAAATGCCTGAAGACCATTTGGCCAGTTTGCTTATTTATAGTTATTAAGTGATTAATGTTGACCCAACTGTTTCCTATTTTAGGAGAACGTGTGACAGAATCTGTTCGCGTCTTTACACGTATATTCATCGAAATGTTCTCCTTTTTACTATCATGGGGAGGGTTTTTATAGCATATATACAAATGTATGCACAATGTAAACCTATGTTGTAACTATACATGTGTTTGAAGTCCGGAGCATTTCTGCCAAAATGGTTATGGCAATTTCTACCAAAAAGGGATGTAAATATAAAGCTGCTTCATTCGCCAGAGTTTTGCAAGAAAGGAAATAGCAACCGACGGACATAATTGCCTTACCCTAAAGTGCTTAAAAGCTGCCTGTGATTCACAAAGTATTTTTCAGCAATACTGGTCTGAGCCATTTTGGTCTTTGGCCTTAAAACCAGAGACATAACTATAATAAGTAGTCAGGGGCTTATTTACAAACACATTGCGCTGCCAGTGTATCACTTTTTTTACGCTCCGGCAGCGCAATGTTCTTGACCATATTTACAAGGCCACGTAAAGTCACTCTGCATGAGTTTTTATGGCCTTGTAAACATGAACCCCATTCATGCATTATTCGGCATGAAAAGTGCGTTCCATGGGTGTTGCTGTGGGTGTTCCCACGCAACATTCATGGAACTTGACGCATTCCCCGATACACATAATTTTGTAGAACTGGGAATGCGTCAGAATCCTACACCTCCCCAGGGCAGGCATTGGAATGGCTCAATGAAGAGAAAGAATTTTACTTCTCCTTGTTTCTCCTTGTTTTTTCCACTTTTGATGCATGCTGCATTCTGCAACACACATAGAAAGAGGAAAATGCCATTAATGATTGTTTTTGTGCAGGAAGGTGTGAATTCCTGCACAAAAACAATCATCCTCGCAGCACAAGCACCCATGCAAAATGGGGGCCTGTGTTGGCTCATAGCAGCCAACTGTGCACCAACGTAGGGTAAAGCACAGGGATGTGTCATATTGTTGTTAATATGACGCAGCCGAATGGCTTGCGGCGCTTCGTAAATGTCTTATAAATGAGGCCCAGAAGATTTTGCTAACTGGACCATGTCAGTACAGTGAGGCAACTTGACTTGACCAGACTTGTTTCCAAGTTTAATTGAGGCCAAGAGAAAAAGAAAACAAGACTGCACTTTTATAAAAGAAAGCTTTTGCAGACAGTAAAGAAGTCACCAGGTGTGAACTTCATGATATGCTTCATGATATGCTATATTCAAATCTGAGCTGCCAACAATCAAGCCATCTTTTCTTGTCTGGACTAGACTCCTTAAAGATGCTGCAAAAATAAACATGAACAGAAACGTTAGGATGAACAGATTTTAAGTCTAGACTCAGCATCTGTGGATGCAATTGAGTAAAAGAGTGGGGCATCAGTAGGTGGGGACATTATTCAGGAATGCCTCAAAAGCGAGGGAAAATACACATCTCCTTGTTTTAGTAGCAAGATCTAAGTATGTCAATTTGAATTTTTGGCCAAATGGTGATACACACTTTGCAGTAAAAGGTGCAGGAAGTCGAATCCATTCACCATTCTGACACAAGATAGTGTCCTCTAGCCTCTTACCAGCTAAAATAGCATTAGATGCTGTAGGACATTGTGATGTCTTTGCTGTACTTGAAATCACTTGGAACCAATGAGGCCATCTTGAACAGAGGTCATCATGAAAGTTGGTTTGTCTACAGATGAGCATTGAAGCAGTTGGTGGGTGAGGTCCAATAAACATTACAGGTTAGTGCCTTCTTTCAGATATGACACTGGTGCTGAGGAAGTGGGCGCCGCCAGGGACATCAACAAGACTGGAATGGCAGTGTGTATATGAATAGAACTAACATTGAACAGTCATAATGTGTATCCCGGAGCAGAAAGACTACTGAGAGGTGAAGTGGTCTCTAGGTTTGATGCTGCAATATCCAATCAAGATTCCAGCAAGAGCAGACAAGTTTGTTCATTTTCTGTGTCTGAGTCCAGAGTAAAGTGATTTAGTGAGCACTTGCGTACCTCACACATTGCTTCAGGATTTTGTTTTTCAAAATAAAAAATATATATGTTTGCTGCACAGCTCATTCATGTTGATGGATCCGTGCATCAAACTAAAAAAGCATTGACAAGAACCAGCGTGACATCGGTTCCTGCAGTGCTTTAGAAATGACAACCGGCTTGGTGGTCATTTCAAACCTTTGGTGGGTCGGTATACCGTTAGGGCAATAGAGTAATATACTCATTTGTCCTGGTGGAATTAAGCCCCACCTGCCAAATGATAGATTGGGTTGTATGTAGATAGCATTTAGATGTGGGTGAGCCACTGAAAGCTCGATTCAGCCTTGAGCAGGATGCCTGGCTCGGACTCAGCTCGAGGTTCTCTTGGACCCTCGAGCCCAAAATACACTCAGTTTTTGTGTGGCTTCTGCTGCCACACTCTCTCTAGCCTCAAGCCCCTTGAATGAAGGACAACACATTCATTTTTAATGAAAAACAAGCAAACAAGATCACTATCTAGTGCCTGAAATATGCAACTAGAAATCTTGTCCCAGCTTCCCTGCTTGATTGCGCAACTCTAGGTGACTACTTTATTTCTCAGAGCTTCCTTTTTTCACCATATAAGAGAGCACCTTCAGATGTATGACTACATGGTGTGCGTCAAATAAAAGCCTCTCTTGCGTTTCATTTAATAGGCAACATTGTTGTTCCATCTATAATAATAATCTAGGCCAGATATAGGCTGCATGTGACAATAAATGTGCTATTAGTTCTAACGGATGCACAACTGAGCTGTATCAGAAGGTATTTCACATTACCAAAACTTTCATTGACTGTTTGTATTGTTTTGTGACTTTCAAATGGCAAATATAGTGCCTTGAGCTTATTGCCCATCCCAAGCCACAGGAGGCACAGTCAGAGACATCTTGAGGCAGGAAATCCTTATAACATCTGAAAAAGTCAATACTTTCAATGAAAATCTAAAAATAGTGTTAAACAAACTGAAATATAAGGTGGAATATATATCCCCCTGGAACCCTGCACAAATTAAGCAATTTTTAAAACACTCTGGGCCTCATTTATGAAAAGTGACGCATCGCTGCGTGAAAACAGCGATGCGTCACTTTTCATTGAGCCCTCCTTGCGGCATGCTGGATGCGTCATATTTACAGTATGACGCATCTTGTCGCAAGGAGTTACAGATACATCAGTATTTCTGACATATCTGTACACGCAAAAATGACACATTGCTGGAGTGTGACACGAAACTGGCGCAACATCATCAATGGGTCATTTCACATGGACAAGTCCCTTTTCAAATGTTCCTGCATCAGTCTTACGCCTGCTGTGAGGCAGGTGTAAGATACTGATGCATTTATGTCCTAGAAGTGACGCAATTTCACTGCATCACTTCTAGGAGGCTTACTTGCGCCAGAACGTCCACCCTGCATACATTATACCTTTCGCAGGTATAATGTGGTGCAGGGGTTTACAAAGTGACACATCTACCTAGATGCGTCACTTTGTAAATATGACGCAACATGGCAAATTTTTTACCCTGCTGTTGCGTCACAAAAAGTGACGCACCAGCGGGGCAAAAGTGACGCAGGGGCTCATTAATAAGCCCCTTTATCGTAAGATTCACTAAGCAACATTAATATATGGTTACGTGGAAGGTTACTTACCTACATAAGTACCTATCATTAAATTTAGATCATGACTCTAAGCGTTTATTTGTCACTTAGGTTAGGTGTGCTTCCACGAAATGTCTGTAAATGCCACTGGTACAGTTTCTCAGGATTGTATGATCTGTTCCAGGGAGGGACCCAAGACTTAAGACACATTCACTATTTGCCCCGCAAATTCAACAGCGCTTAGGTGATATATAACTCCGTTATAATTTAAGTTCAGTGGAACAAGTACAGATGAAGTGTTAAATGGATTTGGGTGTTATAATGTATATACCCTAAAATATTTTCTGAAATGGTTTTCAATAACCTAGTATGTGTACAATTAGTTTTAGAATATGATTCCTGAATTTCATTCTGTGTTGTAGATAACTGCTGGGGTCATAATTCAATAAAACATTTTTACTTTACGTTTTCTTTCCCTGTGAATCTTGAATATATGCAACTTATGCAAGAGGCGTTCGCTATATTCCAGAACAATAATGCTTATTTTTTAAATGCTCAGTCATAAAAGAAATTATACTTCCAATGTGTAATTCATAATATCATACATGTGGAATGCCCTGGAAATATGCATTGCAAATTTCTAGCGGAATTTCTAAAATGCAGTTTGAATTTCCATTTATGTTGTGGTGAAATATGCTTATGTTTTTTAACAGAAAAAAACACCATTTAAAATAGACTCCCCATTTGGACAATCGTCCCTTGAAAATCGAGGCCATCATGTTGTGTGCAGTGTTTTCAACATAAATACCCATTTCAGTGAGATGGGAGAGCAACTGGGCAGATAGGCCCTCTTTAAGGCCTTGGTGGAAATCATGGTGGAGTTTCAACCCATTAGTGCCATGCTTATGAATCAAAGAAGCATTTGGACGATTACAAGCATTGAGGGCCCGATTCACAGAAGTAATCTGTGATGAAAGTGTAACTTTATGACTTTCGATATTCACAAAGGGCATTTAGCAGTAGCAGTAGCGGTCCGTGGAGGGAGTTCCGTAGGGCGGTGAGGCGGGGCGGGGGAGGGGCAGTGTGGGGGAATGTAAACACCGGAATATGGATGAACGGAGGTAAGTACACATTTAAATAAATAAAACAAATTCCTTTGCGCGCGCTGCATCGCATCGCATCTTTCGCCTGGCCGGCTACGTCTCTCTATCTCCTCTCTCTGTTTTTGGTGGTCCCGGAGGGGGACTCTGTAAACCTAGTCCGGCTGGAGTTTGGAGGTGGCGGTGGTGGAGAAGTGAGTGGTGGGAACGCGCCCGTGCCTGGCTTCCCCGGGACGGGGTCAGTAGGAATTTGAAGGTGTTAGTTCACCCAGGGGGAAACCATAGGCCCCCGGGCCGTGACCATCGGTCCCGGGCTGTGAATGAATAAATAAAGAAGTTAATAGATTAAATATATTGGTGCATTTAAGCTCCAAATAGGAATCATGGCAGGCCAGCTCGGTGCACAGCAGAGGTAAGGGATATTAAACTAGATATAAAAATTTGTGTTGATTTTAAAAAGTTTTAAAACTAGTTGCCGCCTCTGGGATCTGACCAAGAAGAGGAAAGAGGTTGAGGTTGACCGGAGGCATAGTTTTAGAAATTGAGTGGGGTTAAGGAATCTGAATTTCCTACCTCCGGCCTCAACCTGTTTTAAGCCCTTTAAACCCATTCAACGTAGTTCTCGTACGGATTATAGAAGGAGTGTTCATAATAAGATGGCACCAAGGATGTTAAAAATAAGAAAAGTACGCAAAGAAATCCCCTCGCAGAATAATGAAACTATAGATGAAAATAAGTCCCTAGGGGAGAGTATTGTTGAGCAATATGGAAAAACAGATCACAGGACGAATACAAGGAAGACCACCCAATTGGAGAAATCTCAAATAAGTATGAAAAGGGGGGTCTAGTGTCAAAGTCAGTAATGGATTTTGTGGGCAAATATTTTAAGAAGACACTAACGCCGGTGAAAGTGCAAACTCAGGACCTCAATAAGGAGCAGTTAATGGGATTCGAAGGTAATAAAAGCTGCGCCCCGGATCTTGTCGAGCTATCTCTCGCTCAAAGAGACTTAAGTTGAATCGACCCCCCCATAGAACCAAGACTTTCATCATCCCCTCGGATATTTTCTTCTTCAGGTGCTGAAGGGGTGGAAATAACTGAAGAAGTTGAGATTGAGGGAAGTTTTCCAGAGTATTGGGAAGTTCAAAGTGTTTTGTTGGACTCGGCAACAAGGCCTAAATCTGCTAAGAGTATGGGTCACTCAGGAACTCAAGGCACCAAGCCCATAGATGAAGGGGTGTGGAATAGCTCATTGGGCTTGGACATATCGGCCACACCCTCGGCCTCAATGTTGGACATTATGCTGATGCTGCAAAAAACCTTACAGGGACTGTTAGAAGTTTCAATGTTAAATTATACCTTGTTAAACAATCATGAAATCCATCTTAAAAGAATGGTAGAGGAATTACAGGGGATCAGGTGTCACATGCCTTCCATGATTAGACCGGTGCCAGATCCCCCAACTGATGGTAATACTGGGGAATCAGCTCAAGCAAAAAACCAGCACAATGTGTACATTTCTAGATGTCCTATGCTAATAAGGAGACGGGGAGAGCTCGCTTGGTTCAGGCACCAGAACTTCTGTTTCTATTTAAGAATGCGAATTCCGCCACAGGGAAGACAGAAGGATATAAAAAAAGGGCGGGGTAAGGTGGTGAAGACACGAGTAGAAGTAAAGGCGATAGGAAGATCTCCAGTCAGTAGAAGGACAAGGAGTAATCAGGAGGGTACATCTAATCTGGTACCAGCAGTATTGGAAGGGAAAAGGGACCAACAAAAACATAATCAAAATGCCAGTGGAGAGGAGATAAGATTGAAAATATGTGAAAAGTTACTGCACGGGAGGCAAACTCGAAGGGATTTAACTGAGGGGGAAATAGAACAAATACATCAAAAGTAAGAAAGAAAAGTCGAGAAGACAAAACCAGGTCATAACAGTAGTAGACTCTAGTGCCAAGATGTAGCTATACTTTGAACCCAACGAAATAGAGAAAGGGAGGAAAAAGCAAAGATAAATTAGACCTCTAAATCATTCCCGCCTCATATCTTCCTTTGCAAAATTCCCCAGCCTGAAAGAAATTGGGTCAAAAGACCTGAGGACGGTCGGGTTATGCCTTAATAATAAAGGAAATTAATGTACCAAAGAGCAAGTTTACTCTGGGTTGGTTAAGGTGACAATTTTAAAAGCCGAAAAGGAAATATTAAAAGAAGGGATTCGGCTAATGCCAGAGGTTGAATTGGTAGGGGCAAACCAGCGAGGTAGAGCCTTTTTGAAAAACCATGCAGATTTGGGGATAAGGCAGGTGAGATTTATAGCTGGGTTATGTGAGGAGAGAGCAAATCTTAACATATCTTTTGAAAACCCGAGACCAGTAGGAACTGGGGCAACTGGAGCCCAGGAAATAGCCAATTAAGCTCACCATCATGGGATTTGGAGACGTTAGGTTGTCTGAGAGATATTGATTAGGGCACTGGGTTGTCGCATGGCATGAAAATGGTTTCTTGGTTGCTTGGCAGCCAAACAAAAGTGCAAAGTTTTAAATTTTGTTGCACAGCTTGCTGATGTGATTTGTTTACAGGAAACTTGGCTATGCGACAATACCGCGGTGGTGGAAGGCTTTGTTCAATTTCATAAGCCAGCCAGTAAAAAGAAAAGATTTGGCCGATCATATGGGGGGACCATGACACTTATCTCAACCAGGATTGCGAGAAAAGTGATGCTTGTAAATACAACATGTACATGATTGTTGGTTTGTAGGGTTTCTCAATTGGTTACGGAAAAGATGAATGCCCACTTGATTCTTGTAAACGTGTATATACAATGCAGCGCCCAAGAGGAGTATGAATCTGAATTGGAGCTTTTAAAGAAGACTGTTGGTTATTATGGGCGATTTTAACAACAAATTAAGCTGTGAAAAGATAGACCCTTTGAAATATTGAGCTCTTACAACATAAGGTTAGCTGATTTCCCCAAGTGCTCACCAACCAAACAAGATAAAGCGCTTGGTCAATTTTTAGGATCCATGTGGTTATTCTGCCTGAATGGCAGGATGGACCCCAACCGTCCAGCTACTCAGACCTTTAGATTAGAAAATCAACCTTGTCCAATCGATGACGTATTTAGTCATGCCTGGAACTTTGAGATAGTAAAATGGGTTCAGGTAATCAGGTGCAAAGATGGCGATCATAATGCCCTGTATTGTGAACTATTAAGGGGCCCAGTAAGTCATCGCGAAAAAGTCCTTCCTCAAAAATTGGTATATCCCAAATGCCTGACTACAAAATTAACAGATGAGTACTTAGAGAAATTAACAAGTTTCCAACAAAATTTAAATACAGAAGGTGCAGCGGATCAGAAGGTACCATGGTTTGTGGGTAAAATACAACAGGCTGTGTTAGACCTGGCACCTTGGCGTGAGTTTCCTTTCCACTTTTTGATGGTGTGCCTCGACTGTTTTGCTGGTGTTGTCCGCTCAGGGCACTGCGCCACGGCTAATCCGTGCCGCAGTGCAAGTGCTCCCTAAGTAAAGTGTACCTGTAATTGATGTCCACGATTGGTTTATTGGATTCACTGTCAGTCCCCAGTAAAGTGCACCAGGGGTGCCAGGGCTCGTGAATGCCAATGCTGCTGGTGGGCTTGCAGCGCTGGTTGCGCCACCCACGGAAGCGGCCTTGTAAAGTGTGTCTAGGGCCTGCCACCGCAGACCCTGTGCGCGGTCCGGGACCGTCGCGCTGACTGCGCAAGTGCCCCCACTTGCCAGTCCCTAAACCTTCCCTTACCTACATATTAGCCACCCCTCTGGTAGGCCCAAGGGCAGGGTGCATTGTAGGCATAAGGTAGGACATGCCCTGATGTGTGTGACATGTCTTAGTAGTGAATTACAGCCATTTTCGTTCTTCACTATTGAAGGCTACCTGCTCTCCATAGGCCAGAATGGGCTGCTGGGATCACGCCAACGCTGTGACCCCAGTGGACTCAGAGAGCATGGTAGAAGTGTCAAGTTTAGTATGCCTGAACTCAGGATGATAAAATACTTCTTGTAGTCAAGTTTATTTTAATATCCTGGGTTTGTAAATACTACTTTTAGAAAGTTAGTATTTACTGACCTGACCATCTCAGTCCGCCTCTGCTGTATGTGTGTGTGTTCTGCCCAGCAACAGTAAGGAGCAGGGTTGGGGAATCCCCAGAGACAGGTTGGCTGCCAGGTGGTGGGTAGAGAGATTACACCTGGATGGGTGGGAGGAGTACACCTTGACTCTTGAATAGACCTGTGCTCTGCCACCACAAAGCCGGCGCCACCCCCTGTGGGGCGGCTGATGTCTCTGCCCTGCTGCTGAAAGGAAAGAGCAGAGTCACCATAACAAAGTGCTCCAGAACTGGACTGAGCCAGGCCTAGGCCCCCTGGCGCTAAAGAACAAAAGAATCATGGTATAAAAGTAGGAGCCTGGCTCCTAAGAAATCAGAATCCTGTTTACCACAAAGAACCTCTGCCCGACTAGAAGGAGAAGAAGACGCCGGAGGAGCTGGCCTGCTGCTTGCCTTGCTGAGAAAGGAGAGGAAGAGACTTACTGAAAAGACTTTGCTACTTTGTGCTTGAACATTCTCCAAGGGCTTGAACTGAGCTTGCCCCCTGAACTGAACCCCAGGAACAGTGGGTTCTCTGTGCTTCTTGCTCATCCTCCAATTCGAGCCGTGTGGGCATCCCGCTGGAAAAGAGACTGCGCCCCTCATCGCCCCTCCTAGGGCCGTGACACTCAGAAGCTCGCCTGCCTCAAACCCGTGAGAGCCCCGCTCCGTCCCGAGCCGCTCTCTGTCCCCGGGCCAGGCCGCCGGCATCCCTGTCACCGCCTGCTACTGGAGCGCGCTGACCGCGCTATCACCCCTCCCGCCGGAAGCCGTCTGACGACTGTGATCTACGCCGGGTCATCCAGCTGCACTGACCGTGCCCTGCGACCCCGCTTCGCTATCCCCGGACATCTCAGGCCGCGCCGCCCCCGCTGTGGAGACCCTCCTGCACCGCCGTGCTAAAGGGTCGCTGGCCGCGCCTGCCTACGTGCCCACACCTGCTGATTGAGGACCCAAGAACACTTCCCAAGCTGAGAGTCGCACCGACCTGTGCCGACTCTCCACATCACAAAAGAAGACCAGTATCGGGCTCGGGGCCCGCGACGCCTTATTTCCCCGTTCACAGGAACCGATCTCTGTGAGTACTGGAACTACAAGTAAAGAGACTACGAACTATCCATTTGAAACTACGAACCAAGAACATTTGCCTGCTGTATAACCTGGTGGCCTAGCGAAAACGTTATTGGTCTTGTGATAAGTCTGCTGAGATATATATACCTTATTTTTACATAAAGAATCGTATTTTTATATATATCCAAGTCTGGTGTCCGTTTCTGGGGGGATTGATGTATTTACTGTGTGTACGATTGTAAGTGCTTAACCAACAACGCCTGAGGAATCGCCTTGGCTGCTCACGCCACGCACCTAGAGGGTGAGCAAGGGTCATTCGCGAGGGGTTATCCTGCGCCCTGACGTGGAGGAGAGGGTTCCTGCTTGACACAAGGGCAACCTTGCGCCAACCAGAGATCCCCGACTCTAACATTGTTGGCAGCGGTTGGGATTTCGGATTTGCACTTGTAATTTGCATACAGTGAATTATTAATCACCAGATAGTGAGAGCAGACCAAATAACGCAGCCACAGGTTTTTATTGGTTGAACTTTGTTGAGACATCTGCCATTACTGCAACCATGCCTGGCTCACTCTCTGCTGGAAGAGCGCTCTCCGTGATTTCTGGAATAGATGAGGTGGATTGGGAGAGACTGGGAGGCTACACGATGGAGCAATTGAAAGGCTACAGTGTAAAATTCAGAGTCCCCCATGCTGGATTCAAGAGGAAGACCCAGTACACCAAGGCGTTGAGAGCCTGGAAAGAGTCACGAGACCCACGGAATGCGGGGGACATCGTTCCACCCGACAACCTTGAGGAACCCAGCAGAGTCCGGTCGCCAGAGGAGCTGGCAGACAGGGCAGCCGACAGGGCGCATGCAATGGAGATGGCAAAGTTGGCCGGACAAATGGAAATGGAAAAGCAGAAGTTGGCCCTGGAGGCACAACAACGCCAAATGGATCATGATATAAGATTGAAGGAGTTGGAGCTGAAGGCGAAAAGTTTGGACACCGCTCCTTCTGGTGGCAGCGCTCCACCAGCGCAGGTAGAGTCCAAGGTGTACATCCCCAAAGATGTAGTAAAGGAGTATTTTAGAAAGGATGACATAGGGCAGTGGTTTAGAGCCTACGAGGTGGCCATGTCCTCACACCGGGTCCCTGAGAAAGACTGGGGAGCGGGGTTGTGGGGAAGGTTCCTTGCGGAAGGGCGGGACACACTGTTAGATTTGCCCTTAGAAGTCCAGACCTCATACCCCCATATGAAGGAAGCTTTAATGACCAGGTATGGGTTAACTCCTGAGCTATATAGACAGAGGTTCAGGGAGACCAAGAAGATCCCTGAGAGTACGTATGTGGAATATGTGACCTTTTTCTGCAGAGCGCTGGATGGTTGGGTGAAGGGTAGCAAAGTGAATGATTATCAAGGGCTGCTTGATTTAATTGCATGGGAGCACTTGTCCAGTCAATGTTTTCCTGAGCTACGCCAGCACCTGATAGATAGCAAGCTGTCCAACCCGAGGAAGCTTGCTGAGGAGGCGGACCGCTGGCTCAGCACCAGGGTCCACAAGGGTCAAGTGGGAGACTCCGCCAAAGGTGGGCAGGGTCCCCAGCAGAAGAGTGGGGGGGACAAGGGTAAACAGAAGGGGTTCCAAAAAGGCCCCCAAAGTAATTCCCAAGGGAACCAGCAGAAGGGTTCTCAGCCTCCCCCACCCCCGCAGCAGAACGGGGCCCCGACAGGTAGACCTGTTCCAAAGGGGCCCTTCAATTGTTATAGGTGTGGTGACCCGGGTCACATTGCCTCTGATCCTAAGTGTCGCCTGTTTGGTAAGACCGCACCCACTGGTGCTCCACCCCGGCAAGTAGCTAGTGTTAACTTTGGGGAGGAGGTAGCAGTCCAGGAGGGTGGGGGTCCCGGGCAGATGACCCTAGTCTCGCTAGGAGACAGTGAGATGGTCCCTGTAACCTACCTGCCCTCTAACACTAAGAAATATGGGCAGGTGGTGACCATCAATGGAAAGAAGGTTGAGGCTCTTAGAGATACAGGAGCCAGCGTGACCTCGGTGTCTCAAGAGCAAATTGTACCCAATGCCTACTGTAGGGTTGTCAATGCTGACAACGTAGAGAGTCGTTGTCCAATGGCTCAAGTTCCCTTTGAGTGGGGGGAGGTCTCTGGTACTCTACAAGTCGCTGTGAGAACTGACATGCCTGTAGATTGTCTGCTAGGGAACGACCTGGAGAGTTCCCCTTGGGAAAAGGTGGAGAAGACCACGCATCTGAGGATGGTGGGTCTACCCGACTGGGCGTGCGTGACCACCCGGTCCATGGCAGCCAGTAGGGGTGTTGAGAGGGTCCTGGAGCCTGAGGGAGAGGTCCAGGAACCGGCCTTAGGGAGAAGGCGCAGGAGGCGCGGGAAACCGGCCCCCGAAGTTCCCACGGCCCAGGAGGAAGTAGACCCTGAGGGGGATACTCTGGAGCCTACCGGGGAACAGATTGCCGAACTGGGAGATCTGCCTGAGCTGACCCATTGGCAGCAAGAAGGAGGTCCCTCCAGGGAGGAATTCTGCAGGGAGCAGAAAGAATGCCCTTCTCTCGTAGGTATGCGGCAACAGGCTGCAGACCAGGCCAACGGTGTTCAGGCCAAAACACACTACGTGTACTGGGAGAGTGACCTCCTGTATTCCGAGCCTAAGGCTGCTGAACCTGGGTCAGCCCGTGTGCTGGTGGTACCCCAGAAGTTCAGAACCTTCCTACTGGGGCTGGCTCACGATGTGCCTTTAGCAGGACATTTGGGGATGGACAAGACCTATGACAGGCTTGTCACCCACTTTTACTGGCCCCAAATGCATAAGAATTCAGATTCCTACTGCCAAACCTGTCAGACTTGCCAGGCAAGTGGTAAGAGCGGAGGGAAGCACAAGGCTCCTCTGCAACCTTTCCCTGTGGTCGGTACGCCATTCCAACGAGTGGGTATTGATATTGTGGGGCCTCTGGACCCCAAGACAGCCCTGGGCAACAGGTTCATCCTGGTCTTGGTGGACCATGCCACCCGGTACCCTGAAGCCATCCCTCTGAGGACAGTGACGGCCCCCGTGGTGGGACGGGCACTGATGGGAATTTTCTCCCGAGTGGGATTCCCTCTAGAGGTGGTGAGCGACAGGGGGACCAATTTCATATCCACATATATGAAATCCCTGTGGAAGGAGTGTGGGGTAACTTACAAGTTCACCACTCCTTACCACCCCCAAGGAAATGGGTTAGTTGAGAGATTCAACCGAACCCTCAAAGGCATGATCATGGGCCTGGACGGTCCAATGAGGCGTAAGTGGGACGTCCTCTTGCCATGCCTGCTCTTCGCTTACCGAGAGGTGCCGCAGAAGTCTCTAGGGTTCAGCCCCTTTGAGCTTCTGTATGGTCACCCGGTAAGAGGACCTCTGAGTTTGGTAAAGGAAGGCTGGGAGCAATCTCCCAGGAAACCTCCCCAGAATGTATATAGTTACATGCTGGCCTTCCGAAACCAGACTCGGCGTTTCAGGCAACTTGCTGAGGCAAATCTGGAAGCCAGCCAGGAGGAGATGAAGCGGTGGTACGACCGGAATGCCACTCTGGTAGAGCTTCAACCTGGACAAAAGGTGTGGGTCTTGGCCCCAGTGGAGCCGTGTGCACTTCAGGATAAGTGGACCGGTCCATTTGAGGTTGTGGAGCGCAAAAGTCCTATCACCTACTTGGTGGACATGCAGACTCCCAGGAACCCTGTGAGGGTCCTACATGTTAACCGCCTTAAGCCCCACTTAGAGAGGACCGAAGTGGGCATGCTGCTGGCCACTGATGATGGAATGGAAGAGGAGACCGAGCCTCTTCCTGACCTCTTAGTGGCCTCTGAGAAAGATGGGTCAGTGGATGGAGTTAACCTCTCACCCACCCTGACGCCCGAACAACAGGAAGACTGCCGCCACTTGCTGGGACAATTTTCCGACCGATTCTCCCTGGTTCCTGGTGTCACAGATTGGTGCGTCCATGATGTGGACACAGGAGACAGCTTACCTGTGAAGCACAAGGCTTACAGGGTAACTGACAGGGTCAGAGCTTGCATTAAGGAGGAGGTCTCCAAGATGCTTGCGCTAGGGGTGGTTGAATCCTCCAGCAGTCCTTGGTCCAGCCCCGTGGTCTTGGTCCCAAAGGCTGCTGCGCCGGGAGCCACACCTGAACTCCGGTTCTGTGTGGACTACAGAGGACTCAATTCAGTAACGAAGACTGATGCGCACCCCATCCCCAGAGCTGATGAGCTCATTGATCGGATGGGGGCTGCCCGGTTCCTCAGCACGTTTGATTTAACGTCTGGGTACTGGCAGATCGCCTTGACCGATGGGGCCAAAGAGAGGTCAGCATTCTCTACACCAGATGGGCACTTCCAGTTCCGAGTCATGCCATTTGGGATGAAGAATGCCCCTGCCACCTTTCAGAGGTTGGTCAACCAGGTACTGGTTGGGCTGGATGCGTTCAGTGCCGCCTACCTGGATGACATCGCAGTGTTCAGTGCCACCTGGCCTGAACACCTGCGCCACCTCTGGGAAGTGTTGATGGCGCTGCGCCGAGCAGGCCTCACGATCAAGGCAAGCAAGTGCCAGATCGGGCAGGGTTCCGTGGTGTACTTGGGACACCAAGTGGGGAGTGGCAAGGTGGCACCCTTGCAACCCAAAATCGAGACCATCCTGGCTTGGGAACCCCCCAAGACGCAGACCGCAGTGAGGGCCTTCCTGGGGCTCACTGGGTACTACAGGAGGTTTGTCAAGGGCTATGGAACGATCGTTGCCCCCTTGACAGAGCTGACTTCCAAGAAGCAGCCCAGGAACGTGATTTGGACTGACACCTGTCAGAAAGCTTTCGACACCCTGAAGACTGCCATGTGCACAGCGCCCGTGCTCTTGGCCCCTGACTTCTCCAAGGAATTCCTAGTACAGACAGACGCTTCAGAGCATGGTGTAGGGGCTGTTCTCTCACAGATGACTGAGGAGGGCTGGGACCAACCCGTAGCCTTCATCAGTAGGAGGTTACTTCCACGGGAAAGTAGGTGGAGTGCAATTGAGCGAGAAGCATTTGCTGTGGTCTGGGCGCTGAAGAAGCTAAGACCCTACTTGTTTGGGTCTCACTTCCGGGTTCAGACGGACCACAGGCCCCTCAGATGGTTGATGCAAATGAGGGGTGAAAACCCGAAGCTGTTGAGGTGGTCCATCTCCCTACAGGGTATGGACTTTACGGTGGAACACCGTCCTGGTACAGATCACGCCAACGCTGACGGTCTGTCCAGGTATTTCCGCCTTAGTGACGAGGAACCCCCTGGGCAAGGGTAGTTCTCCCCACATTTCAGCTGGAGGGGACACGTGTTAGACCTGGCACCTTGGCGTGAGTTTCCCTTCCACTTTTTGATGGTGTGCCTCGACTGTTTTGCTGGTGTTGTCCGCTCAGGGCACTGCGCCACGGCTAATCCGTGCCACAGTGCAAGTGCTCCCTAAGTAAAGTGTACCTGTAATTGATGTCCACGATTGGTTTATTGGATTCACTGTCAGTCCCCAGTAAAGTGCACCAGGGGTGCCAGGGCTCGTGAATGCCAATGCTGCTGGTGGGCTTGCAGCGCTGGTTGCGCCACCCACGGAAGCGGCCTTGTAAAGTGTGTCTAGGGCCTGCCACCGCAGACCCTGTGCGCGGTCCGGGACCGTCGCGCTGACTGCGCAAGTGCCCCCACTTGCCAGTCCCTAAACCTTCCCTTACCTACATATTAGCCACCCCTCTGGTAGGCCCAAGGGCAGGGTGCATTGTAGGCATAAGGTAGGACATGCCCTGATGTGTGTGGCATGTCTTAGTAGTGAATTACAGCCATTTTCGTTCTTCACTATTGAAGGCTACCTGCTCTCCATAGGCCAGAATGGGCTGCTGGGATCACGCCAACGCTGTGACCCCAGTGGACTCAGAGAGCATGGTAGAAGTGTCAAGTTTAGTATGCCTGAACTCAGGATGATAAAATACTTCTTGTAGTCAAGTTTATTTTAATATCCTGGGTTTGTAAATACTACTTTTAGAAAGTTAGTATTTACTGACCTGACCATCTCAGTCCGCCTCTGCTGTATGTGTGTGTGTTCTGCCCAGCAACAGTAAGGAGCAGGGTTGGGGAATCCCCAGAGACAGGTTGGCTGCCAGGTGGTGGGTAGAGAGATTACACCTGGATGGGTGGGAGGAGTACACCTTGACTCTTGAATAGACCTGTGCTCTGCCACCACAAAGCCGGCGCCACCCCCTGTGGGGCGGCTGATGTCTCTGCCCTGCTGCTGAAAGGAAAGAGCAGAGTCACCATAACAAAGTGCTCCAGAACTGGACTGAGCCAGGCCTAGGCCCCCTGGCGCTAAAGAACAAAAGAATCATGGTATAAAAGTAGGAGCCTGGCTCCTAAGAAATCAGAATCCTGTTTACCACAAAGAACCTCTGCCCGACTAGAAGGAGAAGAAGACGCCGGAGGAGCTGGCCTGCTGCTTGCCTTGCTGAGAAAGGAGAGGAAGAGACTTACTGAAAAGACTTTGCTACTTTGTGCTTGAACATTCTCCAAGGGCTTGAACTGAGCTTGCCCCCTGAACTGAACCCCAGGAACAGTGGGTTCTCTGTGCTTCTTGCTCATCCTCCAATTCGAGCCGTGTGGGCATCCCGCTGGAAAAGAGACTGCGCCCCTCATCGCCCCTCCTAGGGCCGTGACACTCAGAAGCTCGCCTGCCTCAAACCCGTGAGAGCCCCGCTCCGTCCCGAGCCGCTCTCTGTCCCCGGGCCAGGCCGCCGGCATCCCTGTCACCGCCTGCTACTGGAGCGCGCTGACCGCGCTATCACCCCTCCCGCCGGAAGCCGTCTGACGACTGTGATCTACGCCGGGTCATCCAGCTGCACTGACCGTGCCCTGCGACCCCGCTTCGCTATCCCCGGACATCTCAGGCCGCGCCGCCCCCGCTGTGGAGACCCTCCTGCACCGCCGTGCTAAAGGGTCGCTGGCCGCGCCTGCCTACGTGCCCACACCTGCTGATTGAGGACCCAAGAACACTTCCCAAGCTGAGAGTCGCACCGACCTGTGCCGACTCTCCACATCACAAAAGAAGACCAGTATCGGGCTCGGGGCCCGCGACGCCTTATTTCCCCGTTCACAGGAACCGATCTCTGTGAGTACTGGAACTACAAGTAAAGAGACTACGAACTATCCATTTGAAACTACGAACCAAGAACATTTGCCTGCTGTATAACCTGGTGGCCTAGCGAAAACGTTATTGGTCTTGTGATAAGTCTGCTGAGATATATATACCTTATTTTTACATAAAGAATCGTATTTTTATATATATCCAAGTCTGGTGTCCGTTTCTGGGGGGATTGATGTATTTACTGTGTGTACGATTGTAAGTGCTTAACCAACAACGCCTGAGGAATCGCCTTGGCTGCTCACGCCACGCACCTAGAGGGTGAGCAAGGGTCATTCGCGAGGGGTTATCCTGCGCCCTGACGTGGAGGAGAGGGTTCCTGCTTGACACAAGGGCAACCTTGCGCCAACCAGAGATCCCCGACTCTAACAGGCTGTATTATGCCTTAAAGTGCACCTAAAAAGTAGGGAACAAGATAATGTAAACATACAAACCAGACAAGGTAGGCAGTCCAGGTTTTTGGATCTAGCGTGTAAGAACAAAGAAAGAACTATACGGAGAATAGAGAGATGCCTGAGGATAAGATATGATCAGGAAAACCTAGCTATTTTGACTAAATTAAGGAAAGAATATAAATCCTTTGTAACAAAACAGAAGAGGATCTTTAAAGAAGTATGTAGGTTTTTGGAGGCTGATATACGATGTTTCCGATAAGACTCATGGATCCATGAGCTGCGTAGTGGATGAGGCATCTTGGGTAAAACATCTAGGTGAACTATATGAGGCAAATATAGTGCCCATAATAAGGAGGGAAAAAAGTCCAGTGTAGAGGATCCCTAGAAGATTTAAAAGTAGCATTTACTGTAGATAAAGTAAAGGATACTATTAAGAAGCTAAATCTATTTCGTGCAGCAGGGCCCGATAATTTACCAGCCATTGTAATTAAAATGCAAATAAATTGGTGAGCGGAATTTCTTTCCCACATGTTTGCTGCTATATTGGACTCAGTTAATATTCCAAAAACTTGGAGAGGGGCGGTTATTAGGCCTCTTCATAAAAAAGGTGAAAGGAAGGAGCCAAAGAATTATAGGCTGATCAACCTGTTGGACATAGGAGAGAAGGTATTTTCCAGAATAATCCTAGGCAGATTGAAGGAGTGGGTGGAGCAGCAGTCGTTTGTGCCAGTAGAATAGGGAGGATTCAAGGAGGGACATTCTACTATCGACCACTGCTTCGCCCTGTGGGCAGTGGCACGGAAGTCCATGGAGCAGCAAGGCAAGCTGTACTGCTGCTTCGTGGACTTCCGTGCGGCCTTTGACCTGGTAGAGAGGGAATGTCTTTGAGAGGCCTTGAGAAATTATGAGGTCCCTAAAGACCTACTGCTTGTAATTCAGGAGCTGCATTGCCAGAATTGGGCCCAGGTGATTAAAGACATGATCGGAGGCCTGACACCTAAAATAGTGATCAATAATGGCCTCAGACAGGGCTGCGTTCTGGCCCCGCTTCTCTTTGCCATTTTCCTTGCTGATCTGCCTTCTACCCTGGGGTCTGTCAGCTGTGCAAGCCCCAAAGTGAATGGTAAGCATTTGTCCTGTTTGCTAAATGCCGCTGACCTAGTTATTTTTGATCAGACCGAGATGGGTCTAAAAAGGAAGCTATATCTTTTTAGCACCTATTGTGCGGCAAAACATTTCACAGTAAACATGCATAAAACAAAAATGTTGTGCTTTGAAAAGAGAAATATGAAGTTCGATTGGTACCTGGGACAAACCAAACTAGATGTTGTTAACGAATACTAATATCTTGGAATATGGTTTGTAAGTTCTTTAAGGTGGGGCACGCATTTGGAGGCGCAGAAAGCAAAAGCCCAGTTATCGGTATGTAGGCTGAAAAGATGTAATCGTAGTTATGGAGATATGTCTCATAGACCCCTGCTGACGGCCTACACTGCAATGATCCCTCCGGAACTTCAATACGGAGCAGGAATTCTCTGTCTAGGCGGTAAAAGCACCTGGGATAATGAAGAAGGGAAATGTTTAAAATCATTACTATCATTACATTATTCTCTATCTGTAATGAAATGGAATAAATCAATCAAAGGGACCTGATTCAACAATTGTTTTGAAATTCTTCTAAAGAACACTCATTTTGACTGGTAGAAGCACAGGTTATTGACCGTGGATGAGAGTTACAACCATTTGGTGCGCTTCAGTGTTTTTGTTGGATATTGTTATAGACTGGTTTCAGCCCTAATGGATTTATACCCTGGTGGGTGGGTATTGTGACACTATGAGAGCACCCTAAAGTATTGTGGTTCCAAGGATATTGGTGAGATAAACTATTATTGATGTAAATAGATGTGCAGGTCACATAGCATACCCACAATCTTTGGAAGTGGCATTTTTCTATAGTACTCCGCCGCTTGTGGAGCTCCGCGTAGGGCTGTGGAGTTTTTTTTCCCACTTTACGGAGTTCCGCGTAGTGCAACTCCGCAAACTCTGCCCAGAGTTAGTAATATGGACATCAGCACGCAGTACATCACACACCTATGGTGTGCTACAACTCCTATGATGCACTGCCATGGTAGTGCAAGTATCTCAATGGAGCTATATGTGCTGTGATGTTTTATTTTAGGAATTACAAACATTACGGCGTTTTAAGTAAGTAAAGGGGAGTTGACTTAGCCTGGCTGGTGCCTGCAGACTTGGAGGTATCAATGTCAGACACTCCCACCAAACTTTCTAGTTTCTGTGTCAGCTCGTTGAGTGTCTCCATGGGATTGGGAGGAGGTGATTTGAGGGTCCACCACCTGTGCCATGACCCTCAGCCATCCTGCAGGCCACCTTCTCCTTTGTGCGGGAAGTCAGGTCATACCAGCATTTGAAGATCTCCGGGATGGTCCTCTGTGTGACACCAAGGGATTTCACCTTCTCCAAGATGATGTTACATATATTGGTCTTCTGGCTCTCAGGAACAGTAAAAGAGATATTCACAAATAGATGGTCCATATGGGGCACACATTCTTCTATTAGGAGCGCCAGCTCCTTTTTTGAAAACTTCAACTTCTGCCTCCTGCTCCCAGAATCCTAATCCCCATCTTCCTTGGACATGGTGCAGTGCAATCATAGGTATTCCCTTTCCAGTAGTGAGACAGGTGAACTCCTCACTTCCAGCACCTTCCTAGGATTCTGGGTTGTGGCCTCACCCTGTATTTCTTAAATTCCTGATCTGACATCATCATTATGCATCCAGATTATTGAGTTTTCCTAATTGAGATTGCAAATCAGTAGAAATCACTATAAGTGGAATCCACGTTACATACATCTAATTTTGCTCTTCTCTTATAGCGATTTCAATGGATTTGCTATTTGGAAGTCGCAAAGCTTGACTTTTGTGCATATGGCCCAGAGTGTGCAAAGTAACAATGTGCTGCAATGCAACCTGAGTAATTGCCAGTGGCTGAGATTAAGTTTAGCATTCCATCTATACTTTTTGTGTATACTGCAGTGCAACACCTTAAGTGTGAAGGGTATGCCCAGATGTGGGACCCTTGCACACTGTGCTATTGGAACAATGCTATGCACAACTGGTAAGTCCTAATAAGGGCTAAACCAGTCTATGGTTGCTTGTGTTCCAGTACATATAGGACCTGGCCTGCTAGTTCGGGTTGGATGATTCCTTTTAGAACAGGGTCAAGACTGTTTTGCATTTGGCTGTGTCCAAAGTGAAGCAGCATGGTGTGCAAAATAACAATGGACTGGGATCCGTCCAAGAGTAATTCCCATTAGTTGAGATCAATTCAAGCATTTCATCCATCACTTTGTGTATGCTTTAGTTCCCAAACTAGTTTGTATAACCACAGATTGCTTTGAGAAGGACGTCTTATTTTAGTACAGTGTTTGCCTTATTAGTTGTACCTCTGAAACATCACTGAATACTTTAGCTGACACTATGCTGAAGAAATCCACTAGCCTTACCAAACCAATCCTGTCTTCAGCTGCTAATTATTATACAATAAGTGCCCTCAGTTCCTGCTTCTTTAAATGTCTAAGTTTTTTATAATGAAGGCACAGGGGGTGAGCATATTACTCCGGTTATGGGTAAGACCCTTTACCTTTTGTAAGCAATAGTGATTGAGTATGGAGGATGAACGTAGACCGAGCAAATAAGAGTACTGTAATTCAGTACTGCAAACATGTATGGCTTTCTAAAGTCTGAACAGTATCAAAGAACAAGAGTGAAAAGCATTACAAAAAACAGGAAGAATGGATTAAATGGTGGGTCTTTATAATTAGTATTGGTCAGTGGTCAAAATAATCATTTGTGAATCACAGGTGTGGCCTATTACTGATTTATTGTTCTTGAGCATGAAGCACAGCCAACACATGCTTTTCATTGTTGCCCTCAAGGCCTAGAACTTTCCCAACGCCTTTCATTCAAATGTTAATTTTGGACCAGTATGAGTCAAAATATTGGGGAAGCCATGGTTATAGGTCATCGTCTAATATGGTCAAATGGAAGTAAAAGGAAGATACAGCTGAATTATAGCCTGTCCTTTGTACCTTCATTTACGTCATAAGGTGAAACTGAATCAAGTCCATATGTGGTTAGCTATTGCATCTAAAACTAATATGAGGTAAAGGTCTGTGCCCAGGTCCATGTAGAGTCAGCCATCACCTAGGAATTTAATACACTGGTAGTCCTTGTACTGAAGAAGGCTCCAATACAGACATAAATGTACTGCCACCTTGGATTTGTCATTTTCTTTTCCGTTGGAACGGAATAACTTTTAAACTTGAGTAAATTCAGTAAAATAGCAGTTATAGCTGAAGAACATCTGGGTCTTAAACGTAGAGTTAAGAACGCATTAGCAGGAAAATGTTCAACTACAGAGAGAGTTCTTGAGGCTTTGCAGTTACCTTTCTGAATTAGAGGTGCATAATAGCCCAGGTGTATGTATGATCTACAACATTACTTTGATGCAACAGACCCTGTGCATTTGCCTTGCACTTTTAAGCAATGTAGAATTTTTGACACAACTAGAAGAATGAGCTCTAAATGTTGAACCATAACCAGTATATTGATCTCTAAGATTAAAAGTTGACTAAGTAGTTGATTTGGGAATTTGGGGCCCATTGTATGCTCCATCAAACCAGGATTATGACCAGGCAATTTGCACACTGACTGGTTTGCTAATGGGTTTGCAATTGTGATATGGCTAAGTACTAATAGGTGGTATTTCAAGTTGTCCATTCACGAGGTGTGTTAAAACAACCTGCTTAATGAATATTGTAAGAAAATGGGTTAATAGGTGGGAGGTGGTGAATTTATCCTAAGTAATAGGTTTAAAATCTGTCAGGCTCAAACACACAAGTTCAATAGATACACCTGGGGACAATCCCTGGTAGTTATCACTCATAGCAAACAGGTTTAACTTAATGAAATGTTTGCAAATTATTTAGCAGTATCAAAATTATTACAAAGTCAAAACAGCACAATTTTAATCCCACAATCAGTTTCTGAAAATTGAGAAACATTTATTTAGAAAATTTACACCAAACTGACAAATCAGGGGAAGTCAAGCTATGAAGTTTTAAAGTTTTAGGGCAAAAGGTGCCAAGAGAAAGTATAGCATCAATGAAAAGTCACTGTTTGTTTTGTTGACCAGACATAGATGTGATTTAAGAACAACCACGACGGAACGGAGGACGTTTACACCAAACACTTAGGTCATCCCAGTCAAAGATTTTTCCTTCTAATTTAGGCCATCATTGTGATACCGGATGCCAGAACCACCGCCCACCACTGGGTTGGTGGTCGGAAACTGCTCTTTTACTCGGAGACTTTTGGTGCGGCCCAGGAAAAGGGCCAAAGCACAAATTCTGTGTAAAGGAGCACGTTGTGCACATCCATTCACTGTGTGCCTTGCACCATGTTGTGCATGGCACACAGTGCATGAATGTGTGTGGGGGCACTAGATGTGCTCCCTGGGCCTGGGCCATGTAGCACTGGTCCACGAGGAATGGGGGGCCTGTTTGTTACCTCCAAAGTGGGATTTTCGTTTTGAACATAAATAAATTGCCCCCCTCACCATGAGAGTTTCATTAAATGCTGCATCAGATGTTGCCCTTCGGCACCATGTTATACTGAGACACTAATGTAATGTATTAGAAAATATTATGAGGGAAAGTAGTACTAAGAGACTTCCACATAAAACGGATTTATAAAAATAGAAAGTAGCAATTAGGAAAGCTCGCTCTGATTTTTATTCTACCAAATCATAAACCACAGAACATTTTTTCAGCGGAGTATTCCAAATTGGGGAAAAGGTAGCACAGGTAGAAGTCTCTTCTGCTTCAATTTTTCTATCTAACAACATATGTGATGACCCAATCAGCCTTGCTTTTCAATTTACCCAGAAGGACATTCTTTGTGACTACAAACGACCTGTGGTGGCATTTCTTCAGATGTTATCTCTCTAGCTATTATTTATCTTGACAAGACAGCCAAATCCATAAAATCCGAATATCTGCTAGGGCCTTATTCTGTTTTCATATATTATTTAGCATTTCATACTCTGGAACCTATAGTGACTATTTTGTAGACTATTCCTATATCTATGCCCAATGTTCTTGTGTATTGGAAACAAGTAATTCTTCTTCTCCTGTCAGTCCGAACCAGTTCAATATTTACACCTCCTCCCTCAGCAACTCTGTTGAATATTTTGGTTTCTCCATTATGTCTTGTGCAGATGACACTCAGATTATAGTGTCTGTCATTGTCAGCAATTAATTGGACAGATGGGCATATTTACAACTTTGACTGTCACAGGTGACAAAGCAGATGACATGCAACTCTCTAGAATTGAATAGTAAAAAGACCAAAGAAGTCATCTGTGATGGGCCTTCCCCTATTTGGACCTCCACTTAGTGGCCCTTCGAGTTGGGGACACACCTTCCTCCTGCTACATCTGTGAGCAGTTTGGCTATAACTATTGTTATCCTTCTATGTTTCTCTGTAATATTCCTAACTATCTTCCATCAGTTTTCACCATATCACTGCTTTACAAAAATCTTGGGGGGTCATTACGATGGAGGATGGACCTGAGTCCTCCCACCATCGTTGCGGTGTTCGGGACTGCCTACCAGACATGCGGCGGTCTCACCACTGCAATTCGGATGCACCCTGCATACTGGCCAGCGCATCCGGTTTCTTTAACATTGGGGACGGTGCTGCTGGCTGCAGCACCGTACGCAATGTTAAAATGGCATGCACTGCATTTCCCTGCAGTACGTGGCAGGCACCATGCGGTGGGACAGGAAAGGGATATCGTAATCCATATGGCTGCCCTGTGTTTTGGTTCCTCAAGGCAGGCAGAAAAGGACTGCCTTGCAGAACCGTGGCAGACGGACTTTCCGTCCACCATGGACAGATTGCGATTCCCACCGCCATCCTAATTTGGTGGTGGGAATTTCCTGTGTGATGGCGGAAGGACCACCACAGCCGGCCCGGCGGTGGCAGTCCTCCCGCCATCCTAATGACCCCCTATGTTCCTTTCTCTTCTGAATAACACAAAATTGTTATTCAGGTGAGCAGCATAGCCTGAACTGATTATTGCAACTCTCTTTATTTGTGTCTTCTAATTTGAAAAATGTGTTTGCTCCAATTAGAACAGAATGTGACTTTCCTACTGATAAAGGGGCTCCCTGGCTGTCCCTCCATCTCTAGTTATTTGATCTTCTACATGGGTTACCTGTGGTGAAACGCTCTATCTTTAAGGTACTCTGTACATGTCACAAAGTATTTGTAGGCAATGGCTCTCTTTATCTTTAACATCTAATTTCAGGGTTCCCGTCGCTCCACCTCTCCCTACATTCTTTCAGTATCTGAATTCAGAAGGAAAAGGCTTTGCCTTGCGTGTTGCAAAGCATTGGAATTTCTTCCCACAGACAATTTGTATCACCTTAGGTCTTGTCTGTTTGAGGAAAAATTTGAATTTGAATTTGAATCAGTTAAGTCCCTTTTTCAGGAGTTTTTAAAGAGTTTTGTTGGATTGGTGGGATTTAGAGGGCAGGTCTTGCACTAAGGGGGTCATTATGATGGCGATAAACCTGCCACTGGCAGCCTGACAGTGGCGGGTTCACCGCCATCATGCAGCCATTCTCCGCCCATCAGATAAGGACGGCGGGTGGTGTGCTGGCGGATGGAAAGCCCGCCCGCCACGGGTCCGACACAGGCAAATGTTACGATTGCCTGTCGGACCCACCCTGCATCCACAAAATGGTGGTGGTGCCTAGCAGGCACTGCCCGCCAGATTTTGATGCTGCCTCCCCACCAGCCTGTGTGTGGTGGTTTAACTGCCATTCAAAGGCTGGTGGGGATGTACTTTGGGGGCCCTTTGCTGCTCCCCTTTTGCAGGTGCATGTTACTTGTGCACTTTGTTTGGTTATTTTATGTTAAATTGTTATGTTACTTATATTTTGATGATTAAGTGTGATGCATGTGTATTTTTGGGAATGCTCTGTGTTTTGTGAGTGAGTTTTCTTATTCTCTTTACAGGTTGCTGCTAACAAGCATGTCTATTGGCATTGGGACTTTCCATTTTTAATAAAGAAAATCAATTTTGGTTTATAATCAACCAATACTTTTTATTTTTTCATTTCCTTTTCTTATTTTTTTATAGTTCCTGGATGCTTTTTATTGCATTGAGGGCTCTCTAAATATTACTTTTATTTGTAAATTTTTCAAGGGCTTTTTGTATAATATTTTTCCAGTTTCTTTCATTTCTTTTGGGAGGAAAATGTTATATTTTATAGTTTGTGCAAATATTTTGTGATTGTTATTTGGAATTGTGTGGTTTATATGTTGTAAATATTTTATGTGATAGATTGAGTTTCGATTACGAGTGTGGCGGTCTCACCGTCATGACCCCATGGCAGCAGTCCCAAGAAGATCATTGAGTTGGCGGTCCTATTACGATGCATGCAGCCTGAACTGAAAACACGGTTGTAGTGGATGTACCCTTTGTGGGGTTTACCTGACAGCGATAGTCTGCTGTGGTACATTCTCAGAGAAGCACCATAACAGGGGCCATTGGATGGATATGAAAACAATATGTTTCAAGAATGACCCCTTGTCAAAGAGAAGTGGGTATGGGGTGACTGGGAGTCTAATTAGGAGGTCCAAAAGCCAGTGCTCCGATATAGAATAAAAGTTTCAACAAGGGGCTAATGTTCCTATGAAGGACAGAGCTCCCACTGTCACACTCAAGCTAAGGAACTTAGCAAGAATCTCATTGATAGGACCTATCCACCAAAAGTAGTAAGACTGGCTGAGAAGAGGGCACGGAACAATAATGGGCACTCCTGGTAGAGAACACATGCTCCAAAGATGATATTATGACATGTGTCACCTCCTTCACGCCCCTTTCTAACAAGGTGAAATCCACCATCCTTAAACATTGGAGGATCTTGAATTATGGTAATCTAAATCTGGAACGCACACGCTTTGAGTTCAAAAGAATGTCTAACCTGAGGGATCAATTGGTACACACCTGACCCTGTGTAAACAAACACAACACACAGGCCACACTCTGGAATCTCCCACGGGTAACAGGATACCAACCCTGTGGTATTTGCATGATATATGACTCCACGGCCCACTGCACCATCCTCCAGCTGTGCACATTGCGGTGGTCTCAAAAGCAACACACAAACTGCAACACAAAAACTGTAATTACCTGATTACCTGCCCATGCACTATTTACTACGTAGGCATGACCACGCGAACAATGAAGATCAGAATAGGAGAACAGAAAAGCACTATCAAATGTGGCCAAAGTGCGACTAAAATGAGTAATCACTACAAAGAGGTGAACCATTCCACCGCAGATCTAAAATGGACCGTTTAGAAGCAGATCCATCTTGAAATATTAACACTCTCTTAAGACGGGAACAACAGTGGGTGTTTCGCCTCCAGACAAACATAAATGGGCTCAATGATATAATCCTCTGGACAGGGTGTAACCCCCCCCTCCCCACCTGAAAATGTTCTCCTTCTAATCATGACCAGACTGATACAGTACCGATCTTATGAACACCGGGACGGAAAAGGGTAAAAACCCATACGTTCCCCTTTCATAGCGTGCCGGTCACAACTGTACCCTACTCATTGGGGAGGGTTCAAACAGGATTACTTCTTTCTTCCTTACCCCACAGGGCTATATAGACAACGAAAGAGTAAACCCTGCTGAAACCCGCTCAGATGGCTCCACGGACAAGAGTACCTCTTTGATCCACCAAGATCATAACCTCCATGTCGGGAATTAACCACATTAGAGGTAAATATAATAGCACAAGTGGCAATCTGAAATCAATCTTCAAAACAACGCCTCCTTTTTCATCTCTATAGGGATCTTTGTTATGGCTTTCCAAGTCGGACTCAAAATACCCTTTTACCGTATTATAGACCCCATATCTTGTTTTTACAAGCCAACCTATGAGACTCCCTTTAAATATTTACCCTGATGCCACATCCAGCCTCTCGGATAACACAACTATGCACCTTACACTCCTTTACGTGACTCGCAACCTCTCCAAGATGGCCGCCGGACATGTGCCATACTACCACATGGACGGTGAGCACACGAGTGTGCCAATACAGGAACAGGTCATAACAAGCTCTGGTCCCCTCGGGGATCAATATCCCAGGGACGCAGAGATGGGTAGGTGCAGACACACAGTCCACACACCAAAACTGGAAGTACTCTGACCGATCTCTGATCCGCCGACTTCCATTTCATTCTGGCGTGGCTTTGTAACCTTTTGTAACCTTTTCTTGCATTTTAAACCTTTTCTCATATTTGATACCTGCTACCTTTTACAGACAGCATGATTCAACGCTTCTCCGCGCCACTTGATGTTGCTACATCTTTGCATTACTTAGGTGACAACACAGGTCAAACTGATCCGTTTTTTTGACATATTATCGCAGCACTAAGATGAATGACACCACATGTGTGTCATGTGAGCACGGTGTCCAGGGTCATTCGTCTAACTTGTCTTTGCTGCAAAACAACTGTTTATTTATTGTCAGTCTGTCAGCTACCATCAGCACTTTTGAGACACGGTTATCCAGGGGCACTTTCAGATGTTTCCATGTGTTTGTGTATCGTCTGTCTTTACGATGTCAGTAACCTTAATCATGATAAAGATGGTTTCTTCCTCCCTACAGCGTACTCACATGGGGCATGGTATTTGAATACAGGGGTCTGGTAATGTGCTAGGCAATCTCACAGCTACAAGTAAATCTAGAATATTATATGTCATAGGTTTGTACTGTCTATCTCTACAGTGCTAATTGCCAATACCATGATGAGGAGGGTTATTTCCACCTCCACACAGTGCACCCATGGGGCATGATGTTCTATGAGTGGGATCTGCTGGGGAGCCAGACATCCATGCAGATCTAGAAAACCTAGGAATACGCTATTGCCTGCACTAGTATAGCCCAGATTTCCCCCACACTAGCATAGCTAATATTTCCCCGGTGACCACACTACACAGATCGTATGAGGCCTAAATATCCTGCAACAATAACCTGCCCTAAGCCATCATCCTAATAATACATGCAAACTGACAGATATTCAGACTAGCACCTACATTAGTCATGATAGATTCTCACGACTATTTTCTCGCCTTAGATACATATCCCTGATACTAAGGAGTGAGATTTGTGTTGACCGTGGGTACCAGAATCACAGTGACAACACCTCCCTTGGACATCCCTGTGACTGCCCACCTTGGGCCATCACCTGTGTCTTATAAATTTTTGATCCAAACATTTCATTTCTACATGCTTTTTTATATGACCTCTTGCTCTACATGTTTTGGAGCACTACTTCACAAGTCTGTCTAATCTACCTTGATTTTTTAACCCTCTCTTTTTTTCTCCCTCTCTACAGGATGGATGCAGAACAACATACACACACAATAGGTAGCACCTAGGGGCACCAATATTAGTGTGGGGTAGTTTCTCCACTACACATGCTTTTCATCCTGATGAAGCACCGCGGATCCTTATGACCAGTTTAGGAATGAAACAAGTTGATGTTTTATGAAAGAGAGACCAGAGTCAGGTCCCTCCCCTGAGACAGCAGGAGATCCCTCCTTCACAGTCTCAGCATCCAGGTACCAGGGCTTCTTTCAATTCCCAAGGTAGCACTCCCATGCCAAAAGGTTTTTATCCCTGGAAGAGCAGCCCACCCATTAAAGTATAGTACAGGATCTCCCTTACCAGTTTTAATCCTTTATCTCTCACCCCATCCCTTCATGAACCACCTCACCCACTTTCATCATACAACCTCATTCTAAAAGATCTCTGCCAAAGTGACCCTTCAGGGGACCCTTAGGGCATTGCAGCGCCGACCCAATGAGGAGCACTGCCCTATGATGAAGCATTTCATCCTCTAGGGTATGTGTGAGGGCACTATGAACAGTCCAGATGACTGTCTCTATCTAGTACTCTGACCCAGGCACTCTCAACCTTTTGAGAGACTGTGCCTTTCTCTCTGTCCTTCATGGGAACATTAGCCCCAGGGGCGGCTCCTCCATTGAGGTGGAGGAGCGTCGCCCCCACTGCTTTCTCGCAGTGTAAGAAGCAGAAACATAAAAGGGTAAAAATACCATTTTATGTTTCTGCTTCTCACACTGCGAGGAAGCTGAAGGGTTTGGTTGGGGACGGGTAGGTGGGCGGATCTGTTCAAGGGAAGGGGAGAAGTGGCTTGCCCAATGCTACAGGCCCTGACTGTTTGGTCTGCCCTCTGGGGCTGACCAATCCAGTCATGCGCACTCTCCCTTTTTTCCATGTAGACTGCATGCAGCCTACATTGAGAAAATGGCCTCCACATAGATGTATGGCTGGTCGGAGTCCCCACCAATCACAACACTGCCATTGCAGCATTGTGATTAGCTGAGGGGAGAGAGGCTGCCTGCTTCCTGTTCCTGAGATGCCGCGGGACCATGGAAGGTCAGTTTAATTTTTTTTAATTACCCCCCCGCACATGAAACCCGTATGACCCCCCAACCCCGCAAGTCATGCCGAACACGACTGATTAGCCCCTTGTTGAAACTTTGGTTCTTACAAATACAATACACCTGATGTTCTTTGGCCAAGTGGATACTCCTGCAAATAACACTGTAAAACACACCCCATTTCAGATCATGATCCTTTGACACTCTACTGCGGCACAGCAAATTAGAGCCCAATTTTTGGTGATTTAAGGCAGCTCTTTTTTCCCATCCCTTTTGCTGCACATTTTTATTACATCCCTTGGAGTATTTGTTTTTTCTTTATTGACACTTTCTTTAATTTAGATTTATGGTTTCCCAAAAAAATCTACTTTTTTTAGAGGCTAAGTTTTCAATCATGGTGGATGAAATCATAAGATTTGAGCCACAATTGTTTGGATCTAAAGTCCAACATACTGTTCTCAGTAGGAAAAGAGAAATGTGGTCCAGAATAATTGACAGAGTGAATGTGGTAGGTACCACCCTGAGTGCTCAGGAGGAAATTAGGGAGATGTGGAATGACCCAAGGGGGAAGGTGTGTTCCCTGGCCTCCAAGCAACACCTGGATGCCCAGAAGACTGGTGTTGGTCCTCCCAGTGCACCAATACATCTGTTTTCCTGGGAGGAGAAAGTCTTGGCCGGTTTACATTCTGTGGGCTTGACAGGAATACCTGGTGGAGTGGAGTCTGGTAGGTTACACATCACTAAGGGGCAGCGTTCCAACTGCTGCATTACAATGTGACCCCGTGCTGGTGGTCGTAAAGTACTCCTTATCATGGCGGCTTGTGCTGCAGCCAAGAAAAATGGCCACAGCACAAGCCGCCATGATAAGGAGCACATTCTGTACGTCCATGGACTGTGTGCTATGCACCATTGTCATACATGGCACATGGTGCATGGAAATGAGTTGTGACACTGCATATGCCCCCAATGATGGATGGAGGTCTTGTTTGTGGTCCCCAAATTCCATTTCCTACAGCCTATTTATGTAGGTCTTCCCGACATGAAAATGTTGTTGAAAAAGGATATCGCAATCACAACTGTGGGCCTGCCTTGGCACAGCCGCCATTCGGGAATACTATTCTGACTGCCTCCCATTGTGGTCACTGATCCTGGTGGAGGCGGCGGTCCTCCCCCCAACTGTTAGGGCTCTGACCACCGGAATTGTAATTCGGCAATCGGACAGAAGGGCTGTCGGGGGTCAGTCCGACGGCCTGTAAGTGTGCTGTACGACCACCATCAAAATCAGTGTCTAACTGTCACAATGGTAACTAGACATAATATCGAAAAAAAAATATCGAGTAGCCAGAATATCGAGTTTTTAATATCGAATGGACAGAATATCGACTTGCAAAAATATAGTGGTGAAGAATATCGAAAAACAGGTAAGAAATATCGATTGCAATAATATAGAAGTAAGTAATATCGACAGTCATAATATAGTTGTTAAAAATATCGAATTTTTTATAGTGTTTTAAGTGTTAGTATATGTGTTAAAAGTATGTATTAATATTGGAATGTATGTTAGAATATTTTTAAATTAATGAATTTTATCTTTTTTTATTTTTTTGTAATTTAATTCCGTAGCGGGTTGTGGGTTTATAGGGGAGTAGGGTGGGAAGTAATTTAATTATAGTACATTAAATAATAATTTATAGGAATTATTAATTATTTTTAATTTAATTTTGCGTTTTACTTCTGTAGCGGGTTGTGGGTTTATAGGGGAATAGGGTGGGAAGTAATTTAATTATAGATTATTAAATAATAATTTATAGGAATTATTAATTATTTTTAATTTAATTTTGCGTTTTACTTCTGTAGCGTGTTGTGGGTTTATAGGGGAATAGGGTGGGAAGTAATTTAATTGTTATTAGTTAATTATTAATTGGTATTGAAAATTAATTGGTTGTTGATGAATTATTAATTGGTAAATAATTAGTATTAATTGGTAATTAATTTGTATTAATTGTTTAATTGATAATTATGTTAATTGTATTCATTTAATATTTGTAGCGGGCAGTGTGTTTATAGGGGAATATGGTGGCAAGTAATATAATTGTAAATAAATAATTATTTAATTTATTTGTGTATATTGTTAATTAATATATCTTTAATTTAATTTTGCGTTTTACTTCTGTAGCGGGTTGTGGGTTTATAGGGGAATAGGGTGGGAAGTAATTTAATTTTTATTAGTTAATTATTAATTGGTATTGCAAATTAATTGGTTGTTGATTAATTATTAATTGGTAAATAATTAGTATTAATTGGTAATTAATTAGTATTAATAGTTTAATTGATAATTATGTTAATTGTATTCAATTAATATTTGTAGCGGGTATTGTGTTTATAGGGGAATATGGTGGGAAGTAATATAATTTGAAAAAAATAATTATTTAAATAATTTGTGTATATCCTTAATTAATATATTATAAATTAATTATTAATTGGTATTATTTTAATTTATTAATGTTTGTTATTGAAAAACAATTGTTTGTTAATTAATTATTAATAGTTAATTAATTAAACAAAAATGTATTGGTATTTATAAATAATCAATTCTTGTGTGATTGGTAATTAATTGTAATACTTGTTTTTGTATTAATAATTAATTAATTAAAAAAAAAATACATTTATTATTTTCTCTACTATTGCACTTACTTGAGTGGGAATAGTAATTTTTACCCCTACGCTATCCAATGCTTTCCCTATTATTGCACTCTCTGGAGTGTGAATAGTAATTTTTACCCTCCCGCTATCCAACACTTTCCCTACTGTTGCATTCTCTGGAGTGGGAATAGTAATTTTTACCCTACCGCAATCCAACGCTTTCTCTAGTGTTGCACTCACTGGAGTGGGAATAGTAACTTTGACCCTCCCGCTATCCAACCCTTTCCCTACTGTTGCACTCTCTGGAGTGGGAATAGTAATTTTTACCCCTACGCTATCCAACGCTTTCCCTACTGTTGCACTCTCTGGAGTGGGAATAGTAATTTTTACCCTACCGCTATCCAACGCTTTCCCTACTGTTGCAGTCACTGGAGTGGGAATAGTAAATTTGACCCTCCCCCTATCCAACACTTTCCCTACTGTTGCACTCTCTGGAGTGGGAATAGTAATATTTACCCTACCGCTATCCAACGCTTTCCCTACTGTTGCAGTCACTGGAGTGGGAATAGTAAATTTGACACTCCCGCTATCCAACGCTTTCCCTACTGTTGCACTCTCTGGAGTGGGAATAGTAATATTTACCCCTACGCTATCAAACGCTTTCCCTACTGTTGCACTCACTGGAGTGGGAATAGTAAATGTTACCCTCCCGCTATCCAACGCTTTCCCTACTGTTGCACTCTCTGGAGTGGGAATAGTAATTTTTACCCCTATGCTATCCAACGCTTTCCCTACTGTTGCACTCACTGGAGTGGGAATAGTAAATGTTACCCTCCCGCTATCCAACGCTTTCCCTACTGTTGCACTCTCTGGAGTGGGAATAGTAATTTTTACCCTCCCGCTATCCAACGCTTTCCCTACTGTTGCACTCTCTGGAGTGGGAATAGTAATTTTTACCCCTACGCTATCCAACGCTTTCCCTACTGTTGCACTCACTGGAGTGGGAATAGTAAATGTTACCCTCCCGCTATCCAACGCTTTCCCTACTGTTGCACTCTCTGGAGTGGGAATAGTAATTTTTACCCCTACGCTATCCAACGCTTTCCCTACTGTTGCACTCACTGGAGTGGGAATAGTAAATGTTACCCTCCCGCTATCCAACGCTTTCCCTACTGTTGCACTCTCTGGAGTGTGAATAGTAATTTTTACCCCTACGCTATCCAATGTTTTCCCTATTATTGCACTCTCTGGAGTGGGAATAGTAATTTTTACCCTCCCGCTATCCAACGCTTTCCCTACTGTTGCACTCTCTGGAGTGGGAATAGTAATTTTTACCCCTACGCTATCCAACGCTTTCCCTACTGTTGCACTCACTGGAGTGGGAATAGTAAATGTTACCCTCCCGCTATCCAACGCTTTCCCTACTGTTGCCCTCTCTGGAGTGGGAATAGTAAATGTTACCCTTCCGCTATCCAACGCTTTCCCTACTGTTGCACTCTCTGGAGTGGGAATAGTAATTTTTACCCCTACGCTATCCAATGTTTTCCCTATTATTGCACTCTCTGGAGTGGGAATAGTAATTTTTACCCTCCCGCTATCCAACGCGTTCCCTACTGTTGCATTCTCTGGAGTGGGAATAGTAATTTTTACCCTCCCGCTATCCAACGCTTTCCCTACTATTGCACTTACTGGAGTGGTAATAGTAAATTTTACGCGCCCGCTATCCTACACAGAAAATATTGAATATTTTTAATTAATATCACGTTAAGATATATGTATTAATTTTTTTTTAACTTACTTTAATTATTCATTAAGTTTACTGTTATTTAAGTATTTTTAAGTATGTGTCAGTTAATTATATGTATTATTTCATTAATTTAACATTACTTTTAAAACATTTAAAAAATTCGATTATTTACAACGATATTTTGGATTCGATATTTTTGTAATTTCCTGTTTGGAGATAGGACTTTGATATTTTGGTATTCTATATTTTGGCATCGATATTTTTGTAAGTCTATATTTTTGTAGTCGATATTATGTCAGTGATCCTGTCACAATACCTTAATGTCCTCTTTGCTCTCAACTTAGCTTTTGCCATACACTACTCAAAGTATCAGAGATGTTAGTTTGTCTATGTTAATGTGCATTGATGCATAAAGTATCACATGTATCGATCTCCATTACACGCCACATGATGGAATTGTGTCTGTAAGTGTATTACTATAAACATATCAATACAAGACCCATGATATGTGTTAATATGTAAATGTATGGTCCATCCCAACTGCATTTTGGCAACAAGCATGTAACACTGACAATTTTTCAAGTAGAGATTGAAATGACTACAACACCATGATGCCTCGTTTCTGTAACACAAAAATGATGAAATTGTGATTTTGCCAATTCTCGCCTGTCTGACAATTACAACTCATGTTCATTTCTCATGGAGTGAACCATTTTGCATGTTTTGGCAAGTAGAGATTGAAATGACTACAACTCCTGTGAGGCCCTCTTACTGTAACACAAAACTAGATGCAATTGTGATTTTGCCTCACTTGTCTGACATATTGCAACTGATTTTCATTTCTCATGAAGTTAATCATTCTCCAATTGTTGTCAAGCAGACATTGAAATGTATTTATTTAAAAAGTTTTGAATAGTGTGAACAAGACCCCGATGGGTATCAGAGTGCTTCACAGTAATGGAAGGGAAGAACAAAGCAAAGGGAACATTGGAGAGGGGGTACGAGAGGGTAACCTATTGAGCCACTAAGAATGTACAAGGATGCGAACAAACATTACCTGATAAGGTAAGGCAGAAAATCATGGACATTACAGTTGCAAATAAAAAGAAAGTGAAATCAAAGGACATTTATCAAACAGACTAACCATGGCAATTTAAGGCAGGAACTTGTTCATTAGGATTGTTTTTACTTTATGTTTGAAAGCAGCCGTGTAGGGGATTCTGCGGATATCTGGTGGGAGAGAGTTCCAGATCTTCGGTGCCGAGCCAGAGAAGGCTCTGAACCTCGTTCCCTTTTTGCAAAAGGTCTGAGGTTTCAGTAGTAGTAAATATGTACTTCTTTATGGTCTGCCCCCTCCTGATAGTTCCAGTTTTTGGGGCAGGTAGCCAGGGGTTTCGAAGTGGAGGGCTTTATGCGTCAAACAAGCAATTTTTAGTTGTATTCTTGCTTCATAGGGTAACCACTTTAAAGATCTTAGGACTGGGGATGTGTGTTCATTTCTTTTTGTATCAGTGATCAGTCTGGCAGCGGCATTCAACGAAGCCCTGAGCGGGGCCAAGGTATATTTGGAAAGGCCACAGAGCGTTGCGCTCCCATAGTCTAGCCACGGTAGAACAAGTGCTTGTACCACCTGCTTGAAGTCCTCTTGAGGGAGGAATGGTTTTAGGTTTCTGAGAATCCTCATTTGGTAGTTTGCACCCTTACACCAAACTCCTACTTATGCAGTGGAAAGGACTTAGCCAGCCACACACCCACCTGGCCCGGTCCCTGCTTCTGATCCCAGCCAGGTCTGGGGAGCTTCCCTTGGCCCGATGGACCCCGTCACGGGCACCCGGACCCTCACCAGGCCGCAGGACGGGTGCTCCAGGTGGGTGTGTGGCTGGCTAAGTCCTTTCCACTGCGTAAGTAGGAGTTTGGTTCAAGTGCGAGTCTAGGGTGATTCCAAGAGATTTCGCTGAGTCGATGATAAGCAGGGAGCAGTTGAAGGTGGAGAGGTGTTTCATCCAGAGGTCAATCTTGGGGGTGTGCTTAGGATGGGATATGAGAAGAAATTATATTTTGGCGGTGTTGAGCAGGAGGTGGTTTTCAGTTAGCCAGTTTTGAGTACTCATCAAGGAGGAATTGAGTGAGATTTTCAGATAAAGTTGTGTGTCATCCACATACATATGGAAAATAATGTTCATTGATGATAGAACGTTCACTAGAGGTTCCAGGAAAATGTTAAAGAGTATGGAAGAAAGAGCAGATCCTTGCGGGACCCCCATGGAGACTAGACGGTTGGGATAATGTATGATTCACCTTAACTCTGTGGGATCTATTGTGAAGGAAGGAAGAGAACCATTGCAAAACCAGACCAGAAAGGTCCATCCTGTGTTCCAAAATGGCTAAGAGGTTATCGTGATTGACCATGTCAAATGCAGAGGAAAGATCAAGTAGGATTAGGAGGCATGATTCATTATGACCTAACATTTTTAAGATATCATCTGTGTTGTGAATGAGCGCCGATTCAGTACTGTGACCACTCCTAAACCCAGATGGATGTTGATCCAAGAGATTGAAAGTCTCGATGTGCGAGCAGAGTTGCGATTGAATGCATTTTTTTTGGAGCTTAGCCAGAGTAGGGATGTTGGAGATGGTGTGGAAGTTGTTGTGATCAGATCTGTCCGCATCAGGTTTTTTTAGAATGGGTGAAACCTGAGCTGCTTTTAGACATTCAGGGATCTTGCCTTGAGATACGGAGGCATTGCCAATTATTGTCCAGAGAGGGATAAGGACCTCCTTGATTTCTTTGAAGAGAGATGGTGACAGTGTGTCTCTGCAGTGATTAGAAGGGTTAATGCTAAGACGGGTTTTGTAGATGTTGTTTTCACTGAGGGAAGAGAAGGAGCCCCACGTGGCCTTGTTCTTAGTGCTAATACTGAGAGACTTTAGACTTGCAGAGAGGACAGGATGAGCTGTACTCTCAAATGATGTAAGAAGGCCCCTCTTGGCTTCAAGGTCAAGACTGATGAGTATAGTTTTCTCCATAAAGAAGATTGCCAGATCGGTGCAGGAAGGTGAATTTTCGGCTGAGTCGAGGTGATTGGGTGCTGTCACTGATTGCTGTTTGACAATTTCAAAAGTTTTTTAGGGCAATTTGAGGCTTGTCTAAGTTGGGCTCTGAAATAATCTGCCTTAGTCATCCTGTTTTTTTTATTGTAGGAGCTCCTAACCGATCTAGGACTTTTAGATGGTACACAGAAGGTTTTGATCTCCACAGACGTTCAGCTGCCCTTAAGTTGTAGCGAGTTTAGTTTACCTTTTGAAATAATTAGGTCCAGAATTTCTCCTTTGTTGTGAGTCCGCCAGTCACAGAATTGGGCACGGTCCAGATCCGAAAGTAATGCGTTAAGACAGATCACCGCTTGGTCATTAGGTTTAGACCAGTGAAGGTTGAAGTCACCGAGGTAGATTTGGGATACTGAGTGGTCATCATTGGAGGAGATAATTTCCATTAGTTTTTCGATGAAGAGGAAGTTATCACCAGGCGGGTGGTAGAAAATATGAAGTTTGCAAACAGGGAGGTTATTACTAGAGATGTTGAGGGAAAGGTATTCAACTACGGATGAGGTGGAGGTCTCCATGTGGGAGCCATATAGTGTGTTCCGGTGTATACCAGCTAGTCCACCGCCCTGCTTCGTGGTTCTGTCTAGACAGACTATGTCATGACTAGGAGGAACTAGGAGATCTAATATGGAGGTGGAGGAAGGATTTAGCTAGGTTTCCGTGAGGATGTTGAGATTTAGCTAATTGTTTTGAATAAGGTCGAAGATATCTGAAGCATGTTTTTTGCTGATCTACAATTGAGTAGTGCGCATTTCGGATGAATAGGCTTGTGTGGTGTAGGAGTCTGAGTGATGCTCACTTGCTTGATGTTGTCACTATTTATGACTATGTGGTTGTTAGAGCGTTCCCTGTGTGGGTTGGCTAGAATGGGTTGGATTTGGGCCATAGGGACCTTGTCATTTTCTATAATAATCAAGTAGGAAAGGAGTAGATCCTCGATATCACTGGCCGCAATTTCGACCATCATTCTTCTAGGGGGGGAGGGGGCATTAGGGAGGGGTAATGTTTTAGAAATAGGGTGCGAAGAGTGCTGGTCAAGGCCATGGGGTACACTGGCGGGACTGGGTGCAGCTTTGCTAGGGAACTAAGAGAACTGAGCAAGGGCAGATGGTCAGGTGAGAGGGCTATCAGTTGATGTAATTCGTGAATGAGTAGGTTCACCTGGAGAGATAACTTGTCCAGATGCACAACCAGGTCTGAGTGTTGTTTCATGGAAAGGAACTAAGGGGGGGATCCTGTTGAGAGGGGGACCTCAAATGACATATTGAAGAGGTAAGATGGTAGTGCAAAGGTCCTGTGGAGGGGATGTGTCATTAAGATCATGCGGGACCCCAGATCGATTGGAAGGAGTGGCAGGGGAGGGAAGGTTGGGAGAGGGCAAGTTGTGTTTTGTAATGGAGGGGCTCAGTGTGTTAGGATAAGAAGGTATTGTTGATGGCGGTCTTATGTGCTCTATCGGTAGAGAAGGCTGAGCAAGTGAGTCCCAGGAGGAAAGAGCATCGGCAGAGAGGGGAGGGGGTATGTCTTGAGAGGGCATCCCGATGAGGGAGACACTCAGAATCTGGCTTGCTAACGGCGAAATGGGTGGAACATTAAGCCCACTACCCTGTTGAGATGAAGGTTGCTTGGTGTGGGATGCTACTGTAGGGGCTGGATTCTCCCCGAAGACATCTATGGGGTGAGAGGAATTGTGTGAACTAGAGGTATTCAATGAAGCAGAGGGAGAAGAGCTGGATAAGTCAAATGAACTAGAAGGGTGTGTAGAAGAATCAGAGGATTTAGCAGTCACAGCTATCTTGAGGGTAGGGAAGATATAGTCCATCTTGGCTCGGTTAGACTTAGAGGCTTGTATGAGAATGGCACTATTATTATAGAGAGTGATGGTGGCATTAGCTTTGAGGAAAAGTGAGGGTGAGGTTATTAATTTGAGACCATGAGGGGTTTTCCTAGAATCCTTTATTCGAAGCATGGAGAAGATGATCTTCCGCCAGCATGCCTGTTTTCTGGTGTAGAAAATGAGGTCATTAGAAAGAATGCCCTTTTTGGGGCAGACGGAGACGTCGGAGATTAATGTTTCAGGTCTAGATTTGAGTAGTTGGGGTTTATGTTTTTTTGCTGCATTTTTGGAGCGGTTAGGCGGATAGTTCATAGTGAAGGCATTGGATCCTGTAAGGTCAGGAATTATTCCATTGTGCGAGAGGTCTGCGATGAGGATTGAAAGGGGGGGACCACTTTTTGTGTTCAAGGGGGTGAGAAGGAACTTGAATCAGAGGGCAGGTAGTGGTCAAAGTGAAGCAGGCAGCAGATTGAGCGAGTAAATCAGATGATGATAGTAAGTAAGTAAGTGATTCTGTGAAAGACTACAGGTGGACCTGGGTGGAGCTAGATAAAAATACATTCTAATAGAAGGTGCTATGAGAAGGACCATTCCAGTATGACCTATTTGTTGGGCTGTGGAAGAGTTGTGAGGAAGTCCTACCTTTGGAAATGACTACAACTACCATGAGACCCTGTTTCTCTAACTCAAAACAAGAAGAAATTGTGATTTTGCCCATTCTCACTTGTCTGATTTTTACAACTGATGTCCATTTCTCAAGGACTGAGCAATGTGCATAAAATTCTGTACTCAGAGACAAGTCTGACTACTTAGCTTTATAGTGTCCTGGTTTCATCTACTGAAACTATTGATGGCATGAGTTACACCATCACAAGGCCCAGATTTACAAACACCCCAAAATTGGTCCCATGATGCTTGTTTCTGGTCAAGGGGGGACCGGGCATGGCAGTTCAGGCTGAACTGTTCCCATGAAGAGCTTGGTCAAGACTGATTTGCATAAGGCTGGGTTTAAACTGGGGTGGTTTGGTGAGCAAAATAGCGATGGATTTAGCCCATATCTCTTGACTGGGGGTTAATGTATGTTTTATTCAACATTCTGTCCATCATTTGTTTATGTAGCACAGATTTACAAACAAGGCACAAAACACAGCACAGCAGCCAATAATGCTGCACTGCATGTTGTGTCAGAGAGAGAGCTTGAGAGCGACATTCAGAGAAATGGCTCTCTCCTCCGCTCTCCCTAGCACCGAAACTGATTTCAGTAGTCTGCACCAAGCACACATCCTAGCACCAAAGCGCTAGGGTGCATGCCTGAGTCTAACATAGGTTTTGTACAAAATACTATGCTTAGGCACACTTTAGAACTTTTCCTACTTTGTGTGCTACACAGTACACAATGCACACAAAGTTGAAAAAAAGGAGAAATAAAAAGATTTCTCCTCTTATTGCCTCCTTTTAAATTGCGGTAGTGTTTGGCACTAAACTCTGTCTACTGTTGTTTGTAGATAGTGTTTAGCAGTAGCATGAGAACACCCATGTACCACCGATGTAATGCCCCCTTGACGCTCAGTAATGCAAATCAGTGTGTTGCACTGCTTTGCATTACTTTCACAGTACTTTCCAGCGCAGTAATTTAGGGGAACAAAATTGTGCTAGTCAGCGTCCCTTTTGTGATGTTAACTCACTGCTAAAATTTGTAAATCTACCACCAAGTATGTAGCTCAAATATTTGAAAGGCATAAAATTAACTCAGTTGATGAGAAGTGACAGGTGACTCATTGCTCACATGATGACTAATGCTAAATATACAACCAAGTTGTATGATTGCCTGTTTTGAACACACTTAGGGATTGGAGTGGTCAGATGCATATATTACATTTCCACTGTGTTGAGTTGAATGTTTGGGAGATGTCATGTTTATTCCTTAATTCAAAAAGGCAACATCTGAGGACATCTAATGAGCTGCTTAATTCAAGTGCATGCATTTAATGGCTCCAATTGTCTTGTTAGCAAGTTCAATATCACTGAAACATATCATAATAGTAATCACTACCTATTTTGTTTTTCCTACATTTCTGCTTACTGTGTCACAAAACATTTGGATAGTGATATCACACTTCCACCAATAACAATGTTCTCTATTTCACAACAAGTCGATCTGGCAGAGCACCTGACCAGAGCTTCACCAATGAAGAAACTACCACTCCACTGAGGATTAAGCCCTCAGTGATGACAGCACTCCTGGAGGTCAGAACATGGATGACATTGCTACTCTATCTGGTCAGCCTGGGCAGATGGCAGCAGTGAGTCTCACTGTGCCCACTCCAATACCTGCCATACCAGCTGCAACAACTCAGCCAACCTCAATCCCCTCAACCTGTGTACCTAGCACTGATACAACCATTGTGTGCCCCCCACAGTCCGGTATCCTGAGGTTACAATCATCAGCTTAGCTAGAGAAGAAGCAAGACCCAGTGGCAGAGGGCACCCTGGGCCAAGGGCATAGGCTTGTGGGGGAAGGGGTCATGGGAGGGGTACTGTGGGCCAGCTGAGTGAGGCCACTGGAGCCACTCACACAGAGACCACCATCAGCCAAGTCTTGGGAGCCTATCAGGACTCCCAAGGTGTGATGGGCCAGGTACGGACCAAAATCCGGGAGACAAAGCAGCTGTAGAAGGAAGTAAACCATGAGATGCAGGCCCATAAAAGAAACTTGGTCTCCCTCATTAGGGTGCTGCAGCACATTCACACACACCTGTGGAGAGCTTTTCTATCACCATCTACCTCTGCCTGTTGTCCCAAAACATCGGGCCAATCCTGATCTGCTACAGCCACAGCAAGGGAGGCCCTATCAGAGGAAGACACACCTGAAGACACTCCTGCCCCCATAGCTGTAGCTTCCTCCTCACTACAAAGCAGAGACATCCACCCAAATTTACAGGAGGTATGGATTGAAAGACCTCCACCACTACCAGCAAGAAACCCTGCACCTAATTTCCTACAGTATGTGCAACATGTTCACTCTGTGGAATATTTCTGGACACATTTACATTTCTGATGGGAGTAGTATTTTGGACATTGGACTTCAAACAATTTGCCATCTACAACTATGGCTTCATTCACCATGACCGACTTCTTCACTTTTCTGTTTTCCTGTTTGATTTCGCACAACGTTCATTTTCTCCTAGTTCACTTCACTTCAATTAATCCACTAGTCCAAAACTCATTGCCTGCTGTCATATATCTCACATCTAAATGTAAAAAAAGGGCCCTTTGCAACTGGTTGTGAATTCCACTAGGCAAGGAAGTACAATAAGCGAACAGTGACCTAGGGAACTCACCATATGTGCTACCATCTAACTTTAAAATGCCAAAAATATCAACCTGTGTAAGGGTGGATATGTTGCACATACACAATGTTTAGCTTTAGATCACAACCATGTCTCGCCAACACATACATACAATTATATTCTCTATACCATCTTTTTTCCAGTGTACCAACAATAGGCTGGCATTATGTCATAAACATAGCAAATCATACATGACTCACATATTCTGTGCCAGTGATCACATTTTCAGTTTTAGACATTAAACATATGAAAGGATGGGATATATCAGGCAATTTCCTACTAAGGGGCCAATTCCGATCCGGGTCAGAAAGCACTCCGACCGAGTCGGATCCGGAGTGTTTTCCGACCGAGCCGGACCCCTACAGTCCGACCGAGTGAGTACGATGCGCACGTATGCTGTTGGACTCGCTTCGGTCGGACTCCCATAGGAGTCAATGGGAGCCAGTTGTACGACGAGTAAATGTGCTCCCATTGACTGAATGGGTACGTCTCGAACAAGTGCGCCACCTACAGTGGGTACGCATCGGTGCCATCCGCACCATACATGCCTGTATTGGGGAGACCCATAGGTCTCCCCCTGTGTCCAAGTCGTAGGGCTGCGGGTGTCAGGGGGTCCGACGCGGACCCCCGTAGTCTGACGCCGGGAGCTTTTGCGAGCCGGACACTCCGGCTCGCACAGGCTGTCTGACGCGTGCATCGTACTGGCTCAGTTGTAGATCGCATCCATTGAACGCCACGGTTAGCTTCCGACTGAGACGTACGGAGCGGTTCGGACCCTGAAACGACTCGGTTGGTGAATCTCACATAGCTCGCATCGTACTTGCTCGCTCGTACAGTTGTACGAGTCGGCCGGAAAACACGCGTACGGCTCGTAGTTTTTCTGGCCAGATCGCATTCGGTGCCCTTCCGACCCGGATCGGAATCAGCCCCTTGATAGCCAAAATAAAGTTGGTCAATGTCATCAGCTGGAGTCATATCGCCTAGCTCACAAAAGGAATCCCACATCAATACCAACTATAAACAAACACTTTGTAGTCATACATTTTCTACCCACAGGATGATTGCAATCCATTGTTGCAGTATCTGGTGCAATGTCACAAACAAATTTCATTGGTCTGCCACAACCATTTTGGTCTACAATGAGAAGGCACATTAACAAATATATACACTTTACATGCAATGAAGGTTTAGTCAATGCAATGGGAGGAAAGCATGATTTGGCCCCATAACAAAATTTTGTTGAAGCACATGATGCCATAACTACTACATTAGGACCACCACACAACAAGTAATAGGTCCAATTGTTTCCTCATAACTTCCATCCTATCACTGTGCAAGCTGTCTTGGTACAGGATGTGCATACCCAAAGTATGTAACAGTTAAACCCAGAAAAAACCCATGTGCCCATCATATTTCCAAACAGCATTATATACCTGCAAATGTCACAACTCTGAAATGTCCCAATGATGATGCCACGGTGAAGCTTCCCAAAACAGACCAAAACAAAGACATAAGCTATCAAACCATACACATAAGACAGTATATATAGCCAACTTCTGGAGAACACAGTTCATGACAAAAATCAAAGCTAAACAAAGTAATACAAACACAATGACCATGTGTCAAAACCTGTCTCAACAAACACCTTTCACCTGGGTTTACCATAGCTTGACTTTACTAATGTTTTAACTTAAAATACTCCTCATATCATCAAAGCAAGAGTTGCTATAACTGTCAGAATCCTGACAGTTTACAAAATACTTACACTCACGTAAAGATGCTGTAGATGACATATGGATGCAAGTCAGCTCCTTCCTTATCACCACTATCATCATCATTTGGCATTTCAGGATCCTCACCCTCTGGCACTCCATGATCTTCTTTGATATAAGGGATGTTCCGTCGTAGGGCAATGTTGTGGAGCATGGAGCAAATACTGGATGGATTCTTCAGCGGTACTAACAACCATGAATAGTTGGGAAACACTGAGCCTCCTATATGGAAGATAGACATAAGTACAACAATAAGTTACACACTTTTTGATTATACTAACTGACTTTACCCACACAGTGTTAGAATATATCATACTTAGCAACAGGTCAGGCCCTCTCCGGTAGTAGCTGTGACATCCGCTGGGGTATGGTGTTGTTGCACAATATGAAGGGATCATGGGCTGATCCTGGGAACAGGCCACAGCCGTTTGAGATATACAAATCTGGTAAGCAGACAACTTGCACCTTGATAGAATGAAAGTGCTTCCTGTTATGGTAGACTCATTCCCTCGCTTTAGTTGTATTAAGGCAATATGGGGCTAAATCCTCATGTCTGGGGAACTTGATGTAGCTGTCAATGTGTCTCCTCATTGCTGAAAGCATATCTTGTAGTACACGACTGAACATTGGTTTTGGCATACCACCAGATATACCACAACAGTGTATTGAAATTAATCTGTGGGTAGAAAATTCAAAATTACCATAAATTTCAAAGTTGGTGGGAGACATGTGGGATTAATGTTTTGAGCAAGGAGATCAGGCTCAAACTGATGACATACATCTAGTATAGTTTGCCTATTCAAACAAAACATCTCGATGATATCCCTTTCTTCCATAGTCTGAAGGTCTGGAAATGGGTGGCACACTGGAGGCTGTTGTCACCTCTCTCTCCCAGGGTACCTATCTGTGGAGTTAAAACTATTTTGAACAATGATCACAGTGTCCACAGTAACATATATGAAGAGTTAGCCAAAGGTCTTGTGACAAAACCTAACTAGTTCTGAAAGCATTGCACATTATTCACATAACAATTGTCTATTATCCAACATCCACCAATAATCCCCATTGTTTTCTTCACAAGTATCTGTAACATAAATGTGCACAATATACATCTGAAAATGTATTATTAGTACCATAATATTGTTTTTTGGGGTATTTCCTGTCAAAATACTATCAACGGCAGTGTACAGTGCACCATACTAATAGAGAGTTTATGCACAGTTACGCACTACACAGATGTTTGTATATCGGAAAATACATAGCAATGGAGTGATATATATGTAAACATGTAACACCTCATTTGGAGTGGAGATGATGCACTTAACGGTCACCAGTACTGTGCATCTAACCACTAAAATGGCGGATGCCTGACCTCGCATATTGGAAATTCTGAACCTGTCACTAGCGGCGGAAGAGGAGTGGTGTGGCTCACTGGTTAGAGGTGGCAGACCCGGAAGCAGAGGTCGGCCCGGGACCAGGGTTCGATTCCCAACGCGGCAGGGTCTTGGGCCAAGGTCAGCAGACTTGATAATTCCCGCCTCGGTGCCTACTCTAACCATGGATCCCACTCAGCAACTCTGGGCAATAGCTTGCTTAATCTCCACTTACGGCCCCATCAGCGCCGGGGATGCTTGTCTTGACCTTGGAGATGCCCAGTAGGGACCATCTCACAGGGAAAGCCAGGATGGGTTCCCCAGCGGTATACAGTGCCGGCACGCCCCGTTGCTGGGGCAGCTGTGCACTTTACAAGTATACAACATTTACATTTACAAGTCGACCATGCTGTGGGCAGTTTAATCAGGCACAGCCATGGGTTAACACTGTTGATTGTGATGGTAGAGGGCCAATGCCTGCAACCCTATAGGCTGATGACAGCATATATGGTGTACAAAGTTTGAAAAATAGCTCACTTGGCTCCTGACACTGCTGCTATCAAGACCTCCTCCACTTTTGCTGTTGTTTGCTACCTTTGAGAACAATCATGCCAGCCCAAGCAGGTGAGAGCACCCCTACCTTCTCTGCAGAGGAGCTGCAGCTGCTGGCTGAGTAGGTCTTTTCCCTGTGTGGCAAGATATATGGCCCACCAGAGGAACAGGTAACTATCTTACATACATATATTACTGTTTAACTACATCATTTCCATTCCCACAGGCTACAATGTGCCTCTGATTTCTTGAGTGAAGTCTGAGTACTGTTGTAATATTTTGTTGTCACTACATAGGACAATCCTGTCATGGATTGTTAAGCACTGTACATTGTGTACTTAATATCACCACTGGGATGTGCGATGTGTGGCAAGCCCTAGATTCTAATTGTGGTGCATGCACATATCAATGCATGTATAAATGTAACCCTTTCGCTGGAATCACTGACATAATATTGAAAGACACAATATCGACCTACCATATTATAGACACAAAAATATAGATTACACTAATATCGACATTCTATACTAATTTTTAAAAAATACACTAATTTTGACACTAAAATATAGTTATAAAAAATATCGAACATATTTAAAAAAGATACAAAATGTCGATAATATCGATAACAACAATATAGACACCAATAATATTGTTTAAAAAAATATATCGACATGTTAAAAACATTTATAAACATACAAAACGTAACCCAAATAATATATATTTATCAATAAACATACACAACATAAAAAAAAACTCAATTACAGCCTGTTTTAAAAATATTTAAATAGATTACCATAAAATATATCTAAAACACACTATTAATAACTATATACATTGTATACCTAAATAAAATGCACATATTATTTAACATTTAAAACCATATAGTTCACATTATGGGGCCGATTCCGATTCGGGTTGGAAGGGCATCAAACGTGATCCGGCCGGAAAAACTACGAGCCGTACGCGTGTTTTCCGCCCAACTTGTACAGCTGTACGAGCGAGCCAGTACGATGCGAGCTACATGAAATTCACCAACCGAGATGTTTCCGGGTCCAAACAGCTCCGTACGTCTCGGTCATAAGCTATCCGTGGCGTGCAATGGATGCGATTCACGACCGATCCAGTACGATGCAGGCGTCGGACAGACTTCGGGGGTCAGACTTCGGGGGTCCGCGTCGAACCCCCGACACCCGCAGCCGTACGACTCGCACACAGGGGAGACCCATGGGTCTCCTCCACACAGGCATGTACAGCGCGGATGGCACAGACGCGTACCCACTGTAGGGGGCACACTTGTTTTTTTGAAGTACGCATTCAGTCAATGGGAGCGCATGTACGTGTCGTACAACTGGCTCCCATTGACTTCTATGGGAGTCTGACCAAACCGAGTCTGACAGCATACGTGCGCATCGTACTCGCTCGGTCGGACTGTTGGGGTCTGGCTCGGTCGGAAAACACTCTGGATCGGACTCGGTCGGAGTGCTTTCCGACCCGGATCGGAATCGGCCCCTTAGTAGACTAAACCAGCAAAAAAAAGCAATAACTGAATCTTAATTAGCGTTTTCCATATATAGAGAGTAACAACCAAAACAATTAAAACAATAAATGACAACCAATGAAATACACACACTATTAAAATAAACCAATGAAATTAAACAAACTATAAATTAAACACTATATAAACACACAAAAATGAATCAGTATTTTACGCCTCAAACCAAAAAGAAACAAGAAGGCGAACCTCTGCCGGATTGCTGCCAGAACACAGGACTACGTTAAAGAAAACTCTACTTCCTACTCCAGAAAGTAAATAAAATAACACTTATAATCTGATGCTACTGCTAATCTTCTAAAGCAACTATTTATACTGACAAAATAATTAATATATATTTTTTAGATGTATTTCTCCTCTACAGATAATGCTGAAAACATTCAAACACCTACAGAAGACTGTGAAAAATTGACTTGGAAATAAAGTAAGTATCAAACTAAATTAAACTAAAACAATTAGCTAAAATATCAAACCAATGTCCCATCTTCCCCCCCATTTCATACACAGACAAACAAATATATTAAAACATTTTTTTTTATACCAACAGAAATATCAGCAACAAAACTGAAATTAAACAGCAAAGAAAGCGCATCAGCATTAAAAACAACTTTGTAAGTATATAAATGACAATGTATATATTTAAATAAATTAAACAGTACAGTAATATTTTTAGTAATTTTTATATACATTTTTCTTAGAATTTGAAGCATTACAATGACTGCAGGCGCCCAATTCATAACTTCACAAAAAGGAAATATTTTACTATGTGGGTTATGTGTATACCCAAGAAAAGCAAACTGGACTGAAAGTAAACTGAAATTGTAGTAAATACTATTCTAATAAATGTAACGGAAGGGCTACAACTAAGGAAACTTAGTACTATACTGTATGTTAGGGAGCATAACCACCCCCGAACGTTACTGAAATAGAGGTTAGAAATGCTTTGGACAATATAAAAGAAGCTAGCACAAGATCAGAAAAGTCTACTACTGAAATACTTAAGGAAATGCTCCCCAAAATACCACAACTTTCTTCTGGCCAGATGCCCTCAATATCTTAATATCTTCTCTGAAAAGAACAATAGCTAGAACTAAAAAAGTTACTACCACCACCACACCTGTCTCCAAAACAGTTTAAGAGGTAGAAATTCCCCCTGAACTCTTAATGAAGAACAATTTCCTCTTGATGATAACAAATCAAAGGATAAAAGAATAATTATTTTTGCAACTGGTAATAATTTACTAAAACTCCAACAGTCTGAAACAGTCTGACACTTGGATGATGGACGGGAATTTTAAAATATGTCCCGAACCATTTTAATCAGTTATATACTGTCCATGCACTATACCAAAATACAAACATCCCTTTTCTATATGCTTTATTACCAAATAAGCAAAAGAACACCTATATTGAATTACTATCAAAAATTAAACAGGAAACTAATAATTACTTTCCCCAAAAATAATCATTGATTTTGAGCAAGCAATGATAAATGCAATACTGAAAGCTTACCCTCACACAGCAATTCAGGGTTGCCATTACCATTTTAATCAATGTATTTGGAGACACCTCCAAAAATCCACAGTAGGGGCCTGATTCCGGTCTCGCTCAGAAGGGCTACCAATCGCATCCGTCAAGTGCGAGTCCGATTTGTAGACCCGATTTCCGACCGACTTGTACCGCTGTACGAGCGAGCAAGTCTGATGCGTTTTAAGCCTTGCACTATGACCGACTCGTGCCAGTCAGCGATGCTGTCCAAGCGAATCCGAAATGGCCGACGCGTACAGTGCTATGCGTACGATTTCCGACCAAGTTATTGCGATGTGCGTTTCAAGCAGCCAGAGCGAGTCGGAGCCGCCGACTCGAAATAGCTCCTGGAAGCGGACTTTGGGGGTCCGCGGCAGACCCCCCATCACCCGGGGCCCTACAACTCAGCCGGTGGGGGGGACCCAGGGGTCCCCCCTTCACATGCATGCATGGTGCAGGGTGCATCGAGGTGACCCTGTGACAAGGGGTGCCCTTTTCCGAGACGTGCCTTCTTCATCAATGTACGCTCTGTACAACAGGCTCCCATTCACTTAAATGGGGCTCCGAGTGACCCAAGTCCGTCAGTGCTGAATTGCATCGTACGCGGTCGCTCGGAGCCCGGCAGTCTGAGTAGATCGGAAAGCTCTACGGGTGTGAGCCGGACATGGGGCTTTCCCAGCGAGATCGGAATCGGGCCCTAAGTGTTGAATTTGCAACAAATAGCTCCTTTGCATATCAAATTAAAAAACGTATGGCTCTGGCATCTGTCCCAGTTACTGACGTAGCCGAACACTACAACTTATTAATAGAAAGTACATACTATCAACAAAATGAACAAAAACTAAGTACCCTTCTTGACTATTGTGAGGATACCTGGGTGGGAAGGCTACACAGATCTGGACACAGAAGGCAACCTAAATACCACATTCCATGGTGTAATGTATATCACAGTACACTAAATAAAGAATCTAAAACTAACAATGCTGTTGAAGGATGGCAGAATGCATCTACTAAGCAACAACAGGCAAAACTCCACCTACTCTACATAAACTATTGCTATCTATCCAAAAAGAACAGAGCTACCAACAACTAAGAATGGAGCAATCTGTAACACAAATAGGCCCAAAACTTACCAAACAAACTAGACAAATGTTTGAATACTTACAATATAAAGTCAGACTATATCCAAGAACTAGAGGCCTAGAATACCTTGAAACAATAGCCATTAGCCTACTTTAACTTACAAATCCTAAAAATAACCAAATACTCATCACCAAAAACCAAAGCAAACAAATAAATATACTTTTTATATTTCCAGAAATAAAATTATTTTGTCAAATATATTTATTAATGAACCAAAAATATATTGACATATTAATTATATTTCTTAAAACATAAACCACAAGAACACTGCTTTTTTAAACATTGCCCTCCAACAATAAATAATTAAAATGACTTACTGTTTCCGTAGCTGAAGAAAGGAAATCCCAACTGCTGTATATAAATCCAGGTATCTCATAATACCAATAGAACCAAAAAATCCCTCCAAAAAATTTAAAAATCTAATCCACCGACGTAACTCCACAAACGATAAACCATAAAAATCCTGAAAAATGTATTTAAAAATACAGAAACTCTCCATCAAAACTCAAAAATTAAGGAAGTGTAAAATAATTATTAGTTTACTAAAACTAATACACACTTACTTATCTAAAAAAAATCAATCTTCTCCAAACCGCAACTTCAAACGACAAAAACCGGTTAAGGAAACAAACGATCCCACTCACACAAACATTCACATACACTATAAAATAATACTAATACATACACCGATTATCAAACTGATGACATATCGCTAACACATAACTATAACATAAAACTCACCGAAACTTCAAAAACCTAATACTACACACACTACCTAGCACTTAACTACCTTCAAATTAAACTAAAAGTAAATTTAAATAAAGAAAATTAAACTTACCTTAACCGATGCGACGCAGCTTCCAACCGCGAGCTTTCCTCCTCAGAAATGACCTAAAACAAACGCGAGCGGTTACAAAATACAATTTAGAAACAAACATGGCTGCTTTAAACAATAAAGATTTATCTATTTCGTTAATAAACTGTTAGAACATTAAAAATACATTACTAGAAATGTTTCTAAAAATACTACAAATTAATACTTATGTATTAAAAATTATTTTATATTTATTCTGAAATGTATTAAAACATTTAATAATTATTATTAGAATTCTATAAATATCCATGTGATATACAATGTATAATAAAAATATGTACTAAGTTAAAATATATATATATATATATGCCTGCTCCAATGCACCTTTTGAAACGGATCACTCGCTGGCGGGTGCAGCTCGCACGGTGGTGCCCCGTGTATAATATCTCGCTCCAAGGTTTTCCTCTCTCCCGTCCGGGAAGAAGATAGCTGCACTCGCGGGTTAGGTTGGTAACCAGTTTTTATTTAGCGCTTCACAAACGCGTTTCGGGTCTTCCCTTCGTCAGTGTGTTATATGACAGATACAGCGCGGCGCCATTTTATATACAAAAAATACATCACATTGACCATTACGGGCACTGGAAAGCAAGGAAGGACTACTGCCACATAGTTTGTATGGGCGCCATCTTTCAGTATACATATATCGTATTCACACTTGTTAGTTAATAAAGTTATATACAATATTTACAACAATGTTATCGACAAAATTCATTCTTTATCAAGTGTACTTCATCATAAGTTAAATCTTAATGAAATTAATATCTCGCCGTGGATCGGCATTAGTGGTTCCATTGAACCACCCTATTCCTCCTCGCTTGCGAAAGAAACTGATTTATTAACGGTGGACGATCTCACTACATTGGAACTGTTAGAAGAACTACGACAAGGACAGGAATTGACTACAGAAGATAATGAATTTACAACAACACAAAGAGCCAGGAACCTAGGGATTGATCAGGAGGCACCACGTAGCAATTTTAAACCGATCTCACAATTTTTACCTCAAATGCCTCAAGATGCAATTGATGTTTTCTCTGAATCGGTGATAAAGGATCTCGTCCAATTACGAGAGAAAGAAAACCATAGAACTACAAAACGCAATCTGACCAAAACCCAAGAAGAAGCCTTAAGAGAACTACAAAAGGATCCGGCAGTATTATACAAACCCTCCGACAAAGGGGGTAACATTGTCCTGATACCGAGGGAACAATATGTGAGGGAAGCCCTACGCCAATTGACTGACACACATAATTACGAATTGACAACCAAGAAGAGATATGAGGAGAGCATTAATGAGTACCATCAAATGATTAAAAAATGGCAGGACAAACTGATGCTAACTATGGAGGAGTTTCTCTTTCTGAGAGCCATCAATCCTATAATTCCAACATGCTACTATCTGCCCAAGGTTCACAAGGACAAAGTAAATCCACCTGGCAGACCCATAGTTTCATCATTGGGCAGCCTAACAGAAAAACTGTCTGTCTTTGTGGACCATTTTTTATTTCAATTTGTCCTACAGTTGTCCTCTTATATAAGAGATACTAAAGATTTCATTTCATGCATTGAAAATGTTAGATGGGAGTCATCGTTTGTTCTTATAACATTGGATATCACAGGACTATACACATGCATAGACCACAAACAGGGATTGGAGGCGGTGGAATATTTCCTGAATAAAAGGGCGATCAAACTACTAGAACATAGTAAGATGCTAATTGAGCTCATACGGTTCTGCCTATATAACAACATATTTCTTTTCCAAGGTGACCTCTATAGGCAGGTATCGGGGACCGCAATGGGTACCTGCTTCGCCCCCAGCTACGCGAACTTGTTCGTGGGCTGGTGGGAGGAGCAGGTAGTCCGGTCCCCCACTAATGCCGTATGGACAGCCAATATAGTGACCTGGCACAGGTACATTGGCAACCTTTTCATAGGTACATAGTGTACTTCATCATAAGTTAAATCTTAATGAAATTAATATCTCGCCGTGGATCGGCATTAGTGGTTCCATTGAACCACCCTATTCCTCCTCGCTTTCTTTTATCTCGCCGTGTATCGGCTGAAACCCCCAGAATGTGTGTACTTTATATTAAGAGGTATATACAGTTTTGTCTGTCTTTTTAGTTTATCACCTAGACCCCCAGGTGCACCGTTAACTCTTCGTTACTATTCAGACCTTTCGGGCTTTTTGTTTGTAGATCAATGATAAATCTCGACTCCAATCTCCTCAATTTGAGTACCCTGTCCCCTCCTCTGGTATGGAGAGGCACATGATCTAGCCCAAAAAATTGAAGTAGGTTCCTGTTGCTTTGGTGTTTGATGGCAAAGTGTCTCGCCACTGGATAACTCATGTCCCTGTTTGTTATAGCACGCATGTGCTCTAGAATCCTGATTTTAACACTGTGTATAGTGCTCCCAATGTATCTTAGCTTACAGGGACACATCAGACAATAAACTACATGTGTAGTTTGACATGTGATGAATTTTTTGATGGTTTGTTTTTCTTTCATACCCTTGATTTCATAGTTAAGGGTTCTTTTGCTGAATGCACAGGCTTTGCATTTCCCACACGGGAAAAATCCCCTCAATTCACCAAATGCCCCTTGTTTAGCTGGGGGATTTTCTAGATGGCTATGGACCAATTTGTCTTTTAGTGATCTCGCCTTTCTAAAAGTCATTAATGGGACAGGTGGAATGTCTTTCCCAATAATCTGATCAGTTTTCAAAATGTGCCAATTTTTTCTGAAAATGCGTCTTAAGGAATCTGCATCCTCAGAAAAGGTCGTAATTATACGGAATTTGCCCTCTTCTTTCTTTCCTTCCTTTATGTTAACCTCCAGCAGTTTTTCTCTCGGTATCTTATTGACCTTTTCTAGGGTGTTGTCTAGTAACTTTAAATCATAGCCTCTGGCAGCGAATCTATCAATGCTCTCTTTGGCTGCATTTAAGAAATCGAATTCCCTTGAGCAGTTGCGTTTCAAACGCAAGAGTTCCCCATATGGGATGCTTCTCTTCAATTTTTCTGGATGGCCACTAGTTGCGTGTAAAGTACTATTGCCTGCAGTCGGCTTTCGATATAGAGCCGTAGTGATCCTGTTCTCTTGAATCCTCACTTCCAGGTCGAGATAGTTCACTGCCACCGAACTAATCTCGCCTGTGAAGTGTAGATTAAGATTGTTGTTGTTAAGGTGGGCTATATAGTCTTTGGCACTATTGGCAGACCCTCTCCAGACTATGAAAAGGTTGCCAATGTACCTGTGCCAGGTCACTATATTGGCTGTCCATACGGCATTAGTGGGGGACCGGACTACCTGCTCCTCCCACCAGCCCACGAACAAGTTCGCGTAGCTGGGGGCGAAGCAGGTACCCATTGCGGTCCCCGATACCTGCCTATAGAGGTCACCTTGGAAAAGAAATATGTTGTTATATAGGCAGAACCGTATGAGCTCAATTAGCATCTTACTATGTTCTAGTAGTTTGATCGCCCTTTTATTCAGGAAATATTCCACCGCCTCCAATCCCTGTTTGTGGTCTATGCATGTGTATAGTCCTGTGATATCCAATGTTATAAGAACAAACGATGACTCCCATCTAACATTTTCAATGCATGAAATGAAATCTTTAGTATCTCTTATATAAGAGGACAACTGTAGGACAAATTGAAATAAAAAATGGTCCACAAAGACAGACAGTTTTTCTGTTAGGCTGCCCAATGATGAAACTATGGGTCTGCCAGGTGGATTTACTTTGTCCTTGTGAACCTTGGGCAGATAGTAGTATGTTGGAATTATAGGATTGATGGCTCTCAGAAAGAGAAACTCCTCCATAGTTAGCATCAGTTTGTCCTGCCATTTTTTAATCATTTGATGGTACTCATTAATGCTCTCCTCATATCTCTTCTTGGTTGTCAATTCGTAATTATGTGTGTCAGTCAATTGGCGTAGGGCTTCCCTCACATATTGTTCCCTCGGTATCAGGACAATGTTACCCCCTTTGTCGGAGGGTTTGTATAATACTGCCGGATCCTTTTGTAGTTCTCTTAAGGCTTCTTCTTGGGTTTTGGTCAGATTGCGTTTTGTAGTTCTATGGTTTTCTTTCTCTCGTAATTGGACGAGATCCTTTATCACCGATTCAGAGAAAACATCAATTGCATCTTGAGGCATTTGAGGTAAAAATTGTGAGATCGGTTTAAAATTGCTACGTGGTGCCTCCTGATCAATCCCTAGGTTCCTGGCTCTTTGTGTTGTTGTAAATTCATTATCTTCTGTAGTCAATTCCTGTCCTTGTCGTAGTTCTTCTAACAGTTCCAATGTAGTGAGATCGTCCACCGTTAATAAATCAGTTTCTTTCGCAAGCGAGGAGGAATAGGGTGGTTCAATGGAACCACTAATGCCGATCCACGGCGAGATATTAATTTCATTAAGATTTAACTTATGATGAAGTACACTTGATAAAGAATGAATTTTGTCGATAACATTGTTGTAAATATTGTATATAACTTTATTAACTAACAAGTGTGAATACGATATATGTATACTGAAAGATGGCGCCCATACAAACTATGTGGCAGTAGTCCTTCCTTGCTTTCCAGTGCCCGTAATGGTCAATGTGATGTATTTTTTGTATATAAAATGGCGCCGCGCTGTATCTGTCATATAACACACTGACGAAGGGAAGACCCGAAACGCGTTTGTGAAGCGCTAAATAAAAACTGGTTACCAACCTAACCCGCGAGTGCAGCTATCTTCTTCCCGGACGGGAGAGAGGAAAACCTTGGAGCGAGATATATATATATATATATATATATATATATATATATATATATATATATATACACTGAAAAAACCATAGGTTTCACACACGTTATAGTTAGGAATTAGCATTTAAAAAACCTTGCAAATTCACTTAAAAAACCATAGGTTTCACACATGTTATAGTTAGCTGGACATTTCACTCATAAAAAACCAATGAAATTCCCCCGTTATAGTTACTGCAGGCAACTATAACTCACACGACCGTAATCCTCTGCTGATGCTAATACTGTATTTAGACACTTATTTACCCATGTCTTCTTCCATTAATCTTTAGCTATACATATATTACAAATATTTATTTTTCAGAAAGACACATATGTCATCAGTGATGTAATATCTGACGTCATCAGCAGAGGATTGCGGTCGCGTGAGTTATAGTTGCCTGCAGTAACTATAACGGGGGAATTTCATTGGTTTTTTATGAGTGAAATGTCCAGCTAACTATAACATGTGTGAAACCTATGGTTTTTTAAGTGAATTTGCAAGGTTTTTTAAATGCTAATTCCTAACTATAACGTGTGTGAAACCTATGGTTTTTTCAGTGAATTTGTACGGTTTTTTAAATGCTAATTTATTTATGTATAATTTTTTTGATATATTTATTTTACAATAAACGACGTATGAAAAATTTTTTTTTTTTTTTTTTTTGGTTTTCACCCTGCGAATTATTATTTTTTTTTGTAAAAAAAAATTTTTTTTTGTGTGTTTTTCAGGGTGCGCGCACTGTGCGCGCACCCCCGCGATTTTAAAAAAAAAAAAAATTTTTTTTTTGCCTTCGGGGTCCTTCAGGGACCCCCTGACCAAGGCTAGGGGGTCAGGAACTCTCTACCCTGCCCCCTTTTCATGTTCGCCACCTTCCTTTTTGTCTCTCGCACTGAAAACAAACAAAATGGCGGCCGACACTTTCTGATTTCGACCGATTCGAACGTTGATTAACATGTAACCACCAATCAGAATTACGCTCGCGCACGTTAGGGTGCTCGCACGGTGCTCGCACGGTGCGCGCACCCTGCGCGCATACAGATATATATATGCTTTTAAAAGCTAATTTCTCCGGAAATACTGAACAGATTTACACCAGACCTGCAAAAGGCACTTCCTTGACCTTATGGCTACCTCTCTGCCAAATTTCAAGTAATTCTGTTCAGCCGTTCGGGCTGTAGCTGTGTCTAAAGGTCCTATGGAAAAATGCATGGGAAAAACGCGTTTTGGGACCCCCCTTTTATCTCAGCCCCCGCTTGACGAATCCCCCCGAGACTTTCAGGGTAGGAGCGGAGCGTAGCGCCCCACCTATTTTGAAAAATTCGCGAGGATTCGTCGACCGGCGCCAAAGTTATTCAAAATAGAATGTTGCGGATTTCCTATGGAAACGTGGTCCTAACTATAACTACCTACTGGCGACCGCCAGTAGGTAATATATATATATATATATATAAATGTTATACAAATTGATTGTATTAAATAAATTAATGTAATAATTAATATTATTTATATTTCACATATAAATAATATTAATTAAAATGTAATATATTTGTGAAAAAAATGTAATTTAATTTCAAAAAGTGTTTGTAATAAAACATTTTAAAAGATATATGTTAATGAAAAATTATAGTGTATGTAACAACGTAATAAATGTTCTTAATACAAAATAATAATGTATAACTGTTACTAAAAATTAATTTCTTACAACAATTGTTCAAAAAGCAATGTAAAAATTAATTATTTTATCTTACATAACTGTAAAAAAAGTTTATGAATGGTTAACACTTTGTTTGCAAAATTAATATATATAAAACTATACACTGTACCAAATATATGTCTGAAAAATAAAGATTGTATTTTTTTTCTCTAAGAGGCTGATTCCGATCTCGCTCGGACAGCCCACCCAGAGCTGTCTTTGAAAATTAGTCCTTCAGGGTCTACATCGGATGAGTTCCAATACATTGCTTGCCTGCACTTACATCACTAGGGGAAAACTCCCCAAGATGGGGTATCTTCTGGCCCAGGCCAGGCACAGCAGGGACAGGATTAGTGTGTAGCAGGATGGGTAATAGGAGGACTTGTGGCACTGGAGTGTCTGTAGCAACTGCAGTGGACAAATCTGATTGAGGGTGTGCTGGAGCAACTGCAGTGGACACGTTGGACTGAGGGGTTGGGGGCTCCACTGCAGTGCCCATGTCAGATTGTGGGGGTGGGGTATCCACTGCAGTGCCCATGACAGATTTGGGGGGTGGGGATACACTGCAGTGCTCATGTCAGATTGTGGTGGGGGTGGGTGATCCACTGCAGTGGACAGGTCAGATGGGGGGCCAGGGTCTCCACTGCAGTGTCTGGAAGTGACAGAGTGTGTGGTGTTGTGTGAGTGGATATGCCTGTGGTTGGGGGTGAGGGCCTAATCATCTTGGGGATGGTGTGATGATGTGTGAGTGATCTGGGGATGGCTTTTGGTGTGTGAACTTTGAAGGGGAGTGGTCTTGGGTTGGGCGGATGTAGCTTTGGGGGGTGAAGTGTGTGATGGTGGTAGGGTTTTTCCTTTCTTCTTCCTGGGGGATACACAGGTGGGGGCCTCTGTGTTCCTACTCTTAGAAGATGGAGTGCGTGTGGTGGGGGATCTCCTCTCTGTGCGTGAAATGGGAGCAGCTGGTAGGGTGGAGGTGGTGGTGGTAGCGGGGACAAACTCTGTGGGTGCGGCCTCCGCTCGTGTAACAGCCACTACCCCAAGGGAGTCATCACTGGAGCTGGATGGTTTATCAGCTGATGTTGATGTGTATGAGTGGGCATCAGTGTGGCTCCCCTCACCCTCCTTGCCACTGGGTCCCTCATATTCTTCCACAGTAGACCCCGTCTGGCTCGCTGATTCCTCCTGGTCTGTGGAACTCTCTCCTCCACTTGGCGATGATGCTGTGAACAAGGAGAAGAAACAGATTCACATCAGTCATCTGCAAATACTTGACACTAGATTTAAGTTCCCAACACATCACAGAGAAAGGCCTTGCACAATCTCAAAGCCAATATTCCTGAAGCTCACACATATGTAGATAGGTCACCTGTCAGTCTGCCTGTGATTCATGGTTAACAAACACGTGTTGGCAATGGAAAGATCTGTCAGATGTATCTCAATTTAAACTGTGTACATGCCTAACAGGGCACTGTCTTGCCTGTTGTCTGATCTGTAATGCTCCTGAGTGTCAGCCTTTAACACAAACATGTCCCATCTCATGCAAGGGAGTCTGGAGTTGGGCACACAGATGGGATGGACAAATACCTAAGTGTACATAATGAACAGACTCCCATCCACAGTAATCAAAATGGGTTCATGTTGTGAACCCCAATGCTAAAAAGGTCTGCATGCAGGACAACTGCCAAGTACAACACAGCATCTGAAACATTTTCATGTGCCCCACTATGGCACAGACCTGTCTGGCTAAACAGTCCGTAATGAATTTTTTTAATGGGCTAGTGAATCAAGATGCACCAGTCAGCACCAGGGCACACTCAAGTATACACTGTGCAAGGAACAACTGTAGTGCACAAGTAGATATGTCCCCTAAGTGCCACATAGAAATCAAACACTTTGACAAGCTCATGTTGTTTACCTGATACCTTTTAGTATATGAAGTATGATATCTCAATACAGGAGCATTTTACATACTCCCAAAAAATATAAGTAATATCTGTTTAGTCCAGCAATATGCATAATCAAGGGATGACACATACATGATTTATTCTGTATATCTGAGCCAATTGACATAAATTAGATTTCTGTCCATATCCGTTACATTGCCCATATGTCCAATAAAAATAGCTCGGCCTGTACACACTGACACAGAGTCAGAAACATGAATCTTCCTATGCAATGGTTACAGTGTTGCCTGACACTCAATAATAGGATATGACACTGTCCCTGATGGCCTGAGTTGGCAATACCTGTCCCAGTCCATGTGTGGGAGTACATGGCTGCTTACCATGCATTATTTAAGCTAATACAGTTCATATTTCCTAGACACCTACTTGGTCTAACCTGCTGCACATGTGTGCAGTATTCATGTCACAAACCTGTGCTTACCCCAAGCATCTCACCGTCCATTTAGGTATGTACCACACAGAGTGCAGCTCATATGTCTGTCAAGTTGCTGACACGTGTCAGACAAGCACTTCACTCATGACGGTCAGCTCAATGCATATGTCGTACATGGTGCTGTACACAGTGACCTTGGACTACAGCTAATACACAGGAGTCTAGTGACACATGTCACAGATGGAAAGGGACACACCTGGGCATCAGATGACAATGGGGCATCTTTGCATTTTGCAAAACAAGTGTTGTCTCATCAGACACACAACATGTGATAGTGTCACCAGCTTGAGGAAGTGCAACATTCATGGCAGACAAAGTACAGATAACTGGCTCTAACTCACCCCCTCCTTGGTGCTGTCTGGCCTACCACTGCCCATCCAGGTCAGGGAAGACCACCGTGAGTATCCGGAGCATGTGAGGGTGAGGGTCCGTCATCCACCCCTTTTGCGAGGTGGTGAGAGCTTCAGCAGGACTCTAGAAATCCTCCGGGTCCAGCCACAGAGGTCCTGCTCTGGCAGTGGCGGATGCGGCGTTTGAATACCCCCACAGATCTCATAGCCCGGACAATGGTCAACCAAATCTCCTGCTTCTGATGGGCATCGACCTGTAAGGATGACATAGGGACACACCATTACTCTACATGTGACATGTTTGTTCTTCACACACTTGGACATATAAATCATTGGTAGTAGGGCAGAATTTGTATAAATGAAATTCAAGTATCAGCAGGAGCAGTTGTCCTGTGTGTAAGCCTGCCTTCACAACATGAGTACAGTGCATGAGATGAAATAGCACAGGATATACTTTGACTTCCCTGTCCCTGTCCAGTACATGAACCCACACACTGGGCCTGATTCACAGAACTAACTTAAGACAAAATCCTACACTTACTACCGTTTTGGTATTCACAGAGGGCACTTACTCATTTCGGTATTCACAGAAGTCTAACTTTAGGACTCCTAAACTAAGAAAAATCCCAACTTTAAGACTTTTGATATTCAAAGAAGGCATTTAGGAGTCCTTAAGTTAGGAGTCCTAACTTTACTACTCCTAAACTGAGAAAAATCCTAACTTTAAGACTTTCGGTATTCACAGAAGGCATTTAGGAGTCCTAAAGTTAGGAGTCCTAACTTTACTACTCCTAAACTGAGACAAATCCTAACTTTAGGACTTTCAGTATTCACAGAAGGCATTTATGAGTATTAAAGTTAGGACTCCTAACTTCTGTGAATGCCGAAATGAGTAAGTGCCTTCTGTGAATACCAAAATGGTAGTAAGTTTAGGATTTTGTCTTAAGTTAGTTCTGTGAATCGGGCCCACTGTGAAAATTACGGTGACTGTGTGTGCATGCATGTCCTTGGTGATCAGAATGCCAGTAGTGCCTGTTACGGGAACATGGTGTACTGAAAAGTCAGTGCAATCAACACTCACCTGCTCCCCTGATTTCCCATACAGCTTGCTGTACTGTGGAAGGAGGCTCTCCAGCAGGGCCTGGTTTTCCTCCTCTGTGAATGCTGGGGCCCGCTCCACAGTACGTGCCATTGCAGACTCCAGGAGATGCAGAGACAGCAGCAGTGGTAGGTTGTGCTGTAGTCAAGTAGCATGTAGTGCAGGCAAGTGAAGTCTCTTGGAAACAGACAGCCTTATATCTGTGGTGCAGAGGCGGTTTCTGTTCCATGGGTACAAAGAGATAGGTCAGAGACGTTTGCATTATCCAAATTTGTCCAATCCATCAAATTGCACGGCTCGGACATGCCTACAGCGTCCTTCAAAATTTCAGCACCATGCCACCATAGATTTGGATACATTGTTGTTGTTTCCCAACCAAATTAGTGTGCACGCGAGTCGTACATGCTGCAAAAACGCCTCTGTCCCCTTGACGACCAAGATCCAATGTATGTGCCCGGCTTGGTCTTGGAATGTACGCCGCGTCTCTTGAATTGTCACCGGCATCTGTCCCACATAAGGCCTATATCCAATGTATGTGTCCAGCTTGCTCTTGGAGTGTACACCGCGTCTTTTGAATAGTTAACCGCATCTGTACCCATGACGAACAGTATCCAATGTATGCACCCAGCTTGCTCTTGGAGTGCACGCTGCGTCTTTTGAATTGTCACCCGCGTCTGTCGCACAGAAGGCCTATATACAATGTATGTGTCCGGCTTGGTCTTGAAGTGTACGCCTGCGTCTGTACCCATGACAGCCAGTATCCAATGTATGTGTCCGGCTTGGTCTTTGAGTGTACGCCGCGTCTTTTAAATAGTTACCCGCGTCTGTCCCACATAAGGCCTATTTCCAATGTATGTGTCCGGCTTGGTCTTGAAGTGTACGCCGCGTCTTTTAAATAGTTACCCGCGTCTGTCCCACATAAGGCCTATATCCAATGTATGTGTCCGGCTTGGTCTTGGAGTGTACACCGCGTCTTTTGAATTGTCACCCGTGTCTGCCACCATCACAGAAAACAGCCAAGGTGTGCCATCAACAATATTTGGCCTGAGCCTCAGGTACTGTACAACAAACAATAAGCCTGTCACACAGTATAGATAAAAGCATTTTATGCTTCAACACATGTGTAGGTACATAGCTTCAGATGTCATATTGAATAGAGCTCCTTGTAGCACACACTCCCTGGTTGTGCTCTGTTTCATGGGGACAAAGTCCATTGTGTGTGATGCACATCACAACTGTGAGTGTTACATTTGCAGATCCCCACCCGAGGCCTGGACACAGTTCTAGGGACACATTGTGTGATCACATGTAACATACACCCTGATTTACAGCTGAAATGTACTGTGTGTTACAAAGTGTTCATGAGATACTATTGTGGGGCTGATCCAGAGGTTTAGTGCATTGTGCCAAGTACATAATTAATTTTGTAAGTTAAAAATGTAAATAGTTTCAAACGTCCACCTGAATTTGGCATGTGAGTTGCTGTTGTGTCTATGTGTCACAGACATACATGTTTGCCATGCTAACAAATCTGGTAACACATCATGTGTGTTTCATGTGTTACATTAATGACAGTGTCCATGTGGCATTACAAGTTTCCTGTGTGTGGACCTTACAAACACCTGTCATTAGGACAACACATCTATCCTCAATAGTCACTGAGGTGTGTATGATATGTGACATTTGCTCAGGTGTACTGTAACAGCCCCCATAGATTGTTCATAGCACAGCATTGCACTTGTTGTGTCACCATCCGGAGCTGAAATGTTCGGTGCGGGGCACATAGCTAGCATTTGTGTCCATGCTCAACAGCACACACCTGACTTCATTGAGTCTTGCTATGATGTAGCATGTGAATTTTTGCATGTTTATTGCCACATATGAAAGCAAAATGATAATCTTTCTCTGCTCACCTATCTACCGCAGGACACCAGCTGTCCACAGACCCTTCCCAGACCTAGAAACCATGGCTGAACATGACAGCCTCCGACGTTACCGCTTCACCAGACCACTAATTGAGTATTTGGCTGAGCAGTTGGCACCACATTTGCAACCTGGACAGCCATATCCATCAGCTCTGACCCCCAAGATGAAGGTGACGGCAGCCCTGCATTTCATTGCCACAGGAACCTTCCAGTACACTGTGGCTACTACTGGTGGGATGTCCAAGACAATGTTTAGCTGTGTGCTATGTGATGTTTTTGAGGCAATGTTGATTTTGCTGAACCGGTACATCAAATTCCCTGTACCACGACAATTTACTGATATCAAGAGTGATTTTTATGCTCTGGGGAGGATGCCAAATGTCATTGGACCTATAGATCGGACATTTGTGGCTTTGATACCACCACAAGCAAATGAACAGACATACAGAAATCATAAACATTTCACTCCATCAATGCCCTGGTGGTATGTCTTCCTGACATGACAATCTCACATGTCTGTGCACGTTTCCCCAGATCTGCACACGGCGCATACATCATGAGGAATAGTAGGATCCCACAGAATGTGTCCCAGCTGCAAAACCTGCATGCCTGGTTTGTTGGTGTGTAATGTCTGTTTACCTTGTCTGCTTTTTGTATCTCTGATTTTAACCCTTTTCTCAGACCCATGATATGTTTGTTTGTTTTTATGTAGGTGACTCCGGATACCCCAACATGCCATGATTGCTGACACCACTGAAGAACCCTGTTACCCCTGCTGAGATACGTTTTAATGAGGCACATGGGCGGACCAGGCGAGTGATAAAGCGGACATTTGGACTACTAAAAAGCAGATTCCGCTGCCTGGACCGGACAGGAGGGGCACTCCAATATGCACCTGAAAAGGTGTGTAAGATCATCATTGTCTGTTGCATGCTACACAACCAGGCAATGAGGGAAGAGCTACCTCTCATCCAAGATGATGACGACCAGCAGCCACCAGCAGGGGAGGATCCAGACCTGGGTCATGTTGCCAGTGATGATGAGGGTGAGGGTGATGTTCGGACCCAGCTCATCAACAACTTTTTCTCATGATTGTGAGTAAACAGTGATGAGTTGGCTGAGCTCTTTTCTTTGCCTGACATGTGTATGTAGTGCAATGTCTCTGCATACGTGTTGCTGCATGCTACTTGACATGTTCCTTGCTGTTATGTGTCAGTTGAGTTAGTATGTTCGCCATTACAGTGCTGACATGAGTCCTAGATTGTTACCACAAATCATGAGACTTGTTTCTGGAATGTCTATTGGCGATGTATGCAGATATGTAGGTATTTCAATACTGTTCTCTGTCTGTCCTTCATAGGGGCCATTGGCTGTCGTCTGGTGTTATGTGACCCCCAGAACACACAATGCTGTTACAGAGTGCAACTTTTCTTGGAAACCGAATGCGGTGCCACACATCCCAGTACTGACATTCCTGACCCTCTTGGTTACTTTGTGCTCATTGTCACAATGAGGTTACCTTGCATCTGTTTTTGAGGCGACATTGTCGGATTGTGTAATAAACCTCTACTCCACATTGGGGTGTGCCTCGTCTGTATACACACATACAACATTCCTTGGCATATTTTACCTGTGGGGTGATTGCCACTTTCTCTGAATGAGTTTAGTGTATGTGCATTTCAGTGTTTTTCAGTTCACTATAGTGGAGGCAATGAATATGTGTGGCAGGAAATGTTTTTGTTGTGTTGACCTTGCAGAGTGTATCTCTCATATGTGTCACATCTTCATGACTCACAAAACTGTTTTAATTTCTGTAGTTGTTTTCCTGAACAGTATTTGTTTAGCAGGTCATCATCTCTATGTCACAAACCAAGTTTAATTCACCACAGAGGCAAGTACTGTGTGATTATGATTTAATTTACATGCAGGTGTGAAATAGTACACAAAATTGATAGTGATTTACAGTGTGATATAAATCCAAAGTTCACAGAGGAGTTGTTGGTGTTGGTAGATGACATTTTCAGAGCATAATCCACATTCATTTGATTCATAGTTCCAACTTAGACCCTCCATCCCATGTGGGAGAGTTCAGTGTCAGTCAACAAGGTGAACGCTTTGCACACAATGGAGGATATCAGGATGCTAAAGGGTAAATATTTCACTTCTGTGGCGGGCACGGGCCACAGAAACACTGCTTATTTAAAAATAATGAACACGGATGTGAAACAAAGGTCTTACGTTGAAGTGGCACTTTTGTTCATCAAATCATTAACACAGGAGAGAATATATTCATCAATTCATTAGCTCCAGAAAGACTATTCAAAACTACAATTGTAATCAGCCAGAAATAGCAACACAAGAATACATGTTTATGACGCTCAAATGCCTAAAAGGCAAACCCTTAAATGAGAAAATTAATCATGCAAGAATTTACAATTTCAAAGTACATTTAAAGGCAATGAAAGGGTGAAACTTCATGGTCCTTGGGCACTGCATCAAGGCAGCTTAATTTGAGGGGGTGCTTCTGCAAAATTATGACAAAATAGACGTGTAAACAATAGAGAAAAATAGCTTTCTGATTTATATGAAAGAAGAACCCTTTTTAAAATTCAATAATGAGCCTGGGAGTCTTAGCAAAGTCTTGGCATTTAAAGACACATTTCTGGAGTGAAGAACAAACTCATGCAATGCAAATATATTTTAAATCAATGGAAATACTTTCAAAATGCAACATACACATGACTGTAATGCTAGGAATGCACACGTTAAGTTAGGAGGAACAACCATTATTGCTTTGCAATTGCAATAATGTTTTAGAATAAGGGCAATGCAGAGGAGAGAGAAAGAGACAATTTCAAAGTACAATAAGAAATTAGAGCTTCAGCCAAAGATGCTTAGATATAGGGCTGAAGGAGACCACACAGGTGTCAGCGACCCAAGGGCTCAATGCAGCGGGGTAGTCCATCGAATGGACTAAGGAGCAGATCTTTATACTCTTTAAATGATGAACTATTGACCACAAAATGACAACGTTATCAGGTGCTTTGACCTATAGGAGATGACACAGTTTGGTCACTTCTGGGAAATAGTTAAGAAAATAGAAGTGCCACCCACGCTACATAAAGTTTCTCAAAAGGTCACAGGATGTTTGACCATGAATCATAATGAAATTGAACATCTATCGAGCAGGATTTGCGTCACTTCAGGGAAACTTTTATAGGAAAGCGGAACATTTAGGAAGATATAGGTTGCATGTCTTAGTTACATTAAAGCTAGCAACAGATACAGTAATGTGAAAGATGACAGATGACAAGTGGCCCCCACCATCAGGTATTGCGAGATGTCTCTTTTAGCTCAGGAAGTTCCCTATTCTTGCGGTATTGCTATTCTTGCGGTATCTACGTGGGTGTAAGAGAAGAGCACATCGAGCGAGTGGGGGCCCCGGGGGAGCGAGGCCTCGCTGAGGAGATGTTGTGTGAGAGAGACACTTTGGGGCCTATTCATAGAAAGAGAACAGCTGGGACAGTTTGGTCAACTTAACAGATTCCTTTTATGCTAGCTTGTAGGGGTCTATCAGGGTCTCATGCCTCAGGTGTGGGAAGAATTGGCCTGGGGTACTATATGATAAAAAATAGACCCTGCCTCAAGGAGCAGGTGTTCACTTCCTGGGGGATGTGCATGGCCATCTCACTCTCACTTGTCCTTCTTCAGACGTCCCCACTTCTTCTTTTTAGTGGGACCCTCAGGTGCAGGCTGCAGCAGTGCTGGGGACTCTCCGCCAGAGTCCTCATCCCTCCCTGTGGCAGTTGCAGATGTTTTGGCAACAGATGTAGTGGGCATGCAATGAGGTGTGGTCATGTTGTCAGCAATCTGGCGGAGGCATATGCGTATGGCCCTGTGCACCGCAGTGAGGTCATCCATTTTATCCATTTTGGACTCCATCCTGATCATTTGGGTCTCCATCCTGGACATATGGGAGTCCATCCTGGACAAGTGGGAGTCCATTTTGGAATAATGGGCAACTTGCTGATGTTGTATGTCCTTGAGGATCCCAACTACCTGGCCAAAGTCTCTGGTGCATTCTCGATATGCATTTATGATGCGTCCTAACTGTGGGTCATCCTGCGCAACGGCACCATCTTCAGGGCGTGACCTCACACCGCGCACCCTCACACCACCACTACCCACATGAGCAGGACCTGCCGTTGCAGACACAGACAACACTGAGCCTCCTTTCACTGTTGACAGTGGTGTTATTGTCTGCCAACTCTAGAGTGCCCTGTGTAGCTGTGCCGTTGGTGTCCTCTTGCCTTGGTCTGTCGGTGTTGGTAGAGGTCATCTGGTTGTTGGCAGATGTAGCAGGAGTAGTTGCAGGGTGTGCTGGAGTTACAGCTGCTGGAGCTGCATGCTGATCCACACTGGAGGGACCAGGTCGTTCGTCGCCGTCCAAAGAGGACTGAGAAACATCCACACCGGAGAGCTCAGGGTCAACCAAAGTCTGGGACTGGGATTCTTGTTTTGTTCCTGCAGTGTCCCCAGCAGGCTCTGTGGGTGGAGGAAACACACAATGTATGTTGTGGTTTTGCACATATCAACGGAGAACACACATTACAGTTGCTCTTGTACTTCATGATGAGTGTATGTACATTGCATTGTCCTCAATTGTCACATACAGAGGCCTATATTGGTTAAATACATTGTAATTATAACGTGAAGTGTTTTGATCAGCACGTAGAGCTTTGTGCAAACTCATGCATTGATTCATTGACTGTACATAGCCATTGAAACTCAAGTGCCACCCTGTGCCAGACACAGATGTGTAGTTGTTTTCTACATTTGTGCTTTAACAATGACACACGTGCACTTCCTCTTACAATGTGTGGCAAGATTTGTGTATGTGTGCTGGCATTTGTGCATGTCTTTTTCCGTCACATTGGTGTGTCTCACATCATAGTCACAGTCCGGTATGTATGTGATGAATTGAGATAAACTATTTTGTTGTATGTGTTCCTAGTTTTCATCTCATAGCACTCATGTGATTGTGTTACCATTGCAAATGAGGTTGCTGCTGAGCTTTGTACATGATGACGTCATTTATCTTGTCCATGTCCTCCATGGAAAGAGGAGTTAAGCAAGGCTGCTTTCTTGCTTTTCCATGCTGATAACAGTGAGGTCCAGAGGTTTGTGTGTCCGTGTTATGCTGCTGTAAGTTGTACGCCTCCTCCAAGTCAGTCCAGATTAGTCCTTGTATGCAAAGTGTCAATGACAGTGAGGGGAGTGTAGTGGCATGGATGCTGAGAATGCTGCTGGATGTAGGAGTTGAAAGAAGCTCACTACAGCATTTTGTGCAAATGACACCATGCTACAGTGTCCGCTATCTTTCTGGGGCCATTCCATTCACTGTCAGGTATCCCTTTTCAATGATGTATATGTACCTTCGTGTGTGTATTGATGTGTGCTATGTCTGCATCTCACCACTTGTCCTGTACTCCACACACCTTCACAGCCTGCCCAGGAGGCACCCCTGGGACAATGCATCCTCAGACAGTGAGTTGAAATTTATAGTAAGACGTCTCTGCGTCCGAGAAACGTGTTGTCAGTGTGACCTAATCGATCGACAGGTTTACGGATGCCTCTACGAGGGAGCCATGCTACCTCCCCCAGCTGCCAGACGTTACTCTGTTGTGACCCATTTATCTTTAGGAGAGGGTTCGGTTTTAGTGAGAATACGGACAACACGTTTCTCGGACGCAGAGACGTCTTACGTATCCTGACTTTAGCTGACGCAGGAGTATAGGGTGTCTTTTTCCCTGACTCCTACCTTCTACCCCCTTTCTAGACACACGGTCCTGAAGAAGCGCACTAGGATCCAGTAGGGACCACCAGGCTGCACGAAACATGTCGACCTTCACATACCCTTAACACATCACATTTCCCATTCACGGTTTGAGAGCAGGTGGGACCATAACTTATCCCTCCCCTCTATTTAGTACAAAGGAGAGTCTCCAAACCAGTTTACAAGTTTTAATTTACCTTGAGGACCTTTCATTAAACTCATTGAGGTACCAATAGGTAATTTTATCATCACTCACTATCATCACTTTGGCCCACACACCCACATGCACAAATATGGCACCTCCTCCAAAAGATCTCCAACAAAGAGCCCTCTCGTAGGGCCCGTGAGGGACTGCAGCACCACCCCCATGAGGAGCATTGCCCAATGATGATGCTTTACACTCGCAAGAGTGTGTGAGGGCACAAAAACAAAATAGGAGGTATACCCCCACTCCGAGCACACACAATCATCCTTTTGGAGACAATAACTAATGACTCACAACCATAGTTAGATTGTTGAGCATTTGTCGGCCCCCTCTTCCCCTTAAGGCACCCCTTTTGTTATTAAGTACTTTTCCACTCCCTGTGAGGTGAGTATGGTGCAAGGTGGCATTACTGGGCCAAGTGGGAGGAGGACTGTTGACTGTGACTATGACTCCCATCATGCTTTTGGCTACACCCACCTTCCCAGCAAACCCAACCTTCCTTCCTGTGACTCAGCTTCCCTGAGAGTGAGTGATGCAGTGATGGCAAGATGTCTGACAGTGGTGTCCTGGTATTGGTTTGAGCACTACTCCCAACAGGGCCTGCTGCTCCCCACACCAGAGGCCTGTGTCAGCCATATTGGCAGTACTTTTCCAGTCCCTGTGAGGTGAGCATGGTGCAAGGTGGTATTCCTGGGCCATGTGGAAGGAGGACTGTTGACTGTGACTATGACTCCCATCAGGCCTTTGGCTATACCCACCTTCCCAGCAAACCCAACCTTCCTTCCTGTGAATCAGGTTCCCTGTGAGTGAGTGATGCAGTGCTTGCAAGATGTCTGACAGTGGTGTCCTGGTGTTAGTTTGAGCACCAGAGGCCTGTGTCAGCCATCTTGGCAGTACTTTTCCACTCCCTGTCAGGTGAGCATGGTGGCCACTTCCAAGAAGCTCCTGACTTCAAATGCTTCCATTCTTTGAGTTTCCCCTTAATTGGGGTCCCCAGGAAAATATAAACAAAATATCAAAGTACTTTTCTTTCTAGAGCTATGCACTTTTTAGTGGAGGGTCAGAGTGGAAGGTGAAGATATTCAATGTCATCATTTTTTATGTTAGCACTCTGACAGGTGTGGTTGCAAGTATGTTTCTGCTTGCATTTAGTACACCATTGAGCCCTGGAATGCTTCTTATAACACATGGCATTGTGAGAAAGAAAATTATAAACGCTATTTATTTTTCTAGTCTCTTATAGCAGCAGATGCTAAGTTGAGCTGAAAACCACAGAGACCTCTTGAAATACAGAATATTTTACTCTTCTATTGGTGTTATATGTCCCTCTTTTCTTCTCTGAGCAGCTTTGATGAATGTTCTCATATCCATAGAAATCCTAACTAGTGTAGGATGGTAGGCCTTGAAAAAGATGACAATTTAGCGTTATTGTGGGGTGAAACCTTGCACATTATCTATGACTCATGACTTGGCAAGTTCCAGACAGATTTGTTGCATGATGTTGAATTATATCCTCTAGTGCCTTTAGGAATTTTCATCTTATATAGCCATCTGCATGCAGATATATCTGTTTGACATTAGCCTTTGCAGGCCCATCAAGGAGTAAATTGAGTTCACTGATGAAGTTTGCCTCCTATTAAAAAAGTCTCCCTTTGACATGGTCAACCCGATTTTTGGCTGAATTGTATTACTGATTTTTAGTCTGTGCACAGTGGATCACTGCTGCCCAGTGCCTACTGTATGAGATCTGGCTCCTAAAACATGTAGAAATATGGCAATCCCTTATTTGTGTCTTTAACTCACCTATAAGGCCAACGTATATGTTGTAGAAACTGCACCCATGGCAAGGAAAGATAAATGTCACCTGTGGACTGCAGCATGTGTTATGCTATCCACTAGTGTGAGAAATGAAAACGTGACTTCAGGTCTACCATTGTATTCTGACTGTTGTAGTGTAAACTGTAGTTTGACCTGCTAAAATAATTATTTTTAACAGGTGCAAAACTATGTAGAAAATCAAAGCACAGATTGAAATACTAATATTGTACCTTAGAAAGGAGATCAGCTACAAAAATAATTAAAGAATATTTTAATAGAGAATAACTATCCAATGCAATGGTGAAGTCAGATTTAACATACAAATTAAGGAAAAGTAACTTGTAAACAGTCACCTTTTCCATATCTGAATTTCCGGGAGGCTAATTTGCATGAACTCTCCAGCCTATCTCAGCCTGTTCTAAGCCCGGGCTATGAAAGGGGTATGAAATTCCACCCAGTATCACAGAGTAGGCTGACCGGAATAGACATAGCTGACTCCTCTGAGTTGAATAGAATATGCAGGGTGGGGACTGTGAGCATTCTGTAGACACCTGAGTGTCAAATCTTGCATGATCGGTTTGTCTGAACCGCATGTAAAGTTTTGAGCCCTTCAAAGGGACAAAACGGGATGCAAGGGCGATTCCTGCATATCCCTCCTGTGGTTGCTGAGGTATCCTGCATTTGTACTACTAGACTGCTGTCTATTATTGTGGATACACTGCCTGCTTCAAACTTAATGTTAGTGTTAGATGTGGGAGGACACTAGGATTATACCAAGACTATTCTAATTCACACCCCCCCAGCATTTAGAGCTCAGGATTAGTGTGGCTGAAGACCTTCACCATCTTGTATTTGCCCTGGCACATTAACGTTGGTAGGCCAGGGAATGGGAGCAATTCCTTCATTGGTCAGTGGTCTGATGGGGATTGGAAGTGTCTTAGGGTCTCCCCAACAGGCTAGTGTATTCTACAAAGTTGGACCCTCACCCTGCCTTTCTCAGAACACTGCTGGACTTGTGAAGGGATACCAGGAAGACTGAACTTGCTGCACTTGGCATCTGTGTTACTGAGAAGGAAATGAGGAAGTTAGACCCCGTTCCAACTGAAATCCAAGAACAGAAAGATCTCCAAGAATCAGAAAGCTGATCCCCTGGCTGGTTTTAGCAACATAAAGAATGTGAAGAGGACATTCCTGTGAAAAATCCCACCTGACCACTGTCAAATGGAGCTGGACTGGACTTTTCTGTTGCCCTCTGTGTGACACACTGAGAGCATCTAAGTGTTCCCCTATGGTGTCCTTCTGGCCTTGTTTGGAAGTGGACTCCTGTGAGTAATCGGGTGCAAAAAGAAGAGGGGAACTTTTTCAAAACCTTAGCTTCAAGGGGACCGACTGCAAAAAGTGTTCGACAGGCAGCCCACAACATCAGATTGAATGATAGGTTTACGCTGAGTGAAAATTAGTTTTTCTCAGGGAAATAGCAATGTCCCTTTTCAGATTTGTGCTTTAAAACATTTTCAAACTTCCCTACTTCTTGGCCCTAACTGGGCCAATCTACTCAGTCTATCCGACCTTTGCTCCATCGCAGTCGGCCTCAAATCGCACTTAGGTCCCAGTTACTAAGAAAATTCATATCACTGTTTCCCGTATTGCATTTTTGTCCTTTTGGTGTCATTTTGCTTATTACACTCTTCTCTATTTTAAAACATTGGAGTGAGATTGTTGTTGTGTTTTTTTTTACTTTGTAACTGTATTGGTACTTTTAAATGCTTTAATTATTGTATGTAAGTTTAGCCTATCTGCTCTATGTTCAGTACCAGAGGTTGAGTTTAAAGTACTGAAAGCTTTGACTGGACCTTATGAGTTAGTTCCCCTATTGCTATTGGTGGATAACAACTCTCCCTAACTAATAAACCAGTTTCTCACTCCACTTCATAATGGGGTATGCAATAAAGGAATTGATTGAAAGTTCTTGCTCTGTAATATTCCTATGTTTTTGCTTTTTTGTATGACAGATATTATGCATGTCATCTTGCATGCCGTTTTTAGGTCTCGTCTACGCAGCACGCATGTGCTACATTGGAAAAAGACCTTTAGCCATTGAGTCGGTTTTGAGGCCAAAAACGTGCACTTGTTGCATTACTTTCAATGGCAACGCATGCCCGTTTGGCGATTCCCTTGCGAGAGCGAGCATCGGCGCCATACGTTAGCAATTATCGCGCCTTCCTGCATGCTCCCGCAAGGGAATCCGGCGCAGGCCCCCTCCCCCTGCTGCCGCGTGAGGTGCGCGCTTGTTATACCTGCCTCTGTATCTTTTACTATGACCTTTATTCTATCGGGGAAGGGATAACACTGTAGCCAAAGTGTCTGGCGGGACAATGGCACATTGTGGAGGCGCTCGGCGTAAAATAGAGACTCCAGTTTCATTCAGAGCTGATCAAAGCCAGGCAGGCAGCAGTGAGCTGTGAGTCAGGTGATCGGGACAGTCGGGGCAGCTCTCTCTGACCATTAGCAGAAGGTGCTCCAAGGCTTTTAAATCGGGCCTGTAAATATTTGTATAGCTGTGAGTGGGGATGGCCTGTCTCCTAAGTGCAGCTTGTAAAGGCGAGTGCCTTTCAGCCGAATACCTGGAGAACACGCCTGTGCTGAGCCACTTGCAGTCAGTGTTTGGAAAGAAAATAAGCAGATACTCACTGCCACCCGTACAAACACCCTTCTGAGAAGTGCTGCTATCCTCCTGTATTGGTGCTTCCATGGAAAGCCTATTGTAGCAACAGAGGACTGTCAGTGCTCGCGTATTACCAGTATTACAACAGAGGGAAAGGTGGCAGGCACTTCAAGTATAACATGTATTCATCCCAGGCAAGAAGTGCTGGTGCATAAATTACCAGTATTCACCCCAACTAGAAGTGCTCGTCCTCGCAGGTTACCAGGTTTCACCCCAGCTAGAAGTGCTCGTGCTTGCCGATTACCTGTATTCACCCCAGCCTAGAAGTGCTTGTGCTCTTATGTTGCCAGTATTCACTCTAGCTTAGAAGTGCATGAGCTCATATATTTCCAGTATTCCACCCCTTTGCGAAGTGCCAGTGCTCATGTATTACCAGTTTTACAATTCAGTCAATAAGTGCCAGTGCTCCTTTATTACAACCCAGACTAGATGTGGTCGCATATTACCAGTATTCTCACCAGCCCAGAAGTGCTTGAGATCGCATATTACCAGTATTCACACCAGCCCAGAAGTGCTTGGGATCGCATATTACCAGTATTCACACCACCCCAGAAGAGCTTGTGCTCACATATTACCAGTATTCACACCAGCCCAGAAGTGCTTGTGCTTGCAAATTACCAGTATTCACACCAGCCCAGAAGTGCTTGTGCTCGCATATTACCAGTATTCACACCAGCGCAGAAGTGCTTGAGATCGCATATTACCAGTATTCACAATAGCCCAGAAGTGCGTGTGCTTGAATATTACCAGTATTCACACCACCCCAGAAGAGCTTGTGCTCGCATATTACCCTCTTACATGCTCATGACGTCTCCCGGCCGTCATGAGTCACAATGGGCGTGTGCGGACGATGGCCGGGAGACGTCATGACCACGCCGAGATTGTAATGTCCAGCACTGCGGCAGCACTGCGGCAGAATTTGTGCCGCAGCGAAGAGGTTACTAGTATTCACACCACCGCAGAAGAGCTTGTGCTTGCATATTACCAGTATTCATACCAGGCCAGAAGTGCTTGTGCTCGCATATTACCAGCATTCACACCAACCCAGAAGTGCTTGAGATCGCATATTACCAGTATTCACACCAGCCCAGAAGTGCCTGTGCTCGAATATTACCAGTATTCACACCAGCCCAGAAGTGGAAGCATATGAACGTGGTGAAAATCAGAGCGCTTCTGGGACCCATCGGGTCAGGAGGCGCTAAATAAATTACATGTAAGGTGGCCAGGTGGAGAATATGAAACACCATACAAAAACAATTGGAATGACACCCGCCAAACTGCAAACTGTTACCTGCAGCAGACACTTGTAGCCAGCAACCATCTGAGCAGTTTTAATGTGGGAAGTCTCACAATTTAAATTCGAGGTAACCCAGCGGCTGAAGCTGCTGAACCAGTTTCAAATCTCCACCTCGTCTCAACATCCCGTAACCCTCGGCAAATCACTTAACCTCCACGTGCCTAGAAAACAAGCATTTGCAATGCAATAGGTCTCGCATTTGCGAGCGTTTAAGTTATTGGCATTGTAAATGACAATGCCTTTTATGTATATGTTTTGATAATTATCAAAACATATAAATAAAGGGCATTATCATTTACAATGCAAAAAGCTCAAACTCTCGTAAATACGAGACCTATTCAAAGAAGCGGCTGCCATTGTCCCGGGCTGCTTATAAAGTGAAAGCGCACATGACGCGCTGAGTGTTGCAGGAAAGCATGTCGTGCCTGCAGTAGGAGAAACTATTTGAAGAAAATGACGCTTACAGACTAAAAAAGACGTACTGTGTAACAACCGAAGTAAAAGGGCCAGTCCTCATGGGAAGTTAGAAATGAAGACAAGGGAGTACTAAGGAGGGACTAACAAGCCTATTAATGAATCAGAAGCCAGCATTTACGAAGGACAATGACACAAGCCAATGACAAATATAGGCAGAGAGTGGGCGGGGCTTCTATTCCATACTCCAATACAGCATGGCTCACAGAGCAGCGCATGCACTACTCAGGCTCGACCTAATAAATGGATGGATGAATGAACGGAGAGGAACGTGCACAAAAGTCATTAACGCCCCAGGCCCCCTTTACACTTGATGAAGTCATAAGCACTTCAAAACCCACCAAAGTTTTAGAGTGATACAAGTAAAGCATTAACACACAGACATGGGTGAAAAACGGGAGATGTGTAATTACTTCAGTGGAAAGTTAAAAACAAGCATTGGCATAGCCAATAGGTCTCGCCTTTGGGACCTTATAAGTGTTTAGTTATCCAGCACAATATCCTTGGTGCAACAACATCAAGTGTTGCATGGCTAAACACTTATAAGTTCCCAAAGGTGAGACCTATTGGCTATGCCAATGCTTGTTCCTCTTTGTCATAGGTTGCTTTGGTTCTCCAGTTAGACAGGTGAATAGCATCAACCTCGCAATGGGTTGCTCCTGACATTGTTTGTGTGGTGTGCTCTCACATAGTGATTGTCCTTTCATGTTTGGAGCATCACTGCCCTGGTTACGGTAGTATTTTCGAGGCAATGATTACTACGATATCCGCACTGATGGCACGGTATCCTGTTTGATGCTTCACCCCATCCCTGTTCATTTGTTTTTTATGAGTTATTTCGTATTCCTTTTTTATAGGTTCATCATTGAATTGAGGTAAAGACCTTCACAATGTGAGCTCCACAGGCTTGTAACAGTGAAGTGAGACCAAGAGTTGTGTGCCTGGTTGTTTTTGGAATTGCTGTCACAGCTTTCATGATCAACTGCCCACGATGATCTAAATCTCAAATGCTCATCAGTATCTGCTACATTAAATATGCTTATCAACCCTCTGAGATAGGGAGGAATGCAACCATCAAATTTGCTCTTTCTTGAGGCACTATGTAGAGACCAAGTGGGCAATTAGCTGTAATATTATGGGGCATGCTATGAACATCCATGTGACCCTGATGGTTGTCCTCAACATCCGTCTGCCAATGCTTGGAACATTTTACATATATTTTTGACGCATAGTATAATAGTTAGTACAATTTTGAAGCCCATTTGTCTTTTTGTAGATGTTCAGTCAGGTAAGTTAGAGTATCCGTTTTGGCCCATTTGTGGAGGAGTTGGCATGTGATACAAATGGTGGCAGTAGGGTTGGGCCAGAGGAGTTCGGCCATGCACTTTGGCCATTTTATGCCAGCGGTGTAGTAGTGGGGGGGCTGCTTGTGTCCCTAGTGCGATCCTGCTATGCTAATAACACAACATGAGCACTCACACCTGGTCAGCCTTCATGAAAGTGTGTTGTTTTTGCAGCAGGAATCGACAAGGCACATCACCTACAAAGATTTAGACACACACCTGACCATCTGCTCTAACCTGAAGTTTTAGCTAGGGTGACACCATGCTTGGGCATGAATAAATCCTTTTATCAACTTCAAGTTCGTATGTGCAGGGGTGCATTCAATTTTCTGGTATAAGCCCTGTTGGAATATGGTGAAATCAATATCTATTTTAAATATGTGTCAGCATGAGCAAGCTTTATTTTAAGTAGAAGTGCCACAACGCAAGTTACCCGCTTGCATTCCCATGAAACAGGGACCTGTAGATTAGGTGTGTCTAACTGCTTTTTTGAGGTGTGCCAGCTGGTTTTCATAAAAGTTGAGCCCAAAGTATTCTGAATAGTTAAACTAACACTGGAAAGGCACGCAGTTCTCAGTCACTTGAAATCTATTACCAAGTATGCACACTATATATAGTAGCTTTTGTCAAATTCGCATTGAGATGATGTCATGATGCTGGTTGTTTTCCAGTTTTTATTTAAATGTAAATATTATTAAAGTACATTTGGAACTTTGACCTCTATGGTTTCAGCAACCCAATGCCAAAAATGGCATGTGGTTTAAAAAATTAAAAAACAAAAAAGATACTGGGGGCCCAGACATCCTAATAGTTTGTGTGGGAACTGTTTCGATGCTGTTCAGCAATTCGGGATTCAAAATAGTACGAATGATAACAGTGATAGATTTCTGAGCAGGTAAGCTATTTTGCACTGAAAGCTAATGTGAATCCATTGCAAAATTAAATTTACGTCAATGCTCAAGAAACCCCAATAATGTAAGCAAAACGAGTGTAATGGAGCAGCAATGGTGCAAACACCCCTAGCTCCAAGAATTACAATTATAACACAACCTCATTTAACATGAAATCTTAACACCAAATGAAACCAGGTGCAAAATATTGCATGATATTACCTCCCATACCATTTAATTTCTGCCACATTACACAGTTTGCTGCTTAACCGTGGGTGACTGTCATCGTATTGAAGTGTGTAATCGAGTGTGTGCCTCAAGTACTAATGTCACACCGGCTCAGCTTTGCCCCATAGCACAACGATTAGCTTCAGCAAAATCAACATTTATTCACAAAACCGGCTGGGGCTGCATTATTATGGACTTCCTGTTTAATATGCACGCAGGCCTACATTTATTAAAATTTAGAGCTGTTATCACCGCAAAACAAACAAAAAACCTGCACAAACACTATTTAGAGAAGTGGCACACACTGACTTAAGGCTACATCCCTGGGGAGAGGATGTGGCCTTACGGCTAAAGCGGTCGACCTCAAAGCTGGGGAGCCAGGTTCGAGTCTCAGCAAGGACGCTTAGGTTCAAGTCTTGGCAATGATGCTCAACATACAGTGAATCTGGGCAAATCACTGAATCTCCCATACCTAACAAAAATATTTGTGACCTTCTGTAACAAAACTGGTGCTCATGTAAAGCACTCTGATACCCTATGTCTCGAGTCTAGTTTGCGCTATATAAAACGCTAAAATAAAAAGGGTGCAGTTACCTCTGCTCTGTTTTATATGTGCAAAAAGGTTACCGCTTTTGTAGTTGGTAAATGTTAGAAATGGGGTTTCTGGTTTGCTAGGGTATGCACCTAAGGCAGGCAGAACCCAGCAGTCCGGGGTAAACAAGCCCTTTATGTGAGTGCAGGACAAAGTCTATACAAATGTGGTTGCAAAACATTAATATATCACCATCAACTCTAATGAGGTGGTAAGCTATTCACAACTCAGAAGGGGTCCCCAAAATAATCATCAGATGCAATAGTACATGTGAGAAGTTGGCCTGGTAGATGATGTCCACTAATTAAAGTGGGCACCTTGCACCAAACAACCCTTATGGTGATTTAAGAGGTCAAAGATAACCTTAGAAAGCTATCCAAGTGGTAGCTGTAGAGAGAAGCCTTCAGGCTTTGTCTTGAAGGAATGTTAAGCAGCTTGTTTTACCAGAATACAATCTTATTGTATTGGTTAAATGAAAGGAGAACCACACAGTAGTTATAAAAATATATATTTATTATTATAACGCACCTTAAATACCTCACAGTATCTGCTACACGCAGATAAACATAAAGCACAAAATACTGTGGCAAAGAAACAATCGTAAGTAGCACTAATAGACAGTGGGCTCCAGGGAGAGACTAATCCATATACTAAAATAGTGGTATAAGAATCACGACACGAGTCAAGACAATGTCTAGAGCATGCAAAATCGCTGGGACCCCAAGGAACCACCCAAGGTGAGTAAGTAGGGACCCCACGGAGGACGGGTGCAGTGTGAGAACATGACCGCATGCTATGTAAAATTCAACAAGAGAGTCGCGTTGCAGTTTTAAAGTTTAAGGACCCTTCCAAGTGGATTTTGAGGAAACCCTTTGGAACATAGAAGGTTGGAGAGCCACCCCATTCGTGGATACCGAAGTACCAGAGTTACCTATCGCAGGGAAGCCGGGTGCATAGGGCTGAAGTGGTGTCAGAAACCGCAGTTGTTCTCAATGGGAGTCTTCAAAGAAATACTACTGCTAGAAAAAAGAAAAGTGTCTGGTGGAACTCACAGGTTGATTCTTGATGCAAGGAACCTGAAAGCAGAGGGTACAGAGTCTGGGTCACTCAGGAATGACCAGTGGCTCGGTAGAAAAATGCCTACCGATGTCGGGTGCTTCAGGAGCGAAAAGGGAGACCTTGACACTAATGCTGCAGGGACCAGGAGACGTCGATGATGACCAGGAGCAGGATATGAGCTGTCCCACAAAGGATGTATAATACTGAGGGGTCGGTGTCCGGCGGGAGCACCAACAAGCCTTGGCAGCGGGAACCCATGAAGAAGGTCGAGGAAGGTCATGGTCTAGCCCGGCAAGGACCAGGAGACTCACCACAGCAAGGGGAGTCAGGGCATGCCTGGAGCAACCAGGGAAGCACAAGAAAAACAGTGTTGTCCCTCAAATAGACCCACAGGCCGAAGGCACAGGAGTTGTGAGGGGACTTCTAGCAGTTTCACAAAACAACAGCTTGCAGGGCACAGAGTGCAAGGAGGCCAAAGTTCTTTTATGAAATGTGGGCAGAGGTTGGGGCTAATGATAGCCCAATGCGTTTGGTTGGGGTACGCCAAGAAGCATATGCACTTGTAAATGTACACAATGAATAGTCGTTCGGGTTATGCGGTCCCCACGAGGGATACTGGCCTCAAACCTGGTGAGAGGGCAGCTCAACAGCAAGGAACATAGAAACCCACCTCCTGTGTTGCTGGAGCCTTCAGAGTCTGCAGTAGCTCAGGATCAGAGACCCCTCAGTTGCGTTACGGTGCCTGCAAATGCAGGGTAGTGACTCCTTCACTCCAAGGGAGATACTTCAGTTGTCCTTGATGCTCCACAGGTCCTGCATGGAGCCTGTATGGTGCACCAGCACAGACGATGCTTTGGGTGGCGAGGGAGATAAAGTCGGGCCCAGTCGAAGTCCAGCGAAGTCCAGAGTGTCCAGATGGTCGAAGGTCAGTGGTTTCTTGTTCAGAATCTTGTCCACATCGAATCTAGGGTCCTACAGCCAGGTACACCCTTTTTTACCCACGGGAGAGGGTTGGACAGATTCAGGGGACCCTCCCAGGGGAGGGTCGGGACATGGGGAGATTACTCCCATGTCCTTTGTCCAGTTTCACGCCACAGCAGGAGCCAATTGTTCCCAGGACAGGTTTGAATTGGACTATGCACAGGGACACCAAATGTGCCCCTCTTGCAGACTTTCAGGCATTTTGGAAGTGCACCCACCCAGCTCCAATAAATGAAATCATGTCAGGGAGGTAGTCACAGCTCCCTGTAAGAGGATGCCTATTGTGCTGCCTTCCCCTGCTCGAGCTAGGCTCAGCAGCAGGAGGGCAGAAATGTGTCTTTGGTCTGCAGCAACCATTTTGTGCTTTCCAGATCGAGAAGGCTGGTACCGGGAAGACCAGGGAACCCACGAAGCTTGCTTCTGAAGGGTGGAATCATACCTCCTCACCAGTTACCGGTGTCGAGGTATGATTCCAAGGTGTTTGATACCAAACACGACATGGTTGGCTGCAGTCGTTTTCGAGATAGCATTTTACGTGAGCATATAATGCACCTCTACCAATATGTCTGGCTGCGTCTACGACAACCCAGGAGAATGGTCTCTGAAGGCTGCAGGGGTGCTTTGCTCATGCAGGGGCACCCTCTTACATAAAACCCAGCACCCTGCCTTCAGGATTGTTAAGGACTGCTATAGGGGTGACTAATAGGTTTTAAGTGTAGTGACCTATAGATAGGGTACACCTATATCTAAAGTAAGTGGTGCATGCACCAATTTACACATTCTGCAATGGCAGGCCTGTAGTTCCATTTTACATGGCCTCTCATGGGTGGCATAATACATGCTTCAGCCCATGGGAGGCCTCTGGTGTACCTATGTCCTGGGTAAATGTGTACCATATACTTGGGACTGACAAGGGTACCCCAGTAACCAATCTGGAGTGTACCTAAGTACATGAGATAACATTTTAGGGAGAATCAGATAGACTGGGGTCCTTATTAGCAGGCCCCCAGTCAGACTAGCCAAAATCAGTGTAACATCAAGCAAAAAGTGGGAGTAACCATGACAAGCATACCTACTTTCCTACACTACATTTAACATTAAACTGAGGTTTAAGAAACACACACTGCATACACAGGACTAGTCAGACCACTTACCAATAGTACCCTAATATTACCCATTGTGATTTTGAGATCTCCAACATCTGACCGATAGCCATGATTTAACTGTATCTGAAGTGGCACATCAACAAAATATATATATATATATCTAAAACAGACAGATGAGCCTTGCCATTGCCTTAAAAAATATATTCATGAAGTCACTACGAAGAATATGTAATTCAATTGAGAATATAAGAAGTTACTTCCATGAAATTTGACTGCTTTAATGCTTTCAGCACATATGTGACCATTGTGATAGTGTGAACTTCTGTTACATATTTTTTAAATACCTGAAGTAATCATTCTAATAAACAATGTGATGCCTGATACACTTACTGTGAGTAACATTGTCTTGCAGTTCTGTTGGGGCTGGTCTTTCTAGACCTTCAACTATTTATGGGCCAATTAGTTCAGCTACTTACCCCTCCATTGGTGTTAGTGGCACATAAGACTCCGAGTCTCACCTGTTGCAATTGCAGAACGAGGTTTCAGAGCAAAATTTTAATTTTACCCCTCTTGAAATCGTGCCACCTTTTTTTACACCACTCTTCAACCATTCTCACTGTTAAGGCAACTGCATTAATTTTACATTAGATATTTTTCCTTAAAGCAGCCTTTTTTTGTAGGAGAAAGTTTGGAGGTGACCAAAAGTTGCTGATATTTTGACACATAAACTAATACATTGTCAACTTCTTTTGAAGAAATGTTTCACAGCCTACTTTATGTAAAGCATGTTGAGACCAGCAGCCACAGGAGCATGCATTTGTCCATAAGTTGGAGGAAAATCTTGGCTTTCTATCTGTGTGTGCAATTTTGCATTGAAAAGTTGTTTATTGTTTTTACGCACTGCTGTGCGTCATCTTTTGTAAGTGTACAAACAATCATGCCCTGTAGGGTAGGACTGAGTCAAAATCGCAGAGCTGGGTTCAATAAGGAAAACAATTTGTGCTGGTCCGTATTTACAAAGTCAGGGCAGATTTACAAGCCCCCTTGCGCTGCAAGTGCGTCACATTTTGTGATGCAACAGCAGCTAATTTCTCTGTCCCATAGTTACAAGGACAGGAAAAGCTACCTTGTAGCCTCTTTACACACAGCACTTTTGCATGAAAGTAGTGTTCCATGGGTGTTGCTGTGGGTGTTCCCACACAACACCCATGGAACGAGACACATTTCCAGATTTACAAGAAATCGTAAATCTGGAAATGCGTCTGAATGCTACGGGGAGGTGTATGGAGGTGCGACGAGGAGAATTATATTCATTTCTCCTCATTTTTGTTTCCTTTTTTTTATGCGTGCAGCACACATAGAAAGAGGAAATCACATCTGGTCATTGCTTATGTACAGGAATGTGTCCCTTCCTGTACATAACCAATTCTTTAAATAAAGCGTTGAGTTTCAAATATATTTTTTTGGGCACTGGCTCGTCTGCGTATAATCTTGCGTTGTATATATGATGCAATGCTTTTTGGCTCAGCACAAAGCATCCTAACATTATAGAAAATAGATCCCGCACCGGGTAAAGTGCATTCATTTTGCCTGATAATTCTTTGAGATTGTGCTTTATTTTGAGACAGTACAACTCGAAAACGGTGAGCATTGTGTGCCTCTTTCTGTTTCTGATCTGTAGTGACTGAAAATAAACCACTAACTCCGAGAAATATCCGGCTATATTGGTCATGCCCTAAAGGCTCACAAAATAGGTGCTGCGTCATCAATGACTGTCATGATACAGCCTCTGATATCGTCATTGAAGACTGAGGGGCAGATTTACAATAAACTAACGCAGCGAGGTGCAGCAAGTCATTTTGCTGCGCCGCGTTAATTTGGAAGCGCAGGCATGCAACATATTTACAATAATATGTCGTATCTCTGTGCTTCCCCATGCGCTGGCGCGCAAACTACTGCCATGCACCATTGCAGGCAGCCTTGCACCATGGTGCAAGGATCCCGGCGTCACTGGGATGATTGTTTATGTGCAGGAAGGTGTCCGTTCCTGCACATAAACAATCACAAATGGCGTTTTACAACTTCTATGTGTGCTGCATTAGCACACAAGAACTTGTAAAACGTCTTTATTGTTTGTAATTACGGGCCTTTAGTTATAGCTAATACTTTTTTTTTTAAGTATTAATTTCTGTACTTTTTCAGATAAGTTCATGTGAAAGCAAAAATGAATTGTGTGTATTTATTCATGTTTATTGCACTTTCATGGTCTTATTCAGACTGAATAACGTTACTTTGATGATGATGATGGAAGCAAACCGGTACAATTATATCATTTGTTTTAATAGCAATACTGAATTACTTTTCAACAGTCTCTTTAACCATTAGCGAAGGCATTGCATGGCGTTGGGTCCTGTGTTCCTGAAAAACATATACATAGCAGTACATAACTCCTAAAAGAAAACTTAAAGCAGCTTGACACATGTTCTCACTGGGTACTTTTGGATGAAGCCTGACGAAAAAATTGAAACAAGCAGCACTGCGAATGTTACATTTCAATGTTCTTTCTTTTCTCCGGCGTGAACCAACTCTGTACAGTAATTGTTGTGGAGAATGATTGAATGGGAAAGTCATTCTCTGCTAACTTTGTTGAGAGAGTGATTCAGTCACATTGCCAGGGTTCATGCTCTGCTAAGTAATACATAAGAAGTGACAGACAAGGGTGGAAATTAAGGGCACTTTTGCATTGATTGATATCTAGAGACATATTACAATCTTCGTTCAGCATAAGCATCTCAAGATGATTAAACAGAGTTATAATTAATTTCCGCCTGTCGTTTCCTGCTTTACCTAGTCCATCTAATTAAAGCTATATTTTCCAGTAAAAGGTAATTGCTTTCTTCCATGATTGCTCCACTAGTTTCATATATTTTGGCTAATAATTTTTAGATTTACCATCAAAGATAATAAATAAATCAAAGGCGAAACTAATTTCAGAATACTTTATCAGAGGAACCGTTAAATGAAAGGACACCGTTATGTTATTCGGTTTTCTGACAGCGAAAGCCTTCCACTTAGGCAGCTCCAGGGCAGGGAGAGCAGGTGGATCAGGAGGGCGGGTTACTGTTCTTGAAAATGAAAATCAGTCTTGCTTTGAAGGCGCTCAGAAATGGCCATAATGCAACATTCTTTGTATTACTTAAAACTATTGGAATACGAGTACAATTGTTCATATGTTTGAGACAAGGCTTTCACATGGGTGACACTTTGTTTGTTATTATCCAGTTTGCATCTGAAGTGCTCATTTGGGGTTGACCGATAATCTTTAGAGATTGATTACAGGATTATTTGCAAGCATTTCAAATGTACCACATGCGCAAAAGGTTTGCCTTCCCCACTCATCAAAAGGCTTTCAGAAATCAGAAAAAAATTTAGGAAAATGAAGGACTAACTTTCCTACTGTTAGAAATAAGATTTCTGGTTGGCTAGTGGGAATGTGCCTAAACCAGAGAGAAACCACCACTCTAGTCAGGGCAAGGGAGTTACACGTTGAAGATAACCCCTGCTCACCCCCTTGGTAGCTTAGCACAAGCAGTCAGGCTTATTCCAGAGGCGATCTGTAAGCATTTGCACAACAAACTCACACAGCAGCGACACACTAGGCACACCACAAAAGAAACTCCACACAAGGTTATATATAAAAAAATAGCCTTTCTATTACTCATAAAACACATTAGAGCATAACCACATATATATATATATATTCACTGAAAAAACCATAGGTTTCACACATGTTATAGTTAGCGGAAATTTTACTGATAAAAAACCAATGAAATTCCCCCGTTATAGTTAGTGCAGGAAACTATAACTCACGCGACCGCAATCCTCTGCTGATGCTAATACTGTATTTAGACACTTATTTGCCCATGTCTTCTTCCATAAATTTTTAGCTATACATATATTACAAATATTTTTTTTTCATAAAGACACATATGTCATCAGCAGAAGATTGTGGTCGCGTGAGTTATAGTTTCCTGCACTAACTATAACGGGGGAATTTCATTGGTTTTTTATCAGTAAAATTTCCGCTAACTATAACATGTGTGAAACCTATGGTTTTTTCAGTGAATTTGCAAGGTTTTTTAAATGCTAATTCCTAACTATAACGTGTGTGAAACCTATGGTTTTTTCAGTGAATTTGTACGGTTTTTTAAATGCTAAGTTACTTTACGCCATTCGTGGCGTGCGCGCCCACTTAACGCAGTTCGTTCCGTGCGCGCACGGTGCGCTTCGCGCACCGTGCGCGCACACTGAGCACGCGGTGCGCTTCGCGCACCGCGCGCCCACTTTACGCAGTTAGTGCCGTGCACGCACGGTGGGCACGCGGTGCGCTACGCGCACCGCGTGCCCACGTTACGCTAGATGGGCCATGTACGCACGATACGCTTCGCGCACCGTGCGCACATGGAGGACATATGATGCGCTTCGTTGTGAAAGGTAGGTAGGTAATATATATATATATACACACTGTGACACGTGGCACTAGGTACTCACTTTACAGGTGACTATATACATTACAGGGCCAATCGGGCCACTGTCATGACCATTAACCCACACAAGTAATGAGGAATGAAAGCAACCAGTAACAATTGGTAAAACACTGCACTTAGCATAAATGCATTAGGCATAAACCTGGTAATGGTACTTCGTATAACACATTACACAAAACATCATCAGCCCAAGGAACCACAGGAAGCACCTGCCACAGTGTACACCTCCGTAGTAATGTCTCTGGCCATGTAGCATCAAAAGCGTACTAAAATCAGGGCATAACACAGCCCCTCGGGCAACTCCCTGTACTCCTGGGCATATAGAAAGCACACTAAGCCCGTAACCAAGGCTCCCGGGCTACACATCCGACTATCCTCGGAATGCGGTAATTTTGGGGAGATCCTTTCTCCTTTGGGACTCAGGGGGCCTACGTCAAGCTCCTCCCTGTTCCTGGTAATCAAGAATGTGCCGGTGTTCAGTGCACAAAATCCAGGGTGGGGTGCAACAAACACCCTGTCCTGACTACTGACGATTGCCTCCCGTGCCCAGCGCACCGAGCGTGGTGGGGAGGCTACTTCACTCCTGTCTCACGTAAGATCCTTCTGCATTCATGCCGTGCCGCTGCCAGAGCTTCAGAACAGTTTGGTGAGTGTGAAAGCCTCTCTCTGGCCCCCGCCGGCCGAATTCCACAGCAGTCGCTGCCCACGACCGTGCAGCGCAGCGGCAGAACAGAGACCACCTGACCCAGTCGCCTCGCTTGTCTCATCCCGTGCAGGCTGCTTGGAAAGAAGGAGGAGACTCTCTGAGTTTCCAGACAGTGGGTCCACCCTAAAAAAGGCATAGGGAATACGTGGGGCTCTCCTCGTCCTCCCTGGAGCCCCGTCTACAGCCAGGCAGAGTTTTGCTCTGACTTCCCGTTCCCTCATGGGCTTCCTCTTCCTACGCTTGTGGGCCCTGCCCACAATCAGACTACAACGCTTCCTAGCCACAGTGCTCGTTACGAACCCAGGTGGAGTCCCCATCACTGGCTCAGGAAATCAATAAAAAGCGCTGATCACGCCCTGCATTCCGCAAGGGTCCACACCGCTGGGTGGATCAGTTTTCCAGCACACTTGAAACATGCTTGGCTTGGAGATAACAAAATGGTCCAGCACTCTGCCTGCACTCAGCCGCATGGCTCTTCACAAGGGGAACACCCCACCAGTATAAAGAGTGCTGCCCACAGGTTGGGGATAGAGTCCCTTCTCAGTTTAGTTACCCCAGGCAGGCCAGCAGATCGGAGCTCCACAGGGCAGCAGCTCCACCCCCACAAGTAAGGAGCCCCAGATGGCGGTTCCTCCTAGCAGTCCAGCAGCCTACCGGTCACTAATTCCAAGTCAGCGCCAACAGCACATGGGATCACAGCCCCAATACTTATGCTACATGTGTCCTTTGTTCTTCCCCTGGCACGGGGCTCAGTGCCCGGTCCAAATCAGTTCTGGGGGGCACTCTAACATTTGTTTACAGTGCACAACAATTCCCATTGACAGAGTAGATCCTGGCCCCAGACACACCACAGGGGGCAGAGCCAGCATTGTACAAGGCAGGCACAGACCTATTAAGGGTCAGGGACTACTCCTCGCTCTACTCCAAATGCAGATCTGCCTATTCAGCCTAGCGCTGACTCACCCAGCCCCTCTGGAGCCACTGCACTTCTCCAGTCTCTGTCACTCCAGAGCTAGACATTGAATACACAGCAGGCAGGCACAAAGACACATAGCACACAGAAATACCCAATTCTAAAAAGTGGTATTTCTAAAATAGTGACAATAAATCTGCAAAAACCATTATGCAGCATTTATTACCACTATTCCAAACATACCAAACTTGATCACGCTACTCCTCTCAGATCAGGAATTACCACTGAAACACTTATCAGGGAATCTTCAATACATTCCTATGAGAGGGCAGCCTCACAGTGGTGAGAACCCAAAATGTATGTTTGTCACTACCATGCCATGCCACATAGTTAAGGCACGTGTCCTACCTTTTATCTACATTGCACCCTGCCCATAGAGCTAGCTAGGGCCTACCTTAGGGGTGACTGATATGTTGAAAAAGGGGAGCCACAGACGTGGCACCCACTTTATGTGCCACATCAAAGCAGCAGTAAAACTGCAAGCGCAGGCCCTGCAATGGCAGAGGCCTGAGACAGGTCTGAAAGGCTACTTTGGTGGGTGGCGCAAGCAGTGCTGCAAGCCCACCATTAGTATTTGATTTACTGGCCCTGGGTATCTGGGATACCGCTTTACAAGGGTCTGATAGGTAAATTAAATTAGCCAAACAGGTGTAGACCAATCTTACCATGTTTGACCATAGAGAGCACATGCACTTTACACCGGACAGCAGTGATAAAGTGCCCAGAGTCCTAAAACCACCAACACCATGTCAGGAAAAAGACTAGGAGGAGGGCAAAACATTCAGGGGTGACCCTGCAAAAAGGGCCAAGTCCAACACTTACCTTATGTTTTTCCTCTGTTTTAGCTCTATAAACCGAAATCTAGAGTAGATACCAAGTGGTAACAACATTAACCCATCTAGTTATTACCCGTGGATATAACTACGTAATATATTTACAGGAATTATAGCATAGGGCCAGCCAGTAAAGCAATGGAGTACTCTACAAATGTGCAATATTATGTGAGGTGGATCAAACGTTCTGAATTGCCAATTGGGCACTCTTCATTCTCCTTCTCTAAGGACAAAACACCATGCTGGCTGGCATCTTTGAAACATACCAAACCACGCCATTAACCGTCTAAAAGGTTTAGGCCCACCTGATCAAAGTATGAATGAAGCACTTCTAACTTTAGTGTGTGCACCTTTGGCTCTCTCTTCCCACACTGCCATATTCGATAACTAATAAAGTCCCTACAATGAAGCCAAATCAAGCACACCAACATACTTAACCCTAGGAGTGTGAGAAATTTCCTTAATTTCCTTTTGCAGAAATATATGAAACTTTAGAAAAAATTTGACATGAAATTATACAAAATGGAAATTGAATGCAAAAAATAGTGCTAGAAAACACAACATCTGCTTGCATTCTGGTTGTTCCCATTGTTCCTGTGCTCCCACAATAGGATTCTGTGCAATGGTCTTTAATTATGCAATTAGGCTAAATAGTATAATTTCAGGAGTTTAGCCTAAAAAGCGTAACATAAAATGTTCGAAACAATGTGAGATAACAGGTGTAAAAATACTTTTGCCTGGGCCTATTTTACACTCGAAATGAAGGCATGCACCAACGACATAAGTAATTTGCTCAGGATGGATATCAAGTGAAGCAGGAACTAAAATGCGTAATTGCAGGCCTTGTCCTGCGAAATACTAGTGGTCTGAAATTCCATCCTATTCAAGATCATCGCATTACTTTTCCTCTTTGAAGAGGACAAAAGATCTTGTCTCTTTGATAACGACTTGTTGCAATGAGGCCTATGTAAGAAACGTGATTGTCAAGCTGTGGCAGAAATGGAAATACACGTTTTTGATATGAGCTGTGACTGAGCTCTGCCAGTTTCCTAAGAATGTGAGTTAAATTGGAATCAGTGAGAAACAATTTGCTCAATCTTGATGTCTTTATTCAAGCAGAAATGCTTCTCAGGTGGTACATGCGCAGCAACCCCAAAAAAGCAATACAGTGAACATTTCAAAAGCAAGATGGATAAAGCTGAAAAAGGTAAGGCACATAATAACACCAAAGTGAAGAAAGTATATAAGGTCATGAGGTGACACAGCAAAATCGAAAATATTTACATTAACAGCAAAGACAAGTGAACAAACAATGTTGGTTTATGTGGAATAATAGTTCAGAACTTAGGCGCCCTTTACAATCATCTCACAATGGACCATGGCTGCGAATAAGGTGTTGGTTTGTGTCGGTCTACATTTTTATCTTTAGATTGTGATGTCGAAAAGTTTCAGCATCAAGGCTGGAAGCTGTAACCTAGCATGGATTCACAAGTCTGTTGAATCTTGAGCATCATACAGCTCACAGCAATAACAACCCTGAAGATAAACCGACTGAGGTTGGATCTTTTTCAAGTATGTTTGGCACCTTTTCCTAGTCTTCTAATAATAATGTTTTACTACGTCACCAACACTTGGAAAAAATTGTTTACGTAAAAAAACTCCCAAAATGATCAGGCAAGTTTCCTATAGGTATGAATTGGAGGTGGGCTCCTCACAACTCCAGTTCAGGTGCACACCATAATGACCAGCTCGAAACGTCTCCTAGGGTTTCTCTGTAGCAGAACTAGTTATCTTTGTCCATAGGACATTCTAAGGGGCATATTTACAATGAGGCGATAATAAATTATCACCGCTTTAGCGGACGTTTTCGGCCAAAAAGCGGCTATAATTTTATCGCTATATTAGCAAGGTCACGCTAACGCGTGAAACCATGCTTTAGCGTGGGGATTTTTAACGCCCAGCTTTGCATCTCTAATGAGATGCAAAGTAGGCGTTCCTGACCTGACATGATAGGAGAAATGTCGCTAAGCGACATTTCTCCTATCATCAAGCCCCACGCTATGAAGCATAGCATCAGGAAAAGTAGCGATAACACCTGTTATCGCTACTTTCCTAACACTGGCTTCAGGACTGACTTAGCCATGATATCCTATGGAAGGTGGATATCATGGCTAAGTTTGTGAGTCCCTATCAACTAGCTAACGTGAGATTATCGCTGGGTTTCCAGCGATAATCTCACGTTAGCCAGTTAGCGCTAGGAATTTTATCGCTGATGAGATAAGCGTTGCTAATAGCACGCTATCTCACCGATAAAAATCGGCGCTAGCCGGCGATAATTATGCGAGCGCTAAGTGCGCTCAGTGATAATTAGCGCCGGTTGTTATTGATGTGCCCCTAAATTCGCCTGGTACAGGGCTGGTATTTTAAAATAGTAAGCATGACAAATGCTATTGGTGCAATATTTGCCTTCAAGTTGGCCACATCTTCCTCTTTTTCCAAAATCTCCAACACTTTCAGGCCTGAGAAGAAGCCTCCCGTAAGGCATAAGTGGTATAATCCTTTGGGTGGACAGTCCACTTCAAATGCTTCTTCTTTGTAGAGAGTACATCTTTTGCTTCGATTTTTGAAAAGGCAAGTGCCTGTTTCTCCTTTTGAAGATGGTCCAGTTTTTGTGTCTCAAACCTATGGTTTTGACTGTGGCTCGATTAGTCAATAAAGATAGGTACCTTTGATACAAGTTAATTTGGGGAATTGCCTTCATAGTTTGTAATCTGGAGATGTTTTGGAATGTCAATGGCTTCTTTTGCATTTGTTTTTTAAAAGTTGTTTTTAACTCTCCCCTCTTCTCGAATTTCAATGCTACTCTCATATGGCTGGTTGTCATCAGGAACGTTATCCTTTGCTGTCAGTAGAAGCCTAGATCTGCTCGGAAAACCGTTTACAGGGCAAGAGATGTAATACAGAGCTAGTAATAAACCTCTCTGAAGCTTCTGTCAGGTAGCCTGGAATTATTAATCAGAGAAAAATGAAAGTTGTCTTTGCCTGTTCCACTTACTTCACTGCTTAGAAAGAAAATATTTCATCTCTCATGGTTTGCAGCTAAGGTACTTAGGGGCAGATTTACAAGCCCCTTGCGCCACTTTTGCTCCAATTTTCCATGTTAAAAGTGACGCAAAAGTGGCGCAATGGACCTGTAAATCTGCCCCTTAGTTCCTATGGAAGGGATAATCTTCCATACAAAGTCCATGTTCAGATGTTCTTCTCTGCAAAAAATCCAAAGTAGTATCTTTTTTCACACTTTCTTACTCTATCTCTAACACCACGCCGCCCCCCCCCCACTTTCAGTGCCGGGAAGGTTACTCACATCAAGTACCAAAGAATCATCCCCCCAGCAAAGCCCCCATCTCCATGCTGTTTATTTTTGTCGTATTCCGAGTACTATCTCCTAGAGCAAAAGTGAAGTCTGCTGCAGGATATTTTCTGAAGGTGATGGGCCCTTAAGGACCTGTCGTAGGTTCTCCTTCTCTTCCTGCGTCTAGTGTGTGAGATTCCCTAAAATCCATCAATTAGGTGTCTCTGCTGCGCAGCAAACCACCTTACAAAAAAAAGGTGGCAATTGAGGAATGGAGATGACCTTTTATTAAAAACGACAGCTTATCTTCAAGCAGGTTGCATTTAATTAAGCATATCGTAGATCGACAATATAAATCATCATAATCTGTCGAAGACAGGTACAGTAGGCAGAGGGTGATACCTTGTATCAAAGCGAAGAAAGAATCAATCACTTCCTGAAGTGGCTTCTGAATCCAGACTAGTCACACGCTGTCAAGAATTGCAACAGGGAGTGAAACACGATGGAAGGAGCAAAACGTATGCAGGGAAAAAAACGTATGCCACAGCAGGCCATTCATCAGAACAAGCAAAGGAACGAAGCTTGAAGAGAGAAGCAGGATACAAGGAAGCCGCCTAGTTCAACGAACGAGCAGCAGGCAAAGAAGCACAATTGTGACATGACCTGGAACTGCTCTGCTCTAATGGAAAGAAACAGGAAATAATAAGCCACCATCTTACTTTACCTAGGATGCTTGTTTCCAGTCCAGGGAGGACCTGGCCTGGCAGTTCGGGCTGGACTGTTCCTTTTGGCGCAGGGGCAAGAGTGATTTGCATATGGCTGGGTCCAAATTGGAATGCCATGGTGAGGAGGAAAACGATGGATTTAGGCCCAGATCGCTGTACTGGGGTGAACGTATGACATTGTTCTGCATTTTGTCCAACAATTGTTCTTCTTTTTGCAACCATCTTACTTTGGGCAAGTCAAAATCCAAATACTTAAAAGAGGAGACCTTACCCACAGGAATGTAATCTGGCATGGACTTCTAAATTATGAATCCTAATCTTCAAAGTCTGCAGTCTTTCAGACAAGCTGCAGGCAGTGGTTAATTTGTAAAATAAAAAGTGCCAGGGCTCTCCTCATGAGACAGCACAAACAGGAGAAATGTGCTGGTGCAAATTGCCTCCTGACTAGAGCCCTGGTAATTATTATTCTCGGGAGAACTTGGCCTTATGGCTAAAGCTGCCGATTTCAGAGCTGGGGAACCGGGTTCGAGTCTCGGTGTGGCTCAACATAGTGTGATTTTGTGGAAAATGTCGTGCCTTCTAAGTGAGTGTGTTCTTAACTGGTGCTATAAGCATCTGTGCTGAGGATTATGTTCCGGTGAAAGCACCTGCTCAAATTAGGCACTGGCTGCAGGCATTAACAACCACATGACATGAGACTTTTGAAACGCTGTTGGCAGGAAGCTAACTCACCAAAGAAACACACATAGTGCAAAGCGAGTGGCCTTAAAGTAGAAAATAAACAAAATCAGCACTATGCCAAAACGCAAAGGCACATTCCACGTCATCGGAAATGCTAAATTCTACCCCAGGTATGTGGAAGCTAACAGAGTCTAATCATATTCTTCACATTTGTTTTAAATAGCATTTACTGTTGTAATGGAAGCAAAATTGGGTTATGATTTATGTGTTTACTACTATTTTAAAGCAATCTGTGCAGCCTGAAACATTATGGGCCCTATTACAATGTGACCGAGCACTGTTCAGTTGCATACTCCCATTTCTCAATGGGAGCTCGTGTTACGGGATAAACCGACCGTAACACGAGCTCCCATTGAGAAATGGGAGACGTTGTTCATCCCTGCACCCCATGGAAGGCATGTAGATGACCATGTTTTATGTTATGATGAGGGCCGGACTGGCCGTAGCGGGCACCGGGTGGTTCCCCGGTGGGCCGCAAGGGTGGGGCCGATTTTGGGCCCCTGGGGTCTGTTTTTGTTACAGGGCCGTTTTTGCAGCATAGCTGTGTATTGCAGCTATGCTGCAAAAACGTCCACTGTAGCAAAATCGTCATAAACCGGCACTGGTAAACAGCTCGGCCGCACTCCCACCCCCCCCAGGGGGCTGTCAGAGCACTTTGCCAGGGCTGGTTTTGGTTCCCAGTCCGGCCCTGATCATCATTATAAATTCAGGTGAAAAAAGGTTCCCTTTCCTTTACCCAACCAACAAAATGAGTAATTTGCGGGTAAAAGTGTTTGTACATATAAAGCAGAGCAGAGGTAACTGACCTTTGGCACCGGGTCTCAAATACTAAAGAAGTCAAAATGTCGGCCAGAAAGAAACGTGGTAGACAAAGCAAAAACCGAATTTGCTACACATGCTTAACCGAATGGAGGTCAGATGGAGAAAAGCCTCCCCATAGGAAAATGTCATACCCAAGGTAAAAGACTATTAGCAATCTCTTACATTTAAAATTTCACAGGAAATGGCGGACCCGATGTGAGCTCCGCCGCGTCGCGGGACTCCAACTTCATTTTCGAGCCTTATCTGCTTCTGTTGGTGACGGCGAGTGATGTTTCCTGGTTAATGAACATGCGGTGAGCTTGACTACTGCTTTTAAAGTGACTTTCACAAAGTATTTTCTTCTCTTTTCATCAGCGATTTTCTCACCTCACGGAGATGCGAGCGGCCGCCATTTTAGGCCGCCGAGCTCGCGCTTGTTTCTTTTTCTTCATTGAAATATTACTACTGCTCGCCTTTTCACTGTTGCCAGGTTTTTGACTCACTTCTATCGCTCCTCATGCTTTCTGAGATCCCCATATGGCATAACTTGGGCTTTTCTGATGCCGCCTCATTTTTTATTTCTTCAATGCCTTCATGATGCCGGCTATAACGGACTTCTTACCTCAACGGTTGAATGTGTGCGCAATATCGTTTTGGCGGTCTTGTCTGGTGGGTAAGCAGACCTATTAGCCTTGATATGCGCTACATTGTAGCTTAGGGCTCTGCCCTCTCTTTTGAAGCTTCCCAGCTTTCTAGTGCCAGGAGTCAGCCTCTGCATCTTCCAAAGGGCGGTAATTCTTTTTTCACAAAACGTATGTTGCCGCCACTTTACGTCATGGCACCCTTTTTTCCGAACTGAGTTATACTCATATACTATTTTTCCTTATCGATGCCATTTTTCATTTCCTGTTCACTTATTGGAAGACCTGCTTCTTCGTTTTGAGTATTTTTTGATCTTTTTCTAACACCTGGTGGCTCCATACTTTTACTGAGCACAATGTCTACTGACCTACATTTTACCAAATCAACTACCTCTGGTACAAAACCTAAATGCCATAAAAACGACCCGCCTTCTCCTATCCACTCTTCTCAAAATCCTGTTTTGGACTCTATTTTGGATGAAGTTCGGGGTCTTCAACCCTTCATGTCAACTACTAATGAAAAGCTGAAACAGATTGAGGAATGATGGATCGTCATGGAAAGTAAGGTTTTTGATCTGGAGCAGCGTGTTAGTGATTTACAGGATGCTTCTACAAAAATTCCGCTCCTTGAACAGGAAATTCATAAGCTTAAACTCCATACTGAGGACCTTGAAAACCGTAATCGAAGAAATAACTTAAGCCTTTATGGTCTTCCGGAAAATATTGAAGGGTCTGACATGGTGTCCTTTCTTCAGAAATTTCTTCCAGAGCTCCTTGATCTACCATCTTTAACAGGTCCTCTTAACATCCAAAGAGCACATCGCTTAGGTCGTTTAAATCCTGCTGCTAATAAACCACGTGGAATTATTATGCTCTTTCTTGAATTTACTGAACTGATGCATATTTTGAAGGCTGTCAGACTTAAAAAACGTCTTATTTGGTCAGATCATACTCTCTTCATATCGCAAGATATCTCCAACGCAACCAATGCTCGCCGCAAAGAATTTCTTGCTTTGCATCCACAGATGAGACGTCTCAACATTCAGTATGGAATTCTACATCCATGTCTTTGCAAAATTACACATGAGGGTCGATCTCGTTCCTTTGACGATCCGTAAAAACTTAAACTCTATCTTCATGGCCTCCCGTCACATGGAATGGATACTAACCCTTGAATTCTTTTTTCCTTTTCTAGATTGTTTATTGGTATTCAGTTAATTGGTTTACATCATATATTGCTGTTGGTTCATTATATTAATATTAATGAGGCTCTTTCTCGTATTATTCCTCTTTAGTTATTAATGTGGTCCGTGTCCTCTGGCGTCACTATGCTCCTCTTTCCTTTAGACTTTTCTTCGCTCTTTACAGATCCGGATGTTATTCCTTGATCTGTTTACATGTCTCTACTTTCTGTTTTTGTTTCTCTTTTCTTTTTCTTTTTCTTCTGTCTCTTTCTTCTTTTTTTCTTGTTCTTTCTCATTGTTAATCATGTTTTTCGGTACTTGTTCTATCGTTAATATTTGGTCTTTCCCTTTCTATATTGATCAATATCTTTCCTTCTTGTTTCTTGTCAATTCTGCAGTTCCGTGCTCCTATTCCCTCATGTTCACCTACATCCTGAGTTATGGTTAATGTGACTTCGTGGAATGTTCGTGGTCTTGGTCACCCCGTCAAGCGTCAAAAGGTACTTTCTCACCTGGCTAAACTTAACACCCAGATTGCTTTTTTACATGAAACCCATTGTAATGACAAAGAATCCCTTAAACTCAAACGCCATTGGGTTAATCAAATTGTTTTTTCTCTTGCTACTGGTCGTCATGGTGGTGTTGCTATACTATTCCATAAATCTATTAATGCACAGATTGTATCATCAGACTGTGACCCGAATGGTCGTTGGGTATTGGCAGAGACTATCATAAACAAAAGACACATATCTTTTTTTAATATTTATGGCCCTGTTAAGCCAGATCCTGAATTTTGGCAATCTATAAAGCTGAAACTATTGTCAATCTCCAATTCTAATATTGTACTTGGTGGTGATTTTAATAATTGGTTAGACCTATTTACTGATAGGCAATCCAAATGTAAGTTTAAACCTGACAAATCCCACAAATCATTTCAATCAGCCATATCCTCCCGTCCATTATTTGATACATGGAAAACGTGTAACCCAGATACCTCTGAATTTACCTTCTTTTCACCTGTACACCATACAAGATCCCGTATTGATTATATCCTAGTCTCCAAATCACTGCTACCCTGTCTCCAATCATCTGACATTGGGTCTATCTTTATTTCTGACCATGCTCCTGTTTCCACCCTTATTGACCTATCTCTCACCTCATGTAAACAACGTAGATGGCGCTTCAATAATTTCCTTTTATCAGACCGTACCTTTATTCAAGAAGCATCCTCTTTTATTAAGGAATTCTTTTCTTTTAATAATTCTTTAGATACCTCCTTACACAACAATTGGGATGCATTTAAAGCATCTTTTAGAGCCTTCACTATTGCCTATTCCTCGAAGAAGAAAAAGTTATTACATACTAAATATAAAAAAACCCTGACCCTTTTAAAAACGTTAGAACATAATGACTATACTTCTAAATCTTCCTCTTCATTACAAGAATTAATTAAACTTAAATCTACCCTAAATAAAATTGTCACTAAGGATGCCTGCAACATCCTCCTTAAGATCAAATCGAAATATCATAGAGGCCAAAACAAAGCTGGGAAAATGCTAGCAAATTATCTAAAAATTAAATCAGAACGTAAAGTGATTGGCCCCATTCATTCAGAATCAAGTAATACTTTCCTTTCATCTGACTCTGACATTATCAACACATTTCAATCATACTACAATCTCCTATATACAGAAACTACCAAGCCCTCTGAAGATGACTTTACTTCTTTTTTTCGAGATATCCCCAAGCCCAAAACTTCCCAGGATATTTTTGATCCTCTTGAACAAGACATTTCCTTGCAAGAATTGACTGATGCTCTTAAATCCTTGAAAAAAGCGAAGGCTCCTGGCCCGATGGATTTTCAATTGAACTATTTTCTGCCTTCTCCTCAATTTTTGCTCCCAAATTGTTAGAACTTTTTAATTCTTTTATATCCAATTCCCAAGCCTGTGGTACTTTTTTGGAAGCCCTTATTATTGTAATCCCCAAACCAGATAAAGACCGCTCCTATTGCAAAAATTTCCGGCCTATTTCATTAATTAATTATGACTGTAAAATTTTTGCAAAAATATTGGCTTCTTATCCCTATTCTCATTAACCCAGACCAAGTTGGTTTTGTTAGAGGTCGTCTGGCTTCTGACAATGCCAGAATGTTTTCCAATATTCTTGCTCTTAGTAAAAAAATCCTTCCCCACTAGCTGCTCTATCCTTGGATGCAGAAAAAGCCTTTGATCGTGTTAACTGGGAGTTCTTGATACATACATTACAATGGTTTGGCTTTGGTCCGAAGTTTATATCATATGTCAAATTGCTATATGCTAATCCAAAAGCATGTATTTTTGTTAATGGTCTTTTTTCCCTTTATTTCTCTCTTCAAAGAGGTATGTGTCAGGGATGCCCCCTTTCACCATTACTTTTCCTTTTATGCTTAGAACCATTTTTGGAGTGTATTAGAAGCAATCCTCTCATTACTGGTTTTAGTCTCAAGACCCACCAAATTAAGTTGTCTGCGTATGCTGATGATGTTCTTATTTATATGTCCAATACTGTATCCTCCCTACCTCCCTTTTTACAGGAAATCTCATCATTTGCTAAGGTTTCAGGTTATAAATTAAACTTTTCTAAAACTGAGATTTTACCTTTAAACCCTTCATGTTATAAGTATATGTTTGACTCATCTAACTTCACTTGGTGTCCCCAAAAAATTAAATATCTTGGTATATGGTTCTCCCCCAACATTCGTGACACATTATCCCATAACTTTTCTGCCTTAAAACTTAAAATTACTAATTTGTTAAACCTTTGGTCTCCTTTGTTCCTTTCGTGGTGGGGCAGACTCGATACAATTAAAATGATGATTGTTCCCCAGATTTTGTTTATACTATCTATGTTGCCATTTAAAATTCCTAAATATTATTTCTCTCAGGTTAATTCGTTATGCACTAAATTTCTATGGAATAACAAACATGCACGTATTGCTTTGTCTAAACTGATTCGTCCCAAAAATAAGGGGGGAGTTCGGTTCCCTGACTTTAATCTATATCACAATGCTTTCCTGATTCGTCAATTTTATGCTTTGTCTAAAGATTATCAGGATTTATCTAAGCCTTCATGGGTTACTGTTGAATGCTCATTGTTAAATGATTTTTCAATACGAGAAGTTGTCCACATGACTAATTGTACTTTTATTTCCAAATACCCTATTTTGAAACATTCTCATGCTTTGTTACATACACTTTTCTTTAAGAGTATGGATAATTATCAATCCTTTCTAGCGTCCTCACTTTGGTTCAATAAGTACATTAAGTTCCGTCACAAATCATTCTACTACAAACAATGGAAAGAAAAGGGTCTTTTTTATGTACACCAAATGTTTGTGAATAATAATGTGATTCTTTCTTTCCATCAGTTGCAAGAGTCTTTTCAATTACCTGATTCCTGTATCCAGCAGTATGATATTTTAGCTTCAATATTAAAGGGTTGTATACAGAAATTCCTCTCTCTGCCAACTCCTACTTCCTTTCTTCCTGATTCCTCAATCTATCAAGTCTCTACTGATACTATTCCAAGTGCATCTTTTATCTATAAATCTTTATCTACTCCTGTTGGCACACGAAATATATATAAGGTGAAACTCGAGTGGGAACAGGACTTGTCTTTGACTCTGTCGACATCGCAATGGGATAAGTTTTGGCAAAAATTATTCAAGACTTCCAAAGCTGCTAATCTCACACAGTCCCTATACTTTATTTATAATAGAGTCATCATTACTCCCCTTATGCTACATAAGTTCAATCCCTCTGTCACATCATCCTATTGGTCTTGTCTTAATGCTGAAGGTTCTTTACTACATTTATTGTTCTATTGTCCTAAGGTGTATACTTTTTGGAATGATATTTGGTCAAAATGCTCCCTGATTTTTTCTCACAAAATACAATGTAATATGCCTAATGTCTTTTTAGGCACTATGTCGCCTGATTTTGCTCTAGTCTCTCCCACACGTCTTCTATTTGATTTATTTCTTGCTGTGGCTTTTAAAGTTATACTAACATGCTGGAAAGATAATTCTAAGTTGTCTTTTTTACACTGGTGGAATTATATATGTGATGAACATAGAATTACCTCTATTCCTCAATCTTCCATTCACCTACAAATTAAATCTGACTTACTATGGCTACCCTTTACGACTTTTCTATCAACATCATTATAATTTCTTCTATTCTTTCTCTTTTATTTTCCCTCTCTTCCTTTCTTCTCCTTATTATTGTCTTTTTTTTCTTCCTTCCTCTTTTCTCTTTTCTCTTTCCGCTAATAAAAATATACTTTTTCTTAATCATTATATTCATTTTAACTTTTACACAGGCCTTTTTGTATACCACTGTAGTATAATAATTCTATTTGTTTCTTCTTTGGTATGCTTTCTTTTTTAAATTGTCCCCATTTTTTAGGCACATTGTTTTTCATATTCTGTAACTTTTTTTATTTTTTCTCTGTATAATTCACCTAGCGTGCAGTTAATATTCATATTTGCTTGTATGCCTTTATCCAGTGTGTTATTGACTTAATTTTATATTTGTATTCCTGTGTTTTACTTATCTCTAATAAAAAATTATTGAACTAGAACATTTCACCCATTAGTGCTTTGACTACATAGTCACCATATGAAGCGAAATTACATCAGAGACTGTAGAGACCAAAATGGATGATGGTCTAAGCAAACAGTAGAGTTAGGTAGGCAAACATGGATTCCACTTACCACGTAACTACTCAGCTTCTCATAAAAAGACTACCCAACCCACAAAATCACCTATTCCCACCTAAATATCTTCCTCCTAATTGTTCAATTTTCTCAATTTGCACTCTGTTTGGTCTTTCTACTACTGTAGCCCCCTGCTCCTATACAGTCCTTGCTGTTTTGTAGCTATGCATGTGCAATATTATACACACATATACTGACACACACACACACAGACACTATAACGATGATATTCAAACATTTTTGAAGTAATTATTGTGCTCTCTAATGTTGCTGCAGTTGTGAACCCTGCCACTTTACTGAAGGCCCTTGTATAAAAGAAAACGAAAAAAGATTTAAAAAAGTGCAAAGACATGGTCACAGTTATCCAGTGAATTAAAGTTGGATGGAGGAGATTAGCACTGCAAAACATCTCATTTAATTCAAATATGAGCTTTGTTCATGAGCTGCTAAAATTGGCATATTATTCAAACAGTTAAAAGAGAAGAAAACACAACAAAGAACATTGCAGAGCTACATTTTGAACCAAATGATAATGTAAAATGGGCTAGATTAATCAGAAATGGGGTAGGTAGGCTATTGGATAGAGGAACCACAGTCCATGTGACCTGTTACTGAGTTCAGACATGACTCTTACAAACTGACACCGACCAGTAAACTGATTTATTTGACGAATCCAGGGTAAGCCTTGGTAGCTTGACTTAAACATCATGGCTTTCTTAGAGAAATGCATGTTTATCAACTCACGAAGACAACAATAGAATAAGGAAGTATACATCATAAGATAGCCTAACAAGGTTAGTTAACAAATGTTAATGACTAAAAAAGCACGAAAATGAATAACAATAAACAGAGAGATAAAGGATATAGCAATATGAAAAACTGTTCTACTTCTATGAAACAATATAAAGCTTAATTAAGTAAATCAATACCATTGCAGAAAAATATTGACGAAAAAAATAGATTTTACATACTTACTATGTAAAATGAAATATTATTGACTACAAGAATATTGTGAACAAACATATAAAACTTACATAAATGAGTAAATATATCTAAAACCATTTAAATTTAAAATAATTTAAAAACATGATTAAAATATTTTATCACTATCTTTATTAATCTATTAGTTTTAATATATTAATTTGTTGTTTACATTTTGAAGATACATATTTTACAGTTACTACATTTAAGTTTATATTTCTGTGTTTTGTGTATTTATATATATATGTGTGTGTGTGTGTATATACGTATACATACATATATATGTTATCTATGTCTATTTATTTTGCACCGGAAGCTCTATGTGTGGAACCAGATATATTTATGTTGAGCCTAAGGCACTTTGTAAATAGTTGAAAAAGGCGCGAAGCCAAAATGCGTCCTGTCTTAATCTTGGTATAATAAAATAACCGAGTGGAACCTTGAACGAGTGCGGTCCCTTCATTACGTTGTGTGGTGAAGTTTTGACCTGGACATATATATGTATATGTACATGTATATATTTCTTACCTACTGGCGATAGCCAGTACCTAGTTATAGACAACTTTTCCCATAGATTAAGTGTTTTTTTGTTTTGCTGATATGTTAGCGCAGATTAATGAATCTTCATAACATTTTCAAACTAAGGGGGATATTTACAACTCAAGTGGCAGAGTGAGGCGTTAACTATCATGGCTTAACACCTCACTCTGCCACTTCAGAAACGCAAGGCTGCACCATATTTACAAGAATATTGTGCAGCCTTGCATTTCTCCCTGCGCTGGCACTAACTTTAGCTGCGTAGCACCAACACAGGCACCCTTGCACCATAGTGTAAGGGTATCTGCGTGTAGGGGAAAGATGGTTTATGTACAGGAAGGTCCCCCTTTCTTTCCTGTAGTCTCTGGTGTGGATCCCTTCTTCCAGATCCCCCCTTCACCTGAGAAGTTAAACCTCGAAATAGACCTTGCTGTGGGCAGAGGAATCTAGGTAAGTCCTCATGTGGCATACATCACCATTGACTGGACAGTGCACAAATTGCCAGACTTCAGCAATGGGGTACATGCTGCACAAGGCATGTCCCCGCATGTGTCATGCATGTGTGCACAAATGCACGATTCCTATGCATTTGAACCCACTTGCAGCCACCGCCGATGATGAGACCTCCACAGTAGCAGTAGTTGCGTCATAATACAGCAGGCGGAGATTTCCCAGCCTCAGTGGTCGGAATCGTAGAGTGGCTGCAGCAGTCCACCTGGCATCATAATGACATCCCACATCTGCTCCCAGCCTGCGGGTGAGATAAAAATGCTCGCACAGGCTGGGAGAAGATTTGTGTTCTGTTTCTGTGCTCACACTGAGGCGTGCTTGGAAACAGAACAAATATTGCACCCTCCCAGAGGGAGTAAGCATAAGTTGCTGCTCGCTCCAGGTGGTAGCAGTGTTGGCTCCTGCTCATGTGGGAGGCTGAGGCTGCTGGGTCCCTGGGACCCTGGGGCTTTCCCCAATGGCCCACAACATATGGTGTGTGGGTGCACCAGGTGGGCACTTATAAGGGTAAATGCCATGGGATGGGATCCCTGGGGCATTTTAAGTAGGCCTGGGCTAAAATTCCGTTCCGCTCGCGGAAATTGCGATGAATTGACATTTTCGCGTTCCGCGGAGCGTGCGAAAATGTCAAAATTTCCGCAATCCGCATTTTACCGGAATTTTTTTGCTTGCTCGCGCTGTAAAATAATGCATTCTTGCGTCCGCGCGATCGCCTTACCTGAATCCCCGCGTTCGCCGACAAGTTTTCCCGATCCCGTCGCGTTCTCCACGAGATGTTGGATTGTTGGTAGCCATTTGCGCTGTCTCGCGACAGTTCGCGCCCGCAGTAACATCATTCGTCGCGCGATCACGTCTTTCTTCTCGCCATCATGCACCACGAGACAAGTGAAAACAAGATGGCCGCGCCCGCGAGCAACCGCATGGGTAAGTTGGCGAGCCGCGACCACGCAGAAAATACCGCGAACGGGCGGGAAAAAATACTTCCGCATCTTCGCGATATTTCCGCGTGTTTGCAGAGATTTTTAACATTTTCGCGATAATTTGCGAAAGTGAATTTCGCAAATTCCACCCACCCCTAATTTTAAGGCTTGGAGAGGGAGATCACGCATCCCTCTCCCTTATAATTAATTTATAGCACCCAGGGCTGCATAACTGTAACATAGTGCCTTTTACTTAAATGTATCTAGTTGTCCCTTTAAGGGTTTTAGCTATTGTGCTGCCATGGCAATGGAATGTATATGTATGACCAGCAAGTCAGTTGCACCTGACTAGATCAAGCTGATGGTTGGTACTTTTCCTTCTTATGAATAAACTTAATTTTATTCATCCTCCTGGAGATTATTCTTAATTTTACACTGGCGACGATGAAGGTCTGAAACCTACCCTGCGTATCCAGCACCTTATTTTTTATGGAATTGTCTCAACATCAAATTATTACTGAATCAACGATTTTCAGCTCTGTACTACAAAGAAGCTTACTACTTTTATGTGAGTAATAATCTTTCATACAACTCTGTGAGCATCGCCACATGCCTCACTCTGACAAACTTTAACTTCAGGTTTAAGAGCTGGGAGGCTTCGATGTGGATTCACTTAGAGTGCATGTATAAAAGTTAGTCACTGTATTACTCGTTTCCTCTAAAGTTTCTATAATTTTGTAGTAACAGCAGAAATTCAAGTAACTTGGTCTACTCTTTAACATTGAATTATCCTGCTCTTGGGTTGTTTTCGTCAACTTGAACGTTTGGGATATTACGTCAAGCATTGTCAGTGAAAGCGCTTACTTTGGGAAGCTATTTGTAGCTTTGTTCAAGCCGGCATGCCGACTGAAAGCTAGTAGTTGTAGCACTGAATGGAGTGCTTCTTTTTCACAGGAGAAAAGGAGAGATGCGAATATTGCTGGTTCGATTTGTAAATAAGAGGAGTGTTTGAAGCAAGTGCCAAGGAAAACAGTCAGATCTGAACAAAAAACATCAGTGCTGAGAGTGTGAATTCTATTCTGCACGTGATCTTTGCTTATTTCTCAAGAGTTCAAATATTTGGGAATATGTTAATCTAACGTTACGTGCGAGCGAAGCCTGTTAATTTCTACAGTTGCTGAATAAATTAAGCGCACCAGCACTGAGCGCGAGAAGTCTATGGCGAAGTAATTGCTGCACTTGTAAATGCTGTTTTCACTAATAAACAAAGCGTGCGTTGTTCTGATGTACCGTTCCAACCGTCCCTTTCAACTTTAACGAACGGACATGTTGAAAATCAACTCTAACAAATTGCCTCACCGGTTGCTATGCCACCATTGAATTCCACTCATCCACTCATTCCATCTTCGCCGCAAAAGAACATTCTTCTTCGGAGTCCTCTTCCTGCAGCTCCTGTGAACTCTTCATTCCACAACGCGGCGTCTACGTGCGTAACGTCACGTAAACGCCATATTATTTTTTCATCTTTATCAATCGTAAACAAACTCAAAAATGGACAAAGCTTCAGCTTTCAAGGGGCTTGTACATCGAGGAGTTAAAAAGACTTCGTTCGACTTGGAATCTCTTTGATTTTCCTCACGTTAGTCCATAGCTTAATTAACGTTTGAAAAGTAAGAAGCTTTCCCTTAAAAAAACAGAACGAAGGAAAGAATACCCTTAAGTCTTAAAAACGTTATATCATTTGTAGGATTGCTTCATGTTATACTACTCAATAGCTTCATCTAGTGTTGCCTTTTGGTATCAACATTTTCATCATCATCGTGCGTAACGTCACGTAAACGCCATATTATTTTTTCATCTTTATCAATCGCAAACAAACTCAAAAATGGACAAAGCTTCAGCTTTCAAGGGGCTTGTACATCGAGGAGTTAAAAAGACTTCGTTCGACTTGGAATCTCTTTGATTTTCCTCACGTTAGTCCATAGCTTAATTAACGTTTGAAAAGTAAGAAGCTTTCCCTTAAAAAAACAGAACGAAGGAAAGAATACCCTTAAGTCTTAAAAACGTTATATCATTTGTAGGATTGCTTCATGTTATACTACTCAATAGCTTCATCTAGTGTTGCCTTTTGGTATCAACATTTTCATCATACTTCGATACAATTTTTTAATTATCTTCATTTTCAACTGATAATATGAGTTAAGACTATGGAGTTGAGTAGCACAATGTTCGTGTTTTAGAGTGTCAAACAACTTTCCAGTGTTATATATATATGTATATATATATATATATATATATATATATATATATATATATATATATATATATATATATATATATATATATATATATATATATATTTTTTTTCCCTCTCTCTCTGTGTTGATCATTAACAATTTCACTCTGTTCCTGGTGAGAATTTTAGCACTCATATTTAGAGCTCTTAGACCCTGGTATTGTTTGTACACTTCTAGTACATGTGGATCTGGTAATTTACACAGCAGGTTCACAGATTTTAATTTTAAGTTGTGAAAATATTCACGCAACTGCGATTAGTGATTTTAACTTACATTCTTAAGGTATTATAATTTCATATTCCTCTCCTTTCAACCTGTAAGAATGCAGAATGTTGCCACACCACCTTTTTTCCTTTCTACGCCAGGAGACCCACTCATAAAATGGCAGAAGTGGAAAAAAGTGTTTTAACGGTACGCTAAGGTATGTGATACCAATTTAAGTGCAGAACGTAGAACAGCACTCTTACTACACTGCTTAGGGTCCAAAGGACAAGAAGTGTTTGATCACCTTCCTGATGTTAATGATCAAACATTGAACGAATATGAAGTATGCATCCTAAAGCTAGACACACATTACCTACCTAAAGTAAGTACGATTCTTGAAAGATATTACTTTGGGTGTAGAACCCAAAGTGAAGGAGAAACTGTAGAGAGCTATAATACAGCTCTAAGAAAATTGGGCTCTTCTTGCAAATTTAATGCCTTGCTTGAAGAGAGAATAAGGGACCAATTTATGCTTGGATGCAACATACAGAAGGTGAGAGATGATATCTGGCAAAAAGATGATCCCACTCTAGATGAAGTGATTAACATAGCCAAGCAGATTGAACTCTCAGTAAAGTGTGTTGAGATAATCACAAAACAAGAAAATAAAGGGAATGTTGTACATGAAGTTAAGGCTTCTTCCAATGGTAAAGGCTTCATGAAAGGTGTTAAACCAAGCAGTAGTGATTTACCTTTCAGTAAAAAGTCTGGGTTTCAAGGCAAATGCTTCCATTGTGGGAACGTTGGTCAGCTAGCCAATGATAAGAAATGTCCTGCATTAAAAGCCACATGTAGTAATTGTAAAAAGGTTGGGCATTTCACCTCCGTTTGTCATGCGAAAAAGAAAAAGGTAAATGTAATTTCAGTGTCTCGACAAACTCTGTCAGATAGTGATTCGAACTCAGATGTTGATTGTGGGCAAAACCTTTACATTCACCATCTATAGGATAAAGTTAAAATTTTGAAAGCAGATATCAAGCCTTATGCTTATGGTGGAGAACCTATCAAACTCAATGGGTATTTCCAAGGTTTAATAGAATATAAAGGTAGATTAGTTTCTAGGAAGGTTTATGTTTCTCACAGAGGAGACACTATCTTAAGCTGGTTCCACCAATGAGACTTAGGGGTCATGTTAGATCCCAACAGTAATCCCCCCACCTTATTAAAAGAGAGACTGAGCGTGAATAAGGTCAATGAGAGTGAAAGTGATACTTTGTAAAATGAACACCTTAAAAGCTTGTTTCCCAACATTTTTAAAGACAAGTTAAGCTGCTTGCGCGATTACACACATAAAATTAAGTTACTACCTGACGCTAAACCAGTTGCATGTAAAGTTAGAATTGTGCCCTTCTCAGTGCGGGAAGAAATGAAAAGTCAATTGGACAAATTGAAAGATGAAGGCATTATTGAAGAGGTTGAAGGCACACAGTGGTTGGCCCCAGTGGTCACAGCCAGAAAATCTGATGGCAGTATGGGCTTATGCATAGACTTGCGCTTTCTCAATAAACAGGTAGTAGTGGACAAATATCCCCTTCCGAAAATCTCGGATATGCTTATGTTATTAAAAGATGCCAAGGTTTTTTCCACTGTAGACCTAAAGTCAGCTTATCATCAGATAGAGCTAGATCTGAATGCCAGAGATTTAACCGCATTCATCACTCCATTTGGCACGTTCAGATTCCTTAGACTGCCTTTCGGTTTAGTCTCTGCAGCTTCAGTTTTTCAGAGGGCATTAGAGAAGGTGTTACAGGATCTAAGAAGTGTTAAAATATATCAGGACCATGTTTTGATTTTTGCTCGTGACAATGAGGAACATGATAACATTTTTAAAGAAGTAATAGGAAGATTCTTTAAAAATAACCTCACGGTCAAGTTAGAAAAGTGCAAATTTAGGAAATCTTCAATTGATTATTTTGTCACACCATCTCTAGTAAAGGGGTTGAAACTAAATGTGAATTAATTGAAACTATCCAGAATCTAGCGTCTCCCACAAATAAGGAGGAAGTTATGAAAGTTCTGGGGATGACAGAATACTACAGCAAATTCGTGGAAGGGTTTGCTGAGAAAACAGTTAACATAAGGAAATTACTGTGCAAACGTGTTGAGTTTAATTGGTCTGACTTGTGTGAGAAAGAATTTATTAACTTGAAAAATAGCCTGAAAAAGACACCAAAACTTAGGAGTTTTGATCCCTCTTTGAAATCTGTGCTTATCACGAACGCGAGCATGAAGGGTCTTGGTGCTGTCTTACAGCATGAGCATCATGAGGAAGTGAAAGTCATCTTGTTTCTCTCTCGCAGTCCGTGATAGAGAGGGAGGCTTTGGCAGTCCATTGGACCATCAAGAAGCTCAAAAACTTACTATGATAATAGGAAAGGCTTTGATGCTATATCCAGCAGGATTTCCAAGTGGATTGTGGGTCTGCAAGCTTATGATTTTCAAGTTGAATATCTACCAGGGGTGCGTAACTGCATCACTGATACGCTCTCCAGATTGGTCAATCTGGAGGGAGGTGTATTGGACTCAAAGGAGGAAGACAGGAATGAATGGGTATGTAATATCCAACATGATGGGATGAAGGAGGACAAATGGCGTGAAGCATGTGAATCCGATGAAGAGTTTATGGAGTTACGCTCTCTGGTTAAAAAAGGGTGGTCATGCAAGACTGGTGGGAGAGTAGACAATTATTGGAATGTGAGGGATGAATTATCCTTAAGTGGAGATTTGGTGTTTAGAGGTTCTAGACTAGTTCCATCCAAGGTGTTGCGTGAGGAGCTGATACATTTAGCGCATGAAGGCCATCAAGGTATATCCAAGACTAAAGAAAGAATTAGGCTTAGCTACTGGTGGCCAGGGATGGACATTCATGTTGAGAGGATTGTGAGAGACTGTTTGCCGTGTACCTTAACTGAGAAATAATTGAAACCAAGAGTTCAACCCATGATAATAAGAGAACGGCCAAAGGGTCCATGGGAGGAGCTCTCCCTTGACATATTAGGTCCTGTTATGTTCAATGGCTGCGAAATGTTTGTGTTTGTTCTCATTGACATTTTTTTAAGATGGCCAGAAATCAAGTTCACAAAAAATATTGACTCTAAACAAGTCATAATCTTTCTTAAAGAGGTCTTTACACGGGAAGGATTACCAGGTTCTCTCTTGACAGATAATGGTGTCCAATTTGTGTCTCGTGAAATGAAAGAGTTTTTGGAACGCTGTTCAATTGATCATAAACTGTGTGCTTTGTATCACCCAGAGTGCAATGGCATGGTGGAACGTTTTGTACGAGTGCTTAAAGAGACCATAAATATGTCCAAGCAAAATGGTCTTGATTTAAAGAGTGAATTGAATAAAAAAGTTGAAGAGTATAGGTTCACTCCCCATGCCACCACTGGGTATAGCCCATTCATTTTATTGAAAAACAGGAAACCCAACACTTTAGTAGCTCCTTTTTGGGTAAACGTTGCTGAATCTAAAAATAATATAGGTGTCCCTTCTCAGCATATGCGGGAATCTAATGAGAAGAAAAAGGCATTAGCTAGGAAGGAGTATTTTGATTCCAAAAAGGGGGTGAAATCTACGACTGTGAAAATAGGAGATTAGGTCATGATAAGGGCGCCTGTGGGTAAGAAAACATCCGGTTTATTTTCGAAACCTCACAAAGTTGTCAAGATCTTAAGGAATGCCATAAAGACCGAAGACTCTCGCATATGGAATTTAAAGTAGTTGTTTTGAAAAATAAAACATTATTTGATGACAAAAACAAAGTTGATGCATGTGATCCCAATACCTCATCTGATGTTCCTTCTCTGGCTCATAAGGAATGTAGAAAAAGAATGATACCATCCAGATTCAAAGATTTTGAAATGAATTTTTAAGAAATGTTATATAGGATGTTATATCGCTTTAATCTCTTGTTTATATTGTTTTTTTTTGCAGTTTGTTTTCATTCGATGGAAGGGAGGTGTGTAACATAGTGGCTTTTACTTAAATGTATCTAGTTGTCCCTTTAAGGGTTTTAGCTATTGTGCTGCCATGGCAATGGAATGTATATGTATGACCAGCAAGTCAGTTGCCCCTGACTAGATCAAGCTGATGGATGGGACTTTTCCTTCTGATGAATGAACCTAATTTTATTCATCCTCCTGGGGATTATTCTTAATTTTACAATAACCCCCTCCCATAATACAAATGGTTTTCACCCTGAGGGATAGGGTTTATGGGGCCAATAGTGGAGTGAGGAGGCAGGTCACTTGCCCCCGTCACTATATCAAAATTGAAGGTCCTGGGTTATGGGGTGCCTGGGGCCACAAGAGGCTCGAGAAGTGGTTGCACAACCCATCCTCCTAATAAAATAAAATGGCCCCATAAGGCTATGGATTTTGGGGGCCCTTACAGCCTAATGATGTATGCCCCCCTCCGCCCTGCAAAGTTTAGTGGCCACTGCATGATAGGGTGCCCAAGGCTGAAATTCCCAACCCACACATGCCCCCCCTTAAATTCACCCTTTGCTCTCTAGGTCATTTTAATTAAAGAAATCAGTAGCTGTGCCATTTCATTTTTTCTTATTCTGAGGTCCTGCAGGAGGATCATAGCAAAAAAACCTATTTTTTTCCATTTTGGCTCAAGGGAGGTCCCACCCGGACCCTCCCACCAGTGCAAGGGGAGCATAACATTTCTACCCTTCCCCCTTAGACTGCTTTTTAAAAGACTTTTATAGTACATGGGACTGAGTCCCTGGAGTCCTGTAATGGCTGCCACAACATTTGTTATTATAATTGCAGCCAACCAGTCAGAGCACTTGATTCCATGGGACCCTCACTCATGTCAGAGCGAGGTGAACAAAGGGAAAAAAAACTAGGCCAATCAGAATACTCAATTTTTTAAAACTGTGCTCATGGGACTTACACAAGAGACCTACTAACCCAACCATCCAGATATACAAATATTTTCCAGCCTTCATTTCTTTAAAACTACTGAATGGATGTATACCAAATGACAAACAGCACACTTTCTGGACCATGATCAAGCATCCTACTACATTTGATGTAATTCCGTTCGGCTGTAGTCCTTTCCAAAAATCTTGGGACCCCCCCCTTTTTCTCGGCCCTCACTTTATGGATCAGCCCAAAACCTGTAGACTCCTGTGGGTGCTCTCCTTATATGGTGGGTGCATAGCGCAGGTGAGTGTTCCCATGGTTCCACAACTTCAGATTAAAAAATTATTCCACTCAGTAGATTATATGACTCAAAAACTTTTGTTTAGAACATATAATTTAAGTTAGTTACTCACACATTTTGTCTGCAAGTCTTCTTCACAGGCATTGCAATTCACTACTCCTGAGTAATTAATTTTTCAGTGAGCAGCACGTAATTATGTGAGGTGGGGTAAAGGTGCAATTTCAGGAATTTTGCGTAAGAGTGTAACACAAAATTCCAGGAGTTACACAAATTACTCCAGTGTAATTTAAGTTTCACCTGGGCTTAGGTTAGACCTCTAATAAATAACCTATACCATTCACAAACTTAAATTTTAATAAAATGCATAGAACGAAATTCGAAAAAATGTATCGCAATATACATATGTTAAAAATGAAACAAGGCAAACCTGACTTCAGGCTTAGATGGGTAGCCTGACTGTTGCAGCTTTTAAACCAGCAGACAGACCTGTCAAAATTAGTGGTATGTGAAATTCATGCAAAATTAAGCACAATTAAAGCAAAATGCAAGCCCATCATTTAGTGCTATTTTTCAAAACACAAATGGTGTTATTCCATTATTATTAACCCTTTGGGTGCACAGTATGGATGGGACTGTCCTGCACCATGGTGCTTGTGTGCCGAGGACAGACCCATTCCGTCCATGGGACACGACCACCAAATCCCTCTGCTGCTTCGCCAACCTCCTGAGGCATTTGGTTTTTTTCCAGTACAATGAATATCGGCGCGCATTCTGCACAACATCATTGCAGTGAAAGTGAAATGAGCAGATCGTCTCATTTCAAATTCACTGCCTATATTCTAGCGGGGCTATCTCAACCCCCTGAGCACCTAGGCAGAGAGGAGAAATATCATTGGAAAGGGAAGAATCTCTCCTTTCCAATGGTACCTTTCCCTAGTGGATCCCTACTTGGGATTTCCACAGGAGGGAGATCCCCAAGGATGGATCCACCACTAGACACCAGGGAGGGCGGAGGAGCCCCTTGGGCAGGAGTTTTTGCCCTCCCAAAGTTTTATAAAAAATGCAGTCTCTCTGCTGCCCTGGGGGGGAGATGGGGGCAAGAGGCCCTGGTCTGCACTCTTGGGGGGGTGCAGCAAGCCCACTAGACACCAGTGATTCATGTTTGTTTATAAAAGAGTGGTGGGAGCTTCCAACAATGTGCATGCCAATGACCCCCAACTCCTAGGCCCTAGTAGTAACAGTCTCATTGTCCCTATTCTGCCCCCAGGGGGCAGAAAGCCCACTAGAAACTAACTAGGGATTATTATGTTTTTGAATGCATAGGGTTGGGGGTTGCCCAGAATGGGCATGCCAATGCCCCCAAGCACAAAAAAGAACAGTCTTTAAGGGGCAGATGGGGGCCATTACTCCCGACCATCCTCCCAGGGAGAAAGAAAGCCCACTGGACACCAGGGATTTTTAAAAATATTTTAATAAAAGAGGGTTGGGGCTTTTCAGAATAGGCATACTAATGCACCCACACCCCAAAAAGTTTGGCACAATCTTTCTGCCCCCAGGGGTATAAGGGGGTAAGAGCCCCCGATCTGCCTTGGGGGACAGAAAGCCCACTAGGCACCAGGGACTATTTTCTTTTCTTAGTGTAGGGTTGGGGCCCTCACTTCTTCATAACAAATGGGCACAGTATTTCTTCCCCCAGGTGCATAACACAGCAATAGCCTCTGATTCCCCCCCCCCCCAGAGGTGAAGAAAGCCTACTAGGCACCAGGGACTATTTTTTCCTTGTACGGGGGGGGTCTGCCCTGAAGGGGCTTGTCGATGCCCGCTCAAAAATTAGGCACTGCCTTTCTGCCCCCCAGGAGGCAGGAGGTAGTTATTACATCCAATCTGCCTCCCCAGGTGGGGGAAAAAGCCTGCTAGGCACCAGGGATGTGTTTAAGGGACCCATGGTAAAGGACCCCTCCCCTTATTTTTTAGCCACACATTTTAGCTATAGATCAGTTATACGTTACTGCCCAGCTGCCCCCAAGGGGGCAGAAAACTACTAGAAACCAGGGAAAGTTTCTGTATGGGTTTGTGTACACTGGAGTTTGGCTGATGTTTTGCATGTACTGGTGTTTGGCTGGCTGTGTGCGTATTGACATTTACCTGGGGCTGCAGGTGGACATGCGGTTGGCTGGCGGTGTGTGTGGACTAGCGATTGGTAGCAGAGTGTATGTACTATTGCTTACCTGGCTATGTGTGTGAACCGGTGCTTGGCTGGCAGTGAGCATTAGATGGGGCTTGACTGGTGGTGTGCATGGGCTGGCACTTGGCTGGCAGTGTGGAAGACTGTCCCTTGGTGGGCGGTGTGGCTTCTGTGTATCCCCCAATGTTTTCTGGCCCAGAATCCACTGCAAACCTCAGGTGGAATTTGAGACTATCTTGACCTAATCCGCCACTCCAACATGGCTGTTTTGAACGTCAGGGACATGGGGTGCTGAGGTGGAAAATTAGCCAAGTTCTTTGATCCTAGTCGGTAGTCTATCTCCATCCAGTAGTGTTGTAGTTGGATAACCCACATCACGATCTGCGGGGGTGGATGAGGAGCTTACACCCGGAAGAGAGGGACGAGGGACTGGTGGTCCGTGATGACCTTAAAGGGTTGGCCACTTAAGTACAGTTGGAAGTGTCCACAGGCCCACTTGATCACCAGGACTTCTCGCTCGATTTGGGCATAACGCTTTTCAGTCGGTATCAACGCTTTACTAGCGAATGCCAGTGCTGCCCATCAACTTGGCTCTTGCTCCTGTGTGAGTATGGTTTCTAGCCTTATGGGGCTGATGTTGACCAACACTTCAGTTCACTTGCCAGGATCAAAGTATACAAGCATGGTGTTGTTAAGAAGGGCATCTTTGATTTTTCGGAATGCGTCTTCTTCTTGATGGAACAAGGCTCACTTAATGTCTGTTTTTGTGAGGTACATCAGGGGTTCAGCAATGGCAGCAAAGCCATGAATAAACCTCCCCTAGGATGTAGCCATTCTTAGGAAGCTCCGAAGAGGTGGGGGGTACTGGTGCTCGTTTGATTGTCTGTGGCTTGCGGGATTCAACCTGTGATCCCATCTTGATTGAAGATGTACCAAAAGAACTCAATCTATGACTAAAAGAATAAACATTTGCATTTGTTCAGTGTCACTCCATGTTCTTTCAGGCACCTGAGGGTGGCCTTCAGGTGCTTGTGATGTTCAGCAGCTGTGTGTGAGTGAATCAGCAAGTCATCACTGACATTTAGGACGCTGTGCAGGGCAGACAGGGTTTCACGTATTGCATTCTGAAATACTTCAGTGGCCGATGAAATGCTGAAGTTCCGGCGCATATTCCGGCTCAGTCCCAGGTGTGTGCTGAAAGTGGTGATGTACCGGCTCTCCTCTGCCAGTAGCAGCTTGTGGTATCCATCGTTGAGGTCCAGCTTCAAGAACAAGTGGGACCCATTGATATCCGCTATGATCTTGTCCATATTGGCTGTAATGTGCCGTTCTCGCTTGATGGCGCAGTTAGGGAACCGCATGTCATTGTATGGGTGGATTTTTCCAGGTAGCTTGGGTTTTTCAGCAATCACCACTGGGGATATTCAGGGGGTTGGGCCTGAGACCTTCTCTGCCAAAGCGCTACCAGCACGATTTTGGGGGTCGATGGGTAGTCTCACTGAGGAATACTTGAGGCAACCTAACCCTCTGAATAGTTTAGGAAACTTATCTAGCAGATCAGTGATTGATGAGAACATACTCTCTCGGCGATGGACACGAGGCTGAGATTCTCTGCTGTGTGGCTGCCAATTAGCGTATCTGCTTCTTGGTTGATGACATGAAACGTTGTTGGACTTCCTGGTCATTAGATTGTGATGGTACTGACATCACCCATGGAGGGGCAAAGGTGACTGACTCCTGTATGCAAAAATCTTGGTATGAGATGGCATTAGTTGAGGCTAGAGCCGAAGACGGTTGTTCTCTTGAGCCCCCATCACGTTGACTGAGGCCCTAGTGTCAATGATTGCTTTCACTTCCGATCCTGTTTCCTGGACAATACACGTGGGTTGCCAGCTCCAGCAGTGCTTCAATTCACTCGGGAACGAGATAAGGAACATTTCTTCTTCTTCTTCCAGAGAGTAGTCTTCCAGATGGCGATTCTGTCTTGCTGGGGCCCCTGCGTCATCCTGGCATGCCAGTTTCATGAGAGAAAGTTGGTGCACTATCTTTGATGGCAATCTGTTGTCCCTGGGGCCTTTACCTCTGAGTTTTGCCCTGCAGACGGATCCAAAATGGTTATTAATCCTGCAATTGGAGCAGGTGCGGCCTTGTGCCGGTTCAATCACTGACCGGCTGTTCTTCTCTGCCACAGTATCCGCACCTCAGCTTGGTAGGCTGGAATTTTCTTCCTTTGGCTGTGTCAGCTCAGCCTCCGGTCCGGATGGTGTCCATTTATTTGACTTTGATGTTCGCTGGTTTCTCTGGGGTCTGGGTGATGGCCAAGTCCATTTCTTTGGCACGGTCCTCAGACAGGTCGTGTGATCGCGCTAGGATTAAGATGTCATTGAAGCTGATATTTGGTTGGCGCAGGGTCAGACTTTGCAGGTTTTTTTGGGGCATCCTTGTATTTGTTGTGCCCCGATTTCTTTGAGTTGGTCCTCTGATGTGCATGTACTTGCCAGCTCGCCCAGCCTCGTACAGAAGGTGTCGATGGATTTTCCTTCACGTTGACAGGCTGGTCGCAACTTGAACCTTTCAAAATCCGGATTCAGTTGCGGACTGAAGTGGACATTGAGCGCTTTTATGGTTGTGTCGTAGTCTGTGGCTGGGCTAGTATCTGGTAGATGTTTGGACAATTTAAATATTCCTTCTCTGAAGTGGTGGAGGAAGTAGTGAACTCTTGATGGTGTCATTGGTTTCTCTTGTGGTGATGAAGTAGTTATTGAGCCATCCAATCCATATTTTCGATCGTGGGGAGGTGGTTGCTGGGTCAGCTAGTTTGCTGAATGGCACCAGCACCCCCGTAAGGGCATGTTGTGTGGGGGTCAGCTGCAGATGCTGGGCTTCATCTGCCATGTTGGCTGGGTCTTGGGGCCTGGCAGAAGGTTTTTCCTATTGTAGGCGCTAGTTATGCACTTTTGGGGATCTGGAGCACAGCTGAGGGTTGCCCCGTGCCTTTGTGCTGTTACCGCTCCTGGTGTTGCTTTTTCCTCTCTGTAGGCTTTGCTTTCTCCTCTTCAGCATGGGTTGTCTGGTTGTTATCATGTAATTCCTCTCTGTGTAGTCTGTCTCTCTTTATATTTCCCTTTTTTATTGCAGGTGTCACTGCCTAGTTGTTCAGGCTGATCACCACTCTAGTGTGAGCCAGGATGTGGGGACACTCCTGGCCAGTTTGGTCTTACGCGTGCCTGTCCACGGTTGAGATACAGCCTGGAGGCACTAAGGATGTTCCGCAATGGGTGGATCCTGGCCTGGCCTGTTACTCACTGTGGTATTGTTTCTCCTCTTCCACTGTGCCCAGATTCGGAGAGCAGCATGACTGCCTTTCTTGACCTATGCGGATCTGGGAGGTAGGGGATGCCAGTGGCAGGCATTGCCACCTAGCCTTGTGGTGGCCCTTTGTCCCGCCTGGCCACCGTGGCTTCTCCTGTTGTGACGATGCCGTCCGCGGGCCGCAGGGATGCGTCTTTGCGGTAGCTGATTGATGCACACATTGCTCTTCTTGTCCTGAGGATGTGTGAGGGGTCGGCCTCATCTTCAGTGTGGTGATAGGTGTTACCCTGCTTGATGACACCTCTTGTGAGGTAGGCCCCACTCCTGGATCCCTGAAACATGCTACTCTTCCACACAGTATCTCAGTGTGAGAGTGGCCCCCGAACAGTCCACCCTCCTTTATTTAAAGCCTAAGGCCCTGCCTGGCCATAGGATGTGATGAATGTACATCTGGGTAGTCCCTAGGGTGCAGGACCACTGACCTACTACACTGGCTGTGAAAACATTTTGGGACATATTTAGTAGTAAAGTGGTGAAGCGTGTCGTTAAGCCAAGAAGGCTAACAACATGCTCTGTCACTTCAGAAATGCAGGGCTGCATCATTTTAAAAAGAATATGGTGAAACCCTGCATTTCACCTGCACTGGCGCTGAATTTAGCTCGGCACCTTTGCACCCTAGTGCAAAGGTGTTTGCGTTGCAGGGGAAGATTGTTTATGTGCAGGAAGGTGTCCATTACTGCACATAAACAATCTTTAAATGGCGTTTTCCAACTTCTATGTGTACTGCTTAATGAAGCACACATAGAAGCTGCAAAACGCCATTGTTTTAAATGATTGTTTATGTGCAGGATGGGACACCTTCCTGCACAGAAACACTCATTAGTGTTTTTCTGTTTCCATGTGTGCTGCACAGCGCAGCATGCAATGAAACTGAAAAAAGGAGGAGAATTAAAGATTCCTCCTCATTTCGCCAGGGTAAAACCAGGTTTTCCCTCGTCTTAATTTTGGCACTGCTCCATATTTACGCCACCCTTGTAAATTTGGGGAAGCGTAAAAATCAATGGATGTTGCGGCGAAACGACAAAAGCAAAACCCATTGCCCTCCCCTTTCAGGCTAAGTATGTGAAAGGGTGTCTTATGTACAAGGCAGAATTTAGCCACTTAAAGTGGCTTAACACTGTCTTGTAAATAAGGTGAAGCCCCTATCTCCACCACAACGTCCTGAAAAGTGACATTGTGGTAGCGATAGGGGCTTGTAAATATGCCCCTTTATTACATAATGCTGAGGGCTCCAATTACAAGCTAGTGAAGGAGTCATCAATTTGTTTCCCTAGTGAAGCTTCCTTCCACTGATATAGTATTTGAACGTTTATAGGGCTTTTAGGTGCTAAATATGTTGTTGGGTTATGTTCTGTTTTCCACAAAGTGAGGTTCAAATTGCCAGTTATTATTACATCCAAGTCAGCATAGCTGCAGACTAAGCTCTCTGACTCCTACAAGAAAAGTTTTACTGCCACTTTTTATGTCAGTATTATGTATGTTCAGATAAACATTTATCAATAGTTCATAGGTGTAGTTTATTAGTGACTACATTTTCAATTATAATTGCTTGAAGAAATAGGCAAGTTCAATTTAGCTGTCTCGAAATGGATTTCATGGACATTGAAATGTATATTGTCATTCCTCCAGATGGTCTGTTGAAACTGCTTAGCAATATGGCGGGGATGGCGAGTACTTGAAAAAGGTATATGAAAATTGGCGTCTTGCTCCATGTCTCCTTGCAGCAAATGATATTCCAGTTTGTGATAACAGCTAACGTTTTTTTATTTTTGAGTGCCTATTTAAATCGGCCACAAATCCTGTGTGCAAATAGATAGGTTATTTGTCTGCTGCTCGAGATGTTCTAGCCATGGTTCAGTCAAAAACTAGAAGCACCAATTTGGGCCTCTCTCCATTATAGACTGTGGCCAGCCCCAGTCTTCTTCCGGAGGCTTTGAGAGTTGTATGACTGCTTGACAATAGCAGTGGTCAGCCTCAGTTACCATAATGCGAACTAGGTCACTTGATTTAATGCGAGCTCATGTACTCCTGATGTTCCATTTTAGCTGCTGTGTACTGCTTTATTTGCCAAACTTGTTTTAAGTTGAGTAGTTAGTAGCACTGGGAATTTATCTCTTTCTTTCTTGAATAAGCTAATTCCAAATTTTGAAAATAATTATTTGTGATCGAGCACCAAATTTGATTTATCTGTGGTTCACCAAGTAACCTGTGTTGCCTTCATTTGTGGATTCAGTGAACATTAAACAAATCGAATGTTCAAGATGTCTTGAGAAGGAGAATGTGACACGGCTGTATTGTGATGAAGAAGGCAGAGGATGCTACTGCAGTTGAGGATGTTCTCATGCCCCCTAGATGTATATTCTGGCTGGGTTAATGGTGGGGCAACAACACATAAAAAACAAATAAACATTAAACAAATAAAAAATAATACATTTCACTTACCTTGTCTCACAGCAGGTCCTCGATCTTCTCCAGTCCCTGGCTCCAGACTCCTCCGAGCACAAGGTGACGTCACACATTCAACTACCTTATTAAATCCAGATGCTGTTCTCATGCAGTTAAGTAGCATGAGTGAAGTGTCTGGATTGGCTGGAGCAGGCTGGCTCAATGCTTCTAAAGGCACTGGAGCCATGTGCCTGCTCTCCCAAACAGCTGGGTTGGAGAGTTTTGAATTGTGCATGTCAGGCTGACTGTAGCAAGATAGCCAACCAAACCTACATGCGCAGTTCAAACTGAAGTGGGCACTCCTCACTCTTGCCAATCAACAGCAATGACACACTGGCCCCACCACCACACTCTGTTCAGCAGAGAGTAAAAAATAAAATGGCAATTAAATGATTTTATTACCATTTTATTTTTCACGCTTTTTGCAGCAGTGTGCGGGGGGCGACCCTCCTCCTCTCCTATGGAGGAACTGCCGCTGTATTCTGGAGAATAGATCAGTAACTTGGTGGCTGATTCAAATTCCATTTGGTTAATGGTGTTAGGTCTTATGGCTGGGACAATAAGTTATTTAAATACTTTCCCCTGCCAGTGGAGGCTTTTATATGAAAGTAACTGTAGGTTTCTCCTGTGACCTCAATATTATTTGAACCTTGATTTAGTTTAGCAGCAGCAATCAGCTGGACTTGACTGAAGTCAAATGGTACAGGCCCCCTTGTCAGACCGGATAAGAGATTGAACAGAGCTGGTCACTGGGTGCCCTGTCTCCCTAGCTTGTAAAATGTGTTGAAGGAGGCCTCTGGGGACCTGTTGCTGTATCTATTATTCTCTCATTTACAATGACTGAACAGGAAGTATAACCCTTTAATTATGTAAATGAACCCTTCACAATATTCTCTGGGATCTGAGGCGCAGAGATCCTTTTGTTACTGTCTTTCAGGAAGGGTGAATGGGATTCCTCTGTAATTATATTGCCTGACTGGTTAGATCCAGCAGAAGGGGACTAATTTAAAATATTGAATGGTGTAAGTTCTCTGGCAGATTTTGTATAAAAAATGGGCAAACGTGCTTCTCAATGGTTGTTGACTCACTATGAGTTGACCTAAGTATAATTGTTTTGTCTCTTTCAGTGTTTGCCTGTACTTTTAAAATTTTTCTTCTCTTTTCCATTTAGTTGGTGTGGTGCCAGAGCTAAGTTGCTATAAGATTAATTTTCGAATCCGCTCAGCTGAGTCCACTCTTCGGCTATGTCACAATACTGGCTGCACTCCATTTATTAGGCTGAAAGGTAAAGAATGGTAAGAGAATTGTATCACTTTGCACACTTATCCAATGTGGTAGATGCCATTGACTACATCTCATCACACAGCACATCTTTTCTGCAAAATACTCCACTGACACTCCGTGTATGGGCGATCTGTCTACAGTGCTAGGGCTGTTTCACTGAGGTGTCGCTGCCTTACTTGGAAACATATATGACAGCTACAGCTTCTGGCAGTCTCCGCTTGCATACTGCTTTATTGCTGATGACTTCCATGACATGTGGCTTATTGGTAAGTGACTACACCTCACACTGGGAGTAGATGTGCATCTGGGGCCCTCACATCCACTGCATAAGTGTAGTCAGAATGATTTACATTTAGAATAAAGGCCTCCTTTTCAACTTTTCATGTATCTTTTTAGCAGGTGAAGTCAGGGATACTCCCTCTCCTCATCTCCTCACACCGTACAGATGGCCAACTACACTTCCTCAACAGAGGTACCACATAACACACATATGCACACGCAGATTCATTCAATAAACTTTCTGAATCCTTAATAACAATTTGGATGTATTGGCTATATGGATGGTGCACTCCCCAGACGTTTCATGAAAGATTATGGTGGACTGTTTCCTGTTGCACAACATCATCATGCGATAGGACTTACATATAGACACTGACTGTGATCCAAGCCCACATCCAGGTTCCCAATACAGAAGAGTGAGTAGGATAATCAGGTGTGGAATCAGGTAGTAAATTCTTTTTTTCTCGAGCTGCTAGTTTGGTGGCTGCATTTATGTGTTTAGACAGTTCTTTGTCTGTGTTGTATGGTGGATGACACTGTCCATATATACCATGTTAAGACAACTCTGTTTATTTTACATAATGTTATAAACTAACATGCTATACTGTAGTTTAAAAATAATTGACTCTTCATTTTCTCTAACATTCAAATGCATCATTAATAATATGTAATTGCTGAATTTCAGACACTGCATCTATGTTTTAAGGCAAACACACTAAAATGATTACTTAGTGCACATAAATTAGGCATACAAACAATCCCTGTTAATTTGTGTGTTATTATATCAAATGGGGGGCAGATGTTTTTGCTCCTCCTGGCTTTGAGTAACAATATGTGGTGTATGAAAAGCAGTCAAACACCACCATTTGATCCTTTACCCAGTCGAAAAGCTCCCCTCTTCTCACTAAAAAGAACCACAACGGTTGAAGGGCACTTTTGCCCCTGACATTCCACGACCCTTTTGTGAAGGCCACTTACTTGCACTAGAATATGGTATTGGCTTGCCTGCTCTCAAGGAGGCACTGAGGGCTCCTTGGCCTCAGAGAGATTCAGGTAGTGATTTTTCAGCACATCTTGGACATAGTTGAAAAGATGTGGATTCTCTCTAAGAGAAATTCAAACCACAACAGCTCTGAACTTCATGTGGCCTCTTATGTCATGCCTGCCTCCCCAACCCTTCTATCTCCTCATATCCTGTTTTCCAGTTCATCTGTCATGCCTGTTTCCCCTATGACCCCTGTGTTTCCATCTTCCTGATGGATGTCTGGTTCTGCAATACTCAGCCTTTTCATGTTTGAGTCAGAGGAGGACTTCAACATTGTTGCGGTAAAGACTGAGCACGAGGATGGCCAGAAACTTTTGCTGCCAGGTCAGAAACAAGAATCTGATTCCCCTCTGGTTTGGAAGAATGACTTGATCATAATTTAGGACAGTGACTCTTGCTTTTGGACTATATATGGACTATGGGCTTTATTTGTTCCCCTTTATATATATTCAGGTTCCCTTGACATTTTTTAAGTCTCCATTTTCTTTCTACTCAACAGAATCTTGTTTTCTTAAAAAATGCAAAAACATATGCAATATTTCTTGAACATAAAGATATGATGAACAAATTCATCTTTAGGCTAAACTTGAAATGAATGAACAATATTTTGTTGAAATACACATGTGAGAGACATAGAAGATGAACTAAAATAGTCAATTCATCCCATATAACATAATTTGTCTCAGAAATGCACATTATCCACCCAGGCTGTAGTAGCTTAATTCTACTTTGCACAAGGTCCTGTACATATCCATTATTTATTATCTAGAGCAGTGGTCTTCAAACCTTTTAATGCCGTATCCCCCCCCCCCCCCCCCGTGGGGAGGAAAAGTAATCGGGCCAACTCAGAATATCATGTTTAAATGTTGCAGTTACGTTCTGTTAATGTTTTCAAAATCTAATCGAATACATGATTGCCAAACATACTATTCTGATTAGTCAGGCCTTACTGACACATAAATGTATTCACAGTGTGAATATTAGAAGTAGGGGTGGGGGTTTTGAAGAATATTTAGAGTCCCTTCCCTTTTGAGACCTTCTCCCAGTTAGGATATCAATATTAAAATATGTTAGTGAAGGCCCATTACAGAGCGGCTTACTGCTGCTCATTTTATTTCAGCTTAAAACAAAGCACTGTTATGATCACGATGCTTCTTTTGGTCAGAGCCTGCCCGCCCCCCTCAGGTCACTTGAGGCCCCCTCTAGGGGTGGGGGGCAGCCCCCTGTTTTGAAGATCCCTGATCTAGAGAACACATAATCGGTAAAGAAAATTATAAAGAAGAGATGATTTAAGTGATTCCACCTTTATCTTTTAGGTTTTGAAAATGTCTATTCAATGAGGCTATAGTATAATTTTTCAAAACACACAATTACAGATAACTAGTCAGTATGAGTCCTCATTCTTGCTATTTGAATCCATTAGTCTTATTAGGATAAATTTCAAAAGGATTATGAAACCCAGCACGTGGTTTGATTTTCAGCTAGTTCATAGATCAGTCAGTAATGAACAAGATACACTCTCCATGATCCTCCAACTGTCTCGAAGTATTGTATCTCTGTTCTTTAATTGCATTTGCATAGTGTATAACATGTTCCTAAAAATTAAATAAAAAGTCCTACATAACTGAACAATCCTATAGAATTAAACCAAACTTAATACATAACCACCAGTAAAGACCATATAAATATCCCATAGTCATCAATAGGATTCAAACTAAAGGTCATGTATGGTGACTGAGTCATCAATGGACATGTAACTCTTCACCTAGGTTCCGTCTTTTGGGTGCCAAGCAACACCTAAAAAGGCACAAAAGCTGTCAGCCTTAAGTTTGCGGCACTGAGCAAAGCATTTATATAAATCACAGACAGTAATAAAGTGGAAACAAAACACAAGAAAATCACGCACCAATTTAGAAAAATAGAGTACAATTTAGTCAATGAAATGACACAAAAATGAATTCCATCCATTTAGTTCAACCAGAGTTATGAATTTTTGATGTTTTAAGTGAAAAATAGTACCTTACAAGATCAAAGAGCAAACCTTGGGTATTTGGTAGCACTAGACTGAGGCAAATTCAAAGGTTGAGGCAAACAGTGAAGGAGTGTGGTTTGGTCTACACAAGGTGGATTGGGTCCTTTCTTGGGTTACCTATGGATTTAAAAGAAATGTCCAGGACAATTCCTTACAGGTTAAAGTTCCACAGGCAAGGCAGGCGGCGGTGAGGGGGATGCATCATTATTTAGGAGCCAGTAGATGGAGTCGGGGTAAAGATTTGTACATTGGACTTTGTTACTATTTTGGAAATTGAAAATTTCCAACCGGACAAAGCTGCAGGCTTTAGTTGACAAGTGCTCCACATGGCTAAATACTATTGCTAACAAGGTCCTGCAGAACAAGATTTAAAGAATATAGTGGGAGCTACTTCAAAGTCAGGCTGACTGCATCTTGGGTGAATCAGTGAGCAGGTAGGTCCTGGTAGGTTCTCAGGCAACGTTTTCAGGTTTTGGCAGGAGGAGCACCCTTAGTAACACTTCTAAAGGTTCAGGACGGGTTGGACACCATTTTGGAGTCCAGGACTCACTCCGGGAAGTTGCCTGGTGCAGATTCCCAAGGTTTCTGGATCTTGTTATGTTCCTGTAGCTCTCACAGGAAACTAGCCAACAAGAATTGGAGTCACTTTAATAGTCCTGCATTCAAGCAGCAAGGTGGGTCTCAAGCAGCAGGGCATTCCTTTGAGGATATAAGGCTAGCTTCAAGCAGCAGGTCAGTCCTCTTGTAACATTAGAGCAGTCTTCTGACGTATAAAGAATGCCTCAAGCAGCAGGGCTGTCCTCTGAAGTACAAGTCAGTCCTTTTAGAGACCCTCCACAGGTCCAGGAGTGTACTGAAGTGTTGGCCTGAGGCTCCAGTAGTTATACTTGATGCCAGCCTTTGAAGTGGGGGGAAAATCTAGGCTATTCCCACATCTTTTTCTGAAAGGTTCCTTCCTTTCCCTGCCAGGCTCCAAGTGCTCTAGTATGAAAATAGGTTGCTGTCAAGTTTTTTTGTGAGTGCTCTGGAGGTAGCCCTTATAAATGCAACTGGGTCTGGGTCTCCACCCATCCTGGCAGGATGGACCAGCCTGCCAAAACTTAGGTGCCGATTACGATCCTGTAAAAACCGGGTACGAACCGTCGGACGGAGCATATTCTCCGTCCGACGCGTACCCGGTCGGAACAAGATACAAACATGGAAGTACGATTCGCACGGAAATACTATTTCCGTACGATTCGTACAAAACACCGACCGACGAAAATATACATACAAATGTGATGCTGGAAAGCGCCGACGTGACGTCGGGACACACGCAGCCTCCCAATCACGAACCAGGAAGTACGATTCGCACCGACGTCATCCCGCACGGAGAATATTTTCCGGCAGCCAAAAACTGCCGGGAAATCAGGACGACGTGAACAAGGAGTACCTGCACGCGACGGACAGACATAGACCCGAACCTACGTGTCATCCCGGCCCTCAGAGCAGTCGACCTCCTCTACAGGTTCCGACGCAGACGCCGCAGAAGGTCAGAACAACAAAGGAAGGGGGAAAAGGGGGGGGGGCAGGAGCAGGGGCAGGCCACAAAACCCCCACCCAAGTCACACAGCACACATGCCCTGGACATACCTGACCCCCAGGCCCTGGTCACTACGAGGGGGTGGGGGCGTGTCCAGCAAAGCCAGCGTCCACCACAACGGAAGTGGTTGACGACGCGAACCGGTAACACAACAATACAGGTACGTCCCGTACCCATGCCTTAAGAGCGTGGGTACAAGTCGTACCACGCCCACACCTACGTCACCCCAACAATGGCGGGACGTCTGTACCCATGTGGTAAAGGCCTGGGTATGGCCCGCACAAGCATTCCACAGCGTGGGTATGGATATGTACGGACCGTACCCCCACCCCCGTATGCATGGAGCGTACCCCCATCCCAACAGTGTACGTACGGACCGTACCCCCACCCCCTTATGCATGGAGCGTACCCCCATCCCAACAGTGTACGTACGGACCGTACCCCCACCCCCGTATGCATGGAGCGTACCCCCCATGCCAACAGTGTACGTACGAACCGTACCCCCACCCTGTATGCATGGAGCGTACCCCCACCCCAACCGTGTATGTACGACCCGTACCCTCACCCACGTACGTATAGAGCGTACCCCCACCCCAACCGTGTATGTACGACCCATACCCTCACCCGCGTATGTATGGAGCGTACCCCCACCCCAACCGTGTATGTACGACCCGTACCCTCACCCGCGTATGTATGGAGCGTACCCCCACCCCAACCGTGTATGTACGACCCGTACCCTCACCCGCGTATGTATGGAGCGTACCCCCACCCCAACCGTGTATGTACGACCCGTACCCTCACCCGCGTATGTATGGAGCGTACCCCCACCCCAACCGTGTATGTACAACCCGTACCCTCACCCGCGTATGTATGGAGCGTACCCCCACCCCAACCGTGTATGTACGACCCGTACCCTCAACCGCGTATGTATGGAGCGTACCCCCACCCCAACCGTGTATGTACGACCCATACCCTCACCCGCGTATGTATGGAGCGTACCCCCACCCAAAACGTGTATGTACGACCCGTACCCTCACCCGCGTATGTATGGAGCGTACCCCCACCCCAACCGTGTATGTACGACCCGTACCCTCACCCGCGTATGTATGGAGTGTACCCCCACCCCAACCGTGTATGTACGGCCCGTACCCTCACCTGCATATGTATGGAGCGTACCCCCACCCCAACAGTATACGTACGGACCGTACCCCCACCCGCGTATGCATGGAGCGAACCCACACCCGTGTATGTTCTAAGCGTACATATCCTGAAATAGGAGGGTTGGGTGCAGAGTCCTCCCAGCAGTGCCCGGACATAAGAGGGGTGTGTGCAGAGTCCTCCCAGCAGTGCCCAGACACAGGAGGGGTGTGTGCAGAGTCCTCCCAGCAGTGCCCAGACACAGGAGGGGTGGGTGCCTAACACTCACAGCAGTGCCCAGACACAGGAGGGGTGGGTGCCTAACACTCACAGCAGTGCCCAGACACAGGAGGGGTGTGTGCAGAGTCCTCCCAGCAGTGCCCAGACACAGGAGGGGTGGGTACCTAACACTCACAGCAGTGCCCAGACACAGGAGGGGTGGGTGCCTAACACTCCCAGCAGTGCCCAGACACAGGAGGGGTGTGTGCATAGTCCTCCCAGCAGTGCCCAGACACAGGAGGGGTGGGTGCCTAACACTCACAGCAGTGCCCAGACACAGGAGGGGTGTGTGCAGAGTCCTCCCAGCAGTGCCCAGACACAGGAGGGGTGTGTGCAGAGTCCTCCCAGCAGTGCCCAGTCATAAGAGGGGTGTGTGCATAGTCCTCCCAGCAGTGCCCAGACACAGGAGGGGTGTGTGCAGAGTCCTCCCAGCAGTGCCCAGTCATAAGAGGGGTGTGTGCAGAGTCCTCTCAGCAGTGCCCAGACACAGGAGGGGTGTGTGCAGAGTCCTCCCAGCAGTGCCCAGACATAGGAGGGGTGGGTGCCTAACACTCACAGCAGTGCCCAGACACAGGAGGGGTGGGTGCCTAACACTCACAGCAGTGCCGAGACACAGGAGGGGTGGGTGCCTAACACTCACAGCAGTGCCCCTGCAAAGAAAAGGGTGGAGTACCCACAGATCCAATGCCCACAAATGTCAGTCAGGTGCACAAAGATCCTGCAGTACATGTACCACATGTGTGCGAGGCTGGGAGTATACACATGCATAGCGCCGAAAAGAAAACATGTCCACATGAAGTCATGACAACAGTCTACATACACAAGTACAGTGACCACCAAGGACGCCACGAATGATGCAGGTGGAGACATCGCTCAGCATGCATGGCCCAAGTCTAACGAGTCCGTCACACACCCAGCCAATGTAGACACAGCTCAGCACCACATATTGGAATGACCCTGCAGGGAAGATGTCAGGTTACACAGAGGAAGGAACACACCTTGGGACGATTTCACCATGCAGTAACTGCTTACATGAACAAAGTTATGTAGCCAACAGCTTGTGATGGCACACAGATACCAGGGTCCACCCTATGACCAGCACAAGACTACAATTCCCACACACCCAACACATTATCACCACCCAAAATAATGGAGCAGGTCCACCAACAGCAATACCAGACAGACAGTAGTGTACTAAGGAAAAAGAAATTGCTTTATTCAGCATCCAAAAATCTGTTTGTCCCTTGAAAGTTCAAAATGTACAATGCCCATAGGGCAATCCAAAGTTCAAATCCAGGTGGGGGACACAGTGGGACGCGTGTCCCCTAGCTTGCCTGCACAGTCAGACTCCTTTGTCTTCCAGAGGGGGGGGGGGGCATCATGTGGGGGGGAAGGACCAGGCACCGCAGGGACATGAGGGCGAAGGGTAGGCGTCGTGGGTGCAGGGACGGAGGACTCCACCACAGGGGGTGGGGCAGCGCCAAAGGCGGAGGTCAGGATGGCGCTGTACACCTTAGCAAGGTCCTCCAGCGACTCCCCTGCACCCGAAGGAACCACAGGCCCCAAGGAGGGGGGGGGGACAGAGAGGGATGGGTCGCAGCGCCACTGGGGGAGGGTGTGGACAGGGGGGGGACTCACCACCCTGACCGGGGACTCCTTTGACCGCTTGCGCGGTGGTGTCACTGTGGGGCTCAGGGACAGAGCGGCCATGAAGGAGTCTTTGCTGGATTTGTGGCCAGGAGAGCTGAGGGGAGGGGATTTGGAGGGAGTGGATTTTGTGGAATGCGGACTCCCACTCTGGCTGCGTGTCTTACGTTTGCCCCCCGACCCAGTGGGTGTGCCTACTTCACCCTGTGTGTGCATGCCAGGAGGTGTGCGTTTGACCTTCCCTGCTGGTGTGGTGCCTGAGTCTGTTGTGGTGGGTGCATGCTGACGTCTGGGTGTACGTGGGACAGGCATGGGAGTGGGAAGTGTGGATGGGTCAGGGGTAGGGGGTTGGACGAAGCGCTGCAGGAGACCCACTGCTGCAGTCAGTGTCGAGTCAATGGACCTCAGCAAGTTGCGTTGGTCAGCCTGCGATGAGAAAATTCCCTCCAAGTATGCCTCCATGTTGTTCAGCACTTGGCTGTGGCCATGGAGGACATTAAGCATCGCGGCCTGACCAACCTGCAAATGCCGCTGGATATCCACAGACTCGGCATTGGCGGCAGCAGTGGAGACAGGGGCAGGGGGTGCGGTGCCTGGCAGGAAGGAGACATGTGGTGACTGGGCACGCTGGGAAGGGACACAAGCAAGTGGGAGGCGGCTGATGGCAATGGAGGGGGCGGGGAGAGATGTTGTGCCGCTGTCAGCTGCTGGTGCAGCCTCCGCCCACTCGGAGAGCTCATCCTCGGACCCGTCAGCTTCATATTCTGTGGTGGCAGTGGACAGGTCCTCGGCCTCACTCCCCTCCGCCTCAGTTCCACTCGATGTGCCAGCCAAGATGTCACCGCTGGCACTGGTGCTCGGTCCCTCCGCTCCGTCTGTGCTGATGTCTCCCTCCGTGTCCCCCGACGATGCTGTGGGCAAGGTGAAGAGACAGCAATTAATCATACACCTGTATACATATGTCACATGAGTCCAATCTACATAGGTTATAGTGCATAGCCTGAAAAGAAAGATAAGTAACATCTACAAAAAAAGGTACATATGTAGGCCCTGCAACACACAGTTGGTTGACCCACCATGCCACTGAAAAACTATGGAGAGCATGACACAATAGCAAATGACATGAAATGGATTTTGACAGAGGAGCCAGGCTCTGGGGACAATCCAGCACTGCATCTGCACCACACAGCGTTGCCGAAAATAGGGATGAGCAGGGACTATATCCATGAACTTTAGGCACATGCTGCATAGGTAATACTGAAAACATGCCCACCATGACTGGCTCACTGCACTTGAGTGTATGTCCAGACAAACATCACACACTTGCCAGACCTAGCAAGGAGATATCAGGTTTTGACATGTAGGCTTTGCCCGCACCAACCACCCCCTACATGAGACAATTTGTTGAGACACAGGAAGCACTTACATCTCTTAGTCTGGGTGAAATACACATGGGCTGGATAAATGCAAGATTGGACACAAAATACCCAAGGTGCGCCTGTCCAAATAATCATGTACAAATGGTCATCATCAGATGATTGTAACAAGACACACAGGCACTGGCCACCGTGAGTATGAACAAGGAAAATCAGGTCAGGCTGTACAGTGGACACTTGTACTACATTTTACGTCAATATACATCGTGCCAGGGGACAATGGCACAGAGCACAACCTATGCTGTAGACACTGAGAGTGTCCACATTTTGTGATGACACACATGACACCTAGGAAAATATGCCCCAGGGGACAGTAGTGGCCACACAACTTCATGGTCCTGAATGGGAATGACTGCAACACACGCCACCATCCCTGCACTATGCGTATCGCACACTCATGCACATCATGTCACAGGCCACAACATAGGACATGCGTGCTGTAAGGCATGACACTTGAGAGACTAACTCCCATGTCTGGACTCAGCATCAGTGCCAACTGACATGATGTACTGAACTGGACAGGGCACAGGCAAGGTCCCAAACCTGTTACACACCACCCCCACACATGATGCTACAGGCATTGTTCACGTGGATAAAGTGCCAGCCTAGATAACTTTGTGAAGGAGTGACTACACACAGACCAGGGAACACATTGCAAGGAGGGGAAAGGAGGCAGGAGAGCACCGCTATACTGTGGGTAACAGGATCTGCACAGCACCTTTAAACCCTGGCAGTGTATCCATGCAACTGTGCACTTACAAATGCTGGTGACACACAACAAACACACATGTACCTACCCCCTTCCTGCTGCTGCTTCTCCGGTAAGCGCCTGTCCAAGTCTGGAATGACCACCGCCGGCACACGCTTGTGGATGTGGGTCAGACGGCGGCGCCCGCGGTTCTTATGGGTCTCAGGTGAGTCCCCCAGCAGGACCCGTGCGATCCTCCGCGTCCAGCACCGGATATCCTGCCAGCGTTTTCTTACCTGGGCCATGCGCCGCTTGTGACCGTCCGTCCTCCTCACGGCACTGACGGCGTTCATCCAGATCTGCTTCTTGGCAGAGGCGCCTACCTGTGAGGATGAACAAGTGACACTACATCAATACACCTGGCACATGTCACAGAGACACATATTAGAACAAATTTGCTGTTTACAACAAGGCATAGTATGCATCCAACGCATTGCAAGTTTGTCATAGGGACATGATCCTCTGGGGAAGGGCAAAAGCAGTACGTGCCATTGAAAGTACACAGGTGGAATGAGGGCAACAACACAATCAATGATCCAGGCTCACACTGTGCATCACAAGCTACACCAGGATTATGTGCAGCACCTCAAAGCAGTCACATGCCACAGGCCACTGACGCTACCTCAGCAGAGTACACAGACACACACAGGCACAGGACATTCACCTGCCATTGCCAAATGCAGCTACAAACCTCACTCTGCACATGTGCCACTAGACGGGGGGGGCTCACAGGTGTGGGGCTGGCTCTGCACGTCAGACACACAGCACTGCTCCCTGCTCACATCACATGGGCAGGGTATATCCATCCCTCATGCAGCTTGGGTGCTACACTCCACATATGCACCCACCCACATGACAGGGGACTTACACACGCACCGATGTCCAGGGTACGAACACATCATGTGGACACTCTCAGCACAGGTACACAGAACTAACACACATCTGTGGGTACAGTCACCTGTCACACTGGGCTGACCACATAATCACATGAGGACTGTAGAGGCTACCTTCCCAGGAGGATAAGACAGGCAGAATGTGGCATGCACCATGCAGTGATTGTCACAGTAAACACAATGCAAGTGAAGACGGCAGACATGCACCACAGCATGCTCTGGCTGGGAGACATCAGGCATCCCCCCCCCTGGGACACCCCCTACAGTACATTGCATGTGTGTCACACCTGGACACAATGCCAGAAGTCACAGTCACAAAAAAGGGACACAGTCTGTGCTAGTGGACTCTGCACTCACCTGATACCCTGGTCGCCCATACAGCAGGGGGTACTGTGGGAGGATCACATCCAGCAATGCCAGGTTCTCCTCCAGGGTGAAAGGCTGTGCCCTCTCCACAGACCTTGACATGGTTCCAGGGAATCAGGAGCAGCAGCTGGGTCGTAGAATCCAAAGATGTGCAGGCAAGTGCTCTCTCATGGGACCTGGCTGCCTTATATTTGCCTTGCTGGCCTGTTTCATGCACAGGAGTACAGAGTGATTGGTCACTCACATTTGCATCCTATGTTTCCTCCAATCCCTTCAAACCTAGCACAGTCAGTGGGTTTTTATTGTTTTTTTCTTGAGCATGATGTCAACTCCAGAACCACAAGTAGATTCATTCAAACTAACTTTTGCTGTGCACCTGCAGAAAAAATTTCATACTTTAAACTTGGTCTCCATGACAACCAGCATGCATGTAGGCCTTTATACTTGTCCCTCATGTGTCCTCTATGTAATTTGGAGATTCACACACAGGTACGGTGCGTTCCGGGGCCCTAGGGCACCCCAAATGCAAAGCAATGGCCCGTACAGGCGTGTGTACGGTCCGTATCACTATGGGTACGCATACGCGAGCACACCCATAGTGATAGTGAGCGTACGCGCGTGTGTACGGTCCGTATCACTATGGGTGTGCTCGCGTATGCGGACCCATAATGATACTGACCGTACACGCGCGCGTACACTCACTATCACTATGGGTGTGCTCGCGTATGCGTACCCATAGTGATACGGACCGTACACGCGCGCGTACGCTCACTATCACTATGGGTGTGCTGGCGTATGCGTACCCATAGTGATACGGACCGTACACGCGTGTGTACGGTCCGTATCACTATGGGTGTGCTGGCGTATGCGTACCCATAGTGATACGGACCGTACACACGCGCGTACGCTCACTATCACAATGGGTAGGCCTACGGCAGCACTCCCATAGTGATAGGGAACGTACACAGGCCCTCAGAGCGAATGTACGGTGCCTTTCACACATCACAGTGGTGACAGGCAGCACACAGGAAGGAATAGAGCTGACATACTTGTCCATGGATGGACATCAAGGCATTGTCTGGGCAGTACTACATGTGTGGGGCACAGGTGTAAAAGGCTGTGATGTGGCACATTACTCCTGAGTCGAGAAGGCAATAGATGTATGATGAGATGTGTACAGATGTTATGTGTGACGGTGCAATATGTGCCAGGCATGCCCTTAACTCCTTTGACATGTGTGCATGTCATACTGCACACTTGGGATGAGCGTCACTGGCATGGCACAGTCAACAACACACGCAAGTGTCCCCTGATGCCCGCTACAGGGGTTACCACACCAGACATGTGACTACCCACGGTGCACGATGTGTCTATGTCATGTATGTGTGGTGTGTTCCCATTAGCTTGATGTTGGTGTTCCCTCAAAAGCATCAGCTGTTGCAGCAACCAACATGTGTCTGTGTGTAGATGGACATGGCACACTGTTACGCACACCAGGCCACATGTGGTATCGGATGTGAGGTGTGTATGTATGCATGGGACACGGAGTAGCGTAACAAGGACCTGTCTGCATCCTCTCAATGTATGTGTGGTGAGTCATGACATGTACACCTTAATGGCAAGGTGTGTGGGCTGTCCTAGTGTAATGTCATGTGACCTGTGGCTCTAGTGTTCCGCTACCTGTCTCTGCAATCGACATCCTACTTCTGCTGATGTGTTGATGTATGTCACTCCTGTGTTGCGTCTGGCTGTTCACTTACACTGGGACACAGCTAGTCCCATGCCATGGCATGTGGAGGTTCACAATCTGCGTGTGTAGCTGGGTCTTGGTAGGAGTGTCACCTGGCAGCCATACGTGTCCAGGGCATGTAGCACATACCTGACTCCGTATGTAGCATATGTGTATTGACAGATTAACATGTGCTCAGTACATATAAATTGTTGTTGTAGTGCACTCACTCTTCCTTGTCACTTCCAAATTACTGCAGAGCGCCGCCTCTTCCCCGACCAATTCCGGACTTGGCTGACATGCGGGAGAATGACTGTATACGCTGCTACCGCTTCCCCAAACCGTTGATTGAGGAGTTGACGGCAAGGCTGGCACCACACCTGCAACCGCTGCACAGGTATCCTACGGCACTGACACCCAAGCTGAAGGTAATGGCAGCCCTACATTTTCTTGCCACGGGTACCTTTCAATATACCATAGCTCATGATGGTGGCATGTCCCAGAGCATGTTCAGCCGTGTGCTGCATGATTTCTTAGAGGTCATGTTGCTTCACCTGGATGAGTTCATCCATTTCCCAACTCCTGAACAGTTGACTGGGGTCAAGCGTGGTTTCTATGCCCTGGGAGGGATGCCCCATGTCATTGGGTCCATAGATGGGACATATGTGGCTTTGGTACCACCACAGGCACAGGAGGTAGCGTACAGGAATCGCAAACACTACCACTCCATCAATGCCCTTGTGGTGTGTCTGTCCAACATGGTGATTTCACATGTCTGTGCTCGTTTTCCAGGATCAGCACACGATGCCTACATCATGAGGCGTAGCAGGGTGCCTGAAATGATGACGCAGCTGCGCAACGAACGAGCATGTGTTGTTGGTGGGTACACTCTGTCTGTCCTGTATTTTGCGTAGACTTCCAGCACGACCGCTTCTCCTGTCCTACTTATGTCCATGTGATTTCCATGTAGGGGACGCTGGCTATCCCAACATGCCATGGCTGATCACACCTCTCCGCAACCCCAGCACGCCGGCCCACCTCCGCTACAACACCGCCCATGGCCGGACAAGGCGAGTGATAGAGAGGACATTTGGCCTCCTGAAGAGCCGATTCAGATGCCTCCACAAGACCGGCGGCGCCCTCCCATGTACCCCGGCGAAGGTCTGCAAAATCTTCATGGTCTGCTGCATGCTGCACAACATGGCAGTTGAGAAAGCTGTGCCACTCATCCTGGATCAAGATGATCAGGACCATCCACCCGTGGAGGATGAAGGGCTTGGCAATGGGGCTAGTGATGTGGAGGATGTGGTTCCACAAGAGGACATTCGGAGTCGGCTCATACGCGACTTCTTTGCTTAGTGGTGAGTACCAGTGTCTGAGTGTGCACGCATTGGTCCCCGTGTGGCATGTGTTGCGATGTGTGTGTCCATCTGCATGTATGCCACGTGAGTCAGAGGTGTGTGTGGATGTGTCACTCGAGTGATGGTGCCAGTGATGAGTGTATTTCCCCAGTCATAATTGTGACCTAGCATGTTGTCATCCTTACATGTGTCGAGTACATGCACATGCAAGTGGCTGTGCTTTTTGTGGCTGACTTCTTGTGTGTCTCTCATCCCCAGGTACTTGCGCATGCCGTCTGCTGGTTGCATTGTTGTGGCACTGCTATTCCTCATGGACACGTCATCGTGTGCTGACTCAGCGTTACATGCACGGACAAGTTTGGAAGTCTCCTTAGGGTAAGGGATGCATCAGGGGTGTATTGGGTGTGGCAGTTGTTTACGATGTGTGCACACTGCCCCTGTCGATGTTTGGTTCCTCTGCAGACATGTCGCATCACCATGGGACACATTACATGTAGCTGGGTACACCTGAATAGATGGTCAGACTTGTTGACAGTCATCTGTGATGGGATAGTGGATTGTGATGATGGCATCAATGTGTGTAACACTGCCCTCAGACACATACGGTTTGCATTGGCTTGACATGGTGTGGGACTTCCACATCAGAGGATCAATGGTGTATGGCAGCCTCTCCGTGAGCAGCAGGGGGTGTTTAGCTGTTACCCGACACTTGTGTGCCAGTTCCATGGCTATCACGCATTTTTACTGCAGAAGGGGGGTTCCAGTGTTGGACCCACATGTTACTCCACATGACCTGTGTATGTGTACTCCGAGTTGCCTCTGCATTCCCGAATACATGACTAATAAAGGTGTCCCTATGCCTCCAAGGTGCCTCTTCTCAGTCAATGCTGGTGTGTTGCCACGGGGCATACGGCATGTCTGGCATGGTTTTCCGTGATAGTGGCTATGTGTCTATGTGTAGAGTAGCAAGATGCAAGCTGTTTGTGTGGGATTAGACTCTGTATTGTGCATGATGTCCATGACTGTGTGGGTATTGTGACATGTGCCATCCCCATGCATCCAACGTTGGCCAGGCCACCATTCTCTGCATCCACCTGACTCAAGCTTGCAGGACATGGTTCTGCCACCTGTCTACACATACCTGGGTGCCCCCCAGGACACTCCACATGATCCCTGACCTCTGCGCATGACTGTCGCTGTACTCAATATGTCTGTCGGCACGGTTGTGCGGCCACCCCCTCAGCTGGTTGGGCCCATCACGGGTGTGTATGGTGCTCCATGTCTGTCTTGCCTAATACATTGTGACCCATGTGTGTCCTGTGCCAGACTCAGGCCCCAGGGTATGGATGGTTGAAGTCATATGAGAACTCAGGCATGGTTAGACTTTACAAGACACATGTAAGGTAATAATGCAAAATGTAGGCATCATCTCTTTATCGTGTAACTTTTTATTTATGTTGGGGTACGTGGGGGGGGGGTATGACAAGAGGGGCTTTCTGGGTGTGTGGAATCCAAAGTTCACTAGGGGAGTTGGTGTCCTTGCCATTGGAAACCATCAGAGTCCATGCCACAGTCTTTGTCAACATTGGTCAGACAGTGACCAGCAAGTCCATGTGGCAGAGAATGTCTTTTGCTCATGTGCTGCTGTTGGTCCAGTGGGCCAGGTGCCAGGCCAGGTGTCCTGGGAGATGGTGCTGTTGCGCCGACCCTCACGGTCTTTTCCGTGGACGACCCGCCCTCCTGCGGGAACCCTCAGAAGCAGGCCGTGACGATGTTTGGGATGCTCCGTCGGATGTCTCCTCCTCCTCCTGATCCCTCCCTGTGGGTGGTGATGTTCTTGGCCTGGTGGCACAGGGAGGGTTGCCCATGTTGTCGGCCATCCGACGGAGTGTACGGTGAATTCCCGTGAACACCGTCACGAGCTCAGCCTGTCTGTCCTCCATCCGCCCTTGGTGTCGCAGTAGACAGGCATGTTGCTCCGCATGTTGCTGGGCCTGCTGGGTCTTGATCTCCTCGAGGGTCCCCTTCATCTCGTTGAGGGTGGACACAACCTGGCCCATGCCAGTGGTGTCCTGCCGGTAAGTGTCCAGGATGTTTCTGACATGGGAATATACTGGTTCTGCAGCCAACTGGTCAGGCTCGCGCCTCCGCCGTCCTTCACTCCCACCACCCCTGCCCACTTGCACCTGGCCTGCCCTTGTGGGCACATCGGGTCTCCGGGACCCCTGAGGGGTGGCATTAGCGTTGTCACCTGCCTCCTCCTGGGTGCCCGGTACACCATGTCCCTCCTGGTCAGCCTGGCTGCATTGTGGTGGTGGGGCAGGGATCCTGGGTGTCTCCTGGGATGTGGCAGGAGTGGGGGTGGTGGTTGGCCCAGTTGTACCTGACGCAGGTGCTGCAGGTGGTTGGACACCAGAGGGGCCAGGTTGGTCGGGGTCGTCCACAGAGTGGTGAGAGTCGTCGCTGCCGGTGGGATCGTCATCCCGCAGAGCCGGGTCCTGTGAGTCTTCCCCCCCAGTGTTGGGGGGTGATCCACGACGTTGACCTGTGTGTGAGAGAGACAATGTTATTTATGTTCCATGCAACATCCATGTTTCATTCGTTTCAAAGTTGGCACATTTCCTCTGGGTATTTGGATATGTCTTGCATTCCACACACAGTGCACTTGTGCATGGGTATGTCCCTTGGCCACAGCTTTTGAGACTTTACCTATGTGTGACACAGTCTTACTTGCTGCGTCAATTGTGACTGCAGTCAGCAGTGGAGTGAGCAGGTGTGGCGAGCCATGCATTGGCGCCTTCCGTGTTGCACTGTACGTGGGCACATGGAGTTGTTCCACACACTTATATAATGCAGGTAGCTGGCGTTGTGCTCGTGCACAGGTTGAGACATGGCCCAGTGTTTTGCCATGGAGAAGAGAGGGGGATTCAGGCACTGGCCACCCTTGTCTACATGCACGCAGTCCACCTGCTGACGAGCAGACATTCCCACACCACCCAAGGCTGAATTGGTCTCCCTGTGTCTCCCTTTCTCACTCCCTCTCTGTCCCCCTCTCCCTCCCTCCCTGTGTCAGCCTCCTCCCTCTGTCCGTCTCCCTGTGTCTCCCTCCCTCTCTCTCCCCCTCTCCCTCCCTCTGTGTGTCACCCTCTGTCACCTCAGCCCAGCTTCCTAGGCACACACTTTTTGCAGATCTTTGAATGGCCCTTGGCTTGTTGATGTGAGTTTGTTTCTGATCTCCAGGCACCCATTGGGTGTAGTGTCTGTGTCTGCGCTGCTGCTGTGGCGGTGTGTGCTGCCACTCTTTCACAGTGTTGGCTGTTCATTAGCTGCTGTCATGTGCAAAAAGTGCTTTCACCCCCATGTCTTAATGCAAGGCATCCGCCAATTGCTGGCAAGTCTTTCCTGTGTGGGGACACACTGTTTGTCTGGCTGTGACCTAGGCCATATGGGCAGAGGGCATTGTTGTCTGCTTCTGAGTTGCACTATGTGATTTTTGGGGCCCACACTCCCGCCATCCTGCTTACCGTGTCTTGTGTTGGTGTTTTCTGTGGCCTGTGACTTGGCATTGTCCAGCTGGGTGCATGGGGCATGGTGGCGCTAGTGGCATGTGCGTGTTCATGGAGTGTGGTTGAGTCATGCGATAGCTTGGGGTGGTTGCGTGCATGATTGTGAGTTTGGTTGTGGATGACGTTCCCCCCATGTGAGGTGAGTTGTTTGTGTACTCACCCGACTCTCGGAGTCCTTCTACTCCGTCCACTGCCACCACCGGCAGTATGGCCTTCACCCTCTCCTCCCAGGGATGGTATTGTACGCGTCTGCGGGGCGGCCCTCATCCAGTGATGTTGGCCTGGTTGTGGTCGTCGGTCATTTTGGCTCGGACCCTCCTCCGCAGATCGTACCACCTGGCTTGGCATTCATGCCTGGTCCTTCTGGTGGACGCAACAGTATTCACAGCATCGACAATCGTCTGCCACATGGCTGTTTTTTCGGAAATTCTGGTCTGTCTGACCAATGTTCCAAAGAGGTGTGGCTCGACTCTGAGGATTTCGTCGACAAGGACCTCCAACTTTTGGCTAGTGAACTTTGGATTCTTGTTAGTGGGCATGGTGAGAGGTGTGGGTGTGGATGGTTGTGGGGGGTGTGGGTGTGGATGGTTGTGGGTGTGTGGGTGTGGTTGTGCAGGTGTGTGTGTGAATGTGATGAGGGGGTGTTTGTGAAGGTGGGTGTGTGAAGGTGTGCAAGTGTAAGGTGTAGTAAAGGTTCAAGTATGGTGCTGTGGGTTGTCTGTGGGGTCTGGCAGAAGTGAGTCTGTTGCAAAGGCTCATGATTTGTGTCTTTGGGCCCTTTTTATTGGTCCATTGGTGGGTGTGGCTGTGTTTGAACTTTGGGTGGGTGTGTTATAAGGAGTGGTTGTGTTTTGGGCCTCTGTTTGGTAGTTTGGCAGTTGCAGGTCAGTGAATGTGTTGTATTTGTGCTTGTTGGACATGTTTTGTGGCTTTGTGCGATTCGAATAGAGTATTCTTGTGTTGTTTTGCTTAGTACTGGTTGTGTACGTGTGTTTTTAGCGTGTGTACGGTGTGTACATGGGCCATTTTGTTGAACAGTGCTGTCCTTGTCTCTGGCTTGGTACGACTCATACATGCGCGATGTTGGGTGAAGGTGCTGGTGTTGGGGCCTGGGGTGCGCTCCGTACTTAGACTGGTGGGGTGTGTGTTCGCTCCATACATACACGGGTGGGGGTCCGGTCCGTACATACACGGTTGGGGTGGGGGTACGCTCCATACATACGCGGGTGAGGGTACGGGCCGTACATACACTGTTGGGGTGGGGGTACGCTCCATACATACGCGGGTGAGGGTACGGGTCGTACATACACGGTTGGGGTGGGGGTACGCTCCATACATACGCGGGTGAGGGTACGGGCCGTACATACACTGTTGGGGTGGGGGTACGCTCCATACATACGCGGGTGAGGGTACGGGCCGGACATGCACGGTTGGGGTGGGGGTACAGGCCGTACATACACTGTTGGGGTGGGGGTACCCTCCATACATACGCGGGTGAGGGTACGGGTCATACATGCACGGTTGGGGTGGGGGTACGGGCTGTACATACACTGTTGGGGTGGGGGTATGCTCCATACATACGCGGGTGAGGGTACGGTTCGTACATACACTGTTGGGGTGGGGGTACGCTCCATACATACGCGGGTGGGGGTACGGTCCGTACATACACTGTTGGGGTGGGGGTACGCTCCATACATACCCGGGTGGGGGTACGGTCCATACATACACTGTTGGGGTGGGGGTACGCTCCATACATACACGGGTGGGGGTACGGTTCGTACATACACTGGTGTACATACACGGGTGAGGGTACGGGCCATACATACACTGTTGGGGTGGGGGTACGCTCCATACATACGCGGGTGAGGGTACGGGCCGGACATGCACAGTTGGGGTGGGGGTACGGGCCGTACATACACTGTTGGGGTGGGGGTACGCTCCATACATACGCGGGTGAGGGTACGGGTCATACATACACGGTTGGGGTTGGGGTACGCTCCATACATACGCGGGTGTGGGTATGGGCCGTACATACACGGTTGGGGTGGGGGTACGCTCCATACATACGCGGGTGAGGGTACGGGCCGTACATACACTGTTGGGGTGGGGGTACGCTCCATACATACGCGGGTGAGGGTACGGGTCGTACATACACGGTTGGGGTGGGGGTACACTCCATACATACGCGCGTGAGGGTACGGGCCGTACATACACTGTTGGGGTGGGGGTACGCTCCATACATACGCGGGTGAGGGTACGGGCTGGACATGCACGGTTGGGGTGGGGGTACGGGCCGTACATACACTGTTGGGGTGGGGGTACGCTCCAGACATACGCGGGTGAGGGTACGGGTCGTACATACACTGTTGGGGTGGGGGTACGCTCCATACATACGCGGGTGGGGGTACGGTCCGTACATACACGGTTGGGGTGGGGGTACGCTCCTTACATACGCGGGTGAGGGTACGGGCCATACATACACGGTTGGGGTGGGGGTACGCTCCATACATACACGGGTGGGGGTACGTCTCGTACATATACGGGTGTACATACATGGGTGTACATACACGGGTGTACATTCACGGGTGGGGGTACATCTCGTACATACACGGGTGTACATACACGGGTGGGGGTTCGACTCGTACATAGGAGGGCTGGGGGGAGTGTTGGGCGCGTATGCGGGCACATGTCTCCATGGTTGCTATGGGAGTTCGGTGCGGACGGTGTTTTTTCCATCCGGTTGTAACATCGGACGCACAGGATGGATCGTACTTGCGCGGTCGGACTTCACTTTTCACATTTGTACGGTAAATCGTCCGAGGATGTGTCGGACACATTTTCCGACCCGAGGACGTGTGGGGAATAATTCCCAATGCGATTCGTATGGACTTTTTCCCATGCGAATCGTACTTGGCAGTTTGTACGGCACTTGTACGATTCGTACGGTAAAAAGACCGGATACGAGTCGTACGGGGAATTTTTTTACAGGATCGTAATCGGCACCTTAGTTGTTAGAAAATGTGTAAGTTGTGTGGCCTACACAAGTAATGGGTTAACATATGTCTTCCACTGGGAACCAAACACCCCATTTTAGTGCTTGACTCTCATAAGGTAGAGTTGCAGAGAAGTCCAAGGCTTACTCAAGGGAGGCAGTGTGGGCTAGTAATCATTCTGCTACACCATATTAGCACTCAATAAATGATTGTCTAGCCTGTGCTTTTTCTTTAAAAAAAAGGAAAGGTATATGTATTACTCACACACTACTCAATACTATGCAGGAATTTACAAATATACACAAGCTGATGGAAATACTTTTGGATGACATTGCATAATCATTCATGTCCCTCCAAAGGGAGATTTACACCAACAAATCACATGTCAAAAACATTCACTTGTATGCAGCTGCATTATGTGAGCATAACTTTGGTTGAAAGCACTTACTACTGGCAATAAAGCATACAAACTTTGATCACAAGTGGCTATCAGCCTCATTACTTAATTTAAACAAGTGCAAGTAAAATGTATAGGCATGTCTAAATGAGTTGTGCAGTCAAAATTACCTTTGTCATGAAATACAGAATTTACCCCCTAAAGTGCATCACCATTATAATTACATCAGTATGCAATTATAGACTGTGTTTGCAGCATACTCTTTGAGAAACATTTAGCATAAAATACTACACTCCCTAAAGGTCATCTCTGTTGTAAATTGACAAATTTGCATTTACCAACTTTCAACATTAGAGGGTGTTTATACAATGCCAAACCTCCCATTGACTATCTTTAGGCCACAGAAATTGCAACCATAGTCTTTGCCACGAGAAAACACAATGTTCCCTGCTGTAGAGCCAAATCTCCATCCTTGGGAAGGCTTGAGGAACACTTGTAAATCCTGGGGAGTTCTGCTTTTTAGAGTCATAGCAAACTTAGGATTGGACTCTGGGATTCATTTTTGGGGGGAGGCGGCGCTACTTCTGCAACGATCCTGGCACTCCTGGATCATTTTGGTGGTGACCATGTTCTCCTGGGGCAATCACACACCAAAACAAGAGTTGTTTTAAATAAAAAATGTGGCAAGCCCCATAGAGCACTTGGGTTTTTTAAATCAACAATGTGGCAGGCCCCGTTGTGTGCTTCTATGATCTTTTTAGCAGAGACTCACCCGCTGTGCTGGGTAGTGCTGCTTTGCTTTTCTTTTGTTTTCAAAGTGACCCAGTACCACACTTTCCTTTTTCTCGGGGTGCCCGGTCCTGCACTGGCAAACATAGGGGGCACCTTAGGGAGCCTACCCCTGGCTACCCCCGGCCAGCAACCCGGATGGAGAGCACTCTGGTGTGCTGCAGTGTGAGTCAGCAGCAGCATTTTTGGCTCTACCACCACCACCAGACACGGGTGAGTAGAGGGCTGGTCTTTCAGGGGAGTGCGGTGGCACTCCCCCCTCTCCATTATTGGCATTGTGGCCCAGGGCTGGGGGAGAATGTATGCATTGTCAGCATTCCGTCCATCATTTGTTTGTTGTAACGCTTTTCGCCCTAAGTGGGATGGGTATTCCCAGACGTGGGACCCGTGCTCACTACGCCACTGGAGTCAAGCTATCCTGGCTGATGACGGCTGATAGCCAGAAACCGGTCCTAGGATGCTTGATTCCGGTCCAGGGAAGACATGGCTTGGCAGTTCGGGCTGGACTGTTCCCATGAGGCACAGGGTCAAGACTGATTTGCATATGGCCATGTCTAAACTGGGGTGGTGTAGTGGGCAAAAGAACGATGGATTTAACCCAGATCTCTTGACTGGGGGAGAATGTATGCATTGTCAGCATTCCGTCCATCATTTGTTTGTTGTAACGCTTTTCGCCCTAAGTGGGATGGGTATTCCCAGACGTGGGACCCGTGCTCACTACGCCACTGGAGTCAAGCTATCCTGGCTGATGACGGCTGATAGCCAGAAACCGGTCCTAGGATGCTTGATTCCGGTCCAGGGAAGACATGGCTTGGCAGTTCGGGCTGGACTGTTCCCATGAGGCACAGGGTCAAGACTGATTTGCATATGGCCATGTCTAAACTGGGGTGGTGTAGTGGGCAAAAGAACGATGGATTTAACCCAGATCTCTTGACTGGGGGAGAATGTATGCATTGTCAGCATTCCGTCCATCATTTGTTTGTTGTAACGCTTTTCGCCCTAAGTGGGATGGGTATTCCCAGACGTGGGACCCGTGCTCACTACGCCACTGGAGTCAAGCTATCCTGGCTGATGACGGCTGATAGCCAGAAACCGGTCCTAGGATGCTTGATTCCGGTCCAGGGAAGACATGGCTTGGCAGTTCGGGCTGGACTGTTCCCATGAGGCACAGGGTCAAGACTGATTTGCATATGGCCATGTCTAAACTGGGGTGGTGTAGTGGGCAAAAGAACGATGGATTTAACCCAGATCTCTTGACTGGGGGAGAATGTATGCATTGTCAGCATTCCGTCCATCATTTGTTTGTTGTAACGCTTTTCGCCCTAAGTGGGATGGGTATTCCCAGACGTGGGACCCGTGCTCACTACGCCACTGGAGTCAAGCTATCCTGGCTGATGACGGCTGATAGCCAGAAACCGGTCCTAGGATGCTTGATTCCGGTCCAGGGAAGACATGGCTTGGCAGTTCGGGCTGGACTGTTCCCATGAGGCACAGGGTCAAGACTGATTTGCATATGGCCATGTCTAAACTGGGGTGGTGTAGTGGGCAAAAGAACGATGGATTTAACCCAGATCTCTTGACTGGGGGAGAATGTATGCATTGTCAGCATTCCGTCCATCATTTGTTTGTTGTAACGCTTTTCGCCCTAAGTGGGATGGGTATTCCCAGACGTGGGACCCGTGCTCACTACGCCACTGGAGTCAAGCTATCCTGGCTGATGACGGCTGATAGCCAGAAACCGGTCCTAGGATGCTTGATTCCGGTCCAGGGAAGACATGGCTTGGCAGTTCGGGCTGGACTGTTCCCATGAGGCACAGGGTCAAGACTGATTTGCATATGGCCATGTCTAAACTGGGGTGGTGTAGTGGGCAAAAGAACGATGGATTTAACCCAGATCTCTTGACTGGGGGAGAATGTATGCATTGTCAGCATTCCGTCCATCATTTGTTTGTTGTAACGCTTTTCGCCCTAAGTGGGATGGGTATTCCCAGACGTGGGACCCGTGCTCACTACGCCACTGGAGTCAAGCTATCCTGGCTGATGACGGCTGATAGCCAGAAACCGGTCCTAGGATGCTTGATTCCGGTCCAGGGAAGACATGGCTTGGCAGTTCGGGCTGGACTGTTCCCATGAGGCAGAGGGTCAAGACTGATTTGCATATGGCCATGTCTAAACTGGGGTGGTGTAGTGGGCAAAAGAACGATGGATTTAACCCAGATCTCTTGACTGGGGGAGAATGTATGCATTGTCAGCATTCCGTCCATCATTTGTTTGTTGTAACGCTTTTCGCCCTAAGTGGGATGGGTATTCCCAGACGTGGGACCCGTGCTCACTACGCCACTGGAGTCAAGCTATCCTGGCTGATGACGGCTGATAGCCAGAAACCGGTCCTAGGATGCTTGATTCCGGTCCAGGGAAGACATGGCTTGGCAGTTCGGGCTGGACTGTTCCCATGAGGCACAGGGTCAAGACTGATTTGCATATGGCCATGTCTAAACTGGGGTGGTGTAGTGGGCAAAAGAACGATGGATTTAACCCAGATCTCTTGACTGGGGGAGAATGTATGCATTGTCAGCATTCCGTCCATCATTTGTTTGTTGTAACGCTTTTCGCCCTAAGTGGGATGGGTATTCCCAGACGTGGGACCCGTGCTCACTACGCCACTGGAGTCAAGCTATCCTGGCTGATGACGGCTGATAGCCAGAAACCGGTCCTAGGATGCTTGATTCCGGTCCAGGGAAGACATGGCTTGGCAGTTCGGGCTGGACTGTTCCCATGAGGCACAGGGTCAAGACTGATTTGCATATGGCCATGTCTAAACTGGGGTTGTGTAGTGGGCAAAAGAACGATGGATTTAACCCAGATCTCTTGACTGGGGGAGAATGTATGCATTGTCAGCATTCCGTCCATCATTTGTTTGTTGTAACGCTTTTCGCCCTAAGTGGGATGGGTATTCCCAGACGTGGGACCCGTGCTCACTACGCCACTGGAGTCAAGCTATCCTGGCTGATGACGGCTGATAGCCAGAAACCGGTCCTAGGATGCTTGATTCCGGTCCAGGGAAGACATGGCTTGGCAGTTCGGGCTGGACTGTTCCCATGAGGCACAGGGTCAAGACTGATTTGCATATGGCCATGTCTAAACTGGGGTGGTGTAGTGGGCAAAAGAACGATGGATTTAACCCAGATCTCTTGACTGGGGGAGAATGTATGCATTGTCAGCATTCCGTCCATCATTTGTTTGTTGTAACGCTTTTCGCCCTAAGTGGGATGGGTATTCCCAGACGTGGGACCCGTGCTCACTACGCCACTGGAGTCAAGCTATCCTGGCTGATGACGGCTGATAGCCAGAAACCGGTCCTAGGATGCTTGATTCCGGTCCAGGGAAGACATGGCTTGGCAGTTCGGGCTGGACTGTTCCCATGAGGCACAGGGTCAAGACTGATTTGCATATGGCCATGTCTAAACTGGGGTGGTGTAGTGGGCAAAAGAACGATGGATTTAACCCAGATCTCTTGACTGGGGGAGAATGTATGCATTGTCAGCATTCCGTCCATCATTTGTTTGTTGTAACGCAGGGCACTTCCTCGTCATCCTTCTCCAAGGCGCCCAAGGATGGTGCTTCCCCTTAGTTTTCCAGTTCTTGGGGGCACCCTTAGGACCCTGGCGCACTTCGGAGGCATGTTTATTATGGTGGCAGAGCCCCACGTTGCTTCGTTACCAGCTCTGAAATGGTCAAATGTGTCTCAGCTTCAAATCGCCATTATTCAGGCCACGTTGGTCCAATTTGGGTGATATGTGTCTAGTTTTACCCCTGGTGGCAAGTCCTTGTCACCAGGAACTCTTTAATCAGGCCTCAATATGTGATAAACCGTGCATGGAGCTGGTTTCACTGGCTCCCTGCACCACTCTTTCGCTTTGCTTTTCTTCTGGGCAGCAGCGGCTTCTCCGTTATGGCGGACGAGCGTGGTCCCGCCTGCCTCCATTGCAGCAGCCACACACATGCATAAAATGGCACAAAATTTAATTTTATCATGTGTGGCAGGTTCGCGCTGCTACAGCGCGAGGGTATGGGGCAGGGCTGGTTAGTGCAATTGCACTATTACGTCAGTTCCCTGCCAGTGCGCGTGAAAGATTGGCTCGCTGTCTACAGCCTACCAATCTTACCTGTGCACTTCATAGCCTGCAATCCCAAAGCTGAGAAACAGCTGAGGGATTGTAGCCACAGGCCCCCAGCCCCAAAATCAGCACTGGGTTATCCTGCTCCAACCAATCCTGGTGCTGCGTGCTGCAGCTCTTTGATTGGTTAGATTTGTGTGGCACAAAGGAGGAAGAAGAGAGTGACAGCGACTGGACCCTGTGGCCAGCAACATACTTCTGGTGAGTTTTTTGGGCATTGTGCCCCACCAGATGTTAAGGTTGCTGGCTGCTACTGCTTCTGGGCCTCTCTCCTCCTTGCGCAGGAGCCTAGTCTTTCCCCCACCTGTTCCTCAGTTGGTGTAAGAGGACCTTATTCCTTGGTCCTGGGAAGTGCCCCACTGGTCCTGAAGTCAATCAGAATCAGGCCCGCCCACACCTTCCTCTTCAAGAGCTGACCTAATCAAGATTAATTGCTCCCTTTGTGGGGGTGGGTCTTTGTAATTGCGGTCTGGGGAAAAAAGTAATTAATTCAGCTCAGCAGGGTGACAACAGGCCTGGGCTCTGATCCTGAGCTGAACCAGAGAAACATGACATTCCTGGATGACCAATTAGCTGTGCAGTTTTGACTTTGGACTTCACAGGATTGTTCTTTTCAGACAGGTTACACTGTACATTGGTCTGACTCTGGTGTCTGTAGACCTCTGGGATGAGAGGAACTGCCCTCTAAGGCAGTCTTCCCAAAAGTGTATAAAGGAGGGTCACTGCAGACCAGATAATAAAGCATGCTGACATTCCCTATCTGTGTCCGCCTACATTATAAGACCTATAGGTAACCAACCCTGCAGAGTCCATTCTGCGCCAGAATACCTGTACGAGGTTCCATGGCTGCGCACAACAGGAGTCTCCCTCATGCACCCCTCACAGGTGGAACCAGCCAAGTAAGTGCCTCTTACCCTTGCTGTGGTCAGCAGCCTTTTCTTAAAAGGTGGACACTAGCGGTAAACACACGCAGTTCATTTAAACATGAGTTTACCATCGGCGAGTTACAGGTTATGAGGCTCTCCCACAGTAAAAGGTCAAATACCAGGTGATCAAAAAGAAAAAGTACAGAATTGATGGATAGAACTATTGTCTCACATTAGTCTTCTTTTGTCTCACTGCCTGCGAGGTATACACAAACACCAATTGCCAACTATTCAGTCATGGAGCCAAGGACACAGGGTGTAGGCACCAAATGGTCAGGACAAGAAAATGTCAACTTTCTAAAAGTGGTATTTTCAGAATTGTGACTTAAATCAGACTTTACCATTAAAGAAGATTTTAAATTCTTTTGAGACCAAACATGACATTTCTATCTGTTGCCTATCAAAAGTTAGCACTTATAGAATGTAATAAGGCAACCCAATGTTATCCTATGGGAGAGGCAGGCCTTGCAGTAGTGAAAAATGAATTTGGGAGTGGACAGACAGAAGAATAAATACTTTTCCACATTTAGTTCAATATGAAGATCATTTCAAAGTGCAGAGCACTTTAAAGTGACCTCTCCAAGGCCAATTAATTATTTTCTTTCCATGAGAACTCATGTACATGCACAGGGCTTGTTCATAATACCATTTGCCTTGGGCTACATATTCTACAAACATGTTTGACAAAATTCATCCATTTAAAAGAAACATTCTTCCTTTGGTTATAATAACATTCATCTTACATTTGTGAAGTACATGCCAATTTACATATTTGATTTAAGCACATTTTTGTATTTATTTCCACCCTTTCATATGCAGTTAAATATAGATTTCGGTCCAGTTGTGCATAAAATATGACTTAGGGGTGTATTGCCTGCCCAACACCGCCTCATAAACAGGAATGACGACTTCTGGTCGGTGGTCCCGACTGACTCATTATGACGCATTCTGACATTTTCCTATGGGAGCATGAGTTACGGCCGTAAACCGGCCATAGTACATGCTCCCATAGGTTAATGTGAGGTGGTGTACACTTTTTTTTTTTTGATTTTCAAAAACCTATATTGAAGGCAAGAGCTGTTGACCACAGCATTGTGCCTACATCCCTAGGTGGGCCGGCAATGCAAAGTAGTGTTCTGCATAGCGATAGTGGCGGGGGGAAAGATACACAGCAAGCCGCCTACAACCGCATCGGGCCGGGTGCATCAAATGGGGTAGGTGTGGCATATCATTATAGGGTCATAAACATTTCGAACGAAAAGAACATGAAAAAAGCAACATTACCACTTTAATCATAGTGTACAGTAGAAGTTGCCCATGTGTGATGACTTAAGCTAGCTGGTAAGCTCCCAAGTGATTCCCTTATATGCCCTGTCGTCTCTCGGGGCGGTGTACCTAGGCCTAGTTGGGCTCCCATATGTATCAGTGCATATCTCAGTTGTGTATCCCATTACCACTAGTGTGAGGCTCAGCGGCTGTATCTATACCTGTCGGTCGCTCTAAAAGATAGGTTTGATGTGGAGCCCATATATCACGTGGGCAGGAGGAGGGCGGCAAGAGCTCGGCATAAATATGCAACTGATCTTGACAATAGATGAGATCTTGCAACCAATTCTTAAATTTGGGAGCTCTCCCCCTTCCCCACCTGCAGACGATTTGTCTCTTGGTGATAAGGAGCACCAGGGAGGTGAAACTCCGTACCTTGGCGGCCAGCGTTTCAGTGTAGTCTAGTAGCATAGCTACTGGGGATCGTCGGGGTTGTGCAGCCCTGTCATTTGGTCAAGCGTCGTAAGGACTTCCGCCCACTAGTTCCGTATGGGCGGACTGTTCCAAGCTAAATGTCCAAAGTCTGCTCCTACACTGCCGCAGCGATCACAGCAGTCGTTGTTGTGAAGGTGAAGGCGATGCAAGCGTGCGGGAGTCTAATAGAGTCGGTGAATATATTTGTAGTGAATAATACGCAGTCTACTGCTGGCGGAGATGGCCCTAGTTTGGAGAAAGCAGAAGGACCACTGCTCATCGAGGTGGTGTGCACTTCTGTTTGAACCTCACTTGTATTCCTATAGGATGTATTGCACATGTGTATAAGTCAAAAGTTGGTTATTGGGAGACTTGAGATACCAGTGACTATTTTGATTGGACGAAGAGGCATTTTTTTTGTGAGACAAATTCTGGATATGTGGTGAATTGCCCTGCTGTAGGGTGCATATGTTTGTTACTTTCTTTAGTCAGAAGATAGTTTTGCTGTTGTGCTAATTCATGCTTGTGCATATAACTGCTGTTATGTCCTCTATTATTTCCTTTCTAGTTTCTGGTTTCACCTCCTCCAGTGTGCTTCATTGTGCTATAGAAATCCACCTTTCAAAATGTATTGTGGTTTGGTTTCATCTAATTGCTTATCATTCCAGTAAGGCCACAGAAGATGATGCAAGAATGCAAGAAATGCACATGTGGTAAGGAAGGTAAATGTCATATGCAGGATGCTGTGAATACACCATTCATATATACAACAAAAAAATATGGATCGACAACGTACCATTGAGCAGTGATTGTTCCGCAGTTTAAAATCATTTCAGTTTTACGAGGTAAAATATTGTCTTTGCCATGCAGAGAAATTGTAGTTCTCCGGTCTGATTTTAATATTGCTGATGTCATTTTGCTCATTAAGGTGTCGATTCCGATCCTGTAAAACCCGGGTACGAATGGTCGGACGGAGCTTTTTTTCCGTCCGACTCGTACCTGGGAAAAACACCTTACAAACTCGCAAGTACGAATCGCACAGAAATACCATTACCGCCCGAGTCGTAAAAAACACCGACCGGCAAAAAATTACATACAAATCTCATTCTGGACGGCGCACACGCGACGTCCGGACAGAGTCAGGCAGCGTTTCACGGACCAGCAAGTACGATTCGTGCCGACGTCACTCCGCACGCAGCAGTTTTTACGGGAGCCAAAAACTGCCGGGAAATTGAGGACGATGCGAACAAGGAGCCCCGGCACGCAACGGACAGCGATGGACCCCAACCTACGCGTCATCCCGGGCCTCATAGCCTACCACCTCGTGTACAGAAACCGACGCAGATGCCGCAGAAGGTCAGAACATCCCCCAGGGGCAAAGGGGGGGGTGTGTGTGTGCAAGGGTCAGGAAACATAACCCACACCCCACAAATTACTAAAACAACATGCACAGTAATTACCACCATGGACTGGTCACTTCGTGGGGTGTGTCCACCAATCCCACGTCCCGCCACAACGGAAGTGGACGTGGACGCGTACCCGTCACCACCACAATGGTGGTACGGCACATACCACGCCCACCCCTACGTCACACCAACAATGGCAGTACGGCCTGTACCCACATCCCAAAGGCATGGGTACGGGCCGCATCCCCAAAGTTGGGGTGCCCTAGGGGTACGGGCCCTACCCAGGCCAACAGCGCGTGTGTACGGCACATACCACGCCCACCCCTATGTCACACCATCTACGCCGGTACGGCCTGTACCCACGTCCCAAAGGCATGGGTACGGGCCACACCCCCAAAGTTGGGGTGCCCTAGGGGTACGGCCCTACCCAGGCCAACAGTGCGTGTGTACGGCACATACCACGCCCACCCCTACGTCACACCAACTACGCCGGTACGGCCTGTACCCACGTCCCAAAGGCATGGGTACGGGCCGCACCCCCAAAGTTGGGGTGCCCTAGGGGTACGGGCCTCACCCAGGCCATCAGCGCGTTGGTACGGCTCGTACCACGACAGTGGACAGATACATAGGGGTATGTGCCCATCACTCCCAGCAGTGGCCAGACATATGAGGGGTGGGTGCCCATCACTCCCAGCAGTGGCCAGACATATGAGGGGTGGGTGCCCATCACACCCAGCAGTGCCCAGACAAATGAGGGGTCGGTGTAGAGGACCCCCAGCAGTGGACAGAGACATGGGGGTGTGTACATCACCCTCCGATGAGCAAAACTCCATGGGTGCATGAAGGCATCCACAATGTGCGACAATGTTGAGAGTGCCATGACAACACTTCACTGACAGCAGTGTCCCACTCCCATGAGGATGGACGTCCTTCCCCCACTGCATGACACACCACATGTGGGTGTGATGACAAATTACACATGCATACCCACCCCTGGCGGAGGCAGCACAATACACACACTGAGATCATGCGACAAGACTGCATCCTCATGTCAAACACCAGTAAACTAAGAGAGCCAAAGGGAACACACACTGTCACCCACATTCCAGGAATGATAGGAATGTACAGGTGCCCGGGCAGCCAACAAGTCTAAAAGTCCAACTTTCTGAAAGTGGTATTTTCAGAATTGTGACTTAAATCAGACTTTACCATTAAAGAAGATTTTAAATTACAATTCTTTTGAGACCAAACATGACATTTCTATCTGTTGCCAATCAAAAGTTAGCACTTATAGAATGTAATAAGGCAACCCAATGTTATCCTATGGGAGAGGCAGGCCTTGCAGTAGTGAAAAATGAATTTGGGAGTGGACAGACAGAAGAATAAATACTTTTCCACATTTAGTTCAATATGAAGATCATTTCAAAGTCCAGAGCACTTTAAAGTGACCTCTCCAAGGCCAATTAATTATTTTCTTTCCATGAGAACTCATGTACATGCACAGGGCTTGTTCATAATACCATTTGCCTTGGGCTGCATACTCTACAAACATGTTCGACAAAATTCATCCATTTAAAAGAAACATTCTTCCTTTGGTTATAATAACATTCATCTTACATTTGTGAAGTACATGCCAATTTACATATTTGATTTAAGCACATTTTTGTATTTATTTCCACCCTTTCATATGCAGCTAAATATAGATTTCGGTTCAGTTGTGCATAAAATATGACTTAGGGGCGTATTGCCTGCCCAACACCGCCTCATAAACAGGAATGACGACTTCTGGTCGGTGGTCCCGACTGACTCATTATGACGCATTCTGACATTTTCCTATGGGAGCATGAGTTACGGCCGTAAACCGGCCATAGTACATGCTCCCGTAGGTTAATGTGAGGTGGTGTACACTTTTTTTTTTTTTGATTTTCAAAAACCTTTATTGAAGGCAAGAGCTGTTGACCACAGCATTGTGCCTACATCCCTAGGTGGGCCGGCAATGCAAAGTAGTGTTCTGCATAGCGATAGTGGCGGGGGGAAAGATACACAGCAAGCCGCCTACAACCGCATCGGGCCGGGTGCGTCAAATGGGGTAGGTGTGGCATATATCATTATAGGGTCATAAACATTTCGAACGAAAAGAACATGAAAAAAGCAACATTACCACTTTATTCATAGTGTACAGTAGAAGTTGCCCATGTGTGATGACTTAAGCTAGCTGGTAAGCTCCCAAGTGATTCCCTTATATGCCCTGTCGTCCCTCGGGCGGTGTACCTAGGCCTAGTTGGGCTCCCATATGTATCAATGCATATCTCAGTTGTGTATCCCATTACCACTAGTGTGAGGCTCAGCGGCTGTATCTATACCTGTCGGTCGCTCTAAAAGATAGGTTTGATGTGGAGCCCATATATCACGTGGGCAGGAGGAGGGCGGCAAGAGCTCGGCATAAATATGCAACTGATCTTGACAATAGATGAGATCTTGCAACCAATCCTTAAATTTGGGAGCTCTCCCCCTTCCCCACCTGCAGACGATTTGTCTCTTGGTGATAAGGAGCACCAGGGAGGTGAAACTCCGTACCTTGGCGGCCAGCGTTTCAGTGTAGTCTAGTAGCATAGCTACTGGGGATCGTTGGGGTTGTGCAGCCCTGTCATTTGGTCAAGCGCCGTAAGGACTTCCGCCCAGTAGTTCCGTATGGGCGGACTGTTCCAAGCTAAATGTCCAAAGTCTGCTCCTACACTGCCGCAGCGATCACAGCAGTCGTTGTTGCGAAGGTGAAGGCGATGCAAGCGTGCGGGAGTCTAATAGAGTCGGTGAATATATTTGTAGTGAATAATACGCAGTCTACTGCTGGCGGAGATGGCCCTAGTTTGGAGAAAGCAGAAGGACCACTGCTCATCGAGGTGGTGTGCACTTCTGTTTGAACCTCACTTGTATTCCTATAGGATGTATTGCACATGTGTATAATTCAAAAGTTGGTTATTGGGAGACTTGAGATACCAGTGACTATTTTGATTGGACGAAGAGGCATTTTTTTTTGTGAGACAAATTCTGGATATGTGGTGAATTGCCCTGCTGTAGGGTGCATATGTTTGTTACTTTCTTTAGTCAAAAGATAGTTCTGCTGTTGTGCTAATTCATGCTTGTGCATATAACTGCTGTTATGTCCTCTATTATTTCCTTTCTAGTTTCTGGTTTCACCTCCTCCAGTGTGCTTCATTGTGCTATAGAAATCCACCTTTCAAAATGTATTGTGCTTTGGTTTCATCTAATTGCTTATCATTCCAGTAAGGCCACAGAAGATGATGCAAGAATGCAAGAAATGCACATGTGGTAAGGAAGGTAAATGTCATATGCAGGATGCTGTGAATACACCATTCATATATACAACAAAAAAATATGGATCGACAACGTACCATTGAGCAGTGATTGTTCCGCAGTTTAAAATCATTTCAGTTTTACGAGGTAAAATATTGTCTTTGCCATGCAGAGAAATTGTAGTTCTCCGATCTGATTTTAATATTGCTGATGTCATTTTGCTCATTAAGGTGTCGATTCCGATCCTGTAAAACCCGGGTACGAATGGTCGGACAGAGCGTTTTTTCCGTCCGACTCGTACCTGGGAAAAACACCTTACAAACTCGCAAGTACGAATCGCACAGAAATACCATTACCGCCCGAGTCGTAAAAAACACCGACCGGCAAAAAATTACATACAAATCTCATTCTGGACGGCGCACACGCGACGTCCGGACGGAGTCAGGCAGCGTTTCACTGACCAGCAAGTACGATTCGTGCCGACGTCACTCCGCACGCAGCAGTTTTTACGGGAGCCAAAAACTGCCGGGAAATTGAGGACGACGCGAACAAGGAGCCCCGGCACGCCACGGACAGCGATGGACCCCAACCTTCGCGTCATCCCGGGCCTCATAGCCTACCACCTCGTGTACAGAAACCGACGCAGATGCCGCAGAAGGTCAGAACAACCCCCAGGGGCAAAGGGGGGGGTGTGTGTGTGTGCAAGGGTCAGGAAACATAACCCACACCCCACAAATTACTAAAACAACATGCACAGTAATTACCACCATGGACTGGTCACTTCGTGGGGTGTGTCCACCAATCCCACGTCGCGCCACAACGGAAGTGGACGTGGACGCGTACCCGTCACCACCACAATGGTGGTACGGCACATACCACGCCCACCCCTATGTCACACCAACAATGGCAGTACGGCCTGTACCCATGTCCCAAAGGCATGGGTACGGGCCGCATCCCCAAAGTTGGGGTGCCCTAGGGGTACGGGCCCTACCCAGGCCAACAGCGCGTGTGTACGGCACATACCACGCCCACCCCTATGTCACACCAACTACGCCGGTACGGCCTGTACCCACGTCCCAAAGGCATGGGTACGGGCCACACCCCCAAAGTTGGGGTGCCCTAGGGGTACGGGCCCTACCCAGGCCAACAGTGCGTGTGTACGGCACATACCACGCCCACCCCTACGTCACACCAACTACGCCGATACTGCCTGTACCCACGTCCCAAAGGCATGGGTACGGGCTGCACCCCCAAAGTTGGGGTGCCCTAGGGGTACGGGCCTCACCCAGGCCATCAGCGCGTGGGTACGGCTCGTACCACGACAGTGGACAGATACATAGGGGTGTGTGCCCATCACTCCCAGCAGTGGCCAGACATATGAGGGGTGGGTGCCCATCACTCCCAGCAGTGGCCAGACATATGAGGGGTGGGTGCCCATCACACCCAGCAGTGCCCAGACAAATGAGGGGTCGGTGTAGAGGACCCCCAGCAGTGGACAGACACATGGGGGTGGGTGCAGAGGACCCCCAGCAGTGGACAGAGACATGGGGGTGTGTACATCACCCTCCGATGAGCAAAACTCCATGGGTGCATGAAGGCATCCACAATGTGCGACAATGTTGAGAGTGCCATGACAACACTTCACTGACAGCAGTGTCCCACTCCCATGAGGATGGACGTCCTTCCCCCACTGCATGACACACCACATGTGGGTGTGATGACAAATTACACATGCATACCCACCCCTGGCGGAGGCAGCACAATACACACACTGAGATCATGCCACAAGACTGCATCCTCATGTCAAACACCACTAAACTAAGAGAGCCAAAGGGAACACACACTGTCACCCACATTCCAGGAATTATAGGAATGTACAGGTGCCCGGGCAGCCAACAAGTCGTTGCCTCCCATGGAAGTAAAAGGGTGGAGTACACACAGATACAATGCCCACAATTGCCAGGCAGGTGCCCAAATGCCCTGCAGAACACGTAACACATGTGTGTGAGGCAGGGAGTACACACATGCAAAGTGCGGAAAAGGGAAAATGTCCACATGAAGTCATGTCAATATACTCCATACACAAGTACAGTGTCCACCAAGGATGCCACAAACGATGCAGGTGGAGACATTGCAGAGCATGCATGGCCAAAGTCGAAGGGATGTGTCACACACCGAGGAAATGTTGACACAGCTCAGCATAACAATTGGGAAACACCCTGCAGGGAAGATGACAGGTGCCACAGAGGAAGGAACACACCTTGGGACAATGTCACCATGCAGGAAGAGCTAACATGACCTACGAATATATGCAGACACCTTGTGACGGCATGCAGATACCAGGGTCCACCCCATGAGCAGGACACAACAACATTTACCAGACACCCAACACATCATCACCACCCCAACTCAGGGAGCAGCAGCACCAGCAGCAATACCAGAAAAGAAATAGTGTGCAAACGAAAAAATAACAACCACATTCAGCATCTCGAAGAAAAGTAGCTACAGCACACCATTCAACAAGCCCATGGGCCACGCCAGATGCGAAGTCCCGGGGGGGGACACGTTGGGACGCGTCTCCCCAAGCTCGCCTGCACAGTTCACTGTACCATATCATCCACAGAAGGGGGGGCATCATGTGGGGGGGAAGAACCAGGCACCGCAGGGACAGGAGGGGCACGGGTAGGTGTCGTGGGTGCAGGGATGGACGACTCCACCACAGGGGGTGGGGCAGCACCAAAGGAGGAGGGCAGTATGGCGCTGCACACGGCCGCAAGCTCTTCCAGTGTCTCCCCTGCACCCGAAGGCACCACAGGCCCCAAGGAGGGGGGGGTCGGAGGGATGGGTCGCAGCGCAACTGGGGGAGGGTGTGGACAGGGGGGGGACTCAACTACCCTGCCCGGGGAATCCCTCAAACGCTTGCGGGGTGGTGTCACACTGGGGCTGAGGGACGGACTGGCCATGAAGGACACTCTGTCCGACTGTTGGGCAAGAGAGCCAAGGGGAGTGGTATTGGAGGTAGTGGGTCGTGAGGAATGCGGACTCCTACTGTGACAGCATGGCTGCTCTTTGCCCCCCCGACCCAGTGCCTGTGCCTTCTCCCCCCTGTGTGTGCATGACAGGAGGTGTGCGCTTGGCCTTCCCTGGTTGTGTGCTGCCTGTGTCCGGTGGGGTGCGTGCATGGGGACGTCTGGGTGGGCATGGGACAGGCATGGGAGTGGGAAGTGTGGATGGTGCCAGGGTAGGGGGGGCCGGAGCGCTGCAGGAGACCCACCGCTGCCGTCAGTGACGAGTCCATGGACCTCAGCAACATCCGGTGGTCAGACATCGCTGATGACATGCCCTCCATGTACGACACCATCCGTGTCAGCAGTTTGGTGTGGCCATGGAGGACACGCAGCAGCGATGTCCGAGCACCCTGCAACTGGCGCTGAATGTCCACAGACTCTGCATTGACGGCATCAGGGGAGACAGGGGCAGGGGGTGCGGTGCCTGGCACGAAGGAGACATGTTTGGCGTACCACAAACTCCCCTCAGAACCCAGAACCCCTCATCCGACTAGCTAAGTGTCCCATTCGTTAGCCGAGGGTGAGCTCGGCGGTCCCAATGTATAGACAACCCAGAACAAGCGACTTACAACATTCTCAGGAATGTGGGAATCAGACATACCTGTTCGTCATTATTCTCAGATCAGTCCACAACAGAATAGACACAGACAAGGTAAAGTTGAAAGAGTTCATTCAATGAACCTCGCGTCCTAAGATGCAGGACTGTGGCTAACATAAGCAGACAAATGGTTAAGGTCAGAAGCATCAGCATTGTTGCAATATCATAGACAATTAAAGGAGCAATCATAAGAAACTGACAGTGGAAACAGCAACCTTCCTGTCGCCAGTAAACTAATAGTAGTATCATTCGACTAACAGAAGGTCTCTAAGCTTGAACGGGGGACCCCCCACCGTACAAATCAGCTCAGTGGAATCACATCACAGGATCATCTAGTCCCACCTCCCGCTAAAGTCCTCCATCACAATGAAACTAAAACGTGCTGCACTGCAATATGGCAAGCACTCGTCTATCAGGTATCTGCAGCTGCGTGCATGTTATGGCTAAATAGTGGGACGATCAACCTGCAAACAACAACATGCACCGTCTAGTCACCCAGACTGTGTGTGTACACAATGTACAGTACAAGCTCGCTGCTCACTGTGAAGGATGTCAATAAACAGGCAGTCCTCATGTGAAGTAAACTCGAGTAAGCATTTCAAAATTAATAACACGCAACTACAGTGTCGCGTGCAAAAGCAGCAAAATTGGCAAGATGGCTTACTAACAACTAACGCGGTGGTGCCAACTTAGCATTGTACATAGGGAGATAGGAATCGTCACTACAACCCCCTTGTTCATACCACTAACCACTAGGGGCGCAAATTCGAGAACACAGATTTCATGTTTGATAGAACGGAACCAAGGGCATGAACTGGAAGTCCATAGAAGGGAAGCGAAAAAGTCAGAAAAGAAATGTCAATTATGAACGATGTTGAAGGGCAATTAACCATGTAAAAGGGGAAAAAATATCACATCGACGGATGCACCATGAAATGAGCAGGGCTAAAGTCAATCCATCAAGGTATAAGCACAATAAGTTGCAACAGCTTCCAAGAGGAAATCGTCTGAACGTTCTGCAAAATTGTCTGCCATCCAGTTCAGCAGGGGGAAAGAACACACGTGTTCCTCAACAATCGGGGCATCCAGCACAATTTGTGGACAACAGGTGGGGACATCCAGATAACTTCTGGATAAGAATTCATTTGCAGCCGTTCCGATGTCCCAATTGCCTAGGACTCCCTGTGCAGCAGCACAGGCCATGATCCTGACGCCAGAACAGTCCAACTCATGAGCCACTAAGGGGCTCATCAGTCGATCAAAATCCGGGTCAGGAGACACCGAGTTACACAGGCACAAATCCAGAGCCCATTTGAATGGACAATCTAGGCAATGAAAGACAGGTTGCACGCAGGTAAAGAAGGGAAACCGGAAGGACAATCCATAGCCACTGCTTAAGGTCGCCAGCGGCAGAGTGCCGTAGAATTCAAGCATCTTGTTCCGAAGATGGAGCAGCAGGTGCATGCTGTCTTGTAACGCAAGTTGTGAAGCCACAGCGTAGTACGCAGATCAATTATGGCACCCCAGCTACGAGGGCGAGAAGCAAAGGGACACCTCCGAAGACGCTAGACAAAATCGAGTGATGAAATGCGGGGATCACACCAAACAGAGTTTGGAAGGAGGTCACAAGGCCGGAGCCCACAATGTAGAAAACAACAGCCAGGCCACCTGTTGACGAGGCATGAAAGTTAGTCTGAATCTGAGTCCAAAATATGTAGTGGGAGATCAGAGTTAAAAAGTGCTTGCACCTCTGTGCGCGTGTGAGCTACGTGAAGGACAAATGTTTCTCGGGATGAAGTCAACACGACTTGTTCTTGAGACAATGGAGCCCTTATTCTGCTCATCTTGTTGAACTCTGCTTTCAAGGTTGGAATGGAAGGCCAGATGGATACATCCAGCCGGCCATGCGGGGGTGGGAAAAGGACGTAATGACAGAAAACCACTCGTAGTGATACAGTCACAATGTCAGGAATTCCCGGAAGCATCCCACAGCAAGCTTCATCATTGAATAGCACATAATTACCGTTAGCAAGCAGCGTACAAGACGGGGTCATGACTGGCTCACGAATCCCTTTCAGAATACAAGCTACATCATGAGCGTGCATGTGACAAGCACCATGCAATTGAATGTGCCTACACACCACAGAATGATCCGGAGTGGAAGTGCACCCTTCACCTCTTAAATACACCTCCTTGCCGTCTCTCACGCACCTGTTGTCACCTAGCACGGACACAAGGGACCCAAGCAACTGGGAGGGCGGTGATGAAAATGGAGGGTGCGGCGAGAGATGGAGTGCTCCTTTCAGCTCTGGGAGCAGCCTCCGCCCCCTCTGGGAGCTCAGCCTCGGACCCGTCAGCGTCATAGTCGGTGTTGGGACTGGACAGGTCCTCCGCCTGACTCCCCTCGGCCTCCATGCCACTTGCTGCGCCAGACTCCCCAGCACCGGTGGCCCCGGTGCTGGATACCACCCCCACGTCCGTGCCAGTGTCTCCCTCGGTTTCCCCCGAAGATGCTGTGGCCAAGGTGAAGAGACAGGTAATGATCAGACACCTGTATACATATGACACATGAGTCCAAACTACATAGGACACAGCGCATAGCATGAACAGCAACATGAGTGACATCTACAATACTACAAACATATGGTGGCCCGCCACCACACAGTTGGTTTACCCACCATGCCACTGGGAAACAATGGGGAGCATGACACAACAGCAAATTACTTGATCTAAATCGATACAGAGGAGCTACTCTCTGGGGACAGTCGAGCACTGCATCACTGGCATGGCACAGTCACCTACACCCGCAACTGTCCCCCGATGCCAGGGACACGGATAATGACACCTGACATGTAACTACCGGCGTTGCACAATGTGACTATGTCATGTGTGTGTCATGTGTTCTCATGAGCTTGCTGTAGTTGTTCCGTGACATGCATCTGCAGTTGCTGCATCCAACATGTGTCTGCGTGTCGATGGGCATGGCACACTATTACGCACACCAGGCCACATGTGGAATCAGACGTAACGGGTGTATGTATGCATCGCATATGGACTTGCGAGACAAGGACATATCTGCGTAGTCTCAATGTATGTGTCATCATTCCTGACATGTACCCCTTCTTGGCAAGGTGTGTGGACTGTCCTATTTCAAGGACATGTGACCTGTGCCTCTAGTGTCCCGCAACCGGTCTGTGTGATAATACATCCTTCTTATGCACATATGTGGATGTCTGTCACTCCTGTAATGCGTCAGCCTCTTCACTTACACTGGCCCACAGCTAGTTCCATGGCATGTCATGTTGACCTTGCGCACCCACGTGTATAGCTGACTGTTGTTAGGGGTGTTACCTGGCTGGCATACGTGTCCTGAATGCATTGCACAGTACAGACTCTGTATGTAGCATATGTGTAGTAGCTGTTGAACATGTGCTCAGTCCATTGACAGTGGTGTAGTGCTGTACTCAATCTTCGTTATTCCTTCCAAATTTCTGCAGGCCACCGCCTCTCCCCCAACCAATGCCAGACTTGGCTGCCATGAGGGAACGTGACTGTATACGCCGCTGCCGCTTCTCCCAACCGTTGATTGACAACTTGACCACAAGGCTCGAGCCACACCTCCAACCGCTACACAGGTATCCTACTGCACTGACCCCCAAGATGAAGGTGATGGCAGCCCTACATTTCTTTGCCACGGGTACGTTTCAATTGACAATAGCTGATGTAGGTGGCATGTCCCAGACCATGTTCAGCCGTGTCCTGCATGATGTGTTAGAGGCCATGTTGTTACACCTGGATGAATTAATAACTTTTCCAACTCGTGAGCAGTTGACAGGTGTCAAGGGTGAGTTCTATGCCCTGGGAGGGATGCCCCATGTCATTGGGGCCATTGATGGGACATATGTGGCTTTGGTGCCACCACATGCACAGGAGGTAGCCTTCCGTAACCGCAAGCATTACCACTCCATCAATGTCCTTGTGGTATGTCTTGCTAACATGATGATATCCCATGTCTGTGCCCGATTTCCAGGATCAGCACACGATGCCTACATCATGAGGCGTAGCAGGGTGCCTGAAATGATGCTGCAGCTGCGCAACGAACGTGCATGTCTTGTTGGTGGGTATACTCTGTTAGTCCTGTATTTAGCGGTTTCTTCATATCTTACTGCTTCTCCTGACCCACTTCTGTCCATGATGTTTCCATGTAGGGGACGCTGGCTATCCCAACATGCCATGGCTGATGACGCATCTCCGCAACCCCAGAACAGCCGCAGAACACCGGTACAACGACACCCATGGGCAGACGAGGCGCATGATTGAGAGGACGTTTGGACTCCTGAAGAGCAGATTCCGGTGCCTCCACAAGACCGGCAGCGCCCTCCCATATGCCCCGGTGAAGGTCTGCAAAATCTTCCTTGTGTGCTGCATGCTGCACAACATGGCAGTGGAGAAGGCCATGCCACTCATCCTGGATCCTGATGAGCAAGATCATCCACCCGTGGAGGATGAAGGGCTTGGGCACGGGACAAGTGACGATGAGGATGAGGACATCCGGAGTCAGCTCATCCGCATCTTCTTCTCATGATGGTGAGTCCCTGTGTCTGAGTGTGCACGGTTAGAGCCTTGTGTGGCATGTGTTGCAATGTGTGTGTCAAGCTGACTGTGTGCCAAGTGACTTGGAGGTGTGTTCTGATGTGTCATACAAGTGATAATGTCATTCCCCATATTTGTGCAGGAACACGAAATTCATTATTACCATGGTGACAACATCAATCCTGTAGAGTGCATGTACATGTCTGCGGATTACTAGCTCCTCGCTGACTTGTTGTGTGTCTGTCCTCCCCAGGTTCCTGTGGCTGTCGTCTGCTCATGTCATCATTGCACTCCTGCTATTCGTCATGAGTATTGCAACCTGTGCTGGATCAGAGTTACATGCACAGTGATGGTGAAAAGTCATTTTGGGTAAGGAGTGCAGCAAGGCGTTTTGTGGGTGGTACGTGTTTGTGATATGTGGGGACTGCTCCTGTGCATGTTGTGTTGCCATGCATACATGTCGACTCACCATGGGCCACGTGACGTGTTGCATGGCTCCCATGAATTGATAGTCACCCTTCCTGACAGTCATCTGTCATGGATTGTGGATTCTGATGAAGGCATCAATGTGTGTATAACGTCCCTCAGGAACATACGGGATGGTCATGGTGGACATGGTGTGGGACAGCCCCATATGAGGCTCAATGTGGAATTGTAGACTCTCCGTGTGCAGCAAGGGGTGTGAGGCTCAACCCCTTCACTTGTGTGCCAGCTCAGTTGGATTTACCACATCTGTGTGTTGCACGGGGTGTCCAGTGTAGGTCACACATGTTCAGCCGAATGACCTGTGATTCTGTTCCAATGGATGCATTTCCATTAGTGTGAGGATGAGTAATAAAGGTGTTCGTCATACTCCAAGGTGCCTCGTCTCTGTCAATGCAGGTCTCTTGCCACTTGGCATGCGGCATCTCTGGCATACTTGCTGTAGGTAATGCATAGGAGTCCATGTGTAGTTTAGCGACATGCATGCAGTTGATCATGGATTAGGCTCCCTATTGGGCATGTAGTACATGGTCGTGTATGTTTTTTGGCGAGGTCAACCACACAATGGGCCATCACCAGTTGCTGAGGGTGTGTCTCCAGTGCGCAGGTCGACCTTCAGTTTCCTGATCCGGTGTAATGGTTCTTTGGTGATTGTGCATGCATTGTCTCTGGGTGTGCCATGTGACACTGGACACTCCTCACTTTACACACGCGCCTGTTGCAGTTGTCCTTCTGACATCCTAGTCTTTGTGTGCAAAATGGGCCATTTGGCAGGGAGATGGCGCCTGCTGCTGCAGGCCCTGCACAAGCACCCAGTGGCCACACACACAAGATGGTGTGCATCATGTTTGGCTCGCTCACATATGCCATGCTAGTCCACTGCATCTGTACCTCATGCTGCAATGCCCTCTGCATCATGCACATGATCCACAGATAGATCCACTCCAAGTTACGACAGACCATCCCCCAGGTCCATGACAACATCCATCTCATATACTGCCCTGCCCTCTACGGAGCAAGTACATGCAAACTCCAAGGACACTGGTCCACTTCCAGGGGGCATCTGCACACCTCAGCTTCTACACCCTGCGCCCCAGCCACCTCACCGTCCACCATAGATAGCTGCAATGGATCACTGTCTGCTGCAGGATGTCCTCCACACACCCCACCCACACTCAGGAGGCAGTCCACAAACCCGACCCCACACCAACCTTGTACGTCTGTCATCCTAGATCCCGTTGGTCCATCTCCGTGCATCCAACCTTGCCCTGGCCACCGTTCTTCACATCCACCGTACTCCAGCACACAGGACATAGTACTCCCACCTGGCCACAAATACCTGGGACTCCCTCCCCGGGTACCTCCACATGGGCCATGGCCTCTATGCCTTGATGATGATCTCCCAAATAGGTCTGTCCGCACAGTTTAGCAAGCACCCCCTCAGCAGCCAGAGGCCATCACAGGTGAGTGTTGTGCTCCATGCCTACAATGAATGATACCTTGTGACCCATGTGTGTCCTGTACCAGACTCTGTTCCCAGGGGATGGATGGCTGGAGTTGGTTCAACACTCACACATAGTTAGACATTTCCACACACATATGTCGTAGAATAATGCAAAATGACAGCAACATCTCATGTGCAGAACAATGTGAATTTATTTTTGGTGGGGTGAGTCTTTTGGTAGATGTGCTAAGGTGCTCTACCGTGGGAATAGAATCCAAAGTTCACTGGGGGAGATGGCATCCTTGGCATTGGAAGTCATCAGAGTCCAGGGCACAGTGTTGGTCATCATTGGTCAGACTGTGACCAGCAAGTCCATGTGGCAGAGAATGTCATTGGGTGAGGTGCTGCTGTTGCGCCAGAGGGCCAGGTGCCAGGCCAGGTGACCTGGGAGATGGGGATGGTCTGCTGACTCTCGCGGTCTTTTACGTGGACGACTCACTTTCCTCCGGGGACCCTCAGATGCAGGCCTTGACGATGCTAGGGACGCTCCATCAGATGATTCCTCCTCCTCCTCCTCCCTCCCTGTGTCTGGTGCTGATCTACGCCTGGTGGCACAGGGAGGGTTTGCCAGACTTTGGGTGATCTGACGGAGTGATTGGCTCACGTCCCTGTGCACCGCCAGGAGCTCAGCCAGTCTTGCCTCCATCCGTCCTTGGTGTTGTTGATGACTGGCATGATGCTCGACCTGCAGGTTCTTTATCTCATCGAGGGTCCCCTGCATCCCGGAAAGTCTGGACACGACCTGGTCCATGCCTCTGGTGTCACGCCGGTATGAGTCCAGGATGTTGCGTATGTGTGACATACCGGGGTCCTGAGCTGACTGGTCAGGTTCGCGCCTCCGCCTGACTCCACTCCCACCACCCCTGCCCACACAAGCCTGGCCTGCCGTTGTGGGCACATCGGGTCTACGGGACCCCTGAGGGATGGCATTGGCAGGGTTGTCTGCCTCCTCCTGGGTGCCCGCAGAACCTTGTCCCTCCTGGTCAGACTGGCTGTGTTGTTCAGTGCGAGCAGGGATCCTGGGTGTGTCCTGGGATGTGGCGGGAATGGGGGTGGTGGTTGGCACAGATGTACCTGACGCAGGTGCTGCAGGTGCTTGTACACCAGAGGGGCCAGGTTGGTCGGGATCATCCACGGAGTGGTGAGAGTCGTCGCTGCCGGTGGGATCGTCTTCACGCGGTGCCTGGGACTGTGATTCTTCCCCCCCAGTGTTGGGGGGAGATCGTCGACGTTGCCCTGTGTGTGAGAGAGAGACAATGTTAATGCTGTTTCATGCCACATCCATGTTTCATACATATTCAAGTTGACACAGTTCCCCCAGGTAGTTGGATGTCCCTAGCATTCCTCTCAGTGTCCACTTGGGGATGGGTATGTTGCGGGGGACAGATTGGGATGTTCTCCTGAGTGTGTGACCTGTAAATAGTTGGCTCTGATCAGGTGCGCAACACCCATTGGGCTCACCGGGCTTCAGCCCCCCCGTCATGTGTGTCAGCCCGGCTGAGACAGCTTCGTGGGCTGGCGTCCGTCTAATTGCAGCCGGACCCGAGTACTTCACAGGTCTTTGGAAGACCATTTACTCGTTAATGAGGCTTTTGTTGTGTTTTCACCCCTTCTTACAGCCACTCTGCCTATGGCTGGAAGATTTAGCCCCCCCCCCGAAATCTTTTTCTGCCCCCCCGGAAATAGGCTCTAGTTGCCCGCCTGGCTCTGATGCTTACTTGGCTCTGGATTGGTCTTGTTGTGTCACATGTCCATTGTGGGAGTGGGTGTATCTGTTGCCTGCCCCGGGGGTGTGTGCTTGTGTTAGGGGGGGTGTGTGACCGGGTGTGCTGTTGTGTGTAGTGTGAGTTGTAATTGGGTCTCCCAGGTGATGTGTGTGTCCCCTCATGGTGTATGCTGGCATGACAGTGTGTGAGAGTTCCTGTGCTAGATACCTGTGCTTGTGGAGTTGGTGTTTGAGTGTACAGTGGTCCCAGGAGGGCCTTGTGCTGCATACAGCAGGACCCAGTGTCAGCGACCTTGTTAGTAGTTTGCCAGTCCCTGTGCATTGTGCATGGGTATGTCCCTATGCCATATGGGCTGAGGACATTGTTGTCTGCGTCTCATTTTCACAATGTGTTGTGTGGGGCCCACCCTCCTAGCCTCCCGGACATCCAGTCTTGTGTTTGTGGTTGTTGTAGCCTTGGACATGGCCTTTCCTTGATTTGTGAAGGGTGAATGGTGACGTTCGTGGCATGGACGTGGTTATTGAGTGTGGTTGTGTGCGGTGTGTGCTTGGGGATAGGTGCGTGCATTTGTTGCGGTTGGGGTGTGTATGCCATTCCCCCCATGTTACATGAGTTGTTTGGGTACTCACCAGGCTCTGCGACTCCTTCCACTCTGTGTAGTCCCACCGGCGGTAGCATGGCCATCACCATCTCCTCCCAGGGATGGTAGTGTACGGGTCTGCGGGGCGGCCCACCTCCAGTGATGTTGGTTCTGGGCATGTTCTTCATTCATCTTCCTCTTGACCGCCCTGCGCAGATCGTACCACCTGGCTTGGTATTCATGCCTGGTCCTTCGGACGGGCGCAACAGCATTCACCTTGTCGACGATCCACTGCCACATGGCAGATTTTTCCGATATGCTGGTCTGTCTGACCATTGTTCCAAACAGCTGTGGCTCGACTCTGATGACTTCGTTGACAAGGAGCTCCAGCTCCGCTGTAGTGAACTTTGGATTCTTGTCTGTGGGCATGGTGTGGGGTGTGGGTGTGGGTCGTTGTGGGTGTGTGGGTGTGACTGTGTGTGTGTGTGTGTGAATATGAAGAGGGGGATGTTTGTGGGGGAGGTTGTGTGAAGGTGTGTGAGTGGAGGTGTAGCGAAGGTATGAGTTGTGTGGGGTGGTTTATGTGTGGGCTCTATCCGCAGTAGGTCTGTTGCAAAGGCTCATGGTTTGTGTGTGTGGGCCCTTTTTATTGGTCAATTTTTGGGTGTGGCTTTGTTTGAATTTTGGTGGGTGTGTTATAAGAGGTGGTTGTGTTTGGGGCCTCTGTTGGCCAGTTTGGATGTGGCAGGTCAGTCATTGAGTTGTATTTTGTCGTGTAGACATGTTTTGTGTTGTTGTGCGAGTCGCTTTGACCCTCCTTGTGCTGTTTTACAGTGTCCTGGTTCTGTATGTGTCTTTTTCACGTAGGTACGATCCGTACATACACGATGCTGGGTGAGGGTGCTGGGGTACGGTGTTGGTGTGTGGTCCGTAAATGCGGTGGGGGGACTGGGGGTACAGTGCGTACATGCGGGGCTGGGGTACAGTGCGGACAGGGTGGTGTATGATGCTGACATATTTGGGGGTGGGGGGGCCTTACGGCTCGTACACGGGCATGAGTTTACCCGTGTACATGTGTGCTCCTGCGTTGGCTCCGTACGGGTTTTTTTACGTGCGATTGTGTATTCGGACGGACGGTCGGGATCGTACTTGCGCGCTCGGACTTGTGTTTTACGATTTGTATGTGAGACTGTCTGGCTCACTTTCGTGCACTTTTCCCGACGATATTCCGACGTGAAAACTTTCCGACGCACTCTCGTAGACTTTTCCAGACGCTATTCGTAGATATTTTTCACGAACGAATCGTACTTGGCCGTTTGTACGGTACTTGTACGACTCGTACGTAAAAAAATACGGATACGGATCGTACGCAAATTATTTTTACCGGATCGGAATCGGCACATAAATGTTTCTTATTTTGCTCATTATGTTTTTCTCTATTTTTCTCAATTAATTGTTAATTTTATTATGCAGTTTTCCTGACTTTAAACGTGTTTGTTCAGTATTAATGTGAGCAATTAAATGTTGTTTGTGCTATTGTTGCTAGGGTTTAAGAAGAGACTCCTCTAGAATTGTGTTTTCATCTAGCCTGGTTATATTTATTAGGTTGGCAGTGATATCACCATCACAAATTATTAACCCACTTTCCAATTGAATATGAAGATCTAAAAATACGTAAGTCTCCACCAAGTAATTTTCTCAAGGTGTCCAGCTTAAAGTATTCTGGGTAGAAGGTAATTTCGTGCATTTGAAGGTTGAACAATCTGTTGCCATTCACAGTCCTGTAAGAGACATTATTGCCGAAATTGGAAGCTTCTAGATATATCATTGGACTGCTTTAAAATTGTCCCAGTAGTACATTGAAAGTAAAGTTCTGTAACTCTCAAAACGTTTTCAACATTATGTGGTAAGAATGCTGTGGAAACAAAGCGTTGCACAAATTTCCAGTGTTTTTTCATTCCACTCCCAGTGTCTTCACTAAGATTTTGAAAAAAGACTCTAGAGATCTGCCAAGAAACTTCTGGGGAAGAAGAAGATGGGGGTTTATGTGAGGACAGAATCTTTCATTGAATGAGATAAAAAGCAATGTAGAGGGCAGACTTATTAAATTGCCATCTGCCTTTAGTGATTGTTGTAGCTAGATGTTCGTGTCTTATTCTTTTAAAAACTTAACATAACTTTATACTAATTGCTGAATTTCTCAGATACTTTCCATTCATTCATCCAGCCATCCGTCTTCAGCTAGAATGGAAAAACGATGATGTAAAGTAACACACCTAGCAGTTACCATGCCACTCAGGACCAAAATACAATTTTTCATTAGCCATTATTATTCTCATTAAACTATTGTGGAGCCTCTGAACTTCAATGTATTTCTGTTCAAGTGAAGACAACATCCATGCCTGTCTTGTCGGACCATGTAACATTTGAAGAGTCTGACAGCTGATTTGGGCATAAAACTGGCAATTTTACATTTGTTATATATCTACAAATGTCCACAAATGTCTACAAAGATCACTATGACCCTCTAGAAAAGACTTCTTCTGTGCCAAAACTGGGCTGATAAAACAGACCCATAAAATATTTGTCTTCCAACACTTTCAGTTCTTCCAACCCTCTTGTGATGTCTATCCTTTGAAAGATAATATGACACAATTTCCTGTAATGCCATTTGGGAAAAGGAATTAATAATGTGGAAAAGGTAGGGCCATGGTTATATGTTCTCACATGGAATTTTCTAAGAAGTGCTTTAGATTCCATATCCAGCATTTAGGTTTAAAGTTGACTTCTGCATCAGCATCCTCATAAAACACCTTTTAAATTGATAGAGGTGCCTTTAAGTCATTTTAGGTATGGTTTCTATCAGTAAGTTATGTTATTAGGAAAGCATTATGTGGCTCACACTTTTTAGTCACATGGAAAATCCTCAATAAAGTGTCCCTTATAGAGACCTATCTTTGAACTTTACATTACAAATGGCCTCTCTCCTAGGAACGATATACATTTCTCCTGGGGCTGATAAAGTGCCCTGTAGGTGCAACAGGGATTTAGGCCCATTTTTTCCACCCATGGATTCATTCTGTATTGTATAATGGTCCACAGATGCTTGCACTGCATCCCTTCTATAATATGGATCGCTTCCGTTTACATTTTATTCTGGCAGAGTCAGAATTGTGAGCTCCCTCATGTGCACAGCATAGCCCACGCAAATGAGGAAACACTTTGCAGCATACAAGATGCGAGCAGAGGCTTTCAGGATGTACACTAACTGTTTGCCATACAGAGATGGTGAACAGTTAGTGGCTCCTGAGCGTCCCCCAATGAAATGGGAGCAGGAGTCAGAGGGGACACCTAGGCACCCCCCTGCAGCTGAGTTCAAGCTACAACGTTTACACATTTCATGAGGTAATTATTGGTGAGAGAAAGTGGGCAAATATTATTTTGTTTTATAGTGGTAACAGTGTTACACTTTGAGAAGCAAAAATGTGCATTTTTTGTACCTTATATCAGATAATCACCTCAAGAGTTGGTGTTTCATACAAAAACAATATTCTAATATTCTCTTGTTCTGTAGGAACTATAAATGTGTGTTACTTATTTGGTCAGAGGAAAGCCCTGGCAGAATGTACTGCCCTTTAACTCCATTTAGTGTTGCATGCTGGTCTTGGGGCAGCAGTACAACCAGAAAGTAAACAATGCCCTGTTAATAGTTTTATACTGTCTTTAGTTTCTACTCCTTGCTAGTTGTCTTACCCTAAATCAACCAATTGGAAACTGTTCAGGGATAGTACGTTTCAGACAAGGGGGCAAACCTGTGACTTCACTGAGGGCAATGGGTAAGAGCGGTCACTTCCACTACTATGTTGCCTCTGTCAGTTTTGTGAGTGAATATCTTTGATCAAAGTTCATGGTTCTTTTTACGAGCAGGTTATTGAATTAGGGCTGGGCTTGCAGATTTTGAGTCAGTGGAATTCCTCAGAGTTACATAAAAACTCAGTGAGATTCCACGGAGTTAGCATGTCACGTTGCCCTTGTTGTTATGTTCCATATAGGTACTCCAATATAGGCTCAGGTAGTCACCTAACCTTTCACCTATATTCTCCCCTTCCATTACACTACATAACAGTTCTTAGTACTGACCCTTTTGCTAGTTACAGTAATGTCCAAAGATGACATGGGGTTTTCGCCGAAAAGCTTAAGCCTCATTTATTATGCATGAGGTTTATTGGAATCACAGCAGGACAGCAGGCCTACCATCACCTGCATAATAATTATGTATAAGGGTCATTCCTTCCTTATACCTAGTCTGACATGACACAGCAAGGTATATACCCAGTGTGTGGAAATATGGATTTTTCTGGTCAGTTATGTCCCCTATCTTGGACCCCAACGGTTCTATGTGCATGTCACAAGTACATGTATGTTCCCTCCAGTTCCAGTTATGAAGACGCAAATACATGTGCGTCCACCGTCAACATGCCCTCTGTCAGATCCGCCATGAATAGGCCGGATATTCCATTCCTAAATATGAAAGGCCACCGGCTTTATATGGTTCACTTATGCCACTTTACAGTCCAGGCAAGTAGGCCCTGATTCTGTCATCAAAACTCCTCTTGCCTTCTGCCTCTGAAAGCTCCGGTCTGAGCCTGCATCTGTGACCATGAACTTTGTCTCATTCTCTGCGCGGCTCACGAAGCCTGACATCAGCCTATTCTCTGCCAAGAACTGTATTTCACCTTCGAATTATCTGCTTCCCCCTCAGCCGATGCATTCCTGCCTAGTAGTTTAAGTAAACATTCTTCCAGTTACCAAGCAAAAGGCCGGCTTCTCTGTCCTCATGCAAGTAATTCATAGCCCTGTTACCATGGAATATTCCTACCCCCTCGCATTCAGTGTAGACACTTAGACGCTTGTACACGCACGCACAGTCAGTATAGAATAGATTCTGTCCGAGAGTCCTTCTTTTGTGGATAACATAGTTCTTTAAACATAGGATGTTAGATATGATTTGGGATTAGGTTGACTTGACCCCCCAGACTTTTCGTCTCCACATGTAGAGCTAATGTCAAGTCCCCGTCACCCCCTAGTTACACGTCAATTACACGTCATACTGCTGCGCGCGCATCTATGCCAAGTATTATCTTATAGATCCACCTATACATGACATCATAACCAATTATGTTCCTTTTTACTCATTATTACACCCATTTTTGGTTACGCAGACAAAACGTCAATTTCCTTATCAATTGTTACGCCTACTGTATTCGCTTCATTGTAATGTATGTACTATAAAAGTTACTTCTTGTCAATAAAGTATGTACTTCACTTCCTGAACCCCCGTGGTGATGGAACTTGGAGCATCCGATTATAATCGATCACTGGAATAAAGCCCATTCCGAAACTCTAATATCACGGATTCTGCCTCTCATTTTACTGAGCTATTTTATAATGTTTCTGTATCAAATTCAGTCCCGGTAAAGGAATTTTTATTTACCACATGATGGCGCCCGAACAGGGACACTTTCTCATCTCACGCGCCGGCGGTGAGTAGCAGGCCCGGTCTCCTGCCACAGCTGGACGGACAATAACGCGTACCAGCAGGATTTCCTGTATCTCCCTCCGGTCAAGCGGGGGCGACTGAGACTGCGATCAACACCCAGACGAGGCGGTGAGAAGTGCGAAGTATCCCGACCAGAGCCTAGCTGAGAGAGCAAGATCCGAGGTATACAGAGACCCACCAGTTCGAAGTCAAGCCCAGTGTCCGACGAGTCGAGTCCAGTCCGGTTCAAGTTCAAGTTACCGGGGCCTTCTGTTTCCGAAGCTACCCGGTGAGTACCATTACTGGGGAGGCATTTCTGACGTGCACATAGGTTGTGCCGGTCAAGACGGGTTTGGGTACACAAATCCGGTCTGCACTGTTTTAGCAGTGTATCTGTACTGTTTAGCAGTATATCAAGTATTCCGAAGCATCTAGTTAGTGTCAAGAATTAAGCGTGGTGATTAGTTATGCAGACGATCATCATTGTTGTTTCAGTTAAAGGTTTAATGTTTTAATGTTTAATGTGTTAAACGTCCTGCATATTGTGGTATGAATGGTTGTTCATTATTGTGCTTTTGTATCAAGTGTGTTCAAGATTAAGTATCGGATCAGTTGTCAATATGCCGCTCTTTTCGAAATTAAGACAGATCACTACTAGAAAGGGGGTACTCGAAGAAGCCGTCCCTATTCCTCCTAGGGATACTCCAGGGCACTTCATGTATCACAAACATGGCTTAGACGCTATATTATTTCTTGATTTATGGGTAGACTACACCAAGGGATTACCAGAAAGTCAGAGATGGCCCGCAGCGGGAACCTGGGATGCAGAGTGCATCATGAAAGTCGGGGAAGAGTTATGGAAAAGGAAAGTCAGACAGTCACAGAAAGACGCCGTTGAGTTATGGCGTAAAGAATCTCATAGACGCACAGAAAAAGCACGTAGACAGGAAGAGAAGAGTAAAGAAAGTTCAAACAAAGTTCAAGAAAATCTATTAATTAAGGAAGGTATCCGAGTGAAATCAGAACAAGTAGATAGACAAAGAAATGCCCTTATGAATGGTATGTATCCCCTTCTAGCCGAAGGATTACCTAAGGCTACTCCAGAGATACCGAAAGACTTGCCACCCCCATTATTCCCAATTAAGGTACATCCTAAGGGGCATCCTAGAACCGCAGAAGATGTTTTTCTCATATTTAGATGACGCAGCTCCCGAGTATGCTAATTCCGCCCCACATAGGCCGCATACCAGGGAGGTCCAACGCCAAGACCCTGCACCCGTATCCCTACAGCAACAAATCGAGTCACAAGTTCAGGCAAGCACATCTGTTTCTGCATCTGTTCCTACAGGTACTTCTATAGCTGTGTCCACACCTATAGTTGCTGTGTCACGTTCGACGAATCCTTTCACACCCGACGCCCCAGAGGGGGCCACGGGAGGTGCTACCAATATTTTTTCTACGCCACCTAGAATAAATAAACTTACTTTTCAAGAGTCAGCGCATTCACGTACACCCAAATTCGTAAGTGCCCGTGCGCTTAAAGAACTTCTTGTAGATTGTAGATATGACCCGGTGCCCGGTATAGATGACGAAATGATCCTGGCATCATTACGTATCAGACGAGCCGCAGCGTATTTAGCGAAGTTACCAGGAATGACTGCGCATCTAGATAAAATATACCATTTTGTCCAAACAGGGCGAGATCCAGAATGTATTTACAGAGCTATGGAATACCAGAAAGTAGAGATACAGGGGGAACTGTTACGTTTCCTCATAAACTGTGTGATCAGAAATCAAGACCGACCGGGGGTAGATCCGGATGCAATGCAAATTCTTACAAGGTGGAGCCAGAATATATCAGAAGGGAGACACGATAAGCAAAATTGTATAATAGCCATGTGCCGAAAGATCCGTAAAGAAATAGAACGCTTACACGAAGAGAGATTAGAGACAGACGAGTTCGAGTTCGAACAAAGTGAGGAAGAAGGGTCAGGACTGCCCGCAGGACAGTCGGACACCATAGCCTATGTAGGTAGAGGAAGATCTTGTAATAGGAATCAGACTAGATGTCATACTGACTCAATACGTCCGATATGTCCAGATAATGACAGGAATTTCCAAATACCTATAATTAATATAAGGTCTAACGAGCATTCGTTCCAAACCGCCGACAAACTACTCCGAGAACGAAGGGGTTATCATTTTCTCGATTCTATGGATGAACAAGATTTAGCAAGGGCAGCTGTCCATTGGGTGGACAGTCCCGGAAAATATAGTGATGATACAGTAGTACGCACATTTTTGAATCTCACCCCAGATGAACAGAGGTTAGCTGGGATTTATATGATTCAACAACTCATTATACTATATCGGAGTCAGCATTCGGACCCTGGTCCCTTACCTGACATATTGACTGAATTGCTTATGAATAAATGGAGAGGTCCAGGTACTAAATTAATTAAAGAAATTCTAGAGTCAAGAAAGCAGTATATTCTTTTTGTATGCTCAGAGCATGTCTCATTGCCTGTCAAGGAAAGAACCACGTATCACATGGATAGACAGAATCCCTTACGAGAAGTGCACCCAATAAAAGGCGAGGAGAACGAGTTTAGGCGCGTATTTGTATATACGCCCATATCAAAAATAGAATTGTTGCAAATGAAGAAAGTGGTACCCAGTCATGACAAAGATCCAGCGGGTTTTCACCGAGAAATTAAAGACATGTTACTCATGGGAGAGTATACCTACCCCGACATTATGACAATATTAAAGGTGTTGATGCCTGCTGGCATTTATGAGAAACTCAAGGAAAAAGAGTGGGAGGTAGGTGACCAAAAGATAGAATGGTCAGCATTAGAAGCGGAAGAAAAGGCCCGAGGTCCAGGTTCGGGGCTCGGGGACAAAACTAAAGCACTACCAGGTCTACTAGTACAGGTACTGCCACGTTTATTAACTACGAAAAAGGAAGATTGGGGTACAATTTCAGCCTGTAAACAGAAGCAAGATGAAGACACTAGTGATTACTATGCCCGATTCGAGAAATGTTTTGGTATAAATAGTGGCATAAAAGCAAGTAGCGAATCATACCCACATCTGTTTGTAACAAAATTAGTGGAAAATGCCCTGCCCCCAGTAAAGAATAGAGTATTAAAATTCGAGAGTACCTGGCAAGGTAACACTCCAACACAAATGTTACAAATGTTACAGTACCATCACAATAGAATTAGAGAGGAACAAGAACATGAACACAGACGCATGAAAGACACGAAAATGAAAATGCTAGTTTCCCAGACAGTTCCAGCTGAAGGACATAAAAAGGGTATGACACATTCCGATTCAGCAGGACCTGTAAAAGGGACATGCAATTATTGTAAAAAGCCAGGTCATTACGTACACGATTGTCCAGTTTTAAAACATAATATCGCCATAGGTAAAACACAAGAAAGATCACGGCCACTAAGACAAGATCAGAATGAACAAGGAGCTATGCAGCATGCCCAGGCCATGCCAGCCGCACAACAGCCAATACAGTTTGTGCCAGCTGCACCACCGTTGCCTGTTGCTGCCACACAGACAACAACACGACAAATGTATCAGACCGCACAGTATGAATATCCTGAGTATCAGCGTTACGCATGAACTAGCCTAGAGAGGGAAGTTGACTTACCCCTTATCGAGATTCCTGTAGATCAAGAAGGACCTTATGTACATAGTGAATTATTAGGTCAAGATAGAAAATTTTTACTCGATACAGGGGCAAGTCGAACAACTATAAAACGTAGTGAAGTTCCAGGGGCACCCCTCTCAGGCTCTCAGAATATTTCCCTTGGTTTTTCAGGAAAACCTATTGTTAATGAAGTATCACAGCCTCTTCCACTTACGATAGGACCTCTGACCCGAACTACAGATTTATTGCTTACTAAATCATGTCCAGAAAACTTGTTAGGAATAAAAACGTTGAAAGCCCTAGGAGCCATAATATGTTGTTCTCCGGAAGGAGTAAGGTTGTTTTTACGTGACTTTAAAGGTCACTATGTGTCTAGAGACATGGATCCCCGACTGCAGACTTTACCTACACATCTATGGGCACAAGGCCCTACTGATGTTGGTTGCATGAATATTACACCATATCGAGTCACATTAAAGGCAGGAGTGGTGTTACCACGAATGCGACAATACAAGTTACCACCAGATGCTGTAGTGGCTTTACTACAAATCATTGACGAACTTATTGCCCAAGGAGTAGTTGTAGAAACAGACTCCAATGTATGTAATTCACCGATAATTCCGATTCTTAAACGAACAGATCCCACAGCCCCGCCAGTATATCGATTGGTTATTGATCTGCGCGAGTTAAACAAATGCATTGTACCACAATTTCCTGTGGTCCCAGATATCTCGTCATTATTGACAGCTATTGATTCCGAAGCAACATTCTTTACTGTAATTGATCTCAAGAATGCCTTTTTCAGCGTCCCAATAGATCCGGAAAGCCAATATTTGTTCGGATTTAGTTTAAATGGGCGCAGCTTTAAATTCTCACGCGCACCTCAAGGATTTACAGAAAGCCCCAGCATCTATAGCCAAGCACTGAAACGAGAACTTGACAGTATCCACATGCCAGTTAACACTGCCCTGCTTCAATACGTCGATGATCTGTTGATCACCGCGAGAAGTGAAACGGAATGTGAAAAAGCATCACTGACAGTTTCACAATTTCTAGCCGAAAAGGGGCACAAGGTGTCCCCTTCTAAGCTGCAATTCTGTGTCCAGCGAGTTATTTATCTTGGACACTCGCTGTCCAAGGAGGGAAGGCAGCTTACACCCGACCGCATTCAGTTAATAGCTAACATGTCAATACCCAAGACACAGAAGGAGGTACGAGCTTTCATAGGCCTCACTTCATATTGTAGGCAGTGGATCCCTCAATACGCATTCCTAGCAAAACCACTCATTCAGTTAACCACACAGGAGGCAGCCACACCGACTGTTCTCCCTTGGACTCAGGAACACACACAAGCTTTTGAAAGCCTAAAGAAAGCTTTATGTCAAGCACCCGTTTTAGCAACGCCATGTTACAGAAAACAGTTTACACTCTTTGTTACAGAACGCGAAGGTACTGCCTTGTCAGTACTCACACGGGAACAAGCAGGAGCACACAAACCATGTGCTTATTTTTCTAGTACATTAGATCCCGTAGCTCAGGCTTTGCCTGCGTGCCTGAAATCAGTAGCAGCGACAGCTTTAGCAATCAGACAAAGCGATGCCATAGTGTTAGGACATCCATTGACAGTTCAAGTACCACACGCAGTAGAGGTTCTTGTAAATAGAACGCAAACACAACACTTGACTATAGCGCGACTTACAGGATACGAACTTACATTGTTTCAGCCACATATAGAAATCAGACGCTGTAACACATTGAATCCTGCCACACTTTTACCTGTAATCGGAACAGACCCACTAGCTCATGACTGTATTGAAGTTATTACAATAACGACAAAACCCAGACAAGACTTAACCGATGTCCCATTGTCAGATCCAGACCTGACATTGTATGTAGATGGTTCTTGTATGAGAACAAGTACAGGAGAGTTAGTGGCTGCTTACGCAGTCACCACAGATACTGAAGTCATTGAAACTAATCGTATAAATACTTTGTCAGCTCAAGCCGCAGAGCTTATCGCTCTGACACAAGCCTGTATTCAAGCCACGAATAAAAAAGTCAACATATACACTGACTCACGTTATGCATTCGGAGTTGTACATGACTTCGGCGTGCTGTGGCGAGAGAGAGGTTATTTAACTTCCCACGGTGCCCACATTCAGCACGGACCCCTCATTCATGCCTTATTAGATGCAATACATCTACCCACTGCAATATCAATTATGAAATGTAAGGCTCATACGAAGGTTACTGATATCATTTCCCAAGGCAATGATCTAGCCGACAGAACAGCTAAACTGACTGCTCAAACTCAAACCCCCGACATGACAAAGACAATAGTTCCGACACCGACACATTGTATGACAGTTAAAGATCCTACTCTTGACGTAATTGACATACAGACACATGCTACACCAGACGAAATAAAGAAATGGACTGAATTAGGAGGGATCCAAACGGACCAAGGATGGATGATGAAGGAAAAGTCTGTATGGTTCCTTCCTGATTCAATGGTCCAAGTTATAATTAACACTATACATAGTCCAGCACATCTAGGAGAAAAAGCTATGCTAGACAGCATTCAACACATTTGGTTCAATAAACATTTACGAGCAGCAGCAAAACAAAAGGTCCGTACCTGTATGATCTGTTGTCAGTTCAACCCAGGAAAAAGCGTTCCCGTAGAACAGGGTGGATTTCATACTCCTAATCATCCTTTTGAAGTACTCCAGATGGACTATATCCAGATGGAACGATGTCGAGGATTCAAATATGTTCTTGTAGTTGTCTGCGCTCTGTCCCGTTGGACGGAGGCATACCCGGTTTCAGATTACACTGCCCCGACTACTGCCAAACAGTTGGTTCGAGAATTCTTCCCACGATACGGTTTACCACGTGCTGTTCACTCAGATAACGGCCAGCCGTTCTCATCCGAATTAATGAAACATGTTTCACTTCTGTTAGGATATCAGTGGAAATTCCACTGTGTCCGACACCCCGAGGCAGCAGGTCTCGTAGAAAGACATAACCAGATACTGAAAATCAGAATGTCCAAAATATGCAGAGAGAAAGGTGTCGACTGGGTAGTAGCGTTACCAGTTGCACTCTTTTACATGAGAATGGTAGCACACTCTCGAACAGGGCTATCCCCGTATGAGGTGATCTTCGGTAGACCACCGAATATGTGGGGGACGCCTATACCACGCAAAATAACTGATATTGACTGTAATATGCTGACAGATTACTTGGCTTCCTTGATGTCTGCACTACAATCTTCTCGTTCACAGGTAGCTGCAGCCTTTCCCGACAACACTGAGGTGAAACCCCATGACGTTGTTCCGGGTGATCTTGTCTTTGTGAGGAATTTCGACCGAAAGACTCAGCTGGAGCCCAGGTGGAAGACACCCAAGTTGGTCCTGCTGACCACAAGGACAGCCGTGAAGATCGAGGGCCGCAAGGGCTGGATTCATTCAAGCCATATCAAGAAATTTCATGGACTATCCTCGGATATAGACATTGTGCCCTGCACTCCCTCACAGACTGATACAAAACTTCCTTTTGTTGAACCGAACAACTCTGAAAATTACAAACTAAAGCTTAGGCCCAACAAGTCGAGCAATTTGATTGTTTAAGTCCTCTCCAAGGTGAAGCGGTTGAATTGTCTCTGACATGTATCCCTTGGACCTGAGTAGAGAAAATACCCGAAAAATGTTGAAACGACAGGCGTATTGTAAATCACTGCGTAGCCACTGCATAGTGACATTATTAATTTTGTTTTTATTGAGTCTCATAATAATTATTACAAGTATGTTGTTGCACATATATTACCCTATTTCTAGACATGTTTATAATGTTGCTGCTGAACATTCTTTTAGTGACTTACCTCCGCATGAATTGTCTTATAGACTTGCGCTGCGCAATAACACTTTCATTAGTATGTTACATCATTCCCATCAGACTAGTAATGCCACTAATTGTTGGGTGTGTGGCCGACTCCCTCCCTATCAGAATTATGAAGGAGTCCTGCCTTTCTTTCCACATCCATTTACACATAATGGCTCCTGTGGAGCATGGTTTAGTTTAATCAATTCCATGGACTCAGACACAGCAGTTTACCAAGATCATTGGGTATGGGGAAACCTGAACCTAGTTTTACTCAAGGTCTGCTACCCTGACAAGGAGGGTCGCCCCAAAAGAACAGGAACTGATCTAGAAAATGAAGTATATGGATTAGGTAATTTTACACCTAATCTCATGATTCTAAATGTCGTATCTGAAATTGAACTAGTCTTACCCACCATGTCAGTATTCCCAGCGAAGGGTGAATTGTGTGTAAGAAAGGTTGGTTCCATACATATGGGCCATAGTAAATGCACTACTATAGTAGAATTCAGTGATCAAGGCAAATCTTCATTTAAAGCTTCTCGCCACTCCTACTTTATATGTGGTCAGACTGCATATATGCGTCTACCTCTAGATTGGGATGGTACCTGCTACATTGCATTCCTTTTGCCACCTGTTTTCCTAGCTCCTCCTGACTATTACAGAAATATTCATTTAGTACACAACAGAAAGCGGAGAGATCTCCCCATTGTCGATTACACTGAGACGGCATGGGACAAGTATGTAGATTTTAATAAAGGTATCTTTCCCTATATAGGTACTGTTACTAATAGTAAGCTGATACGTAGATTAACTAGAACCCTTGAAGCAGTAGTGAATGAGACTATTTCCGCCTTAGGCAATTTAACGGAAGAGCAGTCTGCTATACGGATTGTTGTGCTTCAAAATCGTCTTGTCCTTGACGTCATCCTGGCTGATAGGGGCGGAGCTTGTAGGGTCATCGGATCAAGCTGCTGCGTATTCATACCAGAAAATTCGCCATCTGTATATAAAGCCATCACTCGCCTTCATAAGATTGTAAGCCAGATACACCAGAACCCAGGCACTTGGACTTGGTCCAGTTGGTTTTGGAATGTGGTATCAGCCTGGGGATGGAGAGTTTTATCCTTCCTAGGTATTGGCCTTCTCATACTATTCAGTTGCTGTCTATGTCTACAATGTGGACCAGCGATTTGTGGTCTGTGTGCCACATCGTGTATTCCACCACCAAGATTTCATTCGTCACGGAAGAAGAAAGAAGAACAAATGATGCTATATGAACAGATCAATGGATTGATGAAGATTGATATCTCTTGAAGGGCAAGTAGGGGACAAGGAGGGAATGTGGAAATATGGATTTTTCTGGTCAGTTATGTCCCCTATCTTGGACCCCAACGGTTCTATGTGCATGTCACAAGTACATGTATGTTCCCTCCAGTTCCAGTTATGAAGACGCAAATACATGTGCGTCCACCGTCAACATGCCCTCTGTCAGATCCGCCATGAATAGGCCGGATATTCCATTCCTAAATATGAAAGGCCACCGGCTTTATATGGTTCACTTATGCCACTTTACAGTCCAGGCAAGTAGGCCCTGATTCTGTCATCAAAACTCCTCTTGCCTTCTGCCTCTGAAAGCTCCGGTCTGAGCCTGCATCTGTGACCATGAACTTTGTCTCATTCTCTGCGCGGCTCACGAAGCCTGACATCAGCCTATTCTCTGCCAAGAACTGTATTTCACCTTCGAATTATCTGCTTCCCCCTCAGCCGATGCATTCCTGCCTAGTAGTTTAAGTAAACATTCTTCCAGTTACCAAGCAAAAGGCCGGCTTCTCTGTCCTCATGCAAGTAATTCATAGCCCTGTTACCATGGAATATTCCTACCCCCTCGCATTCAGTGTAGACACTTAGACGCTTGTACACGCACGCACAGTCAGTATAGAATAGATTCTGTCCGAGAGTCCTTCTTTTGTGGATAACATAGTTCTTTAAACATAGGATGTTAGATATGATTTGGGATTAGGTTGACTTGACCCCCCAGACTTTTCGTCTCCACATGTAGAGCTAATGTCAAGTCCCCGTCACCCCCTAGTTACACGTCAATTACACGTCATACTGCTGCGCGCGCATCTATGCCAAGTATTATCTTATAGATCCACCTATACATGACATCATAACCAATTATGTTCCTTTTTACTCATTATTACACCCATTTTTGGTTACGCAGACAAAACGTCAATTTCCTTATCAATTGTTACGCCTACTGTATTCGCTTCATTGTAATGTATGTACTATAAAAGTTACTTCTTGTCAATAAAGTATGTACTTCACTTCCTGAACCCCCGTGGTGATGGAACTTGGAGCATCCGATTATAATCGATCACTGGAATAAAGCCCATTCCGAAACTCTAATATCACGGATTCTGCCTCTCATTTTACTGAGCTATTTTATAATGTTTCTGTATCAAATTCAGTCCCGGTAAAGGAATTTTTATTTACCACAAGTGGGTGCCACTTTGGGTATATATACACCATATCTTGCTGAGGTAGTCAGATGAGAAAAGGACTTCCATGCTGACACACTGACGCGAGACGCTGAGGTTCCGCCAAGCAGACTCTCCAGCTCGCAGTTGTATGACATCCCTTGCGGATTGTCCATCTAGGAGACCAAGATGGGATCCCACAGTCTCTCACTTCAGGTAATGGGGTTGACTTTATCCTAGAGGGATTCTTGGCTTTACACCCACATACATGCTAGGTACACTTAGGTACATCTATATAGGGTCACATCGCATCGCAGGAGTACGAATGTATTACTGTCATGTATTTTTCGTACCTGCCTGTATTCATTGTTTTAGCACGATGGTAGAAATCCACCATCCTTTTACTCTGTTAGTGCTTATAATCATTTATATCTGTTACTGTCTAATGGTTGTTTCAGCACACCTATTTTACACTAGAATGAATCTGGCTCAATAAATGCTTATTGAAAAACGGCCGCACAGTTTATTCTGTGTATCTCTCCGAGACAAAGTGAGCATGAGTGACTGAGCCAAAATGATCGCACTGTTTCCACAATTCTGAGGGATCAGGGTTGTCATGTTCGATAGTTGCCAAGACCTTTTCTCTCCTTGGTAAGAGGGGTTTCTAGTGGGACTGTGAGCTAGCTGGTATACAGGCTAAAATAGTCAGTAGGGGTGTCTAGAATCAGTCTAGACACCAATCCTACAGTGTATGTATTTTGTCTAAACGCGCAGATCCTATATAGGTTTATAGGAACTACACAACCTTGCATGGCCAACATTGGTTTGGTACTTATTTAGCACTCAAATCTGAGTAGTTCAGTTGTGCTATTCTCAGAGATCCCTACTCACATTTTCCCCAGAGACGTCTGGAGTGGGAAGGGAACAATCCGCCACAGCTGAGTAGGCAAAATTCCTATTTATTGGCTGTAGGTTTATCAAGCTTGAAGGACAAACAGTTCCTATTGTGCATAAAACCTTATCTCAGTTTCCTTGAAACTCTTCCTTGAGAAAACTTTTTCAACAATGGCTGATGAATAAGCCGCTGTGTGAGCACAGCCTGCTGTAGTCAGGGAAGAAGAGGAAGGTGAAATCTACATTTCAGAAAATGTTAGAAATGCGTTTACTCAAAAGCAGACAACAGACTATGGAGTCACAGCTAGGGGTGGAACAGTAACATTTGTGATTAAGGCTCACGAGTCATATAGAACAGAGGTATTCTATTCCTATCCCACAAGCAGAAGCACAATCAAAACATTTCATTCTTACACTGAAGATGAAACACCAAATGAATACTGTCCGTATGAGGACAATGAAAATTTCGCTCACCTACCAGGAGCACATAAAGTGGTGTAAAGGCCCCCTCCTTCACACAAAAGACAAAGTAAGACCAGGACTCTTGGAAGAGATGGAGCCACTTGGCCTGTCCTAGGAGCTTATACACCGCATCCAGACATTGATTCAATGCCAGTAGCAGACCGTCATCCATTTCACAAAGAAATAAAAAAACTTTACAGAAACCTGACACAGTTCATTATGAGAGCACTCATACTTCAGCCAACAAGAGCTACACAAACAAGTCAAATTCAGGGTTCTACAATAAAATTACACCACAAACGCCATATGCAGTTATGGGTAAAATGCACACTAGACGTGAGCAAATGCCATTCTGGATAGCTCAGAAAATAACACAGTTAGAGGTAGTATTTCTACACACAAGCCCTCAAGAAAAACACAGAATGCTAATAATCTGCTTGCCAATGGGGATAGCTACCATGTATACCAGAACTCATGGTATCCCGTCATTAGCAGTAATACCGGACGTACTAGGACGAATACAAACTGAATATGGAGCAGAACCTGCTCTGAACTTAGTGATGAAATTATTAGGTAATTTTGCCCAGGTATCAGGTATAATATTAGCAAATAGAAAAGGAGAGGCAGCAGCAGTGGCAATACGCCAATGCCTGATGGATTTCACTCCTTTACAACAGGAACGCAAATTACCTAAAATTATCACAGAAACCTATTGTTAGATTTGGGAGTCTCTAGTTGGCAGAGGTAGGTACCTTTGACCAAATAGGGCCCCTAGTTAGGGTACGGGGCTACCCTCCTAAAATAACCACTGCGCACCCCCTTGGTAGCTGCGCACAAGCAGGCAGGCTTATCTCAAAGGTAGTGTGTGAAGCATTTGTGAACACATACTGTAATCCAACACTATAGATGGACACCACTCAGGTTGTATTATAAAAATAAGTATTTTTATATAGACTTATCACAAGACCAAACAACAAAAATCCAGAGTACTGTACTCAAAAAATGAACTCTAAAATATTAGAAACTAGTTCAGTTCTCTCAAGTTGTTAATGCGACACTTTACTCTCAAAGGGCCCGATTCACAGAACTAACTTAAAACAAAATCCTAAACTTACTACCATTTTGGTATTCACAGAAGGCACTTACTCATTTCGGTATTCACAGAATTTAGGAGTCCTAACTTTAGGACTCTTAAATGCCTTCTGTGAATACCAAAAGTCTTAAAGTTAGGATTTTTCTCAGTTTAGGAGTCCTAAAGTTAGGAGTTCTAACTTTACTACTCCTAAACTGAGAAAAGACCTAACTTTAAGACTTTCGGTATTCACAGAAGGCATTTAGGAGTCCTAGAGTTAGGGCTCCTAACTTATGTGAATACCGAAATGAGTAAGTGCCTTCTGTGAATACCAAAATGAGTAAGTGCCTTCTGTAAATACCAAAATGGTAGTAAGTTTAGGATTTTGTCTTAAGTTAGTTCTGTGAATCGGCCCAAAGTACCTTGCACGTGTAACACAATGCAAACAAAAGGGTTGCAGGGAAGGTGATGCGTCGGTTACTTACACTCAGGGGAGTTGATGCTCACTTCCTTACTGTGGGGGGAGGTGATGCTTTGGTTTCTTACTGCTCTCCGGTACGAAGCGACAAGATGGCGCCTCGATGCGATACTCTTCTCTGGTGCGATGCGACAAAATGGCGTCTTGCTCATGATGCGAAAACGTTGATGCGATGCGTGCACGCCTGATGGCCGCGCGGCGACTCGATGATCTTAGGAGCCACGGCAGGCCCTGCGACGTGCTTCTCCAGTGATGCGACAGTGACCTCTGTGGCCGTGGCACGCTTCTCCGGTAATGCGCCGCGCTTCGGCGATGCAGTGGCGGCAGCGGTGGCATGCTTCCTTGGCGATGCGACAGCAACTGCTGCAGTGGCGACACGCTTCTCGCCGTTGAGTCACGCTTCCAGCTCCCAGCGACACGCAGTCTCTCAGAAGGCCCAGCACAACAGCAGGCACTTCAATTTCCAGCAAGAGAATTAGGGGGAGCTTGTTGGTGAAGTCTTGTATCCCTGAGACTTCAGGCAGGAGGCAAGCTCAAGTTCAAGCCCTTGGAGATTCTTCTTCAAGCTGATGAAAAGCGCACTTAGTCCTCTTCTCCTTTCTTTGGCAATGAAGCAACCACTGCAGGCCATCCCCCAAACACACAGCACAGGGGTAGTCTCCTCCTTCACCTGGTTCTTCTCCTCAGCAAAGGTTTGTCTTGATTCCCAGAAGTGATCTAAAGTTCTGGGGTCTGGTTCCCCCTTTTTATACACCAAAATCCTTTGTCTCTGAAGGCAGAGATTGTCTGTACCTTGTCCAAACCAATTCTGTTCAGTCCTGGAGCACTGTATTTACAAGAATCCTTCTCTTCTTTGTCAGGGTGGGCAGGGTCCTCAAACACACCACAGGAGGTGGAGCCAGCATTGTGGAAGGCAGGCACAGCCCTATTCAGGCCCAGGTGTTACTCCTCCCACCACTCTACATGCGGATGGGTCTATTCAGCCCTGTGCTGACTCACCCTGTCTCCTGGAATCCCCCCAGCCCCTGTCACTCACAAACCAGACATAGAATACACAACCTAGCAGAGGCAGGCTTGGATGGTTAGGCAAGAAAATACCTACTTTCTAAAAGTGGTATTTTCAAACACAGAATGTTAAAACCAACTTTACTAAAAGATGTATTTTATCATTCTTAGTTCAGGAATACTAAACTCAAATGTCTACCATGTTCCCTGGGTCAGTTAGGATTATAAGGTGTTATAATCAAACTGCCCATTCTGGCCTATGAGGACTGGTAGCCCTGTAATAGTAGAGGGGGCTGAGTCCATGGGTTTTCTTTTAACCATCTCGGCCCATCAGTCCATTGCTGGGGTGGTTATCTATCGTCCACCAGGGCCGGCTGGGAAGTTTCTGGAGGCGATCAGCCACATCATTTCCCCTTTAGCCGCCAAATATAGTCAATGTTTGGTCCTTGGTGATTTTCATTTACACATGGACAATTTGCTAGCACCGGAGGTGCTCAAATTGTATGAATCCCTTGATATATTACATCTGAGTCCTTTTGTTCATTTGCCTACTCATGATAAGGGTCATATCTTAGACCAGATTTTTTCTTCAACTCCAACAGATGTTGAAGTCCCTCTTCCCCTTACCTGGTCGGACCACTGTTTTGTTCACTTTAGAGTCCCTAAGAGTCTCAATCGATCCCATCCATTGGTAAATGTCTGCGCAAGCAGTTTTAGGCCTTTTAACCAAGTTACTTCTGAGGCCATACAGAGCGTCCTGCAATCCCACCCCATTTCATTCTGTGGGACTCTTGAAAATGATGTGCATTCCTTGGATCAATGGTTATCCCTCAGAGCCTTAGAACTTGCGCCCCTACCCCGAGAGCGACACAAACGTCTCATGCTTCTGCCCCCTGGTACACTGAAGCGCTGAGGAAAAGTAAAACCGCCTGCAAATATCTAGAAAGGAAATGGTGAGCAAATTATATGGCTCTTGACAAATTGACCTATAAAACTGCTCTAAGAGATCACTACCAGAAAGTCAGAGAGGGAAAGAGACTTTTCTTTTCAACTCAAATTGACTAAGCTGGCAATAAAAGCAGAGAACTTTATAATATTGTTAAAAATTTCACCTCCCCCGCAGTGATCAGACGTCCGTTTGTGCCATCGAGTAAATGGACCAACATGATGGCTTCTTTCTTTTATGAAAAAAATTAAAAGATTCAGAATGCTTTTGAAATACAGTCGCCGGAGCTAACTTCAGACTTAGATTTTTCCGGCACTGATGTTAGTTCTGAATTCTCCCTTCTGCAGTTCCCTGCTATCCCCATGGTCCAATCACTATCCATTATGAAGTCCTTGAAATCGGGCTCACCGGCCGACCCCTGTCCTGCCAGGGTGTTGTCGGCAATTGCTGAGGCTATTAACCCTATAGTGAATCGGATTTTAAACAACTCCCTGCAAGAAGGATTTATGCCTCTGTGTTGGAAACATGTCAGAATTCTCCCTCTGCTTAAAAAACCCACGGTGGATCCGGAGGAAGCCGGCAATTACCGTCCCATATCGTTACTTCCTTTTTTTGCAAAGATTCTGGAGAAATATGTCAACTCCATTCTCACGGAGTATATTGAGACTAACCATCTTTTGCACCCTAGTCAGTCCGGTTTTAGGGCTAATTTCAGTAACGAAACAGCCCTTTTAGAAATTTCTGAGACCATTAAAGCCACGCTTGACAGGGGAGGCAATGCGGTGTTGGTCCTTTTGGACCTCTCCGCGGCCTTTGACACCGTGCCTCATACCAGACTGGTGCAAAGGTTGGTCGAGGGGGGTGTAGGCGGTACGGCACTGAGTTGGATCAGGTCCTTTCTCAGTAATCGTCTTCAAACCTTATGGTCCCCTCCGTTTGCAGCTGCCATTCCACCTTTAAATGTTGGGGTCCCGCAGGGCTCTATCTTGAGCCCTACTCTGTTCAATCTTTACATGACCCCTATTGCTTGCCTCGCTGAACAACACGGGGCAAAGATTGTATCGTACGCAGACGATACTCAGCTGCTTTTCACCTGTGCAAAGGGTGCAGAGTTTGATGGTTATGCAATAAATACCGGTCTCTCTGAAGTCTTCTTGTAGTTGAAGGACAACCAAATGAAATGTAATCCTGACAAATCCGAGATTATCTTCTTTGGCCACCGCCCTTGTGAGATCTGGCATAATTGGTGGCCGCGGGATCTGTCCCACCCTGGGTCGTCAGTGACCGTGGTCAAGAATCTCGGAGTCAAGATGGACTCCTCGCTTTCTATGAAACCCCAGATTCAGTCTGTAGCAGGGACTTGTTTCGGGATTTTAAGAATGATGAGGAACTTCCTACCTTTGCTTTCTGTCTCTCACAGAAGAATCATAGTCCAGGCTTTGGTTACCTCACGTCTGGACTATGCTAATTCTTTGTATTTGGGTCTCCCTAGCTATTTGATCTCCCGTCTGCAGGTGATTCAAAATGTGGCGGCCAGGGCCATTTTCTTGGTCCCCTCCAGCACTCGGACTTCTCCGCTCTTGTCGTCCTTGCACTGGCTGCCGGATCAGAAGAGAATTTATTTTAAAGCCCTGGTTCTTGTGTTTAAAGCTTTCAATCAGATTGAAGCGCCTTACTTAAGACATAGGTTCCCCGGCTATGTCCCTCAACGTACTCTGAGATCCTCTTCTCAACTCCTGACTTTTGTGCCGAAAATCACTCTTGTGCGGGTCACAGGCCGCTCTTTTCAGGCGATTGCATCCGGCCTATGGAACAACCTCCCCCTATCTCTCCGCCAGGCCCAGGATTTGCTTGCCTTCAGAAAAATGCTTAAGACATGGCTAATCCAACTTTAATCGGCCCAACTAGCAGTTTGTTGCCTGGTACTCTGGTTCATCCCTCTGTTGTTCGGGTGTGTGTTCTTTATTTTAGCGCCGGGACACTCCTGGGAGTAGCTGTGCGCTCTATAAATACCCGACATAACATAACATAATAGTGAAAAACGAAAATGGCTGTATTTCACTATAAGGACATGCCACACACACCAGGACATGTCCTACCTTTTACCTACATTGCACCCTGTCCTTGGGCCTTCCTTAGGGGTGTCTGATATGCAGAAAAGGGAAGGTTTGGGGACTGGCAAGTGAGTGCACTTGCCAAGTCAACAGGCAGTACCAGACTGCACACAGGCTCTGCAATGGCAGGCCTGAGACACACTTTATAAGCTGCTCCGGTGGATGGCACAATCAGTGCTGCAAGCCCACCAGCAGCATTTGATTTACAAGCCCTGGGCACATGCAGTGCAATTCACTAGGGTCTGACAAGTAAACCAAATAAGCCAATCATGGAGTCACTAATCCATACATCAATTTAACATAGGGATCACTTGCACTCTGGCACTGAATAGCAGTGGCACAGTGCCCAAAGCATCTAAAACCAGCAAAAACATCAGTGGCAACAGCAGAAAATGGAAGGGAGCTCCACGCCAATGATGCCAGGTCTAACACCTATGCTGAATTAGGTAGAGATAGTTTGGGAGCTATTGCAACAAAACCTCAACTCATGGTTGGTCATGAAAAGGATAACACCAAGCAAGCACCTGATTCTTCCAAGAAGAAATGGGATAATAACAATAAAAAACAAAAGTTTAGAGAAAATAGATCTTTATTTAGGAGTGCATCTCCTCAACAGGAGCCCTCCAAAAGGAGGTACAACCTTAGGAATCAAGATAACATTGAAAAACCTGACAGGTATCAGGATACTGATACACATTCCTCTCGTTCCTTTCAGGCTTCACCAAGAAACTCTGAGAGAGAAGGACGGTCAGAACACAGACAAGAAGAGCGTACAAAGTCCAGAGACACGCCACGTACTTTAGATTATACTTCCAAGAAGGAAGACAAGCCAAAATCAAAATGTCAATTTAAAAAGAAGAAAGTAGCAGTCCTTAAAGTTAGACATCCCCAGGATTCTGGGGACTCAACTTCTGAGTGGGGAATGGGCTCTGACGATTCTAGACAGCGCAGCAGAAGCAACAATAGCTTGCCAGAGCCAAAACCTGATGGAATTTCTGGTGACAGCAGAGTTGTATGAGAACATCACGGTGGAAACACCTGATACGAGGATAAGTGTCCCACATAGGTTACATGAGATAACACTCCAAATGGAGGGGGAAAACCCCAGAACAGTTAAAGGTCTCTTTTGGGAAAACCTGACTTACAGCTATGACATCCTTTTAGCTGAGAGAGATTGGCCGCCTGAAATTATTATGGATTTCCCAAAGAGAGAAACGGTTATTTTGCCGGTCTTTTTTCAACCTCGTTCTAATATACTTGTTGAGTTGCTGGTAGCCCTTGCTCCGGCCCTATAGCACACCATGTTGGGTGAGATGGTGAGTCACCACACCATGTAATCCCAGTAAAAATGACTCCTTCTACTGAGACAGTTCCCAATAAAACACAAAGTGAAAAAAGAGGATAGGGAGATCTTATATCAACTTGTATACCAGGGTGTAATAGAAACTTGCACCAACTTGATGATAATTTCAGAAACAAATTCAAAATGCATAAGTTTGCGAAAAAAAAACTATTCCTTCCTCACCTTTGGAGCTTTGTCCCATGGTGTGGCATCATTAATATTTTAAGTTTTGGACCACAATCTAACATTTACTATCACAAACAGATTGTCTGTTCTAAATAAGGCTGCAAAATTGATGCCTTTACTCCAACAGCCTGTACTCTATCAGGCCATCAGGGATGGTTTTTTGATTGCAGAGACAGTCTACCTGACTAAAACAGAGTGGGTGGACTCACGGTTTGGGGAACACTATACTCCTTCACATTTATGATAGAGTACCATGTTCACCAAACTCTTAAATCAGGCCTTTGGTCACTTTCTTTTAGGATTCTCTAGAGCTCCACGTGGCAAAATCCCTTTAGTGCAAGTTCCCACTGAACCTGTGTTCAATGTGGCAAACAAACCCTTCGGCTGCAAACATGGTTTTCTGGCCCACCTTGGGTGCAAGCCTGCTGAGCAAACCTCAGCATCCATTGCCTGTTCCTATCCTTCAGGTGTACACACCATTATTAAGTCTCACTTTCCGCTAACTGCCTGGAAACTTCTTTATAGGCAGTGCAGGGCATGCTTCTGTGCACCAAGAATCTCTGCAGGCATGTCCTCACTAGGCACCAGTTCTCTGTGCTCAACTGGAATCTCTTGGAGTTAGGAGACCTTTTGCATTTTAGTTTTCCTGAGGCAGGCACTGCTTGACCCTGGAGTAGCAGTTCCAGTTCCTGGGTGCCAGCAGGAGTCAGGAATCCTTACATCCTTGTGTCAATAAGTTAATCCTCTTCTTACATAATTAGTCAGAAGTATTCTTTCTTCTAGGATCATGCTCTGTTGGCTTGCAAGGTACACTTCAGATATGATGTATGACTATACAAGTAGGCCTTCTTACATGGCAACGCCTGTTTCCTTGTCATGTGTTACTACATTTAAATTGCCGCTCGGCCAGAGAAGAATGATGCTCCTGGGAGCTGTTTCATTTTTCTGTCTTCTTTTTTCTGCAGGTGGGGGGTGTGAGGTCACTCTGCAACCCCCATATGACATTCAACTTTATAGGTGTATTTCCTGCAGCATTTATTTTTGACTTATATGGATGTTAAAAAGTAGGCCTGGGCGGTAAATTCCGTTCCGCTCGCGGAATTTGCAGAATTTGGGTAATTTCGCATTCTGTGGAGAATGCGGAATTGCCCAAAATTCTGCTTTCCGCTGCTTTGTGGAATTTTTTGCTTGTTCGCGTTCTCAAAATGCGTGTTCACGAGATATTTCCCCCCGAGCACGCAAACAGCGATCGCGAACAGGAAAAAAATATCGCGAACAAGCAATTCCGCGTGTTCGCAGAATTTCTGCGCGTTCGCAGAGATTTTTTACCTTTTCACGGAGCTTTGCATAGTGCAACTACGCAAATTCCACCCACCTCTATTAAAAAGGTCAGACAGAGACGTCCAATATATAGCACCTGATTTAGAAGGAACAACGAAAAATAAGGGGTCTGCAACAAAAATTATGCCTTTCCTTACAGTATCCCATGTGAGACTGTTTAAATGGTTGCACCCATTGATTAATGTTGCATTACTTCACCTTTAAGCAATGTTAGTAGTTTCTAGTTAATAGATTTGTATTCCTTTATGTCATTATGTCATGATCTGTGGATGCATGCATGGGGCTTGTGTTTGCTTTGTGAGGCTCAAAATACACATAGTATGCTGTCCTTAAGTAACTAAGGGGCATATCAGCAACACCCGGCGATAATTATCGCTCAGCGCTCTTAGCGTGAGTATAATTATTGCCGGGTAACGTGGATTTTTATCACTGAGATAGCGTGCTATTAGCAATGCTTATCTCCTCAGCGATAAAAATCCTCACGCTAACTGCCTAACGTGAGATTATCGCAGGAAACCCAGCGATAATCTCACGCAATGTGGCGTTAGCTTGTTGATAGGGACTCACAAACTTAGCCATGATATCCACCTACCATAGGATATCATGGCTAAGTCAGTCCTGAAGCAGGTGTAAGGAAAGTAGCAATAACAGGGGTTATCGCTACTTTTGCTGATGCTATGTTTCATAGTGCGGGGCTTGATGATAGGAGAAATGTCGCTTAGCGACATTTCTCCTGTCATGTTAGGTCAGGAATGCCCACTTTACATCTCATTAGAGATGCAAAGCTGGGCGTTAGGAATCCCCACGCTAAAGCAAGGTTTCACGCGTTGGCGTGGCCTTGCTAATTAGGCGATAAAATTATCGCCGCTTTTCGCCCGAAAACGGACGCAAAAGCAGCGATAATTTTTTATCGCCCGCTTGTAAATATGCCCCTAAGATCCTGATTTGGGGATTGGCAGGAAATTCACTATAGAATAGCCATATCTGCTTAAGTCTACAGTGATTACATCCCCTAAAATGTATACTCCGATCTTCTCTAAGACTTATAAAATGCCGGGACTTGAGGTCATATATTTTCAAAGCATTAAATAACATTAATGACTGAAGGATCTACAAATGATCTTTTATTCCATATTCTCGTAAGTAGAGGGCTCAGATGGAATCTTTGACAGTCATTAATATATAGGTGAGCGGAATGAACAAACCAATATTTTAATGATTCTACCTCATGAAATTCATAAATACAAATAAAACATGTTGGGAATAATCTACCAAGTTCCACACATTTTCTCATCCATGGAAAGATGAAAGGCTGAGTCAGCCTGACCAAAAATCCTGCATTTGGCACTCAATTCCAATAGCTATATCACCGCCTTCACAAGAAACCCTAGTTTTGTTTTAAAAAACACAAAATCAACGTCCCATTTCCTCACCTGGACCAGATGCCAGTGTTTATGATGTGCAATGGGAAGGCTGTCAAGGTTTGTGGGGGCGGTTTTTCCCCTACCTCTGTACATTTGACCCAGGGCAATTAACACGCACAGGTATTTTATAGGCACTGACCAGCGCTGACACTAAAATAAAGGTGGCCCACTTTCATAGCGCTTAACTGTGAACACCGAGATGCTTGTTTTGACAGTACTAGCATCTCGTTTGCACACCCCTGCAGGCAAGTGTATCTTGGAGCTGCAGCATGCAGTGATTCTCAGTGCACACGGGTGCTTGTAGACTTGCTGCATATCTTTTGGTAATAGAGCAGGTGATGGAGCTGGGGAAATACAAACATTTTTTTGTACCCCATTCGAAGTTAATGATCTCATAACCTTAAAAAACTGTTTGAAAGCATGAACTAATCAACAAATGCACCTTAATTAGACAATACACGTGGGAAAATAACTGGCATTGCACAAATCTAATTTATTTACAAATGTGAAGTCAAAACTAACATAGGTTTGGGATTCGTGTAGAAAGTAGACGTAAATTGCATGTATTTCGTATGTAGTAAAATTATATTATGGCGAAGAATGCAGATGGTAAGTAAAATGGCTTTAAATGTCGCTTATACTAGGTAACGCCTAACACGGGTCATTAGAATGGTGGGTGGTAAACAGAAGGGCTTATTTTCTCTGTCTAATTTCTGCTATGTTGTTTTCATATTAGTTCCATTCTGGCCTGCTAGGCCTCGCTGGGAAAATGGCCGCTGTCGAGACGTGATTGCGTGCGCAGAATAAAGATGGCCCCTGCGCATGAGCAGAATGAAAGTTCCAGTCACGAGTATGTGGCCTATGCCCGGAGTGAGAGATGTCAAGGCCAACATGACCTAAGACAAGAGTTGTGCCAAAAATCCCTGCATGAAAGCCTGGGAACGGATGAGAGACTCGAACTCTAGCAGATGAACCAATTCATGAACCTCGGATAAAGTTGCAAATACATTAACAAAGTTAAAATATATTCGGACTGGATGAATCACGAGACTTTTTTGTATGGAGGATTTGCAAAACCGGTTTAGGCAAGAAGGACAATCAATGAGGTGACCATCACCACCCCTCCAATGGACCAGTCAGACTGAATTTAACCCCTAAAAAGATTTCAATTTGGGTATAGCAAGTTAGTGAAAGGGTATAAAAGAGTTGTGCTTATAATGACGTGGTGGCACTCGCTTATTCTACATCGATCAATTCAACACGACACGCTGTCTGTTGAGACGATTTTTTTCTCCCTGGTGCTGAAAAGACCTTGACAATTTGGACTTTATACTTTGATGGGGAAAAGAAACGAGTCCATCGCGGGATTCTTTCCTGGGAGGGAATACGTCCGAGGAGGTTAGAGGGACAGTCAGTCAGTTTTGGGAACCTATCCTGTGATCTTCGGTTCATATTCTGGTGAACCATTCTGGTCATCGCCCTAAGGCCAAGGGTCATGTCTAGAATGTTTGCTAACTCAAACTGAGTCTGTGGTCATTAGAATTAAAGTTATGATTAATAATTGTTAAAAGGTTTTAATTGTGATTGAGCTGGACTTAATCGCTATTAACTGATTCCTACTAGTTAGTCCATCGACCCAAATAGCGGAGTACCTTGATGTTTAGAACCGACAATTCCAAAATCAAATTTATAGAATGTGTATATAGTTAACAGTTAGGTGAAGTTTTAACAAGGTACCCCGCATGCCTTGCTGCTCGTCTTCCTATCACTGATCCAGAAAACTGAGTGAATGTGTGTTTCGGTGTCATGAGCCCTACCGATGAATAAATAGTGTAAGGGTTTTTCTGGGTTGGTGTCATAAGAGAAGGTTTTATCATAGCCGGGCTGCATCACAGGCCATATTGTGTGCTGCACTCTATTACCAAAAGAAATGCAGAAAGTCAACAAGCACATGTGTGCTTTCAGAATCCCATTAAAGCAAACGTTGTGCTTTTAAAATTGCTGCATTTCATCTGTTAAAAAGACGCTACTGCGGGGCAGATTGATTGCCTTTGTTAAAGTAATCATGTTGAGTGCAGCGCATGATGGGCGCTGCAATTAACATGAATACTTTCACGAAGGCATACAATCTTCTCCGCAGCGGTGTCTTTTTAACAAAAGAAATGCAGCAAGTGCAGGAGGCACTTGCTGCTGAACTCACCTGTGTGCGCTTCAAACACCACACTGTGCACTCGAGGTGAGATAGGTGCGCACCCCGCGCAGGCACGCACCTTGCAGGGAACAATGCCTGGGACCAGTTACAGGGGATTACCCCTCATCGGCCAGGCTAGCTTGAATCCATTAGCACAGCGAACAAGGGACCCATGTCTGGGCATACCCTTAGCTACTTAGGGCAAACAAAGTAGACACAACAAGGTGATGGACGAAGTGCTGAAACCTTTCATCCACCAGTCACAGATCTGGTTTAATCCATCGTTCTTTTGCTCACTACTTTTACTTTTACTTGCTTTTGCTACGAACTCAGTCATGCAGAGCACATTTGAGGGAAGTAAAGTCTGAAGATGGCTCCAAAATTTTGGAGAGCCATGTTAAAAGGCTTTATATCTCTGGTGGATGCATTAGGTATTGGTGTATAAACAGAAACTACATTTCTCATAATTCTGTTGCACTTCCACTTTGATGAAAAATTGTGGTGGCTATTTTGATGGCTTCTGCATATACATGTCCTTGTGGTTCATGATATCTGTAGAGGAAATAAAAATACTTTGTTGCTGAAGCTTGGACCTTGATGCCTATTGCCGTACACTTAAGAAACTGTTCACCTTTCGCTTGAAGCGTGTTTGCGAAACAGAATCTGAACACGGAAAAGTATCCTAAGGATAAATTGTTGAGCTGAAGAACATGAACATTTGTCATTTAACTTACTGAGTCTGAACTATCTTGAAGGAGTGTAGAATTATGGGCCCAATGCACTACCGTTTTGCAAATCTCTAACAATTTCCAAAATGCTGATAGCCTGTCAGCCTCAGGGTGGTCTTCCCCCAAATTGCCTTTTCAAAGTCTGTTTTGCTGAATTCATTTTTGTTGGACTCAGAGCTCTGTGCATTTTACCACTACTAACCAGTGCTAAACTGCTTCTGCTCATTCTCTAAAATATAGATACACGTGAGCTCCACAGTGTGTGGAGAAGGGAACAAGAGGTGCGGGGTTCTAGGAGCTGGCAGCCTCCAACTATAAATGTTAACCACAAAAAGCTGCTCCTAGTTTTGTGACCACTGTGGGGTTTGGGTTATATTGTGAGTGAAGGCATCTCACAAAATGTGACGGACTGGTCTCACACACCACCTGGTGTCATGCTTCATCATTGACCAGTCCTTGCCCTCTAAAACCTTGGTTTGATAGAGGGCGGGCATAGACCTGACAACAGGGATGCACTTCTAAACTAAGTGGGGGCCCGTGAGAAAGTGAGTGTGAATAAAAATCATTATAGTTATCTTAATATGTTTTAATGTGATAGGTAACTATATATGATATTAAAATCAATAAACGGTATGTGGGGAAGTTATTGTCCCCTAACCGTAGTGTAAGTGGTCGACATGTTTCTACCGTGTTGGCTCAGGTGGGCCCAGGGCATTCATCAGGACCTAAATGTAAAAAAAAAGGGGAGGCTCCGTTCTTACTAACTGGCGGCAAGGAAATACCACTGCGTGGGTGTGACCTATGTCACTCTCCAAAATTGGATGGCTTCTGAGTTCAAGCCTGCAAAAGAACATTTGAAAGGAAACACATATAACAACAAACCTTGGTCGCGGTGAGGTACTGAACACAATACATGCACCGTTTCAGTAATAAGTGCGTGACTACTCATGTGACATGTGACACTCTATATGTGTACATGATTTCAGAGAAGCAAAAAGTGAGGTAAGGTCTCACTGTTCTTACCCTAAGTACCAAAGCTACTTGCCCCAAGGGGGGAGGGGAGGGAAAACCCCTGTTGTCAACCCCTGTAAAGAGAAACACAGACCACAATTGGTGTGAAAATGTGGTCTGCGACAAAGGAAAGACAACATTCAATCACAGTTGTACCTGGGGTGGTTGGTTAAACACACTCACAGTCATCCTTTATTCAAACTCCTTCTGCCTCAAGGAAAATTTCCTGAGTTGCTCCTAGTTGACTGCTCCCGTTCCTCCCCGATGTAGGAATGAGGAGAGAGTCATCAAGCTAAATATAGTGTATCCACTTGTGGTGATTGATGTTAAGTGGTTCTGCAATTATGGTAGGTATTGCCAGGTGCGCGACTTTCTGTGTCCTTGTGTGGGAAAGCCTGATTTTACAATGGCGGGCGTTCGTGCATGCTCAGTATTGCGCATAGGCTAAGTCCGCCCCAACTGTGTACGTTCGAGTGATGTAAGGGGTGGTTGTGATGCCCCTTTGATTGTGGCTCCCTTGTTGCTGGAGAGTAAATCAGCTGGATCTACGTGCAGCCAGGACTTGCCCATGTGTGGGTGTGGCTGTGCATGTGTGCTACGTCAAAGTGAAGTCGGGGGCCGCCCAAGTGTGGGCGTGTGTATTACGTGCACATATTTGGCGAAATTTTGCATCGGAAAAACTCCTATTTATTGCATCTAAACCCGAATCCAAACGGGAAGGATGATCGGGCAAGTCATGTGTGTGATAAATATGAATATAGTTGCATCAATCACGCAGACAAGGGAAGGTGTTAAGGGCGCTGGTTTTGGTAAAGGATTTTCTGTGCCTGTGTGTGACCGGTGGCAGCACCTTCAGGGGGCATGTCTTGAAGCGTGTTTTCAAGAGGGAAAGCTGCACAGTACACATGAAGGTCGGTAAAAACTGTAAAATACTGTGTGTTTACGTGGGACATAGCAATCTTGGGAATACACAATTGTCCAGCAAAGTGAGATGGTCATTAAAAAGCTGGTGACAGCCCTTATCTTTTAAACTTACAAGTGGATAGGGGCGTCACAATGGCGTATTGAGGTTGGCTAATTCAAAACGCTAAGTGTGTATATATTAGAGGTGCCCGGAGTGTTATGATTGTATATGGTGGTAAGTGTTTATCGGCAGGAGGTGGGTAGAGGTTGTTAGTGTCCCATCTGCAGCCATGGGATCTCATCGTTGTAACCCCTCTCCCAGGATCGCAGCTGGTATACCCATCGTTGTTCCCTTACATGTAGGGCTTTTGTCAGGTCAAACTTGCATTTTTTCATTACTTCCAGGATAGACCACCTGAGGTCCGTGTCCTTATGGTTCTTCTCAGTGAAGTGGCGTGTCAGTTTGGTATTGGTCTTTTTACACCGGATAGTGCTCCGGTGTTTGCTGATACGGACCTTTATTTTTCTGGTGGTCATTCGCACATATTTGAGGCCGCATGGGCAGTTTAGGAGGTACACGACATTCTCCGTGTTACAGTTGCTGAATTCTTCTAACTGCCAGGGTTTGCCGGTACCTATGTCCACCTCCTTGGGGTTGGTCGTAAGTTAGCGGACGTGCACCCTTCGCAGGAGAAGTGACCGACCGGTTGTGGATGACTCCACAAGGTCTGTTCGTCTTCTCCTTCAGCTGCTGGCATCTTAGCATGTACCAGTTTGTCACGCAGGCTCCTGTTCCATCTGAAGACAAGCAGAGGTGGTTCACACTGGTTACCTGCGCTGTTTAGGATGTGCCAGTTTTTTCTTACGATTTTCTGTACTGTGTTGGAGGTTGGGGTGTATGTGGTAACACATAACAGTCTTTTGGTGTCTTCTTTTATCACGTCCTCTAATAGTGATTCTCTCGGGTTGTTTCTAGCTAGTTTTTTAGCTCTACTCACCAATTTCTTCGGATAGTGACGTTCCAGGAGTTTTTTCTCCAGTTGTTCTGACTGTTCCTCAAAGGTTATTGTACTCTAACAGTTCTGTCGAATTCGAAGGAACTGGCACACCGGAAGATTTTGTCTCAGGGCCCTCCGGTGGTAGCTCTCAAAGAGGAGTAAACTATTTTTGTCTGTAGTTTTGTTGTGTACCTTTGTCGTGAACCCTTCCTCAGTAAGGGTGATGTCCAGATCAAGAAATATTGCATGGTTTTTGTCAATCGTATGTGTGAACCTGAGGTAATTATCTTTAGAATTGACCTATTGGACAAACTCTGTCGCATCATCCTATGTCCCGTGCCATACAATCAGCACGTCATCAATGTAGCGCTTCCAGATTTTTAGATGTTTCAGAAATGGGTTGTTTGGGTTGAGGATGTAGTCTTCCTCAATTTTTTGGACATAGAGGCATGCCATGCTAGGGGGAAAAGTGCTGCGCATCGATGTACCTGTGATTTGGTGATAGATGATGTCCTCGAATTCGAAGAAATTCTCTGTCATTGCTAGTTCGGCACATTCCATCACAAAGTGTTGGGGAGTGACGGTGTTCCAATCCATATCCAAGATGATATGTTCCACCACTTCCAAGGTTCATCTCTGTGGTATGCTCGTATATAGAGCTTCTATGTCCATTGTTATTAGTAGGTCCTCAGTTGAATCCACCTCCAAATCTCGAAGTACGCAAAGGACATCCTTAGTGTCCCTGAGGTAGGAGTGTGATTTCTTCACAATTGATCTAAGGAACCAATTTCAGAACTGCGATAAAGGTTCTAGAACTGATCCAATCCCGGATACGATGGGTCTTCCGGTGGAGGGGTTCGGTTCTTGTGGATTTTGGGAAGCATGTAGAAACTGGGCATCCTGGGGTTTTCACTGATAAGGAAGCTCGTCTCCTGTCTAGTAATCCAATCATTGGTGAGGGCCTCCACTACCATGTTTTTAATTCTTGTCATGAGAGGTCCTGTCGGGTCATTTCGGTGTATGGCATAACTGACTGTGTCTGAGAGAAGTCTTTTACATTCCTCTCGGTACACCTCCTGGTCCATAACCACAATTGCTCCCCCTTTGTCTGCGGGTTTTATCACTAGATCGTGGTTGTTCTTCAAGCCCTGCAGTGCTGTACGTTCATTTCTTGTGAGGTTCTGGATTCCCTTAGTACTTTGAGAGTTGATACCCTCAATCTCCTTAAGTACTGCTTCTTCAAAAGCTTGTACTTGACATGAAGTATTCTGGGCAGGTGGTTGGAAGGTTGACTCTTTCCTTAATCCAGTTGTCATTTTTTCTTCTTTAGTTTTATCTTCATTATCACCGAAGTAGTTGGGAAGCTTGATTTTTCTGAAGAACTGTGCAATACCTACCATATTTGCAGAACCACTTAACATCAATCACCACAAGTGGATACACTGTATATAGCTCGATGACTCTCTCCTCATTCCTACATCGGGGAGGAAAGGGAGCAGTCACCGAGCAGCAACGCGGGAAACTTTCCTTGAGGCAGTAAGAGTTTGAATGAAGGATGACTGTAATAATCCACATTTGTAAAGCGCGAACAATCACCCGTAAGGGTCTCTAGGCGCTGGGGGCCGTCGGGAAGATTAATTAAGCTATTGCCCAGAGTCACATGGTGCTGGGCTAATCTGCCGCCAGCGCCGGGGATCGAACCGTGATCCCCAGATGATTGAGAGTGTGTTTAATCAACCACCCCAGGTACAACTGTGATTGGATGTTGATTTTCCTTTGTCTCAGAACACATTTTCACGCCAATTGTGGTCTGTGTTTCTCTTTACAGGGTTTGACAACAGGGGTTTCCCCTTCCCTCCTCCCATGGGGCAAATAGCTTTGGTACTTAGGGTAAGAACAGTGAGGCCTTACCTCACTTTTTGCTTCTCTGAAATCATGTACACATATGGAGTGTCACATGTCACATGATTAATCACGATCTTATTGCTGAAACAGTGCATGTATTGTGTTCAGTACCTCACCGTGACCAAGGATTGTTGTTATATGTGTTTCCTTTCAAATTTTCTTTTACAGGCTTGAACTCAGAAGCCATCCAATTGTGAAGAGTGACATAGGTCACACCCACACAGTGGTATTTCCTTGCCACCAGTTGGTAAGAACGGAGCCCCTCCTTTTTTTACATTTAGGTCCTGATGAATGCCCTGGACCCACCTGGACCCACACAGCAGAAACATGTCGACCGCTTACTACGGTTAGGGGATATTAACTTCCCCACATACCGTTTATTTATTTTAATATTATATAGTTACCTATCACATTAAAACATATTAAGATAACTATAATGATTTTTATTCACACTCACTTCCTCACGGGCCCCCACTTAGTTTAGAAGTGCATCCCTGTCGTCAGGTGTATGCCCGCCCTCTATCAAACCAAGGTTTTAAAGGGCGAGGACTGGTCAATGATGAAGCATGACACCAGGTAGTGTGTGAGACCAGTCCATCACATTTTGTGAGATGCCTTCACTCACAATATAACCCAAACCCCACAGTGGTCACAACACTAGGAGCAGCTTTTTGTGGTTAACATTCTCTAAAATAACCTAATTGGCATATTTATTTCCCTCCTAAGTCCCTAGTACAATGGTATACCATATACCGAAGGCTGATAAATTAGATGTTACTAGTGACCCGCAGCACTTATCATGCCACCCAGTTAAGTAGCCCTTAATACGTGTCAGGTCTGCCACTGCAGCCTGTATGCAGTTTCAAACTGCCCATTTGAATTTACTTTTAAATAGATATAGGCCACTTCTAATGTATGTCCTAAATGGTTTTTAGGGCAGGGTGCATTGTATTTAAAGTTGGGCATGTACTTTTAGCTATTATATGTCCTGAAATTGAAAAACATAAAATTTTCCACTAATGTGATGCCTACCTGTCCCATTGGATAACATTAGGTTACCTTATTACATTTAATAAGCACTAGGACCATTCGCAATTGATGGTCCGTCCATCCTCCATCAGAACTGTTTTGCCACATTATTTTTATGTTGGCAATTTGACAGACGAGCGGCCGTCAGGCTTCCGCCCTCACCGTTGCATGCAGATTCCTCGGTTGATGGAGTAAAGGCCAAAAAGCGGCTCAGGGCACGGTTGCACCCACAACTCTGCCCTCCAAATAACGACCTTGCTTTCCATCGGCAATTTCATGGCAGCTAATCTTCCACATCTCAACTGGCACTTACAAGCAGATAAAAAGGTGAAACCTACCTTTACCAACCTCTTGCACTTTAGGAATTACAATAAACGTTATGTTGCAATCTGCTGCATACCTGCTGTTGGATATGGATGACATCTCACCATGTTGGCACCGTAATAGGAGGTTAGTGCACCTAAAAGTATGTTATCATATTAAAATGTCCATTATCATAGCCATATACATCTGTAATGTATAATGTTTATAGTATGGCAAATATACCCTTAAAATGTAAAATGTATGTTTAAATTGTGATGTCTGCCAAACTAATATTTTTTGGGGTTTATGGCCGAGAATTGATTGCTGTCTGCATGATGAAACCGCTAGTATGACGAATCTACCTCTGACACCACTGAAACCGGTTTTCCTGTTCAATATGTAATTCAGACGGGAGTTACTCTGCCACGTCGACATATTTCAATTGGGCTCTAACTCCAAATATAGAAATCTTCACTGTGACTCTGTCCAGCGGCTCCACAACAATGATTCCTCCTCTTGTGTTGTGTTTCCACTTTAGTACTGTTTCAGTGCTGTATATACTTTACTCATTGCCTCTAAATTGATCCTGACTGCTATTGTGCCAAGCTACCAAAGGATTAAGCAAAGATTATTTAGTGACTTTTTTCTGGTTCGCCTTGATAAGGATCTTGGTTGCTGCCTGAGTGGGGCTTACAAACCCCCCAAACCACTAAGCCATTTTCTCAAATGCTTCATCCTATTCCACCTGCTTCTTTTCACCTGGTAGCAACTTTTTCTGCAGTGCAGACATACCTTATACCGCACCATCTCTTGCATATTTCTTTTGTGCTATGGTGAATGACACCAACAGCATTAATCTTGGAAGCTAAATAATGTGTTTTCGTTGTGGCCTCTAAACATGTCAGATACATTTGACAAATTAATTTACAATTATTGAAAACTCAGTCCTCCAACAAAATCTTTAATTCAACATCAGAAAACGTGTTTCTGTTGCTGTCTCTAGAAGCTTTCTGAGAGTCTTGGCACTCTGGTCCTGAAGTGTAATTTGCAAGTGACATCCTCCTCCTCCTTCTGTGCTTGTTTTCACTCAACTCTCTGTCACCTGCAGTGCTCTGCAGAGCCTTTGTTTCATGGCTGTGATGTCATCGGTCGTGTTCGAGGTGACATTCGCAATTTGTAACAAAAGATTTGCTAAAGCATCTGTCTAGAAATCACATTTTGTGAATCGGTAAATAGCGACTGCAGCTTTACGAAATCCTAAAATCGTGTAGTACAAGGTTTGTACATATGAATGTTACCAAATTTCGTATTTACCAAATTGTGATTCAATTAAATTCACAATTTGGGAATAGCTGTATGTTAGTACAACTGAGCCCATAGGGGCAGGTTTACAAGCCCCTTGCGCAACATTTGCTTCACTTTTAACATGGGAAAAGTGATGCAAAAGTTGCGCACGGGGCTTGTAAATCTGCCCCATAGTATTTTGTTGAACATTATTGGCATCAATAGATCTAGTAAGAGAAGGGATGGTTCCTATTTTTAAAATACTATTGAAATACTCATGACGTACATAAAATATTGTAATAAAATAGTGGTGATATTGTATGACGAAACACGGGTTGACGGGTTGGGCACTGCCAGGCCCTGTGGCAAATTCCTGCTGCCCTAAGCTGCGCACAGTGAGTGTTGGCCTCCTGCTGCTGGTTGGTCGAACCACAATATGTCAAACCATTATATGCACGGCCATAGATTGAGAGACCATTCCCTATATTCAGAAGCAGGGAAGTGCAAATGTGAGATTACTGCTTTAATCTCTTAAGGTTCCCATTTCATGAGCATGAAATGCAAATTGATTCAGATAAAATTAAAGCAGTAGGTATATTGATATACAGTGCGAGCAATATAATACTGATGATTGATGTTAACACCTCATCCAACGGCGATTCCTCTGTAACTAACTCTTCTCAAGGTTCTCTCCCAGATATGCACACAGTTGCTGTCTCTTTTCCTTTCTTTCAGTCTGCCATGTGGAGTTCATACGTTGAAGCCCAGTGCTGTAGTTGGATTGTGTGAAACTAGCTTCTAAGCTGCTTTAAGAGGAAAGAAATAACCTCCGCCACTATAATTAATACTAATAGGTTTTTACTTTTTGAAAATAAGAATTGATTGTGCTCTTTCCCTGAATCCAAGATCCTTGCTCATAAACAGCTGTATAAACAGAGCAGTCTCTCTGATCGTTGCAAAGTTAAAGTTAAGAGGCCAGAATAAAAAATGACATTATTGAACTAATTTGAACCAATAAAACCATAGATGCTCAGGGCAAGAAAGGTAAAGTGGATGTTTGTGAGAGGTATTCTTGAGAGGAGGTTTTAAATAGCCTTAAAGTACCATTCTTTCTAAAGCCAGTATTAGCTTGCACTTTGGCCTCTGCTGAAAGTGCCTGAGGAACAAATACAGGTTTGCCTTCAGGTCCAATCACAACAGAGAAAATATTTCAACATGGAATAATCAAACAAAGTAAGATTGAGGCCTGATAACGTGAACCACAGAAATAAGGTTAATGCTGTGAAGGAGAAAAAATTGAAGAGGACAAGAAAAATGCACTTAGCATCCAATACTCCAGCAGATTTGCAGCACTAAACTCACAATTTGAATGATATTACTAGCAACCAATATTTTGTGAGTAGCAAAAATAGCACCTTTCTGTAAGAAAAATTACTAACCCTAAATTTACACCCAAAAAAAATGTGTTAAAGATCAGCAAATACATTTCCAGGTAAACAAAATTGCTCTCCCCGCCCCAGTAGAATAACGTGAGTAGAAGACTTGCTGTCTCCATTGTCACCTAGTGGGGTTAGCTGTCTTGTGCAGGTTGAATGAATGTAGTGCCTGGTCAAAGGCCAGATCCTGCAACCAATAGACTGCACAGCCTGGGCCGCCAACAGGTGCACAGCGGGAGCTGGGTACCCAAGCACCCAAGATGGGTTGGGCACTGCCAGGCCCTGTGGCAAATTCCTGCTGCCCTAAGCTGCGCACAGTGAGTGCTGGCCTCCTGCTGCTGGTTGGTCGAACGACAATATGTCAAACCATTATATGCACGGCCATAGATTGAGAGACCATTCCCTATATGCAGAAGTAGGGAAGTGCACATTTGAGGTTACTGCTTTAATCTCTTAAGGTTCCCATTTCATGATCATGAAATGAAAATTGATTCAGATAAAATTAAAGCAGTAGGAAAATGGCTTGTTCCTCAAACAGTCAAGGAGATGCAGAGATTCCACAGTTTTGCTATCTTTTTTTTTTACAGTTCATACAAGATTTCTCATCCAAAGTCCTCTCACTTACTAAATTAATCCAAAAAAGAGTTCCTTTTGCATAGGGCCTAGAACAGGAAAAAGCATTCTGCGAATTAAAGGAAGCTTTCAATACTGCTCCAATAGTAAGGCATTTAGATAATTCCCTCTGTTTCGTCATGGAAACGTTTGCCTCCTGTAATTCCTTTAAGGCTACTTTATCACACCATCCTACTACTGCAGCTCTGCATCCTTTGGCCGATTCTTGTACTTAAAATTCAGCTGAGAGGAATTACACCATGCATGATAGAGAGTTATTGGCCATAAAAGGAACATTCCAACACTGGAAACATGTGGCCTATTCACAAAGGTAAAACTTACAGTTTTGTGTAAGTTTTATACTTTTTGATTTTCACAAAGTCAAACTTGGACAAAAAGTCTAACTTTACTACTTTTCGGTATTCACAAAGCTAAGTTACTACTTGTAAAGTTAGACTTTGGTCTAAGTTTTCCTTTGTGAATATGGAAAAGTGATAAAGTTAGACTTTTGGTCTAAGTTTACCTTTGTGAATACCGAAAGGTAGTAACCTTACACAAAAGGGTAAGTTTACCTTTGTAAGTCAGGGCCACTATCTGCAAGGGGCAGAGCATTTAGTTACAGTCTAGACAAATGTTGCTTAACCTGGGGTCCAGGAACCCTGGTGGTCCGGGATTCATATTGAGGGGGTCCACAACTGTTTAAAGAATTAAATGTTATTAGCAGAAAGTATATCGACACAAAAAAAGATAAATGTCAAATTGAAAACATAAATATCTTTTGTAAATGTGAAGAAATATTTAATCAGAACCTAAAAATTAGTTGCTATCCTCAGCTTGATTCACAGTAGCTCAAATACAGCGAAAAGTAGTAGGGCAAATTGTTGACCTCAATGAAATGTACTAATATGCACCAATAAAAGCATACATAAGAGCAAAAGAGACAAAGCAATAAGCTAGAGCCGATCATATCACTTTGTCTTTTAGAAATAACTCCGAATTTTGAAATGCTCTCAGTTTCCTGTTAAAATTAAAGATGTCATTCTATGTATATCTTTTTCTGTATATGAAACAACAAAGGGGCAGATTTACAAGCCCCGTGCGCCACTTTTGCGCCGCCGATGCGTCACTTTTGTAACGCAGCGGTGGCGCAAAGCTAGCACCATGCTGCGACAGATTTACAACGTGACGCATCTAGGGAGATGCGTCACGTTGTACAACCCTGCGCCAGAAGTAGGCGTTCCTGCGCAGGGGGGCGTTCCGTCGCAGGAACGCCTCCTAAAAGTGGCTGAGTGAAATCTACAAGATTTCACTCAGTCACTTTTAGGCCCATGCTGCGTCAAAACCCTGCGCCTGCCTGAAGCAGGCGTAAAGATTGACGCAGCATTGTAAAGATAGGGCACCCCAGAGCCTTGCTGGAGCTGTGTCGCGCTTGCGACACAACTCCAGCAATGCGCCACTTTTACGGAACAGATGCATCACGCATCTGTGCCGTTTTTGCCCCATGGTGCGCCACATTGTAAATGCGGCGCATCCATGGTGGCGGAGCTGTGGCACACAATAACTGGCGCATCCCTGATGATATGCAGGGATGCGCCAGTTATTGTAAATATGCCCCAAAATATTTAATAATTTATGTATTTCTGAAATGTTGACTTGTTTCTGTAGATTTCTGTATTGTTTTGAGGTTTAAAACTTTTAAATGACTTATTTGGGGTCCCCTGTGTCCAGTTGTCATTTATTGAGGTCCCCAGAAGTTAAAAGGTTAAGACCATTGGACTAGAGGTACGACAAGAACCATGGCTATCTCAGAGCAATGAAGTGCTCTAATCCTCCGCATGCACTGTGGTTTCTTTTCTTCTCTAGATTCCTACACGGAATAACGTACAGACCTAGAAATTGTCACAGCAAAGAAGCAGCACTGGGAAACCCGATTTGGGTAGCCATGCATAAATCCATAGAGATGAATATATAGTTGCCTTATCTCGACACACCGAAGAGGAGAAAACACTAGTGGACCCACTCACCATCTTAACCCCTCATTTGACAGAAGAAAAGTATGCTCCCTTGTTCCTGAATGTTAAGCATCCTGTCCATCACTTGTTCTTTTTGCATTTGTTTCCCTAATTGGAAGGGGTATGCCCAGACACCAGAGTCAAGCTATCCTGGCTGATGAGGGGTGATACCCCGAAACTGGTCCTAGGATGCTTGTTTCCAGTCAAGGGAGGTTCTGGCCTGGCCATTCAGGCTTGACTGTTCTTCATGGGGAGCAGGGTCAAGACTGATTTGGGTAAGGTCCGGTCCAAACTGGAAAGACGTGATGCGCAAACAAATGATAGATTTAGGCCCAGATCTCTGTACTGGGGTTGAGTGTTGGACACTGCTTGGAATTCTGTCCATCACTTGTGCTTTTTGCATTTGTCACCCAAAGTGCAACGGGTGTGCCCAGACATGGGTCCCATGCTTGTGCTGCCACCAGAGTCAATCTATCCTAGCTGATATGGGGAAATACCCCAAAACCATTCCTAGGATGCTTGTTTCAATCCAAGGAGGACTTGGCCAGGCAGTTTAGGCTGGACTGTTTCCATGGGGAACAGGGTTAAGACTGATTTGCATATCGCTGTGTCCAAACCGGAATGTCGTGGTGACCAAAAAAAATACAATTTGGCCCAGATCTCTGTACATGGCTTAAGTGTTTGACACTTTTCAGCATTCCGTCCATCAATTGTTCTTTTTCCACTAATTTTTGAAAGCACTCAAAATCAACATGCGTCTTTCAATCATCAAGGATTGATAGTGGAGGGTCAATTGAAAATCAAAACATTGAATTGTCAGTTTTTGTATGCAAATTGTCTTTATACTCCAATATCAGTGAATGCAAGATGTACAAAGACTGGCACCATTCTTAAACTACATTTCTGGAGGAAAACGATGGATCAGTATGTGAAGGAAAACTCATTGTATCATTAGTGTAAGAGTCAACTCAAATCACAGTAAGCCTTGTGCTCCATTACAACCTTCATCCAAACCCAGTCAATCCTGAACTCATATATCAATGGACTTCATTGTTGAATTTCCTACTAAACGTTAGTTTACATGTCTGGTTGCAGCCAGCTATCTCACCAAGACTGCTCATTAGATCCCAATAAACGGGTTGCCTAATGCCTTTGAATTGGACTAGGTATTCATCATGGAGATGGTTCACATTTATGGCGTACCCAAGATCATCATTTCAGATTGAGCATCCCAGTTTCTCTCTAAATTCTGGAAAGAAGTAACCACTCAGTTGGGCATAATGCATTTACATTTGCATTCCACCAGTTAGCACCCTTAGATAGACAGCCAGAAAGAGTTAATCAAGGCCAAGGACCATGTTAATACTGAAAAAGTCAGTGTCAAATATGAATAACGGTACCTTCATGTATAAGAAGGAAATCACATATTTTTTTAACAAATTCACCTGTTATGAACTCCACATCAACCCGACTCAGAAATACATGGTTATGGAGGCCCTGAGACCTGGGCCGGAGGTTACTGATTGACAGATCCCAGGTGGGGTAGCACATAGCAAAACCAAAGGAAATGATGGACGGAGTGTTGAACAATGCAAGCACTCACCCACAGTCAACTGATCTGGGTTTAATCCATCACCGTTCTTTAGCCCACTCTGCCACCCCAGTTCAGACATGGCCATATGCAAATCAGTCTGACCCTGTGCCTCATGGGAACAGTCCAGTCCAGCCCAGTCCAGAGTGCTTGCAATGTTCAACACTCCGTCCATCATTTCCTTTGGTTTTTGCTTTGTTCGCCATAAATTGGCAGGTTATGCTCAGACATGAGTCCCTTGCTCACTTTGCCACTGGGTTCAAGCAAGCCTGGCTGAAGATGGCTGAAATGCCAGAAACCGGTCCTAGGAAGCTTGTTTCCGGTCCAGGGAAGACATGACTTGGCAGTTCGGGCTGGACTGTTCCCATGAGGCACAGGGTCAGACTGATTTGCATATGGCCATGTCTGAACTGGGGTGGCAGAGTGGGCTAAAGAACGGTGATGGATTAAACCCAGATCAGTTGACTGGGGGTGAGTGCTTGCAATGTTCAACACTCCGTCTATCATCTCCTTTGATTTTTGCTTTATTCGCCATAAGTTGGCAGGGTATGCTCAGACGTGAGTCCCTTGCTCACTTTGCCACTGGATTCAAGCAAGCCTGGCTGAAGACGGCCGAGAAGCCAGAAACCAGTCCTAGGAAGCTTGTTTCCGGTCCAGGGAAGACATGGCTTGGCAGTTCGGGCTGGACTGTTTCCATGAGGCACAGGGTCAGACTGATTTGCATATGGCCATGACTGAACTGGGGTGGCAGAGTGGGCTAAAGAACGGTGATGGATTAAACCCAGATCAGTTGACTGGGGGTGAGTGCTTGCAATGTTCAACACTCCGTCCATCATTTCCTTTGGTTTTTGCTGGGGTAGCACATAGCCAGCATACAAATGCGTAAACATGAAATCCCATATTGGTCCCACAGATAGGTGCAGCGACACCTCAATAATCCAGAGAGATTGGACCTTAATAAACCACACATAGCCGGAGGGGAGAGCGCATTCCCAAAACACCATAAAGTCAGGTGCCGCATGAAGTTAGGAACATGTAGCCAATAAAGACGCAGCACATACTGTACACGCAGTGATCATGTTATCCCCATGCTGGACATCTGGATATGTTACCCACTGGCCGCAATTTGTCCACATAAGTTCAAGGTCCACCTGGATTCCTCATTCAATACCCTGATTTATGGCTTCAAAGACAGAGCTACACATTCCCCACCAAAAATAATCACCAGAAATACTTTATTATATTCAATGAACTGTATAGAATTCTGGATTTGACCGACTGTGAATTGAGACAGTCGTCCGACCCAATGCCTGTAACTGTGTTCCTGGCTGCATTGTTTAATTAAACAAACTGTTCCTATTACCAAACACCTTTTGTCTCTTATTTTTTCAAGGTATTTCATGTTCCTAGAAACAACAATATCTCCTTTGTTTCTTAACCGACCACAAACAACACTACTCCAAATTGCTTCCAATAGCTGAGTTTTTTTTAAAATAACAATTATTTTCAGAGAGCTTTAAGTTTTTCTCCTTTTTACTTACAAAGGTATCATCCTCGATTCTGGCCAGGAGTTTTTCTCCATCCTCGGGACTCACCAAACTGAATAGTCTAAACAACATATGAAAGACTCGGCAAAGGGCCATAAAAAATATTCAGAGAGCCAATGCAGATTTGCAGATCTGCACAGACTGCTGAGCACAAAATGAATGATTTTGTTTGCTTATCCTTACAGAATCTACCCATTCCTACTCTCCACCCAAAGATCCCTCCCCAATTTGTCAACCCTTTCAAGATCACTGTATTAGTCACGAATTCTGAAGTATGCCTGAAATTACAGCAAAATGTAATCTAGACCCAGTACTTCACATTTCTTGGGTTTACAAAGCAGCAAACACAGACAAGGTGCCATCTAATCCAACTGTAAAGGATGGGTGTTAGACCTGGCACACTGGCGTGGGTCTCACTTCCATTTTTCGCTGTTGCCTCATGTATTTGTGCTGGTGTTAGTTGCTCAGGGCACTGTGCCACTGCTGTCCAGTGCCACAGTGCAAGTGCTCCCTATTGTAAATTGATGTATAAATTGTGATTCCATGATTGGTTGGTTTGGTTTACCTGTCAGACCCTAGTGCAGTGCACCAGGAGTGCCCAGGGCTTGTAAATCCAAATACTGCTGGTGGGCTTGCAGCACTGGTTGTGCCACCCACAGAAGCAGCCTATAAGAATGTGTCTAATGTCTGCCATTGCAGGACCTGCGTGCAGTCTGGCACTGTCATGCTGACTGGGCAAGTGCACCCACTTGCCAGTCCCTAGACCTTCCCTTTTCTTCATATCAGACACCCCTATGGTAGGCCCAAGGGCAGGGTGCATTGTAAGGATAAGGTAGGACATGCCCTGGTGTGTGTGGCATGTTCTAATAGTGAATTACAGCCATTTTCGTTTTTCACTATTGCAAGGCTAACTGTTCTCCATAGGCCAGAATGGGCAGTTTGGTTATTACATTTTATAATCCTAACTGACTCAGAGAACATGGCGAAATTCGAATTTAGTATGCCTGAACTCAGGATGATAAAATACATCTTTTAGTGAAGTTGGTTTTAACATTCTGTGTTTGGAAATGCCACTTTTAGAAAGTAGGCATTTTATTGTCTAACCATTCACACCTGCCTCTGCTAGGCTGTGTATTCCTTTGTCTGGTTTCTGTGAGTGACAGGGCTGGGGGATTCCAGGAGACAGGGTGAGGTGCCCCAGTGGTGAATAGAGAGATCTGCATCTAGATGGGTGGGAGGAGTTGCACCTGGGACCTGAATAGTGCCGTGCCTTCCCTCCACAATGCTCGCTCCACCTCCTGGGAGCGGCTGATGTCTCTGCCCTGCACAGTGAATGAAGAGAAGGAATCCTGTCAACAAAGTGCTCCAGGGCTGTACTTGCCTTCCACAATGCTGGCTCCACCTCCTGTGGGGCGTCTAATGTTTCTGCCGTGCACTGTGAAAGGAAAGGAGAAGTCTGGTAAACAGAGTGCTCAGGAACTGGTTTGGAGTGGGCAAAGGCCCCTCTGCCCTCAGAGGACAAAGGATTTTGGGATATAAGTATTGGGACCCTGATCCCAAGAATTTAGATCACTTTGGGAAAACAAGAAGAACCTCTGCTGAGGGAGGAACCAGAAGAAGCTGAGGAGGAAACTATCCCTGAACCTGGGGGATTGGCCTGCAGTGGTTGCCTTACTGCCAAAGAGAGGAAAAAGGAACTTTGTGTGTACTTTTGCTCAAGTTGTGAAGGATCTCCAAGGGCTTGGAAAAGAGCTTGCCTCCTGCTGAAGTCTCAGGTACAACAGACTTCACCCCCCAGCTTCCCAGAGTTCTTTGGAAGAGCCTGCTGCTGTTGTTGGGCCTTCTGAGGGACTGCGTGTCGCAAGGAGCTGGAAGCGCGACTCAAGAAGGAGAAGCGAGCCGCTGTCGGAGCTGTTGCCATCGCAACTCGTAAAGTGTGTCGCTGCTGCAGCATCGCATCGAGCGGAAGCATCTCGCATCATCCAGGAAGTGTCTCGCAACGCCGAAGAAGCGTGTCGCCATCGCAGCCATCGTAGTTGTCGCATTGCAGCGCATCAAGAAAAGCGCCTCGCATCCACATAGAAGTGTGCTGCCGTCGGAGCTGCTGTCGTCGCATTGCGTAAAGGGGTGTCGCCGCTGCAACATCGCATCAAGCCGAAGCGTCTCGCAAATGTCGGTGAAGAGTGTCGCTGCCAAGGCCGCTAATGTTGCATCGCGTAAAGGGTGTCGCCGCTGCAGCTGAAGCATCGAATCGAGTCTTCTCGCAACATCGGAGAAGCGTATCGCATCTGGAAGATCTACACGTCTTTATTTCTTTGCACCAAAAACTTCATCGCATCAACATCGTTGCAACACTTTCGTTGCCCTGTGTGTCGCATCTAAAAGGTACATTGACTTAAAGAGTCGCTTCTAAGAACTTAAGAGAACTAAGTTAAATTCTACCATCTAAAAGTAACAGTATTGTGTGTTTTTGTCGTTTAATGGTCTTGTGATAAATCTATATAAAGAATACTTATTTTTGATATAAAACTTGTGTGGTGTCCATCTGTAGTGTTGTCACTTGATTACTGTATGTGTTCACAAATGCTTTACACACTGCCTCTGAGATAAACCTGTCTGCTCGTGCCAAGCTACCGAGGGGGTGAGCAGGGGTTATTTTAGGAGTGTGCCTGTGAGAAGTTGGCCTGATGTATGATGTCACTAGTTATAGTGTACACCTTATATCAGTCCAAATACCCTTATGGTGATTGGTTGTAAAGTCAACCTTATAGACCAGCTATCCTAGTGGTAGCATGGACAAGAGCAGTCTTAGGCTAAACTCTGAATGGCATGTGAAGCCAGCTGTGATACCATATATAATCCCTTGAATACCAAATGAAAGGACACCACAACAGATATATATATAAAATAAAGTGTATTTATTCTAAGCAAACCCTCAGCACTCTTTATGAGTTTAGAGGTAAGTACAACACAGTCTTATTAATGCATACAGTAAGTCACACAGGTAAGTAATACAGTTAGGCCCTAGGGGCCACGCAAACCATATACTAAATAAGTGGTATAAGAACCACTGTCACGGAAATAGAATAGGCCTAGGCCTAGGGAATCGCTGGGGCTACACTACACTAGCGTTAGTTAGGGAGTGGGAGGCCCACGGGATTCGTGTGCAGAGTGGAAACACTCACGCGTAATGCGTAAAAGTCAATAGCAATGTTACAGTTTAGAAATAGATAGATTTAGGACACTTCCGGAGTAGCTAGGAAGTTGAGACTTGAAAACTAGACACTAGGATAGTCACTATCCTGATGAGCACCGGAGTACCCAAGTTACCTAGCCCACAGGCTGCGGGTGCATAGGGGTGAAGATGCGTCGTTTTCGTCGTCGACTCCTATGGATGCCTGAAGAAAGATGCTGACAGGCAGTCAGGGGAGAGTGTCCGGTGGATCCCAAGCCTGGGATCAAGAAGAGAAGAAACCTGCAAGCAGAGGGGACAGAGTCAAGGTCACTAGCCAGTGACCACGTGGAACCAGGAAGGAACCAGGCGATGTCGTGAAGAGTTGCAGGGGAAGGTGAAGCTTGTCGCTGGAGCCAGGAGGACCAGGAAGCGTCGAGGACGACCAGGACCAGGAGGCGAGCTGTCCCACGAAGGCTCTTGCTGTCGGCGGCGTCGAAGTTGGACTAGGACTCACCAAGCCTTGGCAAGCGGAACCCACGAAGAACAAGGGACTTGCTTCTGGTGCAGACCAGGAAGGTCTGGGGTGCTTCTTCTTTGCAGAGAAGCGGGAGCCAGTCTGGAGGAGCCAAACCAGCGCAGAAGATTTTAGGGAGCGTCGTCACAAAGGCCACTAGCCAGCGGGCAAGCAACCGGACAGACGCGGCAAGCAGGAAAATGCTGAAGGGCCCCACGCAGGACTCGTGGAGTGTGGGGGGCTGGTCTTCGGTGCAGATGGTGCTTGGGGTTGGGGCTTCTCAATCCCCGGTGCACAACTTCGAGGGTACCTCAGAAGCTGCGCTGTAAGTTACTAGCCACTTTTCCCAGGTAGCCGGTCCCACGTCGCTCGTCGCCTCCACGGATCTCAGCTCTGCTGCAGATGTGGATGAGGGTCGGAGAAGTCCGGAAATCAAGGCTCTGGTCGGGCTCTGCAGTCGGTTCCTCGTCGAACGTTTCACAAAGCAAAGGGTAGTCACTTGATGGTGCCTGTTTGCACAGGGTAGCCACTCCTTGGCTACAAGGGAGATTCTTCAGTCTTCTTCTTTCGTCGAATGTCGAAGGTCCAGAGTTTCTGTTCAGTTTTGCAGGTTCAGGATAATCTAAAGTCTTGAGGCCCAACTCCCACTCTTATACTAATCTGGGGGGCTGGGACTACCTGCTAGGTCACGCCTTATGGGTGGGACCTGGGAGGGGGTGGTTACACCCACTTCCCTTTGTCCAGTTTCGCGCCAGAGCTGGGGCTGGAGTGCCCCAGCACCGGTTTGAACTGGACTATGCAAGGAACACCTTGTGTGCCCCAGGCATGTCTCATTCCTTTCAGCCCACCCTGCCCCAATACACTAAAGGCTGTCTGGGGAGGTGCTAGCACCTCCCCAAGCAGGAAACCTATTGTCCAGGCCTCCCTGGCTGGGATCACTCCCAGCTGCAGGAGGTCAGACTTGTGTCGTGGCAGCAGCATCCATTTTGTGATGCTGAGGCTTTGGTCAGAGGTTACACAGCAAAGTATGATTTTAACATGTCTCTCCCTCTAGAAGGGAGGAATAATATCCTCATCACCAGAAATGGTATGGGGGTATTATTCCAAAGTGTTAGACACCTTACACGACATGTTTTGATACAGCCCAACCATAGTTACCATAACCGTTTAAGATTATAAGGCACTTTAAGAGTATATGGTAGGCTATATCATAGAACAGCTATAAGGACATGGTTCCGAAAGCTGCAGACAGGCTCAGCTCCTGCTAGAGCACCATCTCACATGTTACCAAGCACTCTGCCTCCAGGATTGTTAAGGCCTGCCATAGGAGTGACTGATAGGTACACATGTGTCTATATATAAGGTAGGTATAGGAATACTACACCTAAGCAAGGGGTGATTACACGACCTTGCCCCAGCTGAGTGATCAGCCAGTTGTGTCTGATTGGAAGGCCAGACCAGGGGTGGCATAATACATGCTGCAGCCCCTGGGAGGCCTAGGGTACACCTATGCCCTGGGTACCTAGGGTACACTGTACAGGGTCCAATAAGGTGATCCTTACCAATTGGGAATGTACCTAGGGTACATGGAATCCATTTTAAAGAGAGAGCAGACAGCCTGAGACCCTGAATGGCAGGATCTCAGGCCAACTAAGTCGAAAAACCAGCTAGACACTAGGCAAAAAGTTGGGGGTAACCATAGTCAGATATCCACCTTCCTACACAACCCCCCCCCAAACGAAAGGAGATAAGGCTGGCCTTTACAAGGTAAGCCTCTATTGCCTGAGTGGCCATATAAGGAAGAACCAGCACTGGCATGGTTACCCCCTGTCTCATGGTCCACTAAGCAATCCCTCATCCTAAAGATATCATAGGGTCTCCACCATAGGGAATCTCTACCTTTGGTGTGTCTTTGCAAAGAAAAAGGCTGGTGTTGAGATGGAGTACTGAAGTGAGTGTCCTCAAAGTGAGGCCTCAGCTTCCTCCAATCATCCTCCACCATGGATGCCTTTCTTTCTCTAACTGAGTTGCACTGTGCTCTCAGGGTCAGCCTCTGGCTACCTAAAGCTGGAGGCTGGGTCCCTTTTGTGGGCTTACTGGAGGGACAGGTCAGGTTTGGGGCCCTAAGGTCCCAGGTTTGCCTGTGCCCAACAGAATCCCTCTGGGGGAGGTCCCTAACTACCTGTGAAGGGGATCCCTCAGGAATGTTTTTACCCATCACCTGGCTAGGGCAACTAACCAGGCAATCCTCATTCTTTTGAAGGGGGGGTTCTTGTGGACAGGGGCCCTCTTGGGGTCCACTGGCCTCCCTGACCTCTGCAGCCCTGGGCTGACTGAGGCAGGGTAGAGAGAGGCAGGCTACCTGCACCAGACTGGGTCCCACATTGGAAGGGGCCACTGACATCAGAGGCTCTGCCAGGCCAGGCCTGGCTACCTCTGGGGCAGTTCCTTCACAAGGGGTGAGGTCAGATCCCTGAGGAGGCTGACCTTTTCCTAATGTCTGGGGAGAGGGAGACTTTTCTTCCTCCCCACTACTCTCTGTTTGTGTGGAGTGATCCATAGTTTCAGGCTTCACTACACCTATATCAGTCTGAGTGTGGGCTGAGACCATTACAGCCTTGCCAACCTTTTCAGGAAGGCACTCAGTTTGTGTTTGAGCTGTGACTGTCACAGCTCTGCCAGTCCCTACAGGGAAGTCTGTCTGTGCCTGGGCTGTGGCTACCACTGCCCTTCCAACCTTTTCAGGGAGGAAAGCTACTTGGACAGGGGTTGTGACTGGCACAACCCCACTACCCTTTTTGGAAAGGCCTACCATTTTGGAATGGGTGTCTTGTTCAACTCCAGCCCAAGCTGAGAGTTCTAAGTCATTCCCCAGCAAGCAGTCCACAGGCAAGGTTGGAGACACTGCCACCCTTTTAGGGCCAGTGACACCTCCCCAGCTGAGACATACCTCTGCCATGGGATGACTGTTCTGGTTGCCATCAATGTTAGTTACCTGGTATGAGAAACCAGGCAAAAGCTGCTCAGAGGGAACTAGCCTATGGGCCACCATAGTGATGCTAGCTCCAGTGTCTCTGTAGGCCTCAGCTTTTCTACCATTGATGTAGGGTTCCTGTCTGTACCTACCCAAAGTGTTGGGACAGGCAGTGAAGTTGGCAAACCCCATGCCACCATCACAGACAAGAGTAGCTGCTGTAGGGGAATTGGCTAAGCCAGGATCCCCCTGTGTTCCCCAAGAAAACCCAACCAAATTTTTGGGGGCACTCCCACCACCTGGGGGATTACTGCTGACAGTAATAGGTGGTGTGACAGGAGTAGTTGGAGGAACAGTTTTGTTTTTAGCCTGTGGACAACTGCTGTCAGTTTTCCAATGCCCAGGTGTTTTACACACATGGCAGTAAGGCTTTTTAACTGTGGTAGAGGAGGGAGCTTGGGACCCACCACCCTGTGTGGAGTTTTGGGGCCCTGAGGAAGATTTCTCTTTTGCTTTATCCCCACCCTTCTCTTGAGGCTTGGTGGTATCTTTCTTTTGGTCACCACCCTGATTTTTAGGCCTAATCCTGGTCCTGACCCATTTATCTGCCCTCTTTCCCAATTCTTGGGGAGAGGTCAAATCTGAGTCTACCAGGTGTTGATGGAGAAGCTGGTTCTGACAATTATTAAGGATCTGCTCCCTCATAATCAAGTTGTACAATCCTGTATAGTCCTGCACCTTGCTGCCATTTAACCAACCTTCCAAAGCCTTAGTGGCACAATCCACAAAATCAGACCAGTCCTGTGTCTGTGTCTTCTGGGTGTCTCTGAACAACAACCTATATTGCTCAGTGGTTAAGCCAAACCCATCTATCAGAGCACTCTTCAGGACTTTGTAATTGTTTGCATCCTCATCACTGACTGTGAGGAGCTTGTCTCTACCCTTGTCAGAAAAGGAGAGCCACAAGATAGCTGCCCACTGACTTTGGGGTACCTGCTGTACTTTGCAGGCCCTCTCCAAAGCAGTCATCCATTTGTGGATGTCATCCCCATTCTGATATGGGGGGACTATCTTGCTTAGGTTTCTATGGTCATAAGACCTATCCCTATCTCTAGGAATGTTGCTGCCACCAGTGGGTTCTGACCCACACAATTTTTGCTCTCTAGCCAGAGCAAGCTTCTCTTTGGCAAGGGCAATTTCTTCCCTCTGAATCCTCAGATTAGCTTCCCTCATTCTGGCTTTATGCTCCTTTCTCTCAGGTGAAGTCATTCCCCTGTGAGAGGAAGCATTAGAGATGCTAGAGACATGGGAGTGGATGGATTCCCCTGAAGGGGATCTGTCCCTCCTGTTTCTCTGTGAATGCCTACTTGTGGGTCTGTATGGGGGGACCCCATGCAAACTCCCATGTAAGCTTAAGTTAGCCTGGCTAAGTCTCCTTACTTGGCTCTGGCTGTCTACCTCTTCCTCTGAAGTCCCATCTGACTCATCTGTGGTGGGTAGACCCTTATCTACAGCTGTGGCACCATCCCTGGCAGCTCTTTCAGCATCATAGGCCTCCAGAAGCTCCACTAGCTGTCTAAGGGTAGGGTTTGCACCCTGTTTTATTCCTCTGGAGGTACACAATTGTCTCATCTCCTGGAATGTGAATGCATCATACCTAGAGGGAACCTGTCTAGGATTCTCCTCTCCTGAGGGAGCATCAGTGTGATCTCCATCCAGGGGCATGATTCTAGTGAGGGTGTGGTGTGTGCACCTACCTACACTAGTTGTATCTACTAAACCTCTCTAGTAGTTGTAGTCAGGGTGTGTTACTCCCTTCACCCTACAACTACTAAGTCCAGTAGGACTTAAGTATTATAAACTATGTTATATGTACCTAGACAATATCTGTGTGATCTTCCAATTTAGTATCTCAAGATTACAATGGTATTACAACAGCAAGCTCAGATCCCAACCGCTGCTCACCAATGTGAGAAGTTGGCCTGATGTATGATGTCACTAGTTATAGTGTACACCTTATATCAGTCCAAATACCCTTATGGTGATTGGTTGTAAAGTCAACCTTATAGACCAGCTATCCTAGTGGTAGCATGGACAAGAGCAGTCTTAGGCTAAACTCTGAATGGCATGTGAAGCCAGCTGTGATACCATATATAATCCCTTGAATACCAAATGAAAGGACACCACAACAGATATATATATAAAATAAAGTGTATTTATTCTAAGCAAACCCTCAGCACTCTTTATGAGTTTAGAGGTAAGTACAACACAGTCTTATTAATGCATACAGTAAGTCACACAGGTAAGTAATACAGTTAGGCCCTAGGGGCCACGCAAACCATATACTAAATAAGTGGTATAAGAACCACTGTCACGGAAATAGAATAGGCCTAGGCCTAGGGAATCGCTGGGGCTACACTACACTAGCGTTAGTTAGGGAGTGGGAGGCCCACGGGATTCGTGTGCAGAGTGGAAACACTCACGCGTAATGCGTAAAAGTCAATAGCAATGTTACAGTTTAGAAATAGATAGATTTAGGACACTTCCGGAGTAGCTAGGAAGTTGAGACTTGAAAACTAGACACTAGGATAGTCACTATCCTGATGAGCACCGGAGTACCCAAGTTACCTAGCCCACAGGCTGCGGGTGCATAGGGGTGAAGATGCGTCGTTTTCGTCGTCGACTCCTATGGATGCCTGAAGAAAGATGCTGACAGGCAGTCAGGGGAGAGTGTCCGGTGGATCCCAAGCCTGGGATCAAGAAGAGAAGAAACCTGCAAGCAGAGGGGACAGAGTCAAGGTCACTAGCCAGTGACCACGTGGAACCAGGAAGGAACCAGGCGATGTCGTGAAGAGTTGCAGGGGAAGGTGAAGCTTGTCGCTGGAGCCAGGAGGACCAGGAAGCGTCGAGGACGACCAGGACCAGGAGGCGAGCTGTCCCACGAAGGCTCTTGCTGTCGGCGGCGTCGAAGTTGGACTAGGACTCACCAAGCCTTGGCAAGCGGAACCCACGAAGAACAAGGGACTTGCTTCTGGTGCAGACCAGGAAGGTCTGGGGTGCTTCTTCTTTGCAGAGAAGCGGGAGCCAGTCTGGAGGAGCCAAACCAGCGCAGAAGATTTTAGGGAGCGTCGTCACAAAGGCCACTAGCCAGCGGGCAAGCAACCGGACAGACGCGGCAAGCAGGAAAATGCTGAAGGGCCCCACGCAGGACTCGTGGAGTGTGGGGGGCTGGTCTTCGGTGCAGATGGTGCTTGGGGTTGGGGCTTCTCAATCCCCGGTGCACAACTTCGAGGGTACCTCAGAAGCTGCGCTGTAAGTTACTAGCCACTTTTCCCAGGTAGCCGGTCCCACGTCGCTCGTCGCCTCCACGGATCTCAGCTCTGCTGCAGATGTGGATGAGGGTCGGAGAAGTCCGGAAATCAAGGCTCTGGTCGGGCTCTGCAGTCGGTTCCTCGTCGAACGTTTCACAAAGCAAAGGGTAGTCACTTGATGGTGCCTGTTTGCACAGGGTAGCCACTCCTTGGCTACAAGGGAGATTCTTCAGTCTTCTTCTTTCGTCGAATGTCGAAGGTCCAGAGTTTCTGTTCAGTTTTGCAGGTTCAGGATAATCTAAAGTCTTGAGGCCCAACTCCCACTCTTATACTAATCTGGGGGGCTGGGACTACCTGCTAGGTCACGCCTTATGGGTGGGACCTGGGAGGGGGTGGTTACACCCACTTCCCTTTGTCCAGTTTCGCGCCAGAGCTGGGGCTGGAGTGCCCCAGCACCGGTTTGAACTGGACTATGCAAGGAACACCTTGTGTGCCCCAGGCATGTCTCATTCCTTTCAGCCCACCCTGCCCCAATACACTAAAGGCTGTCTGGGGAGGTGCTAGCACCTCCCCAAGCAGGAAACCTATTGTCCAGGCCTCCCTGGCTGGGATCACTCCCAGCTGCAGGAGGTCAGACTTGTGTCGTGGCAGCAGCATCCATTTTGTGATGCTGAGGCTTTGGTCAGAGGTTACACAGCAAAGTATGATTTTAACATGTCTCTCCCTCTAGAAGGGAGGAATAATATCCTCATCACCAGAAATGGTATGGGGGTATTTTTCCAAAGTGTTAGACACCTTACACGACATGTTTTGATACAGCCCAACCATAGTTACCATAACCGTTTAAGATTATAAGGCACTTTAAGAGTATATGGTAGGCTATATCATAGAACAGCTATAAGGACATGGTTCCGAAAGCTGCAGACAGGCTCAGCTCCTGCTAGAGCACCATCTCACATGTTACCAAGCACTCTGCCTCCAGGATTGTTAAGGCCTGCCATAGGAGTGACTGATAGGTACACATGTGTCTATATATAAGGTAGGTATAGGAATACTACACCTAAGCAAGGGGTGATTACACGACCTTGCCCCAGCTGAGTGATCAGCCAGTTGTGTCTGATTGGAAGGCCAGACCAGGGGTGGCATAATACATGCTGCAGCCCCTGGGAGGCCTAGGGTACACCTATGCCCTGGGTACCTAGGGTACACTGTACAGGGTCCAATAAGGTGATCCTTACCAATTGGGAATGTACCTAGGGTACATGGAATCCATTTTAAAGAGAGAGCAGACAGCCTGAGACCCTGAATGGCAGGATCTCAGGCCAACTAAGTCGAAAAACCAGCTAGACACTAGGCAAAAAGTTGGGGGTAACCATAGTCAGATATCCACCTTCCTACAGTGCCCATTTACCCTGGCTAGAGGAGGAGGTCCCTATTTGTCACAAGTGCATACCTGTGCCAACTAGAGACCCCCAAGTCTAACATTGGTGGTCAGCGGTGGGATTCTGGACTTGCACTTGTGACTCATGTACAGTGATTGGAGAACACTACTTAGTGAGTGCAGACCTTAACACAACCAATACTTGTTGGTAGATTTCTTTTTGGGACTTTTCTATTTTTGAGTTTCACCAAGTTTAACCATGTTGGAGAAAGAAGCATCCATAGTCTCTGTTGATAATGAATGGGAATGGGAAGAAGAGAAACTGGACAGCTACCCAGTAAAACAGCTAAAGTTCTTCTGCAAGAAATTCAATGTTTCTACGACTGGATGCAAAAATAAGGCAGAGTTCTACAAGGCGCTGAGGGCCTGGGTAGAAGCAAGGAATGCCACTGATGATGATAATGCAGAGGAGCAGCTGGATGGGCCAGTGGGTCCAAGAGGAAGGAGAACCCCTCCCCCCTGCTGGTAGCAGTGTTTCTGGTAAAAGCCTATCTCCAGAGGAGTTGGCAGATAGAAAAAAGTGTAGGATGCACAAAATGGAGCTGACCAGGCTCAAGGTAAGTGGGCAGTTAGAATTTGAAATGCAAAGTAGAAAGTTAGCCATAGAAGAAAAGAAGCTACAGTTTGAACATGAAAAGGTTTTGAGGGAGTTGGAGTTGAAAGCCAAAAGCTTAGAAATTACTCCCTCTGGTGGCAGCACACTGTCAATGGCTGTGGAATCTAGAGTGTACATCCCTAAAGATGTAGTGAAGGAATTTTAAAACAATTATGATATTGGGCAGTGGTTCAAGGCCTATGAGGTAGCCATGTCTTCCCACTGGGTCCCTGAGAAGGTTTGGGGACCGGGGTTGTGGGGTCGGTTCCTTAGTGAGGGGCGGGACACACTGCTAGACTTGCCTTCTGATGTCTATAATTCCTATCCCCACATGAAAGATGCATTGATGTCTAGATATGGTTTGACCCCTGAGATGTACAGACAGAGGTACAGGGGTTGCACAAAGATAGCCAGCAGTACCTATGTTGAATATGTCACTTTTTTCAGCAGAGCATTGGATGGTTGGGTGAGGGATAGCAAAGTCAATGATTTTCAGGGACTTCTTCATTTAATTGCATGGGAGCACTTGGCAAGTAACTGTTTTCCTGAGCTACGCCAGCACCTGATTGATAGTAGGCTGACTAATCCTAGGAAGCTTGCTGAGGAGGCGGACTGCTGGGTCAGTACCAGGGTCCACAAGGGTCACGTGGGAGACTCAGCCAAGACTGGGCAGGGTCCCCAGCAGAAGAGTGGGGGAGACAAGGGTAAACAGAGGGAGTTCCATAAGAGGCCCCAAAGTAATCCCCAAGGGAACCAAGGGAACCAAGGGAAAGGTTCTCAGCCTCCCCCCAGAAACCGTAAGGGGCCCGACAGGTCCTCCTGTTCAAAGAGGGCCCCCGAGATGCTACAAATGTGGAGAACTGGGTCATTGTGCCAATGATCCCAAGTGTCGCCTGTTTGGAAAACCAGCACCCACTGGTGCAGCCCCCCGGCATATGTCTAGTGTAGCCCTGGGTGAGGAGATGGGTGCCCAAGGTGGGTGGGGTCCCGCAGAGATGTCCCTTGTCTCATTAGGAGAGGAGGTGGTCCCCAGGACCCAGCTGCCTGATAACACTAAAAAATACAGGCAGTGGAGGCTCTGAGAGACACAGGGGCCAGTGTGACAGCTGTCAAGTGTCACCTGGTGTCTCAAGAGCAGGTTGTCCCTGGAGCATTCTACCCAGTTGTTGCCACTGACAACACAGAGAGTCACTGCAAGGTGGCTCAGGTTCCCTTGGGGGGATCTCTGGTACTCTTCAGGTAGCTGTGAGGCCCACCATGTCTGTTGACTGTTTGTTAGGGAACGACTTGGAGAGCTCACCTTGGGCGAAGGTGGAGAGGAATGCACATTTAGAAATGTTGGGTATGCCTGACTCGGCGTGTGTGACCACCCGGTCAATGGCAGCGAGTAAAGGTGCTCAAGAGGACCTGGAGCCTGAGAGGGAGGCCCAGGTACCTGCCGTCAAGAGTAGAGGCAGGGGGTGCGGGAAACCAGCCCCCGAAGTTCCCATGGTCCAGGAGGGAGCAGACCCTGAGGGGGATGCCCTGGAGCCTACAGGGGAATAGGTAGCCGAACTTGGGGACCTGCCTGAGCTGACCCATTGGCAGCAAGAAGGAGGACCCTCCAGGGAGGAATTCTGCAAGGAGCAGAAAGAATGCCCTTCTCCAGGCAGCAGGTGATCAGTCGGGATCACATTGGATCTACTGGGAGAATGACCTCCTGTATACTGAGCCTAAGGTTGCTGAGCCTGGGTCAGCCCGTGTGCTGGTGGTACCCCAGTGCTTCAGAGCCTTCCTACTGGGGCTGGCTCATGGAGTTCCATTGGCAGGACATTTGGGGCAGGACAAGACCTTTGAAAGGCTTGTCACCCATTTTTATTGGCCCCAAATGCGCAGGAGTTCAGACACTCACTGCAGGACATGCCAGGCAAGTGGTAAGAGTGGGAGGAAGCGCAATGCTCCTCTGAAGCCCTTCCCTGTAGTCAGCACCCCCTTTGAACGGGTGGGTATTGACATTGTGGGGCCACTGGACCCCAAGACAGCCATGGGCAACAGGTTCATCCTGGTCTTGGTGGACCATGACACCCAGTACCCGGAAGCCATACCTCTGAGGACAGTGACGACCCCCGTGGTGGGACGAGCACTGATGGGAATTTTCTCCAGAGTGGGATTCCCTCGCGACGTAGTGTCTGACCAGGATACCAACTTCATATCCGAGTATATGAGGTCCCTGTGGCAGCAGTGTGGTGTAACCTATAAGTTCACCACTCCTTACCACCCCCAAGGAAACGGGTTGGTTGAGAGATTCAACCGAACCCTTAAAGGCATGATAATGGGTCTTGAGGAACCTATGAGGCATAAGTGGGACGTCTTCTTACCATGCCTACTCTTTGCTTACCATGAGGAGCCACAGAAATCTCTAGGGTTCAGTCCCTTTGAGCTTCTCTATGGACACCCCATGAGAGGACCTCTAAGTCTGGTCAAAGAAGGCTGGGAGCAATCTCCAAGGAAACCTCCCCAGGATGTATATAGCTACATGCTGGCCTTCAGAAACCAGACTAGGCGTTTCAGACAACTCGCTGAGGCGAGTCTGTTAGCCAGCCATGAGGAGATGAAGCGGTGGTATGACCAGAATGCCACTCTGGTTGGGCTTCAGCCTGGACAGAAGGTGTGGGTCATGGCCCCAGTGGAGCCCTGTGCACTCCAGGATAAGTGGACCGGCCCCTTTGAGGTTATGGAACACAAGAGCCTACTTGGTGGACTTGCGGTCTCCCAGGAACCCCATGAGGTACCTGCATGTCAACCGCTTGAAGCCCCACTTGGAGAGGTCCCAAGTGGGCATGCTCTTGGCAACAGATGCTGGGATGGAGGAGGAGACCGAACCTCTTCCTGACCTCCTGTCAGTCAGAGAGCAAGATGGGACAGTGGATGGTGTCAACCTCTCTTCCACCCTGACCCCTGAGCAACGGAATGACTACCACCAGTTGCTGGGGCAGTTTTCTGATCTGTTCTCCCTGGTTCCTGTTGTCACTGATTGGTGCGTCCATGAGGTGGACACTGGGGACAGTACACCTGTGAGACACAAGGACTACAGAGTGACTGACAGAGTAAGGGCTTGCATCAAGGAGGAGGTCTCCAAGATGCTGGCGGTAGGGGTAATTGAGTCCTCCAGCAGTCCTTGGGCCAGAGCAGTGGTCTTGGTCCCAAAGGCTGCCGCGCCGGGTGCCACACCCGAACTCCGGTTCTGTGTGGACTACCGAGGGCTCAATGCAGTCACCAGGACTGATGCACACCCCATCCCCAGAGCTGATGAGCTCATAGATCGGCATGGGGCTGCACGGTACTTCAGCACGTTTGACTTAACGTCTGGGTACTGGCAGATCGCCTTGAACGATGGGGCAAAGGAGAGGTCAGCATTCTCCACACCAGATGGGCACTACCAGTTCCGGATAATGCCCTTTGGGATGAAGAATGCCCCTGCCACCTTTCAGAGGTTGGTCAACCAGGTGTTGGCTGGACTGGACTCGTTCAGTACCGCCTTCCTGGATGACATCACAGTGTTCAGCGTCAGTTGGGAAGAACATCTGCGCCACCTCTGGGAAGTGCTGAGGGCGCTGCGGAGGGCAGGCCTCACAATCAAGGCGAGTAAGTGCCAGATTGGGCAGAGTTCCGTGGTGTACTTGGGACACCAGGTAGGGAGCGGCCAGGTGGCGCCCCTAAATCCCAAGATTTAAACCATCCTGGATTGGGAGCCGCCCAAAACCCAGACAGAGGTGAGAGCCTTCTTAGGACTCACGGGTTACTACAGGAGGTTTGTCAAGTGGTATGGCAACATTGTTGGACCCTTGACAGCGCTGACTTCCAGGATGCAGCCAAAGAAAGTGATTTGGACTGACAACTGTCAGGAAGGTTTTGAGGCCTTAAAAACTGCCATGTGCACAGCGCCCGTGCTCTTGGCACCCAACTTCTCCAAGGAGTTCATAGTGCAAACAGACGCTTCAGAGCATGGTGTGGGGGCTGTTTTATCACAGATGAATGAGGACAGCCTAGATCAACCAGTAGCCTTCATCAGTAGGAGGTTACTTCCACGGGAACAGAGGTGGAGTGCTATTGAGCATGAGGCTTTTGCTGTGGTCTGGGCACTGAAGAAGCTGAGACTCTACCTGTTTGGGAATCACTTCCGGGTTCAGACAGACCACAGGCCCCTCAGATGGTTGATGTAGATGAGGGGTGAGAATCCAAAGCTGTTAAGGTGGTCCATTTCCCTACAGGGGATGGATTTCACGGTGAAACATCAACCCGGTACAGAACACGCCAATGCTGATGGTCTGCCAGATTTTTTCGCCTTAGTGATGAGAACTCCCAGGAGGTAGGGTAGTTCTCCCCACATTTCTGCTGGAGGGGACACGTGTTAGACCTGGCACTTTGGTGTGGGTCTCACTTCCATTTTTCTCTGTTGCCTCATGTATTTTTGCTGGTGTTAGTTGCTCAGGGCACTGTGCCACTGCTGTCCAGTGCCACAGTGCAAGTGCTCCCTATTGTAAATTGATGTATAATTTGTGATTCCATGATTGGTTGGTTTGGTTTACCTGTCAGATCCTAGTACAGTGCACCAGGAGTGCCCAGGGCTTGTAAATCCAAATACTGCTGGTAGGCTTGCAGCACTGGTTGTGCCACCCACAGAAGCAGCCTGTAAGAATGTGTCTAAGGTCTGCCATTGCAGGACCTGCGTGCAGTCTGGTACTGTCATGCTGACTGGGCAAGTGCACCCACTTGCCAGTCCCTAAACCTTCTCTTTTCTTCATATCAGACACCCCTATGGTAGGCCCAAGGGCAGGGTGCATTGTAAGGATAAGGTAGGACATGCCCTGGTGTGTGTGGCATGTTCTAATAGTGAATTACAGCCATTTTCATTTTTCACTATTGCAAGGCTACATGTTCTCCATAGGCCAGAATGGGCAGTTTTGTTATTACATTTTATAATCCTAACTGACTCAGAGAACATGGTAGAAATTCGAATTTAGTATGCCTGAACTCAGGATGATAAAATACATCTTTTAGTAAAGTTGGTTTTAACATTCTGTGTTTGGAAATGCCACTTTTAGAAAGTAGGCATTTTATTGTCTAACCATTCAAACCTGCCTCTGCTAGGCTGTGTATTCCTTTGTCTGGTTTCTGTGAGTGACAGGGCTGGGAAATTCCAGGAGACAGGGTGAGGTGCCCCAGTGGTGAATAGAGAGATCTGCATCTAGATGGGTGGGAGGAGTTGTACCTGGGACCTGAATAGGGCTGTGCCTTCCCTCCACAATGCTGGCTCCACCTCCTGGGGAGCGGCTGATGTCTCTGCCCTGCACAGTGAATGAAGAGGAGGAATCTTGTTCAACAAAGTGCTCCAGGGCTGTACTTTCCTTCCACAATGCTGGCTCCACCTCCTGTGGGATGGCTAATGTTTCTGCCCTGCACTGTGAAAGGAAAGGAGAAGTCTGGTAAACAGAGTGCTCAGGAACTGGTTTGGACTGGGAAAAGGCCCCTCTGCCCTCAGTGGATAAAGGATTTTGGGGTATAAGTATTGGGACCCTGATCCCAAGAATTTAGATCACTTTGGGAAAACAAGAAGAACCTCTGCTGAGGGAGGAACCGGAAGAAGCTGAGGAGGAAACTATCCCTGAACCTGGGGGATTGGCCTGCAGTGGTTGCCTTACTGCCAAAGAGAGGAGAAAGGAACTTTGTGTGTACTTTTGCTCAACTTGTGAAGGATCTCCAAGGGCTTGGAAAAGAGCTTGCCTCCTGCTGAAGTCTCAGGAACAACAGACTTCACCCCCCTGCTCCCCAGACTTCTTTGGAAGTGCCTGCTGCTGTTGTTGGGCCTTCTGAGGGACTGCGTGTCGCAAGAAGCTGGAAGCACGACTCAAGAAGAAGAAGCATGCCGCCGTCGGAGCTGTTGTCGTCGCATCTCATAAAGTGTGATGCCGCTGCAGCATTGCATCGAACAGAAGCGTCTCGCATCATCCAGGAAGCGTCTCGCAATGCTGAAGAAGCGTGTCGCCATCGCAGCCATCGTAGCTGACGCATTGCACCGCATCAAGAGAAGAGTCTCGCATCGAGGAAGAAGCGTGTCGCCATCGCAGCCATCGTAGTTGTCGCATTGCACCGCATCAAGAAAAGCGCCTCGCATCCACGGAGAAGCGTGCCGCTGTCAGAGCTGCTGTCGTCGCATCGCGTTAAGGGGTGTTGCCGCTGCAACATCGCATCGAGTGGAAGTGTCTATCGCAAACTTCGGAGAAGAGTGTCGCTGCAAAGGCTTTTGTGGTTGCATCACGTAAAGGGTGTCGCCGCTGCAGCTGAAGCATCGAGTCGAGTCTTCTCGCAACATCGGAGAAGCGTATCGCATCTGGAAGATCTTCACGTCTTTATTTCTTTGCACCAAAAACGTTATCGCATCAACATCGTTGCAACACTTTCGTTGCCCTGCGTGTCACATCTAAAAGGTACATGGACTTAAAGTGTTGCATCTAAGAACTTAAGAGAACTAAGTTAAATTCTACCATCTAAAAGTAACACTATTGTGTGTTTTTGTCGTTTAATGGTCTTGTGGTAAATCTATATAAAGAATACTTATTTTTGATATAAAACGTGTGTGGTGTCCATCTGTAGTGTTGTCACTTGATTACTGCATGTGTTCACAAATGCTTTACAAACTGCCTCTGAGATAAGCCTGTCTGCTCGTGCCAAGCTACCAAGGGGGGAGCAGGGGTTATTTTAGGAGTGTACCCCTTTACCCTGGCTAGAGGAGGAGGTCCCTATTTGTCACAACTGCATGCCTGTGCCAACTAGAGACCCCCAAGTCTAACAATGGGTAACCTGAGTATGAAATGGAGGTGAGTATTTGTTCCTAGAGAGTGAGAGGGCAGTTAATCTAATGGTCTGGAAAGAGAATGATGTCTCAGATAGATCTTTTGGGCCCACGTCATTCATTTATGAACCCTGCTTACTCCGGTCACTCCACCCATGTTTTCCTAATAAGCTACATTGGGGTTTGAGGGGATATAGTGGGTCTTTTGACAGGGGGTAATGTAAAGAATCCTGGAGTTTGTACGTTATTGGGATTGTGTCCAGTATTGCAGGAACGCTGTCACATTTCTCAGATCTCCCAAAACAAGTTTTCTATCTGCAAGCCTTTGTGATTATGGTAGACTTCCCAGCTGTGGCTGGGGAGGCAAAGGAGGGTGGAGCCACATCGTAACACAGAGCAGCACCTTCCAGGCAAGATAGGAAGAATTACAACATTCCAGAACAGCTGAGAAATACTAGAAAAGCCAGAATATTCTGAAGGATCTGTGCGTTTTTCGACACTTTTGGGTCAATAGAGAGCTGGGAAGATTTAAGCACCAGTCATAGATTTACACCTCACTTGGCAACAGTGGTAAATAGGTTCCACACTACAGTTGCATAGTTCACACTATTTGCATTCCCTGCACCTTTTTTTTGTTTGCTTTTCTTCGCTTCTCTCTGGTTGTTAGGGCAACTCAGGTTAAGCCTTTCCTCCATAAATACTGAGCTTGATTTCTTTCTTTCCGGAATTCCTACCCCAGCTGCACACATTCATTCTGGCTCATGGCATCTCCATTTTTGCAGGCAGACCTTCTTATTCAGTTCCCAGACAGTATCCCGGTCACCTTGGGGCTCGTCACAGCTTCTCCACTTCCATCTTCTGATCAGCCTTTCTACTCTTAGTCACAATAATTTTTATCCTCTTGTACACCAGTATATTTAGAATATTGTACCTTGTTTTATATGATCATGGAGACGACCAGTCAGTTCATTGCAGGCCGAGTATTTTTACCCATGCCTTCCACCAGCTCATGCTCCTGACTTGAGGGAGTCAAGACTCTTCCGGAGTATTTCTTTTCTCTCCACCTCCGTTTCCCTTTTCCCACCATATGGTCACTTCATATTCTGGATTTCATTAAAGATCTTATTTAACAGAAAGTGGAAGGAGTCCCTATCCTGAATTTCAGTGAAATTCTGACATATGTGAACTTTTTATTGCCATGCTAATCTACCTAGGACACAACATTAGTCAAAAGTAAATTCTGTTGGCCATTACTATATTCAGAATTTCTTTTCTTACCTCTTTCTGGTTGTCCTGTCAACAGTATTTATGTTACACCTCAATAAAGATTATAATACACGTACCTGAGGTCTATACATGCTTTTCATAAATATTCTTGATCAATAATGTAGATACTAGAACTCTAGTAGAAGACAGTGGGAAAGGGTGTTGGTTGTCCTTCTAATTTCTTGGGAAAAGAAAGGTTGAATTTCAGCCCTTTTTGTTTTAGAGCTGGCTTTGGATGAGTACAGTTCTGACCATATTTTGACAATGCTTAGCACAATGGGTGCATGTATGCTAAAACATAATTTATCAAAAAAGGACTAGCAAATTTCTTGGAAACGTATTAGTTACTATGACAGTGATTGCTTACATTTTTTACAACCCAATAATAGAACTTAGGATATATTGGAACTTGTAATATGGTGGACGGGATATCCGTCACATGTGTGACGGAGTATCCCATTTGCCAAGATTGTAATGAGGCCTTGATTAGTTAAAATACAAAAAAAACCTTATCAATTTTCTACTAACAAGTTGGGGCAAAAGGTGCTCCTTGCCTATTATTCCAAATGTTATCAGTTGATTAGGTTGAGAGTTGCTAGACAAATTTCTAAACTTCTTAGAATCTCCTATGTGCAACCAATAATAATCACTCCCTTTCTCTTCTGATGCAGCACAGAGTGGGAGACTTTTGTGTCACTCTTACATTATTCAGATATGAGACCTGCGCAGTCTGCCACAGATGATTACCCGGGAATGGGGTAGAGAAAGAACAGGGAACATAATACATATGAACGGAAATAACAGTCTTAGGGGCATATTATCAAGCCAGGCGATAAAATTATCGCTCTTTAGCAGCAGAAAACTGTCCTTCAAATCTAAAATGGGCTTCAATTGGAATTCCATAGGGCATATTATCAAGCCCATTATCACCGTTTTAGCGGCAGTTTTCTGCCGCTAAAGCGGCGATAATTTTATCGCCTGGCTTGATAATATGCCCCTTAGAGAAGTTAAATTGAGCTACAGCGTTACTGGTGGGTATGTTACAATACCTAAAAACATGGCTTTTAGCACACCTATTACCCCAGTCATTTAACCTGACATTTTTAGTAGCCAGTTTAAGTTATAAATAGTCCTAAATATTCTAATTTTAATCTGTTTTAGGCCTACCATGAAGTATGTGAAATGCATTTAATATATGTTTGAAAAGTCTGTCTTCTGCATGATAGTCCACTAGATTTTTGCCTTGACTGTTTAGTTGGCCATAGAACTGTACACTTTACCCCTGCTAAATAGAGGTAAAGTGCTGTGCTCCTCCTTTAAACGTGATGAACTTTGCATACACCTAGTTGTTGTACTTAACAAATATATAAATCCCAAATATATAGTAACAAAGTGTTCTATCAAGTAGGACTAGAGCACCCATTATGCCATCCACTACAAAGAAAATGTAACTATAACTGTAGGCCTGGCACAGTTAGCCTGTCTGTGCAGGTATTAACTGTAAAATCAACATGTCAAAATAAGCCCTTTTGACCGGCCTAAATCTTCGTTTGAAATATTTATAAGTAACCCCTAAGTAGATCTATTTGCCCATGTGGCAGGTTAAATGGTATGTAAAAGTAGGACATGTAAAAGTTTAATGTTCAACATGTCCTTGAAGTGACTAGCCCCTCTAAGCTATTTTCACTGTTGCAAGGCTGGCTGTTCCATTAGAAAGCACTTTGATGCAATATTAAAAGCTAATGCTCTATGCCAGGTATGGGACTAGCTAGAAAAAAAACACACAACTATTTTAGTAGTTATTAAAACGTCAATTCAGTGGTGACGTCAGATTCTTTTTTAGGTGTTGTGGAAAAATAACTTTTAGAAAGTTACCTTTGCCCTGTGTGAAGTCTCTGAAAGTTAAATCTTGATCTCCAACTTCTGCCAGCCAATAATTCACATTTGAATAGGTGTGAATTTTGGTGTGCACTGGCTCCCAGGAAAAACCAAAGAGTTGACCTGAATAGGCAGAATTGACCCATCTGCACCTGACAGAACATGTAGGGGATCTGAAAGATACTTTTTGACATTAAAGTGTCAAATCCTGCTCAAACATCACATCCTACTTGACAGACCTGCTGGGGCATTTCAAATTACATATGAGGCACAATTCAAAGATGCTACCTCTGTCACAGGTCTGCTACGTTTATATATAATATTTGGGGTACACTTTAAAGGATAAAGGCATGATGCTAAAACAATTCATGCATTTATCCTGCCTGATTGCTGAAACCACAGCTGTGTTCTACTAATAATCTGTCTCTGAGATTGCTGTGGGTACAGGGACTGTCTTAAACTAGATTTTGGTGTTAGATGAGGGAGGACACTAGAATCACCATAGTACACTCCCTACTGGCACTCCCAGTCCACAGACTCCACATTTAGTGTGGCTGAATGCTTCAGCCATCTTGAAAATGTCAGAAATGGTAGGGTTGGCCACAGGAACCTTTACCACATTGATTGGGGTATCCACAGGTTTCATTTCCACCCACTAGCCTCTGCCAGGCAAAGAAATGACATCTACTTGAGCTTTGAAAGATCAGAAGAGGACTGCACCTGCTGTTCAGACATGAGAAGAGCCTAGAAGAATGGACCTGCCCTCCCTCTTGTACCCATATCAAAACGTGGACTTCATGGGTCACATGGCTGACTCCCTATTAAAGCTACAAGTACACACCAAGCTACAAGGCATCTTTTTCTGCAGCTTGCAAGTGACAAATGAACCTGACATTAACCCTCCCGTTGGCCTCTAACTACTATTTTGTGACTATTTAGACATGAAGAGAGCTTTCGAAGTATACTCCCGTGGTGGATTGGGACTTAAAAGACTAAAATATTTAAACAGGACAAACCTGGTTAGTTCATCCATTGCGGGCAGAATCAAATTGTGCCTAGGTCCTCTTCTACTGCAACCATTGACTATCATTGTCACTTGCTGTTTTCATTTTTATGAATCTTTTTTTATTAACATTAACTTAGAACACATTCAAGAGCATAGCACAGGAAATTATTTTATGCACAATATTATCAGGTAGACATAAGAAATCTCACCTGCCCCCCTTGTCACCCTTGACCCACCACTGTTGTATTGGCTGGTGGGGAAAAATGTAATTTCAACAATGTCTTAATTGCCTCACCATCTATTCATCCCGCCTGTGTCTATAACTCCTATATGAGCTCCACCTACCCCAGATCTTATCCAATTTATGTGGGCATCCTCTAGCCTTATATACTGCCTTCTCGGCCCCACAGCACCAATCCATGCCATCTTCCATTTCCAACAGTTCCGGTGGTCAGCTCACCCCCCTATCCTTAGCTATGTTTCATTTTGCAACTATTGCTGCCAACTTACGCAATATCATTTGATATTTAGGCCATTTTGCCTCACCCGTTACACAAAGTAGGTGCCAACGTGGCTCCACTTGGATCACCAATTCAGTGATGTCAGACATGACTAATGTGACCTCCCTCTAGTAGTTGTGTATGTAGCTAGAGTCCCAGATAGTATGAAAGAAGGAGTCTATTTCACCACACTCCCTCGCACAAAATCCAGTTGTGCAGTGGCCCAACCTATGGTTGGGCCACTGCACAACTGGATTTTGTGCGAGGGAGTGTGGTCTTGAGGCGTAGAACCTATGAAGGATACGTAGCTGAATGAGTCGAAAGTGGGCCCTTATAGCTTCTTCATGGGGACTCTGCAATGCCTCCTACCAATATGGCTTCCAGGGGGTGAGTAATCTGGCAATGTTTCGCCTTCCATAAGGTGTTTGCGCAGGGCATGGTCTAGCTGTAAATATTTAAACCTTTTTGTGTCTAACATTTCGCATTCTGTTCTCAGCTTATCGAAGGTTAACAATTCCTGCCCCCTCCAGATATCCCCCAGACATTCAGTGCCCAACAATTCCCATTGTTTGAACCCCTTTAAATTCCCCACTTCCCTTACATTTTGAATATGACCGCTTTGCCCATCAAAGACATTGGTAGTTTCCTCCAGTGTGCCACATTGCTGTTCAGCTGCTCTATCAATCAATCAATCAATCAATCAATCAATCAATCAATCATTTGCATTTATAAACCGCGCTACTCACCCGTGAGGGTCTCAAGGCGCTGGGGGGGGGGGGTCAGTGCTCGAAGAGCCAGGTCTTGAGCTGCCTTCTGAAGGAGAGGTGGTCCTGTGTGGCGCGAAGGTGGCTGGGAAGAGAGTTCCAGGTCTTCGCTGCTAGGTAGGAGAAGGACTTGCCTCCGGCGGTGGTTTTGCGGTTGCGAGGTACGACAGCCAGGGCTTGTCCGGTTGAGCGTAGAGTGCGAGGAGGAGTGTAGAAGGAGACTCGGTTGTTGATGAGTTTTGGTCCGAGATTGTGCAGGGCTTTGTGTGCGTGGGTGAGGAGTCTGAAGGTGATCCTCTTGTTGACTGGAAGCCAGTGGAGTTTCATCAGGTGTCCGGAGATGTGGTGGTGGCGAGGTATGTTCAGGATGAGTCGTGCGGCCGCGTTCTGGATTCGTTGAAGTTTTCTCTGCAGTTTGGTGGTGATGCCGGCGTACAGAGTGTTTCCGTAGTCCAAGCGGCTGGTGACGAGGGCATGGGTGACGGTCTTCCTGGTGTCGGTGGGGATCCAGCGGAAGATCTTGCGGAGCATGCGGAGGGTGTTGAAGCATGCAGAGGTCACCGAGTTGACCTGTCTGGTCATGGAGAGGGATGAGTCCAGGATAAAGCCAAGGTTGCGTGCGTGGTCGGTGGGTTGGGGAATGCTGCCTAGGGCGGGGGGCCACCAGGAGTCGTCCCAGGCGGTGGGTGTAGGGCCGAGGATGAGGACCTCCGTCTTCTCTGAGTTTAGTTTGAGCCGGCTGTCTGTCATCCAGTTCGCCACTTCCTTCATGCCTTCGTGTAGTCTGGTTCTTGCTGTGGTGGGGTTGTTGGTGAGGGATAGGATGTGCTGGGTGTCGTCGGCGTAGGATATGAGGCTGAGTCCGTGTTTTCGTGCGATGTTCGCCAGGAGGGTCATGTAGATGTTGAAGAGGGTGGGGCTGAGGGAGGATCCTTGGGGGACGCCGCAGATGATCTCCGTAGCTGTGGATCTGAAGGGGGAGAGGCGGACTCTCTGAGTTCTTCCGGAGAGGAAGGAGATGATCCAATCCAAGGCCTTGCCTCTGATGCCGGTGTTGCTGAGGCGACGTATCAGGGTACGGTGACAGACCGTGTCGAAGGCTGCGGAGAGGTCCAGGAGTATGAGGGCCACGGTCTCTCCTTTGTCGGTCAGAGATCTGATGTCGTCCGTGGCTGCGATGAGGGCGGTCTCGGTGCTGTGGTTAGCTCTGAAGCCGAACTGTGAGGGGTCGAGTGTGTCGTTGGCTTCCAGGGCGGTGGTGAGTTGAGCGTTGACGATTTTCTTAATCACTTTGGCGGGGAACGGTAGGAGCGAGATGGGATGGAAGTTTTTGAGTTCGGTGGGGTCTGCAGGGTAGGTCGCTCCCCCTCCTCTGCTCTATCTGTGTGTATAAGTTATGTAGGAAGTCTCCCTCCTTCATGGATATCTGAATACCCAAATATGTTAAATTGTTCCTAACTATTAGATGGGTAGTCCTTGCCAGTCTCGGGGGGATTCCTCCCATCAAGGGTATGAGGAGAGACTTATTCCAGTTAAATGTGTAGCCAGAGTAACTGCAGAATAGTTGGAATACATGTTGCACCCTGTGCACAGACATATAGAGGTTAACCAGATATAGGCGTATATCATCCGCATACAAAGATATGAGGTCCTCCCAATTGCCCCTCTTTGTATACCAGATAGTATTGGATAGTTGTGTACCAACCAATGGCTCAAGCGCTAAGGCAAATATCATTGGCGAAAGTGGGCAACCCTGCCTCGTACCCTTTCAGATCGAAAATGACTGAGAAACCACTCTGTTAACTCTTACCTTGGCCTGTGGGTCTGAGTAAAAAAGTTTAACTGATGCACAAAAGCTCGGTTCAAATCCGAATTCTTGTAGAGTTGCGAACAAGAATGGCTTTTCGATGCTGTCGAATGCCATTTGCGCTTCGAGTGAAAGTAGCACTGCCTCCTCTGTCTTCTCTGCGTCTATCATGTGTAGCACTCCGTATAGTCTCCTCAGATTGAGCTGCGTTCCCCGATGGGGCACAAAACCCAAATGATCTGTGTGAACCAGTTTGAAGATCACCTTTCGGAGTTGGGTTGCCAGTGCCTTTGCCATTCAGCAATGATATTGGTCTGTATGAACCAAATTAATCGGGGGGTTTGCCCTTTCTGGGTATTACTACTATAGTGGCCAGTTGTTGGTCTAGGGGCTGTTATACCTCTTTTTTAGACTCTTGAAAAATGTTTAGTAGGTGTGGGGCTATTCTTCTTACTACGCTCTGATAGGGCTCCACCGGGAGCCCATTGGGGCCAGATGTTTTCCCTGACTGCAGATCAGTGATAGCTCCCCCTATTTCCTCTAACATGAAATCTTAGTCTAAGGCAGTTCTGTTTGTTCCTGAAGTACAAGGGATCTTGCCTCGAGGGTAGTGTGGCATCCCTCACCGGCCCCTGGAGCTGATTGTTGACTGGAGAATGGGTCGAGATAAATTGTGGGTTGTGCCCTGGTATAATTCCGCTTGTGCCCTGAACGTAAAGATGTAGTCCAGCCGCGAATAACTACAGTTTGTAGCTGAGGAATGTATATATTGACGGTTGTGGGTGAGCCATAGGTCTATCAGACCCATCGCATTTACAAAGCCCTGCAGTGGTCTCCCCCCTTGCACCCCAGGCCCCTGATAATATCAATCTCTGGATCCATACTGTTCGGTCATCTATAGCAGTCCTGCTGAGTGCCCTACAGGTGTAAAACTGCATTTATGTTCCACAGTGGGCCCAATCATGGTATAGGCAGGGAGGAATTCCTATGCCGAATTGCGCTTCACTCGGTCACAAATAGCCCAGTGTATTTCAACCCGTTTTTTTCACAATTGCGGGAACACTGGATACACTTTTATGAGCTAGAAAAAAGAGACAGTAAACTTACTTCAGAAGCATGAGCTGCAGGCACGCCTCTTCCTTTGTTTCATGCTAATCGTTTTCTTTGGCAAAGGGAGAATACAGAATGGTTCCTGTGACACCACCAGCGGTGGTTTTTGTGCATGGGCCTCGGGGCTCTGCCCCTTTACTTCCACAGTAAAACCAAATCATTATGATGTTAAATCAAATCTGTTTTTTAATTTAAAAATAAAACCCTTGTAAGTTTATAGAATGGGGGAGGGGCACTGTCTGCTCCACTCACCGACATCAGCGTTGTTTCTGTGCTCAGTGATAGCAATGGGGACACGTGGCTAAGATTGGATTTTAACTGCTCCCCTGGGTAGACCCAAAGTCTAAATATTTGCTGGGCTGACCACCTCTCAGCCCTGAGGGCTGTGAGGTCTTCAGCTCGGCAAAGACTTAGGGGCAGATTTACAAGCCCCTTGCGCCTCAGTTACGCCGCCGTTGCATCACTTTTGTGACGCAGCGGCGGCGCAAATCCTGCGTCCTGGTGCGGGGTACTTATAACGTGATGCATCTGGTAGATGCGTCACGTTGTAAAGCCCTGCGCCACATGTAGGTGTTCCTGCGCAGGGGGGGGGGGCGTTCCGGCGCAGGAACGCCTCCTAAAAGTGGCTGAGTGAAATCTACAAGATTTCACTCAGTCACTTTTAGGCCCATGCTGCGTCAAAACCCTGCGCCTGCCTGAAGCAGGCGTAAGGATTGACGCAGCATTGTCAAGATAGGGCCCCCCAGATGATTGCTGGAGCTGCGTCGCTCTTACGACGCAACTCCAGCTATGCTCCACTTTTGCGGCACAGATGCGTCACGCATCTGTGCCGTTTTTGCCCCATGGTACGCCGCATTGTAAATGCGGCACATCCATGGAAGCGTAGCTGTGGCGCACAATCACTGGCGCATCCCTGCTGATATGCAGGGATGCGACAGTTATTGTAAATATGCCCCTTAGCATCCAGGCCCAGTCTCCACCCCCTGATGATATGGAGGTTAAGTTAGCCCTGAGCGTTTTAAATCCAAACCCGGTATTGTTAAGCCTCCATGTCAATCAGGGAGTGGAGAGCATTGTCACCCCCACCCTTTCCCAACTCGATCAGGGTTTATATATACATGTTATGTTTCTGCTGAGGCCCAAACACTTGACTGTACTGAAGACACCATTGTGCTTTTTTCCACTAGGGTAAACTTGACAAGAAAACTTGTTGTTTAAACAGAAGGGCAGATCAGCATTGAAAACAAGGCTGCATAGGTTGTGTCTCGTGCAGTTGAGGATCCTTCTAGTACTTGTATATGAAGTGGCTTCATGCTTAAACATAAGCAGGCAGGTACTGCATGGGATTCAGAATGAGGGGGGCGTCTGACTATTATGGGATAGGGAGGGCTCCAGTGCCTCCAATGAGTGATCTTCCTGTGGTTAAGATGCAGGCTTCAACTGTCAGTGGTGCAACCGGCTTTTCAGGATTCACTCTTAGGATACAGTTAGTTAAGTAGAGTTGTAAAGAAATCATAGCTACTTTCATTTCACTTAGGGATCATGTTATGTTTGTCATATTGGTAATCTTGTTTTCAGCTATTTTATGCCAGGATTTGCCATATGTAAACCTCTGAATCCGTCGACACACTTTTGTGAAATTGGGTTTCCAGACTACCAGGGAAGGGTCCAGTTGGTGTTGGGAATTACTGTCATCGCCTCAGAGGGGCTATTATGGAAAGAGCTTACCCAAAAAGATTTGGACGATCCTGCACATGAGTATATACAATTTAGAATGCTGTTAATTATAAAATTGGGATTATGAGAGCCCAACATCACTATTATATTTGCTTTGAAAAAAATTGTTAGAAGTTGCTTTTGGTGGAATGTTAATATGTTTTTGTAAGCGCCTAAGTAGAAACTCCGTGGACCAGATTATCCAGCAAAATGTGCAGTTCAATTATTATGAAAATTGCATCTGCCTTTTTAACATGAAGGCACCTACCTTTTAACCACCACACCCAAATTTGTTTATTTCGAATCGCAAAATGATCATGTGTCACTGCCAATGATAACCTTTCAATTCGTCAGAAGTAGGAGGAGTTCTATACTTGGCAAATGCAATTGAAAATCATTGCATTTCAAATACATTAATGGCACGCGTACACTCGGTTATAGGGCCTTCACTGCGGCGCAGGTGGGTGGTGAATGGCTTTGTAATTGTATGTCATCATAGCTGTCAGCTCCCTGAACTACTTATGTGTGACATGTCCATGTTTTGAGTGCATTTGCGTTTGACATATAAAAATTCTCATGAGTTACACTTTTAAGTGACACTTTACCATAAGTTGAGCAAAGTAGTTATGTCTATGTAATCAGATAAATTTCAGAAAGCATTGTGAGACACCTTCAGCTATTTTCGCTTTTTTAACCAACAGCAAAGTAGCAGTCTTGGATATGTAGTTTTGTTCTTGGAGTTATCTGGAGGACAAAGAAGTAGATTGGGGTAGCTTCTATGCCAGCCACCTGGATACATTTTGGGCCATATTCACAAGGATTTATCGCCGAGTCATCGGCACTTTATCGCAGCCAAATTGGCGATAAATTTACCTCCCCATTCACAAGCTGGTGCTAACAGCCCACAGCACCAGTTTACCCGTGATAGCAGCTGCAAAAAACATCGCCACAGAGGATCACCGCAACTATCGATAATGAGATGCAGAGTGGGCGTTCCTGTGCCAAAAGCTGTGACCACACCACACCTCACATTCTCAACGACCAGCCAGATCGGCAATAAAAACACAAAACAGGTGATAAGGCGCGTTAGCACCAGGAAATCTACACCTGCTGTGACCTGGTGTTAAGTCAGACGGCAGCCAGCACCACAGAAGGGAGACCAGCCCAGGGCCACATCGGAAGGGCAACAGATGCCATGGAGCCACACATCATGAGGCTCGGACACCCAAGCGGGCCACAACACCCACCGACACTACACCCAGGCCCGTAACACCTCACACGCCCCCCTCCCCGGGACCACCCCCAACCCCAGACAATGAAACTGCACACCAACACCACGAAGCCCAATACAAACATTTTGCCTGATGTCGCACAAGCAGATAATCCAACCGACCTGCGTGGCCAGAAAATGGAGCCTCAGTCAAACAGCAATCCAATCACCAACACAAAACACCATACAGAAAAAAGCAGAGTCAACCCTTAGGATGAGCCCTAGCAGCTCCCCACTGGACAATCCATAGCACACAGCCTGGAAGAACAAATCCAAGAGAAGAAGGTGTGCCATTCGCCCACCAAAGGAAAGAGAGGGAGAGAGCGTGGGAGAGAGACGGAGTGAAATTGCACAAGCAGCGCAAGGCCTCTCGGCCACCTGGATCCACATGCCAACATGTGTGTGTGTATCACCATCCGTACACCAAGAGCCCAAGGGCAGGTCCCAATCTAAGCGCCAAAGCCACATCACATCCCTAAAACGCAAGTAGTAGTCAGACAAACATCAGGGATGAAAGCTCCATTGTCCCAATGCAGAAGGGTACGACACCTGTACCTTTGACCTTGGTCCAGGACATGCCTGGAACACCCTGAGCAACATGCCATGGAAAACGGGTACGACTCCCACGCCACGCATTCTGCAAATGAACTATCCGACTCATCCATGCCCCACACATAGAAGCCCCTGCCTGTGGCACCCACACATGGGATGCCCTTGACAGACACAGAATCAGAAAGCCACTTTCCCCAAGGTTGCACACACATTTGATTCATTGCTCAGAGCTATGGCATATCCTCCACATAACTGCCGCAGTTCAGAAGAGTGCCGGTTCCACGAGACGCACCAACACAATGGCAGGCCACACCGGGCACATTCACAACTCCCTTCACATGGAACAGTACCATGCACGTATGCTGCATTTACTGGGAGCAGTGCCACTGGCAGTGCTGCGGATCAGTTATCGGCTCAGCTTCCGCATTGCCTACGTCACCTGCGTCCAGCCCTGGTTCTACTGCCGAACATGCACATTCGAGTATCCCGTGGATGTCTGCCTATCCCACACAACTGTTGATGAATTGGACTATGAAGTGTGTCTGGGCCCCCTGTTGGATCACGAACAGGAGTGTAACCGAGACAGCTGTGCATGGGATGCCCTGACATACTGCGTATGTATTGGTAGTTGTTCAAGGGAGATTGCACAATTCCTCGTGTGCAGTGACCACATGGAGGCTCTCCCCTATTGGGCTGTGTTGCGGATTGGTTAAACGTCGTGGGCTGAGTAGACCTGCCCTGACCACTTAATGGATTAGCTTACCCTGATGTTTCTTGAACACGACAACGATGTACTATTGGAACACATTGCACATGAAGCTTCACGGCATTCATGGACGAGTAACTACATTTCTGCAGCCACACCCGATTGGCACCCACAGCACACGACCCAACAAATTGTTGCATCGTGAGGAATGCTTACATATCCCACCACCACATTGAAAACGTCTGCCTTTGTCTGGGCTCTGGAAGCATGTGCGTGCTACAACGCCTGTGTACACACATCTGTGCAAGGTGATGCAGGTCCATGTTCGGTGCAACACAGCGTCGTTCGGCAAAGTTGCCAATTCGGACACACTGCTGGGGGAGAGAACACACATGGTAATGTAGCACGACATCTGAACCTGTCGGACCCTCACAACTGATCACCGTCAGCAGAGCAGACAATCTGCGCTCTTCGGAGGCAGACCAACATGCAGATCCCATGGGCAGTGAGTCGTGCCCCATCACACGGGGCTATGGTCAGACACCAAACAAAATATGACTCATCCAGCAAGGCAACGTGGACTTAGAGCGTTGCCATCCATGATGGATGTTGTCCACTTTAGCCCCAACAGTTCCCGGAACCTCAACATGTACCCATGCTGCGTGTAAGAGTCTCAAGCATGCCCCTGCCTGTTGTGGCCGTTGCCTTGTCCATACTGACACGCACATGCCAATAAAGTAAATGCAACTCCACTGGTGTATAACTGTGAGGTGTGTTGTTGGGATTGTCCACTCGTGTGCCACAATGAGCATTGTCCCTAAACAGGGAGGCACTGATTGACGCATGTGCAATGGGGGTGTGTCCCTTTGGAAAGCTCCACCACTGTGAGTCAGACTGTGTTTTGAGATTGGTGCTGGACGTCATGTGCATTATCGTGACTACAGCAATGTGAGTATGGTGTTCAACCTCTGACCATGTTGAGCAATGTCATATATCACAGCATGATGTGTCCACACAGCTGTGTATGAGTAGGTATGCAATGTGAACTTCTAGTGTCACATATGGTGTAGGACACCACTCCTGACCTGCTTTAGTTTGGGTCAGTCCTACGCACAGCCCTATTCAGTACATGGACGTGTGCCTATGTTGGGGGTTATGAGATTGTTGTTGATGTGCAATGGGGACACAGCTACTACTCACCTCCTTAGTCAGCCAATTGGCCATGTGTCTCATGGATACACATGTGCATGGATGTCAGTTACCAGGGTGTACCTTCATGTGCAAACATTGTTCCTACATCCAACCACAACTCCATACGTGAGTGAACATAGTGATGACACATCTGTGTGATTTAGAATGTTTAATTCACATTCAGGTTATTGACAGAGCTGGGGCTGTACATGGCCATCCAAGCCCACATCACATGTAAGCCCAGTGGTGGGCCAAACAGAGTCTTTTGGGGATTGCACAGTTATTGGGAAGAGGGTGAGTGCAGTCCGCCGCAGGATAGCTGTATAATTGGCCTGCGGTGACGAAGTGGCAGTCTGTGTCAGGGTCCGGGTGAAAGCCGCAGAGTGTTCCAGGGGTCACTAGGAGGTGTTTCCCAGGCCATAATGCATAGGTCATAACCAGGCAAGGACATGCCATATGGCGGTGATGGCTGCTACTGCCTCCTTCCTCACACAGTAGTTCACAACCCCTTCTTACTCCCCTGATACGGGTTCTGTGTCTGGTGTGTCCAGTGTGAGTGGAGGGGTGATGGCTGCATCACTGTGTGCCACTGGCACATCAGACTCCGAAGGTGATGGAGCAGCATCACTGTGTACCACAAACACATCAAGGGTCGGAGCTGTGTGTGTCAATGTTCCCACTGCAGTCATCTGTGCATGGTGCAGACAGGGGGTGTCCGATAGGGACTGTACATGGCAAATGATGGGATTCAGACACCTACGTATGGCATCGGGTTTGGCTGCCATGAGCTTGAACCCCGCCTGCAGCTGTTCAGCCAACTCCACCTGGGAAGACCACACACGTTGTATATTCTCCATGTATTGTTCATGGGGGTTCTGGGCGAGAGCCGTGGTGGTGTGTGTTTCCTGCTGTGTGGTCTGAGCAGGTGGTGGAGTCACCTCGAGGCACCTGGCCTGCCCTGCTCCTGGGGATGGGCTGCAGAGGCTGTCCAGTATCTGTTGGAGGGTATCTTGACATATGTGCAGGTTGTCCTCTACATCATCAATGATAGGGTTTGTGTTCTGCTCTGCAGTAGGTGTTGATTGTCCCTCTGAAATGTTAAGGGGAGATGCAGGTTAACAGAGTTTCACATGTATGTTGTTGATTTTCAGATGTTTACATTCAGGCTCCGTCAGGAGTGACAGTTGCGCTATATAAACCTTCCTTTTCATTTCATTTCATTTCATTTCATTTCACTGCATGCCAATGTGTATTGTGACTGTTTGGGAGGAGCTGGCTATTTGATGTCAGTCAGTGTGCTCTGTCCTGTGGTGCTGGTAATGCAGATTGTACCACATTGCCTTCATTGCTGATGTCCTGTGATTGCTATGTGTGTGCTGCATTGTGGGGGAGTTGCCCCTGCAGCTCTGATTTTGTGTGGCCTTCTCCCTTTGAGTGCCTTAGAATTGTGTGCTTATCGGGCCTGATTTTGTTTTTAATTGGCTCAAATGTGCTCCCGGACAGATTTTGTGGCCTGGTGCATTGTTCGTCTGCTGCATGTTTCATAGGCATGGGTTGTGGGTGCACGTGGACATGTCAGAGTGTGACCTGCTCCTTTACGGGCTACCGCCATGTCGGTTCGTGGGCCATGTCATTTTTTTGGTCCACTGCCATGGTATCGGACATGCAGTGTTACTTGCATAGTCATTGTGGGTCACAGAGCCGCTGCTTTGCTGGATTCAGCACATGTGCATGGGTCGGTTGTGATGTTGGTGATAGGAGGGGGCCCTCTGTGCACATTGTGGGTGGGGGCCTACTTAGAATTTCTATGTGTACTGCAGTGTGACAAGCCAATCAGGGACATGTTCCACGGTCATTGTGGGTGTGCAGTGTGCTACACATACTCGTGCATGTGTGCCATTGTGCCCATCTCCCCCGTCCACCCTATCCCTGGTCATTACTCACCCTGTTGCTATTGTGCCAGGTAGTTTTGTCCTGTGTCCAGGCCCCCCAATTCTACCACTGTCCATTAACTGCTGACTGTGGCCACCATTTGCTCCAGCTCATCCAGCTCCTCCTGTGTCGCAGGATGTCCACCTCCAGTCGCCGTTGCTGCCTCCCTGTTGTCGGCCCGCTTATGTTTGGTCTGCCTTTTCAGATGATGCCAGCACCTCTTGACGTCCTCCAGTGACCTCCTCGACACTCCGACCGCATTGACGTTGGTGACGATGGCCTGCCATATTTCTGTTTGGGTTGCCAGTGCCGCAGTGGAGGCGCTGAACAGTTGTTGATGGTGTTGGGTCATCTCCGTGACGATGATCTGGTCTTCCTGCGTTACTGAACCCCATCTTCCTCCTCCTCTTGTCCTTGCCCTTCCCCGGACGCGGGGTTCCTGGCTGGTCGTCTGTGGGGCTTGTGGAGTTCGGCTTGTCCTCTGCACTTGGTTCGGATGCATCCATGTTGCTACGCAGTTTGCATTGTTTTGGTGCTTTTTTTCTTCCTTTTATAGTGCATTGTTCTGCCAGACGCGTGGGATTTGCATGCCTGGGGCTGGTCTTCACTGATTTCTGTACCGCGATTGGCCTCATTGCATGTTTTTTCGCGTTTCGCATCTTTGCGGCTTGGCGTTGGTTTTTACGCTGACATTATCTGCGTTATCTGATTGCTATCGCATGCTACCGCCTTGTTGTGAATCCCACGTTGTCACGGGGATATTTTCCCGCGATGTGCCGCGATATTGAAAGTTGCTTTACGCTACTCTTGCGGTGGTTATCACACGTTCTTGTGAATATACCCCTTAGTTTTTACTTTAGGCTCAGGCAGATAGTGGGGGGTAGTATAGCATTGTTTTTTCTCATATAATCAGTTGATTAGGGGACAACTGCTGGGGGCATGTAAAGTCTGTCATTCAACCCTTGCTGGTGTTGTGCACAAACTTACAAAGGCTACTCGTTATCATTTTCAAATGATTTGTTTGTTATTCACAATAAAATTAAGTGTGTGGAGTTCCTCTCTCATGGCTTTGTGTTGAGATCCACATTACAAATACTACTATTTCAGCAGCAGGACGAGAAATAGACTTTGTACTCTAAAGTGGTTTGATAAAGGAGTAAACATTTCTGGGAAAGCTATTACTTTCTGTTCTTTTTATTTTAAAAAATGTAGCTGAAAAATAAAGCTTTTAATCCCATTTTGTTAAATAAGATTTGCACAGGAAACGGAGTCTAAATTCTTAAAAAATGCAGTGCCATTCCCCCTCACACAAAACCCAGCCTCACCACTCACAAACCTCACCAGCTGCCACTGGAAACGACTGCTTTCATTTTTCACCCATACTGCATCTAACCTTCTCCTTAACCCCTGACACTAATCAGGCACTCAGCACACAGTTAGTACTTGCTTAAAGCAATTGGTGAATGTATGCGTTAAACCCTTCGGAACAGTGGAACACTTTGCAGAATTATGGATGATAATTACGAGTCCACAAACTTATTCCCCATTCAATGAGTCTAAATACTAATAGGCGTAATTATATGAATGGAAACCAGTCATCACCGCCAATTCTGCCCACCAGGAATCTTTACATAGCAGTACAACCTTCTTTTTATCCGTGCCTTAAAGTCCTACCACATTTTACCGTACGATCTCTTCCTTTTGTCAAACATAACACAGATGTGTGTCAGCCATTCTTTTCCTGCAAAATACCTCTGCCAGCCTACTTAGCTCACTCTTGCCATTTTGTCTGCAAAAACATATTCTTTGGTGGGCTGTGAGTATGCAGTAATTAAACATATATGGTGAGTCTTTATTTTTCTAATGTGATCTCCTTACATTCTCCTTTTATATATGATTTAGTAATTCTAATGGCTTAACTGTAATAAGTTATGCATATCACAACCTAAAACGCAAGCCAATGATTTGTCTGATGCTTAGACCAGTAGCCAACCAATCTTGATTTTTGAATTTTGATTTTGGGTATTGGAAAATGAAAAAAAATTCTCATTAAAATATAAGATGTCTTCATCTACATCTAGTTCAACCAGCAATACATATTTCTGGTATTTATCAATTCCTTGGGTAATATTCGCCAATATATATCTCTTGTAGCCATTTTCTTGAACTGCACAAACACTCAGCTTGTCTAGGTGTGCTCAGATTACTCATAGCAAGTTATTCTGATTCATGCTTTTCTGCCTGAGGTGTGAGGATTGATCTTAATAGACTATCGATTGAACATGAATTAAATGGACCTGAAGGGAATTATGATGTGCAATTCAATTTGTGCTTACACTAACAAGATATATGCAGCTGAGTTTGGGGAACACAGCGTCTCCAACCTCCAAGGTAAACTGTCAGGACCCGTTTCCAAGTGACAGGGGGCGGGTTTAAATATTGCATTTACTGTGCAAATGGCTGGCATGGCGTTCAGTCCCAGTATTTACCACTAAGCGCCTTTCTTCTTAAACGCATGAGTAAACTGGGTTCACAGCACAAGTAAAGAATAACTGCGACTGCTTTCGTCAATTATCTGTCGCTCACAGCATCATGTTATTAAGTAGCTGGCACTGCAGATATTCGCCTTCATCATATGCCAATCTACCGGTTTACGGTGCCTTTGAAACTCTAATTATTAATTAAAAAATATATTTAGGGCGTTTATAACTAAGTCTAACAATTCCTTTAGGCAAGGCTTCTTGATAGTAGTGGGGAATTCTGCCTTTGCTCTCTCTGGTCATGATTAGGAGGCCATCGGGAATTCTGATGCACTGTTTTCAAACGCAAATTTACTGATATCCCAGGGATTGGAAAATTGGCGATGCACTATTGCCATGGAATTATGATGAGAATGTCACCAATACTGTACCGATTTCTGGGGGCATTTCCCTCCTCAGAAAACCTAGAGTTAGGCAACATTACATGTCAAATCGTTCCACAACTCTGAACTCAGAATTCCCACTCAGGGGCCATATTATGTATAGAGCACAATGCCTCATTCTGTACAATAGGGCATGCTTGAGTGGGTGCCCCGGGCGCAGACAGAGCTCCCTATTACTGTGAATATGCTGTTCACAGTGCAGGCTGAAATTCAATTTCACACAGCTGCGGTGAACAGTCCATTAGTGACAGGAGGACTCAGTGTTTCAAGCTGCTTGTTTGCCTTTAACTGCTGGTAGCAATTTGGCCTGGACTTCAAAGAAGGTCAGAGATACCCGGCAGATGGGGCAGACAGTGAATTGCCATTCTGCATGGAAATACCTGGGGGGGGGGGAGGCCCTGGGAGGTGTACCCGGCATCCTTTTCATCGCTTCCTAAGGAGCACCCTTGAGGGACACGCAGACTGTGCATCAACTCTTTCTTGAACACTGTCAGTGCACCTCTTGACTGCCTCTGTTCCTCTGTGCCCACGTCTCTATTGCACCGCAGCTGCAAAGGCAATATGTTAGAGTAGGTATCACAATGAGTGCTGCTATCCACTGTTAGCATTTAATTTGCAGGCCCAGGGTACATGTATTCCCATTTACCAGTGACTTACAAATAAATTAAATGTGCCAATGAGGTTTATGGCATCCAGCATGTGTCCCCCTAGCAGAAAGTAGGGAGAACTACCCACCCTCATGGGAGTTTTCGTTGTTAAGTCCGAAAAACCTGGAAAGATAGTCAGCATTGGCTTGGTGATGTTCGATTATAAAGTCCATTCCCTGCAGGGAGATAAACCACATTAACTATTGGCATTTTCACCCCTCATCTGCTTCAGCCATCTGGGGAACTGTGGTCTATATGAACTTGAATGTGACTCCCAAACAAGTATGGTCCCAACTTCTTCAGTGCCCAGATCACTGCAAATGCCTCTCTTTCGAAGGCACTCCACATCTGTTCCCTGGGAAGTGGCCTCCTGCTGAAGAAAGCTACAGTTTGCTTCAAGTCCTCACATTTCAGTTGTGAGAGAACTGTGCCATGCTGTGCACAGTGCCATGCTTTGATGCATCCATGTGCACAATGAACTCTCTGGAGAGGTCAGGTGCTTTAAGCACTGGTGCTGTGCACATAGCTTGCTGGAAAAATAGTGAACAGTACTTATCCCTCTAAAATGATTTTTTCACTTCTTAAGACTATGAAATGCTCTAACCCGAAAGCTGACTCTCCTATCACTCCTAATGCTCAATGTGATGAATTGGCTAAGTATTTTGTGCGTAAGGTTGAGAACATTTATAATGGCTTTCCTATGGCCTCTATTAGTACCAATATGGTAGATGGGTCTGAGGATAGTGACCCTAAAAAGAAAAACACTATGCTCCTTTCCCCACTTATCTCTTGTTGAGGCTGAATCTCTCTTCTTGAGAATACAATCAGGCTCCCCAGCTGATCCCTTAAGACCAGCCCAAATTTGCCACTTCCACAACTCTGTTTTACCAGCCGTTTCTGGCTAAAGCTACGGAATGTCATGTAAACCATATTCTCACTGAGTTTGCAGAGCAAAATGAAATCTTGGACTCCTCTCAAAATGTCTTCAGATCTCGCCATAGTACTCAGTCCGCTCTGCTGGCAGTGATCAAGAAATTTGCAGTAGCTTGGATGACGGTTACTCCATGGCCTTAATCCTTCTTGACTTGAGTGCCACCTTCGACACCGTCTCTCATGAGTTACTAATTCGGCGGCTGCAGGGGATTGGGGTTGGAGTTGAGGCCTTAGCCTGGTTTCGTTCTTTTCTGGAAAGTAGGTCTTTCCAGATCATGGTACCACCTTACCACTCCCAGGAGTATGCCATCTGTCATGGGGTACCTCAGGGTTCAATATTGAGCCCTATGCTCTTTAATATTTACGTACAACCCTTGGCGATGGTAGCAAAAAGAAGAGGGTTGTCGTTGGTGTCGTATGCCGACGACACCCAATTGGTCATTACGTTTTCTAAGGAGTGTAGAAATAACCTCATCAAATTCAACATGCAGGTGATTGCCGACTGGTTGACTACAAACTGTCTGCAGCTTAATGCAAGCAAGTCAGAGATACTTTTTCTTGGGAAAGATAGTGCCATGTGGTCAGAGCAATGGTGGACAGATACATTAAAACCTTCACCACTGCCTAAAGAGGTGGTTAAGAACTTAGACTTTTGGATTGATAGAGGCCTGTTCTTTGACACGCAATCCAAACTAGTTGCAAGGACTTGTTTTGGACTCCTTAGGGGGATAAAACCTCTATTAGGGTATTTTGACCCTAAAATCCCCCAGACCATTTTACAGGCCATGATCTTGTCTAGGCTAGATTATGGCAACTCCCTCTATTTAGGTGCCAACATATTGTGGATTAAGCACCTTCAAAGAATTCAAAATGCGGCAGTTCGCACCTTGCTGGCACTCCCTAAGTCTTGCTCAGTGTCGAAGTTTCTAACTAAACTACATTGGTTACCCGTAGATAAAAGGATCCAGTTTAAGACACTGTGTGTTGCTCATAAAATCATGACCCAACAAGCACCTCCAGTTCTAGCAGCTTTGTTAGTACCGTATGTTCCGAGTCGCTACCTACGCTGATCCAATCTAGGACTCCCGTCTACCCCTCGAGTCCAAAGAGCGAGAGCGGGTGGTCCCTCTTTCAAAGTTTTGGCAGATAAACTATGGAACTCTCTTCCAGTTTCCATCAGAGGACACCAGAATCATCTGGCGTTCAGTAAAGCCTTAAAGATCTTGCTTTTCCTGGCTTAATTTTATCTTTAGTTAAACGGAAAGGGTATACAGTTCCTCTATTTGTAAAGGAGAGTGTAGAGCACACTCTCCTTGGAATTAGACTAAGTGGGGGGTAATAATCAGTAAGCCTGAAGGGTATAGGACTGTGTGGGGTGGGGGAACCCACATTGGTGGAACTAAAACCCTCACACACCCAGCAAGCTAGGTGTCATGCTTCATCATCTGGGTTTTGCTCCTCGTCGGGTCGGCGCTGCAATTCCCGACGGGCACCCAGGGATGGGGCTCTTTGGCGGAGATCTTTTGTTCCTTGCCGAGGGTGAGTGCAAGTGAGGGCCAGGAAGGTGTAGATGTTTGTGAGTGTGGTTAAAAAGGGGTTGGTTAGTCTGGATAATTGATTTTATTCGGTCAGTAAACCACCCTGTTAAAAATGAAATGAGAGGCGGTAGTCTTGACTAAATGGGTCAGGGACTACTCTACTCTGCTCCGGTGGTCAACATGTTTCATGCCTACAAGGTCAGGGGGATCCAGCGGCAATTCATCAGGACCAGTGATTACAACTATCTACAAAATTGTGAGGGTGTGGTACTAATTATTTACAGTGATGTATAAAACTACCCTAAGTAAGTGTCGGAAAAACTAGACTCTTACATGCTGGACCGGCCTAACGTATTAGAAAGTGCCACTCCAGTCGGTACTTGGCGAGCCTCTTGGGGATGCGAGATTGCCTAAGTTTTGTCGCCCAAGGGTGGTTTTGTAGACCTACCCCGCTCCGCCGAAACCGAGGACACCAGAATCATCTGGCGTTCAGTAAAGCCTTAAAGATCTTGCTTTTCCTGGCTTAATTTTATCTTTGTCTGGACGGCTTCGAGTTACCTGTATCCTGGGTAGCGCTGGGACGCCCCGTTGCTGGGGCAGTTATGCGTTGTATAAATCCAAATCAAATCAAATCAAAAAGCCACCTTCAAGATATCTAATGCTTTCTGGAACACCTCTGTCCAGAACTCCTTCTTGGGCTGCCTCTTGGAAATCAGCTCTGTTAAAGGGTCTACAATGATGCTATCCCCTAACAAAATGCTGCAAAAATGTAGTGAGGCCTAAGAAGCCTGTCACCTAAGTCGGTGTCTTGAGGGTTCCCAAGCCATGATGGTTTGTATCATGGTTTGAAGGGCCCACACTTTGCCCCCACCGACTTGGTGGCCCAAGTACTCAAAGGATCCCTGTCCTATCTGTCATGCACTGGCCTTGATAGTCAGGCCTGCCGTCTGCAGTACCAGAAGCACTTCCTGGAGTGGTCTTCCCAGCTGGAGCTGACAACAGAAATATCTTACACTTAGGCAGCTCTGAAATCCCCCAGTACAGATAGGATTCTGTTGACCAACCTGTGGAAGGTAGCTGGGTCATTCTCATCACTCTGCCAGTACCCTATTGTCAAAGAGAATGTACTCAGGAACTTGGCAGTTCCCAACCAGTCAAAACATTCATCAGCTCGGGAAATGAGGTGTGTGTCAGTCTTATTGATTGAGTTGAGCACTCAGTAATCCATGCAGAATGGGAATCCTGGGGTGGCACCCAGTGGGGCAGCCTTGGATGCTAGAATCACACGACTGGGATATTAGCTGATGGCGTGCTCAATCACCCATAACTCAAGCATCGTGTACACTTCCTCCTTGATGCTGGCTCTCACTTTGTTGACAAGCCTTTAGATTTTAATTCTTTACAGGCATGCTGTTCCCTGTATCAATATCATGGGTACACCATGTGGTAAGTGAGAATAAGGAGAAGAATTTCTCCAGAAAGTGGCAGCATTTTTTCTCCTGGTGTGGAGTCAGAGAGGGAGATAGTTTCATGCCCTCTACTGAACAATGTTGTTCTTTAGAGGGAGGAAAGATCTGGGAAGGATTTGATCTCCTCCTCCTCACCTCTTACTCTCACCAAAAGCATGGTGACTTCAGATGTCTCAAAGTAGAGTTTGAGACTGGTGGCATGTAAAACCCTTAAATGGTTCCGGTAGTCTGGATGTCCACCAGATAGGCGACTTCTCTCTTGCAGTCCTTGACCTCATAGAGCCCAGTCCATTGGTCCTGCAAGGCCTAGGTCTCCACTGGCTCCATTAAACGAGGTGCCTGGCTTCTTACTGTTTTGACAGTGAGAGATAACGTGCACGCAGACCGGCCGTGGTTTTCTACATAAGCTCTTTAAAGTAAGGATCTGCAAGGTGTTAACCACTTGCCGTTTGGGTGAGCCAGTGTTTTCTGATCCCAATCCTTATATGTTGTGACACATTTGGTACACACTGCATGGCCTGTACAAGAACTTAAATCATGTTTTTTCAGTAAAACAATCCCACTCCTCCTTTGGCAGCCTCAGCTGCATACTTGGGCTCACACAATTGGAAGAGGTTCTCTCTCCTCCTGTTTTTCCTGTACCTTGAGTGTGCCAGGTTTGTGGTGCAACTGTAATTTATCTCATTCCTACTGAGACATCTTGGATGTAGAGTGTCACTACCCCTGTTCAACTTTTTTATTTAGTGTCACATCAAATGTTTGCAACTGTATTTTGTGCAACACTTGCTGTCTTGATGATGCCTTGGTCAATGTTGCCGCTGGGCCGAAACGTCGACCGTTATCGAATTAAGATTTACTGCCATAAACTTACCATATAACTGTCCATTATAGGTGTTTGAGTTCTTGGATTCAACTATTTGTTCAGTACCATTGTTGAATAATGGGCAGCGTCTACTCTGTATATATTTTATGTCAATGTCATATGTGTTGTTTTGCATTCTTTGTTTTGATTAAAACCACATAGGTCAGATTTGCTCCTGAGTTTGTGTTTGAAAAAAAACTGAATGACCAAAACATAGAATTGGTCGGGACAAATTAATAAGCATAGTAAGTAATGGATCTTTATAATTGTTGTTTAATGTATATTTTCCCCGTGTAAGGCTTTAAGAGCTTTTTATTTTTTATTTTTGATGCACATGTGTTATAATTTTATGATGTAGCATGAGTACATTGTGTCAACAGTTTCCCAAGCAAACCATAGTAAATTGCTAAGAGCTCTTACAGTTTGAGCACCATCTTGAAAGGTCCTTACCTTTCATTATTTTAAGATTATGAGTTTCTTTTTGGCACATTTTCTTTAGTTTGTTTTACTCCTATTATTATCTGCCCCTCTTGTTTCATTCAACCAATGCACTTGGACGTGTGAAGTACTGGGTATTTTAGACCCAGCGGTGCAGGGGCACACACCCTATGACTTCTGGGTTCACCCTGTTCCGGACCTACAGAAACACAGAGTCTTCTGGGTGAAGTCAAAGATTCGTTTATTGGCTGCAGACCAATGACAGGTATCCTAGAAGTACAACAGCGTGTATGTTCTCAGGAGACTGCTGAAAATCATAGGAACGGACTTCATCTTAAATACGCTTTTCCTTGCCTCAAGCATACATTCCTAGGTTTTATGATACGGCAATATACAAGTGTACATTACAAAGAAAAGGCAGAGACATGATGACCATCCCACATTCCAGTTCGGCCAGCCCACAATGATTTATACAGTAAGGTTCAGATCCCACGTTTGATGTAAACAGACCCCCCAATAAACATGAGCATCTCCTGTTTTGGGAAACAAGTCATAAAGCAGGAACAAGCAGGTGTGGAAGAGATTAGCCGGAGGATTGTGTAGAATGAAAGGGTTTTATGACGGGTCAAGCCCTGATGCTAATCACAGGTGGACGGAGGAAGGGGAGCTCGTGAGACCGGTTTGACCTGGGGCAGCAGAGCCAGCTGCCCAGGTCACAGAGAAGTCAGAGGGAAAGCCCATGTACTGTGAGGCCCGTATTTACTCCATTATAGCCTATGTGAGGGCAATGACAAGATGGCCACTGCTTCCAAAATGGAACCCGCGTAGTGAAGCAGAATAACGTGTACACAGTGCATTCATAGCTAGAACGGTATATAAAGCACTCGTACATGCCGCATTTACCATTTGCGGTTCGCTAATACCAAGATGGACAGGGGTAGGGCCCTGTCCCCTACGTGGTCCCGAATATTAAAGTACGACAGACCCTCCTTTTGCCCTTACATAGGCAATCACTATACTCATCTTAATCCGAGTCTAGGTCAATGTTCACGAAGTCATGGAGATGTTGCTGTAGCATCATCCTATTACTTAGTTCGTCCCTCGATACAGGTTTCCTTACACATAAGGTAGTACAGAGACCACATATCGCGGGAGCACACTGTATACACAGGCAGAACAGGAAAAGAATGGCTAAGATCATTCCAATGACCATCAGAACTTTCCATCCCCAGGCAGATATCAATTCCCAGAACCATCCCATCAGTGACCAATCTCCCTTATCCACGTGTATGGATTCAGATATTTTATGGAGTTTGGAGATGGCTTGATACACTGTTGGAGCATTATCTGGTATGAAAATGCAGCAACTGGATTGGATGACCTTGCATACCCCACCGCGGTCTGCAAGAATAACGTCTAGAACCATGCGGTTCTGCAAAGTCATAAGGCGATCCGCTTGGAGCTCAGCTGTCAGATTACTAAGGGCACCAGCCGTTACATTGACAGTGGATTCAACCACACGTGTCAGCTGTCTCAGGTTCCTACTATTGACCATAGGTCCCCAAAACGGCAGGAAACCCAAGAAGAAGTCTCCCGCTTCCTGACCGGCAGTATCCTCCTTACTAATCACACCTCTCACAACTCTGGTCTTGTGATAGTCAGAGGCAGCAGTAAATGTCGGCGGTAGCAAGTTCGCAATATAACATGTGCCCGAGAAATCAGGGGGCAGCCATGTATATGCTCGGTCATTACAGATGAAATATGTGCCCTTAGCAGCCAAAAACGGAGGGGAAAACTGTGACGGGAAGGTGTACGTTTCAGTACAGTCACTTCTTCCCAGTTGAGCTCTAGGATTCTGACCATTACCCTGTAAGCAGAACCGACCCATGTGGGGTACGACCCAGATTGGAGATGAGATTTTTCGCTGTCTTTCACCCAGATTAATACTATACCCTGTTGTGTTCCATCCTACATAAGGTCTCAACTCTTCTTTGGGAATGGATGAGTATGCATTTATATCCCTACTCATATCGGCAACTCCTTTCATCAAAGCCTTATTATTGGTGATAGGTCTGATGGAACGCGGTTGGCGAGGGGAGTATGTATCTAGAGCATAGAGAAACATGGTTTGGAATGCCCATGACGATCCATTGTAACTGTACAGCAGCACCAGGTAGGGAATACCTTTGTTAATGGTATGTGGCATTAACCCACACACCCAGCAATTGGTCGTATTCATTACCAGTTGGTGCTGGTGCAAGAGTTGGATAAACGAGTTATTTACGAACTCTGATCGTCTGGTCTGTTCGTGCTCAGGCAAAGGGTGGAAAGAGTGAGAGGAGGCAGTAGAAGGAGATATAGGCTGTTCAGTGGGTTCAATGGGCTTTTGAGCGGAGAAAAACACAAATCCTACAATAAACATTATGATACTACACAGTGTAAAAAGGCACAAAAAGACAAAACATTTACTTTTTACAATTCTACACATCCTTGCGTTAAAGTTCATTTCCTCAATCGGTCTCTCCATCTTAAAAAACTCCATCCTCTACTCGGGCCGCTCGCGGCGGATGAGTTTCTTCTGCTAAGGAGTACGCCTGTCAGTCCAGGGAAATGCCCTAGACCAACCAGAACCGTCGACCTAGCGTCTTCGGCCTGTACCCCAAAGTCTTGGCACCGCGACCCTGCGGCAGAACCCGGATGGTGGTTCAAAAAACAAAAATCAAGAAAGTCCTTCAGATGGGAGAGCAAAAAATGTCAAAAGGAAAATAGTGAGGAAATCTTTATTTGTCCATGGGCCTAGGTCTCAAATTATAGCGGAGACGGCCAGGTGCTGTTTGGTCTTGAAACAAAAGTTCAGGCTCAGTGGTGTCCAGTCGACTTGATGGTGGCACAGCTTCCTGCAGAATAATGTCACCCTCTTGGTCTGAAACTGTGCCTTTTATGCGTGCGTCGCTGAATGGTACAAAACGGAGTACAGTGTCTGTCTCTGAGTCGGCGATACCCTCCTTGACCCACTGGTCATATGGCAGAGGCAAAGGGACTACTTTGCAGTGGGTACCATGAATCCAGTGCTTCTTCCCTTTCACTCGCACTGCTGATCTTGTCGAAAGAAGAACAAGATGAGGGCCGATCCAGCGAGGCTCGTCGTTGCTCTTGCGCTGGAAATTTCGGACTAGCACCCACGTACCAGGGTTGATAGGGTGTCCAGGAGGTTCAGAGGCTTGGGGAAGAGTATCATGTACCTGTTGGTGCAAAACACGCAGTTTAACAGTCAAATCATACAAGTAATCGAGCAGTACTGGATGCTCTATTTCGCTAAATTTCGTCGGTCTTGGCACGCCCCATACATTAGCCGGGCGGCCAAAGACGACCTCATAAGGACTAAGTTCCACTCGTGAGTGTATGGTCATTCTGGTGGACAGGAGTGCTAGAGGCAGAGCGTCAGGCCATTTAAGACCGGTGCTCGCCTGGATTTTGGCCAGCTTGAGCTTTAAGGCTCCATTGTAGCGTTCTACTAATCCAGCTGATTGGGGGTGATTTGCAGCATGGAACTTCTGCTTTATCCCTAGCCCTTCACATACATTCTTCATCACTTTACCCACAAACTCACTTCCGTTATCACACCACACCATTCTTGGCATCCCAAACCTAGGGAAAAACTCCTTCACAAGGGCTTTGGCTGTGGATAGGGCAGTGTTATCTTTCAGAGGATAAGCCTCTATCCATTTTGAGAAAGCACAAACAACCACCAGTACATATTTCAGGTTGTTGCATCTTTCCATGTGAATAAAGTCCAGCTGCAAAACTTCAAATGGACATGATGGGGGTGCAAAGTGACCAGCCGGAGTTGGGGTTCCCCTACCAGGGTTGTACTTCAAGCATACTATGCAATTCTTGACCACATTCTCTGCACACTTGGGAATCCCAGCATTCTGCCATACTGGGGCCAACAACTTGCATATACCTTTCGTACTGATATGTGCCATTCCATGTGCCATAGTAACCACTGGAAGCACATATGCATCAGGCAACAACCATCGCCTATGTTCTGTCAGATCGATCCAACAACCATTCTCATCCAACTTCCCCATACTTTCTCTCCACTTGCTTAACTCTTCCTCTGTGGCTTCAGCTTGAAGCGACTTCACACTCTCTATTGTGTTCTCACACATTCCCACATCATTAACCCATCCTGCGGGACCTGCAACATACATTCTAGTCTTCACATTCTGTGCTGTTTCTTTCGCGGTCTCATCAGCAAACGCATTCCCACGTCCAACATCATCTGTAATTTTCCTATGCGCACTGCATTTCATGATCGCAACTTGCAACGGTAGGGTCAGTGACTCAAGGAGATCATTCACCAACTTGCCATTCTGAATTTTAGCTCCATGCGACGTCAGGAACCCACGCTCCTTCCACAGTCGCCCAAAATTATGAGCCACGCCAAAGGCGTACTGGCTATCGGTGTATACATTCACTCTCATTCCTTCAGACAACACACATGCTCTTGTGAGGGCGATTAATTCTGCTGCTTGGGCCGAATTATGTGGCACTCGTGCAGTTTCCACGACAGTGTACAAAGTCGTGATAGCATATGCAGCAGTCGTGTCACCATTAGGGAGCTTAAAACATGACCCATCTACCCATAAAGTGCCATCACACTCAGTCAGGGGAGTATCTTTTAGATCTACTCTTCCTTTCGTCTCTTCTTCTGTTCTGAACAGACAGTCATGTTGCTCAATCTCATCTGAGTCCGCCGGAATTGGCAACAATGTGGCTGGATTCAGCGTATTGCATCTTTTTATGTGTATGTGATTAGCTAACAGTGTAAGCTCGTAGCCCGATAATCGTGCACTAGTCAAGTGTTGTGTCTTAGTTCTATTTAATAATGTGTCTACAGCATGTGGAACCATAACAATCAATGTATGGTCCATTACCAAACCATCAGATTGTCGGATAGACATCGCTGCAGCAGCTGTCGCTCTCAGACAGCTTGGCAATGCCTTCGCTACAGGGTCCAAGGTTGATGAAAAATATGCGCATGGGCGCGGTCTGTCACCAAAAGGCTGTGTTAACACTGACAACGCACATCCATCTTTCTCGTGAACATACAATGTAAAAGGTTTGCTGTAGTCAGGAGTACCCAACACAGGTGCTGAACACAATGCATTACGCAATTCCACAAAACTTTTCTGGCACTCTTCAGACCATGGGATAGGATTCGGTGTGTCTTTGCATGTTAAGGCTAACAAAGGTTTTGCCAATAAAGAAAAACTAGGGATCCAATGCCTACAGTATGAAGTGATGCCCAAGAAAGCACGCACTTCTCTCTGTGTCCTTGGCACACTCAACTGTGCAATGGATTGAATTCTTTCTGGGGTCAGTTTCCTTCCCTCCTTCGATAAGAGATGACCTAAGTAGGTCACTTCTTGTCGACAATATTGCAGCTTAGAGAGAGAGACTTTGTGATGGAAAGCAGATAAATGGCGCAACAGTGATAATGTGGCTTCTTTACAGATCTTCTCAGTATCCGCAGCGATTAGTAAATCATCCACGTACTGAATCAGGATAGCGCCACTAGGTAAAACAAGTGCATCAAGCTGCGCTTTCAAAGCTTGACTATATATTGATGGACTCTCACAGTAGCCCTGGGGAGCGCGTTTGAAGCGGAAGCTTCGGCCTCCCAGACTAAAACCAAAAATATCTCTGCTCTCTTCTGCAATTGGGATACTAAAGAAAGCATTCTTTAAATCGATTACTGAAAACCATGCAGCAGAGGCTGGAATCATCGTTAACAAGGCAGTTATATCGGGGACAACCGGAAACTGTGGCACAACAATCTTATTAATCTCTCTAAGATCAATCACAAACCTGTAAACAGGTGGCTGTGAAGGATCCGTTCGTTTTAAGACAGGTAAAATCGGACTATTGCAAACGTTGCCTCTTGTCTCTTCTATCACACCCTTATTAATCAAGTCGCTGACAATGTCTAACAATGCTTTCTGCCCTTCATTAGAGATCTTGTACTGGGGAATACGTGGCAGTCTGACATTAGCCTTTAGAGTCACCACATATGGCGGTATCTCCAAGAGGCCCACATCATTGGGACCAGTAGCCCAAAGGGCATCCGGAAGGGATGACAATTCAGGTGGCATTGTATTTTTAGACAAATACATTGGGGAAACCACTTTCTTGCCTAATGTAAGTTGTACTCCTGAAGGAGAACAGTACAGTGTAGCGTGCAATCTTTTCAACAAATCTAATCCCAGCAAATTCTCACCACAACCTGTTGTCAGAATCAGGGGTGCTTTCAGCTCGCAAGGTCCAACAGAAAGTGACATGGGACTGGAAATCGGGTTCCTAACCGGGGCGCCAGAAAAACCTACTGAAACATTTATATCGCCAGACAAAGGTGCGCCAGGGAGTTTTGAATGCATGATTGAACTCTTTGCAGCACCAGTGTCTAGCAGAAAAGGCTCCGTTACATTTGCTGTAGTCACCTCAACATACGGTCCACTCTGATCCACTGGCACTGAAACAACTCCCTCTCTCTGTCTATGGCTGTCCTAGTAATCATTATTCTCTGCATCACCGTCCTCTACATAATAATCATTATTATAATACTGGGCTGTATTACTAATTGCGTTAGCTTGCTGATCAAAGCTATTGATGGTACTTTGAGGCGGCAGAGGACGCGCGTTCTGGGGAACACTTCCACGCCCTCTGCCTCTAGGGGCTTGCTGACCACCCCTACCTCTTGCGCCATACATATTACCGTTCCGCTGCATTAATTTAGGGCAACTATATTTAAAATGACCTTCCTCTTTACAGTATGAACATTGGTTGGGACCTACAGGGACACGTGGTTGGTAATACCCATTCATTTGCTGATTGTTCTGAAACTGTTGGGGTTGGTGATAGACACCTTGGGGTTGCCTATAATTATTCTGACCTCCACGTGGCGGATAGGCCTGCTGTAAAAGGACCTTTGTCTTGAGTTCCTTCGTTTTCTTCTCCGTTCTATCTTTCTCGTCTTTATCTCTATTTTCATAATACTGTGCAGTAGCCAGTATTTGCGCTGAAGAAGAAACAGCCCAAGAACTTTCTGAATCTTTTAACTTTTTACACAGGTCAGGAAGTAGATTCTGCACAAACTTATCCACAAACAGCCGTTGGCCACCCTCAGTACTCATATCCTGCCCACTGTGGTCAATAAACGTTTCTTCAAACCTAGTGAAGAAGTCTGACACTGTCTCATCTTTCTTCTGCTTGCATGCAGATAACTTGTCCCAATTTACACGCATCGCAGGCATTATTGTCTTCATATACGTGATGATTCTACCAGGCAATTCAGCTACTAAAGGTTCTGGTTTCGCACCACCCGTTTGTCTAGCATCAGCAGCAACAATGTTAGCCATGTATCTCCTAGTTCTGCATTGTGATCTACATTACGAATTGATCCCCATAGAGGCTGTGGAACAACATTACCAAACAACATGTCTATGTCGGCCAGATTCATAATGCATGACCCTGCCGTCTGTGACAACTCTTTATAATAACCTGCTGGGTTTTTACGGGGATCAGGCAAGGACTGCTTAAGCGCTAACACCTCAGAGCGCTTCCATGGAACATGCACCCAAACACGCTGGAAATGCGCTGCCACAGCGGGGTTACCACCGGCAGCTGCAACCGCTTCCTTCCATACCGGGGGAACTTCTCTCATAGGGTATTGTCGCGCTTTTGCCTTTTTCCCCACAAGGACCTCTTGTTCAAACAATGACTGTTGGCAATCGTCATTCCTTAAGGACAATACAACCGCAACTGCTTTATCTACTTCGCGGTCCACAATTATACCAGTTCCAAAATCGAACCTCACTCTACACAATTCCTGCGGGTTTGGATTTTTACCACTATCCTCCAATTCTTCACAGAGAATTTCGCACATTTTCTCGAACACATATCTCTGTTTAGGGGCATCCCACTGATGGAAAACGCTGACAACTGATTCCACATCATACAATGAAGGGAAAACAATCCATCTGCGCGCCATGCTATCTATTACCTTCTTCTCATCAGGGGTAGGCAACTGACTACGCAATTGCTTACGCTGCAAACCAGGAGTCGCACCAGACAACTCAAAGAGAGGCGACATTAATGAAGTAACCACATTAGCTAAGCGCTGTCGCACTGAAGGAGAAGCTGAGGCGAGAACAGGGGGAAAAACAGAGGGAAGAAAAGAGGATGTAGAGACAGGTACTGGAGTGGTGGAAGGAAGAGTGTTAGGGGAGGCAGTTACTGGATTAGGCAAAGTCGCAGGAAGTGCGGGGGCAGTTGGAAGCACAACTGGCGGCGCTTGAGAGGGCTGCGCTACAGGAATAGGAACTGGCTGCAAAGCAACTGGCGGTTGCGGCAAGGCTTGCAGTATATGCACTGGAGGCGGCATATTTCCAAGCTGGGGAGGCGCCGTGGCAGTTTGAGCATACGGGGGTGGCGAACTCAACAAATGTGACATCAGGGGATCTTTCTCCTTCTCTTCTGACTCATTCTGCTTAGAATGTGGCAAAGCTGGGTAACATTTGTCAATCCCTAACTTATGCTGCCTGTGCAACTGCTCATTCATTTGCTCCTCTTCATTGTCTTTAAATTGTACAGCTGCTTGCATTACCGACATACCTCTCTCCCTCTTATTCTTTTTCGCTAACTTAATTTCCTTCTGTTTGGCTTCTTTTCGCCATAAGCGGAAAGAGTCAAACATCGCCGGCCGGGCTTTCTTCTTAAACAATTTAATTTCCAAATTATCTAAAATATCGGTATCAAAACTACCATTTTGGGGCCATTTTAAAACACCATCTTTCCTGGTGTAGTGGATCCACACTTCGTTATATGCAATGGGGCCTACACCATGTTTTACATAGAGCTCATAAGTTGGAGTTCCAACCGGAGGAACCGGACATGATTCCTCTAGCTGGAAATCTTTTCCACAACCCAAACAGAATAATCTACCAAATAGTCCAGAACCAGGCATCTTTGCTCACTAGTCTAGATCCAAACGTCAAAGGATTATCGATTACGATATTCTCGTGAATACACGAGTCCTCTGGTTTTGGCGTTTGCAAACTCCAAAGTACCAACTCAAATGATCCCGAAGGATACCAAAACAAATGGGAGACGCTCCACTTATACTTAACTGAATATTGCTGATCGATGGCGTCACCAGAAGACTCTCTCGATTGTTTCGCTCTCTCAAAACTCGTCAAGGGTCCAAAACAGGTCGATTAATCAGGGCAGCAGTCCTTCGTAGCCGTCGGGACGCGGAGAACCTCGCAGAAAAGACTTTCGGACCACGTCGACATGCAGGGGTCGATGAAGTGGCGGCCTTCCTCCGGAATTTCCACACGAAGCTCCTCACGAACCTCTGGCTTGGACTGGTACCGCTGAAATCGTCCCGAGTTGGGCGCCAAACTGAAGTACTGGGTATTTTAGACCCAGCGGTGCAGGGGCACACACCCTATGACTTCTGGGTTCACCCTGTTCCGGACCTACAGAAACACAGAGTCTTCTGGGTGAAGTCAAAGATTCGTTTATTGGCTGCAGACCAATGACAGGTATCCTAGAAGTACAACAGCGTGTATGTTCTCAGGAGACTGCTGAAAATCATAGGAACGGACTTCATCTTAAATACGCTTTTCCTTGCCTCAAGCATACATTCCTAGGTTTTATGATACGGCAATATACAAGTGTACATTACAAAGAAAAGGCAGAGTCATGATGACCATCCCACATTCCAGTTCGGCCAGCCCACAATGATTTATACAGTAAGGTTCAGATCCCACGTTTGATGTAAACAGACCCCCCAATAAACATGAGCATCTCCTGTTTTGGGAAACAAGTCATAAAGCAGGAACAAGCAGGTGTGGAAGAGATTAGCCGGAGGATTGTGTAGAATGAAAGGGTTTTATGACGGGTCAAGCCCTGATGCTAATCACAGGTGGACGGAGGAAGGGGAGCTCGTGAGACCGGTTTGACCTGGGGCAGCAGAGCCAGCTGCCCAGGTCACAGAGAAGTCAGAGGGAAAGCCCATGTACTGTGAGGCCCGTATTTACTCCATTATAGCCTATGTGAGGGCAATGACAAGATGGCCACTGCTTCCAAAATGGAACCCGCGTAGTGAAGCAGAATAACGTGTACACAGTGCATTCATAGCTAGAACGGTATATAAAGCACTCGTACATGCCGCATTTACCATTTGCGGTTCGCTAATACCAAGATGGACAGGGGTAGGGCCCTGTCCCCTACGTGGTCCCGAATATTAAAGTACGACACGTGTTACCACCTAAGCCACGCCCTTTCATATGGTGGGATTTTCAAATAGAAATGGGACGTATCTGCACAGTGGTTGTGCATAGCAGACACAACGCGTGTGCACTGAAGACACGCCAAAGGCAAGCCCATCTGCGCCCATCCACATCTGGATTCTGCTGAGCACCAGTACCCCTGGTTCTTTTACTTCAGCATCCTGCTCGCTGCTCAGACCGTGCTACTCTAGACTGGACTTTCTTAATCTTAAAGGTAATCACTGTAATTCTGCTAATAATACCTTGAATTGCCTTGATTTCTTTGGAAATTTTGCTTGCTCAAGATGTGATTTGTCAACAGTTAATGAGGGGAGAAATGATGGTGTATATGTCATCCAAACCTCTATGAGTGAGGATAATTTTAATCTGGTATCAAAGAAACAAGAGTTTATATGCTGCATTCGCATTCGTATATTTTGTGGAAAATCAGTGACTGGCTGTAGTTTCCATCACTGAAACTTGGCTGATAATACTTCGGGCCAGATTTGTTCACCTCGGTACCTAAAGGACATTCGATTTTCCGAAACAACCGCATGAAAAAAAGAGCTGGTGATTTAGCTAACATTTATCAAGAATGACTAAGATGGAATTTCATACCAATCAGCTCCTCATTGTGAAGATTTGTCTTGCACACTTAGGGGCATATGTACAAGCCCCTATCGCCAAAGAAACATCACTTTTAGTGGCACTTTGTGGCGATAGGGCCTGCACCTTATTTACAAGGCTTAATGATAAGTTTTGGATTCTCACAAAGGGTTAAAATGTATCTCATGTGGCCAATCAATTGCAAGGTTGTATTTTCTTAAATGAACCCTTCTTGAGCTGTGACTCTACTTTCCCTCTCACTTGGTCTGATCATAAAGTAATGGTATTTAAATTTAAAACTACTGATCTTTGCCTGTCACTACCTCCTGAAAGGTTAGTGCAGAAATTGCAGCCTTGAAATAAAATTATGTAAAACACTCTGGAGGATGCCTTAACCAATGCGAAATTAAAGTTTGATGATGATGTACATCACAATGTTCAAGATAATACATGTTGGGTCAACAATGCTCTAGACTCTATAGCTCCATTTAAATTGATGATGACCAAACGTAAGAAGCCAACAGCCCCTTAGTTATCAGACAATCTTAGCGTCTTTAGAAAAAAGTGCAGCAAACAGGAACAAAAATGGCAGAAAATGCAAGAAGCCCATGAAAAAAGGCAAATATAAAGCTCTAATTCATGAATACAAAGTTTGGATTGTTTTATGAATAAAGAAAAATTTAGAACAAAACCACTTAAGCTAATAATTAATCAAAGGAATTGTCATCACTAATAAAGCTCTTTCAATCATTCTGAAACCCATAATAGGGATATTACCCAATTATTTTGTAATGAGTTAGTAGAGTTCTTTCAAAACAAAGTTAACCTGGTCTGCCAAAAATGTGTTACTCTAAGCCCAAGAGAGCCTGGGCCATCGGTTGCTTTCGATCCAAGAGGAAGCCTCTTTGTTTGTTCCAGAATTTCTCTAAATAAATAGAAAACCAGACGACAAATCTCGTTGGATCCCTCAATTCAGGTGTCCCGTCTTGACCTTGCCCCCCTAGAATTTTATACATAGCCCCTTCTATTTTTGCAAAAAATCTTACTGAGATTTTAAGCACCATAATTAGTACAGGCAGGTTTCCGAAGCCTGGGAAATTAGCTGCAGTCATTACTTTGGTGAGAATACATCAGCTAGCTCATTTTGTCCTAAAGTCTACCATCCCATTTCTTTTACCCAAGCCAGCTAACGTTTTACAGAAAGCAACAAATCAGGAAATCGCGTTATTTTTAGATAAACATGATATCCTTGATCCAGCTAAATTTGGATTTAGGCGCAATCATAGCAGATAATTGGCCTTTATCATTGCCATGGATGAAATCAGATCTGATGTCGATAGCAGTGGAAAATCAGAACTTATTTTGTTAGACCTGTCGGCAGCGTTTCACACAGTTAACCACTCTTTGTTAATCACCCGTCTCAATCAGTTAGGCATCAGAGATAAAGATCTGGACCTTTTGAGTTCCTTTCTTTCAGACTGAGAACAAAGTCATTATAAGAAAAATTCTTCTAACACTTATGCACACCCTTGTGGAGTGCCTCAAGGGTCTTCCCATAGTACTACACTTTTTAATCTTTATATTTCACCTCTTGCTAAGCTCTCCTGGACTTTTGTTTTTTCAATTTTGTCATATGCAGATGACACAGATATTGTCTCAATGTCTAGCAAGGAAAAAAAAGAATGCTTGTAGATTTTAGATTTTATAAGTGTATGAAAGACATAGGACTTTGGATTAAATCCAATTGTTTAAAGGTCCACGTGGATAAAACTGAAGTTTTACTTTTTGCTAAAAATGTACATGTTTGGTCTCCTGCTTAGTGACCCAGTAAGTTAGACTCCCATCCCACTCCTGTAAACACAGCTAGAAATTTGAGAGTAATCTTTGATGATAAATTCAGCTTTATGGCTCAGGTCACTTTCACATGTTACTATATCATTAAAATTAATAAATATATTTTTACCATTTATCCCATTGGAACTTTGAAAATGAGTGGTGGTTGTTCCCATTTATCCTGTTGAAACTTTGAAAATCAGTGGCGATTGCTATGATCCTGTCTCAAATTCATTATTGTAATGCCCTCTATTTGTCAGAATAATACTGGAGATTCCAAAATGTAATTCTGTCTCCAAAGAACTATCTAAGTTGCACTGGCTTTCAGTGAGGAAATGTATCACAGTCAAAGCTGTTTGTGTGGTGCATAAAGCCTTACATAATGTAGGCCATTCAGGCATTAAAGAAATATTCACTGCATGCCCCCAAAAGGAAATTTCGGTCATATATATTTAAAAAAATGTTGTTCCTCACAAAGTGCCCTGAGCAACTTGGGCTGGAAGATGTTTCTCTTGGACAGCTGCCAGAATATGGAATAATATTTCTTTAAGGATTAAGGGCCCCATTTACAACTTTTTGGCATAGAGCAACGCTGTGAACCTTCTTCCTGTGCTGCCCTGCGTCTAAAGGAAAGGGCAGGAATGCACAGTATTAATGAAATATGGTGCATTCCTGTCCTCTCTGCCTGCGTTGGCACACAAATTGGTGCCTAGTACCAATGCAGGCACCCTTTCACACTGGTGCAAGGGTGTCTGCATTGTTGGCACAATTGGTTTTGTGCAGGATGGAACACCTTCTGAGTAACATTCTGATCATGCCAGAGCTTCTGATCAGGCCAGAGCTTCATGACTACCTGGCTTGCTTCTAGGTTCTCAGTGGCCCGTTTTCCAAAACACCTTCAACTGAGTCCTTAGAGCCAACATGCAGCTGACTACATCCTGGGGACGTTCTTGTGAGCACGCTTCCACCCTTCCTTCACCCTTCCTTCACCCTTCCTTCATAGGTCTGACAGGTCCTCTGGCTGGGCCACCATAAAGAAGTTCAAAGGGACTGAACCATACCTCTTGCAAGGCATCTCAGTGTAAGCAAACAACAGGCCCATGACAATGCCTTTGAGGGTCTTCTGATCGTCTCAACAAGCACATTGGTCTGAGGATTGTAGCGTGTGGAGAACTTGTAGGTTACCTCACACTCATCCTACATTATCTTCATGAATGCTGACATGAAGTTGGTGTCAAAGTCAAGTACAACCTCCTTGGACAAGCAAACCTGGGTAAATATCCCCATCCGTGTCATTGGTCATTGCGGACACAGTCGATGTCCTCAGAGGTATGGCCTCCGGGTACCGGGTGCCGTGGTCAACAGGACCAAAATAAACCTGTTGCCCAGGTCCAGAGGCCCCACAATGTCGATGCCATCCCTCCCAACAGAGTTTCCCACAGCACGGAAAGGGATCAGTTAAGTTTTGCCCCTGTCTTCTCACTCAGCTAGCAGGTAGAGCAGGACCTACAGAATGCATGGGAGGTCATTCCTATCTGAGACCGATAAAAGTAGATGACCAACCTTGCCAAGTTTGTGGCCTGCCCCAGGAGCTCTGCCAGGTGTGCATTATGAGCCAGCTCCAAAAGAAGTTCTGGCAGCACTGGGGAATTACCAATGCATGGGTTGCCCTAGGCTCAGTTACCTTAAGCTACCACTACTGGAGTCCATGTTCAGAATGGATGAGGTGATCACCAGAGATGTCTCTATTTTCCTGGGCTTCAGCCTGCCACCTTAGGCCCTCAAGTAGGCCTGGGCGGTAAATTCCGTTCCGCTCGCGGAATTTGCGGAATTTGGGTAATTTCGCGTTCCGCGGAGAACGCGAAATTGCCCAAAACTCTGCTTTCCGCAACTTCGCGAAATGTTTTGCTTGTTCGCGTTCTCAAAATGCGTGTTCGCGAGATATTTCTCCCCGAGCACGCAAACAGCGATTGTGAACAGGAAAAACGCATCGCGAACAAGCAATTCCGCGTGTTCGCGGAATTTCTGCGTGTTCGCGGAGATTTTTTACCGTTTCGCGGAGATTTGCGTAACGCGATTACGCATATTCCGCCCACCCCTACCCTCAAGTGAGGGACAGCCCTTCTGCATTTGGAAAAGCTCTGCTTGGTAGAGGCCACCTTCCGATTGCAATCCAGCATGTTCAGGTAGGTCTCCCAAGGCAGTAATGTGCTCCACTGTAGGTTCCAGACTGTTTACCCTCAGGATCAGCAACCACCTGGTCCATGGGGATGTCTGGGATGAGTTTTCTATGCCCCCTGATCCTTCTCTTCTTGGCAGGTATGTGCACCATTGTTCCAGGCTCCACCTCCTTTTGACTCTCCTCTCAGACTACCATGGACCAGATGGTCAGACACATCTACTCAGGCAATCCTAACATCTCCAAGTGGAACCAGAGCTCCACCTCTTTGCAGGTAGTGTGCTCCAGATTATTTTCTAGAAAAACATCCACAGGCATTGCCGGACTCATAGCTATCCTAAAAAACCTGAGATTCCCAATTCAAATGAAACCAGAGTCACACCTAGTGGACTACATTAGAATACATCTTATGAGCACCTAGATGACACTTAACAGTGGTCATACATGTTCCTGTGTACAACAGAGGTTCCACCACCTGCCTATTGATTGTTAGCTGCTGCCTACATGTCTTAGTTTTTTTAAGTATGTGAGCTTTGGCACCATCTCTCTGTCATCCAGGGGCACTAGGGTAACCTCTGAACTCCCCCCAACACTAACTGGGGACACCCTGTGCGTATGCACCCGAGCACTGTCCACCAGTTGGAGGCAGCTTCCTGCTCTCAAACTGGTAGTACTCATGGCACTTTGATGTATAGTGGCTAAATGGCTTCTTCTCATAAAAACCACCCTTCTTTTTTTCAGGATGGGAGTGGAACTCCTTCCCCTGAGAACTCTTGGGGACCTTTAGAGAACTCCATTGGTTTTTCCCTGTTTCCTCCTTTCTATTTCTTCTGGTGGGGATTCTGCCCACCATTTTTCTTGATCCCCTGAGGCACCTTCCTAGACAGTCTGGTACTAATCCTCTGCAAGCTACCTGGGTACAGTGAGATTGGTATTTATCAGGTGTTAGTGCAACTCTTAAAAACAACTTATACCTCTCATCCACATCACTCACTTTGCTGCCCTTTGTCCAACCATTCAGTGCCTTATCGGAGTAGTCCACAAAATCCACCAGGACTGATTAAACAGTTTGTGGTTTGTGACAGTCCTTGAACCTCGAGTGATATTTCTCTGGGGTACGACCACACTTTGTGATAAGGGCTGCTTTCATGAGGGTAAAGACCATCTGGCCACTTCCTGCTAGGGTCAGTAGGTTACCTCTCCCAACATATGCCATGTGCTTTCACAGGCTGTGCCCCAGTCCTCCTCTGGGTCCTTATGCATATGCTGAAAACCACTTATATATCATTCCCCACCACATGACTATGCACCAGATCTTTAGGAATGTGGACCTTCTTGTCTCCACTGGACACTTCCATCATTGCTGCTGGACTCTGAGAGCTGTTTGGTTTTTGGGTCCATTTCTTTTGACATATTTTGTTTCTTTCAGAGCTAGCTTTCTCACCTCCAAGGCCCTCTCAGCCTCAGACATCTTTTCTGCCAAGGCACTCTCTCCCACGGTCTTCTCCTTGGCAAAGACTGTCTTTGCTTTAGCCTTCTCCTTGGCTATGGTTCTCCCTGCTTCAACCCTTACTTTTGTTAGAGCTTTCTCTGCCTCAGCCGTTTTTTTTTTTGCAGTCAGTTTTAATTTAGCAAGCTGCAATGTCAGCTCCCTTTCAGCTCTCCTGCCCTCCAGTTACCAAGGGGACAGATTACAACAGGAGACACTGCTTGGTGCTCTGGAGCCATCAGGGGTCCTCACTGCTGAGGGGCCCACCTCTCTCTTCCAAGGCTACAGTGAGTATGTTCTTCCTCCTCCCACATTCCATCCTCCTCTGGGACATTACCCTCATCCTGCACCGGTGCAGCTGGTGAGCCTCCTCTGAGAACTTTCTGGAGCTCCTGTTTCTGGGAACCTGTTGGCATCTGCAGCACACTCTCCTTGCACAACTATTTCAACTCCATCATAGTGTAGCTTTCAATGCTGTTGAGGACTCCGTCCATCTTTTCAAGTAAGTATAACAGGCGCACAAATATGAGCCACGGACTGAATTTGATAAAGTATAAAAGTTTCCAATCCAGAAGAATTTAAAAAAATGATTTCAATGTCAGATTATCACTAGGGATGTTTGGTTTTAGATAGATTACTGAGTGGCACTTCACAAACACAAGTACTTAGTCCCACCACTGAACACCAATATAAGAAAATGGGTTATAGTAGAGGGTGGGGAGAGCCCCACTCCCTATTAACCTAAATTCCCGTCAGGACAAATCACAGAAGTCACTAAATTAACCTGTGCATATGTTTTGAGTAGCTTGGTACAAACTAGTCAGGCTGGGATTACGCAGGTGTCTTACGGGTGGCTAACTTTGATGTAAGTGTGACTATAAGTCACCACACCCCACCGGGACCCATGACGTGAGGTTACTTAATACTTCACACATTTACGGCTTTCAGAAATCCTGAAGGTTCAATGAACAACCGTGAGTTTATTCGGTTAATTTCGCCACAGGTTAGGGTGCGCCTTAGCGTGCGCATACCACCGTGATGTGCTGGTCCTGAAGAATGCTTCGCTAATAGCCTTCTGAAGCAGAAACATGTTGTCCATTATTCCTTTTTCACAGTAGGATGTATCTGGTCAATTTAGCCAGTTATTGAAAACATCCAACGCACTTGTTTTTATTAGTGTCTAGTTTTCCACCATTAATATTTTTTGGCGGGTAAAACAAAGCCACCTTTTAAATCACTTTTTCCACTCACTTATTGCACTCACACCTTGCACCAAAAAACCTGCTCCGCTGTAATCAGGCGTCATAGCACACCTGAGAGGCACTCAGCCTCTCTGGTGGGAACCCAATGATGAAGCATGTCACCAACTAGGTTGGTAAGTGAAGGTTCTTTTTAAACAAGAGTGTTTTTCTCTTGCTGGCTCTCTTCTTTTTTGTTGGTTACACTCTTTCGTTGTTGAATTAAAATATTTATGCAGCACTCCAGCAGTAATGAAGTGAAAACATAACACAAGAAAATTTCCATAACATAACACATCACAAGACAACACACCACAACATAGCATAGCATAACGTAACATATTGTAACACACCATAACATAATACATAACACGTGAGCAGTCAAGCTTTTCACCACAATTCATATGTAAGGCCTTGATTACTAGTTCGGCAGAGCTGAATTGCTGTGTGAAATTTCACTTCACCTGATCATGGCCCTGTGTTCCTGTACCAGTTTTCCTCAGTAGAATTGCATAAGGCTTGAGCTGCAACAGCAGTCAAACCTCATCCACGGACCCTGGCAAAGCTTTGGTGAGAAGGAGCATAAAATTCATGCAATAATGCCTCTGCCAAAACCATTCATATTTCAACTCCCCTAGCCTCCCAGCCAGCTCTGTCTACCCTGGCCTCACAGGGAAATCATTGCCCTTAATTACAACCTGCTCAGAGCAGGTGGTAAATTGGAGCAATAAACCCCTTGTCATAGGGATAAGTTATAGAATTTGACACAGTAATTCTGTGTTTACACGGTTATTCTCTACTTCCAAGGCTTCTAATAGGCAGAAATCAAAGTAAAGATAGTGGTCTTTAGTGGTAATTTATGTTGCTGTGAATCTCCACCTCACTTGTAATCAAAGTCCCTTAGTGGGACGAGTATGACAAGATGTGGGTCCCATGCTCACTTTGTCTCTGTCTCTTGGGGAAGGACCAAAGAGGATTTGCATAAAGCTGGGTATAATCTGAAGTAGCATAGTGTGCAAAATAATGAAAAACTGGAATGTGGTCCTGATTAGCTAATAGGGGCTGAGAATAATTCAAACATTCCAACATTCCACCCAACACTGTTTTTTTACACCATAAGAAGACGTGTATTCCTAGACATAGGTCCTGTGCTCACTGTGCCCCTGTAACTAAGCTGCATCTGACTTACGGGCTCCAATTAGGGCAAAACCGATCTTGGGTTGCTTGTGTTTCTGTTCAGAGAGGACCGTGCTTGGCACCTCACGTTTGACTGCTAACAGCTAATAGGTTGACATATAGTCCAATCTAAGGTGGCATAGTGAGAAGATTAATGGTGAACTGCGATGCAGCCCCAATTAACTACCAACGTGTGATATTAATTCAAGCATTCCACAAATCACAATTTTTTTTAGTTCAGTGAGATGCCCTAAGAGGGACAGGTATGCCCAGGCAAAGCTCCAGTGTTCACTGTGCAGCTGGAACAAATCTGCATATCTAATCTACTCTACCCATGCTCACCACTTTACTTATTAACCCTATTGTGTTTCATAAATTAATTTGTATACATGTTAGTCTAAGTAATATGTCACATTTCTTACTGTAATTCACTATAATACCTCTTTGTAAAGAAGTTCCATAGAAAAGCAATGTAAATAAAATAAATAAAGTAATCTGAGATGGCATGGCATGCAGAAAAATGTTGGACTGTGATGCAGCTCTGAGTAATTACCAGCTTTTGAGAGTAACTCCAGCATTTCACCCATCATTGTTTTAATTATTTCAGTGTGCCACCCTAAGTGGGACGAGTATGGCCATGCTCACAGTGTCACTAGAACCAAGCTGCATCTGACTGACGAGACCAACTCAGGGCAAGAACAGTCTTCATTTGATTATATTCCACCTCGGTGAGGATCTAGCTTGGCTGTCCAGATTTAACTGTTCCTATTGAAGCAGGACCAAGGCACCTTTACATATTAGCAGGGTCTACTCTGAGGTGGCAGGTTGAGCAACATAATGATACTTGCATGCTGATTCTAGTAATTACCATTGGCTGAGATTAAATCAAGCATTCAACCTATCGCTGTTTTGATTACTTCAGTGCAGCACTTTAAGAGGGACGGGTATGTCCATACTTGTATCCCGGGATTACTGCACCAATGGAACTAAGATGCATCTGACTGACAAGCCCCACACAGGGTGAAACAAGTCCGAAGTTGCTTGTGTTGTGGTTCAGAAAGGACATGGTTTGGCTGTTTGAGTTGGACCATACTTATTAAAACAGGACTAAAGTTAATTTACTGGGTCTAACCTGAGGTGGCATGGTGAACAAAATTATGATGGCCAAGGATGTGGTCAAATTTGTTTCCTGTTTGAGTCATATGAAATCATATTTTTATCTGATGCCTGACATAATTTCTTTCAATGCTACCAGCCACACTTTTTCCTTCTGACTGTATGATAGAAAATAGGCATTTAGTAATATTACATGGTGATCTCTTCATTATATCCCCAGACTAAATCCAACCTACTAATCACTTATGGGCTCTTAAAAGGTACCTCCATTGTATCTGGGGTAGAATTTTGTCATAGGTGACCAACATGTTGTAGGTACTGCCTTATGAATTAACTGAATTCTGTCATTAATACTGTCCATGAAACATGAGTGGTCCTATTGTACAAAATTACTTCACTATGTCAGGGCCAGCATTTTACCATGAGTGCCCTATATGGTTGAATTTTTCCACAGGTGTCTGACATGCCAAGAATTTCCTCTAGTATGCCAATATCAGTAATTTACCATGGGCAGCCACAATGCCAAGAATTACATTCAGTTTGCTTGTGCCTGTACTTTGCCATGGGAGCTTTTATATTTCAAAATTGTCTTCCATATGCCAGAAAAAACAACATGCTTGCCAAAAATAATACCACAATTTCATGCACGCTCACTCACATTCACTCACTCACACTCATTCTCACTCACTCACACTTACTTTCACTTATTAAATTGGACTTCCACTTTCAGTCTTCTGTAGGAATTTGGATTATCAGTTGAGGAAGGTGGAACTCCCACTCAAATAATAAACACAATCCTTTTTACGGTGAACCACAAAATTCCACTAAATTAACCTGTGTTTAACCGTCTGGTAGCTCGACACAGAGCAGTGAGGCGTAACTTAGAGGCAATGTGGAAAGTATTTGTGCAGCACTCAAACAATAATAAAGTGAAAAAACAAGAAAAATCCCACAGATATTTTTGGAATTTTGGAATATAGAGTAAATTGCAATAAATAAATGAAAAGAAAAAAAATCTAAATCCAATCAGAAGTTCTAGAAATATGAGTTTTTAATGTTTTACAGGACAATAGCTCTAAGAAGCAAAAAGCTCCATTCACGGTTATCTGGTCACACTGCATCAGGAGAAAGTAACAACTTCTGGCCAACTACATTGGAGAGCATGTCAGATACAGGGACCAGGTTAGTCCAGGTTAGTCCTGCCGAAGAGTTACCTTCTCAAAGTCCAATTGAAGAGTTCTGTTGGAATTGGTGGGTGCTGAGAAGAAGATATTGATGCGTGAGGAGCTGTTTTGTGAAGAGCCGTTCATACCTGGAGCTACTCGTTGATTGAACATTGTGGATAATTACTGCTGTGGAAGTGCAGGTCTTGCACTGACTTTCTTCATCGACGTGTACTGGTGATGCAAAGAACAGGTCCCGGTGGAATTTCTCATTGGCGCTTGTTGCAGGCAGTTGATTCTCAGCAAAAGAAGGTCACTTCACAATTGAGAGGAACCCAAAACTTCTGTACCTTCACTTTTTCTTCAGGAGGAGTTCTCACTGATGCCTACCAAGTGTCCGGGGGAATTTTTGGGGGATCATGGCTCTCTCCAGTAGGGGCCAACAGCAGAACTCAGTCAAGTCTGAGCACGTTTAGTTGGTGTTTGTCAGCTGGACAGCAGTTGCAGGGAGGCATCTTAAACCGTGTTGTGTCCCTGTAGCTCATACAAGAGGACGTCCAGTTGACCTTTGGAATCACTTTAGAACCAATCCTACTTCAGTCAGCATGGCAGTCCTCCTGTATTCAACAGCAGGGCAGTTTTTCTTGTGATTCTTTCACAGGTCTAGGAGTGCTCTGATGAGTGATTCTGAAGGTCCTCTTTTTAAACCTGATTGTGGGAAATTCCTTGTCCTACAACCAAAACTAGCCCTGGTCAGTTCTTACCCTTCCCATGGGTTTGGTTCCAAACTGTATAAGGTGACACAGGAAAGGGCAGGCCTTGTGTCAGTGCCATTTTTTGCAGGCTGCAAGTAGGACCCTTTGAAGTGTAGCTGTAAATAATCTCCTTGTGTTTGCTTTGTTTGCCCTGGGTTGACAAGGTATGCCCAGGCATGGGTCCCTGGCTCAGTTTGCCACTGGATTTAAGCTAGACTGACTGATGGGGGATGTTACCCCAAAACCGATCTCACTATGCTTGTTTACGGTCCAGAGAGGACCTGGCTTGGCAGTTCTGGCTGGACTATCCCCATAAGGAACAGGATCATGACTGATTTGCATCTGTCTGTGTCTGAACTGGGGTGGCGCAATGAGCTAAAGAACAATGATGGATTCAACTCAGAACTGTGACTGGGGGTGAGTGTCTGAAAAGTTTCAGCGTTCCGTACATCATCTCCTTGTGTTTGCTTTGTTTGCCCTAAGTTGGCAGGGTATGCCCAGACGTGAGTACATTGCTCACTTTGCCACTGGATTCAAGCTATCCTGGCTGACAAGGGGTGTTACCCTGAATCTGATCCCAGGATGCTTGTTTCCAGTCCAGGGAAGACCTAGCTTGGCAGTTCGGGAGAGGCTATCCCATGAGGAGCAGGGTCAAGACTGATTTGCATATGGCTAGGTCTGAACTGTGGTGGCAAAGTGAGCTAAAGAACGATGATGTATTCAACCCAGATCTGTGATGGGGGTGAGTGCTTGAAAGGATTTTATCGCTCCGTCAATCATCTCCTTGTGTTGGCTTCACTCATTCCTACTCACATTGATAGAGCGTCACAAGATTCTGAAATTTGTAGGGGTGCATCATATTCACCGTTAGTCAGCACTCGCATATTAATCAATGTATGTTTAGAAGTGTCACAGAAATGTATTGATGTAATCGTTTAACTTAGAGGTGATTAGAAATGTAATAATGCTTTTGTGAGGATCAATGTTGCAAGTTATTGTGAATGTATTCAACAAAACGAATAATCATTAGTTCCATATAATGCAATGTATTAGGCTAAACGTGTGCCATGTTAAAGTTTACGCATAGGTTGCTTATTCACGTACATAAAAATAGTGAACTAATGCTTAGAGTCTGGTTTAATAGAGTGTTTAATGTGTAAAGGCCTGATCACATATATGCTAAAGAGAAGGCCTGTTCATTCCTTATGTTAGCAAATGTTATAGGCCGAAAATGATTCCCTTGGAAAAGGCTTTGGGTTGCAGGGAAATGTAAAATCCTAAAAGATGTGAAATGGGTTTCTCGTTCCCATTTTTCTGTTGCAGGTGCAAGGACATTTAGCTCGTTAGAGAGAATAGATCTTTGTTTTAGGAGTTAGGATGCTGTGAGAAGCCAACAGGGGAGTGCATTGGAATGTGAGATAGATATATTTGCTGCACAAGGTGCCTGGGACCCAAGGTCAAGCTAACCGTCGTTGGATGCAAGACAACTTTGTGGAAAACTACCAAGAGAAGACCTGGCCGAAGAGGTGTGCCAAAGGGCGTGTTCTATGATTTGGGGTTTTGTATTAGGGACAGTGCCCCGTGGGTTGGGCAGATGAGGTTTAGACGGGAAGCTAGAAGGAGCATCTTAGAATGAGCTCTGACTAAGTGAAGGTACTTCTTAAAGGAGTCTTCACTTCTGACATCTTTTCCTTGATTCTCTTGCCTGGGATGGGAATGTTAAGTAGGGATGTCTCCTTAGAGGTAGAGTGGGACAGACTAACGTTTTCTTTTTGACTAATGATTCCCAATTTAGACATTGGCCTTACAATAGCCTTTTTGATGATTTTAGAATCTGTAATTCTTTTCGTTCTGAGTCGGATGAGAATCTTACGTAGGCTTGCATTTGTATTAGTGCCCATTTACCTTTTACACCTTGTATTAAGGTATTTCTATGTTCAGTTATTTTTAGTTGTAATAAAATCTTACAAATTCTAGATTCGGAGTCAGTGGTCCTTTCCAAATGAAGTCCAATTGTGGTAGATATATTTTGATAATTGTGTTCATCCCCTCCACGCTATCTGACAAATAAAAAGATCCTGGCGACCTGTGAGGATTCTTGGAGATAATCAGGTAGGCAAGAATCCGGCTTTACCAACATCATATAACACTATCTAACAGTCATTCTTATTCATACTCACTTGCAGTCAATCATATTCTAACTTACACATTCTAACTCACTCTGACTCACTCATACACACTTGCAATCACACTTACTCACTACCTGTTGCTGACTCTTAGTCAGTTGCACACACATGCTCATAAATGTAGACATGCATGCTCACACAAATGCACACTCTCTGGCAAAAACATACCCTCATCTCTCACATAAACATACCCTCACCGTCAAGCATGTACACAACCTACATTCAAAATTATTGTTTACATACCTTAGATGCCAGCAAAGGTCCCGTTCCAGCTAATTGTGCTCTTTTTGTATTACACTAATAATGAATAATAGAGTATTGTTCACTACTAGAGTAATACAAATGGCAGAATATATGGAAAGGTAGAGCTCTGCTACCTTTGGATTCTTGGCAATGATTTTGCCACACCTGAGGCCACGGACCATAAATGTAGTGACAGTGATCACAAAGGCCAAGTCAGGGGTCACATCTGCTACCCCTGATGATGCCCAAATGATGTCCATGCCAGGTTCTGAAAGTGTCTGTGATGCCTGCTATATTCCAACATGCACCTCAACCACACAAACATGATGATGGCCTTACCATCATTTCAAACTAGCTTTTCCCTCACTTTCCCTCCATTAGCTCTATATAACATTGAATGCATTTTGACTTGCATCTGCATCACCAAACCCACGACACCACATTTTTATCTTCTTGTAAGAAATTGGATTATTGATTGAAGGCAGTAAAAACCCTACACAAGCAATAACCACAGTCCTTGTCAGGGAGAACCACAAGTCACAGGTTTAACCTAGAGGAAATGTATTCATGCAGCACACAAAATCCAGCACGAAGAGTCCAGAGTTTCAGGATTTCACCCTTCTTCACAGGAGGAGCTTAAATGATTGCAAACAGGGACCCAGGACATGGGGAGGCAGTTCTTGTGGATCAGGAACTTACCCCAGCAGAGGCCAGCAGGGCTCCATGCAGCAGGTCAGCCAGGTAGTTGCAGAGAGACCTCTTAAGCTTGTTGTGTCCCATAGCTCAGATTAGGAGGTCTGCCAATTGACCCTTTGAGTCAATCAATCAGTAAATCAATCAATATACTTCATTCGGGCCTTGAAGGTGGTGGTCAGAGGGACGTGCATTCAGTGCATCTCTGGAGTGTGAAAAACATCTAGAGCGGTGCAAACTAGTGGAAGAGCGGAAACTGTCACCATTGACACAGGTGGCAGATAGAAAAGAAGCAACATTAAGATAGGTAGCAGATGCAAAAACCATGTATGCAGAGAAGATATAATTTTAGAGCATATGCTGCTAGAGCCCACAGAGCAGGGGATAGAGCGGGCACCCTGCTAGCATGGCTTGTCAAACAGGACACCGTCCCCATCCAACAACCGAAGTGAATACTATTGAAGGCACACAAGCTCGGTCTCAAGAAAGCATAATGCATGCATTTCATGAGTATTATGCAACAATATATCCAGCCCCTGACCCGGTGGATTCAGAGGCGGTGGACAGATATTTAGATATGCACACACTACCACATATAGCGGCAGCTGGCAAAGATACTCTAGAAAAATGAATCACCTCGACTGAAGTGACGTAAACAATACAAACCTTAGCCACAAATAAAGCTCCGGGTCTAAACGGCCTGCCTCTGGAGTTCTACAGCGCATTCTCTACTCAATTAGTCCCACGACTTGTGGATATGTACAAAGCGGCACTAGACAAAGGCATATTCCCACAATTCCTCTGGGAGTCACTAATTCTTTCTTTTCTGAAACCAGACCAATACCCCCACCACCTGGGCTCATATCGGGCAATTGCACTGCTATCCACAGAATACAAAATATTCGGTAAAGTGCTGACAGAGCAATACGCCACAGTCCTCCCTGCATTGATACATCCAGATCAATGTGGGTTTGTCCCGGGAAGGAGTACCTTGCATAACATCTGGAGGCTGTTCCATGTACAGAATCAGGTGCCGAATCATTTTCCCTGTGCCACATGCTTGATCCTGGACCTGGAAAATGCCTTTGATACGTTATCATGGCCCTATTTATCTGCAGTGCTCTGGGGGGTGGGCGTAGGATCCCGACTACGAGCATATACTAAACTAATATATACGAGACCAACATCCAAGGTTAGGCTAGGGCAACATGTATCCTCTTCTTTCGCTGTGGGAAGGGGTACGAGGCAGGGTTGTCCACTCTCCCAATTGCTCTTTGCCCTTGCAGTGGAGCCATTGGCAATACGTCTCTGTGCAGAGGGCAAACAATGGGGCATCCAAATAGCGGGAACCACGCATAGCATATCAATGTATGCAGATGATCTACTCTTATATGTATGGTATATCACTGCAGACCTCACCCCGATCTTTGCCACCCTAACGGACTTCAAGACAGCTGCTGGTCTAAAAGTCATCTGGGCTAAGTTCACAATATACCCGTTCTCTGAGAATCTCTCTCCACAGACGGTGCAGGTCAGAGAAACCGACCTTAGGTGGAGTGCCCAGGCACCACAATATCTAGGATTGCACCTGTATCACTTTCCATGAGATATCTGCGAAGGCAACCACCGGAAAGTCATGGCAGGCTTCTGTTCCTCTCCAACTTCTGGAAAACCCTTCCATTAACCCCCATTGGAAAAATATCAGTCGCCAAAATGATTATGGTCCAGAGACTGCTGTACCATTTTGTCAATATCTCCTCAGGCCTTCTTCTAGGAACTGGACACGCTACTCAGCACCTTGATATGGGGTGAAGGGCGTAGACAGGTAGCCCTGGCCAAAATGCAGTTACCAATAAACCGGGGAGGACTAGGAGCCCCCTCATTTAGAGTGTACTTTCTAGCGGCTCAACAACAGTGGGTGTCACTTTGGACTGCGGAACGCTTATTGGATGCAACATGTACCCACACTGGGCTAGTGTCAGTTCCAGTAATCCGACTGAAGCTACTGCTGGGCTATAAGCCATCGTCAGCTTACCCCCTGAAGGTAACAGTGGCACACACCTGCATGAAACGCATACACCAGATGTCACGGATGATCCCGCTATACTCCCCACTCTCACAGCTAATAGGGCTCCCCGAGGTCACGATCAATACACGATCACTACACAGCTTGAGCCCTACACATCTGGAAGGAACACTCGCTCCCAGAAGCGGGTTCGTTATTCACAGATAGACACTTACTCTGATTTGTAGAACTGACAACCAACACTGATCTTCCCAAACGTCAATTCCTCATGTATGGCTGGTTAGTGGTAGATTGCTGCCGAGCTTGGCACATGACTGACAGCAAACGGGCCACGCACCCTGTCCTCCATGCTATATTGCAAATGGGCCCAGGGTGCCATATAGTAACATGGCTATATAAAGCAATCCAAGAATTTAACACAGTGCCACTCACCTGTCTACTGGACAAATGGGAGGTTGAGATCCAGAGACCTCTTAATGATAAAGAATGGGAACAGGAGCTAGAATACCCGAAAAAATTATCTGGAAACTCGATTCAAAAACATACCGTTATTTATCCTATACCGCACATATCACCGCACCAGTAAATCTTCAACGATACTACCCCAAAACATTATTCTCATGCCCGAGATGATAGGAACCTAATGCTACTTTGCTACACATGTTCTGGAGCTGCCCAACGCTCCACACCTACTGGAATGTAGTGCACACCACATTGCGTGAGGTAATAGGGCTCACAGACACTGCAACATTGGAAGCCAGAGCGTTAGGTATATTTAAACGCTGCAAACAGCACAAAGTTGAAATAAGGTTCATGGGCCCGATTCACAGAAGCAGTCTGAGACAAAATCCTAAACTTACTACTCATGGTATGCACAGAATGCACTTACGACTGTCCTAAGTTTACGTCTGCACTCAGGCCGGAATTTCCGCACCCGGAGCGGAATACCATGAGTAGTAAGTTTAGGATTATGTCTCAGACTGGTTCTGTGAATTGGGTCCCATATCTCTAGCTCTCCTACTAGCCAAAAGAAGCATTGCCATGCACTGAAGAACTCCGGCAGGGCCCCCTCTTGCAGCCTGGAAGGGAGCACTCACAAAATGGGGGGCTTCAGAGGAAGACACACTACACAGTAAAGAAGTCTGTGGCATCCATAAACAACACATCTCCACGCAGTGGGCAACACTCTTACACACTTTCCAAAATTCAACAGAACATGATGAGCCACCTCAATCACCAACAAATCTCTCACAGACCATTCCAGAGAACACTACTCCAGAATGGGACCAAAACGACAATCCCTGGGAGCACAATGCACAGGCTGCAAACGCGGAGCATATCTTAGCACCAAAACGTACAGTCCCTGACGGATACTACCTAGATACCCTCACATCGTCACCATAAAGAGAACCCTCAGTGATGGACACCTACATCTAATACTTTGCATTTTTACAGACAGGGTGTAGTCCCGACCCGGTTCAATTCCCCCAATTCAGTTAGGGTTGTGCTCTCCCCTACTAACGTAGATTCTTGCACTCGCTAAGAACAGAGGCTAGGTAGGCAAAGCTGCAATACTCAAACTAATTGCATGTACAGCCCCCACCAGGGATAGGAACGTAAACTGAGTATTTAGATAGAATTCTGAACTATGTAAATGTCAATGACTCCTTTAGTAAGGCATCCAACTGCATGTATAAGCTCTTCTGCGAATGCCAATTGTCACTAAAGTTGTCATTGACTCTATGCAATGAAAATCAAATATACTTTATTCGGTTTTTACAGTTAAAACCATAAAAGTCGAAGAATCAGAACAAACAATGATAAAAACTCTAACAAAATACAGGAAGTACAGTTAGAACATTAAGACCCATAATTACAAAGTTAAAACCAAAGGCCCCCCCATCAAGGTTAATCAAAGCTGGACCTGAGCCTCATAGCGGCCCTTGAAAAGCTAAATGTATACAGTTCTGAGTTGCTTGAAAGGAGTTGTAAGAGAATAAAAGCAGGTCTAACTCTCTTAAAAGATGCCTTCTTAGTAATGAGGACAATAAAAGACTTTCTATAAACCTCATAAAAACTTCAAAATATTTAAAAGTGCATTATATCCTGTGTCACAGTCACAGAGTATGGGACACTGGCCTCTGAGGGTGCTGATTGGTTGGACCAAAAGATAATGAAAAAGATTGATCCGAAATATAGTCAGTTAAAATCGATTATGGTTGCTTTTAATCCCTAAAAGGTAAGGTTCAGTAGTTGGCACAGTTTTCAATACAATGTACCTACGCCCACTTGGCATTCTCAACTCTGCTTCCTCTCTGTCCCAGCTGCGCTTTTTGAAAAAGCACTCTTTCAGCCGAGTTGAGTCCCTCCTACGGATCGTTTGCAGATTATCAAAGAGGTCTACCATTCCTAGGTTGCTGAGATATGCTCTTACATACTTTATCCAGCCAACACGGTTAACGTAATCTAGGGAAACAAAATCCCTTAGAATGTCCTTACTATGGGAGTTTTCTTTCTTGTCTTCATCCACAAAGCTAAGGGGCAGAAAGCCAACTCATCTGAGAGGAAGACCATTCTCAATTCTTCGTGCACCACATATGACTGGATGCACTGCGTTACAGACAGTAGCAGTCTCAGAAAAGTATTTTCAACAGTTTGCAGTGCCTCCTTCCCAATATAACCCCATATCTCGATCTCATAAATAAACTTCAAAAGACATTTGGGTCTATGGACTTTCAAAAGAGCCCCAATCGGTTTACCACCCAACCTTGAAGCAAAATAAAAAAACAGCATTAGTCACTCTGGCCAGGTCCCCTTTCTTACGACTGATTAAGGCACCCCAAATCAGAGCATCATCAAACACAACTCCTAGTTATGAAAAGACATTTATCTCGGGAATTGATGTAGTTCCTACCTTAAATGCTTAGCTATTGCAGGTCCTACCTGCATTACGTACGATTTACTGTGATTAACCAATAAGTCCAGGTCCTCCATAAAATGTACAAAGGAATTCAACAAAAGTTGTAAACCCCTGGCTGTCCTTGCAATGAGGACAGCATCATTCGCATACAGGAGAACTGGCAAGCTGCGCTTACCACCTAGGGGCATTCATCTTTTAGATTCAAGAGGACCTTCTCCAGAGAATGAATGTACAAATTGAAAAGGAACGGTGCCACAATGCACCCCTGACGCACCCTTCTCCTGATGCGGAACTTGCGGGTCACATTAAGATCTTTCGAGTAACGGACAACTATATTTGAATCTCTGTGAAGGTCCCATAGATACAAGACAATGTCCCTGTCTATGCCCATGGAAAGCATAATTTGCTATAGCTTAGCTCTATTAATACAATCAAACGCCGAGGACAAGTCCATAAATGCTAGGTGTACTTGTACAGGACCATATATTGATTTAAACATTGGTCCACTGTTGAACAACCCGGGCGGGAAACCATATTGTACCTCAGCTAACATGTTATTTTCATCCGCCCATGTTATGAGACGATTTAAAACCATGCGACCAACCACCTTTACCACATAATCCAAAAGGGAGTTAGGTCTGTAACAGTAAGTGCTATTTCAGTCCCGCTTTTTAAAAACAGAGGTAACAGTTGATAAGGCCCATGACTCCGAAAGGTCAACCTTGACTGCTGCATTTTCAATTGCCGTCAGTACAGGCCCCCAAGTGTCCACGTTCGTAATATAAAGGTAGGGCAGAATCCCGTCAGGACCTGGGACCTTATTTTTTGACAGTCTTAAGATACCTGCTCTGATCTTTTGTTCTGTAAATGACATCGGATTTTCCCTCCAAACTTTCCTGTCCTTCCCTTGTAATTGGGTCAGACTGGAACATGCCCTCAAAGTGGCTGACCCAATTATCCTCTGAAATATGGGCGTCCATTAGATTGCCAGTTTCGCCTGCTAAGAAGGGCCTGTTAATCATGCTCTAAAACTTGGAACTATTTCCCGCTACCAATTCTGACCAGGCATCCTCTTTCAGGGCATACTTACACTTGGCCAGGGCGGTCTTTGATGGTTCTTGACAGCCACAGGGTCTCAAGGTGTCTCTCTTAGGACCTCTTTCAGTTTCCTGAAGGCACGCAAGCACTCAGAATCAAACCATCTTAGGCCCAAGTGCATTAAACGCCTACCCGGTGCCCGCAATAGCTTTGCTGTGTCAGACATACTGCCAAAAGCCTTCATGATATCCACTGGGTTGGCTTTACTATCTAAACAAATGCACGGAGAGCAGGACAGGGCTCAAACAGCAGGGAAGTCCTCTAGGGAACAAGGCACACATCAAGCAGCAACGCAGCTCTCTGTGGAATTCGGCACGCCTCAAGCAGCAGGGCAACTTTCTGGTAGCAGCAGGACAGTCATCTGCAAAACAAGGCAGTCTTCAAGCAGCAGGGCAGTCTTCTGTTATGTCTCCTTGTCCATGAGTGTACCAAAAGTAGCTAAGGAGGTCCACTATTTACACTTTGTGCCTTCCTCTTAAGTGAGGGATTTGTTTTAGGCTACCCCCTTATCTGTTTTCTAGAAAGTTCTACCTTTACCGATCGAAGGCTCTAGGGTCTCAAAAGACTAGTGTTAGAGTTTTTTGTGTGTGCTGGAGGTAAGCTCTTCAAAATGTAAGTGAGAGAGGGGACATCTCTGCCTCCTACTATCCTGGCAGTATGACCCATCACACCCACACCTAGTCCCCTATTGTTCACTGTCTAGGCCCAATATGTATTGTTAGTGGGGGAGCCATTCAGAGGCCCAAGCAGCTGGAAACTCCTAAAAGGCTTAGAAGCTTTTGGGCAGGAAAATGGCAACTTTCAGAAAATGAAATTTTAAAAATTATAATCTAAAATCTGACTTTAACATTAAAGGGAATTTTTCATTGCAATTCAAACATGGTAATGTGAAGTGGGTCGCACACCGCTCGTTATACTAGCAAATAGCCCCATAGGATTCTGGAGAATGTAGTGACAGCGGCGAGTACACCTATGCCACGAGTATATAGTTATAATGCCATCCCTGGGCACGTGTTTCGAGGTAATTGCCTCTCGTCAGCAGGGAGCAGGTATGTATGCGGGGTGCCAAGTAGACTGCCAAAATATATAGGGTATAGTACCTCTCACGGCACGCGGGTGCGGGATCCAGGCTCGTCAGCCCATAGCTCGAGGGAGCTTTAAATGCACCTGCGTTGCTACGAGAGGTACATACCTGATAATGATTTTAGCAGCCTACACAGCAACCCTGCACTCTTTCCTACTCCCTGCTGACGAGAGGCAACAACCTCGAAACACGTGTCCAGGGATGGCTAACGCTATTCACACTTGCACTCACGACACGAGCATAGGTGTACTCGCCGACGCTGACTACAGGGACCACAGTTCTTTGGGGTAACACGCAGGTAGGTCAGCAGTGTGCGACCATTTTGGATTTAGTTATTTAGTGGCTCCTTGAGCCGGGAGAGCCGACGGGCTCTAGGTTACGCACCTGCGTTGCTACGAGAGGTACATACCTGATAATGATTTTAGCAGTCTACACAGCAACCCTGCACTCTTTCCTACTCCCTGCTGACGAGAGGCAACAACCTCGAAACACGTGTCCAGGGATGGCTAACGCTATTCACACTTGCACTCACGACACGAGCATAGGTGTACTCGCCGACGCTGACTACAGGGACCACAGTTCTTTGGGGTAACACGCAGGTAGGTCAGCAGTGTGCGACCATTTTGGATTTAGTTATTTATTGGCTCCTTGAGCCGGGAGAGCCGACGGGCTCTAGGTTACGCACCTGCGTTGCTACGAGAGGTACATACCTGATAATGATTTTAGCAGCCTACACAGCAACCCTGCACTCTTTCCTACTCCCTGCTGACGAGAGGCAACAACCTCGAAACACGTGTCCAGGGATGGCTATCGCTATTCACACTTGCACTCACGACACGAGCATAGGTGTACTCGCCGACGCTGACTACAGGGACCACAGTTCTTTGGGGTAACACGCAGGTAGGTCAGCAGTGTGCGACCATTTTGGATTTAGTTATTTAGTGGCTCCTTGAGCCGGGAGAGCCGACGGGCTCTAGGTTACGCACCTGCAATGCTACGAGAGGTACATACCTGATAATGATTTTAGCAGCCTACACAGCAACCCTGCACTCTTTCCTACTCCCTGCTGATGAGAGGCAACAACCTCGAAACACGTGTCCAGGGATGGCTAACGCTATTCACACTTGCACTCACGACACGAGCATAGGTGTACTCGCCGACTCTGACTACAGGGACCACAGTTCTTTGGGGTAACACGCAGGTAGGTCAGCAGTGTGCGGCCATTTTGGATTTAGCAATTCAAACATGGTATTTCTACCTGCTCCCAATCAAGCGATAGCACTTAGTAAATGTAATAATGTAACACAATGCTATCCAATAGGATCAATAGACCTTCCAGTAATGAAAAACACATTTTGGAGTTTTTCCATTACGAGCACATACAGAACTTAAAAACGCATGTCAATGTTTTAAAAAATATAGTACACCCTGCCCCATGGGCCTACCTTAGGGGTTACTTCAATGTATTAAAAAGAAAGGTCTAGACCTGGCAAGGGTTTATTTTGCTAGGTCAAAAAGGTTGTTTAGAACTTAAATATTGGCTGCTGTGGCAAGCATGAGACATGTTTAAAAGGCTTATTTTCTGGGGGGTACAATGTATGCTGCAGGCCTACTAGTAGCATTTCATTTGCAGGCTCTGGGTACAGGGAGTATCATTTTACTAGGTACTTATAGATAAATTAAATGTGCCAATTACATGTATGCCAATTTTTTATGCTTTAGAGTGGGAGCACAAGCACTTTATCACTGGTTAGTAATGTAAAGTGTGCATAGTCCCAAAACCAATAAATCCAAATTCAGCAATGCAGGATGGGTGAAGGCAAAGAGGTTAGGGGTAACCCTGCAGAGAGGGTCAGGTCCAACACATATAATATCCTCCAGACCATAACAAATAGAATGGTTAACAGTGAAATTCAGAGTTGTTTTACACTCAGCGGTTCTTAGTGACAGCAAATAGACAACAACAAGAAAGTTCCGCTGTCTGTGTAATTTACTGTTTATCTTTCTATAATTTTATGTTATGTATGACACCCAAATTCATCTGCCCCTTCTTTAAGATGCTATGAATGTACAGAGGAGTAATGAGCGACCCATATATAAAATGGCCTCTCCCTGACCCAAATGTGAGAGAAATACCTTACTTGACATCTTCCCCCTTCTGCTACTGCACTAAGCACACAAGCAGGATGGACTGGCAGACTCTCCCGAACTCACTTATTTAGCTCTTATTTGTTGCCCCATCTACTCTAAGAAAGTGACATGAAAACATAACACCCTCAAGAAGTTAACTCAGTCAAACCCACTTTAAGGAAATTTGAGAAGACCTAGTATTTTTTCAGATAACCTGCAAATGTCCTGTCCCTCAAACATGCTAGAGTTGTGTGCAAACTTACAAATAGTGATGATAAAAATTGCCCACTACTCTTAAACTGTATTTAAAGAAAAGTATACCTCAAAGACCTTATTCTCTAATAAGAATCAAATGTAATAACACTGCTCACTCAAACACCTGTAATCAGCAGCCCCAAAGCTCTTCCCTACCACCTCATGATATCCCAGCCAAGAGCTTCTGCCAATCCATCTCTACCAATGATAAGATAAGCATTCTCAATTTTCTGAAACTCACAATAATGGCAATTTCCACTCATAGATTATCAGAACTCCTACACCTCCCTTTGTACTGCAACCTTCCTCACCGTCCTACGAATGAGGTAAATTCAACCTAGACAATTTGCCTAGTAAATTAAAATCCTATTACTAATGTGTACCACATAGGTAAAGCCTTTAAAAAGAAGTCCGCTCAGAATTACAATCCCACAGTTTAGTAAAGGGATGTTAACATTGGGTGTCAGGACTGTTTAAAGAGAATTCCATGTTTTACCTAAAGAGTATTATGTACAGTTGTAGGAAAGTCACCCGTTTAGCCCTGATCACCCCCATTTTGTGACTGATACTGGTGGTTACTGACTCTGAATGTGCCCTGTACTCTGCTAACCAAACCTAAGGCCAGTCCTCTGTTCTTGAAAGGCACATGGAATTACCCCAGTGGACTTAATTAATTTACATGTGCACTGTTGTGGTGTCTGGTGTCATTTTAAAGCCCGCCATGCCTTGCAGACTGGTTTTAATTTAAAATAAAACTGTATCAAACTTGTAAAGTCCAAAACAAACTTTTTATTATATATAATTCACCCATAGGTGCCCCAAGGATAGGGTGCCTTGTTATAAAAAGCAGGGTCTTGTTTTATTTGCCCTGGTTTGGGAAAACAGTCAAAGTATGTTCCCATTTGGAGTGCTGCTAGCTCTACTGGGTAACATGGGAAGGCTTTGTTAAACTTTAAAATATGCCACACTTCCCAGGAAGTGATCATAGCTGAGGGTGGTGACTTGACCCCCTGGATTGGGGCTTCTCCTCTTTTGTCAGCCCAGAATGAGGAAAAAATATGAGAGATTCTCAGGAATGCCTCAGATCACTGCCTAAAACATCAGGAGAAGGACTGCCCTACTGGACCCTTGGACTGCACCACAGAAGGTTGGCACTCAGAAGGACTGCAACTGTTTCACTATCATGGCTTATTAAAAAAAAGTATGTTGCCTGTTTTAAAGGATAAAGATTAGATTCCCTGAGCAGCAACAGGTAGAAAAGTACTGAAAGAAGTAACCTGCAACTGACCAAAGAGAGGACTACTCCAGATGACATGCTACACCTGGATTTTCCTAGACTGCATAGGTGCATTGTGGGAGAGTGAGTCCTAGCACCCAAGTGGCAATCCAGAGCTTCTGAACACTTGGCCAGCTCTAGAGGACACTGATATCCCCAGAAGAACCAAATGAACTACCATTCCAGGACCCATCTGCAACATGTTCCTGGTCTCCAAGTAGTGCCTCCTAGGTCGTGGGCCCTTGGAGTACTTTCTGGGCACTTAAATTCAAGATTTTGTGCTCTTCACAAATGTTGATAGGCCTGTTCACTCCGAAATCATGCAGGTCGCACAATGGATCAGCACGAGCAGGTGTACGTTTTTCTCTTAACGCAGCAAGTATCACTGCTAGCAACTGCGAGACTTCCACCCATCCATCCATGATACCCCGCGACTCTTCGCCCCTAGCTGATCGCCACCAGTGACATTCTTCTTGCTCGCGGTAAACTTTTGCCTCACAAACTGGACTTTTGGCACAATTCTCAGAAGGTAAAACTTCAGCTGTACTTATCTGGGACTGTATCTGATCAATGCTCCATCGTAGTCAACATGAACTTTTAGATTTGACCCAGTCTAGTCCAACCAGATAGCCACAGTTGGCACTTTTAGGTGCACTACATTGGGTTTTTGTCATTTCTGCATCATTTCAAAGATAAAAACATTCTCTAGTTTTGTAAATTGGTATTGTGTTGTGTCTTTTAACTATTTACTATTGTTGAAAACTAAAACAGCGATCTGATTAAGCATTTACTAAAGACATGAATTCCCCTTACTTAGAACAAGTTTCTGATCTTATGTTGACTAATGTCTGGACTCCATTTTGTATTGTCGTGTCTCCACGTGCTCTGCACGAGAAGAGTCCTATCTTCGTGTTAGTTGCTCTTGTAATCTGCCTAGTAACAGTCTATAAATAGCTCCTTTGTCCGTCTGGCGCATGCCCAGACTTGACCACATCTGTTATCAGTTAGTCCTTGCTTGACCATGTTTTCGTGGGCTCAGGAAATTGGTTACTCCGCCCACATATTGATTCTGTATCGAAAATGTCCATAAAAGGTAACGCTCTCTGCCTCAAGGACCACCCTTAAGGGTTAATAAACTTTGTCTTTGTATTTGCAGTTTCCGTGCCAACTTCCTTCTAGTTTTCGTTACAGGAGAGCGAACCCTTGTATTCTGCGGGCCTAGCTGGGGCCTGTATTCATCAATTGGCGCCCGTCACGTGGGGCTCATCGGCGACTCGGATGCTCGAAGGATTGGTCGTGACGAAGGTGAGGAATTTGGCCGGGGATGTGATCACTGCCAGTGGCGGTTTTAGCCCTGGCATCCCAAGGTTTTCTTCCTTCCCTTCCGAACTGACCTTCTGGGTGGCGCCGGTCCTCGACTGAGACCTCTTCTGTCGGTTTGCCGCGACAGCCGTTTGGGCGAATTTTGGAACTTGGCAGTTGGAATCTGGACTCTTGATTGGTAAGAACCGTTGTACGGTACTTGCTCCGAGTTTTGAAGCCTGGGTTGGCTATTTGAGTTTGATTTGTGATGACCGGTCATATTTTGTATTGATTATTGTGAGAATATATGCGTTGCAACACATATAGGCAGGTAATGTGGAGATATTTCTCCGGAGTTGTGTAAATCTGAACGGCGCAAAGTTTAAGTGCCATTTTTGATAATACTGCATATTTTGCATTATTTTTGAGCATGCCTGCTTTTAGCGCACTCCGTAAGTGGTGCTGCTGCTTTGGAAACCGGTTAGATCTCGAGGAATCTGCCCCAGCCCCCCCAGAGGGGACTCCTAATAGGGGCAGATTGCCTAGTATGTGAAGCATGGTCTTTCCTCTATAATGTACAGCACAGTGTGGAGGAAATACACCAAAAAGGATCCTGAGTTACGATGGCCTTTGTATGGATCGTTTGATATGTGAAAGATTGAGTATGTGGAACAGTGTATGTGTAAACGGCGTGCTCGGCAAGACATGTTTGAATGTGTACGGTTATGGGTGAAGGAAGTGCGTGAGCGAGAGAAGCGTGAGAAAGCGCTGTTTGATAAAGAGCAACGGAAAAATGATCATGTGAGAGCACAGGAAGCGAAGCGTCGGGAGGAAAGAGAACTGGCGGAGAGACAAGAGAAAGAGCGTAGGTTGCAAGTCTCGGGTCAATATGCTGTCCGCCAGCCACTTTATCCTGTCCTTACTAATCTTGAAGATGATTTTTATTTATTAGATCGTTCTCCGCCCCCTTATGTTGGCGCGTCCGCACCAAGATCACAGGATTCTGGATCGGTTTCGGATAAGGTAGACACGCGGTCCATGTTATCAACTGAGCGTATGGGTGAGCTTCGGAAAATTTCCCTTCGTGCGCTTAAGGGCAAGCTATCTCTTTCTGAATTATTGGAATCTTTGGAACATTGGCGAGATAAAGAGCAGCTGTATTTTCTTGAAACTTTTTTTCATGACGTGATTGCTGCCTTTCGGAAATATTCAGATGTTTTCGAGCCTGATGCTGTAGTATCAGATGCTAAAGCATTACGTAACGGTGTTTTTTCTCCCTCTAAGGTACCCGATGCGGTCCGACGGCTGTTTGCATTGCGGGACGCGGCGTTTGAACTTAAAGAGAGAGCGCGCCTAAAGGCAGGGGAGGAGGAGCAATCGGATCCACATACCGGCGGCGACCGCTCATCTACCTCCCACTCAGATAAGAGCGAACTAGTGCATGCTAAACCGATGCGAGAGGCGGCACCTTTGTATGTTCCTCCTAAAGGAGCGGGAAATAGTTCAGATATTTCTTCCCCTGATGCTAAGGGATATTTTGTGTATAATTGGGTTTATACTCCCTGGCATAGGGCTGATGTTATGGCATTAAAGAATGCATTGCCTGACCCCCCGCAAGAATCCAGCGGCCTTTTATGAAGAGGTCGAAGGGGCCTTGAATTCTTGTACTATGACTCTAGCTGATATAGATTTGTTCTTTGGGCTTATTTTACCACCGGATATGTGGCGATCAGTGCGGAAGGTGGATGATGTTCCCGCTTTTAAGGCTAGGTGGTCCGAGATTGAGGATGAGGATAGGGAGAGAAAACCCGCGCAAACCACCGCAGATTATTTTAGACCTTCCTGCTGCTATCTTGACTAAATTGAAAACAATTATCCCCCCTAAAAAAATTGACTGGAATATGTTAGCCTCATGTAAACAGAAGGTTGATGAATCAGTTTCAGATTTCTTTACACGCTTTGAGGAGACATTCCATGATTTCAGCGGTCAGTCACTTACGGATGATACGGGTCGACATCTTTTTGTTGATAAATATGTGGCGAATTTATTACCGGGAATAGCAGCTCGTTTAAAAGCGAGTGAAAGTTCTTGGTCAACTTCGTCTCCGGCATCCCTCCTGACTATGGCTCAGTATTATGAGTGTCAGGAACAAGAAGCGAAGGGGAATGAGGAGAAGAAATCGAAAGATTTGAAAACTAAGGTGATGTTAGCACAAGTATATGGTCCGCCTCGTCGGGGTGTAGAAAGAGGTAGAGGAGGATTCTATGGTCCCCCTTTGGGTCGGTCAGATGTTAATAGGAATCAATGTGCGTATTGTAAACAGTCGGGTCATTGGGCTAGAGATTGTCCGGTGTTATATGCATCTCGTCAGGGACGTGGTCAGGGACCACCGAGAGGTAGAGGGGGCTTTTCGAATTTTAGAGGGAACTCTGATGATCGTGCTCGTTTTGAGCCTAACGTGCAGCAACGAGATAGACCTAATGTATTTGATCGGCAAAATCAGTATCAGATGTCTGGGAATGACCGTTCTGGGTACCATGACTCACAGCATGCATAGGATTGCGTTGGATGGGGGTTAGAATCAGTTGAAGTGCCGGTTGATCAGAAGGGTCCTTATGTTTCAGCAAATTTCTTGGGTTTTACTGATCGGTTCCTAGTTGATACAGGAGCTACTCGTAGTGCACTGTCCAAACAATTGATTCCGAGGGCTCCCCCATCTGGCTTAATGGTTACATCGGTAGGGTTTGATGGTACACTCTCTCGAAGCCCTCTTTCCCGACCCCTTGCATTCCATGTTGACCACTTTTCTGCACCCTGTCCGTTTTTGCTTGCCCCGAACACGCCTGACAACATTATGGGTCTTGATATGCTTAAGCACTTCAGAGCTACGATCCGCTGCTCCCCTACTGGAGTACGTGTGATATTAAACGATAATCACCCCATAACAGAACGGATGTGTGTGGTCGCGGAGGATACTGTATTGGCTTCCCTCCCTCATTCTTTGTGGGCCACTTCGGATACTGATGTGGGACAGATGGTGATTCCGCCTGTCCACATTAGTGTCCAGGAGGGTGCGGTGTTGCCACGCCTCCCTCAGTATCGTATTTCCCAGGAGGGGGAGGAGGCACTCATACAGATTGTGCAGGATTTGATTAAGGTGGGAGTAGTGGAGGAAGTTCCCTATAATGTCTGCAACAGTCCTATTTTACCCATTTTGAAGAAAGATACCGATACTAGGGTTTATCGTTTTATCATTGACTTAAGGGAAGTGAATAAGATATTAATACCTCAGTATCCAGTGGTCTCTGATATCACGACGTTACTTACTCTGGTCCCGCCAACGGCGACCACGTTTTCAGTTATTGATTTGAAAAATGCTTTCTTTTCGATTCCTATTCACCCTGATAGCCGATACCTTTTTGGCTTCACTTTGAATAATAGGTCTTATAGATTTTGTAGAGTCCCTCAGGGTTATACAGAAAGTCCTAGTATTTACAGTCAAGCATTGAAAAGGCAATTGGATTCCTTTGCTCTGCCTGATGGTGTCGCCCTTATACAATATGTCGATGACATCTTGTTGGCGGCTGACACTCCTGAGCTGTGTGAGAAGTGTACGTTATCTTTGTTTTCCTTTTTGGCATCGCACAATCACAAAGTGTCAAGGAAGAAATTGCAATTTTGTAGACCAAAGGTGACTTATTTGGGTCACCTTTTGTCTAAGGAGGGGCGTGCACTCACACCAGATCGTATTCAAGCAATTTTGGACAGGCCAGTACCTTCCACACAGAAGGATGTGCGTGCATTTTTGGGTCTTGCTTCTTTCTGTAGGCAATGGATATTGGGGTTTTCACACATAGCTAAACCATTGTTAGCGCTTTTGACAAAAGACACACCGATTCCTCTTCCCTGGTCTAATGAGTGTGACATTGCTTTCCAGCAATTACGACAAGCCCTTTGTTCAGCACCAGTGTTAGGTACCCCTGATTATACGAAGCCCTTTTCACTGTATGTGCATGAGAAAGATGGATGTGCATTATCAGTTTTAGTGCAGATGCATGGCGACAAGCAGCGCCCTTGTGCATATTTTTCGGCTGTACTTGATCCTGTTGCCCGTGCATTACCAGGGTGTTTTCGCTCGGTTGCGACGACAGCTGTGTCAATACGCCAAAGCGAGGGAATTGTGTTATCTCACAAACTGTTAGTATTAGTCCCCCATGCTGTTGATGCCCTGCTTAATCAGACAAAGACGCAGCATTTGACTAGTGCTCGTTTAACGGGATATGAGTTGGCGCTTTTGGCTCCTCATATTACGTTAAAGAGATGTGCAACGTTAAATCCGGCCACATTGTTGCCGTTCCCGGAAACTCAGTCTGAAGCACGGAAAGCACATGATTGTATTCTTGTGACTGAGGAACAGACAAAGGGTCATATTGATCTCCAGGATACGCCCTTTACAGATGTAGATGGAGAACTGTGGGTGGACGGATCATGCCTGAAGCTACCAGATGGTACGACTTCAGCAGCATATGCAAATACCACATTACAAACAATAGTGGAGACAGCACGCATACCGCAGAAATCAGCTCAAGCAGCGGAACTGATAGCATTAACGCGAGCATGTGAGCTCAGTACAGGATTGTGTGTGAATGTTTATACAGATAGCCGCTATGCCTTCGGAGTAGCGCACGATTTCGGCCTACTCTGGAAGGAGAGAGGGTTTCTAACGTCACATGGAGCACAGATAATGTACGGGGAGTTAGTTCACAATCTTTTGACTGCGTTAACATATCCAAAGAAGATTGCTATAGTTAAATGTAGTGCCCATAAGAAGGTGGTTGATAAAGTTGGAGAAGGGAATGCTTTAGCAGACCGGGTGGCACGAGAGACTGCGATGCAGCCTGGTGCTACTGCAATGTATGTTGTGAAGTCGCAGACAGAAAGATGGCACGATGCTAGGAGAGAAGTGCTGGAAATACAGAGGACCGCTTCCGATAAGGAACGGGAGCAATGGTCCAATGATGGAGAATTAGATGATGAAGGGTGTTGGAGAAGTAAGCAGATGGATAGATGGAAGTTACCCACAGCCTTCGTACAACCTATGGTTCAGATGGCACATGGACTAGCGCATGTCGGAGCTTCCGCAATTGTCAAGTTACTCACACAAGTTTGGGAGCATCCGGAGATCGCTAGTACGGCAAAGAGGGTAGTGCAGACTTGCATGATTTGCCTGAGGTATAACCCAGGAAAGGGTACACAAACTCCAGCAGGAGGATTTGCAACACCCACTGCACCCTTTGAGGTTTTGCAGATGGATTACATCCAGCTTGAGCGCTGTAACAATCTGAAGTATGTTCTAGTAGTGGTTTGTGCCTTCAGTAAATGGGTTGAGGCATACCCTACGAAAGACAATACTGCAATGACTACAGCCAAGATGCTATTGAAGGAATTCTTCCCTCGATATGGTGTTTGCAGATTGTTGTGGAGTGATAATGGACCTCATTTTATAGCAGATGTTATCAAGTATGTCCTGAAAGGCCTAGGCATTACTCAGAAGTTCCATGCAGTCTTTCACCCCCAGTCTGCAAGATTGGTTGAGAAATATAACGGTACTTTGAAGCTTAAGATCGCGAAGATCCAAGCTTCGACTTCTTTGACTTGGCCAGATGCTTTACCGCTGGCATTATTGTCAATTAGATCGATACCGCATTCTCGGACCGGTCTCACACCCTACGAGATCGTGTTTGGACGCCCAATGAATATTTGGGGTCCACCAAAACCGAAATCACTGTATGATGTACCTTGTGTAATTATGAATGATTATCTGGCACAGTTAACGGATAATTTGGTTTCTATTCATCAACAGGTTCGAGAGGCGCTCCCTGATCGGTCCGCCGGTGAAGGCCATAATCTCCGACCTGGCGATCAGGTAATGATAAAGGTGTTCGAAAGGACGAATAGTCTGGAGCCGAGATGGGTTGGTCCTGAGCAAGTCTTGCTCGCAACGAGGACAGCTGTGCGGGTTTCCAATCGGAAGAACTGTATCCACTCCTTGCATTGTCGTAAAGTGCCGCCTGGATTGGTGGAGCCTGCTGTGTTGACCGACCATCGAGAAATCCTGACTGCGGAGAAAGGCCGTGCTGTGGAACCGAACGACACTGAGGAGCTCTTCCCGGACCAAGCGATTCCTGGAGGAAGAAGATATCACCTCAGACCAAGGAAGTGATTGTTGTATCCAAAGTTGTGAGAACGGCCCTTAGGTTAGTGAAACGGAGAGCCAATGAGGCAAGGGGGGGGGGATCAGCCCTGCATTAGTGTAGTGACACCCGTCTTGGCCCGCTGGTGAAGAAATCAACGGCTGCCTAAGGGGAAGAGTTCTGACAATCTTTTAGTTTCAGGAAGATCTTGACTTATTACAGGATGGAGAAGAAGAAGATTCTCTGTGCGACAAGCTTTATTATCATTGTGGCTATTATGGGTATAACCACATAGTTTGTTGAGGACGTGACTCCTGCCCGTGAGTTGCTTGTTTTGACCACTCCAGTGCCTGAGGAGCACTACTTTTATACCCTTCCGTATCAAGAATTGAAGCATCGTCAGTCTTATTTGAATAACACTTTCATCCAGATGTTGCATCATACCCATGTTGCCACAAATGCTACGAACTGCTGGATATGTGGTATGATGCCAGCGCATCAGAAGAAAGGAGGAACGCCGTTCATACCTCTTCCTTTCTCTCATAATGGCTCTTGTAGAGCATGGTACACTTTGCTTTTTGCCACACGGAAACCTAGAGTGGGACGATTACTTTTCAGACTTAATAGGGAATGTCATCAAGATAAAGATGGCTATCCACAAGCGAATGGGACAATATGGGAATGGGAAGAATATCGACCAGACAATGAATCGATCCCCTACATTTTCACGAACACCAGAGACACTGTAGGGAAGGACCAATTTGTGATTCAAGTGGCACAAGCTCAAGCGGACCTGTGTGTCCAGAGTGTGGGTTATATTCCTGTTGGTGTTAGCGATTGTATTATTGTCCTGAATATCGACGGATTAAATAATAGTACTTTCTTAGCCTCCCATAATGCATACTTTGTATGTGGGAATAAGGGCTACTATCGTTTGCCAGCTGGCTGGTCCGGAGTATGTTATGTAGCGTTTTTATTACCCCCAGTATTCTTAGCACCTGCATCCTATCATAAAGATTTGAAGTTGTTGAATAATGTGACTGTAAATAGGTATAAACGTACTCTATCCATTGATGATGTTGATCAAACCGATACTAGCTTACAGCAGTATGTTGATTTTAACTTAGGATTGTTTTTCTTTGTTAGAGCTGCCCTAAATAGTAGGAAGGTTCGAAGATTAACAAGAGTTGTAGAGGCTGTGACGAATCAAACCGCTGCTGCTCTTGGAAATCTTACGGAAGAATTACAAATTACTAGAATTGTTGCATTGCAGAATCGTATGGTATTAGATGTTATGTTAGCTGATAGAGGTGGAGCATGTAAAATTATCGGAAGTAGTTGTTGTGTGTTCATTCCTGACCATACGCCATCAGTTTATAACGCTATTAATAAATTGCATAAAATCGCAGCTGAGATTCACACAGAAAATGGCACTTGGACCTTTTCTGGATGGTTTTGAGCATTGATCACTGCATGGGGATGGAAGGTTTTAACTGGACTCTGTATTATTATAGCAGTTCTGTTTTCTTGCTGCATTTGTGTCCAGTGTGGTCCTTTACTCTGTTCTCTATGTGTGTCATTCTGTATTCCTGATAAAAAAGCTATTTCCAATGTCACCTATCAGAAACATTTAACCAAAGTGGTGGAAGAGATGATGAAAATTGACATATATGATGATTATCCTAATAAGCCGAATGTCTTCAGTAAATGCTGAAAGGGTCGTCTGTTGAAAACTAAAACAGCGATCTGATTAAGCATTTACTAAAGACATGAATTCCCCTTACTTAGAACAAGTTTCTGATCTTATGTTGACTAATGTCTGGACTCCATTTTGTATTGTCGTGTCTCCACGTGCTCTGCACGAGAAGAGTCCTATCTTCGTGTTAGTTGCTCTTGTAATCTGCCTAGTAACGGTCTATAAATAGCTCCTTTGTCCGTCTGGCGCATGCCCAGACTTGACCACATCTGTTATCAGTTAGTCCTTGCTTGACCATGTTTTCGCGGGCTCAGAAAATTGGTTACTCCGCCCACATATTGATTCTGTATCGAAAATGTCCATAAAAGGTAATGCTCTCTGCCTCATGTTGTATCCACCCACTTATGAGCCCCTCTGTTGTGTATAAAAGGGGACTGTGTACGCAAGTTCTTTGTGCTACTCTATGCAATACTGAAGAGTGTTGTATAGGTTGTAGGACCACCCTTAAGGGTTAATAAACTTTGTCTTTGTATTTGCAGTTTCCGTGCCAACTTCCTTCTAGTTTTCGTTACAGGAGAGCGAACCCTTGTATTCTGCGGGCCTAGCTGGGGCCTGTATTCATCACTATTTGCTTGATGTTAAGCGCTTAACACACCTTTTTCGTAAGTTAAGATTGACTGCATGTCTGCAAAGCTACCAAAGGTTGAGCAATGATTAATTTATTGAGACTTGACTGGACCTTATTAGTGATTGTGCTGTTATTACCAGCTATAGGCTTACTTACTAATAACCTACCTTCTTACTACAGTGCATAGTTGATGAGAACAAATAGAGGGATCCACACAAGCCAGATTAACCTTGACTCCCCAAGGTGTCAGGATTTCAGAAATGTCTGGCGTTGGTATAACCAATTGGGTGCCAATTGACACTGGGCCCAAAGACTGCAGAATCTGAAAACTAATAGAAAATTCAAGCCAAAATGTCCATGTTCCAAAGTCCCCAGTAGTGAGGCATATTTTTATTGGGAGACGTTTAGGGATGCGGATAGTAGGACCTTTGTTGTTCCACACAAGTCCCTGAACATTCCCTCCCAAAAAAGGGAGGAAATTCTGTGCTTTAACTCAAAGTAGGACACTTGAAGGGCATGTAGCATAAGAAAAAAAGTCTCAGGATCCACAGAAGCCACATCACCCTGGATTTCCTGGGCTTCTTTGATTCGGCAGCTGTCAGAAATAATTAGGGTTGTAAGTTTCCCTAGGTGCTGGCTGTCTTTGGGCCCAAATAATGCAGCTAAAAACAGCCAAGGAATCAAAAGTAAAATTCTTGATGTTTCTACTGTGTACATTTGGGCCTTTTGTCTCTAAGCTGACATGTTCACACAAGTTGGGCACTGTTTCTATATGGTAAACTGTGCATTAGATGACTTATCCTCCCCCAAACAATAGCACTATGGGCTTTTTTTGTATCAAGAGAAGTCCAGGACCATTAGGTAGTAGGATTTCTGTCACTTCCTGCGGATCCCGAACCTTTCCCTTAGAGACAAGTGCTTTTACCAATAGTTGATGTTTGAAGTGGATATTTTGTAAAAAAAATTCAGTGGGATCCACACAAGCCACCCTATCTGGGACTCATCCTCATGTCTAATTTTCAAAAATGTCTGGAGTTGAGAGGTTTCTGTGAATGCTGGTAACCTCACAGGCCCAAGTACAGCAGTGAACCACATTCCAAGCATCCAAGTAATCCCAAAGTGAAAATCTTGCTGCTGTGTATTTTTAGAGGCTCACCCATTTAATTAGGGTACTGATTTTGTCAGATAAATTTTTTTGAGGACATAAGTGCTCTGCAAAAACGCGTCAACTAAAGGTTTGCTGTGCTACAGTCATAATCCCTGCTTTTCAACATAGTTTTCAAATAATGAACCAATTTTTCCTCATTTCTGTGCTTTCAACCTTCTTCCAGTTTGTGGTTGAACCAGAGTGAAACCTATGGGTGATCCTGGAAAGCTATATATTTCTGAAAGCAGAAAACTGAGTTCAGCAAGGGGTAATTTATGTAGATCCTTCATGGGTTACCCAAAGAAACTAAAGGTTGAAATTAAAAATATTTAGAATGAGCAGGAAAAAATAGTCATTTGTGGCCATTATATCTGCTAGACCCTTGTGGTTGTGGGGATAAATATGGTTTCTAGGTTTTCCAAGAACCCAAGGCACCCAGAGCCGATACCAGAACTGCATTTTACAATAGTTTTTCATCATGCACCGGATATAGTGCACTTCATAGGGTAAAATATAAGGTGTGAAAAATGGGTATCAAGGAAATCATTGTATTTCTGAAATAGACATCAGATCCGGAGTTTAGGAGCAGTGGTTATTTGTAAATCTCTGAATTTGTGGGTATCTATACCAACGTGATTCAGGGAGCATTTTTAAAAATGTCTTCTTTCTTACACACTGGCTTACATTTGGAAGGCTCAAATGCAGAGAAATTTGATAATACCAAGCGTTCTACTGTTTTGTATTCCCACATGTCTCTGATAAAAAATATCACCTCACTTGTGTGGGCAGACCTAGTCCCTGCAACATGAAAGGGACAAAAACACAACATGGGCACATGCAATTTTTTCCACTGAAAATTGACCCTTTTTCTACAATATGTCTAGCTGTGGATTTAGGGCCATAACTCAGCAGGCATCTACAGAAACCAAGCAAAACTGGACATTTCTTTGTGAACTAGACACCTAGTGGAATCTAGCCTGGGTGACTTTTTTGGCTCCCACCAGGCTTTTCTATCCAGACAACCTTTGCAAACCTCAAAGTTTGACTAAAAAGAAATATTGTCCTCACATTGCTGTGAGGAAAACTTCTAGAATCTGTAGGGAGCCACAAATGTCCTACCACCCAGCATTTTCCCAAGTCTCTCAATAAAAATGGTACCTCACTTGTGGGTAGGGCTAGTGGCCGCAACAGGAAATGTGCCAAAACATAACATGGACGAATCACATTTTCCACTGAAAATTTACTCTTTTTTTTGCAGTGTGGCTTGCTGTGGAATTTGGGCCTTAGCTCAGCCGCACCTAGCAAAACATAGCAAGCTTGTAAATTTTTAAAGCTAGGCACCTAGTGGAATCCATTGTAAGGTGACCTGTGTGACTCCCACCAGGTTTTCCAGTCCACAACCTTTGCAGATCTCAAAGTTTGGCTAAAAACACACATTCTCCTCACATTTCTGTTAGGGAAACTTCAGAAATCTGCAGGGAACCACAAATGTCCTTCTACGTGCCATCCCCCAATGCTTCCTGATAACAATGGCAACTCATTTGTGCGGTTATGACTTGTGGCAGTGACAGGAAATGACCCAATTGCAACATGCACACATCACGTTTTCCACAAAAATCTGACTCTTGGATTTTGGGCCCTAGCTCAGACAGCACCTAGGGAAGCCTAGCAAACTTGCACATTTTTAAAACTAGACATCCAGGGAAATCCAGTGTGGGGTGACTTATGCAGCTCTCACCAGGGTTTCTACAAAAAATCCTTGAAACCTCAAACTTTGACAAATAAAAAACACATCTTCACCACATTTCTGTGATGGGAAGTTTTGGAATCTGCAAGGAGCAACCAATTTCCTACCACATACCATTTCCCCAAGTATACAATAAAAATGGTATATTACTTGTATGGGTAGGCCTAGTGCCTGCGACAAGAAAGACACCAAAGTACAATGACGCAACATCAACATTTACTGACCCAAAATTGACCTGTTTTGGAAGCAGTTTTATCGGGACAAATGGGAGAACACTGGATGGTAGGAATTTTGTGGCTCCCTGAGGTTTCTATAAGTTTACGTCACACAAATGCAAGGCAAATGTGTGATTTTGATCAACGTTTTTGATTTGCACGCCACTATGGGTCAGAAAATGTGGGATCCATGTGAGGCACACCACTCTGGACTTCCTCTGATGTTGAGTTTTCAGAAGTTTCTAGGTGTGGTAGCTTTCCCTGTGTGGCCACTGAGTTCTGGTCCAATCAGGGGAGCTACCCCTATTTCTGATTTACCCATGTTGTGTTTTTGGGCTTTTTCTATTACAGACACAAGGCTCAGCCGCACGAGTGGGGTAGCATTTTTATCAGGAAAGGTGGGGGAAGGCAGGGTGGTAGGCATTTTGTAGATCTCAATGGTTTCTGGAAGTTTAGCTTACAGAAATGCAAGGAAAAAGTGCAATTTTAGTTTCAGAAAGACTTATGCACCTAGTCTGGGGTGGGTGCACAGAGTAATGCCTCTCTGTCCCCCGGAGGATGTTTTTGGGTAAACACCCTCAAGCCACCCTGGGTGGTAGAAAAACTGATGCACTTATTCTGTGGTGGGAGCAAGGTGTGATGCAGGACAAGGTGTCTTGCCCCCACCCCAGAATAGGTACATCAGTATTTCTGTCCCCTGGGGAAGATTGGAGGTAACAATCTCCAATCTGCCCATGGTGGGGCAGAAATTATTTTGGGCATGGGAGGAGGGGAGAGCACTAGATCATTCTGAGAAGGCCACTTCCTCCTTACAATCCACTCCATGGTGGTACAATGTGCTCTTTGCCCCCCCAGGGGGGAATTGGAAGAGTACACCTCCAATCTGCCCCAGACAGGGGCAGAAAGACTCCTGGGGGTTTTCCGGGAGAAGCAGCCACTATTAAAATCCCTGGTGTCTAGTGGGCTTTTTGCCCCATGGGTACAGAATTGGTGGTAGCATCATCCAATCTGCCGCTGGGGGGAAAAATGACTTTTGAGCCTGGACGAGGGAGGAGCATAAGCCCATTGTGAAGGTGGGCGCTCCACATCTTAAAATCCACTCCCTGGTGGTCTAGTGGACTTTCTGCCCCTGCCGCAGGGCAGATTTCAGGAGAATACCTTCAAATGCCCCCTAACAGGAGCAGAAAGACTGCTTGGGGTTATTTCAGAGGGGTTAAGGCTAGGCCTGATGCCTGGGTAGGCCACTCCACCCATTTGTGCCCCTAATAAAATCTCCGGTGTCTGGTGGGCTTCCACTTCCCTGGGGTAAAAGCTATTTTGGGTCTGGGGGAGGGGGTGCATTAGTCCACTGCAGGGGCTGCTCCATCTATCAAAAAATAGTCCCTAGTGGATGGATCCCTATTGGTAACCACCCGCCTGTGGCAATCCTCAAGCAGGGATCCACTAGGGAAAGGTACTATTGAAAAGGTGAAATACTACCCTTTCCAACAATACATCTCCCGTCTCCAGAGGTGCTCAGGGGGGAATGAGCTAGGCTGCCAAAGACAGAAGCAGTGCAAGTGAAATGTGCTTATCAGCTAATTTCTCTTTCACTTTCAATTGTAATAATGAAATCAGTGTGGATTTTCTGCCCCAGGTGCTAGGATGTGCTGGAGCTATCCATAGTACTTAAGCACTAGTGCTATGGATGTTTCTAACACATCCATAGCACCCAAGAGGTTAAAAGATACAAAGCATGCATCTGCATGTTTTAGAAAGTTGCACCACCTTGAACATCTTCAGGCACAATAATTGCAACCATAGAGCAAACCCCTACAGAAAACTACACTACTCTTGTAGAGCAGAAGCTCCAACCTAAGAAGTGCTTTGAAAACATTAAGGAAAATCCCAGGAAGGTCCTGGTTTACTGACCCCCACAGACATAGGGGGGTGCCCAGCCCCAGCCGGAAACCCTGATGTCTCTCAAATGTTGAGAGCAGTCGAGGGAACCCACCGCTCGCTACTCCACCAGCTCCACTAGCTCCTGCAGGGCCCACACAAGCAATGTAACTCCAAAGCTAGCATATGGGAAAGGTAGGCCTTGCAATAGTGAAAAATGACGTTATAAGTTTTTCACTAGCAGGACATGTAAAACTTAAAAGTTACTGCCCTGAGGGCTGTTTAGGGCCTACCTTATGGGTGTCTTGCATGTATTAAATAGGAAGGTTTGGCAATAGCTTTACTTTGCCACTTTGAAATGGAAGCCTAAAACCTGCACACACAGGCTGAAATGGCAGGCCTGAGACATGTTTAAAAGGGCTACTCAAGTGGGTGGACAATCAGTGCTGCATATCCACTAGTAGCATTTAATTTACAAGACCTGGGGACACGTTGTGCCACTTTACTAGGGACATACAAAATAATTACATTTGACAATTTAGGATAAGCTAATGTTTTAGGGAGGGAGCACATGCACATTAGCACTGGTTAGCGGTGGTAAAGTGTGCAGAGTCATAAGGCCCACAAAAACAAAATCAGCAAAAATGGTGGTGGAATGCAAAAAGTTTGAGGGAAGGCCACCCTATGGCTGAAAGGTCTAACATCCTGTTTTTGACTTTTTACTGTGATTAACTCTCACTACGCATGTATCACCAACTGTAATCACATGGCAAATGAACCGTGCATGTTTACTGCAGTGTCTGCCTTTTAGGATAATGCTACTGTGATGGAATTACATTGTTTCATTTAATAAGCTGGAATCTCCGAATGGGAATAGGTAACCAGTTCTTGTTTGGGATCTTTGGAATTGTAATAAAAAATCCTAATTTATGGTGAATTCAGATTTCAAATTGCAATTTTGAAAATATAAATTTGAGAAAGTTAGCATGTTCCTGCCTTAGCCATTTGATGGCTGCAGCCTGTCCAATGGTCACATGACTGGGTGTAGTTGACAATTAGGCTTTGTTTATTCCTCCAAGACTGGAACACACAATAGGGAGCTTGGGTGTGCCTGGATGGGTCATCACTGGCTGGCTTGGAGGGAGGAGCTTGGGCACAGCCCCACTTACACCTGCCTTCACACAAAGGGCTCCATACCCCCTGTAGTTAGTCTGGAGTCAGGACAGGTAAGGCAGGATACCTGGGGACTTCAATAGGAAACTTCTAGAAACTTCTCCCCCAATTCAAAGGCACAACTGGTCATATACAGTGGACCTCAGACACCAATCTCTTCAGCACACCTCTGGATCTGTGGATACTAATCCAGGAAGGACTGTTGTGCTGCTGAAGGACTGTCACTCTGCTGGACTACCGGCCTGCTGGACTACTGCCTTGCTGGACTGCTGCTTTTCTGTGCTGACCTGATACCCGTTGCCTTTTTGCCTGGATGAGAAGGTCTGAATCTGCATCTCTTGATCCCAGATCGTCAGAGTGACTCCAAGGGTTAGTTGACTGGCCTCCTGACTTGACCCTCAGTGACAGAAGGCTCTGACAACCTTGACCCAATACCTGGACTCCATCTGTGAGTCTACTCTGCCAAGTAGTACCACCCAAATCCTGAACCCTTGCTGTTTTTGTTGTTGTGGCCTTGTTTAATTTATTAAACATTCTTCTTCTTTTCTAAATATAGTGTGAAATTCTTTTGTGGTGTGTTTTCTATGTTGCTGCACAAATACTTTACGGATTGCCTCAGAGTTAAGCCTGGCTGATCTGTGCCAAACTACCTTAGGGTTGAGCGCAGGTTAATTTAGCGTTTGCTTGTGACATCACCCTGAGAAAGAATTGCTGTTCAACCAGTAACCTAATATACAACACCGGGTGATCCAAACAGCAAAAACATCTGGTTGTACGTAATGGGCCAAACCCAATTGCAAAAAAGCTAGCTGTTGCTTTTGGGCCTTTTAACTCCAAGGCAACACGCCCACCCACATATATGGTATACCACATTTAATGGAAGTAGCATGAGATTGCTTAGTTGTAAGACTTTTGCAGTTTCCAACAACTTCCGCAACTTTTCTTCAGAAACCTATTAGAACATTGTTATACCTGACATGTATGTATGGTATTTCCACAGACATTTTGCCTTTGCCTGCCTAGTTCTGCTAAACTCATTTTTGTTCGCCTTAGGATTGTGTGCAACACTCCTAATCAAAAGTCCTCCAAAAGAGTTTTCAGGGTAAGGATTTACATTCTTATTCTGTACAAAGAAAGGTAAAGGTGGTTTTCATGGGAAGAATCCCTCAGGCCACTTGTACCCAAGTGTCATGAGTCCTACCAATGTTGCTCCTCAGTCTTAAATACGACGGCCAAGGATTGTCACATATTCTGATCGAGGACAAGAGAAATGGGAAAGACCAGAGAAACTAGAAGCGGGGATCAACCCCGTGGGAGAGAGACCATAAACCATATTATTTAAACTGATTCCTGTTCCAGCAAAAGTTAGTAGCAGAGGGAAGGTTAATGTTTTGAGAAGAGGAGCTATAAAATACTTGCACAAGTTAGAGTAATGCTCAAGTCCCATTACGAAGTGCCCAAAGATTGAAGACTGCCAAGGTGTGATTTGTGAAGGTGATTGCTGTTTTGGAGTTGTGATAATTAATAGGGTTTGGTACCCACGATTTGTGATGATTTGTCATGTTTATTGAAGAGTAATCTGGGGTATGTGAGTTGAATGATTTGATGAAATAATATGTTTTTGTGGCAAAGTTAAAGCGTTATAAGGCTTGGTGTAGAGTAAGACCCAGGGATATCAGTATCAAATTTGAGAGAAAAGTGTAGAATACACTTTATGGTTTTCTCGTCTGCTCAAGGTTTGTGGTGTAGATTGTGAGGGACCGTCAACTGCACAATTGAGATTGGAATTATAATATTCTGTTTTGATTGTACAATTAGTTTGATTGGTGTTGGTAGAACCTGAGTGCAGAAAGTGTGACACTACATTGGTTAGGTCGAGATTTTACTTGCAACTGTGAAAATCTTTTCATATGAAAAAGTCAGAAGGTGTAACAAACATTACTATTCCGATTGGTAAATTGCCTTTGATTTCTTTTTTAGTGGAACAGACAAAGATTGTTTATTTTTCTTGTTAAAAGTTGTAGAATTGTGTGTACAAGAGAAAGTGTAAAAGAGGATGAACTGCTGCAAGAAGCGAGATCATACGCCATAGATGTTTCGCCCTTGGAAATGTTTGGTTGATTGTTGTATTGTCGCTCTGAGATTAGTTAATGATGACACAGAGTGCCGTGCTGTGATATGTCAGTTGTTGTGTGAATACTGCATTGAAATTGGTTAACAAGTCTTCAAGAAATAAACTGTGACAGGATTGGAGAAGGAGATTTGACATTCACTGAACAGAATCAAACATCACATTTGGATTGCTTTATTGAAATGGTTATTGTCAATTTTGTGAAAATCATAACATGTTTTAAAGAATATAAGAATTTTGTGACAGCTGCTGTTACAATTCTGGTATGGGAAGGCGTAGAAGCACCTCCAGAGGGTACAGCTGCACATTATATGACAACAGAGTTGGAATGGCGTACATGTTTTTGGCTTTGTCAGTGGTGGAAGATTACTGAAAAGAAGGGTCCATTGAGTTTTCCTCCCTATGGTACCTTTGAAATTAGAATTATTGAAAAGTTGAACGAGAAGCTATACAAAATGAAGCCACCACCTAGAACCACACAGTATAAAGCAATGAATATGTGGGAGGAGGTAGCATGAGACAGGGAAAGGGAGAAATATCAGAAGAAAACTTCAAGAGCAGTACATAATTATGCAAATGCTTAATGAGATGCGGCACAACAGAGATGGAGAAAGCTGTAGTCAGGGGAACTAGACTATATCCAGCCATTACTATTGAGATAAATGAGAAATTGAAAAAGAATAAAACACAGGAAAAAGAAAACAGAACTGAAGTGATTCAGGAGATGAAATATTAGATGCAATATTAGCCGCATGTCTACCACCTTCGGTGACCCCTGCCACTAGTACAAATGATAATACAATTACAACTGCTACAGTGGCTATTGCCCTTGTTGAACCAAGTGCAATTCAGATTGTGAGGCCATTTCAGACATTTTAGATTTCCCCACCACTGGTTGGTATGACACCAACTATGGTCACACTCGGTTTTAAGGATTCAATTATGACTGTTGCAGTACAATTAGCACAAATTGCGACAGCACAGAAAGTGGCCAGACCAACTGCAACTGCTCAGATAACTATTGCCCCAACACAAGTAGCTCAAGGAACTGTAGGAGGAACGGCTGAGTCCTGATATAACATTCACAGATTGTTGCATGAAAGCCACCGCCGACAGTTAAATCATTGAGAAAAGGGGAAAAGATTGTGTTTACAATTCTGATAATCCACGGAGAGGCAAATCTATTTGAGCATGGGATTTTACTACCATTGCTTGAGGAAGTGGAAGAACCTAGAAAGACAGAAAGTGTACAACAACGTGTTGCCCCAGGACCTGAAAGGGAGAGACCACTTAATGTTTCACAATTAAAAGTAGAATTAGAGGAAATAATTAAGCGCTGTTTAGAATTTGAACATGTTCAATCAAGTATCAAGAAAAATTATTGATTTACTTGAGTAAGGAAATTATAAGACATGCAGCAATTTCACATGATAAGTTGACTGATTTAGCTGGAGAGTATCATGACATTTCAAAAACGTTTTCCTCTGCAGATGAGTTACAGGGTTCAATCAGACAATGGAGCAATTGAAATAATGTGTCCTTCAGGAATGCGTTTACATATAGCTGAATTGATAAAATGCATCGTAAATGGAGTGACTTTGAGAAAATTAAATTGCACAAATTAACTGTACACTAGATGATGTTGAGTTTCAGACCCACTATCAAGAATTTAAAATGTCCTGACAGAATTCAGCTGTAGGATTGTTCCCAGTGAGAACAAATGAAGAGTTGCCTCCTAACTCAAATGAAACAGCTAACCCAGAAGTATGGGACTTCACAGGGGAAGATATTGGACTGATAAAAGGTGTAGAACCTGCCCGAGTGACATTAAAACAAAACACATTTTTGTTCTAGAACTCCAGCATATAATTTGACACCAGAAACTGTTGCAGGAATAATACCCATAAAGGGATTTTGTGAAGGAATTGGTTGGGAGTTTGTGACACTCTCCCATCATGGGTTTTCAGAAGCCCAATGGTAAATATTGGATTGTGCAGTATACTCGAAAGATTTATAGCGTTGTTCTTCCAATTTGTCCTGTGGTACTAAACTCAGCCACCATATTTTTTCAAATCCTGTGCACTGCAGAACGGTACACCGTTATTGACCTTTGTCAGGCTTTCTTCTCAGTACCATTGCTCAAATATAACCAATACTTTTTTCATTTATCTTTCAGCAGAGAGTTTTGGCATGGTGCTGTTTTCCACAAGGGTATAAAGAGAGTCCTTCCATTTTCAACGAGATTTTGAAAAATAATCTGGAATCATTTCAGATGCCCTACAATTCAGTTCTCATGCAATCTATAGATGACCTACTTGTGGCATGAGAAATATGAGAAGCTTGTAAGCAGGAGACAATTACACTTTTAAAAAGACCTGGCGGAGTTTAGACTTAAACATGTCCCCCAGGTAAACTGCAATATTGTCAAAAAGAAATTCAGTATCTGGGACACAGCATTGAGAAGGGAGCAGGGAAAATGTCACCAGAAAGGATGGCAGCAATTCTGCAGATGAATCCACCCTGAACACAGATTTCAGTCAGGATGTTCTTGGGAATTCTTGGGTACTGTAGACAAACTGTAGACAACTTTTTCCCTAGTGTCTAAGCTTTTACTAAGGCTGACAAACTAAGATGTGTCTGAGAGCTGAGAGAAGGTCTCTGCCTTGCCCCAGCACTAGGAATGCCTGATTACAGTAAGATGTTTGCATTGTTTTACAGTGATAGGGAGGGATGCCCTCTCTCAGTGCTTAATCAGATGCACGGAGATGCTCGGACAACTGTGGATTATTTCTTTGCAACCCTTAACCCTGCAGCCACAGGACTGCCCGGCTGCCTTAAAGCTGTTACAGCAGTAGTTGATCATTTTGAGAGAAGTGAGAGCATGGTGTTGAGACATCATTTAACTGTAATGGTATTGCATTCTGTGGAAATATTGCTTAGCCAAACAAAAACCTAAAACATGACTCACAATAGACTTTCAAAGTATGAGCAGCAGATACTAGCTGCTGACAGTGAGAGTCTAAAGAATTGCCAAATTTTGAATCCATATACCTTGTTGATGATAACTGAAAATGCCTGTAATGAAAGTGAACATGCTTGACTAGATGTCACAGATGTATGCATCAAAGCCAAGGCCTGACATTAAAAATGAATCTTTGAATTAGCCTAAATATATGATTTTTTGATGGCTCTTGCTTGTTAAACAATCTTGGTATCCTGAGAGTGGCTGTCGCTATCTGCACAATTGATGAAGTTGTGGAAGATTCACGGCTTCAAGGTCTTTCCTCAGCACAAGTTTCCAAACTGATATCCCTAACAAGAGCTTGAATGTTGACAGCCCAATTAAGAATGACTATATTTACAGATAGTTAATATAGCTTTAGTATTGTCCATGACTTTGGGGAATTGTGGTCAAAGAGAGAGTTCATGACCTCTTCTAGTACACCAATCAGAAATGGTGAACATGTGAAGACCCTTTTGTAAGCACTCCAATTGCCTACAGAAGGAGCAGTGGCTAAATGTGCAGCTCGCCTAAGAGGCAATGGTTACATTGTAGGGGAAACAGGTATGCTGACAAAGTTGCATGGTAATGAGCACTAGGTGCCTACACATTTAATTGAGCTTTCACATGTGAATCTGTGGAAGACTTTTCAATGTTGATGCCAGTAGCTGACACATGGGAAGAAAATGTTTCAGAAGCAGAACAGCAAGGTTGGGTTACAGAAGGTTGTGAGAAAAATGCAAATGACATGGATGTCAGCTGATAGGAGAGCAGTGTTAACTGACAGTTTGTTGTTCTGAATGATACATCTTTTCCATGGAGACACACATCTAGGGTGAAATGCAATTGCAAGACTATTCAGACTAAATTGGATCAATCTCAGATTTTAGATGCTTGTAGAAGAATCATGCAATAGCTATGTGACATGCCAACAAATGTGGGAAAAAGAACACCCTTTACACTCAGTCCCATAGGGAGATCAGGGGGTTCTTTCAACAGGATGTAGATGGAATTTATTGATAAGCTTGTCTGCAACGGGTTGAAATCTGTAATTGTGACAGTGTGAATCTTCCCACCATGCATGCAAGCCTAGGCAACAAAAAGAAAAAACCGTCTCACTGCAGCAAAACATGTGTTTGGTTAGTTAATACCCAGGTATGGTATTACAGTTTCTCTGGAGTCACGTGGAGGTTCTGAGGTTGTTATGTGCAGCACTACAGAATTAACAAAGAATGCATTGTAGTCATTGACCTGAAGCTTCTGGTATCGTTGGGCAGCTCGATGACACCATAATGTTTCATCTGGTATGTGCTTCAACCTTCCTAAAACGGCCTGATGTTTTGCCTTTACTACTAACGAGTGTCCAAAATATTCCTAATTGGGATACTGGGTTTATCGCTACATGAGATTTTGGTGGGACATGCTATGAGACTGCCTGCTGTACCTGCAAATGCACTTGTGAGCATTACAGATGACAAGATACTTGATTGCTGCAAGGGATGAAATTGAAGTGGTAAGTTATGTTTCTCACCAGGTTGCGGCCACCATACTAGACCTATATCAAGAACAGTGTCACTACCTCAATCAGAGAGATTGGGTCGTGATTAAGAAGCACGATCTGAAGATTTGCTTGTAACCAAGATGAAATGGCCCCAACCAGGTGATCTCGGTCATGAATACTGCTGTTAAGGGTGCTGGAATACCAAACTGGGTGTATGCATCTCACACAAGAACAGTAAGATATCATAAGAGGAGACTGGGTTCTGTGAACCTTAATGAAGAACACTGCTGACTGCTTTGCCACAAGTTACACACCTGCAAAAAGAACAATTGATGGACAGAATGCAGAACAATGTCATACATTCACCCCGGTACAGAGATCTAGGACTAAATCCATAGTTTTTTTGCTCACCATGCGTTTGCAGTTTGAACCTATCCATATGCAAATCAGTCTTGACCCTGCGCCCAATGGGATCACTCCAGCCCAGACTGCCAGGCAAAGTCCTCCCTGGACTGGAAACAAACATCCTAAGACCATTTTCAGCCAGGATAGCTTGAATCCAGTGGCATGGAGAGCCCGGTACTCACGTCTAAGCATACCCGTCCCACTTGGGTTGACAAATGCAAAAAGAACAATTGATGGACAGAATGCAGAACACATTCATGCATTCACCCCAGTACAGAGATCTGGGCCTAAACGCATCATTTTGTCGCTCACCATGCCATTCCAGTTTGAACCCAGCCATATGCTAATCAGTCTTTACCCTGCGCCCAGTGGGAACAGTTAATACATGTACAAGGCTGTATCTGTGTGTAACACACATTCTATCTATCAAAAATAGAAACATTTGTTCTGTTCCTAGTATGCTTGTTTCTGGTCCAGGGAGGACCTGGCTTGTCAGTTCGGGCTGGGCTTTTGCCATGAGGCACAGGGTCAAGATTGATTTGCAAATGGCCAGGTCTAAACTGGGGTGGCAAAAGACTAATGGATTTAACCCAGATCTCTTGACTGGGGGTGAATGTTTTGATTTGTTCTGCATTCCGTCTATCAATTGTGTGTCTTTTGGTCACAAGTTAAACACCAACAAGGAGCCATGACACAAAGATCACAACAACAGCGTGGAGAAGAAAGGGGTGAAGAACTGCAAACAGTTGCACCAAACAAAGTGCATATCATTTCACAAGCTGGCATAGAAGTCTCTGACAATGTAGACTAAACCTCAAGTTGAGAAAACTGATGAAACAGCATAGGTGTAGCTAAAGGATCTGGGTGAACGGAACAAGCACTAAAACAAGAAGAATCACCCGCAAAGTTGAATGGCCACAAAACTATGGTCAAAGGAGAATGAGAGAAAGCGTGTTAGTTGATTGGATCCCAAGTATCACTAAAGAAAAAGTGGCAAATGGTGGAAGTGACATAGAAGAAGATGAACAAAGACTGAGAAGATCAAAAAGAGTGAGAGTGCCACATTGAAGGTATTCTGCACCTGAACGGACTTACTATGCGAATCAAGTGCTGAGAACGTCAATTGATTAACTGCTGGGAGACCTCAACTTCCACCTCGACAACCTTCAAGACCTCAAATCTACCACTCTCCAGGACAACCTCCTCAACATCAGACTCAAGCAGATCGTACCAGAACCAACACACTTAGCAGGACACATCCTCGACCCCATCTTCACAGCAGGAAACTCCATCACCTTCAGCCACACCTCTGAACTCCCATGGACGGACCACAGCTGCATCCGCTTCACCTTCACAACAACCATCACCTACACATGTCCATAACAGCGCAGGGCTTGAAACATGATCTCCGATGGCCACCTCAATGCCACTCTCAGCAGCTCCGTTCCCACCGCCACAGATGACGACCCAACCACCGCTGCACAAACCCTGCACAATTGGATCACTGAATGCGCCAACACCATTTCCCTACACCACGCAGCCTCCACTTGAGAGCTGGACTGCCCTCTCCATCAAAGACACTCTGAAGACCCCTGCCCCCACCACATCTTCCACAGAGCCGCGGACATCATCGCCCGAGGTTCAATGAATGATCAACTGCTCCTTCGAGACTGCCTCCTTCCCAGATGATTGCAAAACATGCAGAGGTTAAACATTTCTAAAGAAACCTCAGTGGACCCCACCGGCCTCAAAAACTTCAGACCTTCATAGAAGAAAACAACATCCTCCACACCTTCCTATCCGGCTTCAGGAAATAACACAGCACTGAAACCGCCCTTCTCGCTGCGATAGACGACATCCACTCCCTACTCGACAGAGGAGAGACTGTGGCCCTCATCCTCCTTGACCTTCTCGCAGCCTTCAACACAGTCTCTCACCACACCCGCGCAGACTTCACGGCGCAGGAATCTGTAACAAGCCCCTCAACTGGATCTGCTCATTCCTGTCAGGCAGAAGGCAGCGGGTCAGACTCCCACCCTTCCTCTCGGATCCCACACCGACCACCTGCGGAGTTCCCCAAGGATCCTCTTTCAGCCTCACCCTGTTCAACATCTACATGGCCCCACTTGCATCCATCGTCAGATCTTACAGGCTTAATATTGTATCCTATGCAGATGACACCAAACTCCTCCTCTCCCTTTCTAACGAACCCAACACCTCCAAACACAACTTCCAAGCAGTCTCTAGGTGGATGAAGAACAGCAGCATACAACTAAACACAGATGGCCGCGAGGAGGGAGCACTACATCGGAGCTCCTGACACCGGGATCACCTATGCCGTGTAAATCCCAGTTGTCCCTCGCCATCTCCCCCCACAAAGAACGAAGACTTACCGGACACCAGACCAAGGTGGGACAAGCCTGAATCTTGCTCCCCCAACTCCAGGAAGTGAAGATACGATGATCCGCACCCGCCTCCTCCAGGACTGCAATAGATGCCTCGGAGGTGATCGGCGACCAGCAAATCTCTCTTGACCACAGGACACGCTCCATTGGACCCGCGAGTGCCCCTCCAACACGAGTCCCTGGCCCGGTGATACAATCAAGCAATCACCAGACAACTGCGGGAGTGAATTGCGAGCCGAGGAAGAGCCCCGCTCCGAAGTCCACCAGTGCCTGTCCCCAAGATGGCCTCTTCCAGCCCTGAATATCCATGGTGCCCTAGTTCTACATTGTAGCCATGATCTAAGAACGTACCCGACCTCTGATTCTGAGACCCCGACTCTATGCCATACGCAGCTGACATTAAATCGGTCCAAATCCGCGAGCCTCGGACTAGCCTCGCTCCGGAAAACCCGATGCCTGACCGCATGATGGCAGCCCCCTGGGTCTAATTTTGAACGCTCCATTGGACCCGCAAGTGCCCCTCCAACACGAGACCCTGGACCGAAGATACAATCAAGCAATCACCAGAAAACTGCAGGAGTGAATTGCGAGCCGAGGAAGAGCCCCGCTCTGAAGTCCACCAGTGCCTGTCCCCAGGATGGCCGCTCCCGGCCCTGAACAATCATGGCACCTTATTTCTACATGGTAGCCCTAATCTAAGGATGCCCTGACCTACGATTCGGAGACCCAGACTCTATGCCATATACAGCTGCCATTGAAGCGGTCCAAATGCGCGAGCCACGGACGAGCCTCGCTCCGGATCCCCCATGCCTGACCTCATGATGGCCGCCCCCTGGGACTGATTTCAAAACAAATCGAGACTACAGAGCTGCCCACCTTACATTAGCCGGTACGTTAATTACTGTCATATCGCCCGCTCCTTGGCCCGCAAGCTGTAGCTGAGAAGGGTTGCTGTACTTGCCCCACAGACCCTATCACTTCCCTCAGCTCCCTACCTACTGCACCTGACCTCAAGATGGCCGCCCGGCACTAAATACACATGGTTACTGCAAAACTATCTAGCCTCTAACACCAGTGATACCAACGTATGGCAGCAACACCTACATCCTGTTGCAGCCTGAAAGGGATGAAGACCATGTCTCACTGAGACCAGCACTTCCTTCAGCTTCCTGCCCACAGGACTGACCTCGAGTCGGCCGCCCCTCGTCACTGAACGTATAAGGATATCCTGTGCATTACACCACTGGCCCCAGTGTCTGACCCCTGTTAGGATACTCTGAAAGTGGACCCGGCACTTGACCCTCGGGAGTCATTGCAACCACAGACGCAGACCGACAAGCAACAAATAAGCTAACTCTGAGAAATCTAGCTTTGCATACCCCGAAAAACCAAAGAACTCTGTAGCACTCCTATGGCCCCAGTGTCTGACCCTTCTTGGGCTACTCTGGGATACTTTCCTCCCCTATCGGAATCGCCCAAGCACTGCAAACGTACAGGATACCTCCTTAGTTTCACGGTCCCCCCTTCTAAGAAACCCAACAATGACACCGGGCACGCCAATTGACTCCTTCCACTCCTTGTCGACCTACCTGAAACCTCATGGTGCAAACTCCTTCGCTATCAGCTTCACCTCCAACCTATCCGTTAAAGCAAGAAGAAACTTAAAACACAGACTCATTAGACAGCACCCTGAAACACTAGTCGCGGACACATACCATTGCTCCTCCAAAGGGCAAACTACAATGGATTTCATCTTCCACACTGAAAGTCCTGACAACTGGAATGCCACACTCAGAACACAACTTTACATCTCAAAAACCACGAATACCTCGCATGGCTCCAAACTGACGACCTCGCTCCCCAACCGTTCGGCAAGGGTTGGGAACACGTCTGAGACCATCTACACGAACGGCACAGTCCTGATACAGGCAAACAATGAGAACCTAGAGGCCTTCGACTCCCTCTTCCCTGCCCTCCAAACCGCCCACCGCCACTAGCTTCGATCCTCTTTGACCCAGCACTCACCCCCGGACAACCTGTCCCGCCTGGGGAAGCATACATTCACCACCACGCCCAATGCCCCCACCTCCCTCCCCTCGAGTCTCCTCCCGCCCCTTTGCCCACAGGATTGACGATCTACAACTCCCAGAGGAGCGACTAAGCCAACTGCCTCACCTGACCCCCCCACACCAACTCCATGACCCTGCCCAGCTGACTCCGGCCTTCTCCCACACTAGCATACCCACAGTCCCCAGGAGGACGAAACCACGACATGACCCAATGCTCCCCTTACCGAAAGTCCCTAACAGAGGCAGAACGGCCCACACTAAGAGCATTAGACATCATTACCCAGCCACTACCTGGGTCCCTAACAGAGACAACTTGGTTCACTCAAGGAGCAACAGGCTTCTTAACTTAGTCACAACCACTCGAGAAGACCCTACCCAAGTCTCCATTTCCCCCGCCCATGATAACCCGGCGCAGCGGCTCGCAGCACTAGAAAGCCTACGAGAAACGATAGTCAAGGGCCTGACTGAAATCCTAACTAACCTAGACAAGGTCCAAAAACCCCGGCAATACCCTCCCAGGGCGCCCCCCGACCTGCTCCAATCAGCTAAAACACCCTGCCGGGCCCCTGGCGACCCTGTGACTCAATCTCAGAGACCCTCTAGAAAGGACAGTGAGTTCCCATCACAGGACACCAGAGGGACCAAAGCCCCCTCGCCCAGGTTACCGAGACTCTCAAATACTGACACCAAGAGCCTGATACTAAGACCCATGAGATACAAAGCTGTAATATCCCCAGAAGAAGCGACTGATCTAGCTTCAACCTACGACTCCCCCCTACAGACACTCCCAAATCCAAGATCCATGTGATCATGGGTTTCAGAAGAGACGACTTCCCTCCGAAACCCCCTAGACACCCTCCCTTCCTCACCACCGTACCTAGGGCCCCCCCCCCCGGAAATATTCACACCGAAAAGGAGGTCTCTACCAACTGCATGCTCATTAACTGCAGATCAGCCTCTAGGCACGCTACTGAGCTAGCAGAAGCCATCCTTATGCAGGACATAGATATTGCGTTCATCACGGAGACATGGCTCAATGACCTCTCCACACCATGCTTAGACATGCTTGTGTCCCCATGTTTCTCCATTATCAACAAAGATAGAAATGACCAACGAGGGGAAGGTGTATCTATCATACACAGAGACAAGATTGCCATCCTGGAACTGGACTCTTGCAAATACAATACCTTTGAATGGACAATGGATCATTCCTCTGCCACCTTCTTTATCACCCTCCAGGCAACACCTCAGCATTCGGGGAGGTCCTGTCCGACCTGATTGCTCACTGTGCACTCGGGGATGCTAACAACCTAATTCTTGGTGACCTAAACCTTCGATGTAATGAAGCAAATAACCCGTTAATTCAAAGGCTATCCAACCTTCTCAGTGACAATAACTTATCTCAGCACTGCTCAGAGGAAACATACAATAAAGGAGCAACCTTGGATGCCATTATCGCGCAGCATGACGGAATTACCATTGACCACATACTCCCCGTTGACTGGTCGGACCATCACATGAGTTTATTCCATTTCAACCAAAAATTGCTCTCTCTCATAAGACCCCCCCAAATGGGCCAGAAACCTCACCCAGATCCCCCTCGAAGATAAGATTATCTCGCTCCTCCCCAGCGCCAACAACCATCTCACAACAACCGAACTCACCTCGCTCTATATGGCAAATATGATGACCATGCTTGACCAACTAGCCCCCTTGAAACTAAATAAAAGCAAAGCCACTCCTTCCAGATCATGGTTCAACACCGACACCAACTCCGAAAGGAGACTACTAAGAGCCACAGAAAGATGCTAGGGGAATAATCCTTCGACTACCCTTCACGAACAACTCAGAACAGCCCGCAGGAAGTACAACAATCATATAAAGACTTGGGGTGGGCGGAATTTGCAAAATTAACTTTCGCAAATTATCCCGAAAATGCTGAAAATCTCCGCAAACACGCCGGAAATATCGCGAAGATGTGGAAGTTTTTTCCCCGCCTGTTTGCGGTATTTTTTGCATGATCGCGGGTCGCCAACTTACCCATGCGGTTGCTCACGGGCGCGGCCATCTTGTTTTCACTTGTCCCGCCCTCTCGCGATGCTTACTTCCTGTTCCGGGTCGCGCAATGCATGTTCGCGCCCGTTCGCGGTCGATATTTCCTGTTCGCGACCGCTTTTACTTGATCGCGTTGCTTTTTGCTTGCTCGGGGAGAAAATATTGGGCGAACTTGCGTACGTGGTCCAATGGGCGCGGCCATCTTGTTTTTCACTCTATTGCATGGTTCTGGGGCCTGATTTTGAATCCTCCCAAAATCTTTTCAATCCTTTGTTTATAGCCACTTTTTTGGATCTTTATTACTTATTATTTCTCTAACTATTTTCCTGCTTCTATATTTTTTGTTTTTGTCTACTATTTTTTTGTTTTTTAGCTACTTTTTCTCTTTCTTTTGCCTGCTATTTATTTCCTTTACTCCTTTATTTATTTTACCTTTTCTTTCCCGCCCCGTCCCCAGAACAATGTCCAAGGGTAGGGCTGTTCGCCGGCGCAGCCAGAGCCGCGACCGCCTTCCTTGCGGAAGGCGGCGCCCACAAGGGGTGCAGGCATGGGCCTTATTTGGGGAGGTGGAGTTGGCTGCACTAATTTTCTTTGTGCAGCGCCACCTCCCCTCAACTCTGGCAGCAGGTAGCAGGCCTGGGTCCGGGTACGGCCTCCGGGAGCGTCGGCAGCGGTGGGGGAAGGTGCGCCCGGCAGTGTCACGCTTCTCTGGTGTCCGGCGCACCCAGGCGCAGCTGACGCACCGTTGGTCCGACATCTTGGACCGTGAGCAGGAACTGCTGGACCTGCTGGGAGTGGAGGTCCCGGGGCTTGGTGAGTACCTATTTAATTATTACTACTTTGAGTCTGTTCTTCTGCTCTGTGTTATATATTGCGAATATCAGCTAGAATGTTGCTGTTTACATTCCAGGTTAATTACGTTTAAAAGTCTGTGATTTTTTTTGACACAGGTGCTCTTCTGCGCTACTACTAATCTTACTTGTTTGCTGCTTTGCGTTTGCGCTTGCTTAGCGTGATTCTTTACGAGTTTATTTTAGAGAAATTAAGTTACGTAATGCTACAGTGACTCTAGTCCACTCCTTACTTCCTGTCACTAATAGATAGGGGCGGATTGATACTTAGGTTTAGGTACTTTGTATGAGCTTCTAATTTGTTAGTGGTATGCGTGATGCCCCCTCACTCAGTTACGTGACGTGCTGCTAGTACGGCAGTCTTTATTAGAACCTTTTCTAGTTTGTTCAATGAGTGGTGGTAGGCTTAGCAGTTACTTAGCACTAACAGATCAGCATCAATCAATCAAACCCAAATTTGGTGTATACAAAAAATGTGGTCATGTTCATGTGTCCTCCATGATTTAACCATATGCATTGTTGAGGAATACAGTGGAAATGCATACTTAATGTACAATTGGCATGCCTGGAATAGGTGGGCTAGGTAGGGTGGTACGTTGTACTTAGGCTTAGTTGTAACTTAGTATTCTGGAATCAGAAGGGAAGACTGGATTACTGTTGATAAATAGTAACTTAAGTAGTTGAACTGCGAATCCCCCGATATTACTTGTTGACCAGATGAGATCGGTCAATTTAGTTATTGCAATTGTTGTTTACATAAGTGTTTTTTGACCGTTGTTGAAAAATATTGTATTTGTTTGACACCATCCATCAATTTTTGTCTCTTTCTTATATCTTTCCTGTTCATCAGCACCCAGGGGCAGACCGACAGGGACTGGGCAGTCGGCGGGACACTCAGAACACCACCAGGAGGACACCGCTGAGGGCTTCTCTGCTGGCCCCAGTAAGTTTTCTTGTTTTTAATAATATTTCTTATTCCATAACTTTTACTGCCCTATATTTTTCCCGAACTATTGTTTGTTTCCAAATGCTATTTTTTTACCACCAATTATCCTTCGATCTGTACGGTTTCAAAAATCTTATCCCTGCCTCCGCTATGATGACTCTGAGTACTACTACTACTACATACTATCAGTCTGTCTGTACTGTAGTAGCTAGTCTTGCCCAGTTGGCCAGTGCCACTCTTTGTGAAAGGTTGTAATATAAAACTCATATTCACCAGTAGCTCGAGCCATTGAGTCCAATCCGTTGGGTCGTCGTCTTGTACTACTTTTACTCTTATTGATCTTGAGGCTTTGAAAATTCACAGCAACAACAGCCCTACCAGATTTATTACTATTTTGATATGATACCCTATAGGACATACTACTGTTGTAGGGATATTGCACATACACAGACATTTGCACCAGAAAATAGGATGTTGGTGATGGTAGGTTGGACCTTCCTTGCACACCTCAATCAGAAATTCCACACCCACCACAATTCCACTGCTTGACTATAGTACTGTCTTGTCATAACTATTAGGTCTCGGAACCCTCCCCCTAAGATACCCAACAAGTAGACAACCCAGAACATAACACACCCAACCTCTCAGTCGTGGAAGCAATTCACATGCACACCCTTACTTTAATTTGCTCACTCGTGTAAGTTAGTCCACACCAAATACCACCAAGTCTATGTAAGTTCAAAATGTTTATTTCAATTTGAGAAGGTCTGTACAGTGTTTTCTTATAAATGCAGCACCAACCGGAAAATCAATAACATTAAAACAATATACATTGTTACACTTATACAGTTGGGAATTAAAACATGATAACTGAACAGTGGTGCAAGGCAGCACCACCATCCCCTAGGAATTTAGTTTATATAAATTTATAAATGAAGATGTGAGTGACGGGACCCCTCACCTTAGAAGAACCTAGTACTGGTAGTTGTTGCATCATTCAGAAGCTCTGGTTCGTAGAAGGGAATCTTGCGTCTGTAATGCGAAAAATGAAATGGTGTGCGTTAGTATATTGCAACTTGCAAGCATTTCTCAGCCGTGCCAAAAAGTGTAGCATTTATGGATAAGCAATATGGACTAACAGTAACAGTAGTAAACCAGTACTTCCTAAAAAAGTGGCTTGTTAATGTTTGTTGACCGCTTGTACGCAGCGCGAAGACTAGACAGTAGCAGTGTGAGGCAGGTCATGTGGGCTCAAAGGTGTCTTAAGAAGCTGCAAGGTAACGTCACATGTGCAAAAATAAAAGACACAAAGGTAAAATGGTAGCATGGCTAGGGCTAATTAAGCAAAGGCTACAATGATCATATATAACTATTAGGGCCCGATTCACAGAACTAACTTAAGACAAAATCCTAAACTTACTACCATTTTGGTATTCACAGAAGGCACTTACTCATTTTGGTATTCACAGAAGGCACTTACTCATTTCGGTATTCACAGAAGTTAGGAGTCCTAACTTTAGGACTCCTAAATGCCTTCTGTGAATAACGAAAGTCTTAAAATTAGGATTTTTCTCAGTTTAGTAGTAGTATAGTTAGGACTCCTAACTTTAGGACTCCTAAATGCCTTCTGTGAATACCGAAAGTCTTAAAATTAGGATTTTTCTCAATTTAGTAGTCCTAAGTTTAGGACTCCTAACTTTAGGACTCCTAAATGCCTTCTGTGAATACCGAAATTAGGATTTTTCTCAGTTTAGTAGTAGTATAGTTAGGACTCCTAACTTTAGGACTCCTAAATGCCTTCTGTGAATACCGAAAGTCTTAAAATTAGGATTTTTCTCAATTTAGTAGTCCTAAATTTAGATTTAGGACTTTCGGTATTCACAGAAGGCATTTAAGAGTCCTAAAGTTAGGAGTCCTAACTATACTACTACTAAACTGAGAAAAATCCTAATTTTAAGACTTTCGGTATTCACAGAAGGCATTTAGGAGTCCTAAAGTTAGGACTCCTAATTTCTGTGAATACCGAAATGAGTAAGTGCCTTCTGTGAATACCAAAATGAGTAAGTGCCTTCTGTGAATACCAAAATGGTAGTAAGTTTAGGATTTTGTCTTAAGTTAGTTCTGTGAAACGGGCCCTTAGTGTCTATTCTACTACTACCTGATTTGTACTAGTGATGTATGTTAGTATTAACTAATTTTTCAACCTTGCTACTGATCCATAGGGGGGAGGTGTATATGACGCCTAATAAATGTGTAATGTTTTCTAGGCGCACTACCGACCACCATTGCCGGGGCCAGCGAACAAGGCGACGCGGAGGGCGAGGATGCCGCAGTTGCTGCCGATACCGACGATGGAGCGGTAGGGGGAGTAGCAGCACCATTGGCAGGTGGTGGTAAGTTAGATTCATAATCCTTAACTATTGTTGAACTTGACAGTACACTCACTGCAAGGGTGTACTGTATGTATATGTATACTGTACAGTTGTGACTTAGGGCCCCATTAGGATGGTGGGCGTATTGCCACCGCCGGGCCGGCTGGACTTCACTGCCGACACCGCAGGGGCAAACCTCCCGCCATCCCTGTAGAAAATATTCAGACCCCCCACATGTCGACCAGGCGGAAAAGGGTTCAATATGCCGGTGGTGTCTCTCTGAACACACCACCAGCCATATAATCTGCATTTTGGAATGCCTTTGCGTGGCGGCATTGCCGTCCGCCACAGAAAGGCATGCAGACATTGCAGAGTATGCTTGGGTGCCCCCATGGAGGGTACCTACCTATGCTATGGTACCCCCCACCTTTCAAAGCAAAATGGGACAGGCTCTGTGCGGGGCCCGTCATGTTGTGCTTGGAAAAGCAGCACAACATTTTAGCATTGCTTTCAGCAAAGCCAACCAGAATGTAAAAAAAAACAGGATGCGCCCGCCACTGTGCCAGGCGCATCATCCTAATTAATTGTCCCCACGGGACCCCCAGCCTTTTTAGCATGAGGATGGCAGGTGGACAAAGTCCGCCCGCTATCCGATGTCGTAAGTAAGTATGAGTTGTTGGGGACGTTTGAAGAGTGAACTAGAAGACTAGAATTCCCTTTAATTGGCATAGGAGCGGGAGTTTTGAGTAACCAATGGCCTCATCTATCTGATTTCAACTCCGCTTTGAGCACCTGGTGCACTGTTCAACTAAAAAGTGAAAGACGGGTGGAAGGAAGAAGGACGGGCGACATTTAAAATGTTATGTACTACTGTGCTTTATTTTATAGTGCTACTCTACCATGCCACTATGTGTATAAATAATTACCTTGTCCTACTGTTTTTCTAAGAGTATATTTTACAATTGTCTTGTTTTTTTCTTTTTGAAGCTGGAAGCTGGAGGCAATCCAGCGAGAATACCGGCGGCTGGTGGTCTTAGCCGAGGAGGAGGAGGAGACTGCGGCTGCAATTGTTGAAGCCTCCTCCAGTGGCCCGGGCCCCAGCCACCGCCCTCCAGTGGTACGGCGCCACCGTCTGGCGGCTGCCCGCCGCCACTGTGCCATCTCCGGTGCCCCACCCCACTGTGGCTGCAACTGCCGCGCCCTTAGATGCCGCGTCACCCGTGTAGAGAGCGAGATGAGCCAGATGCGTGTCCTCCTTGAGTCCCGCCCCACCACTTAGTCCCTGTCATCCTGTTCTGCCCCTTTTTTAATTCTTGTTTGGGTGGGTGGGTGGGAACTTGTTTGGGTGTTACGGACTTCTATGGACATTGGTTGGGGTTAGGGAGGGGGGTGGGTCAGCTTTTGTGGGTTTAGTTTATTTTTGTTAGGGTAAATTAAATATTTTTTTCTATGTTACATGCAATGTTGTTAATGTTTTGTAGGTGGGGTAACTGCTTTACATCACACTGTTTCCTTGCTGGTGCATGGCCGCCCATAGCCTGTGTTTGATTTCAATAATTGGCTGACTGTATAAGATACAAACAGATAGATGCGACACACCTCACTCATTGACTAGTCCTTCTAGTACTTTCAGTCTGTCCTCTAGTCTATGCATTCTTTGTACTGGTGTGAAAATGAAACCATTGACAACATGTCCATTATTAATTCTGCCTCCCCCAAACTTCTCTCTTACCGGTGCTTGATGTTTATGTCCAACTGTGGCACAGCACTGGCTGCATGGTGAAGATGGTTTCCTTTTTCATACATGCCATGATTGGGGTGGTGGTGGTGGTGGTAGCATAGTAGTAGTAGTAGACACTGGCAGGGCAGCAGCATTTGCAAAAAAAGAAAAGGAGACAATCAATCGCCTTTGAGAGACTGTTAGAGGAGTAGTTGAATGAAGTACAGTACAGAACTTACCGAGCAACAATAATATGCTCAAATATTTGACAAAAAAACAGAATGGTGGTTAGGATAGCCTACTAGACAGAGTTACAAACTATAGTTGTGTCGAGTCACTTGACTAGGCCTACAGACTAACAGTTAGTGCTGTATATGAGGAATGACAACAAACAAATCCAATCAATGCCGGCAATTCATGCTGATGTATATGTTCCTTTGTTAAATAAAATAAGCTCTGAAATATCCTACTCATGGGTGGCCAAGCAGAAGAAGATCATCGCTCTGCCTTGAAATTGAAGTAGTGTTGCTTTCACCACATCCGCCCCAGCAAGTGTGTGATTAAGTATTGGTGTACAATTAATTTAGTTACACCTCCACAATAAGTCACACAGCCCAGGGGAAGAGGGTTAGGGTTTGTTGAATGGATGGGAAGGGGGTTTTTGGGAAAGGTTTGACATAGAAAAACAGTATGCATACATAGACAAACAAATGACAATCATTGAAGACTACCATATCCATATGTTGAGGGAGAAAAAGGCAATGCATGCATGATGATGAGAGACCCGGATTACATACACTTCTAGTTCTTGTTCTGTTGTTCCGGCCCTAATACTTTTACAGATAGCAAATAGAAATTTTAAATATTGGTAGGGAAGAATCGTAAACACAGAGCAAACCTAATGATGATAATAACAACTCCAAGAACACACTGTTGTAAAGATTGTATACAAAATATTAATCAACTTATTTAAAAGAAGATTAAAGTGGATACTGTTACTGTGTTATCCTGGTAAAAAATGTGGACTGGATTTGCATCTCGGCAATCCTCTTGCTCCGCTCGTCCATCAATCTTGGGTGTGTCGCCTCGCCACTCGCCACTGCCTGGCTGGAAAAAAAATGTTGATTTATTGGTAAGGTAAGTATGCATTGTAATGTTTTCCAAAGTATAGGGCAAGGCCCGGCCTGTAATTGTAGATGGGAAAACCAAAGGGAAGATTGAGAAACAAAGTTGAAACAAATGCACAAGTTATGGTGTAGTGCAAGAAGAACACTTTCCGAGGTGGCATGTATGCATCATCTCTACTCTAGTCTGTTTCCAGCATTGACCTTCAACAGTAACAGGAGAGAGCAGGCCCACAGTGCTTAGCAGTAGCACATCCTACGTTAACACTTTAGAGTCCTTTTTTTTCTCTCAAAGAGTTGGACAAACGCAAAGCACATTATCCATTCCAAACATAGCATTTTACAGTTTAAGTTAGTAAAATCAATGCACTGCAGTCATCCCACCGCTACAATCTATTCAACTTCTACACAGACATTTGGGTCTGCTGTGGTTGTTGTTGACGTGTTTACCTTTAGGCTTTTCCATTTTATGCCACTCATGAAACGTCCTCCTGACTTCATCATCATCTCTGATACTTTTACTGACTGACTGTGAAGATCGGCCTGCAGTATAAGTAACATTTTTATGACACAACAAGAGTAGAAATATAAATATTACTGACTTGAGTCATTCTTTCTTGTGTACAGAAAGATAGATTACTAGTACACTTTGACATCACTTTGTGCACAACAAACAACCAACGGAAACACAAAGACCAATCGCTCAGAGTCAGGTGTCCAATGCATGCCATTAATTGTCATCATTACCTGTTCCTTCTCATCTTAAGTTAACGGGCCGTCTATTTCGCCATCATCATGATGGACGGTGCTGTTGTGTCAATCATACTCATTGCGTAGATTGAGTGAGTCCCCTTCCTGTATTGAATTAAAAGCAATGTATCACCAAGCTGCAGGAGAAGTACAAATTTCTTATTTGCAAGAAGGGGAAAATTGAATTCACCTTGAGTTAAGTTTGGTGTGTTCTGTAGAAAGCTGATTAGTGGCAGTGCACAATTACATAAATTCATGCACAACAAACACAACAAAATCTAAATCATTCAGTCTGCGACTCTGCGTCCAATGCATGGCATCAATCATTACCTGTTCCTTCTCATCTTAAGTTAACGGGCCGTCTATTTCGCCATCATCATGATGGACGGTGCTGTTGTGTCAATCATACTCATTGCGCAGATTGAGTGAGTCCCTTTCCTGTATTGAATTAAAAGAAATGTATCACCAAGCTGCAGGAGAAGTACAAATTTCTTATTTGCAAGAAGGGGAAAATTGAATTTACCTTGAGTTAAGTTTAGTGTGTTCTGTAGAAAGTTAATTAGTGGCAGTGCACAATTACATAAATTCATGCACAACAAACACAACAAAATCTAAATCATTCAGTCTGCGACTCTGTGTCCAATGCATGGCATCAATCATTACCTGTTCCATCTCATTTTCACTTAATGGCCAGTCTCTCTCAGGTCTGAAAGGAGGATAGCTATAGTAGTCATCTGATTCATGCTCCACTTCTTTTGGAAGGACTAGGAAAGTTTGAATTTGTTGTTACCATCATCCAATCATCATTCATGAGGGAAATGGAATTGAGCAGGAGATTCAGTATGATGGAGCGGAGGAGCTGGATTCGGAGGACTGTACTGTCAAATAGCAGACACCTGAAACTTGTATATTAAATTAGAAGAGTAGAAGACGGTGGTAATGGATTTGTTGTGATTCACAAGTTTATAACCGGAATTACAGACACATAAACAAAGGGGGAAAAAAGGGAGGAAGACAGTAAGTGCGAGCCTAATTGTCACGGAAGTATAGCTCGTCCTCAAACTCTGGGGGTTCAGCCAGTAGTAGGTAATCATCTGACACAATACTTCAGTCACCTGAGCCGCTGTCCTCATCTTCCTCCATTGCTTCATGTATTGTGTAATTCGGTGGTATGAAGTGCTGATTCATTTTGATCATTGTTAACCTCTCCACGTTTTTTGGCGATAGACTGGTCCTTCTCAATGTTACAGTGGAACCAGCAGCACTGAAAACACGTTCGGAAGAGACACTTGCGACAGGGCAAGCCAGATAGCTTATCGCCAGCCTGCTGAGCTGTGGCCATTCAGACCTTTTCCTATACCAATACTGCAATGGGTTTTGATCAATGTACACCTCTGTTGGGTCGTCCAGATAGGCCTGGACCAACCGCTCAATGTTCAGGGTTGCTGCTGGTAAGCTTTCGTGCTCTTTTCTCTGTGCATCAGCACTGTGCTTACAAAGGCCTATCTTTACATACCAATCCTGTAATAATAATAATTGTACTCGTCCTAATGATCCAGTTATTGTTTCTGTAGTCGATAGTGATGGTGAGTGTTGTGATTGTGAGCCAAACGCACTGCCCTCAGCCGACGAAGTTGCACTTGATTCTGCATGGCCTGCTTCAGTACTTGTTGTGGGTTGATCTTGCGGGCTTTTAATTAGCAGCCCTTCGTTTTCCAACTTACTGGCTGCTTCAGCTATACAACTTTTGTAGCGGGCAACATCAATGTCGGAAAAAGCAAAGAATGTCTTCAGTAGTCCTAATTTTGCACGTGGATCCAGAATTGTGGCACAAATGTAATGTTCTTGTGACAAAATTTTATTTTGTACCCTTACATTTTCAGCTAAGCGCCGGGATAAGCTCTCCACCAAGTCATGGGCTTGCCTTCTGTCCTCTACACCTTTGTATGATTCAGACACATTATTCAGCTCATGCTCTAGCATTTGCAATAATGGGATAGCTTGGCCCATTGTACAGTCCTCCTTGCTGACTTCACGTGTGAAGACCTCAAAAGGAGACAGCATCTCAGTCAGGCATTTAATTAGGGTCCATTGATCCCTCTCAAGGTTCATGCCTTTAACACTAGCATCCCTGCTTCTGTACCAGACATATTCATGGAGTGACCTGTGCTGTTCGTACAGACGATCAAGCATGTAATACGTTGAGTTCCAACGTGTTGCCACCTCCTGGATGAGTGCCTTGACTGGCATCCTAAGTTCACATTGGATGATCCTCAGCTGCTTCTGAGCTTTAAAAGAATGGCTGAAATGAGTGCATATTCTTCGGCAGATGGCCAGTAAATTGCTGACTATGGGTTCTTTTTTCAGAAAGTCTTGAACTATAATGATTATGCAGTGCGCCAAACACGGAACCCAGAAATAGGAACCAAGTTCCATGGCCTTAAGTACATTACTGCCATTGTCTGTGGCAACAAAACCAATACCAAGCCCTCTGGGCTGCAGCCATTCCAAAACCTTGCTGCGAAACTCATGTAAAATGTTTTCAGCCGTATGAGATTTCTCCATGGCGAACATGGCTACAGTTGCATGTTTCCGAGTACCTTCAAAAATCGCAGCTGTGTCAACAAGACCTCGTGCAGATAGTTTATCTCTAACCCCCACAAAAGAGATCCACTGTGCAGTGATGCCCATGTAATCTGTGGTTTGGCAACTGCTCCACATGTCTGTTATTAGGTGGATATTGTGCACAGCACTCTGCTGCAAAGCTTGTCCAACCAATTCCAGCACATCATGATGTAGTGTCGGAACAGCAATTCTTGCGAAATAGGACCGGCTGGGAACTTTCCATTTCGGGCAGATGGCAGACACAAATTCAAGGAAACCCACCCCTTCCACAAATGAAAAAGGAAGAAGGTCCAGCGCTAACATTTTAGCCAGCTTCGCATTGTACAATCGTGCCGTTGGATGGTTGCGTAGGAACTGCCCCTCCAACCTAAACATGCTCTCAATGGTAGGCTGGCTTACTTTCCTTAGTGGTGCTGTTTTCATTAACCCACTAAGGCTCAACGACACAGATTGTCTCATTGAGGTACTCGCCGGTCGCCTTGGTGTCTCACCTAGGGGTGGGAGGAATTTGCGGAATTAACCTTCGCAAATTATCGCGAGAATGTTTAAAATTATCGCAAACAAGCAGAAATATCGCGAAGATGCGGAAGTTTTTTTCCGGCATGTTCGCGAGATTTTCTGCATGGTTGCGGGTCGCCAACTTACCCATGTGGTTGCTTGCGGGCGCGGCCATCTTGTTTTGAGTTGTTCTCGCGGTGCATGATCGCGAGAAGAAAGACGTGATCGCGCGACGCATGACGTCACTGCGGGCGCAAACTGTCGCGAGACAGCGCAAATGGCTCAAAACAATACAACATCTCATGGAGAACGCGACCGGATCAAGAAAACTTGTGGGCGAACGCAGGGATTCAGGTAAGGCGATCGCGCGCGCGCGAGAATGTATCATTTTACAGCGCGAGCAAGAAACAAATTATCGCCAAGCTGCGGAAACCGGAATTTTTGACATTTTCGCGCTCTCCGCGGAACGCAAAAATGTCAAATTATCGCAATTTCCGCGAACGGAACGAAATTTTTGCCCAGGCCTAGTCTCACCCAGACTCTGAATATGGCTCTTACTGCGGTGCCACTCTGATGTTACTGAGGAGGATGTGGGCGTTACCACTGCACTACTGGGGACAGGGCTAGAAATGCCTCCCTCTTCTTCACCTGCCACCACAATAATATCGCTCTCTGATTCATCCTGACCAACTTCAATGGGTTGAGTTTTTCTACTTTCTTTTAACTTAAGTAGGTGATCATCCCACACGATAGTGTGGTGTATTCTTAGATGACTTGCTTGTCCTCCGGTACCATAGTTTGTACCGAGCTTACCACGCCGAACACCTTGCGGACAAATTGAGCATATAGCAATGTTCTCCTCCTTGGCGCTAACAGAAAAGAAGTCCCAAACTGGGGAGGAGAACTTTCTGGCACTGCTCGATGTGCCACTTCCAACACCAGATGAACTGGAGGGGGTGCTTGAAATGTGACCCTGTGCACCTAGACTGTGACTTTTACTACCACTACCTACTGAGATGGTTGAGCTGGATGTAGGTCCCTGCCGGGCCTTGGAAAATATGGCAGCTGGAGGTAGTGGTGGTGTAACCTGTGTTGGTGATATCCGTGCTACATCCCGCTCAGTAGCAGCCTTTCTGGATAGGGTGAGAATGTTGGTCTCCAATCCCTTTGGGGCGGGAGTAATGTGCGTGATGACTGGCTCGTCTTCATCAACATCATCACCCCCCTCTTCTACATCTACCTCCATAACTCTAAGTTTTTCTGGGACCTTCCTTTTCAGAAGCATTGTCTTGTGACGTATATCACTCTCAGACTGAGCTGGTGGGAGCCAAGTGGCATCACGATCATCAGAAGCGGGGCTTGAAGAAGAAGATGATGGACTAAGCCTCCTTTTCCTTGCTGGTGGTCTGGAAGACAATAGATCTTCTGAAACAGTGGTTTCACTTTGCTCCACTTTGTCTGCAGGAAGCTCGATTTCCTGAAATGCCCCTACGTCAGGAGCAACAACTACTATGGTGGGCTGCGGCGGCTGCTGCTGTTCTTGTTGCGGCGGCCGCCGCTGTTCTTGTTGCGGCGGCTGCTGCTGTTCTTGTTGCGGCAGCTGCTGCTGTTCTTGTTGCGGCGGCTGATGCTGTTCTTGTTGCGGCGGCTGCTGCTGTTCTTGTTGCGGCGGTTGTTGCTATTGCGACACTAAAGCCCTTGTGCCTAGGTTGGTGTGGTTGGACCGCTGTGCTGCTCCCAGCTTGGTTCCCGGACAACGCTGCTGCAGGCGTAACTTTTTGGGTGCCAAAAAAAACATTGGCCGGCACACCACCAGTCGTGGTTAATGGCACTTCCTTTTTCTGTTCCTTCTTCTCACCGGCAACTTTCTTGGTACTGGACCTGGTACCTTTGTTTGGGGCCATCTTCTTCAGATGTCAGGCAGGATGCAGATGCACAACAAGTTCTGGTCACACGTGGACGTGATGCGCAGCAGGACTTCTGTCTGGCTGGCAGTACAACGGGTAGCCGGGTGATGCTGATGACACCTCCTACTCTGTCTTTTGTGCACCTAAAAGCAAATAAGCCAGTGACATTTTGCATTTGTTGTTGTGGTTCAGTTACTTAGTACTGTACTAGTGCAAACAAAAGATAGTCTAGCCATTTATGACTTTTTTTTTTAACTAGGGCTATGTTATACTACTGTGTACAGCCACACACTACACTCTCAGTAAGGATAGGAAAGTTAATAATAACCACCAAAATACAAATGTAATGGAAGTGGGGTGGACCCTATTTGCCATTAAATTATTTGAGCATCTCAGCATCCATGGAGCTGCTGCTGGCAAAGGGGGTGGATGGATGGAAGCAGTAAGCCAAATAGCCAATAGGAAAACTATTCAGGCCTATGGCAAAAGCAGGACACTAATAACTCCCAGTCCAAACACCAAAAAAGGCCACCACCCACATGGACACTCACAAATCACAAACAAGCAGGGGGCCTGGAGAACAGAACACCAGGAGCTGACAAAAGGCCTATAAAAGCCAGGTAAAGGATGCATGCTAAAGCACACTTCTCTGCCTTTTTAATGCAACAAAGTGTAAATACGAACATTCACAGGCCCCAAAAAGGTCTGCAGGTGCATGCATTGCACACCAACAACACACCAGTGACCAGACACATACAACAAAAGCATGTCTTTAAGACAACCAACATCAGAAAGGCCACCCCCAAAAAGCACACTTCCCCAACTCAATCCAATGCCATCCATGCCCTAAATGAAGTCTAAATTCAACAGACCACACAGAAAACACTAGATTAATAAAGCTGTGGCTACCTGCTCTGATCCTAGTGGATGAAAGCAGGCCTGTTGGCGGACAGGGCCAGGAAAGCTTGCAGGCCTAGGCTTCAAAATGGCCACCAGCCACATGGCCAGGCCCAACAACATCAGAAAGGCCACCCCCAAAAAGCACACTTCCCCAACTCAATCCAATGCCATCCATGCCCTAAATGAAGTCTAAATTCAACAGACCACACAGAAAACACTAGATTAATAAAGCTGTGGCTACATGCTCTGATCCTAGTGGATGAAAGCAGGACTGTTGGCAGACAAGGCCAGGCAAGCTTGCAGGCCTAGGCTTCAAAATGGCCACCAGCCACAAGGCCAGGCCCAACAACAACAGAAAGGCCACCCCCAAAAAGCACACTTCCCCAACTCAATCCAATGCCATCCATGCCCTAAATGAAGTCTAAATTCAACAGACCACACAGAAAACACTAGATTAATAAAGCTGTGGCTACCTGCTCTGATCCTAGTGGATGAAAGCTGGCCTGTTGGCGGACAAGGCCAGGCAAGCTTGCAGGCCTAGGCTTCAAAATGGCCACCAGCCACATGGCCAGGCCCAACAACATCAGAAAGGCCACCCCCAAAAAGCACACTTCCCCAACTCAATCTAATGCCATCCATGCCCTAAATGAAGTCTAAATTCAACAGACCACACAGAAAACACTAAATTAATAAAGCTGCGGCTACCTGCTCTGATCCTAGTGGATGAAAGCAGGCCTGTTGGCAGACAAGGCCAGGCAAGCTTGCAGGCCAGGCTTCAAAATGGCCACCAGCCACATGGCCAGGCCCAACAACATCAGAAAGGCCACCCCCAAAAAGCACACTTCCCCAACTCAATCCAATGCCATCCATGCCCTAAATGAAGTCTAAATTCAACAGACCACACAGAAAACACTAGATTAATAAAGCTGTGGCTACATGCTCTGAACCTAGTGGATGAAAGCAAGCCTGTTGGCAGACAAGGCCAGGCAAGCTTGCAGGCCTAGGCTTCAATCAAAATGGCCACCAGCCACATGGCCAGGCCCAACAACATCAGATAGGCCACCCCCAAAAAGCACACTTCCCCAACTCAATCCAATGCCATCCATGCCCTAAATGATGCTTGAAAATGAAATACATTCAAAAAACACCAAAAGGAACAGTTGCTTCATCATGCACACACCCATGAGGCCATGCCCATGGCTAGCTCGGGCCTACTACTACTACCCACAACATTTAAAAAAAAAAAGGAATGATGATAGTCATCAAAAATAAATTGTAGTTACAACAACTGCAATGCCCACAATCAAACAGACACAACAACCACTTACTTGTAAAATATCCTGTTCCAAAAATCCTCAAATCCAATTGCAATGATGCTGCAGACAAAAAGAGTGATCTTTCCAGCTCCAAATCCAAAGGCAGAATGAGCAGGAGATGGACAAAGCACTGGGAGGAGCCTGCTGGACAGGAACAGGAAGTTGGAGATTCTGTGTCACTTCCTCCCTCTCTCCACCTTTTTAAAAAAGGACTCCTTGCACAAAAAAGGACAGCCAAATGTCAATGTAAGGAGTTGTTTTAATCCAAAATCAGCATTTGCAGAAGGTTTCATGCTGCTAGAGCTGATATTCCTCTCCAAATTGAAAATTTTACATGTTCGAGTTCTCGAGCTTCACATTACTTCCGCCGGCGTGTCGAAAATGACATGATCGCGTTCTCTTCGTCCCTGTCACGTTGGATATGACGTGTTCGGGGTCTCTTTCTCCTGTTCGCGTTCGATTAGACGTGCCCGCGTCCTCACCCTCTCACTCGCGATGTAGAATGACGTGTTCGAGATCTCAATCTTCTCATACTCACGTTCGCACAACAAATGACGTCATCACGCTGACAATGCGAGCGCAAACTGTTGCGAGACAGCGCAAAATGGCTACCAACAATCCAATATCTCGTGGAGAACGCGACCGGGTCGGGAAAACTTGTCAGCGAACGCGGGGATTCAGGTAAGGCGATTGCGCGCACGCAAGAATGTATTTTATTACAGCGTGAGCAAGAAACAAATTATCGCTAAGCTGCGGAATGCGGAAATTTTGACATTTTCGCGCTTTCCGCGGAACGCGAAAATGCCAAATTATCGCAATTTCCGCGAACGGAACGGAATTTTGGCCCAGGCCTAATAAAGACCAAAAAATCCATGTTTTTTCGCTCTGCGCTGGACAGTGCAAAACAGACCTAAAGAGCTCTATAAAATTACTCTGCAACAACTTTGCCAATTTCCTTAATGACAAGATCACCAAGATCGAACTTTCACCAACAGCACCCCCCCCACAAAGAGCAGCATGGCGCCAGCTCTTGATAAGGCTCCCACACCCCCTAACAAATCCTGGCTAGTCTTCCATCCCATTCAAGAAGCTGAGATAGTCAAACTTATCTCCACCTCCAAACCCTCTTCTCACGCCCTGGAGCCTATACCTCCCCAACTGACCAAAAAACTGAAACTCTCCCTAGCACCGCACTGGTGCTCGATCATAAACAGCTCCTTGAAAAATGGAGTTGTGCCAGATTGCCTTAAAGTAGGGTAAGTCACACCACTGCTGAAAAAACCCAGCCTTGACATAAAGGATCTGAACAACTTCAGACCCGTCTCTAACCTCCCTCTTCTGTCCAAAGTCCTAGAAAGATGCATACTTCATCAACTAAGCCAACACCTGGACAACATTGACCTCCTTGACTCCCATCAGTCTGGCTTCAGAAAAGGATGCAGCACTGAAACCGCGATCCTCAACATCATCGATGATATCCATAAATCACTAGACTCAGACTACTGCTGCCTCCTCATCCTCCTAGACCTATCAGCAGCTTTTGACACGTAGACCACAAACTCCTCATTAAGGCTGTCCAAGAACAAGCCAGACTCGGCAAGGTGGTCCTCGAATGGTTCTCTTCCTTCTTACACAACCGCACCCAAAGAATCAAAATCAAAAACTTTGCATCCGATCTGCATCCAGTCAACAAGGGAGTCCCGCAAGGTTCAGTGCTCTAAACAGAACTTGTCAACATCTACATGGAACCCCTCAACAAACTACTCAAAAAAGCCAAAATCTGCTTCCATCTTTATGCAGACAATACGCAGATCTACCTGGAATCCTCCTCCATCAAGGACATCCACAGACTCAATGACATTCTGAGAGATGTCCAACTCTGGCTGTCTAGCAACCACCATAAATAAAACCGAAGTTCTCCTCATCTCGAACAAAGAGGAGAACCCCCAAATTGCTGAATGGCTAAAATCCATCAATGCACTCAATGGGTACCTCACCCTGGCCGACTCTATCAAATCTCTGGGTATCACGCTAGACCCAAAACTGGACATGACCTCACATATCAAGTACTCAGCCAAGAGTGCCTTCCTCAACCTAAAACCACTGAACAAAATAAAACCTTTCTTCCCGCCCAATGATCTCAAATTGGCCACCCAAGCACTGGTGTTTTCAAGACTAGACTACAGAAATGCAGTCTTCTCAGGAGTAGCATAATCACATCTTGCCCCCCTCAAAACAACGCTCAATACGGCAGCCAGAATGGTCACCGGAATCAAGAAATTTGATCACATTTCTCCGGCACTCAGAGAACTTAAATGGCTCCCAGTGGAAATGCGGGCTAGCTTCAGAACAGCCTACCTCACAAACACAAAGCCTTGCACACCGGCAAACCTGAATATTTGGCGGCCAAACTCAAAATAGCTGGTCAGACCAGGAACCTCAGAGGCTCGAACTCTCTTCTACTCATTCCGCTAAAAACTCGAAAACAAAAAACTGCAGCTCGATCCTTTGCCGGGAGCACGATCAAAATCTGGAACTCTATTCCCCCCCACATCAGAACTATTACCTCTTTTGCTAATTTCAAAAGCCAGCTCAAAGCCCTGTTCCTCGACCACTCCCTAGGGAACCGATAGGAGCAGCCAGAGTGCGGAAACAGACTCCTCCCACAGCTGCATCTCTATGTCCACAAGCCCCATAACCGAACTCACCACTAATCGACCTACACTATTCTGTATTTTGTTATTCTCTGCATTATAACTGTTGTAAAGCGCTCCGATACCCTCGGGTCAGGCAAGCGCTATATAAAACTTCTTAAATAAAAAATAAAAAAATAAGAAAAGACCGAAGTAGTCATCATGGGCCACAGAGAACGCCTGGAAGCACACCTCGTGGCCCCCTGCCCTCGGGAACCTGCCCACCCCCACAGACCATGCACGCAACCTCGGAATCATCCTGGACACCGAACTCAAAATGGACCACCAAATCAACGCTGTCTCTTCCTCCTGTTTCCACACCCTCTGACTCCTATGAAAGACCTCAAACTGGATTCCCCTCGACCACAGGAAAACCATCATCAGCACTGGACTTGACTACAACAATGCACCTTATGACAGAATCAACAAGAACCTCACCCACAAACTCCACAAAGTCCAGTATGCTTCCACCAGACAAGTCCTCAACCTACAGCACCACTGCCACATGACCCAACACCTGAGGACACTACATTGGCTCCTTGTTGAGAAGAGAATCACCTTCAAGCTGCTCACCCATGCCCACAAAACCCTCCACAACACCAGACAGTCCTACCTGAACCACCACCTCTAGTTCCACGCACCCCCAAAATTCCTCCGCTCAACCCAGCTCTCCCTTTCTACGGTGCCACTCATCAAGAAGACCCGAACAGGAGGTTATTTCTTTTCCTTCCTTGTGGCCAAGGCATGGAACACCCTCCCTCTCCACCTCCGACAGAAGGCAACACTATCCAAGTTCACAAAGGACCTCAAGACCTGGCTCTTCAACAGATCGCCATGAAACTGTGGGAGCTGCTCATCTCCTCCCCCTCAGCGCCTTGAGACCCTCTCGGGTGAGTAGTAGCACTAAACAAACCCGTTGATTGATTGATTTTAATGTGATACCTGAACTGTTTGAACCCCATGATATCGCTTTAATAGAACTGGATAAAGCTGTTTGATAAAGATTTCCGGAAAGTACTGAGGGACATTTGAAAGACAAAAACTGATTAAAAGGTGCTCAAAGAACAAAATATTTTTTGTTGTTATAAGAAGATTCACCTAGTCACACGTTTGCAGTAGAAGAGTAGGATAACATTTTAGAAGAACACAGTGTAGGGCTAATGTTGTCTATATATCGAAGATTGCTGCCAAACTTAAAAGATGTTAAATGAAAAAGAGACTATTTGAATATAGACAGTTTGCAAGAAGATTATTTTGGGAGAACATTCTGAATGGAACTATTGAACTATTGCTGTATTAATGTAACTACAACATTTACACATAGAACAGATGAGGAACAATTAAAAGCATAATTTTCAAGCTACAAAATAGATGCTTATACTACTAAATTTTATTCTAATTACTGGAATTATACACATAGGCTATGGATGCAAAGGACTGTTATGTTTGCGCCCACTTACCGTCATCAGCTGCAGAAGAGGTTATCTACCATCATATTCCATTGGCATGTGCAATCACATGCAGTATATTGCTTACATGTGTATATAGGCGAGAACATTTTGAATATTTCTATCCAAAATGTGAGTTAATACTTTCTAGTGTACCATTACACGCAAAGCATGAATTTACACCCACAGCAAAAGAAATGGACTCAGCTTGGTAATATTGTAGACCTTCTATGGCTACAGATGGTGGTATGGCATACAAAAATATTCTAACTTGTTTAATGGGACCTTTAGAGAAAGTTTTCCTTATAACATTGGAGGGAAGAAATTATAACATATCACATGGTAAGGAAAGAAAAAATGAAGTTTGAGAAATCTTTTGACGAAAGAAGAGGAATTTATGAAGAAAATGATTTACCAAAAGCTTAAATGAGACAGAACACAAAAAGGAAAAAAATGTGTTTACAAAAGAAGATCAAATAGTTTAACTAGACATGTGGGAATTAGTGGTTGCAAATACACAATCCAATTAATAAGGGGTGCAGAGAAAATTATATAAGGGGAAGAAACCACAATTCCAGGAGTTTATTTCATTCATGGACAAGATGTGTACTTCCAGTTACCAGTGGGAAAAAGGAAAATTAATCCTTTTTATTTACACCCCTCACCCACTTTACTAGAGGCATGCTTCATAATCGGGTTCACACTGACTTCTAAAAATCAGGGTGGGCTTGACCGCGTATTCCAGGGAGCTCTTAGTATATATTTCTTGTCAGAAGAGCTACAGTTAAAAATTCTTTATCTACTCCCAGGGGTGTCCCCTTAGAAGCGGGGTAAATGAGAAACAATTAAAATAGACTATGTAAGTAGCAAGTCGGATGTGATGGTCCTTTGACCCTTATTGGGACAACATCTTTCTGCCTAATCCATTGGCTGAATACAGTCTGAGGCATTCATCAGGGTGCGTTTGCTTTACAAATACCCCCCCATTGATGTGTTTTTTACATATAATATATTAATAAGTCATGTACTGTAACATTATTATAGGTATGCTTGCCCAATCAAAGCTACCTACAGATGAAGAAACAGAACAAAAATGTTTCTATTAGTGTTAGATAGTAGGTGAGTTACACACAGATCCAGCCTTGTACAAGTATTAACTCATTTTTTACAAATCCTACAGTCAACTTAGTGCAGGTGTTTTGCAAACATTGTGTTCGAATGTGGCACATGCGACGTATCATCATACATTAGTATTACAGTCTTGTAGACCACTCTAGAACACATACATATATCTTAGCATGTGTTCCAGTATAAAACTAACTCAAACTCTCATTATTGACTGAACTAAGAAATAGACATTGTGATCATGATTTACGTGATAATTTGCTCCTCATTCTCAAATAGGATGGCCAAGGTCTTTCACATATTCACATCAAGGACAAGAGAAACGAGAAAGACAAGAGACACCCAAAGTGGGGATCAGCCTTGTGTGAGAGAAATGATAAAATTATATTATTTGAATTTATTCCTACTCCAGCATAGGTATTTAAACAAAATTGTTTGAGTACAGTTGTATTGCCTGTCACATGGGTGGGAACTCACCTCAAGAGTTAGGACAGTGCAAAAAAGCCAGACAATTTACGATTTGTAATTACATGTCAACAAGTGAATTGACTGACGGACCAAGACAAATATGACAGCTACAGGTCTTCCTTTTATCTGACCGCAGTTTCAATGGCAAAGCCAAGTTTGGGAAGCCGATATCTAAAGTAAAGTTGCTGAAATGCACCATATCTTGCTCTGCTAGCATTTCAATGTTATTATTATTATTGTTATTATACAGATTTGTAGAGTGCATGACTACCCAAAAAGGGTTTCCAGCACTAAGCTCCTACTGATAACACAAGTCATATATTCTCTATCAAGGAAAATGAAAACAGCCAAGTTGTTAACAGTTTGCAAAAAAACGAGATAGAGCAACATGCAAAGGTGGTAAGGAGTTCTGCGACTTAGGACCTAAATAGAAAAAAGCTTAGCATCCTTGATGAGATTTCCTTACTCTAGGAATTACAGCAAGATTAAGATTGGTTGAGTGCAGAGACTGAGTAGGAGTATACAGTGACACCAAGTTCCTGAGATAGATAGGCCAGATTTAGATAGAGATTTCTGCATGTAGCATAGTGAATTAAATTTCACTTGATGTTCCATTGGCAGCAAATGAAGATCATGTAGCAGGCTGTCTGTGGAGGTAAATTTTGGGGGGGGGGGTGGGGGGGTTGAAGTGGAAGTCTTGCTGTAGGGTTTTGCACCATCTGAAGCCTTTTAAGCAGGACATTTGAAACACCTAGGTAGAAAATGTTACCATAATTTATTCTGGAGATAATAAAGGCCTGGATTACAGTTCTTTGGGCAGAGACAGGAATTTTCCTGAGCCATGTTAGAATACCAAAAATAGGTGGCAGCAGCCTTGGTAATCTGATGGCTCATAGACAACCTGTCGTCAAGCCAGACACCTAGATTCTTGACCACAGGTACTGGCGTACGAACATTACTCATAGCTACCGGTCACAGATGAGTTCCCCAAAGGTGGGGGAGGTTGCCCACTAACAGAACCGATGGCTTATCCCCATTCAGCTTAATGGAGTCAGAATTCATCCAAGATGCAGATGTTCAGAGCCTCTGCACTATGATTCTACTGAGATGACAGGGAGACTGCAATCTGGGTGTTCTCGGTGTATGAAAAGAGTCTGAGACTGCAGTTTTCTACAATACTTGCAAATGACCTTACATAAAGATGGAAAAGAGATGGCCTGAGGCTTGAGCCCTGAGGAACACCAGATGAAAAAGGGTAAGGCTTTGAGCAATGCTGATGAGCGTGTACATAGAGGATGCAGTCTTGCAAAAAGAGCATAGCCAAGACAAGGCCTTGCCCTACACCCATCTTCTCTAGTCTTTGGAGAAGAGTGGTGTAGTTAAGCGCATGAAACATGGTACTAAGATCTAAGAGGATCAATGCAGCAGTACCACCACTGTCTAACTGATGCCTTAGAATTTGAGTGAAGCTGTTTATTCACATGTTTTTTCCAGAACTTATGCCAGAGTAAGCAAAAGAGTGATTGGCCTATAATAAAACCAGATTAAAAAATGTCAGATTTGGCTTTTTCAGCAGGGGCATGACCATTGACTGTTTCCAACATTTTAGAACAATGCTTTCTGAGAGTCAAGCATTATATCAAAGAGATTGTGAGGTGAGCTTGCAAAACACTGAAGGCCGTCAGATGTCTAAAGGTGAGCCTGTTTTGGTGTCAGCAAGAAGCGATTTAAAAGCAAGGGAGATCTAGGGACTGAAAAGACATCAACAAGCAAGGCATGGCGAGTTGTACCTGATGGCAGTTAAAGTTGAGTGTAGAGGAGGAAGAGGCCTTAATGTCTGCAACTTTGTTTTTAGAAAAAGCTTGCTAATTTGTTACACTGAGGTAGCGAGAGGGGGGCGGCTTGAGCAATGTTCTCGGGATCTGGACTTTGCTTGCACTGAACTAATGTTCTATTCTGCGTTTAGACATTTTGGATTAATTAGCCTTTCTTGGTTTAAACTTGCTGCAGGACACAGCCCAGCGGTATGAAAAGTGAAATATAATAATGCAATGAGGAAGTTAATTTCAGCACCGCAACAAATCACACAAATGGTTCTTGTAAAACTCTTGGCACTTTACCTGAGCAACTTGTCAATGCCTGGGGCAAAATGTTTCCATTTGTAGTATTTTTAGTGTGCACACTCTGATGGAATTTAACATAAAATGCCACTCTTTATTTTACTTAGCAGTTCCTTGACTCAATTGTTCAGTCTCATGGCATCAGCATTTCATCGACAAATCCTTATGAATAAGTTATTGTGGAACTATGGTTGCAAAAGTATTATTTGGCACTAATGTTCTAATTTTACTGGAGGGACATTAGAATCGTCATATGATTAATTCTGCAATCACCTGTGCAGGAAAATGTAGGTAAGTGATTAAACTTAGGAAGAAAGTAAATTACCTGTGCACTAGTTGATTATAATTTCGCAACTTTTCTTGGTGCTGCTCTTTCAAGAGCAATTGCATGTGTTTGGTATTATTAAGTGAAACTACTCACCAAACATTAGATTTTTGTTAATAATATTAAAGACTTTATTATGTACCATTTGTAAACTTAACATCTTTTGATGATTAATTATGCTGTATTTTTGTGCTGTGTTATTTTTAAGAGAGCCAGCAATGCATTAAAGATACTGGCACATTTTAAATAAATGATTCATTCTTCCTCTTATTTATTGACCTTGCTCTTCACTACGCTGCGGGTATTCAAAAAGAGTAAGACTAAGGACCCGATTACTAGTCCGTCTCTGTTTTCTGATCTGTGTGTAGACCTCAATTTACACACACGTGGGTCTGAATTATGAGTTGGAAGCTATTAAATATATCCAATAATGATTGTGTGCATTAAATACCTTAATCTTTGTTACATTTTGGCAGGTCAAATCTGCCAAATTTGAATAGGGGGAAAACATAGGCTATTTACCTTATCATGTGGATCTTGGTCCGTTCAACACCAAAATACACGTTATTCCCCAGGGAACTCATAATAGGTGCCCTTTATCATGCCTGATTAACAGCGTACCGTGTGGTATCATTATTTGGTGGGTGTGACGTCTTTCTCACCTCACACAGCTCAGTCAGCCCTGGATAAAAAATGCTGTGTCCTCCTTGAATAGCGATCAATGACAGCCACACAGGTCCTTTTACATTTATTTCCAATAGTGCGCTTAAGCATCACCTGAAATATACACATTTATATATATATATATATATTTTAAAGTAGTTAGATATGTTCTGTTGTTGTGTTATGTATTTAGACAGGACAATAGAGTTGGTCTTAGTTTTTTGTGCTGCCCCATCCTTGTTAATATGGGACAGAGTCAAAAAGCAATTGTTGATGCGGTGGAACACCCACTGCAACACCCATTGCCCGCCCCTTTGCCACAGCGGAGTGCTAGGGGAAGGGGCATATGTAAAAGGTGGCGTAAAGCCACGTTAAGTGGCCTAACACCACCTTGTAAATGTGGGATCGAGAACAACTCCACGAACCATCAGAAAAAGTGACCATCCCTTCGCCTTAGGTGCTTATAAAATTATCCACCCAAGAGTCTTACAGTTGGCTACAACTTCTTTGTGCTTTTAATATTATTAAACAACTCTTTTGATCATGAATAACCTTTGTTTCTGGTGCTGCAGTAGCGAAAAGCTTTCCTCACCTCCACCCTTACTCACCTTTCACAACAAGAGAAATTTGCTTTGCGCTTCAGGAAGATGCGGAGGAGGAAGGGGGGTAGTATTTGAGAGAGATGGTTGAGAAGAGATGTCAAATATGTTGGACCTCATGGTTGTCTCTCTTCCTTTATCCTTTTCTTTTATGAAAACTTGTAATATTCTAGCGAGCCATGTTCCCTACTACTCTCCTGAAGGATTCAAAGAGACAATTCTACCACTATTTTAATACCCAAAGAACATGGATATCGAAATTCAATATTACAATGATCTATTTGAATACATTATTTCTTGATACACCTGTTGCTGTCCTTTGTTCCTTCTGATTATCTCCCGTAGCTGGATTTCATTTCTCCGGCCTGAATTGCAGTCTGATTTAAACTTGAATTTCGGAAGTACTGTACATTTTCAAACTATTGCTTCAAATAGACCGTCATTGAGGCATTAAAGTCTTAGCACCATCTACTGGCATTGCAATAACCAGATCCCTGCTTTTCTAAATTTCCGACTTGCCTTTATCTTTTAGGATTTATACGGGTTGACCTCAATCTGTCGTTAAACAACATTTAAATTTAAGCATGCATCTTTAGTCTATTCTGCCTTGAAAAACACCTTTCAGGTAAACTATTATTCTTCTGGAAACATGTCACTTATCTCTTGCCTTTGTTCTTTCAAGTTCATATCAAGATGCTGGATTTCAGGTAAATTCTCTGGAGCTGGAAAACAGAATACCTGAGTCAGCTGCAACCTCTATTGCCTTCTAACAAAGTGAGTGATTCTGAGGGTTTGGTATATACAGTTTGCCACTACATGGCCACCAGGATTTCAAGATCTCTTGAGGTCTAGCTTTCCGGAACTTTCCATCTGGTCATCAATGTATCAGATTGTATCTATGAGTGCCTTATAATGATGGGTGTACGAATTATATCCTACGACTTACTCTTACAAAGTGATAATTGCCCTCACAATTAGGCTGTACCTCTCATCTCCATGTCACCTTCAGCGTGGTGTGATTATTGTGTGTCTATGGAAGTGTTTAGCAGATGCTGACATGAATTTGGTTATCCCCCTATGGGTGATTGTGACACTTTAGTATTAAGTTTGTCCAAGGTGTTGGAAGTTGTATTCGATTTCTTCATGGAGAACATCATAACTTTTGCATGCCGCTGAATCATCAGCAACGAGATTAGGAGTCATCTGTTACTTCACTCATTTGAAAGAAATTTAATATACAATGATGCACATGTAATCTGTTGCTTGACAAGTGGTCCACATGCCGGTTGTGAGCAGGATGGACGGAACTGACCTCTCTTTCATAGCGTTGACAACCAATTACAGCCATTATTGCAGCACTAACACAGCAACAGTGGAAGCATAGCTCCAGGTTGGAGCCTTCCATTTTGGGACGAGGGTCTCCACAAATTCATGAAAAAGGGAGGAGGTTAAGTGCTAACATTTTTGGCAGTCTCCCATTGCATAAATGGACTTTCAGGTGGATTCACTGGTACAGTGCTCTGCCCAATTGATTGCATTTGAAATTAAATATGGACTAGTTGGACCCCAGTACTATAATATCCAACTTGCTTATCACAAAAAAGCATGTATTTTCTTTGCTTATTGAGCACTCTGTGAAGTGCTCCTTATGTGGCCTGGGTGTAAAGTAATCCCAAACAGGGAAAGAGAGCTTTTTATAGTGCCAAAATCTGAAGAACTCTTTCAGCTGGAGCTTGGTATTTCTGTTGGTCTCTCTCTGGGGGGGGGGGGCTCTGGGTGTGGCAGATGTGGTGGTTGCTGCAGATGTTTGAGCCTTGCAAAGATGGAAGCAGGTGGTTTTGGTGAAACTACATGACTAAGTGAATAGAGTTAAGAAGCACAACCTTTGTGCCATGCTCCATGCTAACAATTTCTGGCTCATCATCACCGTTGTCACTTCCAAAGCTTTTGGGAACCTCTCTCTTCTCGTGGCAGTTGTCAGTTGGATTGCAATCCCTAGAGAGATCATCAAAGATGGGGCTTAGAGAATATAGGCGAGTGCTCTTGTCATGGATTGCAAAGTTGGTGTGTCCAGTGGAAGAGCGGTTATAACAACAGCCTCCTTTGAAGCAAGCTCAACATATCTGGCCTTTAATGTCTTGAAACTCTCATAATACTAGAAAAACTGTTGTTTTCACAACAGCATGGTAAACTGTATGGGAAACGAAATTCAACAATAATAATAATATTAGGTATCTTTATGATATAATGTATTACTTCAAATGAGACAGGTTTTAAAGATTACGTACCGGAGTACTTTGTAGGCACTAGTCTCTATTCTTATGCGTATTTAATCTTTCATAATTCTCAAATTTTACAAGATTGTTAAGTCATGAATTGTGTGTAATTTTCACTCACATAGATTGGTTTGCGGAGAAAACGGACCAGTTACACCACACCCGAGTCCTTTCCCCATTGAACCATTCCCATTCTGGTATCACACATGACCTCTGAACATGAGGTGTCACATGGAAGTTCAGCCAATTGCATTTTGTAAAATGTCACAATTGTACCGATCCCAACTTCTTAGGCCTTCTTAATGAATGCACATGCGTTACCAGATAGTATAATCTGAATCCTCCCCTGGTAAATCTGTTACCATACTTTGTGATTTAAGCCAACAATAACTTTACTACCTTCAGAATGAGGCATTGCATTCTGGTAATTTCCCCAGACAATTTTTTACCAGGTGTTCCCCAAACAATTTTTTACCAGGTGTTATCTGGAAAAATCAGCACCAGCAGGGAAAACAACAAGTGTGCGATAGATAGATTCGGCAGTGTGTGTGCGTTTTCTGTTCATTTTTTTTCTTAACGTGATAGGATTTCAGTAGTGCACAGCATATGCCACAGCCTTTCTACAAACATCTCTATATATATATATAGTCTACGCTTTTTCCTTTCAAGTGCCAATGAAAGGTAGCATCCTTTAGCCTTGATCTATAAAGAAATATTTCTTCTAAGGCCTTGTGATTCAATTCTACAGGTTGAAATCCACCACCCCCACCCACAGTCTTTTTATTCAAGAACAATAACCTTTTCTTATCAGTCATTGTTTCATTTTCTTTAGTGCGGGTATTTTAATACGTGTACAAATGCGCTGTGCATTTTTCCCAGACTTTCAAAAATGCTACTAAACGATGACTTTTTTTTTAACAATCACTATATCAGGATTTTTTTTAAGGTGGCTGTCAGAATGTTTCCCTATCCTGTCATTGGCATAGACGGTGAGAACTACCACATTTGAGAGTGCTGGTGTTTCCCACTAAGCATGACAGGAAGGGTTCAACCAGCGACAGATCGTTACTTTCATACATATCTTGACCTAGCTCAAATTACGCAATATAAATGTATGTGTGTGTGTGTGTGTGTGTGTGTGTGTATATATATAAATATGTATATATATATACACAAACACACACACACACACACACACACACACACACACACACACACACACACATATATATATGTATATATATGGATGGATGTAATCCAATTATCACAGTTACAATAGTGAGACTGTAACTTTATGCAAAGATACAACACTTTATTCATCTTTAAAAACATATTTAGAATACGATTCGTGATCTACTTAGTAAATGACAGCGTCCATGAAAAAAGGTAGTGCAGAACGACACAGTGATGAAACCAGGGCTACATGATCTAAACATTTCATGCTGTTCAAAGCCAGCGGAAATCAGCAAACACATGAACACTCATGAATACGGGAAATACAAATCATAATAATGCAGTTATTGGGGAATATATCATCAAAAACAGGCTTATGCCAAGAAGCAAAGCTGCCAGGTATGGTAGGGAACTAATTCAAAATAGAATGGATGATATAGCTCCTGGGATAGGAAGTGAATTTTTGTTCTTATAATCTTGCTAACAAAAAATAAAGCTTTCTTCACATACATACAAAGGTTATATCAACAAAACGGTAACTGGTTCAGGTAAGACAAGTCAAATTCATGGTGGACAGCAGTTAGAAAATGTCTAATCGACAACATTTCCTTTTGAAGAGTAGTCGAGGCATTGACTTTTTGAGAACTTTGTAACTATTAATTGGATCATACCTTGTCTATAGAATTTGTTTGTTGAAAACCTATGCCACCATTAAAAACACATTTCCAAGTGTTTTCCTGTGTATTCTGGAGGATAAAGGGCTGGAGTCAAAATTGAACAGTCGAACCCTGCACTGATATAGCAGAGGGCCAGAATGCCAATTATGCAGGGATGTTGGAGGAGTGGCAAACCACAAGTCCTGTCCCTGGACAGATGACAGCAGAATTCAAAGAATTCTATTTGCAGTTAATGCACAACTGTTATATGAATTGAGAGTGAACTATAGTCAGAAAAGCCCTTTTATTTTGAGATATTGACAGGGTAACAGAAAACAGCCAATGTATACAGGAGTAAAGACTCGTAAAAGCAACGAGGCCCCTTTTCTGCGAGGATGCCTCCAATAAAGCACATCAAGAGGAGTGGAACAGGTGCTGAGCAGAATGGCAGCCTCTCTTTGGGGCAATTTAGTGCCTACTCGATTAGGTCAGAAGGATGATATGGTGAATGGTAACTGTAGCACTGAAGTGAAATGGACCCAGATGGCTGTGAAGTAACACTGGTGCAGCACTGATTTTCCTGCTAAGGGCACGAAGAGAGAAAATCATCACCCCCAGGCCCAGACAATCTCAGTGGGACCTGTGATTGATTGTGAGTGGTTACACATTTCCACTGCTAGGCTTCTGCAAAAATGGCTTTAGAGTAACCTCTGACGTCTGCTGCATGTTATCAGTCCGCGCTTCAGCCTACGGACCCCACACTTCTGTTTCTCACTGCAGTGAACTGAGATGGGCTAGGCCTCACGCCAACAAATGAGCTATGAATGACTTAGGGGCTGCATCTCAGAAGCCTATTGAAGAGTTGGATATTGGACGCTCAGGTGTGGTAGGCCAATGCACTAAGGGGTATATTCACAAGAACGTGTGCTAAACAGCACCAAAAAATGCTAACCCAACTTTACACATCGCAGCCCATCGCGGGAAAAAAACCCCATGTCAACGTGGAATTCACAAAAAGGCGGTACCATGCGATAGTCTGCCGAAACAGAGAAAATGTCTGCGATACAACCACCTCGATGGAGATAAAAACTGAAACCTCAACGCGAGAAAACATGCGATGGGCCAAAGCACGATGAGGAAATCAGCGACATGCAGCGCCAGGGCTGCAACACACACATGGCAGGTGGGAAAAATCACTATAAAACTAGAAAAAGAACTCAAACACAAACTGACCAACACCCAATCTCCATGGAGGCAGCCGAGCAGGCGCAGAGGACAAGTGCAACCCCACAAGCACCCCGGACGACCAGCCTCGGACTTCAGGGACAGGGAAGGGCAAGGACAAGAAGAGGAGGAAGATGCAGTTCAGTCTGCAGGAAAACAGGATCCTAGTCACGGAGGTGATGGAAGACCATCAACAACTGTTCATCACCTCCAACGTGTCATTGGGCACCAAAAATGGAATATGGCTGAACATCGTGGACAAGGTGAATGGCGTCAGAGAGCACAAGAGGTCAATGGACGAGGCCAAGAGGCGATGGATTGCCAACAAGTGCAAGACCAAGGAGAATCTCGCAGCCAACCAGAAGGCAGCAAGTCAGACAGGAGGTGAGAGCCCAGCGCCACAGTTCGAGCTGGATGACATGGAGGAGCTGGTGTCGACAGTCATCAGTGTGGAGACTGTGGGCAGAGTCGGGGACGGGACACTGCTCGACAGGACACAACACAATTGCAACAGGGTGAGTGACCACTAGGTACTGGGGGGACAGGTGGGGATGGCCACAATGGCACACATGCACAATCAAGCAGAGCACAGTGCACACCCACAATGACTCTGGCTCATGGCCCTGATCTACAGACTGTCACAATGTACAATGCCATGCTGTCTGAATGTCAACTTGTACCATGCGGCTACTTACATGTGGACACATTGTAATACACCATCTCCCCTTCACATTGCAGGAGCACCATCATCACCTCCTGCAGAGCAGTCCCAGCCACTCTTCACTGATAACGAGGAGGACACCCCCAGCATCGACACTCCAGTCCTCCAAGACATCATTGACATCATCCGTAACTCACCTCCAGGATCCGGGCAGCCCAGCTGCAACGATGAGACCCCACCCACTACCCAAACCACCCAGCAGGAGGCACCCACAGCCACGGCAGTCTCCCAAGACCCCCAGGAACAACACATGGCCTTCCAACGCTGTGTGTTGGAGTGCCAGAGGGAGACGGCCGAGCAGGTGAGGGTGGGCTTTGCCATCATGGCTACCAAACTGGACGCCATCCTTGGGTGTCTAGGTCTCATCAGAGACCAACTCCAGTCCCTAACGGACACCCACAGCCTGCTCCATGGTCTCCAATGAGCCCTGACTGACATCGCTGGGGTCATGAAACGGAAAGAAGAACACCTGTCCGCTCAGAGTGGCTCCAGCGATGACAGCCGTGAGCTAGCACACATGCGGAGGACATGGTGCGGATGGAGGCGGAAAGGATGGTAGCCACCGCTGCACATCAGCGGAATGTAGCTGGGATCTATCATGCCCTGCAGATCCTCATCATGGCATTGCTGCCACAAGGTGTGGCGATGATAAATGCTGCTGCCCCCACACCATCTACATCTCCGCCCCCTGGTGTGTCAGTGCCTCACAGTGTGGCAGGCATAGCCACTCCAGCACCTGATGTGTCACTGCCACACAGTGCGGCTGACAATCCTCCTCTGGCCCCTGATGTGTCAGTGGCACACAGTGCCGCAGCCGGTACTGCAACACCCACAGGTGGGGCAGAGCACACATCCGAGGACATGGATGGGTTTGTGTTCAGAAGTAGGGACTAGCGTTTATTTCGGCCACCTGGCCTGTTTCTGCTTGGTGCCGCACATGGCACCATGACCTTCTACTGACCCCCGATACACTCCGCTGCATTCATCTTGGACCGTGTCATGGACTGCCATATCCTGTTTGATGACCAATGACACGGCGACCACACTGCGGACTGTACCCTTCCTCTTCCACAGTGCTAGTCCTCCCAGGATGGACTCTGGCTGGCCCTCCACAGGCCCATCTTGTGAAGTGTGCTTGGCATGGCCCTGTACTGCTCCAGCTGCAAAACCCCACTGGATGTGCAATAAACATCCAGTAACACACTGCTGTCTCATGTCTTTCATCATTCATGTATGAATGTGTGGCTGAATGTAGGGACAGTGATTTCCCTTACGTCAATGATGGTCATCTAGTGGAATGCCAGTCACAGTGTGCTACATTGCCTATCGTGTTCCAGGTGCTGTGGACACTACAACAGGGACACACTCATTAGTCACTTCCTTGTCCGGACACGGACTGAACCACGCCCAAGCCCCGAGTCATTTTTGCAAGCCCTGCGCTGGTCCGGCATACGCCAGGCCAGACCACTCCGCTTACGCTCCGAGGGGGGCCCACATAGCTACCTGTCGCAGGCGTGCTCGCTGGTGGTGTGCAGGTCACTGGTCCAGTTGTCAGCATGTCATGGCCACTCCCTGAGGGCAGGTTTGCACACACACCACACCCATCCATCACAGGCGTCACAGGCCATGTGACCCCGCAAATATAAGGGGCCGACTACATCACATTCCCCTCTACCGGTGGTGACTGGATGATGGACACTCCACGCTTCTCAATCATAAAGGACCCATGAGTTGTTGCGCACAGGGTTGGTGGCACCCGATACGCCTTGTGGTCGGCGCCGGCCTACCACCACGTGGCGCTGACTGGCGTTGCACAGGGTTAGTGGCACCCGAAGCCTTGTGGCCATCGCGGGCCTACCACCACGTGGCGCCGACTGGTGTTGCACAGGGTTAGTGGCACCCAAAGCCTCGCGGCTGTCACGGGCCTACCACAATGTGGCGCTGACTGTCGTTGCACAGGGTTAGTGGCACCGTAATAGCTGAGGGGGTTTGCAGCCTGCAATGATGACGTGTGCACTGATGTGGTCTCCGCCGTTGATGACTCAGGACTCAGCATCATGTGTGAGACCAGCTGGACCACGGGGCGGGTCCACATGATGTGGACCATGCCATGGTGGCGGGACCGGGGCCGGGAGCTTGCATGGGCACGTGGTGTACCCACTGGTGGACACACCGGTGGCAGCAGGTGAGCAGTGGGGCCTGGGTGCGCAGGGGCAGCAGTGTCTCTCTCTCTCCCTTCCCTCTCTCTCTCTCTTTCTCTCTCTCCCTTCCTTTCTTTTCCTTTCCTTCCCTCTCTTTCTCTTTTTCTGGTTTTCTTTCCTTCTCTGTTTCTCTGTGTCTCGCTCCTTTGATGTGCGCATGACACACGTCTGGATTTTGTGCTTTTTTTCCCAGGCTGTGACATCGAGATTGTCCCTGACGGACCCGACAGGAGTCTTCCACATTGGTGTTTTGTGTTGTATTTCAATAACATTTTTGGTTGTTACTTCAGCGCTGTGTGACTATTTCTCGTTCTTCTGGCCACATGTGTTTTCTTTTTGCCAATGTGCCTCATCATGCACTTTTTGTGTCTCCTGGGTTGTGCACTGTATGTGTATGTCCAGGGGGCGGGATGGGCCCTGGGGGTGGTGGCAGGTCTGGGGTTGTTACGGTGGGTGTTGTGGCACTCATGGGTATCCGCGTTGCATGATCATTGTCTCCATGGCATCTGTGGGTCTTCCGGTGTGGCTCTTGGCAGGGCTCCCTTTTGTGCTGCAGGTTGTCGTCCTGCTTAAGATCAGCAAAAGGGAGGTGTTAATTCCCTGCTGCTACCGTGGCTTATTGCCTGTTTTTGGATCACTTCGCAGATCAGGCAGTTTGTTGTGAAAGTGGTGTTGTGGTTTTTTTGTGTGTTTTTGCTCAGGAACGCCTTCTCTGCATCTCATTAGGGTTAGTTGGTGGTGTCCACCGTGGGGATAACTTTATGGGCGTTTATCGCGGGAATGCTGCTGATGTCTGCAGTTTGCACCGGCTTGTGATGGGGGTGTTTAATCTATCTCCTCTTTTGATGCGTTAAGGTGGAGATAAATTGGAGATTAGTCCTTGTGACTATACCCCTAAATGTTTTGTGGTGAGGGACTGGTACAATGTAGAGGTGAGGGACCCAGTAGATTAACAGGGACAGCTTAGCTAGAGCTGAGCCAAAGGTCTTGCATGGCTATAAGAGCCCATGCATGAGCAGAGCCATGAAAATATTTAGCATGTAAATCGTGTGTCAAACAATATGTAAATACATGATACAGTCTCTTCAAAATTTAAAACCTAGTGAAATTATTTTACATACTGAAGTGTTTCCCTTAGTACTCAAGATTATATCACTGCATGAAAAATATTATTAAAAGTGATAGTTTTTAATAATGAACTTACAAACATTTCCACCATCTATTCTTAAAACACTGCTAATAGTGAACTAAGAGGCAAATCAGTTGTCTTGTGTACCCTATATATGGCCTAAATTCTTATTATAAATGGAGGAACATTATAGCATATTACATAAAACACAAGAAGGTTTTGTACAGTGAACAACTTGAATGCATATATTAAAAGTATTTTATGTATAATAATTAGGAAAAAGGAACGGAATATTTGCCAAGGGTCATACAATTTAGTCAAGCATGGAAGTCAAGGCTCATCTCACATTTTAAGGTTTCATATTGTGCAACTCAGCTACTAGGTGGATTTCTCTTTCGCTCTGTTTTGTTTTACATCAAAGCGTAATGAATTTCTTTAATTCACCCTAAAAACGCACTTTGGGCAACATGATCATCCGTCGGGAGGTGGGTATCGATAGAACAATATCAATAAAAGGGATCCTAAATCATATTTTTGATGTGATTAAGTTTTTAAATTGAACACAGTGGTAATTAGCAATCTCATCAATAACTAATTACATTGCATTTCATACAATATTCAAATTATGAATGAACAATGGACGAACAAAGAAGAATACTCTGTGTCAGATAAAAACATTACAACTATGTATTTAACACGTCAAGCAAAAACCTTCTTTCAATATTAGTTTCCATAAAGGTTCTCGTCGTTTTTCAATACCTGTTTGTTTAATAGTAAATAGTATCTACGCGTCATTGTTTGTGGAGTAAATAAGAGTGCTACATTAGATAGCACACTCCAAAAATGTCATATCAATTGTTTTAAAAAAATGGTTCATTGATGGGGCCTTGATTGATGTACCAGCCCCTCAGCCGGAGTATAAAGTCTCAGTATTAAGAGTTCCAAAGCAATGATTGAGGACATGTCGGTCTGAGAAAAGAAGAGACCATCCTCAGGGCAACATGTAAGAGAACCAACATAGTGGACTATTAAGAACACGATAAAGCAATATTTTATAAGTAGAAAATAGTGAAAGACACCGCAAACATCTGAACATGCCACCAAATAGTGAATCAGTGAATCCATCAAACCAAGTTGTGAGCGTATGATAGCAAGAAAAAGAAAAATGGATAAACATCACCATGTGGAGTCAAACAAGTGTGAAATATTCTTAAAATGTGTCTCAAAAGTCCTCGACACAAATGTTCATATGATGAATCAACCTTATTTTTCGGATACACATGAAAGCACAAGCGTGATATGTCAAATGTAAAAAGCTAATAATATGAGCTGAACGGTGGATAAATCACCTGCAAGTGTAACTAAGTGGATCTGGTATTTAATATCCATAAGTGATTACTCTGAGTGGTAAATACATACAATATTGTATCCTACCAGATTCAGGAAAAGGTGTTTGAGGAATGCTGTTCTGCTGCAAACAGTCTACATAATTTTTTATGAGAACTTTTAAAAACAATAACGTGTGAGTTTATGCTCAATTAATTGAATGATGTGAGGGAAACAAACTTAGATACAAAGACTATTTTAACAGAAGGGGAATTCATCTGTGACAAAAGGGCGTGGTATGAAAAAACAAAAAGTGAATTCATTCTATGCCGCAGTCTGATAAGTCTCCTAGATAAAATAGACAAGGGCCTATTCTCAAGGCGATATTGCCATGTTAGCAGCACTTTTCTGCCGCTAAAACTGCGATATTTTATTCACCTTATTCTCAAGCTGTCACTACTAGCGGTTAGCGACACTTTTTAGGCTAAAGTGTCCATTTTAAAGATCACTACTTCTGTTAGCGATAATTATATGCCGGCGAGGCGTTCCCATGCAAAAACGCACGCAAACACCACTACTCCATGTTCACAAGCGGATCCTTGAACTTCTGAAGACCAAAAAACTGGCTTAGCTGGAGTTAGAGCCAGTAACTTAAGCCGGTCTTAAAAATGGGTATAACACTTGGGGCTACGTCTCAGCAGGTTTTGGTACAGGACAGCACTGCAATCAATGTTGCAGCACTGCCCTGCAACAAAACTACAGTGCAGGAATGCACACCATCAATAAGATAGTGCGCATTCCTGGTCCCCAGTAATGAAAAGTGTGGTAGCGCTGCGACAAGACAGTTTTGCAACAATTCTCACTACGCCTTTCTTGCGGCAGCATGGATGCGCTGTATTCACTTGACAGCGATCCCTGACGCAAGTAATGACAGATACGTCAGGAATCCTGACGTATCTGTCTGCGCTAAAGTCACGCATTGCTGCAGTCGTGTCACAACCATGATGTGGCTCCAGCAATGCATGGGGGAAGCCTATCCCTGTGGCACTGTGTCACCCTCACACCTGCCATCATGCAGGCGGAAGGTACTGTTGCATTGCCGGTCATCAGGGGTGCCCGAATGTCGGCGCTGTTGGAGATCCATCGGTGGTGGTTGCGCGCTGTGGTATTATCATTTGGAAGCAATGGTGGAGTGTTGATGTGGAGGGAGTTGACGAGACGTTCTTCGGTGGCCTTGATCCAGCTGCGAGAGGGTGCGATGATGGCAGTGGCATCCGCTGGGCAAGGTGAAGATGTGATGTTACCAATGATGGTCGGTCCAGGAGACTCCGCTGTTGTGGCTGTAATTGAAGTTCCTGCTAGCGGAGGTGATATGCTTGACCGTGTGTCCTGCTATGTGGCTTGTTGAGGTGACCTGCTGCTTGTGTCTGATTTAGGGGACCTTCCCTAGGAGGGGTGGTGTCCTGGTCACAGGGGTTGTCCAGGTGAAGCTTGAGTTCCCTGAGTAGGATGTCATTGGTGGATGGGAGACCCTGGGGTACAATGAGGTCTACAATGGTATTGGAGAATAGGGGCTCATTGCCTGGGGGGGCCTGCACATGAGGGTGCCGCAGAGGATGTGCTTGGGCTTGGTCCGGATCTGGGAGTTGAGGTGGTCCATGCCTTCTTCTTGCTGGTCGGGGTGCTCCTTGTGGGTGGTACTGCAGCCGTCAGTGATGGTGATGGCGATGTCCAGTCCGGAGCAGAGGCTGGTCCTGACAGGCGAGGGGTCGTCCAGGGTTGATGGTGAGGAGGGTGCTGACGTTGTAGCAGTGAAGTGTCCAAGAGGAAGGCTCCTTGGTGCTGACCGCGGTCCAGGGCCAGACAGACGCAAACGGCGTAGCCTATGGGTTGCCTTTGGCATGGGAGACAACCAGTACAATGCAGGCAGTACATCGTTAACAATGCAACTCAGGTGCCCTTACATCGCATTTGATTACAACGCATTGTGAGGTCTGTAATGGGGTAATTTAACGTTTTTCGGCTGGTTATGGGTTTTGGGGGTACAATATGAAAATTAGGGTGCATTTTGGGCTAAAATATGAAAATTGGGTTTTTGGTCAAATTTGATTTTTGGGTGTGTTATGGGGGCTCAAAAAGGAATGCCAGGGTTCACGTTGGATTTGGGGTGCAAAGGTTAGTTTTGGATTGCACTCAGTGAAGTGGGAATAGTGATATTAATGTCTCCACTATGCAACACCTACTTTACTGTTTCAATGTTCCCAGTATTAGTATGCATTGGAATGGAATGCAATGTTATGGCATGCGTTGCACACAAGTGGTACGCCCACTGTGCATGGGCGAGCAGCAGCCGCCATTAAGAAGTGCTGGGGGCTGGACAGCTGTGAGGTGGTAAGCGCTGGAAAGGACACTGGATGTGGTGTGGATGCGGGGATGTGTGTGTGAGTGGGTGTTGTAAATATTTTGATAAGGGGAGTCTTACCTCGAAGCCGGGTCCCGTGTCTTTGTTGCTCCTGCTCTGCTGCGTCTGCTTCCAGGAACAGGAAATAGCAAGCCAAGGTCCCTCCCCTGAGCCAATCACAACGCTGCGATACAGCGGTGGGATTGGTAATTGGCAACGGGACAAGGCATGCATCCAGGGGCTGGGGGGTGGGCATGTTCTCCATGCAGGCTGCAATGCAGCCTGCATTACGAATGGGGAAGTGCGCATGACTGCTTTGGGCGGCCTGAGTGGGCCGACCAAACAGTCATTGCGCACTTGAGTGGGCATGCCAATCCGCCCATGCCTTGCCCCGGGCTTGGAGCAGTTCTACCAACCCTCCCACCTGCAAAGAAAACATAGCACGGTTACATCAGTAAGTTATCATCATGTTATGATTGTTCCTCCTCTGTACTGCTTGAAAGCAGTGGGGCGATGCTCTTCCGCCATAGCGGATGAGCCTCAATTTGGGGTGCGTCGTCTACATGTGCTAGGCCTGGGCGACTCGACCCCCAGGCATCCTGCGCTACGCGTTCCACCTTCTCCTTACCTGGACATTGACACCTTGGTGCAATCCACTGCACTCTCTCCAAATCTGTGACTCAGCCAGCAGGAGCCTCAGCCAGGTGGGCTTTCACAAGCATGGGTACAGCAGTCGCCGCCAAGTCTGCTGGTGACCCTCCCGATGCAGTTGATGCAGCAGGGCCCCCTTAGGCGTGAAGTTGCAGCACTCCCGCCACACATGTTCAGTGCAGATCAGGCGCCCCCCCTCCACAGCATCCGGCCAGCCCAACATCATCCGGCCTGTGATGCAGAGAGGCAGCACCCACCACTGGTAATCCCCTCCGTGCACCCCGGTGTAGTGGTGGATTGTAGTATGCAATGCAGACCTCCCTACGTTGGGGCACAGGAGCTCCTCTACTATTAACAGCTCCAAGGTCCGCAGGGATGTCTTCCCACACAGGTCAGCAATGTGTCTCCAAGCAGCATGGCAGACTTCAGCACCAGGTATAGGCATTCATTGTGCCTCAATGTGTGCCGCCACGGCTCATCGACTCAACATCCTCCACATCCAACACCAGGCTGAAGACACAGGTCCAGTGAGGCAACCAGGCTCCAGACGCAGGTCCAGGAAGGCATCCAGGCTCCAGACGCAGGTCCAGCAAGGCATCCAGGCTCCAGGCACAGGTCCAGCGAGGCATCCAGGCTCCAGGCACAGGTCCAGCGAGGCATCCAGGCTCCACAGGCAGTTCCAGTGAGGCAACCTGGCTCTCATCTTGGTCATCCTGGATGTTGGGTGCCTTGCACGGGTTGTTGATGTGTGCTGCACTTGGCCCAGGCTGCTCCATTCTGCATTTTTTAGGCTTTTATACCTAGTTTCTATTGGATGTTGACTGATAGGCTATTTTTTGCATTAGAGACAAAAAAAAAGTACGCTGGGCTGGCTAATGTGAGTTTTTCTGTCGCTAATCGGTCTATCGGTAGTTTTTACCCACTAAAGCCGGATTTCCTATCACCTTCGTGCTGATGTTAGCAACAGTTTTCACCTTCGTTCCCTGAAACTATCGCCTGTTAGCGGGGTCTTGTAAATACGCGGCTAACACGGCGATAATTTCCTGCGGTACACGGGGATAAAAAAAACACATGCTAAATGAGGTTAGAGTTATTTTTCACCGAATGTTGAGAATATCCCCCACTCTGCGTAAAGAATGTACTCAAGTCAGAACTGGAATGCTAAAGGGCTCACTAAAAAAGAAAGAAATACAGTCATCCGACTATGGGGCACTAAAGCAATTTACAACACACCAGATGTGAGTACATGAGTGTAGGAAACCAGGAGGATTCCCTCCACATGCTTGTATTTAATTTAAGCAGTGTGCGGTGCGGCCTTTGTGGAGTGTGGACTGTACATATTGTTAAGGCGTTGAAATTACATAAAATTGCGAGTGAATTGTATTAATACTGGGGACTAAAAAGAAGAGCATGTAGCATCAGTGAGGGACTTTGTTGATTATAACTGATATCATTGAAGACCCTGAAGCATATCCTTTGAATGCATACACTTAACTGAAGCAGTACAAATATACCCAATAATTAGTTTTTTTAGAATTTTGACTTCATTGAAGTAATCATTGCTGTACAATTTCCTCAAATCCTTAAAATTTTCCAAACAGCAAATTATCCCTGAAATTGCAGAGTCAATGGCTGTTATAGTTACGTTATGTTTTGCAAGGTATGGTTTTTGAGTATGTACAGGTGTAAATTAGAACTGATTCCTTTTGAAAATATAGATCTGGAGATTTGATTTTGCTGATAGAAGAGTCTAGGATAAAATGCAGATTGTTGGTTTGAGTGAATAACCAATTATGGAATCTTTCTAGGGAAGATATGTAATCCCACCAGACCATCACCATGTCATCTATAGATCTTTTCCTCAAAGGCTGCATCGTATAAGTTTTGTATGTCTGGAGCAAAACTCTCTCCTATTGCGACACCTTAAATTTGTTCACAAAAAGTATTTTGGGAAATAAAGTAGTTGCACTGCTATGCCAAAGAGGCACAATCCGAAAGTAGTCAGTGTTTGATGAGGTCTGATACAATTTTCCAGTGTAGAGTGAATGATAGGCAAGGCTTCAGTTTGCGGATTGTTGGTATAAAGAATTTCAGTGCCCATAATGATTAGGAGCTGCAGTGTGTGATCAAAAGAAAACCCTACAATTATAAATGTTGGTCTTCTATGATTGGTTCATGTTGCATGTACAAAAGGTTTTATGAAAAAAACTACATATTACGGCAGAGGTTTTAAAATCGAGCCACACCAGGCAACATTGGTTTGCACAAGGGTTTGGAATTGTTTTAATGCATTTTGGGAAAAGTGTAGAATACTGGAAAAGTATTGTAAGATTTGCTGACATATGCAAATTCATTGTCACTAAGCCAGTAGTTAAACCTTTTTGTACAAATTCATGGGCTTCTCATTGAGTCATATTAGAGGTATCATGCAGAAGTGGTTAATAGTAATCTTTATTTTAAAATTGGCTAAGAATTTATTTCATCATCATATTGTGGAATATTTTGCTACACTCACCTATCTTCCTTGGGCCTGATTACAAGTAAAGGTGCTATTTATCAGAACTGGTTAATAACGATACCCCGGGGTGGAACAAATAGCATCTGTTGCAAGGTATTGAGGAATAATCATGCAGATTTTGGTATTTAGCACACCAAAATCCACATGGCACGGTATATACTATACACTTTTCCACAGTTAAATTTCTGGAGGTTTGACCTGCCAAAATGAAACGAATGATGGGTTATTTAAAGCATAGACAACTATCAAACATGTTAAATAAAACAAAAATTGTAATTACATCCCATGCGTAAACAGGGGTTTATGCAAGAGACGGAATTAGTCACACAAATTATAATCAGGGTCCTTGTCTCCTGGAACTCTACTCAAAGCCCCATCTGCAAACTATTTCAGTAAAACAAATGTTGTGACCTTTTGGTGTGTGACCCTCTCATTGTCTGTACAAATGTGGATGCAAATTAGTATTGAAAAGCCATAAGAACTTGTACGGAAATTAGTATTGAAAAAACATTTTTGCTAAACTTCTTAAACAAGTATGTTGCAATGGTTTTTTTTCAGAAAAAAGAGTATGCTTCTTTATTTATTCAGAATCAGAATCTGAAAAATCGTTATTCGGCTACAAATTAGCCATGAGAGTATTCACATATTATACATAGTTTCACCATTTGATGATAAAACAAGGTCAAAACATCATAAAAACAAAGTTTAAATATAAAAAGATAAAAAAGCTTTACCTCACTCATTCTTAAAGAAGCACAATTCTCATCTTTATATATTTTTTGAATTTTCAAAGCACAATGGATGCAATTAATTATAGCAATATGAACTGCTCCAGACCAAGCTGTTGTAAGAGGAAAATAGCTGATCTATGTTATTTGACATGTAATGCACCAAAAATTGGACTAAATTTTTTCCAGGGAGCGCAGTACAATGTTCAAAAAGGCATAGGATGTAAAGTGGTTTGTGCTGAAAAATTATTACAAGGGTTTTTTAGAAGATTTGTGAACCACAATACACACATGGGGAATGCAGTCAAAAAGTGCAAAGTGTTAAGTCCAAGGCCCATCAAATAGAATCTATGCTGTGTATTCCTAATGCGCAGTAGATATGACTTCTACTGTGGTTGTAAATAAAAGTGAGTGGCTCATTACTGCTGACTTCTGGGTGTCTTTCTTTGTACGTATTTTCTTATAATAGTTGAAAAAGAAGGTTTTCACTCTGACTTTAGTTATGGCATCAATTCATTCAGAAGTATTGAATACTTCAGGAGTCCACAAGATGGTTAACATAGGTTTAACGGTTCACTGATAAAATATCGATGTTAAAAATGTCAATGTTCAAAATATAGAAAAAATAATATGGACAACAAAAATATCGACTCCCATACCTACACCGGTAAGTACAAAAAGACCAAATCAAAAATATCAATGTAAAAAATATAGATGTAAAAAGTATTGCTTAAAAAAATATATGCACAAAATCCCCATCAATCCCCTGGGCGCCCCATTGTGTCATCCAGAGGGAGCGTGACTGAACACGTTTCCAAGTATGTGGACCACTTCCTGAGGGATTTTGTTATGACTTTACCCAGTTATGTGAAGGACACCAAGGATTTTCTCATGAAAATTCAAGACATCCAATGGAATGAGGAGTTGTTCCTCGTTACTCTTGATGTCCAATCACTGTATACTATTATAGATCATAAACAGGGGTTGGATGCATGCAAACATTTCCTGAACAAAAGACCTCTCAGACTCAGGGAACACAATCTCTGTTGGAGATGATCGAGTTTTGTCTCTCCAACAACCTTTTTCTGTTCGATGGGGCCTTGCATAGGCAAACGACAGGTACCGCGATGGGTTCATGCTTTGGCCCTAGTTTCGCGAATCTTTTCATGGGGTGCTGGGAGGAGACAACATTAGCGAAACCCGAGTATGCACATTACCTCGAACATGTAACCACATGGATGCGGTACATAGATGATCTTGTCATTATTTGGAAAGATAGCAGGGATAAAGCTCTTGAATTCATCGAATGTCTCAACACGAACCCCAACAATATCATTCTCATGGGGCGTCAGCAACACAGGGGCTGAATATCTGGATGTCAAGATTGACATCATCGACAACCAGATACGCACCACACTTTTCAGGAAGGCCACTGCAGGCAACAGCATCCTCCACACACTTAGTAGTCATCCTGAGACCCTGAAATGGAGCATTCCCTTCGGTGAGTTGATGAGGGTGAAGAGGAATTGCAATTCAGAGGAAGCATATCTACTTGTTAGTCAGGAGATGTTTGAGCGTTTCAAAGACAGGAGATACCCTAAATGGGTACTCAATAGAGCTAGAGACAGGGCCAATGGCATCTCTAGGTTTTCCACGTTGTTGGACAAACCCACACAGGCCACGAAGGAGGATGAGGACACTACACGTATTATCATGACTTTCATTACCAACTCAGACAACAATAAACACATCCTAGTCAAGAACTGGAACATTCTGAAGAACGACAACATCATTGGCACTAGCATTCCCAACCGGCCCAGCATCACATACAGGAAAGGGAGGAACATCAGGGATATGTTGGTGCACAGCGATGTGACCACATATCCCGAGAGGCATGCACATGGCCTTCAGGGATTTTTTCCCTGTGGTCACTGTAAGGCGTGCAAACAAAGCACGTTCATCAAAACGACCTCCTACAATGGGGTGGAGAAGAGAATAGAACAGTTTCTCACATGCAGTACCACGTTTGCCATTTATGTCATCGAATGCCCATGCAAAATGTGGTACATAGGCAGTACCACATTTCAGGCTAAGAAGCGGGTTCTTGAACACAGTAGGGCCATCACGCATGCAGATGAAAAATATCCTGTTGCACGACACTACAGAGATTATAATTTTTCAGACCCCACTTTACTTAGATTTTTCATTTTGGAACAAATCATGAGTAACCCGAGGGGAGGTGACAGGGTGTTGAGGCTGAGGCAAAGGAAATCGAAATATATTGTGGATTTCCAGACCAAGGATCCTGGGGGTCTTAACCAGGATGAAGAATTGGCCATACATTTGAGAGAATAATTGAGCAATAGCACTGCTTCTGTTGTTTTGAGTTGTTTTGCGACGTTACAATTGTTTATCGGACAGTCATTTACAGGTGTTCCTCTGTGTTTCTCCATGTTTTTCCGTTTTCCCTTGTTCTCTTCTTTCTTCTTTTTCTTTTTCTTTTCTTTCTTAAAATACTTCTCTTTGCTCTCTTCTCTTTTTTTGCTTCTCTTCTCGAATTTCGTCATGCTAATGTCATTTCCGTTACTCTCTTCTTCCTTGTAAGAACATGTACTAGAATTTTCAGATGTAGCAACATGCGAGTACATGGTGTAAATGTAACCTTTAAGCATTTGATCATGTATTTGATCAATTTTAATAATTTTGTATATTTTTGTATATTTTATTTTAGGAGGAAAGGAAGGGGCCCCAACACCGGCGCTCACCTTGCACGGGCATCCTACCCTTTTCCCCCTTTTTCATCACTGTCATCACCACTAGTACTGTAAGTATGGGCATTTGAGAACTTTGGACCACCACCTGTCTATCAACACGGTCAGCCCCACTTGGGGAACACATACTATGTATCTCTTCCACTGCGATTATCTGCCATGCCCTTGTGAGGCTTCAATTTTCTTGTTGAAAGCAAGACTGGATATAGGGGCACTTGCCCGTACATCCCACATAGTCGTGATTATACTTGTGGTGACCATGTTTTTGCTAGGATTGCCCAGATTATTCCTCTGGGTTATCTATATTTACATTTATTTTCATGTGGGTCTTTACACACTGCACATTGACGAACACTGCTGTGTATTATGTTTATTATCCGAATGTGTCGAACAGATGGGATCATCAATTATTGACAATTGACAAATGTATCATGTTGCAATGTGCTTCCTTTACATGTCTGCCATTTGCCGTAATTTTTGTTACACCTCCATTACGTTTTGTTTTATTTTAATTCACTGCATTGAAGTGATGTTTTAGACCATTCTAAGATGTCTGCCGTAGTCACCAGTCAAGACGTGCAGTGATCCCTTGTTTATGTTCATAGCCCATTAGTACTTATTCAGCCAGTAACACGAGCACTAATATTCACGTGATCAATACTCTTGTAGTTGAAACGCGTTGTGAATAAACACCCCTTTATCGCATTTTTTTCGTGGATTCTTTGGTATTGAGAGCGCACGTTATTGGATATTTGTGGAACATTGGATTTCCGGCGTGCTCCGCCGGTGTGTGTGCCAACTCCCTTGGGTCCGAGCAATCAGAAGGAGCATTCTGGAGTTTGAATATATATATATATATATATTCACTGAAAAAACCATAGGTTTCACACATGTTATAGTTAGCGGAAATTTTACTGATAAAAAACCAATGAAATTCCCCCGTTATAGTTAGTGCAGGCAACTATAACTCACGCGACCGCAATCCTCTGCTGATGCTAATACTGTATTTAGACACTTATTTGCCCATGTCTTCTTCCATACATTTTTAGCTATACATATATTACAAATATTTTTTTTTCATAAAGACACATATGTCATCAGCAGAAGATTGCGGTCGCGTGAGTTATAGTTGCCTGCACTAACTATAACGGGGGAATTTCATTGGTTTTTTATCAGTAAAATTTCCGCTAACTATAACATGTGTGAAACCTATGGTTTTTTCAGTGAATTTGCAAGGTTTTTTAAATGCTAATACCTAACTATAACGTGTGTGAAACCTATGGTTTTTTCAGTGAATTTGTACGGTTTTTTAAATGCTAAGTTACTTTACGCCATTCGTGGCGTGCGCGCCCACTTAACGCAGTTCGTTCCGTGCGCGCACGGTGCGCTTCGCGCACCGTGCGCGCACAGTGAGCACGCGGTGCGCTTCGCGCACCGCGCGCCCACTTTACGCAGTTAGTGCCATGCACGCACGGTGGGCACGCGGTGCGATCACAAAGCAAGAAAGCACGTCAACAAATCTGTTTCTTTACTTCCGCGAGGTGTACTCCCCGGTTTCTCCCTGCTCGGAGGAAGATTCCCATGCCCTCCTTCGGGACATCGCGCTGCCCTCCCTTGCGGTGGAGGACAGGGACTTGCTGGACGCTCCTCCCACCTCAGACGAAATTGCCCTGGCTATTCGCTCGGTCGCATCCGGCAAGGCCATGGGCCCCAATGGTATCCCCATCGAGCTCTACAAGCTGCGACCGGATGTACTGGCGCCCCACCTGCGCGCCATGTTCCTGGCGGCCCACTCGCAGGGTTCCCTCCCGCCGGACCAGCGTCTGGCCACAATCGTGGTGATCCACAAGGAGGGGAGACCCCGTGAGCGGGTTACATCCTATAGGCCTATCTCGCTCTTGAACGCGGAGCCCAAAATCCTCGCCAAGGTACTGGCCAACCGGCTGGTTGGCGTGGTGGGCGATTTGGTCCACCAAGACCAATCTGGCTTTATACCCCATCGCAACACGGCTCTTAATCTGCGACGCTTGCATGGGGTGCTCGCGCGTGTCCCGTTTCTGCGGGGGCCGGCCATCTTGGCGTCCTTAGATGCCACCATGGCGTTTGACACGCTTGAATGGCCATACATCTGGGCGATGCTGGCGAAATTTGGATTCGGACCGGGATTCATTAGCTGGGTCAAATTGTTATATTCAGGCCCATTGGCGCAGGTGGTGGTGAATGGGCGAGTCTCGGCCCCCTTCGCGCTGGGGCGGGGCACGCGTCAGGGTTGCCCCTTGTCACCGCTCCTGTTTGCATTGGCCTTGGAGCCCCTGGCCGAGTGGCTGCGGTGGCACCCCTCCATCCGTGGTCTCCGCTGGACCCCCGAGCATGAGGACCGTGTGTCCCTCTACGCCGATGATATCCTTTTGTATCTCGCCTCCCCGCGTAACTCGCTGATTGTCCTGGTTGATGTTTTGCGCTCCTTCGGTCGTAACTCAGGCCTTGTCATCAACTGGGCGAAATCCTGCGTGTATGTGCTCTCCGGGGAGGCTCCGGCCCTACCACGGGACTGCCCGATCCAGATTGCCTCCCAGGGGTTCCGGTACCTGGGTATATATATTACTCTTGACCCGGAGGCCCGCTACGAGCGGAACTTACTACCCCCCCTCCAGCGCTTGCGGGAGGACGTTGCGCGCTGGCGGCGTCTCCCGCTTTCGCCGCTTGGCCGAGCGGCCTTGTTTAAGATGATGTCCTTGCCGCGCTTTCTGTATGCGCTTCAGAACACTATGGGCTTGGTTCCGGCGCGCTACTTCCGTGAGGTGGAGAGTCTGCAACGGCGCCTGTTCTGGGACGGGAGGCCGCGTATTGCTCTTCCGTGGTACGATGGGGGGGTTGCCCTCCCGGACATTAAACGGTATTACTGGGCCTCCCAGCTAGCTGCGATTAATCACGGCCTTTATGGGCCCGCCCTGAATCCGGCATTTGAAATGGACAAGATGCTCCTGCCCGGTGGCGATTACAATCGAGCGCTCTACTCTGGCGCGCCCGACTCCCGTCTGACGGGACCGACGCGTGTCATGGTGCGTGTATGGCACGCGGCTAATGCAGCTATGGGGTGGAAGGACCGTTTGACCCGGGCGTCACCGCTATATGCGTCTGAGAGGTTGGGCTCCCTGTGGACATCGAAGGGCTTCGAGAAGTGGGACACGATCGGAATCAGCACAGTGGGAGATCTCTGGACGAGGGGGGGATTCAAAACTTTCGAGACGCTGCAGACGGAGTTTCAGCTGCAAGGCAGTGAGTACTTTCGGTACTTACAAGTTCGCCACGCGCTGGGCTCCGTTTTCCCGGATGTCGCGTCCATTCCGGAGTCCTCCCCCCTGGAGGACAGAGTGCTGGATGGCCATGTCCCAGACAGCACGATCTCCCTTATATATAAAAAACTGATCAACGACAGATCGTGCCTGCTGACTAGTCTCCGCGAGGCCTGGGTTGCCGACGGGCTGGAACTGGACGACGAGGACTGGATTTCCGCGGTGGCCTCTCCGAAGGAGGTGGCCATCCCGGCTCGCCTTCGCTTCGTCCAGCTTAAGATCCTCCACCGGGTTTACGTGACGGGGCCAAGGCTTCTACGTATGGGCTTTGTTGGTGACGGATTGTGTAAGCGTGGCTGTGGTGCCTTGGCAACTTTCATGCATATTCTGTGGGAATGCCCACAGGTGGAGCGATTCTGGCGTGGTGTGCATGAGGTCCTGCGTGTGGTGACGCATGTTGCGCTGTTGCCTGAAGCGAGGAGATGCTTGCTGAATGTGTGGGAACCAAATGACTATTCGGTCCCGCAGACGCGGTGGGTGACTCTGGGATACATGATAGCTAAGCGCGATATTGCTCAATTGTGGGGATCCCGGTGGCCCCCAGCAGTGTTGGCCTGGAAAGAACATATGGATTGGTGTATGTTTCGTGAAAAGGTAGTGTATGTGGCGAGGGGTAAGCCTGGGGCGTGGGTGAAAATCTGGGGCCCCTGGAACGCCTATCGCGGGGGTATTTGTGAGCCGCCACTGCTACCGGCCGCCTCGCCAGCTCCGTCCCCCTAGCCGACCCCCTCCCCCAGCCGCGGGCATGTGGTTCCCCTGTCCCTGATTTATTCCCATTCCCCTCTTCAGAGTCTGGCTGCTGGTTGGGATCCCCCACTTAAGGAGCACGTGCCGTCACTTTGGATGGCGGGTTGCCCTGCGGGTGTGGTTTTTTGTGTTGTTCTGTTTTGAAAAAAGGAAACCGTATTGTGGGCTTGGAGTTATGTGGCCTGCGCTATTGATATCTCCTGCTTTACCGATCTGCGCCGCCAAGAGACTCTTGCTGTAGGTATGTCATATGCTTCTGCCACTCTAGCGGCCGGCCGGATGGTTGTAGGCCCATACTTGTAACCCTTTTTAACATGTAATAAACGGTTTCAAAAAAAAAAAATAAAAAAAAAAAAAAAAAAAAAAATCTGTTTCTGCTTTCCTCCGTGACTATGGTATGGGTGCCATTTACCACAACAACTTGCGTTATGACATGCAAGACATTTATAGAGGAGATGGTGTGCACTTCAATGATGAAGGGAACAGAGTCTTCCTCTTGAACCTTAGACTCTGCATCGGTACTTACTTGTAGGTACCACTAAAAAATCATTTCATAAACACAACGGCTCTTTTTAGAGCCCCCTAATATCTAAACACTTAAATCTGATTTTCATTTTTTTTTTTTTTTTCTTGTACCGTACGCTTACCGTAAGCTTACCGTACGCGTACCCCGTGATTTTTTTTAAAATCAATAAATGTTTTCTTTGTACTTTACAGTCCTTCTTTGACCCCCTCACAAATGTAAGGGGGTCTGTAACTCTCCTCATTGCCCCCTTTTCTTGTTTTCACTCTTTTTTTTCTGAGTGAAATACACAAAATGGCGGCCGCCGCTTCCTGGTTTCGGCCGATTCGAATGTTTACTAAGATCTAAGAGCCAATCAGAATCGCGCTCGCGCACGCCACCGTACGCTTACGGTAAGCGTACGGTAAGCGTACCGTAAGCGGGCTCAGATATATATATTGATTTAAAGGCTATTTTCTCAGAATCTACTGAACAGATTTACACCAAACCTACAAAAGGCACTTCCTTGACCTAGGGACTACCTCTCTGCCAAATTTCGAGTAATTCTGTTCAGCCGTTCGGGCTGTAGCTCGTTCTAAAGGTCCTATGGAAAAATGCATGGGGAAAACGCGTTTTGGGACCCCCCTTTTATCTCAGCCCCCGCTTGACGGATCCCCCCGAGACTTTCAGGGTAGGAGCGGAGCGTAGCGCCCCACCTATTTTGAGAAATTCGCGAGGATTCATCGACCGGCGCCAAAGTTATTCAAAATAGAATGTTGAGGTTTTCCTATGGAAAAGGGGTCCTAACTATAACTACCTACTGGCGACCGCCAGTAGGTAATATATATATATATATATATATATATATATATATATATATATATATATATTTAGTGAAAAAACCATAGGTTTCACACACGTTATAGTTAGGAATTAGCATTTAAAAAACCTTGCAAATTCAGTGAAAAAACCATAGGTTTCATGCACGTTATAGTTAGCTGGACATTTCACTCGTAAAAAAACAATGAAATTTCCCCGTTATAGTTAGTTAAGCTAACTATAACTCGCGCGCCCGCAATGCACTGCTGATGACGTCACATATTACATCACTCATGACATGGTCAGTGACATCACTCATGACATCACTGATGACATCTCAAATGACATCACTGATGACATCACTGATGACATCATCCAGTGAATGTGTGTTTTTCTGAAAATTAAATATGTTTTATATATCTCAAGGTCGATGGAAGAATAAATGAGTATATAAGTGTCTAAATGGATGATTTGTTTTTGAAAAATTGATTGTATTACTGACTGATTAAGTGTATCCTATTGAATACATGGCTAAGTGAGTAATGTTTAAATGTGTAAATACCTGTATCAGTCTCTCACTTTGTGTATAAGTGGCTGCATGGGTTGGTGAGCAGCAACATGAGTGTCTATATAGGTTATTAGTTGGTTTTTTGAGTATCAATATGAGTGTCTGAGTGTCTGTATGGTTCAGTGGGGGGTATTACGTAGTGCATAAGTGCATGAATGAGTGACTCACTGTTTGTATGTGTTGAAGACAACATATGTGCAGGACTGTATGGGTGGAAGAGTGTGTGTATGGGTGTGTTAGTGAGTGAATGGCTGTCTCAATAGTGTCTCTATGAGTAACTACATATGTTTTAAACTAGTATATGTGACTATTGGTGTATATAAGTGAGTGTATGTGAGAGTGAGAGATTGAAAGAGTTCCTGTATGAATAAGTATGTGTTTCTATAAGTGATTGTTTAAAAGACTAAGTATGTGTAATTTTCCGTAGAAGTAAGTGTGGTGGTGTGTGTATAACTGTATATGCAAGTAAATGGATGTTTGATTCTTTATTAGCATGAGTAACTATGTGTGTGAGTAACTCTATGGATGAGTGGCATTGTGTTACAGGATGTATAGGTGTATGAGTACATATGATGTGTGAGTACACGAATGAGTGACTGTACAGGACTGTTGGTGAATAAGTGGATGTTTATGTGGATCTTAGAATTATTGAAGAGGTTGTTGTAATTGGTATTGGTATGTCCATTTTTTTGAAAATTTCAGTCTCTATTTTTGAATGTGTGTATCAAAGGTTATATTAGGGTGAGAGGAGGTCTGCCACTCTATCACATGGATGATGTCATCAGTGATGTCATCAGTGATGTCATTTGAGATGTCATCAGTGATGTCATGAGTGATGTCACTGACCATGTCATGAGTGATGTAATATGTGACGTCATCAGCAGTGCATTGCGGGCGCGCGAGTTATAGTTAGCTTAACTAACTATAATGGGGAAATTTCATTGGTTTTTTACGAGTGAAATGTCCAGCTAACTATAACGTGTGTGAAACCTATGGTTTTTTCACTGAATTTGCAAGGTTTTTTAAATGCTAATTCCTAACTATAACGTGTGTGAAACCTATGGTTTTTTCACTGAATTTGCAAGGTTTTTTAAATGCTAATTCCTAACTATAACATGTGTGAAACCTATGGTTTTTTCAGTGAATTTGCAAGGTTTTTTAAATGCTAATTTCTAACTATAACGTGTGTGAAACCCATGGTTTTTTCAGTGAATTTGTATGGTTTTTTAAATGCTAATTCTTAGCTATAACATATGTGATTGCCATATTTTTTTTTATTGTTTTTTTATGATTTTTTTTTATAAATTCTTATATTAAATGTGTTTTTTTTTTTTTTAAAAACAAGATTTTTTAAAACTTTTTATTCTCTTAAAACACTATGTTTTTTTTCTAAAAAATCTGCAATATTTCAAGTTTTCTCTTTATTTTTTTTACCAAACAGGTAAGATATATTAGTATAACTTTGAAAATATATATATATATATATTTTTTTTTTTTTAGTGCGCGTACGGTAAGCTTACGATAAGCGTACGGTTTACGCAATGTCCGTAATTTATCTACTCTGTTTGCGTATAGTTACGCAATTTGCGTAGCCGCGCGTACTGCGCATGGGGCGCGTACGCGTGTACGCTACACGCGCACGTTACGCGGAAGTGTTGGGGAGTGACTGTTATGCGCATGTGCGCGAGCGCGTGTCTTTTTTACGCGCATGCGTACTTTTGCCGTAAGCGCACCGTAAGCGCACCGTAAGCGTAACGTACGCGCACGGTGGGTCATGTGATCATGAAACACAACTTTTGATTGGTTGAAACTACTTTCAGTTCTAGAACTCTCCTACACCACACCCATTCCCCTCATTTCTGCTTGTGATCCCTTAGGAGAAGGAGCTGGGTTGTCTTTGTGATACGATGGCAGAACAGCAGAGCTCTTCTGAGAGTGAGGCTAGCAGCACTACCTTGAGGCAGAGAAGGAGGAAAGAAAAGACCTCTTTCATATGGGAGTATTTTACTTTTCCAGAGGACAAGAAAAAGGTAAATGCACCCTTAGTGACTTGTAAGCTGTGTGGCCGTGTACTTTCAAGAGGGAATCCCAATAAGAAGTATTCCTTCGGGAATCACACCATGTTGAGACACCTTAAAGATGTACACAGAAGGACACATGCTCGACATACTGAAGGTAACCCTTCAGTAAGTCAACCAAGCACATCCACAGCAGCTCAGCCTGGTCCATCATCTGCAGGGCCGAGTCCATCTTCTGCAGGTCAGGTGAGCCCTTCATCTGTGGTGGGAGCATCTCCTTTTTCTTCTCCTCTGGAAACAAACCATCGTTTTTTGAGGGTTGAAATACGGTGCGCCACTTGTCATGATCTAATTTGTCATAGGGAGACCAGTGTTTCCCTAGTGAACAATAAAATAGATCAGCACATTTGTCGTACCGACTAATATTCCCATTCTTTCTTTCCTCTGTCCCTGCATGAACACAACGGCTCTTGTAAGAGCCAACCTTACCTTTCATCTATTTTTTATATATGTTTTTAAAACTTTTTTTTGATTTTTTTTTTACCGTACGCGTACGGTACGCGTAATTATTATTTTTTTTTTTTTAAAAAACACTAAAAATCAATTATCACATTACAAGGTCCTTGAGAGACTACAATGAAAAACTGAAAATGTGATTGTGGAGAAGTGGAAAAAAGGGACCATGAAATTTTTGACTTACCATACCCACTCAAAAAAATATTTATTAATTTAAATTTAATTTTAATTGCTTTAAAAATGGTTCTAGTTTTCGAAAATTTTCTATCTCAATCTGAAAAAAAAGAAAAAAGTATTAATATTTAATAAAACATTTTATAATACAGTACACATATTTACATATTTTCAAAAAAAAATGTTGCCTTTTTTTTGCTGTTTTCAGAATATATTGCATTTCACTATAAATTGTGAAAGCAATTGCATTCATCATTTAACAGCGGGCAAAAAAAAAATTAACAATCTCAAAGATTGTTTTAAAAAAGCCCACAATCTCTTTTTGCATAAACATAACATTATAGAAATGCATAATATTCTTAAAAAATATCATCTAATATCAATACTTATTTCTTTAAAATACCGTCTGACATTTTTGTTTCAGAAGTATAATCACAAAAATATATCTCAAATAACCCCACAATACATCTGATTCCATTTCCTTTAGGCCAAATAGTAATTTTAAAATTCTTTTTTGATTAAATTTCCAATGGTAATCCAATAAAAATCTAAAGTTTAAATTGTACAGATCTCACCGATTGTCTGTAACATTTTGGTTTCCGAAAGATTAATTAATAATTAAATAAGTCCACAATAGAATTGTTTACCTTTCCGCATGGCCAAATAGTAATTTTAAAAATCTTTTTGGAATAAATTTCCAATGGCAATCCAATAACATTCCAAAATTTAAATTGTGCAGATGTTACCGATTTTTTCTAAATTTTTGGTTTTCCAAAGTTTCATTAAAAATTGAAAAAGTCCACATTACAATTGGTTACCTTTCCATTAGGCCAAATGATCATTTGTAAAATCATTTTTTTTGAAAATTCCAATGGTAATCCAATAAAATGGTAAAATTGTTTTGTACAGATCTTGCCAAGTCTCTCTAAAATTTTGGTTTCAGGAAGATTAGATAGGAATTTGCTAAATCAAAAGGCAAACGTTGCTTAAAAATCAATTGGGAATCATTACACAGTGTCCAGCCTTTTTCACATTTAAGATAAACTGTGTAATGACCAGAAGTTACAGTAGGTCCATCATGGAAAATTATTGCAACTGTTACAAAAGTTTTTCCTGAAATTGATAATTGCTGTCCTGTAAACTTCTTTATTAAAGTATCTAATTTTGAACCATCAGCTTTACAGCGTTGCATCATTAAAATTACATACTGTCCGTATTCTTTTAAAATTAACGTTGAAAACATGTCAGATTGACACTCACTGCATTCCATGCTATGATTAGCATCTTTAACTAATTTAGCAAAAGTGACTGTTTTACTTTCTGGCAATGTTAAATAAATAAACCTTTCAGAATCAACATTAGAGCCACATATATTATAACAGTTTTCACAACTATGTTCCCATTTATAAGAGAGACCAAATAAATTTTCAATGGGAACCCCTTCTTCTTCCAGTACCTGAAGAAAAAACATCAAGAATTCCTGTGCGTCTTGCTGTACATTTTGAGAAAACTGTGTTCGTCCTGAACATACATCTAAAAGTTTTCTAATTTCAGTAGCACTTTCTATTTGAGTTTTATCATTACTCAGCTTTTGAAAAAGGAGACTCAACTCAGAACAGAATCTTTTTCCCTGATTTACTATTATCTGCTCTTGCACACTTTCCAGATAAAATGCAACATTCAGCACTACATTAGCGTAGCAGTTGACACCAGAGCTATTTTCAAAATGACATCCTACAACCTGTTCTTCATTTTCCTTTTTCTTTTTGCTTGCAATTACATCACTCCTCTTTTTTTTCCTCCTCTCTACATCTTCATTACAGATATTCTCATTTCTCCTTTTACGAGAAACTACACGTTTCTCCAACACAGGATACTGACCTAAATTGGGAGCATAGCTTCTTCTTAATCTATTATACTCCTTTACACAATTTGTATCAGCACTAACTTTTGAGTCATCAAAGTCTATCATGAATAAACCTGATAATGTTTTCACTCGTGACAAAGCAACATATGCCATACCTTCTTTGAACACAGTTGAACCAATGTTCACAAATGCACAATCTACAGTCAATCCTTGAGACTTGTGAATAGTTACAGCATATGCTAGAGAAAACGGAAACTGCTTCCTACGTACATATAAGTCTTTCACAAGCATGAAACGAACTGAACAACGACAAATATCTTTAACTTCTTCTATCTGATCAAATTTTATTTTTAAACATTCAATTCCATCTTTTTTCTGATAATTAATAAAACCCACAACTCTTCCCATAGCTCCATTAACTAAACCTTTTTCAACATCCAAATTTCTCCTTAAAAATACTCTACAGTTCATGCAAACATATAGATTTTTTTCTAATCCAGCTGTTTTGGAAATGTTCTTCTCTAGTGAATCCAATTTATTTTTCAGTGTGCTTGTTAATGTGATAGTAATTCTTCCATCCTCAATTTTGTCCACTGCTTCCACTTTCCTGATATCTTCCTTTTCCAATTTCAAAAGCTCCTCATTGAATATTGAGCATTCACGTAGAGTTGGCATTAAGCAGATGACACTTTTCTTTTCTGCAATGTTCTTGTATATCTTCTCTGCAACTATTTCTTCCTTTGGAAATAAATTATGTAGCAACCGACTCTGTAATGCTTTTGTGCCAGCTTCAGTGAGTAGTCCAATTCTGATATCTTTCAGAATACTTCCATATTCTTCATCGTTTGCTTGTCTCATATTGGTAGTGAGTTCCTTGTACTCAAAGAAGGACCAAATATTTCCATTACCGATGCTTCCCAATGACTTCTTTGTGTCTTCATGTGTCACAGTATTAAACACTGGTTGTCCTTTAACTGGAGTAAGCTGTAGAAGATCCCCAAAAACTATGACATGTTTTCCACCAAATAACACGTCATAGTCTGTCCTTAGAATTTGCTGCATTCTTAAATGCACAAAGGCAAGCATTAAGTTTGATACCAGGCTCACCTCATCAATAATGAGAACTTGCATCTTCTTCAATACTCTTGAAACTTCCAAGCATGCTTCTCCAGTTAGCTTGTTGTATTGTATTTTGTTCTCATGCTCCACTGGTAACATTAGCAAACGATGTAAGGTGATTCCTTTTATGTTATATGCTGCTAACCCAGTTGGAGCAGTAACCACACAAGACAAAGTAGAATCCGTTTTTTACTGTAGGTAGCTTCTGATGACTTTTATTAAGAAACTTTTTCCAGTTCCAGCTTGTCCACTTACATACATCCTGATTGGATGAAATGATGTGCATGAGCACTCTTTTTTTTCATGTAGAAATCCATGAAAAATTTTGTTTCTGATCTCTTCATAAATTTGTTGCTGCTCTTCGTTCAGTTGTCTTTCCAAATTTTGTAAGTCTATAAATTCTTCTTGAGCTTGATTCATAGCCGTTTCCACTTCATTCATGGCTATTGATGCTTCATTTTCAACGATTGGTTGTCCTAGGGGATCTTGACTGAGTGTTCCTGAACTTTGGCTGTCCTGAGAACTGTCTCTAGCTACTTCTGCTGCAATTGTAGTTTCCTGTTCAATTTCTTCATTTAACATTTGCATATAAGTTGAGAATGTACTGCATTGTATGCTGTCTTTGCAAGCATTAAAAGAATCTTCATAGCTTTGAAATTCTCCCAGTAGTTCATCCTCTGTACGCCATGGTTTAAACAGCTGTAAAAGAGCCAAGTAGTAAAATTCCTTTTTGTCAGTACTGTCGCAACTCAGCTTCCTGTGATTTATCAAACTTCCTTTTCTTTGCTTCACCAAACATCCTTCCTCACCAATGACTTTATATTTTCCATTGTTGATGTCTTCTGCGGCTTTCCGTGAATAAATGTAGTTCTGCAGCACTACATAAAGACACATGTTCTCCAGATGATGACTTCTCTTTGGGTAATATGTGTCCAACATGTTTGATTTAAAAATATCTGTACTTTCTGGGTCATTCTCGGCCAAATATTCAATTTCTCCAACAGATTTCAGTACCCGATTTCTCATTGCTGCAAGGCCTAAACTTGCCCAAATTATTCTTCTTGATTTCGAGTAGAGACTTGCAGAAGATAACCTATCTGAACATCCGTAGGATCCAATTTCTCGATGCGATAACATCTTTAAACTGAAACTGTACAGCTTCTTACTGACAGTCTTCTCGTGAGAAATCTCTTCCCACATTTCCTTCAATTCTGTTTTTTCTGATTTCGTAATGTAAGACGTTACATATCGAGCAACAGCAATGGAATTGTCAGCTACATACTGTATATCCATGTTAGCATTCCACATGGATAAAATGACTGGGTTGTAGTCATTTATATTTTTTGATTCTTCTTTTCTTTTAAGGTTGTAGGTATTCTTAGGTGATTTTCTTGTGATAGTATGTCTCACAGATGACATAAAACTGTTTACTCTTCCATTTGAAACAACAGGTCTAGGAAATCCAAATCGACATTTAGTGTAGTATTTATCTTTGCTCTTGTATTTCCGTCGACAGTATTTTCCACACCGATGACTTTGGAAACGTAAAACTTGCTCCTTTAACTTTTTCTCTTCTGTGCTTTTTGGTATAGCACATGTTGCATATTCTTCAATGTAAGATAACATTGCTTCATCAGCATCTGTTCCAAACTTTGGGGCATCCTTGATCCACAACAGCATATGAATATGAGGAGCACCTCTTGCCTGGTACTCTTTTCTCCAAAAGAAATCCACTACTTCTCCTAGAGGTGGATTTTTTTTATTGCAGATGAAGGACATCATAGATTCTATGATTGAAATATCTGCAAACATTAACCGGATCCAATGAGCACAGTTCTCCTGCTGTCTTGTATTCAATGTTTTTAATGTTTGAATTTGCCTCTCGTAGAAAATCCAGTAAATCATCCCAAGCGTACTCAGCACAGCTTAGGGTAACGAACCATGTTGGTGTTCCTAAATTCCGTAACATGCATTTTAATTCACCATGGCGTCGGTACCAATATTCATTTGTCCCACGCTGACAAGCCATCAGATTGATCAGTTGTGTTTCCAAATGATCATCTCGGTGCTGCACTTTCTCCATAAATCCTTAGCAGACACATTTTGTAAATGTACTCCACTTTTTAAAATGTGATTTACTGCATATGATAATGCAGACAAGTCGCTTTCAAATAAAAGATGGAACAAATAAGGAATACTTTGTCGAAATCTTGGATCTTCTGCATATAGTCTTGTAGTCCGATACTCAGAAGCTGGAATCTGTTCTGGACGTTCATCATATCGTCCTCCTTTTCCTTTAGGAAACAGCTGGGGAAAACATTGAGCTTCCAAGCTCTCCTCCCATACACTCACGGGAGTTCCTTTTGCTTTCTTCATCTGAAACAGATCAATATTGTCTCCCATAACTTCTTTTGAATGAAGAGGATGTATGCTAAAATGTTCATAAATTTCTTCTTCCTTTGACTTGTCCACTTTTTCAATTTGTCCAGTTGGTGTTTCTGTGTCTTCTTGTAAATCTTCTTCTTCTTCTTCTATATAAATTGATTCATACCATTTGTTATTCCTTTTCAAATACAAATTTGCTCTTTGTACTTTCCGTACATCTACCAGCTCCTGCCAAATCTTCTTATTCTTTGTAGGTACACCATTAACCAGAATAACTAATGGTTCAGTTTCCAAAGTATCTGCATCAATAGTTTCCATATTTTTTTTCAATCCAAGGGCAAATACACCACTCTACCTTTTAAACCTCTCAGTAAATCTGAAGGAGGTAATTTACCAGTTTTGGGCTCCATACGTACTATGGTCTGGAACGGATGAACACATTGAATAAGTATAGACTCATAAGTATTTAATTCAGAAAGTTCAGCAGGAATAACATCCAATTCTAAATTATTATGTACAGCTCTGGTCGGCATTCTATTTTCTTCTAATTTGTTGTAACAGTATTTACAAATACGCTGAACTTCACCCAATTCAAAACAATTTTCAAGAAATATATATGTGGCAAAATCCTTCCACTTATAATTATCTTCATTTTCACTTTTTCTATAGAGATCAACATACCTGGTTTGTTTTCTATAATGAGTTCTGCGGCAACAAATACAAGTAATATTTGGTCTTTCATTAGAGATTTTTTCAAATTTTGTTATGTGATCATTAAATGTCTTACTTACAAATGGTTCTACATTCTCTTCCACTTCTTCCTCATTTACTGTGTCCTTTTCTGCACTGTTTTGTTCAGGACCAAAGTAACAAAACTGAATTTCATCAACAACCTTCTCTACATCTGATACTGACCCACGGAACAGAGCCCTATTCAATTCATCTAACTTTATTGCTGGACTTTTAGCAAAATACAACCGTCTCACAAACTTTCTCATTTCAGTATGATGAACAGCCAGCATTCTAAAATGATGGAAAACACTATTACACACTTTTCTAGATAGACAAGCCAGAGAATGACCCTGCAAACCAGTATTCTCTCTCACTCTGCATGGATCTAGACTTTGAAGCACCTTAATCTTCTGTTTTACACTTTTTTTACTATATTCTCTTAGAAACTCACGAAATTTATCAATAGATTCCTGACGCACAGTGCAAATACTACTACAATTCCAAGTGTACACTGGGGCTTTAGGACGTCTCCCCATAGCCTCATCCGCCATCACTTGTACCTCATCTCTTGGAACCATTATCTCCTTCTCCATTATGCAACCATTTTTCACTTCGTAAGCACGACCTCTGGTGTCAACTGCATGCAGCAAACTATTACTTTGAAAATAGCTCTCTTCGTTAAAAAAAGGTTCACTACTTGAACTATGCATCCATTTTCCTAAAAACACTTTACAAAAGTTTGTTCTGTTCACTACTCTTTTCCTTTTGCTTTGTGATTTCAGTACATTAACCATTTTATCTAATGTACGCATCCTATTCAAAATTAAAATGAATAGTTTCCATTTTAATTCTAATGCCTTTGCTGCAATGGCTTCAATTTCTTTTTTTCTCTTGTAAAATTTAGCCTTTTGCTTATATTTCTTCACATCCTTTATCAAATTGGACATAACTCTTCTCTGAAACATTTTTCTACGTATCTCTTTAAACGCTGTTTTTCTGTTTAAGTTAATCTTTTTAGTTGCAGAAGGTATATTTGCATTAACTAAATTCTCAATTTTTTCCTGTCCTTTTCTATTGAAAACATTCTTTCCAGTACAGACATTTTGTACATTTTTCCTTTTTTTGAATATGTTCTTTAAAAAATCTTTTGTCTGCTTACCAGAAGATTTTTTCTTTTTCCCAACATGAGCATCTCCAACTAACTTAGGTCCTCCAGTTGTCTTCAAATATAGGTTTTTTTTGTGGTCTTTCTTTACTCTGGATTTTGTAGGCATCTTAAATTTTGTTCACTGCTCTTCAGCAATACCTGAAAAAAACTAAAAAAAAATTCCTTTATTTTATTTAAATATATTACTACATTTTTTATGTTCTTTAGAAATCTTAAAATACTATAAACCCCTTTCCTATAAATGAAAATCACAATAACACCTTCACAAATTAAATATCTAAAAATAATTCCTGTGTGCACACAAAGTCATGCTTTGAAATTAGACAGAAAACGAAATTTCTTTGCCAATTGCAAAGCATACTTTCTACTACTTTTTAGGCAAGTGAAAAGTACTTTTACAGACTGACACATTATGAATCCACTTTTCAGATTCTTAAAAAAGCACATGTCCAAACTGCTTTTTCAGACCAGCACCACCTAGAGACCTGCAGGTGAGTTGGCGCTATATAAGCCTAATATAACATAACATAACATGTGTAACCTGGGTGACTGACTACACTCCAGCAAGGGCAACCAGCCTTAGTGATGCTGAATGTTTTTGCATTACTGACTGAAACCTCAAACCCCACTCGCTTGTGAATACTGTGCATGATTCCACAGGGTAAGCAGCTGGGTGTGTGCTAAGAGTGTGCTTCTGCACAAAAAAATGGCTCCCCCTTTCCATCTAATGCAACTGTGAAATCACCAGAGCAATACGCAATAAATCTCTGCCTGTAATTCCTCTTTGCACACAGAGTCATGTTTTCATATTAGTCACAAAACGAAATTTCTTTGCCAATTTGAAAGCACACTTACTACTCTTTTTTTTGGCAAGTGATAAACACTTTTACAGACTGACACATTTTAAACCAACTTTTCAGATTCTTAAAAAAGCACATGTCCAAACTGCTTTTTCAGACCAGCACCATGTGTAACCTGGGTGACTGACTACACTCCAGCAAGGGCAACCAGCCTTAGTGATGCTGAATGTATTTGCATTACTGGCTGAAACCTCAAACCCCACTCGCTTGTGAATACTGTGCATGATTCCACAGGGTAAGCAGCTGGGTGTGTGCTAAGAGTCTGCTTCTGCACAAAAAAATGGCTCCCCCTTTCCATCTAATGCAACTGTGAAATCACCAGAGCAATATGCAATAAATCTCTGCCTGTAATTCCTCTTTGCACACAGAGTCATGTTTTCATATTAGTCACAAAACGAAATTTCTTTGCCAATTTGAAAGCACACTTACTACTCTTTTTTTTGGCAAGTGATAAACACTTTTACAGACTGACACATTTTGAATCCACTTTTCAGATTCTTAAAAAAGCACATGTCCAAACTGCTTTTTCAGACCAGCACCATGTGTAACCTGGGTGACTGCCTACACTCCAGCAAGGGCAACCAGCCTTAGTGATGCTGAATGTATTTGCATTACTGACTGAAACCTCAAACCCCACTCGCTTGTGAATACTGTGGATGATTCCACAGGGTAAGCAGCTGGGTGTGTGCTAAGAGTCTGCTTCTGCACAAAAAAATGGCTCCCCCTTTCCATCTAATGCAACTGTGAAATCACCAGAGCAATACGCAATAAATCTCTGCCTGTAATTCCTCTTTGCACACAGAGTCATGTTTTCATATTAGTCACAAAACGAAATTTCTTTGCCAAGTTGAAAGTACACTTACTACTCTTTTTTTTGGCAAGTGATAAACACTTTTACAGACTGACACATTTTGAATCCACTTTTTAGATTCTTAAAAAAGCACATGTCCAAACTGCTTTTTCAGACCAGCACCATGTGTAACCTGGGTGACTGACTACACTCCAGCAAGGGCAACCAGCCTTAGTGATGCTGAATGTATTTGCATTACTGGCTGAAACCTCAAACCCCACTCGCTTGTGAATACTGTGCATGATTCCACAGGGTAAGCAGCTGGGTGTGTGCTAAGAGTCTGCTTCTGCACCAAAAAATGGCTCCCCCTTTCCATCTAATGCAACTGTGAAATCACCAGAGCAATATGCAATAAATCTCTGCCTGTAATTCCTCTTTGCACACAGAGTCATGTTTTCATATTAGTCACAAAACGAAATTTCTTTGCCAATTTGAAAGCACACTACTACTCTTTTTTTTGGCAAGTGATAAACACTTTTACAGACTGACACATTATGAATCCACTTTTCAGATTCTTAAAAAAGCACATGTCCAAACTGCTTTTTCAGACCAGCACCATGTGTAACCTGGGTGACTGACTACACTCCAGCAAGGGCAACCAGCCTTAGTGATGCTGAATGTATTTGCATTACTGACTGAAACCTCAAACCCCACTCGCTTGTGAATACTGTGCATGATTCCACAGGGTAAGCAGCTGGGTGTGTGCTAAGAGTCTGCTTCTGCACAAAAAATGGCTCCCCCTTTCCATCTAATGCAAGTGTGAAATCACCAGAGCAATACGCAATAAATCTCTGCCTCTAATTCCTCTTTGCACACAGAGTCATGTTTTCATATTAGTCACAAAACGAAATTTCTTTGCCAATTTGAAAGCACACTTACTACTCTTTTTTTTGGCAAGTGATAAACACTTTTACAGACTGACACATTATGAATCCACTTTTCAGATTCTTAAAAAAGCACATGTCCAAACTGCTTTTTCAGACCAGCACCATGTGTAACCTGGGTGACTGACTACACTCCAGCAAGGGCAACCAGCCTTAGTGATGCTGAATGTATTTGCATTACTGACTGAAACCTCAAACCCCACTCGCTTGTGAATACTGTGGATGATTCCACAGGGTAAGCAGCTGGGTGTGTGCTAAGAGTCTGCTTCTGCACAAAAAAATGGCTCCCCCTTTCCATCTAATGCAACTGTGAAATCACCAGAGCAATACGCAATAAATCTCTGCCTGTAATTCCTCTTTGCACACAGAGTCATGTTTTCATATTAGTCACAAAACGAAATTTCTTTGCCAAGTTGAAAGTACACTTACTACTCTTTTTTTTGGCAAGTGATAAACACTTTTACAGACTGACACATTTTGAATCCACTTTTTAGATTCTTAAAAAAGCACATGTCCAAACTGCTTTTTCAGACCAGCACCATGTGTAACCTGGGTGACTGACTACACTCCAGCAAGGGCAACCAGCCTTAGTGATGCTGAATGTATTTGCATTACTGGCTGAAACCTCAAACCCCACTCGCTTGTGAATACTGTGCATGATTCCACAGGGTAAGCAGCTGGGTGTGTGCTAAGAGTCTGCTTCTGCACCAAAAAATGGCTCCCCCTTTCCATCTAATGCAACTGTGAAATCACCAGAGCAATATGCAATAAATCTCTGCCTGTAATTCCTCTTTGCACACAGAGTCATGTTTTCATATTAGTCACAAAACGAAATTTCTTTGCCAATTTGAAAGCACACTACTACTCTTTTTTTTGGCAAGTGATAAACACTTTTACAGACTGACACATTATGAATCCACTTTTCAGATTCTTAAAAAAGCACATGTCCAAACTGCTTTTTCAGACCAGCACCATGTGTAACCTGGGTGACTGACTACACTCCAGCAAGGGCAACCAGCCTTAGTGATGCTGAATGTATTTGCATTACTGACTGAAACCTCAAACCCCACTCGCTTGTGAATACTGTGCATGATTCCACAGGGTAAGCAGCTGGGTGTGTGCTAAGAGTCTGCTTCTGCACAAAAAATGGCTCCCCCTTTCCATCTAATGCAAGTGTGAAATCACCAGAGCAATACGCAATAAATCTCTGCCTCTAATTCCTCTTTGCACACAGAGTCATGTTTTCATATTAGTCACAAAACGAAATTTCTTTGCCAATTTGAAAGCACACTTACTACTCTTTTTTTTGGCAAGTGATAAACACTTTTACAGACTGACACATTATGAATCCACTTTTCAGATTCTTAAAAAAGCACATGTCCAAACTGCTTTTTCAGACCAGCACCATGTGTAACCTGGGTGACTGACTACACTCCAGCAAGGGCAACCAGCCTTAGTGATGCTGAATGTATTTGCATTACTGACTGAAACCTCAAACCCCACTCGCTTGTGAATACTGTGGATGATTCCACAGGGTAAGCAGCTGGGTGTGTGCTAAGAGTCTGCTTCTGCACAAAAAAATGGCTCCCCCTTTCCATCTAATGCAACTGTGAAATCACCAGAGCAATACGCAATAAATCTCTGCCTGTAATTCCTCTTTGCACACAGAGTCATGTTTTCATATTAGTCACAAAACGAAATTTCTTTGCCAAGTTGAAAGTACACTTACTACTCTTTTTTTTGGCAAGTGATAAACACTTTTACAGACTGACACATTTTGAATCCACTTTTTAGATTCTTAAAAAAGCACATGTCCAAACTGCTTTTTCAGACCAGCACCATGTGTAACCTGGGTGACTGACTACACTCCAGCAAGGGCAACCAGCCTTAGTGATGCTGAATGTATTTGCATTACTGGCTGAAACCTCAAACCCCACTCGCTTGTGAATACTGTGCATGATTCCACAGGGTAAGCAGCTGGGTGTGTGCTAAGAGTCTGCTTCTGCACCAAAAAATGGCTCCCCCTTTCCATCTAATGCAACTGTGAAATCACCAGAGCAATATGCAATAAATCTCTGCCTGTAATTCCTCTTTGCACACAGAGTCATGTTTTCATATTAGTCACAAAACGAAATTTCTTTGCCAATTTGAAAGCACACTTACTACTCTTTTTTTTGGCAAGTGATAAACACTTTCACAGACTGACACATTATGAATCCACTTTTCAGATTCTTAAAAAAGCACATGTCCAAACTGCTTTTTCAGACCAGCACCATGTGTAACCTGGGTGACTGACTACACTCCAGCAAGGGCAACCAGCCTTAGTGAAGCTGAATGTATTTGCATTACTGACTGAAACCTCAAACCCCACTCGCTTGTGAATACTGTGCATGATTCCACAGGGTAAGCAGCTGGGTGTGTGCTAAGAGTCTGCTTCTGCACAAAAAATGGCTCCCCCTTTCCATCTAATGCAAGTGTGAAATCACCAGAGCAATACGCAATAAATCTCTGCCTGTAATTCCTCTTTGCACACAGAGTCATGTTTTCATATTAGTCACAAAACGAAATTTCTTTGCCAATTTGAAAGCACACTTACTACTCTTTTTTTTGGCAAGTGATAAACACTTTTACAGACTGACACATTATGAATCCACTTTTCAGATTCTTAAAAAAGCACATGTCCAAACTGCTTTTTCAGACCAGCACCATGTGTAACCTGGGTGACTGACTACACTCCAGCAAGGGCAACCAGCCTTAGTGATGCTGAATGTATTTGCATTACTGACTGAAACCTCAAACCCCACTCGCTTGTGAATACTGTGCATGATTCCACAGGGTAAGCAGCTGGGTGTGTGCTAAGAGTCTGCTTCTGCACCAAAAAATGGCTCCCCCTTTCCATCTAATGCAACTGTGAAATCACCAGAGCAATACGCAATAAATCTCTGCCTGTAATTCCTTTTTGCACACAGAGCCATGTTTTCATATTAGTCACAAAACGAAATTTCTTTGCCAATTTGAAAGCACACTTACTACTCTTTTTTTTGGCAAGTGATAAACACTTTTACAGACTGACACATTTTAAACCAACTTTTCAGATTCTTAAAAAAGCACATGTCCAAACTGCTTTTTCAGACCAGCACCATGTGTAACCTGGGTGACTGCCTACACTCCAGCAAGGGCAACCAGCCTTAGTGATGCTGAATGTATTTGCATTACTGACTGAAACCTCAAACCCCACTCGCTTGTGAATACTGTGGATGATTCCACAGGGTAAGCAGCTGGGTGTGTGCTAAGAGTCTGCTTCTGCACAAAAAAATGGCTCCCCCTTTCCATCTAATGCAACTGTGAAATCACCAGAGCAATACGCAATAAATCTCTGCCTGTAATTCCTCTTTGCACACAGAGTCATGTTTTCATATTAGTCACAAAACGAAATTTCTTTGCCAAGTTGAAAGTACACTTACTACTCTTTTTTTTGGCAAGTGATAAACACTTTTACAGACTGACACATTTTGAATCCACTTTTTAGATTCTTAAAAAAGCACATGTCCAAACTGCTTTTTCAGACCAGCACCATGTGTAACCTGGGTGACTGACTACACTCCAGCAAGGGCAACCAGCCTTAGTGATGCTGAATGTATTTGCATTACTGACTGAAACCTCAAACCCCACTCGCTTGTGAATACTTTGCATGATTCCACAGGGTAAGCAGCTGGGTGTGTGCTAAGAGTCTGCTTCTGCACCAAAAAATGGCTCCCCCTTTCCATCTAATGCAACTGTGAAATCACCAGAGCAATATGCAATAAATCTCTGCCTGTAATTCCTCTTTGCACACAGAGTCATGTTTTCATATTAGTCACAAAACGAAATTTCTTTGCCAATTTGAAAGCACACTTACTACTCTTTTTTTTGGCAAGTGATAAACACTTTTACAGACTGACACATTATGAATCCACTTTTCAGATTCTTAAAAAAGCACATGTCCAAACTGCTTTTTCAGACCAGCACCATGTGTAACCTGGGTGACTGACTACACTCCAGCAAGGGCAACCAGCCTTAGTGATGCTGAATGTATTTGCATTACTGACTGAAACCTCAAACCCCACTCGCTTGTGAATACTGTGCATGATTCCACTGGGTAAGCAGCTGGGTGTGTGCTAAGAGTCTGCTTCTGCACAAAAAATGGCTCCCCCTTTCCATCTAATGCAAGTGTGAAATCACCAGAGCAATACGCAATAAATCTCTGCCTGTAATTCCTCTTTGCACACAGAGTCATGTTTTCATATTAGTCACAAAACGAAATTTCTTTGCCAATTTGAAAGCACACTTACTACTCTTTTTTTTGGCAAGTGATAAACACTTTTACAGACTGACACATTATGAATCCACTTTTCAGATTCTTAAAAAAGCACATGTCCAAACTGCTTTTTCAGACCAGCACCATGTGTAACCTGGGTGACTGCCTACACTCCAGCAAGGGCAACCAGCCTTAGTGATGCTGAATGTATTTGCATTACTGACTGAAACCTCAAACCCCACTCGCTTGTGAATACTGTGGATGATTCCACAGGGTAAGCAGCTGGGTGTGTGCTAAGAGTCTGCTTCTGCACAAAAAAATGGCTCCCCCTTTCCATCTAATGCAACTGTGAAATCACCAGAGCAATACGCAATAAATCTCTGCCTGTAATTCCTCTTTGCACACAGAGTCATGTTTTCATATTAGTCACAAAACGAAATTTCTTTGCCAAGTTGAAAGTACACTTACTACTCTTTTTTTTGGCAAGTGATAAACACTTTTACAGACTGACACATTTTGAATCCACTTTTTAGATTCTTAAAAAAGCACATGTCCAAACTGCTTTTTCAGACCAGCACCATGTGTAACCTGGGTGACTGACTACACTCCAGCAAGGGCAACCAGCCTTAGTGATGCTGAATGTATTTGCATTACTGACTGAAACCTCAAACCCCACTCGCTTGTGAATACTTTGCATGATTCCACAGGGTAAGCAGCTGGGTGTGTGCTAAGAGTCTGCTTCTGCACCAAAAAATGGCTCCCCCTTTCCATCTAATGCAACTGTGAAATCACCAGAGCAATATGCAATAAATCTCTGCCTGTAATTCCTCTTTGCACACAGAGTCATGTTTTCATATTAGTCACAAAACGAAATTTCTTTGCCAATTTGAAAGCACACTTACTACTCTTTTTTTTGGCAAGTGATAAACACTTTTACAGACTGACACATTATGAATCCACTTTTCAGATTCTTAAAAAAGCACATGTCCAAACTGCTTTTTCAGACCAGCACCATGTGTAACCTGGGTGACTGACTACACTCCAGCAAGGGCAACCAGCTTTAGTGATGCTGAATGTATTTGCATTACTGACTGAAACCTCAAACCCCACTCGCTTGTGAATACTGTGCATGATTCCACAGGGTAAGCAGCTGGGTGTGTGCTAAGAGTCTGCTTCTGCACAAAAAATGGCTCCCCCTTTCCATCTAATGCAAGTGTGAAATCACCAGAGCAATACGCAATAAATCTCTGCCTGTAATTCCTCTTTGCACACAGAGTCATGTTTTCATATTAGTCACAAAACGAAATTTCTTTGCCAATTTGAAAGCACACTTACTACTCTTTTTTTTGGCAAGTGATAAACACTTTTACAGACTGACACATTTTGAATCCACTTTTCAGATTCTTAAAAAAGCACATGTCCAAACTGCTTTTTCAGACCAGCACCATGTGTAACCTGGGTGACTGACTACACTCCAGCAAGGGCAACCAGCCTTAGTGATGCTGAATGTATTTGCATTACTGACTGAAACCTCAAACCCCACTCGCTTGTGAATACTGTGCATGATTCCACAGGGTAAGCAGCTGGGTGTGTGCTAAGAGTCTGCTTCTGCACAAAAAAATGGCTCCCCCTTTCCATCTAATGCAACTGTGAAATCACCAGAGCAATACGCAATAAATCTCTGCCTGTAATTCCTTTTTGCACACAGAGTCATGTTTTCATATTAGTCACAAAACGAAATTTCTTTGCCAATTTGAAAGCACACTTACTACTCTTTTTTTTGGCAAGTGATAAACACTTTTACAGACTGACACATTTTAAACCAACTTTTCAGATTCTTAAAAAAGCACATGTCCAAACTGCTTTTTCAGACCAGCACCATGTGTAACCTGGGTGACTGACTACACTCCAGCAAGGGCAACCAGCCTTAGTGATGCTGAATGTATTTGCATTACTGACTGAAACCTCAAACCCCACTCGCTTGTGAATACTGTGCATGATTCCACAGGGTAAGCAGCTGGGTGTGTGCTAAGAGTCTGCTTCTGCACAAAAAAATGGCTCCCCCTTTCCATCTAATGCAACTGTGAAATCACCAGAGCAATACGCAATAAATCTCTGCCTGTAATTCCTCTTTGCACACAGAGTCATGTTTTCATATTAGTCACAAAACGAAATTTCTTTGCCAATTTGAAAGCACACTTACTACTCTTTTTTTTGGCAAGTGATAAACACTTTTACAGACTGACACATTTTGAATCCACTTTTCAGATTCTTAAAAAAGCACATGTCCAAACTGCTTTTTCAGACCAGCACCATGTGTAACCTGGGTGACTGCCTACACTCCAGCAAGGGCAACCAGCCTTACTGATGCTGTATGTATTTGCATTACTGAGTGCAACCTCAAACCCTTAAAGTATTCCTTATTTTTACCAGTACACCTTAATTTATCGTGAAAACATAGTCCATATTATTTTACATGTTCCTCACATTTAAATTTCTCCCAAAACAGAAAATGATAAACACAACTTCAACAAAAGGAATTCCATTTCTATTATTCATTTCTTAATTTACCATATACATCCCCTCTCAAACTCTAAACTCACCTTTAAAATTAGTTAGCTGTGAAAGAAATGTGGCACTCAAACAGCAGATTATCAGAGCCAGGATCTCTGTTCTTTACACCTCTCTCCTCTCAGCAGAACCAGATAATGGCAAACTTTCCCTCTCTTTTTCCACACATATACATGTTAATTTCAAATCTCAGTGCTTCCCCCTTTTTTTCAAATATAATCACACATTTCTATTGGTTGAAAACCAACCCTTTTCCAAAAGTACCCTTCCCCCAACTTGACTTCTGCCTAGTACCCTTCCCCCAACTTGACTTCTGCCTGCTACCATAGCAACAGCTCATGGAACACTGCTTTGTTGAGTTAGGTCAGAAGTTCACCAAACAATGTTTCAATTCCACAGAGCAAGAGTGCTTGACTTTTCAAACCTAACAGCAAATCCATAGTACTGTTCTTTGGTAACACATTTTTCTGTACCAATACAAAACATGCTTCTATTAATTTACACATACAGCCTAGTTTTTATTCTAGAATGGTATGAAACAGCCAATCAGTTCTTTTTTTTATAAAAAAAATATGTATGCCTCCATTTCCAAACTGTCTTTCATTTCTTTTTACCATTCTACTGAATTACACCTCCTGAGTGCATCCAGTTCTCCTTTGAAGATGTTCACAGTGTGGATTGTAGGGCACAGCTATGTCTTCTGGAGTGAAAAGTATGCAGAGAAAACAGATATGGTGAGAGACCTTGCTTTGCCAAATGTAGACATTAAATGGATTGGTCAGAGAGGGTTAAAGTGGCACCAATTGATGCCATTGGTGAAATCCTTCATGCAAATCCAACACCCTGACCTCATAATAGTGCACTGTGGTGGCAATGACCTAGGCACTTTGACTGGGGTAGGTCTGGAAATGCTTATGAAGGACACCTTTGCACAACTGTTTTCCCTTTTCCCTAAAACTGCCTTTGTGTTTTCTAACATATGCCAAAGGCAAAAATGGAACTGGTCCAATCATTTCTGTCCGCAGATTGACAAAGCAAGAAAGCACGTCAACAAATCTGTTTCTGCTTTCCTCCGTGACTATGGTATGGGTTCCATTTACCACAACAACTTGCGTTACGACATGCAAGACATTTATAGAGGAGATGGTGTGCACTTCAATGATGAAGGGAACAGAGTCTTCCTCTTGAACCTTAGACTCTGCATCGGTACTTACTTGTAGGTACCACTAAAAAATCACTTCATAAACACAACGGCTCTTTTTAGAGCCCCCTAATATCTAAACTCTTAAATCTGCATTTCATTTCTTTTATTTTATTTTTTTTCTACCGTACGCGTACGTTGAGCTTACCGTACGCGTATCCCGCGATTTTTTTTAAAATCAATAAATGTTTTCTTTGTACTTTTCTGTCCTTCTTTGACCCCCTTACAAATGTTGGGGGGTCTGTAACTCTCTCCCTTGCCCCCTTTTCAAGATATCACTCTTTTTTTTCTGAGTGAAACACACGAAATGGCGGCTGCCGCTTCCTGGTTTCGACCGATTCGAATGTTTACTAAGATCTAACAACCAATCAGAATCGCGCTTGCGCACGCCACCGTACGCGTACGGTAAGCGCACCGTAAGCGCACCGTACGCTGGCTCAGATATATATATTGATTTAAAGGCTATTTTCTCAGAATCTACTGAACAGATTTACACCAAACCTACAAAAGGCACTTCCTTGACCTGAGGACTACCTCTCTGCCAAATTTCAAGTAATTCTGTTCAGCCGTTCGGGCTGTAGCTGTGTCTAAAGGTCCTATGGAAAAATGCATGGGAAAAACGCGTTTTGGGACCCCCCTTTTATCTCAGCCCCCGCTTGACGAATCCCCCCGAGACTTTCGCGAGGATTCGTCAACCGGCGCCAAAGTTATTCAAAATAGAATGTTGCGGATTTCCTATGGAAACGTGGTCCTAACTATAACTACCTACTGGCGACCGCCAGTAGGTAATATATATATATATATATATATATATATATATATATATATATATATATATATATATTAATATATATTAAATATACTAAATGTGAGTATTAATTTTAACAAAATACATTTTATTTAATTTACATTTTTACAACGTATGACAAATGAACTGAATTAGACTGTATTTTAAAATAATTATTAAACTATTACCTTTAATTTATTTTAAAACTTTAAAATTATAAAAATAAAATATATATTTATATATAAATAAATAATGTAAAATATATTTTAAAAAAATTAAAACATTAAACGATACAAAATGTAAACTTAAATTGCCCAATAAAATCAGTGCAACAGAAGGAAAAGTGTTGGATAGCAAAATAATACATTTACTATTTCAACTCCAGTGAGTGCAACAGTAGGGAAAGTGTTAGGTAGCAGAGGGGTAAAAATTACTATTCCCACTCCAGAGAGTGCAACAGTAGGGAAAGTGTTGGATAGCGGAGGGGTAAACATTACTATTCCCACTCGGGGAGTGCAACAGTAGGGAAAGTGTTAGGTAGCAGAGGGGTAAAAATTACTATTCCCACTCCAGAGAGTGCAACAGTAGGGAAAGTGTTGGATAGCGGAGGGGTAAAAATTACTATTCCCACTCCAGTGAGAGCAACTGTAGGGAAAGTGTTGGATAGCGTAGGGGTAAAAATTACTATTCCCACTCAAGTAAGAGCAACTGTAGGGAAGGTGTTGGATAGAAGAAGGGAAAAAAATACTATTCCCACTCCTGTGAGTGCAACAGTAGGGAAAGTGTTACATAGCGGAGGGGTAAAAATTACTATTCTCACTCCAGTAAGAGCAACTGTAGGGGAAGTTTTGGATAGCAGAGGGGTAGAACTTACTATTCCCATTCCAGTGAGTGCATCAGTAGGGAAAGTGTTGGATAGCGGAGGGGTAAAAATTACTATTCCCACTCCAGTGAGAGCAACTGTAGGGGAAGTTTTGGATATCGCAGGGGTAAAAATTACTATTCCCATTCTGGTGAGTGCAACAGTAGTGAAAGTGTTGGATAGCGGAGGGGTAAAAATTACTATTCCCACTCCAGTGAGTGCAACAGTAGGCAAAGTGTTAAATAGTGGAGGTGCTGCTGAAACATGGACCATTTTACCATAGGGGCCAGCCACACATGCCCAGCCAGGACCAAGTGATGCTGCCACTGGTGACCAGGAAGTTTCTTTGGAATGTGTCCCAAGCACATCCACCAATAAGCCCACAGTTCCAGCAGTGCCCCTGTCACGACCCACTGGACATACTTCAACCTTTGAACTTTTGATGATGAAGGAAATGTCTGACAGGAGCTCCAGGTGGCTGCACTGGAGCACAAGGTTGACACAGCAATCCAGTTACTGCCAATTGTCAAGCAGGCTGTTGACAGAATTGGGGAGCAAATTTAGGCCACAGGGAGCCTTTATGCCCTTGCCAATGTTTTTAGTATTTGTTCTCATTAGTGCTGTTTTAATAGCATAGTTTAGGGATAGCTAGTATAGTTATAAGATAGGTTATGTATAAAAGTTTTAATAGTTTAGTTTGGGTGTGCTAGTTATTTCGGTATACAGGTATGTAGGTTACTTAGTGGGTGGGGGGTTGGTGTTTAAGAAATGGGTTTTTATAAAAAAAAAGAGAAATCAAAAAAAGAAATAAAGAAATAAATTCAAAAAATTGGTTTAGGTTGTTTTTGTCTGAAGGTTTGTATTAAGGGTGTGGGGTAGATGTTTTACATGTTGTGGTATATGTGTGGAGTTAGATAAGCTAAGATAAGGTATTTGTTGATATTTGTTAGGATAAAGTAGTGACGTTTAGGTAGTTTTTGGTAGGTTAAGTTTTATCATCACATTAAATATCATTATTTTCTACATACAAGTCTACCACGTGATTTCCTGTTTATGAGTTGGCATATCTGCTGTTGTTATGTTATGTATATACAGTTGTATTTGCTAGCAGTGTTTGCAGACATGTGTGAGTAGATAAAATACCTATGGAGAGGAATTTGTCATGTTGGCCATGGAATTACATAAAAGATCTTCAAACAAAGTTGTGCACTGTAAGTGGCAATTTTTGTGAGAATGGATAGCCAGTATTTACATATTGTTGATCTCTGTGAGTAAGTCATGCGACATACATTGGAGGAATGGTGATGTGAAACAATTGTCAAGGAGATTTGGGCTCACACACTGATGCAAGCCCCTTACACTCTTGCATCCTTTTCTTGTCACTGCAGTGTCATTTTCTGGTTAGTATCCATGGATTGAGTACCCACCAGTGCTGTGACTTCATTCACCCTTTACATTGACTTTTTGCTACTTGTTGCACTTCATGCTTGTGACCTTGAGTAACTACTTGCTCGTCTTTATGCACATAGGATTCACCAAATATAGTTTCCTCTGCCTGTGCAGCTTTGTCCATGGCTCTATTAAACACATGACCCTTTGGGGATTAGTTGGTGTCTTTAGCTCACAACATCCACCATGTTCTAATTAGTTCAAACTCCAACAGACATACAACACACAGGTTGAACTTAGTGTTTGTATTTACATTTACAAAGATTTGTAGAATCACTGGCACAGTTCTTACGGCAACAACCCAAAATTGTTTTTGAGCCATTGGATGTCCATACAGAGTCCATGGGTGATACACTGCATGTGATATGTCGAAGAGAGGAGTGTTTCAGTGAGGAAAAGAATGAACAAGTTGCCAATAGGGAAGACTGGCCACAATGACAGTCCACAAATGTGTTTGATCAACAGGGGGGGCAGCAAACCGAGGATAGTACCAGTTGGGAAGTACACTGGCATGGTCATCAGCAGTGGGAAAAGGAGAATTTGTCAATTTGTAACAGAGAAATGCTACTGGGCAAATGTATATTGGAAACAAGGTCTTAATCCTCTGATGTGAGTGATGCTTCCTGTGAGGGGTGGTGTTGTAAGTGCCAGATTCCATGGAGGCACATACACATCAGGGGCTGAAGATGTGGAGATCCTGTCCACAGCAGAATTTTGTCTGTGCCAACAAGTGAGGCAGCACTGCACTGAGAAGGGCCTGCTGGTTTGCCTCCACAGCAGTAACTTTGTGGTGGTAGGCACTAGCAGCGGCCCATGCAGGTTAGAGTGGTGTGGCGGTGGAGCCGAGTTGGGTGGTATTCGACTGATGACCTGAAATGAAAATTAAATAAATAATTAATTTTCCCTTGTCATTGTCAGTCGAAATCCCCTTCCACCATCCCCCACTACCCGATGGATCTTACCTGTATGGGCCGCTGCTGTTATGCACCCATAGTAGCGATGTATGTGTCTTGCTTGCGCTCCATGGACTCAAGGATGTTGCAGGTAGGCCCATCTGGTTAGCAACCTCGCTTGTGCCATTTTGGCATGGCAGTTGTTCATGTCTCTGCCTCATGACACTAGGAATGCCAGCCAGGAATTGTTTGAGTCCACCGAGTGTGGAGGTTAGGAGCCTCTTATAGCAGCCGAGATGTCTTTATTGGGACTGAGACACCTACAGACTGCCTCTAGGGTGCCCAACAGGGTCTCCGTCCCCACATGCACCACATCTACCATTTCCTGCTAGACTCCTACTGCATGACATTGGAATTCAAAGTGGGGATGCAAGCCTGGAGGTGGGCTGGAAGGTGATTTTTGGCTGATGGTGGATCCCCTGGAGACCCCACAATGCTGTTGGCCCCGCCTGCAACCCGGGAGGGTGCTCCAAAGGAGTCCATGGTCAAGGTTTGGCAGGTTGTCATCCTCATCCAGATCCTCATCCCGGACAGGCAGCTGGTCATGAGGTGTAGGTACATCCTCTGCAATGAGACAGAGAAAAGTTAATGGTCTTGTATATTACATGCTTACATGAGTAATCTGAATGACAATCTGACTTGCTAATATTTGACTTTCTATACAACATTGATTGAATGTCGATTACACAAAGGTATAGAATCCAATGTGCACTGTAGTTTCCTTTCAAATAACAGTATCTCTACAAAAAACAGAGGCACAATCCCCCCACTGATACAGTATTTAAATTGTTTTTACTTTCATTTTCATTTATTTATCAAAAATAATTGTATACATTTTAGTATGAATGTTGTAGTGATGTCACTACTAATGTTCATTTGTTATATTTAAAAACAAACACATTTTGAATTCAGCATAAACACAGTTTGTAATTTAAAGAAGAAAAAACAATCCATATACCCGACACAAAAGCAATTAAACAAAACATACAGTACATATAGTGGATTCATACATATAAAAACAAAAACAATAAATAATACATACTACAATATACCATACACAAAAGACAATAACCAAGACAACAAAGCGCCGACGCGCGTTTCGGAGATCCCAAAATATTGAATGAGCTCCTTCCTCAGGGCCCAAATAACATGACAGTCTTAGTAGAGATAGCCAGATGGATCATTAGAGACTGAGTAATTGTTTACATGTCGAGCTTCAATCACATAAAAGCTGAAAGTCTGTGGAGCACAAAACCATAATATCAGGTAAAGAAAAGATACAAAACACGAAAACTGTTGGAGCAAGTATACAATCCCAGAAGAAAGAAAAAAGAATAAAGAATTAAAAAGGCGGAAAATGCATCACCAGAAATAGTGTGAGGCACAGGGTTAAGGTGACATAGTATAAACAGTGTGGCGTACGTTGTATGAACCGAAGGCTTCACAGTTAGAGGTGGAGCACAAATCACTAAGCCAGCACCCACTTGGAAAAAGATAAAAACAAAAAGGAAAAGGAAATTACAAAGGAAATTACAAAGGGACATGCTTAAAAAATACGAACACATACTTAACAGCGAAAACGTCCCGGCGGAACTTCTTAATCAGTGGTGTGAGCGTCGCTTCAAACACCTGATACATAAGTTAAAGCTAGAGGCTCAGGCTGGGAAAAAACAAATCTAAGCTGTGTAGGGAGCAACGTGAGTCGGCATATACCGATCTAAAGATACAGAATGGCATCCAAAAACTAAAAGAAAAAACGAAGAAGTATTAATATAAAGAAGGAAAAGATACAAACAAGGCAAAACCAAAACAAAGATGTATCGAGCGATAAGCTAAACATACCGCATAGAGTGAGAAGAAATGCAGCGGGTAGTGGAAGGAGATCTTGCAAGGATACAAGAGTCAGTTTGGTAGGGAAAACTTCATGCCCCACAACAGGTAAACCACGGACTAATCGCTAGTTTGAGTAAGTACGATGAGGACCGAGAAAACTCAGCAATCCCCAGGCGTCTTGGGAATCTAAGAACATAAATCCAAGTTAAAATAAACAGAAAATACTCGTCTCGAGATGTCAAGAAAGAACGACTAAAAGGCGAACTAGGAACTTACCGAGTATGCCCCCAGACGGATGCCTAAATAGAAACAGCAGGTCCCGCAGCCGGCCACCGTTAGCATAGGGGCCAAAGTTAAAATGCACTACTGAAATACTAATCAAACAGGAAGTGAGAAGGAATGACGTGATGCGTGAAGGAAGAGCCCGCTAATGGAAATAGAGAGCGGACAGGCGCACAAAGCGGGAACAAGGATAAAAATAAATGAAAAACAAGTCTGAAACCAAGGGATCGGCCATATTGGAAAAGGATAGTGATGCGAGATAAAGCCATGAAAACTGCAAAACTTCTAAGGAAACAAGTAAAATGTCTATAAAGGACTAGATAGAAAAAATAAAAAAATGATAATGAAAATGAAAAAGAAAAATGAAAAAAAACAAATGAAAAGAACAGGCCACATATTAAGGGAATAAAATGAATAAGATAAAGATAAATATAAACCTAGCAAGGATATAACAGAAGAGCCTCAGAGGCATTACAACCGAAAAAGCAGCGGGGAGCAAAATTCAAATAATAGCATTCTCCCAGGGAAGGGACTCATTGAGTCCTTTGTCAAATGTCTACAGATATCCAAGCAGAATGGCTCTTTTACAAGCTAAACAAACTAAGTCAGAGAACAAAATTGTATGTGTCACCACTCACTCCAATATTAATCATAAGGTACGTCAGATCATCAACACCCAGTGGCACATCCTAAACTCGGATTCTCAAAAAGTACCCTTCCTAAACCTATTTTTGCGTTTCGCCGCAATAAAAATCTGAGAAACGTTTTGGTCATATCAAGAGAACCCCAAAACAATAAGTTCATACCGAAATCCATTTTTGGAAATGACCCGGTCATGGGAACACACAAATGTGGCCATTGTCACGCCTGTGAGTTTGCCATTGTAGGGCATGTCCTCGTCTGGGGCAAACAAACTTTTACTTTTAAGAACATGACTAACTGTCGCACCAGTAATGTGGTTTATCTCATTCTGTGCCCCTGCCACAAAGGTTATGTAGGTGAAACTGGCAGGGAGTTCAGAGTGAGATTTAGTGAAGATAAATCAGACATACTCAATCACCGCACTGGAGCCCCAATGGTTTCCCACTGGATGGACTGTGGACATTCGGTGAAAGATCTCCGTTGGACCATTCTTGAACACATACTACCCCCCAAAGATAGCAACATCGATGCCCTTAGGCGTAAGAGAGAGGTGTTCTGGATTTACACCCTCCAGACATTTGACAAAGGACTCAATGAGTCCCTTCCCTGGGAGAATGCTATTATTTGAATTTTGCTCCCCGCTGCTTTTTCGGTTGTAATGCCTCTGAGGCTCTTCTGTTATATCCTTGCTAGGTTTATATTTATCTTTATCTTATTCATTTTATTCCCTGAATATGTGGCCTGTTCTTTTCATTTGTTTTTTTTCATTTTTCTTTTTCATTTTCATTATCATTTTTTTATTTTTTCTATCTAGTCCTTTATAGACATTTTACTTGTTTCCTTAGAAGTTTTGCAGTTTTCATGGCTTTATCTCGCATCACTATCCTTTTCCAATATGGCCGATTCCTTGGTTTCAGACTTGTTTTTCATTTATTTTTATCCTTGTTCCCGCTTTGTGCGCCTGTCCGCTCTCTATTTCCATTAGCGGGCTCTTCCTTCACGCATCACGTCATTCCTTCTCACTTCCTGTTTGATTAGTATTTCAGTAGTGCATTTTAACTTTGGCCCTTATGCTAACGGTGGCCGGCTGCGGGACCTGCTGTTTCTATTTAGGCATCCGTCTGGGGGCATACTCGGTAAGTTCCTAGTTCGCCTTTTAGTCGTTCTTTCTTGACATCTCGAGACGAGTATTTTCTGTTTATTTTAACTTGGATTTATGTTCTTAGATTCCCAAGACGCCTGGGGATTGCTGAGTTTTCTCGGTCCTCATTGTACTTACTCAAACTAGCGATTAGTCCGTGGTTTACCTGTTGTGGGGCATGAAGTTTTCCCTACCAAACTGACTCTTGTATCCTTGCAAGATCTCCTTCCACTACCCGCTGCATTTCTTCTCACTCTATGCGGTATGTTTAGCTTATCGCTCGATACATCTTTGTTTTGGTTTTGCCTTGTTTGTATCTTTTCCTTCTTTATATTAATACTTCTTCGTTTTTTTCTTTTAGTTTTTGGATGCCATTCTGTATCTTTAGATCGGTATATGCCGACTCACGTTGCTCCCTACACAGCTTAGATTTGTTTTTTCCCAGCCTGAGCCTCTAGCTTTAACTTATGTATCAGGTGTTTGAAGCGACGCTCACACCACTGATTAAGAAGTTCCGCCGGGACGTTTTCGCTGTTAAGTATGTGTTCGTATTTTTTAAGCATGTCCCTTTGTAATTTCCTTTGTAATTTCCTTTTCCTTTTTGTTTTTATCTTTTTCCAAGTGGGTGCTGGCTTAGTGATTTGTGCTCCACCTCTAACTGTGAAGCCTTCGGTTCATACAACGTACGCCACACTGTTTATACTATGTCACCTTAACCCTGTGCCTCACACTATTTCTGGTGATGCATTTTCCGCCTTTTTAATTCTTTATTCTTTTTTCTTTCTTCTGGGATTGTATACTTGCTCCAACAGTTTTCGTGTTCTGTATCTTTTCTTTACTTAATATTATGGTTTTGTGCTCCACAGACCTTCAGCTTTCATGTGATTGAAGCCGGACATGTAAACAATTACTCAGTCTCTAATGATCCATCTGGCTATCTCTACTAAGACTGTCATGTTATTTGGGCCCTGAGGAAGGAGCTCATTCAATATTTTGGGATCTCCGAAACGCGCGTCGGCGCTTTGTTGTCTTGGTTATTGTCTTTTGTGTATGGTATATTGTAGTATGTACTATTTATTGTTTGTGTTTTTATATGTATGAATCCACTATATGTACTGTTTGTTTTGTTTAATTGCTTTTGTGTCGGGTATATGGATTGTTTTTTCTTCTTTAAATTACAAACTGTGTTTATACTGAATTCAAAATGTGTTTGTTTTTATATATAACAAATGAACATTGGTAGTGACATCACTACAACATTCATACTAAAATGTATAAAATTATTTTTGATAAATAAATGAAAATGAAAGTAAAAACAATTTAAATACTATGGTTGGTCTGTGGGTACACCTCAATTTATGGACTTAATGCCTATGAATACTGTATCAGTGGGGGGATTGCGCCTCTGTTTTCTGTATTGATTATTCCCTAACTCTTTTCCCCTCCTACTTATTGACTCAGGGTCCCTCTCTGTTTTTTATATAAATAACAGTATCTCTACATATTTCAAGCAAAGTCTGTGTGACAAGGCTGACTTTTTCTCTCATGATGCATATTGCAACACAGTTACACAGGTCTCTAGTCCTTCCATTCCTGATGTATATGAAGAAGTCAGATTCACCTCTGCCAAGGTGATTTGCACTCTTTTTGCTGTAGTGCTGCCTTGCATGCACATTGTGTATTCATGTGACCAAAAGTTGATTTTGTAGCACAGATCCTGCACAACTCTAGATACCGATAACCTTGTCACATTGCAGGAATGTTTGAGGGCATGTACTTTGCATGTATTCCAAATTTGCAACTTCAAATTTGATTTGTTTGCTTACATGTTTAGCTTCATCTTGGTGGACAGTGGGCACTGTGTACTAAATCTGAGGGGATGGGCCCTGTTACACTAGGTAGGTTGCTAGCACGGACACGGTATCTACATTGTATAATACGTTGTTTGACTCAGGCCCCCTAACTTGTACGTGCACATGCCTCCTCAGGCACTTCTCATTTTGTGACAGTGACTACATTTAATGCCACACAGTGATGTAACCCAGATCATGCATTGACTTTTATATGTCTACAACACCATCAATATGTGTGACTATATCCAATGTATTGACATGGCTGGCTGTTTTTTAGTTTATGGGTCAAGCTGTACCTCACATGGTAGTAGTGCTGAAATAGGGGACCTGTATCTACCCAGGTTTGCAACATAACTGGGCACATCCACCTCAATCTCCAACCATGGCTGACTCCTGCTCTTTGCCGTGGCAGACTAGTTTTTCATGCCAATTGAGAGATCCCTATTTCACATCCTCCTACTGAGATGGAGGTGGCATGGTGAGACAATTTCTCCTCAGAATCCCCCCTGGCACATGCTTCAACTTCACCCAGGACCACATCACATATAGGATGTTAGACCCAAATGGGTTCTTCTCTGTCATCCCTACCCGGCTGCAATACAAGTGTGATAAAGTCAGACACAGCAGTGCATGTGTATTATGCCACCTTGTCAAACAGATATCTATTCTGACCTCCTCGCTATGCAATGTCTTCTTATTCAGAGACATTGGTGTTTCAAGTTACTCAACCAGCACTAACAATGCACGGCACAACCAGGGCCCCACCAGGGCAACATATCACCTTTGGTTTCAACACACATGGTTGTCTAGTGTGCATCACTTGTATTAACACTGATACAGTCAGATTTGGTACATGGCGTGAGATCTGATGGCTCCTACCATGGAAACTAACACCTGTGTGGTCTCACCCCACACATCGGGCAGCTCTGTACTATGGAATATCATGCCAGATCAAGTTAATGTGGCTCTTGGCATGTTGCTATGTATTGATACTTCAAATACCCCACACCTGAGCCCCCTCTCATGTGTGCTGCTTCTTCTCTGATAATCCCATGCCATCTTTTTCTTTACAGTGCAGATTTGTGTGCATGGACCCATGTACCACACTGCAACCTCATTTTGCAAGGTTGCCTGCATTGCCCCCATTAGGTGGTGTATGGTTCAAGGAGCGTATGTACACGTTTATTGCTTCTATGGTGCATCACCCTTTGTGACACACCGACGGCGCACAGTGCAGACCCATATCTATGAGGCCACGCAAAGCCACTTTGAGTGGCTTTTCATGGTCTCGTAAATATGGAGTGAGGCAAGGCAGCACAAGACAGGGGTGTGTACCATTGGTGTTGCTGTTGGTTTTCCCGTGCAACAGCCATGGGTTTTGATGCATTCCCAGATTAACAAGATATGTACACCTGGGAATGCGTCAAAAGCCTATGCCTTCCCAGGGGTGGGGTACTGTTTGATTTTGATTTTTGTGACAGAGGGTGCCCTTTCCTGCACAAATACAATCTGATTTCAACATAGGCACACTTGCACCATTGTGGAAGGTTGCCATTTGTGAGCCAACACAGTGTAGGAGAACAAAAATGCAGAATATCTCATAGATACTGTGCATTTCTGCTCTCTTCTTTTGACACTGGGCAGCTCAGAAAATTGGCATGCCCTAGCTCAAATTGCAGTATGTGTGCCACTCATTTGTGCAATTAATTAGACATGCCACTTTGCAAAGTTGGACCTGGAATTGAGAAACATGACGGAGTAGCACAGAGCTGTGCAACATGTAGCTGGGCAGTGTGAGTGACATATTCTGGGCCTTTTAACAGGACGTGATCCAGCTTCCTGCCATTTGCACTGCACACAGCACAGTGGTGTGCTGGAACATAGCTGGATGCACTGCACAACTTGACCATTTTACCCACATTGTCCCTTGTTAATATTTTCCTTGTGGCTGTGTTTGTACCTTGTGTGCTGCACTGTTGTACCCTGGCACTCAAGCCACCATTTCTTCTAGGATGACAGCTGACACTTCCATGAAATCCAGCTCTTCCTGGTACGCTGGGCTCCCTCTTCTGGTCTTCATCGCTGCCTTCGAAATATTGTCCAGTTTCTCCTTCATTTCTATGCTTATAATCATGTCAGCTCTTCGTGCTCCACCCTGTTGATCTTCACCATGATGGACTGCCAAATGAACTCTTTCCTCCCTAGTGGAAATTTGGAAGTGACAAGCAGCTGATGTTGGTGCTGTGTGACCTCTGTGATCAAGATATCATTCTCCTCCTCACTGAAGTTGGACTTCCTCTTCCCCTGAGTCTGCCTGGACATCCTGAAAGGTGCAGGGGCTGTTGTACTTGATTCTGCTGCCTGCTGTCTACTCCATGTCTGACTTCAGTGAAGTGTGTCTTTGTTTTTCACCCAATGCATATTTTTTTTAAACTTTTTGATGCAATCTGTACTCAAAAGGGAAGTAGATCCTTACACCATGGCACGCTGTGCTGTAAATATGATGCATCCATTGCATAGGATTCTGTCATACTGAAGCACAATTTGTTTTGCCACATTGCTGATGCTACACAGTGATGTGTCATTTCATGTAAATATGCCCCCTAGTTTCCAAAGGAATATAGTTTTTTGACAAGCCTATATCTTTGGCGCCGGTTGACGAATCTTCATGACATTTTTCCAAAGTAGTGTGCCCGTGGGTATCATTGTGCATGGGGTGATCCGTAAAGCGAGGACTGAGGAAAAGAGGGGGTCAAAAAATGTGTGTTTCCCATATTAATTTCCATAGGGATTTTAGACATGACTAAAGCCCGAACTGCTGAACTGAATTATAACAAATATTGCAAAAAGCTAGATCTTGGTCAAGAAAGCAACCTTTTTGTGATTTGATGTAAAACCATGCAGTAGTTTCCAAGATATTAAAGAAAATCCAACTCTGTGGCCGCGAAGTATTCACAATGATTTTGCCACAAATTGCAAATATGTGCACTAATAGTAATGCTGTGATTGGCTGGCAGAAACCTGTGTGCAAAGTTGCGGCCATCATTTTAAGTAACGGGACACGGTCCCAGGGGCTGAAACCAAAGATAGAAAGTAGTATAAGCGGTCAGGGAGAGTAACCTTGACCCCATGGCTGCAATATTGGCGTGTTTCAGATGCGCCTTATGTGTAAATTCGTTAGAAAATGGCTTCTTTTCGCCATGTGTGATATTCTCGAATTTGTCATAACTCTCACTTAGGTCACCATGTACCATCACGACGAATTCATGAATATTGCCACAAGAATTTAAATACAATACATTCACACCCACTCACAAATGCACTCAGACACACTCACTCACTCACAGACCTACTCAGAGACTCATGCACTGACTGATAGATCCACCTAGACAATCACATGCCCACTCAAAGACTCATGCACCCACTCACAGACACTCACATATCCACTACCAGATCCACTTAGAGAGCCTTGCACCCACTCACACACCCATTCAGACACTCACGCACCCACTCACAGACCGATTCAGACACTCACAGGCCCACTCATAGACTCACATCCCATCTTGTAGACCCACTGAGAGACTCATGCTCCAACTCACAGACCAACTGAGAGACTCATGCACCAACTCACAGACCCACACAGACATTTACATACCCAATGACAGATCTACTCAGAAAGTCATACACCCAGTGGCAGCCCACTCAGAGAGTCGTACCCTCACTCCCAGACACACTCAGACACTCTTACACCCACTCACAGACCCATTCATGCAGTTTTATAGTTTTGAATTTTAAATATGCTGGCGTCAATTGAAAGGCTGGTTTTGTTGTGCGTATTTGTGACATATCCACAAATTTACAAAAAATAAATGAGTGTTTGGGAAATAGGGTGGCTCTGAGAAAAGTCTTTGTGTTTTTTGTGTGTAGATGATGACTGCACATAAAACAGGATGCAGTGGTTCAAGTTGTTGAGGAACACCCTGTTGCCTTTCTCTGTGAAGTGTACTCCATCACTTCTATATATACCTTGTATGTTAAAGTGCAACTTGTTGTTGTAGAGAGAGGCCATCTTATTGTCTCTGAGGAATGAAGAAAATGTGTTATTGACATGTTTCCTGGCTTTATCTCTCTGTGGGCAAAACTGGTTTAATCAGTATTATTTCTGCCTTTCGCATATGTTGGAGAATAGCAGGCAGTCTGAGGGAAAAGTACCATTAGTTGCGCAAAGGTATCCTTCATTAGGATTTCCAGTCCTACCAATTGTAAGAGTGCAGAGGTCATTGCCACCTCACTGCACAATCATGAGGTGAGTGTGTTGGCAATCCACAATGCGTATTTACCAAAGGTAGCAATCAATGCCACTTTAACCCTTTCTGGCCAATCCAAGTAATATCCACATTAGGCAAACCCAAATCCCTGTCCATACCACTCTTTCTAGCACACTCCCTAGTCCAAAACACAAAGCTATGACTCACAATACAGACTTCAACCATTGTGTTTGCAAGGAAGAGTAACACACACAGAGAAAGCTGAGCAGAAGGTGAGTTCACAAAATGAAAGGCAGTTAAACCTGTAGGGCAGGACCTGTTTTAAAAAAGGACATATTTGATTGGATGCTGTAAATATGTAGGTAGTTAAAATTAGGAAGTGATTTTTAAGAAAAAATATGTAGATCTCCGATTGGCTCAAGTAAAAATAAAAAAAAGTATAATGCAATCTTGGATATGCTTTGAATCTGAAACAGTCAACCACACCTGATACAGTTGAGATGGAAGAAATGTACTGCTTCTAGAATGAGTTTTGAAGTTATGACCTACTGGTTGATGAGGGTGTTCTAAAGGGGTAACTGTGCTAATAGAGTGTGGGGGAAGGGCATTCAACAGTTTTCCATCTGTTTCCTAAATATATAGTGACTTACATTTCATATTTATGAAGGAGCAATTATTTTCTTAGTGGCATGCATTTAACAAGCATTAGGGTATTTGCAAAGTACGAAGAGTACACAGCTAAATATGTTTTTGGATTATTATTAGTGAGTTCAATGCAAAGTTACATGGGGAGCCGCGCTGAGGTGTGTGACAAATTTGCGAACATGCCCAAAAAGTCTACCACATTGGGCTTCTTTACTGGAGTGCAAGAAATGGTTACAAAACACTGACCATTTAGAAGTGGGTTAAGAAAAGTTAATTATGAAAGGAACGCTGAGAACAAAGTTGAAATGGCTGCCATTAATGGTTTGTATGAGTGTGTGCCAATCATATGCTTAGTTTTTACATTCAAACTGAGCCCACAGTCTAACTGAGAGCATCAAAAAAACCTAAACAACCTACTCAGATTACAGGCGTGTAAATTACTGTGAAGTTTAAAAAAATATGATTTTAAATGAATGCTAATAAAAGTGTTTATGATATATACAAATGTTTTGTGAGTGTATGAGATAATCTGCGAGTGGGTGTTTGAGTTATTGTAAGCGTTAATGGATGTCTGTGAATGTCTCTATAGGTGTGTTTTCGTGTAGCTCCTATAGTACCCATGCAGGACCTGTGTGTTTGGATAACATAAACTGTAGGATTGTTGGCAGACTAACTCTAAGCACCCACAGCGCGTATGTTAGCAGGTTTTTGCATTAGCTAGCTCACAGTACCACTAGTGTCTCCTCTTATCGGGGAGAGATTAGTTTCTGGCAGCCTCAGAACATCACTACCCTGATCCCTCAAGATCGTGCAAACAATGTGCTACTTTTTGCTCAGTCACTCGTGCTCGTTTAGTTTATCTCAGAGGTACACAGAATAAGCAGTTTGGGAGTTTCAATAAAAGGTTTATTGAACAGTTGTTGTGCTCGTGTAGAATATATGAGCTGGAAAAATCATTAGACAGTAGCAAAGATATATGATTAGCAGTCCTATGAATATAAACGGATAGTACAGTTTTACAATTGTGCAATTAGCATGAATTAATACGAATGAATGATAAAAGTGCGCATACTCTTACGATGCCCATCTAGATGCACCTAAGTGTACCTAGCATATGAGTAGGTGTAAAAGCCAAGAATCCCTATAGTATTTAGTTGAACCCCATTAACTGAAGTATGAGAAATGTCAGAGGCCTTCTTGGTCTCGAGTTTGACACCCCGCAAGTGATGTTCAGAACACTGTCAGCTGGAGCGTCTGCATGTAGAAGCCTCAGCGTATCTGGTCAGTGTGTTGGCCTGGAAGTCTCGGTTCCCTCTGCCTTATCTTGGCAAGATGTGGTGTATTTATACCAGAAAGTATGTTTTGTATGGGTCATTGTTGGACTGAGGAAGATGTAAGCGATGACCCTTGTACATAGATATAATGCAGGTGATGTCGTTTCTGATTTGTTTCCAAGAACCCTCATGAATGCTCACACATAATGTATGAGCCCATCGGAGATGGTATAGGAGGCCTTTGTTCAGCGAAAAACCCTCCTTCTGCACCCAGAACTGAAACTAGATAAGGTTCAATCCTCAGAGCTCCTTATTGTGCAGTGTAGGGAACTAATGTAGGTGAAAGATCATGCCTATATAAGTGGGCATCTAGAATCATGCTTATATTAGAGCCTCTATATAAGACATAACAGTGTGAGTGAAATTGAGTGTGTCTTGATCAGAGAGTAGGTGTGTGAGAAGTGCTTTAATCATATAATGTCCTGGAACTGTAGTGTGTATGTGTGTGCATGGTTGAGTTGACATTAAAAACTCCTTGCTGAGATGTAATCCTCTGTTTTTACAATGCACTAGTTACCCTTTAGATAGGGTGTTAGTGAGACATAATACAGGGTGATATGTGCTTAGAGGGTTAGACATGCATTTTAAAGTCTCACGGGTGCACATGTATAAAGACACCCTATGCAGAGTTAAATATGCTATCCATCACCTATCCTGCAAGTTATATATAATCACAAAACCAGAGTTACTCACCTTGCCTGTGAGAGAGAGGCAGAGGCATGTAAATATTCAGTGATGTACCTGTACAGAACTTACGTATGCAGTGGTGACAGAGGAAGTTGTATTTACATTTATAAAACCCAACAGCCAGTAATAGAGGCGGTGAGTAATATATACAGCCACTTATATAGATATAAAGTAATTGTGACTTAGTTACTTTCCCATCCAGTGACAAAGCCAGAGAGGGACTAATATACTTATTTAGGTATGTACTGTGAAGTAGTGATACTCCTAGTCACTCATCCAGACTAGTAGACCTTTAAATATGGGGCCTGTCTGCATCTGCAGAGTCTGTGTATGCAGTTTGACTTTAAACTGCTTACCACCCATACTGTAACTCACATACAATTTAACAAAAGCACAGAGGCACTCACCCACCCCGTTAGACAGAGACAGAAGCCCTTGCACATTCAGTCACATGCCCATATAGCATATATGAGTCCAGCAGTAACAAACCCACTTCCACACACAGGTATAAATCTCAACAGCCAGTAATAAAGACACTAAGTAATATATACAGGCAGTTTCATACAATATAGACAGCCATAGAGATACTAAGACAGCTAGACATATAACATCACAGTTACTTACACATCCAATGACATGCCCAGAGAGGTATTGATGCACTTATTTAGGTTCATACTCAAGTAGTGATTTTCTAAGTCACCTATCCAGACAAGTAGGTCTTTGAAAATGTATTAGGCCTGTTACTGCAGAGCCTATGTGCACAGTTATACTGCCAGGTTGACTTGGCATTGATAACCCCTTACCAAGCCCTAAACTTTCCTTCTAGATATAATTCACCCCTTAAGGTAGGGTGTATGTAGGCCATGGGGTAAGGTGCTTTGCTGTTAGAAGGTAAGATATGCACTTCGAAGTTTCAGTGTGACACATATGGACTTCCAGACATATATACACAGTGAATCATGCAGTCTACCATTCATACTGCAACTAACACATGTATTTACAAAACCAGAGTCACTCACCTAGTCAGTCACACAGAGACAGATGCGCATGCACATTCAATCAGATGCCCATGCAGCAGTTACGTATCCAGCAGTAACAGAACCAGTTGCACACACAATTATAAACCTCAATACTCAGTAATAGAGCTAGTAAGTAATATATGCAGTCAAATACTTACACCTATAGAGACACATAGAGAAATTAAGCCAGCTAGTCATATAGCAGTATAGTTACTTACACATGCTGTAACACACCCAGGAAGGGACTGGCATTTTTAATTTGATTTGTACAGAAGTACTGGCACCCCTAGCCAGCAATCTAGATGAGTAACTCTTTAAACATGTGTTGGGTCTGCTGCAGAGACTATGGGGCAGATTTATGATAACTGGCGCATCCCTGCATATCAGCAGGGATGCGCCAGTTTTTATGCGCCACAGCTGCGCCACCATGGATGCGCCGCATTTATAATGCGGCGCACCATGGGGCAAAAACTGCACAGATGCGTGACGCATCTGTGCCGTAAAAGTGGCGCATTGCTGGAGTTGCGTCGCAAGCGCGACGTGGCTCCAGCAATGTTCTGGGGGGCCCTATCTGTACAATGCTGCGTCAATCCTTACGCCTGCTTCAAGCAGGCGCAGGGTTTTGACGCAGCATGGGCCTAAAAGTGACTGAGTGAAATCTTGTAGATTTCACTCAGCCACTTTTAGGAGGCGTTCCTGCGCCGGAACGCCCCCACCTGCCCTGGAACGCCTACATGTGGCGCAGGGCTTTACAACGTGACGCATCTCCCAGATGCGTCAGGTTGTAAATACCCCGCACCATGGCGCAGGATTTGCGCCGCTGCTGCGTCACAAAAGTGACGCAACGGCGGCGCAAAAGTGGCGCAAGTGCAACATAAATCTGCCCCTATGTATGCAGTATTAATGCCAAATTGTGCTGACATTGATAACTACTTACCAAGCCTAAAACTTACCTTCTAGTAGACATAACTCACCCCTACGGTAGGGTGTACATAGGCCTTAGGCAAGGGTGTTATGTCTTTAGAGGGTAATGCATGTAGTTTGAAGATTAAATGACTTACATGCACACTTTCAGACTTATATGCCCAGCTAAACATCTAGGGGCAGATTTACAAGCCCCTTGCATCACTTTTGCATCACTTTTAACATGGGAAAAGTGATGCAAAAGTGGTGCAAGGGGCTTGTAAATCTGCCCCCTAGTGTCCCAGCTGTACAGCAAGTTACAAACATATTTACAAAAGTATAGAGATACTCACATAGCCAGTCAGACAGAGACAGAAACACTTATAATTTAATCATATGCCCATAGAGCCAGTTGTGCACACAATTATAAACCCCAGTACTCACTAATTCAACCAGTATGTAATCTATAAAGCCAGTTACATACACATATAGAGACCCATAGAGATACTAAGATAGCTAGTCATATAGCGACATAGTCATTTACACATCCAGTGACACACTCACAGAAATATATACTTATTTAGATATTGTTGGCAATAAATATATATGAGAAACCTCAGTTCTGCCATTTTGTAAGTCCCTCCATTGTGATCTTAGAACTTCAGTTAACTTGCCCTTACAGGCCTATATAAGGATATGAAGCTTAGAGCATGAAATGAAGCAGTGACAATCTTTGTTCGAGGTATTGACCCAGCTGGCGTTGCTCACAATATGTTTTTATGAGCCAAACATTGCTCATGTGCCAAGTACATCAGAAGAATATGAAAAGATAAGCCATCTCTCGTGTTCTCTATACTAACTATTGCCAACACTGCACTATAACCAAGTATCTGTTTATAAAGTTGTGCAAGAATCTATTACTCACGCAGGATGGCCCGCCTCACCACTGTATGCCAAAGATATATATGTGGAAAATAGATTTGGTCAGCTTAACATTGTGTATCCTAAAACCATATATGGAAATGTGCAAATAGATATTGTTAATCATGCTTTATCTTTGTTTTCTTAAAATGGTTTGATTTGATTCCAAAAATACAAGCGCCTATGAGGGAAGTCCCCAGGTTTGATGCTGCCCACTCCACCCCCATGTACATGTCCCTTGGAGTAGGATGGAACTGCTCTCATCTTCCAAAGACCTTCCTGACATTCGCCAAAACCCTGAGCAGTGGTATGCATAACCTATAAAAATGTTAAAAAATAATTAACTCTGTCTGATTTAGATTAAAGATTTTCCTGTATCCTACCTACTGACATATGGTGACAAAGTCGCCAACAAAATTGTGTAGACCCACCCATTATATGGATGGCTCTTGAACATGCCAATGTTACTAAATTTTGTGAAGCCAATACTAGGGTATTGCATGAGAGTATACTAGCACTACCTGATAATATCATAAAAATAATGCAATAGATTGTGCCTCGTAAATAAATTAATTGGAACAAACTAACTTTTTGTAAACAAGAATCGGGTGAATAAGTTGGAAAATATTTCACACCAATGGAAAACACATTCACTTCCTACTGTGAAATGGACCTCGCTGATCAAGAAGGGCAGAAGGTCTTTTGTTCACATTGTGTTGAGGGTTTGTTGCTTCATCTTAAGAGTGATATCCAGACTTATGAATATAATTGGCTTGGACAGGGTACTGTCCAAATATTGACAATGGTTAGATATTATACCAACAGACATCTTAAAGACCGGGCAACAAAAGATAAAAAGATAAAAGATTTAATGATTATAGATTTAATGCAACAATTATTTCCTGACAGGGGCCTTGCCTCACATTTCCAAAGGGGGAGATGGAGAGCGGCCTTCAGAGGTAACTCCTGAGGAGTTTCTGTTCCTCCTGCCACTCGGTTTCAAAATGTCCAAGAGGATGGATGTCATTATTGTTATTCACCAGACCACTGGATTCGTGAGTGCCCACAGGTTCCAAGGGGTAGGGATCAATCATAATTCTGTGGCCAAAACAACAGAGGACACTCTGCCCCTCCATTACAACAAAGTAATGCTCCCACCTCCCCAGAAAATTATTTTGACAAACCCCAATATTACACCAACAGACCTACATTGAATTACTCTTCTGGAGAGTATTACGAGAATGATTACTATGATTCCCCTCATGTGGAATAGGGCTGCCCCTATGTAGAAATGTGTTTTGAGGGAAAACTAAATTGTTTTCTGTTGGACAGAGGGGCGTCCAACACCTATATAACAAATGTTCACATACCTTGTGTGTCTCTCTCTGAGAGAATGAATACTTCTTTGAGTTTTGCAAACACCCCTATTTCTAGCCACATTTCTACACCTTTGTAATTCACTATTGGTCCTCTAACATGCTCCTCTTCCTTCGTACTAACTGATAAGCGATCATTAAATTTACTGGGCATGGATTTACTGTGTTGTTTGCATGCTAATATTTAATGTTCCCCCTGATGGTGTCTACCGCACTTGTTCAGCTGCATCCCTTGCCAAATATTTTGTAAAATTGAAGACAAAAGAATTTTCTCTCCCTTCTGAACTTTCTTCTATCAAGTCTGTTGTATGGGCAGTTGGTAGAAATGATGCAAGATACATGAAAATTGATCCTCTCACCATTATGCTCAATCCTAATGTCAAATTGCCTTGAATCCCTCAGTAGGAAATATCACAAGAAGGTATGTCGGGCCTGCAAGAGGTTGTCTCAGAGTTAATGGAGAAAGGTATTGTACGTGAAATTTCAGGGAGCCCTTGCAATAGTCCTATTCTTCCAATTTTAGAAAGAACTGATGATGTTGAACATCCGCAATTTAGTTTTGTTATTGATTTGCGTGTCATTAACAAAATAATCATCCAGCAGTTTCCAGTTGTCCCAGATATGCATTCTCTGTTTAATATGATTACTCCCACTGAGAACATTTGTACTGTATTGGATCTGAAGAATGCGTTTTTCTGTATGCCAATATGCCCAGATAGACAAAATCTGATCAGTTTCAATATTGGTGGTAGATCAATTACTTTCCATTGTACTCCTCAGGGGTACACAGAAAGGCCAAGTGTTTACAGTCAGGCTTTAAAGAAACAATTGGATGCCTTTTCTCCCTCCTCTGGTACTGGCCTATTACAATACGTTGACAATCTGTTAATTGCTTCAGACACTAGAGGGGGTTGTGTATCTGACACCCTCTCTCTCTTAAATTTCCTTGAAGATAAGGGTCACAGAATATCCCTTACCAAATTGCGATTTTGTCAAGAAGAGGTTTCTTACTTAGGCCACTCTTGTCAAAAAGGGGAGGAAACTACACCCTCAGAGCTTTGCTACCATTTTGTCCATTTCCATTCCTACTACTCATCAGGAAGTAAGGGGTTTCCTTGGCATGATCTCTTTCTGTCGACAATTAATTCTAAGTTATCCCTTCTTGCTAAACGACTGCTTTCTCTCACTACTAAAGATACTCCAGTACCCCTCCCATGGAATGACACCCACCACGTTAGCTTTGATGCTCTTTGGAATGCATTTTGCAACTCCCCTGCTCCAGGTACTCCAGACTATTCTAAACCCTTTGCTCTGTTCGTCCATAAACAAAAAGAATGTGCTCTTTCTGTACTAACTCAACGACACGGAAGAAAGAATAGACAGTGTACCTATTTTTCCGTCACTCTGGATACGGTAGCTAAAGGATTACCTAAATGCCTTAGAGGGGTGGCAGCTGCTTCCCTCTCTGTAAACCAAACTGAAAGCATTGTGCTGGGTCAGTCATTGTCTCTTTTTGTTCCTCATGCTGTGGATATTCTGCTGAATAAAACACAGACCTAATACCTGACCAATTCCAGACTATATCAGTATGAGTTATTACTCCTTGCCTTCAACATTGTCATCCAGAGATGTAATACCCTCAATCCTGCTACCTTGATGTCCCTCCCTGCGGACGACATTACTGTTGCATGATCGTATAGTAACTACCGAAGAGGAAACCAAAAGGAGGGTGGATCTAACTGATTATCCAATTACTTCTCTGGATGGAAAACTATTTGTAGAAGGTTTGTGCTTTAAATTACCTGCTAGAACATCTACTGCAGCCTATGAGATTACTACACTGAAGACAGTGGTTGAATGCTGTCGAATTCCACAACATTCTGCCCAAGCAGCTGAAATAATAGCTCTTACTAGAGCTTGTGAACTGAGTACTGGTCTTAAGGTTAACATTTATACAGATAGCCAGTACGCCTTTGGTGTCGCACATAATTTTGGATGCCTATGGGCTGAGAGAGGTTTTCTGATGTCACATGGCACACAAATACAGCATGGAATGCTAATAGCGCATTTGTTAAAAGCTGTGGCGCTTCCCAAAAAATTGGCTATCATGAAATGTAGTACACACCAGAAATTTGTTGATCATATTGGACAAGGGAATGCTTTTGCAGGTGAGACTGCTAAACACACTGCTCAACACACAACCAGTTTAATGTTTGTCGCTGCGCTGCGCGTTGGGTTCCAGATTGTGAAATGTTTGACAATACCATTGATGCTGTAAAAAGTATACAAAGTGAAGCCACAGAGGAGCAAAAGAAAATCTGGAGTTTGAAATATGAAGTAGAAGATGGATGTTGGATAGATGACTTGGACAAGAGGCAATGGCTATTGCCTAATTGTTATGTCTTTGCTATAGCCCATGGTTCTGCACACATAAATGTAGATGCCATAGTGAAGGCTCTTGACTCACGCTGGAAAAATATTCAAATTCTGAACGCTGCTACTGTCCTTTGCAAGTCCTGTGAAATTGAGCTCAGCATAATATCAGAAAGGGCACAGTTGTCCCAAAGGGTCATTTCAGACTTCCTGAGGTGCCTTTTGAATGTCTACAAATAGATTTCATAGAACTTCCACCTTGCAATAAATGTATATATGCTTTGGTTGTGATATGCATGTTTAGCAAATGGGTGGAGGCATATCCAATCATGAACAATACAGCTCAAAGCACTGCGAAGGCCCTGGTTACTCAGTTCTTCCCAAAATTTGCATTGCCTCACACGATTTGGAGTGACAATAGCATACATTTTGTCAATAAAACTATGACTTTTGTTTGCCAGGCTCCTGGTATTAGACACAAATATCATTCCGTAGATTAGCCACAAGCAGCAGGTTTAGTGGAGCATTTCAATTCCACCCTCAGGAACAAGCTCTCTGAAATATGTGCAGGATCAAAGCTGGCTTGGGTGGATGTATTGCCACGTGCACTTATGACCATGAGTACAGTTGTACGTTCGAGCACTAAGCTGACACCTTATGATATTGTAATGGGTCACCCCGCCAGCATTTGGTTTTGCCAAGACCTAAGGAACTGTCTGTAATTGAATATTCTATGTTGCTAGATTATTGTAAGGAACTAACAGAATGTATTTCTACTATCCATCAACAGGTCAAGGAATCCATCCCCCAACCTCTGAAAGGGTCAGGGTACAATATCTGTCCAGGGGAGTGGATCCTGACCAAGAACTTTCAAAGAACTTCTGAACTTCAACCGCACTGTAAGGGTCCTAAACCTGTGCTTTACCCATTGAACTGCTGATTTGAGCATTGCCCCCTCATTGTTCCAATTATAGGTCTCTTTCAAAGAAAGGGAGCAACTCCCAGGGGACCTCTATGGCCCTCTGAAACTTTCTGAGAATGACGTCCTTCCAAATCTGTATATTGTGATCTTATTGTTCTGTGCCTGTCTGTTTTTGCTCAGTTGTGTTTTGGTTGGATTACGTGCCCGCTGTGACTATTGCACATGTAGTGCAACTTGTAATACCAGCTTCCCATAGACAAAGTTTACAGCAAACTTGTCTGAGAATAGAAAATTGATCCTTGCACCAAGAAAATGGATGAGACATATACTGCTCTTAGGTTAAGAGAGAGAGGTTTTATTACTCCTAAATGTGTTTTCCGAGTGTGTTGTTTTGCTAGCTGCTACTTATAACGGGTTTGTTATATTTCTTAGAACTTGAATATCCAACACAACAAGCTACTTCTATACCTTCGACCAGCATCACGCATGTACTCTAGGCCCCAGAGAAAGGGCTCATAGAGAAGAAATGCGTCACAATTACTTTGCTTCCCTGCTGCATCACACTTACCAGGTCCTAACTAAAGAAGACTGCAGGATATATTTGAATTTTCAAGCATTCTTTGATGAATGTATGGCCCTTCAACAAATGCCTCTCCTTTTCGGAGCATCCTGTTATGCTCTACATATAGCAATTCTCAAAATCGAATTGACAACAGTGTTTAAGGGTTTGGTACGTTCACCCTCTAGTACCAGGTACTTCCCCCCATCTTTATCCCTCCAATACTACACCAATATTCTAGAAAAAGAAAATTGTACCATTGTAGTACAGCACAATGCAACATTCCGCCTTTCTAATGTTTTAATAATAGAACAGCCCCTCTTATTTTACTGGAACAAAATATTAAAGGTGTACCATTCCTAAAGATAAAAAGGCACAACGTGACTGGGTGTATTTGCATTAAAGGAAACGGTACCTATTGGGTGGGAGAAAGTGAAAATTAGTACATGACTTTTGAGGTAGCATCAATGATATGACCATTCCCCTTAATGTATGTGATTCGGTCTGATTTATTTACGGAAATAAAGACAACACTTGGCTTCCCCTAAACTGGAGAGTTTGTTGTCACTTAGGTTTTGTAATTCTTGGCATGTCTGTTAAAACCACAGAAGAAATAAACAAGGGACTAAGGAAATATAACATACCTAGGAGGCGAAGAAGCATTAACCAAGATGATACTGCTTTAGAAGTGGCAGTTGATGTATTGAAGGCTTTCATAACTTGGAATGGTTCGGCTATTAATTCTCAAGATATACACATATTGGCTCGACTCTTGAAAGCTACACTGAATGAAACATTAGGGATATTTGAGAACATAACTGTGAAGTTACAGGCCGTAAGTTTAGTTTCTCTCCAAATGGTCCTTGTCATGATGCTGGCTGAAAGGGGAGGAGTCTGTAAAATTAGAGGCATGGCTTGCTGCACTTACATTTATGATTCCTCCTTATCAGTCAGGGAGGCAATTAAAAGATTACATGACATTGGTACCCAAAACAAAGTGATATAGGTACATGTGCCCGAGCAAGCTCCTTTTGGGACCTCATGAGTACCTGGGGATAGAAGATAAGAATATTCTTTGTAACAGTATTTTTGATAATGTTAGATTGTTGCCTCTTTATTAACTGTTTGCCCCGTGTTGTCAATTCATAGAGTGAATACTGAAACCCCTCGCAATGCCACCTATCACCCTTACCAATGCCCTAATGATGGGTGATATATCCATACAACAATTGATGGAAATAGATCCATCCAATAATTCTATCACCCCACAAGATGCTGCTGATTATGCTAATGAATAAAATAATGCCCACTATGTCAACAGTAGGCCAGTCTATGAACCTGTATACTAGAGTCAACTAGAATGGTAGAACTTCGGTTCCAAGGGCTGTTTGTTACCAATAAATATATATGAGAAACTTACAGGCCCACATTTGGACATGAAGCTAAGAGCGTGAAATTGAGCAGGGTGAACCTTTGCCCAGGGTGTTGATACAGCTGGTGTTGCTCACAATATGTTTTTATATGCCAAACATTGCTCAAGTGCCAAGTGCATCAGAAGAATAGGAAAAGATAAATCATCTCTTGTATCCTGTATGCTAGCTATTGCCAACACTGCACTTTAATCAAGTATCTGTTTATAAAGTTGTGCAAGAATATTTTACTCATGCAGGATTGCCCACCTTGGGACTCTTGGACAAAGATAGATATGTGGAAATTAGCTTTGGTCAGCCCAACATTATGTATCCTTAAAACATATATGAAAATGTGCAAATAGTTATTGTTAATCATGCTTTATCTTGGGACAATGAGTCATTGACGACTTGAGGCTGTAAAATGTATGTGTCAACAGTTTCTATGTAAACCTATTAAGACAGAAATGTGTAAATATGAAAATGCTGAGAGGTGGATCGGAGAGCGCCTTGCGAAACAGATTGTGGTTGCATCTTCTCCGCTCGAGCATATTGCTTAAAGAGAAATATATGCTTGTTAAAATTGGATGCTCTCTCTGTGCTGGACTCATTTCTTTTTCAGACAGAACCCTATGGTTGGAAATTACCATTGACAATATGAATTGAAGTATTGATACTTCTATTCATGATGTAGACAAGCAGCTCTTTTAAGATGTTTTGTGCCTGCTACTGCACAGTCTATGTGAGCGATGTTACTGCTAGGTTGAGTAGACATTTAAAATCCCTTGCTGAGCCAAAATGGGGCTCTTTGTACAAATAAGTCACCCCTAAGGTTGACCATAGGTAGAGATACATTGACACATCCACATATACTCGTAATGGTGCACACTGATGCATATTCTAACACATTAAAGCACCCACTAATGCGTACACTAAGACATCCAGTACAACCTAATGTACACGGTAAGAAATGCAGTAAGACACTTATACATACTCTGACACACCCAGGGACACACTGATGCATCCACTGTGATACACACTCATGCATGCCCAACACACCCAGGTACAGGTTTAAGCATACACTGTCACTCCCAGGCACAAACATATGCATACATTAAGACACCAAGGTGCACTCTGATGCAATAGTGACACAGCTACACATACACTAATGCATACACTGACACATCTAGGCACACACTAACACACCCAGTCACATACTGAGCCATACACGAACACACTCAGGCACACACTGATACATACACGAACACATCAAGGCAGAGAGTGATGCATATGCTAACACACCCATGTACATGCTGATGGATGGAGTAGCACACCCATGCAGGCATTGATATACACACATGCACACTCAAGGAGACAGTGATTGATACACTAACATATTCAGGTATATATTCATTCATACACTAACACACCAATGACACACTTATGGATAAACTAAAAGACTCGGCCACACATTTTTTCATACAGTATCACACCCAGGCACTCATTTATGCATACAATGGGACACTCTAAGACACACTGATGCATATAATTAGACAAAGAAAACACAAGGAGATGATTACGGAGCTCTGACACTTTTCAGACACTCACCCCCAGTCACAGATCTGGGTTGAATTTATCATCGTTCTTTAGCTCACTTTGCCACCCCAGTTCAGACCCAGCCATATGCAAATCAGTCTTGACCCTGGTTCTTTTGTGAACAGTCTAGCCCGAACTTCCAAGCTAGGTCTTCCCTGGACCGGACACAGGTATCCTGGAATCAGTTTCAAGATAACACCCCTCATTAGCCAGGCTAGCTTCAATGCAGTGGCAAAGTGAGCAAGGGACTCATGTCTGGGCATACCATGTCAACTTAGACTGAACAAAGCGAACACAAGGAGATGATAGACAGAGCGCTGAAACTTTACAGACACTCAACCCCAGTCAAAGATATAGGTTGAATCCATCATCGTTCTTTAGCTCACTTTACAATACCAGTTCAGACCCAGCCATATGCAAATCAGTCTTGACCCTGTTCCCTGTGGGAACAGTCCAGCCCAAACTGCCAAGCCAGGTCTTGCCTGGACCAGAAACAAGCATCCTGAGACTGGTTTTGGGGTTACACCCCTCATCATCCAGGCTAGCTTGAATCCAGTGGCAAAGTGAACTAGGGACCCATGTCTGGGCATACCCTGCCAACTTAGGGTGAACAAAGCAAACACAAGGAGATGATGGACAGAGCGCTGAATTGTTTCAGACACTCATTCCCAGTCACAGATCTGGGTTGAATCCATCATCGTTCTTTAGCTCACTTCACCATCCCAAATCAGACCCATCAGTCTTGACTCTGTTCCTTATGGAAACAGTAAAGCCCGAACTGTCAAGCCAGGTCTTTCCTGGACCGGAAACAAGCATCCTTGAACTAGTTTTGGGGTAACACCTCTTACCAGCCAGGCTAGCTTGAATCCAGCAGCAAAGTGAGCAAGGGACCCACATCGGGGCAAACCCTACCAACTGTGGGTGAAGAAAGCAAATACAAGGAGATGATGGACGAAGTGCTGAATCATTTGATTAGATACCCAAGGACACAATGACACATACATTAGTATACCCAGGCACAGACTGATGCATATGCTGAGACAGGTAGTGAGCAACAGATATTTAACATGAAAATGATTATACTAAAAGTGGCCATAATATAGTTAAGTAAGGGTTTATGTCAGTAGTTAAATGTTTAAAATATGTAATTTAACAGTATGTAATGAAAAGCTAAAAGTACTGATTTATGTTTTTCTTCTTTATACCAGAAAATTTCAATGCCAAAACAACAAAGACAAGAAGGAAACAGGAGCAAGGATATTATCTTCTTACAACATAGAAACATAAGGGAAAAAAATGTGAACAAGGTGGTTAAAGTAGCACACCCATGCAGACACTGATATACACACATGCACACCCAAGGAGACAGTGATTGATACACTAACATATTCAGAAAAATATATATTCACACCAAATGACACACTTATAGATACACTAAAAGACTCGGTCACATATTTTTTATACAATATCACACCCAGGCACTCATTTATACATACAGTGAGACACTCTAAGACACACTGATGCATATAATTAGACAAAGAAAACACAAGGAGATGGTTTACGGAGCTCTGAAACTTTTCAGACACTCTCCCCAGTCACATATCTGGTTTGAATTCATCATCGTTCTTTAGCTCACTTCACCACCCCAGTTCAGACCCAGCCATATGCACATCAGTATTGACCCTGTTCCTTATGGGAACAGTCCAGTCCGAACTGCCAAGCCAGGTCTTCCCTGGACTGGAAACAAGTATCCTGGGATCAGTTTCAGGGTAACACCTCTCATTAGCCAGGCTGGCTTGAATCTAGTGACAGAGTGAGCAGGGACCCACATCTGGGCGTGCCCTGCCAACTTAGGGTGAACACTGCAAACACAAGGAGATGATGGACAGAGCACTAAAACCTTTCATACACTCACCCCAAGTCAAAGATCTGGGTTGAATCCATCATCATTCTTTAGCTCACTTCGCCAACCCAAATCAGACCCAGCCATATGCAAATCAGTCTTGACCCTGTTCTTTATGGGAACAGTCCAGCCTGACCCTTCAAGCCTGGTCTTCACAGGACTGGAAACAAGCATCCTGGGACCGGTTTTGGGGTAACAGCTCTTGTCAGCCAGGCTAGCTTGAATCAAGCGGAATTGTGAGCAAGGGGCCCATGTCTGGGCATACCCTGCCAACTTTGGGTGAACAAAGGAAATACAAGGAGATGATGGATGGAGTGCTGAAACGTTTGATTAGACACCCAAGGACACAATGACACATACATTAGTATACCCAGGCACAGACTGATGCATATGCTGAGACAGGTAGAGAACGACAGATATATAACATGAAAATTATTAGACTTAGATTGGCCATATTATAGTTACGTAATGGTTTATTTCAGTAGTTAAATATTTGAAATATGTGATTTAACAGTATGTAATGAAAAGCTAAAAGTACTGATTTGTTTTTTCTACTTAATAACAGAAAATTACAATCTCAAAAAACTAAAACAAGAAGGAAACAGGAGCAAGGATATTATCTTCTTACAACATAGAAACAAAAGGGAAAGCATGTGAATAATGTGGTTAAAGAGAAAAGAGGTGCTGATAAGAAAACTAAAAAGTTACTTAAAATAGTATGAGGAAAACTGCAAAGTGAGCAGCAGCAAGTACATAAAAAGAGAGTTTTCAATGTAGCTAAGTAAGGACAAAAAGAATCTGACATTAAGAGTAAAACATTACCCAAGAAAGCAAATAGTTTAACAAGAAGAGAGAGTCAGTTTAAGGAAAGAAGAGTCAGAATGTTTCACAGTATGGTAATTCAGAATCTCATATGACCAACAAAGCAGTATAAAAGGAGAAGAGCAGCAGTCAAAGAACAGGATCGTGTTGAGGCTGTAGTTGATAAGACATTTGCCCTGAAGAGGAAGCTATTTATTTTGAATCTGAGCAGAGTGAGAACACTGGATACAACAGTGTTGTCTATGAGGATAGGAAGCCAAAAGAAAAAACTTCTGGATAGAAGTGATTGTTGCAAAAATTTCAGTGGTGAATGGAAGCATACTTCCAGTACTGAGCCTTTCTTTAATGAACAAATAGATATGCAAATTAAAACATTAGTGTATGCACTTGAAATAAATGGTTGATGTTATGAGGTGAAGCATGGTACTCCCATTCTAAAAGAGGAGATGGTTTCTAGGAATGTTGAGGAAGTGAAAGCAGAAGTGATACAGGAAAGATGTAGACATATCCCTGTACACTAATGGAACTGTAGCAGTATTTGTAATGTGCAGCAGCAATCAATTGATGTACTGAGAAATGTCCTATGTATCATTCCATGCAAAGGCCTGAAACTGAAAATTGGGATTTCTTCTTAAAAACCAAACTGTGTTTGTATTTGTTGTTGATGCACTCAGTACGAAAGCCAAACTAGCAATGTAGTCTCTGTCAAAATTAAACTTTTCTGGAGGATTTTCTATCAACGTTAAATCGGCCTCTCCAGCATGCTGGATTTGCAGTGACTTCATTAGCGTACTTTCACTGGAGCCCCCGGTAAACTCCTGAAAGTCTTGAGCTCAGCAGCTTTCACGGGTTCAACCTGAAATCCAGGCCGATCGTGGTTTGACGTAGTCGGCATTACTTTCTGCTTTGAGTCGGTCACTTAATGGAGCTTTTTCACTAAAGTTCTTAGAAGTTCTCTAAACTTCTGAGGTGCTTCCTGAAGCTCCTTTTGGGGGACCAAGGTTCCAGAGTAACTGAGTTGCTCTTCGGACGTTGGGACCACAGTTGACACAAAGCACCTGGCCAAATTTTTTAAAGTCCAGCTGAAGGCAATCAGCTTATTTCTTCTTGCTCACAATGTTGAAGGTGAAAATTTGTCAGCCTGTTGCTTTCAGTGAGTCAACCCTTTCTCTTTTTGAAGCACGGCACAAGTCCTTAAGGCTGTAGTTCCTTAGTGGAGAGCAGGTACAGTTTTCTTCTTCCTATAGTTTCAGGCACCAGATATGAGTTGCGATGCAGCTTTCCCATATTTATCCAGTGTTCTAGGGTGACAAGTGGGGGAACACCCCTGGCCAATAGGGTACAAGGTTTAAGGGGCCGCCCAAAAGTATGACAGCTTCCTCCAAAGTGTGGCATGTTCTTGTCCCACAAAGCACTGTATTTCCACAAATTCAAAATGGAGAAATTATCTCCTTGAGGTTAGGATCTGGCTAAGCCAACATAATTTGATGAGTTTCCCACAGCCTGTCAACCAGATTATATTCAGAGGATGCAAGATGTTGCCAGTGCATTCCATACATATTTCATCTTCTGTTTGAGAGTGACTTGTCTGTACCTTCATATGGTGTAAACCATGTACGAAACACAGGAGTTAATCTTCAAAATCTATTGACAATGGAATTTGTACACAAAGTGCATGGAAAGGAGAAAAACTTAGAATACAACCTGATTAATTTGATGGCATGCCTTTGTGGCATCAATGAGTATTGGGATTGTCATCATGGAGAACTTACATGTATATTGAGAAACTTGATGTAGCCTACTTGGATTCTGGCACTCAGATCTGCTAAGTACGCATGGGATAACCTGCTTGAATTGTTTGAGAGAAGTGAAGTCAAATTTAATGTGAAGACAGCAGGAGAACTTTTCTAATTGGATCCTGCTAATGTTTGCAGATATTTAAACCAGTGGCTCCAAGCCATGCTCTCTTTCTTCTGCAACAAACAATACCTCCTCTTGGCAAAGTAACAGATATCTTTTGGCATAAAGAGTACCAAGTAAGAGGTGCTCCTCATATTTACATGCCATTATGGATAACTGCTACGAAGATTATTTCAATGCTGTGAAAGACATCATCCAGTGTTCAGTTTTCCCAAACTACTTGCAAGTGTAAAGTGATGAGATTGAACAGGAGTAAAAAATGACTGCTGTAATGAGTTCCCAAAGCAGTCAAAGTTCAGCATCACTGAGTTAAGATCCTCTTGGACAACCAATCATTGAAAACGCAGTCGCAATGGCCATGAATGAGGTGGAAATTTTGATGGTACAAGCTAGGCAGGAAACTGTTGATTTTGAATAATTATTTGGACAACTGAATTATGAACAGAAAGAAATGTATATAGAGGTAAAAGAGAAAATAAAGCATGGATTCCTCCACGAGAAGAAATAATGCAAACGCTCATCATTTAAGCCAATACTATTATACATCAATGGTCAAGCTGGCACCGGAAAAAGCTTTTTAATTAAAGTTTCCAATGCTTATCTACAGAGGACAACAGAATCAAATTGATCATGTTTAAAAACAGCTTCAACTGGATTAGTGGCACACAACATTAAAGGAATTACTCTATATTGATTACATATACTACCTGCTGAACATGTCAATAAACTGGAATACCAAAGGATATCTGGTGAAGCTTGTCATAAGGTGTCAAGAGTTTTGAGGAAACTGAACTTTTACTCAATGATGAGGTGAGCATGGCCTCAAACTTAATTCTTGCCTTCTAACACTTGAGAATGCAACAGATTTTAAAAACCGAGTGTAAGGTACTGTTTGGAGGAAAGCATTTAATTATCTTTGGTGACCTACTGCCACTTACCCCAGTCTAAGGACAGCCTGTTTTCAAGAATCTTCTACATGATGAAAGTTGGAATTCTTTGGAAAGTGTTGGCAATGTAAACATTTGGCTAAACTTCCAATACAAGGAAATGCTAAAGAATATATGTCAAGTATCTGATGTGGAATTCAGAAATATTCTGAAGGACATTAGAGAAGGAGTTCTGACAAAGGAGGGGAAACATACCTCAGAAACTCACCTTATTAAGAAACTATTTTCCTCTAAGAACATAGCAGCACAGCTAATGTTCACTTTCATCGAAGAAGGACAATCTATAGTCTGTTTAATGCCTATACTTCATGAGTGCTCCAATTTTAAGGAACTTTTACTAAAACTGGAAATAGAAGAGATTTTGGAAGTTACAGCTATTGACAGAATGGAATACCAGAGAGTAACACTATTACTAAGTGGAAAGCTACAAGAAAAAAAATGGATCAACTGCTGCGCAACTGTTGTTCTCAATGTACTGTTTCATTTACCAAATCTCATAAATGCAATTCAACAGAAACCACAGGAGAGATTATGTTCTGCACTGTGTGGTTTGCTGCAATGTGTACATATTGATAGTACTGTAATACATTGTGCTTCAGGCATTTGGAGATCTAGTAGATATATCAAGTGGATCAGTACCATTTACTCAGAACAGTCAACAAGATGCACAGGAATGGATTGCAATGACACTAACCTTAAGCTCAAACAAATACTGCCTTTTAAACTTCCCAATTCCTACCTCTTGTTCTTTCAACCATATTTCTAAGGAGAATTTCTGATAAAAAAAGTGTTGTACAGTATTTGTTCTTGGGGGATCATTAGTGTTTAAGACATCATTCAGCATACAGGGGTGAAGTTTTTAAAAGGGTCTCCAAAATGCAAGTGTTCTTTCCATCTAATACTAGTATTGTACAAGTTATAATGATAAAAGAGTTATTTTCAGCATATGTTTGTTTAGATTAGTGTACTGATTAACCAATTTTAGTGAGCGCAATGAATAGTGTCACTTTATAATAGAGATATACGGGGTACATTTGTGTTTTTGTCTGCAATCTATGTAATTGGTTTTTTTCACTCTTCAAGAATAAAGCTTTATACACTACATTGTTTATGGTGTACAAGTATGACAGCTGAGAACAGTAAATAAGGGGAAATGAAATGTGTTACTGTAATGTGGTATACTGTTAGACCATAAGCAATATGTACTGGTTTGCTTCTGACATTTCGTAAATATAATACTAACTTATATTTATGTTCTTTTTCTTTTTTAATGGTGATTGGAGTTATACATCTTCAGATGCGTCAACTTACTTGTAGTAACATACAAATAGTTATTTTGTATACCCCTGGAGAGGATCTTGATGCATGAAGAGCGCTTGGCATTCTTTGCCAACACTTTGTTTTGCCTGGAGGAGATGGTGAAAAAACGTCCATGCAATTGTTTGCTGATTTGCCAGAGATTCCGTATTCAAAGAACAATGTTCAGCTGGGTGTGGTAACTGATTTTCACTCAAACGAGATGCCATTTGATTGGCAAATGATTAAAAAAAGTAGCAGAACTTAATGTAGACAAGAAAGAGAGCAGGTGCTCAAATGAAAAAAGATTTTCTCTTTTAAAATGATTATCCCCACTGTTTAAGGAAGAAACCATATACAATACATTAATTTTGGTGTACAAGTACAAAATATGGGAACAGTAAAAAGGGAAATTATATTGCTTTACTATAATGTGAAAAACGATTACAACATAAGAAATGTCTACTGTTTGCTTTATAGCACAAACTTATGCATTGCAAAAACTAAACGTTTATCATGTAACTTTGCAAAAAATAATACTATATTAAATGTATGTACTTTATGTTTTAAATAGATAAATTACACCATCTATTGGAGTAAAGTTATTTCCTAAGTACTTCTTTCCGTGTAGTTCAACAAACTAATATTCTCAAAGTATACAACAAGGTACCGTCTCATAGAGCCACTGAGACATCTGGACACATGCTGATAGATCCACTCATATGCCCAGTCACTCACTAACACATTCTGTCACTCACTGACAGAGTCAATAGCACACTATGTCATAAGCCAAAACATTTACTACCATATGTACTCACTTACCCATGCAGATACTCACATACCCGGATACTCACTAATACAGGTACTAACTTATGTACTCACTCACCCATACAGTCACTCATATATCCACTCAGTCAACCATACAGTCACTAACATACCCAATCAGTCTCCTATGTAACCATTGACACACCCAATCACTTACCCATACAGCTACAAACACATTAACTCAGTCACCTATACAGCTACAACCATACAGCTTGTCACACACCTACTCATTCACTCAGTCATACAGTCACTGACGCACATATTCACTTGCCCATATAGTCATTGACACACCCACTGACTGAGTCATACTGTCACTAACATAGCCACTCATTCACCTATAGAAGTACTAGCACAGCCACTCACTCATCTATATTGGTACTAGCTTAGCCACTCACTCACCTATACTGATACTAGCATAGCCACTCACTCAACTATACAGCCACTCACACACCCAGTCACACATCTATACAGTCACTGACGCATCCATTCACTCACCCATACAGCCACTAACAAACATACTTACTCAATCATGCAGCCTATCCCTCACCCACTCACCCACTCACTCACCATGTAGTAACTGACACACCCACTCACTCATCCATACTGTTACTAACACTCCAAGTCACTCTGCCATACAGTCACTAACACACCCAGTCACTCACCCACACAGCTACTAACAGCCACTTGCATACTTATACCACCACTCACACACTCACTCACCCAAACAGTTATTCATACACCCACTGAGTCACCCATACAGCTACTAACAAACATACTGATACAACCATACAATGTGCCAGACCCACTCACTCATTCACCCATACTGTCACTCATAGACCCACTCACTCACCCCTACAGTCACTGAACCACATTCTTTGGCCCATACACTCAAACACTTACACATCCACTTACTCACTCACTCAATAACACAGAACCTCAGTAAATCATACTCTTTCTATAGATACCCACACATACAGTTTATATTTTTTAAACCAAGAAAGTTAGGTCTGATGGGATTCTTTGTTTTTTTGATTTTTCAGAACATTTTTTTAAAAATGGTAATTTAAGCAAAAATATAACTCTTGTACAGCTTTCTTGCCTCTAGAACTGCAGCAACTAGTAGTTCCCCCACTGTTAGCACTTTTTTACAATCCACACAAATTGTTTCTATTATTGGTGTTGCTACAGAAAACAAGATTAGTGAGTGAAGGGGTAGTGTACTGAGTGAACATTGGAGATGGATACGTCCTCCTCTAAGAATCTGTATTCAAAACAAAAGGATCCACCTTTAAGTGGGGGTCTCTTGATAGAGTGGCTTACTGTATCAAGAAAGTGTGTTCCCTATCCTGGATTGGATGCACGCAGTGTTTGCTTAAATACCCCTCACACACCAAAAGGGCCCTTGGTGTCATGCTTCATCATAGGGGTCTTTCCGTCCCGCGTGCTATGACCTGCGACTACGCAGGAGCACTGATCTTACAGTACTATGTGTTGTGTAGGGGTAGTGAGAGGAAGGGTCTGGAGTGAATCAAAACAGTGAATTTAAAAAGGACCTGGCCTCATGGACTTAAGAAACTTTAATAGGTTATCAAGGCTGGACCTGTTAAAAAGGTGATTCGGAGGTGTCCTGCGTACAATGTGTGGATACTCCTAGTAAGTCAACATGTTTCGAAGCATTAAGGCTTCTTCATCAGGACTGAAAAAGATCCCTTCAGTACTTACTATGTTGCTATCAAATGTGATAGTGTGCTATATACAGAAGTGAAAAAATGCAGAAATATCAGGCATTTTATACAATACCCATTAGTATTCCTAAAATGTTGTTCTGAAATAGAAAGCACAATCAATATTATAATTGCGCCTCCCAATGCGCAAACACGTGAAACCTGTAAATGCAAAAATCCATATTGTGACAGTTGTTTATTTAGCCTTAGTTTTCTGTTAAAACATAAGTGCCATGACCTGTGGAAAGAAAGGATAAATGAGACATACACACATAAAACCAGAAATCACACACTCTATGCTTGTGACTAGTTTAATTGCAAAGGAATTTGGTATGTAAATACATACTATATTATGTAGGAGATAATAATCCATGAGCCTCTGAAAAAGGGTGGGAAGGGTGTCGCCACTGTATTCTGTTAATTAAAGACAGGGAAAGAAATGTTGTCAGTTTTTAATAATTCTATGAGTCTCGCGTAGGATGGTAAACTTTTTTTCAGAGGAAGAATTTACGCTTTCCTTATTACAGGAATTCAGTCAGTTGAAAATACAAAACAGTGGGTGAAAACTCTCCCTAAGTAGGTGTAAGTAGATCCTACATCTACTGGAATTCCTCCTAATTTCCAGGTAAAAGGTTTAGCCTTTTTCTGCCCCTAAACAATATTATTTTTGTTTTTGAGATGTTTATTCTTAAAATGAAAAAGAGTCTCCATATTATACTGCAGACCGATTGGGGTGAGGTCAAATATGACCAAGTAATCAGCGTACATTAAAAGATGGATTTTTTGAGTTGCTAGTTGAGGGGGGAAATTATATACCCTCCTGAAAACATCCCTGCAAATCGCTAAGAAATAGTGAGAAGAGAAGGGAAGTTGGCCTAACGGCTAGGGCGCTCGACCTCAGACCTGCGGAACTGGGTTTGAGTCTCGGCATTGACGCTGAACAACCTGTGATTCTGGGCAAATCACTTAATCTCCCCGTGCCTAACAAAAAAAAATATGAATGTGTATCCTCATGTAATGTAACTGGTGCTCTGTAAAGCGCTCTGATACCTGATTGGATTCGGGTCAAGTTTGCGCTATATAAAACTCTGTAAAACAACATCCCAGTTTAAGGGCATTCTATATGGGAATCTCTTGGGTAAGACCCTTATCTCCTCCCATCTGCACTTTACACCATGTAGATGTATGACGGGCTACTATTATTCTTAATAAAGTTGCTGGAACACCAGGTTTCAATTGATTTCTCCACAAGGACGGCCTATCCACCATATTAAAAGCCGTAGTAAACTCTACAAGTAAATTATAGACTACCTGGGCTTTACTAACTACATATTTGTCAATAATAGTTTGCAGAGTAGCAATATTATCAATCACAGTGTGATTGTAATGGAAACCTGCTTGGACCGTAGAAATTATCCCCCTGGATGTGGGCCAGTCGTGTAGTGTACAGGAGAGCAATTTGTTGATTATTACTCGGGAGAGTAAGGAACCTTTTTTCCGGAGAGGGACAACTATACTGCCCAACCAAGATCTTGGAATATGGCCAGTTTGGTAGCAGCACATAAATAGAGGGGCCAAGAGTTTACTCCATCCTTCAATGTTTTCCTTTAGAAGTTTCATGCAAATCCTGTCTGGTCCCATTGCTGCTGTGTCTCTCGCTTTTTAGTAGGCGGCTTTATCTGCTGATCGATCTCGCTGCAGGTTCCATCCATTAAAGATTCTTCAATGTCAATACTTTCCAGACAGTTTAGACAGATAAACAACCCATTCTTTCTGTGGGACTGGTGTTGTTGTCGGGGTATTGTATTCCCACTGGCGTCTGCTATTATACCCCAGAAGGCCTTGGTGTTTTTTTGTTGCACTGCTTCTTGAAGATTTACCCGGTTTCTGTCCATTTTTGTTATATTTTCTTTTATGCAGAGCCTATTTCGTATTTTCTTCAGGGTGGAAATTCCGGCCTTCCTGGCCGGTGAGAAATTAATAAATTGAAGCCTAATTAATTTATTTCATTTTTCAGAAAGAGGATTCACTATAGAGTCTTTCTTTTTTAGGAGACTATTTTTTGTGGAGGGAATCTTCCTCTGCAGAGTCCTAGATACCAACATTTTAGTGCTTTCGAAATAGTAAATTGGATTGACTCTTTTGTCAATTTGCTCAAGCAACTAGAACTCTATTATCCTATTAATTTTTTTATTAATTAGCTTCTGGTTCTCACTGCTCCAAAATAATCGGCCTGGCTTTTGCTGGATTGATACCTCTACAATCATGTATGACCATGTAGAGACAGGCTGTAGATGTAGGTCTGTTTTCAGGAGAAGTATTGCGTGGTCACTACTTTTGGACAAATTGTGTAGAGAAGCTGTGAAATTTGTTTAATAGGCCATAACTACTAATGACATAGTCCAATATAGATAGCCCTGTTAGATTTCTGTGTGTGTGAGACTGGCACATCTCCTCTCGTTCTCTAATTCTCCAATTTAAGATGATCCCGTTGATTTCATTGATTTGTGCCAGTAGCATTTTCCCTCTCTTATTTGCCCTGATAGGGTCTGGGAGAACTGCTGCCAGAATAAGAGAGGATTCTTCGAGTTCAGAGTTCTGAAATGTGTGCAGTAGAGAATAAGAAATGTTTACCTTAAAATCACCCATTAGGAGTATGTGTGCATTATCGTTAGAACCTAGGGTGTTGTCTATTTGGTCAAATATATTTAAGAGCACTATATCATGTTCAGGACCAGGAGGAACATGAATGTTAAACAAAAATATTGACTTAGCACAAGCATTTTTGTCTAAATACTTTAGTTTATGACATTGAAGATTGGGGCTGATTAGGTGGAATATTTCAAAGTCCCAACTAAGGGGGTGATTATGATGGTGGATGTACTTAATTACATCCGCCATCGCATCAGGAAGTGGGACAGCCCGCCCACAAGGCAGCGGTCCCACAAGGCTGATTACAATGCAACACCGCCATAGGCCCCCAAAGTCCATCCCGCCAGCCTTTCCATGGTGGGTGAACTGTTATGGAAAGGCTGGCAGGGATGGACCATTGTAATGCCTACGGTGGTGCCTGGTAGGCACCGCCACCACTTCAGGGATAGGGAGGCCCTCCGCCGCACTGGCGTACTCAAGGAACCCGTCGGATGCACGCCCGCCATAATAATATGTCGGTCAGAAAAATGCCTCATAATGGCGGTTAACCTGCCACCGACAGCCGGTCAACTAACCAAGTTTCCTGGAGGCATACTATTGAAGGTTGGGTACCTAGCAACAGAGACATTTTATCGAGGTTTAGACCCGCTATGTTCTACAAGACAATAATGAGGCTATTGCTAAAAAGGAAGCGTGGCAGTCTTATCGTATTTGTTTCCATTTAAGCTGTTTGATAGCCACGACCATACATTGTCATTTTGACTGTTAATTATAAGGTTTTCATATTTGTTCCATATCCGTCTACCTCCATCCTCGATGCTTATTATTAGTTTATCCAGCAGGCACAGATTACACTGTCCTTTTAAAGCTATTGTATTAGTAGCCTGATAGTTGACTTTGGACTTTCTCATGTCTGGCCCATTGCAAATGGCACAGGTTTGTTTCTTATAGCTATTACATCAAACCCTTTTTGTGTAGATTTTCACTTTCCTTCAAGACCATAGCAGGAATCATGTTAGACCTGAATTTCGCCCGGACCGTGGCTTTATAAAGACTGTCAGGTAAAGTCACCAACTGTAGATGTCAGTGACTGGGAGAAGACATGCTTCGTAATAACTTTAAAATCTTCTGTTGATTCAAGGAATCATAGGATGTGGAAAAACTATCAATTATCTCAAGAGCATTAAAAGAAATTCGATGGTCAATTTGTACTATCGACGCTGCACTTGTGTCTCCATATCTTATGAGTTGTGGTGGCCAATGGTCGCTCTTAGTTGAGCCGGTATTTTTAAATTATAGTGCTAGGGGATTTAATGCAAGCATGAGAACTTGACAAACAAATGGGGCTCTTATAGCTTGCTCTTGGGTATTCACAATAGTGAATAGGAGTGAATAGTTGAATAAGGGAGGACACTCACCTCTTCCTCAGACCTCTACCCATGAGGACAATGAGGCATAGTAGGTTGTGCACAGGCACTGACTTCTCCACTGAAACTTCTCTCCAGAGTCACAAGCATATATAGCAATATGTCTAAAAGAACTGCCCTCTTCACTATCACATCTACACCAGCTGATAGCAGTGCATAGTAGAATATAAGGATTCATTGGCCTCCGTGCCAAATCCTCTCTCTTGTATGAGATGTCTGTACACTACAGTGAGAGCAAGGACTGTTCTTTATAGTGAGACCCCACTGTTACATGAGAAGTCACCATACTTGGGTATTCAAATAATGGCCTTTACATTAACAATTCTCTGTAGTATAAAAGTTATGCATTGTGCTATGCAGATATATGTACATGAACAGCACTTCTGCACTCCTTGAAAATGGAACTGGCAGTTTTAGTCAACATTACAATATATTGTAAAAATAGTGTAGGAATATTCAAATCTATAACAACTATTAAGCAACAAATTAGTAGTAACTTTAAGGTTTTTTATTACATGAAAGAATTAACAACATTATAAAGCTACAACTACATTAACAAACTATAGAAACACTTATAAAATAAAACAGCCAACTTTACTAATGTATCATTTCTTCATCACATTATGATGAGCAGCCAGCTGTAGCTGCATAACCTCAGCCTGTTATAAGTCTGTGGCATGGCAGTCTTTTGATTTGAGGCCAGCTAGCAAAATTGTCTCAGTAAAGTTTCTCCTGTGCACAGTTTTTTAAAAGGAGTTCACAAAGACTAGTTGGGGCAAAGTTAGCTTGTGCTGCTGAACTACAGAGCTCTTCATGTGCTTCCACACCTTTTCAACCTGGATATACTGTGTCTGCTCAGGTACTCACTTCTGAACAAGACGATAATCCTGTTTATTTTAACACAGCTAATTTTTGCAGATTATGTAAGCCAATGAATATTTCCTCAGAGACAAGTAGACCTACACAGCACAAGCTTGTGCAAAATCACACATTTCCCCCATAGAATACAAACATTAACACTTCTCCAATTAATAGATTTTTTCCTCACTTTCCACAGAGTCGTTGTAGTAAATCTTTATTCCATTAACTCAAAATAATCATAAAAGAATAAAACATAAGAATATGCAAATAACATCACATAACAATCATAAAGAAAGTACCCACATAAGGACAAGATACAGATACATGCATGCATCTATAAAAGACATAACAAGGAATTTAAAAAATCAATGAATTAAAGGTATACAACAAGAAACCTGATCAGGCAATGGTCTAAGTTAAATGTGTCACTGTGGGAAGCAACATTGGGAAGTTCAGGCACTAAGTTAAACGATGATGTAACCATCTCATATTACAACATTTAGGAGTGGATCAGCTCAGCATTAGACTTACCTTTTCCAAAAAGGCCAGTAGAACCTCCCAGTTTAGAGCCTATGTTAATTGGGTTTCACCTGAGAGAAAAGAGTTTAAAATAAATGCGAATAAATCAAAAGAAAATGGAGATACAAATACGAAGAGAAAGGGAAAGAGCTCCTGTTAGACCTGTCAGCCCTTTGGGTGGTCCCTCCTCATCATTATTTATTTTGTCCCACTTTTGCCTCAAACCCTGTTAGTATTTTTTCCTTTTTGGGAACCACCAGACTTTTTAGTATTGATGCAGATTCAGGGAGCCATTTTATCTACCCCTGGAACTTCTGTCTGAGGGCCTGGAGCACAAAATGGTGGCCACCCATTGTCACCTGTGACATCACTGGAACCTACCAGCACCTTCCAGAACATTCCAGAACCCTGTGACAGTGAGAGGCAGGTTTAGAATGTTGGGAAGGCATCTCCAGGTTGGCAGTTGGAGTTGGCAGTTGGCACCTGACTGGTGAAGAGAGAGGAGCACAGAACTGAAGGAGGAAGGAGTGAGGCAGCAGGGGTGGAAACTTGTGCCTGGAGTGGGGTCCAGAAACCCACCCTTGATACTAGTCCCTGCTGACTGAGCCCAGCCTGGAGCCCAGTGTGGGAGAAAGCAAGAAAAACCATCTTAAGGACCTGGACAGCCGGAACAGGCCTTAAAAGTAAAGAACAGCAAGTTCCTGACCTGGTTACTGGTAACTTCCTGAAGTCCGACGTCGAGAAGCCTGGAGACCTGGAGCCCGAGGTGGAGAAGCGGCGCTGACTGGAAAGCAGTAACCCCGGGCGTAGCACTACCTCAGTTTAGGCCTCAGCCTTGTCCAAGCCAGGTAGTACACCCCTCAGGTCATCCAAAACTCTACAAGCTGGGATTGGGCCAAATCATCCCATAGTACCTCAGGAATGTGAACTGATTTTCAAGTGTCACTGTTGGCTTTTATTATTTATTGAGAGCACTGTATTTATTGTATTCATTCTATTTATGGCCTCACAGTATTTATTGTTTCACAGTATTTATTGTCGCACAGTATTTATTGTCTCGCAGTATTTATTGCCTCATAATATTTAATTGCCTTTTATGTAATGCACTTATATTTATGCCTTGATTATTTATGATCTACCTTATTTATTGAATCGTTGAAGTATTATTTATTTGACTTACCCTTCCACAGGAAAAGCCTTGTGTACTGTGATTGTATTATTATTTATTTAATCAGCAACTAAGAGAAAAGAAGATAAAGAGATATATTTTCAGTATAATTTTTAAGGTGTAGTGTCGTTTTTGGAACGGATGCACGCATGGTTATTGTGTGGGTATGACGTATGCTTAGCACGGTGCCTGATCCCTGACCACTCGAGCCAAGCTACCACAGTGTATGTCTGGGAGAACACCACCACCCTTCCGGTGTGGGAGTGTTTTTCTAACAGCTCCATAAAAAAACATATCAATTTACAATCCAGAGAGCCAAGTTGAAAGACTTTGCCGATAAGATCAGTCAATCTACACTTCCGGTCAAAGAAATCTTTACCATTGTTAACACTTTCATCAAACCCAATATCATAGGAGTAGGTCCCTCCTCTTCAAAGGAACAATGTAAAATGCTAGCCAACTATTTCTTAAGGGAAATCAGACAAATCTACAACACCTTAGCAGGGTCAGCAAGCATGTAAACCCTGAATAATGTACAAAATAAGATTAACAACACCATGAGTAGGAGGCTGGAGATGGAACTCTCTGCCTTCTTGAATCTCATACAGAAAGTAGTTATGGAAATTGCAACTATTATTAAGTCAGTCCCACCTCTGGACCCCACCTCATTAGAAATTATGCAGAAAGGGGGAGAGACAGTCATTGAGGCCTTAACATCTATTTATAACTCACCGCCTTAGTAGCACACAATCCCCGGTCCACCACCGATTTTTTGGATTGTGTGGAGGGATTCCCATGCAACAGGAAGGGCCCGGCACTTCCGGTTCAACCCTCCAATCAGCTGCTGGCAAACATAGTCAAAAGCCAGATGCCAAGCGCAACGCGGAGCGGACGCGCGCTGTGCGCGTGCCGAAGGCGCGACAAAGGCAAGCCCGTCTGCGCCCGTCCGCGACGGGCCGGGACCAGGGGCCACATCCCCTGCCCAAACGAGTAGTGACACCCCAGGAGAGACGAGCTGCCTTACTTACTACTCTAGTGATGAGCTTAGGAGTCTCAACAGTATAAAGGTAGGCAAATCTGCACAATGTGCACGAATGGGACCATTAAACACCATGGGCCCTTTCTGCTGCAATAACTGCAGATGGGAGAGTGACACCTGGCAGGATCTCACTCCAACAAACACCCCAAATCTTGCCCTCAAATGCATCTACCTTAACGCCAGACCTCTTCCCAAACACGCGACGGAGATATGGGACACACTGACCGGTCTTAAACCCGACCTGGCCTTTATAATAGAGACCTGGCTGGACAATCATAGCACCCCCGATATCGCAATAGCCCTTCCAGCTGATTACAAAATACTTCATTTAAACAGAGCGAAGAAAAGAGGTGGAGGGTTAGCTTTGCTATTTAAGGACTCCCTCTCTTGCAGACAAGAGGTGATCACACAGGCTAACAGCCATGAAGCTATGGCATTTTCAGTGTCTATAAATACCAACATTCTATTAGGCGGAGTGATAATTTATAACCCCCCGGGCAGTACGCTGGACTTTAGTGCCCAGCTTCTTGCACAAATCATGCCAGTCTGTCTTAAAAATAAAAATATCCTGCTGATAGGGGATTTCAATATACACTACGACAATGGCAACCACCCCCTTACTAAACAGCTACTGGAGGATATGGAAATCCTACAGCTGACTCAGAGAATTGATCAGCCTACACACATAGCAGGACACAGATTAGATCTGATGTTCTCTAATATAGGAACCATTGACATCAATGAGATAAAACCAATGACATGGACAGACCATTTTATGATTGTGTTCTCCATCAACCTATTTACTAAACACTTCAAATCTCCGGCCTTGGCAACAGTAAAAACAAGGAGCTGGATAAAAAATTCTGTAGAAAAATTCCAGCAATGTTTCACACATGTAAACACAGGAACCACTAACACGAATGACGAAATAGAACTACTCCAGAACAACATCAGGAGTGCACTGGAACATTGTTCAGCATCACACTCCAAACACAAATGTAGATCCACATTATCAGAGAGATGGTACGGACCAGAACTAAAGTTAATGAAAAGGAAATGCACATTATATGAACATAAAGGGAGACTCAACAAAACCCAAGAAACTATAGCCACATACAAAACTTACACTTTATAACAAAGCCATTAGGAAAGCGAAGAAAGAATATTTCTCACGTAGAATAACAGAAAATAAAAACTCTTCAAAAGAACTATTTAAAATAGTCAAAGAACTATGTGGCCCTGCGAGTCTCTCACTCGATCTCACTCCTTCGCAAGAAAGCTGCAACAAAATCAATGAATACTTCTGTGAGAAAATAGACACAATTTATGCCTCTTTCCCCAATATCGAACTGGAACAAACCGAACCTCATGTACCATTCTTAATTCAGGCTAACTGTCCCAGGTTCGGCCCCTTCTCAGAAGAGGAGGTAGGCAAAGTTATGTTAGAAGTAAAATCAGGCTCTTCATTGGATCCATGTCCACATCATATTTTCTCGCAACTAACTCCAATAATATGCCCGGCTGTAACAAAAGCATTTAACCTTTCTCTAAACTCCGCTGAATTTCCACAAATTTGGAAAAATGCCATAGTTTCCCCTTTATTAAAAAAAGCGGGTTCTGATGTTAACAACCCGGCAAACTATCGGCCTATATCACAACTTACCTATTTATCTAAGGTATTAGAAAAACTAGTCAACAGGCAGTTGTCCAACTTCCTAGAAGCCAATGATCTACTAGATATATCTCAAACAGGGTTCCGGACCAACAACAGTACAGAGACAACACTCCTGGCAGTGATGGATAACATCAGAACCCAGGTAGATCGGGGGAAAACGGTCGCTCTGATATTATTGGACCTCTCGGCGGCATTTGATACCGTACCACACAATCGGTTACTGGAAATTCTTGCAGCAAAAGGAATCTGAGAAAATGCCCTAGGGTGGCTAGAGTCCTTTTTGCAAGACAGAACACAATCAGTATGGATGGGTGACTTTTCATCCCCTCCCCGGAACATCAAGTATGGGGTCCCAAAGGGGGCCTCATTGAGCCCGACTCTGTTCAATATGTTTGTCTCTTCACTGGCCAAAATAGGATGAAAATGGGGTGTCGATCTCTGTTCCTATGCAGACGACACCCAACTGATGATCACACTGGACGAGGAGGATGACCCAAAAGATAGGTTACTAAATTGCCTCACGGAACTAGCCAATTGGATGCATAGTCACTGACTTAAGCTAAATGCAGATAAATCCGAAATACTGTTGTTCGGCAGACATACACAGCTATGGGACAGCAGCTGGTGGCCCACAACATTGGGCACCCCCCCTAGCCCGACATTGACGGCTAAGAATCTAGGTGTGACACTAGACAACACTCTAAGTATGAAAACCCATGTATCAATAATCTGTGGTAAAGGCTTTGCACTACTGAAAATGCTCAGAAGAGTCTTTCCACGGATTCCTACTGAGTGCAGAAAGATCTTGGTCCAGTCTCTACTAATGAGTAGGCTGGACTATGGAAACTCCTTGTTTGTGGGAATGGCTGACTATCTCTTTTCCAAACTACAAGTCGTACAGAACGCTGCAGCAAAGGAAATCTGCAACAAAAGAAAATACGACCCAGCCAAGAGCTGTATGAGAGAACTGCACTGGCTGCCAATGAAACAAAGAGCTATCTTTAAGCTACTGTGCATAACGCATAGAACACTGCACAATATAGGCCCACGTATTTTAAAAAACAAAATCAAATTCTATGCCCCATCTAGGAATCTACGCTCCCAAACAACAGCAAGAGCAAGAACCACACGTGTGAAATCAATAAGGATGGGCGGGCGAGCCTTCTCCCACCTGGCGGCGACCAGTTGGAACGAGCTGCCTGTGAATCTTAGATTAGCAGACAGCTACCTGTCCTTCAGGAAGCAATTGAAAACATTTCTCTTCCCCAAGCCTGATTAAAAAAATGATCCTGTTATCTGCCTCTCATTCACCGCTGACACTATAGCGCCGTGATATCCTACCCAGGATGATTGTTCGCGCTCTATAAGCACTTTCAACTAGGCCTGGGTGGTAAATTCCGTTCCGTTTGCGGAATTTGCGGAATTTGGGTAATTTCGCGTTCCGCGGAGAACGCGAAATTGCCCAAAATCCCGCTTTCCGCGACTTCGCGAAATTTTTGCTTGTTCGCGTTCTCAAAATGCGTGTTCGCGAGATATTTCTCCCCGAGCACGCAAACAGCGATTGCGAACAGGAAAAAAGCATTGCGAACAAGCAATTCCGCGTGTTCGCGGAATTTCTGCGTGTTCGCGGAGATTTTTTACCGTTTCGCGGAGATTTGCGTAACGCGATTACGCAAATTCCGCCCACCCCTACTTTCAACATTAACATTTAACATTAACATCCCTGGAGAGCATGCAGTTTCCTAATCCATGGAAACACACGGCTATCCACCCTATACTACAAACATCAGAATTGGACCCAGATAAGGCAGAACATTATAGTCCAAACTCACTTCTGACTGGACTCAGTAAAATTAGTGAGGAATGGATTAATTACACCTTGTGTGACTTCTTTAACTCCAATAGACTGCTACATCAGATGCAGACTTTTCGATTGGGCAGCAGTACTCAGATAGCTCTTATAATTTTATTATTTATGTTTTGTCTCCTCATATTTGACAAAGGCTATGAGCGAGATCTTCCTGAAGGTCTGCGAGAACTGGGCGCCAAGTACCTTCCAAGATCTATGCTGAGGGGAGTGAAGCCACTCACAGTTGATAAAGAATCTGGTGGTATCCACCACAGATCTCGTCAACCCATTGAGCTGGTCTTAATCCTTGCACAACAAAACAAAACACTGGTGTCATGCATGCAAATAGCAGGAATCAAGAGAAACAAAGTGGGCCCATATTCTTTCTTTCGTAGTTGAGCCCAATTGGCAGTCTAGTCTCGCTATATGTCTTGCAAAGTTTATCCACACATGTAGGGGGAAGGTCAGAGACCCATTTCACACAGATTTCCCTGCGCGCAATTGTCATTAAGATAAATAATAGAGATCTGATGTTTTTCCCCCAGTTATTTTTATCCACCCCAAATATAACCAAGGGAAGGCTTACCTCAAAATTACAACCCAGGATTTTTTTTAATACATTACCCACTTCTTGCTAGAAGATTTGGATAACTGGACAGTGCCAAAAGAGATGTAAATCGTCTGCATTGTCCAATCGACATTTCAGACAGCATCTTCGTCTTGTGCCTCCCATCTTCGGCTAGGATCCCAACATTATCATCTCCTTGAACTAATACCCAGTACCACTGGAAGACCTCCTTCTTACAATTTTGTGTTTTTAATAAGTCTTTCTCTGCCTCCGACTCCATCCCAAGGTTTGGCTGCGTTCGCGACCAGCTAACCAACTTAAATCTGGATAACTTAAAATCCATTTTCTGGTTTAGTTTGGACCATGTTAATATCGTGCCTTCCTCCATAAGTTGGCCCCATCTTAAAAAACCTGAGTTTACCAAAGGCAGAGCTAAACTATCCATCATACATGGTGGTGTTCCTGGGGAGTTCCAGATTGGAGCCATAGAACTACAGTAAGGAATCCCTAGAATATTTTTAACCTGGATCAAAACTTTACAAGCTGCTGTTAGCATCATCAATTACATTTTTGGGAAGAAGTTTACATTGGCAATTTGCTTCCTTCTGCTAGGTTGCTTATTATAGCTCTATATCTCATTGGCATATACTTAGGAGTCATCAGTAATCGCCTAGAGTGTTTCAAAAAGAAAGCCCAATAATACAGTTGAAAATCAGGTAGTGCTATGCCTCCCTCCTTTCTTCCTAAGTTTTTTCCAGGATATTCTCACACTTTTATTCTTCCAAATAAAACTGCTAAGTTGCCTTGAAGATTTTTAAACCAGGCAGGCTTAAAAAGCAGAGGGAGAGCGTTAAATATAAATGTAAATTTAGGGAGGATTGTCATTTTGACTAAATTCGCTCTTCTTAAAATAGAAAGTGGCAGGAGATACCAGCTTTTCAAAAGCTTTTTAGTTTCGTGCATAAGTTGAGTGAAGTTTACCAATGCCATGCGTTCCAGATCTTTTGTTACTTGCACGCCTAGATGTCTAAGCTCAGTCCTATATAGATGTTTAAGGTGAACAGGGATAGGATTGTTCCATGACATAGTCTCAGTTTTGTTTTCATTGATTAGGTAGCAAGAGATTAGCCCAAAACTTCCCGCTAACTCCATTACTACTGGCAAGGCTGTTTCCAAATTAGCTTTATGGACTACCCGATCATCTGCGTAGAGAGCTTCTTTTATCTGCCACTCCTCATATTGAAAAGGAAGGATTCTTGGGTCTGCTCTTATTTTCCTTGCCAGAGGTTCCAAATACAAGTTAAATAGTAGTGGCAAAAGTGGGCAACCTTGTCATGTCCCCCTCTTTATCTGAAAGTGAGGGGTTAAGTGACTGTTAATCAATAACTTTGCTGTGGGGGCAGCATATAAGCCTTGAATAGCTTGAAGGAAGTTTCCTCCCAGATCATTTTGTTTAAGTACCTCGTATAGATTGGGCCAACTCACTCTGTCGAATGCCTTGGCGGCATCAACCATGATAATAGTTAGGGGAGTCCCTGTTACTGAGGCAACATCTATTGCACCAACCAGATCTTGTGTAAAGTCCAAGAGCTGCCTTACTTTCATGAACCCCTTTTGATTTATGCCTATTCTATCTCTGGAAATCTTATCTAGTCGTCTGGCCAGAATCTGCAAATATATTTTGTAATCTGCGTTTAAGAGTAAGATAGGCCTGTAGGATTCACATTTCTTTGAATCCTTGTCCGGCTTGAGAATTAAGGTAATTACTGCTTCTCTCCAAGTGGCAGATATCAGCGTCTGACTTAAATATATAGAGTTAAGCATTTCTTTAAAGAACGGGATGATTTCCTTTTCCAAGATTTTATATACTTCATTCGGTAGACTATCAGGTCCCCAGGCCGTTCCATTCTATAATTTCTTGATAACTCCCCCTATTTCTTCCCTTGACATTTCTTGATTAAGAGCTGTCTGCTGAATCGTGTCTAGGAAGAGAAGTTTATCCTGCTTTAATCAATCACCTATTTCTGCTAATGTCCCTTCTGCATCATTGGTGTATAAATCTTGAAAGAAGTTTGCAAAAACTTCTCCTATTACCCCTGATTCCCTACCCTTGGCTCCTTCCTTGTTTATAACTTCCTTTATCCCATTCCTAACCTAGATTCTGCCTGGCTTTCATTGCTAACATCTTACCGCAACCTTCCCCAAATTCGTGGTTCACTAGCTGGCTTACCTCCCATCTCACTAGCCCCTCTAAATAATCAGATAAGATGCTCTTTGCTTCTATCAGCTTGCTTTGCATTTGCTCTATTATAGGGACTTGAGAAGGATCCCTTTCTGTTATTTCACACTGAATCTGGCTAATGTTTTTTATTCATATTCCCTTATTTTACTCTTCCCTATTTTATGCTTATAAGCAGCTAAGTTAATTAGTTTCCCCCACAGGAATGCTTTAAAAGCTTCCCATACAATATGTGGTGAGGCCGTGCCAACGTTCTGCTGAAAGAAAAACAATGTTTCCTCTTTCAAAGATTTTACTATTTCTGGGTCACGCAATAAGGTTCTATCTAAAGTCCACCTAGTCTGAGCAGTTGGGGAATTAACTGATATCACCAAATATATCACTGCATGGCCATATAAATGTAAAGGTCGATGAGTTATGTTGAGGGAGTTGTTGTTGAGTTTCCGGTCAATTAAGAAGAAATCAATTCTCGATGCGTGGGCCAGGTTTTTATTTTGAAAAAGGGACCCTCTCTCCTGTCCTGCTTTTAGTATCCAGATATCTACCGAAGCTAGATTTTTAATCAGGAATTGGTCAAACTCCCACATTTTAGGGTGTTTACTGCTGGCCTAGAAGTTGATTTATCCTCCCAAAATAATATGATATTTTGTCTCAAGAAGGTGTTGATATAGTTCCTTAAGTGGTGCGGGATCATCAATATTTGGACCATACTAGGACACAAAGGCATATCCTATGTTATGAATTTTATTAGAAACGTATTGCCCATCTACCCCCCGAGTCCACCTTCAAACCCACTATCCTAAACTGGACCGATTTTTTATACATCACTGCCACTCCCTTCACATTACAAGTCTGATTGGTACACACCAGATGCAAAATTCATCTATTCCTCTTCAAGATTTCTAGCCACTCTTCATGGCGTAGATGCGTCTCTTGCAATAAGATGATATCAGCATCGGAAAGCTTGATAAATTAAAAAATCCTCCTTCACCTGGGAAGCACCCTTAAGCCATTTACATTTGAGGACATTATTCTTAAATTATTAGCCATATTCTCTGGTTATTCCTTCCCATTCCCTGTACAGTACGAACCTTCAAGCCCTTCAAGACCTATCTCTTTGCAATTATGAGGACCATTTTTTCCCTAACTGCTCCCCACCCTGTGCACAAATAAACACAAAAACACAAAAATGAGTGTGTGCCCCCCCTCCCACCCACCCTAGGGAACCCTCCCTGTATCCTACCTTGGTATTTTAGCATACCCTTTTTGAGCTTGTGCCTCCACCTTGTACAATAACTTAAAGCAGGTCAGGAATCTTTATGCATCTTAATTTTAGCAATTAATTACTCTACCTCAACCCCCTCTCTCTTATAGTACATTCTGTTGTTCCACATCACTCTGAGAGTTGCCAGGAATTTTTAACTGTGCGGTTGCTCCTATAGTCTTCAGATCTTGAATGTACTTCCCTAATTCCCATTGGCGAGTTTGCGTGGCTTTTGAGATGTCTGACCTAATCATAAAGGACCATAGTACCACTTACAAATCTCTCGGCTGAGAGACTTAGGATCACCCCTTCTTTAAGATCATATTTTAAGATTAAGAACACTGAGGAGTCACAATTAAATCAGACCAAGACTCCCATAATGGAATCTCCCGATACTATTGAGGAAATAGACCCTGCAATACTCTTAGAGAATCGTTTCTCACCGCTGCTGAGTGAGGATTCCTCTAATAGCCTCATTGGGGGTAGTTTGGCCCTGACATCCCAAACAACATTAGAACCAAGACATAATTTTCCGAATGCTAAAGCTTTAGAGAGAAAGGCCCAGAGTATAGAAGGTCAAAATGTAAGTGCTAAAGGTCGAGAGATACCAGACATAAAAAATTCCCAGATCCTGCTCGCTCTATTGTCTGACATTAAAGAAAGTTTTGCTGTATCAGAGCAGAACCAGGCCAAAATTCAAGCAGCTTGTGAGGGCTTGGAGGAGAGAATGGTAGATATTAAAGAGAGACTTCTTGTTATGGAATCCTCTCTGGGATCACTGCAAGAGGAAGTCAAAATAAATCAAAAGGAAATAACTGCTTCGAAAGCAAGAGAGAAGGAGCTGAGGAAGAAACTTGTGGTGCTGGAGAACAACTCCAGAAGGAATAACCTAAAGGTTCTAGGTGTTCTGGAAGGCATGGAGGGAGGAAACTTAAAGAATTTCATACTAGATTTATTTGCAGAATTCTTCTCGGAAACAGCAAAACTAGATATACAGAATGACATCCAGAGGGTACGTCGGGATCCTTTTAGAAAACCTCTGAAAACGGGGAAACCTCAGAAAATTCTGATGAATTTTAAAACCTATACAACCAAAGAGCTAATCCTCTCTACGGCCCTTAGAGCGAAGCAGTAAAAAAATCAAGACTGGTCCTTTATGATGAGATAGCTCTAATGCTAGCAACAGGTTTTGATACGGTTTCCCACTCAATTCTCTGCCAGAGGCCGGAAAGCCTAGGGGTTACTGGGGCAGCTCTAAGATGGCCTACATTGTTTCTCAAAGACAGGAACCTTCAAGTTAGAGAGGGGCCCTTTCTGTCAGAAACACACCAGCTGAACTGTGGAGTGTCACAAGGCTCCTCATTGAGCCCACCTTCATTTAATATGTATTTTTGGCTGCTCTCAGACATAATTTGTGATCTGGGTTTTACAATGGTCTCTTATGCTGATGATAGCAAGATTATTGTCTCCTTGGCACCAAATACTAATGCAACCTTTGACAGACTTAACATCTGTATGGAAAGAGTATCCAACCGGATGGTCTCTGGCTGCCTCAAATTAAATGGAGATGAGATGGAGGTATTGGTGATAGGAAACAATCTAGCACTCTGGGCCTCATGGGTGTGTGTGTTGTTTTTTGAATGTATTTCATTTTCAAGCATGTTTAGGGCATGGATGGCATTGGATTGAGTTGGGGAAGTGTGTTTTTTGGGGTGGCCTTTGTGATGTTGTTGGGCCTGGCCATGTGGCTGGTGGCCATTTTGAAGCCTAGGCCTGCAAGCTTGCCTGGCCTTGTCTGCCAACAGGCCTGCTTTTTCATCCACTAGGATCAGAGCAGGTAGCCACAGCTTTATTAAGCAAGTGTTTTCTGTGCGGTCTGTTGAATTTAGACATCATTTAGGGCATGGATGGCATTGGATTGAGTTGGGGAAGTGTGTTTTTTGGGGTGGCCTTTGTGATGTTGTTGGGCCTGGCCATGTGGCTGGTGGCCATTTTGAAGCCTAGGCCTGAAAGCTTGCCTGGCCTTGTCTGCCAACAGGCCTGCTTTTTCATCCACTAGGATCAGAGCAGGTAGCCACAGCTTTATTAATCAAGTGTTTTCTGTGTGATCTGTTGAATTTAGACATCATTTAGGGCATGGATGGCATTGGATTGAGTTGGGGAAGTGTGTTTTTTGGGGTGGCCTTTGTGATGTTGTTGGGCCTGGCCATGTGGCTGGTGGCCATTTTGAAGCCCAGGCCTGCAATCTTGCCTGGCCTTGTCTGCCAACAGGCCTGCTTTTTCATCCACTAGGATCAGAGCAGGTAGCCACAGCTTTATTAATCAAGTGTTTTCTGTGTGATCTGTTGAATTTAGACATCATTTAGGGCATGGATGGCATTGGATTGAGTTGGGGAAGTGTGTTTTTTGGGGTGGCCTTTGTGATGTTGTTGGGCCTGGCCATGTGGCTGGTGGCCATTTTGAAGCCTAGGCCTGCAAGCTTGTCTGGCCTTGTCTGCCAACATGCCTGCTTTTTCATCCACTAGGATCAGAGCAGGTAGCCACAGCTTTATTAATCAAGTGTTTTCTGTGTGATCTGTTGAATTTAGACATCATTTAGGGCATGGATGGCATTGGATTGAGTTGGGGAAGTGTGTTTTTTGGGGTGGCCTTTCTGATGTTGGTTGTCTTAAAGACATGCTTTTGTTGTATGTGTCTGGTGTGTTGGTGTGCAATGCATGCACCCTGCAGAGCTTTTTGGGGCCTGTGAATGTTCGTATTTACATTTTGTTGCATTAAAAAGGCAGAGCAGTGTGCTTTAGCAGGCATCCTTTACCTGGCTTTTATAGGCCTTTTGTCAGCTCCTGGTGTTTCCCAGGCCCCCGGCTTGTTTGTGATTTGTGTGTGTCCATGTGGGTGGTGGCCTTTTTTGGTGTTTGGACTGTGAGTTATTAGTGTCCTGCTTTTGCCATAGGCCTGCATGGTTTTCCTATTGGCTCTTTGGCTTACTGCTTCCATCCATCCACCCCCTTTGCCAGCAGCAGCTCCATGGATGCTAAGATGCTCAAATAATGCAATGGTCCACCCCACTTCCATTACATTTTTATTTTGTTGTTTATTATTAACTTTCCTATCCTTCCTGAGAGTGTAGTGTGTGGCTGTACACAGTACTAGTAGTATAACATAGCTCTAGTTAAAAAAAAAAGTCATAAATGGCTAGACTATCTTTTGTTTGCACTAGTACAGTACTAAGTAACTGAACCACAACAACAAATGCAACATTTCACTGATGTTCTTCTCCTGTCTTATTTGCTTTTAGGTTCACAAAAGACAGAGTAGGAGGTGTCATCAGTATCACCCGGCTACCCGTTGTACTGTCAGCCAGACAGAAGTCCTGCTGCGCATCACGTCCACGTGTGACCAGAACTTGTTGTGCATCTGCATCCTGCCTGACATCTGAAGAAGATGGCCCCAAAGAAAGGTACCAGGTCCAGAACCAAAAAAGCTGCCGGTGAGAAGAAGGAACAGAAAAAGGAAGTGCCATTAACCACGACTGGTGGTGTGCCGGCCAATGTTTTTTTTGGCACCAAAGCGTTGTCCGGGAACCAAGCTATGAGCAGCACAGCGGTCCAACCCCACCAACCTAGGCCCAAGGGCTTTAGTGTCGCAGAGGTAGCCAGTCTACTAACGAGCAGCGATGTTGAAGAAATGTCATTACCGCAAAGTAGTACACAATCAAGTTCAACGCAGGCGCAAACTCAGCAGATCAGTGTCAAGCCGCCGCAACAAGAACAGCAGCAGCCGCCGCAACAAGAACAGCAGCAGCCGTCGCAACAAGAACAGCAGCAGCCGCCGCAACAAGAACAGCAGCAGCCGCCTCAACAAGAACAGCAGCAGCCGCCGCAACAAGAACAGCAGCAGCCGCCACAACAGCCCACCATAGTAGTTGTTGCTCCTAACGTAGGGGCATTTCAGGAAATCGAGCTTCCTGCAGACAAAGTGGAGCAAAGTCAAACCACTGTTTCAGAAGATCTATTATCTTCTAGACCACCAGCAAGGAAAAGGAGGCTTAGTCCATCATCTTCTTCTTCAAGCCCCGCTTCTGATGATCGTGATGACACTTGGGTCCCACCAGCTCCGTCTGAGAGTGATATACGCCACAAGACAATGTTTCTGAAAAGGAAGGTCTCAGAAAAACTTAGAGTTATGGAGGTAGATGTAGAAGAGGGGGGTGATGATGTTGATGAAGACGAGCCAGTCATCACGCACATTACTCCCGCCCCAAAGGGATTGGAGACCGTCATTCTCACCCTATCCAGAAAGGCTGCTACTGAGCGGGATGTAGCACGGATCTCACCAACACAGGTTACACCACCACTACCTCCAGCTGCCATATTTTCCAAGGCCCGGCAGGGACCTACATCCAGCTTAACCATCTCAGTAGGTAGTGGTAGTAAAAGTCACAGTGTAGGTGGACAGGGTCACATATTTTCAAGCACCCCCTCAAGTTCATCTGGTGTTGAAAGTGGCACATCCAGCAGTGCCAGAAAGTTCTCCTCCCCAGTTTGGGACTTCTTTTCTGTTAGCGCCAAGGAGAAGAACGTTGCTATATGCTCAATTTGTCGGCAAGGTGTTCGGCGTGGTAAGCTTGGTACAAACTATGGTACCGGAGGACAAGCAAGGCATCTAAAAATACACCACACTATCGTATGGGAGGATCACCTACTTAAGTTAAAAGAAAGTAGAAAAACTAAACCCATTGAAGTTGGTCATGAATCAGGGAGCGATATTATTGTGGTGGCAGGTGAAGAACAGGGAGGCATTTCTAGCCCTGTCTCCAGTAGTGCAGTCACTGCAGTGGTAACGCCCACATCCTCCTCAGTAACATCAGAGTGGCACCGCAGTAAGAGCCATACTCAGAGTCTGGGTGAGACACCAAGGCGACCGGCGAGTACCTCAATGAGACAATCTGTGTCGTTGAGCCTTAGTGGGTTAATGAAAACAGCACCACTAAGGAAAGTAAGCCAGCCTACCATTGAGAGCATGTTTAGGTTGGAGGGGCAGTTCCAACGCAACCACCCAACGGCACGATTGTACAATGCGAAGCTGGCTAAAATGTTAGCGCTGGACCTTCTTCCTTTTTCATTAGTGGAAGGGGTGGGTTTCCTTGAATTTGTGTCTGCCATCTGCCCGAAATGGAAAGTTCCCAGCCGGTCCTATTTCGCAAGAATTGCTGTTCCGGCACTACATCATGATGTGCTGGAATTGGTTGGTCACGGTTTGCAGCAGAGTGCTGTGCACAATATCCACCTGACAACAGACATGTGGAGCAGTTGCCAAGCCACAGATTACATGTGCATCACTGCACACTGGATCTCTTTTGTGGGGGTTAGAGATAAACTATCTGCACAAGGTGTTGTTGACACAGCTGCGATTTTTGAAGGTACTCGGAAACATGCAACTGTAGCCATGTTCGCCATGGAGAAATCTCATACGGCTGAAAACATTTTAGAAGAGTTTCGCACCAAGGTTTTGGATTGGCTGCGGCCCAGAGCGCTTGGTATTGTTTTTGTTGCCACAGACAATGGCAGTAATGTACTTAAGGCCATGGAACTTGGTTCCTATTTCAGGGTTCCGTGTTTGGCACACTGCATAAACATTATAGTGCAAGATTTTCTGAAAAAAGAACCCATAGTCAGCAATTTACTGGCCATCTGCCGAAGAATATGCACTCATTTCAACCATTCTTTTAAAGCTCGGAAGCAGTTGAGGATCATCCAACGTGAATTTAGGATGCCAGTCAAGGCACTCATCCAGGAGGTGGCAACACGTTGGAACTCAACGTATTACATGCTTGATCGTCTGTACGAACAGCACAGGTTCCTCCATGAATATGTCTGGTACAGAAGCAGTGATGCTAGTGTTAAAGGCATGACCCTTCAGAGGGAGCAATGGACCCTAATTAAATGCCTGACTGAGATGCTGTCTCCTTTTGAGGTCTTCACACGTGAAGTCAGCAAGGAGGACTGTACAATGGGCCAAGCTATCCCATTGTTGCAAATGCTAGAGCATGAGCTGAATAATGTGTCTGAATCCTACAAAGGTGTAGAGGACAGAAGGCAAGCCCATGACTTGGTGGAGAGCTTATCCAGGCGCTTAACTGAAAATGTAAGGATACAAAATAAAATTTTGTCACAAGAACATTACATTTGTGCCACAATTCTGGATCCACGTGCAAACTTAGGACTAGTGAAGACATTCCTTGCTTTTTCCGACAATGATGTTGCCCGCTACAACAGTTGTATAGCTGAAGCAGCCGTTTGAAAACGAAGGGCTGCTAATTAAAAGCCCACCACATCAACCCACAACAAGTACTGATACTGAAGAAGGCCATGCAGAATCAAGTGCAACTTCGTCGGCTGAGGGCAGTGCGGTTGGCTCACAATAACAACACTCACCATCACTATCGACTACAGAAACAAAAACTGGATCATTAGGCCGACTACCATCATTATCATTACAGGATTGGTATGTAAAGATGGGCTATTGTAAGCACAGTGCTGATGCACAGAAAAAACAGCACAAAAGCTTACCATCAGCAACCCTGAACATTGAGCGGATGGTCCAGGCCTATCTGGATGACCCAACAGAGGTGTACGTTGATCAAAACCCATTGCAGTATTGGTATAGGAAAAGGTCTGAATGGCCACAGCTCAGCAGGCTGGCGATAAGCTATCTGGCTTGCCCTGTCGCAAGTGTCTCTTCCGAACGTGTTTTCAGCGCTGCTGGTTCCATTGTTACATTGAGAAGGACCAGTCTATCTCCAAAAAACGTGGAGAGGTTAACAATGATCAAAATGAATCAGCACTTCATACCACCGAATTACACAATACATGAATCAACAGAGGAAGATGAGGACAGCGGCTCAGGTGACGGAAGTATTGTGTCAGATGATTACCTACTACTGGAAGAACCCCCAGAGTTTGAGGACGAGCTATACTTCCCTGACAATTAGGCTCGCACTTACTGTCTTCCTCCCTTTTTTTCCCCCTTTGTTTATGTGTCTGTCGTTCCGGTTATAAACTTGTGAATCGCAACAAATCCATTATCACCGTCTTCTACTCTTCTAATTTAATATACAAGTTTCAGGTATTTGCCATTTGACAGTACAGTCCTCCGAATCCAGCTCTCCGCTCGATCATACTGAATCTCCTGCTCAATTCCTATTCTTTCATGAATGATGATTGGATGATGGTAACAACAAATTCAAACTTTCCTCATCCTTCCAAAACAAGTGGACCATGAATCAGATGACTACTATAGCTATCCTCCTTTCAGAGCCGAGAGAGACTGGCCATTAACTGAAAATAATATGGAACAGGTAATGATTGATGCCATGCATTGGACGCAGAGTCGCAGACTGAATGATTTAGATTTTGTTGTGTTTGTTGTGCATGAATTTATGTAATTGTGCACTGCCACTAATCAACTTCCTACAGAACACACTATTTTTCCCCTTCTTGCAAATACGAAATTTGTACTTCTCCTGCAGCGGTAATTCAATACAGGAAGGGGACTCACTCAATCTGCGCAATGCGTATGACTGTGACACAACAGCACTGTCCATGATGATGATGGCGAAATAGACGGCCCGTTAACAAGATGAGATGGAACAGGTAATGATTGATGCCATGCATTGGCCGCAGAGTCGCAGACTGAATGAAGTAGATTTTGTTGTGTTTGTTGCGCATGAATTTATGTAATTGTGCACTGCCACTAATCAACTTTACAGAACACACTAAACTTAACTCAAGGTGAATTCAATTTTCCCCTTCTTGCAAATAAGAAATGTGTACTTCTCCTGCATCTTGGTGATACATTGCTTTTAATTCAATACAGGAAGGGGACTCACTCAATCTGCGCAATGCATATGACTGTGACACAACAGCACCGTCCATGATGATGATGGCGAAATAGACGGCCCGTTAACAAGATGAGATGGAACAGGTAATGATTGATTCCATGCATTGGCCGCAGAGTCGCAGACTGAATGATGTAGATTTCGTTGTGTTTGTTGCGCATGAATTTATGTAATTGTGCACTGCCACTAATCAACTTCACAGAACACACTAAACTTAACTCAAGGTGAATTCAATTTTCCCCTTCTTGCAAATAAGAAATGTGTACTTCTCCTGCATCTTGGTGATACATTGCTTTTAATTCAATTCTGGAAGGGGACTCACTCAATCTGCGCAATGCAAATGACTGTGACACAACAGTACCGTCCATCATGATGATGGCGAAAGAGATGGCCCGTTAACTTAAGATGAGAAGGAACAGGTAATGAATGATGACAATTAATGGCATGCATTGGACACCTGACTCTGAGCTATTGGTCTTTGTGTTTGCGTTGTTTGTTTGTTGTGCACAAAGTGATGTCAAAGTGTACTAGTAGTAATCTATCTTTCTGTACACAAAAAAAAATGACTCAAGTGAGTAATATTTATATCTCTACTCTTGTTGTGTCATAAAAATTATACTTATACTGCAGGCCGATCTTCAGTCAGTCAGTAAAAGTATCAGAGATGATGATGAAGTCAGGAGGATGTTTCAGGAGTGGCATAAAACGGAAAAGCCTAAAGCTAAACACGTCAACAACAACCACAGCAGACCCAAATGTCTGTGTAGAAGTTGAACAGAGTGTAGCGGTGGGATGACTGCAGTGCATTGATTTTACTAACTTAAACTGTAAAATGCTATGTTTGGAATGGATAATGTGCTTTGCGTTTAACCAACTCTTTGAGAGAAAAAAAAGGACTCTAAAGTGTTAACGTAGGATGTGCTAATGCTAAGCACTGTGGGCCTGCTCTCTCCTGTTACTGTTGAAGGTCAATGCTGGAAACAGACTAGAGTAGAGATGATGCATACATGCCACCTCGGAAAGTGTTCTTGTTGCACTACACCATCACTTGTGCATTTGTTTTCACTTTCTTTCTCAATATCCCCTTTGGTTTTCCATCTACAATTACAGGCCGGGCCTTGCCCAAAACTTTGTAAAACATTACAATGCATATTAATTACCTTACCAATCAATCACCTTTTTTTTTCCAGCCGGGCAGTGGCGAGTGGCGAGGCGACACACCCAAGATTGATGGACGAGAGGAGCAAGAGGAATGCCGAGATGCAAAAATCCAGTCCACATTTTTGACCAGGATAAGACAGTAACAGTATCAACTTTTAACTTCTTTTAAATAATTTGATTAATATCTTGTATACAATCTTTACAACAGTGTGTTCTTGGAGTTGTTATTATCAATCATCATTAGGTTTGCTCTGTGTTTACGATTCTTCCCTACCAATATTTAACATTTCTATTTGCTATCTGTTAAAGTATTAAGGCCGGAACAACAGAACAAGAACTAGAAGTGTATGTAATCCGGGTCTCTCATCATCATGCATGCATTGCCTTTTTCTCCCTTAACATATGGATATGGTAGTCTTCAATGATTGTCGTTTGTTTGTCTATGTATGCATACTGTTTTTCTATGTCAAACCTTTCCCAAAAAACCCTTCCCATCCATTCAACAAACCCTAACCCTCTTCCCCCGGGCTGTGTGACTTATTGTCGAGGTGTAACTAAATTAAATGTACACCACTACTTAATCACACACTTGCTGGGGCGGATGTGGTGAAAGCAACACTACTTCAATTTCAAGGCAGAGCGATGATCTTCTTCTGCTTGGCCACCCATGAGTAGGATATTTCAGAGGTTACTTTATTTAACAAAGGAACGTATACCTCAGCATGAATTGCTGGCATTGATTGGATTTGTTTGTTGTCATTCCTCATATACAGCACTAACTGTTAGACTGTAGGCATAGTCAAGTGACTCGACACAACTATAGTTTGTAACTCTGTCTAGTAGGCTATCCTCCTAACAACCGTTCAGTTTTTTTGTCAAATATTTGAGCATATTATTGTTGCTCGGTAAGTTCTGTACTGTACTTCATTCAACTACTCCTCTAACAGTCTCTCAAAGGTGATTGACTGTCTCCTTTTCTTTTTTTGGAAATGCTGCTACCCTGCCACTGTCTACTACTACTACTATACTACCACCACCACCACCACCACCCCAATCATGGCATGTATGAAAAAGGAAACCATCTTCACCATGCAGCCAGTCCTCTGCCACAGTTGGACATAAACATCAAGCACCGGTAAGAGAGAAGTTTGGGGGAGGCAGAATTAATAATGGACATGTTGTCAATGATTTCATTTTCACACACCACTCCAAAGAATGCATAGACTACAGGACAGACTGAAAGTACTAGAAGGACCAGTCAATGAGTGAGGTGTGTCGCATCTATCTGTTTGTGTCTTATACAGTCAGCAAATTATTAAAATCAAACACAGGCTATGGGCGGCCATGCACCAGCAAGGAAACAGTGTGATGTAAAACAGTTACCCTACCTACAAAACATTAACAACATTGCATGTAACATTGAAAAATATATTTAATTTACCCTAACAAAAATAAACTAAACCCACAAAAGCTGACCCACCCCCCTCCCTAACCCCAACCAATGTCCATAGAAGTCCGTAACACCCAAACAAGTTCCCACCCACCCACCCAAACAAGAATTAAAAAAGGGGCAGAACAGGATGACAGGGACTAAGTGGTGGGGCGGGACTGAAGGAGGACACGCATCTGGCGCATCTCGTCCTCTAAACGGGCGACGCGGCGTCTAAGGCCGCAGCAGTTGCAGCCACAGTGGGGGGGGGGGGCACCGGAGATGGCACGGTGGTGGCGGGCAGCCGCCAGACGGTGGCGCCGTACCGCTGGAGGGCGGTGGCTGGGGCCCGGGGCACTGGAAGAGGCTTGAACAATTGCTGCCGCAGTCTCCTCCTCCTCCTCGGCTAGGACCACCACCTGCCGGTATTCCCGCTGGATTGCCTCCAGCTTCCGGCGCCGTGCCTTGGCGGCCAACTCCTTCCAGTTGAGTTTCGGAGTAGCTGTGTATCAAAAAGAAAAAAACAAGACAATTGTAAAATATACTCTTAGAAAAACAGTAGGACAAGGTAATTATTTATACACATAGTGGCATGGTAGAGTAGCACTATAAAATAAAGCACAGTAGTACATAACATTTTAAATGTCGCCCGTCCTTCTTCCTTCCACCCGTCTTTCACTTTTTAGTTGAACAGCGCACCAGGTGCTCTTCTCCATAAAACTTTCAAAGCGGAGTTGAAATCAGATAGATGAGGCCATTGGTTACTCAATACTCCGGCTCCTAGTCCTATGCCAATTAAAGGGAATTCTAGTCTTCTAGTTCACTCTTCAAACGTCCCCAACAACTTATACTTACCTACGACATCGGATAGCGGGCGGACTTTGTCCGCCCGCCATCCTCATGCTAAAAAGGGTGGGGGTCCCGTGGGGACAATTAATTAGGATGATGCGCCCGGCACAGTGGCGGGCGCATCCTGTTTTTTTTTTTACATTCTGGTTGGCTTTGCTGAAAGCAATGCTAAAATGTTGTGCTGCTTTTCCAAGCACAACATGACGGGCCCCGCACGGAGCCTGTCACGTTTTGCTTTGAAAGGCGGGGGGGTACCATAGCATAGGTAGGTACCCTCCATGGGGGCCCCCAAGCATACTCTGCAATGTCTGCATGCCTTTCCGTGGCGGACGGCAATGCCGCCACGCAAAGGCATTCCAAAATGCAGATTATATGGCCGGCGGTGTGTTCAGAGAGACACCACCGCCATATTGAACCCTTTTTCGCCTGGTCGACATGTGGGGGGTCTGAATTTTTTCTACAGGGATGGCGGGAGGTTTGCCCCTGCGGTGTCGGCAGTGAATTCCAGCCGGCCCGGCGGGGGCAATACGCCCACCATCCTAATGGGGCCCTAAGTCACAACTGTGCAGTATACATATACATACAGTACACCCATGCAGTGAGTGTGCTGTCATGTTCAACAATAGTTAAGGATTATGAATCTAACTTACCACCGCCTGCCACTGGTGCTGCCACTCCCCCTACCGCTCCATCGTCGGTATCGGCAGCAACTGCCGCATCCTCTCCCTCCGCGTCGCCTTGTTCGCTGGCCCCGGCACTGGTGGTCGGTAGTGCGCCTAGAAAACATTACACATTTATTAGGCCTCATATACACCTCCCCCCTATTGATCAGTTGCAAGGTTGAAAAATGAGTTAATACTAACATACATCACTAGTACAAATCAGGTAGTAGTAGAGTAGACACTAATAGTGGATATATGATCATTGTAGCCTTTGCTTAATTAGCCCTAGCCATGCTACCATTTTACCTTTGTGGCTTTTATTTTTGCACATGTGACGTTACCTTTACCTTGCAGCTTCTTAAGACACCTTTGAGCCCACATGACCTGCCTCACACTGCTACTGTCTAGTCTACGCGCTGCGTACAAGCGGTCCACAAACATTAACAAGCCACTTTTTTAGAAAGTACTGGTGTACTACTGTTACTGTTAGTCCATATTGCTTATCCATAGATGCTACACTTTTTGGCACGGCTGAGAAATGCTTGCAAGTTGCAATATACTAACGCACACCATTTCTTTTTTCGCATTACAGACGCAAGATTCCCTTCTACGAACCAGAGCTTCTGAATGATGCAACAACTACCAGTACTAGGTTCTTCTAAGGTGAGAGGTCCCTTCACTCACATCTTCTTTTATAAATTTATATAAACTAAATTGCTATGGGATGGTGGTGCTGCCTTCCACCACTGTTCAGTTATCATGATTTAATTCCCAACTGTATAAGTGTAACAATGTATATTGTTTTAATGTTATTGATTTTCCGGTTGGTGCTGCTAAGAAAACAGTGTACAGACCTTCTCAAATTGAAATAAACATTTTGAACTTGCATAGACTTGGTGGTATTTGGTGTGGACTAACTTACACGAGTGAGCAAATTAAAGTAAGGGTGTGCATGTGAATTGCTTCCACGACTGAGAGGTTGGGTGTGTTATGTTCTGGGTTGTCTACTTGTTGGGTATCTTGGAGGAGGGTTCTGAGACCTAATAGTTATGACAAGACAGTTCTATAGTCAAGCAGTGGAATTGTGGTGGGTGCGGAATTTCTGATTGAGGTGTGCAAGGAAGGTCCAACCTACCATCACCAACATCCTATTTTCTGGTGCAAATGTATGTGCAAGATCCCTACAACAGTAGTATGTCCTATAGGGTATCATATCAAAATAGTAATAAATCTGGTAGGGCTGTTGTTGCTGTGAATTTTCAAAGCCTCAAGATCAATATGAGTAAAAGTAGTACAAGACGACGACCCAACGGATTGGACTTAATGGCTCGAGCTACTGGTGAATATGAGTTTTATATTACAACCTTTCACAAAGAGTGGCACTGGCCAACTGGGCAAGACTAGCTACTACAGTACAGACAGACTGATAGTATGTAGTAGTAGTAGTACTCAGAGTCATCATAGCGGAGGCAGGGATAAGATTTTTGAAACCGTACAGATCGAAGGATAATTGGTGGTAAAAAAATAGCATTTGGAAACCAACAATAGTTCAGGAAAAATATGGGGCAGTAAAAGTTATGGAATAAGAAATATTATTAAAAACAAGAAGACTTACTGGGGCCAGCAGAGGATCCCTCAGCGGTGTCCTCCTGGTGGTGTTGTTCCTGTCCCGCCAACTGCCCAGTCCCTGTAGGTCTGCCCCTGGGTGCTGATGAACAGGAAAGATATAAGAAAGAGACAAACATTGATGGATGGTGTCAAACAAATACAATATTTTTCAACAACGGTCAAAAAACACTTATGTAAACAACAATTGCAATAACTACATTGACCGATCTCATCTGGTCAACATGTAATATCGGGGGATTCGCAGTTCGACTACTTAAGTTACTATTTATCAACAGTAATCCAGTCTTCCATTCTGATTCCAGAAAACTAAGTTGCAACTAAGCCTAAGTACAATGTACCACCCAACCTAGCCCACCTATTCCAGGCATGCCAATTGTACATTAAGTATGCATTTCCACTGTATTCCTCAACAATGCGTATGGTCAAATCATGGAGGACACATGAACATGACTACATTTTTTGTATACACCAAATTTTGGTTTGATTGATGTTGATCTGCTACTGCTAAGCCTACCACCACTCATTGAACAAACTAGAAAAGGTTCTAAAGACTGCCGTACTAGCAGCACGTCACGTAACTGAGTGAGGGGGCATCACGCATACCACTAACAAATTAGAAGCTCATACAAAGTAGTGTACCTAAACATCAATCCGCCCCATCTATTAGTGACGGGACAAAGTAAGGAGTGGACTAGAGTCACTGTAGCATTACGTAACTTAATTTCTCTAAAATAAACTCGTAAAGAATCACGCTAAGCAAGCGCAAACGCAAAGTTGCAAACAAGTAAGATTAGTAGTAGCGCAGAAGAGCACCATAATCACAGAAGACTTTTAAACGTTATTAACCTGGAATGTATTGTAAGCAGCAACATTCTAGCTGGTTGGAAGGAAAAAAAATATTCGCAATATATAACACAGAGCAGAAGAACAGACACAAAGTTGTAGTAATTAAATATGTACTCACCAAGCCCCGGGACCTCCACTCCTAGCAGGTCCAGCAGGTCCTGCTCACGGTCCAGGATGTCGGACCACCGGTGCGTCAGCTGTGCCTGGGTGCGCCGGACCCCAGAGATGCGCGACACTGCCCGGCGCACCTTCCGCCACCGCTGCCGACGCTCCCGGAGGCCGTACCCGGACCCAGGCCTGCCACCTGCTGCCAGGGTTGAGGGGAGGTGGCGCTGCACAAAGAAAATTAGTGCAGCCAACTCCTCCTCCCCAAATAAGGCCCGTGCCTGCACCCCATGTGGGCGCCGCCTTCCACAAGGAAGGCGGTCGCGGCTCTGGCTGCGCCGGCGAACAGCCCTGCCCTACCCTTGGACATGGTTCTGGGGACGGGGCGGGAAAGAAAAGGTAAAATAAATAAAGGAGTAAAGGAAATAAATAGCAGGCAATAGAAAGAGGAAAAGGTAGCTAAAAAACAAAAAAAAGTAGACAAAAACCAAAAATATAGAAGCAGGAAAATAGTTAGAGAAATAATAAGTAATAAAGATCCAAAAAAAGTGGCTATAAACAAAGGATTGAAAGGATTTTGGGAGGATTGAAAATCAGGCCCCAGAACCATGCAATAGAGTGAAAAACAAGATGGCCGCGCCCATTGCGACCACGTGCGCAAGTTCGCGCGATATTTTCTACCCGAGCAAGCAAAAAGCAACGCGATCAAGTAAAAGCGGTTGCGAACAGGAAATTTCGACCGCGAACAGGCGCGAACATGCATTGCGCGACCCGGAACAGGAAGTAAGCATCGCGAGAGGGCGGGACAAGTGAAAACAAGATGGCCGCGCCCTTGAGCAACCGCATGGGTAAGTTGGCGACCCGCGATCATGCGAAAAATACCGCGAACAGGCGGGAAAAAAAATTCTGCGTCTTGGCGATATTTCCGGCGTGTTTGCGGAGATTTTTAGCATTTTCGCGACAATTTGCGAAAGTTAATTTCGCAAATTCCGCCCACCCCTATCCAAACCTCTGGATCTACGCACAAAACCGGTCACCTATTGGATCCGATATTTTCTAATTTATCCACTATTGAATGCTTTACAGCAATTCCCTTGTGCTGGTCCGACCATTTTTTGGTTGATTTTAAATTAATGATTGCTGACAATGTGCATGTGGCACCGTGTGGTACTCTAAAATTAACAAGGAATTGGAAAAAGCTGGATATAGATAATTTTAACAAATTTTTATTTAAGACTGCCCCTACTTTAAAAAATAATCTTGATATTGATTTAGTCACGTATCAGAATTGGATCTGTAAAACTATAGACATTTGCCTTCCTGCATCCCACAAGAGGATTAGCAACCACCGCCCCCCCAGCCCCCTGGTTCTCAGACCAGTTAAAGGCTGAGAAAACTAAATGTAAAAATATGGAAAGACGGTGGAGAAGGGCCTACGCACCCGATGCCTAATCCACTTATTTGCACGTTAAAAGGGAGTATCACTCTCTATGTAGGGCCGCGCGTGCTAGCTATGTCTCCTTAACCTTATCCGATGCTAAGAATTGCTCTAAAACATTATTCAAAATGGTAAAAGAACTATCAGGTGCTACAGCTCCGCCCACTCCCCCCAACTTGAAAGTAACGCAATGTGAAGATCTTGCTCAATTTTTTACTAATAAAGTGGAAGTAATATATTCTACTCTGACTGGCAATTTGTCATCATCCACCGCATCAATACCTCCAATTCCCATCCAATTAATTTGGCCGTCTGCTGATAAAGTTCTGCCTGATATAAACACCACCAATAAAATAGATAACTGGTCATTACTTGACATGACGTCCCTTAAACTGCATCTGGGCCGAATTAAATCTGGTTCTCCTTGTGATTCCCTCCCTATCACTGTGCTGCAGCAGCATGACCTATCATCTCTTGCAATCATTATGGAACTCCTAAAGGAATCTTTTGTTCCTCTGGAATGGAAGCATGCAATGGTTATTCCACTATTGAAAAAGGCTAATGTTGACCCTATGGTATCGTCGAATTATCGGCCAATCTCCTTGCTTCCTGTATTCTCTAAAATCTTGGAGAGGCATATTAATGGTCAACTGTCTCAGTTCATTGAAAAGAACAGGATTCTGCATTCCTCTCAATCTGGTTTTTGAACCGGTTATTCTACGGAGACAGCTCTTCTTGGCGTAACTGAAATGTTGCGCCATAATCTGGATGCAGGCAACATGGTCGCACTTGTCTTACTGGATTTAAGTGTGGCCTTTGACACGGTGTCTCATGCCGTGCTGAATAATGCCTTACAATCCATAGGGGTCACTTTTTCTGCACTTAGCTACTTAACCTCTTTTCTCACTGACCGTACGTTTCAGGTTTTCTCTTCTGCAGCAAATTCCAAGACTCACTCATCCCCGTATGGAGTCCCCCAGGGGTCCATTCTCAGTCCTTTGTTGTTTAACATTTATGTTAGACCCCTGGCAACGATTGCTGAAGGAGCTGGGTTGTCGTTATTTTCATACGCTGACGACACTCAGATTATTTTTTCACTTTCTGCGGAACAAAACAGAGCCTTCTGCTCTTCGGGCAGGGTTGAGCAAAGTAGCATCTTGGATGCATGCCAACTTTCTCAAGCTGAATGGTGATAATAAAATTGAGGTTTTGGTACTGGGGAAAGATAAAGAGCTTTGAGGTCCACAACACTGGCCCACAGAAATGGGCGCAGTACCGCAGCCTTCTCATCATGTTCACAACCTTGGCTTTATTATTGACGATTCACTATCTATGCGTCATCAAGCTATAAAGGTTGCTTCAACATGTTTCACCATTCTAAAGTGGCTGAGAAATATCGTATGGATGCTTCCTAGCCCTACTCAGAGAACCGTAGTCCAAGCTCTTGTAACATCTAGACTGGACTACGGTAACATCCTCTATTTTGGAGCTAATAAAGATGTCATACGAAAGCTTCAGAGAGTACACAACTCCGCGGCCAGATTGCTCTGTTGAACTCCTAGAACTGCCTCTATCTCTGCTTCCCTGAGAGATCTTCATTGGTTAAGAGTTGAGAATCGGATTAAGTTCAAAGATCTGAACTATATGTTCAGAATTAAGCACGGCATGGCTCCCATGTATGTGCAAAACTTAGCCCATCTCTAGCTACCTTCTCGTATTTTTAGATCCTCTACTCAGCCTAAATTTCAGGTGCCAGACTAGACTATCTTGCACGAGTGGCCGTTCTTTTTCATATTTGGGCCCTGTTCTGTGGAATGCTCTTCCGCTGTCACTTCGTACACAGATGAACGCTACACTCTTCCGTAAATCTCTTAAAACATGGCTTTTTAATCAGTAAGTTCTGCTCTCTTATCCTCTGTTGTCTCTGCCGGGCGCCGGGAAACCCTTTTGGGTAGCTGTTGCGCCTTGATACAAATATAAATAACATAACATAACATAACATTTGCAGGCCTGCTGTTGGATTTTGCGGCTTTTTGTATCGTGATTGGCCTCATCACAGAATTTTTTGAGTTAACGTTTCACATTTTTGCGGTGTGGCGTTGTTTTTAATGGGGTCAGTTGACGCGTTATCTGGTGACTATCGCATGGTACCGCCTTGTTGTGAATTCCACGTTGACACAGGGTTATTTTCCCGCGATGGGCTGCGATGTTGAGAGTTGCGTAAAGCTACTCTTGCGGTAGTTATCACATGAACTCCCTCTGAGGCGGAAAGCCGGAGGTTTTGGTAACTGCTCACGCACTTTTTCAAAACTGTCACTTTTGTTGATTTTAATAACAAAAACTAATCTGGGCTCACCTGTGTGAAAGCGCTGCCACTACGCGCTAGTCAGACCCTCCAGATTGAGACGAAAACGCCCTCACCGCCAGCGCGGCAAAGGTGTAGCCACGCCCACTGCGAGGCCACGCCCTCTACAACTATTACAAATGTGCCGACCTCCCCAGCGCAGCAGACGAGCGCAGCGGGAGCGCCGTTTGCGCGCCGAAGGCGCGCCTAAGGCAAGCCCATCTGCGCCCGTCCGCGCACGACCGGGCCTAGGGCCAGAACCCCTGCCTGAAACATCCTACCCTAATGTAAGCTACTCACGTAGAGAACTACTAAGCCTTAGACCCCCCACCCCCTCCTGTGACTACATCCATGACTTTAATGGACCTTTCACTCGCTGCTCTCTATGCAAGCCAGCCCAGCTCACGCTCCCTACAAAACCTATCAAACCCGCCACCCTTAAACTTGCCTCACTGAACTGTCGCTCACTTCCGAAACATGCGACACAGATTACCCATCTCCTAGAAGATCAGGAGATAGATATACTCTTCCTCACGGAAACGTGGCTCGGTCCACACTCTCAATCAGATATGGTTCTAGCAACACCACGGGGCTACTGTATTCAGTCCCTACCCCGCCCTCTAGGCAGAGGTGGCGGTGTAGCCATCATCCATCGAGAACATCTCCACTGCAAAACCCACGATGCGCAGATTACCGACGCAGAAAGTCTGCATTTCACCTTTAAACTTAATCCAACCAATTCACTAACAGGACTTCTTGTTTACCGCCCCCCCGGCTTCCCAGGTCCCTTCGCCTATTCTCTTCTAGACTTAGTTACAACCCAGGCCCATTCCCTATCAAACTTTATGATAGTCGGGGACCTGAACATCCATCTAGAAGACCTGGCAGACTCGGTAGCCAATGATCTGATCCAAGACCTAGCGGCTCTCGACATCCGCCTACTAAACTCCGGAGCCACCCACATCAAGGGCCATCTATTGGACCCGGTGTTTACCAGCTCTCCCTCGATGCTAGCGAAGGAGGCCCTTCCCCTCCTTTGGACAGACCACTTCCTTGTCCCCTTCCAATTACCTGGAATCTTCAGGAAACACCGAATACCTCCCACCTACAGTAAGGACAGGACCTGGTCCAGACTCCCCACGGAAGAATGGGCTAAGACCCTTGAAAGAACCACCCCTGCACACGCAGAAGACCCGGCCACGGCAGACAGAAGATTCAGGGACTGGATCACCTCCTCCCTAGACTTAGTACTCCCACTTAGAACCAGGGAAGACAAAAACGGTAAACCTGGCTCTGCACCATGGTATACCGCGGATCTCAGAATACACCGTAAAAATTGTAAAAAAGCCGAACGGCTCTGGAGAAAAAATTGGCGACACGCCAACAAAGAGGCCTACCAGTCTACGGTCAAACTCTATAAAGAGGCCATCAAACTAGCCAAAGCCTCATACTATGATACGCGGATACAAGAAGCATCTAACTCAGCCCGAGAATCCTTTTTAATCGTAAAGGAGCTGACCAAGGTCCCCATCACTTCCCCCTCTAACACCCCTAAAGTTGACAGAAGCAATGAGCTAGCGAACTTCTTCAACGATAAAATCACCCGCATCCTGGTCTCCCTCCCACCCCCCGGACCCCCCAGCCACACGGAAAGCCGTATACTCCTCGACCAGGCTGAAAGTAACCTACGCCCCACTTTACCAACATTCCGACCAGTCACCCCCCTAGAGGTTGAGCGAACCCTAACGAAAATGAAAAGTGGATCTCCCTTGGACCCAGCACCAATCAGGTTCCTCAAGACCGTTGCCTCAGTAATCGTACCTACTGTTACGGATCTCATCAACAGCTCCCCGACAGCTGGAACCGTCCCCGACAGCTGGAAGAGTGCTGTGGTTAAAGCACTCTTAAAAAAACCTCAGCTAGACCCATCGGACCTGTCTAACTACAGACCAATATCTCTACTCCCTGGTATCAGCAAAGTCACTGAGAAACTGGTAAATACCCAATTATCCCAGTTCCTTGAAACCAACAACGTGCTTCGACAATCCCAAACCGGATTTCGCCCGGGCCATGGAACAGACACTGCACTCCTCGCAGTCATCGAGGAGGCAAGGGGCATACTGGATTCAGGAGGATCAGTGGCAGTGATCCTCCTGGATCTGAGCGCAGCCTTCGACACGGTCAACCACCGTATCCTTCTGCATAGACTGGCCGATGCAGGACTTACCGGGACAGCAATCAAATGGATTGAATCCTTCCTTACAGGGCGCACTTTCCAAGTGTGGGACGACAATCATCATTCATCCACCCTCCCACTCACAAGCGGCGTCCCCCAGGGCTCCTCCCTGAGCCCGACGCTTTTTAATGTCTATATGGCCCCACTCGAGGACGTGGTAACACCATTTAACATAAAAATGGTGAGCTACGCTGACGATACCCAACTAGTCGTCTCCTTGTCCCAGCTGATTGACCATCCAGAAAATCTGACTAACTGCCTCATAGGAATTCATAACTGGATGAATAACTCATCACTAAAACTGAATGGGACAAAGACGGAAGTGATGCTACTAGGAAAGCAATGGACGACCATCCCTCCAACACTCTGGCCCGATGTGTTCGGAGAAATCCCCCCCCCAAAACGTGAAATCAAGACACTCGGGGTGTGGCTCGAACCACAGCTCACGATGAAAACTCAAGCAACTAAAACCTCGGGCACCTGCTTCGGGCTTATGCGCACGACCCGTAAAATCCTGCCCTTACTGCCACCTACTTCCAGGAAGCTACTCATCCAGGGACTAGTGCTGTCCCGCCTGGACTACAGCAACCTGGTTTATCTGGGAGCCCCCGAGTCCACCATCACGAAACTCCAGCGGACACAGAACGCGGCGGCACGCATGCTTACTAACACCCCTTCCAGAACGTCCGCCAAGCCGGCCCTCAAAGCCCTGCACTGGCTCCCTGTGCGCCAAAGGGTGCAATTCAAAGCGATGTGTACAACACACAAGTTGTTCAGCGGATCTGGTCCAGCGATTCTTAGTAAAATGATCACTCCCTACACAGCAACCAGATCCCTACGATCGCAGAATGAGAACCTAGCCAGCACCCCTAGATTCAAAAGAGCCCGTACAGGAGGTCGACAATTCTCCGTTCAAGCGGCTAAGGGCTGGAACGCACTCCCTCGCTCCCTCAGACTAGAACCCAACTACCTGGTTTTCCGCAAGAAACTAAAGACTCACCTGTTTCCTAAATAAATTCCTTCTGTTGCTCTCCCCTCCCTCTCTTCCCCCTCAACAGAATTTCAAGTCACATAGCGCGGGGATGCCCTTGGGTCACCAGGCGCTCTAGAAATCGCTAAAATAAAATAAAATAAAAATGGGATTGTGAATATGACCCTAGGACTTGTATTAACACATTCCACATTGTTTGTTTTATAATCTGAGAACCACTGCTTCCTTTACTTACAAGTACATAGAGTTGGAACAATTTAGGGGCATATTATCAAGCACGGCGTTAAAATTATCGCCGCTTTAGCAGGAGAAAACTGCCGCTAAAGCGGCGATAATGGGGATAATATACCCTTGAGAATTCCAATAGAAGCCCATGTTGACACCAGAACATGGGCTTCTATTGGAATTCTCGAGGGCATATTATCAAGCTCATTATTGCCGCTTTAGCGGCTGTATTCTGCCGCTGAAGCGGCGATAATTTTAACGCCGTTTCCTGATAATATGCCCCCAATTTTTCAACACAATCTGCAAACCTTGCTTACATCTCTATACATTATAATGTACATCTTTCAAAAGCACATCTACACCTCCCCAAACAGCTTTTCACTCTGTGAACATGGAGTAGAATAAGTTTACCAATATTATTGCACTGACTGACACTTCTCAACAACCTTCATAAAGTATACTATTAAATACCTGAACTTGAAGATCATTCTTAAATGCAGTTGAAAACACCAGCCTCTTTCAGTTCCATACTAAGCCACATCTGCTGAGCACAACTCAGAGAGGCTACCATCTCCTCCAAAGCAACAAAGAAAATCTGAGCTTTCTTTGGTATTGCACTTAATCACATCTCAGCATTTCTTCAATAATGAAATAAGGTGTTAACTATTGGATGAACCTTGGTCCTCTTTTCTTCTTCTCCATATATTTCCTTGCAAGACTGTCACTGCACCATAAAACACCTCATGTTAGGCACAGTAATTTATCATGCAGGTCTCACAAGAGGCTAGCAGGATAGCACAAGCCTCATTTAGCAAGCCTCACTCCCTAAAGCTTGCACACTACTCTTGAGCGATAACAACACAATTTTAGGGAAATAATACTATATGAGAAGAGCTAGCCTTTCCAATAAAACCCTCTGTTGGATAATGGATGTGCATACTGGAGTATGAGGAGCGACAACCCTCTGCTTTCAAACCTGTCTCTCAAATAACAACTATGAATAGTCGGGTGTGTGCAGAGACTGGCCTCTCCATTGAGACCACTCTCTTGGATAACTGGTGTACATAGTAAGGTGTGTCATGGGACTGGCCTTTCCTTTCAGATCCCTCTCTCAGATAACAGGTGCCGCTCGTGCTTGGCTACTGGAGAAGTGCCTTTTTGCCGCTTTGACCCTGAGCTTTGGGACTGCATAAATCATTGGGATTACCTGCTTGGACGTCTCTCCGATCTTGGGCTGGACTACGACCTGTTTCCTGCCAGCGGGACTGCGAGGACCAGACTGCCCAGCGGCTCCTGATACGCCACAGCTGGCCCTCTTCCCGCTTCTACCACCGGCAACGATAAAACCTCTTGCGGCCCCGGCTCCGCGGGAGCCGCTCGTGCTTGGCTACTGGAGAAGTGCCTTTTTGCCGCTTTGACCCTGAGCTTTGGGACTGCATAAATAATCGGGATTACCTGCTTGGACGTCTCTCCGATCTTGGGCTGGATTACGACCTGTTTCCTGCCAGCGGGACTGCGAGGAACAGACTGCCCAGCGGCTCCTGATACGCTGCAGCTGGCCCTCTTCCCGCTTCTACCGCCGGCAAGCATAAGACCTCTTGCGGCCCCCGCTCCACAGGTGCCGCTCGTGCTTGGCTACTGGAGAAGTGCCTTTTTGCCGCTTTGACCCTGAGCTTTGGGACTGCATAAATCATCGGGATTACCTGCTTGGGCGTCTCTCCGATCTTGGGCTGGACTACGACCTGTTTCCTGCCAGCGGGACTGCGAGGACCAGACTGCCCAGCGGCTCCTGATACGCCACAGCTGGCCCTCCTCCCGCTTCTACCACAGGCAAGGATAAGAACTCTGCGGCCCCCGCTCCGCGGGAGCCGCTCGTGCTTGGGTACTGGAGAAGTGCCTTTTTGCCGCTTTGACCCTGAGCTTTGGGACTGCATAAATAATCGGGATTACCTGCTTGGACGTCTCTCCGATCTTGGGCTGGACTACGACCTGTTTCCTGCCAGTGGGACTGCGAGGACCAGTCTGCCCAGCGGCTCCTGATACGCCGCAGCAGGCCCTCTTCCCGCTTCTACCACCGGCAAGGATAAGACCTCTTGCGGCCCCCGCTCCGCGGGTGCCGCTCATGCTTGGCTACTGGAGAAGTGATTTTTTGCTGCTTTGACCCTGAGCTTTGGGACTGCATAAATCATCGGGATTACCTGCTTGGACGTCTCTCCGATCTTGGGCTGGACTACGACCTGTTTCCTGCCAGCGGGACTGCGAGGACCAGACTGCCCAGCGGCTCCTGATACGCCGCAGCTGGCCCTCTTCCCGCCTTTATCTTACCCTATTTAGTCTCCGCCTTCCCCGCGCATGTGGGACGCGCGCTGGCGTTTGCCGGGCGAAGCCCGGGCCAAGGGCAGGCCCGTTTAAGCCCGTTAAAGTCCGACTAAGGCTGGGCGGGGCCCCCCTTTAACTCCTGCTACCGTGTGGTTTGTACGTATGTTATCATTCCTTGAAATTTATTACAAAACAGAGCTGCCCAGTGATTGTGCGTACTTATTGTACCATTATGTCCACACGAGGAAGCAGGAGCAAAATGTCCATGGGAGGAGCTCAGATAACAGGCCCATTAGATAATTTCATCGTTAGGGCAAACTCAGTCATAGATCAAGGGATTGCCCTCATGGAACCAAGAGTGTCCCAAGATCTAGCATTGGCTAAGCGATCGTCCTTGGGGCATCTCGCGACAGCTAGAACCCCTGAGCATATTAAAGAATCAGGTCCTATCGAAGTCCACGCAGACGTGCATAGATTGCAAAATGTGGTAGATTTGTCAGCGTCAGAACTCCTATCCGAGTCACATTTGAGTTCGGCATTAGAAAGGACCCCGGAATTAGTGATGAACCCCACGCCAGATGATACAAGTATTAGGCAGTTGAGGGGAAGGAGGGAGGGCGCTATATTGAAAACATCTAAAAAAACAAAGAAAATAAAAGCCTCAGTGGATAAGGGGATATGTGAGTTATCAAAAAGGCATGGGGAGGCATCAGAACTACAATTAAAGAGAGGGCGTGACCCTATGCATATAGATGCCAGTAATGTGGTCCTGGGTTCAGGAAGTGTAGAGGCATCGGTCAGTCTAATTGGAAATAGTAATGATGATGAGGCCGATAGCCAACTCTTAGAAAGAATGGGGGAGCTTTTCAAAATGTATCTCTCCCCGATAGAGACCAGACTAGCATGCATAGAAAAGCAGTTAGTTGAACTGACTGCTTTCTCTAAGAATCCTTCTAATCCTGGGGTACCAAAGGCAGAGGGCAGTAAGTCAAATAACAACAAATTAGTAGGCTTGCCAGCGAAAAATACACCTGCACTAGTTGTAAACGCAAAACCGAAGATCCTTATGCCCCCAGAGAAGAAAACTGTAGATAATCCTAAAACCCCTATTGTGCACACGAGACAGGAGGATAATATATCTAAGGCCTCCGGACTGGACCCCAACAGGGATTGTAACTGGGGAGCTCCACTGGGTAAACTAGCTGTTAATCTGCCCCCAGAAGCAAGCCCTTTTGTGGTGGTTATGACCGGGGTCCCAGAGTTGGCTGATTTTACTGAGGAACCTAGTTGGTCATTAAAGAAGAAGGTCCAACATTGGCTTAATATCAACCGACCGCTACTGCCCCACCGGTCGAGTAAGATCTTAATGGTGCGTAGGGTGCCCTGGGTGGGGCACGGGAGGAAAACAACCCAGGGTAACTGTGTTCTGGTCAATTTTGAGGATCCACGTACGGCCGACCATATATGTTCATGGGGTATGCAGGGCATATATGAAGGCATTGAAACAAAACGACTTTCCTTTTTTTATCCTCCTAGGAGTCGTTTTGGCCCAGACTTTGATAGGAACTGGCGCAGAGTAGGCCACCAAGAGAGGGGAGGAGACAGGGGGGAGTGGGGAGGGCACCCTGTTAGGGACGAAATATTCCGGTATAATTGGAGAGGAGTCCCGACTGCCAACCGGTATAGTTGCCTGGAGATGGTTGGTTGACGGTCACCGATCACCGGGGCCCTGTATGGTTGTTGGGAGGGGTTTAGTAAGCCTAATAGGAGAACTAATCAGTCGGCTTACAGCAATTTAATAATTTCCCCTGAGAATAGGGATAAAGATGTAGCTGTGGCCAGTACCACCAGATAGACTAGAGTCTGTAGTGAATAATCATACTGGTGGCGGCGAAGAAAGAGTGCTAGCTCAACAAAGATCCCTAAGTACAGCAGTGGTGGGTGTTGGAGATAGCGTTGTAACTGCATCCCTGGAAATAGGTAACTGTGTTGCTACTGAATTAGCCCCAGGGACCTTACCAGACGATCAAAGGGGCTCTCCTATCCTGGAACATAGCGGGATTGTTGAATAAGGTAAAGGACCCCATCTTCTTGGCTTTCATTGACAATTTCGATGTAATTTGTCTTCAGGAGTGCTGGGAAGAGTTCGAAATACATCTAGTCGGGTACCATACTTATTTTTCTACAGCGCTGCAGACCAGGAGGGACAGATGTTCTGGCGGGCTTTGCACCTGCATTTCAAATACTGCTAATTTGACCATTAAGTGTCAGACCACCGGGGAGCACAACTATTATCAGGTACTCTCCTTTAAGGTGGGAGGAAATCAGCATATCACCCTTGTTAATTTGTATAATAACATTCCAAAGGATGACCAAAAAAGGGTCTTGAAAGAATTAAATAACTCTTTATGTTGCGGGACAGGTTCCGCGCAAAATGAAAGGTGCATTACAGTGACGGGTGACTTTAATTGCCATTTATGTCCCCACAGTAATTTAGGAATATGTGGAATGATCAATCTTAAGGGTGATCCTTGTACACATTTTGAGCACTCCATGCTGGGAAATTTGTTTAATAATTTAATAAAAGAGTGGGACTTAGGATTTGCGAATGAGTTTTGTAATCCCCAGGTTAATTTCCAACCCACCTTTAATGGGCGGGGTCTGCGGTCTGTCATAGATTATACGCTGGTTACCACAAGTTACCACTGCAGTGTCCTGTCCTTTAAAACAGAGGACATTGCACTTAGCGATCACTTTCCGATTAGTTCAACCTTTGATACTGGGTTGAGCTGTAGACAAGTGTCTAATGTAGATGAAAACTTATATTGTCACGGCATATCGTTGGCTAGAACCAATGGCTATGCAATAAAATGGAGTAAGGTCGACCCTATAAACTTCCTGCAGAGTTTAGTAGTGGGCCAAGTTAACGACTTTATGACGTGTCTTGAGGAAAACCCTAATCCAACTGCGGTTATCGCAGCATTCCAGAAGATCACAGTACAAATTGGCAGCACATTGACAGGAATACTACGGGAAGGTGAGAGACACAAGGCTGAGGGCTGGTTTAATTTGGAGTGCAGCAAAGCGCACTCTTACTTAAAACAGACCCTAAAAAAAGTACCCAAAAATCAGCAAGATATAAGATCTGCTAGAACAGCTTATAAATCTACCCTACATAAACGGAGAAAAGAGTTGAAGGAGGCTGCGTGGGGTGCTCTACTAAAGGCGTGTTCCCTGAGAGACAACACTGCCTTCTGGAGAGCGGTAAATGCCAATTTTTTTGTTGAAATGAAATCTGACCTGGTAGAGAAAGGAGCCTTTATGGGTCAATCACTTCACCGAGCTATACAAGAAAGACGATCTGGCCAGTCCAGAAAGCTCTGGCCCTGGCCCGTTGACTGTTATGGAGCCTGTCCCTTCTGATTTGTTCCCTTTGGGGATTTTTTTCTCCATTTCAGAGGTGGAATCGGCAATACTAGAAAGCTCTAACAGTAAAGCTCCAGGACCAGATGGAATTCCAATAGACATTTATAAGGATAATATCTCCTTATGGGCACCACTCCTGACGAACGTGTTTAACAGTTGCAACAATAAAGGATTTCCACCTACGTGGCAGGAATCGATAGTAGTGCCCATATTTAAGAAGGGAGATCGAAACAACCCCAAATGTTATAGGCCCATTTCACTACTTGACTCCTTGATGAAAGTGGCAGGGGGAATTATATTAAATAGACTGCAAACATGGGCCAAGGATGAAGGTGTCCTCTCCAGAATCCAGTATGGATTTAAGTCAGGATTAGGAACCGTCGAACAAGGATTAAATCTGGCTATGTTAATTGGCAAATACACGGTGGCAAAAAAGGGCAATTTATTTATGACGTTTATAGACCTTAGCTCAGCTTTTGACTGTTTGAGCCATGATATTATGTGGGATACTTTAACAGGGCTCGGCATTGATTTAAATATTCTTAATTTTCTCAAAGAGTTGTATAGAGGGGCAGGGGCAAAGGTGCGCTATGGAAAGAAAGGCGAATGCACAAATAAATTCCCAATAATGAAAGGTGTTCGTCAAGGTTGCATTCTGGCACCCTTTCTTTTTAATTTGTATATTAATAGTGTGGCAGATTATTTAATTAAATTAGGTGTAGATTATCCCCAAATTGATGGCTCCGTGGTACCCATTTTATTGTACGCAGATGATGCGGTCATAATGGGAAGAACCCAAGTAGGTCTTCAGAAGGCGTTAACTAGTTTCTCAGTATTTATAGGATCTAGGGGCTTAAAAATTAACATCGGAAAAACCTTTACCATGTGCTGCTCATCAAAACATAAGATTTCTTGTAATACTTTTTTAGAACAGTCTAAGATAGGATTAACTAGTACTTTCTCATACTTAGGGTTTGTTTTTAATAAAAGAGGTACCTGGACCACAGCTGTTAGTACTAGGAACCTAGCTTTCGCATGTGCAATAGGCGCAGTGAAACAGTTCGTTAACAAACTGGGGGGTAGGCCTGTTCGTATTTTGATCGATATTTACAAGGCCAAATGTGTGTCAACTGCTACCTACGGGGCTGGTATTTGGGGGGTTGCAGACTGTCAGGGAACTCAAATAAAGGAAAACTCTTTCCTGCGATATTTGTTAGCTGTCCCCAAATCTACCTCCACCCATGTTTGCCACAAGGAACTTGCTTTGGTTTACATATCAGACCTAATTAGGATAAGTCCGGTGCTGTTATGGCACAAGATTTGGACCTCTATGGCAACTGATTTTAACAGGGCGATTATTACGGACTGCATCAAACATGAGGGAGCCAAAAATATCCAGTGGCTTTCCTATGTTAAGGAATTTTTAACAAACTTAGGTCACCCAGAATGTTTCAACACCCCCTCCTCATTATCTTTAATTTCCTGAAAAGCACTAAAAGAATGTTGCCTTGCTTTCCTGGAAAATCAACTCTGGGCTGTGGAGGGGAAGAAGGCATCTGTTATCCAACATTATTCATTGCTGCAGGGACCTGGCTTGCAGCTCTATTTATCTCCCGAGCAATCCAGCTATAATAGAATGTTATTAACTCGGCTGAGAACTGGTAACTATTTTAGGTTGTTAACCTTTCCAGCCACTAATGATTGGTCGAAAAACTTAATCAAATGCCCGTGTGATGACCTTTCCACGCAATCAACAATCCATTGTGTTTTATTCTGTAAATTTTACGTATGGGGGAGGAAGAGATATTTAACACCTTTGTAAAAGATCTGGGGTTTGAGACAGTGTAGACCCGCCTTATTCAAGTTGCTCTTACTACAAGATGAAATGACCATAAGTGCTGTATCTAAGTTTTTAAAATTTACAATTAGATGCAGATTTTCTATGGCTTAAATTTAAATCTGACTCGAACTGTAAAGAAGATCACTCTACTATGCTGTTGTACTAACGCAAGCTGAAGTGCAGAATTAATGTTATTTAAAGAGTTAGTCCCAGTATGAATCACTTAAATTGTTATATATTTTGATCTGTATTATTGAGTTTAATTGTATGTATTACATTTTAATGTGCTTTTATGATTTTTATACTGAAATCGAATAAAGCTATGACAGACAGATTAACAGGTGTGCATAGTAGTAGTTGGGAGGGACTGATCTCTCCTTTTAAGCTTCTCTCTTATATGACGGGTTTGTCTAGTTGGGTGTGTTGACAGAGTAAACTTTCCTTTGAGGCCATGTAATTAAAAAAGAGTAGTATTGGCCATAACTGACTGCACAGGCATTTGGTATTGTTAATTTGTATGCAATAACACTCAGCCTTCTAATGGTCCTACTACTCCAAAACCATAAACCAAAGTGAAAAACAATATCAAAAGGAAGCGCTTAGGAAGTCCAATGTTTTTACTGAAAGTTTACTTAATCCTATATTAATCTAGATTCTTCTTATAGATCCAATATAACACAAGAGCCATTATATTATATTTCAAGAAAGATTTTCTTTATACTTCACAATATCAAACTGAACCCAGCCAACGCATTTCATCCTGACAAGGGACATCATCAGGGGTTAGAGATTTCCTAGTGTTTTCTTGTGAGCAAGTGCAAGCCACGCAGAAGAAGAGGATACGTGTAAACCAGAGAAAGGAGAAGGCTGAGTATCTGTATCCCCAGTGGGACCTGCCAGGTTAAGCAGAAAAATGTGACATCCCATCAATGCAAAGTCTTTTCATCAGAAGGGAGTGTTGATGGAGTAAACTCTCCTTTGAGACTTATTTCTCAAATGACACGTGTGTGTAGTAGAGAGTGGGTAGGAACTGCTCTTTAATCACAGACCTCTCTCCAAGATGATGAGTGTGTGTAGTAGTAAGTGTAATGGAACAGCCATTTCCTTTCAGACCTCTCTCTCAGATGACGGGTGTGCATGGTAGGGTCTGTTAAGAGAGACTAGCCTCTCTGATGAGACCCAACTCAGATGACGGGTGTGCATAGTATGGTGTGAAGATGGACTTGCTTTTTCTTTTAGAGCAATGTCTCAGATGACTGGTGGGCATAGTAGTCTGTAGAGAATAGCAGTCCTCTCTTGCCAGACTTCTCTCACTGATGACAGATATGCATAGTGGGTGTAGTGATAGACTGACCTCTCCTTTCAGGCTTCTCACTCAGATGACAAGTATGAGTGGTAGGGTGTGTGGAGAGAGATTGCTCTCTCCTCTGAGACCCATTTTTCTGAATGACTGGTGTGCGTAGTAGTGTGTGGAGATTGACAGGCCTGTCCTTTCAGACCTCTCTCTCACAGATGAAGGTGTGCATAGTAGGGTCTGTTCAGAGAGACTGGCTTCTCCATTGACTCCTCTCTCTCAGATGACGGATGTGCGTTGTAGTGAATAGCGAGGAACTGCCTTACCTGCTAGCATCCCACTCTCTGATAATAGGTGTGCATAGTACGATGTTGCAAGAGACTGTACGCTACCCACAACTCTTACACAGCCAATTGTTGTAAATAGTATACTCTGATAAACACAATTTCCAGTAATGCTCCTTCCTACAGTAGCCAGTGTACATACTACAATGCATTCAAGATCACCTCCTCCTTTCTACTTTTCATGATCCCGCAAGAGCCTCACTAGATTGTAACATTTCTTGAAAATAAGAATTAACTAGTTACTCATCACAGTACTTATCTCTTACACACTTACTCTAAAAAATAAGGACCACAATATACATTCCTACTAACAAAGTGCATTGAAAACGCATCTATTCTTTTTTACCATTCACGATCCTATGAGATTTCAGAGAGACAGTAAAAGTTAGTTAAAAACATATTTTCTTCACAGTACCTCCAATTTTTCACAGCAAGAAGTAATGGCAGCCATTTAATTTCTAACATTCCAACTACCAGCCAACCAGAGTGATCACTCTCAGGGGATAGTTTGGAGCCTCTCAATTCCGCAAGAAAATGAAGACTCCCGGTAAAAACAGGCCTCTCGCCCAATTATGAAGTTCCATTTTTGATTTTGCGCTCTTGTTCGAGGGACTATCGCGAGCCCAACTAACAAAATATACACTTAAAACCACTGAACTGATTTACACGAAATTGCAAAAAGCACACACTGCGGACCAAGGCCCAGCTTCCTGCAGAATTTTGTGCAATTCCATTCAATTCCAGCAGGAGAATATTTTACACCCTAAACAATCTTGTTTTAGACCTGGTCATTCAACAGAATCAGTGCTGCTACACACAACTGAAACCCTAAAGTTTTCCTTAGATCAGGGCAAGGACGCGGTACTGATTCTGTTGGACCAATCGTCCGCTTTTGATACGATTTCTCACGATATTCTGAGATAGGCTGGCAAATAGAGGCATTACCAAAAAGGTGTTCACCTGGTTATCATCTTTTCTAGAGAATAGGCGTAACATAGTTACTCTTGGTAGTCACAGATCCACAGAAAGACAGCTGTCATCAGGGGTCCCTCAGGGCTCATCCCTAAGCCCGACTTTATTCAGACTTTATATGTCACCGCTGCTTACCTTAATAGACACTTTCGATATTGAACCCATTTCATACGCAGATGATACACAGCTAATTCTTACCCAAGACAAGAATTCCACAGTGGCTGAAGAAAAATGTGATCACTGTCTAACTGCAGACATGGACTGAATGAAACTCAACCATCTTACATGTAACAGCCAAAAAACGGAAATCATGCTGTTTGGAAAATCTAATCTCTTCACGCCCAATCAATGGTGGCCATCAAATACGGTTCCACCCCCAAACACAGTAGACACTGCGAGAAACTTAGGGATCAAGTTTGATCCCACACTATCTTTCCACGAGCAAGCTCTTGCGGTGGCAGGTATGTGTTTCCACACGCTAACGATCTTGAGAAAATGCCTCGATCTACTTCCTATGAACGCTAGGAAGGCAGTAGCTCTGGCACTAATCCTGTCCCGTCTGGACTACTGCAACAGCCTGTATGCAGGAGCAAACAAGACTGTTCTGAGAAGACTACAGGTGGTCCAGAATGTGGCAGCTAGGTTAGTGCTTAAGGTACCTAAGGGTTCTTCTTCAGCAGCAGCACTCCAAATTCTGCACTGGCTACTAATTCATAAAAGGATTATTTCCAAAAATCTAATAATAATTTACAAGACCACCAAGGTAACGGCCGATATTTCTAAGGTCCAGAATCAGTCCCTATACCACACAACGCCTCTTGCGGTCATCTTCTGGAAACGCCCCTACCTTTCGTTTGAAATCAAGAGGGGGGAAGTCTATGGATGTATTGGGAACAAAAGCCTGGAAAACCTTGCCCTCCCAGGTGAGACTTGAACAATCTGAACTCATGTTCAGAAAACTTCTAAAAACATGGATCTTTACTGCCCCAGCAAATACTGTGCTATCTTTTATCTGACACTCATCCCAAGAATTAACCTCAGCCGTTTCCCACCACAGATCTCTCTAAGCCTTTTCCACCAGCGCCAAGATGCTACTTGGAGTGAACGTCACGCTTTACAAATACACTCATTCATTCATTCATTCATTTATTCATTCATTCATTCCTTCATTCATTCATTCATTCATTCAGCAGTTTTTACTGTACCCTAGCCTGAAGAAGTCTTTTGTAAAATGCATGGGGTTGTGTGTTTTTGGATCACCCTTTTTTCTCAGCCCTCACTGGATGGATCACCCTGAAGCTTCCCAGGAAGGAGCTGAGATAAATGAACCTTTTTTGGGAAAGTTTTGTGAAAATTCGTTAAATGAGGGCAAAGTTATTAGAATACCATAAAATGCTCCATCTTTCGAAAAGCAGACCTATCTATAGCTACTGATATAAAAATATGATTTCCTACAGTTTTGTTAATTTAAAATGGTATGCACCCAAACTGCCATCGGACATGTATAGCAAGAGGTTCGGAGCACAGCTGACAATGTACATTATAAAGGGTCTCATTTTAAGTAAGGCAAACTACTGCATTTGTCAAAGGGCCAGGACAAGAAAATATGAAAAGAGGTGGACCCATTGGCTTTATCACATGGTCTGCACATCAACATATAGAAAGCATATCTATTTGCTTTGTAAAAACGTCAGCAAAAACTGTAATCAATTATAATTTCACCTATCAAAATGTTTATTAATGGTGATATTTTTGATAAAGCATCCACAAACAGCATTAAAACATTTTAAGACCACTAAATCCAGCCACAGAATCATCCACAAGGTGTTCCTGCACTCTAGCTAACCAGCATGGAGTTCCAATATGGAGTTCTTTTAAAAAAGAATTGGTAGGGTCGCCATGGTTCATGAAGTCAATGACCCAGGAGACTTACTGTGTTTTTTATTAAAGTTGCTGGGGGGGGGCTGCTTGGCTCCCAGCAGCTCTCCACAGCATTACAAAAATGCTTAATGTTGCTTCTGCCCTTTCAAGGCGCATGACCAGTATCCAAACATATAAATAAAAGCCCTTGCAGGGCATTACGGGACGTTGCTTGCTTGGAGCAGTGAATAATAAAATGAACCGCTCCTGTCACCCATTTCTTTTTATTTTTTGTTTCATATTTTTATTTTATATGTGCTGCGGTGCCTACTCAGGAATCCCACAAGGTGGCGACGGTTGAGGGCTATTTGGATTGCCCTAAGGCCCTCACAGTTCCCACTAGCTCTCCAGCCAGCACATGTACTCAGTGCTAGCGGAAGACAGCAATTTTTCTAAAGTGGGTCCCCGGTGCCCACCTAGTCACCCACAACATGCCAAGTTGTTTGGGGCCACCTCAGGTGTCCCAGGCACCCACGGCCCCTGCTGGCTTCCTAGCCAGCACCCATATTGTGTGCCAGCAGAAGCAGCACATCAGCACCCACAACATAGCCAGTCATTGGGGGCCACAGGGGGTGCTCCAAAGCCCCTTGCAAGGTTCCCAGCCCATGCCCATTCTGGGTGCAGCAGGAACTGACTCCAGTACTTCGCTCCAGCCTGGGAGGGACCAACTTTTTTCTGTATTCCCATCAGGAGGTTGCAAAGTTGTGTTCCTTGTCAGGGAGAACGTTGACAGGGAGTAAAATTAATAGTTTCTGCCCACACTCTCTCGGGTAGAGAATAACAGTTTCCCAGATGCTGGGAACCCAGAGACACTGCTTTAATCAGGCCGAGACATGGGGTCCCATGACTAGTCTACCGTTGAGGGGTGGGAGCAGCACGTCCCCTCCCCATAAATAATGAATTGGCCCTGAGGAAATGGTGTCCCTCGGGCCTCCAAAAGACTCATGAAGGGGGGGTGATCTTTTGACTTCCCTTATTAAAAGCATATATCTCACCCTCTTGCCCACACCGGGGGGATTACTTTATGAAAACTTCATCGGGACTTTGGTGCTAATAAACAAAAGAAATAATATTTGGCCCCGGGATGTTTCACTGGGACCAACCCATCAGGCCTATGAGGGCAGGTTATCCCTACCCTGCTGCTATATTTAAAAAAAAAACATTTTTAAGGACAGGGGTCTGAGTCACCAAGTCCTAAAATGGCTGCCTTCACATCTTTATTGGTGCCCTTTTGGCACTATTTTTATTTAGATCTTGTCAAATTCATATCTCCAGTTCCTCCTATTTGTTTTTTGGTATTTTGGTGCCATTTTGTCCATTACATTATTCTCTATTTGTACGGTGTTGTGCTTTTGACCTTTTAGCTGGTTTGGTATTTCTCAATGGTTTTCTATCTTCTCTAGGCTTGTCTGCTCTGTGCCACAGATACAAGTAGTTGAGCTCAGGATTCACTAATTGAACTTTTAACTGGACCTAACCAGATAGTGAAATTTTTGCTTGTGGTGGACTATCATACACACCAATTAATACTTCATTTTCTCACAATTATATGTACTGTTCCACAGATTTGGAATGACTTTGCACTTGTGTGGGAAATATATACAGATGGCAGCAGCGGTCCGTTTAGGGAGTTCCGTGGGGCGGGAAGGCGGGGCGGGGCGGGGCCGGGGAGGGGCAGGGTGAGGGGTACTAAACACCGGAACATGGATAATTGGAGGTAAGTAAACAATTAAATAAATAAAACGAATTTCGTAGTGCGCCCTGCATCACAAAATGCTGTGCAGCGCGCTCTACGAAATTCGTTTTATTTATTTAATGGTTTACTTACCTCCAATTATCCATATTCCGGTGTTAAGTACCCCCCACCCTGCCCCTCCACCGCCCCGCCTTTCCGCGCCACGGAACTCCCTCCACGGACCGCTGCTGACAGATGGGTAAGATGAATGAGCAGTCGAACCAATTTAGGAGACTAAATAATAGATGGGGATTGATATATGATACAGGCATGCTTTTAAAATATTTTGATATGATTTTATTTTATTATATATTTACAAAGCGCGAGCTAATGGTCGATAGTGTCTAGGCACTACCAACTAAAGATTGGAAGATTATGAAATGTAGATGAATTAAGAAAAGAAGACCGGAATCCACCAGCATACAGAATTTACAGAGTAAAGAGTCACGTTTTGAGGGCTTTTCTAAATGAAAGCCAGTGAAGCGAGAAGAGTGCTTCGTTTAATGGACTGCTGCCTCTGAGTTTTTAACAGGAGTCGAGCAGCAACGTTCTGTAGAACTTGACGCCTGACAAGGAGACCTTTCTGTAAACCCACAAAAAGAGCATTACAATAACCCAGCGTAGAAAGGAGCCTGAGTTAAGAAAGGAAACATTTTTCTAATAATTTTTAGTGTACAAGAAGTAGATGAAGTGATGGCATTAACTTAATAGTTGGAAGATAAGGCTGTATCAAAGATTACTCTTAGATTCTTAGCTTTTATTGCTGGAGAAGGAAGATTCCAAAGTTCCCAAATGATCCAAAAACAAAAACATCAGTCTTCCCTGAGTTCAATTTTATGTTGTTCTCCAACATCCACTTGCTTATCTGTTGCATTCAATTATGAAATCTAGCTTCTCTGTCATGAATGTTACCAGTAAGTGAGACAATAATTAGAGTGTCGTCAGCATACAACACCATGACAAATCAAAAAGATTTGATTAGCTTTGCTTAAGGAGTGACATACAAGTTGAAAAGTGAAGGGCCAAGAGTAGAGCCCAGTGGCACACCATATGGTAGTTAAAAAGAAGGAAAGTCCAAATTGCCTATTTCTACAGCTTGCTCTCTATTGATCAGAAACAATTTAAAAAGGGATAGAACTGAGCCATCAATGCCCAGGCTTTGAAGACGGGATATCAGCAAGCAGTGGTCAACAGTGTTGAACGCTATGGAGAAATCTAAAAGAATCAGAGTGGCATTGTCTCTATTGTCTACCACCCATATGATCTCTTCAGTAGAAGTAATCAGGGCCAGTTCCATGCTTGCTCCTGAAACCATATTGAGTTGCATCGAGAAGATGATTCTTGTTAATAAACAAGGTAAGTTCCTGATTTATTCATTTTTCAAGGATTTTTTTAGGCAGAGGAAGGTGTGAGATGGACCGATAGCTGCTAGGGTCCAGAAGATCCAGATTGGACTTTTTCAGGAGAGGTAAGATGGAGACATTTTGCCATTGTTTTGTAAGAACCCCAGTCTTAAGAATGAAATAAAAAACCTCTGCAAGATGTTGTGCTATAATTTCAGGTGCCAAGCAAATAATTGTAGAAGGGCAAGGATAAGCATGCCACACAGATTTTGCTGAGCTGAAAAGTTTGAAGACCTGCTTATATGCAGTACGAGAAAAGGAATTTAGAGATGCTGAGTTGTTACAAGGCAAGTCCAAAGGAGATGTATGGTTACTCCCAGTAATATGAACAGTGGCTACTGGTGTTATCATACTGACCTCCATTGCTTGGATTTAAGGAGAAGGCATCATAAATGTCGCAAAATTTGTGTTGAAAAAAAGAGGCTTAGGAGTTACAGAACATTTGATCGATGGAAACATTCTTTTTCTTAGGAAGTTTGGTTAACTTTTGGACCATGGCAAATAATCCTTTTGGGCAATTAACTGCTGAATTAAATTAAGCTGGTTTTTGCATTAAAAATCACTTCTCTGTATATTGTGATCTTTTTTTCTGTATTTTTCTCAGTAAATACATAATTATGCCTCCACCAGCATTCCTGGAAAAGACGGCACAGTTTTTCAATCCTGAGGTCCTTGGAAAACTAAGGCTCAAATGGCCTATCTCTATGAGTCTCGCCTGATTTCAGAGGCGCTAAGCTGCTCACTACGGAACCAATCCAGGCATGGTAATCCGCAATTATATTCTCTAAATCAATCACAATATGGGGCCCTATTTGTGTTAGAGAGGTCCTAAATTCAGTGGCCTCAATAGTTTGCCATAAACGTTGCACCTATTTCTCTGCTGAAGAATTCACCTTATAACATACCTTCGGAGACGAGAGAACAAACAGGATAGCGAAATGATCAGACCAAGAGAGCTGAAGTGACCCGGTAGAACTGAGAAATTGAATGTCTATGTAGATAAGATTAAGCAAGTGCCCTACCATGTGGGAGGTGCCTTTGATGACTTGCTTATGGCCCAAGCTGGTCATTTAGTCCATCAGTTTACCTGTGTCTTTGTCAGATGTTTTGTTCAGGTGAAAATTAAAGTCAACAAGTACTGAGAAATCCTGAAAGTTCATGTTGGATTTAATGAGTTTGCCAAGATCTTGTATGAAGTTAGCTCTAGATTCTAGAGAACGATATATAAGGAGACCATTAAAAGTATTGTGTACATGAGTTCAATTTTAAAAGTGATAGCTTCACATTCAAATCTAGATGGAGTCTCTGTACAAGTTACACTCAAATTGTTGCGAAAGACTATCGCTAAACGCCCTCTCCATTGTCCTCCAGATCCTTTCTTGCAAAGGAACAAACAGCTGGAATTCTAGCAACTAGGTCTGGGCCAGATGAAGGTGGGCCCAGGTCTCCTTAACAAAAGCTAAATCTACAGAATGTGCTTCTAGGAAATCTGCTAATTCAATTCTATGTTTTATGGTTGACCGAGCATTGATGAGGGTACAATGCCAGGTCTGCAAGTTGCCTGTGGCTACTGTCAATGGAGAGCATTAGTGCTTCAAATGAGCTGAATTTGTCAGTAGCGAAGGTGAGATAACAGTTGGGGCAGCTCTGTGGGGTGTCATCGCTGGCACAATTGAGCCTGGGGCCGGGGAAATTACGGCTCATGGAATTTAATTTAAGAGATCATACCTTGAGTAGTGTATCATTGACCTGGACTCTATAAGTAGAGATTGTCTGTCACCTTAGCGCTATCTGCAGATATTTAAACACTTGACTCATATGCTGCTGATGAATCTCTACAGCAAGTCCATTTACCCACTGAGCTACAAATTCTGGGACGGAATGTGTTAAGAGAGCTATATACCTTCAAAAAGTAAAGTGTGATTTAAGTTTGCTAATTTCAAATACCCTCAATCCACAACATGGTGGAGGTTCAGTTGTAGACATTTTTCCTATGATTACCGAATTCCCAAGGAAGATTCAGCCATTCAGATGTGTTGGTCAAGACTCATGAATCACTCACATTTCCAGAAGAGACCTTGACCTGTATTGTACATTGTGCTTCGGGAGCGCAAAGGGCGCATGAGCCAACTTTGAGCGCCTCCAGGAAACAATGGTATTACGGACAGGGCCACAGATGCTTGTACGTCCCATTCTGTAATACAGATTGCGCTGGAGCACATATTGCACCTGCCCTATCATAAGAGAACGTTTCCTCAATGCATGGGGGCACAGCCCCATGCAAATGAGGGAATCACTTTGTTTCTGCACCTGCGCCTTATTACCGACATGGCCATAGAAGCAAACATGTCTTTAAGAGGTGCTTTGAAAGTGCACCACAAAACAGTGGGCCTTTTGGTGGGAGAAATGGGGTCCCATGGACTCCTCAGACTTTCCCCTGCAGTCAGGTGCTGTCATTCACTACACCCACCTGAACTGGGATCTGTAATCCCCCTTGAAAGTGCAGGAGGGTTGCCACCAGCACAGTGAAACACGGAGCAGCATTTAAACAACTGTTCCGTATTTCACTTGAATGTGCGACCCCCGCGGGAGTACGAGTTCGCTGCTGCTGTGGGGGCAGTGCATTCATTCTAAAATGGCACTCTTTTGAATGGTGCACCATGAGCAAACAAGTAAAGTAAGTTCTGATTCGTTATGTGGCCCATGGAATTCTGCTTTAACAGCAATTTAATGTTGCCATTTCTGAACAATTTAGTTGGACTTTCATAGACCAGCTGATTTCTTGTTGTAATGGATTTACATATATACTAATTTATTTGTGGGCTTGTATAGCGCAGACTAGATTCACGTGGAGGGGAACCATCTCAAAGATACTCACTTTAGAGATGATTGAGAAATAGTTTAAATTGCCTCTGCACTTCTCAAGACTAGTGGGGAGCCCTGCCTTTGCAACTCATTGTCTTAGATGCCATAAAAACAGTGATAGAAACAAAAAGGAAAGCCATTCTTCTAAAGCTCTTTTTTATTTTGTAATATTTCCTCTGCTTGCCCTAGCCCCGAAGCAGCAAAGAAGCAGTTGTTGAGTAAATAAGAGTGAGCTAGTGGTCAACCCAGTTGTAATGTGGTGACATGTGCTGGGCGCTAGGACCAGCACATGAGAAGAGGATATGGGAGGAGAGCGAGGGGCCAATCCCGTACCACCAACAGGTCCTCCTCTACGAAGTAAAGATCTTCTAGATTCAAAGTTCTGTCACATTATGCAAATCGCCGGCGTAGCAGTTCGAGACGGACTGATAAGCGACAGGCGCGCCAACTTAAATGTTATCGCTGTGGTTATGACTTCCCTCACACGGAGACATGCCCTGCCTTAGGCCAAAAATGCAGGAATTGTGGTCGGGATAACCACTTTGAAAATGTTTGTGGAACCTCTCGCAAAGACACCCACAGAGACAATTATAGACAATCCAGACAGCCTAACACTCGCCATCATGCTAAAGCAGTGTGGGACTACAGAGATTCCTCCACTGGGTCTTCACAGTCCAGTAGTAAGTCTCATGGGACATATCGATCTCGCCGATCGCCATCTCGTGAGTCAAGGTCACTGTCACCAATATCTCAGGACAGTGATGAGTACGTCTGCATGGTTGCGGACCCGGACCGACTAAAGAAATATCCGCGACTAGATATTAAAATGGACACACACTGGGCTAAGTTTGTTCTGGATTGTGGAGCGTCTCTCAACTACATTTCAGTTGCAGAATACAAGAAAATGAATCCATCACCACACTTGCATAAAGCCAACGTGTGAGTGTACACCTGGATGTCGAAGAAACCTCTTCCGTGTTTAGGACAATCCCCGACTAATCTTACCTACAAGGACAGAACTATTCCGGCTCACATACATGTAATTGATGGTCCAGAAGCAGATTGTCTTCTCAGTTTGCCCACGGTAGAACAACTTCGACTAGTGGACATTTTGTATAAAGTAGATGATGAACCGGACATAGTCCACAAGTTTCCAAAATTATTCACCGGCCTTGGAAAGATGGCTCACTGCCAAGTTCGACTGCACATAAATGAACGAGTGACTCCCATAGCGCAACACCACCGGAAAATTCCATTTCATTTGCAACAGTCCGTAGAGGAGGAATTACAGGATCTTCTCCAAGCTGACATTATTGAGAGAACGTCAGGACCCACGCCCTGGGTCTCTCCGGTGGTCCTCGTGCCTAAGAAGGGCTCTCCTGGCAAAGTGCGCCTCTGTGTTGATATGAGGGTACCCAACACCGCCATCGAACGAGAAAGACACCCGGGACCCCATATCAGCGACATGATTGCGTCACTCAATGGTGCACAAATATTTTCCAAATTAGATCTCAACAAGGGCTATCATCAATTGGAACTTCATGAAAATCGAGATATATTACCACCTTCTCGACTCACCAAGGTCTATTTAGGTACAAAAGGCTCAGCTTCGGGGTCTCCTTGGCCGCTGAGATATTCCACGAGGCCATCAGAAAGGTAATCCATCACATTCCCAACACCCTAAATTACAGTGACGACATCCTGGTATATGGTGCAACAATGCAGGAACACGACATAGCGCTGGACCGAGTTCGCCATGCTCTATAGGATGCCAATCTGACTTTAAACAAGGACAAATGTGAATTCTATAAGTCCACTTTGAAATTCTTTGGACACATCTTCTCAGGCGCAGGGATGAAACCAGATCCAGAAAAAATCGCCGTGCTAAATGACACTCCCAGGCCCCGAGATGCGGGGGATGTACGTTCCTTCCTAGGCATGGCAAGCTACTGTGCACAATATTTTAAGGACTATGCCACCATTAGTTACCCTCTGAGAAAGCTGACCAAAAAAGGACACCCTTTTCAATGGACCACAAGATGTGATCAAGCATTTAGTGAAATCAAAACTGCGGTTGAATCTGCTAACAATCTGGCATATTTCAATCCGAGAAGAAAAACCGAAATCACGGTAGATGCAAGTCCCGTAGGACTTGGGGTGATATTAGCTCAATATGACAATGAGAGTGATCAACGGTATATTGTTGCATATGCCAGTAGAAGCCTCACGGACACAGAGAGAGCCTACTCCCAGCCAGAAAAGGAAAGCCTGTCGGTAGTCTGGGCCTGCGAGCCTTTTTTATTTTGTAATATTTCCTCTGCTTGCCCTAGCCCCTAAGCAGCAAAGAAGCAGTTGTTGAGTAACTAAGAGTGAGCTAGTGGTCAACCCAGTTGTAATGTGGTGACATGTGCTGGGTGCTAGGACCAGCACATGAGAAGAGGATATGAGAGGAGAGCGAGGGGCGGCGAAAGAGGAGGAGCGACGAAAGGGCAGAGTAGAGTAGGGTCAGGTAGATGAAGGAAGCAGGGAAATTAAGAATCCTCAACTGAACATAGTGTCTGCGTCATCTATAACGCAAGGGCGACACTGGTAGTGAACGATACATAATGCCAATTCCATTGTACCTGGAATGATGTTAAATACACGTCCTCCATTTAGAGTTATTTTGTTGGTATTTGAGAAAACAAACGGCACAGTCAGCATTTTCGCATAACGATGCACATGAAAAAATGCTGACCTATCAGAAAATTATTCACCAGGCCTGTGGATGCATTGCTTGCTGCCTTCCGCTCGTTATTGATGAGCTTTTAGAAATGTACTTTTAACTACAAACTATTGCTGCAGAATTAGTAGGTCATCTGCAAGCTGTGGTTCTTCAGTCAGCCCATTAGACATATTTTACATGCTACATCCTGAAACTTCACAGTGCTGGACCTCTCTGGGGGATTGAATGGCCACTGTGCGCACCTCAACGTTAAAGGCTTTTAGGAAATCCCCGATAGACTAGCCTTGAATAAAGATGAAAAAGATAAGTAGCTGAACTATAGTGTTCCCTTGCATGCAGAGTGGTGTGGCCTAATTATTAAAGAGATTAATGCAACAAGAAAATAAGTAATAGAATACCACATGAATTAGAATTTTAAAACAGTGGTAGCTTTAAATGTATGGACATAAAGACTTTTGCACGTGAAAATCTATACATTTGTAAATTTGAATCCACTTCTTACTGTGTAACTGCGGTGTCGATGTTTATATGAAGATTTTTTCTCTTAGTGTAAGCATTATTCTGAATCGAAAACATATCTACTCTACTCCTATCACACAGCTACAGAACAAGGTGAATATAAGAAAAGAGATGTGTGTAAGTGTATTACGTTTCGCAAACGTTTTGTACCGAACTAAGTTTTTGGAGACCATACCGGCCTCAGTAGTAACAAAATCGAGTCAGAAGACATTGGTACTGTTTTGCTACATTTATGAATTGCCAGTAGTGAGCATTAAGCAACCTGGGGACTCATTTATACGTTTCTGGTGCAGGACAGAACAGCCAGTAACTTTGGCGCACTAAGTCAAAAGGAAAGGGCAGAAATGCCTGAATTAATGATATATGGCGCATTTCTGTCCTTTCCCACTGTGCTGCCTGTCATTTTGTTAGCTTTGCTCCAACAAAGACACCCTTACATCATGATGCAAGGGTGTCTGCATTGTTGGCACAATTGTTTTTTCTGCAGGAAGGGGCACCTTCTTGCACAAAAACAATCACGAGAGGCGCTTTCATCATTCTATGTGAGCTGCAGAATGCAGCACACATGGAAAGAAGAAAATCAAAATGAAAACATTTCTCCTCGTTATGCCTGCTCTGGGGAGGCGTAATGTTCTGGCACTGCCCCAGGTTTATGTGATTTTGTAAATCTCGGGCAGCGTCAAAATCAATTTTCAGACAAACTAGTAAGCTAATAATATCGACAAACATAAATATATTGAGTTGGAAATATTGTGACACAGAAATATAGTGAGCAAGAATATCAAGGACAAGAATATCAATTTTAAGGTAAGTAATATGTTAAAAATATTGTTGTTAATAATATCAATTCTTAATTATTTTTGTATATTTTTTTATATATGTTAATTGTATATGTTTTAAAATGTTTGTTTAAATATTGTTAGTTTTTTAATATGGTTTGTAAATTATTATTAGTTTTTGAATGTAATGTAATATTTTAAAAATGTAATAATTTGGAGTTATTTTTAGTTCCATAGTGGGTTGTGGGGCTTATAGGGTAATAGGATGGGAAGTAAAATAATACAAAATAATTAATACATTTTTTCAATAACATTAATTATTTAATTGATAATTATTTATGTTAATTGTATAGGGTAGAAAGTAGATTCATTATACTACTTACTCGTTTCCAGGAGTTTTGTACTCAAAGGGGCCTTATTATTAGCATTACTAAAACAAAATGTATGGCCTTTAACCCTGGAAAACAGTTTAGACCGAAACTCATCCTTAATGGTTCTTATCTTGAGCAAGTTCATTGCTTTGATTACTTGGGGATGAGGCTATCGGACCAATTGTCATGGAGGCCACACTTGAACAAAATGCTACTAAGTCATAAAAGGGCAGCAGGGGCAATTGTAAGAGAACGTCTGTCTATTTCTAGACTAGTCTCCCCTGCACTGGTCGTTTACGAGGGCAAGGCAGTTAGCGCGGCAACTTATGGAGCAGAACTTTGGGGGTTCGAAAAAATAGATGAAATACAAAAGTCAGAGAATACGTTTTTAAGAGATATCCTCTCTGTCCCCCAATGTACTCCATTAACTCCCTTATTCCTCGATACAGGGAGGTGCAGGGTGAGCGATACTATTAGACTACGCCCCCTTTTATACTGGGCAAGATTAAGATCCACCCCAGAATTATCGCATTATGCGGCAGGTCTCAGTGAACTGATTTCTCTGGATATGGGTAAATGGGTAAAATGGCTCACTGATCTGAAGGAACTCCTGGTCTCGTTGGGTTTAGCTGACGCATGGAGGAACCAAGCCCAGCCCTCCAAGGCCGAGTTAAAAAAGATCTACTGGAATTGGATACTCCAGCGTCACCTATCCTATCCGAGGCACGGGAAACTCACAGAAGAATTTTTATTGTTTAAACATGTTGGCCATCTGGAACCCTATCTTGATTTCATACGAGTCCCTATGGATAGAAAGCTGTATATACTTTTCCGGATTGGGTCACTGTATCTTAATGTTTCAGTTGCTCAAAGGGATCCAGCCAAAAATCTCTCCCCTAGTTGCCCGTGTTGCGAAGCTCTCCACGAAACAATAGCCCATTGCCTATTTGCATGCCCGGCCTATCAGCAGGCCAGGAATAAATGGCTAAAACCTATTTGTGTTCAGCTAGGAACAAGGAATCATCTAGCTGCACTACGCATCTTGAGATCAGATGCGTCTAGGCCAGTAATTGTGTGCGGAGTTGCAAAATTCCTGGGTCGGGCTTGGATCATTCGCACGAAAGCCATTTCCAAAGCCACTAAATTAGCCAATGTTGCTATTGATTAAATTCCGAACCCACTTTTTAGTGTAAAGAGGTCTAAAGGAATGAATTGTGATTTTGAGACCCCTTGTTGATTGTAGTAAGATGTTTTTAAAGGGAATTTTTAGGAATTGCCATTTATTTTTATTGTTGTCATACCATGTACTCTTAAACATTTTATCTTTTTTAACCATTACAAAATTTGATGTATATAGTATTGACTGTACTGTATGAAAGCTTTTATGATATGAATTATCGAATAAAGCGAACAAGAAAGAAAGAATCATTATAATTTATTAATGACTATTTTTGAATGAATATCAAGTATTTAAATGTTAATTTTAATTGTATAATTATTAAGTTTTGTTTTTAAGTTTATATGCAGGTTTTGGGTTTTGTAGGGGTTTATAGTGGGAAGTTTATTAATTATAATCATTTTTTTTTATTATTATTAATTATTCGAATGATAATTATTTATGTATATTCTACTGCTTTTTTATTCTTTAAGTTTGAGGTGTGTGTTTGTTGCTTTTTAGGGGAATAGGGTGGGAAGTTAATTAATTAAAATGTATTATTAAATAATTTTTAATTATTTATCATTATTTGATTGTAAGGAGATATTTTGTACTCAATTTTTTGACACTGAGCGGTAAAAATCATTGGGTGTTGCTTGTGAACACCCACCACAACGCCCATGGAATGTCTGGTTGATGCAGAGTAAGACAAGACAGCGATTTGCACTGCCTTGCCTTACTCCATATCTATGAGGCCATGCAAAGCCATGCAGGGTTAGTTTGCATCAACCAATGGATATGTTTGCGAGGGTTGCGCCATCGGAGCATCCAAAAAGGTGATGCTCGGGTGGTGCAGACCTCTTGTAAGAAAGCTTCCAGGTATTTACAGGTGCCAACAGGCTGCCGGAAAATATACTATTGAAGATGCAGTAATGACTGGAGGTATTCATGTAAACTGAATTTCAGTCATAATGTCCCACTAACAGATTTACCTCCTCATGCCATTACAGCAGCATTAGGAAGCTAGTTCCAAATGACCACTATAGAAAGTTTGATTGGGGTACGTTTGAGGCGGGTAAATAGTTTGGAATCAGCTCCAGTCCTTTCCTACTTGATGCTGATGACTTCAACTTTATAATTCCCTGTTTCATATGCTCACCAATGTGCTTTTATACTCATGCTTGATTTAATGAGATGTATTTCTCTCTTCTCTTATTTTCTATTTTATTTATTTCACTTACAAAGGTCCAGCTGCCTAAAAACAGAAGGCTGGAATGCTAATTCAATTGTGCAATAAAAGGCAAGATCATGCCCTGTTTTATTGATTATGGTGTGTACAGCACTCATTTCTAGTTAATAAATTAGGGGTCTTATTTATGAGAGGGTTGTGCTGTCAGAGTGTCACCTTTTTTCATGGTCCGGCAGCGCAAGCCTCTCAATCATATCTATGAGGTCATGCAAAGCCACTCTGTGTGGCTATGCATGGCCTCATTGATATGGAGTATGATGCTGCCTTGCCTTACTCTATGTCAAAGAGCCATTCCATGGGCATTGCAGTGGATTTTTCCATTCAAGACTCATGGATTTTGACGGTGCCCCAGATTTATTTAACACATTAACCTGGTTAACCGCCATAACTTTATACCTTCCCACAGCAGGCACGTGGAGTAATATTTGTATTTCACCTCATGTTTTCCTCTTTCCATGTGTGCTACATTCTGAAGCACACATAGAAACAGGGAAAACACCTCTTAGGGCCCCTTCCTGTACAAACATAATCCTGCCTGCAACAGAGGCACCCTTGCACCATGGGTCAAGCGTGCCTACATTGGCTAGGCAGCAAATAGTGCACCTGCAGGAGGAAAGGACGGAAATGGACTGTATTTCATAAATATGGTGCATTCCAGCTGTTTCACAAGAAGACTTGCGGCACTGCCCTATGCCACTTCCTCATAAATGAGGCCCACTGTACACTGGGGGCTTCATTTCTGGCATCTTGGAATAGGGCAGTGCAGCAAGTGAAAGGGCAGGAATGCAATATATTTAAGCAATACAGTGCATTCCTGTTCTTTCTACCTGCGCTGGCGTTGTTTTGGGAGTCTAGGACCAACACAGGCACCCTTGCACCATACAAGGGTGCCTCCATTGAAGGCCGGATTGTTTTTGTGCAAGAAGGGGCACCTTCCATGCAAAGAGGAAAAAACGAGGAGAAGTAAATATATTTCTCCTTTTACGCCTTACCGAAAGAGGCATACAGATTTGAGACTTCCACAGGTTTACATCACATCATGAATCTGGGGCAGCGTCAACTTCCATATGCATGGAAAAACCCACTGCAATGCCAAGGTACTTATGCCGGGCACAGAGTAAGGCAACTCAGCGATCTGCTCTGCGTGGCCTTACTCATGATTTGATTTATGAGGCCACTCAAAGCCATGGAGGGTAGCTTTGCATGGCTTCACAAATCTTTATGAGAGCCCTATGTCACGCATGTACCACTTTATGTGGTGCAAAAGTGAAGCAGGGCTCTCATAAATAAGCACCTATGCATTTAAGATTAACCCCACCTGTCTGCCCTACCACCACCACCTTCAATTTGACATTTATCAAATCTTGAGTTAAGATTCCGTGCAACAGACTGTGTTATATAAATAAATGCATTTTAAGATGGACTATTTTCTCAACCATTATTTGTCTTAAAATTCTCTACAATGTATTTTGCAATGCAATGTGAAAATGAGTTTTAATTGGACAATCACTAGAGCATAAATATGTTTAATAGGTTAGCTGGTGTGATGCATTTTGCATGGCCCTCAGGCTGTGAAATTCTTTACCTGCCCGCAATCGTTAGCAGATCCGAAGGATAATCAGCATCGAGCTAATTATGTCCAAAGATGGAAACCGAAAACCTTCGAAATAGAAATGATTCCCACATTATTTCAAAACAAATAATTCAAGTAGGGGTTGCTCAAGGGTGATGTATATTGCTTGCAAATCCTTACAATTAAACAGTTGCTTTTGCAGCAAATAAGATCTGTTGCATCTGAACGTATAATAGATTCAGAGAAAAATACACTCATTTCTCTGGTGAGCCAAAGTTGTTGTTGGTATAGCGTCTCACATAAATGATATTCTGTTTAAGATTTTCTAACTTGTTGGTGATACTGGTCACATCAGATATACAGATATGTGCCGGTATTTCAATCTGTTGGTAGCATTTTTCAGCAGTAAACCGCCAGTGCTTCATGACGGTCCCACATTCGAAATGTTTTATATGTTGAATTGTTGTAAGTGCTATATTAATGAATATCATGTCCAGAAAAGTGAAACATTTTAGCTATAACTGCTGACAAATCCAAATACCGCTGACACAAAACTATTTCTATAATCTAAACCTAGGAATTTTGCTTCCAGTATAAAATGGTGCACAATAAACCTTTTCATCTTCAGAAAAACGCTAAAACTATTTTATAGCGTTTGTTCTCAAGTTTTCCTCCACCAAAACAGTTAACACTATTTGTTCATAGTGTTTACTCAGCGCCTTGAGACCCTCATGGTTGAGTAGGCGCGCTTTATAAAAACACTGATTGATTGCTCGGTTCACAACTGCAAAACATACATTTAGTAGGTCACTTTTTGAATATATATTGTGAGATTTAAATCTAAATCAGAAATATGGGAAATAACGTAACACAAAATAATGTTCATTTGAAGAAAAAAAAATATGAAAGTTGAGTGTTCAAATTGTTTTTTTGACTTAACATTTACAGGCACTGGGATGTTGACTTTCTGGTCTTGGTATTAAAGACTGTACATGTGGGGCCGATGGGATACCTCATCTCAAATGTCTACACGTTCATTATATCCTATGGCACTTGTAATTAGCTGGATAGGATTTTGTGAGAAAATTGTCCATTTTGCCCCGATCACCACCATCTTGTACTGATACTGGTGGTAACTGATTCTGACTGTACCCTAACCAGGCCCAGTGCCAGTGCTCTGATGAAAAAGGTATATGGTAATTAAATATAATTATAATTGGCAATGACAGACACCCGTAAGTCCCTAGTATATAATAAAGCAAGCGAGGTGTAAATTACCTATAAGACCCTAGTATATAAGAGGGCAGGGAGGTTTATAGAGCCGGTAGATTTCATGCTCAGGAGTGTGCACTGCTGTTTTGCCTGCTATCATTTTTAAAGGCAGCCCTGCTTTACAGACTGTCTTTAAATGTAAATGATGTGCAAATTTGACTTTGGAATTAAAGATACTTCCAAAGTGGTCATTTACTTTATTTGTGCATAAGGGACACCCCATAGGTCTCCTCTAGGTGCCCCAGAGATGGGGTGCCATGTAACTATAAGCAGGGACATTACAAAATATGTTTTATATGTCCTGTGGAGGGAAAAACTGCACTATTGTAAATACTTAGCTCCATTGGCCAACATTGGAATATTTTATTTTAAATGTTTCTAAGAATAAGCTAAAATGTCATTCAATGACTTAAACAATTGGTAATAAAAAATCCAACACCTTTCCAATGTTGACTTTATCGTAACTAGTACAGAAGAAAAGTTATAGAACTTTCTTTTCTGTGAGCAAAAGTCCAGCCTTCTAACAGCCTCCCTCTCCTGATTGATCAGCCTTAATAGGTTTAACCAAGCTGCTTTGATGAGGTGGCCTGCATAGAGAAGCGGTTATCTGGTGGGGGAAGCTCTGCAGCTGCAGAGAATAGACCAGGACGGGGGCTGGGAAAATCAAACTGTGCTTCAAAGAGAGCAGGACATTAAAAAATGCCAGACCTAACCCCTCCTTCCTGTACCCCCCAGCCGGATGGCATGCCCAGGAATGAAATTTGCAAAAGGTCTGGAGTGGGAGTGTTAATCGAAATCAGCCAAGACAGTTGGTTAATTTAGCCAGGTCTTACTCTCCTGGAGAGGAATTTTCCGACTTTAATTTTTTTAACGTGCAGTACTTTGTGGGACAAGAATATGCCACACTTTGGAGGAAGCTATCATGCTTTTGGGTGTCACCCTGTACCTTACTGGAAAGTGGTGCCCTCCTGCTTGTCATCCCAGATCATTGAATAAATATGTAAGGGCAGAGACGCAGCTCTCTCTGTTGGCTGGAGAGGCTTACCACTCACTAACAGATTTAGCTGTTTAGAGGAAGTGGATTGACCATCACTGGGTTCAGTAAATGGCCCTGAGGTCATTGAACTCGATAGCCATAAATTATCCCAGCCCCTAGATAGTTTTGTCTCTGAAAACAGTATTGATTCCACCAAGACTGGCTCATCCCCAAAATTAATTGCTCAAGAAACTCCGCAGGCCTCTGCTCTAAGCCCATGCTCCACTGTGACCACAGGGCATGGGAGCATACCGCCTAAGCTCTCCACTGAGCTTGTGCCCCCCGTTCTATTCACGCCCTCTATTGTCCACCAAAGTGCCCAAAAAAATGTTGGCCACGATCCTCTTGGTACTCTAAAAATTCTAAGTTGGAATCTTGCTGGTATCCACAGGAAATTATGCCTTCCGGAGTGGAATGCCTTAGTAGAGGCACACTCGATCTGTTTATTCCAAGAGACCTGGAGTTTAGAACCTTCACACCGGGTAGGTTATGTCACCTATTTTGTCCCTGCAGTTCTTGCTAGAAATGGGATAGGCCGTCCCTCTGGAGGCCTACTCATTTGGATAAGTATTGCTCTAAATCTTCGTATAGATGCAAAACAAATTAATTGTCCAGACATCCTAGGAATCTCCCTGAGAGGTCCCCAAAGGGGATTTATTCTTGATATATTTAATGTATATGCCAGAGGTGCTAAGTGTGGCTCTACGTCTCAGACAGTTTCCATTCTTGACATGATATTGAGAGAAAATACAGTCCAAGCCAAAGTTCTGGTCGCGGGCGACTTTAATTGTACCTACGAGCCCCTGATTCAGGATGACGCTTCTGACCCGGCTGAGGATGACGAAAGATGGGGCATCCCGTCTTTGGCCATCCCCCCGGTTAAAAGATGGTCTGCAACTGCGATCCAGTTGAATGCTCTAACGCTGGAGTTCGGCTTGAGAGCTGCCAATGGCCGCACACGCTCAGATCCTATGGGCGCGGCCACTTTTAACAGACCTAATTGCACCTCAAGGATCGACTATATCATGTTAGATCACTTTCTCTGGGGTTTTGTCCAGGATATGGTTGTTTTGTCCACCGTTGAAAGCGACCATAATTCACTTTCCTTGTCCCTTAGGAATCCCTGGCCCAACGATAGGATCAAAACATCTCCTAAGGCAGCTAACAAAATCTTTGTCTCCTCTTGTGGGAGACGTCTGAAGTGGAGTTTGGTCTCCAAGGATGAAACCAAACTCAACACTATACACACATTGCTTATTGCCTCACAAATGGAGTTGGACAACAGTGACCCGGCCTTCTCGACCCCTGGCCGGGTCACTTCCATCTTTGAGGAAACCCTTAGGTCTATTGGGGATGTGTTTTCTAAAGAGGAACATCTGGTCAAGAACAAGGTCACTAGGAACCCTAGGGGGAAACATGACTGGTATACATCTGCCTGTAGACATGCAAAATCACTCTTGATTAAGGCCATCAAAAGCAAAAATCAAGGAGCAATTCAGGGAGCTAGGACATCATATAAGAAAACCCTCGCAAGCGCTAGAAAGGAGTGGGAGCTTGAATACTGGTGCTCCTTAAAAGAGGCCAGCTTGGGGAAAGATTCAAGGCGTTTTTGGGATGCAATTAGAGCTAAAACAAGACCCGACAGCGAACTCATCACATGCAATATCACAAGTCAAGCTTGGGTCGATCATTTTACTAAATTGTATGCTAGCCACACTGGGGACATTCTTGAAGCTTCCCCCATAGCCACCTCTAATGATGATGTGGTGCGGGGGGTGGCGTCAGCAACTCCCGACCTCCCAATAAGAAGCGTAGACTATGAAATCGACACGTTAGGCACAATCACGACACTCAATGACTGGGGGGTAAATTCGGCAGATTCTGCTTTTACGATCAAAGAAGTCGAGTATGCAATTGGCAACATTAGGCCCCAAAAAGCAGCCGGCTTAGACGGTATCCCCGGGGATCTGCTGCGTTTGGATATTCCGAATTGGGGCAAATTTATTTGCTGTTTGATCAATGCCATTAGTAGGGGAGCTCCTATTCCGGAATCGTGGAAAGGGGCGGAGGTCGTCCCTATTTTTAAAAAGGGGGCCAGGGACGACCCGTCTAACTATAGACCTATAAGCCTGCTGGATATAACCCAAAAGGTAGTCGGGAAGGTGTTGTTGGTCAGATTATCACAATGGATTGACGAAACCAATATCCTTTCCGACTACCAGGCAGGATTTAGAACAGGCACTGGTACTATTGAACAGACATTTAGATTGCTACTAGTGTATTGGAAGGTGGTGGTCCTAGGCAAGGGCAGTCTTTATCTCGCATTTATCGATTTAAAGACTGCCTTTGATTTGGTACCCAGGGAGACCCTCTGGAGAGTTCTTGCTGACATGGGGGTGCCCCACTACTTACTCTTGTTAATTGCAAGGTTGCATGAAAACAACTTTGCCCAGATTAGATGGGGCAGGGATGGAGAGAGAACTAGTAGAATCCCGGTAGAGAGAGGGGTCCGCCAGGGATGTGTTCTAGCCCCCACCCTTTTTTCTTTATATGTGAACGGTGTGGTTGAGCATCTGCTGAACGATCCTTCAGATGAACCATCCCTGGCAGGGGAACGTATCCCTACCCTCCTCTTCGCGGACGACACTCTTTTACTCTCCAAATCCCCTATGGGCCTCCAAAAACTATTAAATAACTTCCAACTCTTTTGCGCTAAACGGGGCCTGGTAATCAACACTGACAAAACGAAATATCTTGTGATGAACCCCCCCAAAAAACTTGTGCGCCCTTTGAAATTAAATGCCGTACCTTTGGGGAGGGTGGATGTGTTTGATTACCTAGGGATTCGCTTATCTCATAATATGCAATGGGCCCCCCACTTATGCAAGATGTTGCTAGCCCACAAGAGAGTAACAGGGGCCCTACTGAAGGAACAGCGCTCCTGTGCTATTACACCTATAGCCCCTGTTATGGAAATTTATGCAGCAAGGGCAGTCAGCTCTGCTCTTTACGGGGCTGAGCTGTGGGGTTCATGCAATACTAGTGAGTTGTCAAGAGCTGAGAGAAAGTTTTGTAGGGCCATCATGTCACTCCCTCAAGGTACTCCAACGACCCCACTGATGCTCGACCTAGGTTGTCGTCCTATTGATGACCTGGCGAAACTTCGCCCTCTACTGCTATGGGCCCGACTATGGCGTGTCCCGGAACTAGCTAAATATGCCAAAGGCCTTTCAGAAGTTATGTCACTCCCGGGATGGCACAAGATAAAGTGGCTGAGCGACATGAAAATCCTCTTGTGCAATCTTGGGCTAAGCGCAGCATGGGAAAACAGGTCTTCCCCCCCGAAAGCTACGCTTAAGTCTCTATATTGGAATTGGATTGCGACCCAAAGAAAAACGAACTGTACATTGGGTAGACTTACGGAGGACTTTCTGGAATTCAAGGAACAGCCGATCCGGGAACTGTACCTCGACATTATTGAGAGACCTCATGATAGATCTCTTTACTTCAAATTTAGGACCGGGACTCTCCCACTTTATGTTTTTACTTCCCGGTGGAATCCCCCTGCCCAGACCACTGAATTTTGTCCTTTTTGTATATCCAGACAAGAGTCTGTGGCCCACTTTTTATTTGAATGCCCACAGTATGTTTACCCAAGAAGAAGATGGCTCAAGCAATTGTGCCGTTCCTTAGGCACTAGGCACTACATTGAGGCGTTACGTATTTTAATGTCTGACTCCCGCCCTCTGTATGCTTGCGCCCTATCAAAATTTCTATCTTGGGCATGGCGCATTAGAAGCAAAAGGCTTAAAGAAATTGTTTAATCCGTTCTTAACATCTATTTATGATATGTCTTATTCTTATTGTAATATTTGGATTTTAACCTAAATGAATTTAAACTCTTTTTTAATTGTAAAGCTTTTATGATATGTTTTTATCGAAATAAAGCCTTTGACTGACTGACTGATAAATATGTAAGTACTGCATAGCAACTCTGCTGGTGGCAAATACAAGGAGAAGAAGAACAACCGTGCTGAAACCCTGGTCTGCACCCCAAAAGCTTGCTCATTAAAGGACAGCACCTGTTACACACTTGTAACTACAGCCCTGAGGACTTGTCCTTGCATCAAAGAGGATTAAGGAGGGAACCCCCTGAAACCAATAGGTTAACAGAGCTTCCCTGCACCATCTTCCTCAAGAAGTCTCCAGCCTGGAGTGCGCCCATTTCCAAGGACCATCTCAGAACTTCTAGATCCTTGGATTTGTGTTTTGGATGCTTTGGATTCTTAAACTGAACTTTAGGAAGAAGATACAGAAGTTTGGAACAACTTTTAGATAAAGCTCCAGAAGGAGACCGAATCAACGTCAAGAGTCAAATTGGCTACTTTTAACAGAGACCCGGCCTGGATTTAAAATTCAAGCTTCGGAGCTCCACACTTCCAGGATTTGACCGGGACCTCACAGAGTAGCAATCCGATGATGTTGAATTGAAATGAGCCTGTTGGAGGGGACCACAAAACATCAAGAGAAAATCCTCCAGAAAGGGTCTATGTGTAAAAGTAAAAATTTGACTGGGTCCTCCCTCTTAGTGCATCCGACCAGAGCTCCATTCCGGTCAGCCTCAAACTTTGACTTTGTCCCAGTCAAGCTCGACCAGATGTTCCACATTGTCGCTATATGTTTTTAAGCACTAGAAAGTGCTTAATCTTTAAAAATTCACATCTTCAGTTGATATATTGGATTTATGTCATTTTGGTGTCATTTTAAAGAGAAAATATTTCCTATTTGTATCAATTAGTGTGTGAGTTTTATTGTGTGTTGTGTTTTTCTTATTTAATGTGTTGGTGGATTTACATGCTTTACATACCTGTATTCTGAGTTAAGTCTGCCTGCTTGCAGCCAGCTTCCAAGGGTTGAGCCAGGGTCTAATGTATTGAGACCCTGACTGGACCTTGACTTGTGCTGGTGGGCTCATTGCTAGTGCTAGGTGCATACTTACCCCTGCTAATAATCGACCTTCCAACAGATATCAAACACATCTGTGATGGTGTAACACATCTGACAAACTCTAAATCAGGCCGACACTTTTTAAACAGTGCACAGCGCTGTTTATGAGGGCCTAACACATGAATTTAAGAAATCCAAGAAGATTACTAAATCCTATCATGCTCATAGATGTCAATTTACCAAAAAGCCAGGATTAGCAGAAGTGAAATCACACACCCTTGACCAGACTGACGTCATAGGAAGTGACATCACAGGACCCCAATGTTTACCAAGGAGCAGGGCTGGCATGGTAGAATAATGATGCTTGGTCCTGCAGTAAAACAACAAAAGAGGGTCCCTCAGAACGAGATAATTCAGGAGGGAAAACAACCAGAGAAAAACACAGCATTAATCAACGTAAATAGTATTCCCCAATTAATATTTATAAAGACAGATAATATATCCAGACAAAGATATGCCCCACATCCCTTTTAATTTTCAATCATTTATTATCAAAAACATACATATCTACCTTTTTTGTTTTTCATTTGTTTTGTCAAAGTTTGTTCTAAAAGACACACTTATACATTATACATATAAGAAACAGTCCACAGCATTGCTTATAAATAGAAGAAGATGCTTGGTCCTGCTACATTGTGTCAGCGGTTTCTAATGCAGGGAGATGACTGACCTCTTTCTCCAGAGAACACTGTCCTTTGCTAAATGTAGATTCTTCTTTTCCTCTCTTTCACAATTGTTTCTATAAAAAGTCACCCAAAGATAGACTCTGCATCTGCATGTGCACAGACAGGTGCCCACGTAAATGGTTTCTGCAAATCTGTAATACAAAAAACATTTTTACACTCAACAGTACATATTAGTGCTCTTGCTTAGTCAGCCTTTGAACTGCCTCCATGACAATGCTTAACAAAGACAATTTCCAAAGAAACACAAGCGATGGTAAAGGCAAAACAGATCAGCAGTTAAGGATAGCCCAGTTGGGCTTATCTATGCTTGTTAAATTTGGACATTTTGGACATCAGGAGCAGCAAAGGCTAAGAGCAAGTATTCCAGTTCCTGAATTACCATGTAAAAGAAAATGTACATTAAGCAGGATGCAGGAGTCTAGAAAAAGAAATCAACTTGGGTCCCGAAGTGCAATTTATCAGCACATAGAGAGGTATTCCACACCATATACAAGTCAAGTTAGCCAGATCTCTGAAATGAGTTTTTTTTTCCATGCTGCTGCAGGGTAAAATTCTAATTCATTGTAGTGTGCATCGCATGCACTTAAGAATGTCATTTCTCAAAATAAATGCCTTCTGAGGTGGAAGGAACGTTGTAATGAATTTATATTTTCCAAATAAAATGTTCCAACACAAATTAAACAGGGCTGATCAGAGCCATGTATTGTGAGAAGGCTAGGGGTTGCAATGGCAGTGCAAAGAGTAGCATGGGGCCAGCCACCTGTGGCAACTCCTAAATGACCAATGAGCGTATTCTTTTGTGGGATTACGACAATGTGAAAGCTTTCCTAGTTAAGCCAATCGTTTGGCAATATGAATTCACACATCCTCCAGTTTTGATGTAAGCTGGTTCAAGTAACATATTCTGTAAAATGCAGCAAGTTGAAGAGTAGAGAACAAATCTATAAGAAACATAGGGGCTAATTAGGATGCCATGCGAAAAGCCTCCAAATGCTGGCCAGAGGATTTTCGACTAACATCCCTAGTTTGACTTCCGACCACCGAATTACAACTAATGCAGTCAGAATTCAAACTGGCCAGTCAATCAGGCTGACTTTGGATGGACTTGAGGAGTGGCAGGCCAATCAGAAGGGATGCATAATCCCATGAGGAGGGTGTTTCCGCCTTAGGGATTATGATGGCACTTTCCGAGAGAGAATCCATGTCGGCCTTTTTGACATGGATTTGCTGTTGAAAAGTGCCTTTGGGGCCCCGAGCAGGGGCCCAATCTCCCCTGGCCCTCCAGTTGGGGCTTGGGGGGCACCTATGGTAAACCCCTGTACATTCCTGCACCATGTAGGAGGCAACAGGAGGTTCCTACCACATGGTGAGGGATTTACACAGGCTCCCATTTGTCTATAGGAGTTTGTGCTTTTCACCGGGTTACGGCTGCACTACAAGCTCCCATAGAAAAATGGGAGTACGCGACCACACCTTGTGCGGTCGCATTGTAATTGCTGTGTCGGGACCACCAACCAGAGGTCAATCAGTCCCAAGACCGCAACGGTGCCGCCAGATATTGTAATCATGCCCATAGTGGGTAACAATGAGGTCACTAAGCATGACAGAATTGCAAGACAAAAAACATACTCAGAAGGGTTAAATTACAACTTGCCTGTCAGTAGACATCTGAGAATTATGTGGTCCACACAAGTCCAAGGGAGCTTATTCAAAAGATGATTACCATAAATTACAGGTCTGCAGTCACAATTTACAACAAAAAGAATGTTGTACACAAAGGGAGGGGTGGAAAAGAATGATTAGAACATCTAAAAGGAATTAATTTTCTAAAAATTTGAACCTAAACATTTATACTGCAGGTCATAAAGACCAATGAATTCCAGGCAAAAAATAAGGTTCACTGACACAATATCAAAAACAACAATATTGAGATAAAGAATTTTTTTGTCAAAAATATCAATTACAAAAATCTTGTTTACCTTATAATCGTAATTCCAAAATATTTTTAAAAATATAATTTTGCAGTAATATTGTTAGAGAACATACAAAAATATTGTATTTTAATATATATAGTTCAAAATTGTAAGTGTTAAATATTTTTTGTATAACATCAATATAATGTATATTAAATAACTGTAAATATTATGTAATACTATATATAGGTATGCTTAGATAAACACACACAAATATATATGTGTGTGTATTTTTATATAAATATTTATATACCATCAGTTTCACGGTCCATACCAACGTGCTTACTGATCTAACCAGATCAGTACACTGTTCTGACACGTCCCTCCCTCCACACTGAAACCAAGCATACAATGGGCACTAGACCCACAATAACGCATTTCTCGACAAAACGAGATGACTCACAATAGCGCAAGATGATCCAAGCTAAAACATGTCTCCCTACAAGTGCCAGAGCCATGAGTTTTTACTTCTTCAAAACATGTACAAATATGCACAATCAACTGCTGAGTCTGCCAGTTATTTTTATGTTTGCACTTATAAAATTTGGCACTTATTTTTTCTTTAAATGTGACGCAAAACATGTATTTCCTTTATATCTATGATTGTGCAATTTTAACAGCACCTTTAAAAGAACTGTAAATGGAGGCGGAGGTCATGTGACCAAGACCACGGACATGGTCGAAACGCGTCGTCATTGTCTGCAATTTGAATAAATGGTTAATAAATGGATAAATAAGTGTCTAAATGGATTTCTTTTGGTAAAATTGTTTGTATAACTGACTGATTAAGTGTATCTTAGTGAATACATGGATTTGCGAGTAATGTTTAAATATGTAAATATCTGTATCAGTCTCTCACTTTGTGTATAAGTGGCTGCAAGGGCTGGTGAGTAGCTACATGAGTGTCTATATGGGTAATTAGTTGGTTTTTTGAGTATCAGTATGAGTGTCTGAGTGTCTGTATGGTTCGGTGGGGGGTATTACTTAGCGCATAGATGCATGAATGAGTGACTCACTGTTTGTATGTGTTGAAGACAGCATGTGTGCAGGACTGTATGGGTGGATGAGTGTGTGTATGGGTGTGTTAGTGAGTGAATGACTGTCTCAATAGTGTCTTTATGAGTAACTACATATGTTTTAAACTAGTATATGTGAGTATTGGTGTATATAATTGAGTGTATGTGAGAGTGAGAGATTGGAAGAGTTCCTGTATAAATAATTATGTGTTACTATAAGTGATTGTTTAAGAGAGTAAGTATGTGTACGTTTCTGTAGAAGTAAGTATAGTGGTGTGTGTATAACTGTATATGCAAGTAAATGGATGTTTGATTCTTTATTAGCATGAGTGACTATGTGTGTGAGTAACTCTATGAATGAGTGGCTGTGTGTAACAAGATGTATAGGTGTATGAGTACATAAGAAGAGTGAGTACATGTATGAGTGACTATATAGAACTGTTGGTGAATGAGTGGATGTGTATGTAGATCTTGGAATTACTGAATAGTTTGTTGTAACTGGTATTGGTATGTCCATTTTTTGGAAATTTTAGTTTCTATTTTTGAATGTGTGTATCAAAGGTTATATTAGGGTGAGAGGAGGTCTGCCACTCTATCACAAGGATGATGTCATCAGTGAGGTCATCAGTGATGCCATTTGAGATGTCATCAGTGATGTCATGAGTGCAGGAAGAAGGAAGACGTGCAGAAAGAACAAACAGAGGAGCAGAAAGAGTCTTTGTTGCAAAATCATCCTGTACCCTTAACTTTTTTAGATGGGTACTGGTGGTAACTGACTCTGACTAACCAGTCCTAGAGCTAGTGCTATGCTAAAAGACACAGTTAAAACACCTACATACACTAGGGAACAATATGCGTTGGGGTACCCCAGTTATTATCATGACCTCCTCTGTAAGCAACTAGTATATAATAGGGCAGGGGGATTAAAACTACCTCTTAAAAAGCACCACAGAGAAAATGGGCATGGCCTGGACCACCTCTCTGCAACGCAGCACAGTGGCACTTACTGGACGCACCTGGTGGACTAGTTGGCCCCCATGGGCCATCAGGATTGAAGGGGAATTATTTCCCCAACTTAAAACGTGCCATAGGGCATGTTTGCACACGTCACCTCAGGCCCCGTCCCCTCCCTTGCCCACTGTGTAAACACGCCCTGTGGCCATTTTAAGTTGGGAGATTAACTCCCCTTGAATCTTGAGGGTCCCTAGGGGCAAATTAGCCCACCAGGTACGTCCAGTAAGCACCATTGCAGAGAGGGGTAAAAAGGGGCACAGCCTGCACCACCTCTCTGCAATGCAGCGCAGTGGTGCTTACTGGAAGCACCTGGTTGGCTAGTTGGCCCCCAGGGTTCCTTAGGATTGAAGGGGAATTATTTCTCCAACTTAAAACGTGCCACAGGGTGTGTTTGAACACATCACCTCAGGCCCTGTCCCCTCCCTTCCCCACTGTGTAAACACACCCTGTGACCATTCTAAGTTGAGAGATGAAGTCCCCTTGAATCCTAAGGGTCCCTAGGGTCAAACTAGCCCACTAGGTACCTCCAGTAAGCGCCACAGATCTGCGTTCCAGAGAGGTGTTAGAAGGGGCGTGGCCTCTGAACACCTGTCTGCAACGCAGCTCCCTGGCGCATACTGGAGATACCTGTTGGGCTAGTTGGCCCTCAGGGACCCTCAGTATTAAAAGAGAGTTAATCCCCCAACTAAAAACGTGCCAAGGGACGCGTTTGCACAGTGGTGAAGGAAGGGGGAGACTAGCCCACCAGGTACCTCCAGTATGCGCCAGAGATCTGCGTTCCAGAGAGGTGTTAGAAGGGGCGTGGCCTCTGAACAGCTGTCTGCAACGCAGCTCCCTGGCACATACTGGAGATACCTGTTGGGCTAGTTGGCCCTCAGGGACCCTCAGTATTAAAAGAGAGTTAATCTCCCAACTTAAAACGTGCCAAGGGACGCGTTTGCACAGTGGTGAAGGAAGGGGGCAACTAGCCCACCAGGTACCTCCAGTATGCGCCAGAGAGCTGCGTTGCAGAGAGGTGCTCTGAGGTCACGCCCCTTTTTACAACACTCTGCAACGCAGCTCCGTGGCGCTATGTCATTTGAAATGTCATCAGTGATTTCATCAGACCATGTCAGGAATTATGTAATATGTGATGTCATCAGCAGTGCATTACGGGGGTGCAAGTTATAGTTAACTCAAATAACTATAACAGGGGAATTTCTATGGTTCTGTATGAGTGAAATGTCCAACTAACTATAACATCCATGAAACCTATGGTTTTTTCACTGAATTTCAAAGGTTTTTGAAATGCTAATTCCTAACTATAACGTCCCTGAAACCTATTGTTTTTTATCTGTGAATTTCTAAGTTTTTTTAAATGCTAATATCTAACTATAATGTGCCTGAAACCTATGTTTTTTTCTGTGAATTTCAAAGGTTTTTTAAATGCTAATTTCTGACTATAACGTGCCTGAAACCTATGTTTTTTTCTGTGAATTTCAAATGTTTTTTAAATGCTAATTTCTAATTATAATGTTCATTCAATCTATCTTTTTTCTGTGTTGTTTAATTATTAACCCATTCTCAACTTGGTGAAAACTGCAAATCTCACCACTCTTCCATCGATACCTTACGACAACAAAATCGCCACAAACGAGAGCCACAACTAACGCTAATGAAATGCAAAGTAGGCGTTCCAGTGCAAAAAAAACACAAAAACACCACTTCCCCATATTTTCAATGACCAGCCAAATGTGCAATGCGATCCAAAAAGCAGGTGATAAGCCGAGTTAGCAGAGACAAATTAACATCAAACTTTAACTGGTGTAAGGAGGTCGACTATCTATTCCGTGAATTGGACCCAACTCACAGCCACATCTAAAGACCAACACGTGAAAGAGCTACTGAACATGCAGGTCCGACATGCAACAAGACCACAACACCCAGCACCACCACCACCAGAACGTCCCCCCCGCACCACCCCACCTACTACCACCAAGGCAGAGCAAAACAGGACAACGGACCGTCCCAAAACACCATGCCCCTCAGCCACACAATAGCTGAATGTTGAAAGATGTGGCAACCAACTATATAAGAAGGAGGCAAGTCACCCTTCAACAATAAAGCACACAATGCCAAGTGTAACGCTGATGTGCTGCACAGACCTCACTATGCAAGCACAAACTTCTCTATGTGGAGATATACTGTTGATACTTGTAGTGTAGTGCACAGTGGACGCACCCATGTTACCTCAGGCAGTGGGGAAGATCTCGGTCATGTAGCTGTGGTGTCCCCCCTGGAAGCGGAAGCGAAGTGGGCTGCTCCAACGTACGCAACTCCAGAGTAGCAGTATGAATAAATAGGCCAGGTCCTAGGCGTGGTTCACTTGAGGGAAGACCAACGAGTCTGTCACAGCAGCAGCCCTCACCCTGGCACGTGGCTGCCGCCATAACCGCGGGCCTCCTCGACCCAGGCTCCCTGTGAACCCAGCAGCACAGCACCGCAGACTTATGTTTGTACCGACCACTGCCTTCGATCTACACTGTGGACAGCAGCGCTCACTATTCAGATGCAGTGGCGATTGCAGATGTCGCAATCCAGTTCGCAAGACACTTTGCTTCCAGAGCAGCCCACCCAGACCACGCATCATCGCACAGTGCGCACACGCTGTGTGCTTCAGGTGCTACTAACTCACTGCACCATAATCATCGCCATGTAGCTGTGTACCCATCCTGACCACTGCCTCTGCCCCACACAAGGGTTACACGGTTCACAATTCAAGATTAGTAGTGACGCAAATTGTGTAAGACAGTATAATGGGTTAAGAAGATCACATGCTCCCAATCTGTGCAGCTCAAGTCAATGTCACCTGCCTGTGTGCGGAAGACTGGCGACACGTGGTGTCAACTAACCCTGTTCCACACAGGCTGATCCCACATGTGTAACTGTGTCCTGAGTCCTCAATGGCAGCTACCAAGGCACCACACTCCCTTCGATCACCGAGGGGTATTTCCACATGGAAGACCGGCGACATGTGGTGCCACTGAACCTGTACTATGCAAGGTTTGTTTGTGTCACCAATGTATGCACATGGCTGTGGACCCTAGCTCACTGCTACCTCTGCCCTACACTGTGGGCGACCGGTGACAAATGGTACCACTAACCGTCTTCAAAACAAGCCCATCCAACATGTGGAACTGTGTCCTAAGTCCTGAATGGTAGTGACCCTAACTCCGTGAGACAACCGCAGCACCAGACTCCCTTCGATCAGTGAAGCATATTTCCATATGCAACGGCGGCGACACGTAGTGCCAATAACTTTGTTCAACACAAGTTGAACAATCCCACATGTGGAACTGTGTCCTGAGTCCTGAATGGCAGTGACCCCAAGTCCATGGCAGCGACCACAGCAGCATACTCCCTCTGATTAGTTAGGCATATTTCCATATGCAACGGCAGCAACACGTGGTGCCAATAACTTTGTTCAACACAAGCTGATCCCACAGGTGTAACTGTGTCCTGAGTCCTGAATGGCAGTGACCCCAAGTCCATGGCAGCGACCAGAGCAGCATAATCTTTGATCAGTTAGACATATTTCCATATGCAAGGCCAGTGAAACGTAGTCCCACTAACTCTCTTTAACACAAGCCGATCCCACATGTGTAACTGTGTCCTGAGTCCTGAATGGCAGTGACCCCAAGTCCGTGGCAGCGACCACAGCACCAGACTCCCTTCAGTCTTATTTGTTGTTCTTTTCTTTAAATAATATTTTTTATATTAAATCTATACATGACTAAGATTCTTCTTTGTACAACCGCACAGGGACACTTCCAGGCCCAAGAAGGCTGTTGGGGGTATGATGGTAATGTGGGAAGATCGTGCGTTACCTGCTGATGTGGGGAGAGGCAGCGTCAAAGGGATATCAATCACAGAACGAACTCCAATATGATTTCACAAATGCCTCGGACAAATGCCAGCTGACGGACTGAATCACAAAATGGTTTTTCAATGCTTAGGTAATGTGAGTTATAAACAGTTCGCACCCAGGCTCGCAGAGGGCCAACTACGGCCAGTCCGCTCAACTCACAGACGCAGTACTATGAGCCGTCCGCGTTATTGTAGCTATCCCTGCCCTGTTCCCTCATATGCCACGCTTCGCCACACCACTGCGATTACGTTCCGACGATGGCCCCACATAGCTACCTGTCGCAGGCGTACTCGCTGTTGGTGTGCAGGTCAGTGGTCTAGTTCTCAACATCTCATGGCCACTCCCTCAGGGCAGGTTTGCACACACACCACACCCATCCAGCACATGCGTCACAGGCCATGTGACCACGCAAATATCATAGATCGACAACGTCACATCCTTTATTGCCGGTGCTGACTAGATGGCGGACGCTCCACGTGTCTCAACCATAAAGAGTCTTTGAAAAGTTGTGCAGAAGCTTAGTTGCCCCCTGATCTGCATAGCCATCAGAGACCTACCACCCCCTTGGCACGGACTTCAGATGCACAGGGATATTGCCACCCAAAGCTCATATGGCCATCAGGGGCCACCCACCATGTGGCACGAACTTAACTTCCACAGGCTTAGCGGCCCCAAAAGCTGATGTGGTCTCCACCATTCATAACTCAGGACTCAGCGACATCTGTGCGATCCGCCAAGCACCTGAAGTGGTCTCTGCCATTCATTACTCAGGACTCAGAGACATATCTGGGATGACCTTTGACGTGCACGTGGAGTGCCCACTGCTGCACACTCCGGTGGCACCAGGTAATTATTTGCTCATGGATGCGCAGAGGCGGCAGTGTCTGTCTGTCTCTCTCTCTCTCTTCTTTCTTTTCCTTCTCCGTTTCTTTCTTTCCCTCTCTTTTTCTCTCTGGCTTTATTTTCCTTCTCAGTTTCTCTGTGCCTCTCTCCTTTGATATGCCCATTACACACGTCCTTATTTTGTGCTTTATTTTCCAGGCTCTGTCGGTAACATCCACGGTCCCCACAGGAGTGTTCTGGCTTCTTGTTTTCTATTATTTTTGTTACATTTTGTTTATTAGTTTATCATTTATATATATGTTAATAAAAATACATTTTGCAAATAGATATTCGTTTATCGTTTACATATATGTTTATAAAAAAAAAAAGTAAAAAAAAAAATTAACAAAGTTTTTGGTTGTTCTCTTCACTGCTGTGTGACTCTTTCTTGTTCTTATTACTGTTATTTGATGGAGTCCACCATGGTGTTAAATTTTGGGGCACTTATCGTGGGAATACTGGTGATGTATGCAGTTTACACCAACTTCTGAATAGTGTGTTAGATTTATCTCAACTTTACTTCCATCAAAGTGCTGTTAAGGAAATGCAGACTAACCGTTCACGTACAAAAACACAGAAGGTGCACCTTTGCGATTTATTCTAAACACTAAAATCCTGTATTGAATTGCACTGAGGTAGTGGCTGCACTTACAGTGTACACACAAAATCAATTAAGAACACTCATTGTATTTATATTAATTGGGAATAATGCGTCAAGTGCAGGATCTTGACGAGATACACTGCTCAGTTCGTATATTGTTCTGCACACAAAAAAAGATCGCATCACAACTTTCACACCAACTGCAATGCGAAACAAATTCCAGCGATAAGCCACGTTAGCACCAGGTATTTTACACCTGCTTTCTGCTGGTATTAAGCAGGATGACTACCTGCGCCATGAAACGGAACACAGCCAAGAGCCACACCAGAACACCCACAGGTGCCATATAATCAATGAGCATGATGCAGGGATACCCATGAGGGCCACAACACTCATCGCAACAACTCCAGGACCGCCAATGCCCCCCAAACCTGCATTTGAGCAAGTGTGTCCCTGTGGTCATTGTCTTAGCATGATAGGCACGAGCCCTGCAACATCACAGTGTGCTGTCACCTCAACGTTGGCAGTGAGCCTGGACATGTAGCTACGCACGCATCCTCCTGCATTCACAACCACCATGTGCTGGTCTGGAGTACACAGGTCAGCGCAGGGGTATGCCTATCCGGCAAGGGGAACAGGGTGTCTAGGACATGTCCGTGTACAGAAAGTGTGGTAAGTGTGTCTGTGTTCTGGTGTGGCCTGCCACAAAGGCCGCAGCACTCGATGTTGTAAAGTGCCATGCACCACCTCCAAACAGCACTGTGATGGTGTAGCTTGAATGTAGCAGGACATGGGCGAATAGGCATTACAATGGTGTGCCGTACGAGTGCACGAGTTACAATAGCACACCGTAGACAAGTGTGGGGGCTTGTGGGAGGGAGAAGCAGCTGTTTGGCAATGTAACACACAGTGAACTCACCCATGTGCCATGTGCTGGACATCTCTTCCATGATAACCACAGACGCAGACATCCCACAACACCAACGACCGGCCTTTGTACACATCCTGTATGAATGCAAAGTGGTTTTCACTTCTATGCTCGTTCAGTGGTGTGATGTTGGCGGGTTGTGTGACTTGTGCTCCTTGTTGGTGTTTCATTTTGGCCATTGTTTGTCTATACTTGTGCTGTACTTATTTGTACATGTGTGCCATTCTGCCCATCTCCCCCCGTCCCCCCACTCCCTGCTTCTTCCTCTTCCTGGTGCTGTTGTGTCTATAATTTTGTTGCTCCACACATAAACACATGCAAAGATCAAATTAGAATAGTACCTTGATTCTTTTAGGTTTCAAAACTTCTTTCTTTTTAATTTTCCATACAAACAGTTTTTTTAATATTCAACAACACATAGAAGTCAGAAGTGCAACGTATTCTATCAACACACTTTCTAGAAAATTCTACAATACATGCAGGTTAAAAGTTCATCAATTTTTTTAAACTTAACGATATTTTTTGCAATATTTTCTCGAACATTTAACGGCACGTGCAGGTTAAAAGTTCACAATTGTTTTAAGTTAGGTGGCACATGGGCGAGTTCACTGTGTGTTACATTGTAATGCCTATTCGTGCATGTCCAGCTACATTCAAACTACACCATCACAGTGCCGTTTGGTGGTGGTACATGGCACTTTACAACATCGAGTGCTGCGGCCTTTGTGGCAGGCCACACCAGAACGCAGACACACTTACTGCACTTCCCGTACACGGACATGTCCGAGACACCCTGTTCCCCTTGTCGGATAGGCATACCCCTGCACTGACCTGTGTACTCCAGACCAGCACATGCCGGTTGTGAATGCAGGAGGATGCGTGCGTAGCTACATGTCCAGGCTCACTGCCAACGCTGAGGTGACAGCACACTGTGATGTTGCAGGGCTCGTGCCTATCATGCTAAGACAATGACCACAGGGACACACTTGCTCAGATGCGGGTTTGGGGGGCGTTGGCGGTCCTGGGGTTGTTGCGATGAGTCTTGTGGCCCTCATGGGTATCCCTGCATCATGCTCATTGATTCTATGGCACCTGTGGGTATTCTGGTGTGGCTCTTGGCTGTGTTCCATTTCATGGTGCAGGTAGTCGTCCTGCTTAACACCAGCAGAAAACAGATGTAAAATACCTGGTGCTAACATGGCTTATTGCCGGAATTGGTTTCGCATTGCAGTTAGTGTGAAAGTTGTGATGTGATTTTTTTCGTGTGCAGAACTATATACGAACTGAGCAGTGTATCTCGTCAAGATCCAGCACTTGATGCACTATTCCCAATCAATATAAATAGAATGAGTGTTCGTAATTGATTTTGTGTGTACACTGTAAGTGCAGCCACTACCTCAGTGCAATTCAATACAGGATTTTAGTGTTTAGAATAAATCGCAAAGGTGCACCTTCTGTCTTTTTGTACGTGAACGGCTAGTCTGCATTTCCTTAACAGCACTTTGATGGAAGTAAAGTTGAGATAAATCTAACACACTATTCAGAAGTTGGTGTAAACTGCATACATCACCAGTATTCCCACGATAAGTGCCCCAAAATTTAACACCATGGTGGACTCCATCAAATAACAGTAATAAGAACAAGAAAGAGTCACACAGCAGTGAAGAGAACAACCAAAAACGTTATTCATTTTTTTTACTTTATTTTTTTATAAATATATATGTAAACGATAAACGAAAAACTATTTGCAAAATGTATTTTTTTATTAACATATATATAAATGATAAACTAATAAACAAAATGAAACAAAAATAATAGAAAACAAGAAGGCAGAACACTCCTGTGGGGACCATGGATGTCACCGACAGAGCCTGGAAAATAAAGCACAAAATAAGGACGTGTGTAATGGGCATATCAAAGGAGAGAGGCACAGATAAAACAGAGAAGGAAAAAAAAGCCACAGAGAAAAAGAGGGAAAGAAAGAAAGGGAGTGAGAAAGGGAGAAGGAAAAGAAGGAAGAGAAAGAGAGAGAGAGGTAGAGAGACAAACACTGCCGCGTCTGCGCATCCATGAGCAAATAATTACCTGGTGCATCCGGAGTGTGCAGCAGTGGGCACTCCACGTGCCCGTCAAAAGTCATCCCAGATATGTCTCTGAGTCCTGAGTAATGAATGGGGGAGACCACATCAGGTGCTTGGCGGATCGCACAGATGTCGCTGAGTCCTGAGTCATGAATGGCCACATCATCTTCTCCACGGCCCAGCAGATCTCACACTTGTCGCTGAGTCCTTTTGGGGCCGCTAAGCCTGTGGAAGTTAAGTTCTTGACACGTGGTGGTAGGCCCCTGATGGCCATACGAGCTTTGCGTGTCAATATCCCTGTGCATCTGAAGTCCGTGCCAAAGGGGTGGTAGGTCCCTGATGGCCATACAGATCAGAGTGCACCTAAGCTTCTGCACAACTTTTCAAAGACTCTTTATGGTTGAGACACATGGAGCGTCCTCCATCTAGTCAGCACCGGCAATAAAGGATGTGACGTTGTCGATCTATTATATTTTCGTGGTCATATGGCCTGTGACGCATGTGCTGGATGGGTGTGGTGTGTGTGCAAACCTGCCCTGAGGGAGTAGCCATGAGATCTTGAGAACTAGAAGACTGACTTGCACACCATCTGCGAGTACGCCTGCGACAGGTAGCTATGTGGGGCCAACGTCGGAACGTAATCGCAGTGGCGTGGTGTGGCATGGCATACAACGGAACAGGGCAGGGATAGCTACAATAACGCGGATGGCTCATAGTACTGCGTCTGTGAGTCGAGCGGACCGGCCACAGTTGGCCCTTCTGCGAGCCTGGGTGCGAACTGTTTATAACTCACACTACATAAGCATTGAAAAACCATTTTGTGATTCAGTCTGTCAGCTGGCATTTGTCCGAGGCATTTGTGAAAACATATCGGAATTCTTTCTGTGATAGATACCCCTTTGATGCTGCCTCTTACCACATCAGCAGGTAACGCACCCTCTTCCCACATTACCATCATACCCCCAACAACATTCTTAGGCCTGGAAGTGTCCCTGTGTGGTTGAACAAAGAAGAATCTTAGCCATGTATAGATTTACATATAAAAAATATTATTTAAAGAAAAGAACAACAAATAAGACTGAAGGGAGTCTGGTGCTGTGGTCGCTGCCAAGAAGTTGGGGTCACTGCCATTCAGGATTCAGGACACAGTTACACATGTTGGATCGGCTTGTGTTAAAGAGGGTTAGTGGGACTACGTGTCGCCGGCCTTGCATATCGAAATATGCGGCACTGATCGAAGGGAGTGTGGTGCTGTGGTCGGTGCCACGGACTTGGGGTCACTGCCATTCAGGACTCAGGACACAGTTACATATGTGGGATCGGCTTGTGTTAAAGAGGGTTAGTGACTGCAGAAGTATTGAGACTGCATGAGCCTGTGAAGATGCTTGGTGTGGACGGGCCGCACTGGGAGCAATGTGTCTTGGCTACTGGACTGCATCATGTGGAATCAGGACTCTATCTGAATTGTGAGGCGTGCTGACCGTAGTGTAGGCCAGAGGTAGCGGTGAGCACGGGCCCACAGTCACATGCACACGTTGGTGGCCCCACTGTCCTGCGTAGTGGAGGTTCAGTGGCACCATGTGTCGCTGACCTTCCATATGCAAATACCCCTCACTAATCAAAGGGAGTGTGGTGCTGTGGTCGCTGTTACCAAGTTCGGGTCACTGACGTTCAGGACTCAGGACACAGTTACATATGTGGGATCGGTTTGTTTTGAACAGGTTTAGTGGCACTACATGCTGTTGTCCTTGCATATGGAAGTATGCCTCACTGATGAGAGGGAGTCTGGTGCTGTGGTCACTGCCACGGACTTGGGGTCACTGCCATTCAGGACTCAAGACACAGTTACACATGTGGGATCGGCTTGTGTTAAAGAGGTTAAGTGGGACTACGTGTCGCCGGCCTTGCATATGGAAATATGTCTAACTGATCAAAGAGTATGCTGCTATGGTCGCTGCCATGGACTTGGGGTCACTGCCATTCAGGACTCAGGACACAGTTACACATGTGGGATCGGCTTGTGTTGAACAGAGTTATTGTCACCACGTGTTGCTGCCGTTGCATGTGGAAATATGCCTAACTAATCAGGGGGAGTATGCTGCTGTGGTCGCTGCCACGGACTTGGGGTCACTGCCATTCAGGACTCAGGACACAGTTACACATGTGGGATCGGCTTGTGTTAAAGAGGGTTAGTGACTGCAGAAGTATTGAGACTGCATGAGCCTGTGAAGATGCTTGGTGTGGACGGGCCGCACTGGGAGCAATGTGTCTTGGCCACTGGACTGCATCATGTGGAATCAGGACTCTATCTGAATTGTGAGGCGTGCTGACCGTAGTGTAGGCCAGAGGTAGCGGTGAGCACGGGCCCACAGTCACATGCATACGTTGGTGGCCCCACTGTCCTGCGTAGTGGAGGTTCAGTGGCACCATGTGTCGCTGACCTTCCATATGCAAATACCCCTCACTAATCAAAGGGAGTGTGGTGCTGTGGTCGCTGTTACCAAGTTCGGGTCACTGACATTCAGGACTCAGGACACAGTTACATATGTGGGATCGGTTTGTGTTGAACAGGTTTAGTGGCACCACATGCTGTTGTCCTTGCATATGGAAGTATGCCTCACTGATGAGAGGGAGTCTGGTGCTGTGGTCACTGCCACGGACTTGGGGTCACTGCCATTCAGGACTCAAGACACAGTTACACATGTGGGATCGGCTTGTGTTAAAGAGGTTAAGTGGGACTACGTGTCGCCGGCCTTGCATATGGAAATATGTCTAACTGATCAAAGAGTATGCTGCTATGGTCGCTGCCATGGACTTGGGGTCACTGCCATTCAGGACTCAGGACACAGTTACACATGTGGGATCGGCTTGTGTTGAACAGAGTTATTGGCACCACGTGTTGCTGCCGTTGCATGTGGAAATATGCCTAACTAATCAGGGGGAGTATGCTGCTGTGGTCGCTGCCACGGACTTGGGGTCACTGCCATTCAGGACTCAGGACACAGTTACACATGTGGGATCGTCTTGTGTTGAACAGAGTTATTGGCACCACTTGTCGCTGCCGTTGCATATGGAAATATGCCTCACTGATCGAAAAGAGTCTGGTGCTGTGGTTGTCTCACGGATTTAGGGTCACTACCATTCAGGACATAGGACACAGTTCCACATGTGGGATTGGCTTGTGTTTAAGATGGTTAGTGGCACCATTTGTCACCAGTCTTCCACAGTGTAGGCCAGAGGTAGCGGTGAGCAAGGGCCCACAGCCACGTGCATGCGTTGGTGGCCCCACTGGCCGGCGTAGTGCAGGTTCAGTGGCACCACATGTCGCCGGCCTTCCATGTGGAAATACCCCTCACTGATCAAAGGGAGTCTGGTGCTGTGGTCACTGCAATTCAGGACTCAGGACACACTTATACATGTGGGATCGGCTTGTGTTGAAGACGGTTAGTGGTTCCATTTGTCGCAGGTCGCCCACAGTGTAGGGGAGAGGTAGCGGTGAGCTAGGGTCCACAGCCACGTGCAGACGTTGGTGACACAAACAAACCTTGTGTAGTACAGGTTCAGTGGCACCACGTGTCACCGGTCTTCCATGTGGAAATACCCCTCGGTGATCGAAGGGAGTGTGGTGCCATGGTCGCTGCCATTGAGGTCTCAGGACACAGTTACACATGTGGGATCGGCCTGTGTTGAACAGGGTTAGTTGGCATCATGCGTCGCCGGTCTTCCGCAGTGTAGGCCAGAGGCAGCGGTCAGCAAAGGCCCACAGGCAGGTGACATTGACTTGAGCTGCACAGAGTGAGAACATGTGGTCTTTTTTAACCCATTATACTGTCTTACACAATTTGCGTCACTACTAATCTTGAATTGTGAACCGTGTAACCCCAGTGTGGGGTGGAGAAGGCGGTCAGGATGGGCGCACAGCTACGTGGCGATGATTATGGTGCAGTGAGTTATTAGCACCTGAAGCACACATTGTGTGCGGACTGTGCGACGATGCGTGGTCTGGGTGGGCCGCTCTGGAAGCAAAGTGTCTTGCGAACTGGACTGCGACATCTGCAATCGCCACTGCATCTGAATTGTGAGCGCTGCTGTCCGCAGTGTAGATCGAAGGCAGTAGTCGGTACAGACATAAGTCTGCAGTGCTGTGCTTCTGGGTTCACAAGGGGCCTGTGTCAAGGAGGACAGCGGTTAGGGCGGCAGCCACGTGCCAGGGTGAGGGCTGCTGCTGTGACAGATTTGTTGGTCTTCCCTCAAGTGAACCACGCCTAGCGCCTGGCCTATTTATTCATGCTGCTACTCTGGAGTGGCGTACGTTGGAGCAGCCCACTCCGTTTCCGCTTCCAGGGGGGGACAACACAGCTACATGACCGAGATCTTCCCCACTGCCTGAGGTAACATGGTTGCGTCCACTGTGCACTACACTACAAGTATCAACAGTATATCTCCACATGGAGAGGTTTGTGCTTTGCATAGTGAGGTCTGTGCAGCACATCAGCATTACACTTGGCATTGTGTGCTTTATTGTTGACGGGTGACTTGCCTCCTTCATATATAGTTGGTTGCCATATCTCCCAACATTCAGCTATTGTGTGGCTGAGGGGCATAGTGTTTTGGGAAGGTCCGTTGTCCTGTTTTGTGCTGCCTTGGTGGTAGTAGGGGGGTGTGCGGGGGGAGGAGGCTCTGGTGGTGGTGACGCTGGGTTTTGTGGTCTTGTTGCATGTTGGACCTGCATGATCAGTAGCTCTTTCACGTGTTGGTCTTTAGTTGTGGCTGTGAGTTGGGTCCAATTCACGGAGTAGATAGTTGACCTCCTTACACCAGTTAAAGGTTGATGTTAATTTGTTACTGCTAAATCGGCTTATCGCCTGCTTTTTGGACCGCGTTGCAGATTTGGCTGGTTGTTGAAAATATGGGGAAGTGGTGTTTTCGTGTTTTTTTTGCACTGGAACGCCTACTTTGCATTTCATTAGCGTTAGTTGTGGCTCTCGTTTGTGGCGATTTTGTTGGTGTAAGGTATCGATGGAAGAGTGGTGAGATTTGCAGTTTTCACCAAGTTGAGAATGGGTTGATAATTAAAAAACACAGAAAAAAGATAGGTTTAATGAACATTATAATTAGAAATTAGCATTTAAAAAACCTTTGAAATTCACAGAAAAAAAACATAGGTTTCAGCCACGTTATAGTCAGAAATTAGCATTTAAAAAACCTTTGAAATACACAGAAAAAAACATAGGTTTCAGGCACGTTATAGTTAGATATTAGCATTTAACAAACCTTAGAAATTCACAGAGAATCAACAATAGGTTTCAGGGATGTTATAGTTAGGAATTAGCATTTAAAAAACCTTTAAAATTCAGTGAAAAAACCATAGGTTTCAGGGATGTTATAGTTAGTTGGACATTTCACTCATAGAAAACCATAGAAATTCCCATGTTATGGTTAATTGAGCTAACTATAACTCACGCCCCCGCAATGCACTGCTGATGACATCACATATTACGTCATTCATGACATGGTCAGTGACATCACCGATGACATCACTGGCTCATTAATTTCACAATCCCCCCTTATCACCTATAGGAGAGGTCCAGCATTAAATGATCAGCTGGTAAGAAGTCATTTTTCCAAAACAGCAAGGAAAAAAGACATAGTTACCGGCTTCTATCCCTGCATGATCTGCAAGGTATGCAGGAATAGCGGCAAGGTGAAAGAATTCCCAGTACCAGGGAGGAAGAAAATGCATAGGATCAACAAATTGATGAACAGTAATTAAGACCATACGGTTTATTGTCTCATATGCCCCTGCAACAGGAAATATGTGGGAAGCATGATCCATCCCACAAAAAAAGGATAGTGGAGCACATGCGTGCTATAAAAAATCATGACGCAGCATATCCTGTTGCAAGGCATTTCAAAGAACAACACAAATCGAATGCCAATTTGCTCAAATTCTTTTGTCTAGATCAGGTCACCAAAAAAGAAAGAGGAGGCGATAGAGTTAGAGCATTACGAAAACTCGAATCCCGTTACATCATTGAAATGCAAACTAAAGCCCCACGGGGCCTAAACAATGATGAGGAGCTTTGGGTCCATATTGAATAGAGATGAGAAACTTGAATATACCCCTGGACCAACATTAAAACAGTTAGGAGATAAGGAGATAGGTCCCCAGGTGAAAGTGTGATCAAAAAGCCCATTCAGGGCACAATTGGGTAGAGCGACCGAGATAGGTCCTAAATGATGCTATTGCCTATACATGGCAAATAAACAAATAATTTGCAACAACCATGTGGTATTTAACATATATGATTTGACCTGAATATTTATTCGTGGTTTAAATGAATTGAATATAAGGTGTTGTATATACGTAGATATGTATATAACTGATTGCAATTTGTGAGTATTATTGCATCATTGCATCAAATGGTTAAATGATGAAAAATTTAAGAGACCTTCAAATATGGCCGCTATGTTGATTTGCTAAACACATTCCCTCGTTTATGTTGCCTTTTTCATGAACTATGAGTCCTCTCTTGATTTTTATGATTTTGTTGAGACATTTTCATTATCAAGTTGCTTCACTTTGAAATACATTTTGTGACATTGAGGATGGCGTAGCCGCAACGCTTCTGTCCATACATTCGAGGAACTAAATAAATCTTTAACAACTTACTGTGTCAGTGTGCACTTCAATCAGTGACCATTGGATTTGGTCACACGCTGGGAATATATATATATATATATTATCTACTGGCGGTCGCCAGTAGATAGTTATAGTTAGGACCGAGTTCCCATAGGAAATCTGAAAATTCTATTTTGAATAACTTTGGCGCCGGTTGATTTATCTTCGTGAAATTTTCAAAACTAATGGGGCGCTCTGCTCAGCTCCTACCCTGGAAGTTTTGGGTGATTCGTCAAGCGGGGGCTGAGAAAAAAGGGGGGTCCCAAAACACGTTTTCCCCATGCATTTCCCCTTAGGATCTTTAGTCGAAGGTACAGCCGGAAAGAGGTAGTCCTCAGTTCAGACTCGTGCTTTTTGCTTAAATGGTGTAAATCCGTTCAGTAGTTCCTGAGAAAATCAAAAGTAAAATCACATATATATCTGGGCGGAGCCTAACCACACATCTCATCGTGAGATCTGATTGGCTGTCAGCACTTCATCCAAGAAGTGTTGGCAGCCATCTTGGGACCAATATACATGATAGCACCTCATTAAAAAGCATTGCAGTTAATAGAAGGTTTTAAGACTTTAGTTACATTATAAATCATTTGTTGATGGTACCATACTAATTTTAGGAATTGTGGTGTGTTCTAAGGTGATTTTACCATGTGAAAAAGCCTTCTGCTGTGATATCATGAATCATGTTTGAGAGAAAACTATTTCCTCATGCTTTTCCCACAGAGGTTTGGAAGGTGATCTATAAGCTAAACTGAGAGCATATTTTCTGTAAATTCACATTATCTTTCTCAGTCATGTGAGAATGAAGTCTGACATTCTCAGTAAAACATGTACATCCAACAAGGGCAGAGACTGTCAGTTGATTCCTTTGTGTTCTACTGCAGCTTCCCAGAGTGTTCTAAAGAACAACTAGAGCACTAACAGTCCTACTTATGACAAACGTATGGCACACCTGAAGCCATCTTGGTTGGAATAAAGTGGTAACTCTTAAAACATTTCATTTAAAAAGGAACAAAATGAGGCGGTTCATTTTGCCATAGAAAGTATGATTAGTGCTGCAGAAAGAAAAATTAGGGCACATTTTGAGTGACTTCTCAAGTCCTCTTCTATTTCATTAAAAAATTCTGACATGCAGACTGAAACATGCACTTTGAATACCAGCAGCACACTTCCCTGGTGAGCAGTAGCTTTACTTCAGTGATCTAATGAGCAACTAGAGTGCTAACATTCAGAATTTACGGCAAATGTGTGACACATCTGAATGCCTTCTCGATGGAACCAAAGTAAAAAACTGAAAGTATTTCCTACTGAGGAGACTGCAGTAAATGAGGAAATTAGGAAACTTCATAACAAATAAATCTCCCAAGATGGCCACCAGAGACTAAAGAGCCCAAATGTAGCCCAAATATCACCCAGATGTAGCCCAAGTATAGCCCAATGACAGAATGTCCCAGAGTGTTCTAACGAACAACTGGAGCGCTAACAGTCTTACTTATGTAATGTAATGTAATGTAATGTAATGTAAAAGAAACTTGTAAAGCGCAACGTTCACCATGCGGTTTCTTGGCGCTAGGGTAAGCAGCTACCTGGGGAGGAAGGGGTGGGAGGAAAAGAAGGGGGAGAAGTTAGTTATAAGCAAAACGGAAGAAGTGAGTCTTGAGAAGAGATCTAAAGTGGGGATAAGATGGGGCCAATCTTATATCCAAGGGGAGAATGTTCCAAAAAGACGGGGCGAGAAACGAAAATCTAAGACCGCCCCATTTCTTGCGCTTAATTCTGGGAACTTTGAGGAGGGCCAGATGGGCCGAGCGCAGATTGCGAGTAGGAACATAGGGGTGAATGAGAGAAGAGATAAACACAGGGCTGAGACCAGCCAAGGATTTGAAGATGAGGCACCCCAGCTTGAATTTGCAACGTTCTGAGACAGGGAGCCAATGCAAGGATTTTAACAAAGGGCGAGTGTGACAGTGCCTAGGTTGATGGAAAATGAGGCGGGCTGCCTGATTCTGGACGAGTTGCAAGCGCTTTTGCTGATAGTCAGGGATGCCTACATATAGGGAATTGGCGTAGTCGATTCTGGAAATCACTAGAGCTAAGAGGGCCAGAGTGAGGGCTTCCGTAGTAAGAAAGCGAGCAATTTTGCGGATTTTACGCAGCTGAAAAAAACAGGCAGAGACAGTGGCGTTAATCTGAGGTTTCATTGAGAGGTCGTTACTGATGATGACTCCCAGACTTTTTGCCGAGGTGGAAGGACGGGGAGGCGAACCCAGACTGATGGGCCAGAAGTTAGAGTTCCAAGGATTGGAAGGGCCTCCGACAAGAACCAGTTCGGTCTTGTCGGGATTCAGTTTCAAATGGTTAGCCCCCATCCAGTTGCTGATGTGACAGAGGGTGGTTTGAAAATCGGTAATTGACTGGTCCGAGGAGTCGATATTGAAAACTAATTGAATGTCGTCTGCATAATTAAATGCAGATACATTTTTGTCTCGAAGAGAGCTGATCAGGGGAGTGAGGTAAAGATTGAAAAGTAGAGGGGACAAGGAGGATCCCTGAGGCACACCACAGGTCAAATCGACCTTGTCTGCGGAGAACTGTGACAGACGAACCGCTTGTTGGCGGCGGGAGAGAAACGAGCGAACCCAATCAAGGGCAGTACCCTCGATCCCGGCCTGTCTGACACGGTCGACCAAGATCGCATGGTCGACCGTGTCAAAGGCGGCCGACAAGTCCAGGAGAACCAGGGCCTGGCAGATGTTAGAGTCGGCTCCTCTTCGTAGTTCTTCCATAACGGAGAGTATGACCATCTCGGTGGAGTGAGCAGGCCTAAATCCGGCTTGTTGGGGGTCAAGAAAATGGGAACGCTCGACATGGGAGCTCAAAATGTTAGTGACGTGGGTCTCGAGAACCTTTCCAAGATAGGGGAGGAGGGAGATGGGGCGAAAATTACTCATAACTGTTGGGTCAGCAGTCGGTTTTTTCAAAATAGGTACCACTTCTGCTGTCTTGAAGATGCAGGGAACTTGGCCAGAGGTGAGGGAGGAATTCAGGAGAGCCAAAGGGGGAGCGGGGCAGGCCGAGAAGGCCTTGCATAAGATCTTGGGGGGGCAGCAGTCAGTGGGGGATCCAGAGGAGACTTTGCTGAGGAGGGCAGGAAACTCCAATTCCGTGATGACAGGGATCCGTGAAAGGTGCGGAGAAAGAGAGGGGTCTACACAGGGGGAAGCTGGAGACAGGCAGGGGAACGGGATGGGCGGTGCCTGGATACTGTTTTTAATTTTTGCAACCTTCTCAATGAAGAAGTGGTTGAGGGAATCGCAGAGCGTCTGGGAAGGGAGGGGTTTAATGGACACTCTGTCAGGATGGGATAGTTCCTCGACGATCGCAAAGATGTTTTTAGCTTTATTGGCTGACTCCATGATTTTATTGGAGAAGTGTGAAGTTTTTGCGGACGCAATGGCGGCTTTATAGCCTTTAAGAAGGGACAAGAACTCTGCCCTTGCTACGGGGGAGTAATTTTTACGCCACTGGCGCTCGGCTTGCCTAAGGCCGAGTTTTAGGGCTTTTAGGTCCTCAGAGAACCATTTTTGTGCATCGTGGAGACGTCTAAGTTTGATCCGTCTGAGGGGAGCGACCACGTCACTGGCCGACTCGAGCCAGAGGTTTAGGTTCTGAGCATTGGTGTCCACAGAGTCGGATTCCAAGGGGATGGAGGTCCTAAGTAAATGAAAGAAGTGGTCGATGTCCGCTTTGTTCCAGTTACGGGCTGAGTGGTTAGAATCAAGGGAATTACTAGGGGGAGAAAGGATTTTGAGGGAAAAAACAATAGAGAAATGGTCGGACCAGGCAAATGGCGAGATGAGAAGGGCCGATATCACAAGATTGGAGGACCAGACCTGGTCAAGGATATGTCCTCTGGTATGAGTGGCAGCATTGACATGTTGGCAGCAATTTAGGCTGCGCAATAGCTCAGAGAAGGCTGCCGAACAGGCGCTTTCCTTCTCGTCCAGGGGCCAATAGTTGAAGTCCCCGAGGACAAGAATTTTGGAGTTATTAATAGTTATCTGGGAGAGAAGATCTCCAAACAGGGATGGAAAGTCTGGCATAGGTTGTGGGGGACGGTAAACTAAGACGCAAATGAGGGGGGGTGCAGAAGAATCCAGTCTAACGACAAGACAGTCAACCTGGGGGATGCAAGAGGTGGTAATGACAGAAAACCTGAGAGGATGTTTAATGATGGCAGCTACGCCACCTCCAGGTTTGCCGGAGGCCCGATTGCTTTGAATGATATAGTAGCCAAGAGGGATGGCGGCCAGAACGTCAGGGGAGGAGCCGTCATGCAACCAGGTTTCGGTGAGAAATAAAATGTCGGGACTGTCGGTGTCGAGAAGGTGGAAAATTTCAATCTGATGCTTTGCTAATGAGCGGGTATTGAGGTAACATACTTTGAGTTCCAGATTACGAAGCGGACGCCGGGAGGGAGGGTGAGGAGAGATAGAAGGGACGATGGCGTGTGAATGAGCAGCTAACTCGGGAAAGGAGCGACGAGTACAGGCTAACCCCAAGAGGTTGAGCTGTGAACATGTAGTGGGGGCCAGCGGCCAGGCGGCGTGCAGTTTGAGAATATCCGCAGAGGAATATTGAGTTGCAAGAACAGGAAGGGCAGAGTGACTAGCCCCGAGCCCCGGTCGGACGCGGACGGGTGCAGACGGGCTTGCCTTAGGCGCGCCTTCCGCTGGAGGCACATTGTTTATAGGCAGAAGGAGGAAGGGAGAGGGCGTGCCCAGCGCTCGTGGGCGTGTCCTGGGGAGTTCCCGGGGAGTTCCAGGAAGTGATGTCAGGAGCGAATGCAGACCCGAGGCAGCGATGGAGACGCTGTGCGGGAACTGCAGGTAGGCCCAGAGGGGGAGAGAGGTTCAGGCAAGCACGAAACAAACAAACAATTTTTAAAATGATTCTTAGATAAAACACCCGGCTTTCTGCCTCAGGAGGTTGCTGCTAATGCTGAGCGCGAGTGCGAGACGCGCGTTTAAATAATCAGCTGCCGGTTGCAGGGGGCGCGCCCAGCGCTCGTGGGCGTGTCCTGGGGAGTTCCCGGGGAGTTCCAGGAAGTGATGTCAGGAGCGAATGCAGACCCGAGGCAGCGATGGAGACGCTGTGCGGGAACTGCAGGTAGGCCCAGAGGGGGAGAGAGGTTCAGGCAAGCACGAAACAAACAAACAATTTTTAAAATGATTCTTAGATAAAACTCCCGGCTTTCCGCATCAGGAGGTTGCTGCTAATGCTGAGCGCGAGTGCGAGACGCGCGTTTAAATAGTCAGCTGCCGGTTGCAGGGGGCGCGCCCAGCGCTCGTGGGCGTGTCCTGGGGAGTTCCCGGGGAGTTCCAGGAAGTGATGTCAGGAGCGAATGCAGACCCGAGGCAGCGATGGAGACGCTGTGCGGGAACTGCAGGTAGGCCCAGAGGGGGAGAGAGGTTCAGGCAAGCACGAAACAAACAAACAATTTTTAAAATGATTCTTAGATAAAACTCCCGGCTTTCCGCCTCAGGAGGTTGCTGCTAATGCTGAGCGCTAGTGCGAGACGCGCGTTTAAATAGTCAGCTGCCGGTTGCAGGGGGCGTGCCCAGCGCTCGTGGGCGTGTCCTGGGGAGTTCCCGGGGAGTTCCAGGAAGTGATGTCAGGAGCGAATGCAGACCCGAGGCAGCGATGGAGACGCAGTGCGGGAACTGCAGGTAGGCCCAGAGGGGGAGAGAGGTTCAGGCAAGCACGAAACAAACAAACAATTTTTAAAATGATTCTTAGATAAAACTCCCGGCTTTCCGCCTCAGGAGGTTGCTGCTAATGCTGAGCGCGAGTGCGAGACGCACGTTTAAATAGTCAGCTGCCGGTTGCAGGGGGCGCGCCTAGCGCTCGTGGGCGTGTCCTGGGGAGTTCCCGGGGAGTTCCAGGAAGTGATGTCAGGAGCGAATGCAGACCCGAGGCAGCGATGGAGACGCTGTGCGGGAACTGCAGGTAGGCCCAGAGGGGGAGAGAGGTTCAGGCAAGCACGAAACAAACAAACAATTTTTAAAATGATTCTTAGATAAAACTCCCGGCTTTCCGCCTCAGGAGGTTGCTGCTAATGCAAAAGAATGGCACACCTGAAGCCATCTTGATTGGAATAAAGTGGTAACACTTAAAACATTTAATTTACAAAGGAACAAAATGAGGGGGTTCATTTTGCCATAGAAATTATGATTAGTTCTGCAGAAAGAAAAATTAGGGCACATTTTGACTTGTCAAATCCTCTTTTATTTCCTAAAAAAATTCTGACATGCAGACTGAAACAGTCACTTTGAATACCAGCAGCAGACTTCCCTGGTGAGCAGTAGTTTTACTACAGTGATCTAATGAGCAACTAGAGTGCCAACATTCAGAATGTATGGCAAATGTGTGACACATCTGAATGCCTTCTTGATGGAACCAACATAAAAAACTGAAAGTATTCCCACTGAGGAGACTGAGGAAACTTCATAACAAATAAATCTCCCAAGATGGCCACCCAAGACAAAAGAGCCCAAATGTAGCCCAAATATCACCCAGATGTAGCCCAAGTATAGCCCAGTGACAGAAGTGTGCAAAACACTTATTTTTTGTGTATTTGCAGTTTTATATAGTGCAGATTAGTCAGGTATTGGAGTGCTTTACATGAGCATTGGTTACCTTACACAAGATCAAATGCATTTTGGTTGTAGCCATGGGGAGATTAAGTGATTTGACCAGAATCACAAAATGTTGAGCTGAAGCAGAAACTCCAACCTGGTTCCCCAGTTGCAAAGTCTGCAGCTCTGGAAGAAACACCACATCCTCTCCCCTAGGTGCAACATTTAATCAAGTGGTCAACTGGATAAAAAAACATAAAGATTAAAAATAATTTAGAAGTTCTTTGTTGCTATTTGAAAACTCAGAAAATATGTCCTCATTTTAGTTTTTTAGAGCACTAACCATAATTTTGATGCAAATAAGACCCTCTCATATATGTAATTTCTAAAGGAAATACTCTAGGTATTACAGTTTTGATTACATCAAGATGACGTCAGGCGTTCCACACTTTTGTAATAAATATAGAATGTTAGAAATCTAGTTGTTGATTGGGATACTGTTGAGAGGCAGAGGCCAGGGGCACGGACTCTGAAAATTGAAGGCAGGTAGGAGAGTGCAGATGCAACAATTTGACCACACTGGGCAGGCAGGAAGGGCAGTGGCAGCACAACAGACTATGGAGGGCAGTGGAAATGGGGGCAGGGGCAACAAACCAACAATACAGGACTGGCAAGAGAGGCTGTGGCAATATAATAGTCCATTGTGGGCAGAAGGAAGAGGCAGTGGTAGTACAACCATACATGCCAACAGACCTGTTTCAGCCAGGAAACGTCCAATGTTTTTAAGCTCAAATGGGCTTTGTTTGATCTGTCTCCTGTCTACAATCTCCTCTTTTTCAATGTAACTCAAAGGGGAAAATCAATACCCCAGTTTTTTTTCAAAATCTCCCTCTTACCATGTTCAAAATGTTTGCAAGTATGGTACATTGGATCATGGTAGGCAGGAGGAATTGGGGTAGGGACATGGACTGGGATAACAGAGGACAGGAGGGACATGGGGAGGTGCACCAAACTGACCCTACAGGGCAGGCATCAGTGTTTGCAGCAGCACAATACACCACACAGCGCATGCGGGACGGGAGTGCAGCACAACAATCCATAGAAAGCAATAGGGAGGGGACAGGACCATGCACATGGACAACAGAGAACAGAGGGGAAAGAGGCAATGGTAGTTAGCTGACCATAATGGACAGACAGGAGAGAAAGCTGCAGCATAACAGGCCATAAAGGGCAGGAGGGACGGATCAGGGGCATTACAATGGAACAGACAAGCCAGGAGGGAGGGAATAGGGGTCTGCACATGGAAACAGATGGCTGGGGGCAAGGGGGCAGGGCAGGAGCAGCAAGATGACCATGGAGGTCAGGCAGGATGGGCACTAGAAACAAGACACACCATGGAGAGCAACAGTGAGACTATGATGGCATACATACAGACCATGAAGGGAAGGTGGGAGGGGGTCAGGGGCAGCTAGCTGACCACACAGGGAAGGTGGGAGGGGCCATGGTAGCACAGAAGACTATGCATGGCAAGCGGGAGGGTTAGTGGCAGCACAATGGCTATGATGGGCAAGAAGGATGGTGCAGGGGCATGCACAAAGGACCATGGAGGATAGAAGGGAGGGTCATGACCTGGGCACAGACAAGAGAGTTCAGGGGAAGGGGCCTCACAACAGACCACGCGGGGCAGGCAGGAGGAGCAGTTGCAGCACAACAGACCCGGGAGGGCAGAAGGGTGTGGCAGTAAAATGGACCATGGAGGACAGGAGGAAGGGGATAGGGGCATGGCATGTGGACAGGCAGGGTGGAGGTGGTAGGGACAGGTTACAGTCATCTGACTATGCTAGGCAGGTGGGAGGGGAGTGGCAGCTCAACAGAACACTCAGAGTAGATAGAAGTGGCAGGTCCATGGAACATGGTGGGCAAAAAGGATGGAGCAGGGGCATGCACAAAGACATCGGAGGGCAGGGGGAAGGAGAATAGGGGCAGCAATCTAAGCACAGAGGCTAAGCAGGAGGTCAATGATGGGCCATAGAATTGGGCAATGGAGGGCAGGAGGAGTGGACTGGTTCATCATGCTAAATGGAGGGCAGTGGCAGCACATCAAACCATGCATGGCAGGAGGGAGGAGGCTAGTCCATGGATTCAGACAACAGAGGATAGGGAGGAGGTGGATGGGGCAGCAAGCTAACTGTTCAGAGAAGGTGGGTATAAGGAACTTTATTGTTTTTAAAATGTGTGTCTGTGCGAACTACTTAAAATATGAACAAGTATGCAGCATAATCTCACTTTTATTCAGGAAGAAGAGGACGTTTGTGACTGTGACTCCAGGCTCACTTGGCAGAAACACCCCCTGACCCTCCACCCCCCATCGCAAAATGTAATGCCCGTGAAAAGGGTAGGTGGATGCAGTGTTATATTGAACATAGTCCTGAGAGCACGATTGAAAATGAAAATTAGACATGGTATATGGTATAAACTATGCACCAAAAAGTATGATATAAGATGAACCGGGGCGTGAAATATAATATGCAATACATTGTGCGCAATGACAGATTCATTGGAGAGCGCGAGATAGCACAGGCACTAACGCGTGCTATGCGATATGCGCCTTGGAGTGTAATATGCACAGGGCAGTGTTGTGTAACCTAACTAGTCTCTAAAGTTGTAATATAAAATATGTGCTGGGGAGTGTAACGTTGCATATGCACTGTGACAAAGATATGGATCCCAGATTGTAATATGCATGGCATACCGCTGTGCATTATAACATAGGCATCGAGGAAGGCACGTTAGATGGGGCAATATAACCTGTGCGAAGGCAAGTGTGGCGTAACATATTCACGGGGTTGTGTTACAGTGCACATGGGCTAGAGAGTGTCATAGCATACGCACTAGCTGGTGGAATACAACACAGAGGTGTGAGGCACTCGGCGGGCACTGGTGGGTGTAACACAGCATTGGGCTCAGCCAGGAGCACGCTGTGACTCTCAAGTGAGGTTTGTCTCCTTTCCAGATAGTAAAATAAAAAGTATTACACACCCGGTGGTGGATGTGTGTTTTATTAACCGTGAGGGGGGTTTCTTGCATAGTTTGGTCAAATTTTTGTCGAGTCCCCTTTGAATGGCTTGGTGTGCGTGTATATTAAATGTGCCCGTTAATAGCTACTCATGTTTGTATAAATAAACGACAAGGGTGTCTACTTGGAGAGTACCCACCGGCGGGGGCGCCGGGATTAGGCACGGTAGGGCGTCAGACACGTCAGAGCTTCACTAGCGGTGTAAATACATTCCATGTGGATTCATTCTATGCATAGTCGCCTTTTAATGAATATCACGCAAATCGTCATGGTGATAGGTACATGTTTCTCTAAATATATATTTTTTAAAAATATTAAAAAACAAAGGCCGGCCCCGGGGGATGGGGTCCCCGGGGCCATAAGTGGCCTGAGCAGGGGGGCAACGCAGCCCCCTCCTAAAGAATTAAAAAACAAAAAAAGGCCATGACCCGAGGGTTGGGATCCCCGGGGCCGATTAAGGCCTTGGGAGGGCCAAATGTATTTACTTCGACAAAAAAAATTAGGGTGCAGGCCCTGGGGGATGGGGTCCCCAGGGCGAGTAAATTAGAAAAAAAGGGGGGGCCACACAGCCCTCCTTCTTAAAATAAATAAATAAATAAAAGACCGGCATCGCGACGGAGGCAATGCCCCCTCCTTGCAGCACTCTGCAAACGCGCCCCCTGGCCAGTTGTAAGTTGGGGAATTAATTCCCCTTCAATACTGAGGGTCCCTGAGGGCCAACTAGCCCAACAGGTATCTCCAGTATGCGCCAGGGAGCTGCGTTGCAGACAGGTGTTCTGAGGCCACACCCCTTTTTACACCTCTATGCAACGTAGCTCTGTGGCGCTTACTGGAGGTACCTAGTGGGCTAGTTTGACCCTAGGGACCCTTAGGATTCAAGGGGACTTAATCTCTCAACTTAGAACGGCCACAGGGCGCGTTTACACAGTGGTGAAGGGAGGGGACTGGGCCTGAGGTGACGTGTGCAAACACACCCTGTGGCGCATTTTAAATTGGGGAAATAATTCCCTTTCAATCCTGAGGGACCCTGGGGGCTGACTAGCCCCCCAGGTGCTTCCAGTAAGCGCCACTGCTATGCGTTGCAGGGAGGTGGTGCAGGCCGTGCCCCTTTTTACACCTCTCTGCAATGGCGCTTACTGGACGTACCTAGTAGGCTATTTTGCCCCTAGGGATCTTCAGGATTCAAGGGGACTTAATCTCCCAACTTAAAAAACAGCCACAGGGCGTGTTTACACAGTGGGGAAGGGGAGGGTACGGGGCCTGAGGTGACGTGTGCAAACACGCCCTATGGCGCGTTTTAAGTTGGGGAAATAATTCCCCTTCAATCCTGAGGGCCCCTGGGTGCTAACTAGCCCACCAGGTGCTTCCAGTAAGCGCCACTGAGCTGTGTTGCAGAGAGGTGGTCCAGGCCGTGCCACTTTTTACACCTCTCTGCAACGCAGCTCTGTGGCGCTTACTGGAGGTACCTAGTGGTCTAGTTGGAACCTAGGGACCCTCAGGATTCAAATTAACTTAATCTCCCAACTAAAAACGGCCACAGGGCATGTTTACACAGTGGTGAAGGGAGGGTATGGGGCCTGAGTTAACGTGTGCAAACAAGCCCTGTGGAGCGTTTTGAGAGATAGTTTTAATCCCCTGCCCTATTATATACTAGGGGCTTACAGAGGAGGTCATGCTGATCACAGGGGGACCCCAACGCATAGTGTTCCATAGTGTATGTAGGCGTTTTCACTGTATTCTGAGTGTCTTTTAACATAGCACTGGCTCTAGGACTGGTTAGTCAGACTCAGTTACCACCAGTATCCGTCTGAAAAAGTTGAGGGTACAGGATGATTTTGCATCAAGGCTTCTTTCTGCTCTTCTGTTTGTTCTTTCTGCACGTTATCCTTCTTCCTGCACTTTTCTTCGTCTTTGAGGACTTCTGTTGCTTCTTTCTGCATTACTTTTTTTTCTTTCTGTGTGTTTTTTCTTCTTTCTTCACATGTCCTAACTCTGTAGGCATAGTTAGAAATTAGCATTTAAAAAACCTTTTAAATTCACTGAAAAAACCATAGGTTTCAGGTACGTTATAGTTAGGAATTAGCATTTAAAAAACCTTAGAAATTCACTGAAAAAACCATAGGTTTCAGGGGCTTTATAGTTAGCTGAACTTTTCACTCGTACAAAACCATTGAAATTCCCCCGTTATAGTTAGTTCAGCTAACTATAACTTGTGCGCCCGCAATGCACTCCTGCTATTATTACATTGTCCTTGATTAAGTCTCATGAATTACTCTATTGTACAATTTTTTCATACGTTTCCGCCATGTATTGATACTTGAGGAAAAATATGTGTTCTTACTGAATAATCACAGGCATTGCATTAATGTCATAATACATTTGCATTATACCATTCTTAAATAAGTATTTCCTTCAAATTTTGGTTGTCAACTTAATGTATACATAACACAATGTATCGGCCTTTTAATGATTCGATGCATCCTGCATGCTAGTTATGACACATTGTTTGATATTTTCTTAAAAACACCCTCTATTTTCATGGATCAATCCTGTCCAAATCGAATTCATATTTGTTTTCGTACCTAATTATCATTGATCTTTTTCTGCAATTAAATATTCCACAATTCATTTACTTTGTCCCACATTTTATGATTTAGTCACCCTGGTGTATTGCCAATTCTTCCCCGCTATTCATCCCTTTTGGTGTTTTTGTTTGTAAATCAATTATATATCTTGATTATAACCTTCGTAATCTGATGATTCTGTCACCCCCTCGCACAATTAGTAACACTTGAATTAGGCCAAAATTGCATAATAGATCCCTATCACCATGGTGTTTCTCTGCAAAATGCCTGGCCACAGGGTACGAGGCACCCTTTTTGGCTATGGTTCACGTGTGTTCCAAAACTCGTATTTTAATAGGGTGATTCATGTACCCTATATACCTAAGTCCACATGGACATATTAGTCAATATGCTGCATAAGATGTATTGCACGTAAGAAATTTGTTTATTGTCCTATGTGCCTTCAAACCTGGTATTTCATATGTAAGTGTTCTTTTACTAGCTACGCACGCCTTACATTGTTTTAGATTTTTTCTCCAGGTGACTATTTACTGGACAATATCTCAATGATCTCGCTTCTTTGAAGGCTTCTTTGAAGGAATTGCGGGTATGTCTGGGCCAATGACACCATCCGTTTTAAGGATGTGCCAATACTTCCTTAGTGTTTTTCTAAACTGATTTGCGTCTTCGGAGAAAGTCATTATCATTCTGAACTGTGCTATATTAGCATTATCACTCTCCCCATCTTTCATTTGCAGTAACATTTTTCTTGGAGTGTTCTCAACCCTATTTACTCAGTGTAGCAGAGGGTAAGTTGAATATGTCATTGTATCGCAAGCCGACTGCGGGCAATTCAATTTTGCACGCGAAAAGCAGTCATCCTCCTAGGCTGATTAAAAGCATCCCATACGGAGAATATTTAAGGTTAAAAAGAAATAGCACCAAAGACAGCGATTCTAAAATTGCAGCAAAAGGGAGTTTTCATTTAAAATGTGAGGTTATGATGAAGGTCTTTTTACGCACAACTTTGAATCGGGTTGAGGCGTCTTACCATTTACCTTGGATGTGTGTAGTTTTAGGGGTAGACGGAATTTGCGAAATTAACTGTCGCAAACTATCGCGAAAATGCTGAAAATCTCCGCAAACACGGCAAAAATATCGCGAAGACGCAGAAGTTTTTTTCCCGCTTGTTCGCGGTAATTTTTGCGTGATCGCGGGTCGCCAACTTACCCATGCGGTTGCTCACGGGCACGGCCATCTTGTTTTCACTTGTCCCGCCCTCTCACGATGCTTACTTCCTGTTCCGGGTCGCGCAATGCATGTTCGCGGTCGATATTTCCTGTTCGCGACCGCTTTTACTTGATTGCGTTGCTTTTTGCTTGCTCGGGGGAAAATATCGCGCGAACTTGCGCACATGGTCGCAATGAGCGCGGCCATCTTGTTTTTCACTCTATTGCATGGTTCTGTGGCCTGATTTTGAATCCTCCCAAAATCTTTTCAATCCTTTGTTTATAGCCACTTTTTTTGGATCTTTATTACTTATTATTTCTCTAACTATTTTCCTGCCTCTATATTTTTTGTTTTTGTCTACTTTTTTGTTTGTTTTTTAGTTACTTTTTCTCTTTCTATTGCCTGCTATTTATTTCCTTTACTCCTTTATATATTTTACCTTTTCTTACCCGCCCCGTCCCCAGAACCATGTCCAAGGGTAGGGCTGTTCGCCGGCGCAGCCAGAGCCACGACCGCCTTCCTTGCGGAAGGCGGCGCCCACAAGGGGTGCAGGCACGGGCCTTATTTGGGGAGGTGGAGTTGGCTGCACTAATTTTCTTTGTGCAGCACCACCTCCCCTCAACCCTGGCAGCAGGTGGCAGGCCTGAGTCCGGGTACGGCCTCCGGGAGCGTCGGCAGCGGTGGGGGAAGGTGCGCCGGGCAGTGTCACGCTTCTCTGGTGTTCGGCGCACCCAGGCGTAGCTGATGCACCGGTGGTCCGACATCTTGGACCGTGAGCAGGACCTGCTGGACCTGCTGGGAGTGGAGGTCCCGGGCCTTGGTGAGTACCTATTTAATTATTACTACTTTGTGTCTGTTCTTCTGCTCTGTGTTATATATTGCAAATATCCTTTTTTTCTTCCAACCAGCTAGAATGTTGCTGCTTACATTCCAGGTGAATTACGTTTAAAAGTCTGTGATTTTTTTGACACAGGTGCTCTTCTGCGTTAATCTTACTTGTTTGCAGCTTTGCGTTTGCGCTTGCTTAGCGTGATTCTTTACGAGTTTATTTTAGAGAAATTAAGTTACGTAATGCTACAGTGACTCTAGTCCACTCCTTACTTTGTCCTGTCACTAATAGATAGGGGCGGATTGATACTTCGGTTTAGGTACTTTGTATGAGCTTCTAATTTGTTAGTGGTCTGCGTGATGCCCCCTCACTCAGTTACGTGACGTGCTGGTAGTACTGCTGTCTTTATTAGAACCTTTTCTAGTTTGTTCAATGAGTGGTGGTAGGCTTAGCAGTTACTTAGCACTAGCAGATCAGCATCAATCAATCAAACCCAAATTTGTTGTATACAAAACATGTAGTCATGTTCATGTGTCCTCCATGATTTGACCATATGCATTGTTGAGGAATACAGTGGAAATGCATACTTAATGTACAATTGGCATGCCTGGAATAGGTGGGCTAGGTTGGGTGGTACGTTGTACTTAGGCTTAGTTGTAACTTGGTATTCTGGAATCAGAATGGAAGACTGGATTACTGTTGATAAATAGTAACTTAAGTAGTCGAACTGCGAATCCCCCGATATTACTTGTTGACCAGATGAGATCGGTCAATTTAGTTATTGCAATTGTTGTTTACATAAGTGTTTTTTGAGCGTTGTTGAAAAATATTGTATTTGTTTGACACCATCCATCAATGTTTGTCTCTTTCTTATATCTTTCCTGTTCATCAGCACCCAGGGGCAGACCGACACGGACTGGGCAGTCGGCGGGACACACAGAAGAACACCACCAGGAGGACACCGCTGAGGGCTCCTCTGCTGGCCCCAGTAAGTCTTGTTTTTAATAATATTTCTTATTCCATAACTTTTACTGCCCCATATTTTTCCCGAACTATTGTTTGTTTCCAAATGCTATTTTTTTACCACCAATTATCGTTCGATCTGTACGGCTTCAAAAATCTTATCCCTACCTCCGCTATGATGACTGAGTACTACTACATACTATTAGTCTGTCTGTACTGTAGTAGCTAGTCTTGCACAGTTGGCCAGTGCCACTCTTTGTGAAAGGTTGTAATATAAAACTCATATTCACCAGTAGCTCGAGCCATTGAGTCCAATCCGTTGGGTCATTGTCTTGTACTACTTTTACTCTTATAGATCTTGAGACTTTGAAAATTCACAGCAACAGCCCTACCAGATTTATTCCTATTTTGATATGATACCCTATAGGACATACTACTGTTGTAGGGATCTTGCACATACACAGACATTTGCACCAGAAAATAGGATGTTGGTCATGGTAGGTTGGACCTTTCTTGCACACCTCAATCAGAAATTCCACACCCACCACAATTCCACTGCTTGACTATAGTACTGTCTTGTCATAACTATTAGGTCTCGGAACCTTCCCCCCAAGATACCCAACAAGTAGACAACCCAGAACATAACACACCCAACCTCTCAGTCGTGGAAGCAATTCACATGCACACCCTTACTTTAATTTGCTCACTCGTGTAAGTTAGTCCACACCAAATACCACCAAGTCTATGTAAGTTCAAAATGTTTATTTCAATTTGAGAAGGTCTGTACACTGTTTTCTTATAAATGCAGCACCAACCGGAAAATCAATAACATTAAAACAATATACATTGTTACACTTATACAGTTGGGAATTAAATCATGATAACTGAACAGTGGTGGAAGGCAGCACCACCATCCCATAGCAATTTAGTTTATATAAATTCATAAATGAAGATGTGAGTGAAGGGACCCCTCACCTTAGAAGAGCCTAGTACTGGTAGTTGTTGCATCATTCAGAAGCTCTGGTTCGTAGAAGGGAATCTCACGTCTGAAATGCGAAAAATGAAATGGTGTGTATTAGTATATTGCAACCTGCAAGCATTTCTCAGCCGTGCCAAAAAGTGTAGCATTTATGGATAAGCAATATGGACTAACAGTAACAGTAGTACACCAGTACTTCCTAAAAAAGTGGCTTGTTAATGTTTGTTGACCGCGTAGACTAGACAGGAGCAGTGTGAGGCAGGTCATGTGGGCTCAAAGGTGTCTTATACAAGAAGCTGCAAGGTAACGTCACATGTACAAAAATAAAAGACACAAAGGTAAAATGGTAGCATGGCTAGGGCTACAATGATCATATATAACTATTAGTGTCTACTCTACTACTACCTGATTTGTACTAGTGATGTATGTTAGTATTAACTCATTTTTCAACCTTGCTACTGATCAATAGGGGGGAGGTGTATATGACGCCTAATAAATGTGTAATGTTTTCTAGGCGCACTACCGACCACCATTGCCGGGGCCAGCGAAGGCGACGCGGAGGGCGAGGATGCGGCAGTTGCTGCAGATAGCAACGGAGCGGTAGGGTGAGTGGCAGCACCAGTGGCAGGCGGTGGTAAGTTAGATTCATAATCCTTAACTATTGTTGAACTTGACAGTACACTCACTGCAAGGGTGTACTGTATGTATATGTATACTGTACAGTTGTGACTTAGGGCCCCATTAGGATGGTGGGCGTATTGCCCCCGCCGGGCCGGCTGGAATTCACTGCCGACACCGCAGGGGCAAACCTCCCGCCATCCCTGTAGAAAATATTCAGACCCCCCACATGTCGACCAGGCGGAAAAGGGTTCAATATGGCGGTGGTGTCTCTCTGAACACACCGCCAGCCATATAATCTGCAATTTGGAATGCCTTTGCGTGGCGGCATTGCCGTCCGCCACGGAAAGGCATGCAGACATTGCAGAGTATACTTGGGGGCCCCCATGGAGGGTACCTACCTATGCTATGGTACCCCCCCGCCTTTCAAAGCAAAACGTGACAGGCTCCGTGCGGGGCACGTCATGTTGTGCTTGGAAAAGCAGCACAACATTTTAGCATTGCTTTCAGCAAAGCCAACCAGAATGTAAAAAAATAAACAGGAAGCGCCCGCCCCTGTGCCGGGCGCATCATCCTAATTAATTGTCCCCACGGACCCCCACCCTTTTTAGCATGAGGATGGCGGGCGGACAAAGTCCGCCCGCTATCCGATGTCGTAAGTAAGTATGAGTTGTTAGGGACGTTTGAAGAGTGAACTAGAAGACTAGAATTCCCTTTAATTGGCATAGGACTAGGAGCCGGAGTATTGAGTAACCAATGGCCTCATCTATCTGATTTCAACTCTGCTTTGAAAGTTTTATGGAGAAGAGCACCTGGTGCACTGTTCAACTAAAAAGTGAAAGACGGGTGGAAGGAAGAAGGACGGGCGACATTTAAAATGTTATGTACTACTGTGCTTTATTTTATAGTGCTACTCTACCATGCCACTATGTGTATAAATAATTACCTTGTCCTACTGTTTTTCTAAGAGTATATTTTACAATTGTCTTTTTTTTTCTTTTTGATACACAGCTACTCCGAAACTCGACCGGAAGGAGTTGGCTGCCAAGGCACGGCGCCGGAAGCTTGAGGCAATCCAGCGGGAATACCGGCGGCTGGTGGTCCTAGCCGAGGAGGAGGAGGAGACTGCGGCAGCAATTGTTCAAGCCTCCTCCAGTGCCCCGGGCCCCAGCCACCGCCCTCCAGCAGTACGGCGCCACCGTCTGGCGGCTGCCCGCCGCCACCGTGCCATCTCCGGTGCCCCCCCCCCCACTGTGGCTGCAACTGCTGCGGCCTTAGACGCCGCGTTGCCCGTTTAGAGGACGAGATGCGCCAGATGCGTGTCCTCCTTCAGTCCCGCCCCACCACTTAGTCCCTGTCATCCTGTTCTGCCCCTTTTTTAATTCTTGTTTGGGTGGGTGGGTGGGAACTTGTTAGGGTGTTACGGACTTCTATGGACATTGGTTGGGGTTAGGGAGGGGGGTGGGTCAGCTTTTGTGGGTTTAGTTTATTTTTGTTAGGGTAAATTAAATATATTTTTCTATGTTACATGCAATGTTGTTAATGTTTTGTAGGTGGGGTAACTGTTTTACATCACACTGTTTCCTTGCTGGTGCATGGCCGCCCATAGCCTGTGTTTGATTTCAATAATTGGCTGACTGTATAAGACACAAACAGATAGATGCGACACACCTCACTCATTGACTGGTCCTTCTAGTACTTTCAGTCTGTCCTGTAGTCTATGCATTCTTTGGAGTGGTGTGTGAAAATGAAATCATTGACAACATGTCCATTATTAATTCTGCCTCCCCCAAACTTCTCTCTTACCGGTGCTTGATGTTTATGTCCAACTGTGGCACAGCACTGGCTGCATTGTGAAGATGGTTACCTTTTTCATACATGCCATGATTGGGGTGGTGGTGGTGGTGGTAGCAGCATAGTAGTAGTAGTAGACACTGGCAGGGGGGCAGCATTTGCAAAAAAAGAGAAGGAGACAGTCAATCGCCTTTGAGAGACTGTTAGGAGTAGTTGAATGAAGTACAGTACAGAACTTACCGAGCAACAATAATATGCTCAAATATTTGACAAAAAAACAGAATGGTGGTTAGGAGGATAGCCTACTAGACAGAGTTACAAACTATAGTTGTGTCGAGTCACTTGACTAGGCCTACAGCCTAACAGTTAGTGCTGTATATGAGGAATGACAAGAAATAAATCCAATCAATGGCGGCAATTCATGCTGAGGTATATGTTCCTTTGTTAAAAAAAATAACCTCTGAAATATCCTACTCATGGGTGGCCAAGCCGAAGAAGATCATCGCTCTGCCTTGAAATTGAAGTAGTGTTGCGTTCACCACATCCGCCCCAGCAAGTGTGTGATTAAGGATTGGTGTACATTTAATTTAGTTACACCTCGACAATAAGTCACACAGCCCGGGGGAAGAGGGTTAGGGTTTGTTGAATGGATGGGAAGGGGGTTTTTGGGAAAGGTTTGACATAGAAAAACAGTATGCATACATAGACAAACAAACGACAATCATTGAAGACTACCATATCCATATGTTAAGGGAGAAAAAGGCAATGCATGCATGATGATGAGAGACCCGTATTACATACACTTCTAGTTCTTGTTCTGTTGTGCCGGCCTTAATACTTTAACAGATAGCAGAGAGAAATTTTAAATATTGGTAGGGAAGAATCGTAATTACACAGAGCAAACCTAATGATGATTGATAATAACAACTCCAAGAACACACTGTTGTAAAGATTGTATACAAGATATTAATCAAATTATTTAAAAGAAGATAAAAGTGGATACTGTTACTGTCTTATCCTGGTCAAAAATGTGGACTGGATTTTTGCATCTCGGCATTCCTCTTGCTCCTCTCGTCCATCAATCTTGGGTGTGTCGCCTCGCCACTCGCCACTGCCCGGCTGGAAAAAAAAAGGTGATTGATTGGTAAGGTAATTAATATGCATTGTAATGTTTTACAAAGTTTCGGGCAAGGCCTGGCCTGTAATTGTAGATTGAAAACCAAAGGGGATATTGAGAAAGAAAGTTAAAACAAATGCACAAGTGATGGTGTAGTGCAACAAGAACACTTTCCGAGGTGGCATCTATGCATCATCTCTACTCTAGTCTGTTTCCAGCATTGACCTTCAACAGTAACAGGAGAGAGCAGGCCCACAGTGCTTAGCATTTAGCACATCCTACGTTAACACTTAAAATTCTTTTTTTTTCTCTCAAAGAGTTGGACAAACGCAAAGCACATTATCCATTCCGAACATAGCATTTTACACTTTAAGTTAGTAAAATCAATGCACTGCAGTCATCCCACCGCTACACTCTATTCAACTTCTACACAGACATTTGGTTCTGCTGTGGTTGTTGTTGTTGACGTGTTTACCTTTTGGCTTTTCCGTTTATGCCACTCATGAAACGTCCTCCTGAGTCCTGACTTAATCATCATCATCTCTGATACTTTTACTGACTGACTGTGAAGATTGGCCTGCAGTATAAGTAACATTTTTGTGACACAACAAGAGTAGAAATATAAATATTACTGACTTGAGTCATTCTTTATTGTGTACAGAAAGATAGATTACTAGTACACTTTGACATCACTTTGTGCACAACAAACAAACAATGCAAACACAGACCAATAGCTTAGAGTCAGGTGTCCAATGCATGCCATTAATTGTCATCATTACCTGTTCCTTCTCATCTTAAGTTAACGGGCCGTCTATTTTGCCATCATCATGATGGACGGTGCTGTTGTGTCAATCATACTCATTGCGCAGATTGAGTGAGTCCCCTTCCTGTATTGAATTAAAAGCAATGGGTCACCAAGCTGCAGGAGAAGCACCAATTTCTTATTTGCAAGAAGGGGGTAATTATTAGTGTGTTCTGTAGACAGTTGATTAGTGGCAGTGCACAATTACATAAATTCATGCACAACAAACACAACAAAATCTAAATCATTCAGTCTGCGACTCTGCGTCCAATGCATGGCATTAATCATTACCTGATCCTTCTCATCTTAAGTTAACGGGCCGTCTATTTTGCCATCATCATGATGGACGGTGCTGTTGTGTCAATCATACTCATTGCGCAGATTGAGTGAGTCCCCTTCCTGTATTGAATTAAAAGCAATGGGTCACCAAGCTGCAGGAGAAGTACCAATTTCTTATTTGCAAGAAGGGGGGAATTATTAGTGTGTTCTGTAGAAAGTTGATTAGTGGCAGTGCACAATTACATAAATTCATGCACAACAAACACAACAAAATCTAAATCATTCAGTCTGCGACTCTGTGTCCAATGCATGGCATCAATCATTACCTGTTCCTTCTCATCTTAAGTTAACGGGCCGTCTATTTCGCCATCATCATGATGGACGGTGCTGTTGTGTCAATCATACTCATTGCGCAGATTGAGTGAGTCCCCTTCCTGTATTGAATTAAAAGCAATGGGTCACCAAGCTGCAGGAGAAGTACCAATTTCTTATTTGCAAGAAGGGGGAAAAATTAGTGTGTTCTGTAGAAAGTTGATTAGTGGCAGTGCACAATTACATAAATTCATGCACAAAAAACACAACAAGATCTAAATCATTCAGTCTGCGACTCTGCGTCCAATGCATGGCATCAATCATTACCTGTTCCTTCTCATCTTAAGTTAACGGGCCGTCTATTTCGCCATCATCATGATGGACGGTGCTGTTGTGTCAATCATACTCATTGCGCAGATTGAGTGAGTCCCCTTCCTGTAGTGAATTAAAAGCAATGGGTCACCAAGCTGCAGGAGAAGTACCAATTTCTTATTTGCAAGAAGGGGGAAAAATTAGTGTGTTCTGTAGAAAGTTGATTAGTGGCACTGCACAATTACATAAATTCATGCACAAAAAAAAACAACAAGATCTAAATCATTCAGTCTGCGACTCTGCGTCCAATGCATGGCATCAATCATTACCTGTTCCTTCTCATCTTAAGTTAACGGGCCGTCTATTTCGCCATCATCATGATGGACGGTGCTGTTGTGTCAATCATACTCATTGCGCAGATTGAGTGAGTCCCCTTCCTGTAGTGAATTAAAAGCAATGGGTCACCAAGCTGCAGGAGAAGTACCAATTTCTTATTTGCAAGAAGGGGGAAAAATTAGTGTGTTCTGTAGAAAGTTGATTAGTGGCAGTGCACAATTACATAAATTCATGCACAAAAAACACAACAAGATCTAAATCATTCAGTCTGCGACTCTGCGTCCAATGCATGGCATCAATCATTACCTGTTCCATCCTATTTTCAGTTAATGGCCAGTCTCTCTCGGCTTTGAAAGGAGGATAGCTATAGTAGTCGTCTGATTCATGGTCCACTTCTTTTGGAAGGACTAGGAAAGTTTGAATTTGTTGTTACCATCATCCAATCATCATTCATGAGGGAAATAGATTTGCACAGGAGATTCAGTATGATGGAGCGGAGGAGCTGGATTCGGAGGACTGTACTGTCAAATAGCAGACACCTGAAACTTGTATATTAAATTAGAAGAGTAGAAGACGGTGGTAATGGATTGGTTGTGATTCACAAGTTTATAACCGGAACAACAGACACAAACAAAGGGGGAAAAAAGGGAGGAAGACAGTAAGTGCGAGCCTAATTGTCAGGGAAGTATAGCTCGTCCTCAAACTCTGGGGGTTCAGCCAGTAGTAGGTAATCATCTGACACAATACTTCCGTCACCTGAGCCGCTGTCCTCATCTTCCTCCGTTGATTAATGTATTGTGTAATTCGGTGGTGTGAAGTGCTGATTCATTTTGATCATTGTTAACCTCGCCACGTTTTTTGGAGATAGATTGGTCCTTCTCAAGGTTACAATGGAACCAGCAGCACTGAAAACACGTTCGGAAGAGACACTTGCGACAGGGCAAGCCAGATAGCTTATCGCCAGCCTGCTGAGCTGTGGCCATTCAGACCTTTTCCTATACCAATACTGCAATGGGTTTTGATCAACGTACACCTCTGTTGGGTCATCCAGATAGGCCTGGACCATCTGCTCAATGTTCAGGGTTGCTGCTGGTAAGCTTTTGTGCTGTTTTTTCTGTGCATCAGCACTGTGCTTACAATAGCCCATCTTTACATACCAATCCTGTAATGATAATGATTGTACTCGGCCTAATGATCCAGTTATTGTTTCTGTAGTCGATAGTGATGGTGAGTGTTGTGATTGTGAGCCAACCGCACTGCCCTCAGCCGACGAAGTTGCACTTGATTCTGCATGGCCTGCTTCAGTATCAGTACTTCTTGTGGGTTGATCTTGCGGGCTTTTAATTAGCAGCCATTCGTTTTCCAACTTACTGGCTGCTTCAGCTTACAACTTTTGTAGCGGGCAACATCATTGTCGTAAAAAGCAAGGAATGTCTTCAGTAGTCCCAATTTTGCACGTGGATCCAGAATTGTGGCACAAATGTAATGTTCTTGTGACAAAATGTTATTTTGTAACCTTACATTTTCAGTTAAGCGCCGGGATAAGCTCTCCACCAAGTCATGGGCTTGCCTTCTGTCCTCTACACCTTTGTATGATTCAGACACATTATTCAGCTCATACTCTAGCATTTGCAATAATGGGATAGCTTGGCCCATTGTACAGTCCTCCTTGCTGACTTAACGTGTGAAGACCTCAAAAGGAGAAAGCATCTCAGTCAGGCATTTAATTAGGCTCCATTGCTCCATGTCAAGGATCATGCCTTTAACAGTAGCACTAGCAGCATCCCCTCTTCTTTTCCAGACATATTCCTGGAGTGACATGTGCTGTTCGGACAGACGATCAAGCATGTAATACGTTGAGTTCCAACGTGTTGCCACCTCCTGGATGAGTGCCTTGACTGGCATCCTAAGTTCACGTTGGATGATCCTCAGCTGCTTCCGAGCTTTAAAAGAATGGCTGAAATGAGTGCATATTCTTCGGCAGATGGCCAGTAAATTGCTGACTATGGGTTCTTTTTTCAGAAAGTCTTGAACTATAATGTTTATGCAGTGCGCAAAACACGGAACCCTGAAATAGGAACCAAGTTCCATGGCCTTAAGTACATTACTGCCATTGTCTGTGGCAACAAAACCAATACGAAGCCCTCTGGGCCGCAGCCATTCCAAAACCTTGGTGCAAAACTCGTGTAAAATGTTTTGAGCCGTATGAGATTTCTCCATGGCGAACATGGCTACAGTTGCATGTTTCCGAGTACCTTCAAAAATCGCAGCAGTGTCAACAACACCTCGTGCAGATAGTTTATCTTTAACCCCCACTAAAGAGATCCAGTGTGCAGTGATGCACATGTAATCTGTGGCTTGGCAACTGCTCCACATGTCTGTTGTCAGGTGGATATTGTGCACAGCACTCTTCTGCAAAGCGTGTCCAACGAATTCCAGCACATCATGATGTAGTGCCGGAACAGCAATTCTTGCGAAATAGGACCGGCTGGGAACTTTCCATTTCGGGCAGATGGCAGACACAAATTCAAGGAAACCCATCCCTTCCACAAATGAAAAAGGAAGAAGGTCCAGCACTAACATTTTAGCCAGCTTCGCATTGTACAATCGTGCCGTTGGGTGGTTGCGTTGGAACTGCCCCTCCAACCTAAACATGCTCTCAATGGTAGGCTGGCTTACTTTTCTTAGTGGTGCTGTTTTCATTAACCCACTACGGCTCAACGACACAGATTGTCTCATTGAGGTACTCGCCGGTCGCCTTGGTGTCTCACCCAGACTCTGAGTATGGCTCTTACTGCGGTGCCACTCTGATGTTACTGAGGAGGATGTGGGCGTTACTGCACTACTAGGGACAGGGCTAGAAATGCCTCCCTCTTCTCCACCTGCCACCACAATAATATGGCTCTCTGATTCATCCCGACCAACTTCAATGGGTTGAGTTTTTCTACTTTCTTTTAACTTAAGTAGGTGATCCTCCCACACGAGATCCGTGCTACATCCCGCTCAGTAGCAGCCTTTCTGGATAGGGTGAGAATGTTGGTCTCCAATCCGTTTGGGGCGGGAGTAATGTGCGTGATGACTGGCTCGTCTTCATCAACATCATCACCCCCCTCTTCTACATCTACCTCCATAACTCCAAGTTTTTCTGGGACCTTCCTTTTCAGAAGCATTGTCTTGTGGCGTATATCACTCTCAGACCGAGCTGGTGGGACCCAAGTGTCATCACGATCATCAGAAGCGGGGCTTGAAGAAGAAGATGATGGACTAAGCCTCCTTTTCATTGCTGGTGGTCTGGAAGACAATAGATCTTCTGAAACAGTGGTTTGACTTTGCTCCACTTTGTCTGCAGGAAGCTCGATTTCCTGAAATGCCCCTACGTCAGGAGCAACAACTACTATGGTGGGCTGTTGCGGCAGCTGCTGCTGTTCTTGTTGCGGCGGGTGCTGCTGTTCTTGTTGCGGCGGGTGCTGCTGTTCTTGTTGCGGCGGCTGCTGCTGTTCTTGTTGCGGCGGCTGCTGCTGTTCTTGTTGCGGCGGCTGCACACTGATCTGCCGAGTTTGCGCCTGCGTTGAACTTGATTGTGTACTACTTTGCGGTAATGACATTTCTTCAACATCGCTGCTCGTTAGTAGACTGGCTACCTCTGTGACACTAAAGCCCTTGGGCCTAGGTTGGTGGGGTTGGATCGCTGTGCTGCTCCCAGCTTGGTTCCCGGACAACGCTTTGGTGCCAAAAAAAACATTGGCCGGCACACCACCAGTCGTGGTTAATGGCACTTCCTTTTTCTGTTCCTTCTTCTCACCGGCAACTTTCTTGGTACTGGACCTGGTACCTTTCTTTGGGGCCATCTTCTTCAGATGTCAGGCAGGATGCAGATGCACAACAAGTTCTGGTCACACGTGGACGTGATGCGCAGCAGGACTTCTGTCTGGCTGGCAGTACAACGGGTAGCCGGGTGATGCTGATGACACCTCCTACTCTGTCTTTTGTGCACCTAAAAGCAAATAAGACAGGAGAAGAACATCAGCGAAATGTTGAATTTATTGTTGTGGTTCAGTTACTTAGTACTGTACTAGTACAAACAAAAGATAGTCTAGCCATTTATGACTTTTTTTTTCACTAGAGCTATGTTATACTACTGTGTACAGCCACACACTACACTCTCAGGAAGGATAGGAAAGTTAATAATAACCACCAAAATAAAAATGTAATGAAAGTGGGGTGGACCATTACATTATTTGAGCATCTCAGCATCCATGGAGCAGCTGCTGGCAAAGGGGGTGGATGGATAGAAGCAGTAAGCCAAATAGCCAATAGGAAAACCATGCAGGCCTATGGCAAAAGCAGGACACTAATAACTCACAGTCAAAAAAACACCCAAAAAGGCCACCACTCACATGGACACTCACAAATCACAAACAAGCCGGGGGCCTGGGAAACACCAGGAGCTGACAAAAGGCCTATAAAAGCCAGGTAAAGGATGCATGCTAAAGCACACTGCTCTGCCTTTTTAATGCAACAAAATGGAAATACGAACATTCACAGGCCCCAAAAAGGTCTGCAGGGTGCATTCATTGCACACCAACACACCAGACACATACAACAAAAGCATGTCTTTAAGACAACCAACATCAGAAAGGCCACCCCACAAAACACACTTCCCCCAACTCAATCCAATGCCATCCATGCCCTAAATGATGTCTAAATTCAACAGACCACACAGAAAACAAAACACTTGATTAATAAAGCTGTGGCTACCTGCTCTGATCCTACTGGATGAAAGCAGGCCTGTTGGTAGACAAGGCCAGACAAGCTTGCAGGCCTAGGCTTCACAATGGGCACCAGCCACATGGCCAGGCCAAACAACATCAGAAAGCCCACCCCAAAAAAAACACACTTCCCCAACTCAATCCAATGCCATCCATGCCCTAAATGATGTCTAAATTCAACAGACCACACAGAAAACACTTGATTAATAAAGCTGTGGCTACCTGCTCTGATCCTAGTGGATAAAAAAGCAGGCCTGTTGGCAGACAAGGCCAGGCAAGCTTGCAGGCCTAGGCTTCAAAATGGCCACCAGCCACATGGCCAGGCCCAACAACATCACAATGGCCACCCCAAAAACACACTTCCCCAAATCAATCCAATGCCATCCATGCCCTAAATGATGTCTAAATTCAACAGATCACACAGAAAACACTTGATTAATAAAGCTGTGGCTACCTGCTCTGATCCTAGTGGATGAAAAAGCAGGCCTGTTGGCAGACAAGGCCAGGCAAGCTTGCAGGCCTAGGCTTCAAAATGGCCACCAGCCACATGGCCAGGCCCAACAACATCACAAAGGCCACCCCAAAAAACACACTTCCCCAACTCAATCCAATGCCATCCATGCCCTAAATGATGTCTAAATTCAACAGATCATACAAAAAACACTTGATTAATAAAGCTGTGGCTACCTGCTCTGATCCTAGTGGATAAAAAAGCAGGCCTGTTGGCAGACAAGGCCAGGCAAGCTTGCAGGCCTAGGCTTCAAAATGGCCACCAGCCACATGGCCAGGCCCAACAACATCACAAAGGCCATCCCAAAAAACACACTTCCCCAACTCAATCCAATGCCATCCATGCCCTAAATGATGTCTAAATTCAACAGATCACACAGAAAACACTTGATTAATAAAGCTGTGGCTACCTGCTCTGATCCTAGTGGATGAAAAAGCAGGCCTGTTGGCAGACAAGGCCAGGCAAGCTTGCAGGCCTAGGCTTCAAAATGGCCACCAGCCACATGGCCAGGCCCAACAACATCACAAAGGCCACCCCAAAAAACACACTTCCCCAACTCAATCCAATGCCATCCATGCCCTAAATGATGTCTAAATTCAACAGATCATACAAAAAACACTTGATTAATAAAGCGGTGGCTACCTGCTCTGATCCTAGTGGATAAAAAAGCAGGCCTGTTGGCAGACAAGGCCAGGCAAGCTTGCAGGCCTAGGCTTCAAAATGGCCACCAGCCACATGGCCAGGCCCAACAACATCACAAAGGCCATCCCAAAAAACACACTTCCCCAACTCAATTCAATGCCATCCATGCCCTAAATGATGTCTAAATTCAACAGATCACACAGAAAACACTTGATTAATAAAGCTGTGGCTACCTGCTCTGATCCTAGTGGATGAAAAAGCAGGCCTGTTGGCAGACAAGGCCAGGCAAGCTTGCAGGCCTAGGCTTCAAAATGGCCACCAGCCACATGGCCAGGCCCAACAACATCACAAAGGCCACCCCAAAAAACACACTTCCCCAACTCAATCCAATGCCATCCATGCTCTAAATGATGTCTAAATTCAACAGATCACACGGAAAACACTTGATTAATAAAGCTGTGGCTACCTGCTCTGATCCTAGTGGATGAAAAAGCAGGCCTGTTGGCAGACAAGACCAGGCAAGCTTGCAGGCCTACGCTTCAAAATGGCTACCAGCCACATGGCCAGGCCCGACAACATCACAAAGGCCACCCCAAAAAACACAATTCCCCAACTCAATCCAATGCCATCCATGCCCTAAATGATGCCTAAATTCAACAGACCACACAGAAAACACTTGATTAATAAAGCTGTGGCTACCTGCTCTGATCCTAGTGGATGAAAAAGCAGGCCTGTTGGCAGACAAGGCCAGGCAAGCTTGCAGGCCTAGGCTTCAAAATGGCCACCAGCCACATGGCCAGGCCCAACAACATCACAAAGGCCACCCCAAAAAACACACTTCCCCAACTCAATCCAATGCCATCCATGCCATAAATGATGTCTAAATTCACCAGATCACACAGAAAACACTTGATTAATAAAGCTGTGGCTACCTGCTCTGATCCTAGTGGATGAAAAAGCAGGCCTGTTGGCAGACAAGGCCAGGCAAGCTTGCAGGCCTAGGCTTCAAAATGGCCACCAGCCACATGGCCAGGCCCAACAACATCAGAAAGGCCACCCCAAAAAACACACTTCCCCAACTCAATCCAATGCCATCCATGCCCTAAATGATGTCTAAATTCAACAGATCACACAGAAAACACTTGATTAATAAAGCTGTGGCTACCTGCTCTGATCCTAGTGGATGAAAAAGCAGGCCTGTTGGCAGACAAGGCCAGGCAAGCTTGCAGGCCTAGGCTTCAAAATGGCCACCAGCCACATGGCCAGGCCCAACAACATCACAAAGGCCACCCCAAAAAACACACTTCCCCAACTCAATCCAATGCCATCCATGCCCTAAATGATATCTAAATTCAACAGACCACACAGAAAACACTTGATTAATAAAGCTGTGGCTACCTGCTCTGATCCTAGTGGATGAAAAAGCAGGCCTGTTGGCAGACAAGGCCAGGAAAGCTTGCAGGCCTAGGCTTCAAAATGGTCACCAGCCACATGGCCAGGCCCAACAACATCACAAAGGCCACCCCAAAAAACACACTTCCCCAACTCAATCCAATGCCATCCATGCCCTAAATGATGTCTAAATTCAACAGATCACTCAGAAAACAGTTGATTAATAAAGCTGTGGCTACCTGCTCTGATCCTAGTGGATGAAAAAGCAGGCCTGTTGGCAGACAAGGCCAGGCAAGCTTGCAGGCCTAGGCTTCAAAATGGCCACCAGCCACATGGCCAGGCCCAACAACATCACAAAGGCCACCCCCAAAAAGCACACTTCCCCAACTCAATCCAATGCCATCCATGCCCTAAATGTGCTTGAAAATGAAATACATTCAAAAAACAACAAAATGAACAGTTGCTTCATCATGCACACACACACACCCATGAGGCCATGCCCATGGCTAGCTCGGGCCTACTACTACTACTACCCACAAAATAAAAAAATAAAAAAAAGGAATGATGATAATTAATTATCAAAAATAAATTGTAGCTACAACAACTGCAATGCCCACAATCAAACAAACACAACAACCACTTACTTGTAAAATATCCTATTCCAAAAATCCTCAAATCCAATTGCAATGATGCAGCAGACAAAAAGAGTGATCTTTCCAGCTCCAAATCCAAAGGCAGAATGAGCAGGAGATGAACAAAGCACTGGGAGGAGCCTGCTGGACAGGAACAGGAAGTTGGAGATTCTGTGTCACTTCCTCCCTCTCTCCACCTTTTAAAAAAATGACTCCTTGCACAAAAAAGGAAAGCCAAATGTCAATGTAAGGAGTTGTTTTCATCCAAAATCAGCATTTGCAGAAGGTTTCATGCTGCTAGAGCTGATATTCCTCTCCAAATTGAAAATTTTACGTTGTTGAGTTCTCGCGCTTCACATTACTTCCGCCGGCGTGTCGAAAACGACATGATCGCGTTCTCTTCTTTGTCCCTGTCGCGTTGGATATGACGTGTTCGGGGTCTCTTTCTCCTGTTCGCGTTAGATTAGACGTGCCTGCGTCCTCATCCTCTGGCTCGCGATGTAGAATGACGTGTTCGAGATCTCAATCTTCTCATACTCGCGCGGTGCATGATCGCGAGAAGAAAGACGTGATCGCGCGACAAATGACGTGATCACGCGACAAATGATGTTAATGCGGCTGCGAACTGTCGCGAGACAGCGCAAAATGGCTACCAACAATCCAACATCTCGTGGAGAACGTGACCGGGTCGGGAAAACTTGTTGGCGAACGTGGGGATTCAGGTAAGGCGATCGCGCGAACGAGAGAATGTATGTTTTTACAGCGCGAGCAAGAAACAAATTATCGCTAAGCTGCGGAATGCGGAAATTTTGACATTTTCGCGCTTTCCGCGGAACGCGAAAATGCCAAAATATCGCAATTTCTGCGAACGGAACGGAATTTTGGCCCAGGCCTATGTAGTTTATACACCTCCATTAGACATTTAGATGGACTGAAAGCTTGTAGACACTATTTAAAATCTCGAATGATTTCATATCTTTAACACACTAAGAGACTGTTGTCTATGATAGAGTTTTGTCTTGATAATAATATTTTAATTTTTAATGACCAATTTTTCAGAGAAACACAGGGAACAGCAATGGGTACCTGTTTTACTCCTAGCTATCCCAACCTGATGATGGTATGGTAGGAGCAACAGGTGCCCGATAACTACCTACAATATAGTGAACATGTGAAGATGTGGTTCCGCTATATAGACAACCTCTTTATCATTTGGAAGCCTAGCAAAAAACAAGCTAATGATGCCATTGTCAGTCAAAATGAAAATGATTGTAATTTAAAGTTGATAAGAGTCAAATTGAATTTTTGGATATTCAGATTCAAGTCTAGAATAATAAACATCAAGCTTAAGTGTTTTGTCCTTGAGTGGCTCTAAAAAGAGCCGTTGTGTTCATTGAGAGTTTTTGGTACTTATAACTAAGTACCTATACAGAGTCTAAAGTTGTTGAGGAAAACTCTGTTTCCTTCATCAGTAAAGTGTACTGCATCTATCCTATACATCTCTTGCATATGAAAGCGCAGATTGTTATTGTAAATGGACCCCATTCTATAGTCTCGGAGAAAAGCAGAAACAGATGTATTCACATGTTTCCTAGCTTTCTCAATTTGTGGACAAAAATGATTGGACCAGTTCCATTTCTGCCTTTGCCATATGTTAGAATACACAAAGGCAGTTACGGGGAAAACTGAAATCAATTCTGCAAAGGTGTCCTTCATAAGCATTTAAAGACCTAACCCCAGGCAAAGTGCCTAGGTCATTGCCACCACAGTGCACTATTATGAGGTCAGGGTGTTGGATATGCATAAAGGATTTTACCAATGGCATCAATTGGTGCCACTTTAACCCTCTCTGTCCAATCCATTTAATGTCTACATTTGGCAAACCTAGGTCTTTGTGAATGCCTTTGTTTTCTGCATACCTTTGGCTCCAGAAAATATAGCAGTGTCCCACAATCCACACTCTAAGCATCTTGAAGGGAGGTCTGGATGCACTCAGATGGTCTCTGTAAATGAAATGGCAGTTTGAAAAGTAAGATTTTTCTGAAATGGTGGCTAAGATGCAGTTTTGAAAAAAGACAAGAAATCATTTGCTGTTTGACAACCTTCTACACTGAAATGTAGGGTGTATGTTTCTGTTTTTTAAACGCATGATTCTTATTGGTTAACAAAAACTGATTGAAAGGAGCATTATATATGATAAGCTGATATGTTGAAAAGTCAAGCACACTTGCTGTTTTGATTAGCAACATTGTGTGCTGAACTTGTGACCTGTGTGCTCAGTTCAGTGTTCCATGACCTGTTTCTATGGTAACAGGCAGAAGGCAGATTGGAGGTAGGGTTCAAATGTATGCCATTTGGAAAGGGTTGATATGTTTAACCAATAGAAATGTGTGTTAGCTTTTGAATTTATGTGGGAAGGAATGTGATTTGATGTTTACATGTATATGTGTGGAAAATGAGAGGGAAACGTTGCCATTGTTTGGTTTTGCTGACAGGTGCACAGTGCAGAGATTCTGTATAAGAAAATCTGGTGTGTGACTGATATACTTCTTAATCTACAAAACAACTTGAAAGGTGAGTTATTTAATTGTGAGGGGATGTATGTGGTCTATTTTGATTTTAATCAGACTAATGCATTTCTCCTGCTAAAGGGCAGGGAGTACTTTTTTGTCTACAATCTTATTGACAGCGTGTGTGCATGTAGTAATCATTCTATGATAAACGTTTGTGTTTTTTATGTGTTTGCAGACAGATAACTGTGCTGTTTTTATATTTTGGTACAATTAGAAATCAGTCATTGTTTATAAATTTGCAAAATGAGTCATGTTTCTACACTTAAATGTAGTATTCGTAGATTAAGAAATCTGTTTTGGTATAGTGGAAGGGATAGTGTTGTTTGTCTAGAATCACACAGTGAGTCTGCATTTAGGAATCATTTTGAGAGAAACATTTTGGTACTAATCTGTAGTAGTAGATTTTCTGCATTTCTGCAATGTGTGCAGTCACCTTAGATCTTGTAGACTAGTAAATGTATTTTGTGCATGGGATAGTTGTCTGTCTACAATCACACTGTGAGTCTGTGTGTATTTGGGTAATCATTGTGAGAGAAGCATTTGGTAAAATTATATAATTGCTTGCAGATAACTGTTTTAAAACCTGTCATGTTGTCAAGTTTTAGTAGCATTAAAACCAGTCTTTGCTTGTGCATTGATAAAATGAGTCCGGCTTTGACACTAAAGTGCAATACTTTAATATGTAGATTGTGTGCAGGACCCTTACCCCTTCCAGACTAATGAATGAGTTTTGGTAAACTCCTAGGATAGTGGTGCTTGTCTAAAACAACACTGTGAGTCTGTGTGCATTTGCGTAAGGATTGTGAGAGAAGCATTTGGTAACATTGTGTATTTGCTGACAGATAACTGTTTTAAAACCTCTCTTGTTGGCAAGTTTTAGTAGCATTAGAAGCCAGTCTTTGCTTATGCTTTGATTAAATGAGTCAGGCTTTGACACTAAAGTGCAGTCCTGAAATATGTAGATTGTGTGCAGTCCCCTTACCCCTTCCACAGTAGTGAATGAGTTTTGGTAAACTCCTAGGGATAGTGTTGCTTGTCTAGAATCACACTGTGAGTCTGTGTGCATTTGGGAACCGACTGTGAGAGAAGCATTTGGTAACATCATGTATTTGCTGACAGATAACTGTTTTAAAACCTGTCATGTTGTCAAGTTTTAGTAGCATTAGAAGCCAGTCTTTGCTTATGCATTGATAAAATGAGTGAGGCTTTGACACTAAAGTCCATACTTAAATATATAGATTGTGTGCAGTACCCTTACCCCTTCCAGACTAGTGAATGAGTTTTGGTAAACTCCTAGGATAGTGTTGCTTGCCTAAAATCACTATGTGAGTCTGTGTGCATTTGGGTAAGGATTGTGAGAGAAGCATTTGGTAACATCGTGTATTTGCCGACAGACAACTGTTTTAAAACCTGTCATGTTGTCAAGTTTTAGTAGCATTAAAAGCCAGTCTGTGCTTATGCATTGATAAAATGAGTTGGACTTTGACACTAAAGTGCAGTACTTAAATATGTAGATTGTGTGCAGTCCCCTTACCCCTTCCACAGTAGTGAATGAGTTTTGGTAAACTCCTAGGGATAGTGTTGCTTGTCTAAAATCACACTGTGAGTCTGTGTGCATTTGGGAACCACTGTGAGAGAAGCATTTGGTAACATCATGTATTTGCTGACGGATATCTATTTTAAAACCTGTCATGTTGTCAAGTTTTAGTAGCATTAGAAGCCAGTCATAGCTTATGCATTGGTAAAATGAGTCAGGCATTGACTGTAAAGTGCGGTACAGTAATATGTAGATTGTGTGCATTCCCCTTACCCCTTCCACAGTAGTGAATGAGTTTTGGTAAACTCCTAGGGATAGTGTTGCTTGTCTATAATCACACTACGAGTCTGTGTGTATTTGGGAACCCTACTATGAGAGAAGCATTTGGGTACTTCATATCTCTGAATACGCATAACTGCTTAAAAACTTTCCTGTTCTCAAGTTTTGGTAGAATTAGAAGGCAGTCATTGCTTATGTATTTACCCAGGAACAATCATTGCAATACTGTAAACATTCAGTTAATATTCAAGTAGTAACGGAGTGAGGCAGGCCTTAGCACATGCATTGATTCAAATGCTTATCCACTATGCATGCAGTTCTCTAACCATCTACACAGTTCTCTTTCACACCTTTAATTCCACAGTCAGTATCCATACACTTCCAGCAAACACCCTGTCGCTCCCCATGTACTCCTCTAGTGACCCATTCAGCACCATGTACTAATCCATTCACTGCGCCAAAACCCAAACACTTATAAATTCACCCAGGCACTCACTTTGCAGTACTCTAATCATTCAGTCAGTATGCAAGTACTCATGCAGCGAGCCAGGCCTTACAACATGGACTGATCAAACCCCTATCCAGTATGCATACAGGCCTTTAGTCACCTACACACTTGTCTTTCACTTCTTTAATTAACTAGTCAGTATCTATATACTTCAATACACATCCTGTCACTCATCTTGCACTCCTCCAGTGACTGATCCAGTACCATGTACTAATCTCTTCACTACGCCAAAAGTGAAAAACTTAAAAGTTTTACCCAGGCACTCTCCTAGCAGTAGTCTAATGATTCAGTCAGTTTCCAGGTACTTATGTAGTGAACCATGCATTACCACATAGACTGCTTCAAATGTCTATGCAGTATGCATGCAGTCTTCTAACATACAATAAACTTGTCTTTAACAGCTTCAATTCCCCAGTCAGTATCTATGCACTTCCAGCAAACTTCCTGTCACTCCCCTTGCACTGTTGCAGTGACTTATTCAGCACCATGTAGTAATGCATTTAATGCGCCAAAACTGAAACACTTATAAATTCACCCAGGTACGCTTCTTGCAATAGTGTAATCATTCAGACAGTACATAAGTACTAATGGAGTGAGGCAGGCCTTAGCACATGGATTGATTCAAACGTGTTTCCACTATGCATGGAGGCCTCTAACTACCAACACAATTGCAATTCAGACCTTCAGTTTCTCTGTCAGTATCTAAAATTCCAATAAACACTATGTCACTTTAATTGCACACCTCCACTGACTCATTTGGCAGTAAGTACTAATCTATTCACTGCACTAGAATCCAAAATCTTAAAAAGATTCACCCAGTCACTCGTTTTGTAGTACTCTAATGATTCAGTCAGTACTCAGGTAGTTTTGCAGTGATCCAAGTGTTACTCTATGGACTGTTTCAAACATCTATCCACTATGCATGTAGGTCTCTAGCCACCTACATACTTATCTTTCACACCTTCAATATCCCAGACAGTATTCATACAGTTCCCACAAACACTATGTCACTCTCCTTATACTTCTCCAGTAACCCATTCAGCACCATGTACTAATCCATTCACTGCGCCAAAAGCCAACCACTTATAAATTCACCCAGGCACTCTCCTTGCAGTACTCTAATCATTCAGTCAGTACCCAAGTACTCATGTAGTGAGCCAGGCCTTAGCACATGAATTGCTTCAAACGCTTATCCAGTATGCATGCAGTCCTCTAACCACCTACACACTTGTCTTTCACACCTTCAATTCCCCAGTCAGTATTCATACACTTCCAGCAAACACTCTGTCACTCCCCTTGCAGGCCTCTAGTGACCAATTCAGCACCATGCACTAATCTATTCACTGTGCCAAAACCCAAACACTTATAAATTCACCCAGGCACTCTCCTTGCAGTACTCTAATCATTCAGTCAGTACCCAAGTACTCATGCAGTGAGCCAGGCCTTAGCACATAGACTGCTTCAAACGCCTATTTACAATGCATGCAGTCCTCTAACTAGGCTTGGGCTAAAATTCTGTTCCGCTCTCGGAAATTGCGATAATTTGACATTTTCGCGTTCCGCGGAGTGCGCGAAAATGTCAACATTTTCACGATCCGCATTTTACCGGAATGTTTTTGCTTGCTCGCGCTGTAAAATAATACATTCTCCGTGCGCGCGATTGCCTTACCTGAATCCCCGTGTTCGCCAAAAAGTTTTCCCGGTCCGGTCGCGTTCTCCACAAGATGTTGGATTGTTGGTAGCCATTTGCGCTGTCTCGCGACAGTTCGCGCCCGCAGTAACGTCATTCGTCGCGCGATCACATCTTTCTTCTCGCGATCATGCACCGCGAGACAAGTGAAAACAAGATGGCCGCACCCGCGCGCATCCCCATGGCGAGCCGCGACCACGCAGAAAATACTGCGAACGGGCGGGGAAAAAACTTCTGCTTCTTCGCGATATTTCCGCGTGTTTGCGGAGATTTTTAACATTTTCGCAATAATTTGTGAAAGTGAAATTCGCAAATTCCGCCCACGTCTACCTCTAACCACCTACACACTTGTCTTTCACACCTTCAATTCCCCAGTCATTATACATACACTCCAGCAAACACCCTATCATTCCCCTTGCACTCCTCTAGTGACCCATTAAGCACCATGTACTAATCCATCCACTGCGCCAAAAGCCTACCACTTATAAATTCACCCAGGCACTCTCCTTGCAGTACTCTAATCATTCAGTCAGTACCCAAGTACTCATGCAGTGAGCCAGGCCTTAGCACATGGACTGCTTCAAACGCCTATTCACTATGCATGCAGTCCTATAACCACCTACACACTTGTCTTTCACACCTTCAATTCCCCAGTCAGTATTCATACACTTCCAGGTAGTTTTGCAGTGATCCAAGTGTTACTCTATGGACTTTTTCAAACGTCTATCCTGTATGCATGTAGGTCTCTAGCCACCTACATACTTGTCTTTCACACCATCAATATCCCAGACAGTATTCATACAGTTCCCGCAAACACTCTGTCACTCCCCTTATACTTCTCCAGTGACTTATTCAGCACCATGTACTAATGTATGTACTGCACCAAAATACAAATACTTATACATTCATCCTGGCACTCTCCTTGCAATACTCAAAACATTCAGTCAGTATCCAAGTACTATTGGACTGAGACAGGCCTTAACATATGGATGGATTTAAACACGTGTCCACTATGCATGTAGGTCTCTAATCACCTACACACTTGTCTTTCACACCATCAATATCCATGTCAGTATTCATACACTTCTAGGAAACACCCTGTCACTCACCCTGTGTGTCTCCTTATAGTACTGCAATCATTCAGTCATCATCATTCAATAACTTTATTCGATTTGAAAAAGAATCATAAAAGTATACATATTTAACATACAAACTCACAAATGGTATTTCTTATCAAAAAGGTACGAATACATAAGTGGCAAAGACCGTATATCAAAAACACATTTTCTATGGACACTATATTCTTTATAAAAAAATCTTTAAAATTCAATACGATAACACTAATAAAAATTACATTAAAAACAACAAACAATTTATAAAAATCTATTACTCCAGATTTCCCAATGGACTCATGATCAATTTGTATCTCCACGGACATTTAATACCTTCCTTTAGACACAAACAAAGATATAAAGTGCAATGTGCATTTTTAGACTACATCATCAACCCACTTGATTTTGTAAGGTAGCTACCACGACTCAGGTTATTTTAGCTGAATATGTTCATATAGGTTATCAATTCTATGAATTTCAGTAACTTGTAGCAGGGAACATACTATCAATAACGATTTCTGATTGAGAGTGCCAATCTAATAAAACTGATCATAGAGCTACATATAGCAGCAGTTTGTAATGTTCTTAAATGTTCAAAACCTTCCTTAAAATTGCAAGGTCTAATTTCCCTTAAGATAGGTTTAATAAAACGATCTCTTGGAGCTTTGTAAAGTGTGCAAAAAAGTGCAAAGTGCAGAGTGCTTTGTTCAGCTTCATTGTCACATGGGCAAGGGGGTAGCCTCTCACCCCAACCCCCTTGCTTCGGGAAAGCAACCAGAAAATGCTATATTTTTAACAGAAATCTGGTCAAATAAAAACACCACTGCGTATGTGTAGTGAAAGACAAATAGAATTGATGCTGTAGTGTAACTGCCTGGTATGATGGCTATTCATCATATTTAGATGAGCCCGGTATACTACGATATGCATTCTTAATCGCCATCTTTGAGCCTGGGTTAATAGAGTCAGGATTATCATATAAATTACCAAGGCCAATTTTATGAAAGGTTTCCTTTACATAACTTATCCATGGGATCCGCATGGCATGATCCAGATTTACACAATCTTTCAGAATTTCTTTTGAAAAGTGCAAATCATCTGAGCACTATGCTTTTCCCCATAGGAGCAATGGGACATATGGATACTATCGCTCACAAAGTCAAGGCCCATCTCGGAATGACAAAATATGTCAGGAGAACTATTTGAAACTGATAAAAGACGTTTTAAAAACTTGTTCTCCATAATTTGTAATTGGACGCTTTTATGGTATCCCCACACCCCTGCTCCATAGGTAGCGACTGGCAAGCATTTAGATCTATACAATGTCTTTAATTCAGCAATAGGTTTTTGGCCTAATTTACTTGTAAAACGAAAAAGGGTCTCTATAGATCTTGTTGTCTTTTGTGCCCGTGTTGCTATTAAAGGATCCCAACTCAAAGTTTTGTTAAAAAGATTTCCCAAATAATTGAAATTTGTGACTTTGGCAATAATCACATTTTCTATAACAAATTTACAAGTTTGGTCTTATTTGGGCCACAGACCATAATAAACGATTTTGTAAAATTAACCTTTAAATCTAGCCCCAGGATAAATTCATTAAAAGCATTCAGGCATATTTGCATACTATTTGCAGTTAACGTCATCAATACAGTGTCGTCTGCGTAGGACAATAAAGGTATTTGTTTGCCATTTATTTTAGGAAAGTCCGCACCTTTTTCCAATAGGAATTTTTCTAAACCATTTGTGTAAACTAAAAACAAGAAAGGGGCCAAAATGCAACCCTGACGGATGCCTTCAGTTGATGGAATCGGCCCTGTCTTTTCGCCCCCAGGGCCATATCGAATGGACACAGAGGTAGCAGCATGTAATCTCCGCAACAACGTGACCAAAGGTTCCTCAAACCCCATAGACTCCATCAATAACCACGATTTCTTCCTACGAAAGCACTGGATAAGTCCATGAAGGCCAGGTGTATAGAAACACCCCTAGCCTTCATGTACTTACCCATGATCAGGGCCAGATTGAGACACAAGTCATAACAGTCAGATTGAGACACTGCTCCGTTGTTCCCCTACCCTTTCTAAACCCATACTGTGAGTCCACAATAAGGCCAGAAGTATTTGTCCATGTCTCTAAACGGGCTAGTATCACTCTCCCCATAAGTTTACAAGAGGCATCAATCAAGGAAATTGGCCTGTAACAGCAAGGGTTACTTTTATCACCTTTTTTGAAAATTGGCACAACTGCTGCCTTTTTCCAAAATAAGGGGATACGTCTCACGATGATCGCCTTGAAAACGTTAAGCAACAATGGTGCCCAAACTTCAAGATTGTTCTTAAACAGATCCAAGGGTACAGCATCAGGACCTGGTGCCTTAAGTGGAATACCTTTTCTCAGTGCCTCCTCCACCTCTCCCAAAGAAAGTGAGAGACTAAGGTGCCGATTCCGATCCTGGAAAAACCGGGTACGAACCGTCGGTTGGAGGGTTTTCTCCGTCCGACTCGTACCCGGTAAAAAAACATTACAAACATGGAAGTACGATTCGCACGGAAACACCATTTCCGTACGAATTGTAAAAAACACCGACCGACGAAAATATACACACAAATGTGATCCGGGAAAGCGCCGACGTGACGTCGGGACGCAGTCAGGCTCCGTTTCATGAACAAGGAAGTACGATTCGAACCGACACCAGTCCGGACGGCAATATTTTTACGGCACCCAAAAAGTGCCGGAAAAGCGAAGTACGGCGCGATGCGAGCGGAATTGGGGGCCCGGTACGCACCGAACCCCCCCCCAGACCCCGCAGATGTACGTGCCGTACCCCCACCTGTGTATGTGCGAGTCGAACCCCCACCCGTGTATGTACGAGTCGAACCCCCACCCGTGTATGTACACCCGTGTATGTACGAGTCGAACCCCCACCCGTGTATGTACACCCATGTATGTACGAGTCGTACCCCCACCCGTGTATGTACGGTGCGTACTGGGGTACAGAATGCTGAAGCCACTGAGAATGCTTCAACTAGAAAAATAATTCAAAATAAGACGAAAAGCAAAAAAGCAAGTGGTCAGTCAAAGGAGACAAAGTATGGTAAAAGAAGGCAAAATCAGTATAAGGAATTACGCAAAAAAATATTTTATGAGAGTAGTGCATAATTTGCTGAAAGATGTGAAGAAATATAAAAATAGAGCTCTATCTTATAAAAAGAAGAAGCATATTGAAAACATTGTTGAAAAGGCTTTTGAAGTAAAAAGGAAACTATTCATTTTAGTATTAAACAGAATTTGATCACTAGATAAACCAATACATTTAATGAAGTCTAAAAGTAGGAGGAAAAGAGTAATTAATAGAAACAAAAATTGTGATTTTTTTGGGAGAATGGAAACACAGTTCCAGTTCAGAGCCTTTCTTAAATGAAGAGAGTTATTTACAGAGCAAACAATTATTGTATGCAGTTGACACCAGTGGTAGAGGTTATGAGGTTAGAGATGGTTGTCCAATTGAGAAAGAGAAAATGGTTGAAAGAAATGCAGAAGAAGTGATAGCTGATGAAGATCTAAGGAGACGTCCTAAGCACCCTGTGTACACTTAGGATTGCAGTAGTATTTGTAGTGCACGGCAGGAATCTATTGATAAATTATGTTGTTTTTTACGAGCATATAGTAAAAGAAGTGTTAAACAAAAGATTGTTTCCAACAGCAAAAGGTGGACGATATGATGAACGTCCTGTGCAGATTCCTGCATCTGAATATCGGACAACAAGATTATATGCAAAAGATCCAAGATTTTGACAATGTATCCCTTATATGTTTCATCTTCTGTTTTGAAAGTGACTTGTCTGGACTTTCATATGCAGTAAATCACATTTTAAAAACTGGAATGCATCTGCAACATGTAACTGCAAAGGATTTTATGGATAAAGTGCATCAGAGAGATGATCATTTAGAATCTCAGTTGATTAATCTGATGGTATGTCAGCGTGGGACTAATGAATATTGGTACCGTCGTCATGGAGAACTGAAATGTATGCTACAGAACTTGAGAACTCCTACATGGTTTGTTACATTAAGCTGTGCTGAGTATGCTTTGGATTATTTACTTGAATTTCTTCGAGAGGCAAATTCCAATATAAAAAATAATAATACAAGACACCTGGAGAATTGTGCTCTTTGGATCGTGTTAATGTATGCAGATATTTCAATCATAGATTTGAAGCTATGATGTCTTTCATCTGCAATAAAAAGAATCCTCCTCTTGGAGAAGTTGTGGATTTCTTTTGGAGAAAGGAGTATCAAGCAAGAGGTGCTCCTCATATACATCTGTTGTTATGGATCAAGGACGCCCCCAAATTTGGAACAGATTCAGATGAAACTGTTTTGTCTTTCATTGAAGATTATGCCACATGTGCTGTACCCAATAGCAGAGAAGATAAAAACTTAAAACAACAAGGCTTCCGATTCCAAAGCCATAGGTGTGAAAAATACTGTTGACGAAAGTACAAGTCGAAGGATAAGTTCTATACCAAATGTCGTTTTGGATTTCCACGTCCTGTATTATCCAAAGGAAGAGTGAACAGTTTTATGCCAACTATACGACATACCTTCACAAGAAAGTCTCTGAAAAAATACCTACAACTTAAGAAGAAGCAAAGAATCAAATTACATAAATGACTACAATCCAGTTATTTTATCCATGTGGAACACTAACATGGATATTCAGTATGTTGCAGACAATTCCATTGCTGTTGCTCGATATGTAATGTCCTACAATACTAAATCAGAAAAGACTGAATTGAAAGAAATGTGGGAAGAGATTTCTCACGAGAAGACTCTAAGTATGAAATTATACAGTTTCAGTTTGAAGATGTTCTCGCATCATGAAATTGGAGCATATGAATGTTCAGATCAGTCATCATCTGCAAGTCTATATTCCAAAAGTAGAAGAATCTTGCAGGAATGCGAAATCGGGTACTGAAATCTGTTCAAGAAATTGAATATTTAGCAGAAAAAGAACCAGAAAGTACAGATATTTTGAAAACGAATATGTTGGACACATATTACCCAAACAGAAGTCATCATCTTGAGAACATGTGTCTCTATGAAGTGCTGCAAAACTACACTTTTAAACGGAATTCTCAATGATGGAAAATATGCAGTGATTGGTTCCGAAGGATGTCTGGTGAAACAAAGGAAAGGAAATTTAAATAATCACAGGAAACTGAGTTGCGACACTGCTGATAAAAGGGAATTTTACTATTTAGCTCTTTTGCACATGTTCAAACCATGGCGTTCAGAACTGGAATTACTTGGAGATTTTCAGAACTATGAAGATGCATTTAATGCTTGAAAAGATAGCATACAATGCAGTGCTTTTGCAAATTATGTGAAAATTTTGAATGATGAAATTGATCAAGAAGCTACAATTGCAGCTGAGATTGCTAGAGACAGTTCTCAAGACAGTCAAAGATCTGCTGCACTGAGTCAAGATCCACTTGGACAATCAATTGTTGAAAATGAAGCAGCAACTGCCATGAATGAGGTGGAAACAGCAATGTATCAAGCTCAAGAAGATGTAATACAGTTAGGAAACTTGGAAGAACAACTAAATGTTGAACAGAATCAAATATATCAACAAGTGAAAGAGCAGATTGACCATGGATTACTTCAAGGGTGCTCACGTACATAATTTCAACCTATCTGAATGTATGTGAGTGGTCAAGCTGGAACAGGAAAAAGTTTCTTAATTAAAGTAATTACAAGTTATCTGCAGAAAACAACTGAGTCACATTTGTCTTGTGTTGTCACTGCTCCAACTGGGTTGGCAGCACATAACATTAAAGGAATTACTTTACATCGTTTACTAATACTACCAGTAGAGCATGAGAACAAATTGGAATACCACAAGCTATCTGGAGAAGCTTGTCGTGAAGTTTCAAGAGTCCTGAAGAAACTGAAACTTCTCATTATTGATGAGGTGAGCATGGTCTCAAACTTGATACTTGCCTTTGTGCATTTAAGAATGCAGCAAATTCTTAAAACAGAGTATGACGTGTTATTTGGAGGAAAACACATCATAATTTTTGGAGATCTACTGCAACTGATTCCGGTAAAAGGACAACCGGTATTTAAAACACTTGCACATGAAGATACCAGAAAGTCTCTTGGTAGTGTTGGAAATGTGAACATTTGGAGTAATTTTGAATACAAAGAACTGACAACAAATATGCGACAGGCAAATGATGCTGAATATGGAAGTATTCTTCAAGATATAAGAATTGGAATTCTTACAAAACATGGCAAACAAGCTTTGGAGAGTCGATTACTTTGCAATGTGTTTCCAAATGAAAATGTAGTTCCTCCAAAAGTGTACATGAAAATTGCTGAAAATAAATCAGTGATCTGCTTAATGCGAACACTGTGCGAGTGTTCCATATTCAACGAAGAACTATTGAAAGTGGAAAATGAAGAAATTATAAAAATGGAAGCCATCGATAAAATAGAGCATGAAGGAATCAATATTATTTTGACCGGAAAGTTGAAAACAAAACTGAATTCTTTAGAAAAAAAAACATCTAAAACAGCTGGTTTAGAAAAGACACTATATGCGTGTGTAAACTGTCGGGTAATTTTAAGGCGTAATTTGGATGTAGAAAAAGGTTTAGTTAATGGCGCAATGGGTAAAGGGGTGGATTTTGTTAATTATCAGAAAAAAGAAGGAATTGAATTAAAAAAAATTAAATTTGATCAGATTGAAGAAGTTAAAGAAATTGGTCATTGTTCAGTTCGTTTTTTTCTTGTTAAAGATTTATATGTCCGTAGGAGATAATTTCCATTTTCTCTGGCATATGCAGTGACTATTCATAAATCTCAAGGATTAAGTGTAGACAGTGCATTGGTGAACATTGGATCTACTGTATTTAAAGAGGGTATGGCTTATGTTGCTTTGTCGCGAGTCAGAACATTATCTGGTTTGTTTTTGATTGATTTTGATGAGACAAAGGTTACTGCAGATGAAAACTGTGTAAAAGAGTATAATAGGTTAAGAAGGGTCTATGCTCCAAATTTAGGTCAATATCCTGTATTTGAAAAGTGTGTGGTTGGTCGAAAAAGAAGGTTTGAGAATATCTGTTCTGAAGGTGTCGAGAAGGGAAAAGAACAAGATAATGTTGTGATTGCAAGTAAAAAGAAATCGGACACTGTTGAAGAGATTGCTGGATATCACTTTGAAAATAGTTCAGGTGTCAACTGATATGCTAATGTACTGGTCAATGTTGTTTTTTATCTTGAAGGTTTGCAAGAACAAATTATGCAGAATCTGCAAAAAAGATTTTGTTCTCTGTTGCATTTTGTTTATGAAAAATTGACAACAGATACAAGTAAAATAAAATCTGTTTCAGATGTTCGTAATCTTTTGGATGTGTGTATGGGTGCCTGAGTGTTTGTGTGGGTAGTGTGTGTGTGACTGTGCATCATTAAAATTAGGTATTGTCCACACCCATACATACACTCACCGAACCATACAGTCCATCACAGATGCACTCTTAAAACCATGCACCCATAGAATCACCCACTCACACATCTATGCACAGTCACACACACACTACCCACACAAACACTCAGGCACCCATACAGATACTCAGACAACCAATCAATACCCCATATAGACACTCATATAGCTATTCACAAAACCATGCAGCCACTTATACACAAGCAGACAGACAGATACAGACATTCACACAGTTTAGTCACTAGTCTGCAGTAAGATACATTTAATGACTCACTTATAGAGTCAGTCACGCACCTAGAATATCATCCATTCACACTCTTATACACCCACTCATTCTTCCATAGCCCTTTACCTATATATATTAAACATATTAAAACTTTACAGAAACACAGACTCACTGGATGACATCATCAGTGATGTCATCAGTGATGTCATTTGAGATGTCATCAGTGATGTCATCAGTGATGTCACTGACCATGTCATGAGTGGTGTGATATGTGACATCATCAGCAGTGCATTGCGGGGGTGTGAGTTATAGTTAGCTGAACTAACTATAACGGGGGAATTTCTAGGGTTTTGTATGAGGGAAATGTCCAGATAACTATAACGCCCCTGAAACCTATGGTTTTTTCAGTGAATATATAGATAGATAGATAGATAGATAGATAGATAGATAGATAGATAGATAGATAGATAGATAGATAGATAGATAGATAGATAGATAGATAGATAGATAGATAGATAGATAGATAGATAGATAGATAGATAGATAGATAGATAGATAGATAGATAGATAGATAGATAGATAAACATTGCCAACTGGCGGTCGCCAGTGGGTAGTTATAGTTAGGACCTAGTTTCCATAGCAAAAGCGTTTTTTGATTTGCCAATATCTTTGGTGCTGTTTAAGGAATCTTCGTAAAAAATGTCAAAAAATAGGACCGGATGGCTCAGTTTGTGTATTGAAAGTTTCGGGGTGATTCGTCAAGCAGGAACCCCGCGATAAAAGGTGAGTTCCAAAGTGCTTTTTCTCCATGTTATTTTCCATAGGAAACTTTATTACAGGCTACAGCCCGACCTGCTGAAAGGAATTACACCAAATTCGGCAAAAAGGTATGTCGTGGTTTAGAGTGTGCCCTTATTTTTAAATGGTGTAAATCCGTTCAGTAGTCTGAAGATGATGGACGGAGTGCTGAAACTTTTCATACAATCACCCCTAGTCACAGATCTGGGTTGAATCAATCATCGTTCTTTAGCTCACTTTGCCACCCCAGTTCAAACACCAATATATGCAAATCAGGCTTGACCCTGTGCCTCATGGGAACTGTCCAGCACAAACTGCCAAGCTCTGTCTTCCCTGGCCCGGAAACAAGCACCATGGGACAGGTTTCGGCGTAACAGCCCTCATCAGTCAGGCTAGTTTGAATACAGTGGAAAAGTGAGCAAGAAACCCATGGCTGGGCATACCCTGCCAACTTAGGGTGAACAAAGCAAACACAAGGAGATGATGGACAGAGTTTTCAGACACTCACCCCCAGCTGCATGCATCCTACATATAGAAAATGCAGAGTATGCATGACTGGTTTGGTTGGCCCCAGTCAGGGCCCACAGCATTGGGCAAGCCACTCCTCTACGCCCCGCCCAACCCGTCGCTCCCAAACAGGCATACCCTCCTGCTTTCTCACAGTGCAAGAAGCAGAAATATAAAATAGTATTTAAAATAGCATTATATGTTTCTGCTTCTTGCACTGTTGGAAAGTAGTGCCCTCCTGGAGGAGCCTCCCCGGATTAATATATCACCAGAACTCTTGTGACTTGCATGGGTCAAGTAGTGTTTGCATGTATGTGCTTCCATTCATCCTCTATGTATTTTTTTAAGGCAGAGGCTATCTATTCTCCTTGCCTCTTTTGACACCCTCTAAATAGTTGGGCCTTCTGCCTTCTATGTCTGAATTCGGCCAGCTGACACATCCTATTGTATTGCTTAAACTCTTTGTCAGTGATACATTATGTGAAAATGAGTCTCATCAGTGTCTGAGGTTTTGTTTTGACTTTGTTGGAGGTTAATGCTGCATGCAGTTCTCTAATTAGGGCTCCCTAATCTTTCTCTACTGCTTTTTAAATTTAAAGCATGAGGTCTGTGTCTTGTTTTGCACTTCTGATACAGGTGTTTGCTGCCTTGTTCCCACTTTTCAGTAGTAGATTGGCTGTTATTGGTTGTCCAGCAGTGTGGGCGCACCTGTAGGTGTTAGAGCTGATGTTGATCTTAATTGATAGTGGGCGATGATCACTTTCTGTTCCGGTTTGGACTTGATATACCTCACAATTTGTTAGCTGGGGCTGACACAAAAAGATATAAACCAATGTTGAAATGTTTCTAAGTTGATTTTGGTTTGTCTTCTGGAGAAACTTTCTGATCGCATGAGCACAGGGACGTTTTTTTCTAATCATTCTTTTTTATTTCTTTATTTCAACAGTTATTTTAGTTTGGAAAACTTTGAGGGATCAACACATATAATGCCTTGCTAAATTTGAAATTGTGTCTAATTTTCAGAAATCCATAGATTTTATGGATCATCTATGGGTTTCACACTGGTTTCCACCACAAACTGGAAGGAGGTTAAGAACAATAAAAAAATAGGAAAAATGGGCTACCTCTTTGAAAAATGCCAAAGCTATGGCCCAAAATTAGATTTTTTTTTCTTTCAAATGTTTTTATTGGGATTTTGCCTTTCTTTACATCGAGTATGCCAATGAAAGGAAATCATTTCAACATGAAATTACATTAATCTGTGTCTATTATCCATCGAGAGAATACTGGAAGAATGAAACGCCAAGGGAAGAAAAAGACTTCTTACACATGTTCGCATTGTACACAAGTCATAACAGTCAACTTTGGAAGTATCCCATGCCTGCCCTCTGCTGTACTGTTAGGGATTGTTTGGCCCCTTGGATAAGTATGCCCATGTGAGTCAAAGATCGTAGTGTGGAGTTTCCGAATCTTCTTGTGATGTACTCTTATTTGGCATTGGATTTGTGTGCTCCCATTAACGTTGCATCGGAATCGTTAACTAAGGGGGATGAACTGGGGAACCGTACTGCGAAGACACTAGTGAGAAGTGGTTGATTATGGTTATGATCAATGGAGCTCAGTAAGACAGCGTGGGGGGGAATTACAGAGAGTGGGTTCTTTGTATCCTATGGGGGTTGGGGGTAGTTTCACTTTAGCGACCATCTTAGGTGTCGGTGTCTAATTGTGTGTTATCGTCCACCCGTCTCTGGGGGGATACTGATGGGGCCTGTGATTGGGAGGCTGTTGAAGAGGATGGTTGTGTTGTTTCATCGGTAAATTGGTGCATCAGTTGTGCCCATTCTAGGGAGATTGGGTGTTTCCGCATTCATCTCACCTCTTCATCCCGCAGCACTTCCTCTTCTGCTGCACCCCATTTCTTCATTGCCCCTATCCAAGCAGCCTCGGGGGGCCAACCCGGGGCATGCCAGTGCATGGCTATCCCTTTCTTAGCTAGGAGAATAGCTAATGAAGCGAATCGGCACTGTACCTTCTCGGTTTTCCACCAGCGGAACATGCAGAGGGCACTGGCTTCTCATGAGGACAGGGTCAGGTTATTTGTGGTCTCACGGAGTGTGTGGTGTACCCAGTCCCAGTATTGGTGGATAATTGGGCAATCCCAAAACATGTGTTTAAAGTCTGCTTCAGGGTCTGACATCGGAGGCAGGCAAAGTGTGTGTTAGGATAGAAGCGGTGGAGACGTTGTGGGGTAAGGTATGCTCTATGGAGTATATTTAATTGAATGTTCCTGAAGCGTGCATTTCTGGATACTTTTTTGGGGTACTCTAAGGCTCTTTCCCACTCTGTGTCGTTGAATATCCAACCCACTTCATCCTCCCATGTTTGTCGTAATGCATCCAGTGGACGGAGGATGAGCTCTCGGACTGCTTTGTATAGCCAGGTTACTAAGTGCCTACCCATCCCCATATGTAATATGGTGTGTATTACTGGGTGTGTCGGGGTTTCACCCACCTGTGGATCCCTGAACGGATGGCTGCTGTCTATTAGCTGCCGATGTAATATGAACTGCCCTGGGGGAAGGTCATATTGGTCTGTCAAGTGGGCGTATGTCATTAGTTGTCCATCTTCAAACAGGTACTCCATCTCTGTGATAGAGTAATCAGTCCATACCTGGAAAGCGCCGGTGGTATAATAACTGCCCTTATGGGGGAAGCCTACCAGCGGAAGTAACGGAGAGTACGGGGGCTTCCCTTTGGACATGCGATGTATCTTTAGCATTCATTCATTCAAAAAGTCTTTATTAATGATTATTCATCTTAAAAGACATACTATACAAATCAATTTAAAAAGCAGCAATCAAGTTAATACATCATAATTAAAATGTGGTGACACAATTCATAAAATGTAAAATGGTCATAAAATCAGCTTTATAAGTAAAAATGGAGGGAAGCAAGTTGGGCTACAATCCTCCGCTCCTTTCCCTGATTGCCCAAGACCAACTAAGAAATTTGGCTACTCCAACAATAATTAAGTCTTTGTCACCAATTTTTAACAACCTTTTGGCAGACAGGGCAGAGGCTGTGCCCAGTGAGCGACACAGGGGTTTAAGCCATGTGTTCCTAGGTAATTGGTAAGCTGGGCAGACATAGAGGAGATGGCTTATGTTTTCAGAATGCTCAGGGCAGAACGGACACCTGTCTCCCAGGCCTGTTTTCCATTTTCTGGTAAAATCCCTTAAAGGGAGCGTTTCCACCCTGAACTGGTGAAACAGCCTACGATCTCTGGGCTTTGTGATCAGGTCCCAATAAGCTTCAAGAGAGGGTTCGTCTTTAAAATCCAAAAAGGCTCTGGTCAAAGGAGAGTCCAATAGTATGTTGATCCTTCTTGATTTGACCAAACTCCAGAAAGCCACTCTTAAGTCCGATTTTGATGGGATTACAGTAGATGACGGGGAAAACCAGAGGTCTCTCATGCCCATATCTATAAGGAGGTTTTTGATGGTTTTTAGCCATGAAATCTTATTGGAATAGTCCAACCCCCTTACTTCGAGTAGGGCCTTAGAGAATTGGACTAATTCCTGATTCGACCACATCCTTCTCCAGAAATATAACATTTTTAACTTGACGACTTCCTCAATTGGGTTGCAACCAAGATCAAACAATAAGGGAATTCGTGGGGTCGATTGTGGGAGTCCTACTAGCGATCTAAAGAATTTGTTCTGGGCCAGTATTAGGTCTGACAAGTTGCAATTCCCCCAGATTTCTGCACCGTATAGAACGGCTGGGGCGATTTTCGTTGAATACAACTTGATTACTGGGGCTATAGGTTTGGTGATGGATAGCCTGTGTTCTCTTAATAAAGCTCCCGCCAACTGTGAATGTTTTAAAGCCAGAAGCTTCATCTGGGGGGCCCAGCTCATTTTCTCACCAATGGTTATGCCCAGATAAGTGAAGACCTTGGCCTGTTCTAGTGGCTTCCCCCCCATAGACACTTTTGCTGCAACATCACCTGCCCCATGAAGGACCATAAATTTAGTTTTGTCCACATTAATCTCTAACTCATGTTCGCTGCAAAAAGCCTCAAATTGATGTAACGCCCGTTGTAGTCCCTGACGGGTTTTAGATAATATCAGGGTGTCATCAGCGAACATGAGTAGAGGGACCCTTTGTCCATCTAGTTTAGGTGCGTCAGTGGGATGGTCCTCAAAGTAGTGTACTACACCGTTAATAAATAACGAAAACAGTGTGGGTGCCAGGACGCACCCCTGCCGGACTCCCTTCTCGACCTTAAATCTATTAGTGACTTCGCCAGGGTTCCCCCACCGAACCTGAGCATAGTTAGAGCTGTGGAGCTTAACCACGAAGTCGACTAACTCCCTGGGCATCCCTAACCTAAGTAGGACTTCCCATAGTTTGAATCTTGGGACGAGGTCAAATGCGGATTTTAGGTCCACAAAAGCTGCAAAGATAAGACCCTTGCCCAACAAGACCTCCTTCCAGTAAATTAAAACAAATTTAAAAACCTGATCCAGTGTCCCCATGCGTGCACGAAACCCTACTTGGAGGATAGATAAAATCTTATTATCGTCAATCCAGCTGTGTATTCTACCTAGAATGACACGGGCGATAATTTTTTGCAGTGCATCAATGAGGCTTATTGGCCTGTAAATCCCTGGGGCAGCACGATCTCCTTTTTTATAGATCGGTATTATTTCTGCGCCCGACCAGGATTCGGGGAAAGAAGTTCCCCCGGCCAGGGAATTCATTAAGTTGGTGATGTAGGGGACCCAAAGATCTTTATCCTGTCTAAACAGGTCTGCTGGAATGCAGTCAGGACCAGGGGCCTTGCCGCTAGGTATATTTTTTAAAACCGCTTCAATCTCCTTTGTGCTAAATCTTAATGGAACCTCTATTTTAGTTTGTAAAATTGCTGGACAAGGAGTTCGAACTGGGCCCTGTTGGTATTGTGCCTTGAAGTGGGCAACCCAACTGTCAGGTTCCACATTATTGTTTGGGGCTTGAGTCCTTCGGCCATCTCCCCGCCTTATTAGGTCCCAAAAATGGGACATATTCCTGCCTTTACAGGCTTCCAGCAGGTCCTTCCAACGTCCCTCATCCCACTCTTTTTTAGCGTGTTTTATGGTGGATTTGTAATTGATCCGTGCCTGCTTAATCAAAACATAAGACCTAGATTTAATAGCAGACAAGAGGGCTTTGTGGGTGGACCTACAGTGAGCGTTATACCATGTGATGGGCTCATGTTTCTTTTTACTCCCCATGGGTTTTATGTTAATGAAATATGTCTTAAGCCTATTTATGAGGTCCGAGTGGATTTTTGGTAGTTTATCGTTAAGGGACTCTTGTGTGTTGCAGGTGTTTATTTCGCCCAATGCACTTGATATCAGGGCCCTTATACCTAGCACCTTGGTCTCGTCCAGTGCCACCTTGTCCCATTTAACTCGTCTGAAATCGTTGCCAATTATTAATAGGGCACCACTTTTTATTGGATTACCACTGGTCTGTTGTGCAAATCCCTGGATATCCACTGTCAAAATCAGTGGATTGTGATCACTTTCTGGCCTAGTTTGAATAACCATGTCAGACACGATATACCAGATTTCCAGGTTGACTAGAATGTAGTCGATTCTGCTTTTCGTTCGACCGTTGTTAAAGGTCGGTGCACCCTGGGCATCAGATTTTGTTCTTCCATTTACTGCCCTAAGACCCCTTTCCAGACACATTCCTTTAAGCTGGAGCGCTGCCTCGGTCCATTTGTTTATTGGTTTGGAGGTTAGCAAGGGGATGCCCCAAAGGGCATCCTCCTCCTCACTCAGCTTACCATCATCGCCATCCAGGGGTTCAAAACATGTATTAAAATCCCCCAGGATGATCAAGTTATTTTTAATGGAGCCTTCCGCTAAAAGGGATTCCAATACTGTAATGGTCTGGGAGCTCTTTCCACCCGCTTGTCCCCTGGCATAAACATTGACTAGGGATAGTGCTGGCCCATTCTGGAATTTTAAATTAATAGCCAGGATGTCCGGGTTATCTATTGGAATTACTTCAATAGAGACCCCAGGAATTTGTCTAACCCAAAACGTCAAGCCCCCTACCGGTCTTCCCCTAGGCCCCTTTCTCGCGGGACTTGAAAAATTCAAGTATCCAACGTTATGTATATTCTCTACAGCCCATGTTTCCTGAAAGGCCCATATATCCACATCATTAACTAAGGTTGCCCAGTCATCTATGTCGACCTTGGATTCCAGGCCAGCGATGTTCCAAGAGGCAATGGCCATGGAATCGTTTGTGGCTGGGTTGGTCGAGTTCCCTGCATCATATGGATGCACAACAGGGAGTCTATCGGGACTTGGTTGTATTATGTGAAATGCCCTGGATTGGGCAACGGGCTTTGGCTGTGGAGGTTGGTTGCTTATCGGGGCCTCTGGGGTGGTGATGAATGCACCTTCCCTGTATGCTCTTAGGCCCCCTGTTCTTTGTCAATCTATGTCTCCAAGAGAAGACAATGCTTCAAAGCGATTTTTAGATACAAATCGTTGCTCGGGGCCTGATGTAGCTTTCCCAAGGAGATCATTTATTTGGTGTCTTACTGTGTCCTGTTTATAGAAATACCCCAATGGCAATACCCGGATTGATGACCAATCGCATGATGGATGTCCAGTGGATTCAAGGATATCATAGACCAAATCCGGTGACCTAAAGCTTAGAACCACACAGTCCCCAGTAAAAGATTTTTCTGAGTGACCTACCCAATCTATCCTTCTAACCATTTTAAAGTCCCTATGTAGTCTGTTGCCTAAGTTTGTCATTTTGTTTAAATGATGCAGGGCTTTGTTCTTGAGGGACGACCAATGCTCTTGTGTATTATGTGGTAATACGGGCACGTTTGCCAAGATAATAGTATATGGGGTTGCTTGGGGTGGCAGGTGAAGAGAGGGGCACCTGGGATAATCGCCTGTCTTATTGTTGGTAGCCTGACCACGAGTCTTCACAAGAGTCGAGGTTCCGTTGTTCGTTGGAACTACCATGGTGGGTATAGGTGGCTGTGGTTTTGCCCTGACTGCCCCCTCTTGTGCTCCCACATACCCCATTCGGTCTTGGGAAGGATTGCCCCTAGTCTGGTTGTCTCGATTTACCTTGGCAGGTGACATGGATAAAGGCGCCTCTGCTACTGCCTCTGTACAAGATTGAAGCGTAGCCGCTGCCGCTGTGCAAACGCAGGCCTCCTCTATTTTATTTAACCTTAGGATTACCATATCAAGGCGTTTGCATATTGGCTCAAGAATGGAGGCTAGCTTTCCTTCTAGGAGCGAGATAAGATCCCTCGATGATAGTAAGGGGTTTACCACTACAGGGTCGCTAGCTGTGACTTCGTTGGAGGAAGTATTTGGGTCGCCTAAGGCAGGAGTGTTGGCTGGGTCGTTATTAGCGGATGTGGCAGAGGCTTTTGATTTGGATCTAGTAATTTTGGGTGTGTGGCAGCCCTTCTTAGCCTTTGTGTGTTGGTCCTTAACAATTTTCCCTGCGACTTTCGTTCCCTTAGTCTTCGCCCTTACGGATCTGCTCTGGTTGCTGTGAGTAGTAGAAGCGGGGGGAGATACAGGAGTAGTTGGAGCATCACTATTAACTGTAGTCAGGGACTGGTCAAGGGAGTCATTTGAATGCCTTAGCGGGCTGGGAGCATAAAGTGGGGTGTTAGAAGTGGGCCCCCCACCCAATAGCCTGGGATCCAGTGATAATCTTCTCTCAGTGGCCTCGATTTCGTGTATCAACACTGATTCTGCACGTACTAGGAAAGCATCTAGAGTACCTACTACCTTGTCTCCAGCTTTCCATTTCGGCATGTTAGCGTTGGTGGAATTGTTGGCTTGAAGCTCAGCAAGACTCAATAACGTGCCCCCGAGGTGCCAGGCCAATATATGCGGGCAGGGCTAACAGAGATTAACGGGGGATGGCCCAGCCCAGCCTCCGTCGGCCCCGGACGGCCACAGACGGCCCGCCCTTTGCCCGGGCTTAGCCCGGCGCCGACCCGCGCGCGGTCCCGCGACGCGGGGGGCGGGATCGATTAAGTAGCGCCTCCGGGCGCGCAAAGTATGTTAATTCCGCTTCCGCTTCCGGGTTGCAAGGGGACCTGGGTATTGAAGTCCCGTCCCGCCGAGCACTCTCCCCACACAGCGGTCGCGGTGTCGGGCGACAGCGGGGGAGAGACGTGGTAGCCGGAGGAAGGACAATAGGCTCCAGGGATCGGCAGGACACACAAGTAGGTGGCAGGGATCTGGCGGCACGATGACCACTGACTGGAAACAGCCCCCGCTCTGCCGGGGGCGGGATCGATTAAGTAGCGCCTCCGGGCGCGCAAAGTATGTTAATTCCGCTTCCGCTTCCGGGTTGCAAGGGGACCTGGGTATTGAAGTCCCGTCCCGCCGAGCACTCTCCCCACACAGCGGTCGCGGTGTCGGGCGACAGCGGGGGAGAGACGTGGTAGCCGGAGGAAGGACAATAGGCTCCAGGGATCGGCAGGACACACAAGTAGGTGGCAGGGATCTGGCGGCACGATGACCACTGACTGGAAACAGCCCCCCATTGCCCCTATCCAAGCAGCCTCGGGGGGCCAACCCGGGGCATGCCAGTGCATGGCTATCCCTTTCTTAGCTAGGAGAATAGCTAATGAAGCGAATCGGCACTGTACCTTCTCGGTTTTCCACCAGCGGAACATGCAGAGGGCACTGGCTTCTCATGAGGACAGGGTCAGGTTATTTGTGGTCTCACGGAGTGTGTGGTGTACCCAGTCCCAGTATTGGTGGATAATTGGGCAATCCCAAAACATGTGTTTAAAGTCTGCTTCAGGGTCTGACATCGGAGGCAGGCAAAGTGTGTGTTAGGATAGAAGCGGTGGATACGTTGTGGGGTAAAGGTATGCTCTATGGAGTATATTTAATTGAATGTTCCTGAAGCGTGCATTTCTGGATACTTTTTTGGGGTACTACAAGGCTCTTTCCCACTCTGTGTCGTTGAATATCCCACCCACTTCATCCTCCCATGTTTGTCGTAATGCATCCAGTGGACGGAGGATGAGCTCTCGGACTGCTTTGTATAGCCAGGTTACTAAGTGCCTACCCATCCCCATATGTAATATGGTGTGTATTACTGGGTGTGTCGGGGTTTCACCCACCTGTGGATCCCTGAACGGATGGCTGCTGTCTATTAGCTGCCGATGTAATATGAACTGCCCTGGGGGAAGGTCATATTGGTCTGTCAAGTGGGCGTATGTCATTAGTTGTCCATCTTCAAACAGGTACTCCATCTCTGTGATAGAGTAATCAGTCCATACCTGGAAAGCGCCGGTGGTATAATAACTGCCCTTATGGGGGAAGCCTACCAGCGGAAGTAACGGAGAGTACGGGGGCTTCCCTTTGGACATGCGATGTATCTTTAGCATACACATGCGTGCAATGGTCACCTGCAGGGGGTAAGTGCGGAGGGGTTAAGTACCTGGAAGCAGCAGTCTTTGTATGGCCGGGAGGGGTATCTGCCCCTGTTCTGTGATTGTTTCCCCTATGTAGCGTTCCGCAGTCCAGTACGACAGCCACTGGAGCAGCACCGCCAGAAAGTATGCTTCAAATGACGGGGCACCAAGCCCTCCTTGGGTAGTGGGTAGGTAAAGCGTGGCTAAGGCCACCCTACTTCTTCCCTCTCCCCAGATCAGGGTGGTTAGGAGTGTGTCCTGTTCTTTGAAAAAGGAACGCAGTGGTATCACAGGAAGGTTGGTGAAGTGGTACAAGGGCCTCGGGACCATTAGCATCTTTCCGAGTGTTACTTGTCCGATGGGGCGAGAAGCAATGTCTTCCAGAAGTTTACTGACATATGCAATCCTGCTAATACCTTGCGGTGATTCCCGTCGTCCAAATCCATTGGGGAGTGGAACAATTGTACCCCCAGGTATCTAGGTGCAGCTGTACTCCAGGTGAGCATGTGGGCACCCACCGATATGTCATGTGGGGCTAAATTTGGACTCAATGGAAATATCGTGGCTTTAGCCCAGTTGACCTTGAGGCCCGAGGCTATCGTAAAGTCATTCACTGCCGACCAGATGGGGGAGAGGTCACTCGTAATGTCTCTGACATAGTTCAGTAGATCGTCTGCATAGAGTGACACGCAGTGCATTGTGTCTGCTATCGGTATACCCCATACGTTTCCCTGTTGCCGCAGTCTTATTGTGAGGGGCTCTACTGCTAGGGCAAATAAGAGGGGGGACAGAGGGCATACCTGCCTAGTCCCTCTTTCTATCAGGAAGGGAGCAGAGATGGATTTACCTATCCTCACTCGAGATGTTATGCGCTTATAGAGTAGTTGGGTCCCACCTGAAACCTGTGGAGAACCGCGAACAGGTACAGCCATAGCAGAGTATCGAATGCTTTTTCGAGATCTAAAATCAGGCATGTTGCATTTGGGAAATGTGTTTTTGTCCTGTCTTGGATACGGAACAGTCTACGTATGTTCTGTGACGTGTTACGCCTCGGAACAAACCCGTTTTGATCAAGGTGAACTAGTGGTGCCAGAATCTGGGTGTATCGATCCGCTAGAATCTTCCTAATATTTTACAGTCTGCATTCAATAGCGTTATTGGTCTGTATGAAGCTGGGAGGGTGGGATCTCTCTGGGGCTTGAGAAATGTCACTATGATAGATTCTCGGAGTGAACCTGGGAGTTCCTTTCTGACTAGCGCATCTTCAAACATGGCTACCGCCCTGGGGACAAGGTGCGTAGAGAATGTACTGTAGTATTCTAGCGGGAAGCCATCCATTCCCGGGGCCTTGTTTCATGCTAACTGTCTAATGGCATGGGTGACCTCTGGGGCTTTAACCTTCACCTCCAATTCTTTTCTGTCAGCTTGAGGTGTGTGGGGAATTTGCAGTGGGCTGAGGAATTGCATGATTACCCAATGATTTGTCTGCGCCGGGGCCTGGTAAATGTCTGAGTAATAATCACGGAAGATGTGTAGGATCTCTATTTGTGAGTGTGTGGAGGTTCCCGTGTGGTCTAGAAGATCCGCGATCGGTTTTGCTTCTACCTCCTGTTTGGCTAGCCACGCTAACAGTGTGCCCCCCCCTGTTACCCTCTTTGTGTGTTCTGGAGGCGTAGGCTCCAAAAAATTGAAGAAGGGCCATCTTTGGCTCGAAATGCATTGGGCAGCAAGATAATTTTTGAACTCACCATTCATTTTCGCATTTGGAAGGAAATGATGAACTTATGGACATTCTTTGAATGTATTTATGCAAATACATTGGATTATCGCCTGAATCTTCTGTGGATTTGATGTTTATGAAAAGAATAAGATAAATACGAATATTGTGACGATAACAATGATTTATGGTTCAGGTATTTCTACCTGTTGTTACAGTGCGCAGAGGATGGGTCTCATCGATCCTTAATTTTGTTGTGTATCACTGGCATTCTTGACTGTTTTATGCCTCCCCTGCAGCACGCTTCTATATAAAAGTGTTTTACATTGAATGAATTTATACTGTGAAAGGTTTTTGTTGATTAAGTTAATCTAGTGTGTGCCTCTCCAAAAATATTGTTTTCTGGAGAGTTCTGCCTTCAATTTGGTGCTGGTGTTGACCCCGTGATGTGTTGGCATCCCATTGTGCCAGAAGAGATGTTTTCAATTGCTATCCGGGCCCCCGACTCGCGCCTCGAGTTTCCGCGCCGTGAGTGGGGGGTTTGGGGATAGACCTCTGTCTCGGGTGTTCAGGGTGTGACAAGTTGCAGGATGCAGCCGCATCGCTGCTGCTGTGCAGCTTGTGGCCTGTGATGAACGGGTTCTGTCCCGCTAGTGTGTGGGTGCTACACAGGCCACTGTTCCTTAGATGTTTCTGTGAGGGAATTTTTCACCTCCGGAAGGGAACTCAGCGTTAGCTGTCTTGCTTCACGTTGCAGATTGCTGCTATGGCTTTAGTGTTTTGAGGCCTTTTCTGTTCGCGCCGCACTCCGGCGCCGGTGTTTACCCTCCTATGATCCCCACTGTTCCGAGGACCCTCACCGCGCACCTCGAGACTTAGTGCCAGGTGGGTGGGGAGGGCGGGGAACTGTGGTGGGCTGTAGTATATTCACTGTAGGTAGCGCGTGGGTCTGCAACACATGATACACTGTGGTGGTGGGTAGGTGCTCAGCGTTTGTCTGATGGGTGGCCGCTATTGTTTAGTAAAACAGGCAAAGAGCCTCTTAAGTGCTCATGTGGCTCTGGTGATGGTGAATGCTCCACTTACGGATTGTAACCGCCCCTCATTGTGCGCCCCAAAAGTGAGCGCCGAACGGAGAAGGGTCGCCGCGACAAGGAATCGCGGCTCTATTTTGCACGGAGCTCCCTTCAGGCTGGTGATACGTGCGACTCGGCGTAGAGTCCCATCGCGGCCTACCCCTCCATCAGCACCCCCACACTCGGGACTCTCACCCCCCTGTGCTCTGACTCCTAGCGCCGAATGGGAGGGATCCCGGCTCCGAAACGCATACAGGTAATGAGGGGTAGGTAGGCATTGCCGGTTGAGGGCCGTGCGCCAGGTTGGCGGCCTGCAACTGGAGTTGCAGCCGGGGGTCCAGCGGCGATCTTGGCTGTTACGACTGGTATACAGCAAAACACACAAGATGATGGATGGAATGTTGTACATTGGCAAAACATTCACCCCCAGTCACAGATCTGGGTTTAATCCTTCGTTATTTTGCTCACCACGCCACCCCAGTTCAGACATGGCCATATGCAAATCAGTCTGACCCTGTGACTCATGGGAACAGTCCAGCCCGAACTGCCAAGCCATGTCTTCCCTGGACCGGAATCAAGCATCCTAGGACCGGTTTTGGGGTTTCACCCCTCTTCAGCCAGGATAGTTTTACTCCAGTGGCATAGTGAGCACGGGACCCATGTCTGGGCATACCCTTACCACATAGGGTGAACAGCAAAACACACAAGATGATGGACGGAATGTTGCACATTGGCAAAACATTCACCCCCAGTCACAGATCTGTGTTTAATCCATTGTTATTTTGCTCACCACGCCACCCCAGTTCAGACATGGCCATATGCAAACCAGTCTTGACCCTGTGCCTCATGGGAACAGTCCAGCCCGAACTGCCAAGCCATGTCTTCCCTGGACCGGAATCAAGCATCCTAGGACCGGTTTCGGGGTTTCACCCCTCTTCTGCCAAAATAGCTTGACTCCAGTGGCATAGTGAGCACGGGACCCACGTCTGGGCATACCCTTCCCACATAGAGCGAACCGCAAAACACACAAGATGATGGACGGAATGTTGCACATTGGCAAAACTGGACTGTTCCCATGAGGCACAGGGTCAGACTGATTTGCATATGGCCATATCTGAACTGGGGTGGTGGAGTGAGCTAAAGAATGATGATGGATTAAACCCAGATCAGTTGACTGGGGGTGAGTGTTTGATTTGTTCAAACACTTCGTCCATCATCCCCTTTGGTACGGCTGGTATACGGTACTCCGATGTGGGTTATGGTATGCCACCCACCGCTCGCTCCGAGCCTCAGCGCCTCAGCATCAAGCGGGAATGATGATTGCTATGTTGCGGCGATGGCCCCAGCCGGATTAGGTACTGCAGCGCGGGAGGGCTGGTAGTCGCTGTTAGCTGGCCCTCAGGTGCGGCCCGCTCACCGCCGCAGGGTCTCTCAGGGCTGCTTAATCTCATGCTCTCTCACCTTTCAGTGTCAGGGGATGTCAGGGGTTCCGTCCGGGCCTCCATGATCGCTTTTCCAGTGCAGTGCCCGCTTGCCCCAGAGCGCAACTGCGGTTCTCGCACTGGGTCGCTGGTGTCTGCTTGTCACCGTGTCAGGCCGCCAGGCTCTCAGTGGACGCCGCCATCTTGACATCGCTGCCGCATCATCAGGCCGGCTGGTTGCTTGAGGAAAAGCTCTGATTAGCCTCCCATTTCAGGGACAGCGGAGGGTCCCAGGGGTGCTGATTATGTGGGCATCAGGGCCAGAGGGCTTGGGGAGGATTCCGGCATCGATTGGCACGGAAAGCGTGGGCAGCCGGACGGAGCTCTAGAGAGGCACGTCCGCCATCTTAGCCTGCCAGGCCACGCCCCCCAAAATTAGTTTTGTTTATTCAGATCTGCATGCTGTTAAAGGCTGGAAAGATAGTGAGTTTAGTACAAAAATACACTTTTATCTGGAGCACTTTTTCTTCCTGTTTCTCTCAAAAAACTAAAAATTTTGCTGTATTTCAGCTATATTCTCGGTTCTTTGCAGAGCAATCCGCAAACCCTGAGTACCTTTAAAATCCCCAAGATGTTGGGGGAAAAAACTTTGTACCCCATAATTCCTCTTGCACCACACTTGCTTGCTTTACTACTAGGAATGTGCTTCATTAACAGACATACATGGTAAATGTATGAAAACGTCATTATATAAACACATAATAGGCATCCAAGTTGAGGAGCTCGGGGCATAACTGCATGCAAAAGGTTTTTAATTATTTTAAGACTTTGGTATTTCAGGTCAAGCCCTGTTAATGGGACCACTTTCTAATATTGAAGAACAGTTCGCTGCAACAAAGTAAAGGAGAACCAAAATAAAATGTAACAACGATTCTGTTAATGCTAAAGCATTGAAGGTGTCCCAGTGGTGTGAGCTGTGAGGTAATCGTTTTAAAAGCGTTTTAAACAATACTATTATATTGACGCCAGGGAAAAAACCTACTCTCACAACACGAGGTCATTATGTTCTGGAACTTGTGAAATTATCTTAATTTGTATTTGTAAATTGCCTCTAGTTGGCTGACTCTTGGAATCATTGATCGCATCAGAATTAGGAGAACATTTAAGACAACATTAAACACTTGCTGATTCAGCTTTCCCTCAGTAAAGCTTCCATTCTAGCGTCTGTTTGCATCATGACACCCAGCTGTCCATTTCAGGACCAACTAGTCAATTTTACGATCTGCAGATACCATTAATTATACACGTATCTGCATAATTTGTAACGTGTATTCAATCAGTTTAGATTTACCAAAGTTTCTTCAAAAGAGAATTCTATTAATCATGCATGAAGCCCACAGTATATAATGTGTTTTGATTCATATTTTGAAAAAAACATAAGACATGCAATTCGGACAAACACAACCATAGTGTACAGGGAAACAAAATAGCAGAACTCAGTAAATAAACGTGTAAGAAGAACTGAATAAAACTGTCTGCGGCAAAAATACCAAGCCGATACAAATATTAATTTTCGAAATAAAGAGTGTAATATGATAAAACTGGCATTGGAATATGCTGAACAGCAGGGTTGAATGTACAGTAATCAAAATGCCTATGACATACAAAGGCTTTTGATTATTCAAGCAGGAGTCAAATAATGTAACAAAAAAGAAATATAAGGTTTCTTACTCTAACTCGAGACAGGCCTACAAGCTCAGATGTACATTAGGAGATTAATAATATCATATATTATTGATGTCAAGAGCAATAATAAAATCCTCAGTTTCTCAAAGGAAGAATATTTATGCCAATATATGAAAAATAGTGTCAACGCCAATAGGTTTTGTTTCTGCAGAGTACATCCACACAGAAAAAAAAGGAAGTGACAGTTGGATCTCAAGAGAGTAAAGCATCTAACCTAATATCCCCAATTGGTTACCATAAAACTTGTATATCTGATATGTGCTAGCAATAGCGCACCGATGCCTGGGTGCAGTCGAACTGCAGGACTATACAATGTAATTGTATGTACCTTCTCAAGAATCCTTCTGAAGTATTTTGTTACATATATTTCTCTAATAAATGATCAAATCACATATGGTGCACCCTTGCATTTCAATTACATCCATACAGAGGTACATGACAGAGACACCCATGCACACAGACCAACATTGCAGCAGACAAATCTATAATAGGACCTGTCCACAGATCAACAAACATGTAGTTGTCAGTGCAGACAAACCAACTGTCACACATAACCTTTTGAAGCAGGGGGTATAGGTGAATGGGTCACAGAGCGATACACCTCAGGTGAACATAAGGTGATATGCATGGCGGCGTGTTAAGGCTACACCAGAGTGAAGCAGTTAAGGATGCATTCAGGCAGTGCTAACAGATTAAACTGGCAGTTATTCTTTTACCATATTTTTAAATCTAATTTAAATAAGCATATAGAATATCTTTTCAACTTCAACTGTTAAATTCTTATTTCACGAGACAATAGTTTCCCACCTCAAGGAATAATAAACTTTTCCAGTCAGGATGGACTCCAAAAGTCACTATTTTAACCTGAGTCCAACCCCGTGTTATCTATGGCATGTTTAATTTAGGAGAATGTGTTAATGTAATAATGCAGTACCAAAACAGTAATAAAGTCCAAGCACCAATCAATGAAAACCCAAACTCAAAATGAGTAAATTTTATTAAACAAAATGACATAACAATTTAAAAAATCCTATAAGGTGAACCAGGGATATGAGTTTTTAAAAAACGTTTTACATTAAAATATCGCTATGATAGTCTGGGTGTGGGGTGGACTGGGAACCAGGCATGCTTTAGGGCTGACCAATATGTATCCCAAGGTCAGAAACACCAAGCAGGATGGCCTGGTGAAAGATTTTACCTAGTGCCTGATTTAGAGCTGGTGGGTGGTCTGTTTCTCCATTCATTAGAAATGGCCACCAAGTTGGTGGTCATTTTTAAAGTATTGACAGGAATCACTGTCACTGAAGATTCTGTCATTTCTTTTTGAAGTATAGTGTAGGGCTCTGTCAACATGACAAAGCCATGCCGCAAACTTACATTTCTATTAATTTTTAAAAAGAAAATCCCATAGCAGGATTTTCTTTTGGGAGATGAAAAGACAATGCACCCTTGCCATGGGAGACCCCTGAGGAGAGCCTTTAACACTTTTCACTGCTCCTTACCTCCAGGATTTTCATGGTGGTGACCGTAAAAGCTGGCCTCTAATTCCACCCACCTAATTTAGGTTGACAGAATTAGAGGTCTGCCTCTGATGGCCATTACTCTGTGAGGCCATCAGAGGGCTTTAATAACAACAGTTAAGGAGTAGGCTCCGTCATGAATAAACCTAAGGTCCTCATGCATCTAAATCGGGAAGGCATACCATAGTCTTGGCAGCATAGGCGATCAGTGGCCATTGCAACAGAGTTTCCATACCACCAAGATGTAATCATGAATTCAGTCTGCAAAAAGGAAGTCAGAATTATTCAGTATGGCAAAGTAGGAGGCTGTACCAGGGAGGGGCCCACCAAAATCAGAAAGACATTGAATGAGGAACTGCTGAATCCAATGAATTTGGCAGGAAAATCTCAAAGCGGAATAGGTCAAATTTTGCTCCAAGGATGATGTACAATAGGTCGGACACTTTGGCACCTTTGCCCACTCAAGATGTGTATCTTGTTCCGAAGGGCTGATTTAGAACTCAACGGATGGGCTACTCCATCACAACGGTGACAGAAATCCAGTCCGCCAAAATATAAATAAAATAGGATGTAATGGAATTTATATTTCAGCGGACTGGATGTCCTTCACTGCTGTGACAGAGTAACCCATCCACCAAGTTGTAAATCAGGCTCTGAGTCTCTAAATTGGAGATCGGAAGGGGGCAGTTTGTATCCAAAGGGGGTTCCACACGATCAGACATCTTCTCGCCGAGGGCCAACTGAAATGGGTTTGTTGCAGCGGCCAAGTTCCAAGGGGGATGAACCTGTATCTTCAGCCCACTAAAATAGTGCCTTGGCAAGATCTGCTTTGGTGGTTGGTCACGGGTCACCAACAGTCAAAAGCTTTGCAGTGGTAAGCCCCTTTTTCCTCAGCTCTTCACTCAAGCCAAAAGAATTCAATGGAGCACTTAGGACTTTAGGCCTTGGTTTGGCAAATGCCTTGTGCAGGGTCCAATGCAGGTCCAGTTGTAACTGGGCAACTGGCCATCCTGGAAAATTTGGTTCTTCAGCTTGTTGTTTTGCTGTAGCATAACAGGAGGTCAGCCCACTGACCCTTGAGGTCCACCTTGTGTTCCGGGTATAGGAGGGACAGGGCCAAGTCCTTCAGAGCTCTTCTTTGGTTGCAGCAAACAAGGTTAATGTCTCTTCTGATCTTCTCTAGGCCCTGGAAATTTACTGAGGAGGGTTCCTTGGGTGCAAAATCAATGGCTGGCACTGGCCTCGGAGGCCGGTGATTCCTGGCTACTCCCTGACCAATGGTGTTAAATTTCCCAGGGATTTCTCTACCCACATTTTCAGCAATTCCTGTTTGTCTTACTGCAAACAATCCCACAGTGTACCTTACCCCTAAAATCAACGAAAAGGGAGCCCTTGTGTTCACCCACAGAAATAAGCAGTTCCCTCTCCTATGTCCATTTCAGACTGATTTTGGGGACAGTTTCACTCATACTGGGGTTGAAGCCAGCCTGGCTTGTGTAACCCTAATGGACTGAGGCTGGCCTTTGCTCTGTTATCAGTTTGCATTTATCTGGGAAAGTGCAGGCCTCACCATGCTCCTTCACAAGTGAATGAAGTAGGGAAGAGGTGTGGTGCCGCGGCCAGGGTGACTGACTCCGGAACCTGGGGATCACGGTTAGATCCCCGGCGCCGACGGCAGATTAGTCCTGCACCATGTGACTCTGGGCAATAGCTTGCTTAATCTTCCCGACGGCCCCCAGCGCCTAGAGACCCTTCCGGGTGATTGTTCGTGCTTTACAAATGTGGGTTATTAATGAGGTTCCTGGTTACAATATAGCTATACTTCCTGAAAGGAGATGTTTTACTCATTAAAGTTAAACGTCTGAGGACCAGCAGTCAATAGGCTAATACTAATAAGTCTACCGGAGTTCAGGCAGCTAAAAGGTAACTTTCCAAAAGTTAATTCTGCAAACGTTTTGTTAAAAATCCAATTTTACTATTAAGTTGGATTTGATAAATATTTCCTATCAGAAGTTACATATTAAAGTCTATACATTTTACGTTGACACTTTCTAGGATTCACCAACATCCCTGCCAGTGAAAATTGATTTTGGATCCTAGTCACTAGAGCTAATTGCAATTTTAATTTAGCAAATATTCCTCTTTTGGATATGAGGTACCCTACCTTGTGGGCCACAAAGTTTCCTTAGAGATTAATTATTATTCTTTGAAAGCAGAATTTCCTGCCAGTCAAATGGGTTATTTTTACAGGTTTGGACAGCAGGTTAAAGGTTGCTGTAGTCAGAATATACTAGTAGGCTTGAACGTGCACAGATTTTTAAGTCCAACAAAAATTGGGTCAAGAAAAAGGCAAACAATTTGGCCTGAGTGGAGTAAGTGGAAATCCGCTATGCGGAACTCTGCAAAGTGCTGGAAAAAATCTGCTGTGCCACACGGACTTCCGCAAGCAAGGGAGTGTGATACGTTGCACTGCTTGTGCCGATTTTTAGCACCAGCACTACAGCGCTGCTTCTTTCTCCCACTCGAGTGGATGTAGAACTTTAGCTGCAGCTCCCTTAATGCAAGCGTATGGTGTGTAAACGTGAGCAGCAGCGACCTGCAGCGACCGCCTTGTTGAGAAATATTGCTGGCAGGTGGTCTGGAATATGATTTTTGCTAACTTAACATTGATGTGCTGCGCAAGAGGTAAAACTTTATGCTGCTGTGTGGAGTTTTTACAGAACTTCACACTGTATGTGGAGTGTGGAGAGAGAAATCTCAGCAAACTCCACGAGCAGAATGGAATCTCATGCACATGCCTACAAAAAATCTGGGATGACCATGCTGAAAGGGTGGATTTGCTACACTGTGCATATTAGCAGACATGTTATACAGCTTAATGAACATTAAATTGCAGATTTATTTGTAGTAGAAAATATATGCTATTCAATCAATCATTAAACTCAAAATATTTATATCACATTACAAAAGTCTTGCCTGTTTTGATGCCAACATAGAAATATCATTAATTTAGTCTTCAACTTCTCTTATTTCCACATTTTGTTAATAAAGTTTGTAACTGTTTATAAAGCTTACTATTTCCAAACTTGAATCACAAAATATCAAGGGGTCAATTAGAATGTCGGGCGGATGGCGGTGGCGATCCGCCCGATATTCTCTCCCGCCCGCATGCCATTTCCCCCTTGCCATATTACTATGGCGGGGGGACCCCGGCGGACGGAAAGACCGTTCGCCGGTTTTCCGCCCGGTCGATGAGTCGACCGGGCGGAAAAGGTTTTAATATGGTGGCGGTGTCTGTTAGACACCGCCATCCATATTTGTATACATGAGTGGATTTGCCTTTCTGTGGCGGCAATGGCTTGCCAGTGGGGGCCCTTGGCGGGCCCCCAGAAATTTTGTGGGGTAGGGGATTCACATAGGGGGTACCTGTGGTACCCCCCTGCATTTGCATGCACAACATGGCAGGCACCACGTGGTGCCTGCCACGCTGTGCATGGAAATGCACAACATGCATTTTTGGCATTGCGGCGGGTGGTGCTGGAAGCACCGGCCACCGCAATGTCAAATATGCAGGATGCGCCCGCCAGTGTGGCAGGCGCATCCTAATCTCCCCAACGGGACTGCTGCACTGATGGCGGGCGGCCCCTTTTCCCGTCGGGATCCACCCGCCATCCTAATGATGCCCTTAGTGTCTACTATAGGCATAGCATTAAATAAGGTAACATTTTGGTCAATATAACGCATCTCTTGTAAGCTCATTCTTTCTGACATTAACAACCCCAAAAAATAACTCTGTTGCAAAATACCTAAGTATGTACAGTGGTCAATGTATTCCTCAAGCAACTACTTGCTTCCAATAATTTAGGAGTTTCACATTGCCCATCCTTTTTTGGGAGTAGTACATTTAAAAACGGATTTCGCCCTCCCTTAAATATTAATATGTGCTTTAGATATAGGCTCTAATGCTCTGAATCATTATCTAACTGAGATCTGCAATAACAATTCTCCCATCCAATCAGTTTGGCTTATTTAGAATTAGTCTGTATCATTATGCTCATTTTTCCCATGAAGAATATTTACCGTAGTCTGTTTTGATCTCCTGCCTAGCCATTTCAGTGTTAGCTGTCTATTTCATGACTCTGCCATTCTCAGTAGCATCTGGTTCACAATTAATTTGCAGTTGCTGTAAGGATTAAACTCTCAAACTCTAATTAATGTGGACTGTTCTGATTCAGTGTATGTAATGTTTTTAATATGTCGGATGGAGGGATCCTTCTAACAGTAATGTAAATTACAGCACTTCCAAAAGCATTTCGAAAGTCATTTTGAAAAACACAGTTGTGAAAGAGAGAAGACAGTGGGTCTCTCTCTTTGAACTATTGCCCTTGATCCCTTCTTTCTCCATTTTTCCCACAGAGTTGTTACCCCCAAAATGTTAAATGTTAGTTGAGTGAAAAAGCATCCTGCTCTTTTTTGGCTTTATTTTTGCGTCCCTTATATGGGAGCTCCCATTCCACCCCTTGTTCTAGCACACAATTTTGGATCGTGGCTTGACCAACCTGGGAGGAATACACAAAAGCCAGGAATTGTCTTAGACTGGTCTCTGAGTTGGACCAGTGAAATAAACACTCTTTGTCTGCAACCTTAGAATATATATCAGGCAGAACCCTCTGGTTTTTGTGCCAAGATTTCTCATAGACAAGTACTAGAGTTTCCACACAAGTAAATATCAAGAAAGACATCTGAATCTAAGAGCTTGGGGGGGTCTAGAATGCTAACTCACCTTTGCCAGGTTTGAAGACCAAGAGCTTGGAAATTCTACAACATGACTGGGAAGCGGACATAGATACATTTGAAGGAAGGAGCACACACTGACTGCCACAGATGTGTATAGAAAGTATGTCTTGTGCTTCTGGTCCCCATGCACAGTGCCCAAGAGCAAGATCCGATAATCTGTACTTGTGTGAAGATGTTTCAATCACTGTGATTGACCCACGGAGAGTGGTGGAGCAGCCACCTGAGATGTGATGAGTGAATCCAAATGCAGGTATGTTCTTCATTAATTTTGTTAGTTGTTAGTTGGTTTGAGACTTGGGCCCAAAAAAGTTTTAGCAAAGCAGTTCTTCATTTCCCAAACAGTGACAAGCAATTGCAGCTGCTACCCACATGTGAGAAAACATATCCTCACCTCCTAGAGTGAGGTGTGCACTTGTGCAACATTTATCAAGTTGATTCTCCCACAGTAAGGTGAAATCACTGGTATCTTATTCAGATACCACATGCTAACTCTCAGGAGTCACTAAGTACCATATCATCATCATCATCAACTTTATTGCGGTCAATAGACCCTAAAAGAGCAAAGAAAATAACACTAAATAAAAACATTCTCGGGTACATGGACTCGAGGTACCAGAGTCCGCGATTACAGTTACAAATTATTACTATTAACCCACTCCTCAATATATGGACCAAATACATAGCAACATATAAAAAATACAGATTGTAAAAAAACGTACCATAAATGGGGAGAAAAGAAGCTGATACATTTCATAAAATACAGTATTAACAAAACTCTCAATAAAATCACATATATCAAAGTTAAGTTTAAAAAAAAGGGAGCCAGCCCAGCCAAATATAAAAGAGGTTTTATCAACTTTTCCCAATACAGTTTTTTTGAGAGTGACCTGCGCACACATCATATAGATAGTAAAAAACCTATCACTGCAAATACAATGGGAGATAGGGTGTTGTGTTTCAGTAACCTATATACCTCCACACAGTGTTTGGTTCCCAGATTTCAACAAAGTTGCATCAACCAGCGGCGCCTAAGTTTTCTATAAACAGGGAAAAAGAAGAAAGTATGCAATTCTGATTCCTCTGCTTGGTTACAGGCAGCACAGCCTAGAGCAAGTGTAACTGCCCATTAACTGGTGAAGACACACAGTGGGAGGGCCCCATACCTAAACTGAACATATAATTTCCTCGCTAACGCAGCTTGGATCTCATCCAGGGCAGGCTCTGGGCTGTACTGAGCTTTTATCCTCAAAAACACAACAGTTAATGAACCTGTAGCTGAACACCCCTGTATATGGGCATGTTTGCCCCCCACCCGTAGCTCTGAACCAGTTCAGTCCTGGAAACTGTAGCGCAGGCTTCCTCAGGAAATTCCATAGACTTGCTCTGCCCATATTCAGATATGTGAATGTGACTAAATGCCATATCAAAAATATCCCAGTAGTAGAAAGCTCACCAAATGAATCCATGTCACTAGAACTAATTGTTCTAGCTGAGGTCTTTCTTTTACCATATCAATGCATTCTGGGATGATGGTCAATTTTTGTTTGACTATGGATCTAACACATATGGTTCTAATGATACATAAAAGCAAGGTCAATGAATGTAAATACGGCATCACATTGACTTGTGACCATATCATCAACAAAATAATACACCACTGTGCCACTCATGTTCTTCACCCATACGTGTGTACATTTCTGATTGAAAATTGCAAAGGCTTCACATCTTTTTCTTAAAATTAAAAATCAACCCACATCTATTTTGCAATCTACATGGAAGAGGAAATAGAATGATATGTATATAAGTCCCACAAGATCACTACAAACCGGGTAGTTTGTGATGAAATCCGACTGACCTATATAGGCTGAGACATTTCAACCCTTTGATTGAGAATGTGTTAACTCTTCTGAGATTTCAACTTTTATGTTTTCAGTGTGCCCCGTGGTTGCCCATTCATAAAGGTGCCTGAGAAAGGGGACACCCAGAGGCATTTTAACTTCTCCCACATTCACAGGTCCCTTACATACAATTTTGATATCAAAGTGCTCCCCACAAAAGTGGAGATGAGCCCACCCACTTAACAATTGAGTTTGTGAGGACTCGATAAATATGTGGGTGAGAGTCTGCTAAAAAGAAAGGTCCCGATTCACAGAAGTAATCTGAGACAAAATTATAACTTTATGACTTTCGGTATTCACAAAGGGCATATAAGAGTAGTAAAGTTAGGATTCCGAACTGTACTACTCCTAAATGCCCTTTGTGAATATCGAAAGTCGTAAAAGTGGGATTTTGTCTCAAATTACTTTTGTGAATCGGACCCACATTGTTTTTTTTCTCAACTGTTGAATTTAATGACCACAGTAGGTCACTGCCACGTTGCAATCAAATCTCTCTTCTAGTAAAACAAAATGCATGCACTGTACCAGTACATTAAACATATTAGACTTTTGGTAGGTCTTCAAACCAGTATCAGGACAAATTTAATAATGACTATTGCTAAAAAGTCCATTTGAATTACTCTCAAATGCCTAATCTAATTTTATTTTTTAATTTAGCAAGATAATAATGCTATCACTTAGACATTGAATGAACATCTAACTCAGGGCCACATTTGATTGACATATTATCTCCAAGCCCCATGTCATGTCTGTATGTACATATAAAAAGGAGAAAGGCATACTGAAATGTAGGACATCAATTCACAGAACTTCATTTTTTACTAATAGGTCGCTCACTATACCTTAGTAATATGTAATAACCCTTTGCATGCGTCGTACGGCCGCGTCAAAGTGGGCGTGTGCGGAGGACGGATGAGGGCCGTCAGTCCCAACCAACTCAGTATTTCCTCAGCACCGCAGCGGAATTTGCGCCGCGGTCAAGGGGTTAATATCAAAACGATGCCCATGTATTCCATCTGTGGTCTAAGGAGTTCTTCATGGTTTTTAATATATCTCATTAGAGAGACCAATTTGGATGTTTACACGAATATCCATTCCATGTATGGATGTTTCTTGGACTGTCACTGAAAAGAATTTAAGGGATCTGATTATGCACAATTGTGGTTCATACACCTCTTTTATCTAATATTTCGGCACCAAGTGGCTGGTTTGAGCAAATGTATTTCTGTTTATGACTCTGTGCATGCATTTCTTCACCAGTCACACACATTACATGATGGATGAGTAATCTAATAGGGTGTATTCCTGGTTTATTTGACATAGAAGAGGCCTTTAATCTATGTCTCTTCTCCACAATCATGATAGAAGTCAGCTTGCATTGAAAGTATATATGTGTATGGAGTCACGATTGTGGGACTTTGAAAACAGATTGCAGGTTCCCCAAGTTCTCGGATGTTCAGGCATCCATGAACCTCATGAACCTATACATAGCATGTAGATCTTCAGTTATTTCTCCATCTAATTTTATTATTTCTATAAGTTTTGTTTTTGGATCTATTGGTATACTTAGGACCTAAGTAATCTAGTATCACTTGGGGCTTTGTATTTATTTGTGGTCGTTCTGGTCATGTGAGCTGACATTGATGTTATTCATTTAAGACCTTATTATGTCACTCATAGGCACCTACAGTTTGTGTATCTTTCATAGTTTTCTCCCTTTCTGTCCTGAGGAAGACTCAATTTGAATAAATAAATGAGACCAAAACATCAAATTGTCAGTCCCAATCATTTTTGCACAATGATTCCGGAAGCTGTGAAATCCTGAAAGCTTGATCTAATTGAATTTTAATCTACATTTTTGTCCTAATGGTTAAGAGATTTATTTGTTATGCACACTCCACTGTCCTTGTTTTGTTAACCTCTTCAGTGCCCATGACGAGATAGTCTCGTCATGGAGCACGGTTGCGCTGTGCCCATGACGAGACTATCTCGTCATGCACCCCACCCACTAGTGCAACGCCCGGCACAGGAGGGGGAAAGGGCGTGGCACTGAAGGGGTTAACTCACTTCTGCACTTACACTGCACCATCACCAGTAGCACCTATTTTTATTGGAATTGTCATTACACTGTATGTAGGTGTGTGTGTGTGTGTGTGTGTGTGTGTGTGTGTGTGTTTATATATATTCACTGAAAAAATATAGGTTTTAGGCATGTTATAGTTAGAAATTAGCATTTAAAAAACCATAGCTATTCACTAAAAATATAGGTTTCAGGCACGTTATAGTTAGAAATTAGCATTTAAAAAACCATAGAAATTCCCTGAACAAAACATAGGTTTGAGGAATTTTATAGTTAGTTGGACATTTCATTCGTTATGTGAACTATAACTCGCGCCCCTGCAATGCACTGCTGATGACGTCACATATTACATCATTCATGACATGGGCAGTGATATCACTGATGACATCACTGATGACATCACTGATGACATCATCCAGTGACTGTGCGTTTCCGTAAAGTTTACATTTGTTTTATATATATGCCAAGCTGTATTGAAGAATGAGTGGGTGTATAAGTGTATGTATGGAGGATTTAGTAGGTACATGACTGACTGTATAAGTGAGTGATTAAATGTGTCTTTCTGAATGCATGGGTTGTGGTGGGGTAGTGTTTTAGGGTTTATGGTAGTGCAGTGGTGTTTGTATAGTGTAGGAGGTCGTGCTGGGGGTGGTGTTTTAGGGTTTAGGGTAGTGCAGTGGTATTTGGGTAGTGTGGGAGGTCATGCTGGGGGTAGTGATTTAGTGTTTAGGGTAGTGCAGTGGTGTTTTAGTAGTGTAGGGGGTCATGCTGGGGTAGATGTAGGGTTTAGGGTAGCGCAGTGGTGTTTGGGTAGCGTAGGGGGTCGTGCTGGGGGTAGTGTTTTAGGGTTTAGGGTAGCGCAGTGGTGCTTAGTTAGCGTAGGGAGTCGTGATGAGGGTAGTGTTTTAGGGTAGAGCAGTGGTGTTTGGGTAGCGTAGGGGGTTGTGCGGGGGTAGATTTAGGGTTTAGGGTAGCGCAGTTGTGTTTGGGTAGCATAGGGGGTCATGCTGAGTGTAGTGTTTTAGGGTTTAGGGTACCGCAGTGGTGTTTGGGTAGTGTAGGGGGTTGTGCTGGGGTTAGTGGTTTAGGGTTTAGGGTAGTGCAGTGGTGTTTGGGTAGTGTAGGGGGTAATGCTGGGGTTAGTGTTTTAGGGTTTAGGGTAGCGCAGTGGTCTTTGTGTAGTGTTGGGGGTAGTGCTGGGGTAGTGTTTTAGTGTTTAGGGTAGTGCTGTGGTGTTTGTGTAGTGTAGGGGGTCATACTGGGGGTAGTGTTTTAGGGTTTAGCATAGTGCAGTGTTGTTTGGGTAGTGTAGGGGGTTGTGGTGGGGTAGAATTAGGGTTTAGGGTAGCGCAGTGGTTTTTGTGTAGTGTAGGGGGTCGTGCTGGGGGGAGTGTTATAGGGTTTAGGGTAGTGCAGTGGTGTTTGTGTAGTGTAGGGGTTCATGCTGGGGTAGTGTTTTAGGGTTTAGTGTAGTGCAGTGGTGTTTGTGTAGTATAGGAGGTAGTGTTTTAGGGATTAGGGTAATGCAGTGGTGTTTGTGTAGTGTAGGGGGTCATGCTGGGGGTAGTGTTTTAGATTTTATGGTAGTGCAGTGGTATTTTTGTAGTGTAGTGGGTCATGTTTTAGGGTTTAGGGTAGTGCAGTTGTGTTTGGGCAGTGTAGGGGGTCAAGTTTTAGGGTTTAGGGTAGTGCAGTGGTGTTTGGGTAGTGTAGGGTGTCATGCTGGTGGTAGTGTTTTAGGGTTTAGGGTAGTGCAGTGGTGTTTGGGTAGTGTAGGGGGTAGTGTTTTAGGGTTTAGGGTAGTGCAGTGGTGTTTGTGTAGTGGAGGGGGTTATGCTGGGGGTAGTGTTTTAGGGTTTGGTGTAGTGCAGTGGTGTTTGTGTAGTATAGGGGGTCGTGTTTTAGGGTTTAGTGTAGTGCAATTGTGTTTGGGTAGTGTAGGGGGTCATGCTGGGGGTTGTGTTTTAAGGTTTAGGGTAGTGCAGTGGTGTTTGGGTAGTGTAGGGGGTTGTGCTGGTGTTAGTGTTTTAGGGTTCAGGTTAGTGCACTGGTGTTCGTGTAGTGTAGGGAGTCATGCTGGGGGTAGATTTAGGGTTTAGGGTAGTGCATTTGTGTTTGGGTAGTGTAGGGGGTCATGCTGGGGATAGTGTGTTAGGGTTTAGGGTAGTGAAGTGGTGTTTGGTTAGTGTAGGGGGTCATGCTTGGGGGTAGTGTTTTATGGTTTAGGGTGGTGCAGTGGTGTTTGGGTAGTGTAGGGGATCATCGTGCTGGGGGCTATTGTTTTAGGGTATTGCACTGATGTTTGGGTAGTGTAGGGGGTCATGCTGGGGTTTTGTTTTAGTGTTTAGGGTAGTGCAGTGGTGTTTGTGTAGTGAGCAGCGCATGCGCTGCGTCGCTAGGTCAGACCTAAAAAGCATTGCACCAGTATGGCGGCCAACACTTCCTGGATTGAAGTGTTGGCAGCCAATTAGAGCCAAGCATGGGCTTGTGTAGTTAGGTCCCGCCCAGATATATAACGATATTTTCCTCTAATATCTCAAAAACTACTGAACAGATTTACACCATTTAAAAAAAAAGACACTTTCTGAACCAAGGGCTACCTTTTTGCCTAATTTGGTGTAATTCCGTTCAGTAGTTCGAGCTGTAGCCGTGTCTAAAGTTTCCTATGGAAAATAACATGGAAAAGGCATGTTTTGGGACCCCCTTTTTTTCTCGGCCCCTGCTTGGCAAATCATCCTGAAACTTTGAGGATAGGAGGTGACCAGAGCGGGCCATAAGTTCTGAAAATTTCACGAAGATTCGTCAACCGGCGCCAAAGTTATTGGGAGAAAAAAAAACGCTTTTCCTATGGAAACTAGGTCCTAACTATAACTATCTACTGGTGACCGCCAGTAGATAATATATATATATATATATATATATATATATATATATTCACTGAAAAATCATAGGTTTCAGGGGTGTTATAGTTAGCTGGACATTTCACTGATAAAAAACCATAGAAATTCCCCCGTTATAGTTAGTTCACCTAACTATTACTCGCGTGCCCGCAATGCACTGCTGATGACGTCACATATTACATCACTCATGACATGGTCAGTGACAACACTCATGACATCACTGATGACATCTCAAATTACATCACTAATGACATCATCCAGTGAATTTGTGTTTTTCTGAAAATTAAATATGTTTTATATATGTATATCTCAAGCTCGATGGAAGAATAAATGGGTAAATAAGTGTATAAATGGATGATTTTTTTGTAAAATTAATTGTATAACGGACTGATTAAGTGTATCTTAGTGAATACATGGGTTAGCGAGTAATGTTTAAATATGTAAATATTTGTATCAGTCTCTCACTTTGTGAATAATTGGCTGCATGGGTTGGTGAGTAGCTACATGAGTGTCTATATGGGTTATTAGTTGGTTTTTTGAGTATTAGTATGAGTGTCTGAGTGTCTGTATGGTTCGGTGGGGTTATTACTTAGCGCATAGATGCAGGAATGAGTGACTCACTGTTTGTATGTGCTTTGAAGAGAGCATGTGTGCAGGACTGTATGGGTGGATGAGTGTGTGTATGGGTGTGTTAGTGAGTGAATGACTGTCTCAATAGTGTATTTATGAGTAACTACATATGTTTTAAACTAGTATATGTGAGTATTGGTGTATATAAGTGAGTATATGTGAGAGTGAGAGATTGGAGGAGTTCCTGTATAAATAAGTATGTGTTTTTATAAGTGATTGTTTAAGAGAGAAAGTATGTGTACGTTTCTGTAGAAGTAAGTGTTGTGGTGTGTGTATAAAATAACGGTATATGCAAGTAAATGGATGTTTGATTCTTTATTAGCATGAGTGACTATGTGTATGAGTAACTCTATGAATGAGTGGTGGTGTGTAACAGGATGTATAGGTGTATGAGTACATTTGATGAGTGATTACATGTATGAGTGACTATATAGGACTGTTGGTGAATGAGTGAATGTGTTTTTAGATCTTGGAATTACTGAATAGGTTGTTGTAACTGGTATTGGTATGTCCATTTTTTTGAAAATTTTAGTTTCTAATTTTGAATGTGTGTATCAAAGGTTATATTAGGGTGAGAGGAGGTCTGTCACTCTATCACAAGGATGATGCCATCAGTGATGTCATTTGAGATGTCATCAGTGATGTCATGAGTGATGTCTGACCATGCCATGAGTGATGTAATATGTGACGTCATCAGCAGTGCATTGCGGGCGCGCAAGTTATAGTTAGCTGGACTAACTATAATGGGGGAATTTCTATGGTTTTATAAGAGTGAAATGTCCAAATAACTATAAGTTTTTTAAATGCTAATTCCTAACTATAACGTTTCTGAAACCTATGGCTTTTTTCCGTAAATTTCTAAGGTTTTTTAAATGCTAATTTCTAACTGTAACGTGTCTGAAACCTATGGTTTTTCAGTGAATTTCAAAGGTTTTTTAAATGCTAATTTTTAATTATAAAAGTAGTTGTACCTATGTTTTTTGTATAGAATTTGAAGATTTTTTTAAACTGTTAATTTGTAAATATAATATTTATTAAACAATATTATATACTTTTCTGAAAATTGTTTAAACATTTTTTTTATGAAAACTGAAATATACTGTAATTATGTTATGTTTTTAATTTTAATATATTTATATTATTTTCTTTTTTTTTTTTTAAAGAAATTTTGGAGTTGCGCACCCTAAGTGTACCTAACGCGACAGGTGTGCGTATTACAGCGACCATATTGGAAAAGTTGTGAAGGATCTGCGTATGGTGTGTGACGGGTGCGTGTTTTCCAGTTACATGATATACGTATAATATTACGTGTTGTGCGCGGTAGGTATGCGACTGATGCACGACTCCTGCTCCCGCTAATTCGCGACACATGCGCATTACGGTACGTGACACTTGCGCGGTGGCGGGCCCCGCGTGACATTATATGTGGGGCGCGCTGGGTGCACGACTCTCGCAAAAAATGTATGTTCTAAAATTATATGTATGTGTCTTTAAGATATATATTATTGCTAGAGATTATCTAAGGTATTCATAAAAATAAATATTTCTATTTGTAATAAAGTTCTATTACTTTTAAATATATTTTCGTGAAGTCGTGTAGGGTGCGTGGATCCCATGTGACCTAAAAAAGAAAGATTTGATTGGTTTATAACATTTCCCACTGTCACTATTGAAGGACCCCACCAATTTCAATCATTCTTGTTGGAGCCTGTTTAGAGAGACATCTCTTTTCCTTCAAGAACCCTTTTTTGCTTGTTTTTTATGGTGCTTAAAAAAAATAGCTTCTGGACAGCAGGAGGAGGAAGTTTCTTCTGAAGAAGAATTTTTGGAAGAGGCACCACGTCCACAGAGGCCGGTGTGTATTGTATGGAAATTCTTCACTTATCCACCAGGACAGAAGAAAGTGAACGTAACAAAGGTCAGATGCAAAATTTGTGACCGAGTCCTGTCTAGACGTAGTGAAAAGAAGTATTCTTGCGGAACTGCCTCAATGTATCAACATCTCAGAACCATACATCCTCTGAACCTGGCTCGGGAGGAAATTAGGCGAGCAGCTATGAACCCCTCACCTGCTGCAGCAACTACATCTGGAGCGTCCTCAGCAACACCTGCACTGGACATTAGGCCAGAATTTGTGTTTCTTGAACAACATTGTGTGAAGTGCAAGAAATTAATATGCTTAGGTGAGCAGTCAGTAAATGCTCAACGGAATCATCATTGTTAATTTTTTTTTTTGTTTTGTTTTTTGGAATGATACATAATTCCAAAAGTTTCCTGTTTTATTCATTCTTTTTTTGTTCATTTTTTGAAAAAACACCCCAAAAAATACAAAAGAAACAAGAAGAAAAAAAAAGTACTTATCAGAACTACCTTATCTGGTTAAAGAAAGAACTATAATTGCATGGTAATGTGTTAAAGTTTGGTTGAATAGATGTGTAGAGCATGACTGAGTGTAAGAATACCTTAATAGTGTATGGTGACTGTATAAGTGCAGATCTATAAGGAAGTACTGCAGCATGACACTGCAAGCTCTTTAGCTGCTCCGCACTGCTGCACTTTTGAAGCACAGGGATGTGACATATTTACATAAATAAGTAGCAATTCTGCGCTCCTTCCTGCACTGGCACACAAACAGCTGCCAAGTGCTACTGCAGGCACCCTTGCATCATGGTGCAAGTATGTTTGTGTCGTGGAGAGATTGTATTTGTGTAGGAAGGGACACCTTCCTGCACCAAAATAATCACTAAAGGCATTTTTGTCTTTCAATGTGTGCTGTGGAATGCAGCATGAATTGAAAGACAAAAAAACGAGGTGTACTTGTATTAGTAGATAAGCCTAGTACCTTGAATGATTACAGTGCTGCAAGTACAATACATGGTCAATTTATGAATGCTGAGGTATTGGCAGAGTGATAGGAAAAGAAGATACTGTTGGTGTTGACAGAGTAAAAGGATATGTATAGTGGTGGATAAGCGATGGAGAAGTCTATGGAATAGACATGAGTACACCTAGACTGTATAGTTAGAGTGCTGGTAGTTAACAGTAGGGTATGTTTTTAAGTTGTTGTATGTTGGCACAGAGATTAAAGAAAGATATGGTTCTGTCAGGATGATTGCAGGAGTGGACAGAGTCTGATAGGCTGATTGGGACACTGCATGAATACTACCTGGCTTATAGCAAGGGTGAATCAGTACTCTGCTGGGGGTTAGAGGCCTGCATAGATTGTGCACATTTGATTGTAGCACTGTGTGTCTTAATACCTGAGTCATTCTACAAGTGCATGCATAGTGGTTGGATACTTACACTGCTGGTAGTTGACTGCAGGGAGACTTTATAAGTGCTTCTGTGTTGGCACAGAGATTATATAATGACATCCTTCTGACAGTATGATTGCAGGAGTGGACAGACACTAACAATCTAATTGGGGCACTGCATGAATACTACCTGGCTTAGAGCAAGGGTGACTCACTACTCTGCTGGGGGTTAGAGGCCTGCATATGTGCACATTTGACTGGACCACTTTGTATCTCAATAACTGAGTCATTGTGCACATTTAGATTTAGGATCTGTAAAAGAGAAGACAAAATAAAGTCCTAATATATAATCTTAAAATTTTACAACACAACATCATTTTACCATTATATAAATTATTTAGTTTGCCTTTTTTGCTGTTCTCAGAATATATTGAATTTCACTATTAATAGTGATTTCAATGTTACTCATCACATAACAGAGGGCAAAAAAAAAACCAATCAATAAGATTGTTTAAAATAAACCAAATCTGTGTCAAAAATATTTTAAACATATTCAACTATCTCTCCATATCGCATATAAATAACATCCCGAATAACATAGTATATAATGCAACTCTCGTATATATAAAATGCTTCTTTCTAACAGAATTTTCTCAATATAATATCAAAGAAGATAAACAATAACTCAATCAACAATTCTTTATAATTTCCATATACTCTAAATTATGTCATTTAAAATATTTGCTGACAGAATATCTCTAAAAACTGCTTAATTTACATTAATACCTTTTCTGTAGGTCAAATGATATAACTAAAATCCTTCATACTTAAGCTGTCAAAAGTATTGGTATAAATACATATTAACATATTCCCAATAGGCCGAATTATGTTAGAATTTTGGCTTTAAAAATATTAGGTATTAATTTTTTAATTACTTAGGCAAACAATATTTAAAAACCAAATGAGCATCATTACAATATGTCCATCCTTTATTGCATTTTAAATAGACTGTGTGATGTCCAGATGTTGTTGAAGGTCCATCGTGGAAAATAATTGCTAATGCTACAAAAGTTCTTCCTGATATTGATAGCTGACTTGCTACAACATTTTTAATTAAAGTTACCAATTTTCTTCCATCAGCTGTACAACGTTGTATCATTAGAATTATATATTGTCCAAATCTTTCTATAAATAATGTTGATAACATTTCTGATTTGCATTGGCTCCACTCCATGTATTGATTTGCTGCTTTAACTAATTTGTTAAAAGATACTGCTTTACAGTCCAGTATTGTCAAATATATGAATCTCTCAATGTGTATGTTAGTGGTAGAAGTAAATATACCATTTTCACAATGATGTTCCCTTTGATAACGAAGTCCAAATAGATTATCAATTTCTATTCCTTCATCTTCCAATACAGCAAGCATATACATTAGAAATTCCTGAGCATCTTGTTGCACATTCTGTGTAAATTGCGTACAACCACTACATATATCCAGAAGATTCCGAATATCAGAAACACTTTGGATTTTACTTTGATCAGTTTTCAATTTTTCAAAAATAGAATGCAACAAAGAACAAAACCGTTTTAATCGATGCTCCATAATTTGCTTTTGCAGATATTCTAAAGAAAACACTCCATTTACCACTACATTTGCATAGCAGTTGACAGCTAAACATTTTTCTAATTGATATCCAACAATCTCTTCAATAGTCTCCTTGTGCTTTTTGTTTGGAATATCAACATTATCTTGATTTGTTTTCTTCTCTTTAACTTCACTACAGATATTCTCATATCTCTGTTTTCAACCAACTACATGCTTTTCATATACAGGATATTCACCTAAATTGGGAGCATATAATCTTCCTAACCGATTATACTCTCTTACACAATTTGAATCTGCACTAATCTTTCTCTCATCAAAATCAATCAAATACAATCCAGATAAAGTTCTGACTCGTGACAAAGCAACATATGCCATATCCTCTTTAAATACAGTACTCCCAATTTTTAACAAAGCACTGTCTACACTTAAACCTTGAGACTTATGAATAGTCACTGCATATGCCAAGGAAAGAGGAAACTGTTTCCTACGAACATACAAATCTTTAACTAGCAAAAAATGAGCAGAACAACAACCAATTTGCTTTACTTCTTCAATCTGATCAAATTTGATTTTTAAAGATTCAATCCCATCTCTTTTTTGATAATTGACAAATTCAACTACATTTCCCATTACTCCATTTACTAAACCTTTTTCCACATTCAATTTACGCCATAAAATGACCCAACAATTTACACATACATATAAAGAAATTCGAAACCAGCAGTTTTAGATACAGATTTTTCTAAAGAATCCAATTTTGTCTGTAATTTTTCTGTTAAAATAATAGTAACTCCTTCATGCTCTATTTTATCAATGGCTTCCATTTTTATCATTTGTTCGTTTTCAAGCTTTTAAAATTTTTCATTGAATGTAGAACACTCTTGTTGTGTTGGAATTAGGCAGATTACAGATTTGTTTTCTGCAATTTGCTTGTATATTTTTTCAGGAACTATATTTTCTTTTGCAAACAAGGTAGTAAATGGCCAACTTTCTAAAACTTGTTTGCCATGTTCTGTCAATACTCCAGTTCTTATATCTTGAAGAATAGTTCCATAATCTATATCATTTGCCTGTCTCATATTTTTAGTAAGTTCTTTGTATTCAAAATATGACCAAATATTAACATTTCCAATGCTTCCCAAAGACTTTCTGGTGTCTTCATGCTGAAGTGTTTTAAATACTGGTTGTCCTTTTACAGGAGTGAATTGAAGTAGATCACCAAAAACTGTGATGTGTTTTCCTCCAAATAACACATCATATTCTGTTTTTAAAATTTGCTGCATTCTTAAATGCACAAAGGCAAGCATTAAGTTTGAGACCATGCTCACCTCATCAATAATTAGAAGTTTATTTTCTTTAGCACTCTTGAAACTTCATAACAAGCTTCTCCAGATAGCTTGTAATATTCCAATTTATTTTCATGCTCTACAGGTAGCATAAGTAAATGATGCAATGTAATTCCTTTAATGTTGTGTGCTGCCAACCCATTTGGAGCAGTTACAACACAAGACAAATCTGAGTCCGTTGTTTTCTGTAGATAACTGGTCAAAAATGTAATCAAGAAACTTTTTCCTGTACCAGCTTGACCACTGAGATACATTCGGATAGGTTGAAAGGATGTGCAATTGCTGGAGCGGGTAGTTCAAAATTTTGTATACCCCACCATTCTGCATGTTTATATTAATTAATTAATTAATATATTCTTTCTTTTCATGAAGAAAACCATGGTCGATCTGTTCTTTCACTTGCTGGTATATTTCTTTCTGTTCAACATTTAGTTGTTCTTCCAAGATTCCCAATTCCATCATATCTTCTTGAGCTTGATGCATTGCTGTTTCCACTTCACTCATGGCGATGGCTGCTTCATTTTCAAGAACTGGTTGTCCTAGAGGATCCTGACTCAGTGGAGCAGAACTTTGACTATCTTGAGGACTGTATCTAGCAATCTCAGCTGCAATAGTAGCTTCTTGATCAATTTCTTCATTCAACATTTTGAGTTAATTTGCAAAAACTGTGCATTCAATGCTATCTTTACATGCATTGAAAGAATCTTCATAGCACTCAAAATCTTCTAGTAATTCCAGTTCCATACACCAAGGTTTGAAGAGTTGTAAAAGTGGCAAATAGTAAAATTCTCTTTTATCAAGGGTATCACAGGTCAGTTTCCTATGATTAATCAAATTTCCTTTAGTATGTTTTACCAAACATCCTTCTGAACCAATCACTGCATATTTTTCTTCATTTATATTCTCTGTGGTATTTCTCTTAAAACTGTAATATTGCAGTACTTCATAGAGACATATGTTCTCAAGATGAGGACTTCTATTTGGATAGTATGTATCCAACATGTTTGTTTTCACTATATCTGTGTTTTCCGGTTCATTTAATGCTAAATATTCAATTTCCTGGATAGGTTTAAGTACTCGATTTCGCGTTGCAGCAAGACCTAGACTAACCCAAATAATTCCTCTTGACTTTGAATATAAACTTGCAGACGATAACCGATCCGAACATTCGTACGATCACATTTCTCGATGTGACAGCATCTTCAAACTAAAGCTGTACAATTTCTTACTGAGACTCTTCTCGTGGGAAATTTCTTCCCACATTTCTTTCAACTCCGTCTTTTCTGATTTTGTTATGTATGATGTTACATACCGAGCCACAGCAATGGAACTATCCACAACATACTGAATATCCATATTAGCATTCCACATTGACAGAATAACTGGATTACAATCATTTATATACTTCGACTCTTCACTTCTTCTCAAATTGCACGTATTTTTTTGAGATTTTCTAGTGATGGTATGTCTCACCGCTGACTTGAAACTGTTCACTCTTCCTTTGGATATTACTGGATGTGGAAATCCAAAACGACATTTGGTATAAAACTTTACCTTCGACTTGTATTTCCATCTACAGTATTTCCCACATCGATGACTTTGGAATCGTAACACTTGTTGCCTTAAGGTGTTTTCTTCTGTTCTTTTAGGTATAGCACATGTAACATAATTTTCAATAAAAGATAAAACAGTGTCCTCCGAATCAGTTCCAAATTTGGGTGCATCCTTGATCTATAGAAGCATATGTATATGAGGAGCACCTCTAGCTTGATACTCCTTTCTCCCCCAAAAAATCAATAACTTCTCCAAAAGGAGGCTTATTTTTGTTGCAGATAAAAGACATCATAGCTTCAACCTATGATTGAAATATCTGCATACATTAACAGGATCCAAAGTAGGCCTGGGCGAAAATTTCGTTCCGTTCGTGGAAATTGCGATAATTTGACATTTTCGCGTTCCGCGGAGAGCGCGAAAATGTCAAAAATTCCGGTTTCCACAGCTTGGCGATAATTTTTTTCTTGCTCGCGCTATAAAATAATACATTCTCGCGCGCGCGCGATCGCCTTACCTGAATCCCTGCGTTCGCCGACAAGTTTTCTAGATCCGGTCGCGTTCTCCATGAGATGTTGTATTGTTTTTAGCCATTTGCGCTGTCTCGCGACAGTTCGCGCCCGCAGTGACGACATGCGTTGCGCGATCACGTCTTTCTTCTCGCGATCATGCACCGCGAGAAAACTCAAAAGAAGATGGCCACGCCCGCAAGCAACCACATGGGTAAGTTGGCGGCCCGCAACCATGCAGAAAATCTCGCGAACATGCCGGAAAAAAACTTCCGCATCTTCGCGATATTTCCGCTTGTTTGCGATAATTTTAAACATTTTCGCGATAATTTGCGAAAGTTAATTTCGCAAATTCCGCCCACCCCTAATCCAAAGAACACAATTTTCCAATAGTCTTGAATTCAATGTTTTGAATCTTTGAATTTGCTTCTCGAAGAAATTGAAGTAAATCATCCCATGCGTATTCAGCACAGCAATGTTTTCTCTTCGTTCAGAGGCAACTCTGAGTCAGGCTTATCATGACCTGAGAAAGGCGATTGCAGTTATGCAAGGCACATGATCTGGGGAGCTCTGATACCAGTACATACCAAGGAGTTTACAACATCCGGCTGGCCCATACTGTCTCTATATGTCCGATGATCTATGGACATAATCATTGGACTCATCAACAATTGTTGGCCTTGAAAAAGTCCTTTCGGACGAAACATGTGTCGGCTGTTCTGTACACATATCTGGTTTTTGAAAGAAGATATAATAAAGAAAAATGCAAGAAAAATGTTGAAGCGACTTATGGACTCCAATTTTGATACATCCAAACAAATTGTGGAAACCAGCTTTTCTGGTTCATTACAGTTTATTTTTGCCTTGGCAAATGTGTGAAACGTATTCAGCACAGCTTAGGGTAAGAAATCACACTGGAGTTCCTAAATTCCTTAGCATGCATTTAAGTTCTCCATGACAACGTTACCAATACTCGTTAGTGCCATTAAATTAATCAGTTGAGATTCCAAATGATCATCTCTCTGATGTACTTTTTCTATAAATTCCTTTGCAGAAACATTTCGAAGATGTACTCCTGTTTTTAATATATGGTTGACTTCATATGAAAGTCACTCTCAAACAAAAGATGAAATATATATGGGATACATTGTTGAAATCTAGGATATTCTGCATACAATCTTGTTGTCCGATATTCTGATGCAGGAATCTGTATTGATCGTTCGTCATATCGTCTACCTTTTCCAGTTGGGAACAGCTGGGGAAAACAACGAATTTCCAAAGTCTTTTCCCAAACACTTAAGGGATTACCCTTCACTTTCTTCATTTGGAATAATTCAATAGTATTGCCCAACACTTCTTTAGAATGTAAAGGATGTATACTATAATGTTCATAAATTTCTTCAGTTTGCGACATGTCCACTTTCTCAATCTGACCACTTGACATTTCGCTATCATCTCCGAATAGTATTTCTTCCTCTTCAACATACACATTATTGTACAAATCATTGTTTTGTATAAGATACAATGTTGCCTTTTGCACTTTCCTGACATCCACTAATTCCTGAAAGATGTTCTTACTCTTAGTAGGAACACCATTCACTAGAATAATTAATGGTTCACTTTCTTCTTTCTTTACACCAATAGTTTAAATATTTTTCTTTAAATCTAGAGGTGAGTATACAACTCTTCCTTTTAATCCTGTTTTAGGCTTCATACGAACAATAGCCTGAAACGGGTGCACAGATTGAATCAGAAAACTCTCATACGTGTTTAAATCCATCAGTTCTTGATGAATATCTACCAACTCCAGATCATTATGCACAGCTCTTCCTGCCATTTCATTATCCTATAATTTGTTATAACAATATTTACAAAAACGTTGATTAGTACCCAAATCAAAGCAATCCTCTACCAACAAATAAGTTGCAAATTCCTTCCCCTTATCATTATTTTCTTTTTCACTTTTTAAATACAGATCAACAGTCCTAGTCTGATTCTCATAGTGTGTTTGTCGACAACAAATACATGTATAATTTGGCCTTTCACACGAAATCATCATCAAATTTCTCTGTAGTAATCTTTTCCACGTTTTCTTCAATGCCTACTTCTATCAATGTATCACTTTGTCTACTCTCTTCTTCAGGACCAAAGTAACCAAACTCTATTTCATCACAAACTTTTTTTTACATCTGATACTGACCCATGCACAAGTGCACTCTTTAATTCAATTAAAAATATTGCTGGACGTTTTGCGTAATACAATCTTCTGACTAACTTCCGCATTTGAGAATGATGCACTGCTAACATTCTAAAATGATGAAAAACACTTTGACATACTTTTCTAGAAAGACAAGCCAGAGAATGACCTTGCAAACCAGTATTTTTCTCACTCTGCAAGGATCTAGACCTTGCAACATCTTAATCTTTTGTTTAAGACTTTTTTTAATATAAACTCATAAGAAATTCCAAAAAATATCAATAGATTCCTGATGTATACTGCATATGCTACTACAATCCCAAGTATACACTGGGGCTTTAGTACGTCTCCCTAGAACTTCATCAGCTACCAGTTCCTCTACATTTCTAGGAACCATTTTTTCTTTTTCAATTGGACAACCGTTTTTAACCTCATAAGCACGACCACTGGTATCAACTGCATGTAACAATGTATAAATAACACTCTTCATTAAAAAAAGGCTCGGAACTTGAACTGTGTTTCCATTCACCCAAAAAAAATCACAAAAGTTACTTCTGTTAATTAATCTCTTCCTTTTACTTTTGGCCTTCATAAAATATATTGGCTTATCTAATGATCAAATTCTATTTAATACTGAAATGAATAATTTCCTTTTCTGTTCAAAAGCATTTTCAACAATAGTTTCAATCTGTTTTTTCTTTTCATAAAATGCTGATCTTTTTTTTATATTTCCTCACATCTTTCAACAAATTAAAGATAACTCTATTATAAAACATTATTTTTCTTATTTCAGTAAATTGATTATTTCTCCTTTTACCATATATGTTTATTTGAAAACTTAATTTCCCATTAATTTCTCATTTTTTCTTGTTATTGTTCTTTCTTCTTGAGGCATTGTTTCTACTTTCCACATTGTGCACACTGTTTCTAGGCTGTGAAAGTCTTTTGGTTCTCTTACCGCAAGATTCCTTTTTTTTCCCACATGTTGTTCTTCATATAATTGTTGCTGTTGTGTTTTCTTCAAATAATACTCATTTTTTTGTTGTTTCCTTTTTTCTGTTTTCATGGTGACTTTTTTTGTAATGATGATGAACACTATCTGTTTTGAAAAAAATATATAATATTATTAAAATACATCTATAAAATAATGTAATGTATTATTAAACAAATATCTTCAACATAAAAATATTTATATGCTTTGTTTAGAAATCACAACCCATTTTTTGCAATACAGAGTGAGTAGTTTGAAAAATGAAGGACAAAATAAATAGTGTTTAAGTGTTTAGAGAACTGCATGAGTACTGGATAGGTGTTTGTAATATTGATGTATTACTACCAGGGTCATTGTATAAGTACATAAATACTGACTGAATGATTAGAGTACTGCAACAAAAGAGAATGCTGAATTTATAAATCCCTAGGTTTTGATACAGTGATTACATAAAGACATAGTTCTGTTAAGATGATTGCAGGAGTGGACAGAGAATGACAGGCTGATTGGGGGACTACATGAATACTACCTGTCTTATTGCAAGGGTGATTTAGTTGTCTGCTAGTAGTTGGAGGCCTACATAGATTGGGTACATTTCACTGTAGCACTGCCTATCTTAATGCCTGAGTCATTCTACAAGTGCATGGATAGTGACTGGATATTTACATTGCTGGTAGTTGACTGCAGGGAGAGTTTATAAGTGCTTGTGTGTTGGCACAGAGAATCGAAAAGGACATGCTTCTGTCAGGATGACTCCAGGAGTGGACAGCGAATGACAGTCTGATTGGGGCACTGCATGAATATTACCTGGCTTACTGCAAGGGTGAATCAGTACTCTGCTGGGGGTTAGGGGCCTGCATATATTGCACTCATTTCACTGTAGCACTATGTGTCTTAATGCCTGAGGCATTCTACAGGTGTATGGACACTGACTAGATAGTGAGAGTGCTGTGACTTGACAGAAGGGTGAGTTTTTAAGTGCATGTGTGTTGGCACAGCGATTAGATAAGGACATGCTTCCAGTCAGGATAATTGCAGGAGTGGACAGAGACTGATAGCCTGATTGGGGCACTACCTAGTTATTGCAAGGGTGAATCAGAAGTCTGCTGGAGGTTACAGGCCTGCATACATTACGCACATTTCACTGTAACACTATGTGTCTTAATGCCTGAGGTATTCTACAGGTGTATGGACACTGACTAGATAGTGAGAGTGCTGTGAGTTGACTCTCACTATCTAGTCTATTTAGGATGATTGCAGGAGTGGACAGAGACTGATACTCTGATTGGACACTGCATGAATACTACGTGGCTTATTGCAAGGGTGAATCAGTAGTCTGCTGGGTATTACAGGCCTGCATTCATTGCGCACATTTGACTGTAGCATCATGTGTCTTAATGCCTGAGGCATTCAAAAAGATGTACGGACACTGGCTAGATACTGAGAGTGCTATGAGTTGGCAGAAGAGTGAGTTTGTAAGTGCTTGTGTGTTGGCACAGGCAGTAAATAAGGACTTGGTTCGGTCAGGATAATTGCAGGACTGGATAGAGAGTGACAGTGTAATTGGGGCACTACATGAATACTACCTGGCTTATAGCAAGGGTGAATCAGTACTCTGTTAGGGGTAAGGGGCCTACATACATTGCACACATTTAACTGTAGCACTATGTATCTCAATGCCTGAGGCCTTCTACAGGTGTATAGACTAAGCCTGGGCGGTGGACTACGCTCCGCTCGCGGAGTCTTCGAAGTTTTGGTAACTTCGCCGTTCACGTAGAGCGTGAAGTTGCCGAATACTACGCAATCTACAGCGTAGCGTAGTTGTTTTTCTTCCTCGCGTGCTCAATATGCGTTCTCAAGTGCGTGGTAACGTCTTACCGTGATACTGCATTCGCCGACTCGATTTTCTATCCGTTCGTGTGAGCCACGAGATTTGCAATATGGCCGCCCAATCCTGCGAGAGTGTGAGAACGCGAACACGTCATTCAGACGCGTGAGCTGACTTCCGGCGGCTGTCTTGGTAAGACCGTGATCCTGAACACGCAAAAACTACAATCTGGCGAAGAATATCTCTCAAGCATCATAAAACATTCTCGAAAATGATCATTTTGCTCAGAAAAACTCCTCAGATTGTGATTTGGCTGTAGTGTTTTGTGCAAGGAGTCCTTTTTTTCACTCTTTTTTTCAAGAGGAAGGAAGTGCCCCTGAGTCTCCAACTTCCTGTTCCTGTCCAGCAGGCTCTTCCCAGTGCTTTGTCCATGTGCTGTTCTCTTTCATTTGGATTTGTAGCTGGAAGGATCACTTTTTGTGTCTGTCTGCTGCATTATATCATTGGATTGGATATATTTGAGGACTTTTGGATTTGAGATTTAATTTTACAGGTAAGTTGGAGAATTGGTGTACATGTTTGTTTGATTGGGGCTTGTTTGTACCTACATTTTTCTGGGATTTTCATGGTTTTTCAAAATGATTGTTGTGGGTGGCCTATACTTTCAATAGGGGCCTAGTTGTTTTTCTTTGAAATTTCAGCCAGTATGCCCAGAGGTACCCATGGGTCCATGTTTCTGTGGTGTCTGTTGAATTTAAACATCATGTAGGACATGGATGGCATAGGATTGAATTGCTAAATGTGGTTGTGGTGTATTTCACTGTTTGGGTGTGTGTGTTAAATACCTTTGTTGGATGCGTGTGTGTGCTTGATGTGTAACTTTCCAATCCTTTCGTAGACATGTTGATTTTCATTTTTGTATTAAAGCTGTGTTGTTTAGCAGGCCTCCTTTGTCTGGTCATATATAGGCCTGCTTCAGTGCATTGTTTTCCATGGCCTGTTGTGACTGTGAGTGACCATGTGGCTTGGGGCTATTTTGTGGTGGTAGTTTAGTAGTGTGCTTCTTTTTCCATATAGGCCTGCATGTCTTTTCTTTATTCTCCTTGGCTTATGCTTGTTGTTGTTGTGGCCTGGCCTCGTGGGTGGCTGCCATTTTGTGAAGACAGGCAGTGTGCTTTTGGCATAGGCTTGCATTGTCTGTCTTCCATTTCTTTTTGTTGTGGATGGCTAGCGGCCATTTTGTGGAGCCATCCAGGCAGTGTGCTTGCTTTTGCCATAGGCTTCAGTTCCAAGCTTGTGGCCTAGTCTGCCAGTAGGCCCGGAGGTAGTCATCATCAAATCATGGGTGCATAAAAACTGTTTCTGTGTTGTCTGTTGAATTTTAACATCATGGATGGCATTGGATTGAATTGCAAAATGTGTTTTTTGTAGTTGAATTTCAGTTTTTGGGTGTGTGTTAATTAAATAGGGCTTCTCAGCCAGTAGGTAACCCTAGGAGTTCAGCTCGCGTAGTTTTGGCCACTCTGCACAGCGCGACAAGGCGGACAAACAGTTTTTGTCTTCTTCACGCGCTCAGTATGCATTTTCGCGCACAAGTTAAAGACTTTTTGTACAGTTCGCGATGCCGAACACGCAGAATTTGCAATCTGGCAAACAATATCTCGCGAGCAACATAAAACCTTCTCGATATTAATGATGATTTTGTGCATTTTGCTAAAAAAACTCCTCAGGTTGTCATTTGGTTGTAGTTTTCAGAGCATGGAGTCACTTTTATTTTTTTTATAATTTTTTAAAAGAGGAAGTAAGTTCCACAGAGACTCCAACTTCCTGTTTCTGTCCTTTGAATTCACTTTCTTGTTATTGACAATTGTGGTGGGTGGCCTGACCATGTGGGTGGGGGCCATTTTGTGAAGCCAGGCATTGTGCTTTTGCCATAGGCCTGCATTGTCTGTCTTGTATTCCTTTTCTTGTTTTTGTGAGTGGCCTGGCCATGTGGTGGCAGCTATTTTGTGGGACCAGCCACTGTGCTTTTGCCATAGGCCTCCAAGCTTGTGGCCTAGTCTGCCAGTAGGCCCAGGGGTACTACTCTTCAATCATCATGGGTGCATGAAAGTTAAACAACAGTTTTTTGTCGTCTGTTGAATTTTAACATCATGTATGGCATGGATGGCTTTGGATTGAATTGCAAAATGTGGGTTTTACTTTTTTCCTGGGGTATATTTCACTTTTTGGGTGTGTTAAATAAATGCCTGTTTTATGTGTATGTGTTCGTTGTTGTTGCTCCCTGATGCTGCATCCATCCCATGTGATGCACCCATTTTTATTTAGGGCAAACTGGCTCCACTACATTTATGTATTTGTTCTTTGCTATTCTTATTCTTCCTGAGTGTACACAGTACAGTACACCAGGAGCCCTGGCCTTGTTGTCAAAGTCTCATAAATGGCTACACTGTTGTTGTTCACTGACTTAATAAAATTTAATAATTGTGACCACCCACCACACACTAAGAAGTTATATATTATATTAGTTTGATTTGACTGATGTTCTTCTGGCTTCTTTGTTTTTAGGTGCACAAAAGACTGAGGAGGAGGTATGTCATCATCGCCCTTTGTGGTGCCAGACCGACGTCCTGCTGCTGTACATCTCTGCAACTTGTGCAACTGAGTGCTGCTGACATCTGAAGAAGATGACCCCAAAGAAAGCAGGTAGCAGGCCCTCCAGTACCAAGAAAGATGCCATTGAGAAGAAGGAACAGAAGAAGAAGGAAGTGACACTTAAGTCTTGTGTGCTGCCCAAAACCTCTTTTGGGACACCAAAAATGATGCCTCCAGCAGCGGTGTCCGGGGGCCAAGCTGGGGGCAGCACCTCCGCATCAGTGGGCCCAACCCACCAACCCAGGCCCAAGCAGATGAGTGTGGAAGAGGTAGCCAGCCTAATGGTGGAAAGCAGTGATGCTGAGCCTGACCTAAACGTATCGCTATCTCAAAGTAGTACACAATCAATGCAGGAGGGAACACAGCAGATAAGTGGTCAACAACAACAGCCGCAACCACCGCTCACAATAGTAGTTGTTGTTCCTCCCGAAGTAGGGGCAGTTCAGGAATTGAGCCTTATGCAGAGGAAGAAGAGGAAGCCACTCATTCAGAAGGTCCATTGTCTTCCAAATCCCCAGGAAGGAAAAGGAGGGTTAGTCCATCAAGTTCTTCACCAAGCCCCCCTACTGATGATCTAGATGCCACTTGGAAGCTGCAAACTGAGTCTGAGAGGGAGACACGTCCCAAGATCAGGCTAGGGAAAAGGAAGGTTCCAGAAAGCCTTACACTTATGGAGGTTGATGTAGCACTGCAGGATGCTGATGATGATGAGCCAGTCATCATGAACATCACTCCCGGCCTAGAGGAGACGGAGACCAACATTATTACTCTATCCAAAAGGCTGCAAGGGATGTAGCAAGCATACCTCCAACACAGGTAACACCAACACGACCTCCAGCTTCCATATTTACATTAGCAAAGGGCTGGCAGCATCCTACATCAAGCACAAGCACCACCTCAGCAGAAGTAGGTAGTGGTACTGCACAGAGTCAAATTCAATGCACACCCTCCAGTTCATCCGGCAGTGGAAGTGGCACCTCCAGTAGGAGACAAAAGTTAAGCTCCCCAGTGTGGGACTTCTTTAGGGTTAGCAAAAAGGAGGAGAACATTGCTATATGCTCCATTTGTCATACCTTTGTTAGTCGGGTAAGCTTTGTACAAACTATGGTACCGGAAACCAAATGACCCATCTGAAAAAACACCACGCAATCAACTGGAAGGACCACCTTCCTCACATAAAAACTGGAACCATTGCTGTTGGTGGGGATAAATGAGTAGAAGAAGGTCCGCTCACGGTGGAACAGGAAGAAGAAGAAGAGGGAGACATTCTCTGTGGTAGTGGTACACAAAGTAGACCTGTCACCAGCACTGCAGTGGTACCGCCCACATCCTCAGCAACATCTCAGTGGTTCAAGAGTAAGAGTCAGCCTGAGACACCAAGGAGTACTGCATTGAAAAAAAGTGCGACATTGAGCATAACAGGAAGGAATACCACGCAGCCTACCATTCTTAGCATGTTTACTAGGCCGGAGGGGCAGTACGAATGCAACCACCCAATAGCACGTTTGGACAATGCGAAGCTGGCTAAAATGTCAGCACTGGACCTTTTCCCTTTTTCTTTTGTTGAAGGGGTAGGTTTTCTCAAATTTGTGACAACCATCTGCCCAAAATGAAAGGTTCCCAGTCGCTACTATTTCGCCAGAGTTGCTGTTCCAGCACTACATCACGACGTGCTGGAATTGCTTGGAAAAATCCTTAAAACAGAGTGCTGCTCAGAGTATCCACCTGAAAACAGACATGTGGACCAGTTGCCAAGCCACTGATTACATGTGCATCACTGCACACTGGGTCTCTTTTTCTGGTGTTAGAGATAAGATGTCTGCAGGTGTTGACACTGCTGAGATTTTTAATGACACTCGCAAACATGGAACTGTAGCCATGTTTGCTATGGAGAAATCTCATACTGCTGCAAACATTTTGGATGAGTTTAACAGCAAGGTCTTTGAGTGGCTGCGACCAAGAGGGCTTAACATTGGTTTTGTTGCCACGTACAATGGCAGTAATGTAGTTAGGGACATGAAAGATGGCGGCTATTTCAGGGTCCTGTGTTTGGCACACTGCATTAACATTGTTGTTCAAGACTTTCTGAAAAATTAAAGCAAAATCAGCAACTTACTGACCACCTGCAGAAGAATATGCACACATTTCAACCATTCTTTTAAAGCCCGGAAGCAGCTGAGGGTCATTCAACGTGCGTTACAACAAACAAATGATGGACGGAATGCTGACAATGCAGACATTCTCCCCCAGTCAAGAGATCTGGGTTAAATCCATCGTTTTTTTGCCCACTACACCACCCCAGTTTAGACATGGCCATATGCAAATCAGTCTTGACCCTGTGCCTCATGGGAACAGTCCAGCCCGAACTGCCAAGCCATGTCTTCCCTGGACCGGAATCAAGCATCCTAGGACCGGTTTCTGGCTATCAGCCGTCATCAGCCAGGATAGCGTGACTCCAGTGGCGTAGTGAGCACGGGTCCCACGTCTGGGAATACCCATCCCACTTAGGGCGGAAAGCGTTACAACAAACAAATGATGGACGGAATGCTGACAATGCAGACATTCTCCCCCAGTCAAGAGATCTGGGTTAAATCCATCGTTTTTTTGCCCACTACACCACCCCAGTTTAGACATGGCCATATGCAAATCAGTCTTGACCCTGTGCCTCATGGGAACAGTCCAGCCCGAACTGCCAAGCCATGTCTTCCCTGGACCGGAATCAAGCATCCTAGGACCGGTTTCTGGCTATCAGCCGTCATCAGCCAGGATAGCTTGACTCCAGTGGCGTAGTGAGCACGGGTCCCACGTCTGGGAATACCCATCCCACTTAGGGCGGAAAGCGTTACAACAAACAAATGATGGACGGAATGCTGACAATGCAGACATTCTCCCCCAGTCAAGAGATCTGGGTAAAATCCATCGTTTTTTTGCCCACTACACCACCCCAGTTTAGACATGGCCATATGCAAATCAGTCTTGACCCTGTGCCTCATGGGAACAGTCCAGCCCGAACTGCCAAGCCATGTCTTCCCTGGACCGGAATCAAGCATCCTAGGACCGGTTTCTGGCTATCAGCCGTCATCAGCCAGGATAGCTTGACTCCAGTGGCGTAGTGAGCACGGGTCCCACGTCTGGGAATACCCATCCCACTTAGGGCGAAAAGCGTTACAACAAACAAATGATGGACGGAATGCTGACAATGCAGACATTCTCCCCCAGTCAAGAGATCTGGGTTAAATTCATCGTTTTTTTGCCCACTACACCACCCCAGTTTAGACATGGCCATATGCAAATCAGTCTTGACCCTGTGCCTCATGGGAACAGTCCAGCCTGAACTGCCAAGCCATGTCTTCCCTGGACCGGAATCAAGCATCCTAGGACCGGTTTCTGGCTATCAGCCGTCATCAGCCAGGATAGCTTGACTCCAGTGGCGTAGTGAGCACGGGTCCCACGTCTGGGAATACCCATCCCACTTAGGGCGAAAAGCGTTACAACAAACAAATGATGGACGGAATGCTGACAATGCAGACATTCTCCCCCAGTCAAGAGATCTGGGTTAAATCCATCGTTTTTTTGCCCACTACACCACCCCAGTTTAGACATGGCCATATGCAAATCAGTCTTGACCCTGTGCCTCATGGGAACAGTCCAGCCCGAACTGCCAAGCCATGTCTTCCCTGGACCGGAATCAAGCATCCTAGGACCGGTTTCTGGCTATCAGCCGTCATCAGCCAGGATAGCTTGACTCCAGTGGCGTAGTGAGCACGGGTCCCACGTCTGGGAATACCCATCCCACTTAGGGCGAAAAGCGTTACAACAAACAAATGATGGACGGAATGCTGACAATGCAGACATTCTCCCCCAGTCAAGAGATCTGGGTTAAATCCATCGTTTTTTTGCCCACTACACCACCCCAGTTTAGACATGGCCATATGCAAATCAGTCTTGACCCTGTGCCTCATGGGAACAGTCCAGCCTGAACTGCCAAGCCATGTCTTCCCTGGACCGGAATCAAGCATCCTAGGACCGGTTTCTGGCTATCAGCCGTCATCAGCCAGGATAGCTTGACTCCAGTGGCGTAGTGAGCACGGGTCCCACGTCTGGGAATACCCATCCCACTTAGGGCGAAAAGCGTTACAACAAACAAATGATGGACGGAATGCTGACAATGCAGACATTCTCCCCCAGTCAAGAGATCTGGGTTAAATCCATCATTTTTTTGCCCACTACACCACCCCAGTTTAGACATGGCCATATGCAAATCAGTCTTGACCCTGTGCCTCATGGGAACAGTCCAGCCCGAACTGCCAAGCCATGTCTTCCCTGGACCGGAATCAAGCATCCTAGGACCGGTTTCTGGCTATCAGCCGTCATCAGCCAGGATAGCTTGACTCCAGTGGCGTAGTGAGCACGGGTCCCACGTCTGGGAATACCCATCCCACTTAGGGCGAAAAGCGTTACAACAAACAAATGATGGACGGAATGCTGACAATGCAGACATTCACCCCCAGTCAAGAGATCTGGGTTAAATCCATCGTTTTTTTGCCCACTACACCACCCCAGTTTAGACATGGCCATATGCAAATCAGTCTTGACCCTGTGCCTCATGGGAACAGTCCAGCCCGAACTGCCAAGCCATGTCTTCCCTGGACCGGAATCAAGCATCCTAGGACCGGTTTCTGGCTATCAGCCGTCATCAGCCAGGATAGCTTGACTCCAGTGGCGTAGTGAGCACGGGTCCCACGTCTGGGAATACCCATCCCACTTAGGGCGAAAAGCGTTACAACAAACAAATGCTGGACGGAATGCTGACAATGCAGACATTCTCCCCCAGTCAAGAGATCTGGGTTAAATCCATCGTTTTTCTGCCCACTACACCACCCCAGTTTAGACATGGCCATATGCAAATCAGTCTTGACCCTGTGCCTCATGGGAACAGTCCAGCCCGAACTGCCAAGCCATGTCTTCCCTGGACCGGAATCAAGCATCCTAGGACCGGTTTCTGTGTCATTCAACGTGAGCATAAAATGCCAGTCAAATCACTCATCCAGGAGGTGCCAACAACTTATTACATGCTTGATCGTTTGTTTGAGCAGTACATGCCACTCAATGCTTATGTCATAAAAAGGTCAGGGGATCCTACTGTGAAAGGCATGACCATTGAGATGGCCCAATGGGACCTCATTAAATTCCTGACAGAGATGCTACTTCCTTTTGAGGTTTTCACACGTGAAGTCAGCAGGGCGGACTGTACTATGGGCCAAGCTATCCCATTGTTGTCCATGCTAGAGCAAGAGCTGAAGGAGGTGTCTGAAACGTACGCAGGTGTGGATGACAAAGTAGACGCATATTATTTGGCAGACACCTTAGCCGTTCGCTTATCTGAAAATACAAGGATTCAAAATAACATTGTGTCACATCGAGATTACATTACTGCCTCAATTTTGGATCCACGGTACAAACTATTTCTGAACAGTAATGCATTAATTCCTTTTTTAGAAGTGGATGTTGCAAAGTACAAAACTTTGATAGCTGAGGAAGCCACTGACTTCGAAGACAAACGGCTCTTAATTAGAGGCCCGCCACCACAGGCCAGAAAAAGTACTACAGGGCACCCAGAGTCAAGTTCTACTTCAGAGCCTGAGATCAGTGCGTTTGCCTCCCAGCAGTCACCAACACCACTAGCAATAACATCAACAACAGCACCAACAGGATCATCAACTACATTAAAAAAAAAGTGATTGGTTTCTACGGAAAGGGTTTTGTACATCCATTGCTGATGCAAAGGCAAAAGAGGCCAAGCAAATCGAAGCACCCCTAAACAATGAGCAGATGGTCCAGGCCTATCTGGATGATACAACAGAGGTCTTCATGGAGCAAAGCCCATTGGTGTATTGGTATGGGAAAAGAAGCCAATGGCTTGTGCTCAGCAGGCTGGCAATAAAGTATCTGGCTTGCCCTGTTGCAAGTGTCTCTTCTGAGCATGTTTTCAGTGCTGCTGGTGCCATTGGTACTGTGAAAAGGAGCAGTCTCTCGCCTAAAAGCGTGGAGAGGTTAACCATGATCAAAATGCATCAGCACTTTATACCACCGGAGTACAAAATATGTGAATCACAGCAGGAAGAGGAGAGTGACTTCGATGATATAAGTAGTGGGTTACATGACCTACTTCTGTCCGAACCACCAGAGTTTGAGGATGAGCTCCTCTTCCCTGACTACTAGGCTTTCAAATTGTTACTTTCTTCCTTCCTTTATTTGTGTGTGTATCTGTTTTTCTGGTTCAAATCTAATCACAACAAATCCATCACCACCGTCTCCTCTTTTGATTTCCCTATTGGAGTTGCACGTCTGTGCATAACTGTCCACTCCACTCCTCAGAGTCCTGCTCCATCTTCATGACTCGCCCTAAATACATTTCCAGCAAGCCAGACATTGGATGGAGATGGAGAATAGTACAATTAATGTTGCCTCTAACAGTCCCTCCATAAGAAGTGAAACGTGACTACAGCTATCTTCCGTTTTGTTTCCGAGCCGAAACTCATCACTGTCAGAAGGCTAGGATTCTGATCTGACAGCCAAAGAAAAGAGCAAGCCAGGTAATGATTAATGAATGATGGCATGCATTGCATTGGATGCTTGCTGACTCAGAGTGAATGTGCATATACGCTACACTAGTTAATCTCCAAAGTAAAAGTGACTCAAGTGACAGTCAATGTTTCCTCGTTGTTTAATAACCACATTGTACTCCTACTACTGCAGGTGCAGGCCAATATCCGTTGCACTTTTTTAATATGTAATATAAACTTAATCGGAGTCACTACATACTGAGTTGGTGTTGGACAACACGTACCACATGGTCATGATTATGAGCATACTATCCTTGCACGCAGTCAGTCAGTTAGATCGGAGAGTATTGATGGAATAACCACGTTTCATGAACTGGCATAAAAGGTAAACACAACAATTCAACATGAACCACAGCAGACCTAGGCTACATGTCCGTGTAGTGGTGTGGAGTAGAGTGTAGTGGTATGACTGACAGTGGCGCATTGATTTAGTCACTTGATTTGGAAAATGCTAGGTTGCTGTATATGCCTTTTGTCTGGCTCTGTCAAAATTTAAGGTAAATGGAGATTGGGTCATGGGCCGGCCCGTGCCATGGGCCTGTTCTGTGCTGGCTCCTGGCCTGTTTTTGTTGTAGCTTAATGCTGTAGAGTAGACACGATGTATCCAAGTCTCCTAAGTCTGAAAGTGTTCTCTCAAGAGTCTTGTCTTCTCTTCTTGCACTCTACCGTAATTGATGCTTTTTTTTAATTCAGTTATTTTTCAATACCCCTTTAGTTTTTCCATCTACACTTACCCTGTGCTATACTGGGAGAAACAACTCACACTTACCTTACCAATCCACATCAGGCACGCAGTGGTACCCAAGATTGATGTGCGGAGTGTCCATGGAATGGAGTACCAAGATAAATGACAAGATGCAACTCCACAATTGGACCAGGATATTACAGTAACTTTAGTATCATTCATCATTCATCTTTTAATTTACTTGATTCCTTTTTTCTCTTCAATCATTACGACTGTGTGTTGTGGTTTGTTGGTAATTGATCCCTACAACATTTTTTTTTTAATTTTCTTTGCTAGCTTTAAAAGTAAGCCCAGTACAGCATGTAATATGGGTCACTCTGAGGGCATACAGGCAAGGCAAATTTCATATTAATAATTATACTACTGCCCTGTACTGTCTAATTGTGTAGTAGTAGTTAGTAAGCACTACTCATTAACCATCAAGTTATCTTCATCATCATGCATGCATTTCCTTTTTCTCCCTTTATAGATTTATTGGATAATGGATCATGGTCGTCTTCCAAGATTGTGTTTTACTTTTGTTGTGTCCATGCGTACTGTTTTTCTTTGTCAAACCTTTCCCCAAACCCCCCTTCCCATCCATTCATCAATCCCTAACCCTCTTCCCCCAGGCTGTGTGATTTATATTGAGGTGTGATGTGACTACATTAAATGTACACCAACAATTGATCACACGCTTGCTGGGGCAGATGTGGTGAAAGCAACACAAATTCAATTTCAAGGCAGGGCAAGGATCTTCTTCTGCTTGCGCACCCATGCTGTACTTTACTTCGTTCTACTACTCCTCCCACAGTTTCTCTCAGGCAAGTGACTGTCTCTTTTTTTTCAAATGCTAGTGCTAGTGTCTACTACTGCCACCACAACCATGGCATCGTCTCCATTCTCTTGGAAAACCATGTAGCCATCGCTGTGCCGAACTTAATCATCATCAATTACATGTAAGATAAGTTTGGTGGGAGGTATAATGGACTAGGAGGAGAGACTGACAGTACTAGTAGGACAAATAAAATAACTCAGTGAGGGGTACCGCATCTATCTGTGTGTTACAAAATCAGCAGATATTTTAAATCAAACACTGGCTGCGGGCCTGCAGCAGCAAAGAAACCATGTGATGTAAATTCGTAAAATAGTAACCCACCCACAAAACATTAACATCGTATGTTTAAATAAATATAATTTATTACCCTAACAAAAATTAACTATCCCACTCTGACCTGACCCACCCCTCTCCCTAACCCCAACCAATGTCCAAAACCCAAAAGTAGAAAATATCCATAAACCCCAATGCCCAAAACCCACCCACCAACAAAAGGAATTAAAAAGGGGCAATTCAACGTGGTCCTAAATTCGGCAGGCTTTGAGATGTTTATCAAAGAGGATCTTGACCCGCTCCTCTAGGTGCTCCTCCAAGCGTGCCATCTGGAGGAGCATCTGGTGGCGAAATGCCCTGCAGTTGCATCCAGGGTGGGGGGCACCAGTGCTAGATGTTATCAAAACACGGCAGTGGGCGACTGCCTGACCGCAGCGCCGTAACACTAGAGGTGGGGCCTGGCTGGGGCCCGGGGCATTGGAGGAGGCTGCAGCTGCAGCCGCCTCCTCCTCCGCCTGAGCCACCAGCCGCCAGTACTCTTCATAGATGGCCTCCAGTTTACGGCACCAGGCCCTGGCTGCCAACTTCTTCTGTGTGGGTTTTTCTTGGGCAGGAGGATCTATATTAAGAAAGAAAAAGAATATTGTAACCAATACTCTTAGCAAAACAGTAACACAAAATTAATTCAACACATAGTGGCACAGTATCACTAGCAAGCACAGTACATACAATTTGTGGTAAGTATATATCCTCCCACTTCCTCGGACATTAACATTTGTGGGAGTTTCAGGCATTATACTAGCACTATGGACTCCAGTACACACCAGTCGTCTTCTTCTTATCTCTAGTTTAGCGTAATTACATAACCTTGTTGTAGCCGGCATTCAAGCTCAGTCAGCTAAACTTGCACCCAAGAGAAACAGATACGAGTCGTATGATGCAGACTCACGTTAGTTTTATTTACTACTACTGTCTGCAGGTGGGGAACCTCATATTTTTGTATTACAGGCGGCACTGGCCGTACTCTCTCTGTTACATGAGGGCAGTTGCTCAGTTTTACTTTCACCCTGACCTGGGTACTACAAAAAGGCAGAATATTTATCTGATCCAATGATCATTTCTTATATTATATATGGGAACACGACATAAGGTCAGTAGCAGTCAGTGGTGGGAGTGCTGCCGGGTGGTGACGTGGGGAGGGGGAGAGGCAGGGTGGGGGGTAGTAAACTATGGATTACAGACATTTACAGGTAAATAAACAATACATGTCAATAAATAAAACAAATTTGTTTGCGCGCACTGCATCGCATTTGGCGGTGCAGTGCGCAATGAAATTTGTTTTATTTATTTTTATGTTTACTTACCTGTATTTGGCCGTAATACATAGTTTACTACCCCCCACCCTGCCTCTCCCCATGTCACGGCCCGCCAGCACTCCCACCACTGACCGCTACGGCATAAGGTACTTTGTTTTCATTGATTGTGTAACCAATAGATAGGCCACACTTTGCAGGCTGGCTGACACAATCAAAAATAAATTAACATTGGTAGGGAGTGGTCCTCGCAGTCGGAGGAAGGCACTTGATTATATATATATTCACTGAAAAAACCATAGGTTTCACACATGTTATAGTTAGCGGAAATTTTACTGATAAAAAACCAATGAAATTCCCCCGTTATAGTTAGTGCAGGCAACTATAACTCACGCGACCGCAATCCTCTGCTGATGCTAATACTGTATTTAGACACTTATTTGCCCATGTCTTCTTCCATACATTTTTAGCTATACATATATTACAAATATTTTTTTTTCATAAAGACACATATGTCATCAGTAAAATTTCCGCTAACTATAACATGTGTGAAACCTATGGTTTTTTCAGTGAATTTGCAAGGTTTTTTAAATGCTAATTCCTAACTATAACGTGTGTGAAACCTATGGTTTTTTCAGTGAATTTGTACGGTTTTTTAAATGCTAAGTTACTTTACGCCATTCGTGGCGTGCGCGCCCACTTAACGCAGTTCGTTCCGTGGTGTGTGGAAAACAGAAAAGAAAGTTAGAAGGAAAAAATAAAGTTAGGGGGAAGAAGTAATAGCTTAAAGAAAGAAGTAATATAAAACAGTAGCAAAGTAAAAAAAACACAGTAACATTAGAAATAAAATGCAAAATATAAACTTAGGGACAGAGAGAGATAAATGATAAATAAAAAAAGTCAGAAAAACCGTGTAAAAAGCTAAGGATTACAAAGATTAAGGGAGGATAGAAAAGTAGGCCTAGAATCATAGCATAGAGTGAAAAACAAAATGGCCACGCAGATCGCGACCGCGTGGGTAAGTTCACGCGATATTTCCCAGCGAACACACTATAATCGAACAAGTAAAACGCGCTCCTGAACATGACATGCGCATCGCGAACAAGCTATACGCATCCCGGAGCAGGAAATAAGGCATCGCGAGCGGGCGGGACAATTGAAAAACAAGATGGCCGTGCCCATAGGCATCCGCATGGGTAAGTTCGTGAGATACTATCCCCCGAGCACGCAAACAGCACCCCGAACATGCACAACATGCTCCCAAACAAGAAAAATGCATTGCGCATTGCGTAGCTCGCGTAGTGCAATGACATCTTTGCGTAGCTTCGCGTAGCGCGACTACGAGAACTAAGCCCAGGGTTAGTATAGACACTGATTAGATAGTGAGAATGCTGGCAGTTGATAGAAGGGTGAGTTTTTAAATGCTTCTGTTTTGGCACAGCAATTAGATAAGGACATGCTTCTGTCAGGATAATTGCAGGAGTGGACAGAGACTGATAGCCTGATTGGGGCACTGCATGAATACTACCTAGTTATTGCAAGGGTGAATCAGAAGGCTGCTGGAGGTTACAGGCCTGCACACATTATGCACATTTCACTGTAGCACTACGTGTCTTAATGCCTGAGGTATTCTACAGGTATATATGGACACTGGCTAGATAGTGAGAGTGCTGTGAGTTGACAGGAGGGTGAGTTTTTAACTGTTTCTGTGTTGGCACAGAAATTAGATAAGGACATGCTTCTTTCAGGATGATTGCAGGAAGTGGACAGAGACTGATACTCTGATTGAACACTGCTTGAATACTACGTGGCTTATTAGAAGGGTGAATCAGTAGTCTGCTGCGGATTACAGGCCTGCATACATTGCGCTCATTTCACTGTAGCACCATGTGTCTTAATGCCTGAGGCATTCAAAAAGGTGTTTGGACACTGACTAGATAGTGAGAGTGCTGTGAGTTGACAGAAGAGTGAGTTTTTAAGTGCTTGTTTGTTGGCACAGACAGTAAATAAGGACATTGTTCTGTCAGCATGATTGCAGGACTGGACAGAGATTGACAGTCTAATTGGGGCACTACTTGAATACTACCTGGCTGATAGCAAGGGTGAATCAGTACTCTCCTGGGGGTTAGGGGCCTGCATACATTGCGCACATTTAACTGTAGCACTATGTGTCTTAATCCATGAGACATTCTACAGGTGTATGGACAGTGACTAGATAGTGAGAGTGCTGGTAGTTGACAGAAGAGTGAGTTTTTAAGTGCTTCTGTGTTGGCAGAGCGATTAGATAAGGACATGCTTCTGTCAGGATAATTGCAGGACTGGAAAAAGACTGATAGGCTGATTGGAGCACTGCATGAATACTACCTTGTTATTGCAAGGGTGAATCAGAAGTCTACTGGGGATTACAAGCCTGCATACATTGCCCACATTTCTGTACCACTCGGTGTCTTAATGCCTGTGACATTCTACAAGTGCATGGATACTGAGTGGACAGTTAAAATGGTGGTAGTTGACAGCAGAGAGAGTTTATTAGTGCTTCTGTGTTATCACAGCGATTACATAAGGACATGCTTCTGTCAGGATAATGTTAGGACTGGACAGAGACTGATAGGCTGATTGGGGCACTGCATAAATATTACTGAGCTTATTGCAAGGGTGAATCAGTAGTATGTTGGAGGTTACAGGCCTACATACATTGTGCACAATTCACTGAACCACTATGTGTCTTAATGCCTGAGACATTCTAACGGTATATGCACAGTGACTAGAAACTGAGAGTGCTGGTAGTTGACAGGATGGGGAGTTTTTAACTGCCTCTGTGTTGGCACAGAAATTAGATAAGGACATGCTTCTGTTAGGATGATTGCAGGAGTGGACAGAGACTGATACTCTGATTGGACACTGCATGAATACTACATAGCTTATTTCAAGGGTGAATCAATAGTCTGCTGGGGATTACAAGCCTGCATACATTGCACACATTTCACTGTAGCACCATGAGTCTTAATGCCTGAGGCATTCAAAAAGGTGTATGGACACTGACTAGATAGTGAGAGTGCTATGAGTTGACAGAAGAGTGAGTTTTTAAGTGCTTGTGAGTTGGCATAGACATTAAATAAGGACATGGTTCTGTCAGGATGATTGCAGGACTGGATAGGGAGTGACAGTCTAATTGGGGCACTACTTGAATACTACCTGACTTATAGCAAGGGTGAATCAGTCCACTGCTGGGGGTTAGGGGCCTGCATACATTGCACACATTTCACTGTAGCACTATGTGTCGTAATGCCTGAGACATTCTACAGGAGTATGGAGACTAAATACTGAGAGTGCTGGTAGTTTACAGGAGAGTGAGTTTTTAAGTGCTTGCATGTTGGCACAGTGATTAGATAAGGACATGCTTCTGTCAGGATAATTGCAGGAGTGGACAGAGACTGATAGGCTGATTGGGGCACTGCATAAATACTACCTGGTTATTGAAAGGGTGAATCAGAAGTCTGCTGGGGGTTACAGGCCTGCATACATTGCGCACATTTCACTGTAGCACTGTGTGTCTTAATGCCTGAGGCATTCTACAGATGTATGGACAGGTGTATGGACAGTGACTAGATAGTGACAGTGCTGGTAGTTGACAGGAGAGTGAGTTTTCAAGTACTTGTGTTTCAGCACAGAGAGTAGATACAGACATAGTGCTGTCAGGATGATAGGAGCAGTGGACAGGGACTGACAGTGTGATTGCTTATCTACATGACTACTGTATGGATTTTTACAGGAGTGAAACACTAGTGTGCTGGAGGTAAAGGTACCGCAAAGATTAAACTCTAGAGGGCCCCTGATTAATGAATAAAAGGGGGCGGAAGGACAGGGGAAATTAACTACTACTAGCAACAAAGCCACCCCTATGCGATTCTGAATTGGTGGTACATCCAACAATTGACTAGAGCCTCATTATATCACAGAAGAGTATAATTCTTTTTTTTGTTTTTTTAAATAAAGATTTATTTTTATATGAACAAAATGAAAAAAAGAAACATTTCAATTTACATAGTTTCCCCAAAAATGTTTTGTACTAGCAGAGTACCAAGGCAAGCCCACAAACAAAGACACAATGGTAATAATGTAACACAAAATTAGACCTCACATGACACAATGAAACAGAACGGACATGTGACTAGAGCAAAATACATACAAAACGCAACAAGAGAACATAGGTATGTCACAGAGATACTAATAAAGAAAAAAATGCAAAATTAAACAATAACAAAAATTATTCATATTAAACAGAGAATAACCAAAGTGCCGACGCACGTTTCGGAGTGCACCCCAGTGTCCACCAATTCCTTCGTCAGGGCGCAGTAGAAGGTTATCATAACATGGACACAATTCCGTCAATAGGGTTTCTTTAATCAATTGAGACTGCAAGGTGGGGGGGCTCCTTGGTGACACGTTGTATGCTCAAACAGATTCTGTGAAACATAATGAGGCACAGCTTAGGGAGTAAGCGGCTAGTGGTCCTCAAAATGAATGTAGATCAAACAGGGACTATAGGTGCCAGAATACAAAGCATCCCTTACAGATAAATTCAACAGTAACTGTCGATTATGAGAATGCGGGGTATGAGGAAAGTATAGATGATCCTTAGTAAAAATGTGCCTTGCTGCCGATGTGGCGATGGTAAAGGCTGTATATAGTGGGATATTTATCTCAACCGCCGCCTCAAGTATGTCGTAGCGATAGAATGCAGGTCAGCTAGAGGAATGGCAGAATACGTTCTTTGAGCATGAACGGCCCGTAACCAGATCCGCATACATTGTGCACATTTACTTATATACTAACTACGAAATTAGACATTATAGAACCACAAAATCACTTGTCATACACGTATAAAATCACATTTTCACCTTGTGTGCAATCTTCTAATGTACCAGATTCCTCTCATTAATTCGTGTAAATATAAATATAGTGTAAAGAAATACATAACTCATGACATTCCAACTACTACATACTAGAAATAATAAAATGTACTCACTTTCTTTGAAGCTACATATTGTCCTTTAAATCTACAAATATGCAACTTCATCAAACTGTACCTCTCAACAGACTTAAAGAAGAAGAGTAATAAAGAACACTTTTTTATAAGGATTTTTTAAACTACACAAACTGTACCAACTAATAACAGATTCATAATTATTAACAGCTTATATGATCATTTTACAAACAGCACAATTGCACCTCATTTTACCACACTATCTATAATTCCATAATAATGCAATACCTTTATACACAGAAGAAATAATCATGCCTAATAAACTACACCTTATATGAATATTTTCGAAATTACACCTTCTTACTACATATTTAACCAATTCATAGTAAATAGGAGCCTTCATTTAACTATATCTCCCAACACACTTAAATATATATTTTACTGTACATATTGTTTTTCAAGCAAACTTCAAGTACAATAAAAATAATCCCAATGTACATCTCTGCATTTTATAATATATTTCAAACAACACAGTTCCATAAAAAAGTCAAATCTTTTTGAAACGAACCTCAAAAATATGTAACTCACCTTAAAATAAATCTGTTGAATGAAAAATCTCACACACCCAGGAATTTCTTTTTCACACAGAGAATGTGATCAACACACTCTGCAAGGGTGAAACAGTATTGGCAAACGTTACCTCTATTTTTCCATACAAATAGACATAAGCAAAAAATGGCATTGATGCCCAGTGTTTTTCAGATTGAAAAACAAATTTCCATTGGTCATAGAGAATAAAGCTTTTCAACTAACATCTTCACCCCTTGTCCTTAATGTCAGTTTCCATAGCAAAAGGTCATGCAACATTCAATTTAGCTGTCAGGTCACAAGTTCACCATACAATGTTGCAAATGACAATAGCAGGTGTGGTTGGCTTTGCAATGCTTGACCTTATCCTTTCTGCTGTACCTTTCCAACATTTGTTAATAACCAATAAGAAACATGCTTTCTAAACAAAGTAAAATGCACCCTATATTTGACTGTAGAGTGTTGTTAAACAGCCAATCAAATCTCTACTTTCTTAAAAACAGCATCTTGTCCCCCATTTTAGATAGATTTTATTCTTCCACATGCCTACCTCAGCTGCAGACATCTTCTGATTACCTACAGAATCCCCTTCAAGATGCTTTCTGTGCGCATTATTCGACACAGCTATATTTTCTGGTGCAAAAGGTATGCTGAAAGCAGAGGTATTGACAAATACCTAGCTTTGCAAAATGTAGTCATTAAATGGATAGGACAGAGAGGATAAAAGTGGCACCAATTAATGCCATTAAATTCTTTTTGCATCTCCAACCACCTGACCTCATGATTGGGCACTGTGGTGGCAATGACCTAGGCACACTGACTGGATTAGCTCTGGAAATTCTAATGAAGGACACCTTTTCAGAATTGATGTTGCTTTTCCCCCAAACTGCCTTTGTGTACTCTAACATATGCCAAAGACAGAAATGGAACAGGTCCAATCAATTTTGTCCACAGATTGAGAAAGCTAGAAAAATGTCAATAAAGCTGTTTCTGCTTATCTCAGAGACCATAGAATCTGCATATTAATATGGATGGCATATACAGAAGAGATGGTGTACATTTCACAGATGAGGGAAACAGAGTCTTTGTCAACAACTTAAGACTGCATTGGCACTTACATGTAGTTTAAAAAATCTCCCAAAAAACACAAGGGCTCTTTTCAGAGCCACCCAATATCCTAACATATACCCTAGGTGTTTATTACATTTTTAAAAAATATTTTAGCTTGGAGTCGTGCAACCAGCGTGAATTGGAGTCGCGTACCCCTTGCGTGCACACTAGGGGCCGCGCTGAATGCCGTGCTAGGTACACGACTCCTTATTTTCCCATAAAAAAACATGGCTCTTACCATTAATTTCTATTCGCTCTGGGAACCCCATCCCCCGGGGCCCATATAACACGTTGGGGACCGTGGGAGGATTCCCAATGCCCCCAAGGTCCCACCGGCTCCCCGCGACCTTCGGGAGCCGGCATAGCTTTTCGTGCTAGGAGTCGCGTACCCCTCGCATGCACAATAGATGCCACACTGAGCGCCGCGCTAGGTACGCAACTCCGTATTTTTACATTAAAAAATAATGGCTTTTGCCAATAATTTCTATTCCCCCCAGGGACCCCATCCCCCAGGGCCCATATGATACATTGAGGACCGTGGGGGGAGCCCCAATGCTCCCATGGTGCCGCCAGCTGCCTGCGTCCTACGGGAGCCGGCATTGCTTTTCCACAGGGGGAGCTGCTAACAAGACAAATAGCAATCTGTTTTGCTTCATTGAAGCGAGAGCTGGTTTCCCTGCTCTCGCTTCAGTGAAGCAAAGCAGTTTGCAATGACAGGTCAGGAGCCGCGAAGCTCCCGACCTGTCATTGCAAACAAGAGTGTCCCGGGGATGGGCACCCCGTGACACTGCAGGAGCGGGACTGGGGGATGGCAGTCCCCAGGGCCACCACAGGCTCCAAGAGGGGGGCCATGTGGCCCCCCTCCAAATCTGTACAAAGCCCCGGGGAGGTGGTGGTCCCCAGGGCTCGGGGGTCCTTAAAGGACCCTCATATTTACATCTTAGTTCCCCGGGAGGTGGCAGTCCACAGGCGTGTGGGGGGGCTCAAGTTCCCGTGGGCCCCCGCAAATATTATTTACACATGTCCCCGGGACTTGCCCACCCGGGGGCTAATTAATAACGAAGCACTGGAGTCCGCTCTTTGTTTTTTTCATTTTCGCGGCTGGATCCGCGCACCCAGCGCATATTCGGACGATTTAAAAAAAACATAAAATGCTTTTTTTTGCCCTGGGGGTCCTTGTGGGACCCCCTAAGCACAAGGTGTTTCTACCCTGCCCCCTTTTTCTGATTTACACATTTGTGTTTCGGTTTTCTTCTGCCTCTGTTCTACCGAGGCACAAAATGGCTGCCACACTTCCTGGTTTTTGACAGCCAATTAACATGAAGCTCGTGATCGGGACGGTGTGCTCAGGGTACGCGCAGGGTGTTCGGATCCACCGTGCCTCTAGATATCACTATCTTTAATTCTTAATTTCTCAAACACTACTGAACGGATTTACACTATTTTTAAAAAGGTCACTTTCTGAGCCAAGCAGTAACTTTTTGCCAAATTTGGTGTAAATCAGTTTGCCAGTTTTTGCTATAACAGTGTCTAAAGTTTCCTATGGGAAAATTATTTTTCACCACTATTTTTTTAATTTCTCAGGAACTTCTAAACGGATTTACACCATTTAAAAAAAGGGCACTTTCTGAACCAAGGGCTACCTTTTTGCAAAATTTGGTGTAAATCCATTCAGCAGTTCAGGTTGCAGCCGTGTCTAAAATTTCCTATGGGAAATAACATAGGGAAAACTTGTTTTGGGACCCCCCTTTTTTCTCAGCCCCCGCTAGATGATTCACCCCCAAACTTTCAGGATAGGAGCTTACCGGAACGGGCCATTAGTTTTGAAAAGTTTGCGAAGATTTGTCAACTGGCGCCAAAGTTATTGGGAATAGAATGTTACGATTTTCCTATGGATAATTGGTCCTAACTATAACTACCTACTGGCAACCGCCAGTAGGTCAAATATATATATATATATTCATTGAAAAAACCATAGGTTTCAGGGGCATTATAGTTAGCTGGACATTTCCCTCGTACAAAACCCTAGAAATTCCCCGTTATAGTTACTTCAGCTAACTATAACTCGTGCCCCCGCAATGCACTGCTGATGACGTCACATATTACATCACTCATGACATGGTCAGTGACATCACTGATGACATCATCCAGTGAGTGTGTGTTTCTGTAAATTTTAAATATGTTTAATATATATATAGGGAAAAACCTATGGAAGAATGAGTGGGTGTATACGTGTGTGAATGGATGATTTAGTAGGTGCGTGACTGACTCTATAAGTGAAAGGAAGTAACAGGGGAACCCTACTCACGACGGAACCAGGGTAATATTTATATATAAGAAAACAATGGTTCCTGTGGATAAATAGATAAGATATTGCGAATGTGCACAAGTATTTCAAATATTAGTTCTATTTATCCACAGGAACCATTGTTTTCTTATATATGACTCTATAAGTGAGTCATTAAACGTATCTTACTGCAGACTAGTGACTAAACTGTGTGAATGTCTGTATCTGTCTGCCTGTTGGTGTATAAGCGGCTGCATGGTTTTGTGAATAGCTATATGAGTGTCTCTATGGGCTATTGATTGATTGTCTGAGTATCTGTTTGGGTACCTGAGTGTTTGTGTGGGTGGGGTGTGTGTGACTCTGTGCATACATGTGTGAGTGGGTGATTCTATGGGTGCATGGTTTTAGGAGTGCATCTGTGATGGACTGTATGGTTGGGTGAGTATATGTATGTGTGTGTTAGTGATTGAATGTATATCTCAGTGGTACATGTGTAAGTAACTACATATGTGAAAGGCAGTATATATGTGTGTAAGAGTATATAAGTGGGTATATGTGAGAGTGTGTGATTGTGAGAGTGGCTGTATGGATGAGTGTGTGCTTGTATCAGTGATTGTATAAGAGCGTAAGAATGTGGTACTATTTTTATGAGTAAGTGAATTTTTGTGTGTATAACTGCATAAGTGAGTAAATGGGAGTGTGATTAATTATTTGCATGACTGACTAGGTGTGAGAGTACCTCTATGGATAATTGGTGGTGTGTGAGTGTCTATGTAGGTATATAAATGCATATGATAGTCCTGTACTGAGTGACTGTACGTATGAGTGACTGTACAGGTGAGTGAGTGGATGTGTGTGTAGATCTAAGAGTCAATGAGTGGGTATGTAGTTATTGGTATTGGAGTATCTATGGTTTTGAGAATGGACGCCTGAAATTTTGATTGAGTATATCAAAGGGAGTGAGAAGATGCACTGATTTATCACATGGATGATGTCATGGAATTCATCAGTGATGTCATTTCAGATGTCATCAGTGATGTCATCAGTGATATCACTGACCATGTCATGAGTGATGTAATATGTGACGTCATCAGCAGTGCATTGCGGGGGCGCGAGTTATAGTTAGCTGAAATAACTATAACGGGGGAATTTCTAGGGATAACTATAACGGGGGAATTTCTAGGGTTTTGTACGAGGGAAATGTCCAGCTAACTATAATGGCCGTGAAACCTATGTTTTTTTCAGTGAATTTCTAAGGTTGTTTAAATGCCAATTCCTAACTATAACGCCCCTGAAACCTATGTTTTTTTCAGTGAATTTCTAAGGTTTGTTAAATTCCAATTCCTAACTATAACGCCCCTGAAACCTTTGGTTTTTCAGTGAATATCAAAGGTTTTTTAAATGCCAATTCCTAACTATAACGTGAATGTAACCTATCGTTTTTTCAGTGAATTTCAAAGGTTTTTTAAATGCTAATTCCTATCTATAACTTATCTCTAAAGATATCATGTTTAATGATTTTCATTGGATTTCTATATTTTTCAATTTCAGTGTGTCCGTTCTCGATCCCTACGCGATAGCATCCGCGCATGGTATGCATTGGGTACGTGTTTAGTGCGCGATCGCAACGCGACTCCCAGCCTATACGCGACATGTTCGATGTACCTAACGCGACGTTTACACGCTTCCACGATGCATCATATCCGTGCATGACGCGGTAGGTGCGCGGATCCCGCAAAATATTTAACATTTAAAAAAACATATATATATGTATTTCATGTGAATATTAATTGAAGACAAACTCTAAACTAGTCTTAAAAGTAATATATTTTTACATCTAATCCTATATTTCTTTTTAATTCAATTTCACGGATGCGCGCTGGGTGCGTGCTGCATAAGCGAAGGGTGCGCGGATCCCATGTGACCTGCAAAAAAAGAGATTTGATTGGTTCATTACACTTCCTGTTCTAACTATTGAAAGACCCCACCCATTTCAATCATTCTTCTTTCAGCTTCTTTGGAGGAGCATCTCTTTGCAGAGAAGAAGATTTTTTGGACTAAGTTTACACTTAGCTCTAACTTTTTTCTCCTAAAAATGGCTTCAGGGCAGCAGGCATCATCTGCATCTCCTCATACATCTGAGGATGAATTTTTGGAGGAGCCAGCACGCACACCACGTTTTTCATCAGTGGTGTGGAAATTTTGTACTTTTCCTGAGGGGCAAACGGAGACCAATGCCACCTTGGTCACGTGCAAGATTTGCAAAACAGTGCTGTCTTGAGGGGATCCGACAAAGAAATACTCATGCGGGACAGCCAGCATGCTGAAACACCTACGGACCCTTCATCCTGTCAATCTTGCACGAGAAGAATGCCGACGGATGAGAGACACTTCTGCTCCTGCGCCTTCCACCTCATTGCAGCCGAGCACTTCAAGAGTGCATCCGTCAGCCCAAAACTTGGACATCCGTCCTCAATTTCAATTTTTAAAAGTGCTCTGCAATAAGTGCAATGCGACTTTGTGCAGGGAGCAGTCGATCGATCAGATCTGCCACCGGCAACAAAGTCAACATTGCTAGTTTTTTTTTTGTTCCCTGAAGTTCATTGTTTTGTTCCTCCTGTTTTGTTTTTTGTTTTTTTTTCTCCAGAAAAAATTGTTGGAAAAGCCAAAAAAAAAAATATAAAAGAAGAAAAAAAAAGTTCTTCTAAGAACTAACTTTCCTGGTTTAAAAAAAGATCTAAATTTCTTTGTTAGTGTTTGAAAGTTGAGATGAATGTACGTGTAGTACGTAATTGACTGAATGAATGCATTAGTAGCGTATGGTGAATGTATAAGTGCAGAACTATGAGGAAGTGCTGCAGCATCACACAGTAACCTCTTTAACTGCAGTGTGCTGTAGTACTTCCGAAGCACAGGGATGCAACATATGTACATAAAAATGTTGCAAATCTATGCTTCTCTTTGCACGGCTGCTTAAACTGCAGCCATGTGGTGACACAGGCACCCTTGCACCATAGTGCAAGGATATCTGTGTCTTGTGCTGTTTGTTTTTCTGCAGGAAGACACACCTTCCTGCACAAAAACAATCAGAAAATGCATTTTTCTCCTTCAATGTATGCTGAATATTTTAGCATGCATTGAAGATATAAAAATGTGGAGAAATGAAAACAATTCTCCTTGTTGTGCTTTCCTACATCAATTTTAGAATGGTGCAGCATTCACACACATATCGAAATTTATGATTTCTGATAAATCTAGAGATGTGTCTTGTTCTATGAGCATTCAGTGCAATCATGCACAACAACACTTATAGAACACCCTTTCAACGCAAAGTGGTGTGTATGATGAGGTTGTATTTACATGGAGTAGAAAAAGTACACAGAGTGCCTTTTCCTCTCTTTGTAAATATGAAACAGTATCTTACACAATAACTATGTTACAAAAAGTTACATATTTCCGTTTTTCTATTTCCTTGCGAATGATAAAAGTAAGCACAGAGTTTTGTCTGCAAAGATGTTCAAAGAAGAATGATTGAAATGATTGCGGTCCTTCAATTGGTACAATGGGAAATATTATGAACCCCTCAAATCTCTTTTTTTGCAGGTCACATGATATCTGATTATGGTCAGATTTCAAAACTACATAGGTATAAACAGAGTGTTTTTAGAAACGTGTTTCAACTTTGTAGCTTCTTGCAGACCTCCTCAGTCTGCATATTGAGAATTAGTTAAACTTACCTTCATAGTAATAGGAATTAAAAATGGTATACATTTTTTTCAGATTTTCATTGCAATTTAAATTGATAAAATTGCTTATTTTAAAATTTGGATCTATAAAACAAAAGAAATAAAAATTATAACATGTAATAATACATTTTTTACAACACAGCATAATTTCCACAAAGTAATTTGTTTGCCTTTTTTGCTGTTCTCAGAATATATTGAATTTCACTAGAAATAGTAATTTCAATCGTACTCATCACTTAACAGCGGGCAAAAAAAAACAATCAGAAAGATTGTTAAACAAAAACCAACATGCTATTCTCAGTAAAATACCTGAAAATACAAATCACACATATATGAAATGCTTACGGCTTGCAAAATTTTATAACTGTATAAATATTGCCGCTTTAAAATATTCACCGAATCAATGACCACCAAAAAGTCCATAATTCAAAAATATACCTTTCCTTGAGACCAAATGGTATTTTTGCACTTCTTCTTTATGTAAATTGTCCAATGGTAGTCCTATTAAATTATAATAATAAATTCCTCAGAGAATGAATTATCTTCCTAAAACTTTTACTTTAAAAATATTAGGTAGGAATTTTGTAATTCCCTAGGCAAACGTTGTTTAAAAACCAACTGAGAATCATTACAAAGTGTCCAGCCTTTGTCACATTTTAGATAGGCAGTGTAATGTCCAGATGTGGTGGAAGATCCATCATGGAAAATTATAGCAATTGCTACAAAAGTCCTTCCTGATATTGATAGTTGTGCTGCCACAAATTGCTTTATTAAAGTATCCAATTTTCTTCCGTCAGCTGTACAATGTTGCATCATTACAATTATGTATTTTCCATATTTTGTTAAGAATAATGTGGATAACATTTCTGATTTACATTGGCTACACTCCATGTTTTGATTTGCACCTTTAACTAATTTATTGAAAGTCACTAATTTACAGTCTGGTAATGTTAAATACAGAAATCTCTCAGTGTCTACATTGGTGCTACATGTATACATGCAATTTTCAAAATGATGTTCCCATTTGTAAGAAAGGCCAAAAATATTTTCAATTTCTACACCTTCATTTTCAAAAATGGTAAGCATATACATGAAAAATTCCTGAGCATCTTGTTGGATATTTTGTGAAAATTGTGTAGAACCAGAACACACATCCAAAACACTACGAACATCTGAAACAGATTGTATTTTACTTGTATCTGTTGTCAACTTTTCATAAACAGAATGCAACAGGGAACAAAGTATTTTTTGCCGATTCTGCATAATTTATTCTCGCAAACCTTCCAGATAAAAAACAACATTGACCACTACATTAGCATAGCAGTTGACACCTGAACTATTTTCAAACTGATAACCAACAATCTCTTCAACAGTGTCCAATTTCTTTTTAACTGCAATCACAACATTATCTTGTTATTTTCCCTTCTTGACATCTTCAGTACAGATATTCTCAAACATTCTTTTTCGACCAACCACACGCTTTTCAAATACAGGATATTGACCTAAATTGGGAGCATACACCCTTCTTAACCTATTATACTCTTTTACACAGTTTGTATCTGCAGTAACCTTCGTCTCATCAAAATCAATCAAAAGCAAACCAGATAATGTTCTGACTCATGACAAAGCAACATATGCCATACCCTCTTTAAATACGGTAGATCCAATGTTCACCAATGCACTGTCTACACTTAATCCTTGAGATTTATGAATAGTCACTGCGTATACCAGAGAAAATGGAAATTGTTTCCTATGGACATATAAATCTTTAACAAGCAAAAAATTAACTGAACAACGACCAATTTCTTTAACTTCATCAATCTGATCAAATTTAATTTTAAAAAATTCAATTCCTTCTTTTTTCTGATAATTCACTAAATCCACCACTTTACCCATTGCACCATTAACTAAACCTTTCTCTACATCCAAATTACGCCTTAAAATTACCCGACAGTTTACACACGCATATAGTGTCTTTTATAAACCAGCAGTTTTAGACATTTTTTTTTCCAAACAATCCAGTTTTGATCTCAACTTTCCCATCAAAATAATAGTGATTCCTTCATGCTGTATTTTATCGATGGCTTCCATTTTTACATTTTCTTCATTTTCCAGTTTCAATAGTTCTTCGTTGAATATCGAACACTCGTGCAGTGTTGGCATTAAACAAATCACTGATTTCTTTTTAGCAATTTCCACGTACACTTTTGCAGGAACTGCATTTTCATTTGGAAAGACATTGCAAAGTAATCGACTCTCCAAAGCTTGTTTGCCTTGTTTTGAAAGAATTCCAATTCTTTTATCTTGAAGAATACTTTCATATTCAGCATCATATGCCTGTTGCATATTTTTTGTCAGTTCTTTGTATTCAAAATGAGACCAAATGTTCACATTACCAACAATGTCAAGAGAATTTCTGGTATCTTCATGGGCTAGTGTTTTAAATACCGGTTGTCCTTTTACCGGAGTCAGTTGCAGTAGATCTCCAAAAACTATGACGTGTTTTCCTCCAAATAATAGGTCATACTCTGTTTTAAGAATTTGCTGCATTCTTAAATGCACAAAGGCAAGCATCAAGTTTGAGACCATGCTCACCTCATCAATAATGAGAAGTTTCATTTTTTTCAGGACTCTTAAAACTTCACAACAAACTTCTCTAGATAGCTTGTGGTATTCCAATTTGTTCTCATGCTCTACTGGCAGCATTAGTAAACGATGTAAAGTAATTCCTTTAATGTTATGTGCTGCCAACCCAGTTGGAGCAGTGACAACACAAGACAAATGCGAATCAGTTGTTTTCTGCAGATAACTTGTAATTACTTTAATTAAGAAACTTTTTCCTGTTCCAGCTTGACCACTCACATACATTCGGATAGGTTGAAATGATGTACATGAGCACCCTCTCTTTTCATGAAGTAATCCATGGTCAATCTGCTCTTTCACTTGCTGATATATTTGTTTCTGTTCAACATTTAGTTGTTCTTCCAAGTTTCCTAACTGTATAGCATCTTCTTGAGCTTGATACATTGCTGTTTCCACCTCATTGATTGCAATCGCTGCTTCATTTTCAACAATTGGTTGTCCTAGTGGATCTTGACTGAGTGCAGCAGAACTTTGACTGTCTTGAGAACTGTCTCTAGCAATCTCAGCTGCAATTGTAGCTTCTTGATCAATTTCATCATTCAACATTTTGACATAATTTGCGAAAGCACTGCATTGTATGCTATCTTTAGAAGCATTAAATGAATCTTCATAACTGGGAAAATCTCCAAGCAATTCCAGTTCTGAACGCCATGGTTTGAACATTTGCAAAAGGGCTAAATAGTAAAATTCCCTTTTGTCAGCAGTGTCGCAACTCAGTTTCCTGTGATTAATTACATTTCCTTTCCTTTGTTTCACCAGACATCCTTCGGAACCAATCACTGCATATTTTCCATCATTGATGTCCTCTGTAGTATTCCATTTAAAAGTGTAGTTTTGCAGCACTTCATCGAGACACATGTTCTCAAGATGATGACTTCTATTTGGGTAGTATGTGTCCAACATAATCGTTTTCAAGATATCTGTACTTTCTGGTTCATTTTCTGCTAAATATTCAATTTCGTGAACAGATTTCTGTACCCGATTTCGCATTCATGCAAGACCTAGACTCACCCAAATGATTCTTCTACTTTTGGAATATAGACTTGCAGATTATAACCGATCTGAACATTCATATGCTCCAATTTCACGATGCGATAACATCTTCAAACTGAAAATGTATAATTTCTTACTTAGAGTCTTCTCGTGAGAAATCTCTTCCCACATTTCTTTTAATTCAGTCTTTTCTTATTTAGTAATGTAAGACGTTACATATTGAGCAACAGCAATGGAATTGTCCGCAACATACTGAATATCCATGTTAGCATTTCACATGGATAAAATAACTGGATTGTAGTCATTTATTTATTTCGATTCTTCGCTTCTTCTTAAGTTGTAGGTGTTGTTCGGAGACTTTCTTGTGATGGTATGTCGCATAGGTGACATAAAACTGTTCACTCTTCCTTTGGATAATACAGGACGTGGAAATCCAAAACGACATTTGGTATAGAACTTATCCTTTGACTTGTACTTTTGTCAACAGTATTTTCCACACCTGTGGCTTTGAAATCGTAAGACTTGTTGTTTTAAGTTTTTATCTTCTCTGCTATTGGGAAGAGCACATGTAGCATAATCTTCAATGAAAGACAAAACAGTTTCATCTGAATCTGTTCCAAATTTGGGGGTGTCCTTGATCCATAACAAAATATGTATGTGAGGAGCACCTCTTGCTTGATACTCCTTTCTCCAAAAGAAATCCACAAATTCACCAAGAGGAGGATTACTCATCCTCGGACATTCCCCCTCCGCCTGGGACGACTCCTGGTGGCCCACAGCACTGGGCTCCGCACCTACTCCCACTGACCACGCACGTAACCTGGGATTCATCCTGGACTCCTCCCTCTCGATGACCAAGCAAGTCAACGCCGTCTCATCATCCTGCTTCAACACCCTACGCATGCTCCGAAAAATCTTCCGATGGATCCCCACCAAAACCAGAAAAAACGTCACCCAGGCCCTCGTCACCAGCCGACTGGACTACGGAAACGCCCTCTATGCAGGAACCACAGCCAAACTTCAGAAACGACTCCAGCGCATACAGAACGCTTCCGCCCGACTCATCCTTGACATCCCCCGCCACAGCCACATATCCGCCCACCTGGGAGACCTGCACTGGCTCCCCGTCAGCAAGAGGATCACATTCAGGCTCCTCACCCACGCACACAAAGTGCTCCACGACAAAGGACCCGAATACCTCAACAACCGCCTCTCGTTTTACACTCCCACCCGCCAGCTCCGATCAGTCGGCCTTGCCGCCATCCCACGGATCCACAGAACCACTGCCGGAGGAAGATCGTTCTCCTACCTGGCCGCCAAGACATGGAACTCACTTCCCACACACCTACGAATGACTCAGGACCACCTCACCTTCAAGAAACACCTCAAGACCTGGCTATTCGAGCAGTGACAGCACCCCTCCCCTTAGCGCCTTGAGACCCTCACGGGTGAGTAGCGCGCTCTATAAATGTTTTGATTGATTGATTGATTGATTCTTTTTATTGCAGATGAAAGACATCATAGCTTCAAATCTATAATTGAAATATGTGCATATATTGACAGGATCCAAACAGCACAATTCTCCAGGTGTCTTGTATTCAATATTTTTTTATATTGGAATTTGCCTCTCGAAGAAATTCAAGTAAATCATCCCAAGCATACTCAGCACAGCATAGTGTAACAAACCATGTAGGAGTTCCCAAGTTCCGTAGCATACATTTCAGTTCTCCATGTCGACGGTACCAATATTCATTAGTCCCACGCTGACATGTCATCAGTTTAATCAACTGAGATTCTAAATGATCATCTCTCTGATGCACTTTATCCATAAAATCCTTTGCAGTTACATTTTGAAGATGCATTCCAGTTTTTAAAATGTGATTTACTGCATATGAAAGTCCAGACAAGTCACTTTCAAACAGAAGATGAAACATATAAGGGATACAATGTCGAAATCTTGGATCTTCTGCATATAATTTTGTTGTCCGATATTCAGATGCAGGAATCTGCACAGGACGTTCATCATATCGTCCACCTTTTCCTGTTGGAAACAACTGCGGGAAACAACGAGCTTCCAAGCTCTCTTCCCATACACTCATGGGACTTCCTGTTGCTTTTTTCATTTGAAACAACTCAATTGTATTCCCCATCACCTCTTTGGAATGAAGTGGATGTACACTGTAATGTTCATAGATCTCTTCATATCTGGACATGTCCACTTTTTCTATTCTCCACTTATTGTTTCAGTATCTTCTGCTAAATGTATTTCTTCTTCTACATCAGACACATTTCTATAGTACTCAAAATTTTTTAACAGATAGAATGACGCCGTTTGCACTTTTCTAACATCTACTAACTCTTGCCAAATTTTCTTATTCTTAGTAGGAACACCATTAACTAGAATTACTAGTGGCTCATTTTTTGCATGGTCTACACCAATAGTTTCAATATTTTTTCCTTAAATCTAACGGTAAATACACAACTCTTCCTTTCAATCCTCTTTGCAACTCTGATGGAGGTAATTTACCTGTTTTGGGCTTCATACAAACAATAGCCTGAAACGGGTGAACCCATTGTATGAGAATAGACTCATACGTATTTAAATCTATCAGCTCTGGTGGAATAGCAACCAACTCTAGATTATTATGAACAGCTCTAGCAGGCATTTTATTCTCATCTAATTTGTTATAACAATATTTGCAAATACGCTGCTCAGATGCCAAATCAAAACAATCATCTACCAACAAATAAGTAGCAAATTCCATCCACTTATCATTATCTTCTATTTCACTTTTTAAATACAGATTGACACCCCTAGTCTGATTTTTATAGTGACTTCGCCGACAACAAATACAAGAAACATTTGGTCTTTCACCTGAAATTACCTTAAACTTTGTGATTTCATCCTCAAAATTTTCTGTAATTACGGGTTGTACATTGTCTTCAACATTTTGTTCTACTAATGTGTTAGTTTCTTCACTCTCTTGCTGAGGACCAAAGTAACAAAACTCAATATCATCACAGACTTTCTTCACATCTAATACTGACCCACGCAAAAGAGCACTGTTCAACTCACTTAACTTTAGTGCTGGACTTTTTGCATCATACAACCTTCTCAATAACTTCTGCATTTGAGTATGATGTACTGCCAGCATTCTGAAATGGTGAAAAACACTTTGACAAACTTTCCTAGAAAGACAAGCCAGAGAATGACCTTGCAAACCAGTATGTTTTCTCACTCTGCAAGGGTCTAGTCCTTGCAACAGCTTAATCTTTTGTTTTACACTTTTTTTAGTATGGGCTCGTAAGAAACGACAAAATTTTTCAATAGATTCCTACACTGCAAATACTACTGCAATCCCAAGTGTACACAGGGTTTTTAGCACGTCTCCCTAAAACTTCATCAGCTATCACTTCTTCTGCATTTCTTTCAACCATTTTCTCTTTCTCAATTGGACAACTGTCTCTAACCTCATAACCTCTACCACTGGTGTCAACTGCATACAATAATTTTTCGCTCTGTGAATAACTCTCTTCGTTAAAAAAAGGCTCTGAACTGGAACTGTGTTTCCATTCTCCCAAAAAAACATCACAAAAATTATTTTCATTAATAACTCTTTTCCTCCTACTTTTGGCCTTCATTACATGGATTGGTTTATCTAGTGATCGAATCCTGTTTAATACTAAAATAAACAGTTTCTTTTTTATTTCAAAAGCCTTTTCCACAAAGTTTTCAATATACTTCTTCTTTTTATAAAATAAAGCTCTCTTTTTATATTTCTTCACATCTTTCAGCAAATTATGCACTACTCTCTGGTAAAATATTTTTTTGCGTAATTCCTTATACTGATTTTGCCTTCTTTTACCATACTTTATCTCCTTTGACTGACCATTTGCTTTTTTGCTTTTCCTCTTATTTAGAATTTTTTTCTTAGTTGAAGCATTCTCAGTAGTTCCAGCATTATGTACATTCTGTTTGGTCATACAAACATTTTTAATAAATTGCTTTGTGATCTTACCAGAAGATTTTTTCCTTTTAACCACATTATCTTGTTCATTCAATACTTGTGGTTGATGTTTCTTCAAGTAATCCTCCTGTCTCTGTTCTTTTCTTTTTCTGGTGTGATTTCTCTATTTTAACATTGAAAAACAGTATCTGTAAAAAAGAATCACAAATAAATGTGTATTAATAACTTTCAAATTTATACTATTCTATTACTGTAGCAACACATTTTATATAAAAACTGACTAAGAAACTAAAACCCTGAAGCACAAGTGTGACAATGGTTAAAACACTACATGCATAGTGCATACTACTTTGAAGCAGTTCATGCCCTAAAGTCTACCTCACTAAAAGACTACATGCTGACTGACTGAATGATTACAGTACTATAAGGAGACAGACAGGGTGAGTGACAGGGTGTTTACTAGAGGTGTATGAATACTGACTGGGGAATTTAAGGTGTGAAAGACAAGTGTGTAGGTGGTTAGAGGACTGCATGCATAGTGGATAGGCGTATGAAGCAGTCCATGTGCTAAGGCCTGGCTCACTGCATGAGTACTTGGCTACTGACTGAATTATTAGAGTACTGCAAAGAGAGTGCCTGGGTGAATTTATAAGTGGTTGGCTTTTGGCCCAGTGAATGGATTAGTACTTGGTACTGAATAGGTCACTAGAGGAGTGCAAAGGGAGTGACAGGGTGTTTGCTGGAGTGTATGGATACTGACTAGGGAATTGAAGTTATGAAAGAGAAGTGTATAGGTGGTTACAGGACTGCATGTATAGTGGATAGGGGTTTGAAGCAGTCCATGTGCTAAGGCCTGTGTCACTGCATGAGTACTTGGATACTGACTGAATGATTAGAGCACAGCAAGGAAAGTGCCTGGGTGAATTTATAAGTGGTTGGCTTTTGGCGCAGTGAATGGATTAGTAATTGGTACTGAATGGGTCACTAGAGGAGTGCAAAGGGAGTGACAGGATGTTTGCTGGACTGTATAGATACTGACTAGGGAATTGAAGGTGTGAAAGACAAGTATGTAGGTGGTTAGAGGACTGCATGCATAGTGGATAGGGGTTTGAAGCAGTCCACGTGCTAAGGCCTGGGTCGCTGAATGAGTACTTGGGTACTGACTGAATGATTACAGTACTGCAAGGAGAGTGCATGGGTGAATTTATAAGTGTTTGGGTTTTGGCGCAGTGAATGGATTAGTACATGGTACTGAACGGGTCACTAGAGAAGTGCAAGGGGAGTGACAGGGTGTTTGCTGGAGTGTATATATACTGACTGGGGAATTGAAGGTGTGAAAGACAAGTATGTACGTGGTTATAGGACTGCATGCATAGTGGATAGGCGTTTGAAGCAGTCCATGTGCTAAGGTCTGGCTCAGTGCATGAATACTTGGGCACTGATTGAATGATTAGAGTACTGCAATGAGAGTGCCTGGGTGAAATTATAAGTGTTTGGGTTTTGGCACAGTGAATAGATTAGTACATGGTGCTGAACGGGTCACTAGAGGAGTACAAAAGGAGTGACAAGGTGTTTGCTGGAAGTGAATGAATACTGACTGGGGTATTGAAGGTGTGAAAAACAACTGTGTAGGTGGTTAGAGAACTGCATGCGTAGTGAATAGGCGTTTGAAGCAGTCTATGTGCTAAGGTCTGACTCAATGCATGAATACTTGGGTACTGACAGAATGATTAGAGTACTGCAAGGAGAGTGCCTGGGTGAATTTATAAGTGGTTGGCTTTTGGTGCAGTAAATACATTAGTACATGGTGCTGAATGGGGCACTGGAGGAGTGCAAGGGGAGTGATACGGTATTTGCTGGAGTGAATCTATACTGACTGGGGAATTGAAGGTGTGAAAGAGAAGTGTGTAGATGGTTAGAGAACTGCATGCATAGTGCATAGGCGTTTGAAGTAGTCCATGTGCTAAGGCCTGGCTCACTGCATGAGTACTTGGGTACTGACTGAATGATTAGAGTACTGCAAGGAGAGTGCCTGGGTGAATTTATAAGTGTTTAGAATTTGGCACAGTGAATGGATTAGTACATGGTGCTGAATGTGGAGAAGTATAAGGAGAGTGACAGAGTGTTTGTGGGAACTGTATGAATACTGTCTGCAATATTGAAGGTGTGAAAGACAAGTATGTAGGTGGCTAGAGACCTACATGCATAGTAGATAGACGTTTAAAACAGTCCATAGAGTAACACTTGGATCACTGCAAAACTACCTGAGTACTGACTGAATCATTACAGTACTACAAAAAGAGTGACTGGGTGAATCTTTTTAAGTTTTTGGGTTTTGGTGCAGTGAATAGATTAGTACTTAGTGCCACATGAGTCAGTGGATGTGTGCAATTGAAGTGACAGTGTTTATTGGAGTTTATAGATACTGACTGGGAAATTGAAGGTCTGAAAGACAATTGTGTTGGTACTTAGAGGCCTCCATGCATAGTGGAAACACGTTTGAATCAATCTATGTGCAAAGGCCTGTCTCACTCCATTAGTACTTGGGTACTGACTGAATGATTATACTATTGCAAGAAGAGTGCCTGGGTGAATGTATAAGTGTTTCATTTTTGGCGCAGCGAATGCATTACTACATGGTGCTGAATGGGTCACTGGAACAGTGCAAGGGGAGTGACAGAATGTTTGCTGGAAGTACATGGATACTGACTGGGGAGTTGAAGCTGTTAAAGACAAGTGTATAGTATGTTAGAAGACTGTATGCATACTGCAGACATTTGAAGCAGTCTATGTGGTAATGCATGGTTCACAACATGAGTACTCGGAAAGTGACGAAATCCTTAGACTACTGCTAGCACAGTGCCTGGGTAAAACTTTTACATTTTCAGTTCTGGCCCAGTTAAGAGAATAGTACATGGTACTGAATCACTGGATGAGTGCAAGATGACTGACAAGATGTTTATTGAAAATATATAGATGCTGACTAGTTAATTAAAGAAGTGAAAGACAAGTGTGTTGGTGACTAGAAGCCTGTATGCATACTGTATAGGGTTTAAAGCAGTCCATGTTGAAAGGCCTGGCTCACACCATGAGTACTTAGACACTGAATGAATGATTAAAGTACTGCAAAGAGAGTGCCTGGGAGAATTTATAAGTGTTTGGGTTTTTGCGCAGTGAATGGATTAGCACATGGTGCTGAATGGGTCACTAGAGGAGTACATGGGGAGTGACAGGGTGTTTGCTTGAAGTGTGTGGATACTGACTGTGGAATTAAAGGTATGAATGAGAACTATGTAGGTGGTTAGAGAACTGCATGCATAGTAGATAAGCAATTGAATCAATGCATGTGCAAAGGCCTGCCTCACTCCTTTACTACTTGAATATTAACAGTATTGCAAGGACAGTTCCTCGGTGAATACATAAGGAATGACTACGTTTTAATTCTACCTAAACTTGAGAACAGGACATTTTTTAAGCAGTGATGCATATTCAAAGAAATGAAGTTCTCAAATGCTTCTCTCACAGTGGTTACACAAATGCACACAGACACACAGTGTGATTCTAGACAACAACCACTATCCCTAGGAGTTTACCAAAACTCATTCACTACTGTGGAAGTGGTAAGGGAACTGCACACAATCTATATATTTCAGGACTGCACTTTTGTGTCAAAGCCTGACTCATTTAATCAAAGCATAAGTAAAAACTGCCTTCTAATGCTACTAAAACTTGACAACAAGACAGGTTTTAAAACAGTTATCTGTCAGCAAATACACAATGTTACCAAATGCTTCTCTCACAGTGGTTACCAAATGCACACAGACTCACAGTGCGATTCTAGACAAGCAACACTATCCTTAGCAGCTTACCAAAAATCATTCACTACTGTGCAAGGGGTGAGGGTACTACACACAATCTACATATTAAAGTACAGCACATTAGTTCAAAGCATGACTCATTTTATCAATGCATAAGCAAAGACTGGCTTCCAATGCTACTAAAACCTGACAACATGACAGGTTTTAAATGAGTTATCTGTCAGAAAATACATGATGTTACCAAATGCTTCTCTCACAGTGGTTCCCAAAAGCACACACACTCACAGTGTGATTCTAGACAAGCACCACTATCCCTTGGAGTTTACCAAAACTCATTCACTACTGTGGAAGGGGTAAGGGGACTGCACACAAGCTACACATTTCAGAACTGCACTTTAGTGTCAAAGCCTGACTCATTTAATCAAAGCATAAGCAAAAACTGCCTTCTAATACTACTGAAACTTGTCAACAAGACACGTTTTAAAACAGTTATCTGTCAGCAAATACACAATGTTACCAAATGCTTCTCTCACAGTGGTTCCCAAATGCACACAGACTCACAGTGTGATTCTAGACAAGCAACACTATCCCTACCAGTTTACCAAAACTCTTTCACTACCGTGCAAGAGGTAAGGGGACTGCACACAATCTACATATTAAAGTACAGCACATTACTGTCAAAGCACGACTCATTTTATCAATGCATAAGCAAAGGCTGGCTTCTAATGCTACTAAAACTTCACAACATGACAGATTTTAAAACAGTAATCTGTCAGCAAATACACGATGTTACCAAATGGTTCTCTCACAATCCTTACCCAAATGCACACAGCCTCACTGTGTGATTCTAGACAAGCAACACTATCCCTAGCAGCTTACCAAAACTCATTCACTACAGTGGAAGAGGTAAGGTGACTGCACACAAACTACATATTTCAGAACTGCACTTTAGTGTCAAAGCGTGACTCATTTAATCAAAGCAGAAGCAAAAACTGCCTTCTAATGCTACTGAAACTTGACAACAAGACAGGTTTTAAAAAAATGATCTTTCAGCAAATACACGATATTACCAAATGCTTCTTTCACAGTGGTTCCCAAATGCACACAGACTCACAGTGTGATTCTAGACAAGCAACACTATCCCTAGCAGCTTACCAAAACTCATTCACTACTGTGGAAGGGGTAAGGGGACAGCACACAATCTACATATTAAAGTACAGCACATTAGTGTCAAAACATGACTCATTTTATCAATGCATAAGCAAAGACTGGTTTCTAATGCTACTAAAACTTCACAACATGACAGGTTTTAAAACAGTTATCTGTCAGCAAATACATAATGTTACCAAATGCTTCTCTCACAGTGACTCCCAAATGCACACAGACTCACTGTGTGATTCCAGACAAACAACACTATCCTTGCTCTATACCAAAACACATTTCTTCATCTAGAAGGAGTACTACATTTTAGTGTAGAAAGATAACTCATTTCACAAATTCATAAACAATCACTGATTTCTAATTGTACCAAAATATAAAAACAGCACAGTTATCTTCCTGCAAACACATGAAAAACACAAATGCTTATCACAAAAGACCTCCTCTCAATTAAATAACTCACCTTTCAAGTAGTTTTGTAGATTAAGAAGTATATCAGTCACACACCAGATTTTCTTATACAGAATATCTGCACTGTGCACCTGTCGGCAAAACCAAAGAATGGCAAAGTTTCCCTCTCATTTTCCCCACATATACATGTAAACATCAAATCCCATTCCTTCCCACATAAATTCAAAACCAAACACACATTTATATTGGTTAAACATATCAACCCTTTTCAAACGACATACATTTTCCCCCAATCTGCCTTCTGCCTGTTACCATAGAAACAGGTCATGGAACACTATACTGAGCACACAGGTCACAAGTTCAGCACACAATGTTGTTAATCAAGACAGCAAGTGTGCTTGACTTTTCAACATATCAGCTTATCATATATAATGTTCCTTACAATCAGTGTTTGTTAACCAATAAGAATCATGCGTTTAAAAAACAGAAATATGAACCCTACCTTTCAGTGTAGAAGGGTGTCAAACAACCAATGATTTCTTGTCTTTTTTCAAAACTGCATCTTAGCCACCATTTTAGAAAAATCTTACTTTCCAAACTGCCATTTCATTTACAGAGACCATCTGAGTGCATCCAGACCTCCTTTCAAGATGCTTAGAGTGTGGATTGTGGGACACAGGTATATTTTCTAGAGCCAAAGGTATGCAGAAAACAAAGGCATTCACAAAGACCTAGGTTTGCCAAATGTAGACATTAAACGAATTGGACAGAGAGGGTTAAAGTGGCACCAATTGATGCCATTGGTGAAATCCTTCCTGCATATCCAACACCCTGACCTCATAATAGTGCACTGTGGTGGCAATGACCTAGGCACTTTGACTGGGGTAGGTCTGGAAATGCTTATGAAGGACACCTTTGCAGAACTGATTTCACTTTTCCCCAAAACTGCCTTTGTGTATTCTAACATATGCCAAAGGCAGAAATGGAACTGGTCCAATCATTTTTGTCCACAAATTGAGAAAGCTAGGAAACATGTAAATAAATCTGTTTCTGCTTTTCTCCGAGACTACAGAATGGGGTCCATTTTCAATAACAATCTGCGCTTTCAGATGCAAGAGATGTATAGGAGAGATGGAGTGCAGTTTACTGATGAAGGAAACAGAGTCTTCCTCAACAGCTTTAGACTCTGTATAGGTACTTACTTATAAGTACCAAAAACTCTCAATGAACACAACGGCTCTTTTTAGAGCCACTCAAGAACAAAACACTTAAGCTTGATGTTTATCTCCCAAAAATGTAAATTATTTTTTCCTTGGATCCGCGCACCCAACGCGATAGGAACTGCTCACCCAACATGAGAGAATCCGTGCACCCAAAGCGATAGGATGCGCGCACCCTGCGCGCATTTGGCCGTTTTCTTTTTTTTTTAAAGGGGGCCCCAGGGGGTCCTTCTGGGACCCCCTAAGCAGATCTAGAGGGCCAGAGTATTTCCACTCTGCCCCCTTTATATGTTTTACACACTTATTCCCCTTGCTTCTTCAGCCTGGCTTCTACCGAGGCAGAAAATGGCCGCCAACAGTTCCTGGTTTCGAATGTAGACAGACACTCGACAGCAATTAGCATTCAGCGCGTGATCGTCAGGGTGCGCGCTCGGTTCGGGGAGGGTGCGCTTACGGTGCGGGTAGGGTGCGCGGATCCTCCTCGGCCATAGATATCACTAACTTTTTTACCCTAATTTTCTCAGGAACTACTGAACAGATTCACACCATTTATGCAAAAGACACGAGTCTGAACTGAGGACTACCTCTTTGCCAAATTTGGTGTAATTCCGTTCAACATTTCGGGCTGTAGCTGCGAGAACAGATCCTATGGGAAATTGCATGGGGAAAACACGTTTTGGGACTCCCCTTTTTTCTCGGCCCCGCTTGACGAATCACCACGAAACTTTTAGGGTAGAAGCGGAGCGAAGCTGGCCCAAAAGTTTGGAAAATTTTGCAAAGATTAGTAAATCGGCACCAGACTTATTGGGAATAGAATGTTGAGGATTTCCTATGGAAAATAGGTGCTAACTATAGCTATATACTGGCGACCGCCAGTAGATAATATATATATATATATATATATATATTACCTACTGGCGGTCGCCAGTAGGTAGTTATAGTTAGGACCCCTTTTCCATAGGAAATCCGCAACATTCTATTTTGAATAACTTTGGCGCCGGTCGATGAATCCTCGCGAATTTCTCAAAATAGGTGGGGCGCTACGCTCCGCTCCTACCCTGAAAGTCTTGGGGGGATTCGTCAAGCGGGGGCTGAGATAAAAGGGGGGTCCCAAAACGCGTTTTTCCCATGCATTTTTCCATAGGACCTTTAGAACGAGCTACAGCCCGAACGGCTGAACAGAATTACTAGAAATTTGGCAGAGAGGTAGTCCCTATGTCAAGGAAGTGCCTTTTGTAGGTTTGGTGTAAATCTGTTCAGTAGATTCTGAGAAAATAGCCTTTAAATCAATATATATATCTGAGCCCGCTTACGGTACGCTTACCGTACGCTTACCGTACGCGTACGGTGGCGTGCGCGAGCGCGATTCTGATTGGCTCTTAGATCTTAGTAAACATTCGAATCGGCCGAAACCAGGAAGCGGTGTCCGCCATTTTGTCTCTCGCACTGAGTGTTATTTATCAAACATGATGCCCAAAAACATGTTACGGGGCTGTTTTGACAACTCCCTCCCACATAGTCATGTTGAGGGAGTCCCCAAACATCCCCCAAGAGCAAAAACGGTTTTATTTTTTTTTCGGCAATTTCGCCGAGTACGCTTACCGTACGCTTACCGTAACCGTACGGTAAAAAATAGAAATAAAAAATACACTATCCACAATTACTCCACCCCCTGTGCTTTTGGTGGCCGTAGGCCACCAAATGTACAGGACTTATTACATCAGTAAAAAAACTATATTTTGGCAACATGAAATTATAAAATCGAAATAAAAAAAACACTATCCACATTGACCCCACCCCCTGTGCTTTTGGTGGCCGAAGGCCACCAAATGTACAGGGCTTATTAAAGTTGATAAAAACCGTGCACGGAACGCACTGCGTTAAGTGGGCGCGCACGCCTCGAATGGCGTAAAGTAACTTAGCATTTAAAAAACCGTACAAATTCACTGAAAAAACCATAGGTTTCACACACGTTATAGTTAGGAATTAGCATTTAAAAAACCTTGCAAATTCACTGAAAAAACCATAGGTTTCACACATGTTATAGTTAGCGGAAATTTTACTGATAAAAAACCAATGAAATTGCCCCGTTATAGTTAGTGCTGGCAACTATAACTCACGCGACCGCAATCTTCTGCTGATGACATATGTGTCTTTATAAAAAAAAATATTTGTAATATATGTATAGCTAAAAATGTATGGAAGAAGACATGGGCAAATAAGTGTCTAAATACAGTATTAGCATCAGCAGAGGATTGCGGTCGCGTGAGTTATAGTTGCCAGCACTAACTATAACGGGGCAATTTCATTGGTTTTTTATCAGTAAAATTTCCGCTAACTATAACATGTGTGAAACCTATGGTTTTTTCAGTGAATATATATATATATATATATATATATATATATATATATATATATATATATATATATATATATATATATATATGTATATATAACACTGATGCCATCTCAAATGTATCATCTCAAGTATATATATATTTGAGAAGAAACATTTGAGGTCTCATCAGTGATGTCACTGACCGTGTCATGAGTGATCTTTTATGTGAGGTCATAAGCAGTGCATTGGGAGGGGCGTAGTTTAAATTTCTTAGGATTTCTATGTGTGAAATCTGAGCCTAACTATAACGTCCCTGCAAAACGTGTTTTTTTCAGTGAATTCTTAAGTTTTTTAAAATTCTATTTCATAAGTATAACACCCCTGTTACCTTTGGTTTTTTAAGTGCATTTCTATGGGTTTTTATCTAGTAGTCGCGTTTGCAGAGTGGTGGAGAAAGTGGGCAGGTCTTTGACCAGCTCTCTGGAATCCCACTGTATCGTACTTACTGGAGGTAACAGGAGGGCTTATTGGCATCCAAGGACCCTTTGCATCCAAGAGAACTACATCCCCCTACCAGTAGTACACTAGGAGGCCTATTTTTTGAGTAATTGAGAAAAGGGGCATAGCCAAGGGGAGTTCATCCCCCATCCAGTTGTACCCCAAGGGGCCCCTTTTCAGATTGGTTGCGAAAGGGGACAGGGCCTCAGATGACGTCTCATCATTTTGGCTATAGCGGACTTAGTTTTCACCACAATAGGGTTTTTTAGTGCCCAACATCCCTCAGCAGACAAGGAAAGTTCACCCCCCAATTAGTAGTACACCAGGAGGTCCCTATACTGAGTAGTTGAGGAAGGGGATGGGGCCTCCCTCCGATGACGTCTCAGCAATCAAGCTGTGGGGGACTTAAATGTCATGACAATAAGGGTTCTTTGCCCCCAACAAACCTCAGCAGTCAAGGAGACTTGATCTCCCAACCAGTAGTACCCAAGAAGGCCCCTGTGCATAGTGGTTCATACAGGGGGCAGGGCCTCGAAAAAAGTCTCAGCAATCCGGCTGTGTGGGACCTAGTTATTACAACAACGGGGGTTCTTGGCCCCCAACGACCCTTAGCAGCCAAGGGAAGTTCATCCACCAACACGTAGTACCCCAGGAGGCCCCTGTGCAGAGTGGTTGAGAAAGGGGGCAGTGCAAACCTGTTTCTGAACTTTATTTTGCCTCTTTCTGCTTGTTTCTGGCCTTTATTCTGCCTGTTTCTCACCTATATTCTATTTCTTGCTGCTCATTTCCGACCTCTATTTTGCATCATGTGGGAGATGGAATTTCTTTCAGACATAGGGAGCTACTAAACATGCAGCTCCCTGTGACTGAAAGCAATTCTGCTTTGCTTCCAGCAAGCAAGAGCATTTTCAATTATTTCACTTGCTGGAAGGGGAGCTTTTGCTGTGGCTTGATTGGAGCTTTCCATGCACCAGCAAACAGCTATGTCCCAGGGGTAGACACTACAGGACATAGCAGGAGCCAGCCCTGGGGGCTTGCAGTGCCGAGGGCCATCCATGGCTCCAGGAGGTGGTTGTCCCTGGGTCTGCAAGGGGGCTGAGGGGCACCTGCACTAATGTTATGTTTAACTCTGGGAAGATGGCAGTCCTGGGGGCTGGGACAGTTGGCACGGTTCCCCCTCTCATTTAATTTAAGTAAAATCCTCGGGAGGTGGCGGGGCATCATTATGACCTCTGCATTTAATTTCAATAATGCCATGGGGAGGTGGTGGTTCATGCATGAACGTGGACTGTGCCTATCCAGGGTCTCCTTTAAAGGCAACCAAACGTTAAAACATAAATGAATTCACCATCCCAGTTCTACAGAATGAATTCCTTCTGAACATTCAGGAGAGTATGTATCAAACAGATTATGTTTAGCTCTGGACAAACAAATAGGAGCTAAACTGAAATCAGAATTTCCTAGGTCCTCTTTAGCTTCCAATATCACCACAACTCCTGCCATGGACCTGAATATGTTAACTTTTTTCTCTAAATTAAGCAAAGATCCTAGAAAGGAGAATAACAAAGGCTGATCCAATTGTTAGGACAAGAAACTGGATATAGTAGAATCCACAGAGGTTCAAAACCAACCAGTAAGCTCAGATATTGGCCTTTATATTTTAGAGGGTTGTTTAAAGCACTTTAATGCAACTCCTTTTCAGAACTGTCTTCCACTTCCTACAAAGCTTTACCATGCACTAGATTCTTTAGCATCTGAAGAGGTTCAGACCCTTCAATTTGAGACACTTACTTTCGTCCTGTAGATTTTCTAAGTACAGTTTTCATGAATTAAAAAATATATAAATTTTACAAGAAAAAGTATAAAACATCACCTACCATCATTTCTAGATGGAACCAATAATTCACCTCTGGGAATCTTTATTACAAGCCTCTTGGATGGTCTAAGTACATTTACAAGACACATACTTTACTATCCCCATTCATCCACAATTTAGGAAATGCCTACAATTTCAATGAAAAGGCAGAATATTTAATTTTCTTCTCTTTACTTCAGTTTATCTTTAGTACCTCGGTGCTTTAAAAGGCAATGAAATCAATTATTGCACATCTCAGATATCAAGTTATAATTTATTAAGATATTATTCTTTTGATTGCTCAAAATCTTCATACAATGCAGTTCCAGATTCTTGTCACAGGTTCCCTACTCCAAGATCAAGGCTTCATGCTCAACAAAGACAAATCTATTCTAACGCTTTCCAAACAAATGGAATTTCTGAGTTTTCTCAGAAATTCTGAAACTTCCACTCTTCATTTACTTCAATCAAACGTAAAAGAAATAAACTTCAAAATCTCTCAAACACTTTGAGCTTCCCCCATTTCTCTAAAAACTCTTGCAATGATTGTATGCCTTTCCGCCTCATTTATAAAGGCTATATATCCAGGGCCTCTTGATTATTGAGGTCTTTTGTCATCTCCACAGAGGTCTTGTGTTAGGCCTGTCAGCCTTAGGGTGCCTTCCCCCACACATTTTTTATATTACATGTGTCCAGGGCCTTTAAACTGAATGCTACTAGAGGGCCTGCAGCACTGATTGTGCCGTCCACTCAAGTAGTACTTTAAACATTTCTAAGGCCTGCCACTCAAGTGCCTTTGGAGAAGTGGAGAAGTATGGCTCAAGTGGAGAAGTGTGGCTCAATGATTAGAGCGGCATACCCTGATGCAGAGATCTAGCCCGGGACCAGGGTTCAATTCCCCGCCTCCGGGTCTTGGGCTCAAAAATTCCACGGACCTGATAATTCTCGCCTCGGTGCCATTCCAATCATGGAGTCCCACTCTGCAACTCTGGGCAATAGCTTGCTTAATCTCCACAACGGGCCCCACAATGCTAAGGATGCCTGGCCTCCACCTTGGGGTTGCCCAGAAGTGGACGCCTCACAGGGAAAGCCAGGATGGGTTCCACAGCGGTATTCGTACAAGCGCCTTGAGACCCTCGCGGGTGAGTAGTGCGCTATACAAGTATCAATTTACATTTGTCTGTAGTTTACACACCCCTTTTGACTTGGCATTTAAAACCCCCTGAGAAACCATAAGCTCCCCTTTTATTACATATAATACACCCCTAAGGTAGGCTGTACGTAGCCCATAAGGGAAAGGGTGCTGTGTAATGAAACTGTGGGACATTTACTTTTAAGTTTTGCATGGTCTGGTAGGGAAAAACACCATAATAAATTTTTCACTATTGTGAGGCCTACCTCTGTCATAGGTTACCTTTGGGAATTCCTTATTACATGTATAATCTGTAATTCCTGATTGAGAAGGATTAGCTCTGACATGTTTCATATCATTGGAATGGTAATGATAAATCATATGTACTGGCAAAGATGAATTTATCACTACCCTTTTAAAAATGCCACTTCTAGAAAGATGTCATTTTCTGCTCTTAGCCATGTCTGACTGCAGCCTGTCTCCAATGCACATCTGGGGTGAGTGACAGCTGGACATTGTACATTCCTCTATATAGTCACACACAAAGGAGGCGTAGGTGTGACTGAATGCCTATCTCCATCCTGATGTGTAATTCTGGGCAGGATGGGAGGGAGGAACTGACACTTACACCTGAATAGACTGTGTCCTGACTCCACGGAAAGGGCTGCATCCCCCTCTATAGTGATTCTGGAGCCAGAGCTAGGAGGGAGGACCTCTGTGCACTTGAACATTCCTCTTTGAAGTCACCTCTACTTCAAAGGCACTACTTGGTCTCTGACCCCTCTCAAATTAGATTCAGACACTGTTGGACCTGTGAAGAACTTTTTCAGGAGGAAGGACTGTTGTGCTGCTATAAGAACTACCACTCTGCTGTACTGCTGATATGGAAGAACTGCTTTCCTGTTGTGCTGTGCTGCCCTTCTTCCTGCTAACTTCTTCCCTCCTGAGGAAGGACTGGACCATCTCACTTGAACCCAGAGTGACTCCAAGGGCTTGCTGGCTTGTCCCCTGTCCTAAGTCTCAGGGTGTCAAAGATTTCTTATCAACCTTCAACAGCACCTGGACTTTGGTTGCTGCAAAGTTTGCCCTGCCAAGTGGTGCCAATACAGTCCTGGGCCTTTCGAAGTAGGTATAAAGTGCTGCAACAGCCTGAATCCATGCATCAACAATGTTGTGCCAATCAGAACCGGGGAATCCCCCTTGATGTGACACATTGCCACTGCTGCATGTAACGTGGTCCTCGTATCACTCACTGTGTGGCACATCATCTCCAGTTTCCAATGCATCTCTGACTTTGAGCGGCTTGACGCTGATGCATCGCCTTTAACCCAGAGGTACGACGACTCATCACCTCCTTGCTTCCTGCATCACAACTCCGTCAACAAAGCATCTAGCAAACTTTTCAGCAGGCCATGATTGGTCTGATCTCTGTATCCAACCCATGGTCCATTGCAGTTGGCCTGCACTCTTGGATTTACCCTGGTCTAGCATTATCAGATAGCCCTGGATAGTGTTTTAAGCTTTTAATCAATAAAATAGTATTGAATCTTTAGAATGTCTTAACTCCATATATTCTTATTGCACTTTTGCCATTTGGGGCTTGTTTTGTACATACATATATATATATAAGTTACTTTTAAAACTGGTGTGGAGTCGATTTTGTGGTGTTTTTCCTGTGTGACTATTTGAAGTGTTGCACAAATACTTTGCACATTGCCTCTTAGGTTAAGCCTGCCTGCCCTGTGTCAAGCCACCAGAGGTTGAAAACAGGTTATTTTGTAGTGTGGATCAGACTTACTCTGACTTGGATTTTGGTTCCTGGTTAGACAGGGTGGATTCTTCTGCCAACCAGCAACCCGATTTCTAACATCTTGCTTATTCTGATGTAATAGATTTAGATCTTGAATCTAAGATGTAACTCCAGTGGTTGTTGGATCACTTAGATACCTGGAATAGCAGCACAATTTTCACTTTAGCCCCAGATCTTGTCTTAGATTCAGATGCAAGTGTGACAAGTTATGGTACCTGGTATTGTCATATCTCAAATGGAAGTACGTGGTCACAAAATGAGTCTACTATGCATTTAAATTATTTAGAGATGCTTAGAGGTTTCTTTTCAATCCAGGGTTTTGTAACAAACAAGGTAAGTTGTACCAACCTCCTTCACAAGGACAATCTCATAGAGGTGAAGTATTTGCATCACCTTGGAGGAACAACATACAGACCCCTAGCAAAAGGTTTCTTCGAATTTTGTTTTATTAACAAACTCTCAATAAGATTCAAATATTTTCTTGGTACTCTCAACACAGATTGGCATTCTCGTTATCTCCAACATTTGAGAGATTGGATACTTCAGCCTTCCATTTTCAAGAAACTCTACTGCAAAAGGGGCCCCCCAGCATTAGACCTTTTGTGTCCTGGTTCAACTCTCATCTCCAGAATTTCTTCAACCGGAGGACAGACCCCTTAGCTTTAGCAACAGATGCCTACATACAAGATAGTAGGAAGTCAGGGAGTCATTTATGCCTTTCCTCCATTCATAATGATCAAAAGGGTATTATCTTGAGTGCATCAACAGACATCAACCCAAATTCACATAGTTACTCTTTGGCAATTTCAATTGTGATATCTAACTCTTTTAAACTAATAGGGAAGTTCCCAGTGATAATACCATCTTTCATCAATCTTCTTCTAGGTCCAGAAGGGCACATGCAAAAATTGATATTAGACAGCAATTGGAATGTATCGGGCAGGCTGGTCAACTCTAGGCATTCAGTCCGAAGCTGCAAATTATATGAAAAAATACTGGACTTCTGAAACCAACAATGCAGATAAATCAGCATTGGACTGTTTGGTCAAGCTGGCTGGTGTTTTTTTGAAAATCTATCGATCAATTTTCAGCAGATATCACTTTGATAATACATTTCCTAGTTTCACAGGCTATCAAATGTAAGACTTACTATATAATTAATATTTATCATTCAGAAGTTTTTGCGTCGTACCCTACTATTAATGGAAAAGCAGTTGGAGAACATCCCCTTGTATGGCAACCTTTAAAGGAAGCACGATTTTTTAATCCTTCTCTTTCAACATATAGTCAATTTTGGCTGTTAATATGGTTCTCAAAAGGTTTATAAGCTGGGTAGATGACTAATCTCTATCTCTTAAAATGTTGTCTACAAAGTTAACAATTTTGTTATGCTTAGTATCCATAAACATCTCTCAGATGCAAGAGAATTGGATATTTCTGCACGGCATTATATTTCTACAAGTATTTTGTTCAATGTTAGAAAACATACTTCAACAAATTTTATTTCTGGTTTCAATATAAATATTCCAAATCATTCTAAACTGTGTGTAGGTAATTGTGTGAAGGTATGTAAGCAAAAACCAACCATCTCAGAAGGTCCTCTAACACTATCTCCTTATTTTGTTCAGGAAACCACATAAGCTAGTCTCTTCCCCTGCGCTTGCTAGATGGTTTATATGGGTAATGTCCTTAAGCGGATATTGACACCTCCATATTTCAGGAACACTCTTCCAGGGGTGCCATGGCATTCAAATCAATTTGGGCAGGCTCACATTTAGAAGACATTTTGATATTGGAGGACTGGTCAAAGACAATACTTTTCATACTTTTCATTGTAAACCTGTTAATATAGCAACATCTTTTGTAACAAACATGCTTTACACAAGCATAATATGAGCCTCCATTTTTGCAATAAAATGTAAATTGTCCTAGTGTTATTGAAGGAAAGATTAACGTCACAGGGTGAGTATTATACCACCAATTAAATCTCATTAACAATCTTCTTTTCCTGCTTTTTAGTGCCTGCCACTGAATACCTTTACATAAGACATTTTTTAACTTCTTCAATAACAATAGGGTTTATTTGTCAATTACATCTTCTTCTAACCTTCAAGGTGTTCCAAAACTAATAGAGGAACTTTCTTAGTAACTGTTCACGTTATTGATGGAAATTTCTATTTTTTTTCTTATCCTTTCGATGTTTCATAATTTTTAATTTCTTCTTGCTCCAGAAAAGAGGGTGAATTGCAGTCAAAATAGGTGTTATAGAGGTTCCTTCTCTTTGACTAGTTTGTTAATGCTAATCTCCCATTGGCTTGTTGTGGTTAAGCCTTGTGGGAAATGTAGTTTTCTTGTGCTTCTTGATTGCTGCTATTTGAAATAAATCAATTTACGAGAAGCATAATACTTGCCTCCATGTCTTAAATAAAATTGAGGATTTTCCTTTTTAACCTTAGGAAAATGTACATTGTTGATGATTCACTCAAAGAAGATGTTGCAATGGGAGTTTTTTCATCACTAGTGTCCTAGCACTTTATGGAGCAATGTGTCACTAAGTAGGCGTGATGTCTTCATTGCAAAGGGTGCAGGGGATTGATTTCTTGTGGAAGATTGTGATGCCCCCACCATATCTGTTGGTGCGATCTCAATGTTTGATCTTGTAGCTGCTGGGGGTTGCTGTGGTGATGTCTGGGGCAGATGTGGGGGTGAGCCAGGTCTGAAGGGGATGAAGGTCACGTTGGGATCAATGGTGGTGATTGTGTCCCAGATTTGTTGGTAGCATGCTTGCTGAGTGATCTGGCATTGATTGTGAGGCATTTGAGTTGATCCAGTGGGGTATTAGTGTCTGGGGTTGGCATGGCGTTGTTTGACGAGGTGTTGAGCAGTGATGGGGTGGCGGTAGAACAACAGTGGATTCAAGTGAAAGGTCCCACTGTGGAGCATGGTAATGTGAGGCTGCTCTGTGGTGTAGTACCTGTGGAACAGCGGTGGGCCATGGAAAATGGCGCTGGGCAAGGTCCAGGCACGAAGGAGCACAGATAGGCTTGCATTTGGCGTGACTTTGGCATGCCACTGCCATTCTGTTCTGCAGCCTCCATTAAGTAGCCCTGGGAGGTGGGAGTGCTGTCTAGGAGGCGAGAGGGCTAGGAACTTGGATGCCAGGAACAGACAGAGAAAACCAGAGTGGGTTGGCTGAGGAGAAAACGGAACATTGGTACAGGAAGGTCCCAAAACAAAGTGTACAGCAAAATAAGGCACAGAGACAATATAAAGTCACAATATTATACAATATAACACAGCACAGAAAGATGCAGGACATGCAGCGTATTGCACTGGCCAAAACCAGGGGGACTGGAGCTATAACTACTGTAACTGTGTAGCTGGAGGTCCGGGTACGGTGCATCTGTGCTACAAAGGCCTCAGATGGGAGTAGCGAGCAAGACCAAGTGTTCAAGGGCTACTCACTAGAGCCATGCTGCAGCCTGCAATATGTGACCCTGAGAGGTGGAAGCATTGTCTGTAAGTATGAGGTCCAGGGGCTTGGGCAGAGGGAAATTACAAGAAAAACCAGAATGGACCAGCTGAGGAGAAAGCAGAAAATAATTGCAAGAAGGATAGAAAACAACACAGCACAGAAAGATTCTGGGCAATGCAGGGTATTGCAGTGGCCAAACCAGGGGGAGACCAGGGCTTGAACTGTGGTAACCGAGTAGCTGGAGGACCAGGAGGTTGGAGTGGTGAGCAAGACCAGGTGGCTGCCGGGGGGATGGCTGCAGGATGCTGCAGGGTAGCTGAGAAAAAAGCAGAGTCAGACAGGTAGAGTGAAGGCACAGGAAAGGGGGAGGTGACGCGTCTTACCTGAGGGCAACAGCAAATGAGGTATACCTAGCCTCAACGAGTTTCAGACGGACTTGGGCAGGCCCCCCCTTGGCCCGTGCTTTGCCCCGGTACCGCCCATGCAAGTCCCACAGTTAAGGACGGTGGAGTGGGAACAACTGGGAAGAACTAGTCCGCAGCTTTTAACTCAGTGTCAGAGGCTGCTGGGAGTGGTAGTTCAGGTAGCAGGGTCTGAAGGAGCCCTGCGATGCTGTAGTCTGCATCCGGTTTTGAGGCCGATGGGGCGGGAACAACCAGGGAGATCCGCCAGTAGCTCTCCTTTCAGTGGCAGAGGCTGCAGACAGATGTAGTTCAGGTAAGAAGGTCTGTAGGAGTCCCATGATGCAGGAGTCGGCATCTGGCTTTGAGGCCAATATTGCAGTAAAAAACAGGAAGAACCAGTCAGCAGCTTTCCTACCATAGTTAGAGGCTGCTGAGAGGAGTAGTTCAGGTAGGAGGGTCTGTAGGAGTTCCACAATGCAGGAGCCGGCATCTGTTGTTAAGGCCAGTGGGGTGGAAAACAGTGAAGAACCAGTCAGCGGACCTCCTCTCAGTGTTAGAGGCTGCTGGGAGGTGTAGTTCAGGAAGGAGGGTCTGAAGGAGTCCTACAATGCAGAAGTCAAAGTCTGGTGTTAAAGCCAGTGGGGTGAGAAAACTGGGAAGAACCAGACAGCTCCTCTCCTCACAGTGGTGGAGGCTGCTAGGAGGAGTAGTTTAGGTAGGATGGACTGAAGGAGTCCACAAATGTAAGGATATCAGAAATGGCTCCTGCACCACATAAGAACCACTTGTGTAATTAATTGCAAGTTCAACAGCAGAATAAGATTATACCTGATACTGAAAGGGACTTTTTCTAATTCCAAATGAATAGATACCCCTTAACTACCCCTTGCCCGACTATCATGGACACTCCTATATTTCAATTTTCAAAACCAAACAGATCCTGAATATTAGTTTTTGGACTACTGGAACCTGAAACCAACACTGTAAAATGTATTCAATTCAAAATGCCAATAATAAAGGATTAATGATGTAACACAACAAAATATTGTTTTGGCACAACAGTTGTAGCTTTTAGATTTTTCACAAAAAAGTAGCTTCTGAATCCTATGACATAACTTTGTACACATCGAGAGCGACACAATACCGATTCACTAGATTATTACAGCATATGCAAAAATCCTTGGTGTCTTCTACAGATCACATTTGTATTCTGTAGCTTTTACAAGAACTCAAGCGTTGTGTTATATACACCTCCAGCGTTCAATTAGCATAATCACTACATTATCAGGTGCTTTTTACAAAGTGCACTACTGAAAATTAAACGTTTGCTGCATGACTGTGACCTTACTAGGACACCAATGATCCAGAGAGTTAAAAGGACTCATACCAAGGTTCCTAGAAATGTGCTGACGGTTTGAACCTTGGCACTCATTCAAAGGTTATGAGCATTGATGGTATTATTGAATGGTGGCCAAATATATCTCAAACACTATGTGGAGACAGCAAAACTATTATTATGTTATAAACTTCTATGATTGCAGGGGAGAATTGGAAGGGAAAAGACACTTCAATACTTTAAGCAGTACAAAAGGAAATAATGTTTTCAGCATATTTACAAACATAAGCCAACAAAGGTAGTTGGTCGATGTACAGACAACATGTTAGCCCACTATGTGAGAAATATATGTATGTGAAAATCCACTAAGAAGGCAAATCTGCTGCTGAACGAAATCCACAGCACAGATATGTAAAGTAGCAGTGGTGACTGTCAGAAACTCAAATTCGAACCAGAAATGCACTCTGTGATCCAAATATAACACAATAAAACAACCACAACTACTGACTTCCCTTTAAAGTTGAATAACTTCCTCGGATAAGATATGCTCCCTAAAGTTGCAAAACTAGGAGTGAGAGATCAAAATATACAGAAAGATTCATCCCAATCTAAATTAATTAGAGGGGCCAATGTGGGCATAGGTGCAATTCATACAGGCACGTCAGCAACTTTTGAAACAATACATGAGGGACAGGCGTAACAGTGCATGATCTGACAGACAACAAAGCCATCAAACATTAACTATATCATCTCAAATGTCTCTTACTCACATAAGTCAACCATTTTAGGCAAATTTGATTGATCAAATTGGTCTTAGAAAGACAATAAATAAATATATAGGTACACATTGGCAACAGTAGATTCCTGTAGTCACTATATATGGATGTGGTGTTGAGGCCAATCAGTGGCTGGCGCAGTCAGAGAAAACATATTGGGCTAGATGTACGACCCTTCCAATCTGCGAGTAGCAAATTGCATCGTTCTGTGACTCGCAATTTGCCACTCACAATTTGTGTCCCGCAAATTGGAATTTACGGCAGTGTCTCAGACACTGTTGGCGATTCCTAATGGGGTTGCAAATTGCCTGCCTCATTAATATTAATGAGGCAGGTTCAATTTGCGACCCCATTGGGAATGGCTAGCACTCTCAGTGATGGTGACCTGCTGGGGTCAGCAGACCACCATGTCTGATTTTTAAATAAAGCAGTTTTTTAAAAAAATTCGCATGTTTTTCTTACAGGAAAACGGGATGCATTTAAAAAAGGAAAATGAAACGTTACCGTTTTATTTTTTAAGAGTAGGCAGTGGTCCCTGGGACCACTTCCTGCTCTTAAAAATATTTTCAATGCCAGTTACAAAGCAGAAGGGGTCCCCTGGGAACCCTTTCCAGTTTGCAAGTGGCCTACCACCCATTTGAAATGGGTGGTAAACTGCGAGTGTTTTGCAGCCGCAATTGTGGAAATAAAACAATCTTACACTGAAGTGCAAGTCCCTATTAGGAAGGGGCGCCCTTGGCATGCCCCTTCCTAATAGTGAGTTGCAAACCCTATTTGCGAGTCGGGAATACATTTGTATAAGGGTTTGTAAATACGGCAGGCCTATTTTGCGGTCACAAATGGGCCGATTTCCCATTTGTGATTGCAAAAAACGGTTGTACATCCGGCCCATTGTGCCTTGTTTCAGTGGATGATATGTTAACCTTCCTCTTGGACCATGGGCCAGCATTATTGTCTAAGGTATTAGCAGAAACACTTAATGAAGTGGGTCTTCACTTTCAATTCGCAAACCCCTTCAAGTCAAATGTAAATGAGTGGCAGAGTGAAGCAACAATATCCTCGAAGATGGTGTACCCTTGTGTATAAGGGTACACCATGGCTAAACAACATAAATTGCAGGCAGAGCATTAAATAATTTACAGAGATATGGACTGCTACCTGCTCACCTTATGAAATATCATTTAGCATCATAATTTGCAGGTGGGACTTTCTTCAAGCTGACATTTCGCATGATCAATCAAGCCTTGTCTCAGGATTTTCATCAAACCGATCAGACTGGCTGAAGCATAAACTACTGGTCCTTCTGTTACTGCTCCTATTAGCAGTTGACACAAGCCAGTGGCTGAAAATCTGGGAGAAAGTGAAGAGTTTGGACCAGTACATGTACTTTACCACTGTTACCTGAGAGGAAGAAAAAGATAAAAGTGACAAGCAACTCAGGAAAGCCATACCATGTGGCCCAAATTGTACTGTTGTCCAGTGCTGTTAACTAAAAAAACACAAGTTGTGTGACAGTTGGAGAACTCTCCTTGTGAAATGCAACCACCAAGGAGTGCAGATAAATAATCACCAAGCATTGCTGTGGTTGAACATGAACAAGCGCATCATGCAAACCTTGTAGTTTAGCATGGGGAGACCCTGGCAACGTTAACTCGGTCAAGTAACATCATATTTCTAAGCAAATATCTGCACAACCCACAGTCGCTCTGCAGTAAACAGCAAGCAATTCCCCAGGAGAAATACATGTTAGTTCTGACAATACCAAACAACTTTAAAGTCAAGAACAGAATACAATAAAAATTCCAAACTAATTTAGTAAAATATAGAAAAATTGCATCATCAAAAATATATCAAAACAATCAATATTTAGTAGGGGTAATGGATATTTTTGCAGCATAAATCATCAAGAAAAGACAGAGCACCAATCAAAAGTTACAGTTTGCGGTTGATCTGAACTTAGGTGTATTTCCTTCCAAGTCCTCCAGAAGGGGTTAGGTGTGAAGGTGAAGCCAGTGACTGTCTCATGAAGCTGTAAATTCCATCATCAAGCTCTTTCTGAAGCTATAATTTTTGGTGTCAAAAGGTCAAAGTGAAACAAATATGGAATTAAAGTCACTTTAGCATTCCAATAGATTATCCTCTACAGTTCTGTCCAAGGATGTATGGAAGTAGTCACTTATTTGGTATTCAAATTCAATATGTGCGGCAGGGCTGGAAGTTGTTGCCAGTCAAGGCTCCAAGACAATGGGCATCTTTGCCACGAGGTCCAGTTGAAGCCTTTTACAGCGATGCAAAAAGTTCCAAGCATGGACCACCTAGTTTTCTCATTTGTCTTAGGCACACCCTCAGCAATATGTTCTGATCTTCCAGAAGGAAAAGTAGTGACTAAGTCCCAAATTTCTCCAATTGCTTGGATTGTTCCTCCTCACCAGTCATGTAGCACTTTGGCTCTCGGGCAGGCTTCTAGGTACCAGGTCTTCTGTCAGCTAGGGCTCAAACAGGTCAGTGGTCATGCAGGCCTTCGTGGAGTCAGGAGTCATTTTACTTTTCATTTCTGAAAGGAAGTAAGAGGAAATCTACCTTTTGCATCTTGAAGAACAGTTTCAGTCTTTTTGAACTTGCCAGAGAATGTGAGTGTAGTCCTTCCAGCGGTCAGAAAGAGTCTTCTTTCTCCATGATGCTTTCTTCTCAGAGCCAAGAATGTTCTGAAGAAGGTGATGGAAGATGCCAGTCTCATATTACCTCCACCCAATCTTGGCTATTGGCACTTCATAAATCTTCTCAGAATACCTAAATCTTGTATGTAAAAGCTATATTTAAACACACGTTTCATAAAAGCTAAAAAACAATTAAGTACAAATAAGGTAGTAGAAGTAAAAATAAGCAGTACATACAACACATATTCCTAAACATGTGGGTTCTTCCTTCCACAACAATATTAATTTCACGTCATTGTTCATATACAGACACATCAGTTGAGCATGGGCAGTGATTTAAGACATGCAAGGCGGGTACAATAAACACTTTAGATGGGAGACAATCTAAAATATAAACCAGTGGAGAGAAATCGTTCTATTGCGGCAAAAACAATAACATTTGCTTGTTTTAAAAGAAAAACATTAAAAACAATAAAAATAAAAGTAAAACATAAAAACATAATTTCAAAGGGTCGGGCAAGTTATTTCGAGAAGTGAAGTGTGCTGAGCATCCTCGATTTGGCAAAGAGTCCAGCGAGATATTAAAAAAATAACAATACGAAAACATGCTTTTCGTAAACCTGCCAGCACGTTATTTCCCGGTAAGGCACTCTCAAGGAATAACTGCAGGCTAGATATTTGCAATAAAGTGCTTGGTCTTTGAGTCTATAGGGATCCCAGAGTGCATGGAAGGGGTTGCTAATGAACCATAGGGCGTCTTGGTCTGGGAGGCAACCTAGTGTTTACAGATGGTATTTTCTTGTTAGTGCCTTACTCCTGATGCCCCACATGTGGCTTAGTAACTTAGCCACTCCACAAGCAAAAAGAGGTCTAGGGTCCAATTTTAAAGAGCGCAGGGCTTCCCGTTGGTTCTGAGTGCCCAATTGCCGGGAGATCGGTTTTAGCCATTTAGACCTAGGTTGCGTAAATGCCAAACATGCAAACAATGCGTGGGCAATGGACTTCACTGGTGCCTTGCATCCAGGATAGGTTCTCGGGCTCGGAACATTCAAGTGCCACTTGGCTGTTACCTCACCCAAATTAAGAGTGCCAATCCTGAATTGAATATATAACTTCCTATCCTGGGGCACCTGGATTAAATCTAGTTAGGTTTCCAATAGCCTGACCTGTTTGTGGAAATAACATTCTGTGGTCAGTTCCCCTGGTTGGGCCTTAGCAGTTCTTTGTGCTCAACATATTCCCAATAATATTTCTCAACTATCTCTTTTCTGAACAAGAGTGGATCATGGTTTTTCCGTAGGGCTGATAGCCCTATATCTGACACCAATTTCTTAATGTTTCTGATCCATCCTACCTTGTTACAGGTATCTAAGTGGATAACCTCTGATAGGGCTTCTGCGTAAGGCAGAAGTTCCGGTGCCCTTCTTATGCATGCCCAGAAGAGCAGTGGGCGGAGCCACGCTACATTGCTGATAGAGCGCCTGCCCATGTTGAGCATTTAAGGAGTGAGTGGTGTGCTTTGCGGCAACATTACTAGGTTCCTGAGGAATTAGTGCTCACATCTAGGGAGCGCAGGGATCTTGTTGAGTCCCCCCTGCTCTGCACTGTATAAGGCAGCGCTAACTGCTTTTGAGTCATAAACCTGCAAAGCGGCAGCTATAGGCCTAGTACATGAGGAGTGGTGTTCCCTTCCCAAAGCCCCAGTGACTCGCTTATGACCCAATACCAACTTAGTGGGGCTTCCATGTCATTTTATCAGATAATCAAAGGTATTGACACTCCCCAGCGGTGTCCCGCCCAGCGATAAATTACCTTTATGGGACTTATGGCAATTAAAGGCCATGAATTTGGTTTTTGTGGTGTTAATAACCAGACTCCTAGTGTCACAGAAGAGATTAAATCTGTTGAGCAGGTGCTGTAGCCCTACTAGTGTCTTCAACACCAACAGGGTGTCGTCTGCAAACAGTAGGGTTGGTACCTTGTCCCCCCAGGGAGGGTGCATTAGCAGGTTCTTGTTGTAAAAAGCTAACCACTCCATTCAAGTACAAATAGAACAGAGTGGGAGCCAGAACGCAGCCTTGTCAAACTCCTCGACTAACTGGAATACGCTCGGTGAGTTGCCCCCGTGAGCCCCATCTAATCTGGGCATAATTTCCCTCGTTCAGGTGGACTAGCAAGCTAAGTATGGGCAGAGGAATGCCCATACCTTAAAGTACTTGCCAAAGTTTGAACCTGGGAACTAAAACAAAGGCTGTCTTCAAGTAAATAAAGACTGCCTTTACAGATCACTACAGTTTTACAGTAAGGAATCAAGAGGCCTAATGACTGGTGGATCGTCCCCATCTTTGCCCTGAAACCAGCTTGGTATTGGGATAAGATAGCTTTGTTCTCTGCCCATAACTGGATCTTCTGCAGGAGGGCTCTACAAACAACCTTTTGAAGGGCATTGATCAGGTTAATGGACCTGTAATTAGAGGAATCCATTGTATCACCTTTCTTATGATTCAGGACCACCTCTGCCACCTTCCATGACTCTGGAACTGGTCCTCTGCTGGCTATTGCATTTGTTAGTAGGAATATGTAGCGCGCCCAACGTCGAAGCATCCTGCCTTGGATGGCATTATTCGACCGATGGAGTCCTCATTCGCTCACAACTCCGCTTCAGACAGGATTGTGTCCCCTGAATCAATGTAAAGCTTCGAGAAATACTCCAGCCATACCTGGCCTATGATATGGTTAGGGGGTGATTGGGCCCCTGAATTGTTGCCCCAGGTGACTAAAGACCAGAATGATTTGGAATCTTTCTCAGTGCATGCTTCTTTTAATATCTGCCACCGGGACTCATCCCACGCCCTTCTTGCCTGGTGCATAGTGGCCTTGTAGCACTTCCTGGCGGCTTTGATTAGGGCGCTATCTTTCGCCTTAATTGCAGAGGCTAGATTTAAACACTCCAGTGTGCAGTGCTTTGAGTACCACGTAAGACCCCCTAATGGGGTGCTAAGTCTTCGATCAGACCTTGGGACTGTGACATAAGAGTTTAAGTTGCTTGAAAATATGTGACTGGGCAGAGACTACTTTTGCTGCGCCACCAATACTTGCAGCCAGGGACTGGAGCTCAAGGGTACCTGCTGCCAAGTCATGCTTCATGCCCTTGATCTTGTCTCCATCCACAATCATCGTCCGCCATTTTAATGTGCGCCTATCATTTGATGGATAGATCTCCTTAGTGATGCTCAGGAGTAAATTGCCTGTGAGATTGGGGGAACATCCCACAATGGTTTCATATTGAGGCACAGAGGGTTCTGGTCGCTATCGATCATGGAACCCTCTTTCATGTCGACCAGTTCCTTCCAGAGTCTCACGTCAAAAAGGATGCAGTTGATGCGGGATTGGCCACTAATTCTGTTCAACGTGATTGCGCCCTGTCTGTCTGAAGGTGATCTGCCATTTACTACCCTCAGTCCGTGTTCTACATTTAGGGCATTCACTTGAAGCGCCAGCTGTGACCATTTTTTGACTGGGGAAAGTTCTAATGGGGGACAGCACATTTAAGGTCGTCTTCTTGTGTGCCCATTAAGTCCTCCCTGTTGAGAGGCTCAAAGGGAGGTATTGAAATCGCCGCTACTATTAATCTAGAGTATGGAGGACAGATTGCTAGGCTCTCTTTCAAGTATGTGAGCACTGGCAACGGTCTTCCCCCTTTGGTCCCCCTCACATAGATGTTAAACAAATCAATTGAATCTCTCCCCTAGAGCCCTTGGGAGAAGGGTGATCTGGCATCCCAGTGATATCCTCACCCAAATGATTAGTCCCCCCTGCGGGTGGCCTCTCCCTTTGGTGGTAGCCAATAATAGTAGCATGAAAACCCAGATTTAAATAAAGGGACCAACCTTCATGTCTCCTGAAAGATTCAAATGCGGTATCCTTCAATTAGGTTGTTCCAATCGGGAAGTGGAATTTTGCTACTTAACCCTGCCACATTCCAAGAGACAATTCTGAGCTGATGAGAGGATTCAGAGCTAGAAAATGGTACAACACTGGTGTTGGCAGAGCAGTGGTTACTAGGAGCCTGAATTGCCTTTGACCATATCTCAAATAGGGTGCGTGTTTCCTTCTCGCAATGAGCAGACACTTGCTCTGTCAACCTTAGGTCGGGTTTTTATGGGTCTATTTCTATCACTGCTGTGGTCTTGACACTGTTTGGTGTGATTTTCTTTACTGACACTTGATTGTGGCTGATTATGTCCAGCACTTTTCTTTCTCTGCTTTTTTTCTCCTTTGTCTCCCTTTTCTTTTTTTGTCAAATATAGTGATGGGGCATTTGGTTTTTGTATGCTTAATCTTGTTATAGAAATTGTATAATAAATTGCAACATACAAATAGTTTGCATACATGTCTTTGCAGCCTTTAGAAAGCCCAGGAGGGCGTAACGTGCGTTGGGTGCTGCTGTTTTCTATTTGTAATGAAATGGAATAAATCAATCCAAGTGACCTGATTCAGCAACTGTGAAATTCTTCCAAAGAAAATTTACAGTGACGGGGTGGACCACAGATCACTGACTGTGGATGAGAGTTATGATTAATTGGTGTGCTTCAGTGTATTTGTTGGACATTGTTCTAGGCTGTTTTCAGCGCTAGTGGACTTATACCCTGGTGGGAGGGTATTGTGATACTATAAGAACACCCTTACGTAATGTGGCTTGAAGGATATTGGTAAGACAAATGGAACACTGGTGTCAATAGATGTGCAGGTCATTGAGCATACCCACAATCTTTGGAAGTAGTAGGAGCCTAGAGCAATGCTTAAAGGTAAGAGTATGTACCGGGGTACAACCCTCTGAGATTAACCAGTGGGCTTCCCTCAACTACTGCTGGCTGGGGTTCAATACCCCCTATATGGGCCAGTTTTGGTGAGGCTGATGGGGTGTCGATAAAGGCTGCTTTGGGAGAGAGGTAAGAGAGAGATCTTGGGTGGTGACGGTCTCTTACCAAAAGTCAATCATGGATCTCTAATTTGGAGCCTCCGGTTAGTCCACCCACAGGGAAGAATGAGTTGGTGTTTTTCTGCTTTTAAAGTGTATTAAAGATGCATCAGGGGACCAGGTTCGGTTTTTGAGGGCAAGAAGGTTTTAGGCAAGATCTGCCCCCTTCAGTGTAAGTTTGATAAAGTCAAAGGGCTGGTGGGAGAAGGAACACCTTCTTGCTCTTACGATGTCATCACGAATCACGGAGCAGTATCCCCTGACGTGGCTAATCCAATGGATCGCTTTGTTGGTTAATGCTGTTTCCCCCTCATAGCCCGCTCTGCTACCAAGTTTGGGGTCATTAACCATATACATTTCCCTAGCAGATAGCAGGCGGGGGGGAGCTAGTAGTATTGACGGAGGGCTGCCTTGTTTCTGCGACTCATTCCCCTGATGCAGGTTATTGCTTCTAACCCATGGGTTGGAGAAGTTACTAAGCTCTGCCGTTACATTAGTGGGATAATGTGTTTGGATGGTGTTGGGTCCAGGTGGTACTTGTGCGTGTGGAATAATGGCAGGATGTTGTTGGGAGGCATGTGCAGAGGAAGGTCTAATTTTGATGTGCTTGGTGAGCAATGAGTGGGTCAGGCATAACTAGATTGCTTATCTGCTTCCAGGGTGCTGAAAGCTGGCAGGTGGTGTCACACTTTGGATCATCATTCAGGTCCAGGAGAGGGGCATGCCTATTGGTGCATACAAAAGCTGGTTCGGAAAGCTTGGTGGGAGAGCACAGAAGGATGGAAGGCAGCACATGGACCCTCACAGTATGTAGTGCTTCCTCCTGCTCGCTAGAGGACAGACCCTTTGGTAGCATTCTCCCTCCTAAACATATTGGGAACTAGTGTACTAGTAGAGCAGGTGGCGTTGGTAGGCAGTTGTCTAGGAGCAGTTCTTGACTTGTTGGCTGGCTCAAGTTCTAAGATGCCTTCACATTGATTTATTAGACTATCGGTCCAGTCTAAGACACAGTTGCTGCCTGGAGCCCACCTCCATTGCCCTCCACCACTTTCCTCTTCCCCATCAGGTCCTCAGGCCTCAAGGGCACAGTCTGGAATGAGTACTATACAAGGATCTTTTATATGTAGCAAGTGCAAAGCATGCAAATACAGAAGCAATTGCAAAAAGGTCAGGCTTTCCCCTGAGAGTCAGCCATTCATGATTCACAAGCATGTGTCGTGTAACACTGACCATGCGGTTTATGCCCTCAAATGCCCATGTGAAAAATAGTACATTGGGTGCATGATACATAAACCTAAGAAGAGGGTCCTTGAACATTTAAGGGCGGTTAAAACAATGATAAACAGTATCCCATGGCCCAACATTTTAAGACGCAGCACAACCAGAATAGCAACCTGTTATCATTTTGTGTACTGGAAACCATCCTGATAAGAGAGAGGGGGATGATAGAGTGCTAGAACTCAGGCGCCTGGACTCAAAGTATGTAGTGAAGCCGCATAACGGACATGAACATCTAATATTTTATGATGTGTTTACTCTCACAACCTTGGTTTTTACTATTTAATTTCTGGCACGTATCATGCTGTTCTTTTGCCCTTGATGGTTAATTGGCACCTCTTGTATATGTTTGGCAGATCTCCTTACAAATATTGTGATGCGAATGGAAGCATATTGAGCAACTGGTAATGGAGGCCGATGATTCACTATGACCAATAGAGATATTTGAAACCCATAGAAAACTACAATACCAACCTGGATGATGACTGTTGAAATTTGTACACCAACTGCAGTGTGGTGAACATTATGAAAGTTGAAGCGATGAAGCGGGTGGCCGGTGAGAATGTGGGCACATATGATAATAAGCGCACTAGCGCTAGGAATGAATTTCTACCCATGACCGTAAGGAATGCAGCCACTTGGTAGAGCCTGTGGGCCTGATTCACAGAACTAACTTAAGACAAAATCCTAAACTTACTACTTTTGGTATTCACAGAAGTTAGGATTTTGTCTTAAGTTTGTCTTAAGACTGTCTTAAGACAGACTTAAGACAGTCTTAAGACAGACTTAAGACAGACTTAAGACAAAATCCTAACTTCTGTGAATACCAAAAGTAGTACGTTTAGGATTTTGTCTTAAGTTAGTTCTGTGAATCGGCCCCAGTGACTCTATGCCCACAAGGGCAGAATTGTAAAACCCACATCATTATATATTTAAATTTTGTAAACCCCACGAACTGATGGGATGTGACACTGCTTATTGGTTTGGAGATGCAGCAACCCAAACCAGGATTTATCTTTCTGCCGTATGTTGCAGGCATGATAGTATGCTCCATTATAGCAAGATGGCGAGATTGTGTTTACAACCGAGAACAATAAAGTTGTCTCAGGTTGAAAGAACAAACTTTAGGGACTAATAGAGACATTCACATGCATAAAGTGAAGTGATTGAAACTCAACCAACTGCTGTAAAAAATGTTTATGTCCCACATATTGAAGGAATGTTTACCACAGTCATCCACAACATTAATTGCAATCAATATGATGATAATATTAAGTTTGTATATGGTAACATGTAATGGTTTTCTGTGATTAATGAAGTCCTTTGACACTGTTTATTATACCACAACAACACATGATGTTTATTTCAATCGCAGCGCCCTGCAACTCTGTTACTCGTGATCAAGGAGTCTTGTTCTCCGAAATGCATTGAGTTGTATTGGATAAATAAACCTGCTTGAAAGTATTTTTGGGCTGTGGTGTGCTGTTTTAAGAAGACAGAGGAGACGACACTGTGTCTTGATTTGAGGGGCTCGCTACGCCACCACAGCCCGCCGTCACCAAGCGGCATGGGTCCAACACGACTGAATTGTACTAGTATATATATATCAGTCTCAAAGGTTAAAAATGACGTGGGACTCCTCTCGGAAAAAAAGATGTTATTTTATTTCCAAGTCGTAATTCTTCCTACGCGTTTCTAACCGTAGTCCCTGGTCACGGTAGATTATTACATTGGTCCTACCTTGATTTTTAACTTATATACTTATGCGTGAAAGTGCCATTTTAATGCATTATGGGTATAGTAGTTTAACTACTTTCAAGGTTAAGAAACTTTATTAATTCTTGTATCAGGATATATATATATATATATATATATTCACTGAAATAACCATAGGTTTCAGGGGCGTTATAGTTAGCTGGACTTTTCACTCGTACAAAACCATTGAAATTTCCTCGTTATAGTTAGTTCAGCAAACTATAACTCGCGCGCCCACAATGCACTGCTGATGATGTCACATATTACATCACTCATGACATGGTCAGTGACATCACTCATGACATCACTGATGACATCTCAAATAACATCACTGAAGGTTTTTTAAATACTAATTCCTAACTATAACGTGCCTGAAACCTATGTTTTTTTCAGTGAATTTCAAAGGTTTTTTAAATGCTAATTTCTAACTATGCCTACAGAGATAGGACATGTGAAGAAAGAAGAAAAAACGCACAGAAAGAAAAAGAAAGAAATGCATAAAGAAGCAACAGAAGTCCTCAAAGACATAGAAAAGTGCAGGAAGAAGGATAACGTGCAGAAAGAACAAACAGAAGAGCAGAAAGAAGCCTTGTTGCAAAATCATCCTGTACCCTCAACTACTGGTGGTAACTGAGTCTGACTAACCAGTCCTAGAGCCAGTGCTATGTTAAAAGACACTTAGAATACACTGAAAACACCTACATACACTAGGGAACACTATGCGTTGGGGTCCCCCTGTGATTAGCATGACCTCCTCTGTAAGCCCCTAGTATATAATAGGGCAGGGGGGTAAAACTACCTCTTAAAACACGCCACAGGGCGTGTTTGCACACGTCACCTCAGGCCCCGTCCCCTCCCTTCCCCACTGTGTAAACACGCCCTGTGGCCATTTTAAGTTGGGAGATTAATTCCCCTTGAATCCTGAGGGTCCCTAGGGTCCAACTAGCCCACTAGGTACCTCTAATAAGCGCCACAGAGCTGTGTTGCAGAGAGATGTAAAAAGGGGTAAGGCCTAGGCCACCTCTCTGCAACGCAGCGCAGTGGCGCTCACTGGAAGCACCTGGTGGGCTAGTTGGCCCTCAGGGTCCCTCAGGATTGAAGGTAAATTATGTCCCCAACTTAAAACGCGCCACAGGGCGTGTTTGCACACGTCACCTCAGGCCCCGTCCCCTCCCTTCACCACAGTGTAAACACGCCCTGTGGCTGTTTTTAGTTGGGAGATTAAGTTCATTTGAATCCTGAGGGTCCCTAGGGTCCAACTAGCCCACTAGGTACCTCCAGTAAGCGCCACAGAGCTGCGTTGCAGAGAGGTGTAAAAAGTGGCATGGCATGGACCACCTCTCTACAACGCAGTGCACTGGCGCTTACTGGAAGCACCTGATGGGCTAGTTATCCCACAGGGGCCCTCAGGATTGAAGGGGAATTATTTCCCCAACTTAAAACGTGCCATAGGACGTGTTTGCACACTTCACCTCAGACCCCGTTGCCTCACTTCCCCACAGTGTAAACACACCCTGTGGGAGATTAAGTCTTCTTGGGCAAAATAGCCCACTAGGTACGTCCAGTAAGTGCCATTGCAGAGAGGTGTACAAAGGGACACGGCTTGCACCACCTCTCTGCAACGCAGCACAGTGGTGCTTACTGGAAGCCCCTGGTGGTCTGGTTGGCCCCCAGGGTCCCTCAGGATTGAAAGGGAATTATTTCCCCAACTTAAAACGCGCCACAGGGTGTGTTTGCACACGTCACCTCAGGCCCCGTCCCCTCCCTTCACCACTGTGTAAACACGCCCTGTGGCCGTTCTAAGTTGACAGATTAAGTCCCCTTAAATCCTAAGGGTCCCTAGGGTCCTACTAGCCCACTAGGTACCTCCAGTAAGCGCCACAGAGCTGCGTTGCAGAGAGGTGTAAAAAGCGGCGTGGCCTCAGAACACCTGTCTGCAACGCAGCTCCCTGGTGCATACTGGAGATACCTGTTGGGCTAGTTGGCCCTCAGGGACCCTCAGTATTGAAGGGGAATTAATACCGCAACTTACAACTCACCAGGGGGCGTGTTTGCAGAGTGCTGCAAGGAGGGGGCATGGCCTCCAGCGCGATGCCGGTCTTTTATTTATTTATTTTAAGAAGGGGGGCTGTGTGAGGCCCCCCCTTCTTTTTCTAATTTATTGGCCCTGGGGACTCCATCCCCCGGGGCCGGCCTTTGTTTTTTATTATTTTTTTTAAATATATTTATAGAAACAGCTAGGACATGCTGGACAAACCGTACGTACCTATCACCATGAAGATTTGTATGATATTCATTAAAAGGCGACTAGGCATACAATGAATCCACGTGGAATGTATTTACGCCCTACTGTACCTAATCCCGGTGGCCCCGCCGGTGGGTACTCTCCAAGTAGACACCCTTGTCGGTCATTTATACAAACATGGGTAGCTATTGACGGGCACATTTAATACACACGCACACCAAGGCATTCAAAGGCGATTCGACAAAAATTTGACCAAATCTATGCAAGAAACCCCCCTCACGGTTAATTAAACACACATCCACCGCTGGATGTGTAATACTTTTTATTTTTCTCCATGGAAAGGAGAGGAACCTCACTTGAGAGTCACAGCGCGCTACTGGCTGAGCCCAATGCTGTTTACACCCACCAGTGCCCGCCGACTGCCACACACCTCTGTGTTGCTTGTATTTCACCAGCTAGTGCATATGCTATGACACTCTCTAACCCATGTGCACTGTAAAACCACCCCGTGAATATGTCATGCCACACTTGCCTTCGCATGGGTTATATTGCCCCATCTAACGTGCCTTCCTCGATGCCTATGTTATAACGCACAGTGCTATGCCATACATATTACAATCTGGGATCCATATCTTTGTCACAGTGCATATGCAACTTTACACTCCCCAGCACATATTTCGTATTACAACTTTAGAGACTAGTTAGGTTACAAGACACTGCCCTGTGCATAGTACACTCCAAGGTGCATATCGCATAAAAAGCACACGCTAGTGCCTGTGCTATCTCGCGCTTTCCAATGAATCTGTCATTGCACATAATGTACTGCATATTATATTTCATGCCCGGTTCATCTTATATCACACTTTTTGGTGCATAGTTTATACCATACACTATACCTAGTTTTCATTTTCAATCCTGCTTTCAGGACTATATTCTATATAACACTGCGTTCACCTACCCTTTTCACGGGCATTACATTTTGCGATGGGGTGGAGGGTCAGGGGGTGTTTCTGCCAAGTGAGCCCAGAGTCACAGTCACAAACGTCCTCTTCGTCCTGTATAAAAGTGAGATTATGCTGCATACTGCAGACACACATTTTAAAAACAATAACGTTCCTAATACCCGCCTTCTCTGAACAGTTAGCTTGCTGCCCCATCCACCTCCTCCCTATCCTCTGTTGTCTGAATCCATGGACTAGCCTCCTCATTCCTGCCATGCATGATCTGATGTGCTGCCACTGCCCTCCATTTAGCATGATGTACCAGTCCACTCCTCCTGCCCTCCATTGCCCAATTCTGTGCCCCGTCATTGACCTCCTGCTTAGCCTCTGTGCTTAGATTGCTGCCCCTATTCTCCTTCCCCCTGCGCTCTGATGTCTTTGTGCATGTCCCTGCTCCATCCTTTTTGCCCACCATGGTCCATGGACCTGCCACTCCTATCTACTCTGAGTGTTCTGTTGAGCTGCCACTCCCCTCCTACCTGCCTAGCATTGTCAGATGACTTTAACCTTTCCCTGCCACCTCCACCCTGCCTTTCCACATTCCATGCCCCTATCCCCTTCCTCCTGTCCTCCATGGTCTATTTTACTGCCACACCCTTCTGCTCTCCCTGGTCTGTTGTGCTGCAACTTCTCCTCCTGCCTGCACCACGTGGTCTGTTGTGAGGCCCCTTCCCCTGAACTCTCTTGTCTGTGCCCAGGTCCTGATCCTCTCTTCTATCCTCCATGGTCCTTTGTGCATGCCCCTGCACCCTCCTTCTTGCCCATCATAGCCATTGTGCTGCCACTAACCCTCCTGCTTGCCATGCATGGTCTTCTGTGCTGCCACAGTCCCTCCCACCTTCCCTGTGTGGTCAGCTAGCTGCCCCTGACCCCCTCCCACCTTCCCTTCATGGTCTGTGTGTATGCCATCATAGTCTCACTGTTGCACTCCATGGTGTGTCTTGCTTCTAGTGCCCATCCTGCCTGACCTCCATGGTCATCTTCCTGCTCCTGCCCTGCCCCCTTGAACCCAGCCCTCTGTTTCCATGTGCAGACCCCTATTCCCTCCCTCCTGGCTTGTCTGTTCCGTTGTAATGCCCCTGATCTGTCCCTCCTGCCCTTTATGGTCTTTTATGCAGCAGCTTTCTCTCCTGTCTGTCCATTATGGTCAGCTAGCTACCATTGCCTCTTTCCCCTCTGTTCTCTATTGTCCATGTGCATGATCCTGACCCCTCCCTATTGCTTTCTATGGATTGTTGTGCTGCACTCCCGTCCCGCATGCCCTGTGTGGTGTATTGTGCTGCTGCAAACCCTGATGCCTGCCCTGTAGGGTCAGTTTGGTGCACCTCTCCATGGGACATATGTATCAAATGATTTTGTATTCGCAAACGCTGTGAATCGCTAAAAAACAGCGTTTGCTAATACAAAATCGCAAAACGCGATGTATGAGCCATTTTCGCATCGCAATATTAAGGAATCGCTACTTTAGCGATTCCTTAATTTTACGTAAGCATTTAAGGAATCGCAAATTTCGATTCCTTAAATGCTATGTAACAAGCACCCAAGTTGTGCGATTTCACCTTAAGGAATCGCAAATTACCACCAACATCAAGTTGGTGCTAATTTGCGATCTCTTTGAAAAATTCACTTTTTGGCATTTTTTAAAGTGCCATGTGGCGCACATACATGCCCTTATGGCATGTATGTGTGCCATAGGCGCACACATGCTCATTCCAGGGGTGCATCAGGGTGTCATCATGACACCCTTGCACCTTTGAAATTATTCTCAATTTGCGATTAGCAAATTGCGAATCGCAATTGGAGAATGACTTCCCATTCATTCCTATGGACCTCCGGGCCCATGGGAATGAATGGGAAGGTATTCCTTAATTGCGATTTCGCAATTTGCTAATCGCAATTAAGGAATATTAAGAATTCGCAAAATATGTGCGAATTTTTAAATACATCCCGTTTTGCAATTCTCAAATAGCGATTCTCAAAAAATCTATTGAGCTATTTGAGAATCGCAAATACGGTTTTTGATACATATGCCCCCATGTCCCTCCTGTCCTCTGTTATCTGAGTCCATGTCCCTACCCCAATTCCTCCTGCCTTCCATGATCCAATGTACCATACTTGTGAACATTTTGAACTTGGTAAGAGGGAGATTTTGGAAAAAAACTGGGGTACAGTGCGAGCTGTGGTTTTCTGCCGCTCAAGTAGATTTTTACTCGACCGGCAGCTTTCTCAACGCGGACTGGTAGTTTCTCACTGCGAGCGGTCGCGAGCATACGCGACCAATCGCAATGAGAAACCTGACCTCCTCGCGTTGAGAATCTCGCCGGGAGGTTTATTTTCCACGCTCGCGATCGCCAACTTGATGTTGCTGATCGCGAACAAGGAAAAAGTCTCGCCGGGATGTCATTTTGCTTGCTCCCGGTCGCCAACTTGACATTGAGGACCGCGAGCAAGCAAAAAATGACCGCTGCACTACGCAACACTATGCTACGCGTGTTCGCACTGTGCTACGTGCAATTCGCGTAGTGCGAAGTAGCGCAAACTTAGCAAACTACGCGAGCGTAGCGTACTGCTTTGCCCAGGCTTAATTAAATGTTGCACATAGGGGAGAGGATGTGGTGTTACTTCCAGAGCTGCAGACTTTGCAACTGGGGAGCCAGGTGGGAGTTTCTGCTTCAGCTCAACATGCTGTGATTCTGGTCAAATCACTTAATCTCCCCATGTCTAAAGCCAAAATTAATTTGTTCTTGTGTGATGTAACCAATGCTCATGTAAAGCACTCCAATACCTGACAAGTCTGCACAATATAAAACTGCAAAAAAAAAAAAAAAAAGTGTTTTGCACACTTCTGTCACTGGGCTACATGTGGGCTACATCTGGGTGATATTTGTGCTGCATTTGGGCACTTTTGTCTCTGGTGGCCATCTTGGGAGATTTATTTGTTATGAAGTTTCCTAATTTCCTCATTTACTACAGTCTCTTCAGTAGGAAATGCTTTCAGTTTTTTTACTTTGATTCCCTCAAGAAGGTATTCAGATATGTCACACATTTGTCATAAATTCTGAATGTTAGCACTCTAGTTGCTCGTTAGATCACTGTAGTAAAGCTACTGCTCACCACGGAAGTATGCTGCTGGTATTAAAAGTGCATGTTTCAGTCTGCATGTCAGATTTTCTTATGAAATAGAAGAGGATTTGAGAAGTCTCTCAAAATGTGCCCTAATTTTTCTTTCTTCAGGACTAATCATAATTTCTATGGCAAAATGAACCCCCTAATTGTGTTCCTTTTTAAATTAAATGTTTTAAGTGTTACCATATTATTCCAATCAAGATGGCTTCAGGTGTGCCATACTTTTGTCATAAGTAAGACAGTAAGCGCTCTAGTTGTTCTTAAGAACACTCTGGGACATTCTGTCATTGGGCTACACTTGGGCTACATCTGGGTAATATTTCTGGTACATTTGGGCTCTTTTGTCTCTGGTGGCCATCTTGGGAGACTTATTTGTTATGAAGTTTCTTAATTTCCTCATTTACTACAGTCTCCTCAGTAGGAAATACTTTCAGTTTTTTACTTTGGTTCCATCAAGAAGGCATTCAGCTGTGTCACACTTTTGCCATAAATTCTGAATGTTAGCACTCTAGTTGATCATTAGATCACTGTAGTAAAGCTACTGCTCACCAGGTAAGTCTGCTGCTGGTATTCAAAGTGCATGTTTCAGTCTGCATGTCACAATTCTTTAATGAAAAAAAAGAGGATTTGAGAAGTCAAAATGTGCCCTAATATTTCTTTCTACAGCACTAATCATAATTTCTATGGCAAAATGAACCCCTTCATTGTGTTCCTTTGCAAATTAGATGTTTTACGTGTTACCACTTTATTCCAATCAAGATGGCTTCAGGTGTGCCATACTTTTGTCATAAGTAAGACTGTTAGCGCTCTAGTTGTTCTATAGAACACTCTGGGACATTCTGTCATTGTGCTATACTTGGGCTACATCTGGGTGATATTTGTGCTACATTTGGGCTCTTTTGTCTCTGGTGGCCATCTTGGGAGACTTATTTGTTATGAAGTTTCATAATTTCCTCATTTACTACAGTCTCCTCAGTAGGAAATACTTTACGTTTTTTACTCTGATTCCATCAAGAAGGCATTCAGATGTGTCACACATTTGCAATAAATTCAGAATTTTAGCACTCTAGTTACTCATTAGATCACTGTAGTAAAGCTACTGCTCACCAGGTAAGTCTGCTGCTGGTATTGAAAGCGCCAGGACACCTACTTGGTAATCGTGCGCTTTACAAATCACCATAACATAACATAACATTTTTCAGTCTGCATGTCAGAGCTTTTTAATGAAATAGAAGAGGATTTGAGAAGTCACTCAAAATGTGCCCTAATTTTTCTTTTTGCAGCACTAATCATAATTTCTTTGGCAAAATGAACCCCCTCATTTTGTTCCTTTTTAAATTAAAGAGTTACCACTTTATTCCAGTCAAGATGGCTTCAGGTGTGCAATACGTTTGTCATAAGTAGGACTGTTAGCACTCTAGGTGTTCTTTAGAACACTCTGGGAAGCTGCAGTAGAACACAAAGGAATCAACTGACAGTCTCTGCCCTTGTTGGATGTACATATTTTACTGAGAATGTCAGACTTCATTCTCACATGACTGAGAAAGATAATGTGAATTTACAGAAAATATGCTCTCAGTTTAGCTTATAGATCACCTTCCAAACCTCTGTGGGAAAAGCATGAGAAAATAGTTTTCTCTCAAACATGATTCATGATATCCCAGCAGAAGACTTTTTCACATGGTAAAATCACCTTACAACACACCACAATTCCTAAAATGAGTATGGTACCATCAACAAATGATTTATAATGTAACTAAAGTCTTAAAACCTTCTATTAACTGCAATGCTTTTTAATGAGGTGCTATCGTGTATATTGGTCCCACGATGGCTGCCAACACTCCTTGGATGTATTGCTGACAGCCAATCAGATCTCACAATGAGATGTGTGATTAGGCTCCGCCCAGATATATGTGATTTTACTTTTGATTTTCTCAGGAACTACTGAACGGATTTACACCATTTAACCAAAAGGCACGACTCTGAACCTTTTTCCAAATTTGATGTAATTCCGTTCAGCAGTTCGGGCTGTAGCTGCGATTAAAGGTTCCTATGGAAAATTGCATGGAGAAAACACGTTTTGGGACCCCCTTTTTTCTCAGCCCCCGATTGACGAATCACCCCGAGACTTTTATGATAGGAGCGGATCGGAGCTCCCCACGAGTTTTGAAAAATTTGCGAAGATTCGTCAACCGGCGCCAAAGTTATTTGAAATAGAATGTTGCAGATTTCCTATGGATCATAGGTCCTAACTATAACTACTATATATATATATATATATATATATATATATATATATAAACTAAAAAAAACATCGGTTTCAGGGGCGTTATAGTTAGCTGGACATTTCCCTCGTACAACACCCTAGAAATTTCCTCGTTATAGTTAGTTCAGCTAACTATAACTTGCGCCCACGCAATGCAGTGCTGATGACGTCACATATTACATCACTCATGACATGGTCAGTGACATCACTTTTTCAGTGAATTTCTAAGGTTTTTTAAAGGCCAATTCCTAATTATAACGCCCCTGAAACCTTTGTTTTTTTCAGTGAATTTCAAAGGTTTTTTAAATGCTAATTCCTAACTATATCAGGCCTGAAACATATGGTTTTTTCAGTGAATTTCAAAGGTTTTTTAAATGCTAATTCCTAACTACATCAGGCCTGAAACCTATGGTTTTTTCAGAGAATTTCAAAGGTTTTGTTAATGACAATTTTTAATGTATTAATTGTTATACTGATTTTTTTTATACTGATTTACTACATTTTTTAAACTATTTATTTTTAGATTTTTTTTATTACATTATAATTACATTATACATTACAATACAAAATATACCGTCTCAGAATGAATTACTTTAGTTTAAATACTTGGCAAATAGGCAACAGACTTTTAAGTACAGTAGTTACAGTTGTTGCAATGGCCAACACAATTTCAAACACAAAGCAAAATTGAGCTCAATGTGAATTTCTAGTTAAATGCAATTAGTTACTTTATGGATTACTTTTCTAACCACAGGACTGGATCCTAGATTCAGTCCTTGGACATCTCCTGTAAACAGTTGAGTAAAAGCATTTTGGTTACAGTAGTTATTTTTAAGGAATATTTAATAGTTGACACTTAGAAATTTTTTCACATAGAATCACCAATGTTATCTTATAGCAGAAAATTCACTTAGCAGATAAGTAGTGTTATCGTTACTTTTTCTTACTCAGTGGTGGATCCTGAACCCTGGGTTAAAAGATGCAGCCCAGGGTTCTCTCCTGATTACAGGTGAGTAAATCGGAATTCGTAGTTCGGCTGATTTTAGAGGAATATTTGTACAATGTTGAATGAAGGGGGCGGGGCCTGAGGTGACGTGTACAAACACACCCTGTGGTGCATTTTAAGTTGGGGAATTAATTCCTCTTCAATCCTGAGGTCCCCTGGGGCCCAACTAGCCCACCAGGTACCTCCAGCATGCGCCAGGGGCCACGCCCCTTTTTACAACACTCTGCAACGCAACTCCGTGGCGCTTACTGGAGGTATCTGGTGGGCTACTTGGTCCCCAGGGACCCTCAGGATTGAAGAGGAATTAATTCCCCAACTTAAAACGTGCCACAGGGCGTGTTTGCACACATATCACATCAGGCCCAGCCCCCTACATTCACCACTGTGCAAAGGCGCCCGGTGGGGTGTTTTAACCCCTTCAGCGCTGCGGGAATTCCCCCGCGGTGCTGGAGGGTTCGAGCGCGGGCGGGACCATGACGGAACGGTTCCGTCATGAGCACAGCGCAACCGATGCTCATGACGGAACCGTTCCGTCATGGGCATGGAAGGGGTTAAGTTGGGGGATTAAGTCCCCTTGATTCCTGAGGTCCCCTGGCGTCCAACTAGCCTACCAGGTACCTCCAGTATGCGCCAGGGAGCTGCATTGTAGAGAGGTGTTCAGAGGCCACACCCCTTTTCACAACACTCTGCAACGCAGCTCCGTGGTGCTTAGTGGAGGTACCTGGTGGGCTAGATGTCCCCTGGGGACCTCTGGATTGAAGAGGAATGAATTCCCCAACTTAAAATGCGCCACAGGGCGTGTTTGCACAGTATCACCTCAGGCCCTGCCCCCTACCTTCACCACTGTGCAAACGCGCCCCGTGGTGCGTTTTAAGTTGGGAGATTAAGTCCCCTTGAATCCTGAGGTCCCTTGGCAGCCAACTAGCCCACCAGGTACCTCCAGTAAGTGCCACGGAGCTGAGTTGCAGAGAGGTGTAAAAAGGGGCGTGGACTCATTACACCTCTCTGCAACGCAGCCCCCTGGCGCTTACTGGAGGTTCCTGGTGGGCTCAGCTCGTGATTGGGAGGGTTTTGGGAGGGTGCAGAGAGGGTGCACGGATCCTACCCGGCTATAGATATCACTAACTTTTAACTCTAATTTTCTCAGGAACTACTGAACAGATTTACACCATTTAAGCAAAAGGCACGATTCTGAACTGAGGACTACATCTTTGCCATATTTGGTGTAATTCCGTTTAGCAGTTCGGGCTGTAGCTGCGACAACAGGTCCTATGGGAAATTGCATGGGGAAAACGTGTTTTGGGACCTCCCTTTTTTCTCAGCCCCCGCTTGACGAATCACCACGAAACTTTCAGGGTAGGAGTGGAGCGGAGCTGGCCAAAAGTTTGGAAAATGTTGCGAAGATTCATCAATCGGCGCCAGACTTATTGGGAATTGAATGTTACGGATTTCCTATGGAAAATAGGTTCTAACTATAACTATCTACTGGCGACCGCCAGTAGATAATATATATATATATGTACTAATTGTTTTTAACTTTGTATTTATGCACGTAAATATAAATATATATATATATATATATATATATCCAAAACAAGCGAAAATAATTTCAGTACACTCTCAGGAAGGAATCAGGCAGCACACAGTGGAAATCTTTAAAAATTTTAATCTACACAACGCGTTTTGGCGACAGCCTTGTTCACGTGTAGTAGTGCATGGTATAACAGACACTAATAAAGTTGTTACACGATCGGCAATGTTCAGACATAAACATAAACATTGGACAATGTTTTCTTGTTCAGCTGTGGCATCCATCTTGTAATGATGAAAATATGCACAGAGAGTATTAAATTCTGTTCAATTACAGTTAAAAATGCCTACACTGTTTGGATTAAAATGAATAATTATTGCATTTGAACATGATTTGTGATTAAAATATGCACATAAGACATTCAATTACCAACAGTTAATTGTATAATACTACAAGGAAACTGTGGCCGCGATCTTGAAAAGGTAAATTCATAGTGGTGAGAAAACCGCCAGTGCACGTATTTACAAAAAAAGGGCTTATCATATCTACGCTGCTCGTTATAAAATCGCCTTAAACCCCCATGGTGTTCCAAGCAAACAAGAGTGTACAGATACGTTTGTCTATCTATTCTCGGTATCACAATTAATGGGAGAGAACCCAAAATATAATGTAACATATTCGCAAATCATTTGTAATTGCAAAATGTGTACAAATTATGTGCATCATGATAACAACAAAAATTACTGTTCAGCTAAACGGGCCAATGCCCATAGATTTCTAGATACCATAATATTCTTTGCATGCCACAGAAAACGACCAAGTAAAAACCACTATGTCTTTAAACAATATGTCACAGTTATTATACACAAAACCAGATCGTGCCACTAGCAGTGAGCTGATTATTGTCTGTTAGACAAAATTAATAGAAATAGAAAAACTTGTTTGAAAAAATAGAGGGAATTAATATATCACAATTAGAACAATCAAATCTGGGGAGCGAGGAGGGGGGGTTTGTAGATTACCCATGTTGATGAATGCATATCTAAAGGACCCCTTCCTTTTCTCCTGTAAGTAACATGAAGAAAAAAGAGAAAAAAGAGAGAGAGGAAAAAGAAACAAAAAATAAATAATTAAAACCAATTACTTCTATCTTACAATGCTACATTAGCTAAATATACAGCAGCTAATAGAAGTAGGTAAAGTTGTGTATCACTTATACAAGAAAGAACAAAGAACAATATACAATGTACACTTATCCAATCAGCTCGGAAACTATCCCCGTCTCCAGAGATTCCCAATTAAGACCCTGCCCTGAGGTGAATTGATAATTCCTCATCGATGTTTAAACCTCCCGGGCTCTTTGTTTGGAAATCTATTATACGCTACATTGACAACTTGTTTATCATCTGGCGGGGATCCAGAAGGGAGGCCAAAAAGTTCATCGACAAACTGAACACAGACCGTTATAACATCTTGCTTACAGGCAGCATCGATGCTCCGCTCCTATCCTGAAAGTTTCGTGGTGATTCGTCAAGCGGGGGCTGAGAAAAAAGGGGGGTCCCAAAACGCGTTTTCCCCATGCAATTTCCCTCAGGATCTGTTGTCGCAGCTGCAGCCCGAACCACTGAACGGAATGACACCAAATTTGGCAAAGAGGTAGTCCTCGTACATAAATATCTATGGCCGCGGAGGATCCGCGGACCGTACACGCACCGTAAGCGCACCCTCCCCGAACCAAGCGTGCACCCTCCCAATCGCGCACTGAATGCTAATTGGCTGTCGAGTGTCTCTCTACATTCGAAACCAGGAACTGTTGGTGGCCATTTTCTGCCTCTGTAGAAGCGAGGCTGAAGAAGCAAGGGGAAAAAGTGTGTAAAACATATAAAGGGGGCAGAGTGGAAATACTCTGACCCTCTAGAGGTGCTTAGGGTGTCCCAGAAGGTGCACGGTGCGCGCATCCTATCGCGTAGGATGCACGGATTCTCTCGCAGTGGGTTCGCGGACCCAAGGGGAAAAAAATGAAATTGTTGGGAGATAAAGATAAAGCTTAACTGTTTTGTTCTTGAGTGGCTCTAAAAAGAGCAGTTGTGTTCATTCTGAGTTTTTGGTACTTATAAGTAAGTACCTATACAGAGTCTAAAGTTGTTGAGGAAGACTCTGTTTCCTTCATCAGTAAAGTGTACTCCATCTCTCCTATACTTCTCTTGCTTATGAAAGCGCAGATTGTTGTTGTAAATGGACCCCATTCTGTAGTCTCGGAGAAAAGCAGAAACAGATGTATTCACATGTTTCCTAGCTTTCTCAATCTGTGGACAAAAATGATCGGACCAGTTCCATTTCTGCCTTTGGCATATGTTAGAATACACAAAGGCAGTTTTAGGGAAAAGTGAAATCAGTTCTGCAAAGGTGTCCTTCATAAGCATTTCCAGACCTACCCCAGTCAAAGTGCCTAGGTCATTGCCACCACAGTGCACTATTATGAGGTCAGGGTGTTGGATTTGCATGAAGGATTTCACCAATGGCATCAATTGGTGCCACTTTAACCCTCTCTGTCCAATCCATTTAATGTCTACATTTGGCGAACCTAGGTCTTTGTGAATGGCTTCGTTTTCTGCATACCTTTGGCTCCAGAAAATATAGCTGTGTCCCACAATCCACACTCTAAGCATCTTGAAGGGAGGTCTGGATGCACTCAGATGGTCTATGTAAATGAAATGGCAGTTTGGAAAGTAAGATGTTTCTAAAATGGTGGCTAAGATGCAATTTTGAAAAAAGACAAGAATTCATTGGTTGTTTGACACCCTTCTACACTGAAAGGTAGGGTTCATATTTCTGTTTTTTAAACGCATGATTCTTATTGGTTAACAAACACTGATTGTAAGGAACATTATATATGATAAGCTGATATGTTGAGAAGTCAAGCACACTTGCTGTTTTGATTAGCAACATTGTGTGTGCTCAACTTGTGACCTGTGTGCTCAGTACAGTGTTCCATGACCTGCTTCTATGGTAACGGGCAGAAGGCAGATTGGGGGAAGGGTTGAAATGTATTTCAGTTGGAAAGGGTTGAAATGTTTAACCAATAGAAATGTGTGTTTTCTTTTGAGTTTATGTGTGAAGGATTGTGATTTGATGTTTACGTGTATATGTGTGGAAAATGAAAGGGAAACATTTCCATTCTTTGTTTTTGCTGAGAGGTGCACAGTGCAGAGATTCTGTAAAAGAAAATATGGTGAGTGACTGATATACTTCTTAATCTACAAAAGAACTTGAAAGATGAGTTATTTAATTGTGAGGGGATGTATGTAGACTATTTTGATTTTAATCAGACTAATGTATTTCTCCTGCTAAAGTGTAGGGAGTTCTTTTTTTCTCTACAATCTTATTGACAGTGTGTGTGCATGTAGAAACCATTCTGTGATAAGCATTTGTGTTTTTCATGTGTTTGCAGACAGATAACTGTGCTGTTTTTATATTTTGGTAGAATTAGAAACCAGTCATTGTTTATGAATTTGTGAAATGAGTTATGTTTCTACACTAAAATGTAGTACTCCTTCTAGATGAAGAAATGTGTTTTGGTATAGTGCAAGGGATAGTGTTGTTTGTCTAGAATCACACAGTGAGTCTGTGTGCATTTGGGAACCACTGTGAGAGAAGCATTTGGTAACATTGTGTATTTGCTGACAGATAACTGTTTTAACTTGTCATGTTGTGAAGTTTTAGTAGCATTAGAAGACAGTTATGGCTTATGATTTGATTAAGTGAGTCAGGCTTTGACAGAAAAGTGCAGTCCTGAAATATGTAGATTGTGTGCAGTTCCCTTGCACTGTAGTGAATGAGTTTTGGTAAACTCCTAGGGATAGTGGTGCTTGTCTAGAATCACACTGTGAGTCTGTGTGCATTTGGGAACCACTGTGAGAGAAACATTTGGTAACATTGTGTATTTTTTAGCAGATAACTCTTTTAAAACCTGTCATGTTGTCAAGTTTTAGTAGCATTAGAAGCTAGTCTTTGCTTATGCATTGATAAAATGAGTCAGGGTTTGACACTAAGGTGCAGTACCATGTACTATTCTGTTCACTGTGGCAGAACTGAAAATGTAAAAGTTTTACCTAAGCACTGTCCTAGAAGTAGTCTGATTATTTAGTCAGTTTCTAAGTACCAAATAGATTGCTTCAAATGTCTATGCAGTATGCATGTAGTGTTCTAACATACTATACACTTGTCTTTTACACCTTCAATTCCCTAGTCAGTATCCATACACTTCCAGGAAACACCCTGTCACTCCCTTTGCAGTCCTCTAGTGACCCATTCAACAATATGTACTAATCCATTCACTGTGCCAAAACCCAAACAGTTATAAATTCACCAAGACACTCTCTTTCCAGTACTCTAATGATTCAGTCACTGCCTAAGTATTTATGCACCGAGCCAAGCCTTAGCACATGGACTTCTTCAAACCCCTATCCACTATGCATGCAGTCCTCTAACCACCTACACACTTGTGTTTCACACCTTCAATTCCCCAGTCAGTATCCATACACTTCTAGCAAACACCCTGTCACTCCCCTTGCACTCCTCTAGTGACCTTATTAAGCATCATGTACTAATCCATTCACTGCGCCAAACCCTAATAAATTTACCCAGGCACTCTCCTTGCAGTACTCTAATCATTCAGTCAGTACCCAAGTACTCATCCAGTGAACCAGGCCTTAGTATATGGACTGCTTCAAACCCCTATCCACTATGCATGCAGTCCTCTAACTACCTACACAATTGTCTTTCACACCTTCAATTCCCTAGTCAGTATCCATGCACTTCCTGGAAACACCCTGTCACTCCCTTTGCAGTCTTCTAGTGACCCATTCAACACTATGTACTAATCCATTCACTGTGCCAAAACCCAAACACTTATAAATTCACCTAGATACTATCTTTGCAGTACTCTATTCCTTCAGTCAGTGGCTAAGTATTCATGCACTGAGCCAGTTCTTAGCACATGGACTGCTTCAAACCCCTATCCACTATGCATGCAGTCTTCTAACCACCTAGACACTTGTCTTTTACACTTTGAATTTCCTAGTCAGTATCCATACAGTCCAGCAAACATCTTGTCACTGCCCTTGCAATCCTCTAGTGACCCATTCAGTACCAAGTAAAAAATTGATACTTGTATAGCGCACTACTCACCTGCAAGGGTTTCAAGGCGCTTGTACGAATACCGCTGTGGAACCCATCCTGGCTTTCCCTGTGAGGCGTCCACTCCTGGGCACCCCCAAGGTGGAGGCCAGGCATCCTTAGCGTTGTGGGGGCCGTTGTGGAGATTAAGCAAGCTATTGCCCAGAGTTGCAGAGTGGGTCTCCATGATTGGAATGGCACCGAGGCGAGAATTATCAGGTCCGTGGAATTTTTGAGCCCAAGACCCGCCGAGGCGGGGAATTGAACCCTGGTCCCAGGCTAGACCTCTGCATCAGGGTCTGCCGCTCTAATCATTGAGCCACACTTCTCCACACAAGTACTAATCCATTCCCTGTGTGAAAAGCCTAGCAGTTATAAATTCACCTAGGCACTCTCATTGCTGTACTCTAATCATTCAGTCAATACCCAAGTAGTGATGCAGTGAGCCAGGCCTTAGCATATGTACTGCTTTAAATGCCTATGCAGTATGGATGCAGTCGTCTAATCACCTACACAGTTGTGTTTCACACCTTCAATTCCCTAGTTAGTATTCATACTCTTCTAGCAAACACCCTGTCACTCACCCAGTGTGTCGACTTATAGTACTGTAATCATTTAGTCAGTTAGCATGTAGAGTTTTAGTGAGGTAGGCTTTAGGGCATGAACTGCTTCAAAGTAGTATGCACTATGCATGTAGTGTTTTAACCATTGTCACACTTGTGGTTCAGGGACATAGTTTCTTAGTCAGTATTTATATAAAATGTGTTTGTACAGTAATGGAATAGTATAATTTTGACAGTTATTAATATACATTTATTTTTGATTCTTTTTTATGGATACAGAACAGGAGTGTTTCTCATCTGTTTGCACTCTTCTTGTGCAAGATTGTTTGGATGAAGGGTCCTTAGGTGTTTCATCATACTTGCTGTGCCGCATGAGTATTTTTTGTTAGGATCTCCTCGTAAAAGAACTCTTTTGAAAATCTTGTGCATGAGAAAGGTGGTATTGGTCTTTGTTTGCCCCTCGAGAAAAGTAGAAAATTTCCACATCACTGAAGGAAAGCATTGTGGGCGTGGTGCATCCTCCAAAAATTCAACTTTAGATTTGGTGAATATTTTATAGCTACATCATTTACAGTTTTTGTAAGATAAAGTTAAAAAAAATTGTTAGCTGTGTGCATTTTATATTTCTGTGATTTGTATTTTGAGAATGGCATGTTGTTATTTTTTAACAATCTTGAGATTGTGTTTTTTTGCCCGCTGTTAAGTGATGAGTACTATTGAAATCACTATTTTTAGTGAAATTTAATATATTCTGAGAACAGCAAAAAAGGCAAAATAATTACTTTGTGGATATTATGCTGTGTTGTATAAAATGTATTATTACATGTTATAATTGTTTTTTCCTTTTCTAATCACAGATCCAAATTTTAAAATAAGCAATTTATATGAATTTATATTTGAATGAAAAACAGAAAAAAATTTATCCCATTTTTTATTCCTATTACTGTGAAGGTATGTTTAACTAAGTCTCAATATGCAGAATGAAGAGGCCTGCAAGAAGCTACAAAGTTGAAACACGTTTCTAAAAACACTCTGTTTATGTAGTTTTGAAATCTGACCATAATCAGATATCATGTGACTTGCAAAAAAAGAGATTTGAGGGGTTCATAATATTTCACCTTTTTAGCTGTTGAAGGACTGCAATTATTTCAATCATTCTTCTTTGAACATCTTTGCAGACAAAACTCTGTGCTTACCTTCTATCATTTGCAAGGACATTTAAAAACAGAAATATGTCACTTTTTGTAACATAGTTATTGTGCAAGATACTCTTTTATATTTACAAAGAGAGGAAAAGGCACTCTGTGCACTTTTTATACTCCATGCAAATATAACCTCATCATGCACACCACTTTGTGTTGAAAGGGTGTTCAATAAGTGTTGTTGTGCATGATTGCACTTAACACTCATAGAACAAGACACATGTCTAGATTTATCAGAAATAATAAATCTTGATATCTGTGTGAATGCTGCACCATTCTAAAATTGCTGTAGGAAAGCACAACAAGGAGAATTGTTTTCATTTCTCCACATTTTTATATCTTCAATGCATGCTGAAATGTTTAGCATACATTGAAGGACAAAAATGCATTTTCTCATTGTTTTTGTGCAGGAAGGTGTGTCTTCCTGCAGAAAAACAAACAGCACATGACACAGATATCCTTGCAGTATGGTGCAAGGGTGCCTGTGTCACCACATGGCTGCAGTTTAAGCAGCCGTGCAGAGAGAAGCATAGATTTGCAACTTATTTATGTACATATGTTGCATCCCTGTGCTTTAGAAGTACTACAGCACACTGCAGTTAAAGAGGTTACTGTGTGATGCTGCAGCACTTCCTCATAGTTCTGCACTTAAACATTCACCATACGCTACTAATGCATTCATTCAGTCAATTACATACTACACATACATTCATCTAAACTAACACTAACAAAGAAATTTAGCACTTTTTTTAAACCAGGAAAGTTAGTTCTTACAAGAACTTTTTTTTTTCTTCCTTCTTCTTTTATATTTTTTTGTGGGTTTTCTGAACAATTTTAAAATTGTTTGGGTTTTTCTGCAAAAAAAAAACAAAAAACAAAACAGGAGAAACCAAACAATGAACTTCAGGTAATAATTAAAAAAAAAAAAAAACAATAGCAAATGTGACTTTCTTAGTAGCGGCAGATCAGATCGATCGACTGCTCATCATAGCACAAAGTCGCATTGCACTTAGTGCAGAGCACTTTTAAAAATTGAAATTGAGCACGGATGTCCAAGGTTTGGGCTGATGGATGCACTCTTGATGTGCTCGGCAGCGATGAGGTGGATGACGCAGGAGTGTTTCTCATCCTTCGGCACTCTTCTTGTGCAAGATTGTTTGGATGAAGGGTCCTCGTGTGCTTCATCATACTTGCCGTGCCGCAAGAGTATTTCTTGTTGGGGTTCCCTCTCGATAGGACTCTTTTGCAAATCTTGCACGTGACCAAGGTGGCATTGGTCTTATTCTGCCCCTCGGGAAAAGTAAAACATTTCTACACCACTGAAGAAAAACGTTTTTTGAGTGGTGCCTCCGGCAAAAATTCATCCTCAGAAATATGAGGTGATGCAGGTGATGCCTGCTGCCCTGAAGCCAATTTTGGTTGAAAAAAATTAGAGCTAAGTGTAAACTTAGTCTAAAAAATCTTCTTCTCTCCAAAGAGATGGTGCTCTAAAGAAGGTCAAAGAAGAATGATTGAAATGGGTGGGGTCTTTCAATAGTTAGAATAGGAAGTGTAATGAACCAATCAAATGTCTTTTTTTGCAGGTCACATGGGATCCGCGCACCCTGCGCGTACGCAGCATGCACCCAGCGCGCATCCGCGAAATTGAATTAAAAAGAAATATAGGATTCGATGTAAAAATATATTAGTTTTAAGACTAGTGTAGAGTTTGTCTTCAATTAATATTCACATGAAATACATATATATATGTTTTTTTAAATGTTAAATATTTCACGGGAGCCGCGCACCTACCGCGTCATAGACGCAGATGACGCGTCGCGGAAGCGCGTAAACGTCGCGTTACGTACATCAAACGTGTCGCGTATAGGCTGGGAGTCGCGTACCGGTCGCATTGCGATCGCGCACTAAACACGTACCCAACTCGTACCATGCGTGGATGCTATCACGTAGGGATCGAGAACGGTGCGCATAGGGTGTGCGGATCCAAAAACATTAAATTTTTTTTTATATAAAATAAAGTTTTGCACATATAGTTAAAAAAATATTTTGAAAAATATAAAAAAAATGTTTGAAAAACCCATTAAGTTCAAATAATATTTTTTAATGGTGATAAAAAAGTATTTTAAAAAAAATTTAATTCATGAAATTGAAACACTGAATTTGAGAAATATAGAAATCCAATCAAAATCATTAAACATGATATCTTCACAGATAAGTTATAGATAGAAATTAGCATTTAAAAAACTTTTGAAATTCACTGAAAAAATCAAAGGTTTCAGGGGCGTTATAGTTAGGAATTGGCATTTAAAAAACCTTAGAAATTCACTGAAAAAACCATAGGTTTCAGGGGTTTTATAGTTAGCTGGACATTTCCCGTGATGTCATCAGTGATGTCATTTGAGATGTCATCCGTGATGTCATCAGTGATGTCACTGACCATGTCATGAATGATGTAATATGTGACGTCAGCAGCAGTGCATTGCAGGGGCGGAAGTTATAGTTAGCTGAACTAACTATAACAGGGGAATTTCTAGGGTTCGGTATGAGGGAAATGTCCAGCTAACTATAACACCCCTGAAACCTATGGTTTTTTCAGTGAATATTACCTACTGGCGATAGCCAGTAGGTAGTTATAGTTAGGACCACGTTTCCATAGGAAAACCTCAACATTCTATTTTGAATAACTTTGGCGCCGGTCGACGAATCCTCGCGAATTTCTCAAAATAGGTGGGGCGCTACGCTCCGCTCCTACCCTGAAAGTCTCGGGGGGATTCGTCAAGCGGGGGCTGAGATAAAAGGGGGGTCCCAAAACGCGTTTTTCCCATGCATTTTTCCATAGGACCTTTAGAACGAGCTACAGCCCGAATGGCTGAACAGAATTACTAGAAATTTGGCAGAGAGGTAGTCCCTAGGTCAAGGAAGTGCCTTTTGTAGGTTTGGTGTAAATCTGTTCAGTAGATTCTGAGAAAATAGCCTTTAAATCAATATATATATCTGAGCCAGCTTACGGTACGCTTACCGTACGCTTACGGTAAGCGTACGGTGGCGTGCGCGAGCGCGATTCTGATTGGCTCTTAGATCTTAGTAAACATTCGAATCGGCCGAAACCAGGAAGCGGCGGCCGCCATTTTGTCTCTCGCACTGAGAGAGATTTTTAAAATCGGAAGCCCAAAAACATGTAAAGGGGCTGTTTTGACAACTCCCTCCCACATAGTCATGTGGAGGGAGTCCCCAAACATCCCCCAAGTGCAAAAACGGTTTTATTTTTTATTCGGCAATTTCGCGGGGTACGCTTACCGTACGCTTACGGTAAGCGTACGGTAAAAAAATAAAAATAAAAAAAACACTATCCACACTTACCCCACCCCCTGTGCTTTTGGTGGCCGAAGGCCACCAAATGTGCTGGGCTTATTACAATGGAAAAAAACACTATCCACACTTACCCCACCCCCTGTGCTTTTGGTGGCCGTAGGCCACCAAATGTACAGGGCTTATTATAAGGGAAAAAAACTTAGCATTTAAAAAACCGTACTAATTCACTGAAAAAACCATAGGTTTCACACACGTTATAGTTAGGAATTAGCATTTAAAAAACCTTGCAAATTCACTGAAAAAACCATAGGTTTCACACATGTTATAGTTAGTGGAAATTTTACTGATAAAAAACCAATGAAATTGCCCCGTTATAGTTAGCGCAGGCAACTATAACTCACGCGACCGCAATCCTCTGCTGATGACATATGTGTCTTTATGAAAAAAAAATATTTGTAATATATGTATAGCTAAAAATGTATGGAAGAAGACATGGGCAAATAAGTGTCTAAATATAGTATTAGCATCAGCAGAGGATTGGGGTCGCGTGAGTTATAGTTGCCTGCGCTAACTATAACGGGGCAATTTCATTGGTTTTTTATCAGTAAAATTTCCACTAACTATAACATGTGTGAAACCTATGGTTTTTTCAGTGAATATATATATATATATACGTACAAATTGTTTCTAACTTTGTATTTATGCATGCATCAATTTAATGTTGTGCTGGTATTCTTAATATATATATATTCACTGAAAAAAACATAGGTTTCAGGGATGTTATAGGTAGTTGGACATTCGACTCATATAAAACCAGACATTGACATTATTGCATTTGGCCTTGCTCACTCTCTTTTTCACTTTTGACCTCTGCATCAATATTTTAACAATGTGTACACTTCGGTCTTTATGAGACAATCCAGGGGTTTTGTGGGATATGTAGTCCTGGTGGATTTTCTGTGCATGCCCGGAGGCTGACATTTAAGTCGGAACGCTGACACTATGTATATTTGCCAATGACATTATTTAGATTTGGTGACTCTGGATTTTCTTACTAGCTACGTTAGCTCTTTCAACTCGGCAAGAGTTTGCAGTACCTCGTAGCAGAGGTCACATGGAGATGAAAGAAAGGTGATTTCACCATCAACTCGAGTGAGCAATTTTTGGGACGTTTTGTCTGTTCTTTATTGGACAATAAGGTGAAGGGGCAGCAGCTGTAAATATGTAACATTTGTGTTTTTATATTATCGTGGTTTTTTAATATGGCGATTAGTGAAGAGACTTTGGCTGCACATTACTAAATACTCACATTACTCCCATTCTTGATGAGTGGCATTGTATTTAAACATGCATTTATTCATGCTGTAAACGGTAAAGGCTAACTTTGTACATACAGTTTCGCACTGTGCAATTGGCATAGTATAATATGTTTTTAACAATACTATTTCTTAGTTTTACTGAAAATAGAGCATGTATTCAGAATGTACACATCGAAAGTGTTGTGATTAGCAGTATTTTGCTTATGTTTATTGATGCCTCAAATGGGAAGGGCTATTTATACTGTGAAAATAATGGCGCCAAATTAGATTGACAAAGGATTCTTGTAATCCGAAACGCGTCTCTCTTACCTCAGGGGTTGAGGGTGGACCTGAGCAATAAATATTTGCCTCATCTTTACTACCTCGTGTCCATGCCTTCGTCCATGGAAATGCCTGTGGAAGCTGGATTGTTTGGTCATATATATATATATATATATATATATATATTCACTGAAAAAAACATAGGTTTCAGGGATGTTATAGGTAGTTGGACATTCGACTCATGTAAAACGAGAGAAATTCACCTGTTATAGTTAGTTGAGCTAACTATAACTCGCGCGCCCGTAATGCACTGGTGATGACATCACATATTACATCACTCATGACATGGTCAGTGACATCGCTGATGACATCACTGATGACATCTCAAATGACATCACTGATGACATCATCCAGTGAATGTGTGTTTCTTTAAAGTTTAAATATTTTTCATATATATCTATGCCAAGGTGTGTTGAAGAAAGAGTGAATGTATAAGTCCCTGAATGGATTATTTAGTAGGTGCGTGACTGACTGTATAAGTCAGTGATTGAACATGTGTTACTGAATGTATGGGTTAGTGACTAAACTGTGTGAAAGTCTGTATTAGTGTCTCAGTTGGTGTATAAGTGGCTGCATGGGTTGGTGAGTAGCTACATGAGTGTCTATATGGGTTATTGATTTGCTGTCTGAGTATCTGTGTGGGTGGGTGGGAGGGTGTGCATACATGTCTGAGTGGGGAATTCACCGGTTGTATGGATTCAAAAGTACATCTGGGAAGGGCTGTATAGGTGAGTTAGTGTGTGTATGGGTGTGTTGGTGAGTGAATGAATGTCTCACTGGTATATGTGTGAATAACTACATATGTTTTAAGGCAGAATATGTAAGTGTTGGAGTATATAAATGACTATATGAGAGAGTAAGTTATTTGAAGAGTGGGTGTATAAAAGAGTGTCTGCTTGTATCAGTGATTGTATAAGACAGTAAGTATGTGTTAGTATCTGCATAAATAAGTGATGTGGTGTGTGTATAAATAACACAGTTGATGTGTATAACTGTATACATGAGTAAATGGGTATGTGATTGATTCTTTGCATGACTGACTAGGTGTGTGAGTAACTCTATGGATGAGTGGTGGACTGTGACTGTATGTATAGGTGTATGAGTGCATATTATAGTACTGTATTGATGAGTAACTGCATGTATAAGTGAGTGGGTGTGAGTGTAGACCTAGGAAGTAGTGGGTGGTATTTAGTATCTGGCATTGTTGTGTGTATGCTTTCAAAAATAGTAGTCTGTATTTTAGAGTGCGTGTATCAAAGTTTATATTAGGCCATCAATATGTGCATCAGATTATCAGGTGGATGATGTCATCAGTGACGTCATCAGTGATGTCATCAGTGATGTCATTCGAGATGTCATCAGTGATGTCATCAGTGATGTCACTGACCATGTCATGAGTGATGTAATATGTGACATCACTACCAGTGCATTGCGGGCGCGTGAGTTATAGTTAGCTCAACTAACTATAATGGGCGAAATTCTCTGGTTTCATATGAGTCAAATGTCCAACTAACTATAACATCCCTGAAACCTATGGTTTTTTCAGTGAATTTCTAAGGTTTTTTAAATGCTAATTTCCTATTTTAATATTTATAAAACCTATATTTTTTCTATTTTTTTGTGTAATATTTTGGAACTCTATCATCCTTTTTTTTACTTTGAAAAACCAGTGCCACAGTGCAAGTGCTCCCTATTTAAAATGTATATGTTGGTTGGATTCCATGATTGGCTTATTTGGTGTACTGTCAGACCCCAGTAAAGGCACCAGAAGTGCCCAGGGCTTGTAAATACAAATGCTGCTGGAGGGCTTGCAGCACTGGTTGTGCCACCCACAGAAGCGGCCTGGTAAAATGTATCTAAGGTCTGCCATTGCAGAACCTGCGTGCAGTCTGGTACTGTCATGCTGACTGGGCAAGTGCACCCACTTCCCAGTCCCTAAACCTTCCCTTAACTTCATATTAGTCACCCCTATGGTAGGCCCAAGGGCAGGGTGCATTGTAAGTATAAGGTAGGACAAGCCCTGATGTGTGTGGCATGTCCTAATAGTGAATTACAGCCATTTTAGTTTTTCAATATTGTAAGGCTACCTGTTCTCCATAGGCCAGAATGGGCTGTTAGAATGTTTACATTCTATGATCCTAACAGACCCAGAGAACATGGTAGAAATTCGAGTTTAGTATGCCTGAACTCAGAATAATAAAATACATCTTTTAGTAAAGTGTATTTGAATATTCTGTGTTTGCAAATACCACTTTTAGAAAGTTGGTACTTGCTTGCCTAACCATTTCAGCCCACCTCTGCTATGATGTGTATCTGCCTGTCTGGTTGTGTGAGTGACAGAGATGGGGAAACCCAGAGGGGCAGGGCAAGGTAGCCTGGTGGTGAATAGGAAGATTGGCAGTCAGATGGGTGGGAGGAGTACACCTGGGCTCTGAACAGGGTTGTGCTCTGCTACCACAATGCTGGCTCCACCTCCTGCGGAGCGGCTGATGTCTCTGTCCTGCACCCTGAATAGAAAGGCAGAGTCATGTCAACAGAGTGCTCAAGAACTGGTTTGGACTGGGGAAAGGCACCTCTACCCCAGAGGAACCAAGGAATTAGGGGTATAAGTATTGGGACCCTGCTCCCAAGAAATTAGATCCTGCTGAAACAAGAAGAACCTTTGCCTGAGGAGAAGGAACTGGGAAAGCTGTAGGAGGAGTACTGTCCCTGACCTGGGGGATTGGCCTGCAGTGGTTGCCTTGCTGCTGAAGGAGAGGAGAAAGACTACTAAAGACTTTGCTTCAACTTGTGCTTTGAAAAGATCTCCAAGGGCTTGAACTGAGCTTGCCCCCTAAACGAAGTCCCAGGACCAGTTGACTTCACCCCCAGCTCCCCAGAGTCTTTTGGAAGTGCCTGCTGCTGTTGTTGGGCCTTCTGAGGGACTGCGTGTCGCAAGGAGCTGGGAGTGCGACGCAAGGAAGAGAAGTGTGCCGCCGTCGGAGCTGTTGCCGTCGCATCTCGCAGAGAGTGTCGCCGCTACAACATCGCATCGAGCGGAAGCGTCTCGCATCATTCCGGAAGTATCTCGCAACGCCAAAGAAGCGTGTCGCCATCGCAGCCATCGTAGCTGTCGCATTGCACCGCATCGAGAGGAGAGTCTCGCATCGAGGAGGAAGCATGTCGCCAACGCAGCCATCATAGTTGTCGCATTGCACCGCATCCAGAAAAGTGCCTCGCATCCACAGAGAAGCGTGCCGCCGTCGGAGCCGCTGTGGTCGCATCTCGCAGAAGGGGTGTTGCCATTGCAGCATCGCATCGAGCGGAAGCGTCTCGCAACTTCGGAGAAGAGTGCCGCTGCCAAGGCCGCTGTTTTCGAATCTCGCCAAAGGTGACTCCGCTGTAGCTGACGCATCGAGTCGAGCCTTCTCGCAACATCAGAGAAGCGTAACGCATCTGGAAGATCCCGTCTTTATTTCTTTTGCACCAAGAACTTCAACGCATCTGCTTCGCAGCAACACTTTTGTTGCCCTGCATGTCGCATCTAAGGTACATTGACTTAAAGTGTCGCATTTAAGAACTTAAGAGAAACTAAGCAATCTTCTACCAACTAAGCAACCGTATTGTGTTTTTTTAATTGTTTAATGGTCTTGTGATAATCCTATATAAAGAATCCCTATTTTTAATATAAATACCTGTGTGGTGTCCATTTGTAGTGTTGTTACTTGGTTACTGTATGTGTTCACAAATGCTTAACCTATAATGCTCTGAGATAAGCCTTGTCTGCTCGCGCCAAGCTACCTAGAGGGTGAGCAGGGGTTGTTTTAGGAGTGTAACCCCTTACCCTGACTAGAGGAAAGGTTCCCTGCTTGTCACAAGTGCCTACCTGTGCCAACCAGAGAACCCGGATTCTAACACCACTCGATCTGAATTGTGAGTATTGCTGACTGCAGTGTAGGCCAGAGGCAGTGGTCATTAACGCCTCACAGCCACGTGCCGTTGGATTCGAAAGCACGGAGTTGGTTGCACCTGATTGGAGGGGGAACACACAAATCATCACAAACTTTGCCTTCTAAAATCCTCAATCACAGAATTAAGACCCCGTTTCACTGTTCCGACCTGCTGTACCACGGTATACTCCACCGACTGCAGTCAGCTAAGCCCAATGATCATGTGCAGCAATTAGCTACGGAAGCACCGAGTCTGATGCACGTCAACTGAGGGAGTTCTGTGAAAAAAAAGCAGAAGTTAATATCGGACATCGTCTATTTTGGGGTCAAGACACCATTCCACTGTTGGGACCTAGAGTTGGTTGCACCTGGTCGAAGGGACTACCTTCATCTCCACTCTCAGATACAGTTCTAACATTGTCCATTGTGGGATCAAGACCCCGTTTCACTGTTCGGACCTGATGTACTGCGGTGTACTCCACCGACTACAGTTAGCCAAGAGCAATGATCATGTGCAGCAGTTAGCTACAGAAGCACAGAGTCTGATGCACCTCAACGGAGGGACTTCTTTGAAAACCAACAAGCAGCAGGTAATATCGGACATCGTCCATTCTGAGATCAAGACACCGTTCCACTCTTAGGACCTAGAGTTGGTTACACCTGGTCGAATGGAGTACCTTCATCTACACTCTCAGATGCAGTTTTAACATCGTCCATTGTGGGATCAAAACACCGTTCCACTCTTGGTACCTGTTGACTACTGTGTTAGAAGTATACAGAGTACTCCACGGTGCTGGGCCTCAGGCTGGGCGCTGTCTGCCTGTGTCGCGGTAGCCAGCATTGATCTCAGGAGCCTTCCCAACTCGCAGACATTGGCCCAGGAGTTTCCGCTGGCACGTGGTGGGCCCTCTTTCAAATACGGTGGTGTCAAAAGGTGTACTGTGGGGCATATGTGCGTCACAGCGGACATGACGGTTTCTGGGCACAAGCAGGCTGAGAGCATTATTCCCACAGCCACCTTCGCTCACGGCATCAGCCTTGTGGCGGTGTAAGCTGCGCAGACCTGACAGACATGTTCGCCATTCCGGAAGAGAACCACACCCAGAGAAACGTGCCTTTTATTCATACCCCTATGCTAGCCTTGCGTACGCCAAGCCAGCCCACTGCGCTAAAGATTTGGGGAGAGGGGGGCGCTGACACGCTATGTTTCGTAATCTTCCCTACTGACTGTACTATCATGGTTGCGTCCACTGTCCACTTCACTCAATAGACCATCAGTGTATGTTGACATGTACATGTCTGTGCTCTGCATACTCAAGTCTGTCCGGGACACATCCCCTCAACACTTTGCATTGTATACTTTTATAATCGAGAATCACTTGTCACCTTCGCACATACTTTGCTCCCATCTCTCCCCGCATTCTGCATTGTGTGGCAGAGGTGCTATGTTTGGTTTGTGTACATGGCTAGCCACGGTTCCCACAGTACGTAGTGTTGTTGTGTTTGCTAGGTGTACATGTTGTTTGTCATGTTGTATGTGATTATATAAGGTAGCATGTTTATTTAAGAGCAGTGGTTTCTCCCATTTACATATCGCTGTCTTAAAGAGGATACCGAAGTTTTTCTCACAGGTGAAAAGTGGGACCACAATGGCAGTCAATCATTACTATACAAGAATGTCCAACTGCACGACGCTTCTAAGCTTACAGCCCCCAATCTTGCGTGCTTTCTTAAAAGCACGCCAACTCCCACAATCAGACCAACATTCACACACCTTTCTAATGGCAGTTATCTGCTTCTTAATAACATGGACTGCTACGCAATGTGAGCTGGCATACCGTATGTCCTCACGGTTTCAAACTGGATAACCTTCTCTGGCAATCTCTATTCCCATCCACACAATGTAACTCCCAAAGTTCAACTTGGCCTTCAATACCTACTTTGAAAACAGATTTTATTCAACTGAGCAAACTGAAAGTACTTTTGTTTCAAACAGAAGTGTCCCTCACTTCTCCAAAAGTAATTTATCGACTGCAGATAGCATGAACTTCAAGTAAAATACACTTCCTTTTAAATACGAACCTCCCATTACACTTTGTGAATTGTTACACAATTTTCAACACATCTGACATTTAATGTCTGGCACACTTTTTTAACACTGTCTCCTCCAGCCTTCTCACAGGCTTTCAAACTGTTTTCAGTCTAATACCAGACTTCATTCATTCGATTATCTCTGGAATAACAGCAAAAGTGCCCATAATTCTTGCTCTGTTTGCGGCCATCCTACTACTATTTAAGCTTAAATAGTAGATTAAAATGGCTGCGCTCCCTGTGGTAACAAGCATGTCTGACAGAATACGCCTCTACGCGAAGCTACATCAATACCGTGAAAAAATGGAACAACTTTTCCGCTGCCTGCCTCTATCTATTATCGGAGCCAGCTACAACATGACATTTATTTACACATATACAATCTGCGTGCAACCATCTTTTTATTGCAAAAGTTGCCCAATCAACTGGCGAATGGATCTATGCCTTGCCAACATCCAGCAAACGCTCCCGATATCCAACAGGTAATGTAGTATCTTGAAAACCATGAACTTGATTGTTCAGGCAGTGGAGCAATGGCGGATGCAACACAAAAAGGTATCCTGGCGGAATGGGATTTCTGCGCAGCCGCGAAAGATCTCCTGCAACGTGCAACCTTTGACAACATCACAGATTGCCTGCCAATTCAAATTGCCGCTCCAATATTCGAGGAACATTACTGTCCCTTCGAGGATATGAATTGGATTGCTTTGCTTTTCTCACACAATGGCAACAATCGCCTCTTGGAAAATTACGCATCTCAAGCCGCTGAAGAACTTCCTGACTGCAATCTCCAAGACTTCTAAGAAATTCACTTTATTCTTGGATTGATTTTTTTTACTTTTTCCTATTACATTTTTTAATACACTTCAATTGAACTATTTTCATATAATAACTTTCTAAGTATGCTTAGGCATTTGAACTCTGTTTTCATTATTGGCCCTTACGTCTCCACACTAACCAGGGATGGATGATGTATGGCCTATGCAAATACGCTATTTACTTGCTAAATTAGCCTAAACCCAACATCCATTTTGAAACCATATCTATTCTTTGTACACATGTCTCTCTGCCTGCCTGTTATCCACAAAGCCCTTTCACACAAATTAGCTCATCCTCAGCCTCTAGGAACTGGTTTGCACAGTGTGATAATCGTATCCTACATTTATTTTCATTCTACAATTTACAGTCATTCACGTCTAATAGGTATTGTTTATGTCACATGGCTCTGTAACATGTAATGTGGAATTCACTGATGCAGGAGCTTAGGTTTGAATACAGCAGAAGAGGTTGGAGTTTGCCTCAGCTGGATGCCTTAGCTCTTGCACCAGTGGTTCCATAAATAAAGGCTTTTTTATATAACTTGCAGACTCCATCGATTTATCCCACACAGCCACTTTCTTAAACACATCTGATTTCACCATTTGTCTCCTGTGGCATTGCAACATTTTGCATTATATTCTTAATGATTATTTCTTTATTCCTGCTTGCTAAAACACTTCATTCGAGTCTTCAGACCAGTAGGGGTGAGTAGTTTGCTTCCCACTTCCGCTATAGTGTAAACCCATACTAACACCACTTGTACAGCTATGCTACAGCGGCCAGTATGCTACAGTGCCCAGAGCACATCAGTTTACAGTAATAAGCTCACGGTTTCATCCCCAGTGTACCGGCAACTCAGCTCAGCACCATCTCACTCTGGGCAAAACAGCACTTTCACACCACTAGGGGTGAATACTTTGCTTCACACTCCCTGTATAGCACATCCTAACCACCCCAGAGAGCTCACAGCGCTATAGTCTTAATCCATACTAACACCACTTGCACAGCTATGCTACAGCGGCCAGTATGCTACAGTGCCCAAAGCACATCAGTTTATAGCTATCAGCTCACGGTTTCATCCCTGAGTGTACTGGCACCTCACCTCAGCACCATCTCACTCTGGGCAAACAACACTTTCACACCGGTAGGGGTGAAAACTTAGCTTCACACTCCCTGTGAGCATTCCCTAACCATCCCACAGACCTCACAGCGCTACTACCCTCCTCTTTCCTACTCTTTTTGTCCTTTTTTCCTCTTACTCGCTTCAACGGAATCACAAAATGGCTGCCAACACTTCCTAGTTGCAACCGCTCGCACCGCTTACAGCCAACAACCAGCAAGCTCGTGCTCGTAACGCCTCAGCCTATCAGAAGGCAGAATTCCCAAATATCGACATCTGTAAATTTCGATATTTCTCCAAAACTACTGAACGGATTTACACCAAATAAACAAAAGCATGCTTTCTAGACCAAGACCCTTCTCCCTGCCAATTTTGGGGTAATTCCGTTCACCCGTTCGACCTGTAGCCTTGTCTAAAGTTTCCTATGGAAATTAACATGGAGAAAACACATTTTGGGACCCCCCTTTTTCTCAATCCCCCCTCGACGAATCACCCCCAAACTTTCAACATAGGAGCTGATATGAACAATGAATTAGTCTGGAAAATGTCATGCAGATTCATCGAACGACGCCAAAGTTATAAGCAAAACAAAACATGCTCTTCCTATGGAAACTTGGTCCTAACTATACCAAGCGCCAGTAGGTAATATAGATATACAGATATATAGATATATATATATATATTTATGCCGTGGGGTTAGGAAGGCAGGATTATATATGTATATATGCATATAGATCTATAGATCTATATAAATGTAGATATATAGTTCTAACTATAAATTTAGGTTTCGATATAGATATAACATTACACTTTGTTATTACAGTTAGGACAGACTTTCCATACCAAGGGCATTTTTTGTATTGCAAATAACTTTGGCACCTTTTGACAAATGTTCACAAAACCTTTTTTTTAAAAGAGTTTATTAATCTCAACTCCTTCCTGGAAAGTTTTGGGGTAATCCGTCAAGGACTCAGAAAAAGAGGCAGGTCTAAAATACTCAAATTGCCCATGCAATTTCAATAAGGAATTAAGAAACAGTGCTACAGCCAAAATCACTGAATAGAATTGCACCGGATTTGGCACAAGCTAGATCTTAATCCGGAAAGGGTGCTGTTAGAATCCGGGTTCTCTGGTTGGCACAGGTAGGTACTTGTGACAAGCAGGGAACCTTTCCTCTAGTCAGGGTAAGGGGTTACACTCCTCAAATAACCCCTGCTCACCCTCTAGGTAGCTTGGCGCGAGCAGACAAGGCTTATCTCAGAGCGTTATAGGTTAAGCATTTGTGAACACATGCAGTAACCAAGTCACTTTATATAGGATTATCACAAGACCATTAAACGATTAAAAATACACAATACGGTTGCTTAGTTGGTAGAGGATTGCTTAGTTTCTCTTAAGTTCTTAAATGCGAGACTTTAAGTCAATGTACCTTAGATGCGACACGCAGGGCAACGAAAGTGTTGCAGCGATGCAGATGCGTTGAAGTTCTTGGTGCAAAAGAGATAAAGACGGGATCTTCCAGATGCGTTACGCTTCTCCGATGTTGCGAGAAGGCTCGACTCGATGTGTCAGCTACAGCGGAGTCACCTTTGGCGAGATGCGACGACAGCGGCCTTGGCAGTGGCACTCTTCTCCGACGTTGCGAGACGCTTCCGCTTGATGCGATGCGGCAGCGGCGACACCCCTTCTGCGAGGTGCGGCAACAGCGGCTCCGACGGCGGCATGCTTCTCCGTGGATGCGACGTGCTTTTCTGGATGCGGCGCAATGCGACAACTACGATGGCTGTGATGGCGACACACTTCCTCCTCGATGCAAGACCCTCCTCTCGATGCGGTGCAATGCGACAGCTACGATGGCTGCGATGGCGACACGCTTCTTTGGCGTTGCGAGACACTTCCGGATGATGCGAGATGCTCCCGCTCGATGCGATGCTGCAGCGGCGACACTCTCTGCGAGATGCGATGGCAACAGCTCCAACAGCGGCACGCTTCTCTTCCGTGCGTCGCGCTTCCAGCTCCTTGCGACACGCACAGAAGGCCCAACAACAGCAGCAGACACTTCCAAAAGACTTTGGGGAGCTGGGGATGAAGTCCACTGTTCCTGGGACTTCGTTCAGGGGGCAAGCTCAGTTCAAGCCCTTGGAGATCTTTAAGCACAAGTTGAAATAAAAGTCTTTGTAGTCTTTTCTCCTCTCATTCAGCAGCAAGGCAACCACTGCAGGCCAATCCCCCAGGTCAGGGACAGTTACTCCTCCTACAGCTTTCCCAGTTCCTTCTCTTCTGGCAGAGGTTCTTCTTGTTTCAGCAGGATCTGATCTAATTTCTTGGGAGCAGGGCTCCTTCTTTTATACAGCAATTCTTTTGTTCTTTGTCGCCAGGGGGCCTAGGCCTGGCTCAGTCCGGTTTTGGAGCACTTTGTTGTGGTGACTCTGCTCTTTCCTTTCAGAAGCAGGGCAGAGACATCAGCCGCTCCACAGGGGGCGGAGCTGGCATTGTGGTGGCAGAGCACAGGTCTATTCAGAGTCAAGGTGTACTCCTCCCACCCATCCTGGTGCAATCTCTGTACCCACCACCTGGCAGCCAGCCTCTCCTGGAATTCCCCAGCCCTGCTCCTCACTGTAACTAGGCAGAACATACACACACAGCAGAGGCGGACTGAAATGGCCAGGTAGGTAAATACTAACTTTCTAAAAGTAGTATTTACAAACACAGGATATTAAAATAAACTTTACTCAAAGAAGTATTTTATTATTCTGAGTTCAGGCATACTAAACTTGACTTTCTACCATGCTCTCTGAGCCCACTGGGATTACAGCGTGTAGTAATTACAGCAGCCCATTTTGGCCTATGGAGAGCAGGTAGCCTTCAATAGTGAAAAACGAAAATGGCTGTAATTCACTATTAGGACATGCCACACACATCAGGGCTTGTCCTACCTTATGCTTACAATGCACCCTGCCCTTGGGCCTACCATAGGGGTGACTAATATGAAGTTAAGGGAAGGTTTAGGGACTTGGATGTGGGTGCACTTACCCAGTCAGCATGACAGTACCAGACTGCACGCAGGTTCTGCAATGGCAGACCTTAGATACATTTTACCAGGCCGCTTCTGTGGGTGGCACAACCAGTGCTGCAAGCCCACCAGCAGCATTTGTATTTACAAGCCCTGGGCACTCCTGGTGCCCTTTACTGTGGTCTGACAGTAAACCAAATAAACCAATCATGGAATCCAACCAACATATACATTTTAAATAAAGAGCACTTGCACTGTGGCACTGGTTGGCAGTGGCACAGTGCTCTGAGTGGCCGACACCATAAAAAAACATGAGGCACAGCGACAAAAAGTAGAAGGGAGACTCACGCCAAGGTGCCAAGTCTAACAGGTGCTTTTTGTAATTTGATATAAATCCTTTCAGTAGTTTTAAAGAAATTGAGGTTCAAAATGTAGAGATATCGGGACAACTGCGCTCACAGGAGCACACAAATTAAAAAAAAAATAAGCATTATGATTGGCTGAGAGGTATCTTTTCCCACTGAACACCTTGGTCATGCAGGAGTTCAGGCTTGAAAATAGATACAAATTAAAATATGCTTTAACAGGCTAGGGGTGCCCTGACCTTGTGGGGTTAGCCACCTCGGGAGCCGTGGGCCACTCCAATGCCACACATGGCAGAAAGACGATAGTGGTGGGGCTCGCATAGTTTGGTAAGGTAATCAAATCTTACTTTACTTTAAAAAACCCTATAAATTCACAGAAAAACAAAGGATACAGTGAAGTTATAGTCAGGCATCTTAATTGTATTGTGATTTAAAAAACTCAGATATTCATTGATCAAAAACATTAGTTAAAGTTATTTTATAAAGAAACTCTGGGGATATAGACTTTTTTAAGTGGGTTCTCTCCATTCCTTCTCTTCATAGGCACTGGAAGTAGGGGTGCTGGGGGTGCGGCTGCGACCCCCATAAATAATCAGGCTGGAGTTTAGAAGGTGAATCAATCAATCAGTCAATTAATCAGGGGTTTGTAAAGCGCAGCTACTAATGTTCGAGGGTCTCAAAGCGCTGAGGGGGTAAACTGATCTGTTTGGGTAAGGATGTTCAGTTGAAGAGTCAGGTCTTGAGGTCCTTCCTGAACTGGGTCAACGACGCGGATTGCCTGAGTTGGAGGGGCAGGGAGTTCCAGGTCTTGGTGACAAAGGAAAAGAAGGATCTTCTTTGGTTCTTGTCTTGTGGATCCATGGGATGGAGGCCACGGCAAGTGGGACAACGTGGAGTTGTTTGGCAGGTGTGTGGAAAGCAAGACAGTGGTTCAAATATTCTGATCCTGCATCATGGAAAGCCTTGTAGACATGTGTGAGGTGCTTGAAGGGGATTCACTAGTTGATAGGGAGCCAATTGAGTTGGTAGAGGTGTTGTGTCATGTTGCTGTGGCGGGGGATGTCGAGGACCAGTCTGGCTGCAGCGTTTTGGACATTCTGTGGTTTCCTGAGCTGTGTAGAGTGCACTGCAGTAGTCAAGTCTACTGGTGATGAGTGCATGGGTGACCGTCGTTTTGGACTCTGTGGGGAGCCATCTGAATGTCTTTTGAAGCAGGCAGAATGTGTGGAAACATCGTGAGGCTATATGCGGTTCATTGAGAGCTAAGAGTCCACTATGATGCCAATCTGCAGATAAGACAGAGATATAAAGTACATTATTAGTGTCTTCATACCAAACTTGGATATGCCTTTCTGTGTGCTCTGTGTGACTCATGGCGATTGGAGTTTCTGACCGCCACGGACCCACGCGCCATTATAATATGGCGGGCGGGAAATGGCCTCACAATGGCATGAACCCACCTTTTGGTGGCAGGTTCACCACCATCGTAATCAGCCCCTAAGTGTCTTCCATGTCACGTGGTGGCATGCATATCGAGAGAGTATGCGTACTTCGTCATCACATGACCATAGAGGGCTTAAAGCTGCATCTGCCTACTGTTGTTATGCCACCTACTGTTGTTTTGTGTCTAGAAGCCATCAAAGTTAGTGTCACGTCCTACATACATGAGGAATTAATGACAAGCATTAACACATATGTATCCAATTCGCAATCTGAAGTGGACGCCGCAGACACCCCACTTCAAAATTGTGATTTGCCATATATTTCTATACCCATTTTTTGATTTGGTATGCCTTCACCGAATTGCAAAATGGATTTAGTGAATATCAAAAATCTCACTTTATTTTCGAAAACCTTAAAAATGTGTGAGTCGCAGAGTTTGCGACTGCAAAATAGCTTAGTATATTTGGCCCTAAGGTTTTAAACTGTGATTACTCATAGCACTGCGTTTCATAATTCAGATGTTTCTTGTTATTGAATTTTTTTTGAGGCTATATAATAAGCCAACATTGACTGCCTTGTCAGCGTGGAGTTAGGATATATTACCAAATTCGGTATTAGACGAGACAATTGAAGCTTTTATATTTGAGGTAACTAATGGTCAATACAGTAGTTGATTTCAAAAGATGTCAACCACGTAATGTCACTGTTTTTCACGGTAGCAGCGGTGAAAGACAGAAAGAACTGACCAGCGCAAGCAGATATAATGTTAGCAAGATTTAGGCTCCTTCCTGTTTTACTCAACTACATCCGCATTTCTTGCTCTCCTTGTTACTCTCATTTATCCGCTTCTTCATTTCCACGCTGAAATGTCCCAAAACCCTTTTAGTTCAGTATTTTTTCTTCTCCCTGACAGTTGACCTTCTGAGCCGAAGCTGCCCTGGATTCTCCATTCTCGTTAACCTCGTGAAATTCCAGTAAATATGAGCAGACGCTCTCTTGAAAGATCGAGGGCAACTTGAATTGCGTTCTGAAGATGTGTGTTTTTCTGTGCCGTTCATTGTCTGTATGTTTCAGGAATAATGAAACTGTTAAAAAACAGCCAGTTAGTATCTAATGAAAATGGACTGAGGGAATCATGTGTACATCCTGTACATGTGCACAGTGGCGCTGGAAGGCTACAAGTAGGGCCTTTATGCAAGATAACAGTTAGGTAGTGGAAGACAGTGCCAGGGGCTCCCAACACTTCTGGGGCCTTGGTGCATCTGCACCTGGTTCATAATTGATAGCTATAACCCAGCATTATAAACGAGGCTGACGTGTTCAATGGAAACAAGCAGCGATATTTGTATTTTCTATATTCTGAGCCTTGAAAAAGAACTCAATGATGTTGGAAAACATAAAGTTGTTCGATTTTCACATGAACAATGTATTTTCTGAACTGCTCACAGACTGGTTTTGACTGCCATTAAGGCTCAGATTTACAAAGCCCTTGTGTTGCTTCTAGCAAACCTGTCCTTCCCAGGTGAGGCATTAACAAGAGAATAATGTTTATTTCTCCTCGTTTTTTCCTCCCTCTTCCTGGGTTTCATTCTGCAGCACACATAGAAAGAGGAAAAAGCCTCAGATAATTGTTTTTTTGTAGGAAGGTGTCCCTTCCTGCCCAACAACAAGCTTGCCTGTAACGGAGGCAACTTTGCGCCATGGCACAATGGTGTGTGTATTACCGCTATGCAGCACTCAGTGTGCCAGCACAGGGAGAGAGCAAGAATGTCCCTATCTTAGTAGATATGACAGATTCCTGCTTTCTCTCTGTCACACCACACAGCAAGCAAGTTGTTTTGCTGCACTGTATTTTGTGACTTGTCAGAAAATCTGCCCCTCAGTTTTACACTCACCCCAATACTAATCCAAGTGAAATAGATATTTTCTTCATTATAGCCTCGTGCAAAGTTGTGTGGTTTACAACTCTTCAACGTATTGAAGCAAGTGTGTTAACTATTCACAGCTATGATCGAAAACAATCATTACAACGAAAACAAGTTTAAGTGATATTTACAACTTAAACTTTTATTGTGGCCAAATTCTTTTGGTAATACAGTGTACAACCACCACTCCTCTGCACCATATTCCCTCTCCCTCACCATCAAGATGCTCTCCCTTTCTTTGTAACTCATTGCCATGCTCCTACAGCTCGTGGAACACTGTCCTCCATACACTACAAAGTATGTTGAAATCATCTTCACTGTAACGCCTGCACATACAAGCAACATCATCCAATAACCTGATTGCACTCTCTCTCTCTCTCATCACATGATCCTTTCTTTCTCTATTGGATCTCGAATGTCTAATCATCCAACTCTCCAATGTGCCCTTCTTCTCGTACATTAAAAGGGGATTCAGCACACATATATATTGTTTTCTCTTGCCACATTTGTAAAGTTGAGACACCAGTTTCTCCACCAGGCAAAGTGCATTAAACTCACATTTTCTCGTGCCCCATACCTTCACAACACAACCCACTATGGTCGACCAATCCTATACACTCCTTCAGTTTTTGTGCATCTGTTCTAGTTCTACAAGAATGTTGGTGCATGGATGATACAAATTGGTTTGAACGTGCGTTGTTCCCTTGCCCTTTAAATATCGAGACATGTTCTGGCAGTAACATGAGGGATTCTGATTTATGATTTCAAGGGACCCTGCCCTCCTGTTACATCTTCATAAAATCTGAAAAGTGAATCAGTATCAGGCTCACTTGTTATTCGTACCTTTGGCCATACAAAACCATCAGTACATCTCAGAACCACGGATTCCAAACTACATTGCACCCAGCAGAACGAGTCAAGCCCATCCACACCTGCAAACTGTCAACACCCGGTAATGCATGTACAATGTAATTCAGGGATGTAACAATGCATTAGAGTATGATGCTTTCAAAACCAATGCTACGAGTGAGGGTGTTGATCAGGGATTATTAGCTGACCATATCATACTCAGGTGAGAGATCAAGAAAGATGAGACAGAAGGCACAGTTATCAGTGATTTGAAGAGTATTGTCAGTTGCCCGTATGGTTGTTGCCTCTGTGCCGCACTGATGCATGACACTTGATTGGTTAATCTTGATGTAAGTTGTAACTGACAGTTTCATGAAGCTCGGAAGCAATGGCATTTGTTACCTAGGAATGAAGCAGAGGTTTCTAGGTAAGAGTTGGATACATTTTTGGGGGAGTCGAAAACGCATTGAGTGAGGAAGACACTGATATAGTTAGCAAATGTCTAAGCATTAAGCCCATGAAAGATTTCCCTCTGGGCAAAGGGACAATGCCATATATTAATGGATAGCTGTTATTCAGAGGAGGAGCCCTGCTATAAGGAACATGTCATTGAAGTTGCTCTACTACTTTGCAACATTTCAGTGTGGTGTAGGTAGTGTGCAGGCTAAAAACACTGTGTAATGTATCTACTTCCAGATCATGTTGATTTTATCCTTTACTTTTTATAATGGTGCACTTTGCCGCACTTTGGTGCAGTATACAATTTAGAGGTCTATGCAGTGTGGATGCAGTATTTGATGGCATTCAAGAAGGTTCAATTGGATAATCCATGGATTAGGTTGGTAAAATGGGACATCTTGGCAGCAGTGATTATTGTCCTGCTTGTGCAAAAAGCCCTCATTCTGTGGAAATATGGATTTTTATGGTCAGTTATGTCCCCTATCTTGGACCCCAACGGTTTCATGTATAAATCACAAGTACATGTATGTTCCCTCCAGCTCCAGTTCCAGTTATGAAGACGCAAACACATGTGCGTTCACCGTCAACATGTCCTCTTTCAGATCCGCCATGAATGGGCCGGATATTCTATTCCTAAGTATAAAAGGCCACCGGCTTTATATGGTTCATTTATCCCATTTTACAGTCCAGGCGAGTAGGCCCTGATTCTGCCATTAAGCCTTTTCCTGCCTTCTGCCTCTGAAAGCTCCAGTCTGAGCTCGCATCTGTGACCATGAACTATGTCTTACTCTGCGCGGCTAACGGTGCCTGACTCGGCCTGTCGGCCTGTCTGCCTGCCAAAAACTGTATTTCACCTTCAAGATTATCTGCTCTGCTCCGCTCCTCATCCGATGCATTCCTGTCTAGCAGTTTAGGTAAACATTCCTCCAGCTACCGCGCAAAGGGCCAGGCCTCGCTGCCCTCATGCAACTAATTCATAGCCCTGTTACCATGGAATATTCCTACCCCCTCGCATCCAGTGTAGACACTTAGACGCTTGTACACGCACTAACAGTCAGTATAGTCAGTATAGAATAAGATTCTATCCTAAAGAGACCTCTCTTTTTGGATAACACAGTTCTTTAAACATAGGATGTTAGATATGATTTGGGATTAGGTTGACTTGACCCCCAGACTTTTGTCTCCACATGTAGAGCTAAATGTCAAGTCCCCTTCACCCTCTAGTTGCACGTCAATCACACGTCATGCTGCTGCGCGCGCATCTCTGCCAAGTATTTTGCTGACATTGCGAAATTCTTTCTTGGAACCACCCATTTGTGACATCATACCTAATGACGTTCTTTAGTTACGCCTAGTTACACCCATTTTAGTTACGCATGTATGTTTTTATCTCTGTTATCAACTGTTACGACTCCTGCATCTGTTTCACTGTAATGCTTATTCTATAAAAATGATTACCTGTCAATAAAGTATTGTCCTTCACTTCCTGAACCTTCGTGGTGATGGAATATGAAGCCCACAAATTCGAATTGTGTTATTGGAATAAAGCCCGTTCCGAACCTCTAATACCACGGATTCTGCCTCTTATTTTATTGAGCTATTCTTATTAATGTTCCGCATCAAATTAAGTTCCGGTAATTAAATTATTTGACACATATATGGCGCCCGAATAGGGACACTTTCTCATCTCACGCGCCGGAGGTGCGTTGCAGGCCCGGTCTCCTGCCACAGCTGGACGGACAACAACGCGTACCCACAGGATTTCCTGTATCTCCCTCCTGCCGAGCGGGGGTAACTGAGGCTGCGATCAACACCCAGACGAGGCGGTGAGAAGTGCGAAGTATCCCGACCAGAGCCTAGCTGAGAGAGCAAGATCCGAGGTATACAGAGGCCCACCAAGTTTCGAAGTTCCGAAGTTTCGAGTCGAGTCCAGTCTGGTCCGAGTCCGGTTCAGTTCAGTTCCGAGGCCTTCCGTTCCGAGCTACCCGGTGAGTACCATTGCCGGGGAGGCGTTCTGACGTGCACATAGGTTGTGCCGGTCAAGACGGGTTTGGGTACACAAATCCGGTCTGCACTGTTTCAGCAGTGTATCTGTACTGTTTAGCAGTATATCAAGTATGTCTAGTATATAAAATTCAGAATTACCTAGTTAGTACCGAGTATTATGCTTAGTGACTAGTTCCCTAAAATGGCCATCATTGTTGTTCATTAAATGTTAAATGTTAAATGTTTTAAATACGTTCTGCATACTGTGGTGTGAATGACTGTTCATTATTGTGTTCTGTTGTATTAAACGTGTTCAAAATTAGGTATCAGATCAGTTCTCAATATGCCGCTCTTTTCGAAATTAAGACAGATCAAAACTAGAAAAGGGGTACTCGAAGAAGCTGTTCCCATTCCTCCTAGGGACACTCCAGGGTACTTCATGTATCATAAACATGGCCTAGACGCCATATTATTTCTTGATTTATGGGTAGACTACACTAAGGAATTACCAGAAAGTCAGAGGTGGCCCGCAGCTGGGACCTGGGACGCAGATTGCATCATGAAAGTAGAGGAAGAATTATGGAAAAAGAAAGCTAGACAATCACAGAAAGATGCCATTGAATTATGGCGTAAAGAATCATATAGACGTACAGAAAAAGCACTCAGACAGGAAGAGAAAAGTAAGGAGAATTCAAATAAAGTCCGAGAAAATCTATTAATTGAAGAAGGTACCCGAGTAAAATCGGAACAAGTAGACAGACAAAGGAATGCCCTTATGAACGGCATGTATCCTCTTCTGGCCGAAGGGTTACCTAAGGCTACTCCGGAGATACCAAAAGACTTGCCACCCCCATTGTTTCCGATAAAAGCACATCCCAAAGGGCATCCCAGAACCGCAGAAGATGTTTTCCTTTCCTCTTATTTAGACGACGCAGCTCCCGAGTATGCTAATACTGCACCACATAGACCGCCTGCCGAGGGGGTTCAACGCCAAGACCCTCCATCTGTACCTCCACAACAACAAACTCCGACACAAGTTCCGGCAAGCACATCTGTTTCTACAGCTGTACCCACACCTATGGTTGCTATATCACGTTCAACGAATCCTTTCACATCCAGCACCCCAGGCGGTGCTACAGGAGGTACAACAAACATTTTTTCCACGCCACCCAGAGTAAATAAACTTTCCTTTCAAGAATTAGCCCACCAACGTACGCCCAAACTAGTAACTCCCGACATGCTTAAGGAACTTCTAGTAGATTGTAGATATGACCCTGTGCCCGGCAAAGAGGACGAAATGCTGCTGGCATCATTACGTATCCGACGAGCTGCAATATATTTAGGGAGGCTACCAGGAATGACTACACATTTAGAAAATATATATCACTTTGTCCAGTCAGGGCGAGATTCTGAAAGTATTAATAGAGCCATGGAGTACCAGAAAGTGGAGATACAGGGGGAACTGTTACGTTTCCTCATAAATTGTGTGATCAGAAATCAAGACCGACCAGGGGTAAATCCGGAAGAAATGCGAATTCTTACCACATGGAGTCGGAATATATCAGAGGGGAGACATGATAAACTATTAAGTATAGTAGCTATGTGCCAAAAGATCCGCAAAGAAGTAGAACGAATACACGAAGAAAGATTGGCGGTAGACCAGCTTGATCAAAACGAGGAGGAGGAAGAATTAGAACTGCCCACAGGACAGTTAGAAACCATGGCCTATGTAGGTAGAGGAAGATCTTGTAATAATACTAGATGCTTTACTGATCCGTTACGTCCGATACGTCCAGATAATAACAGAAATTTCCAAAACCCTATAATAAATATAAGGTCCCCCGAACATTCGTTCCAAGCCGCTGACAAATTACTCCGAGAACGAAGGGGTTATCATATACTCGATTCTATGGACGAACAAGAATTAGCCAGGTCAGCCGTTCACTGGGTTGACAGTCCCGGAAAATATAGTGATGATACACTAGCGCACACGTTTTTGAACCTCACCCCAGATGAACAGCGTTTAGCTGGTATCTACATGATTCAACAACTCCTTATATTATATAAAAGCCAACACTCCGATCCTGGTCCCTTACCTGATATATTGACTGAATTACTCACGAATAAATGGAGAGGTTCAGGTACTGAGTTAATTAGAGAAATACTAGAATCCAGAAAGCAGTACATTCTTTATGTATGCCCCGAACATGTCTCACTGCCCATCAAGGAAAGAACGACGTATTATATGGATAGACAGAATCCCTTACGCGAAGTGCATCCGATAAAAGGTGATGACAATCAGTTTAAACGTGTGTTTGTATACACACCCATATCTAAAATAGAACTATTAGAAATGAAGAAAGTGGTACCCAGTCATGACAAAGACCCAGCGGGTTTCCACCGTGAAATTAAAGACATGTTGCTCATGGGAGAGTATACCTATCCCGACATTATGAAAATATTAAAGGTATTAATGCCTGCGGGCATTTACGAAAAACTCAAAGAAAAGGATTGGGAGGTGGGAGACCAAAAGATAGATTGGACAGCATTAGAAAACGAAGAAACAGCTCGAGGTCCAGGTTTAGGGCTTGGGGAAAAGACCAAAATACTACCAGGTTTATTAGTACAGGTACTGCCACGTTTATTAACTACGAAAAAGGAAGACTGGGGTGCAATCTCAGCCTGTAAACAAAAGCAAGATGAAGACACTAGTGATTTCTATGCCCGATTCGAAAAATGTTTTGGTATAAATAGTGGAATAAAAGCAAGTAGCGAATCGTATCCACATCTGTTTGTGACAAAATTAGTTGAAAATGCCTTGCCCCAAGTTAAGAATAGAGTATTGAAATTCGAGAGTACCTGGCAAGGTAACACTCCGTCACAAATGTTACAAATGTTACAATACCATCACAATAGAATTAGTGAGGAACAAGAACATGAACAAAGACGCATGAAAGACACGAAAATGAAAATGCTAGTTTCCCAGACAGTTCCAGCTGACGATCATAAAAAGGGTATGACACAGTCCAGTGTTTCAGCAGGTCCTGTAAAAGGGACATGCAACTATTGTAAACAGCCAGGTCATTATGTACACGATTGTCCAGTTTTAAAACATAATATCGCCATAGGTAATACAAAGGAAAGACCACGGCCACTTAGACAGGATCAGAACCAACAAGGAGCCCCGCAGCATGCACAGTCCATGCCAGCTCCGCAACAGTCTATGCCAGCTCCACCACCGCAGCCTATTGCTGCCACACAAACAACGACGCAACAGATGTACCAGACCGCACAGTATGACTATCCTGATTATCAACGATACTCATGAAACAGCCTAGAGAGGGAAGTTGGCTTACCCCTTATTGAGGTCCCTGTAGATCAAGAAGGACCTTATGTACACAGTGAACTATTAGGCCAAGATAGAAAATTTTTACTTGATACAGGGGCAAGCCGAACAACCATAAAACGTAGTGAAGTTCCAGGGGCACCCCTCTCAGGCTCACAGAATATTTCCCTTGGTTTTTCAGGAAAACCTATCATTAACGAAGTATCACAGCCTCTTCCACTTACGATTGGTCCCTTGACACGAACTACAGATTTATTGCTTACTAAATCATGTCCAGAAAACCTGTTAGGTATAAAAACATTGAAAGCTCTAGGAGCTATAATATGTTGTTCTCCGGAAGGAGTAAGATTGTTTTTACGAGATTTCAAAGGGCACTATGTGTCCCGAGACATGGATCATCGACTGCAGACTTTACCCACACATTTATGGGCACAAGGCCCTACAGATGTTGGTTGCATGAACATTACACCATATCGAGTCACACTAAAGACAGGAGTGGTACTACCACGAATGCGACAATACAAGTTACCGCCAGATGCTGTAGTGGCTTTACTGCAAATCATTGACAAGCTTATTACCCAAGGAGTGGTTGTGGAAACCGACTCCAATGTATGTAATTCCCCGATAATTCCGATTCTTAAACGAACTGATCCGAAAGCCCCGCCAGTATATCGATTGGTTATTGATCTGCGCGAATTAAATAAATGTATTGTACCACAATACTCCGTAGTCCCAGACATTTCTTCATTACTGACAGCCATTGATTCCGAAGCAACATTCTTTACTGTAATTGATCTCAAGAATGCCTTTTTCAGCGTCCCAATAGATCCGGAAAGCCAATACTTGTTCGGATTTAGTTTAAATGGACGAAGCTTTAAATTCACACGCGCACCTCAAGGATTCACAGAAAGCCCCAGCATCTATAGCCAAGCACTGAAACGAGAACTTGACAGTATCCACATGCCAGTCAACACTGCCTTGCTTCAATATGTCGATGATCTGCTGATCACCGCTAGAAGCGAACCTGAATGTGAAAAAGCCTCACTGACGGTTTTACAATTTTTGGCCGAAAAGGGGCACAAGGTGTCCCCTTCTAAGCTGCAATTCTGTGTCCAGCGAGTTGTTTACCTTGGGCACTCGCTGTCCAAGGAGGGAAGGCAGCTTACACCAGATCGCATCCAGTTAATTGCTAACATGCCAATACCCAAGACACAAAAGGAGGTACGGGCTTTTATAGGCCTCACTTCATATTGTAGGCAGTGGATCCCTCAGTATGCATTTCTAGCAAAACCACTCATTCAGTTGACAACACAGGAGGCGGCCACATCGACTGTCCTCCCTTGGACTCAGGAACATACACAAGCTTTTGAAAGCCTAAAGAAAGCTTTATGTCAAGCACCTGTTTTAGCAACACCATGTTACAGTAAACAGTTTACGCTCTTTGTTACAGAACGCGAAGGTATTGCCTTGTCAGTACTCACACAGGAACAAGCAGGATCACACAAACCATGTGCTTATTTTTCCAGTACATTAGATCCCGTAGCTCAGGCTCTGCCTGCGTGCCTGAAATCAGTGGCAGCGACAGCTTTAGCAATCAGACAAAGCGATGCCATAGTGTTAGGACATCCATTGACAGTACAAGTACCACACGCAGTAGAGGTTCTTGTGAACCGAACACAAACACAACACTTGACTATAGCACGACTTACCGGTTACGAATTGACATTGTTTCAGCCACACATAGAAATCAGACGTTGTAGTACATTGAATCCTGCCACACTGTTACCAGTAAACGGAACAGACCCACTAGCACATGATTGTATTGAAGTTATTGCTATCACGACGAAACCCAGACAAGACTTGACAGACGTCCCATTGTCAGATCCAGATCTGACGTTGTATGTAGATGGTTCATGTATGAGAACAAGTACAGGAGAGCTAGTGGCCGCGTATGCAGTCACAACAGACACTGAAGTCATTGAAACAAATCGTATTAATACCTTGTCAGCTCAAGCAGCAGAGCTCATCGCTCTGACACAAGCCTGTATTCAAGCCACAAATAAGAAAGTCAACATATACACTGATTCACGTTATGCATTCGGAGTTGTACATGACTTCGGCGTGCTGTGGCGAGAGAGAGGTTATTTAACTTCTCACGGTGCCCACATTCAGCACGGACCCCTCATTCATGCCTTATTAGATGCAATACATCTACCCACTGCAATATCAATTATGAAATGTAAAGCTCATACGAAAGTTACTGATATCATTTCCCAAGGCAATGATCTAGCTGACAGAACAGCTAAACAGACTGCTCAAACTCACACATCTGACATGACAAAGACAATAGTTCTGACACCAACACATTGCATGACGGTTAAGGATCCCGCTCTTGACGTAATTGACATACAGACACATGCTACACCAGATGAAATAAAGAAATGGACTGAATTAGGAGGGATCCAAACGGATCAAGGATGGATGACGAAGGAAAAATCTGTATGGTTTCTTCCCGATTCAATGGTCCAAGTTATCATTAATACAATACATAGTCCAGCGCACCTAGGAGAAAAAGCTATGCTAGACAGCATTCAACACATTTGGTTCAACAAAAATTTACGAGCAGCAGCTAAACAAAAAGTTCGTACCTGTATGATCTGTTGTCAGTTTAACCCAGGTAAAAGCATTCCCGTAGAACAGGGTGGATTTCAGCCTCCTGATCACCCTTTTGAAGTCCTCCAGATGGATTATATCCAGATGGAACGATGTCGAGGATTCAAATATGTTCTCGTAGTTGTCTGTGCTCTTTCCCGTTGGACAGAGGCATACCCGGTTTCAGATTACACTGCCCCGACTACTGCCAAACAGTTAGTTCGAGAATTCTTCCCACGGTACGGTTTACCACGTGTTGTCTACTCAGATAACGGCCAGCCGTTCTCATCCGAACTAATGAAACACGTTTCACTTTTGTTAGGTTATCAATGGAGATTTCATTGTGTCCGACATCCCGAGGCAGCAGGTCTCGTGGAACGACATAATCAAACTCTGAAAATTAGATTGTCCAAAATATGTAGGGAGAAAGGTGTCGATTGGGTAGTAGCCTTACCAGTCGCACTCTTTTATATGAGAATGGTAGCGCACTCTCGAACAGGGCTATCCCCTTATGAGGTGATCTTTGGCAGACCACCAAATATGTGGGGGACGCCTATACCTCGCAAAATAACTGATGTTGACTGTAATATGCTGACAGATTACCTGGCTTCCTTGATGTCTGCACTACAATCTTGTCGTTCACAGGTAGCTGCAGCCTTTCCCGACAACACCGAGGTGAAACCCCATGACGTAGTTCCCGGGGACCTGGTGTTAGTGCGTAATTTTGACCGGAAGACTCAGCTGGATCCTAGGTGGAAATCGCCTCAACTTGTACTGCTCACCACGAGGACAGCCGTGAAGATCGAAGGTCGCAAAGGTTGGATACATTCAAGTCATATCAAGAAATTTCATGGACTACCGTCTGATGTAAACGTTACACCTCGCGTGTCTTCACCGATTGACTCAAAGCTTCCTTTGGTTGAACTAAGCGATAAGGAACTATACAAACTAAAATTACGGTCTAAGAAGTCAAACAATTTGATTGTTTAAGTCCTCTCCAAGGTGAATCGGTCGAATTTGTTTCTGACATGTATCCCCTAGACCTGAATAGAGAAAGAAACCGAATGATGCAGTTGAAAAAACATGCGTACTGTAAATCACTGCGTAGTCATTGCACAGTGACGTTATTAATTTTGTTTTTCTTATGTCTTTTAATAATAGCTGCAAGTATATTGTTGCACATATATTATCCTATTTCTAAACATGTTTACAATGTTACTGCTGAACATTCTTTTAGTGAATTACCCCCGCATGAGTTGTCCTATAGATTTGCGCTGCGCAATAACACTTTTATTAGTATGTTACATCATTCCCATCAGACTAGCAATGCTACAAATTGTTGGATATGTGGCCGACTCCCTCCCTATCAGAACTATAAGGGAATTCTGCCTCTCTTTCCATATCCATTCACACACAATGGCTCCTGTGGAGCATGGTTTAGTTTAATTAATTCCCTAGATTCGAATTCCGCAGTTTATCAAGACAACTGGGTATGGGGAAACCTGAACTTAGTTTTGCTTAAAGTCTGCTACCCTAACAAGGAGGGACTTCCTAAAAGAACAGGAACTGATCTAGAAAATGAAGTATATGGATTAGGTAATTTTACACTTAACCTCATGATCCTGAATGTTGAATCCGAAGCTGCACCAATTTTACCCGCTATGTCAGTATTCCCAGTTAAAGGTGAATTGTGTGTAAGAAAGAATGGTTCCATACATATGGGCCATAGTAGATGCACCACTGTAATAGAATTCAGTGATCAAGGCAAGTCTACATTTAGAGCTTCTCGCCATTCCTACTTCGTATGTGGTCAGACTGCATATATACGTTTGCCTCTAGATTGGGATGGTACCTGTTACATCGGATTCCTTTTGCCACCTGTTTTCCTAGCTCCTCCTGATTATCACAGAAATACTCATTTAGTACACAATAGACAGCAGAGAGATCTCCCAATTGTCGATTACACTGAAACAGCATGGGAAAAATACACAGATTTCAATAAAGGTTTCTTCCCCTATATAGGTACAGTCACTAATAGTAAGTTGATACGTAGATTAACCAGAACCCTTGAAGCAGTAGTGAACGAAACTATTTCCGCCTTAGGCAATTTAACAGAAGAGCAGTCTGCTATGCGGATTGTTGTGCTTCAAAATCGTCTTGTCCTTGACGTCATCCTGGCCGATAGGGGCGGAGCTTGTAGGGTCATCGGATCAAGTTGTTGCATTTTCATACCAGAAAATTCGCCGTCAGTATATAAAGCCATAACTCGCCTTCATAAGATTGTAAGCCAGATACACCAGAATCCAGGCACCTGGACTTGGTCCGGTTGGTTTTGGAGTGTGTTGTCAGCCTGGGGATGGAGAATGCTCTCCTTCCTAGGTATTGGCTTTCTCATACTATTCAGTTGCTGCTTATGTCTACAATGTGGGCCAGCGATTTGTGGTCTGTGTGCCACCTCGTGTACCCCACATCCAAGTTTTCATTCATCCCGGAAGAAGAAAGAAGAACAAATGATGTTATATGAACAGATCGATGGATTGATGAAGATTGATATCTCCTAAGGGCCAGTAGGGGACAAGGAGGGAATGTGGAAATATGGATTTTTATGGTCAGTTATGTCCCCTATCTTGGACCCCAACGGTTTCATGTATAAATCACAAGTACATGTATGTTCCCTCCAGCTCCAGTTCCAGTTATGAAGACGCAAACACATGTGCGTTCACCGTCAACATGTCCTCTTTCAGATCCGCCATGAATGGGCCGGATATTCTATTCCTAAGTATAAAAGGCCACCGGCTTTATATGGTTCATTTATCCCATTTTACAGTCCAGGCGAGTAGGCCCTGATTCTGCCATTAAACCTTTTCCTGCCTTCTGCCTCTGAAAGCTCCAGTCTGAGCTCGCATCTGTGACCATGAACTATGTCTTACTCCCTGCGCGGCTAACGGTGCCTGACTCGGCCTGTCGGCCTGTCTGCCTGCCAAAAACTGTATTTCACCTTCAAGATTATCTGCTCTGCTCCGCTCCTCATCCGATGCATTCCTGTCTAGCAGTTTAGGTAAACATTCCTCCAGCTACCGCGCAAAGGGCCAGGCCTCGCTGCCCTCATGCAAGTAATTCATAGCCCTGTTACCATGGAATATTCCTACCCCCTCGCATCCAGTGTAGACACTTAGACGCTTGTACACGCACTAACAGTCAGTATAGTCAGTATAGAATAAGATTCTATCCTAAAGAGACCTCTCTTTTTGGATAACACAGTTCTTTAAACATAGGATGTTAGATATGATTTGGGATTAGGTTGACTTGACCCCCAGACTTTTGTCTCCACATGTAGAGCTAAATGTCAAGTCCCCTTCACCCTCTAGTTGCACGTCAATCACACGTCATGCTGCTGCGCGCGCATCTCTGCCAAGTATTTTGCTGACATTGCGAAATTCTTTCTTGGAACCACCCATTTGTGACATCATACCTAATGACGTTCTTTAGTTACGCCTAGTTACACCCATTTTAGTTACGCATGTATGTTTTTATCTCTGTTATCAACTGTTACGCCTCCTGCATCTGTTTCACTGTAATGCTTATTCTATAAAAATGATTACCTGTCAATAAAGTATTGTCCTTCACTTCCTGAACCTTCGTGGTGATGGAATATGAAGCCCACAAATTCGAATTGTGTTATTGGAATAAAGCCCGTTCCGAACCTCTAATACCACGGATTCTGCCTCTTATTTTATTGAGCTATTCTTATTAATGTTCCGCATCAAATTAAGTTCCGGTAATTAAATTATTTACCACAATTCTTTGAGGTCTTCCTTGAACAGTAAGCCTATCCATTTATTCTGCTTCCTCAGAGTGGCACATTTCTATCATAAAGCTTTGAAAAGTACCATTGGGCTGGGATTTCTGTGTTCGATGAGCTGGTATTCCTTGCTGCTATGCTGCTGAATGGAGCATGCAATTGATGGATTGAGCTGGGGGATGATGTATGCCCCAATGTCTAAGGTTGTAACTAGAGTGCTCCATTCTTCTTAGAGGGCACCAATGGGGAAACTTTGGGCCCGATACACAGAACTAACTTAAGACAAAATCCTAAATGTACTACCATTTTGGTATTCACAGAACGTACTTACTACTTTTGGTATTCACAGAACGTACTTACTTCTTTTGGTATTCACAGAATACACGTACTACTTTTGGTATTCACAGAATGGATTTACGACTACCAACATTACTTCTGCACTCGGACCGGAACTTCGGCACCCGGAGCCGAAATTCCGTTATTGGGCCGGGATCTCTGCTTCCGGGCCGGGATCTCTGATTACAAGCCAGATTCTCCGATTCCGGCCTGGCATACCTACACTGTGGCTGTTGATAATTTTCCTCAAGGGAAAACACCTATCCAAGTGCCTACCATCCCCCACCATGCATCAGCTGACACACGGCAGCCAACCCCAGCCCTGCAGCATGTATGAATGAAGAGAAGACACACACAAACTCTTTCAACATGTTGCTGAATGTATTTGTTGCTCTGCCCCTTGCCATCTGGCAAAACTACTTGAGGAGGAGGAGAGCAGAGAGGATCTTCAGACAGAGGATCAACCTATTTGGAATGTCCAGCCAAGATGTCAGGGCCAGGTACCGTTTCCCTCCAGAAGTCATCTTGGAGATGGTATGCGAGTGGGAGCAGGAACTTGACTCTGTGACCTGCTGCTCCCATGCCATTCCAGCATATCTCAAGATCCTTTCTGCTCTCCATTTCTTTGCCACTGGGTCATTCCAAAGGTTTTCCAGTGACCATGTGGGCATTTCCCAGGCAAGCCAGTCACGGTGCTTGTGTCAGGTACTGAGATGCATCACTGCTAGAGCCCACAGCCACATACAAATGCCGCATACACTGGCCAGGAGACAAAGGGAATCTCGAGATTTCTATCTCATTGCTCACCTCCCACGTGTGCTGGGTGCAATTGATTGCACCCATATGGCCCTTCAGCCACACCGCCGCATTGCACACATCTTCTGCAACAGACACTGATGGTATTCCATCAACGTGCAAGCTGTCTGTGATGCCAGTGAGAGATTAATTGATGTGCATGCAGTGTTCCCAGGCAGTACCCATGACAGCTTTGTATTCCGCATGTCACCTCTTGCCTGGCGGATGGCTGTGGGAGAATTTGGCAACATGTAGCTACTGGGTAAGTTACAAGCACTAAAAATGATGGATATGTGTTATTGAAATGTCTGAATGCCACCTAACAGTAACAATTGTACAATAAGAATCATAACGTTAAATACATGGTCTCAACAGAATCTTAATGCACTAAAGTATGGATTATGTCCTGTGCAAATCAAAGAGGGAAATGTAACCAACTGCCCTTTCTTCCCTCCTCAGGCGACGCTGGGTATGCACTCTCCCCGCAATTCCTCACCCCTTACAGGCGTGCAAACACTGTACCTCAGGGTAGGTACAATAGGGCACACATACAGACTAGAGCCATCATAGAGCACACTTTTGGTCTGTTGAAGATGCGATTCAGATATCTTGACTGTACAGGGGGTGTGCTGCTGAACTCCCCTGAAGTTGTGTGCAAGATCATATTAGCCTGTTGTGTTTTGCACAACATTGCTTTAACGTATGGCTTACACATACCTCTTGAATCATGGCTAGCTCTGAATCTGTGAAACCAGGCCATAGGACATAACTGAGGTCAGGGTATGCAAGTCTGTGATCAGCTCGTTGCCATGTTTTTCACATGAGCAACCTGTAGTGTCATGGACAAAATGTGGTTTGCAGTCTGTTGTCAATGATGAAACTTGTATATTCACAACTGTGTCAAAAAATTCCATCCTGAGACTACTTTGCTAGCCACACTAACTGCATGTAAATCACAGCTGTTGACAGTAGTCAAAAGGTTGAGCATGCTCCAGGTCAAGTACAGATGTCAGCGATCAGTGTAGTGGATGTCCCTAAATAATCTATTGATGCAGATGAAAAACAATACATGTTCTGAGAGACCTACCTGGACCTTATGAGGATGGGTTACTTAATCACAAAAGGGCATAACCATTGCATTCTCAGGCCTGTGCCCTCAACAGCTTTGAATCCCGCACAAATGATGGGCCTACAACGTGAATGACTATGTCATGGTTAAATCAGGCACTATGTGTCTGTGATACACAGCACTGCTTCCCCCAATTCCCCGTAACACAACACACAACTCTTGTTTTGAGCACTCAATATGGACTACATGTACCATAATGCAAAGTAGGAGAAAACGAAACTGTAGTGTGATGTTGTGTCAGCCCCCCCTCTCCGTGCAAACATGTAATTAAATGGTCTATTCCCCCTCCTGTTACATGTTTATGATTCTCACCTGCACTGTCATTTCAGGTTTTTCCACAACAGAACAGCAGGATGGCAGTGGATTTGATTAGTGATTGTGGATGGATCAGGATGAATACAAAATGTCTGTCAACAATTTCCTGTGATGCATTTAAAGTCTCCCACTTCCTGTATAGCATTTCCTGTAAGAAATAATCTGTTCCGGGTCAATTTCAGAGGTTACGGCCCGAAAACTTAATTTCCGATTTCGGACCGTAATGTGCAGATGCGGACCTGCCACTCCAGAACCGGAAATTACGTTTTTGGGCCGAAATCTCTGAAAATGAGCCAGAACACATTATTCCATACAGGACATGATATACAGGAAGTGGGAGACAGGAAATACATCACAAGAAGATGTTGACAGCCATTGAGTTCATTCTGAGTCATCCTCTATCACAGATCAGATCCTCTGCCATCCTGCTGCTCTTCTTAAACTTATTTGCCCCAAAATGGCTGAGGGTTATGAGGACAAAGCACCCCCTTTCATAGAAAGGGAATTAGACATCTTGGCTGAGGGGGTGCTGTCCAAATATCCTCAGCTATATGGGGACCCTGAATACCCGCAGAGCAATGCACCCTGGGCCAGGCTATGGGCCAACATTGGGGAGCGCTGCAATGCAGTGGGCGTCCACACCAGGAGTGCTAGGGCATGCTGCAAGCGCTGGGAAGACCTGAAACACTAGGCCCGGCACAAGGCTGAGGAGCTGGTGGGCCAGTCTTCCCAGCACCATGTGTATCGTCCTCGTCTCTCCCCACTGTACAGGAGGGTCCTGCAAGCAGCTTGGTCGACCCTCCATGCTCAGCTGCAGGAGCAAGAGCAGCAGAGACCTGGCAAGTGAATTATATGCAATATGTGTCTGGGAGTATGATGTGAGCAAAGACAGTGCTGTACCATTGTGTGTCCCATGCCTCCATTCACCTATTCTGTGTCTATGCAGCAGTCCTCGTGAATAAAAAGGCACACTGTGGCATATGGACTGTACAGGGCAGAGTGCATTTTGGGAGTTCTAGTTTATTCATGACAACTGGGGAATTGAGCCACACTTTGTATTGCAATTTGCCCTGCCAGCACCACTAACAGTGAACCAAGGGAATCATAACTGATATGTGCATTGGATGAGCAATGGTACAGACACTGTCCGTTGTGTGTATGGCAGGCCAAAGGGTATTTGATGCTGTGACTTGCAATGCATTTGTTGAATTTGGGTTCTAATTGAGACAGATCATCATGTGCCATGGATTCAAGACAGACTTTGAGAACCTTGCTTCACTCTTAAGTGTTTCTAAATTTGCCAAGTGTGTCCACTGACACACGTCTTACCCTCAGTGGCTTTTATGCCATTTCACATTTACAGGTAGCTGTCACAACGACCCACTACTGGTCACCGGTGCACTGCACTACCTTATCAGTCACGAAAGCCAATATGTGGCACTGGATTGTCAGCTTTTGTGAGGGGACATCAAAAGGCTAGACTCACAACGTAGCAAAACAAATAGCCCAGACCCTATGTGGATGTGTGACCCACATTCGGCATTTGTCTTGTCATTTACAATGCTACACAGCAGATGACATTCGTCCCGACGCAAAAGAGCTGCGACTCCATATCACAGGCCAATTTCAATGAAATCTCTCTCTCTGGTATTCTTTGGTGGACTGGTTTTGGAACCTGCACATGTAGCAATGACAGGACACACAGATCACAAGAATGCCAAAGTTGAGGGTTGGCCAATACAGTTGTGTAAGCCACAAATATTCCAGTAAGATGTGCATGTCAGACTCAATTATGGAGATGACAGTGAACATACACGTAATGTAAGCTCATAAACACTGACAACTGTATAGTGTGATCAGAGGAAAACAAAGTCTGACCTTGGCTCATCTATGTATGTGTCTCATCCTGAAGTATACAACCAGTACATCATGATTTTGCTTACATTTCAGTGGGCACAGCTGGCCAAATGGTAGAACAACAGGACTAGGTTTGGAGTGGGAGACAGTGCACCGGTGGATGCGACCTCTTTCTACCAGTGAGGAAGAAGAGGAGGAGGAGGGACCCTCAACATCTGGAGGCAAGGGGATTGCGCCCACCCGGACTGACCAGGAACACAACTTTGGTGCTACGGACATTGAAGTGAGGGGAAGAACCTGACACCTCTGGCCAGGGGGTGGTGGAGAGCTACACCCTCCCAGACCATTCACCTGTGGGTTCTGTTGAGGTATCCCCAGGGCAGGCCAATACCCAACCTGGTCCTGCCATCAGCCCCTCCATACATCTAGAGGCCCCCACTCCAGCTGCACCCCTGCAACCAGTCCCCCTCATCGTAGCTGCCAGCTCGATCACAACATTGGCTCTGGACCTGAGGCACCACATCCCTCCTGTCCCACCTAGGCCCGTCCATGTGTTGTTCCTCCTGTGCCTGTCCCAGAGGACTTGATGTGGGTATGTGAGGGTCAGCCAGACCTGTCCACTCGCGTCATGCTGCAGTTGTGTGTAGAGATACGCATAATGCGAGAGGAGATTGTCCGCAGCCTGGCCACCCTCATTACCAGCGTAAATTCCATGGCCATAGCCATGTCGTCTGTTGTTTCCCAACTTCCTTCCCATAACACCGTCAATGTCTCCTCCTGTCTGTAGGCCTACACTGTTTCCCCCTGTACTCCTCGTGTGTCCCGACCCCATGTGGTGTCTGTTCCTGCAACAGCCAGCCGTGTGCCTGCATCGGACACAGTGGATCTGGACATTGTGGTATTAGAGGATGACCAGAAGGACACTTGAATTTTTGACAGAATTATCTTTGTGGACAATTATTTACTTTTCCCCTTGTAAATAGACTGGTTTCCCTGATGCTCCCTGACGTGTTATATTTTTGTTGCCCCACCACAATCCAAGTTCCCTTCTCCATCTGCATTAAGATCATCATTTGTTTTCCTTTCTCCCTTCCAAACGGACAGTTGTTCTTCAGATCATTTATAAATATCTTTAAGAATCCTACTTACTTGAACTTGTTTGACTTCATTGTGAATGTCTGGTACCGAAAATGGACATGTTTTTCGTGAGTCATCTGCTATGCACATTATGGCTTGTCACACACACATGCCTCCTCACATCCCTAGGCCACCTACATTGGTATACAGGACATGATACACAACAGAATCTTGTATTTGGAACATCTTTACTTTTTCTTTACGCATATTCACAGTGGTCAATTTGTTTTTGTGATCTTGTCAATGGCGATCGTGCTTGCGCCATCGCAATTTCAGAGGTGATGATCACTGTGAGGGATCAGGTCTGGTTTGTTGCCTATGTGTAGGGGTGTGTTGTCCATGTGCCTGTACAGGGTGACGTACATGGGCAGATGGTGTATGTACAGTTGGTGTGTGTGCCTGGACAAGGGCTGGTTGTGCAGGTGGTAACAGTGCCTGTTTAGGGGTGGTGGTGGTTGTGCAGGTGGTGGGGGTGCGTGTTCAGGGAGCCGGTGTGGATGTGTACCTTTGCTTTGGTCCTGTGCAGTTGATGGTTCAGGTGTGTGGATGTGATGTCCTGCAGGTAGATATGATGGCTCCCCTCCCTGCGTTGACTGTGAAGGGAGACTTTGGATCACTTTCAGTAGGCCCTCCATCATCTTCATGGCAAAGGCATGGTGTCTTGCACTATCTTCTCTTTGGATGGATAGCATGTCTCTCATATTCCTGGACATGTCCTGCCAAGTTCTATCCATCCTATCCAAAACATGGGACAGTCTGTCCACCACCTGAGGGGATTGGAGCATGTCCTGCAGGGACTCAGGCATGTCTGACAGGGTAGCCCCTAAGGCACGAATGTCCTGCCTCACATCTGTCTGCTGGTCGAAGAAGTCCTGCTCCCACTGGCCACTATAGCCAGGTGCAAGCCCTATCTGCATGTGTCGGCCATGGATGAGACCAGCAGGTCCAACAGCAGGGGGGGTGGCAGGTGGAAGCCTGTGGGCAGGAGAATGGTGCCCAGGGGATAACTATACCACAGCAAGGTTGGTATTTTCCTCAGATGGTGGAGAGGATGCCGGGGATACACCGTATAGGGAAGAGCTTGTAGGGGAACCACCATGTCGGTCCTGGATGTGAGGGCTGTGAGGGAGTGATGTCTGTGTTGGGATGTCTGAGAGCTGCGGCTGGTTAGCTCTATGCTGGGGACAGGCAATTGTTTGATTTGGAGGAAGCTGACGAACGTTGCTGGGCGGAGGATGTGATGCCATGAAAGATTTTGGCAATGTGGTAAGATTGCTGTCCATGGCACCTGAATCGTCATCCCACGAGTGATTGGACATATAGTCACCATCATCTTCCAAGTTTTCATCCTCAGGAACTTCCTCCTCCTCTTGCGCATGACTTGCTGTCAACATAACTGCCTGGTGGAGCAGTGGATTTTCCCCACTGATTGCCCATTTCCCAACACTGGCTGAAGGTGCGTCATCCTCATCAGCATCATCCCCTGGAACACAGAGGTTGCAACCGTATAAGTAATTGACCTGGTATTACATGTGGTGCAACACAAGGGTTGGATTAACTGTACTTTGCATCAACAGATGATGATCATGTGACCTGGTTAGGGTACCACCACAAATGACAGCTTACACCATAGCACTGAGGTGTTAAACGGAGATGTACATTATACAAGCAAACTCACCAGCTCCGGCCTCAACTTTCTGTCCCTTCGCGATCCCCCCTGATGTCAACTGCTGAACCTGGCTCCTCATAGATGTCGTTGACATATCTGTACCCGATCTAGCAGCTGTAGAGGGAAGTAACAACATTCTCAATGATCTGCATTACTAATTGACAAACAGGCACCTGTAACACTCACAATATGTATGTCACTTTGTAGACAATAACTGCTGATTCTATACAGAAGGGGATCTTGATCTTTGGCATGGTTTAGTATTCTAAGTTAGTGACACACTTGATAACACAATAACCTAATGGACAGGTGTGAGAGGGTTTCACTGCTGCAGCCAGGATGTCATGCATTCCCCGGGATGGTGTACCCTGCACTGGTGTCATCCTGTCAGCAGCTGTGATGAGACATACATGTCCATATTTCAGTACAACAGATGGTAGCTATGGTAGCTATGAGCTAACATGTCATTCTCAATGACCATTGACCAGTTAATCCAGGACAATGTGCGGCATGTTTACCTCATGGACTTTACATGTGGGCCCCTGCTCACATGCAGCAGTTGCCAGCTGTTACCTCCACACAGCACTGACATCAATAGACAAACTCGTATGAGACAGTTACTGATATTTCAAGGAAGGGGATAAATGACCAGGACTCCTCCGCATTACAATGATTACACCTTCACCACTAAGACTAACAGGTTTCATGAGTGTAATGTTGTCTGTTGACAAGTCAAAAGGAGTTCATGTGTGAGATGTGAAATAGTCAGGTACATAATGTGGCTCATTTGTGCTTCCCTACCCATGAAGTCACAAAGCTCATTTTTGAATGAGAGAACACACATTTCTAAATTTCCATCCTTTGAGTGTCCTCTGTTTGCATACTCTATTTTCAACAGCAGACATCCTTACCTCATATGTCAACCACTCACCTATATATGTAAATACAGTAGAAGAGGAGCCAAGCAGAATGCAACATTCGGCTATGATCCCACATTGTGGCTAAGTTGAGAAGCTTTGATGCTTTCCGCCTGCACTGGATTAGTGTGTTGCTTTTCAGCCAAGTGATTTGAAAATGTAACTGCATGAAGATTCACCTTAGCAGCCCATACACCCATCTCAAAGGAACACAACTGGCATCCGTGTGAGCCTCATCCATACTGATTTCAATATGATTTTACCATTGATATTTTGCTAGGGAGTTTTCATATCATAGAATTGCAAGCCAGTTGTGTTTTGGACACTTCATATGACACATTGTACAATTTTATGTCCATTCTTCACTCAATTGGCATACATTTTGTGTCATCCTTTCATTAGGTCCGATCTGGTATGTGGTTAAATGTCATATGTAAGCATATTGTGATGCGGGACAACAGTGTTGTACAACACATACAACATACAGTAGAGATTAAAGGCACATTTCATGAGCATTCAGGTACATTATTCTTAGGTTTACTTACAATGGCCCAGCACCAGCCCAGTGTGTGGTCCCTGACCAGATGTCATAGCCAACCTTGTAGCACAAGTCAGTGTGAGTCTTTGATTCTGGGAAGACCTCATTGTACCTACAATGAGAAGCGTGTTTGCAACTTTACATTTCTGCTGCCACATGTGATGCACTCAATTTCAGGCCCAAAGGATAAGCACAAGCAGTTGTGGGCACCACCGTTGCAGAAGTGTGTAGCACGTAGCACTTAATATCATGAGTGATCCCACATATAACTTATAGTGAGCCCACTACCTAGAAGCGAAGTCTATCAAAATGACATGACTACGAATCCTGAAGTGAGGTCCACTATTGTATTTTGTTGATGGCCAACAAACAAGCCATCCAATGAAAAAAGTACATGACCAGCTGGGTGGACTGGGCGATTTCATGTATGATGAACACATTCTAAGTTGGACAGTGGATGCATTGTCAATACTACTGACAATAGTATCTCACTTCTTATTCATCACTGTCATATTTGTTAGCATTGGATTTCTTGATTAGGTCTAGAGAAACTATTACAATATGGTGGGGACCCCCTTTTGACTTGTTGTGGCACTCAATTCCAGGTTTGAGTTGCCAGGTCTGGGACTGTTGGTGGAATACATGTTATGTTCCTCAATTACAAAGGTATGATGAGCCAAGACATATTATATTTTGTCTTTCGCCATTTACAAATGTCATTTGCTAAAGGTGAATGTCCATCGCCAACTCCAATAGTTATTAAGCTAGTTTTTCATCTCTGGTTACCTTTCATATTCGGGCACTATATGTTCCTCTGTTGTATCCTAACAATGTATGCATTTTGACCATCTCCTGACCAGTTTGACTTACCAGTTAGTGAGGGTGGTATGCCTTGCTCTGGATGATGTTGTTTCTTCCCAGAAGATGCAGGGACCTCTGCTATTGCGGCTGTCTGTGCTCTGGCTGAATGGATCAATAGGTGAGAAGGGAGAAAAGTAACCAAATGGGAAATGTACATGTGGAACTTGTCAGACATTTCCCCATATTTTCTGCATGCTAACAGTGTTGTGAGGTACTGCCGCAGATGGGGCAGGTAGGAGCAGTGGGGCGTTTGGGATGTAATGATGTGGCAGAGTGGGAAATGAACAACGGAATATGTGAAGGACTCTGACCTTCTGCTTTGTGATTTTGACTGGCACAGGGTGAGTTAATTTTTGGATAATTTGGGGCAGATTTACAAGCCCCTTATGACACATTTACGCCGCCGCTGCGTCACAGAAGTGCCATGCGCCATATCACGACTTATTTACAACGTGACGCTTCTAGGGAGATGCCTCATGTTGTAAAGCCCTGCGCAACATTAAACCTGCATCAGGTTTAATGTAAGCAAGTTGGGCGTTCCATCGGGAAAAGCCTCGTAAAAGTGACGCAGTGAAATCTACAAGATTTCACTGAGTCACATTTCAGAGGCTGCTGCGATGAAACCATACGCCTGCTTGAAGCAGACATAAGGAGTGGTGCAGCACGTTACGTATGGGCGGTCCCTGAACATTGTTGTTGTTGGCTTGCGCTTGCGACACGACTCAGCAAAGCGCCGCCCTTATGCCATCAGATGCGACACACATTTGTCTATCCCTGCGCCATGGTGCACCACATTGTAAATGCGACACATCCGTGGTGCCGCAAGGGTAGAATTGCATGTCGCATCGGTCCTGGCGCACCACTGCTAATATGCAGGAATGCACCAGTCCTTATAAATCTTCCCCCTTGTATTTTCCTAATTCATTTGTCAGTTGATTTTCATATGCTCCGCAACCCCAACCCCCTTACTTTTTTGACAGACTCAGCTGCATCTGGATAAGTGTAAAGGGCACTTTGTCAATTGCTACTTAGCAGGGTTAGGTTAATACAGCAGCAGTACTGGGCCCATGTTTTCAATACAGGGAGAGGGATTTGCCATTTCTATTACACAAGATTCTGGGACTTGTGGTGCAACATACAGAGGGTAACACATGAGTCTCTGACTGACTATATTTTTATATACACTTTGGACAACTTCCTTACTCACAATGGCAGTGCATGACAGACAATCTTTTCATATACTTTTTCTTGTCATCCCATTTACCTTGAACCACGTTGCGGACATCACTCACAGGCAGCCCATGGATCATGTGGGGGTGGATTGTAGTGATGATATCCTCCTCTAGTGGGGTGAGACGGAGGCGCAGTCCAGAGTGTGGGGCTGGGAAAATCCTGTTCAATTCGATCCTGCAGTACTTCTCCTTCACCCTCTTTTTTTCATCGTGCCACTTCTTCTTGCTTTCCTGGACTGTTCGCCTCTCCTCTCCCAATGCTGTGACAGCAGTGGCTAATTGCTGCCATAGAGCTACCTTCTGTGTGCCACTGCTTCAGTAAGGTGGAAGACCATAAAGGCGTTTGTGGTACCTCATTATGAACTCGACAGCATGATGGTCTCCTCAGTAGTAAAGTTCTACTTCCTCCACATTTGTTCCATTTTCCTCTGGCGATGTACAGCGCTTGAAAACACAAACTCTCTGTGGCCAAAACTGTTCCTTCAATGTGTGCTGCTTTTATATGTTTTGTGGTGCTGGTCTTGCAGTTAGTGTTAATTGACTTCAGCTGGAGCATGGTGGGGGATGGTAGGCACTTGAAACGATCATCGGGCTAAAATGGAGGTATTCCGGCACAACATCGGAGATTTCCGCCCATAATCGGAGATTCCGGCCCAGAAGCGGAGATCCCTGAACAGTGGCGGAATTTCCACTCTGGGTGCAGAAATTCCAGCCCAAGTGCAGGCGTAAAGTTAGTAGTCGTAAATCCATTCTGTGAATACCAAAAGTAGTAAGTGTATTCTGTGAATACCAAAAGTAGTAAGTGTAGTCTGTGAATACCAAAAGTAGTAAGTGCATTCTGTGAATACCAAAAGTAGTAAGTACGTTCTGTGAATACAAAAATGGTAGTAAGTTTAGGAATTTGTGTTAAGTTAGTTCCCATTGTTGCTAAACGTGGTTGTTCACTGTGGCAGGTTATGATGTTTAGACAATAAAATAGATGAAGAAGTAATTGGTCAAATGGAGGCGCTAAGTTTCAGTAGATGAGGATCAGCATCCGTCCTCTGGCTTTAATATGTTGGGAGTTTGACATGTTGTAGGAACATGGGTTGTTAGTAGGGAGATGTGAGTCCTTTTCCAAATAATATGTCCAAAACCCCGTCCGATGGTTCCATGACAGAATATTGTTGAAAGCAACATTGATTCACCCAAATTAAGAAAAATTAATATTGATTAGAAAAATATTGCCATCGTATACTTAACCAAAAATAAAGCACAAATATCGATGACAAAAATTTTGCAGTAAAAAATATCTAAATGTAACAATATCGAACAAACAAATATTGAAACACAAAATATAGTACACTATTTAAAAATATACACAATATCAAAACTTGTAAAGCACAATATTGTCAACAATAATATTGCAAGACATAAGGAAAAATTATATTTTAAATCACAATCCCCTTTAAAAAAAGATAAGTATAAAAAAATAATAAGCACAGTACACAAACATATTAAGGGACATACCATTATTCCTATATAAAACCAAATATGATTACCAATAATCATATTTTAGTAAATAAATAACTGAAATAAATATTATAAAACACATAAAAATAATAAAACTACTTTTAGCATTGAAAATATATTAATTATACAGCAAGCAAAAAAATTCCACATATATAAAAATGAAACCCAAATGCTAATTTGCATCCACAAAGAAAAGAAAATCATTGAAAAAATGTTAAAATTCACACAAAGTAGTCAAGAAAGTGTTAAGGAAAGCAAACTAACCAATAACAATATACAATCACTTTTTAACTATGATTTTTGTCATTAAATTACATATGTTGCTATGATTTGCCTACTGTTTAATTTGATTTATTTAATTATTAATGATTTTCAACTAACCACCAATGGCCTTTAGCTGTATCCAACCCATGGTGGCAGCCTAGCCCCCACTGCGCATGGCCTGCCGTGTACCCATTCTGTGTTGTGCACAGCCTATGGTCAGGCCCTGTGCCCAACTACCTGTGGAGTGTGTGTGTCATGGCATGACTGTAGGGCTTGCCTGGCCTTGGACCAGGCTTAATTTGCTAGCTGTAAAATGTTATGCAGATTAATTGAACAGGACAAAAGCTATCAAAGAATGACACTTATTATCTTCAAATGTATCATCCCACACAATGTTTCTGTACCTAGAACAAGTCTAAACCAACAATAAGCTGAATCTACTAAACATCTGCCAAATTTTGCGGGAAGCATCAAACAGTGTCAACATTATTTGAAGATGAACACTTCTTTCAATCCCTCTTGAAACATTGCCCACTACCATTGATGACTCTCAAAGAAATTAAGAAAACCAAGAGTGGGCTAAACATGCTAATCTTCTGCCAAATATTGTGTAGCTCCATCAGACAGGGTCAAAGTTATTAGTAAATCAATAACTCTTTAGCTCCTCCCCCACTGGCTCTACACAGAATCTGACATACCTGCACAAGGTGTAACTTGCTAACTGCCTACTACATTTGGTGCAGATTCATCAAACAGTGCTAAAGTTATTAGTAGCTGAAAATTGTACTGCACTCCCCTTAGGCCACCTCCTCCCTTTAGGTATTAGCACAAAACCTGACATATCAATGGAAAATGAATACTTCATAGATTCTGCCAGCTTTTGTGCAGATTCATCACATAGTGCTACATGTATCACTAAATTAAATTTGTTGTACCCTCCACCTTTTTATTCTGGCCCATTATTGATCGATATGCACAGATTCATTAATACCAACAATACTAATCTATATGTACCAAAAGTCTGACAAAAGTTAGGCACACATGTCAAATGTCAGACTTGGATCCATGGGGAATCTAGTCCTGATGTTTCTAAGGCTCTTCCTGCAGACTATTATGTAATACGTAAGGATAGAGAAAATAAAAAGGGGGGAGACTTGGCCATTATTCTGAAGTCCAGTCTTACTTGCTGAATTGACTCTCCCTGCAATTCCAAGTTGTGAAAGTCTTGGGTTTGCCATTTCAGTTTTCCATACATCTACATTTGCGGGAATCTTAGTCTACAACCTTCCAGCTCCCTCAAGTCAATTTACTAAATTCTTTCCGGAAGCTGTGCGAATCTGGTCATCAAGCAAAACCATTTTGTGATATTGTTATGTTATGTTATGTTATGTTAGCCGGATTTGTAGAGCACGCAGCTGCCCCAGCAAAGGGGCGTCCCGGGGCTATGATGGACAAGAAACCGGACACAAGCAGTACCAAAGGACACGGCCAAGATAGCTCTAGGAATCAAGAGGAAAAAGGAAGGTTTTAACGGCCTTCCTAAAGACTAGAAGTTCATCAATAGCACGGATATGGACAGGAAGAGAGTTCCATAGCCTAGCAGCAAGCACTTTGAAAGAGCGGCCACCGGCCCTAGCCCTCTTAAAGCGCGGGACTGTGACCAGGTGAAGCCCTGAGGATCTTAAAGACCGCAGGGGTACATACGGCGAAATAAAATGCTCCAGAATCTGAGGGGAGGAGTGCTTCAGGATTTTAAACGAAAGGCAGAGAGACTTAAACTTAATCCTCTGAGCGACAGGGAGCCAGTGGAGTTTATAGATGGATTTTTGGCCAAACAGAATCTCGGCAGGCCAACCAGAGCCCTGGCGGCAGCGTTTTGAACGCGTTGAAGTCTAAAAAGTTCGGCCACATTAGCTCCCAGTAAAAGGGAACTCGCGTAGTCCATCCTAGACAAAATCGTAGCTTGTACAATAAGCTGTCTGGTTGGGGCATCAAAGAATTTAAAAATAGGTCTGAGCCTACGAAGAGTCCCGCAGCACATAGCAGCGGTTTTCTTAGTGTGAGAGACAAAACTAAGTTTAGAATCCAACCAGATCCCTAGGTTTTTTACCTCGGAGGCAGGAAGAGGAGTAGGACCAAGCTCGGAAGGCCACCAATGATCACCCCAGAGATGACTCTGCCCACCAACAATGAGCACCTCGGTTTTTTTGGCGTTCAATTGCAGGCAATTATCTGTCATCCAGCGGGCCACCGAGCTAATTCCCTCACGAAACTTAGTAGCCTCGAGGTCTGAAGCCCCACTTATTGCAACCGCCAGCTGCATGTCGTCAGCATAGGACACCATAGTCAGGTTCCAACGCTTGGCGACAGCAGCCAGTGGCTGCACATAAAGATTGAAAAGTGTGGGGCTGAGAGCCGACCCCTGTGGAACACCCTGTGCAATAGGATAGGGTTTAGATTGGAAGGGAGGGGTGACAACCCTAAATGTGCGGCCGGATAAAAACGAACGAAACCATTCAAGTGCCACGTTATCGACACCAGCCTCACCCAAACGCTGTAAAAAAATCGCGTGGGAGACGGTGTCGAACGCGGCGCTAAGGTCAAGAAGCACCAGAGCCGCCGTTTGACCAGAATCAACCAGAGTTCGCAGGTGATCGACCATTGAGAGCAGCGCAGTCTCAGTGCTATTGCCAGGTCGAAAACCATTCTGTGAGGGATCTAAAATATTGGCAGAATGGAGATGGTTGGATAGAATAGCATTGACGTGGGCCTCGGTCAATTTTGCCACCCACGGAAGAAGGTATATAGGATGGATAGTTCTCAAATTTTAAAGGATCCAAGCCAGGTTTTTTTAAAATGGGCGTCACCTGGGCTTGTTTCCAGCTGCCAGGAACAGAGCCTGACGTCAGAGAAAGATTGACAAGATCGCATAAAGGAGGAAGACAGAGTGACGCAGATTCTCTGAATTGGGCAGGTCGTAGAGGATCTGTAGATGAACCTGATTTGACTTTCGCCACAATTTTATTACATTCCTCCATCGAAAGCTCTGGAAAAGAGCACAAAGACATAGTTGTCTTCAGGCCAGATTCCACCTTTTCCGAAGATGCAGATGTGCCAGGGAAAGAGCGGTAAATGGCCTCCATCTTTTCCACAAAAAAGGCGGCCAAGCCCTCACAATGCGAGGCCGAGCAGATCTCAGCGACTGGGGCTCTACTGGCTGTGAGATCCTTAAGCACCTTAAATATTAATTTAGTAGGATTGGTGCTGATGTTAAATTCACGAGAATAATAAGTGGCCCGAGCTTTACAGACCGCTCTATGATATTTCTTAGTCGTGGCAAGATACAGCGTTTTCCTGTCAGGCAGATATGACTTACACCAGGCTCTTTCAGCTTGTTTACAAGATTTTCTTAGGAGCCGAAGCGAATCATCATACCAGGGACTGGGTTCAGCGCGACGACGTTTACTCTCAGCAATTGGGATCAGGCAGTCTAAGGCTCCAGTCAGCCAGCTGCAAAAAAGATCATAGCCCGACTCAGCATCAGAAAAGGGGCCCGGAGGATATAGACCAAGTAACCGATGAAAATCGGCTAGCTTCAGATTTTTCCATGGGCGTCTAAGAAACATAGGCGCGATTGCTCTGTGGGGAGAGTCCTCAATCGTAAGGTGCAACTCTATGAGATGGTGATCAGTCCAGGCCATAGGCCTGGGAGGCAACACTTTAGCCGAAGTTAGGTTGGTAAAAATAGGGTCCAAAATGTGCCCACCAACATGAGTGCAATGATTAACCAGCTGAGATAGCTGGAGAGCCTCCAAATCAGCAAGAGTGGTACTGGCCGCAGGAGAGAGGGGAGTATCAAAATGAAGATTTAAGTCGCCAATGATACTAAAGTTGGCAGCCTTTAAGGCTAGTGCGCTGACAACTTCAGGAAGAGCTGACCTAAAGGCAGCATCCGGGCCCGGAGGCCGATAGATAAGTAGCCCAGAGAAAGTAAAATGAGGACTAACAGAAATGTGAAAATGGGCACTTTTGCAGCCTGCTATGTCCATAGCCTTCCATACACATGAGTAACAAGATTTAACAGAGGCCGTAATGCCACCACCTCTCGAGTTATGATTGTGGGTAAAAATAGCATACTCAGAGGGAAGAGCCAGATTAACCGCTGCCAAGGCTTCCTCATGCAGCCAAGTCTCTGACATAAAAAGGATGTCAGGAGCTTCCATTGTAAGTAGATTAAAAACGTCCAAATGGTGTCTGACCAAAGATCTCACATTGAGATGGCAAACCTTGAAGTCATAAGGGACCTGAGATTTTACTAGCGGTGGAACAAAACTATCTAGGCACCCTAAGGGGGCAATCCTATAGGCAGAAATGGAAGCGGGAGATGAAAGTTTAAAAACGCACTCAGGGCACTGAAAAGGGTCGGAAAGAGGGTGTAGCGGTGTATGAGTGCAGGGCGAAGAATCGCGAAGACTAAGCAGATCGCTTCTAGAATACATTTGTGCAGAAGGGTCCTAAGACAGCACAAAGGGAAAAGAGCGACAGAGCCCTGCCTTAGCCCTGACTCAGCGCGGACTAGCGCAGACGGGCAGGACTCTGGCACGACTCAGGCGCAGTGAAGGCGCCCCCACTGCGTGTCACCGCTGCGCGCTTGAGGGTCTGGCTTAAGTAGGGTGGCCGCGTATAAGCAGCACCGCTAGAACGCTCAAGATGGCGCCCAGAAAGCGTCACCACCACTCCCACTTCCAATATGGCGGCCGATTCTCCCCGATTTCCAAACCCCCAGGACAGGACCCGCTAAAGCAGCGGTGCAACGACAATTAGAGTGCAGGTGAGGGAGCAACTCCCCAAAGATAAAATCAGGGGAAAACGAACTAAAATGAACACAAATACAAAATGAGGTAGATTAAAATATTAATATAGGCAGAGCGCACCTTCAGCACAGTGCTAAGCACGCGAATCCTATGACGCGCTAGTGAGCACGGGTACCTTATCCCGGCTGACCCCCTTGAAGAACCACCTTAAGTAGGGTGGCCGCGTATAAGCAGCACCGCTAGAACGCTCAAGATGGCACCCAGAAAGCGTCACCACCACTCCCAATATGGCGGCCGATTCTCCCCGATTTCCAAACCCCCAGGACAGGACCTGCTAAAGCAGCGGTGCAACGACAATTAGAGTGCAGGTGAGGGGGCAACTCCCCAAAGATAAAATCAGGGGAAAACAAAATAAAATGAACACAAATACAAAACGAGGTAGATTAAAATATTAATATAGGCAGAGCGCACCTTCAGCACAGCGCTAAGCACGCGAATCCTATGACGCGCTAGTGAGCACGGGTACCTTATCCCGGCTGACCCCCTTGAAGAACCACCTTAAGTAGGGTGGCCGCGTAACAGCAGCACCGCTAGAACGCTCAAGATGGTGCCCAGAAAGCGTCACCACCACTCCCACTCCCAAGATGGCGGCCGATTCTCCCCGATTTCCAAACCCCCAGGACAGGACCCGCTAAAGCAGCGGTGCAACGACAATTAGAGTGCAGGTGAGGGGGCAACTCCCCAAAGATAAAATCAGAGGAAAACGAAATAAAATGAACACAAATACAAAACGAGGTAGATTAAAATATTAATATAGGCAGAGCGCTCCTTCAGCACAGCGCTAAGCACGCGAATCCTATGACGCGCTAGTGAGCACGGGTACCTTATCCCGGCTGACCCCCGTGAAGAACCACCTTAAGTAGGGTGGCCGCGTATAAGCAGCACCGCTAGAATGCTCAAGATGGCGCCGAGAAAGCGTCACCACCACTCCCACTCCCAATATGGTGGCCGATTCTCCCCGATTTCCAAACCCCCAGGACAGGACCCGCTAAAGCAGTGGTGCAACGACAATTAGAGTGCAGGTGAGGGGGCAACTCCCCAAAGATAAAATCAGGGGAAAACGTAATAAAATGAACACAAATACAAAACGAGGTACATTAAAATATTATTATAGGCAGAGCGCACCTTCAGCACAGCGCTAAGCACGCGAATCCTATGACGCGCTAGTGAGCACGGGTACCTTATCCCGGCTGACCCCCTTGAAGAACCACCTTAAGTAGGGTGGCCGCGTATACGCAGCACCGCTAGAACGCTCAAGATGGCACCCAGAAAGCGTCACCACCACTCCCACTCCCAATATGGCGGCCGATTCTCCCCAATTTCCAAACCCCCAGGACAGGACCCGCTAAAGCAGCGGTGCAACGACAATTAGAGTGCAGGTGAGGGGGCAACTCCCCAAAGATAAAATCAGGGGAAAACGAAATAAAATGAACTCAAATACAAAATGAGGTAGATTAAAATATTAATATAGGCAGAGCGCACCTTCAGCACAGCGCTAAGCACGCGAATCCTATGACGCGCTAGTGAGCACGGGTACCTTATCCCGGCTGACCCCCTTGAAGAACCACCTTAATTAGGGTGGCCGCGTATAAGCAGCACCGCTAGAACGCTCAAGATGGCGCCCAGAAAGCGTCACCAACACTCCCACTCCCAATATGGCGGGCGATTCTCCCCGATTTCCAAACCCCCAGGACAGGACCCGCTAAAGCAGCGGTGCAACGACAATTAGAGTGCAGGTGAGGGGGCAACTCCCCAAAGATAAAATCAGGGGAAAACGAAATAAAATGAACACAAATACAAAACGAGGTACATTAAAATATTATTATAGGCAGAGCGCACCTTCAGCACAGCGCTAAGCACGCGAATCCTATGACGCGCTAGTGAGCACGGGTACCTTATCCCGGCTGACCCCCTTGAAGAACCACCTTAAGTAGGGTGGCCGCGTAACAGCAGCACCGCTAGAACGCTCAAGATGGTGCCCATAAAGCGTCACCACCACTCCCACTCCCAAGATGGCGGCCGATTCTCCCCGATTTCCAAACCCCCAGGACAGGACCCGCTAAAGCAGCGGTGCAACGACAATTAGAGTGCAGGTGAGGGGGCAACTCCCCAAAGATGAAATCAGAGGAAAACGAAATAAAATGAACACAAATACAAAACGAGGTAGATTAAAATATTAATATAGGCAGAGCGCTCCTTCAGCACAGCGCTAAGCACGCGAATCCTATGACGCGCTAGTGAGCACGGGTACCTTATCCCGGTTGACCCCCGTGAAGAACCACCTTAAGTAGGGTGGCCGCGTATAAGCAGCACCGCTAGAACGCTCAAGATGGCACCCAGAAAGCGTCACCAACACTCCCACTCCCAATATGGCGGCCGATTCTCCCCGATTTCCAAACCCCCAGGACAGGACCCGCTAAAGCAGCGGTGCAACGACAATTAGAGTGCAGGTGAGGGGGCAACTCCCCAAAGATAAAATCAGGGGAAAACGAAATAAAATGAACACAAATACAAAACGAGGTAGATTAAAATATTAATATAGGCAGAGAGCACTTTCAGCACAGCGCTAAGCACGCAAATCCTATGACGCGCTAGTGAGCACGGGTACCTTATCCCGGCTGACCCCCTTGAAGAACCACCTTAAGTAGGGTGGCCGTGTATAAGCAGCACCGCTAGAACGCTCAAGATGGCGCCCAGAAAGCGTCACCAACACTCCCAATATGGCGGCCGATTCTCCCCGATTTCCAAACCCCCAGGACAGGATCCGCTAAAGCAGCGGTGCAACGACAATTAGAGTGCAGGTGAGGGGGCAACTCCCCAAAGATAAAATCAGGGGAAAACAAAATAAAATGAACACAAATACAAAATGAGGTAGATTAAAATATTAATATAGGCAGAGCGCACCTTCAGCACAGCGCTAAGCACGCGAATCCTATGACGCGCTAGTGAGCATGGGTACCTTATCCCGCATATATTGGGGGATTTAAACGTTCACTTAGAGGAAGTTGGAGGTACCCGAGCTGCAAGTTTTACGATTGTCTTATTCGCTATTCAACTGGAGCATATAGAAGGCAATATGCTGAATCTTATATTAACTAATGGTCCCCTGCAACCAGTTCTGGAACCTGAACCACTTGCTTGGACTGTCACTATTTAATCCCCATGATCATCAAGGCATTGGGTTCCACAGCAATCCAGAAATGTAAGGCAGTTAAATACCAGCCTGGTCAAAGTTAAAATGTAAGAGCTGGAGACACACTCTGAGTGTGACTACAACTTGCTTGGATCCAGGCTCTCAAACCACCAAAACCAAGATTTCAGAATGGTTTGTAAATTCGTTAGACACAACTATTCCTAAGAAGGCCATTGTCCAAAAACCTACAAATTAATGGGCCCCATGGTATTCTCCTCACCTCAAATTACAAAAGAAATTGTAAATTGCAGGAAGGGCATGGAGAAAGGACTATAAGGAAAAAAATATTATATCGAGAGAAAGTGAGGATATATCCCACTGAAATCTGGAAAGCCCAGGCCTCTTTTTTTTAAAACCAAAATTAACAATGCTACAATTTCTCCTAGGGAGATGTTTAGAATTACGAGGTCTTTGCTGGTGTCCACCACAAATGCCTCCGTGACTGAACCTTCCAATGACAGGTTCAACGCCTTGTCCAACTACTTTAATTTCAAAATTCTGAACATCTACCAATCTTTCTAAAAAGCCAATGATAGTGACACTTTCATCCTCTTGATTGATAATGTGAATAGATGTACACCCAATATTTCCAAATTCCCCCTCCTTTCCCTGGAGGAGTTTACTGCTCTGTTCTGGAAAATCAAGTCTGAATCTCCTCTTGACCTGACACCTTTGAGAATCCTTGCTCTGCAACCAGAAAATATTTTTACCTTTTTTCTAGAATTAGTCATTCTCTCCCTGGAAATGGGCACGGTGCCTCTTTTATTGAAGCATGCAATGATGAGGGCTGACTTCAAGAAACTTAACCATGACCCCCTCTGTCTGGATAACTTTGACCAATTTCCCTGCTCCCAGGCCTACATAAAGTGGCAGAAAAGAAATCATGTGAAAAGACTGTATTTCGGCCTAAGCACAGTACAGAGACTGCCCTATTAGCAGTGGTGCAGAAGGCAAAAATTAGAATGGACTAGGGGGCTACAATGGGCATTGTACTCCTTGATCTTAGTGCGGCCTTTCATACGTTTGACCACTCTATACTTCTAGATAGAGTTGGTAGGGTTGACGTCGCAGGGAAAGTGGGTGAACTCCTTTTTAAAAGGAACGCACCTTCCAGGTCTTTGACAGAGATTGGTCCTCTGAAAATATGTCTGTGGCTTGTGGGTTCTTTCAGGGGTCCTCACTTAGCCTAATGTTGTTTAATGTTTAATGTATACTTCTAGCCTCTGCCAGATATTATAGCACCCTTTGGGATCTCTATAGAGTCCTATGTGGATGACATCCAGTTGGTGTTGTCTTTTTCCCCTGACTCAGATCTCTTAGCATCTAACCTCAGACCTTTGCCTGGAGCAAGTAGCAAGTTGGATAAACAAGTCCTGCTTTAATCTCAATAGAGCAAAAACAGAATTAATTACTCTTGCAAAGCACATATCTGTCAAATAAGGTCTGGGACTTGGTCCACCTTCAACTCCTAAGGCTGTTATAAAAAGCTTGGGGCTGTGGCTTGAAGATACCCTGACCATGGAAACCCAGGCCACTAAAATTGCAGCTAATTCATTTAAAATGTTGCCAATGTTGCACACGATTCTACCTCTGCTCCCCAGACCCCGAGACAAGTGGTGGCTCAAGCCCTTGTTCTCTCCTGTGTGGAATATGGCATTTATTTGTGCCTAGGGTCTCCTGAGGTAGATTGCTTTGAAGCTGCAGGTTATGCAAAATGCAGCCACCCTCACACTGTTTGAAATTGCTAGATCACAGTCAGCTAGACAAAGATTAAGAGATCTTCACTGGCTTTCCTTTGCCCAAAGAGTGAAGTTTAAGTCACTGTGCATTGCAAGGCCAAGGGTCGCTTATTTTACACCAATTTGTTACACACTCTACAGATCCCTTTGATCTTCGAATATCTATTTGGCTATCTCCCTTGTTATCAAAAGAGCTGAAAGGGGTGGTCAATCCTTCAGTTTCAATTTAGCAAAGCTTTGGAACTCCCTTCCCTTGCCTATCTGAGCCATAGAAAATGAAGTGCTTCAGAAAATTGATCAAAACCTGGCTCCTTAAATAGATTAGTTCTTTAGATGCCTTTCTTGTACTGTTATGGTGCTACCTCTCATCCAGCGATGAGATGCCTCTGGGTCGCTATGCACTCTACAAGTTGAAGAAATAGAAAATAAAAATGCTGCCAAAGTTATAAGGAAATTAACAAATCGATTTTTCAAATTGCAAGATTCACGAAAGTGTTAGCTCATTAAATCCCACCCAAGCAACTTTCTGCCAAGTAAATATTTTAAAAACTACTGAATGGATTTATGCCAAATCAAAAAAATAAATCCTTTTCTGAGTGCAGTTCAATTTTCATGCCATATTTTCTGTAAGTCTTTCTGCTAGTTTTGCTTTATCTTTTGGCACAATTTCCAGTGGGAAGTCATGCACTGTTTCAATGCCCCCCTCCCCCCGTAACATTTTTCTTGTGGATGTATCTTCGATTACTTTGAAGTTTGCATTTGAAATACTTATTTCCTCAACGTAATCACAGGCCACAAACCACTTTGCAAAGCTTTATCATTGCCAGGGCTCCTAGAATGTTGCAGCATGGAAGATCTGATTATGTTGCATGTTTTTCTAAATTATGGGCCTCAAAACATTAAATGAGTTTAGTGGTCGTAAGTATCCACAGATATGGTGCCCAATGACAATGGTGTTGAGTCCACACAGAGATAGTGTACAACATTCATATTAATGTCCCCACCCAGATGGTGTGTTGTAGAGTTGTTGATTCTCCACAGTGGTGGTCTATGATTAAGGTAGTATTATGTCTTCACAGTGATGGTATGTAGCATTCATTTTGTTGGATTAATTATGCAGCAATGTTTTTTTTATTATATGACTCATTCTCTCGCAGTATTAACTTTATCCTTTTTAGCTGGAATCTTTTTTATGAAATCAGTAATTTTCGCACATTATGCAGCAAATAATGTTGCAAATACGCAAACTCCATCATTACGTGGTTGATGCTGCAGCCACAGAATCACACCAATCCTCTAGTCCTTGCCATTGTCCATTGTTTTATCAACTGTTTATTTGTGAGCCGCAAACGTAAACATTCTTATTTCAGTCAGTGCCCACTGTTAACAGCACTTTGAGAAAAACAGGTTTTTCAAACTAACTACTGAAAAATGAACATATAATATAAAAAATACATAGTGATGTATGTGTCAGTTATCCATGCAGATGCAAAACGAACTTTCAAACCATTACTACGTGATGAAAACTCTGCCATACCATTCAATATGGCATTTTTGCTCGCCATGGCTGCTTCCAAAGTTATTTCAAAGTGAAAAAACATAGGCATACTCATCTACCAATATTGCTTTGTATTGTTATTAACAATAAACGTTGCAACGCTTTCCTTCAATGGGTGCATGAAATATATTTCATTTTCTAGTTAATATGCTGTTTTAAGAAAGGGAATTGATGATGCTGTTTTTTTTTTTAGAGTAATGCAGGAAGGAACATTATTAAACTGTGTATTTTATTTCTCATTTTAAAGTATGTGGTTGCTATAAAACAATCGCCATATCTTGAAGTACCACTTTAATAATCTTCCTACATTGTAGAATATACTATTCACAGAAATAGATGCAGTTTTTCTTGAAGCCCAGTATAGCAAATTAGAAATGTCAGGTTTTTTTGGGTGGCATTTTCAGGTTTAATGTTTTTGTGTTTTTTTTGTACTTTTGGTAATTGCCTCCTTACAGAGCTTAATTTGAGCCGGTTATTGCTACTGGTCCCGCCAGCATTTTGGGGGGCGACTATTTACCTGCATCAGATATTTACAGCGAGCAATAGGCTGAAAACAAACAAAGAAGGAAGACGGAGGAAGAGAAAGATGAAAAACTGTCATAAAGGAAGCAACCAGGAGCCTGCAACAGTGAGATAAAAGGGCAGGAATAGTCTTTTAGTGGAATACAGTGGCATGAAGTGGTTTAATGACTACACTGCCTTGGTATCGGACGCACCATATTTTAACTGCACCAGCTGCTGGCTTCTGACCAGAGTTTTGGGCACTTTCCCTCGTTTTTTACTAATTTAGCACTGTCTATTTGAGTAGTGTCATTCTACGATAATACTCCGGTCACAGTAAGAATGCATACAAATTCTTTATTTTCGGATGCGGCATCTGGAGCAGATCAAGGGGTATACATTAGAGATGATAAGTTGATCACTTTTGAAACAACATTATACACTTTGATGTTTGGCAGTGGAAGCCTGGTGTGAGCTTGTTTTTCAACATTTCTAGAGCATCAGAGTTACTGCTGCTTCTGTTTATTACAGGTAATTGTAATTATAGAACAAATAGCATATTTTCCTTACAAAAACTGCGTTCTGTGGGGGTTTGTTTTTTGAGGATAGCTCCCTCATTCCTACTTTTCACCTAGTTTCAGAGGTTTATTTTTCAGCAGCTGACAACACAGACATTCTGCTTTCTGATTTCAGTACCGTGATGATAATATATTTTATGGTCGTGTGCTAGTACATCGTTGACCAATACTTCAAACTAGCACTACCTCATCTCTACTACAATGCCTACATTACAGTGTTCAGGTAAGTCAGTAACAACTATACCACTCCTATGTCGTAAATTTAAAAAAAAATATATATATTCTCCCTTCTAGCGGTCACCAGTAGGTAAGTATAGTTAGGACCTACTTACCATAGAATTTTTTGTATTTAATTTGCTAATAACTTTGGTGCTGTTTGATAAATCGCCACAGAATTTTCCAAACTAGCTTGTCGCCCACCCCAGCTGCTGTTTAGAATGTTTTAGGTGATATGTCAAGTGGGGGGCCAAGAAAAAAGGTGGGTCCCAAAACACTTTTTTCCATGCTATTTCTCCTAAGGATTTTGAACACGACTACAGCCTGAACTGCTGAACAGAATTACACCAATTTTGGTAGAAAGCTAGATCTTGGTCCAGTAAGATCTCTTATTGTAATTTGGCTTAATTCTGTTTAGTAGTTTTAGAGTTAATAAAGAAAAATGAACTAGGGACAGCGATCTGCCGGTGTGTATCCGTGGATTGACATGAAAAAAAGGCAATGCTGTGATTGGCTGTCTGCAACCTTAGAGAAAAGTTGCAACCTCCATTTTATATAATCAGACATGGTCCTGGGGGCTGAAAATAAAACTGAAAAGTGTTAGAAGGGTTCAGGGTAGAGGTTCCTTGACCCCATGTAGGTGATAGAGGGTGTCTTCGAGGGACCCCTCACGGGTACAAAATTGCCCGAAACCCTTTTTCAACATGCATGAGGATCCATGGATCTGCCACAACACTCAGTGTGGCCCCCTATTTAAATTCGCAAAAGATCTGTGGATCCATAGCCCAATTAAAAAACATACACCCACTCACATAGTCACTGAGAGAGTCACTTACACACTCTTTCATACCCAATAACTACTCATATATCTACTTACACACTCATACAGCCACTCACACACACACACTCAGAGACATAGGTAACCACTCACACACACACTCACAGACCAACACAGCAACACTCACACCCACTCACAGACCCGCAAGACCACTCACTCACCCACTCATAAACCCATACAGCCAGTCATACAGGAAATCACACAGGCACTCACACACCTACATAGCCACTCACATACCTAATTGCAGAACCACAAAACCACATACTCATCCACTCATAAATTCACACAACAACTGACACACTCATGCAGTCACTCACACATCTAAAGACAGATCCACACAGCTATTCACACACCCACTCACAGACACACAAAACCACTCACTTACACACTCACAAACCCATACCGCCACTCACATAGCCACTCATACCCATACAGCCATGCATACACCCATTGACACACACACACAGCCATTCACACACCCACTCATGGACCTACAATACCATTCACTCACCTACTCACAAACCCATACAACTACTTATATACCCACTTACACACTCACACAGCTATTCAAACACTCACTCAGAGATCCATAGAACCACTCACAAACCCACTCACAGCCCACAAAACCACTCACTTACACACTCACAAACCCATACAGCAACTCACATAGCCACTCACACACCCATACAGCCACTCATACAGCTATTGACAAAAACACACAGCCACTTACACATCCACTCACGGACCTATAAAACCATTCACTCACCTACTCACAAACCCATACAGTCACTTGTACACCCACTCACTTACCCACAGAGTCCCGCACACACTCACATACCCACTCACACATCCACACTGTCACTCACATACCCATTGACAGACCTTACAGCCACTCACACACCCACTTACAGACCCACAAAAGCACTCACTCACCCACTCACAGACCCATATAGGCGAATGTAGCACATTACAGCACGTGCTTTTACCACGCGGTAGGTAACAACATGTTGTTACAATGACTGCTTTGTTACCACGTGTGGCATTACATCGCAAGTCATTTCAACGACATGCGCTAGGTGGTGCGCTGGACTAATGAATAGTATAAAATACTATTCCTACTCCAGTTAGCTCAACAGCAGGAAAGGTGTTGGATTTAAACTCCAACACATTCCCTGGTATTTCACGCCACCTAGCGCAAGTCATTGAACCGTCTTGCGATGTAATGCCAAGCGTGGTAACAACGCGGTCATTGTAACGACCGTGTTGTTACCTACCTGCGTGGTATTGAGAGCATTGTAAACGCTATTTCCCCATATAGGCGCTCACACAGCCAATCACAAACCCATATAGCCACTCACACGCCCAGTGACAGACACACATAGCCACTGACATACCCACTCATAGACTCACAAAACCATTCACTTACCCACTTACAAACCTATATAGCCACTCACATGCCTACTGACAGACACACACATCCACTCATTCACACACCTATGTTCAGACCCACAAAACCCCTGAATCACCAACTCACAGATGCCCACAGTCACACCCAGTATATTAAATGTATTGTTGTTTTTTATTGGATGTGAGTTTTTGGTTTTCGCTGATCCATTGTGGACTCACCTGCTATATAGCTGGAAGATCCCTTATTTGGCCATGGTCTCACAATAGATCCAAGTAAGAAATTAGGAGAAAAGAATTGAAAACAAAATGAACTAGTGTTTCGGAAAAGGGTTGACTCTGAAAATACCTTTGTGTTTATGATGACTAAATATAGAAGAGAAGGCAGTATTTTAAGCTGTCGAGGAACACCCTGTTGTGTCCATCTTTGTGGTATATAGAGCCCATGTTGTGGTCTCAAAGGAATGCAGAAACTGTTTTATTGACATGTTTCCTAGATTTCCATATCTGTGGACAAAATATGACTGACTTCTGCCACTTCTGCCTTTGGCAGATGTTGGAGAACACCAAGGCAATATGTGGGAAAGTTTCATTGATTTACCAAAGGAATGCTTCATAAGGATTTCCATACCTACCCAAGTTATTGTGCCTAGGTCATTGTCACTACAGTGCACAATCATGAGGTCTGTATGTTGGCAATCTGCCATGCTTTCAACTAAATGAAGGAAGTGATGCCACTTTAATCCTCTCTGACCAATCCAAGTAATCTCTATGTTAGGTTAACCTAGGTCAATTTCAATGCCACTCTTTCTAGCACTCTCTCTGGTTCAAAACACAAAACTATGGTTCACAATCCACACACTGACCATTTTGAAGACAAGCAGATGGAACACCAGAGAAATGTTGCAGCAGAATGAGGCAGTTTTGAAGATGGAAGGGAGAAAAATTATATTGGGGATTTCGGGATATGCTTGGAATTGCAAAACGTCAACCATACCTGCTACAGTTTAATTTGAAGCTAGTATGCTGTTTAGGGAAAGTCTTGCAAACTCTTATCCTAGTGCAAGTAGAGAGTGTTCCAAACATGGTTACTATGGAAATGAAGCTAAAAGAGTGTGGGGTGAAGGGAACAAAAGCGGCTTCACAGTGAAACTTAAAAGAACAGTGGTGTACAAACATTTCTCTTTAGGGAGTTCTTGGCTTCTAGGATTTCTAAATCCTTGTAAAGGATTCTGTGGGGATCCACGAATCTGACTCGAATTTACACGATTGGCCACGCTGAGTGTCATGGTGGGTCTGCCCAAATATACTACCAAATTGGGCTTCTTTACAGGAGACTTAGAAAGAGGGAAAAATCCTGGCCATTTAGAAGTGATATAAAAAAAATAATACATGAAAGGAAGCCAGTGATTTGCGAAGGACAGCAGTATCAGTGAGAGGAGAGTGGAAAGGCTAGCCATTATTAGTACTTTTGTACTGAGAGAGGAAGAGCATTGCTGTATTTCGGATTTGAGATTTGCACTAGAAAGAGATATTAAATGATATTAAGAGAAGAGTTGGAGAATAGCAGTTGGAGAACAGCAAAGAGATTTTATTGGTATGTGAATGAGGGTGTAGTATAAAAATTTACATGTGAAAGAAATATAACTGTATATAAGCTGTGAGAAAATGTGTACTTTACAGTAAAAGAGAAATTAGAAGGGAGGTTAGATGAGGATGTCAAGTTAAACATAGTGACCACGAAAGGAGAAAAGAAAATTGTATATTGATAATATAGATATTTTATAAACCATCTATCTCTAGCTAACCTTTACTAACAGAGAGAGTAGTACACACAGTTACACTCCCAAATACTCACTAACCCAGCCAGTTACCAACATTTAGAGGCGCTTACAAACCCATTTCTAGACCCAGACAGTCACTAACACAGCCACAGAGATCAAAGAACAGAGCTATATTCAGCACTCCCATCAGTGTTTCTAATAATCCAGAATGTACTGGAAAACTATAATCAATATACGATTCTATTTGCCAATTTGATTATTTGAACAGTATTGCAGAGACGACCCAATGATGACTCAGCACAAAGTATAAAGGAGTCTCAAGTAGTCCAAAGATTCTGTTTGTTGATTTTATTCTTTTTACAGTACTCCCAGCATGAAATATGCCATTTGCCAACACATGTTTTGTCTATTCAAAGACTGTTTCCACTGAGATATCAAAACAGATACTTACATATCCTGTGACACATAAACAGAGGCACTGATACACTTACTAACATATCCACTGAACCAGTGACATCCCTAGTCACCCACCGTGGAACCACTTCTATATAGATGTATACACTTATAGTTAGACACTTAGAGAGCCTGTTTTAAACTCAGATGAACATTGATATAGCTACCGATTTACCTCACTACCTTCGTCCTGACTGACTGACGTCGCACAACGGATCGGGTGCAGGACCATGACCTGCGGCTAATGCTGCTTGGATAACTCTCCCTTCTGTTTTTACAGATTTCTCTCTTTCCTGTTTTGGCAACTACCGTGCTGGAAAGACTTGCACCTACTTTTGGAAAACATCTTGGACAACCTGTTTTTATTTTTTGCTCTACCATGGGTTCAGAATAAACATATTAGTAGTCATCGTTGGCCTTTTATGCTTGTTGGACAAATCGTGTCATTGGATTTGCCGTTTTTTACACCATACTGCCATGAAGAAGCCAATGTTGGGGCGAAACGCGTTGGCTGTTTTCACTGCGTGAAGTACAACAAAGAATAAAATACATCTAAAAATGTCATCTATTGTGTATCTGTTCATGTCTCACATATTTAAATGTGTCTAAATATTTGTTTTCTATATATTGCCTCTCATCCAACTGTTTCTAGCTACCGATTTGCTTATAGCATGTAATGAAGTACTGCTTTTCAGATATTTACTTGTGTTTAAAGAGGAGGATTTATATTGTTGAGAAAGATGGAAAGGAGGAAAAAAACAGATGAAACCGTACTATCTGCTTGAAAGTGAGAGACACTTGATGTGAAGAATGCACTGAAAAAAAAGAGCTGCTGGCAAGACAACGTAGGAGTTTCCCAAAACAGTATGTGCAAGATGCAAAATGTGGAAGAACTTTCAAATAAAAAGCAAGGCTTAAAATCAACTCAGAAAGGAGAAGAAATAAGTCATATTGAAACTGAAACTTTTTGTAAGAAACCTACTTTGGCAAGGAGACAAGAAAGAATTTTAAAAATACGATTGATAATGTTTATAAGTATGGTAATACAGAATTTGATACAAAATATAAAGCAGTATAAGAGGAGAAGAACAGCTGTAAAATAAAAGCATTACATTAAGAGTGTAGTTGATAAAGCATTTGCCATGAGGCATAAGTTGTTTATTTTGATACTACACAGAATGAGAACACTGGAGAAAACAGTGTTGTCTATGATGAGATTAAGCCAATAAAAGTCATTTTTAGCAAAATTTCAAAGGAGAATGGAACTATATGTCTAAACTGAGTTTATCCTCAATAAAGAAATCTACTTACAACAAAATAATTAGTGTATGCAGTTGAAACAAATAGTCAATGTTATGAGGTTAAACAACCTACTCCAATTGTAAAAGATGAGCTGATTCATAGAAATGTGGAGGAGGAGAGAGGTGAAGAGGTACAAGGAAAGAAGTAGACATGCCCCTGTGTATAAATGGCACTTCAGTAGTATTTGAGGTATTCACCAGGAATCAATTGATACATTAAGACATTTTCCATCAATTTCCAGATAGAAGTGTGAGTGAAAAATTGCAATATTTCAAGCATTAAATGCATGCAAAGTAAGCATATACACTGATTTACATGGGCACTTATTGGCTTGTCTATCATCGAGGATCGGATTGGCCTTGCCTCCTTGTGTTTATGGGCCAGGATCTGGTTATAGGAGGAATTGTCTTTTTCAAGTGCTTAGGTGACTTTTTGAAAATCCTCAAAATATGACCAACAAAACAAAAAACACTATTAATTCTGCATTCTATACCAGGGCTAACATGCACCATCTCCCCTGCCAGGGTCATTTTGGAATTCTATCCCTCACTCTGGCTAACCCTTTGAGTACTCATTTACAGTCTTGTTTTGCACTAACTCACAAGATATATTTTACCATACAAGGTTTCAGTTAGGTAAATTGCACTTTTTGCTAGCTTTCCCATGTCAAGGAGGTTGGTCGGCAAACCTCACCGCATGTCCTTGTGAAAACTTGTCCAAACAAAGTCCCCTGCACCTTGAACTATTTTGTGCACTTCATAAGCCATTGAGAGTGAGGTTTCTGCTTCCCTTACTGAGAAAGCAACATCCTTGTCCTCACAAAGAAGGTTTTAGATATTTGCATTCACTGGCTTCAAGTGATATCTGAATCACGGTACTGAATTTCATCAATGCGCCATTTTCCTTAGAAAAGGCTATGAGTAAAATCTGGTATAGAGTGCCACACACTTCAATTATCAAGTTAAGTTAACTGAAAATTTTTAACACCCCCGAAAAAATATATTTATTAGGCCTGGTATTTTAACCTCTTCAGTGCCCCGCCCTTTCCACGCCCTGTGCCGGGCGTTTCATTAGCGGGCGGGGTTCATGACGAGATAGTCTCGTCATGGGCACAGCGCAACCGCGCTCCATGACAAGACTATCTCGTCATGGGCACTGAAGGGGTTAAAAGTACTTTTATGCGTATACCTCCCCCTCTCAAATTATGGTGCCTCAAACCAGGCAGAGAAATGGTTGGGAGATATATAGCAGTCCAATGATATTTATTTATGATTTATAGTTTTGAAGTTTTCTATATTTTTATTAGTTTATGCACACTAGCTCTCTATTTATTTCAATTAATTGTTTGCGCCAACCTCATCTGGAAATAATACAGATAACACGGGTCACTTGACGGACCCTTAGGAGTCAGAGATGGCCATATATGAAAACAAGAAGCCAGAAAGAATGGGAACAGAGCCTAAAGCTCCCATTATCAACCTTTCTTCCAGAACACTCACAGTGAATGAAATATCTGTCCTGGAGAAGGGTTTGGGCTTCTCCCCAGGTGCTCCCTCTTGCAAGTATACAATAGAGAGAGATGTAAGAGACTTATTTAGAAACATTTGAATAAAAACATTCTTTGAAAATAAAGAAGAAATGGTTAGGAATAATAAATTCAGTTTAAAACCACCTTCCACTTAGACTCCAGCAAAACAATTAGTTGGCCAGGAAGCTGACACTTTTGAAAAAGTCATAATTAGAGGATTGGAAAATCTTATGAAAGAAAACGAGTGGGTAAATAGAAATTTGACAAGAGAATAAAAATACGGCATTAAAACAACTTCAGGAATGTGACACAATAACTATAAAACTGAACGACCAAGGTGGTAGTATAGTGATTATGGAAACTTCAGACTAAAATAACCGTATGCAATCACTTTTAAATGTTCCTCTTCACTATAGAACATCGAGTAGAGAAGAGTGGAATTATCTAAAAAAGAAGTACATAACATACTAAGATTAGCTAAAGAAGATGGCATTTTATGTGAAGATGAATACAAATTCATGTGTAATGACCAACCAACTATACAGCACTCTATGGTCTCCCAAAAGTGCACAAGAATCTTACAGACCCCCCAATGAGACCTATTGTATCAAGTATTGATTCCATCACTGAGCCACTTAGTAAATATGTGTACCAATTCATTAGACCTTTCGTGAAAGAACTTCCTTCTTACATTAAGGACACGAGGGACATGATACATAAAGTAGAGGGACTGAGAATTAACAACAAACAGGAGTGGTTAGTGTGTCTTGACATAGAGTCTTTATACGCTAATATCCCACAAATAGATACAGTGGAGATGATAAAAGACCCCCTGAGCAATGCCGAAGGAGATTTATCTCAATTAAATGAATTTATTGTAATCTGCACTGAGATAATCCTGACAAATAACATATTTTTATTCGGGGACAATTGCTATTGCCAAACCAAAGGGACGAGCATGGGAGCAACTTGTGCTCCCAGCTTAGCATGCCTTTATGTAGGTATGTTTGAGAGAAAGCATAGTTACAATGAAATCTCACCCTATTATGAAAATGTCAAAAATTGGTCAAGATTCAATGATGATATCTTCTTCATATAGGAAGGTAACGAAACAGACCTGACTAATTTTATTGAACGGCTAAATTGTGGCGATGTTAATCTCAAATTCACTTCTAACATGAGCCGAACTTCAGTGAATTTTTTATACATAACCATTAAAGAAAACAAGGGAACTTTATCAGTGGAACTACATACCAAGCCATCTGATAGAAACACCTTACCTCATCATACGAGTAATCATCCCAACTGTCAAAAAGACAGTATCCTTTTCAGCCAATTCCTTCGTATTCGAAGGAATTGTAGTGACATGCTGGGTTTTGAAACACATGCGAAGATACAACAAGATAAATTATTGGCCCGAGGATATCCGAAAAGGCTTATCAGACAGTCATATAAAAGAGCGAAATATTATAATCGTGACAGCCTCTTTGAAGAAAAAAATAAAACTGATAAAATCATAGTGATGGTCACAAACTTTAGTAGCATGATTAACAAGATAAAACATCTCAATAACAGAAACTAGTTTCTTTTAAATAATCCAGGAATACCATCATTAGACATACCTATTTATGAATATAGGCGGAATAAGACCATCTGTAACCATCTGGTGAAAACCTATCAAGAACAAAATCAGAAATATCAAACTAGCATCAATGATGGTTCAAAACGAATGGGAAACTTCCCATGCAGTTCCTGTACCAACTGCAAATCAATAATCAAGGAACAGTCAGTAGAACTCAATGTAGTAAAACATTGGATTCATGAATTAGTGAATTGCAGAACTAAAAATGTGATCTATCTTATTATCTGTCCTTGCCAGAAAGGATATATAGGAGAAAATAGTCATGAAATAAGAACTAGATTGAATGAACATAAGTCAGCAATAAGAACAGGGAAATTTGATGCCCCTTTAGTAGAACATTGTCAGGAACAAAAACATAATGAACAAGATCTACGATGGTTAACTTTAGAAAAGATTAAGACTTACATCAGAGGAGGGAATGTAGACAAGAAAAGAAAACAAAGGGAGCAATTCTTTATGTCAAAATTCAATACATATAGTCAGGGGTTGAATAATAGAGAAGAGTGGGAAAGACTGATAGTTTAATGTGCATCATAACCCCACCAAATAAGTGAATATGCATCACAACCCCGGGCGAACAATGAACAAAATACTAACCCCTCATGAACAATGAACAAAATAGAACACTGAACAGTATATTTGATAATAAGGATGATCCCTTTAGATCAATAAGGATATCATATCCTTGCTACTCATGATAATTGTACTACACCATGGAGGAGCCCTAAGTAAATAACGTATGCAATACAGAACCTGCTCTTTACATTTCAATAATAAGGGAACGTTAAGCACCTAGTGGTAAATGATCATTCTAAATCTTTTAATAATAAGGAAATATCTAAATACTTGCGTTAATTTGAAACTAAAAGACCTAATGTAATCAATAATGGAACGCCTGACTCTAATATGGCCACCATGCATGCCCGATGCGGGCCATTGTAAATAATAAATAATATACAAAGAACGTTATATGAATCGATGCCATACCATTATGATTCATGATAATTGCATCATACGAGTGTGGAGCTCTAAATAAATATAATATGCAACATATATCCTTCTATATACGTTTTTAAAAATAAGGGAACGTGGAGGCCCTCGCGTTAAATTGAAATCAAACAATTTAATGTTATTAAGAATAGAGCACCTGATTTTAATATGGCCACCATGCATATCCGATGTAGGTTATGGGAAACAAAAAACCTCGACAAATTGAGGTCTTTTATATAGCCACTAATGATTAAATTAAGTTAAAAGGACATTGTGGACTGATCGATCCTGCAAAATAAATGAGTTTTCTTGTATTTCTAAATTCATTGACCGCGATAATTCAACATACCTGACTACAATATGGCCGACTATTATGGCACCTTAATAGAATTTAAGATACAGGGAATTTAAATCCAATCCTCACATTGTTTTTTAACCTAGAGGTAAAAATGACATACGGAATGTATTATTTATAGATGCAATATAAGGTAGGATTCAGAGGTGGGAAAAGATAAACTTGCGAGGTACTGATAACAAAATGGCCAACATCAATGTACTACGTACGTCAAATTAACCCGGCAGTGTATAAAACACTGCAAATCCTAACCCGGAAATAAGATCCGAAGCCCGAGACATACGTGATACCGGCAACCAGAGGTAAGGAGCGGGATAGATTTCTTGATAGACCCAAACAGAGGGTACGCTATGGGAATTTAATTTACATTAGAATGGGGGTGAAGTAATACCCTGAAGGGACTAATCGAACTAATGGGAGTAGCGGTATGTAGACAGATAAATAGCGCCCTTTTTCTCATGGGATCAGGAATTTTTGCAATGCAAGAATGTTAGCACTATTCACAAAAACAGAATTAGAAAACGGTAAAAAATAATAGATCTAATATATCTTTTTGAGATTAATCACAGACAAGTAATATATAAAAATGGAAAATATCATGAGATATATCGAATACAAATAATATTAGGAGCTAATTGACTAGAAGTAAATAATGTGTTGCGAGCTACAAAATAAATTTGCCTTGAGAGAAATACTCAGAGGATGCCCACAATAAACACCAATGGGGAAGTTAATGTTGGGGTTATAACGAGAGGCTATAACAATAAGGATCCCATAATTTCAATGTTCAGAGGAGAACCTTAATTTTGACAGTATTAAGGAATTCTAATATAATGAAAATAGTAGCACAGGAGGAATAATAGGAGTGTGGTATTAAAAGCGTAATTCTATTTTCATCCAATAGAAACCGGGGATCGTAACAATATAAAGGATATGATGACATGTATCTCGGGATGAAGGACAACTGAAATAATATAAAGAATGCACTTATTGAACTGAACATTATTCAAAATTTAAGCAGGGTAAGGTGTGACCTATGAGTCAAGTTGAATAGGTATACGCTGCTTAAATTTTCCGATGAATATAATACTGCTGACAACATTAAGATAATATTATATATGTTTTCAGGGTGATAATCTACATGATAAACAGCTATCGGTGGAGCTTTGTGAAATTTTGAATAAAAGCTAAATATTTCCTAAGTAAGTAACTCAAGACATGCCTGGATAAATTTATAATAGAGGATAGAACCCATTAAGTAAAACAATCTTAATTTATTATAAATAATATAGGTTTCACAGTTGAAGGACTGTTTTTCAAATGGATGGATACAATTTGAAGAAAACAGCCTCAAATTAGAGGATGTGCACCCTAATCTGGATGATATGCACGTAGAAGCTAACCTGACCCATAAAGGCATTGGTGAGATAGCAGGTCATGATATATTGAATATACATTTAGGACCTAGGATTAAGGATAATAATCCAGGAGATATTCTAGACAATATTAGTCATAGTATTCTTATGATACAATTCATTAGAAAAAATAAGATAGTGCACACTGAACCAACCCGCCACAGGAATGATCAGTAATATATTTTCCTTCTCTTGTTTTGTATTAAACTGTTTAAGATCAATTGGGTTTACAAAAGCAACAAAGAGATATATGATTTACAAGTCCTGAAGAAGGCGGAGACAAAATCACCGAAACGCTGCGTCGACACTTGTTTTATTGAATGTGAGTCATTGTTTAGATACTTGTTTTATTTAATGCGAATCATTGTTTATATTAAATGCATAATTGTTTACAACTATTTTTACAGCTATATTGTTCAATATACAGAACAAAATTTTGTGTAACTGGTATTGACATGTAAATGGTGATGAGATTCCGAAATGCATGCTAAAAATCACTTGACAATGTAAATCCATCTCCATTGGATTTTAACAAAAAATGTTTTTATGGAATGTGTTATATGTTTTAATATGAATTGAATGTAATAAATTGATTTGAATATATGTTTTTTGTTATACAGTTATTTTGAGGGAAGGTTTTGGTTCAGTGGTTACTATTTGATTGACACTACTTCTATAAATTAAAGCATAGAGGGGAATTTTGTTATGTGTACATGTAAGGGTTCTCGCTTTGAGATTTTTGTTTCCCTGGTTTTGATTGCAGGCATAGGGCTGCATCCTATGAATTGGTGTATTATATTGGAAAGTGATTAATACATGTACACTGGCATGAAATGTGATTGGATTGATTTAGTTAAAAATAGTTTTACCACTGTTCTCTTTTATAGTTCATTGCACTGAAATAAAGTTAATATCATATCGGCGTGTCTCTCAAGAAATGTGTGCACAAGCACCTTTCATCATTTCCGAATTTTGGCTGTTCATCATTCACAAATGTGACATTTAGTCAGAAGACTTTACTTTGGAAGAAGTCGTGCATTGTGTTTAGGAGAACTGAACAAAGCACTTTTGTGTGATACAGTATCACAGGCTGAAAATGTTTGTGAAAATATTCAGTTGTGTTTCTTTAGCCCTGAAGTGCAGTCCAGCCAAAACGAGGAGTTAGTAGGTTCAAGTATAGAGGAACAAAATACAGATATTAATACTAATAATTTTAGACGAGTGATAGCTAAGTTTAATGGAGTTTCTACTGCATCCACTGCACAGGCCAAATTAGAAATATTGATGTGTCTTTGAAAACTGAAGAAGAAAACAGAGAAAAGTGGCTAGACTTTGCAATGCATTTATTTGTGGAAGAAAATTTTGATTTGTCAACAAGCCAGATCATTAGTGATATGGCAAATTAGAGGACAACAAAATGCATGCCAGAGCAATGCACAATAAGTCAGAGGTGGTTGAAATTCCAGAGGACCTTTGACATCCAAATGTTTATGAAACAATACTGATATGATCTAAATACCCTTTTCAAGCAAAAGTTTGTATGGAACCAAAGACTGGGAAACTACCACCCACTGAGCTTCAGAAAGGACTTAAAGGTATACTTGTGTATTTACCTTTGGATTCTATATGTAATATTGAAACGATGGGTGTAGAGAGAGATTTGGAAGAACTGATTGTTATTCTAGTAAATGATGTGCAGAAGAAAACACAAACACCTGGCCTGAACTAGTGGATGTAAATAAGGTTAAGGTGAAGAAAGCTATTTTCTATCTTAAAGAGAGTAATGTGTGCTATAATGATGTAGATGTTGTCGCACATGGAAGTTGAATGGAAGAAGAAATGTTGCCTTCCAATGGACAGTTTGAAAAGTGGATAGAAGTAGAACTGAAGAAATATATAAGCACTACAGAATCCATCCACTGCATCTGAAATGAGTTTATGGGGTATTCTATTGAACTGTATCAGATGCAATAAGTTAAAGGAGCTCCAGTGAATGTGTGGAGGTAAAGTTTATACGCTCAATGTTTTCCTCTTCTATTTTCCAACCTGAGTAGATGGACAGTATGATGACCACCCTTTGCAAGTACCTGCAGCTGAGTATAGGTCAACAAGTTTATATTCGGAGGACCCTAGATTTTTCCAAATTATTCCACATGTATGCCATCTTTTATTTTACATGACTTGTCTGGACTGTCAAATGCTGTTAACCATATTCTTTAGTCATGAGTTAATGTATCAAATATGTCTGCAAAAGACGTTGGTGAGATTATTCATGATTACTATTATTATTATTTATTATTGATGGGAAGCTGGAGTATTTATTATTATTATTATTGGGACTTGTAAAGCACATGTCTGCCCTATGGCTTCCCAGCGCTGCGCGGTCAGGTACTGAGTACGGGCAAACCATGCCTTAAAGATATTGCGTAAATAACCAAGATTTGATCTCTTTGCCGGAACTGTAGTTCTCTGTCTATCAGACTGTATTCCAACGGCAAAGGGTTCCAAAATTTGGGAGCCAGGTGGGACAAAGATCTTCCTCCCCATTTCTCCCTCCTGACCTTTTTCTGTTTTAGGTGTTCTTCTGTGCTAGATTGCAACTGCCTCTTTGGGATATAGGGGGAGACTAGTCTCCTGAATTTTTTTGGGCCTTTATTATGCTATGCTCTATGTGTAATAACCAGTGCCTTGAATTTTATTCTGGCTTCTACCGGGAGCCAGTGAAGTCTAAGTAGATGCTTTTTTACTGATTCCCGTACTGGGATGTTACACAGCATTCTTGCGGCTGCATTCTGGGCCACCTGCAGTTTCTGAGTAAAATATTTAGGTGCCCCCAGGAACAATGAGTTTCCATAATCCATTCACGAAGTGACCTTGGAATGGAGCACTGTTTTCGTTAGTTGTATGGGAATTCTATCTAGGATTTTGCGCAGACTTCTGAGAAGTCCGAAGGAAATTGCTGTGACCATCTTGGCCTGTGTAACCATAGAGAGATCCGTTTCTAGCCAGAATCCTATGTTTTTTACTATTTCTGAAGTAATGGGTGGTTTACCTAGGCATGCAGGCCAATCTCTGATGGGCCTGGGTATTGCTTTATTTCCAAGGAGTAGTAGCTCAATGTTTTCACCGTTTAACTTTAAGCAACTTGCTGTCATCCACTCTTTAACTTTTACCAAGCAGGAAGATAGTCTCTCACCATCCCTGCAGTTTTTTGGGTCCAGGGAGATAATCAGCTGCGTGTCATCGGCATTCGAAGTCATGGATATTTCAAATTCCAGTCCAATTTTGGCACGCGGCTCAACATAGACATTAAAAAGTGTTGGACTCAATGACGAGCCCTGTGGGACGCCACACTTCAGAGACATGATTTTGCAAAGAGTGGTATTTTCCTGTACTTGAAATGTCCGATCACTCAGAAATGATGTCAACCATTTGAGTGCCATGCCCCTGATCCCAATGTCTGCGAGCCTTCTGCGTAATATACGATGATCCACTGTATCAAAAGAATAAGAGCAATGCAGCTGGTTTTCCCTGGTCTAATGATTGTCTTAACTCTTCCACCACAACCAGCAGGGCAGTTTCTGTGCTGTGTTGTGCCCTGAAACCCATCTGTGTGGGGTGAAGGCATTGATTAGTCTCTAGAAATTCTGACAGATTTCTATTGACGTGTTTTTCTAATATTTTGTCAACAAATGGTAGCAAGGAGATGGGGCGAAAGTTCCCTGGTTGCGATTGATCGGCATTGGCTTTTTTCAGTAGAGTTTTTATCACAGCATGCTTCCAGGCCATTGGGACTCTGCCTGTTTCTAGGGACTGATTCATGATCTCCATTAAGATAGGTACAATAATGGGAGCTACTGTTTTAAGAATATGCGGAGGTGCTGGGTCCAGGGGCGAACCAGACTTCACCGTCTCTAATAAGGTTTCTAGATCCTTCTGTTCTATACTCGGGAAGTTAGTGATGAACTGTTGTGAGGGAGCAAGTTCATGGTCTTTTTCCCACTCTATTGTGGGCAACCTTAGGGCTACTACACCTAGGGATAGCATGATCCAGGATTCCCATCGCGAGTAGCCTTCTTCAGCTGACCCTGGCATCTCTGATTTCGGACTTGCGGTGTCTGTTAAGATGTCCGCCCAAGCTCCCGGATTGATCTTATCCCAGCACCTTTTCATTGTCGTACCTTTAGGAGTAGTGTCTCTGTGCCTATTTCCTGACTTCCGTACATTAACTTGGTCTGTAACCCTGAGTTGAGCAGAGTATGCATGGAATGATTAACATGACTTTTTGAGAAAAGAAAACTTTAACATTAAGGGTGAAAACACCAGGAGAACTTTGCTCTTTGGATCCTGCAAATGTTAGCAGGTATTTGGACCAATGATTTCAAGCTATGCTGTCCTTCATCTGCAACAAATAAAAATCCAGCACTTGGAGAAGTTACTGGTTTCTATTGGAGAAAAGGGTACCAAGCAAGAGATGCTCCTCATATTTACATGCTGTTGTGGGTAAAAGGCACACATAAATTTGGAACAGACACAGATAAGACTGTACTTTCTTTTTGAGAGGAGTATATTACATGTAGCATTACAAAAGAAACTGAGGAAAAAGACTAAATGCAGCAAGTACTGCTTTTCTAATTACATAGATGTAGAAAGTACTGTTTGCAGTATTACAGAGCAAAAATAACATTTTAGACAAAGTGTCATTTTTTATTTCTAAGGCCTGTTATTTCAAAAGGAATTGTAAACAGTTTTATGTCTGCAGTGAGACATATACTTACTTGTAAACACGCACAACCTCAGGAGAACAGAGGCTTCAAAATATATTAATGACTACAATTCTCTAATTTTAAAAATGTGGAATGCTGCTATGGATGTTCAATTTGTGGCAAACTACTCTATAGCTGTTGCTTGTTATGTTACTTCATACACAACAGCACCTGAGAAGATGTAGATGAAAGATGTGTCGGAAGAGATTTCTGCTGAAAAGCCGTTAACAAAAAAATTGGGCAACTTCAGTTTGAAGATGCTTTCTCATAGAGTAATTGGATCTCATGAATGCTGTGATCGGTTGAGTTCTGCTACTTTATATTCTAACTCGAAAGGAATTGTTTGGGTGAATCTTGTTTTAGCATTAAATCAAAATTAAAGGCCTGATTTAGATCTTGGCAGATGAGTTACCCCATCATAAACGTGATGGATATCCTGTCTGCTGAAATATAAATCCCATTATATCCTTTGGGTTTTATATTTTGTCAGATAGGATATCCATCACCATTGTGATGGAGGAACCTGTCCGCCGAGATCAAAATGAATGAATGCATTAATTAATTAACTATTTATATAGCGCATACAAATACCCTAAGGCATCTAGGTGCTAATACAGTTACAGCTAACTGGTGGAACGGAGTGTGGAAGATCAAATTTCCAAGGCAAAAATCCAGGTCTTCAAGGCCTTATGAAAAGGAAGGTGTAACTCTAAGTTAAGTCCTATGAATAAAGGAAGAGTATTCCAGAGCTGAGCTAAATCAGGCCCTCAATTTTGAAATCTTTTCCAGAAGTTGAATATCTTGCAGAATTTGAGCCATATAGTACAGACATTGTGAAGATACTCACTATCTAAAAAGAAGTGAACATCTAGAACATGTCTGCCTACATAAAGTACTCCAGTGCTACACAAATAGAAAGATTGTGGCGGAAAATGTAGATCAAGGTAAGTTTGCAGTAGTTGGGTGCAATGTGTGTTTGGTATGACATTACAGATCCAGTCTAATTAAACATAGAAAAATGGGGTGCCAGACTGCTGAAAAAAGTAAATTTTTATATTTGGCAGTTTTGCTATTATTTAAACCTTGACATTCTCAAACAGGATTACTAGGAGAGTTTGACTGCTATGATAATTCTTTCAATGCTTCAAAGGATAGCATTGCATTCTCAGTATTTCCAAACTACTTGCAAATGTTGAATGATGAAATTCAACAGGAAGATACAATGTCCTCAGAGGTAGTTAAGGAGAGTTCACAAAGCAGCCAAAGTTCAAGTCCTCAAAGTCAGGACCCACTTGGGCAATCAATCATTCAGAATGTGGCTATTTTTGCAATAAATGACATGAACACTGCAATGGAGCGAGTAAGACAGGAAACAATTGATTTGCCAGACTTATTTGAACAACTAAATGATGAGCAAATGGTCATACATATGAAAGTAAAAGCTACAGTTGAGCATGGACTGCTTCATGACAAGAAAGAGTGCGCATGTTCAACATTTAAGCCTATACTGTTATATGTTAGTGGTCATGATGGTAGTGGTAAATGTTTCCTTTTTTTTAATTACAATTTTCAATCCATAACAAGCATCAGTTTAAACCAGTTGCAGATATAGTTTTAACCAAAAAGTAATGAACAACAGTTAATGATATAACATTGCAAGAGGATAGAGAAGACAAAGAGGAATAGAGGAAAAAAGAAAAAACAACATTGTAAATGAGAAAGAAAACAGAGCCAACAAAAGGGATACAGTACACATTAATTTTGTTACTTCATGTGCTCAATCATGGACCCCCATATCTCTTACCAATTGTGCCAGATAGGTGCACGTATAAAAGATATGTACAATGTCCGTGTTCTCTGCCCCACACCTAAAACATTTCTCATCATTCGTGCCATCCCATTTCAACATCTTTGCAGGGGTATGATACAGGCTAAATATCATCTTATAGTGTTGTGCTTTTAGTTTAGCTGATACTAGACTTTTTTCAGCCATGTCTATAGTGTACTCCATATATACCCCTGCCACCCCAGCAACATGCTCCATTTAAGATTTTGGGCGGCCAAATCATCCAGCTGTGTATCCAGCAAACAGTTATAAAATACACCTATCTTAGCTACCCATTTTATAGCCTCAACCAGAGGATTAGGCTTTATCCCGCTCTGTTTCTGGTTTCTATATAAAAAATCTCGTACCTGCAGATATTTTAAAAGTCAGTTTTTAGCAACGTATATCTATCCACCAGGCCTGAAAAAGAAGATAGTCCTTCATCATCATTAACCCTGGGCATAGGACTATGCTCACATAGTTTGCGTAGTTTGCGTAACTACGCGCTATGCGAATTTCACGTAGCACAGTGCAAAAACGCGTAGCGGGCATTTTTTGCTTGCTCGCGGTCCTCAATGTCAAGTTGGCGACCACGAGCGAGCAAAATAACATCCCTGCTTGACTTTTTCCTCGTTTGCGATCAGCAACATCAACTTGCCGATCGCGAGCGTGGAAAATAAACCTCCCAGCAAGATTCTCAACGCAGGGAGGTCAGGTTTCTCATTGCGAGTGGTTGCGTATGCTCACGACCGCTCACGATGAGAAACTACCAGTCCGTGTTGAGAAAGCTGCCGCTCGAGTACAAATCTACTTGAGTGGCAGAAAATGACCGCTTGCACTGTGCAAGATGCGGTTTGCAATGATTGCACAGTGCGGACAAGCATCCAGCACTGTTCAATCAGTGTGAACAGCATTTTGCACAGTGCACTACTCAGTTCGCGTAGCTTGCGTAGTGCGAAGTGCACTTCGCGTAGCTACGCGTAGCGCTACTACGCAAACAACGCCCAGGGTAATCATCATACAGGTCCCCTATTTGCATTATACCCTTAGCTCTCCATCTATCCATTCTCACATCCCAAAAAACAGAGGGTAGCAGTGCTTTGGCATTCATAGGGGTAAAAAAACTTATCCCCATGATCCGAAAGATGCTCCACACGCCTTCCAAACCTTGAATGCCGCCACCACAACCTTAATGTAGTTTTTTTTAAATAGCTTGACTTAAAGATCCTAAATAAGCAATTCTTAGCTGCCGAGCCATGCAACATCTGATATATTGATGGTACTTCCGCATCATTTCCCACTTCCTCCCCTGTTAACATAATTTGCATATTTTGTAGAATACAAGTGTAATAGTAGAATGTAAAGTTGGGACAGCCCACACAGCACTTGCGAGGTAATATCATGCATTCAAATGATCTACAGGGTTTACTTTGCCCCCACAAAAACCTATCACATATTGATTGTAGTTTTTGCAGCTGCAGCCGTGATAATTCAAGTATTACTGTTTTAAAGAAATATAAAACTTGGATTGGACGTTCATTTTGAGAACAGTACACCTCCCCACTAGTGATAGGTGCAAACATTCCATAGGGTCTAATTCATGCTTGATTCCGGCAAGAATACCCCGCCATTGATCTTGACTAATTCCTGCAGACACATCCTAATTTTAATACCATAATACGTGGCTTCATCAGTTACCCCGGCATCACCTGTACAGGCCTCCTTGGTACAGAGGATCGGTGTTTTAGTTGGATTGAGTCAATACCTTGATACCATACCAAACATATTAGCGAGTCTTTCTTTCTCTGGAATGACTGCAGCCGGATCTGGGGTCACCACAGCAACATCATCTGCATAAGCCAGAACCCCGAACTGACACATCCCACATACTACCGAGCTTAACTTGTCCCTTTCTTCCAGCATTGTCAATAAGGGGTTAATATACAGGGCAAATAGTAATGGGGAGCATGGGCACCACTGCCTTGTCCCCCTAGTTATACTAACTGGGTTAGATTCCTTGCTCATTATATAAATCCTAGTAGTCTGGGACTTACACATAACTTTGAATGCCTTTCTAAAACCTGAACCAAACCCCTCCCTACGCAATATCACCAATAAAAATCTCCAGGAGACACAGTTGAATGCCTTTTTGGCATCTGAATAACCAGACCCAATGTAGTATGTTGTACATTAGCCAGGTCTAGCAGAGTCACTACCCTGTTTATGTGGTTAACCATGCCCCATCCCAGAATAAAACCATGTTGGTGGATAGAGACCAAAGGGGCAATTACCTGAAGGGCTTATCTTTTTGTTACAACACAACACTATTGGCTTTGTCCCAAGACAGTGGAGCCATCCCAAGCTATGTATCTTGAAAAGTAGCCAGCATATCACCCTTGCACCCTGAAATAAGGTACTATAAATCTCAAGCGGAAGTTTATCTGGGCTGGCCACCTTACCCCTAGCTGACAAATGTATTGCCTCTTCTAATTCATCCATAGTAATCGGGGTATCCAGCACTGTCTGTTCTTCCCACCCTAACAATAATGTATCTAGTTTTTGTAAAAAGGCTTCACTAGTTTGATCAACACGGTTACACTCAGCGTATAAATCTTTATAAAATGAATGAAATACGTTGAGAATCCCCTCACTTGTTTCAACAATCCTCTCCCGAGAGTCAGTCATGGTGCCAATTCTTTGTGCTGCTTCCTTAGCTCGTAGCCTTTATGCCAAGCAATGCCCTGTGGCTTCCCCATACTAGTAGATCTCCTCTCTATATAGCTTGCATTTAGTAGCAATTTCCTTGCTCCACACTAAATTAATCTTGGCTTTACAGCATGCTATCATAGTTTGAAATGGCTTCATAGCAGCACCTGTTGATATTCCTTGGACAAGCTTCTCTTCCACAATTCTGAGTTCTTCTAGGAGACCCTGCATAGTAATTTGGAGTTGTTTCTGTCTAAAGAGTCCATAGCTGAGAACTTCCCCTCTTAGCCTCGCCTTTAAGGCATTTCATACTATAGCCCTGGAGGTTGAGTCCCTGTTAATATCCTAGAATTGCACCAACCAGATTTTCATATGGTTGAGAAATGAAGTGTCCAGTAGAAGCTTCGTATCAAAAGAAAAGGATCTTGATGGGAGGATTTTAATAATAGGGGATATCCAACAGCAGCGGGCCATGATCTGCCGTAATCCTCGGCCACACCTGCATTTTAGCTCACGATGTGAGTGCCCTTGTCATAAAGACATAGTCTAGCTGGACCAATTTGTGATTTGGATATGAATAAAAAGTATATCCTGGATCCGGATAATTCAGAGTATGCCATAGGTCGACCAATCCGTGATCAGCCACTAACTGCTGTAGTGCTTTGAGCACGTGGGTTTTCAACCCCTTTAATTGTTATTATTTAACTCCGTTTCTTGGCAACCCAGGTATATATTAAAGTCCCCACATAAAATCAGGGGAGTAGACCATGATGCCAATTCAACATTCAGCCCTTCCAATACTGTTGCGTCATCTAGATTTGATCCATAAACAATATACACCACAACCTTGGTAGCCCCTAACACACATTCCGTGATAACCCATCTGCAATAGTTATCGGCCTGTACACTCCCCATACCCTGAATCCCTGTTCTGCCAAGATAGCTAATCCCCTATTTGTGGTAGCCTGTAATGAACCAGCAATCAGTGTATGGCAAAGCTCATTCAGAACCCTACGTTTATCCCACGGCATGTGTGTTTTCTGTTAGCACAGAATGTCAGGCTTCATTAACCGTGAATCTGCTGCTACTCACTGCCTTTTTTCACTACTGGTTAGGCTACACATATTGAAAGAACATATACGTATCACTAAGGGTGTCATCCTACCCCCATACCTGACTGCAGTCTTTTACTGGGCATATGTCTCTTCTTTTAGTATTAACAGACCTAAAGCAGTCCAACTTCCTCTTGCCATGGATTGTTTTTTTCTCCCCAAAAACACACCACCTCCCTCACCACCCCCACTCACCCTGACCCATCCCAGTCCCCCTTCTACCCTCCCCTCCTGCTCCCCCACCCGCAGCCCCCACCATCTCCCCTCCCTTCCCCAAAAACGAGGCAATAGGACCCAAAGTCCTGTGCGATGGGAAGCTCCCCTGGCAACCGGTATCCCCCTTCACTTGCTGAGCCTACCTACCAGAGATTAAAAAAAAGAAAAGAAAAAACACTTCCGCTAAGACCCTGTCTCTGGATCTCATACATTTATTTCAAGAAAGAAGAGAAGAAAAATAAAGTAGAGCTCAGCCTAATCGTTAGATGTCACGCCTATGCATGAGCATTTTTACCATTCCAGAGATACCATATCCTCTGTTAGAGACCTCCCTTAAATAGAGTGTAAATACTCCTTAGCTTGCACCTCTGTGGTAAGAAAGCGTGTTTTTGAGCATAGCGGAATTCAACAAGAAAACTTGCTCTCCCTTGCCTTGAAATGGTGTGAATAATTGGTGAAGTTACCTCAGTTTTTCTAAAGTTTGGTGGCAAAAATCAGGTCTGACAAAGAACTGAGTGCCCTTCCCCACCCGCTTCTTATCCAGCCGTGCTAGGTCATATACTACCTGGTGGGCTAGAAAATTATTCGAGCATATCAAAAGAGCCCCGGGCTTAGGAGCAGGTTGCCCTGCTTTACAGGTAGGTGTTTAAATGGAAACCAATGTGCCCTTTGGATTTTATGGTCTCAGTTCACCAATAGATCTGGAAAGGCCTCAATTAAAACAACTCCACCACACATTTCTGAATATCCTGTCCCTCAATTCCCTCTGGAATGCCCAGAATTCTCAAGTTATTGTGCTGAAGGTGGTTCTCTAAATCAACCAGTTTCTATTGGGTGACATCCTTATGTGCACACATGACTTCTGTAATAGATTTCTGGGCTGCCACTTCATGGTGGCTATGCATGCCTCTGCGTCATTGATCCGTTCAATGAATTCGGTACAGGGTTTTGAGATCCACCTGATCGTGTTCTGAAGTTTCCGACTGGCACCTTGTGTTTTCTGACTCTCAATGTGGGTCTCTGCTCTGTGATCCAATATACTTTGGTATATCGGCACCAGAGAGATCTCTTCATCTGTTTCTTCCGGTGGAGCTTCTGCTGTATACCTGGAAGGGGCCCTCACATCATGTGCCATCCCAGGTGATGAAGAGTAGTCCCATAGCAGAGTATTTGTATCCTCTGGTTGCATCGCCTTTTCCACGGGTGCCTGCTTCTTAGGCACCATCATCGGGCCCACATCATCTTGCTCCACTTGTATGCTCCTCAACTCACTGCTGCTGCTACCGAATGACCCTTCTCGAGGTTGTATTTTAAGGCCTGCCTCGAATTCATCATCTGATGTATCAGAGGGAATCCCGTAGATTACCAGTGGATTCTTCCACTTGCCCCCTAGCACTCAATGTTTCATCCATTATGCCTTGGTTCAGCGGAGGTCCAGCTTGATTGGCTTTGTAGACACTGTGTGCTGTATGACATTGACTTTACACTCCCCAATGTGTGGGGATAGAATCTTTAGCTTTTCCACAAGTCCTGGCTTACTACCTCTGTCACCCCTTTCCTTAGAATTCAAGTTGGACCTGGTCTTGTTGTTGTTTTAGCTGCTCCTGGAGTTCTGGAGCCGGCTGAACATATTCCATGGGCAATTTATTCACCTCCACAGGATCGGTGCTTTGTAAGACAGCCTCTGAGGTATTCCAAGCCCCCAACAGTGAATCCTGTGTCAGTGTGGATTTCCTGTTGTTGGCAGGCAAGAATAGTGCGGGAACCTTTTTTCCCCCCTGCTCACCTTCATGAGAAATGTCCAAGTTTCCAACTGCTCCCTACTGTGCATGAGCTCCACTATGTTAACTACCGAGATCAGCGCCTCCCCTGCTGATCCCAGCTTTATCTGAGGCCACCCAGGTCATCCCTCCTCTGGCTAAGTTGGGTGGAGGCGTGGCTGAAGTAGGAACGGAAGAGGACACACCTCCAGCAGGAGCCAGCACCAGCAACAGTCACAGAGCCGCAGAGGCAGGGAGCAGACCACACCAAAGAGTCTCCAAAATCGGGCCAAAACTTTCTCCTTCCCACCGACGGCACTGACAGTGATGCAGGACCTGTCAGGTATGTGGCGGCTTTGTTGGGCATAATAAAAGTTCTTACAGCTTTTCTCCAGAAGACTGCAGACTGTAATTTATCATGTGAGGTTACAGCACCTACTGGATTAGCTGCACCGAATATCAAAGGTATTGCTTTGAATCATCTTTTGATGCTGGCTGCGGAACACAACAACAAACTGGAACACCAAAAGTTGTCTTGTAAACCTGTTATTAAGTGTCAACAGTGTTAAAAAAATTTAAACTTTAATCATCAATGAGGTGAGCATGGTCTCAAATGTAATGCTTGCCGTTGTGTATTTGAGAATGCAAGAACGGATTATGATGTCCTAATTGGAGAAAAACATTCAAACGTTTTTGGAATCTACTGCAACTTCCTCCTGTGACGGGTCAGCCTATTGTCAAAACAGTGCCATGATGAAGCCAGGAATTCTTTAGGGAGTATTGGAAATGTGAATATTTGGTTACATTTCAAAGAATTAATTAGTAATATGCAACAAGCATCTGACATTGAATGTGGTAATATTCTAAAGGATATTAAATTGAGTGTTCTTTCAAAGGAGGTAAGCTGAGTTCAAGAAAGTCTTCTTCTTAAAAAAACGTTTTCCAACAACAAAGACAGCAGCAGAGTTAATGTTCAGGTTTCTACAAAAAGGTAAACATAATGTGTGTGTAATGCCTACTCTGGAGAAGCATGCATCTTTCAACAATGAATTGCTGGAATTGGAGAAAGAAGAAATTTTGTATCTGAAGGCAATAGATAAAATGAAACATCATAGTGTCACTGTATTGCTAAATGAAAATTTACAAGCAAATCTAGATTCGCTAGAGAAATCTGTTTCATGAACAGCAGTATTGGAGAAACGTTGAAACAGTGATTTTGCTCCAAAATATATATGTGGAAGAAGGTTTGATTAATGGTGCTATTTGAAAATTTGTTGATTTAATTAATTTTCCTAATAGGAATAAGGTGGCAAACCTTGTCATTAATTTTGATCAGATTGACAAGGCAAATCAAATTGGACAATCTACCACATGCTTTTTGCTTGTGAAAGAAATATATGTTTGATGGAAACAGTTTCCAGTTTTTCTAGCTTATGCTTTTACTATACATAAATCACAATGTTTAAGTGTAGATGTAGCATTTGTTAACATTTGTAGTACTTTCTTAAGTAAGTTATGTCTCATGTAGCCTTATGTCGAGTTAGGACATTGTCTGGTTTGTCTCTAGTTGCATTTGATGACAGCAGAGTAAATGCAGAGTCAAGTTGTGTAAAAGAATACATCCGATTAGGAAGCCTTTACGCTCCTCATTTAGGACAGTTTCAGGTTTATGAGAAATGCTCCATGTTAGAAAGTCACTATTTTGCCTGTTCACTCCCCATTGTTTTGGACTGACTGACACTGGTGGTAGCTGCCTCTGACTGCCCTGGGTTCTGCTAGCCAGGCCCAGTGCCAGTGCTATGTTAAACACAGACACATGCATTAAGGTACACTTATTTACTTTAATGGTGGGTGTACACTCACCTGTGATAAATAACCCACTTTCCAACATTTGGTGGCAGTGGTGGGATAAGGACTTGTGTTTAAATTACACCTTACAGTAAAGTGTGTGATATCTTTAAAAATCCTCTGGGAGGGGAGTGGCTAGCAGCCGAGAAGAATGGCAGCGTGTTAGTGTTGCCATTTATCCTACAATATCCTGCTTAAGCAACCGATACTGGCCCGAATGAATGTAGGTCAGCTAATCCTGCAGTCACCTACCACATATATCTGAACGCAGAATCGCCACAACTCCAAGTGGAGCGAAGACATCAGGCAGCCGAGCCTCAGAGCGGACAACATGGCGGAACTGCGGCAACCCACGATAAAAGCTCCGGGATCACTGTAATAGGCGTCTGTTCCTAATTCCACTGGGGACGGCTTATTGACTCACATGAGCCCGCTTCTTAACTTGATCGAGGCGCAGAACTGCATTCCTTGTGTCATAGAAGATACAGGGGTGAGGCGTTGGGGGAAGGGAGCCGTGGAGGCCTGAAATCGAGGCCCCGGCTTTAGATGCCTACTGGGCCCTATCCAATACTTCCTCCCGCAGCCCATACAATCATCAGGGATCGCCAGAAGTGATATACCTCCCCCCGCCCTTCCCCTTGCTATGGTTGATAGAGGCCAGGCTGGGCCCTGCCAGGTCACACAAATACTGAAGTCGGAGTGCCAGCAGGATCATCCAGGCGGAGAAGCATAACACCGGCAGGTCTGTGGCCTGAACTAGAGGCCCCAGGGCAGGTGTACCGGGTGCTGGCCCCCGACCTCATCCCCACGAGACCCAACAAAGCCCGGACGGATCAGCGAAAAGACGCTCCACACACTGCTAGAGGTAAGGAAGTGTGGAGGTGTGATGATTGGGTGAGGAGTGGTGGCGACCGGTAATAGAGGGTCCGGCATTGGCGGACTGCTGGGCCTAAAAGAGCGAACTTCTCCTGAGGCCACCATGAGTACCAGCAGCCCTCGCGGTGTGACTCTCCCTTGCACCTCCCCTGCTACCGCTAGATGTGACCTGGGGGAGCCCCGGAAAGCAGGAACAAATTTAGTGGACACACAGGGGCCTCTCTAGAGGCCCCGGAGAGGAGGCCCACTAATCCCAACAAAGACAAGATTGAAGACCTAAGGCACAGGTGATCCGGAAATCGGCGAGAGGGGTGAGCTGGGTGGGCTCCTGAGGATCTTACGCAAACTGGGATGAGAGCTGGAACTTTCCAGTGAGTGATAGGAAGTGGAGAGCAACGCATCGGCGAAGTACAGACCCCGGACAGACAATATGCCCTCCACCCTTATGGGGGTTCAGCAGCCAAATGCAAGAGACCGCCTGACCTACGACAGGGTATAGAAGAGACTTCATCCTCGGCAGGTGTGGCACCTGGGTAGGAGGTGGGGGCACCCGGAAAGCGAGCATCAAGAGAGACCGATCCCGGGGAACCTGACAGGCTGCCAGCAGAAGCTCTACTCTAGCTGGGCAGGCGGCGGTGAATACCGGGGCTGCTCTCTGAAGAAACCTCGACCGTAACATGCTTCGACCCAGTTGCGACTGGCAAGGGAACCAAAGTAAATACCAACAATAGACTGGCCAAATTTGCCTGGAGTAAAGCAGGGCAAGAACGCGAATCACCCCAGATGAAGACGCCAGATACTCAAAATAATTCACAACGCCAAAGTGACCTTACACTCCATGACATTATGGATGCATAAGTGGAGTGCGCACTTCCTTAGAGGCCTGCATAGATTCAGTCAGCATTGAGGTGTCCATCCTACGGGCCGACTTTCGCAAGATGGATGAAAAATAAAAGACCTGGGGTAGGTAACAACTACACTACAATCAGATACATTTCAACTCAAGAAACAAGTCATTGACCTTCAGAACCAAAAGCTCTGATGTCGAAGCAACTGGATGAATACGAAGGAAGGGCTCGAAGGAACAATATACACATACTAGGGGTACCCGAATGGGCTGAAGGGCCAGCAGCAGACCTCTATGTGACTTGATATTGCAGCACCTACAGCCCAAGAGACTATCAAGCTATTTTTCCATTGAACGGGCCCACCGAGAGCCAGGGGGTTGCCCGAAACCGGGAGCTCCCCCTCGGCCACTTATTGCTCGTGTTTTCAATAACAGAGACAGGGACACAATCCTCCAAATGGCATGATCCAATCCTCCACTTAAACCAGACAATAATGTGATCACGTTCTTCCCAGACTTCACGGCCAAGGTTTAGGCCCAACGGCGCAGCTTTCAGACAGTAAAGAAGGAGCTCCGAGGCCGCGAGGTGAAGTACGCCATGTTGTTTCCAGCGAAACTTAGAGTGGAATCGGAGGGCAAGACATGGTTCTTCACTTCTCCAGAAGATGCATGGGAATGCCTGGAGGGCTTGCGTAGAGTGGGAGGCCAACGCAGAGATCGAAATGGAGGACAGAGATCGAACAGGTCTAATCAAGGGACCCAGCCGGGCGGTGATTCCATCATGACGGAGGGTAGAGAGACAACACGTAGCTGAGAAGACATTGTTTCGAATCTTGGACTGTCCTGTGATGGCCACAGAGAAGTGATCATTGGAAGGGGTGGGAAGGTTCCTAAAGGAATTATGTGAGAGGGGGACACTTGCAGACTCGAGTTAACGATGGTGACTACTACTACTAACCAACTGTGGGTCGTGACATATGGACCTCTTAGAAGCTGGGCTGTGAGCCCACAAATCTGAAACACTGACAATCAGATGTAAACGAGGGTGAGAGGAATGCCAGCCCGTACCTTTCAGTATTTTTAGGGGGGAGAGAGGCACTCTGCCTTGTTGGGGAGTGGGTAGTTTTAGATCCACAGGCAGGGGGGAAGTGAGGGGGGTGGGGTGGGAGAGGAGGAAAGGGAATTTTCTGGTTCAAGGTTTGTTGAGTTCGAAAGTCACTGATTACATGCTGTTAGATGCGTGCTCCAATGCAGAAAATGATCATTGGGGGAGATAATAAGAAACCGGACTGACATAGGTGATCTTACCTGCATCACACCAAAAGTCCATTGCACACTAGTTGAACAGATCAGAAATACTGGGCCCGGAGAAAGTTCAAAATGTCCCGATTTAATTGTTCTCATTGCAGATGATGTGTGGTAGAATGGAAACGTCACTTTCTGTGCTTACCTGGAATGTAAATGGTATGGGGGACAAAATTAAACGAGGAATAGTCCAACAATATCTACAACGACAGGCACCGGATTGGTGTTACTACAAGAGACACATATGGTTGGTAGTAAAAGTAAGGCCCTCACTAGATGGGGCTAAAAACTGCTGGTACATGCGGAATATACCTCAGGGTCTCGAGGAATGGGCATCCTAGTTAAAAAGAACCTGGCACTCATAGTGAAACGTACATGGGCGGACACGGGGCAGATTTGCGGTCCTCGAGGCACAATTGGAGGGGAGGGTGCTCAACATTGTCTCACTATACCTGCCCCCAGCACTGGGTACTGAGGCACTGACAGACCTGGGTAAGATATTAGCAGATCTTCCAGTGGGCACCCTAATCCTGGGGGGAGATTTCAATATGACAATGGACGACCAAAAAAACAGACACCCACAGAGGCCGAATGTGTTTATGGAAGAATGCACCACAGCTATGGGACTGTCCGATGTGTGGAGCACGCTGCAACTGGACGAAGCCCAGTATACTTATTTTTCTAACGCACACAAAAGCTCCTCCCGTATTGATTACTTTTTAACCTACACAGCTTCAAATGACCACTTCCGCAATCCCCACACCCTGCCGAGGGGTTTCTTGGATCGTTCCCTGGTAAGGGTTGAAGGCACGCACTGGGACCACCAACCACGGGCCACGATCACCCTTAATCCCTGGCTCTTGAAAATCCCTGATATTAAAAAGTAACTATATACACAGAAAACTAACTACTTTAAAGAAAACGTAGGTTCAGTTGACTCGGCGCTCACTATATGGGAAGCCTTCAAGGTGGTAATGAAGGGCCAGGCGTTGTCACTCAAGATGGGTTACATTATTAAGAAACTCCAGCAGTTAGTACAATTAGAAAATGAGCTCCAGCAATTGGAAGTTGACAACAATATAGCACCTTCAGAAGACATTCTGTACTGCCTCACACTTAAACAAGAGGAATACAAGATTAAGGCTAGGGAACAAATGATGGCCAAACTACGCAATCAAAATAGAATATACAAACTAGGGGATAGGGCTGGTTAAACCCTGGCCTGGCTATAGAAACGGGATCAAGGCAAGAGATGGGTGCCCAGGCTGATTCTAAACGGCGGCACGCAAATCACACATCAAAGGGATATTGCAGAAGCCTTTGCAAATCACTTAGAACATATCTATTCCCCATCCACTACTTATACGGCGGAAGACTCCCATCAGTTCCTTTCCGACAGTGACATACAGACGCTCTCTGACACCGATAGAGATACTCTGGATGAGGACTTGACAGATGATAAAATCCAAAAGGCCATAAGCCATGTCCAGTCAGGGAAGGCGATGGGGCCAAACGGGACTCCCATTGAATTTTTAAAAATGGTAGCTTCTCAGACGGCCCCTCACCTAAGGGCCATGTACAATGAAAGATACGAAAAAGGGATTCTGCTGGAGGATCAACGTCAAGCTTCCATAGTAGTGATTTTTAAGCCAGGAAAACCTGTTGATAACTAGGGGTGGGCGGAATTTGCGAAATGAACTTTCGCAAATTATCGCGAAAATGTTTAAAATTATCGCAAACAAGCGGAAATATCGCGAAGATGCAGAAGTTTTTTTCCGGCATGTTCGCGAGATTTTCTGCATGGTTGCGGGTCGCCAACTTACCCATGTGGTTGCTTGCGAGCGCGGCCATCTTGTTTTGAGTTGTCTCGCGGTGCATGATCGCGAGAAGAAAGACGTCATCGCGCGACGCATGACGTCACTGCGGGCGCGAACTGTCGCGAGACAGCGCAAATGGCTAAAAACAATACAACATCTCATGGAGAACGCGACCGGATCAAGATAACTTGTCGGCGAATGAAGGGATTCAGGTAAGGCGATCGCGCGCGTGCGCGAGAATGTATTATTTTACAGCGCGAGCAAGAAACAAATTATCTCCAAGCTGCGGAAACCGGAATTTTTTACATTTTCGCGCTCTCCGCCGAACGCGGAAATGTCAAATTACCGCAATTTCCGCGAACGGAACGAAATTTTCGCCCAGGCCTATTGATAACTGCGCGTCCTACAGACCGATTTAGTTAATTAACGTAGAAGCTAAGGTCTTAGAGAAAGTACTTGCCTCACGGTTGATCACGGTCATTTCCTCCTTGGTCCACCCAGACCAATCTGGCTTTATGACAGGAAGGAATACGGCACTAAATATCCTGTGCCTCCATAATGTCCTTGCACGACGAGATTACATGGAGGAGGACGCAGTGGTGATTTCCCTAGATTCCTCCATGGCATTTGACTCTATCGAGTGGCCATACCTATTTGTAGTCCTGAAGAGAATGGGCTTTGGCCTGAAGTTTCTGGGCTGGGTGAAACTGCTCTACACGGGTATACAGGGTCAAGTGTGAGTGAACAACTACACTCCTCGTACATTCACATTAAAAAGGGGCACACAACAGGGTTGTCCCTTGTCCCCCTTGATTTTTTCCCTCATGCTGGAACCACTGGCTGCTTGGGTACGGTGGGATGTCATGGTAAGAGGCCTGCAATGGGCGGAAGGTCAGGATGACCGGATATCCCTATGCAGATGCATCCTGCTTTATCTTGCCTCCCCATATAGATCCATCCACGGGGTTTTAAATATCTTCACAAATTTTGGGAAATACTCAGTTTATGCCATAAACTGGAGCAAGTCATTGTTGTTTGTGCTCTGGGGTCTGGTCCCTCGGCTCCCTACGGGTTGCTGTGTAGAAGTGGCCTCTGATGGATTCCCATATCTGGGAATCTATATAACTTCAAACCCTAAAAAAATGTATGACAGTAATCTGGCACCCCCACTGTCCCGCTTGTGTGTAAATGTGAAGCACTGGCAATCCTTACCTCTTTCATTTGTGGGCCGAGCTGCTCTTTTTAAAATGCTGGCCCTCCTGAGCTTTCTCTACATCCGTCGGAATTGCCCACACTGAGTCCCAGATACATAATTCTCGGAAATATAGACTGTAATTTGGACGCTGTTATGGGATGGTGGGTCTCCTCATATTGCAATGAAAAAACTGAATAAAGGATGGTTTGATGGCGGCATTGCTCACCTGGACCTTAGACTCTATTACTGGACGTCACAATTAGTGGCAGTGAATCACTAGCTGTATCGCTCCCCTATAGATCCAGCTTATCTTCTGGACAGATACCAAACGGGACGAGCGCGGTATTTAGGGGGAATATATTCAAAAGATACACGGTGATGATCTGGCATCAAGCGAACTCCCGTCTGGGATGGTCAAATGTCCTCACAGAAGCCAAGCCCCTATGGTATGCACAGAGACTGGGACACTTATGTCATCAATCTGGCTTTGACAAATGGGATCTTATAGGAATTTCAACTATCGGAGATTTGATTAAAAAGGGTTTGATTCTCAAGTTTGAGGAGTTCAGGGAGAAATACGATATGGCCCAAGGTGAAATGTTCAGGTACCTACAAATTAGACATGCCCTCACCACTGCACTACCCGATCTCATGGACATACCAGAGGTATCACCACTGGAAGACCAATTACTAAACCGACCGTTACACTCGAAAGCTATATCACTAACATACAAAAACCTGCGCAACAACCTACCTGACACGTTCCACAAATTACGAGAGCAATGGCAGAGAGACCTAGGACCCATTGATGTCCACCAGAGAAGCAGCAATCACTCTCCGTTTCAGACTGATTCAACTCAAAATCTTACATAGGTCGTACTTGATATGATGTGCCTCCGGGGCTGCCAACACACTGCCACCTTTTATCACACGATCTGGGACTGTCCGGTAGTACGGCACATATGGGAGGGCTCCACGACCCATATTCAGAATGCCTTAGGAGAGGAAGTCACCCTCACACCGAGACTAGGTCTTCTTAATATTTGGGAGCCGACAGACCTCACAAAGGTGGAACAAGAACTAACTACACTGGGCTATACCCTTGTCAAGCGTGAGATTGCGAAGGGATGGGGGCAGCAGATGCGACTTCTCCCCTAGTGTGGGTAAAAGAAATTGTTACATGCATGATTGCAGAAACGGAAGTATTTAAATTGCGTGGGTGTCCGAAGAAACGGGATAGGAAATGGGGCAAGTGGAATGTTTACCGTGGCAACCTATGTCATGGTAAATGTTACCATGTTACCGTGGCAACCCATCAGTGGAGCTGGAAATGCAAAGAAGGGAAGAATGTGATGTTGGGGTATTATGTTTGCAACTAACCCTGGGCGTAGGACTACGCTACGCTTGCGTAGTTTGCGCAACCACGCGCTACGTGAATTGCACGTAGCACAGTGCAAAAACGAGTAGTGTAGCGTAGCGGGCATTTTTTGCTTGCTCGCAGCCCTCAACGTCAAGTTGGTGACCGCGGGCAAGCAAAATAGCATCCGGGCGAGACTTTTTCCTCGTTCGCGATCAGCAACATCAAGTTGCCGATCGTGAGTGTGGATAATATTCCTCCCGGCGAGATTCTCAACGCGGGGAGGTCAGGTTTCTCATTGCAAGTGGTTGCGTATGCTCGCGACCGCTCAGGATGAGAAACTACCAGTCCGCATTGAGAAAGCTGCCTCTCGAATACAAATCTTCTCGAGCGGCAGAAAACGACCGCTTGCACTGTGCAAGATGCCGTTTGCAATGATTGCACAGTGCGGACAAGCATCCGGTGCTGTGCAATCAGTGTGAACCGTATTTGGCACAGTGCACTACGCAGTTTGCGTAGCTACGCGTAGCTTACGTACTGCAAAGTGCACATCGCATAGCTACGCGTAGCGCTACTACGCGAACTACGGCCAGGGTTATTTGTAACCATTTTCCCCTTACCTATGATGATGCAGCATTGTACAACTATTCGAGACGTACCCGCCGTCGCCACTACATTTACCACAGTCCTTTGGGGCAACTTGCTGGTGTGACGAGCAGTGTGCGACCAATTTTTGCATAATTTATTACGGCTCCCTTGAGCCAACGAGCTGACGAGCCTTGGATCTGCACCTGCGCACCATGAGAGGTACTTGACCTGTTTTAATTACATTTTGGCAGTCCACATGGCACCCCTTTACACTGACCTTATCCCGGCTGACGAGAGGCAACTACCTTGAAACACGTGTCCAGGGATGGCTAACGCAACACATACTGTTCTTTATACATCGTGGCATAGGTGTACCCACCGTCGCCACTACATTTACCACAGTCCTTTGGGGCAACTTGCTGGTGTGACGAGCAGTGTGCGACCAACTTTTGCATAATTTATTACAGCTCCCTTGAGCCAACGGGCTGACGAGCCTTGGATCTGCACCTGCGCGCCATGAGAGGTACTTGACCTGTTTTAATTACATTTTGGCATTCCACACGGCACCCCTTTACACTGACCTGCTCCCTGCTGACGAGAGGCAACTACCTCGAAACACGTGTCCAGGGATGGCTAACGCAACACATACTGTTCTTTATACATCGTGGCATAGGCGTACCCGCCGTCGCCACTACATTTACCACAGTCCTTTGGGGCAACTTGCTGGTGTGACGAGCAGTGTGCGACCAACTTTTGCATAATTTATTACGGCTCCCTTGAGCCAACGGGCTGACGAGCCTTGGATCTGCACCTGCGCGCCATGAGAGGTACTTGACCTGTTTTAATTACATTTTGGCAGTCCACACGGCACCCCTTTACACTGACCTGCTCCCTGCTGACGAGAGGCAACTACCTTGAAACACGTGTCCAGGGATGGCTAACGCAACACATACTGTTCTTTATACATCGTGGCATAGGCGTGCCCGCCGTCACCACTACATTTACCACAGTCCTTTGGGGCAACTTGCTGGTGTGACGAGCAGTGTGCGACCAACTTTTGCATAATTTATTACGGCTCCCTTGAGCCAACGAGCTGACGAGCCTTGGATCTGCACCTGCGCGCCATGAGAGGTACTTGACCTGTTTTAATAACATTTTGGCAGTCCACACGGCACCCCTTTACACTGACCTGCTCCCTGCTGACGAGAGGCAACTACCTTGAAACACGTGTCCAGGGATGGCTAATGCAACACATACTGTTCTTTATACATCGTGGCATAGGCGTACCCGCCGTCGCCACTACATTTACCACAGTCCTTTGGGGCAACTTGCTGGTGTGACGAGCAGTGTGCGACCAACTTTTGCATAATTTATTACGGCTCCCTTGAGCCAACGGGCTGACGAGCCTTGGATCTGCACCTGCGCGCCATGAGAGGTACTTGACCCGTTTTAATTACATTTTGGCAGTCCACACGGCACCCCTTTACACTGACCTGCTCCCTGCTGATGAGAGGCAACTACCTCGAAACACATGTCCAGGGATGGCTAACGCAACACATACTGTTCTTTATACATCGTGGCATAGGCGCACCCACCGTCGCCACTACATTTACCACAGTCCTTTGGGGCAACTTGCTGGTGTGACGAGCAGTGTGCGACCAACTTTTGCATAATTTATTACGGCTCCCTTGAGCCAACGGGCTGACGAGCCTTGGATCTGCACCTGCGCGCCATGAGAGGTACTTGACCTGTTTTAATTACATTTTGGCAGTCCACACGGCACCCCTTTACACTGACCTGCTCCCTGCTGACGAGAGGCAACTACCTCGAAACACGTGTCCAGGGATGGCTAACGCAACACATACTGTTCTTTATCCATCGTGGCATAGGCGTACCCGCCGTCGCCACTACATTTACCACAGTCCTTTGGGGCAACTTGCTGGTGTGACGAGCAGTGTGCGACCAACTTTTGCATAATTTATTACGGCTCCCTTGAGCCAACGGGCTGACGAGCCTTGGATCTGCACCTGCGCGCCATGAGAGGTACTTGACCTGTTTTAATTACATTTTGGCAGTCCACACGGCACCCCTTTACACGGACCTGCTCCCGGCTGACGAGAGGCAACTACCTCGAAACACGTGTCCAGGGATGGCTAACGCAACACATACTGTTCTTTATACATCGTGGCATAGGCGTACCCGCCGTCGCCACTACATTTACCACAGTCCTTTGGGGCAACTTGCTGGTGTGACGAGCAGTGTGCGACCAACTTTTGCATAATTTATTACGGCTCCCTTGAGCCAACGGGCTGACGAGCCTTGGATCTACACCTGCGTGCCATGAGAGGTACTTGACCTGTTTTAATTACATTTTGGCAGTCCACACGGCACCCCTTTACACTGACCTGCTCCCTGCTGATGAGAGGCAACTACCTCGAAACACGTGTCCAGGGATGGCTAACGCAACACATACTGTTCTTTATACATCGTGGCATAGGCGCACCCACCGTCGCCACTACATTTACCACAGTCCTTTGGGGCAACTTGCTGGTGTGACGAGCAGTGTGCGACCAACTTTTGCATAATTTAACTATTCGAGACGGTAACTGGAAATGTATGTGACTTTAATGTTGAATTAATAAAAAAGATTTATAAAGAAAATAATATTCTCTGGACTAAAACTGATTTTTATTCCATTGTTTTGATTTTTCAAAAGCTTTTTACAGTCTGTTTGGTAATTGTCATGACCCCAAGCTAGGTTTACTATGGATCTGGATCTGACTAAACTGATTAAACCCAGAGTGGCTGTGCTTAGGGTGCTTTGTGAGGCCAGGGGGGCTACTTGCTACTAAGAATTTTAGGAATACCGCATTGCTTAGGTCCCTTAAGGCCTGGAGAAGGTCATCTCCAGAAACTGATGGGGAGAGTGACCTCTCCAACCACCTCTAGGAGGTGGATGATGATTTCCTTTCTATTTCCTTATCACTATGATCATACTTCTTGTGGATAGGAGAAGGACTGGTTCCCCTGGGCAGGGCTCTCTGTGATCCTTTAATTTAAGGGAACAAGCCCAAAGAGAAAGGGAGTTAATCCTGGCTGAAAAGATGTGGTAGTAGTAAGAGAGGCAGATGAATTGGTGGCATTAAAATGATGGAGAGGTTGAGGTGTCCTGAGGTGGTGGGCTTAACCCCAAGCTCCCCAAGGGAATAGAGCCCAGTTCACAGAGGGGAATGATATTGACAAATGGCTCATAGCATTTGTGAGGGCCCTTGAGATGTAGGGGTCCGCCCCAAGGAATATGACTTGTTACTACGCAAGTCATTACATCGCATGGCATTAAAATGCGGTCATTACAACGACCGCGTTGTTACCATGCAACGCCATTACTACGCAAGTTATTGCATCGACTTGCAGAAAATGGCTTGCTAACATTAGAAATGTATAATTTACTATTCCAACTCCAGGCTACGCAACAGTAGGGAAGGTGTTGGAATAGTAAACTATACTATTCCTTATGTTAGTGCGCTATCTACTGCAAGTCGATATAATGACATTGCGTGGCAACAATGCGGTCGTAACAACCGCGTTGTAATGACATTGTGGTGTAATCACTGCGATGTAAAGGTTGTTTCCCACCCCAAGCATTGGAGTTCACTCTTGTGGGAACTGATTCCAGTAGCTAGGAGGCATAGGCTCCTTACCCTGCAGGAGGATAAGGCAAAATCCTACTCTCATATGAGGTAATGCTTAGTTGAGAAATGGGTTTGAACCCAGAGCAGTGCAGGGTGAAATTCAGGGACACCCAGAAAATGAATACCCATTCCTGGGTGGACTATGTGGATCTCTCAGAGAAGGCACTAGGAGGCTGGATTGATGGTAACCAAGTTGAAACATGTGAGGAGTTGTATAATTTGTTTATGACAGAACATTTTTTGACTCATTGTGTCCAATAGATTTTACGCCAGTACTTAGTGGACTTTAAGCTTTAAGCTGTTTAATCCGAGGAAAAAAGCTCCAGGAAAGTTTCCAAGAGTGAAGGTAAAACTTTGACTTAGGTCTTCCACGTGGGGTATCTGAGCAGGGCTCCATTGCGGTCAACCTCAAACTTTGACTTAGTCCGGGTCAAGCATGATAAGATGTGCAAAGGGTGAGCTGTCGGTTCATAAGCACAGCCATCAAATTATTTCCTATTTTTATAAATTGGTCAGGGATTTGGATTGTGTGTTGTGTCTTACTTTTTCACTGTAATGGTGTTTTATAAATGTTATACTTCCCTTTTTCCTAAGCTAAGCCTTATTGCATGGTGTCAGCTACCAAGAATTGAGCAATAGGCTAATTTATAAGGACCCTTTTTAGGACAGTGCTATGTTAGTGGACTTATTGCCAATGGTAGGTGTACACTTACCACTATTAATTACTCACTTTTCAAAACTATATCTGTCCATACTGGAAAGTCTCAAAGACGTGTAGTGATGGTGTTGCAAAGAAGGAAATGAAAAAGAAGACGAAAGTTGTTAAGAAACAAAAAATTGAAAATTAGGGAGATATTGTTGCTATCAATTGACAAACCACTCTAGCGTGAACTGCTATACTAATGTTGCGCTAAACGTATTGTTTGCATTACCTCATGTTGTAGATGCAATTGAATAGAAACAACAGGAGTCACTGTGTGCTTTGTTTCAATGTCTGCTTAGTGACAGACCTAAACCACATTGTGCGTCACACATTGTAGACTTTGTAGATATATGTAGTGGATCTGGACAGTTTACTCCAAACACTGAAGAGGGTGAACAGAACTTTATTGGTGATGTTTGTTGTTTTCGAAGGAGATGAAATACCTACTGATGAGTTATTGGGACTTAGTTACTCATGCACATCAACTACAGAAATAGATTTTGAATGTTATATTCATTTAACGTTAGCAGATTGCTAAAGTCTGACTTTTGAAATATTGCTGAAACAAAACAGTGTATCCCTAAATTGCCAAACAGATCTTGTGTCAACTTTAAGCATTGCAAAATGTGTCAAGTATGTTACTTTAATGCTACAACAATGCAGAGCAGATGGCTTTAAATTAGAAACTAAGAGGCATATTTACTTTTGCGTCACTTTTCTCATGTTAAAAGTGACACAAAAGTGGCGCAAAGGGCTTGTAAATCTGCCCCTAAGGCCACTAACTTTAAAGCAGTATGAATATCTATTTCTGGTCAAACATATACTACTATTGCTATTATGTTTCATGAAGAAGTTATTATTACATCTTGTCATTACACTGTCCATCAAAAAAGTAAAAGTGGATAGACAGAATGTAATGATAGGAACCTTAAATTCAAGAAAAGATTGCCTTGGAGGTTACCAAATTGCTAACTTTTGGTTTTGGAACCAGATTTCTAAGGAGGATTATATTTGTAAAAGTGGAATAGTTAGTTGTTGTAGATAAATTATTAGGATTTATGACATCATGCAGCCTACTAAGGGTGATGTTTTGCCTTATATATGTAGTAGTGTTACTGTAGCACTTCTAACTATGAACTGCTTATCTTCAGCAAATATCTCTTAGTATTAGTAGTGCAAGTATCGATAAAATTATTATTTTAAAATTGTAGTGTGTGGAATGCGCTATGTTACTTATTTGCAGTGACATACTGTGCAGTTCTCGTTTTTTTTATACAGTCTATATGATTGTTTTTTCCCGACTGTTCAAGGATGAATCTGTATACAGTACTTCATTCATGTTGTATAAGTATACAATTTGAGAGCAGTAAAAAAGGGAAAATGTTGATTTTCTTTATAACATAGCATATCAGCATAAGGAATGTGTACTGATGTATTCTTTCATAAAGTTATCCATTGTAAAATGTATAAGTTTAATGTATAATTGTTCTAAATGGAAATACTAATTCATATTTGCTATTTATATACAGATGGTAGCACCATGTATTGGAGTAGTGTTGTTCCATTAGATTTCATTGTCAGTGTGTTACAGATTACAATTGAAAAAAATATTCATCCATGTACACAGTCAGATACCCACTTATACTCCCATATAACAACTCATACATCCACTCAAACACCTATACAGATATTTACCACTCACATAACTACACAGTCATTGAAACACCCACTTTCAAACCCATAAACACACTCGAACAGCTAGTCACACACTAACACACTCTCTTACGCAGTCACTAAAACATCCAAAGAGTAACTTATATATCAACTCACACACTCACAGAGCTACTTTCATACCCACCCACATACCCATCCAGCCATTCTGATACCCACTCACATACCTACACAGCCCATCACATACAAACTCAAACACATACTTACACACCCACCACAAATCTTTACATCCCTACTAACACAGGCATAGATTCACTCAAACAGCTACTGACATACCCACACAACCACTTACGCAAACACCCATATACCCATTCACACAGTAACACACCCACTCACATACCCATTCACACCTTTAAACACCAACTCACACACCAAAGAAGACACTCACATACCCAGTCACACACTGATACTCACAAACCCACTCACATACCCATGCAGCCACTCATATACCCACTCATGCCCACACACCCACAGAGACACTCAGAGATAGGGGTGGGCGGAATTTGCGAAATTCACTTTTGAAAATTATCGTGAAAATGTTAAAAATCTCCGCAAACACGCGGAAATATCGCGAAGATGCGGAAGTTTTTTCCCGCCCGTTCGCGGTATTTTCTGCGTGGTCGCGGCTCGCCAACTTACCCATGCGGTTGCTCGCGGACGCGGCCATCTTGTTTTCACTTGTCTCGTGGTGCATGATCGCGAGAAGAAAGACGTGATTGCGCGACGCATGACGTTGCTGCGGGCGTGAACTGTCGCGAGACAGTGCAAATGGCTACCAACAATCCAATATCTCTTGGAGACGCGACCGGATCGGGAAAACTTGTCGGCGAACGCTGGGATTCAGGTAAGGCGACTTGGCGCACACGAGAATGTATTATTTTACAGCGCAAGCAAGAAACAAATTATCGCTAAGCTGCGGAATGCGGAAATTTTGACATTTTTGCGCTTTCCGCGGAACGCGAATATGCCAAATTATCGCAATTTCCGCAAACGGAACGGAATTTTGGCCCAGGTCTACTCAGACACCCACTTGCACACTGATATAGCCAGTCATAGACAAACTCACACACTGATACAGCTAGTCACACACCCACTCACACACTGCTACACCCACTCACACAGACACTCACGCACACAAACACTCACAAACCTACTTACACACCCACACAGACAGTCACATATCACTCACAGACTTATATAGACACCCACTCACACACTGATACAGCCACTTACACATCCATTTGCACACTGATACAGCCACTCAGAAACCTGCACAGCTGCACAAAAACCCACTCACACCCCCCACATGCACTCATACAAGCACTCACATACCAATACAGCCACTCATACACCCACTCAGAGATCGATACAGCCACTCACACATCCACTCATGTATCCATGCACTCACAAACCCACTCACACAAACACACAGACACTTATATACCCACTCGCACACCAATACAGCTGTTCACATATCCACTGACATACCCACTGACACACATATGCAGCTATACACACACCCACTCACACTCTGACACAGCCACTCACTCAGTTACACACTGACACACCCACTAACAACCACACACGCCCACTCACACACTGATAAGCCACTCACCCAGTTACACACTGATACACCTACTAACAATCACACACCCACTTGTACACATACTACTATTGCACCTTCCGATAGAGTCACACAGCCACTTACACATGTAGTTATTTACCCTTTTACACACCAATTTTTCCATGATTAGACCCACACAGCCACTCAGACAACCACCCAAACTGAAATATATGTAAACATATAGCAGCAGGTGTACAGACACTCACAAACAAACATGTATCAGATAGCTTTTCTTTCTTTACACCAGAAGAGGTAGTTCTAAGAAGAACCATTTTTTTTGCTTTGGGAACATTTTTATGTAGTTTTGGAACTTTTTGGTTTTTTGGGTTGTTTTTTTCTTTTTTTCTCTCAATTATTCTTTTTCTTCTTTTTTTTCTTTCTTCTTTTTGAAATTTGTAAGGCGCATATATCACCCGAAGGTCTCATAGCGCCAGCAGACTCTCAGATGTAAGATGTAAGATAAGCAGAATTTAGAAAAGCCATGTTTTTAGGAGTTTACGAAATTTCTGATGGCTGGGTTCCAGTCTTAGGTGAAGGGGGAGAGCATTCCAGCTTTCAGGTGCAATTTTAGAGAAGGACCTGTCCCCATTTTTGACAGTACGTACTTTTGGCACCCTTAAGAGGTGCGAGCTAGAGGATCTCAGAGTTCTCGTTGGATGATAGTCAATAAGTTTATTTGCTAGATAGACTGGGCCTTTGCCATTTAGGGATTTATGAACTAAACAGCAAATTTTAAACTTGATACGCTTTTTTATGGGAAGCCAGTGAAGCGCTTTTAGACAGGGGGCAGAAGGGGTGCGGGCAGGTAGGTCCAGGGCCAGTCTAGCTACAGTATTTTGAAGGACCTGGAGTTTGCTCAGGGGAGATTCGCCGATAGAGGCGAAAAGAGCATTGCCGTAGTCTAGGCGACTAATAATTAGTCCCTGAATTAGAGGTAGACGCGAGGCTAGAGGGATCCACTTAAAAATCTTCTTTAGGCTGCGTAGGAGTCCGAAGCTGGTGTGAGAAATATTATTGATGTGATCAGCCAGGGTTAGTTTGTTGTCAAGTAGTATCCCTAAGTTGCGAGCAGCTGACTTAGGGGAAGGACAGGCACCCAACTGTGCTGGCCACCATTCGTCTGACCAGTGCTTGTGAGCGTTTCCAAAAAGCACAATCTCTGACTTAGCAGCGTTGAGCAAAAGGTAGTTGTCTGACATCCAGTTTTTGATTGCTAGCATACATTTTTGGAACCTTGGTTTGATGTGAGTGGAGTTGGGACCCAAGGTAATGAGGATTTGAGTGTCGTCGGCATAGGACACAGTATCAAATCCATGGGCTTTAATTAGTCTAGCAAGGGGAGAGACGTACAAATTAAAGAGTGTAGGGCTCAGGATCGAACCCTGAGGTACGCCTTTGTCGACTGGCTGATTGGCTGATGAGAATTTGCCGATCTGGACCTTGGAGCTCCGACCGGTCAGGTAGCTTTTGATCCAAGGCAAAGCAGGGCCCTCGACACCAGCCTCTGCCAGCCGTTCTGTCAGAATGCTGTGTGAGACGGTGTCGAAGGCTGCGGATAGATCTAGCAATATCAGGATGGCTGATTGTTTGGAATCCAAGGCAAGCCTGATGTTGTCGACCGTTTCAAGTAGGGCGGTTTCGGTGCTATGGAACGCCCTAAATCCTGACTGGGAGGGGTCTAGCAGTTTGTTCGATTCAAGGTGGTTAATAAGTTGGGCGTTGATGAGGGACTCGATGATCTTGCCGAACATCGGGAGAAGGGAGATAGGCCTGTAGTTTACGGGTAGGGCAGGGTCAGCAGAGGGTTTCTTCAGAATCGGTCTGATGATGGCTTCTTTCCAATGAACAGGAACTATTGAGTGGGAGAGCGAAAGATTGAAAATTTTAGTTAAGTGTGGGATCAGAATAGGCGCAATTTTGGAAAGGATTGGGGAAGAGGCTGGGTCAATAGGGGAGCCGGACTTGATTCTGTTCATAGTCAGAGTGACTTCGTCATTTGAAAATGGGAGAAAGTGATTAAGGGTAGTGGTGAGAGCAGGTAGGGCTGTATTGATGGGAGGATCAGGAGAGAAGGACAAAGTGGTGGAGTCGGTGAATGATTTGTAGATATCATTTATTTTGTTATAAAAGAAGGATGACAGAGTGTCGACCCAATTCCGCGAAGCGTTTGCAACAGGTTGGCAGGAGAGAGGGTTGGAGAACTCTTTCACTATTTTATAGAGTTCTTTATGTGAGTTTGCGGCCTGGTCTATCCTATTTCCCAAGTATACTTTTTTGGCTAGTGCTATATCGCTCATGTATTGGTGATGGAGCTTTTTGTAAAGGGATCTGTCACCGGGGTCTTTGGTACGACGCCATTTGCGTTCGTGAGTTCTTACAACCAGTTTCGAGGCCTTAAGATCCTCAGTATACCATGGGGACAGTTTGTTGGGGCATCTCTTTATTTTATTAGGAGCGATTATATCCAGGGTTGTAATAATTGCTCGGTCAAGGTTGATGGCTGCCAAGTTAGGATCATTCAAAAGTTCAATTTGAGGGGGGGAGAAATGAGAGAGAAATGTTTCAGGGCTGATCTTATTCCAGGGTCGACTCCTAATGCAGTCTCTACTAGGCTGAGGGGTGGGTGAGGTGAGTTGTATATGAAAGTAAATCTTGAAATGATCCGACCAAAGAACGGGCACAGAGCAATCGATTTTTATCTTATCCGAATTAGTGAAAATGAGATCCAGAGTGTGGCCGGCAGAATGAGTGGGGCCGGTAACTAGCTGGTCCAAGCCTAATGCGTTCATACTGGTGATGAGTTCAGCAGTGTGAGGGTCATGCGTAAGTTCAGTATGATAGTTGAAATCGCCTAGCAAAAGAAAATTAGTAGACGACAGTGCATGTGGAGCGATGAATTCGGTTATTTTGTTTGCGAAATTAGTTTTAGTGCCTGGGGGTCTGTATAGGAGAGCTCCTTTCCAGGATTCTTTATTTCCTAAAGTAGCCGTGAAAGTACAAACTTCACCCCATTCTACAGTTAATGAGTTGACGAGGTGGAGCTTGATGTTAGCTCTATACACAATGGCGATTCCTCCGCCTTTTTTATCAGTTCTGTCTAATCTCATGATTTTATAGTCCTGGGGGAGGGCAGTTGAAATGTCAGGATATGAGGACTCCGTTAGCCAGGTTTCAGTTATAAAGAAGAGGTCGGGTTTGTCATAGTCTAAAAGCGACCAAATTTCAAGGGCATGTTTGGGAAGAGAGCGAACATTGCAATATAAGCAGGAGAGGTGCCTTTGTATAGAGGGCAAGGGTTTACTGTCAGTGGGAGAAATAACGGAGGGTCTTCTCCGTGGCGTTGATCCCAACGTTACATTGGTGATAGAGGAGAAAGGCCCATGTTGCGAGATGAACGAAGCAGCGGTATTAGTGTTTATGGCAAGGAGCTCCTGGCGAGAATATTTAATGGGAGCCATAAGGAGGGGAGGGGTACCCACGGGCAGCGGTCCTGGCGTCTGGCGTCGGTCAGGCGCGGACGGGCGCAGACGGGCTTGCCTTTGGCGCGCCTTCGGCGCGCCCGCTGCGCGCGTCCGCTCTGCGCACTCAATTTAAGTGGGGAGTGGGCGGGACTGCACGAGCCTAGAGCGCTAACCTTCCTCTCTCACAGGAAGTGAGGGTTTGTAAGCTACGTGTCAACCCCTCCGCTCGATCGGCACAAGCCGCGGCGGACCAGGGGGACAGCGGAACGAGTGACAGGCAATAGACAGTACAGGATAAAAGCACGTTATACAGTCTTTAAAACACTTCAAATCAAGAATTCTGCTACAACCTACATGAACTGAGGTTGACCAATCTGCTGCGCGCGTCCGCTCTGCGCACTCAATTTAAGTGGGGAGTGGGCGGGACTGCACGAGCCTAGAGCGCTAACCTTCCTCTCTCACAGGAAGTGAGGGTTTGTAAGCTACGTGTCAACCCCTCCGCTCGATCGGCACAAGCCGCGGCGGACCAGGGGGACAGCGGAACGAGTGACAGGCAATAGACAGTACAGGATAAAAGCACGTTATACAGTCTTTAAAACACTTCAAATCAAGAATTCTGCTACAACCTACATGAAATGAGGTTGACCAATCTGCTGCGCGCGTCCGCTCTGCGCACTCAATTTAAGTGGGGAGTGGGCGGGACTGCACGAGCCTAGAGCGCTAACCTTCCTCTCTCACAGGAAGTGAGGGTTTGTAAGCTACGTGTCAACCCCTCCGCTCGATCGGCACAAGCCGCGGCGGACCAGGGGGACAGCGGAACGAGTGACAGGCAATAGACAGTACAGGATAAAAGCACGTTATACAGTCTTTAAAACACTTCAAATCAAGAATTCTGCTACAACCTACATGAACTGAGGTTGACCAATCTGCTGCGCGCGTCCGCTCTGCGCACTCAATTTAAGTGGGGAGTGGGCGGGACTGCACGAGCCTAGAGCGCTAACCTTCCTCTCTCACAGGAAGTGAGGGTTTGTAAGCTACGTGTCAACCCCTCCGCTCGATCGGCACAAGCCGCGGCGGACCAGGGGGACAGCGGAACGAGTGACAGGCAATAGACAGTACAGGATAAAAGCACGTTATACAGTCTTTAAAACACTTCAAATCAAGAATTCTGCTACAACCTACATGAACTGAGGTTGACCAATCTGCTGCGCGCGTCCGCTCTGCGCACTCAATTTAAGTGGGGAGTGGGCGGGACTGCACGAGCCTAGAGCGCTAACCTTCCTCTCTCACAGGAAGTGAGGGTTTGTAAGCTACGTGTCAACCCCTCCGCTCGATCGGCACAAGCCGCGGCGGACCAGGGGGACAGCGGAACGAGTGACAGGCAATAGACAGTACAGGATAAAAGCACGTTATACAGTCTTTAAAACACTTCAAATCAAGAATTCTGCTACAACCTACATGAACTGAGGTTGACCAATCTGCTGATTATAGCTATAAAAATAAAGTCCAGAAATACAGAGAACTCGTACAAGAATTTCTGTGGCGTTTCATAGCCATGTTAAAATCTCTGATAGACTGTTCACCAATTTTTTGGTACAATATATAAAATGAGCCAACCTTGAGCAGTTGATGTGAGGCATGTGGTGCATCTCTCTCTATCTCATTCCTTGCAAGGTGGCGAGGATGGATCGTGTGCAGTTGCTTGATCATGCTGCTGGTCCCATTCAAATACTTGTGAGTTATCCTCACGGATAGCTCCATGCTGAAAGGTTACATTTCACACCCTATGCCACAGACTTCTACTCCCCAGAAGGAATGGAAAAGAATCTCAATGCAATACTTTCTTTTTTCTTGGGGGGGTTCCTTCTTCTTTTTCCGATGGTTTTCTGTCCTGCTCCTACTGTTCTCCAGATGCCATTTTACCACAAAATAAAAAAACACCAAGGAAAAAACAAGAAGTTTCAGCTCTGTTTGAAAGTTGAGATATCTGAAGAGACACATCCAAAAAGAAAAAAATGGGAAGGAACTTCCTGTAGAAAAGGTTGGCAGGTGTTTTAACCAATCAAATCCATTTGTTACTCTGTCAGGTGGGATTTGTTGATCCATCACAGTGATGCTACAAAGTTATATGAATCCTCCAGTAACATGTATTAAAACAAACTTGTAAGCTAGAATTATTTATTGGGATATAAGTTTGTATGTAATCTTACTAAATCACTTACCTCAAACATCAATTTTATAGTATCCATTGATGTTTTTAAGTGTTGTTAAAAATCAAAGTGGATTTGTGGACCTCCCACGGATCAGGAAGTATGAATCGGGAGGGTTTGCAGCAGATCCACAAATCCAAATAAAACACATAATATTTACTTTTTAAAATAATTACACTCATGCCATTAAATGTGTTTGCTTTTATTTTACCTAACATATTTCTAGTTTACAATCAATTAAAAAATACAAGGTTAAAATAATGCTAAAGTTTGGTGTGTTCCATTACAACACCTTTTTTGAAAACAAAATGTAGAAATTCACAGGTAATAGAGTGAGGAATTATGATTAACAATGGTAGAAATTCACAAAAAAAAACAAGGGTCCACATAAGAGTTAGTTAGGAAATACCATTCAAAACCACAAAAGTTAACTGAAAAAAAACAAGGTTGCAGGTACGTTATAGTTAGGAAATACAATTACAAAAAACCTTAGAAATTCACACAAAAAAAACATTATAGTTAGGAAATAAAATGTAAAAAAATCCTTTGACATTTACTAAAAAAGCAAAGGTTACTGCGACATTAAAGTTAGGCTAAGATTTCACACATACAAAACCATCGAAACTCAGCAATTATATTTACCAGAGACAAATATAATGTATGCCCCATACATAGTCACAGTGACATCACTGATAACAACACTGATAACATCTCAAATGACATCATTGATGATATCATCCACATAGCCATTCACTAACCCACTTATACACATATACAACCTCTCACACACCAACTCACATACCCATACAACCAATCACACACCCATCAATTCACCCATATAGCCACTCACACAACCACTCACACACCCAGACTGCTACCCACACACCCACCTATTCATCCATACAGCCACTCACACCACCTACTCATTCATATAGTTTCTCAACACAGCCACTCACTCACCCATCCAACAACTCATGCAACCACTAACACAACCACACAACCACTTACATACTGTTAGAAAATGCATCATTAGTTGAGTGGCCTGCAACTGTATTAAACCTACATTTATCCTCCACGGGGAACCAAACACCCTATTGTAGCACCTGACACTCATAGGGTAGGCAAGCAGAGCAGTCCAAGGCCTACTCAAGGAAGGCAGTGTGGGCAAGTAATCACCATTTACAGATACACAACAATAACACTCAACACATGATTTTCCAGTCTTTGCTTTTTCTTTTGAAAAAGGCAAAACTTAAAATTTATTACACACATACACACTACTCAATACTATGCATCCATTTACAAATATACACAAGCAGCTGGAACTACTTCTGGATGACATTGCGTAATTATTCATGTCCCTCCCTAAAGGAGATTCAGATCCACATATCGCATGTCTAAAACATCTTATCCCTAAGTGCTAAGATTGAGCATAACTTGGCGTAAGAGCACTCAATCCTGGTCCCAAAGCAAGCAGTTGCCAACCTCATTATCTCAACAAGCATTTCATCATAGGAATCACTACAATAATTACATATACTCATGGCTGAGGACATTTGAAAATGGCAATAAAGCATGCAAACGTTTATCACAAGTGGCTCTCAGTCTCATTATTTAAATACAGCATTTTCAAGAATAATGTAAATGCATGTTGGAGTGATTTGTGTATTCAGCATAAATAATGCAATTCAATCATTATATTTAGAATTATAATCCTGTGCAATTATAGACTTTCACCCGTGCTTAGTTCACTGACAGGGCCTTCCTCAGCAAACATCAAAGGACCCCCGCCCTGCTGGTTTGGCCTCAGAGTTTGGACTGCCTTCCTTTGTTCAGTGCATTTGTCCCACCCCCTTCCTGGCATAGGATGGCAGCTGGCTGATTGATGGCGAGTAGTCCCACCCAACCCTTCCTCTTCCAGGAGCTGACCTAATCAAGATAAATTGCTCCTTTGGTAGAAGGAAGGCCTTTGTTCATGCTGCTGGAGGGAAAAGTAATTAAACTATCCCAGCAGGGTGACAAGAAACCTGGGCTCTGATCCTGAACAGCTGAGCAAGAGAAACATGACATTCCTAGATGAGTCATAAGCTGTTTAGTTATGATATCAGACTTTACAAGATTGTTCTTTTCAGACAGGTTACACTGTACATTCGTATGACTCTGATGGCAGTAGAGCAGTAGAGCTACTCTCTTGTGTATAATGGAGGGTCACTGCAGACCAGACAATAAAGCACACTGGCTTTCCCTATCTACGTACACCAACATTATAAGGCCTAACACAAGTCAATACCCAACCCTGCAAAGTCCCTTCTGTGCCGGGCTGCCTGTGTGCGGTTCCTGGGTTGCATATGACAGCAGCCTCTCCTATGCAGCACTAACATGTGTACACACATGTGTGCACACATGTTCACATGTAACCAGCCAAGTGAATCTTACCTTTGCTGCGGCTCAGCGGCTGTATCTTAAAAGACAGACACTGGCGGTAAACACCTGCAGTCCATTTTACCATGAGTTTACTGTAGGTGAGTCACAGGTTATCAGGCTCTCCAAAAAAAATAGAAAAAAAGCCATGTCATCAGTGATGTCATTTGAGATGTCATCAGTGATGTCACTGACCATGTCATGAATTATGTAATATGTGACGTCATCAGAAGTGCATTGCGGGGCGCGAGTTATAGTTAGCTGAACTAACTATAGCGGCAGTTTTGTACGAGTGAAATGTCCAACAAACTATAACGTCCCTGAAACCTATGGATTTTTCAGTAAGTTTCTAAGGTTTTTTTAAGGGCTGATTTCTAACTATAACATACCTGAAACCTATGTTTTTTTCAGTGAATTTCAATGGTTTTTTAAATGCTAATTTCTAACTATAACGTCCCTGAAACCTATGGTTTTTTCAGTGAATTGTAAAGGTTGTTTAAATGCTAATTTCTAACTATAACATAGCAGTCTCATTTTCAGAGTATTGGGGAAAGGTGAGTGTGACCTTCAAACACCTTTTAGCAATCCCACTGTTCCCGGGTCTGCGGGTGGCCGCGTGCCACCCGCATATAATTCAAAAAGCCCCAGGGAGGTGGCGGTCCCTGGGGCTGCGGGGGCCGTGTGCCCCCACACATCATCAGCATAGCCCTGGGGAGCTGGCATCCCCGGGGCAGTGGGGCCACCCACTATTAAATTTTGTCAATGCCCCCGGGACCTAGCCCAACCGAGGCCTCATTAAAATGAAGCGCGGAAGCCAACGCTTCATTTTTGTTTTTCATTTTCGGTGGGATTCGCGACCCCAATGCGAATTCTGCCAAAATTATAAAGAGAAAAATGCTTTTTTTGGCCCTGAGCAGGCCTAGGGGGTCAGGGTTTTTCTACCCTACCCCTTTTCTTGTTTTTATCTTTGTTTTACTGTTTGCTAAAACCGAGTCACAAGATGGCTGCCATCACTTCCTGGTTTGGAGTGTTGGCAGCCAATCATAGTGAACCTCGTGCCCAAGAGGGTTCGCGAACCCACCGCGCCCACAGAAATCAAAACTTTTTCTTTTTCTGATTTCTCAGGAACTACTGAACGGATTTACACCATTTAAAAAAGGACTCTTTCTGAACCAAGACCTACCTTTTTGCCAAATTTGGTGTAATTCCATTCAGCAGTTCGGGCTGTAGCTTTGTCTAAAGTTTCCTATAGAAATTATCATGGGGAAACTTGTTTTGGGACCCCTGTATTTTTTGGCCCCCGCTTGATGAATCACCCTGAAGCTTTAAAGACAGGAGCTGACCGGAGCGGGCCACTACTTTTGAAAGTTTTGCGAAGATTTGTCAACCGGCGCCAAAGTTATTGGGAAAAGAAAAAAAGCTTTATATATGTGTATATATATATATATATATATATATATTCACTTAAAAAACCATAGGTTTCACACATGTTATAGTTAGGTGGATATTTCAATCGTAAAAAACCAAAGAAATGCCACCGTTATAGTTAGTTCAGATAACTATAACTTGCGCGCCCGCAATCCTCTGCTCATGACGTCACATATTACATCACTCATGACATGGTCAGTGGCATCACTCTTGACATCACTGATGACATCATCCTTGTGATAGAGTGGCGGTCGCGCGAGTTATAGTTATCTGAACTAACTATAATGGTGGAATTTCATTGGTTTTTTACGAGTGAAATATCCACCTAACTATAACATGTGTGAAACCTATGGTTTTTTAAGTGAATTTGCAAGGTTTTTTAAATGCTAATTCCTAACTATAACGTGTGTGAAACCTATGGTTTTTTCAGTGAATTTGAACGTTTGAAAGTTGAGCTATCTGAAGAGACACATCCAAAAAGAAAAAAATGGGAAGGAACTTCCTGTAGAAAAGGTTGGCAGGTGTTTTAACCAATCAAATCCATTTGTTACTCTGTCAGGTGGGATTTGTTGATCCATCACAGTGATGCTACAAAGTTATATGAATCCTCCAGTAACATGTATTAAAACAAACTTGTAAGCTAGAATTATTTATTGGGATATAAGTTTGTATGTAATTTTACTAAATCACTTACCTCAAACATCAATTTTATAGTATCCATTGATGTTTTTAAGTGTTGTTAAAAATCAAAGTGGATTTGTGGACCTCCCACGGATCAGGAAGTATGAATCGGGAGGGTTTGCAGCAGATCCACAAATCCAAATAAAACACATAATATTTACTTTTTAAAATAATTACACTCATGCCATTAAATGTGTTTGCTTTTATTTTACCTAACATATTTCTAGTTTACAATCAATTAAAAAATACAAGGTTAAAATAATGCTAAAGTTTGGTGTGTTCCATTAAAACACCTTTTTTGAAAACAAAATGTAGAAATTCACAGGTAATAGAGTTAGGAATTATGATTAACAATGGTAGAAATTCACACAAAAAAAACAAGGGTCCACATAAGAGTTAGTTAGGAAATACCATTCAAAACCACAAAAGTTAACTGAAAAAAACCAAGGTTGCAGGTACGTTATAGTTAGGAAATACAATTACAAAAAACCTTAGAAATTCACACAAAAAAGACATTATAGTTAGGAAATAAAATTTAAAAAAATCCTTTGACATTTACTAAAAAAGCAAAGGTTACTGCGACATTAAAGTTAGGCTAAGATTTCACACATACAAAACCATCGAAACTCAGCAATTATATTTACCAGAGACAAATATAATGTATGCCCCCACAATATGCTGTTATAACCTCACATACGACATCCCTCGTGACATAGTCACAGTGACATCACTGATAACAACACTGATAACATCTCAAATGACATCATTGATGATATCATCCACATAACCATTCACTAACCCACTTATACACATATACAACCTCTCACACACCAACTCACATACCCATACAACCAATCACACACCCATCAATTCACCCATACAGCCACTCACACAACCACTCACACACCCAGACTGCTACCCACACACCCACCTATTCATCCATACAGCCACTCACACCACCTACTCATTCATATAGTTTCTCAACACAGCCACTCACTCACCCATCCAACAACTCATGCAACCACTAACACAACCACACAACCACTTACATACTGTTAGAAAATGCATCATTAGTTGTGTGGCCTGCAACTGTATTAAACCTACATTTATCCTCCATGGGGAACCAAACACCCTATTGTAGCACCTGACTCTCATAGGGTAGGCAAGCAGAGCAGTCCAAGGCCTACTCAAGGAAGGCAGTGTGGGCAAGTAATCACCATTTACAGATACACAACAATAACACTCAACACATGATTTTCCAGTCTTTGCTTTTTCTTTTGAAAAAGGCAAAACTTAAAATGTATTACACACATACACACTACTCAATACTATGCATCCATTTACAAATATACACAAGCAGCTGGAACTACTTCTGGATGACATTGCGTAATTATTCATGTCCCTCCCTAAAGGAGATTCAGATCCACATATCGCATGTCTAAAACATCTTATCCCTAAGTGCTAAGATTGAGCATAACTTGGCGTAAGAGCACTCAATCCTGGTCCCAAAGCAAGCAGTTGCCAACCTCATTATCTCAACAAGCATTTCATCATAGGAATCACTACAATAATTACATATACTCATGGCTGAGGACACTTGAAAATGGCAATAAAGCATGCAAACGTTTATCACAAGTGGCTCTCAGTCTCATTATTTAAATACAGCATTTTCAAGAATAATGTAAATGCATGTTGGAGTGATTTGTGTATTCAGCATAAATAATGCAATTCAATCATTATATTTAGAATTATAATCCTGTGCAATTATAGACTTTCACCCGTGCTTAGTTCACTGACAGGGCCTTCCTCAGCAAACATCAAAGGACCCCCGCCCTGCTGGTTTGGCCTCAGAGTTTGGACTGCCTTCCTTTGTTCAGTGCATTTGTCCCACCCCCTTCCTGGCATAGGATGGCAGCTGGCTGATTGATGGCGAGTAGTCCCACCCAACCCTTCCTCTTCCAGGAGCTGACCTAATCAAGATAAATTTCTCCTTTGGTAGAAGGAAGGCCTTTGTTCATGCTGCTGGAGGAAAAAGTAATTAAACTATCCCAGCAGGGTGACAAGAAACCTGGGCTCTGATCCTGAACAGCTGAGCAAGAGAAACATGACATTCCTAGATGAGTCATAAGCTGTTTAGTTATGATATCGGACTTTACAAGATTGTTCTTTTCAGACAGGTTACACTGTACATTCGTATGACTCTGATGGCAGTAGAGCAGTAGAGCTACTCTCTTGTGTATAATGGAGGGTCACTGCAGACCAGACAATAAAGCACACTGGCTTTCCCTATCTACGTACACCAACATTATAAGGCCTAACACAAGTCAATACTCAACCCTGCAAAGTCCCTTCTGTGCCGGGCTTCCTGTGTGCGGTTCCTGGGCTGCATATGACAGCAGCCTCCCCTATGCAGCACTAACATGTATACACACATGTGTGCACACATGTTCACATGTAACCAACCAAGTGAATCTTACCTTTGCTGCGGCTCAGCGGCTGTATCTTAAAAGACAGACACTGGCGGTAAACACCTGCAGTCCATTTTACCATGAGTTTACTGTAGGTGAGTCACAGGTTATCAGGCTCTCCCAAAAAAATAGAAAAAAAGCCATGTCATCAGTGATGTCATCAGTGATGTCATTTGAGATGTCATCAGTGATGTCACTGACCATGTCATGAATTATGTAATATGTGACGTCATCAGAAGTGCATTGTGGGGCGCGAGTTATAGTTAGCTGAACTAACTATAGCGGCAGTTTTGTACGAGTGAAATGTCCAAAAAACTATAACGTCCCTGAAACCTATGGATTTTTCAGTAAGTTTCTAAGGTTTTTTTAAAGGCTAATTTCTAACTATAACATACCTGAAACCTATGTTTTTTTCAGTGAATTTCAATGGTTTTTTAAATGCTAATTTCTAACTATAACGTCCCTGAAACCTATGGTTTTTTCAGTGAATTGTAAAGGTTGTTTAAATGCTAATTTCTAACTATAACATAGCAGTCTCATTTTCAGAGTATTGGGGAAAGGTGAGTGTGGCCTTCAAACACCTTTTAGCAATCCCACTGTTCCCGGGTCTGCGGGTGGCCGCGTGCCACCCGCATATAATTCAAAAAGCCCCATGGAGGTGGCGGTCCCCGGGGCTGCGGGGGCCGTGTGCCCTCACACATCATCAGCATAGCCATGGGGAGCTGGCATCCCCGGGGCAGTGGGGCCACCCACTATTAAATTTTGTCAATGCCCCCGGGACCTAGCCCAACCGAGGCCTCATTAAAATAAAGCGCGGTAGCCAATGCTTCATTTTTGTTTTTCATTTTCGGTGGGATTCGCGACCCCAACGCGAATTCTGCCAAAATTATAAAGAGAAAAATGCTTTTTTTGGCCCTGAGCAGGCCTAGGGGGTCAGGGTTTTTCTACCTTACCCCTTTTCTTGTTTTTTAATCTTTGTTTTACTGTTTGCTAAAACCGAGTCACAAGATGGCTGCCATCACTTCCTGGTTTGGAGTGTTGGCAGCCAATCATAGTGAACCTCGTGCCCAAGAGGGTTCGCGAACCCACCGCACCCACTGATATCAAAACTTTTTCTTTTTCTGATTTCTCAGGAACTACTGAACGGATTTACACCATTTAAAAAAGGACTCTTTCTGAACCAAGACCTACCTTTTTGCCAAATTTGGTGTAATTCCGTTCAGCAGTTCGGGCTGTAGCTTTGTCTAAAGTTTCCTATAGAAATTATCATGGGGAAACTTGTTTTGGGACCCCTGTATTTTTTGGCCCCCGCTTGATGAATCACCCTGAAGCTTTAAAGACAGGAGCTGACCGCAGCGGGCCACTACTTTTGAAAGTTTTGCGAAGATTTGTCAACCGGCGCCAAAGTTATTGGGAAAAGAAAAAAAGCTTTATATATGTGTATATATATATATATATATATATATATATATATATTCACTTAAAAAACCATAGGTTTCACACATGTTATAGTTAGGTGGATATTTCACTCATAAAAAAACAATGAAATTCCACCGTTATAGTTAGTTCAGATAACTATAACTTGCGCTCCCGCAATCCTCTGCTCATGACGTCACATATTACATCACTGATGACATGGTCAGTGGCATCACTCTTGACATCACTGATGACATCATCCTTGTGATAGAGTGGCGGTCGCGTGAGTTATAGTTATCTGAACTAACTATAACGGTGGAATTTCATTGGTTTTTTACGAGTGAAATATCCACCTAACTATAACATGTGTGAAACCTATGGTTTTTAAGTGAATTTGCAAGGTTTTTTAAATGCTAATTCCTAACTATAACGTGTGTGAAACCTATGGTTTTTTCAGTGAATTTGTACGTTTTTTTAAATGCTAAGTTATGTATGTATTATTATTTTTTTTATATATTTATTTTTCAATAAACTACGTATTAAAATTATTATTATTTTTTTTAATGGTTTTTCACCGTGCGTGCACGTTGCGCGCACCCCCGCGATTTAAAAAAAACTAAATTTAAATGTTTTTTTCTGCCTTCGGGGTCCTTCAGGGACCCCCTGACAAAGGCTAGGGGGTCAGGAACTCTCTACCCTGCCCCCTTTTCACGTTCGCCACCTTCCTTTTCCACTCTTGCACTGAAAACAAACAAAATGGTGGCCGACACTTCCTGATTTCGACTGATTCGAACTTTGACTGACATGTAACAACCAATCAGAATTACGCTCGCGCACGTTAGGGTGCGCGCACGGTGCGCGCACGGTGCGCGGCTATAGATATGTATGTGCTTTTAACTGCAATTTTCTCAGGAACTACTGAACAGATTGACACCATATATGCAAATGGCACATCCCTGACCTGAGGACTACCTCTCTGTCAAATTTCAAGTAATTCTGTTCAGCCGTTCGGGCTGTACCTTCGACTAAAGTTCCTATGGGAAAATGCATGGGGAAAACGCGTTTTGGGGCCCCCCTTTTTTCTCGGCCCCCGCTTGACGAATCCCCCTGAGACTTTCAGGGTAGGAGCTGAGCGGAGCGCCCCATTAGTTTTGAAAGTTTTGCGAAGATTCGTCAACCGGCGCCAAAGTTATTCAAAATAGAATTTTGAGATTTCCTATGGAAACACGGTCCTAACTATAACTATCTACTGGCGACCGCCAGTAGATAATATATATATATATATATATATATATTTATATACATATATTACCTACTGGCGGTCGCCAGTAGGTAGTTATAGTTAGGACCCCTTTTCCATAGGAAATCCGCAACATTCTATTTTGAATAACTTTGGCGCCGGTTGACAAATCCTCGCGAATTTCTCAAAACAGGTGGGGCGCTACGCTACGCTCCTACCCTGAAAGTCTCGGGGGGATTCGTCAAGCGGGGGCTGAGATAAAAGGTGGGTCCCAAAACGCGTTTTTCCCATGCATTTTTCCATAGGACCTTTAGACAGGGCTACAGCCCGAACGGCTGAACAGAATTACTAGAAATTTGGCAGAGAGGTAGTCCCTAGGTCAAGGAAGTGCCTTTTGTAGGTTTGGTGTAAATCTGTTCAGTAGATTCTGAGAAAATAGCCTTTAAATCAATATATATATCTGAGCCAGCTTACGGTACGCTTACCGTAAGCTTACCGTACGCGTACGGTGGCGTGCGCGAGCGCGATTCTGATTGGCTCTTAGATCTTAGTAAACATTCTAATCGGCCGAAACCAGGAAGCGGCGGCCGCAATTTTGTGTGTTTCACTCAGAAAAAAAAGAGTGATAACAAGAAAAGGGGGCAAGGAGGAGAGTTACAGACCCCCTTACATTTGTGAGGGGGTCAAAGAAGGACAGAAAAGTACAAAGAAAACATTTATTGATTTTTAAAAAAATCACGGGGTACGCGTACGGTAAGCTTACGGTAAGCGTACGGTAAAAAAAAAACCAAAAAAGAAATGAAATTCAGATTTAAGTGTTTAGATATTAGGGGGCTCTAAAAAGAGCCGTTGTGTTTATTAAGTGATTTTTTTGTGGTACCTACAAGTAAGTACCGATGCAGAGTCTAAGGTTCAAGAGGAAGACTCTGTTCCCTTCATCATTGAAGTGCACACCATCTCCTCTATAAATGTCTTGCATGTCGTAACGCAAGTTGTTGTGGTAAATGGAACCCATACCATAGTCACGGAGGAAAGCAGAAACAGATTTGTTGACGTGCTTTCTTGCTTTGTCAATCTGCGGACAGAAATGATTGGACCAGTTCCATTTTTGCCTTTGGCATATGTTAGAAAACACAAAGGCAGTTTTAGGGAAAAGTGAAAACAGTTGTGCAAAGGTGTCCTTCATAAGCATTTCCAGACCTACCCCAGTCAAAGTGCCTAGGTCATTGCCACCACAGTGCACTATTATGAGGTCAGGGTGTTGGATTTGCATGAAGGATTTCACCAATGGCATCAATTGGTGCCACTTTAACCCTCTCTGACCAATCCATTTAATGTCTACATTTGGCAAAGCAAGGTCTCTCACCATACCTGTTTTCTCTGCAAACTTTTCACTCCAGAAGACATAGCTGTGCCCTACAATCCACACTGTGAACATCTTCAAAGGAGAACTGGATGCACTCAGGAGGTGTCTTTCAGTAGAATGGCAATATGAAAAGAAAGACAGTTTGGAAATGGAGGCATACATATTTTTTTCAAAACAAAAAGAACTGATTGGCTGTTTCATACCATTCTAGAATAAAAACTAGGCTGTATGTGTAAATTAATAGAAGCATGTTTTGTATTGGTACAGAAAAATGTGTTACCAAAGAACAGTACTATGGATTTGCTGTTAGGTTTGAAAAGTCAAGCACTCTTGCTCTGTGGAATTGAAACATTGTGTGGCGAACTTCTGACCTAACTCCACACAGCAGTGTTCCATGAGCTGTTGCTATGGTAGCAGGCAGAAGTCAAGTTGGGGGAAGGGTACTAGGCAGAAGTCAAGTTGGGGGCAGGGTACTTTTGGAAAAGGGTTGGTTTTCAACCAATAAAAATGTGTGATTACATTTGAAAAAAAGGTGGAAGCACTGAGATTTGAAACTTACATGTATATGTGTGGAAAAATAGAGGGAAACTTTGCCATTATCTGGTTCTGCTGAGAGGAGAGAGGTGTAGAGAACAGAGATCCTGGCTCTGATAATCTGCTGTTTGAGTGCCACATTTCTTTCACAACTAACTAATTTAAAAGGTGAGGTTAGAGTTTGAGAGGGGATGTATATGGTAAATTAAGAAATGAAAAATAGAAATGTAATTCTTTTTGTTGAAGTTGCGTTTATTATTTTCTGTTTTGGGAGAAATTTAAATGTGAGGAACATGTAAAATAATATGGACTATGTTTTCATGATAAATTAAGGTGTATTGGTATAAAAAATGAATAGTTTAAGGGTTTGAGGTTGGACTCAGTAATGCAAATACATTCAGCATCACTAAGGCTGGTTGCCCTTGGTGGAATGTAGGCAGTCACCCAGGTTACACATGTTGGGAAATATAGGCAGAGATTTATTGTGTACAACTCTGGTAATTTTATATTTGCATTAGTAGGAAAAAGGGGGAGCGATTTTTTGGTGCAGAAGCAGACTCTTAGCACACACCCAGCTGCTTACCATGTGGAATCATGGACAGTATTCACAAGCGAGTGGGGTTTGAGGTTTCAGTCAGTAATGCAAATACATTCAGCATCACTAAGGCAATATATTCTGAAAACAGCAAAAATATGTAATATGTGTACTGTATTATAAAATGTTTTAAAAATATTAATACTTTTTTCTTTTTTTTCAGATTGATATAGAAAATTTTCGAAAACTAGAACCATTTTTAAAGCAATTTTTAAAAAAAACAAATGAATAAATATTTATTTGAGTGAGTACGGTAAGTCAATAATAATAATTGTAGTCTCTCAAGGACCTTGTAATGTGATAATTGATTTTTAGTGTTTTTAAAAAAAAGTTTTTAAAAACATATATAAAAAAAAGATGAAAGATAAGGTTGGCTCTTAAAAGAGCCGTTGTGTTCATGCAGGGAGAGAGGAAAGAAAGAATGGGAAAATTAGTCTCTGTGACAAGTGTGCTGATCTATTTTGAGGTTCACTAGGGAAACACTGGTCTCCCTATGACAAATTAGATCATGACAAGAGGCACATCGAATATCAACCCTCAGAAATCGAGGGTTAATTTCCAGAGGGCCAGCAAAAGGAGATGCTCCCCCCACAGATGAAGGGCTCACCTGACCTGCAGAAGAAGGAGTCAGCCCTGCAGATGATGGTCCAGGCTGAGCTGCTGTGGATGTGCTTGGATGACTTACTGAAGGGTTACCTCCAGTAAGTCGAGCATGTGTCCTTCTGTGTACATCCCTGAGGTGCCTCATCATGGTATGATTCCCAAAGGAATACTTCCTGTCAGGATTACCTCTTGAAAGTACACGCTTACACAGCTTACAAGTCACTAAGTTTTGCTGGCCTTCAGGAAAAGTAAAATAATCCCATACATAAGAGGTCTTTTGTTTCCTCGCTCTCTGCCTCAAGGTAGTGCTGCTAGTGCTAGCCTCACTCTCAGAAGAGCTCTGCTGTTCTGCCATCGTATCACAAAGACAACCCAGCTCCTTCTCCTAAGGGATCACAAGCAGAAATGAGGGGAATGGGTGTGGTGTAGGAGAGTTCTAGAACTGAAAGTAGTTTCAACCAATCAAAAGTTGTGTTTCATGATCACATGACCTACCGTACGCTTACGGTACGCTTACGGTACGCTTACGGCAAAAGTACGCATGCGCGTAAAAAAGACACGCGCTCGCGCGCATGCGCATAACAGTCACTCCCCAACACTTCCGCGTAACGTGCGCGTGTAGCGTACACGCGTACGCGCCCCACGCGCCGTACGCGCGACTACGCAAATTGCGTAAATATACGCAAACAGCGTAGATAAATTACGGACGTTGCGTTAACCGTACGCTTACCGTAAGCTTACGGTACGCGTACTAAAAAAAAAAAAAAAAAAGGAAAAAATGTACTGCAAATAAATTTTACATGTTTATTTTATGAAATATATTTAAAAAAACATATTAAAGAATTTTAAAAATTTAACCATAGTCTTTATAAAAGGTTAGAACATTAAATTAAAAATATGTTAAAAAAAATAGAAGAAAAAAAAAAATTAGCATTTAAAAAACCTTGCAAATTCACTGAAAAAACCATGGGTTTCACACACGTTATAGTTAGGAATTAGCATTTATAAAACCTTGCAAATTCACTGAAAAAACCATGGGTTTCACACACGTTATAGTTAGGAATTAGCATTTAAAAAACCATAGAAATTCAGTGAAAAAACCATAGGTTTCACACACGTTATAGTTAGGAATTAGCATTTAAAAAACCTTAGAAATTCAGTGAAAAAACCATAGGTTTCACACATGTTATAGTTAGCTGGACATTTTACTCGTAAAAAACCATTGAAATTCCCCCGTTATAGTTAGTTCAGCTAACTATAACTCGCGCGCCCGCAATGCACTGCTGATGACGTCACATATTACATCACTCATGACATGGTCAGTGACATCACTCATGACATCACTGATGACATCTCAAATGACATCACTGATGACATCACTGATGATGTCATCCATGTGATAGAGTGGCAGACCTCCTCTCACCCTAATATAACCTTTGATACACACATTCAAAAATAGAGACTAAACTTTTCAAAACAATGGACATACCAATACCAGTTACAACAACCTATTCAGTAATTCTAAGATCCACATACACATCCACTCATTCACCAACAGTCCTATACAGTCACTCATACATGTACTCATTCATCATATGTACTCATACACCTATACATCCTGTTACACAATGCCACTCATCCATAGAGTTACTCACACACATAGTCACTCATGCTAATAAAGAATCAAACATACATTTACTTGCATATAGTTATACACACACCACCACACTTACTTCTACAAAAACTTACACATACTTAGTCTTTTAAACAATCACTTATAGAAACACATACTTATTCATACAGGAACTCTTTCAATCTCTCACTCTCACATATACTCACTTATATACACCAATAGTCACATATACTACTTAAAAACATATGTAGTTACTCATAAAGACACTGTTGAGACAGTCATTCACTCACTAACACACCCATACACACACTCATCCACCCATGCAGTCCTGCACACATGCTGTCTTCAACACATACAAACAGTGAGTCACTCATTCATGCACCTATGCACTACGTAATACCCCCCACCGAACCATGCAGACACTCAGACTGATACTCAAAAAAACAACTAAAAACCTATATAGACACTCATGTAGCTACTCACCAACCCATACAGCCACTTATACACAAAGTGAAAGACTGATACAGATATATACATATTTAAACATTACTCACTAAGCCATGTATTCACTATGATACACTTAATCAGTCAGTTACACAATCAATTTTTCAAAAACAAATCATCCATTTAGACACTTATTTACCCATTTATTCTTCCATCGACCTTGAGATATACATATATAAAACATAGGTAATTTTCAGAAACACACACATTCACTGGATGATGTCATCAGTGATGTCATCAGTGATGTCATTTGAGATGTCATCAGTGATGTCATGAGTGATGTCACTGACCATGTCATGAGTGATGTAATATGTGACGTCATCAGCAGTGCATTGCGGGCGCGCGAGTTATAGTTAGCTGAACTAACTATAACGGGGGAATTTCCAAGGTTTTTTAAATGCTAATTCCTAACTATAACGTGTGTGAAACCTATGGTTTTTTCACTGAATATATATATATATATATATATATATATATATATTCACCAATTGTAGCTCCACGAAAATCCGTATCAACGAAGAATGGAAACCACGCAAATCCAGGTAAGGCACAGTTGTTTTACTTTATTAAAAGCCGAGTTTCACCAATCTGAGCCGTTTCGGGCATCCGCCCTTGCTCACAGACAGTCAGCCAGTAAAAATAAGCCCATTAAATACCTTAAGATTTACAATTGGTTACATTTTTTTCTTCATTTTCTCAACACCATGTGATTTTTAAACAGTGAGGACATACTACTCAAAAAAACGTGTAGTCTGTTTTCCAAACATTTCTATAAAAAACCATTGTGTTTGTTTCTTATGTATATTGGTTAAAATCCAAAACCCACAAAGCGTAAGCAAAATATTGAGTTGTAAATTTCTGTAAAATAAATTCGTAAAACATGCATATGTTTTAACATGTTTTTTTTGCATATAATGCAATTTATCCAAACTTATTGTTATATTGGTGTCCATATCAGGTTGACTGTGCAAATGACGCAATAAAGTGCAAATATTGTAGATTAAAATTCATTAAGTCATTTCATTTGTATATATATGTAAAAATAGAATACAAAAAATTCAAATGTGCAAATAGCGCAAAGATGTAAACACACAGAAAGAAAAAATGTGCAAATTCTGCAATTTTTTGGATATGGAAACCTAACATTAATATTATAATAAAGCTTGCTTGGCTGCATAAAATGCAGTTATAATATTTACACACAATTTTGTAATTTAACGCTTTAATGGTAAAATTAAAAACTCTATACTCAAAACACTATTAAGTGAATTGATTATTGGTTCAGATTTAAAGTCTAAACAGACAAATCAATGAGTCTATGTCAAAATAATGAAGTGAAAAAAACGTGTATCCCTAATTTATATGTCCTTGAAAAATAGGGAAAAATATAAAATAATAAGTAAAAAAGAGAAAAGAAAATGGGATATTAAAACATAGAAATTCTGAACAAGTTTTCGTGAGAGCAAGCGTGGCGTAACACTCTAAAGAAATCTGATCATTAAATAATATATATTGTGTTAATACATATTGAGATGCTAAAGGAATGCATGAAGATCCTCAGTTGTGTTTAACCCATTCGGGAATCTGCTATTCCAAAATAAATTCAGATTCCAGTCTTCTTAGCATTCTATCACGGTCACCGCCTCTTCTTGTTTTTGGAACTGAGGCGATAACAAAATAATTGAGGCATTGTAAATTATTGTTATGACAGATAACCCTGTGCCGGGCTTTCTATTAGTGGGCGGAGTTCATGACGAGATGGTCTCGTCATGGGCACAGCGCAACCGCGGCCCATGACGAGACCATCTCGTCATGGGCACTGAAGGGGTTAAAATGCCTCGCCACCGGATATGATGCATCATTGTTAACAATAGCACGTAAGTGCTGAAGAATTCTGACATGGACTGGTTGTCAGGTGCTCCCAACATATCTGAGATTACAAGTACAAGTTAGTACATAGATGGCAAATTCAGTTTTGCAAGTGAAGGATCCACGTATATCAGACAAATCTGGGCTAAATGGTGTGTGATATTGGGTGGTATTTTTCCCAAATTTACACGCCCTGCATGTGGAGCAGCGCTTAACTCCCGGCCGGGATTTCAACCACTCCTCCTGCTTTCTTAGCTCAGGAAAATCATGACAGACATGAGTTCTTAAAGAGGGCCCCTTACGATAAGTTATCGTTGGCCCATCCGGTAATCTGGGTTTTAACACTACATCCATTTTGAGTACAGGCCAACGTTTTTGGACAATTGATCTAATTTGTCTTGCCTGTTTGCTGTAGGCTGTAATTAATCTAGGGGATTGGTCAGTATTGGTCGAATCACTATTTAGAGATATATTTGATGTGGTTAAAAATAGTGATTCCCGAGTCCTAGCTTCTGTTTTAAGAACTGCCTGCTTCAAGACTGATTCCATATAGCCCCTCTGACGGAACCTCTCAAGAGCTTCCATAGTACAGATTTTCAGATCACTAACTGTACTGCATATCCGTTTAAGCCTAAGTAATTCTCCAAACGGAATATTGTCAATTACATGTCTCGGATGTGCACTGCTGGCATGAAGAATATTATTACCAGCAGTGCTTTTCCGAAAAAGTTTGGTGGCCAAATGATCATCATGTATGAACACTTTAACTTCTAAAAACTCTGCTTCACACTTACTAATGGAAGAAGTGAATCTAAGATTCTCCTGGTTGATATTAAGAGAACTAATAAAGTTGGTTGCACTTACATGATCCCCACGCCACAAAATAAAAACATCATCTATGAAACGAATCCAAAGTGCCACATGTTTGTTGTAAATATCATTGTGCATTTGCCTGAGGACATACTCCTCCCACCAGCCTACGTGTAAACACGCATAGCTAGGAGAGAAGCATGCCCCCATCGCAACGCCACGTTTTTGGATATAAACATCACTACCAAACAAGAAAAAATTGTTATTAAGACACCAACTAGTAAGTTCCAACAATAATTTGTTATGATTATAACAATTAATGGGTCTTTTACCCAGAAAAAATTCTAATGCTCTGAGCCCAGATGCATGATTGATACTTGTATAAAGCGATTCGATATCTAAGGTGATAAATAGCATGTCATCGCTCCATACAGCATCTTTAATCTTTCTGATAAAGTCCCCAGTGTCTCTAATGTAGGTAGGGAGGCCTTTCACCAAATCTTGCAGGAAGTAGTCGATATATTCTGTCCCATGTTCCACTACTCCTGCAATAGCAGAAATAATAGGCCTGCCTGGAACTGGAACAACTTGCTTGTGGACCTTGGGGAAAAGATACAATTTAGGTAATATAGGATATTCGACATGTAAAAATTCAAATTCCTGTTTGGAAATCATGCCTTCTCTTTTCCATTTGTTCAATAGCTTCTTTAAAGCCTCCTTTGCCTCATTGAAATTTTTGATGTTAGTCTTGGAGTAGCATAATGAATTATTAGGTTGATTCATTGCTTCCTCAATATAAGCTTCTTGAGGCCAAATAACCACGTTTCCTCCTTTGTCCGCGGTGGTAACAATGATTCTATGATCTTTACCCAATTTTTTAGTCAACAATAAATAGTCTCTTTCATGTTGGCTCTTGTATCTTTTTCTGTGCTTTATTTTGTGGTACAGTTTCTTGAGGTCATCCACAACTACATCTTGAAAAATATCAATTGAGTCCCTTGGCATGTTGGGAATAAATTTAGATTTTGGCTTGAATGGCTTGAATCGACTAAGGTTTGCTCCCACCTGCTCAATTGAAGCCATTCTGAGTTCCTCCTGTGTGGATATCATGTCATGATTATTTGTGTCATTGGTTGCCAATTGTTGCAGCGCCAGAAAAGTTTTGGTGTCTCCAGCAGGTAAATTTAGAGGGTTCAATAAAGCAACAGTATTAATAGGTGGATGCTTTTCATTTGGGCCCTCCTTGATACTGAAGAACTTTTTTATTTTTAATTTTCTGATGTATAGATAAATGTCAACTCTTGTTTTTGTATAGTTGAAATCCGAAACCGGACAATATGTCAATCCAAGACTTAAAAGTAGTTTTTCGGCCTCGCTTAGGGTGATTGTGGATAAATTTATGATTGCATTGTCACTTAATGTTTTTTTCGCCTGTATTGCTTTTTTTGTTTTTTGGGCGATTTTATGTTTTTTCCGACGTTCACCCCTCCTTTTGTTACATCTTGTTCTTTTTGCTGTTGTTGACCCTTTTGTGGTTTGGTCCGAGGTCGTAGTGTCTGGAGCCTGTCTGACACTAAAAAATCTACCTCTTCACCTAAATCAAGGACAATAGTATAGGGGTCCCATGTGCTACAACCTTCCTCATCCGATGAAGGCCCACTCGTTAGTGATTTAATACTTGGTTCGTATTATTCTCCTCATTTGCCATTGTAGATGTCGACGCGGTTGTCAAAATCATAGGCTTCATTGATTTTGCCTGCTGTGCCTGTAGCGCAAATTTAGTTCTTTTTGCATTATCAAATTTTCGGGCAAAGGTATAAATTCGACCCTGGGCATAGTCCTCCTTATCACTGGCGAATTTATATATCTTGCGCGCCTTGATTTTTTCTTCCTGCTTGGCAAGTTTTTCATTTATTTGCTTCCGTGTTGTAGTAATTATATCATTGGGCTCAAATTTTGCCAGTAGATCATTGATTTCCTCGTTCTCTTTCATGAGCGCCTCCCTGTCAATGCTTGCATATTTAACAAGAATTTGCAGTAGTTTTGCCGAAGATTCTAGATTAGTATGCCCCCATTCTTTTAGCGTATTCGGATTAGGCTTCTCATAACTTGGCGCCAATAATATGCGGAGCCCACGAGGTACACGTTTCTCCTCCAAATACATTGTCAATGATTTATGTTCCCACCATTTTGACATTTCCTGATACATATTTTTCTCCAATCTTTTCAGCGCCGCTCGTATTTGGCTTTCATCCGTATTTTCACCCACATTTTGTTCAGTAGTGTTATTTTTTCCTGAGTTCATTGTTACTTTAGGCAGATTTAAATAGAGTGCAGCCGCCGCCGCCTCTCTGCCACGAAGAATTTCATCCGACATTATGGTGAAACACTCGAATTGCTTTATAGTAAGTCAGACGTCTTCCACCTGAGCAAAACTCACTTCCAGGCTTCTAACGCTGTGTGCCAAAAACAAATATATATATATATATATATATATATATATATATATATATATATATATATATATACACACCACTTTAGAGTCTCCCTGATGAATCGGACACTGACACGGGGGTAGAATTGGCAATTTTGTCTCTCGTTTAATTAATGTACGCTGTAACACGTTTCGGCACACCAGCCTTGATCACACAATACATTTAAAAAGCAGAGTAGCGTGGTCACATGACTCGTGATTCTCTATAGGCAGCAATGACAGACTCCAACTGATAAAGAGAGAACAGGTAATGCCCATGTAAACTAATGCTTAATATTCAGCATTGTAGAGTTATTCTACATAATGATAAATCTCATTGAGAATTACAAAATGGACTATCCTACTTCATAGGTTCCTTACATATACTTCATTAAAATAGCATGCAATAATGTGCACCTATTTTGTCCCATGCAAATATTACGTTGAGCAAAGTACTACTAGCTTAGTCATAACTATAATTGATCTTAAATCAGTCCAAAAAAGAAAAACATATACTTAATCATGAATTATAGCATTCAATAAAGTGCCAATGCCATTCATCAAGTGTCTCTGGACCTCCGTTTGTTTCACACAAGCTGAATTCAGATGTTTTCAGTTTTTATTAGAGATGTATCTAAGAATTAATCAAAAGTGCAAATGATTCATTATTGTACTCCAAATTTGTAGTCTATATACCTATGCAAATGTATGCAATAAAGTGCAAGTGCATTACAGTACCTAGACGTGCAAATTTATGCAAGAAAGTGCAAGTTCATCAACCTAATATCTCCTCTTAGAATACATATGTAATCTCATTAACAATTAATGTCATATCAGTTTACACAGAGAACCAAAATGTAATTATCACCTTGATGAATTACTAAAAACTGTACTGTTATATCTATAAAACCTCATGTTCAACCTACATCCATTATTCTTCTAAATTTCACATGGATAACATCTGTCTGTGCCAATCATAGGGTTGCTTACTCTGCTAAAATTAAGATGAAAAACCTCTGCAATGGATACCTGTACTAAGTTAAATGAACATGCAGATCTTCGTCAGCATTCAATCCAAAGGGATTCTTGGAATCAAACAGCAAAATATATCTGGACTCCATTTGGCAAAGTTTACCCTCTTGATCACCACCTCCTATGAGTTTAGGAACTTGGTCTATTGCAAAATATGACATGTCATTTATGTTGCCTTTATGTACCTCATTAATGTGTTGTGCGACCACATAGCTCTTATCGTTGTTTTTTACAGCCCTAAGATGACACAGTATGCGGATATGCACCATGTGGATGGTACTACCAACGTACGTTTCTGGGCATGTGCATTGTAGGATATATACAGCATACTCACTTCTGCATTTCAATAAACATCTAATCTTCCATGGACTGTTCATAAGTGGCAAAATGACCTGCTTTTCGTTCCAACCAATCTTACATGCTTTACATTTAAACCATTTGTGGAAGCCGGGACTTACTTTCAACCAAACTTCCACTTTGCTCACTTCCGGGCTATTTTTAAACAAATCATTCCTCATTGACATTGCCTTGTTGACGGTGATCATAGCTCTACGTGACACCGAACTATTCAGTACTGGATCTCTTTTTACCAGATAGCAAAGCCTACACTTTAGACTGGTAGGTATTCAATCCGGTAATCATCCTTATTTGATCTCCTTTGGTTTTCCTCTTTCTCTTCAATTTTTCTACATCAGGTTTCAGGAGTGTCTCCATTTCAATCTTACTCACTTTTTCACATGCCTGATTCAGTAATCCAGATTTGTAACCTCTCTCCAAAAATCTCTTTGTTAGTGAATCCTGCGCTTCTGCTAAAGCCAATGCCTCACTGCAGTTGCGCTTCATCCTCAGATGCTTAGCATAAGGAATACTCATTTTGAGTCCCTGAGGATGAAAACTGTCTGCATGCAGGATTGTATTTCCTGCTGTCTGTTTTCTGAAGGTGCGGGTATGGATCACCCCCTGTTGAACATATACTTCAAGGTCTAGGAATGATACACTAGACTTACTTATATGGTCTGTAAATCTCATGTTCAAGTCATTGTCATTAATGTCCTGCACAAATAGCTTAGCTGAATCCCATGAGCCATCCCACACCACGAACAGATCATCAATAAATTGGATCCAAATTACAACGTGATTGTTCCACTCCCTGGTGTGTTTTGTTTTGAGCACCTGCTCCTCCCACCAGACCATATGCAAATTAGCATAGCTGGGGGCGAAGCAGGTGCCCATCGCCTTTCCTTGTAGCTGCTTATATGTATCTCCTCCAAACATGAAGTGGTTATTATTCAAACACAATCTGCACATTTCCACTAACATGCATGAATGTTGTTATATGTTGATGGGTCGTGTATTCAAATAATGGCTTAGTGCATGCATACCATCTTCATGAGCTATGCTCGTGTTTAAGCTAACCACATCTAACATGATCAGGAGATAGGATTCTTTCCAGACCACATTGGTGATTTTGTTCAAAAAGTCCCTAGTATCTTGAATGTATGCTAGGAGTGCCTTCACAAATACCTGCAAAAAGGAGTCAAAGTATCTGGATGTGGGCTCAAACAAACTGCCAATTGAAGAAATGATGGGTCTGCCCAGTGGAGTTTCCCTATTTTTGTGTATCTTTGGAATCAGATAGAGGATGGGCATGACTGGATTATCTACCTTCATGAATGAGTACTCTGCCTGTGAGATCAGCCCTACTCCCCACCACCGAGCTAAATCCTTCAAACATTTCTGCTTCATTTCCACTAAATTACTTTGAGGTAATTCTAGATAGCATGTGTGGTCCCTTAACTGCATTTTAGCCTCTGCATTATAGGATTCAAGAGGCCAGAGAACCACATTGCCACCTTTGTCCGACTGTCGGACCACAATATCTTTTCTATTTTTTATCTTTGTAACAACAGCATAGTAATCTTTTTCTAGTTGATTGCAATCTTTCAAGAATGCCTTACTAGAGACTGATGATAACTCTTTCAGATCTTTGATCACCAGATCTCAGCATATATCTATGGCATCTTTAGAGCTGTTGGGTGTAAAAGTTGTTTTTGGTTTAAATGAAGTTGCAGCACTATAAAAAATATCCAAGCACAATAAATCTACTGTTTGGCTCATAGTCCCCAATGCTAGTAACCCCTCACCATCACGTTCTTCTCTTTCAAGCAAATTTATCTAAAAACGACCACTCCTGTTGAAGAACGTTCAACATTCTTACGTTTTAACTTCCTTATGAATTTAAATGAAGTCAAAGCAGGTTGAAATTGAAATAATTTTTTTATTTCAAATCGTAAAGCGACTGAGATGGAGTCTTTCCCATACCTAGAAATCACTTTCGATTATAAGGCATCCTGGAGGGGTATGGTAGAGAACCGTGGGATCATGTTAGAAAAGAGCACTAATGCTATTTGCTCATTCTCAAATAAGCTGGGAACAAGAAACCCAGACATTTTAAGAAAGGTCTATGGGGCTAAATCAAGAGCAGTAGCCACGTATGGAGCAGGGGTGTGGGGTAACGTTAATGCAAAGAGGATCCAAACAATAGAGGATTTGTTTTGGAAATCGATGAAGAGTCTCCCCATTGTTTGTTTCAATTTTAATTTACACAAAGACCTAAGCACTTCTTATATAATTGATTGGATAAACGCTGCTCCCATCCTTTTATGGCACTCAGTCTGGCGTAGAGTCACAGTGTCATTGACCCAACAAATAATACAGGATTGCCTATCCCTTGAGTACAAGGAGAACATTTTATGGCTAAAGTATGTGAAAGATACTTTATACACTCTTGATTTAGGTAGCTTATTCGTATCGCCAGACAAATGTGGCTCAGTCTCGAACCATGCACTAAAGACCTGTTTTACGATTGCTGCCAAAGAAGGGAGATTGAATGTACAGCTTAATAAACCTACCGTTTGAGAATATATTGAAGGGCAATTGCAGGTTGAAGGGATATCCCCCTATCTGGATTTTGTAATAATCCCACGGCACAGGTTTATTTTGTTAAGGTTTCGGCTCAATTATATCCCTTGTATGTTGGGCCACCCTGCTGGTATATTTTCTTCGAACGATCTCCTGTGTTGCTCATGTGATGACACTTCTCGACAGTCTGATTTGCACATCTTTTTTTTGGTAAATTCTTTTGTAACCAATGGAAAAGGTTTTTAATTCTGTTTTTAAGTAAGTACAATTTTAGACTATGTCGTCTGGCCCTCTATTTTTTACGAATGCTGCCTGATCCGCTAACTTGTTACAGTGTTGCCTCTTTTAAATGTATGTGTCTCAAATCCAGGAAATCTTTTATTGATTGATACTGATGAATTGCTTCTTTTAACATAATTGTGATGTAAATATATACTTTTATGAATAACTTGTATTAATCGAATAAAGTCATTTTGATGATGATGATAAGCCCAGTGACAATATCCTACTTTCCTCATCCGTTAGCATCAAATCTGTCTAATTAATTATGGTTGTGGTGTCTTCCATCTTCTGCGGTGATATGATTCCTTTGTCTTTGTCCTCGACCGTCGTTCCATGCCTGTGCCGTCGACTTTTGCGCTTCCTTGGTGCTCTTTTCTTTTCCCTTGCGGACTCGGCTTTGTGCTCTGTGTCCGGTCTATGTATAAAAAACCAAATTCTTCGGCACAGGAGCCCCCAACCCTACAGGGCAGCCTCATAACAATGAGCACGGAGCAGCCCATCTATTTACCATCTGTCACAAAACCACATGAGGCCCAATACCGGAGTAGGAGCATTTTAATCTCGGACTCAGCAGGGCAAAGATATCTCACTTTCCTTATGTGTTTCGGCGTCTTTCTGCATTGATCACAGGTGGAGACGATAAAGTTCCCAGTGCATGCATGCGCGCTTTTAAAACATCAAAGTTACATGACAGTCTTTCAAAAATACAGTCCCCATGATGCATTGCACTGTTAGTTATGTTCAGTACATAGAATCTGAGTAGATCATTAAATGTGCAATCCTTTTCAGTGCACGCTTCAGATAACAGTGGGTACAATTACTCACGCTGTCACACAGAACTTTTAATTTGCATGGTGCTGTCATTCCATGTTAGCCTTATGATAATGCCCCAGCTCCGGCACGCTCAGAATATATATATATATATATATTCACTGAAAAAACCATAGGTTTCAGGCACGTTATAGTTAGGAATTAGCATTTAAAAAACCTTAGAAATTCACTGAAGAAACCATAGGTTTCAGGGGCGTTATAGTTAGCTGGACTTTTCACTCGTACAAAACCATTGAAATTCCCCCGTTATAGTTAGTTCAGCTAACTATAACTCGCGCGCCCGCAATGCACTGCTGATGACGTCACATATTACATCACTCATGACATGGTCAGTGACATCACTCATGACATCACTGATGACATCTCAAATGACATCACTGATGACATCACTGATGACATCATCCTTCCATTAGATCACTGTAGTAAAGCTACAGCTCACCAGGGAAGTCTGCTGCTGGTATTCAAAGTGCATGTTTCAGTCGGCATGTCAGATTTTTTTTATGAAATAGAAGAGGATTTGAGAAGTCAAAATGTGCCCTAATTTTTCTTTCTGCAGCACTAATCATAATTTCTATGACAAAATGAACCACCTCATTTTGTTCCTTTGTAAATTAAATGTTTTAAGTGTTACCACTTTATTCCATTCAAGATGGCTTTAGGTGTGCCATACTTTTGTCATAAGTAAGACAGTAAGCTCTCTAGTTATTCGTTAGAACACTCTGGGACAGTCTGTCATTGGGCTATACTTGGGCTACATCTGGGTGATATTTGTGCTACATTTGGTCTCTTTAGTCTCTGGTGGCCATTTTGGGAGACTTATTTTTTATGAAGTTTCCTAAATTCCTCACTTACTACAGTCTCCTCAGTAGGAAATACTTTAATTTTTTTACTTTGATTCCATCAAGAAGGCATGTGTCGCACATATGCCATAAATTCCGAATGTTAGCACTCTAGTTGCTCATTAGATCACTGTAGTGAAGCTACAGCTCACCAGGGAAGTCTGCTGCTGGTATTGAAAGTGCATGTTTCAGTCTGCATGTCAGAATTTTCTAATGAAATAGAAGAGGATTTGAGAAGTCACTCAAAATGTGCCCTAATTTTTCTTTCTGCAGCACTAATCATACTTTCTATGGCAAAATGAACCCCCTCATGTTGTTCCTTTTTAAATTAAATGTATTAAGAGTTACCACTTTATTCCAACCAAGATGGCTGCATGTGTGCAATACGTTTGTCATAAGTAGGACTGTTAGCGCTCTAGTTGTTCTTTAGAACACTCTGGGAAGCTGCAGTAGAACACAAAGGAATCAACTGACCTTATAGATCACCTTCCAAACCTCTGTGGGAAAAGCATGAGAAAATTGTTTTCTCTCAAACATGATTCATGATATCACAGCAGAAGGCTTTTTCACATGGTAAAATCACCTTAGAACACCACAATTCCTAAAATGAGTATGGTACCATCAACAAATGATTTATAATGTAACTAAAGTCTTAAAACCTTCTATTAACTGAAATGCTTTTTAATGAGGTGCGATCATGTATATTGGTCCCGAGATGGGTGCCAACACTTCTTGGATGAAGTACTGACAGCCAATCAGATCTCACGATGAGATGTGGGGTTAGGCTCCACCCTGATATAACTATCTTTTTAACTCTAATTTTCTCAGGAACTACTGAACGGATTTACACCATTTAAGCAAAAGGCATGAGTCTGAACTGAGGACTACCTCTTACCCAAATTTGGTATAATTCCGTTCAGCAGTTCGGGCTGTAGCTGCGTCAACAGGTCCAATGGGAAAATGCATGGGGAAAATGCGTTTTGGGACCCCCATTTTTTCTCGGCCCCTGCTTGATGAATCACCGTGAATTTTTCAGGATAGGAGCGGACTGGAGCTGGCGAAAAGCTTGGAAAATTTTGTGAAGATTCGTCAATCGGCGCCAACGTTATTCCAAATAGAATGTTGCGGATTTCCTATGGATAATAGGTCCTAACTATAACTACCTACTGGCGACTGCCAGTAGGTATATATATATATATATATATATATATATTCACTGAAAAAACCATAGGTTTCACACACGTTATAGTTAGGAATTAGCATTTAAAAAACCTTGCAAATTCAATGAAAAAACCAAAGGTTTCACACATGTTATAGTTAGCTGGACATTTCACTCGTAAAAAACCAATGAAATTCCCCCGTTATAGTTAGTTCAGCTAACTATAACTCGCGCGCCCGCAATGCACTGCTGATGACGTCACATATTACATCACTCATGACATGGTCAGTGACATCACTCATGACATCACTGATGACATCTCAAATGACATCACTGATGACATCACTGATGACATCATCCAGTGAATGTGTGTTTTTCTGAAAATTAAATATGTTTTATATATGTATATCTCAAGGTCGGTGGAAGAATAAATGGGTATATAAGTGTCTAAATGGATGATTTTTTTTTGAAAAATTGATTGTGTAACTGACTGATTAAGTGTATCATAGTGAATACATGGCTTAGTGAGTAATGTTTAAATATTTAAATATCTGTATCAGTCTCTCTCTTTGTGTATAAGTGGCTGCATGGGTTGGTGAGTAGCTACATGAGTGTCTATATAGGTTATTTGTTGGTTTTTTGAGTATCAGTGTCTGATGTCTGTATGGTTTGGTGGGGGGTATTACGTAGTGCATAGGTGCATGAATGAATGACTCAGTCTTTGTATGTGTTGAAGACAGCATGTGTGCAGGACTCTATGGGTGCATGAGTGTGTGCATGGGTGTGTTAGTGAGTGAATGACTGTCTCAATAGTGTCTCTATGAGTAACTACATATGTTTTAAACTAGTATATGTGACTATTGGTGTATATAAGCGAGTATATGTGAGAGTGAGAGATTGAAAGAGTTCCTGTATGAATAAGTATGTGTTTCGTTAAGTGATTGTTTAAAAGACTAAGTATGTGTAAGTTTCCGTAGAAGTAAGTGTAGTGGTGTGTGTATAACTGTATATGCAAGTAAATGGATGTTTGATTCTTTATTAGCTTGAGTGACTATGTGTGTGAGTAACTCTATGGATGAGTGGCATTGTGTAACAGGGTGTATAGGTGTATGAGTACATATGATGAGTGAGTACATGTATGAGTGACTGTATAGGGCTGTTGGTGAATGAGTGGATGTGTATGTGGATCTTAGAATTACTGTATAGGTTGTTGTAACCGGTATTGGTATGTCCATTGTTTTTAAAATTAAAATTTCTCTTTTTTTAAGTGTTTGTATCAAAGGTTATATTAGGGGAAGAGGTGGTCTGTCACTCTTACACAAGGATGATGTCATCAGTGATGTCATCAGTGATGTCATTTGAGATGTCATCAGTGATGTCATGAGTGATGTCACTGACCATGTCATGAGTGATGTAATATGTGACGTCATCAGCAGTGCATTGCGGGCGCGCGAGTTATAGTTAGCTGAACTAACTATAACGGGGGAATTTCATTGGTTTTTTACGAGTGAAATGTCCAGCTAACTATAACATGTGTGAAACCTTTGGTTTTTTCATTGAATTTGCAAGGTTTTTTAAATGCTAATTCCTAACTATAACGTGTGTGAAACCTATGGTTTTTTCAGTGAATTTGCAAGGTTTTTTAAATGCTAATCCCTAACTATAACGTTTTTGAAACCTTTGGTTTTTTCAGTGAATTTGTATGGTTTTTTATATGCTAAGTTATGTATTTTTAATTAAAGATATTTTTTTTTATTAAAATAAAATTACTATATATTCATTTATATATTATCTGTATTTTTTTATAAATTATTTTTTTTAAAAATTCAATTAGGATATATATATTTTTTTTTATTTTTTTAATTATTTTATGTCCACTTTTATTTTTTTTTTTAATAAATTCTTGGGGTGCGCGCTCTGAGCGCGCTCCTAGTACTATTTCGTAAGTTTTTTATGAATTCCGGCGTACGTTATTTACGTGCGCAAATATACTTCATGGTGCGCGCTGGGAGCGCGCACCCAGTACGTATGCGTACGTACGTACGCATGCGTCCTACGCGCTCGACGCAGTTTACTTCCACATACACTAAAATTATGCGCAATAACGGTCGTGTATACGCGTGTTCAACGTATGCGCGCTAGGTACGCGCATATGACGTATGCACCTGCGCGTTTACGCGTTCGTGCATACGTCATCACGGGGTGCGCGCTCGGAGCTTGCGCAGTGCGCGCACCTCGGGTTTATACATAATAAAACAATATTTCTTATTGGTTATCATTACTTTCAGTTTCTAATTGTTTCAATACGACACCCAATCCCCTCATGGCAAGTCATGTGATCAAGAATCATCACTTTTGATTGGTTTGAAGTACTTTCTGTTCCAGATTCTTCCCAAACCACACCTACTCCCCTCATTATTAGTTCTGATTCCTTTGGAGAAGGAGCTATTCTGTTGTTGAGAGACAATGGCTGAACAGCAACCTCCTTCAGACAGTGACCAGGACACTCTTGGGAGGCAGAGGAACAGGAAGCAGAAAGACAGCTTTATATGGCAGTTTTTCTCTTTTCCAGATGGTGAGAAAAAGGTAAATGCACCGAAAGTTACATGTGTACTTTGTAAAAAAGTCTTATCTCGTGGGAATCCTAACAAGAAATATTTTTTTAGCATTCACACTATGTTGAGACATGTTTACAAAATGCATCCAGTAACTTATCGTCGAGCTTCTGGAGAAAACCCTCCACCTGCTCAGCCGACGACATCAGCAGCAGCTCAGCCGAGCACATCTTCGGCAGCTCAGGGGAGCACTTCAGCTGCGATGGTGCCTTCACCTGTTTCTATACCTCTTGTTGGTCCACCTTGTTTGGCGAGGTTGTCTACACGGTGCACTGATTGCGGTTCTCTTATTTCTGTGGGGGAGACCAGTCTTGATCTCCTTCAGAGAAAATTTGATGCGCATCCGTGCACTAGGCCATAGATGTTTTTTCGTTTTTTGCGTTTTTCTCTTCCTGTTTCCCTCCATTAACTCAAGGGCTCTTTTAAGAGCCACTTATAAACTTAACCAAACAAATTTTTTTTTTCAGAAATTTTTTTTGAAATTTTTTTGAGGTGCGCGCACCCTGCGCGCACCCAAGGTTTTTTTTTTTTTTTTTTTTTTTTTTTGAGAGACTACAATTAAAAATTGAAAATGTGATTGTAGAGAAGTAGAAAAAAAGGAACCATGATATTGGTGACTTACCATACCCACTCAAAAAAATATTTTTTCATTTATTTTTCTAAAAAATTGCTTTAAAAATGGTTCTATTTTTCGTAAATTTTCTATATCAATCTGAAAAAAAAGAAAAAAGTATTAATATTTTTTAAAACATTTTATAATACAGTACACATATTTACATATTTATCAAAAAAATGTTTTGCCTTTTTTTTGCTGTTTTCAGAATATATTGCATTTCACTATAAATTGTGAAAGCAATTGCATTCATCATTTAACAGCGGGCAAAAAAAAAATAACAATCTCAAAGATTGTATTAAAAAAGCCCAGAATCTCTTCTCACTTAAACTTAACATTATAGAAATGCATAATATTCTAAAAAAATATCATCTAAAAACAATACTTATTTATTTAAAATACCGTCTGATATTTTTGTTTCAGAAGTATAATCACAATATTATATCTCAAATAACTCCACAATACATCTGATTCCATTTCCTTTAGGCCAAATAGTAATTTTAAAATTCTTTTTTGATTAAATTCCCAATGGTAATCCAATAAAATTCTAAAGTTAAATTTGTACAGATCTCACCGATTCTCTGTAACATTTTGGTTCCCGAAAGATTTATTAATAATTTAATAGGTCCACAATAGAATTGGTTACTTTTCCGCATGGCCAAATAGTAATTTTAAAATTCTTTTTTGAAAAAATTTCCAATGGCACTCCAATAACATTCCAAAATTTGAATTGTGCAGATGTTACCAATTTTATCTAAATTTTTGGTTTTTGAAAGTTTCATAAAAAATTATAAAAGTCCACATTACAATTGGTTATCTTTCCATTAGGCCAAATGATAATTTAAAAAATCTTTTTTTTGAAAATTCCAATGGTAATCCAATAAAATGGTAAAATTGTTTTGTCCAGATTTTGCCAAGTCTCTCTAAAATTTAGGTTTCAGGAAGATTAGATAGGAATTTGCTAAATCAAAAGGCAAACGTTGCTTAAAAACCAATTGGGAATCATTACACAGTGTCCAGCCTTTCTCACATTTAAGATAAACTGTGTAATGTCCAGAAGTAACAGTAGGTCCTTCATGGAAAATTATTGCAACAGTTACAAAAGTTTTTCCTGAAATTGATAATTGCTGTCCTGTAAACTTCTTCATTAAAGTATCCAATTTTGAACCATCAGCTCTACATCGTTGCATCATTAAAATTACATACTGTCCGTATTCCTTTAAAATTAATGTTGAAAACATGTCAGATTGACACTCACCGCATTGCATGCTATGATTAGCATCTTTAACTAATTTAGCAAAAGTGACTGTTTTACTCTCTGGTAATGTCAAATAAATAAACCTTTCATTATCAACATTAGAGCCACATATATTATAACAGTTTTCACAAGTATGTTCCCATTTATAAGAGAGACCAATAAAATATCAATTGCAACTTCTTCTTCTTCCAGTACTTGAAGAAAATACATCAAAAATTCATGTGCATCTTGCTGTTCATTTTGAGAAAACTGTGTTCGTCCTGAACATACATCTAAAAGTTTTCTAATTTCAGTAGCACTTTCTATTTGACTTTTATCATTACTCAGCTTATGAAAAAGGAGACTCAGCTCAGAACAGAATCTTTTTCCCTGATTTACTATTATCTGCTCTTGCAAACTTTCAAGATAAAATGCAACATTCAGCACTACATTAGCGTAGCAGTTGACACCAGAGCTATTTTCAAAATGACATCCTACAACCTGTTCTTCATTTTCCTTTTTCTTTTTGCTTGCAATTACATCACTCCTCTTTTTTTTCCTCCTCTCTACATCTTCATTACAGATATTCTCATTTCTCCTTTTACGAGAAACTACATGTTTCTCCAACACAGGATACTGACCTAAATGAGGAGCATAGGTTCTTCTTAATCTATTATACTCCTTTACACAATTTGCATCAGCACTAACTTTTGAGTCATCAAAGTCTATCATGAATAAACCAGATAATGTTTTCACTCGTGACAAAGCTACATAAGCCATACCTTCTTTGAACACAGTTGAACCAATGTTCACAAATGCACAATCTACAGTCAATCCTTGAGACTTGTGAATAGTTACAGCATATGCTAGAGAAAATGGAAACTGCTTTCTACGTACATATAAGTCTTTCACAAGCATGAAACAAACTGAACAACGACAAATATCTTTAACTTCTTCTATCTGATCAAATTTTATTTTTAAACATTCAATTCCATCTTTTTTCTGATAATTAATAAAACCCACAACTCTTCCCATAGCTCCATTAACTAAACCTTTTTCAACATCCAAATTTCTCCTTAAAAATACTCTACAGTTCATGCAAACATATAGATTTTTTTCTAATCCAGCTGTTTTGGAAATGTTCTTCTCTAGTGAATTCAATTTATTTTTCAGTGTGCCTGTTACTGTGACAGTAATTCTTCCATCCTCAATTTTGTCAACTGCTTCCAATTTCCTGATCTCCTCCTTTTCCAATTTCAAAAGCTCCTCATTGAATATTGAGCATTCACGTAGAGTTGGCATTAAGCAGATGACACTTTTGTTTTCTGCAATGTTCTTGTATATCTTCTCTGCAACTATTTCTTCCTTTGGAAATAAATTATGTAGCAGCCGACTCTGTAATGCTTTTGTGCCAGCTTCAGTGAGTAGTCCAATTCTGATATCTTTCAGAATACTTCCATATTCTTCATCGTTTGCTTGCCTCATATTAGTAGTAAGTTCCTTGTACTCAAAGAAGGACCAAATATTTGTATTACCGATGCTTCCCAATGACTTCTTCGTGTCTTCATGTGTGACAGTATTAAACACTGGTTGTCCTTTAACTGGAGTAAGTTGCAAAAGATCTCCAAAAACTATGACGTGTTTTCCACCAAATAACATGTCATAGTCTGTCTTCAAAATTTGCTGCATTCTTAAATGCACAAAGGCAAGCATTAAGTTTGATACCATGCTCACCTCATCAATAATGAGAACTTTCATCTTCTTCAATACTCTTGAAACTTCCAAGGATGCTTCTCCAGTTAGCTTGTTGTATTGTATTTTGTTCTCATGCTCCACTGGTAACATTAGCAAACAATGTAAAGTGTTCCCTTTTATGTTATATGCTGCTAACCCAGTTGGAGCAGTAACCACACAAGACAAAGTAGAATCCGTTTTTTGCTGTAGGTAGCTTCTGATGACTTTTATAAGGAAACTTTTCCCAGTTCCAGCTTGTCCGCTTACATACATCCTGATTGGATGAAATGATGTGCATGAGCACTCTTTTTTTTCATGTTGAAATCCGTGATCAATTTTGCTTCTGATCTCTTCATAAATTTGTTGCTGCTCTTCATTCAGTTGTCTTTCCAAATTTTGTAAGTCTATAAATTCTTCTTGAGCTTGATTCATAGCCGTTTCCACTTCATTCATGGCTATTGATGCTTCATTTTCAACGATTGGTTGTCCTAGAGGATCTTGACTGAGTGTTCCTGAACTTTGGCTGTCTTGAGAACTGTCTCTAGCTACTTCTGCTGCAATTGTAGTTTCCTGTTCAATTTCTTCATTTAACATTTGCAGATAAGTTGTGAATGTACTGCATTGTATGCTGTCTTTGCAAGCATTAAAAGAATCTTCATAGCTTTGAAATTCTCCCAGTAGTTCGTCCTCTGAACGCCATGGTTTAAACAGCTGTAAAAGAGCCAAGTAGTAAAATTCCTTTTTGTCAGTAGTGTCGCAACTCAGCTTCCTGTGATTTATCAAACTTCCTTTTGTTTGCTTCACCAAACATCCTTCCTCACCAATCACTTTATATTTTCCATTGTTGATGTCTTCTGCGGCTTTCCGTGAATAAATGTAGTTCTGCAGCACTTCATAGAGACACATGTTCTCCAGATGTTGACTTCTTTTTGGATAATATGTGTCCAACATGTTTGATTTCAAAATATCTGTACTTTGTGGGTCATTCTCGGCCAAATATTCAATTTCTCCAACAGATTTCAGTACCCGATTTCTCATTGCTGCAAGGCCTAAACTTGCCCAAATTATTCTTCTTGATTTCGAGTAGAGACTTGCAGAAGATAACCTATCTGAACATTCGTAGGATCCAATTTCTCGATGCGATAACATCTTCAAACTGAAACTGTACAGCTTCTTACTGACAGTCTTCTCGTGAGAAATCTCTTCCCACATTTCCTTCAATTCTGTTTTTTCTGATTTCGTAATGTAAGACGTTACATATCGAGCAACAGCAATGGAATTGTCAGCTACATACTGTATATCCATGTTAGCGTTCCACATGGATAAAATGACTGGGTTGTAGTCATTTATATTTTTTGATTCTTCTTTTCTTTTTAGGTTGTAGGTATTCTTAGGTGATTTTCTTGTGATAGTATGTCTCACAGCTGACATAAAACTGTTTACTCTTCCATTTGAAAGAACAGGTCTAGGAAATCCAAATCGACATTTAGTGTAGTATTTATCTTTGCTCTTGTATTTCCGTCGACAGTACTTTCCACACCGATGACTTTGGAAACGTAAAACTTGCTCCTTTAACTTTTTCTCTTCTGTGCTTTTTGGTATAGCACATGTTGCATATTCTTCAATGTAAGATAACACTGCTTCATCAGCATCTGTTCCAAACGTTGGGGCATCCTTGATCCACAACAGCATATGAATATGAGGAGCACCTCTAGCCTGGTACTCTTTTCTCCAAAAGAAATCTACAACTTCTCCAAGAGGTGGATTTTTTTTATTGCAGATGAAGGACATCATAGCCTCAAATCTATGATTGAAATATCTGCAAACATTAACTGGATCCAATGAGCACAGTTCTCCTGCTGTCTTGTATTCGATGTTTTTAATGTTTGAATTTGCCTCTCGTAGAAAATCCAGTAAATCATCCCAAGCGTACTCGGCACAGCTTAGGGTAAGGAACCATGTTGGTGTTCCTAAATTCCGTAACATGCATTTTAATTTACCATGGCGTCGGTACCAATATTCATTTGTCCCACGCTGACAAGCCATCAGATTGATCAGTTGTGTTTCCAAATGATCATCTCGGTGCTGCACTTTCTCCATAAAATCCTTAGCAGACACATTTTGTAAATGTACTCCACTTTTTAAAATGTGATTTACTGCATAAGACAGTGCAGACAAGTCGCTTTCAAATAAAAGATGGAACAAATAAGGAATACTTTGTCGAAATCTGGGATCTTCAGCATATAGTCTTGTAGTCCGATACTCAGAAGCTGGAATCTGTTCCGGACGTTCATCGTATCGTCCTCCTTTTCCTTTAGGAAACAGCTGGGGAAAACATCGAGCTTCCAAGCTCTCCTCCCATACACTCACGGGAGTTCCTTTTGCTTTCTTCATCTGAAACAGATCAATATTGTCTCCCATAACTTCTTTTGAATGGAGAGGATGTATGCTAAAATGTTCATATATTTCTTCTTCCTTTGACTTGTCCACTTTTTCAATTTGTCCAGTTGGTGTTTCTGTGTCTTCTTGTAAATCTTCTTCTTCTTCTTCTTCTATATAAATTGATTCATACCATTTGTTATTCCTTTTCAAATACAAATTTGCTCTTTGTACTTTCCGCACATATAGCAGCTCCTGCCAAATCTTCTTATTCTTTGTAGGTACACCATTAACCAGAATAATTAATGGTTCAGTTTCCAAAGTATCCGCACCAATAGTTTCCATATTTTTTTTCAAATCCAAGGGCAAATACACCACTCTACCTTTTAAACCTCTCAGTAAATTTGAAGGAGGTAATTTACCAGTTTTGGGCTCCATACGTACTATGGTCTGGAACGGATGAACACATTGAATGAGTATAGACTCATATGTATTTAATTCATAAAGTTCAGCAGGAATAGCATCCAATTCTAAATTATTATGTACAGCTCTGGTCGGCATTCTATTTTCCTCTAACTTGTTGTAACAGTATTTACAAATACGCTGATCTTCACCCAAATCAAAACAATTTTCAAGAAATATATATGTGGCAAAATCCTTCCACTTATAATTATCTTCATTTTCACTCTTTCTGTAGAGATCAACATTCCTAGTTTGTTTTCTATAATGAGTTCTGCGGCAACAAATACAAGTAAAATTTGGTCTGTCATTAGAGATTATTGCACATTTTGTTATGTGATCATTAAATGTGTTACTTACAGAGGGTTCTACATTCTCTTCCACTTCTTCCTCATTTACTGTGTCCTTCTCTGCACTGTTTTGTTCAGGACCAAAGTAACAAAACTGAATTTCATCAACAACCTTCTCTACATCTGATACCGTTCCTCGGAACAGAGCCCTATTCAATTCATTTAACTTTATTGCTGGACTTTTTGCAAAATACAACCGTCTCACAAACTTTCTCATTTCAGTATGATGAACAGCCAGCATCCTAAAATGATGGAAAACACTATTACACACTTTTCTAGATAGACAAGCCAGAGAATGACCCTGCAAACCAGTATTCTCTCTCACTCTGCATGGATCCAGACTTTGAAGCACCTTAATCTTCTGTTTTATACTTTTTTTACTATATTCTCTTAGAAACTCACAAAATTTGTCAATAGATTCCTGACGCACAGTGCAAATACTACTACAATTCCAAGTGTACACTGGGGCTTTAGGACGTCTCCCCATAGCCTCATCCGCCATCACTTGTACCTCATCTCTTGGAACCATTATCTCCTTCTCCATTATGCAACCATTTGTCACTTCGTAACCACGACCTCTGGTGTCAACTGCATGCAGCAAACTATTACTTTGAAAATAGCTCTCTTCATTAAAAAAAGGTTCACTACTTGACCATTAACCATTTTGTCTAATGTACGCATCCTATTCAAAATTAAAATGAATAGTTTCCTTTTTAATTCTAATGCCTTTGCTGCAATGACTTCAATTTCTTTTTTTCTTTTATAAAACTTACTCTTTTGCTTATTTTTCTTCACATCCTTTATCAAATTGGACATAACTCTTCTCTGAAACATTTTTCTACGTATCTCTTTAAACGCTGTTTTTCTGTTTATGTAAATCTTTTCAGTTGCAGAAGGTATATTTGCATTAACTAAATTCTCAATTTTTTCCTGTCCTTTTCGTTTCATAACATTCTTTCCAGTACAGACATTTTGTACATTTTTCCTTCTTTTGAATATATTTTTAAGAAATTGTTTTTTCTGCTTACCAGAAGATTTTTTCTTTTTCCCAACATGAGCATCTTCTACTAACTTTGGTCCTCCAGTTGTCTTCAAATATACGTTTTTTTTCTGGGTTTTTTTAACTCTGGATTTTGTAGGCATCTTAAATTTTGTTCACTGCTCTTCAGCAATACCTGAAAAAAACTAAAAAAAAAATCCTTTATTTTATTTAAATATATTACTACATTTCTTTTCACATTAGTCACACAACGAAATTTCTTTGCCAATTTAAAAGCACACTTACTGCTCTTTTTTTTTGACAAGTAATAATCACTTTTACAGACTGACACATTATGAATCCACTTTTCAGATTTTTTAAAAAGCCCATGTCCAGATTGCTTTTTCAGACCACCACCATATGTATGCTGGGTGACTGCCTACACTCCAGCAAGGGCAACCAGCCTTAGTGATGCTGAATGTATTTGCATTACAGACTGAAACCTCAAACCCCACTCGCTTGTGAATACTGTGCATGATTATACATGGAAAGGAGCTGGGTGTGTGCTAAGAGTCTGCTTCTGCACCAAAAAAACGCTCCCCCTTTTTCCTACTAATGCAACTGTGAAATCACCAGAGCAAAACGCAATAAATCTCTGCCTGTAATTCCTATTTGCACACAGAGTCATGTTTTCACATTAGTCACAAAACGAAATTTCTTTGCCAATTTCAAAGCACACTTACTGCTCTTTTTTTTTGACAAGTAATAATCACTTTTACAGACTGACACATTATGAATCCACTTTTCAGATTTTTTAAAAAGCCCATGTCCAGACTGCTTTTTCAGACCACCACCATGTGTATGCTGGGTGACTGCCTACACTCCAGCAAGGGCAACCAGCCTTAGTGATGCTGAATGTATTTTCATTACAGACTGAAACCTCAAACCCCACTCGCTTGTGAATACTGTGCATGATTATACATGGAAAGGAGCTGGGTGTGTGCTAAGAGTCTGCTTCTGCACCAAAAAATCGCTCCCCCTTTTTCCTACTAATGCAACTGTGAAATCACCAGAGCAAAACGCAATAAATCTCTGCCTGTAATTCCTATTTGCACACAGAGTCATGTTTTCACATTAGTCACAAAACGAAATTTCTTTGCCAATTTGAAAGCACACTTACTGCTCTTTTTTTTTGACAAGTAATAATCACTTTTACAGACTGACACATTATGAATCCACTTTTCAGATTTTTTAAAAAGCCCATGTCCAGACTGCTTTTTCAGACCACCACCATGTGTATGCTGGGTGACTGCCTACACTCCAGCAAGGGCAACCAGCCTTAGTGATGCTGAATGTATTTGCATTACAGACTGAAACCTCAAACCCCACTCGCTTGTGAATACTGTGCATGATTATACATGGAAAGGAGCTGGGTGTGTGCTAAGAGTCTGCTTCTGCACCAAAAAATCGCTCCCCCTTTTTCCTACTAATGCAACTGTGAAATCACCAGAGCAAAACGCAATAAATCTCTGCCTGTAATTCCTATTTGCACACAGAGTCATGTTTTCACATTAGTCACAAAACGAAATTTCTTTGCCAATTTGAAAGCACACTTACTGCTCTTTTTTTTGACAAGTAATAATCACTTTTACAGACTGACACATTATGAATCCACTTTTCAGATTTTTTAAAAAGCCCATGTCCAGACTGCTTTTTCAGACCACCACCATGTGTATGCTGGGTGACTGCCTACACTCCAGCAAGGGCAACCAGCCTTAGTGATGCTGAATGTATTTGCATTACAGACTGAAACCTCAAACCCCACTCGCTTGTGAATACTGTGCATGATTATACATGGAAAGGAGCTGGGTGTGTGCTAAGAGTCTGCTTCTGCACCAAAAAAACGCTCCCCCTTTTTCCTACTAATGCAACTGTGAAATCACCAGAGCAAAACGCAATAAATCTCTGCCTGTAATTCCTATTTGCACACAGAGTCATGTTTTCACATTAGTCACAAAACGAAATTTCTTTGCCAATTTGAAAGCACACTTACTGCTCTTTTTTTTTGACAAGTAATAATCACTTTTACAGACTGACACATTATGAATCCACTTTTCAGATTTTTTTAAAAAGCCCATGTCCAGACTGCTTTTTCAGACCACCACCATGTGTATGCTGGGTGACTGCCTACACTCCAGCAAGGGCAACCAGCCTTAGTGATGCTGAATGTATTTGCATTACAGACTGAAACCTCAAACCCCACTCGCTTGTGAATACTGTGCATGATTATACATGGAAAGGAGCTGGGTGTGTGCTAAGAGTCTGCTTCTGCACCAAAAAAACGCTCCCCCTTTTTCCTACTAATGCAACTGTGAAATCACCAGAGCAAAACGCAATAAATCTCTGCCTGTAATTCCTATTTGCACACAGAGTCATGTTTTCACATTAGTCACAAAACGAAATTTCTTTGCCAATTTGAAAGCACACTTACTGCTCTTTTTTTTTGACAAGTAATAATCACTTTTACAGACTGACACATTATGAATCCACTTTTCAGATTTTTTAAAAAGCCCATGTCCAGACTGCTTTTTCAGACCACCACCATGTGTATGCTGGGTGACTGCCTACACTCCAGCAAGGGCAACCAGCCTTAGTGATGCTGAATGTATTTGCATTACAGACTGAAACCTCAAACCCCACTCGCTTGTGAATACTGTGCATGATTATACATGGAAAGGAGCTGGGTGTGTGCTAAGAGTCTGCTTCTGCACCAAAAAATCGCTCCCCCTTTTTCCTACTAATGCAACTGTGAAATCACCAGAGCAAAACGCAATAAATCTCTGCCTGTAATTCCTATTTGCACACAGAGTCATGTTTTCACATTAGTCACAAAACGAAATTTCTTTGCCAATTTGAAAGCACACTTACTGCTCTTTTTTTTTGACAAGTAATATTCACTTTTACAGACTGACACATTATGAATCCACTTTTCAGATTTTTTAAAAAGCCCATGTCCAGACCAATACACCTTAATTTATCGTGAAAACATAGTCCATAATATTTTACATGTTCCTCACATTTAAATTTCTCCCAAAACAGAAAATAATAAACACAACTTCAACAAAAAGAATTACATTTCTATTATTCATTTCTTAATTTACCATATACATCTCCTCTCAAACTCTAACCTCACCTTTAAAATTAGTTAGTTGTGATAGAAATGTGTCACTCAAACAGCAGATTATCAGAGCCAGGTCCTCTGTTCTCTACACCTCTCTCCTCTCAGCAGAACCAGATAATGGCAAACTTTCCCTCTCTTTTTCCACACATATACATGTTAATTTCAAATCTCACTGCTTCCCCTTTTTTTCAAATGTAATCACACATTTCTATTGGTTGAAAACCAACCCTTTTCCAAAAGTACCCTTCCCCCTACTTGACTTCTGCCTAGTACCCTTCCCCCAACTTGACTTCTGCCTGCTACCATAGCAACAGCTCATGGAACACTGCTGTGTGGAGTTAGGTCAGAAGTTCGCCACACAATGTTTCAATTCCACAGAGCAAGAGTGCTTGACTTTTCAAACCTTACAGCAAATCCATAGTACTGTTCTTTGGTAACACATTTTTCTGTACCAATACAAAACATGCTTCTATTATTTTACACATACAGCCTAGTTTTTAGTGTAGAATGGTATGAAACAGCCAATCAGTTCATTTTTTTTATAAAAAAATATGTATGCCTCCATTTCCAAACTGTCTTTCATTTCTTTTTACCATTCTACTGAATTACACCTCCTGAGTGCATCCAGATCTCCTTTGAAGATGTTCACAGTGTGGATTGTAGGACACAGCTATGTCTTCTGGAGTGAAAAATTTGCAGAGAAAAGAGGTATGGTGAGAGACCTTGCTTTGCCAAATGTAGACATCAAATGGATTGGTCAGAGAGGGTTAAAGTGGCACCAATTAATGCCTTTGGTGAAAACCTTTCAACATCTCCCACAGCCTAACCTTATTATTGTGCACTGTGGTGGTAATGATCTAGGCACTTTAACTGGGGTAGGTCTGGAAATGCTTATTAAGGACACCTTTGTGCAATTGATGTCGCTTTTTCCACAAACTGCCTTTGTATATTCTAACATATGCCAAAGGCAAAAGTGGAACTGGTCCAACCAATTTTGTCCGCAGATTGACAAAGCAAGGAAGCACGTCAACAAATCTATTTCTGCTTTCCTCAGAGACTATGGTATGGGTTCCATTTACCACAACAACTTGCGTTACGACATGCAAGACATTTATAGAGGAGATGGTGTGCACTTCACTGATGAAGGCAACAGAGTCTTCCTCTTGAACCTCAGACTCTGCATCGGTACTTACTTGTAGGTACCAAAAAACAAACAATAAACACAAGGGCTCTTTTTAGAGCCACCTTATATCTAAACACTTAAATGCGATTTTTTTTTAATATGTTTTATTAAGTTTTTTTTCGGGTGCGCGCTGGGTGCGCGCACTCGGCGATATTTTTTAACAAAATATTAATCTTTTTTTTGCCCTACAAGGTCCTACTTTGACCCCCTTACAATGCCTACTGGGTCTATTTCTACCCACTCTGCCCCCTTTTCAAGTTCTCCCCCTTTGTTTATCACCCCCTCTTTATGCGATAGACAAAATGGCGGCCGCCGCTTCCTGATTTCCACCGATTCGAATGTTTACTAAGATCTAACAACCAATCAGAATTGCACTCGCGCACGGCGAGGTGCGCGCACCCAGCGCGCACGGAGCGCGCTTAGATATATATATATTGATTTAAAGGCTATTTTCTCATAATCTACTGAACAGATTTACACCAAACCTACAAAAGGCAATTCCTTGACCTGGGGACTACCTCTCTGCCAAATTTCTAGTAATTCTGTTCAGCCGTTCGGGCTGTAGCCCTGTCTAAAGGTCCTATGGAAAAATGCATGGGGAAAACGCGTTTTGGGACCCCCCTTTTTTCTCAGCCCCCGCTTGACGAATCCCCCCGAGACTTTCAGGGTAGGAGCGGAGCGTAGCGCCCCACCTATTTTGAAAAATTCACGAGGATTCGTCGACCGGCGCCAAAGTTATTCAAAATAGAATGTTGAGGTTTTCCTATGGAAACGTGGTCCTAACTATAACTACCTACTGGCGACCGCCAGTAGGTAATATATATATATATATATATATATATATATATCCAAACCACAAGTTCTGGTAGTAGGATCGGTCTGTCGCGGGCGGTCCGAGGTGGTTTGTTGCATTTTCGAGCGTGATCAAGCCGTAAAGGTGAAACGCGTCGTTTTGCACTTGGATATTAAAGAATCTGCATGCAACTTTGGAGTCAGAGTTTATTTTCGTCACAACGAGAGTAGGTGCTTTTTATATATATATATATATATATATATATATATATATATATATATATATATATATATATATATATATATATATATATATATATATTACCTACTGGCGGTCGCCAGTAGGTAGTTATAGTTAGGACCGTGTTTCCATAGGAAATCTCAAAATTCTATTTTGAATAACTTTGGCACCGGTTGACGAATCCTCGCAAAATTTTCAAAACTAATGGGGCGCTACGCTCCGCTCCTACCCTGAAAGTCTCGGGGTGATTCGTCAAGCGGGGGCTGAGAAAAAAGGGGGGTCCCAAAACGCGTTTTCCCCATGCATTTTTCATTAGGACCTTTAGACACAGCTACAGCCCGAACGGCTGAACAGAGTTACTTGAAATTTGGCAGAGAGGTAGTCTACAGGTCAAGGATGTGCCTTTTGTAGGTTTGGTCTAAATCTGTTCAGTATTTCCTAAGAAAATAGCATTTAAATCAATATATATATCTGTAAGCGCGCTCCGAGCGCGCACCGTAAGCTTACCGTACGCATACGGTGCCGTGCGCGAGTGCGATTCTGATTGGCTGTTAGATCTTAGTAAACATTCGAATCGGTCGAAACCAGGAAGTGTCGGCCGCCATTTTCTCTCTCGCACTCTGAGGGGGGGAGGAAAAACAAAGTTGGATAACATGAAAAGGGGCAGGCTAGACAGCTCCTGACCCCCTAGCCTTGGTTAGGGTGTCCCAGAAGGACCCCCAAGGCCAAAAATTAAATTTTTTTTTTTTTTTAAAACGCCGAATGCGCTTACCGTACGCGTACGGCAAAAAATAAATCCAAAAAAAACCAAACTCCACATATGCCCCCCCCCGTGTGCAAAAGGAGCCCGCAGTGCACCTTTTGTGCATGGCATATACGTTCTACAACATTTAATAGAAAACCTTTCACAACGAAGCGCATAATATGTCCTCCGTGTGCGGACGGTGCGCAAAGCGCATCGTGCGTACACGGCCCATCCAGCGTGCCCACCGTGCGTGCACGGCACTAACTGCGTAAAGTGGGCGCGCTGTGCGCGAAGCGCACCGCGTGCTCACTGTGCGCGCTGCGAACTGCGTGAAGTGGGCGCGCACGGCACGAACGGCGTAAAGTAACTTAGCATTTAAAAAACCGTACAAATTCACTGTAAATACCATAGGTTTCACACACGTTATAGTTAGCTGTACATTTCATGAACCAATGAAATTCCACGTTATAGTTAGTGCAGGCAACTATAACTCACACGACCGCAATCCTCTGCTGATGACATATGTGTCTTTATGAAAAAAAAATATTTGTAATATATGTATAGCTAAAATTTAATGGAAGAAGACATGGGCAAATAAGTGTCTAAATACAGTATTAGCATCAGCAGAGGATTGCGGTCGCGTGAGTTATAGTTGCCTGCACTAACTATAACGTGGAATTTCATTGGTTTTTTACGAGTGAAATGTAAAGCTAACTATAACTTGTGTGAAACCTATGGTTTTTTCAGTGAATATATATATATATATATATATTACCTACTGGCGGTCGCCAGTAGGTAGATATAGTTAGGACCTATTTTCCATAGGAAATCCGGAACATTCTATTTGGAATAACGTTACACAGCCCCCCTTCTAAAAAAAAAAGAAAAGACCGGGATCGGGCCGGAGGCCACACCCCCTCCTTACACCACTCTGCAAACGTGCCCCCTGGCACGTTTGCAGAGGGGGAACTAATTCCCCTTGAATACTGGGGGTCCCTGGGGGCCAACTAGCCCACCAGGAACCTCCAGTATGCGCCTTTTTACACCTCTCTGCAACGCAGCTCCGTGGCTCTTACTGGAGGTACCTGGTGGCCAAGTTGGCCGCTAGGGGACCTCAGGATTCAATGGGACTTAATCCCCCAACTTAAAACACGCCACTGAGAAAGAAAAAGTAAAGATAACACTACTTACCTGCTAAGTGAATTTTCTGCCATAGGATAACATTGGTGATTCTATGTGAAAAATGTTCTTAGTGTCAACTTTCAAAATACAATAATAATCCTTAAAAATCACTACTGTAACCAAAACACTTTTACTCAACTGTTTACAGCAGATGTCCAAGGACTGCATCTAGCATCCAGTCCTGTGGTTAGAAAAGTAATCCATAAAGTAACTAATTCCATTTGACTAGAAATTCACATTGAGCTCAATGTTGCTTTGTGTTTGAAATTGTGTTGCCCATTGCAACAACTGTAACTAATGTACTTAAAAGTCTATTGCCTATTTGCAAAGTATTTAAACTAAAGAAATTCATTCTGAGAAAGTATATTTTGCATTGTAATGTATAATGTAAATAAAAAAATAAAATATCTAAAAATAAACAGTTTAAACAATGTAGTAAATCAGTATCAAAAAAATCAGTATAACAATTAATACATTAAAAATTGTCATTTACAAAACCTTTGAAATTCACTGAAAAAACCATAGGTTTCAGGCCGGATATAGTTAGGAATTACCATTTAAAAACCTTTGAAATTCACTGAAAAAAACATAGGTTTCAGGCCTGATATAGTTATGAATTAGCATTTAAAAAACCTTAGTAATTCACTGAAAAAACAATAGGTTTTAGGGTTGTTATAGTTAGCTGGACATTTCACTCGAACAAAATCATTGAAATTCCTCCAATATAGTTAGTTGTACTAACTACATCTCGCGCGCCCGCAATCCACTGCTGATGATGTCTTAGATTATATCATTCATGACATGGTCAGTAACATCACTGATGACATCTCAAATGACATCACTGATGACATCATCCACGTGACAATCAGATAAACCTCATCATACACTAGTATAACCTTTCATCACTCACTGTAAAATAGAGAGTGCCAGATATACAACCATTAACACACCAATACAAGTTTCTAAACACCCACTCAGTGATTCCTAGATCTATACACACATCTAATCACTTACCTATAGATTCACTCATACATGCTGTCAATGATCAATAGAACACTATCAAATATACTTATACACCTATATCGACATTACACACCAGCACACATCCTAATCACTTATGAAGTCATCCTACTCACTTATGCAAACAATGGATCATACTTACTTTTACTTAGCTATACACTTATAAAAACACCACTTCATCTATTCATATAGATAATAACTCATCCTTAGTGTGTTATAAAAACGGAATTAACCCACATTTGGCAAAAAGGTAGTACTTGGATCAGTAAGCGACCTTTTTTTTAAATGGTGTAAATCCATTCAGTAGTTGCTTAGAAATTTGAAAAATAAAAGTTTCGATATCTGGGTGGACCCTAAGTCCCGTGCACGAGCTTTACTGTGATTGGCTGTCAATACTCCAAACTAGGAAGTGTTGGCAGCCATCTTGTGACTCGGTAGAAACGATTCACCAGAAAACAGAGAAACAAAGGTATGAAACAAGAGAAGGGGGCAGGGTAAAACACCTAGTCCCCCTAGGCCTGCTCAAGGCGTCAAAGAAGGACCCTCAGGGCCAAAGAAAGCATTTTTCTTTTAAAAAATATATCGGTGCAATTTGTGCTGGTGTCCCGTGTTCCATCTAGAATATATAAACAGATGGTATAGAGGGATAGATCATTCTTTAGTTTTTTTGCACAAGAGTTTATTAATTACCTTGGCAAAAAGCCTATTTATTATGGCAAATTTGATAATTATTTTTAAAGGCACAAATATCCATCAGTGAGCATCAAAACGGATGGTACACAAAACTAAACACATTCATTACAAAAATACAAAAATATGTTACAAAGCAATCCATGTATACATACTCATGTATAAAATAACTCAATCCAAAATATTTTCCCCTAAAATATTTCCTAAAAATGTACACTTCTCGATCCTAGTGATACATTCGAAGGTAGTCCTATTGGCAAAAGAGGGGTATTAGCACTCTATCTTAATTTGTTATGCCATAAAACTCATGTTTTAATTCCAACAATAGGTGGACTCCTCCTTCGTCTATGTGTCGACGCGTTCGCGTCTCAGCCTCCACTTTCTTTATGGCTTCCTCAGGACGGGGATATAATCTGTATATGCATCCAAGCTAAGCCAGTCTCGCTTCAAAAACCGGTGGGCTTCTACTGTGGCCCCATTCATCGGTATCGGAATCCTCAATGTCCTTGCGTCTTCTAAGGTTGGCCTGGCATTCTTCGTTTACCTCTTCGTAATCTCAGGTCAAATTCTTTTTGATCCTTTTTAACACCAACGTGCTCCGCAAACGTCCGGCATATCCTCCTCTTGTTTCGATGTACTGGCGCTGCCAGTGTCCCGTGTTCCAGCATTTTATTTTAATGAGACCCCGGGGTGGGCTAGGTCCCGGGGGCATTTCTTAAAAAATAATAGCGGGGGCTCACAGGGGCTGCAGGGGCACACTGGGGTCCCTGCAGACCCAGGGCTTCACTCATGTTGGGAGGGGGGTTTGTTGCGCAGCCCCCCTCCTGGAGTCCTCCATGTGCTTATCACTTTGGCGTCGTTTGACGAATCTTTACTAAATTTTCCAAAAAGTTTCTCTTTATTGATCAGCTCCTATCTTGAAAGTTTCGGGGTGTATTGAGGTCGTACGAGGTTGGTTGTTGATTGAAAGCAAGTTTATTGCGAGATATTTGCACCCACGACCGGAGAAATCCAGCTGCGAAGACATATTACAGGGTGATGGGTCAAGGGGGGGGCTGAGAAAAAAGGGGGTTCTGCAAAAGTGTTTTCTCAATGCATTTTCCATAGAAAACTTCAGACAAGGCTACAGGTCAAACTGCTGAACAGAATTACGCCAAATTTGGCAGAGAGAAATGTCTTGGTCCAGAAAGCGCTCTTTTGTTGAAATGGTGTAAATCGGTTCAGTAGTTTTTGAGGTATTAAAGGAAAAAAGATATATATTACTGAAAGGTGCTTATCTCCCAAGCACGAGCCTGCCTCTGATTGGCTGTTAACACTTCAAACCAGGAAGTGTTCTCTGATTGGCTGTTAACACTCCAAACCAGGAAGTGTTAGCAGCCATCTTGTGCCTCGTATTGAGTGAAAATATTAAAAAAAGGTCCCGGGGGCAATTTAATATACCGGAGCTCTGTCTGTGCGAGATACCCCTTTCACGCTGGGTTGAAGGACTGGGCTATTCTAAGGCCCAGCGGTGCCAGGGGACAATACCTGAAACCTTCGTGGGTTACCTGTTCCGGCGTACATAACACAGAGACACGGGACACTTCCTGCGGCGTCAAAGATCCGCGTTTATTTACTGCAGGGATACAGAAATCGCAAGAAGTACACAACGTGTAGGTTCTGAGAGACTGCTTCGAATTGTACAAGTGGATCGCTCCTTTTATACACATTTTGGTCACTGCACAACATGGCAAACAAAGGTTACGACTCAGTTCCCACAATAAACTTCAAAAGGGTCGCGTTCATGTTTCAGAAGCCCGGAACATAATTACAGCGGCATTGCCGGTTCCCAACTGTAAAAGCACGTTATCCCCACATTAAGTACATTCCATTCTGACTGTAAACACATTAAGAGAAGGGACAGAAACAGATGCAAAGGAAGAAAAAGGATGCACAACAGATTGAAAAAGAGTGTAGAGAGTAATAACGGAAACTTGATTGCAGGATCAAAGACCTCGTGTCTAATGCATGCATGACTGAAACAATAGACTGGCACGGCAAGACGAGCCTTGAGCGGGGCCATCTGCCGTGTCATTTCCCTTATCATAAAAGACACCCTCAAAGAAACACGTGTCCTTCGTGAAGCTTGGGAATTCCAGGGTCACAGAGCGAACAAGGTCCGTTCGCTGGCTACTTGAGGGCAAGAAACAAAATGGATGCCGCATCTAAAATGGAACCCGAGGGTTCGGATGGACATACCTAGAAATGAGACGATCCGTACATAGTAGCGTAGCGAAAACGCGTACACCCACTAGACTCGTCATTTGCGGTTCGTAGATACCAAACTCGTCCATATTCGAACACACCCAAAAAGTGTCGTTCCGATTCACATGGAACCTCAGACGCTCCTTTTGCCCTCATGTAGGCAAGCACTAGTCGAGATCAGAATCAATTTCGATATTCATCAGATCATTCAGCTATTGCTGGAACATCATTCTATTCATCAATGTCTCCTTGGTAACAGATGGCTGTCTTATACACGTTGTAGCACAGAGACTACATAAGGCAGGACCACACTGCACACAAAGACAACACGTGAACAGAAACGTCACAACAACCCCTACGATCATCAGAATTTTCCAGCCCCAAGTGGATATCAGGCCCCAAAACCATCCTAGAAGTGTCCAATTACCTTCGTCCACGTGTATGGACTCGGAAATCTTATGCAACTTCGAGATGCCTTGGTAAACAGTTGGAGCGTTGTCAGGAATGAAAATGCAACAACTCGAATGGATAACTTTGCACACACTACCTCTATCTGCAAGAACAACGTCTAGGACCATACGGTTCTGCAACGTCATAAGTCTATCCGCCTGAAGTTCCGCTGTTAAATTACCAAGAGCACTCGCAGTTATGTTAGCAGTCGACTCTACCACACGGGTCAACTGTCTTAGGTTCCTACTATTAACCATAGGTCCCCAAAACGGCAAGAAACCCTTAAAGAAGTCTCCTGCTTCTTGACCGGCAGTATCCTCTTTGCTAATAACGCCTCTCACAATCCTAGTCTTGTGATAGTCTGAGGCAACTGTAAAAGTCGGTGGCAAAAGATTCGCGATATAACAGGTTCCCGAAAAGTCACGGGGCAACCATGTATATGCACGTTCATAACATACGAAATAGGTACCCTTGGCAGTCAGAAAAACAGGGGAAGAGAGCATCGGTAGAACATACATATCAGTACAAGCACTGTTCCCAAGTTGTGCTCTCGGATTTCGACCCAAACCTTTCAAGCAGAAATTACCGAGGTGGGGTACGATCCACATTGGAGACGAGCTCTTAAGCTGTCTATCGCCCACTGACATACTATACTCAGCCTCACTCAGATCCTTATAGGCTTGCACCTCTTCATCTGGAATAAGCGATACATCAAAAACATCTCTATCTAAATCCGCAATCGGTATCGCCAAAGGCTTGTGGTACGGACCAGGACCAAAGTTTGCAGAGCGTGGCTCTCGGCTGGGGTAGGAATCTAGTGCACTACGGAACATAGTTTGGAACGCTCGAGCTGACCCTTGGGAGCTATAAGGAAGAACCAGATACGGAATACCCCTATCCATGGTATGTGGCATTAACCCACACACCCAACAGTTGGTAGTATTCATCACCAACTGATGCTGATGTAGGAGTTGAACGAAAGAATTATTCATGAATTCAGCACGTCTAACCTGTTCATGTTGGGGCAGAGGATGAAAGGAATGTGGAGAAACAGTGGTAATGGAGCTTAGTTTAGGGGAAAGAGTAGGTGAAACAGAAGGCAATAACGACTGTATTCCAAAATACACTCCGCCCACCAATAGCATAGACACAGTCAGAAACAGTAGGAATATCTGAAACAAAAAACATTTTGTTCGTACAATCTTATGCAATTTTGATCTTTGCGCCGACATCCTTTCTACTTCCAACAGCTTAGAGAATGCCATCCTCTAAAAACCGTCCGTGACGTACTTGACGCACTTTGTTCTGAGCAGCGATTATCAATTCCCAGGAGTTCCCAGGCGTCGACAAAAGTAACCGACCTAGTGTCAGAAACCTGCGAAACAGAAAGGAGTACCCGCACGGCCCTACGGTTAACCCGGATGATAGGTTTTCCTAAACACTCGACTTAATACAAATCTCTTTAGCTGTGAAAAGCGCACATAAAAAGAAACTCAAAAAAGGATGTAATTATTTGTAGTGTTCGTGGCAACAGAAAAGGGAAATATAAGAAACATTTTTATTAGTCTCTGTAACGTGGACGAAGAAAATATCGATTTCTTCCAGGTCGAGTCTGTTCTTCAAATAATTGTTCAACTGGTGAAACAGTGTTCAGTCGATTGGATGACGACTCAGACCTCGAATTCTCTTCAACTGACGACTCAACAGGTGTGTCTGGCTGCAATGAATTATCTCCTACAGGTTGAGCATCGCTAAACGGCACAAAGCATAGAGGGGTCTCAGTTTCCGTTGCCGCAATACCAGTTCTCACCCAACCGTCTGTTGGTAAAGGGATCGGGACTTTCTTGGGATGGGTGGCGTGAACCCAGTTCTTTCTGCCTTCCAACCGAACTGCAGTCCTTGTGGCCAATAGCACTTGGTAGGGTCCCACAAATCTCGGCTCCAGGTTACGTTTTCGGCCAAAATTGCGGGTCACGACCCAGTCACCCGGTTGGAGCCGATGTCCAGGACTCTCTGTCTGTGTCGGCAAAGCTTCAAAGACCTGTTGATGAATTAATCTTAGTTTAGCAGTCAGATCATGAAGATAATCAATCAGCATTGGATACTCAAGACCATCAAAGGCCTTAGGTCTCGGAACTCCCCAAATGTTCGCAGGGCGGCCGAACAAAATCTCATATGGGCTGAGCCCTACTCGAGAGTGTACAGTCGCTCTGGTCGATAGGAGAGCCAGAGGCAAGGCATCAGGCCATGATAAACCAGTCGTAGCTTGTATCTTTGCAAGTTTCAGCTTCAGAGTACCATTGTACCCTTCAACCAAACCCGCTGCCTGAGGATGGTTGGCGCTATGGAATTTCTGTCGAATTCCAAGGCCCTTACACACACTTTGCATCACGCTTCCCACAAACTCGCTTCCATTATCTGACCACACAATCCATGTCATTCCATACCTAGGAAAGTATTCCTTCAGCAGGACTTTCGCTGTGGACAGGGCAGTATTATCCTTAAGAGGATAGGCCTCGATCCATCTGGAGAACGCACAAACCACAACTAAAACATACTTCAGATTATTGCATCTCTCCATATGAATGAAGTCCAGTTGGATAACTTCAAAGGGACAGACAGGGGGAGCAAAATGACCAGGTGGAGTGGGGGTGCCCTTGCCAGGATTATGCATCAAACACACCATACAATTCTTAACCACCCTCTCAGCACACTTAGCAAAACCATCGTTCTTCCATACAGGGGACAATAACTTGCATATACCTTTCGCACTAATGTGTGACAAACCATGTGCCATAGTCACGACGGCTAGTACATACGCATCCGGTAACATCCACCTCTGACGTTCCGACAAGTCAACCCAACATCCATGCATGTCCAACTTTCCTGTGCTTTCTTTCCACTTGGTCTTTTCAGTTTCAGTGGCCTCATTCTGAATTGCTTTCACACTTTCGACAGTATCTTCACACATACCAGTCTCCGTTGGCCACCTTACTGAACTCGTAACATACATTCGGGTTGCAAGATTCTTAGCTGTTTCCTTAGCAATCTCGTCCGCAAATGCATTACCACGACCAACATCATCCGTCACTTTCCGATGTGCACTACACTTAACGATCGCCACCTGTTTAGGCAATGTAAGTGCATCCAAAAGATCATTCACGAGCTGTCCGTGTTGGATCTTCGTACCATGCGATGTCATAAATCCTCTTTCTCTCCACAATCGACCAAAGCTATGCGCAACACCGAATGCATACTGACTGTCGGTAAACACATTTACTCGCTTTCCTCTAGACCAGGGGTCTTCAAACTGTGGGGCGCGACCCCCAGGGGGGCCGTGGAGTGATGCAAAGGGGGTCGCGCCTTCCCAGTCACACTTCTGCCCAGGCCCAAGGGCTTCAGCACCCCCCCCACACTTCCCCCGTCCTGTGTCTCAGCCCGGGCTGCTGCAGTGAAACTTGAGCTGCTGGGGGCTCCGCTGGGCAGTGTCTGGATTCCTATCTCCGGCACCCCCGTGTTTTTTCACAGGTCTTTAAAGACCATTTGCATTTTAACATGCCTTTGTAAACTGGTTACAGAGGCTTAGGTTTTTTTACTGGTTCCAGTACCCCCTGGGTCCCCACTGTGCCTATTCCTTACATTTGGATTTTACATTCACTGCCGTAGTGTGAGAATGCATTTCATGGAAAGGAATACAAAGTTGGCTTCCTGGGGGCGCCGTGTGTGAAAGTTTATTGTGCTTTTGAAGCACCTGCTGCAGCGTTTCTTTCCCCGGCAATTACCAGGCCTCACATAAATGTCAAGATAACTTGTGTGATTAATTATCTTCCTGGAGAGAGATCAGAATTTTGTATAGTTGAGGTTTTGACTTAGGTGAAGTTAGTGCAGAGGGTTAATATGCCTGCTGCAAAGAACGTGTACCAAGTAGATTACAGAGTGTGTATGATGTGAAGAGATCAGCAGGTTACTGCTTTCAAAAGAGACATCCTTTTGTTACTTGGAATTTATAACTTAAAGTCCTAATATAGAATAGTGAGCTATTAACTTTCATCCTAGAACAGCATGCACACTACAAAGAATACATTATTAGACCATTGATTAATGTTGCAAAAAGGGTTAATTTGGCTAGAAATCAATTCTTATTATTAAAGGAAACTCCCAACTATGCTGTTTCTTTTTCGACTCTGAGTTTGTGCTTCTCCACACCAAGCACTCTTGAACTATACTGCCTACCAGTATGGATGACATGTGACTCCTATACTTTTAGTCCTTTGGCTTATGTAACATTTCCTATACACTGATTTACACACTTATGATTGATTGTCTCTGTGTAATGTGTGTGTGATGCAAAGTGCTCGGACACCCTACACTGGTATGAGTGGCACTATATAACTAATTCAATGCATCTGAGAGTGTGGGTTTATGGAGACTTGGTCACTGTTAAAGGGTGCTAGTGAGAGAATCCGTGGTGGGGGTGGTCATTGGGGGGGCACCAAAAAACATTGTCGCACAGGGCACCACCAGCACTAAAGCCGGCCCAGGGAAGTATGCACAGATAAGCGCTGAAAATACCGCTTTAGGTGACTGCTTTTTTTGGACCGACTGGGCCATCAAAATAATCTGCTGGTAACCCTAACCATAGGACTGGAAGTTTGTTGCAGGATCAGCACATTATTTATTTCCTTCACCCTCGATCCCCGATTAATGCCGCAATAGTTTAACATAGATCTTAAAGTCTACGCCCCCGTCAATAACATGCTGAGTTACTTCGTGGGTCTGGGAATGCACCCTGCATTCAGACAACTCATTCCTCATTCTCGCCCTTTATTGTCACGCTCACCTTGCACTCACAGTGATCACAATGCACTCACACTGATCACCATGCACTTGCACCATTCACCCGCTCACCTTGCACTCACAGTGATCACTCTGCACTCAAAATGCACTTGTCCTGCTCACACTATACCTCAACCTGCAGTCACACGAGTACACTACTCATCCTGCACTCATGTGACACTTCACTCACCTGTCCCCCTCACTACTCAATATGCAACTCACTCAAACAAGCCCATCAGTAATCATACATTCATTCATCCCATTTTGAACTTGCATCCGCACCCAAAATGAGAGAGGACAGCAAGGGAGTGAGAGAATTTGATTGAAGAGGTCAGGGATGAGGAGAAATGTGAATTGCCGAAGAGAAGTGTGGACACGCAAGAAGTGAGTGTGATCCAAAGGTGAGGGCTTCTGTTAGAACAAAGGGGAGATGTGAAAGAGGAATGGGGGGACTGGAGAGGTGTAAGATACAAATAGACAAAAATTTGAATGAAGAGACGAGGTGAATGAGAAGTGCTGAGGGGCACGGGAGGTGACAGGGCCAGAGAGGCCATGAGATAAATGTGAGAGACTGTTAGAGATGAGGGCAGTGAAAGGACAGAATTGCAGGAGGTGATTAAAGGTGAAGTGAGAGGTTGAATGGGGAGAGTTCAGAAGTTGTAAAAAGGGGTGAAAGAAAATGACCTGCAAAGTGAGAGAGGGATCTGGGGTTAGGAGAGGAGAGAGGGATGGAAGGGAGGGGGTGAGAGGAAAGCTGCATGGGTAAACGGCTTAACTCTACACAAAACCGCCAGGGTTTTAAGGGACCCCTGCTTCTTCCGGTCAGGGCCAGGTGAGCTTCTAATGTGGCAGCACGTATTGCTGCAGAGTGGAAGGCCCTTCACAGAGGTTGACTTGAAATCTTTCTGATGATAATTGCTGTATTTTGGTTATAAATGGGTACTGATTGGGTGAAATCTTTCCTCAGCGTTACTGTGTGTAACAAATATCAAAATAATGAAGCAATGCTATCCCAAAATACGCGGCATCACATAACCTCATTTACATTTTCATCCCACGCAATTTAGTCAACAGGTTTAGACATTTTTGTCAGGAGGGGGTCCTTACGCCTCAAAATGTTGACAGGGGGGTCTCGGCATCCAAAAGTTTGAAGACCTCTGCTCTAGACAAAACACACGCTCTTGTCAATGCAATCAATTCCGTCGCTTGCGCTGAATTCTGACTCAATCTCGCGGTTTCCACAACCGTGCTCAACGTTACTACAGCATATGCAGTCGTCAAATCACCATTCGGCAACTTAAAACATGAACCATCAACATACAAAGTGCCATCAGGATCTGTCAATGGAGTGTTTTTCAGGTCCACACGCCCTTCGTTTCTTCCTCAGTTCGTAAATAACAATCATGTGGTGGTACATCATCTGATTCCATATTAATCGTCAACAAGGTCGCCGGATTCAGCACACTACAACGCTTTATCTGTATATGACTTGCCAAAAGGGTCAACTCATACCCGGACAACCTTGCACTCGTCAGATGTTGAGTTTTTGTCCAATTCAGGAGAGTGTCAACTGCATGGGGAACCATCACTGTGAGCATATTATCCATGACCAGACCTGCGGATTGTCGAATAGACGCCGCAGCTGCCGCTGTCGCTCTCAAACAGCTCGGCAACGCTCTAGCTACCGGGTCTAAGGTCGAGGAAAAATATGCACATGGACGCTGCTTACCACCAAATTGTTGCGTCAAAACACTCAACGCACAAACTTCTCTCTCATGAACGTATAGTGTAAATGGCTTACTGTAATCAGGAGTACCTAACACAGGAGCCGAACACAACGCATCACGTAGTTCAGAAAAACTTTTCTGGCACTCTTCCGTCCATGGCAAAGGAGTCGAAACATCCTTGCACGTAAGAGCTATCAATGGCTTCGCTAACAGTGAAAAATTTGGAATCCACTGTCTGCAGTATGACGTGATACCTAGAAAGGCACGCACATCTCTCTGAGTTGTTGGCACAGTCATTCGAGCGATTGCTGCAATTCTTTCAGGGGTCAACCTTCTTCCCGCCTTTGACAATAAGTGACCTAGATAGGTTACTTCTTGACAACAATATTGTAATTTAGAAGGTGACACTTTGTGATGTAAGTCACATAGATGCTGTAACAGCGATACTGTAGCAGTTTTGCAAATCTGTTCAGTGTCAGCAGCTACCAACAGATCGACAACGTACTGAATCAAGGCCGCACCAGTCGGCAGCACGAACGCATCAAGTTGACTCTTAAGAGCTTGGCTATAGATTGATGGACTCTCACAGTAGCCCTGAGGTGCGCGTTTAAACCTGAAGCTACGACCACCTAATGAGAAATACTTTCCTCAGCAATCGGAATGCTAAAGAACGCATTTTTCAGATCGATTACCGAGAACCATGATGCAGAGGCTGGATTTAGAGTCAGCAAAGCTGTAATGTCGGGTACCACAGGAAACTGTGGAACAACAATTTTATTCACCTCCCTTAAATCAATAACAAAACGGTACACAGGAGGTTTGGATGGATCAGTTCATTTCAAAATAGGCAACACAGGACTATTACACACGTTACCTCGTGTTTCCTCGATGACATCGTTATCAATCAAATCGTAAATGATCGCTAATAGTGCTCGTTCACCGTCAAGAGAGATACGATACTGGGGAATGCGTGGCAGTCGCACGTTGAATTTTAATTGAACAACATAAGGTGGTATATCCAGCAGGCCCACATCATTGGGACCTGTCGCCCACAAAGAATCCGGAAGAGAACTCAATTCCGGTGGGTGCTTATCAGTCGACAAATACATAGGAGAGATCACTCTCTCACCCAATGTAAGCTCCACTCCCGCAGGAGAGCAATACAAAGTCGCATGTAACCGTTTCAAAAAAACCAAGCCCAAAAGATTCTCACCACAACCAGTAGTCAAAATCAACGGAGCTTCTAACTCACAAGACCCAATTATAAGGGGCAATGCGCTAGAAACTGGATTGCTAACGGGGGCGCCAGAAAATCCAACGGAAACATTCGTTAAGCCAGACAAAGGTGCGCCAGGGAGTTTCGAATGCATGATGGAACTTTTCGCTGCACCAGTGTCCCACAGAAAAGGCTCAACTACGCCCAATGTGGCAACTGCGACATAAGGCCCTCTCTGATCAACCGGAACTGATACTTCTCCCTTCCTCTGTCTACGGCTGTCCTAGTAAATACCGTCCGCATCAACATCATGCTCGACATAATAGTCATCCACATGATACTGTGCAGATCTACCAGACGAGAGATCGCGTCGATCAAAACAATTTCACGAGTCTGATGAAGTGGCAAGACGCTCGGTCTGACTCTGAGTAACACCGCGACCTCTACCACGTGAAGCTTGTTGAGGACCACTACGACCTCCTCGAGCCGAAGCACCATTGTTGCGGTCACGCAGCACTGGACAATTAAACTTCAAATGACCCTCACCCCTACAATATGCGCATTGATTGTACCCCAACACAAAGCGAGGTGTAGAGGAGTCATTACGCGACTGCGATCGAGAAAACTGCGATTGTAATCGATTTGGCTGCTGCGAGTCATTCTGATTCGAGCGCGGAGGATACGCTTGCTGCAATAAGACCTTTGTTTTAAGATCCTTCGTTTTCTTATCTGCGCGTTCGCTTTCTTCTTTCTCTCTATTTTCGTAGTATTGGGCCGTGGCTAATATCTGAGCAGTGGTAGAAACGGCCCACGAACTTTCAGAATTCTTCAACTTGTTGCTTAGTTCAGGCAACAAATTCGATACAAATTTATCAACGAACAACCGCTGACCTCCCTCAGAGCTCATATCCTGACCACTATGATCAATAAATGCCTCCTCAAATCTCGTAAAGAAATCGGAGCCACTTTCATCCTTCTTTTGTTTGCACGCGGATAATTTGTCCCAATTAACGCGTATCGCTGGCATAAGTGTCTTCATAAGGGTAATTATCCTCTGGGGCAGATTCTCAATGAGCTGTTCAGGTTTAGCCCCACCAACTTGTCGTCCGTCAGCCGCCGCAAGAGCAGCCCAATCACCGCCTAACTCAGCTGCGTGATTCTCTTGACGAATTTTCGCCCAAATCGGTTGAGGTACTACATTACCAAACAACATGTCAATATCGGCAAGGTTCATGACAGTAGCAGCCACTAATTGGGACAACTCCTTATAATAACCCGCAGGATTTTTACGGGTATCGGGCAAGGTTTGCTTTACCTGCAAAACTTCCGATCGCTTCCATGGGAGGTGTATCCAAACTCTCTGAAAGTGTGGTAGAATAGCAGGATTAGCATTGGGGTCTCCTGGTATCCATACTGGGGGAACTTCCCGCATAGGATATTGACCAGGTTTTGCCATCCACTCTTCCGTCTCGTCTTTAAACACTGCACTGTAAAATGCACTGTACATCGAAAAGATAACAGACGCTCTAGAGCACATCGAACATTATCACCTACAATCATACCAGTCGTAAATTGATTCTGGAGCTCAGAGACCTCGGGCGGTACATTATCAACCGCATCATTATCCCACTCTTCTCTCAAAGATTTACACATTTCCTCGAACACGAATCTTTGTGTGGGCGCATTAAACTGAGAAAATGTCTCAAAAACTATACGCGAAGTGTACTTCACAGGATGGCGAATCCATTTACGCGCCATTTTCACCAACGACTCACGTTCCCTACCATCAGGAATTTGACTGCGCCTCTGAGCAACATCAGAAAGATTGGACCCGAATATTGGCCCAAAAAGCGGAGAATAGAGAGTAGCAACAGCATTAAAGATACGGCTACGAACAGAAGGAGAAGAAGAAGGAGGTACAGGAGCAACAACATGAGGAGTAAGTGTAGAAACAGTAGCAGGAGTCGGGGTAACAGGAGTAGTAGTAACAATAGGCTGGTGGGGTACTGGCAAAGGAGCAGTAGGAAAAAGAGTTGGTAAAGAAGGATGAACAATTTGCGGCACAAGGGGATTCGGGAGAGCAGGAGGAACGACAGGCTGACCAGCAGCCGCCAGAGCAACAGGTTGAGGAACAAGAGGATTCACAGGACCCACGGTATCTGGAGCATAGGGAGGTGGTGATTTCAGTAGATAGGACAATAGGGGATCTTCTATCGCTTCTTCTCCCGTCTTATCAGAATCAGACGGTAAAACCGGATAACATCTATCCACTGCCATATGATGGAGCCTAGCACTAACTTCCTGCTCCTTCTCATCTTTGTCTCTCTGATACTGTTCTGCATTTCGCATCACCGTAATGACACCTTCTCTCTTATTTTTCTTAGTCTGTTTGATTTCTTTCTGCTTGGCCTCTTTACGCCATAATCGAAAGGAATCAAACATGGCCGGCCTAGCCTTCCTTTTAAACAGTTTAGCTTCAAGATTATCTAAGACGGCAGTTTCGAAACTACCGTGTGATGGCCAACTAAGAACGCCATCCTTTTTAGTGTAACAAATCCAATATTCATTATATACGATAGGACCTACGCCATGGCGACTATAGAGCTCATAAATTGGAGTTCCAACCGGAGGTATCGGACATGAATCCTCCAGCCGGGAATCCGTGCTGCAACATTTAAGGAAACCAAACAAAGTACTACGGCCAGGCATCGTGCACACTAACCGAGTTTCCAAACTTCAAGGGCTATCGAATTATGATGTCCTCACACAAAAAATGCAAGACCCTCGGTTTTTGGCAATTGCAATCGTCAAATAAAACCCAACAACTAAGAACCGACAACTAAGAACCACAAATGCAATGGAACCATGCAAACAACAAAGTAACCTCTGGGAGCGACCCACAAATACTTAACTGAAAGAGCAATGGCGTCACCAGGAAGGCCCGTCTATCGCCTCGCCGTACAAAGGACTACGCCAGGCGCCAAAACAGGTCGACAGTCAGGGCATCAGTCCATCGCAGCCGTCAGGAGGCGGGAATCTTCGCGGGAAAAGTCTTCGGGCCACTTATTTCGACAACTGGATCGATGAAGCGGGGTGCACCTTCCCTCGGAGATTTCATACGAAGTTCCTCACGATCATCGGGCTTTGGACCGGTACCGCTGATGTCGCCCCACGTTGGGCGCCAACTGAAGGACTGGGCTATTCTAAGGTCCAGCGGTGCCAGGGGACAACACCTGAAACCTTCGTGGGTTACCTGTTCCGGCGTACAAAACACAGAGACACGGGACACTTCCTGCGGTGTCAAAGATCAGCGTTTATTTACTGCAGGGATACAGAAATCGCAAGAAGTACACAACGTGTAGGTTCTGAGAGACTGCTTCGAATTGTACAAGTGGATCGCTCCTTTTATACACATTTTGGTCACTGCACAACATGGCAAACAAAGGTTACGACTCAGTTCCCACAATAAACTTCAAAAGGGTCGCTTTCATGTTTCAGAAGCCCGGAACATAATTACAGCGGCATTGCCGGTTCCCAACTGTAAAAGCACGTTATCCCCACATTAAGTACATTCCATTCTGACTGTAAACACATTAAGAGAAGGGACAGAAACAGATGCAAAGGAAGAACAAGGATGCACAACAGATTGAAAAAGAATGTAGAGAGTAATAACGGAAACTTGATTGCAGGATCAAAGACCTCGTGTCTAATGCATGCATGACTGAAACAATAGACTGGCACGGCAAGACGAGCCTTGAGCGGGGCCATCTGCCTTTGCCGTTTCATTTCCCTTATCATAAAAGACACCCTCAAAGAAACACGTGTCCTTCGTGAAGCTTGGGAATTCCAGGGTCACAGAGCGAACAAGGTCCGTTCGCTGGCTACTTGAGGGCGAGAAACAAAATGGATGCCGCATCTAAAATGGAACCCGAGGGTTCGGATGGACATACCTAGAAATGAGACGATCCGTACATAGTAGCGTAGCGAAAACACGTACACCCACTAGACTCGTCATTTGCGGTTCGTAGATACCAAACTCGTCCATATTCGAACACACCCAAAAAGTGTCGTTCCGATTCATACGGAACCTCAGGGTCTCCCTACATCAGCAGGTAACGCACCCTTTTCCCCCATCAACAGCATACCTCCAACAACATTCTTGGGCCCGCAAGTCTCCCTCTGCAAACCACTTGTTGGCTCACAGCTCTTTGGGTGCGAGTTCCAGCGCCTGCAGTTGTATCTGTGAAGCCAAGACTGGAAATATATTGCAGGTCTCTCTCTGCGAGATACGTTCTTCATGGTCCCTCTCCCCACATCACTGTTCTGCAGCTATCCCTTTGGAAGCCGATGGCCTGCACCTTTCCGTATACCAGTCAGCCCGTGGTGTTCCTCTGTGAGCAGGCCCACAGCTCTCCCTCTGTGAACTGACAGTCCGCGGTTCTCCCTCAATGAGCCTGCCAGTCGGCTCGCAGCTCTTCATCTATGAGCCAACCTGCGAGCTCGTAAGTCTCTGAGAACAAATGCAATGGAGGCAACTATCATGCAGATCGGACACCCAACACTACTCCGACAACCCCCAGCAGGAGCTCCTTGTCCGCCATCCGCCATCCCACCTTACCCCCACACCCCACAAACAAATGTGGCAGTCACGTCAGGGAATCTGGAACGTAAAAAATTGGGTAATGTTGTTTATTTATTCATAAAATGATGCTTGTGAGGGTGGACAAATAAGAATCTTAGTCATGTATGGATTTACATATAAAACTTTTTATTAAATCAAAACAACACCAAATAAAACTATGTACAGTCATGTTGTGTCATCGCTGGACCATTTGTGAATCACAGCCTGCAAGACAAAAAGAAAGATAAGATGGTGCGTCATACGTCCAGCAAAGGAGAAAAAGAAAGAGAGAAAGAGTGAGAGAGAGGGAGAGAGAGAAAAACAAAGAACGATTGAGAGAGAGGAAGACAAAGAAAGAGAGAAAGAGTGAGCGATAGAAAGAGAGAAAGAGTGAGATACAAGGAAGAGAGAAAGAGAGAAACAGCGTGAGAGAGAGGAAGAGAGAGAGAGAAAGAATGAGAGAGGAGACAGAAAGAGTGAGAGAGAGGAGGAGAGAAAGAGTGAGAGAGGAAGACGGAGAAAGAGAGAAAGCTGTGGTGGTGTTGGGGGGACGTTGATTTGTGAATCACAGCCTGTTAGATAAAAAGCAAGATAAGATTGTTCGTCATGCATCCATCAAAGGAGAGAGAAAGAGAGAGAGAGGGAAAGAAACAGTGAGAGGAAGAGAGAGAGAAAAAAAAAGAAAGAGGAAGAGAAAGACAGAGAGAAAGAGAGAAACACTGGGAGTGAGAGGAAGAGAGAGATAAAAAGAAAGAAAGAGTGAGAGGAAGGCAGAGAGAAAGAGCGAGAGAGACAAAGAGAGAGAGAAAGAGTGAGAGAAAGGAAGAGAGAGAGAGAAAGAGTGAGAGTGAGGGGGAGAGAGAGAGAGAGAGAAAGAGTGAGAGAGAGGAAGCTAGAGAAAGAGAGAAATTGTGAGATACAAGGAAGAGAGAAAAAGAGAAACAGTGTAATAGAGGAAGAGAGAGAGAAACAGTGTGAGAGAGAGGAAGAGAGAGAGAGAGAAAGAGTGAGAGAGAGAAGAAGAGAGAGAAAGAAAGAATGAGAGAGAGACGAAGAGACAGAGAAAGAGAGAAAGTATAAGAGAGAAAGGAAGAGATGGAGAGGGATTGTTGACACTGGAGAAAATCTTCGCAGGTCACCTTTCTGCCACCGGTCTGTTTCCAACCATGTACCGGGACATAGTGCACCCTCAAGTTTAGTCATCTAAAAGATAGTATAGCATTAGTAATTGCAGAGTACATTCAACTGCAAACGCGTAATTCTCTGTTTCGCCGCTGCACACTCAGGCGGCTGCACCCCATCCACTCCCACTGGTCGGAGGTGTCTGTGCGCTCTTATGCGCCCAGGCTGCTACACTATCCACTCCCACCGCCCAGAGGTGACTGCCCGCTGCTGCGGAAAGAAGCCTCTCAGCTCACCTTCCGCCACCAGCGTGTGTGTAAGAGGGTCCACCATATGCAGAAGCAACCTTCTTAGGCGTTATGTTCTCATGGTAAAGCAGAGCACACAATTCAAAGTGGGTGTTGATTGTCAGGATGGCCACGCATCATCGCAGGTTCCACACAAGTTCAACTGTGTTGGGACTGAGTGGCGGGAGTTCCGTGTTGTGATGGGCCTTAATTCGTGAATCACAGCCTGTTAGATAAAAAGCAAGATACGATTGTGCGTCATGTGTCCATCAAAGGAGATAGAAAGAGAGATAGAGAGAGAAAGAAAGAATGAGAGGAAGACAGAGAGAAAAAGAAGGAAAGAGTGAGAGGAAGACAGAGAGAAAGAGAGAAACAGTGAGAGTGAGAGGAAGAGAGAGAGAAAAAGAAAGAAAGAGTGAGAGGAAGACAGAGAGAAAGAGTGAAAGAGACGAAGAGAGAGAAACAGTGAGCGGGAGGAAGAGAGAGAGAAAGAGTGTGAGAAAGAGGAAGAGAGAGAGAAAGAGAGAAACAGTGTGAGAGGAAGAGAGACCGAAAGAGTGTGAAGGAGAGGAAGGAAGAGATGAAGAGGGACAGTGAGTGCCCATACTGTGGACAAAACCCTCACAGCTCACCTTTACGCCACTGCTGTGTCTCCAACCACGTGCCAGGACCTAGTGGAGTCCTCAAGCTCCCACATCTGAAATATAGTACAGAATTAGTAATGGCAGAGTATATACGACTGCGCACGCCTAAATCGCTGTTCCACATTTGTGCATCCAGGCTGCTGCACATCATCCACTCCCGCCGCCCAGAGGTGTCTGCCCGCCCCTGCGCACCCAGGCCTCACTGCTCACCTTTTTGAGGTCAGGGTACCCTGCATATCATGCAGCCCCGCTCCACAGGCCACCAGGTCTTGATTTTGCCATGGCAGAGGACATACCAGTGCACCCATCATCATTGCAGGTTGCACACTCGCTCAGCCCTTGCGGTGCCACTAACTCAGTGACCAGCGAGGCGACGCCATGTGGCGGTAGGCCTGCACTGTCTGATGGCTCAGCAGGGCACACAAAACCTCAGCAGTCCAGACCGCCGGGACAGGCCATCACTGCTAGTTGCACAACCGCTCAGCAGTTACGGTACCTGTACCTCAGTGGACCGAAAGTCACCGTATCGTGCCGGTGTGCCTGTGCCGGCCGCAGTACATCTGGTGTGAGCAACTCTAAAATGGTGTCGAGCATGTGCACCCGGTCTTTTTATTGGGAGGGTCACGTGTCCTGTGATGCCTGTGCTGGATGTGTGTGGTGTGAGTGTATACTAGCCATGAGGGAGTGGCTGTGGCGTACTGACAACTAGGGTGTGACCAGCAGATCACTGCAATGAAAATCTGGGTCATGCAGCGTTGTTGTCCTTCCCTGTAAGCGTAAGTAGAGTGGACTGGCCTGGCGTATGCCAGTCCTGCGTGAGGCTGTGAAGAATGTCTCCAGAGCTATGGGCGTGGATCCATCGTGAGCTGTATGAGGAATCAACTGATGCGGCACTGTTGCCATATTGGGCTAGATCACGCACAATTGGGATATATTTTTCCCGGTTGTGCGGTAACATTTTGGTTTGTGCTAGTTGCCAGATTATAAATATATCTACAGCGCTCCAACAAAGTAGTATGTTAAACCGATTTATTAGGCAAATATTTACTTGGCAGCCTGCTGCAGCATCAATTCCAATGCATTCACCGCCTGCTTGACGATGTCTTTGCCCCTCCTTCCTTAAAGTAGCAATATTGGGCTACTTTTTGGTTGGCTTTGGGCTAGAGAATGCTTTAAAAATCTGGCAAGACTGGCATGCGGGTGTTTTTTGCTGTAGTGCTGCCGTCACCTGGGTCGCAAGCGTCAATGTGTCGCTCTGTGAGCCAAGTCCCACAACATGGCCATCATGGAAGGTAAGGGGAATCACTGACCCTACATTCATCCATAGTTCCACACAAGAAAGATGGTGGACATGACACATCTGTGTGGATGTGAATGTTTATTGCACATTCAGTGGAGTAATGCAGCTGTAGCAATACAAGGCCATGCAAAGCCCAAATTTCAGTTTTTGGGACATGGAGGGCAGCCAATTAGAGACAACCTCATTGTCGGAGTTAGGCTGCGCCAACATATGTAGTTATACAATCACTCCGCCAATCCCCAGGCACTTATAAATTCACTATACACTCTCCTTGCAGTACTCTAATCATCCAGCCTCTATGTACAATAACCGAGACAAAGTTACATAACCAAAGTTTTCTCCCACTGTCAAAGGTAAGTTGGTTGCATACGCTGTCCAGAGCACAATGTAATATGGTAGGGCCCAGTGGCAGCATGTTGCATACATAAAGAACACATGGACACAGATAGATAGTGGAACTGGTACGGGCACGTGCGCTCGACTCCTTTTCATTACCAGGGTGACATGTCCAGTGACGTCTGTGCTGGATGCGTGTGGGGTGAGTGTAAGCCAGCCCTCCGGGAATGGTTGGTGCTGGCAACAAGTACAACAGTAATCATTGGATCAGACACAGAGATTCAATCATAAAGGGTCAATGATTTGTGCTGCACTAAGGTATGGGCACCAGATGTGAAATAATACACAAAAGATTCTATCGCAAAGGGTCCATGACTTGTACACTGAGGTAAGGGTGGGCGACAATTTCCGTTCCGCTCACGGCAATTGCGAAATTTCGACATTTTCGCGTTCCACGCAGAACGCGAAAATGTCAAAAGTTTCGCGATCCGCAGCGGAACGGAAATATGCAGGGCAGGATTCATTCTGGCACGATACTCCTGTCATTAAGCCTCAACAGGAAGCACTTACAGATATAAATAAAGCAGGTGCCCGAGTTGAAGGTCAAAGTCAGTAACTCATTAATGGGCACAAAAGATTCGTGAGCATGGCGGAGGCTAGGCAGGTGTGCTTTCTCCTCATATCTACCGTCAGCAATTTGCTGTAATCATTGATGGAGGTCTGTGCATCCATGGGTTTCTCGAGTTCAATCCCCATGTAGTTCCTGATACCAGGAGGTTCTGTCTCCTCATCTGCTGCTCTGGTCGTTCTCTGACCCTTTATAAACAAGAGGCATGTGAACTGCATAGAAGCCCCGCCCCACACACTGGCGGTGTGCAACGTCTTCCCGCCCTTTCCCCACTATGATGGACAGCTCACTCGAGGGACCCCGGCACTCATAGGCGCGGTGGCAAAGTTACAGACACACATGGTCGCTGGAGACTACTCTTCTGACCCTTTACGCAGCTGTAGTGTAGGAAAAACACTATACATTTACCCAACGAGGTAGCACTTACTGATTAGCCAGTAGAAAGTACTCCAGTTGAGTAGAGGTATTCCACAAAACGGTGGCATCTTCTTGGATAAATATGCAGGGCAGGATTCATTCTGGCATGATGCTCCTGTCACAAAAATTAAACCTCACCAGGAAGCACTTACAGATATAAATAAAGCAGGTGCCTGTTTTGAAGGCCAAATTCAGTAACCCATTAATCAGCACAAAATCTCCGCGATCACGCAAAATTTCGCATGATCATGGGGATTTTTTGCCGTTTCGCGATATTTTGCGAAAGACACTTTCGCAAATTCCGCCCACCCTTTCACTGAGGTAGGGGCACCAGATGTGAAATTATACACAAAATATTGTATCATAAAGGGTCCATGAGTTGTGCTGCATTGAGATAGGGGCATTTGAAGCATTCAGTGTGTGCGCACCCAGCGATGATGCGAGGTCAAGGCGGGCCGCACTGGGAGCAATGTCTCTTGCCTACTGGACTGCATCATCTGCAATTGTGATTTGATCTGAATTGTGAGCCCTGCAGTCCGCAATGTAGATGGAAGGCAGTAGTCAGCACAGACATCGAGGAATGCTTTTTGTCACTTGACAAAATCCGAGGACATGGAGTAAAATTCTGTCTGCAATTAATAAATCATGTCTCAATGTAAATTGCGAGCTCTGCTGACCGCAGTGTAGGTAACAAAAGATGAGATATGTATGGAATACATTGTCGAAATGTGTAGGTTTTGGGGATGTTATAGTTAGATGCCTACTGGACACTGAAATTAATTAATCAAGACTGAATTCGAACTGTGAGCTCTGCTGGCCGCACTGTAGACTGCCATTCAGTGTTCCTTTGGACTTGCAAGATGATTTTGGTAATTGTACTAAAGCTATAATTGATATCAAAAAAGTTCTTGAAGCAAGGATACTAAAAGGATATTGTGTAGGTTTCAGGGACGTTGTAGTTAGTTGCCTACTGGACTCTGAAATTAATGAATCAAGACTCAATTTTAATTATGAGCCGTGCTGACTGCAGTGTAGGCCAGAGGGGCCCACAGCCACGTGGTGTTGAGTTGAGCTGCACACTTAGTGGCATCAGAAGCATTCAGTGTGTGCGGAGCCTGTGATGATGCGTGGTACGGCCGGGCCGCACTGGTAGCAATGTCTTTTGTCTAATGAATTCTGCCATAGTAAGGCCACATGGCGGTGACTTGTGGTGCAGTGAGTTGGCGGCACCTGAAGCACTCAGCGTGTGTGCACCCTGCGATGATGTGTGGTCCGGGCGGGCCGCACTGGTAGCAATGTCTTTTGTCTAATGAATTCTGCCTCAGTAAGGCTACACGGCGATGACTTGTGGTGCGGTGAGTTAGTGGCACAGAAGCAATCAGTGTGTGCACTCCCTGCGATGATGTGTGGTCCGGGCGGGCTGCACTGGTAGCAATGTCTTTTGTCTAATTAATTCTGCCTCAGTAAGGCCACGTGGTGGTGACTTTTGGTGCACTGAGTTAGTGGCACGTAAAGCACTCAGCATGTGTGCACCCTGCGATGATGCGTTGTCCTGGTGGGTCGCACTGGTAGCAATGTCTTGTGCCTAATGATTTCTGCCTTAATAAGGCCACGTGCCGTAGAATTGTGGTGCACTGAGTTAGTGGTACCTCAGGCGTTCAGCCTGTACGCAGCGTGCGATGATGCTACTGGACTGCGTCATCTGCAATCGCGACCCCATCTGAATTGTGAGCCCTGCTGTCCGCAGTGTAGATCGAAGGCAGTAGAGTGTACAGACATAACTCTGCGGTGCTGTGCTGCTGTGTTTGCAGGGGGCATGTGTCGAGGAGGCCTGCGGTCATGGCGGCAGCCACAGGGTGAGGGCCACCGCTCTGGCAGACGCATTGGCCTTCACACAAGTGAACCACGCCCAGAGCCCAAGCCTATTTATTCACACTTCTACGCTGGAGTGGCATACATTGGACCAGCCCACTGCGATTCTGCTTACAGGGGACGACGACACAGGTACATGACTGAGATCTTCCCCACTGCCTGAGGTAACATGGTTGTGTCCACTGTCCACAACACTACAAGCACCAGCAGCATATGTACACATGGAGAGGTTTGTGCTCTGCATTGTGAGGTCTGTCCAACACATCACCGCTACACTTGGTATTGTGTGCATTATTATTGGTGGGTGACTTGCTTCCTTCACACATGTTTGGTTGCCACATCTTGCAACATTTAGCTATTGTGTGGCTGAGAGGCCATGCTATTTTTGGAAGTTTTGCTGTCCTGTTGTGCACAGCCTCGGTGGTAGTGGGGGGGGTTGGTCCGGGGGGGAGGTCGTGAGGGTGAGGGCAGTGGGTTTTGTGGCCTTCTTGGCAGTCGGAGGTGCATGATCAGTAGCTCTATGACATGAGTTGGTCTTCAGATGTGATTCTGGGCTGGGCTCCGTTTCACACTGTAGGTACTCGTCCTACTTTACACCAGTAAAAGGCAGATGTTACATTCCTACTGCTAACGCAGCTTATCGCCTGTTTTATTATTATTATTAGCGTTAATTGTTGCTCTTAATTGTGGCGATTTTTTTTGCAGAAGCTATTGCTGGAAAACAAGCGATATCAGCTGTTTTCACCAGGTTGAGAATGGAATGATAATTTAAAATCACTGAAAAAACCATAGGTTTAATGAACATTATAATTAGCAATTAGCATTTAAAAAACCTTTGAAATTCACAAAAAAAACATAGGATTCAGGGACATTGTAGTTACAAATTAACATTTTAAAAACCTTTGAAATTCACCGAAAAAAACATAGGTTTCAGGGATGTTATATTTAGTTCAATCAATCAATCAATCAGTGACACTTATAGAGCGCGCTACATACCCGTAGGGTCTCAAGGCGCTGGGGAGGGGTGGTGCCGCTACTGCTCGAACAGCCAGGTCTTCAGCTTCTTCCTGAAGGAGAGGTGGTCTTGGGTCAGGCGCAGGTCGGACGGGAGGGAGTTCCAGGTCTTGGCGGCCAGGTAGGAGAAGGATCTTCCTCCTGTAGTTGCTCTTCGGATGCGGGGGACAGCGGCGAGGGCGTGGTTAGCTGATCGGAGGTGGCGTTTGGGAGCGTAGAAGTTGACTCGGCTGTTGAGGTAGCTCGGGCCTTGGTCGTGTAGGGCTTTGTGTGCGTGGGTGAGGAGGCGGAATGTGATTCTCTTGTTGACGGGGAGCCAGTGAAGGCCTCTCAGATGTCCGGAGATGTGGCTGGATCGTGGGATGTCGAGGATGAGTCTGGCTGAGGCGTTTTGGATCCGCTGGAGTCTCTTCTGGAGCTTGGCGGTGGTCCCGGCGTAGAGGGCGTTGCCGTAGTCCAGTCGGCTGGTGACGAGGGCCTGGGTGACGGTCTTCCTGGTCTCTGTGGGGATCCACCAGAAGATCTTCCGTAGCATGCGTAGGATGTTGAAGCACGCCGAGGAGACGCTGTTGACTTGTCTGGTCATGGAGAGGGAGGAGTCCAGGATGAAGCCCAGGTTTCGTGCATGGTCAGTTGGTTTGGGTGCGGTGCCCAGGGCGGGGGGCCACCAGGAGTCGTCCCAGGCGGAGGGTGAAGGGCCCAGGATGAGGACTTCCGTCTTGTCCGAGTTCAGTTTCAGGCGGCTGGTCGTCATCCACTCGGCTACCTCTTTCATCCCTTCGTGCAGGTTGGCTCTGGCGGCGGCGGGGTCGTTGGTCAGGGAGAGGATCAGCTGTGTGTCGTCGGCGTAGGAGATGATGCTGAGGTGGTGTTTGCGTACGATGGCCGCGAGGGGGCTCATGTAGACGTTGAAGAGGGTGGGGCTCAGGGATGATCCTTGGGGGACGCCGCAGATGACTTCGGAGGCCTCTGACTTGTACGGTGGTAGGCGGACTCGCTGTGTTCTTCCGTTGAGGAAGGAGATGATCCATTCCAGCGCCTTGTCCTGGATTCCGATGTTGCTGAGGCGCCGTATTAGGGTGCGGTGGCAGACCGTGTCGAATGCCGCGGAGAGGTCTAGGAGGATGAGGGCCGCTGTTTCTCCGTTGTCCATCAGGGCTCGGATGTCATCTGTGGCGGCGATGAGGGCGGTCTCGGTGCTGTGTTTGGCTCGGAAGCCGGACTGTGAGGGGTCGAGGGATCCGTTCGTCTCGAGGAAGGCGGCCATCTGCTTGTTGACGGTCTTCTCGATGACTTTGGCTGGAAACGGGAGAAGCGAGATGGGGCGGTAGTTCTTGAGGTCGGTGGGGTCCGCTGTTGGTTTCTTGAGTAGAGCGCTGAGTTCGGCGTGTTTCCAGCTTTCAGGGAAGATGGCGGTGTCGAAGGATGTGTTGATGATGTCTCTCAGGTGGGGTGCGATGACAGCGTCGGCCTTGTTGAAGACGTGGTGAGGGCAGGGGTCGGTTGGTGATCCGGAGTGGATGGAGTTCATCGTGCGGATGGTGTCTTCTGTGCTGATCGGGGTCCAGGCGTGGAGGGTGGTGGTGGGGGGGGGTGGCTGGTCGGCCGTGGTGTGCGTTGGTTGGTTGTTGAAACTGCTGTGTATGTCCGTGATCTTGTTGTGGAAGTATGAGGCGAGGGAGTTGCAGAGGTCTTGTGATGGGGTGATGTCGTTGTTTCCTGCGTTGGGGTTGGAGAGCTCTTTCACGATGTTGAAGAGTTCCTTGCTGTTGTGTGCGTTGTTGTCCAGCCGGTCCTTGAATGCTGTTCTTTTGGCGGCGCGGATCAGCTGGTGGTGTTTCCGGGTGGCCAGTTTGTAGGAGGTCCTGTTGTCCGGTGTCGGGTCCCTTTTCCAGACTTTCTCGAGGGCTCGGCAGTTCTTCTTGGAGCTCTTGAGTTCGTCGGTGAACCATGGGGCCTTCTTGCTGCCGGGTCTGTTGGGCGGGGTCCTCAGCGGGGCGAGCTCGTCCGCGCAGTTGCTGATCCACTTCGTGATGTTATCGGCGGCCTGGCTGGGGTTCGCTGAGCTGGCCGGAGGGTGTTGGCTCAGGGAGGTTGCGAGCTGGTCTGCTGTGATCTTGTTCCAGCTTCTGCGGGCGGTGTGTTGCTGGTGTTGGTGGGTCGTCGTTCTCTTGAAGGTGAAGTGGACGCAGCTGTGGTCCGTCCAATGAAGCTCTGTGGCGTGGCTGAAGTCGATGTCTGTGCTGGATGAGAAGACGGCGTCGAGTGTGTGTCCGGCGAGGTGGGTGGGGGTGGACACCAGTTGCTTGAGTCCCAGGTTGGCGAGGTTGTCGAGCAGGGCGCTGGTGTTGTGGTCGTTGTTGTTCTCCAGATGGAAGTTGAGGTCTCCCAGGAGGATGTAGTCAGCGGAGGGGAGGGCATGCGGGCTGACGAAGTCGGCGATGTCCTCGCTGAATTGCGTGCGTGGTCCAGGGGGTCGGTAGATCAGGGTGCCTCTGAGGGTGGTCTTCGGGTCGGTGTGGATCTGGAAATGCAGGTGTTCGGCGGTGGTCAGGGTGTTGTCGGTGCTGGTCGTGAGACGGATGGTGTTCCTGTGGATGATGGCGATGCCTCCTCCCATCTGGTTGGCGTTTCGGTCCCTCCGGACGATCTTGTAGCCCTCTGGGATAGCGATGGCGATGTCGGGAGCTGAAGAGGCGTTCATCCAGGTCTCCGTGAGGAAGGCAACGTCAGGGGCTGGTGGCGTCTAGGAGGTTCCAGAGTTCGATGGCGTGTCTGTGGACGGAGCGGGTGTTGAGCAGGATGCACTTGAGGTGGGTGCTGCTGGTATTCGACTTGGCGGGTGCTGGTACGGGGCTGGTCCGGGTGCTGGAGAACTTGCAGGCGTGGCAGCTGAAGGGTCCGTGGGTGCGTTCTGGAGTGGCTTGGTGGCAATCAGGGAGTCGGCCGGTGTTGAGTGCGGTGAGGGTGGCGGCGGAGTACGTCAGGCGGGTCGGTCGGGGTCCTCGTGGGCCAGGGGTCCTGGCGCTGGTCGCGATCCGGTCGCGGACGGGCGCAGACGGGCTTACCTTTGGCGCGCCTTCGGCGCACAATCGGCGCGCCCGCTGCGCGTGACCGCTGCGCGTTCGCACGGTCGCCATTTGAGGCGAAGTGCGCGGGTGGGCGGAGCAGCTGGGAGGCGGGAGCGGGGAGGGTACAGAATACAAGAAAGGGCGGGGAAAAGCGGCGTTTGGCGGGAAGGGAGGGCGGAGGGCGGCGGGCAACCAGGGAAGGAGGCAAAACACGGGGAAACGGAATACAGCGAAACAGGCACAAAGATTGGTCAAAACAAGGGAAAAAACGGGTTAAAGACAATCAGGCACAAATTCGCGTTAAACAAAGGTCAAAACAACCGCAGCGGCGGCAGTCCGGAACGAGGCAGCAGCGAGGCACAAGGAAGCAAGGGGCACACGCAGCAGCAGGTGGCCGTGCGGCGCGGGGGTGTCCCACAAGTGGGTCACACTCACCTGCGTCGCACGGTCGCCTTTTGAGGCCAAGTGCGCGGGTGGGCGGAGCAGCTGGGAGGCGGGAGCGGGGAGGGTACAGAATACAAGAAAGGGCGGGGAAAAGCGGCGTTTGGCGGGAAGGGAGGGCGGAGGGCGGCGGGCAACCAGGGAAGGAGGCAAAACACGGGGAAACGGAATACAGCGAAACAGGCACAAAGATTGGTCAAAACAAGGGAAAAAACGGGTTAAAGACAATCAGGCACAAATTCGCGTTAAACAAAGGTCAAAACAACCGCAGCGGCGGCAGTCCGGAACGAGGCAGCAGCGAGGCACAAGGAAGCAAGGGGCACACGCAGCAGCAGGTGGCCGTGCGGCGCGGGGGTGTCCCACAAGTGGGTCACACTCACCTGCGTCGCACGGTCGCCTTTTGAGGCCAAGTGCGCGGGTGGGCGGAGCAGCTGGGAGGCGGGAGCGGGGAGGGTACAGAATACAAGAAAGGGCGGGGAAAAGCGGCGTTTGGCGGGAAGGGAGGGCGGAGGGCGGCGGGCAACCAGGGAAGGAGGCAAAACACGGGGAAACGGAATACAGCGAAACAGGCACAAAGATTGGTCAAAACAAGGGAAAAAACGGGTTAAAGACAATCAGGCACAAATTCGCGTTAAACAAAGGTCAAAACAACCGCAGCGGCGGCAGTCCGGAACGAGGCAGCAGCGAGGCACAAGGAAGCAAGGGGCACACGCAGCAGCAGGTGGCCGTGCGGCGCGGGGGTGTCCCACAAGTGGGTCACACTCACCTGCGTCGCACGGTCGCCTTTTGAGGCCAAGTGCGCGGGTGGGCGGAGCAGCTGGGAGGCGGGAGCGGGGAGGGTACAGAATACAAGAAAGGGCGGGGAAAAGCGGCGTTTGGCGGGAAGGGAGGGCGGAGGGCGGCGGGCAACCAGGGAAGGAGGCAAAACACGGGGAAACGGAATACAGCGAAACAGGCACAAAGATTGGTCAAAACAAGGGAAAAAACGGGTTAAAGACAATCAGGCACAAATTCGCGTTAAACAAAGGTCAAAACAACCGCAGCGGCGGCAGTCCGGAACGAGGCAGCAGCGAGGCACAAGGAAGCAAGGGGCACACGCAGCAGCAGGTGGCCGTGCGGCGCGGGGGTGTCCCACAAGTGGGTCACTTCACTTTCACTCATACAAAACCATTGAAATTCTGCCGCTGATGACGTCACATATTACACCATTCATGACATGGTCAGTGACATCACTGATGACATCAGTGATGACATCTCAAATGACATCACTGATGATATCACTGATGACATAATCCACGTGAAAATCTGATGCACCTCCTCATACCTTAATAAAACCTTTGATACACCTACTCTAAAATACAGACTACCATTTTTGAAACAATAGAGACACCAATACCAGTTACTACGTATGCACGCACTGATTCCTAGGTCTACACACACATCCACTCATTCACCCATACAGTCACTGATACATGCAGTGACTCATAAATACAACACTATTATAGGCACTCATACACCTATACAAACACTCACACACCGCCACTCTTCCAGAGTTATTCACACATCTAGTCAGTCATTCAAAGAATCAATCACACTTCTATTTACTCAGCTATACAGTTATTCACACACAACCTCACTTATTCATAGTGATACTAACATATACTTACTCTCTTATACATTCACTGATACAAGTGCACACTCATCCATACAGCACTCTTACAATCACTGACTCTCACGTATAGTCATTTATATACTCTAACTCTCTCATGCACTGCATTTTACATATGTAGTTACTTGGACATGTAGCACTGAGATATCCATTCACTCACCAACACACCCATACACACACTCAACCACCCACACAGCTGTTTCCACATGCAGTCTTGAACCCATACACCTAGTAAATAAAGAACTCACACATCTATGCACAAAGTCACACATCTCCTACCCACTCACACACATACTCAGGCACCCATACAAATACTCAGGCAACCAATCAATAACCCATATAGACACTCATGTAGCTACTCATCAACCAATGCAGCAGCTTACACAGCAATAGACAGACTGATACAGACATTCACAGTTTAGTCACTAACCCATGAATTCAGTAAGACACATTTAATCATTCACTTATACAGTCAGTCACACACCTACTAAATCCTCCATCCACACACGTATACACCCACTCATTCTACAATATACCTTGGCCAATATATTTATAAAAACATTACTTTACAGAAACACACAGTCACTGGATTATGTCATCAGTGATGTCATTTGAGATGTCATCAGTGATGTCACTGACCATGTCATGAATGATGTAATATGTGACGTCTTCAGCAGTGCATTGCGGGGGCGTGAGTTATAGTTAGCTCAACTAACTATAACGGTGGAATTTCTATGGTTTTGCATAAGTAAAATGTCCAACTAACTATAACGTCCCTGACACCTATGTTTTTTTCAGTGAAATAAATATATATATATATATGTATATATATTATCTACTGGCGGTCGCCAGTAGATAGTTATAGTTAGGACCGAGTTTCCATAGGAAATCTCAAAATTCTATTTTGAATAACTTTGGCGCCGATTGACGAATCTTCGCGAAATTTTCAAAACTAATGGGGCGCTCCGCTCCGCTCCTACCCTGAAAGTCTCGGGGTGATTCGTCAAGCGGGGGACGAGAAAAAAGGGGGGTCCCAAAACACATTTTCCCCATGGATTTTTCCATAGGGACTTTAGTCGCAGCTACAGCCCGAACGGCTGAACAGAATTACGTGAAATTTGGCAGAGAGGTAGCCATAAGGTCCGTTTGGTGCCTTTTGCAGGTTTGCTGTAAATCTGTTCAGTATTTTCTGAGAAAATAGCATTTAAATCAATATATATATCTATACGCGCGCAGCGTGGGCGCAGAGTGCGCTCACTCGGCCGTCCGCGAGCGCACTTCTGATTGGTTGTTACATCTTAGTAAACATTCGAATCGGTCGAAACAAGGAAGTTACAGCCGCCATTTTGTCTCTCGCACTGAGAGGGGGTGAAACACAAAGGAGAAAAACATGTAAAGGGGGCATGCTAAACAGTTCCTGACCCCCTAGCAGGGGTCATGGGGTCCCCGGAGGTCCCCCTAGGGCAATTAAAAAAATTTAATTTTCTTCGGTAAATCGCCGAATGCGCGAAGCGTGCGCGCACTATCGAAATGAAAAAAATTCTGCGTGGTTCGCGCAGCATGCGCGCACGGTACAAACGCTTTAAAAAAAAATTCGCAATATCAATCCCCCCGTGTGCACATGCACATTTACAATTTAGACAAAAACCGTTAACAACAAAGCGTATCACGTGTCCTCCTTGTGCGTGCACGGTGCGCAAAGTGCACCGTGCGTGCACGGCACTAACTGCGTAAAGTGGGCGCGAGGTGCGCAAAGCGCACCGCGTGCTCACCGTGCGCGCACGGAACGAACTGCGTGAAGTGACGTCAGATATTACATCACTGATGACATATGTGTCTTTCTGAAAAAAAATAAATAAATATATGTATAGCTAAAAAAAAAAGGAAGAAGACATGGGTATATAAATGTGTAAATACAGTGATGTAATATTTGACGTCATCAGCAGCGGATTACGGTTGCGTGAGTTATAGTTGCCTGCACTAACTATAACGGGGGAATTTCATTGGTTTTTCATGAGGAAAATGCCCAGCTAACTATAACATGTGTGAAACCTATGGTTTTTTAAGTGAATTTGCAAGGTTTTTTAAATGCTAATTCCGAACTATAACGTGTGTGAAACCTATGGTTTTTTCAGTGAATATATATATATATATACATATATATGTATTACCTGCTCATATGTAGTTATAGTTAGGAACACATTTTCCAAAGGAAAATCGCTTATTGTTTTATCAATACTTTAGCATCGCTTGACGGACCTCCACAAAACTTGCACAAAACTTCCCCTTCATGTGTCAGCTGCTGTGTTAAGTTTTGGAGTGATCCATCAAGCAGGGGCAAGAGAAACTGGGGTCCCAAAATGTATTTTCCCTATGTTAAATCGATAGGGGTAATTTAAATTTTCAACACGAAAATAAAAGGGGGCAGGGTATAAATAGTTCCAAAGGAGTGTCAGGGCAAATCTCAGTTGTTAGTTATTTCTTGTGGAAAATAATATTATTTAGAGGGCAGTTTAATCCTTTGCAAACGTGTTTAATACAGTTTTTGAGATTCTGTGACTTTCTCTAAGGTGAACGACACCCGGTTACAGCCAACACGTGTTTTGCCCCTTTACATGGCGATCCAGCCTGGGGCTTCCTAAGGGCGTGCTGAAATATCTAGGGACATGTAATTTGTCCGGTATTGTCTGTTCAAAAATCCTTAGTTTTTAGTGTCTTGAAATCAAGGGTGCAATACCCGCACGCAGTCTGTCCTTGCGGTCGGCGGGAAAAAAAAATATCGGCGACCTCAAGGACAGACTGCGTGTGGGCATTGTGCCCTTGATTCCAAGACGGGATCCCAGCAGCCGGAAGGCACTAGTTCCTGACCCTAGAGGGTGACAAAGCAGAATCTTATTACCACACTAAACAGTGTCTGATCAGAAAATTTGGTCTCAACTCAGAGCAGTATAGGAAAATGTCTAGAGACACCCAGAAAGTCATCACCCAATCTTGGGTGGAATTTGTTGACATCTCAGTAAATGTACTAGGGGGCTGAACACAGGGTAGCCACGTAAGTACCTATTAGGGGTTCTATAATGTATTCATGAAGGAGCAGCATTTGAGTAATTGTCCCTCAGAGAAGTTACACCAGTATCTAGTTGACTCTAAATTATCTGGTCTCAAGGAACTGAGGGGGACAGCAGATGAGTGGGTTAGAACAATGGTTTCCAAGAAGCACCAGGGGAGCGATTGAAAGAAAGGAAGACAGGTTCCCTCCCCGGGGAATGCCCAGGGTAACCAAGATAAAAAAATAAATGAGTCCTCTAAAGATCAACAAACTCCTGCACAATGGGGAGTTTCCATGAACCAATCCACTTTCAAGGGGGGTATCTGGAGAAGTCCTTTGAACCGGCCAAGGTTGACAGGTTCTGTGACCCTTCAAAGGCAGAGAGGTGTTATGACTGTAATCAGTGAGCACACAAAACAGGAGATGTTGTTTGCATAAAGAAACCTCCCACTGGATATATTCCACAGGGATTGCTAGTATAGCTGTGGTGTGGTGTGGAAGGTGTCCCAGACATGGGGAAAGGATTGACAAAGGTAGCCTTAGTTTCCGTGGATCAGTTGGAAATTGCATCCTTGGCTTCCTAGCCTCCCAGCATGGAGAGGTATTGGCAGAGGCCTAAAGTAATGGCACTGGGGCCGAGGCTCTGAGAGATACAGGAGGCAGTGTGACCATGGTCATAGAGAGACTGCTTTCTCCAGAGCAGTTCATACCTGGTGTATACCACCAGGTAACTAATGCAGACAGCAGAGCCAAGCTTCACCCCTTGTCAATGGTGAGCTTGGGGTGTGAAGGTGTGACAGGCTCTCACAGTGTAGATGTGTGTCATGCACTCCCAGAAGAGTGTCTACTGGCAAATTATCTTGATGTTTCTTATTGATCAGGGATGGAGAGGAAGGTCCATGCGCAGATGCTGGATTTCCCTGAGTGGGTATGTGCTGTGACTACATCAAAGACTGCACAGAAGGGAAATGTTGAACACTTGAACCCTGGAACAATGGGACAAACTTCCAAGGAGAAGTGAAAGGGCAGAGAGTCTAGTGAGCCAGCCCAAAGAACCTCCGGGGTGCAGGAGGAATCTGACCCTGAGGGGGAGGAACTTACCTCTGAGGTAGGGATTCCACCCTTGCAAGATCTGTCCAACTTGGCAGAATTTGCAAGGAGCTGGTGGACCCTCCAAAGAGGAGTTGTGCGCCACTCTTCAGAGCACGAAGCAGGCTGCCTCCAAGCAACCGCAGGGTGATATCAGTGGATTGCATAGGGTCTAGTGGGAGGATGCAATTCTCTATACTGAGGCCAGGTACCTCAAGCAAGAGGCCACCAGGAGGTTAATGGTCCCCCAGAAAAACAGAAAATGCCTCCCCACTTTGAGTCATGACATCCCTGCGGCAGGACATTTTGGACAGACCAAGACATGGAATAGGTTGGCCAACCATTTGTATTTGCCCAACATATCTTCCACATTAAAGGAGTTTTGTAGCTCCTGTGCAACCTGTCAAGACAGTGGCAAGACAGGGAGCAAGTCAATGTCTCACTGGATGCCACTTCCAGTAGTTGGGACTCCATTAGAAAGGGTGGGGATTGACATTGTTAGTCCCTTAAACCCACCAATAGGAATATCTTGATGGCAGTGGACCATGCCACCAGATAGTCACTGTTCAGAAAGTGGTTGGGCCCTACTTGGTGTGTTCACCAGAGTGGGTTTCCCAATTGACGTGGTCTCACATTGGGGCACAAACTTTATGTCTACCTATCTTAAGGGAATTTGGGATGAATGTGGTGCCACCTACAAGTTCACCATGCCATATAATCCCCAGAAAAACGGTCTGTTTGAAAGATTCAATAAGACCCTGAAGGGCATGATAATGGGTGTTTCTGACAAACTCAGAAGGAGATGGGATGTTCGCCTCCAACGCCTATTGTTTGCATACAGGGAGGTGCCACAAAAAGAGGTTTGTTTCAGCCCCTTTGAATTACTTTTTGCGCATCCTGTTAGTGGGCCTTTGTGTTTGGTGAAAGAGTCTTGGGAGAAGCCTCTCAAGGAAGCCAAGCACAATGTCCTGGACTTTATACTAGGCCTGAGATCTTGCATGGTTGAGTACATGCGCAAAGCAGACAGTAACCTGGAGGTCAGCCCAGAGTTCTTGAATTTCTACTATGACCAAAAGACTACTATGCCTGAGTACCATCGAGGACAGTTAGTGTGGGTCCTATCTAATCTTAGGGAAAAAAAGGGTGAGGTCACCTACTTGGTGGACCTTGGTACCCACAGGATACTGAATGTGACCACATTGAAACCCCACTAAAACAGGGCTGATATGGCCATGTTGATGGTTACTGATGGGGGGAGGAGACTAACCTTTGCCATACCTCCTCTCCAGCAATGTGCAAGATAGGTCAGTGGATGAAGTTTTACTCTCTCCTACGTAGACAGACCAGCAGCACAGAGATTGCAAGCAAATGCTGGAACAGTTGCTGGGCCGTTCTCCTTGACCCCCAGGTATCATTACTTGGTGTGGACATGATGTTAACACTGGAGACAACCTACGTGTCAGAAAAAAGTTATACAGGTTGTCTGACCTTGGCAGAGCCAGCATCAAAGCTGAGGTTGCTAAGATGCTGCAATTGGGGGTAATTGAGCCTCTGACAGTCCATGGCCCAGCCTATTCCTCAAGGGGAAAAGAAGGAGTTATGGTTATGTGTGGCCTACAGAGGTTTGAATGCAGTCAATAAGACTGGTGCTTACTCTATACCTAGAGCTGATGAGTTAATTGATAGTACCTTAGTAAATTTGACCTGACCTCAGGTTACTGGCAGTTTGCTCTACGTCCAGTAGCAAAGTAAAGGTCAGCATTTTCCACTCCAGGGCACTGCTTTCTATTAAAGGTCGCACCCTTTGGTTTGATGAATGAACCTGCACTTTCTTATCTTGATGAGATTGCTGTATTCAGCTCCTCCTGGGAAAAACACCTGGTCGACCTGAAGAAAGTGCTTCAAGCCCTGCAGCAGGGAAGCTTAGATATCAAGCCGAGCAAGTACCAGATAGTGCAAAGTTCAGTGGTGTACTTGAGACACCTTGTAGGTGGAGTTCATGTACGAACTCTCCAGCTTAACATTTAGACCATTCTGGATTGAGGGGCTCCTCAGACCTAGACAAAGGTCATTAAGTACTTCCGGGCCATTGTAGCCCGTATTAACAGTAAAAATTTCTCAGGCTGCATAGGGAGGTGGTAAGAAGTAGCAATATGTTTTGTTCAGGAATCTTAAAGCACCTCAGTGGTTATGGACATATGTCGTTTTACAGTAGTATGTGGTGGCAGTGACAAAAGTGGTGTCAGGCTGGTGGAGAAGCAGAAGAATGAAGTTTGCGACCTACGTCAAGAGGAAAAATCAGAAACTTCACTATACTTTGCTGGTGAAAAAAGTGTGCATGCCTCTTTTCCTAACTCCTCAAGCAGAGCTGTTTAAAGGCTCCCATGCATAGAGATGAGTCCATTCAGCTAAGGCAGGAACAAGTCCATTGTTTTGATGGTTCCATAACAATAATTTTCCCTGGTTGTTTCAAATATGCCAAGCAAACTGCAACAAAATGGAAAATGCATTTTAAGCACACAGTACTATTTAGGCACTAATGTTAAATAGTTCCACGAGGAAAGTGGGCACCTGTATGCACCTACTGCAACTCTCTTTCCATTTGATGCTATGGTTCTTATTTTCTTTCATCTCTGTTGTACAAACATAACACTGCCTTTAGGTAGGACTTTTCTGAATGGAATATATACTAGTACAGGAGGTCGTGCAGAAGACCCACTGCTTAGATCATAAGGGTAGGACCATGACCACACCATACGTGATCACCTCGCTGAAAAACATTTACAGTGTCTATATGCCATTACCTATTATTATTAAAGAACATAGTATTCCAGCTATGAGAAAACTGGCTTTTACCAAAAAGTTAAGGCTATCACTTTAGATACAGAATTTAATTTGCGATGTGTTATGAAACAGTGTTCCCTAAGCAATAGGGACAGCATTAAAAACACACCGCTGGCAAAACATGAGAAAAACATTCCTAAAGAGCTTATTTTAATGTGAACATGATACTCTGGGACTTACATAACATCTGGACGGAGACTTCCCATTTGAAACAAATAATCTGTTTAAAGCATCTGCTGTTGTTCCGAGCAAGATAATTATAAACCTCATGTTTTGCATATTTACGGCGTGTTTGCATTTACTGTAATAAATGTTCTGGCAGTTAACAGGAACACTGGATTGATGTCGTTTTCCTTCAGAATGCAAGTTACTAACCCATTTTAGCAGGTGACAGCAGAAGATAATTATGCTTTTCTCCTTACAGCTCATCAGGATTCGATCTGAACTATCAGTGTTAGAAAAATTACTAGACATGGTTAAGTACAGCATGGTGTGATGCATAGCACATTAGAGAACACAAGGCAAAGCACATCGGCTTTTGTATAGTGTGTGCACGTAGAAGTACACAGCACATAGACCCAACATCTTTCACTACAGTATTCAAAGATGTACCCAGGCAGCAGCCCTACAGATTAGTTCCAGAAAGTTCAAACGACATATAGTCACTTATGCATGCAAACACACACACATCCCAGCATAAATGCATGCAATGCAACAATAATACTTGACCATGGCCAGAGTAAGTAAGGTACGTCTGGGAATCAGCACAGCATAGAATGATGTGGCTATGGTTTTGTGCAGAAGGGAGTCATATTATGGTGTTCAGTAGGAAAACACAGGACAATAGCAGCAGGGGAACACTGAATAACGCGCACCGGGTAGCATAAGAGTTGCACCAGGAGGGAGTACTGGGCGATGTCTGTTGGAGAAGCACTGACCAAAGAGCCACAGTAAAAAAAACACTGGGTCATGTGCATCAGAGTTAAATGACCCGCAGCGTTGGATATTATGCTTTAGATTTTCAATAATAATTGTGCATCAAGGAAGCATTTATTATTGCACAGTTCAGCATCAGGAGGATGCGCACATTATGGGGGCACATGACAATGTGTAGTAGAATCGCAAGCTTATATGAAATGGGGGTATATTGTAATTGCAAAAAGCTTAGGGGCAAATTATCAACACAGGCGATAAAATTATCGCCGCTTTAGCGGCAGAAAACTTCCGCTAAAACGGCGATAATGGCTTGATAATATGCTCTATGGAATTCTAATTGAAGCCCATGTTAGATGTGAAGGACGTTTTTGACGCTAAAGCGGCGATAATTTTATTGCCTGTCTTGATAATATGCCCCTTATTGTTTCTATGATCAAATGTCATGTGACACCTACTGTAAATATGGGGAGCAGCCAAGAAATTCACGGAAATCCTTAAACATTATGGCCTATATTTACTTTGATCTTTCATCAGGGTTGCAAACATTATTTTGGTATTAACTAAGACACACAAAGCCAATTTGCATGGTTTTGCATGGGTTAGTAAATACAAAGTAAGGCAACGCAATGCATAGCACTGCCATGTGTTACTTTGTTTCAGGTAGGAGTTACGAAGGTGGAGTATGGGCATTTCCGTACATCCAGACAGGGTTTTGGCACAAACCCAGGTTTACAAAGTCTTGTAAAGCTGGGTTTGTTTCAAAATGGTGCACCTACCTGACAGAGGCATAAGGAGAATAAATATCTTCATTTATCCTTGTTACTTCCTATTTCCATGTGTTCTTTATTCTGCAGCACACATGGAAAGGGGACTTTGCCTCTACGGATTGTTTTTGTGGTAGGGGTATCCCTTCTTGTACAAACACAAACCTGCCTGTAAGGCAGGCGCACTTGCAGTAAGGGTCCCTGCATTGGTTCTAGGCAGCACACAGTGCATCAGCACTCAGAGAGAGCAGGAGTGCCCCATATCGTAGTAACTATAGCACATTTTTGCTCTCTCCTTTTCATGCAAAACAGCAAGTTTTCTTGCTGCGCTGTTTAAAATATTAGTAAATCTGGCCCTATATTCCTCTACTTCATGATCACTGAAAGATCACTATTTTCAATATTTTATGTAGTCTGAGAACATATCAATGCCTCGCATATTGGTTGTAATATTCCAGGATAATATCTGGATTGCAGGATCTAACATTGATGCATCAGAGTTTACTCATCATTCATAAAGTGCATTTCCATGAATATTCTTCCCTAAAGTAAAGTGTTATGTTATGTTATAATATGTTATGTTATGTATATTTTTAGAGAGCACTATCACATGTTAGAGTGTACCAGCGCTGAGCAAGTGTCAGAGCCTCACCTGGAAGAGGGGGGAGGGGTCAGCTAAATAGCCAGGCAATCAGCTTGTTGCGGAACTCAAAAAGCGAGGAGGAGTCTCTTATGTGATGTGGGAGACCGTTTCTCATCTTAGTAGTGGTGTATGAGGAGTCTTGACCTATTAATATATGGGAAGTGTACGTGTAAAGGTCTGGCTGAGCAGATATGTCTGGTCTGTTGGTGTAAGTATTTTTCAGGTAGGCTGGGTCAGTGTTGTGTAGACATTTGAATGTGTAGGTGAGGAGTTTGAATTGAACTCATTTGTTTATTGGGAGCTGGTTGAGGTCCTTGTTACTACTATCTGGTGTTATGATCATTATACTGATCAAGTGAGTTAGACACTTTAGGGTTGATTCACAAACTGCATTTTGCATTGCTTTAATACGACAATATTGTTACTTCTAAAGTACTACAAAATGCTATTCACAAATCTATGAGTGTAAATCTCCACCTCCCCTATCTTTTCTATGGGGAGATCCTCACACATGTAAGTTTACTACTCAATAGTAAATGATGGAGGTCCAGGGAGACTGGCTAGGGTGTATGCCTACTACTAAATGGGAGGGGGTTAGAGAGAAGTAAGGAGAGAATTAACAAGGGTTAGGAAGGGGCTGGGGGGCAATCACCCACCCACAAAAGAGTAAGCACAGTTGTGCTTACCAACTGCGGTTCTAAAGTTACTACAGCCACAAAGGGATACAAACAAGTACTAAATTACTCCAGCTTAGATTTGGAGCACGTCTAACACCCCACATGGCCAACATATACCACTGCAACACCCTCACCATAAAAAATAATGGAGTTGGGGCAATAAAGCCCCATAGGAAATAATTGCTGAATTAAGGTATTTAAAATAATTACAAATATAAATAAATATATTTTAATGTTAAAAACATTTACAAGTAAAACATATAAAAATTTTAATTATAAAATATTGTAACAACATTTTTGAAGGAATAAATTCATGTAAAATAAATGTTTATTAACATGTAATTCATCAAATTATTAAGACAATAAAAATGTGAAATCTTTTACTTTAGCTGGGCATTGAAAAACTGTTTTATTTAATCATTGATTTTTTTTTGTTTTAAGATGTTTATTCATATACACAACGTACAACAAGATAATAACGTCAAATTAAATGCTAAAAAATACAATTGAGGGGAGGGAAGAGGAAGGGAGTCATAAGGCAAGATTAATATATATGGTCACATAACAATATAATATAAAACTCTAAGTATTTAGCATTTGGAAGACTAAAAACACACATGTTAAATGTATAAGAGATAGGAAAATCAATGGGGTAGACACACTTCTTTTCTGAACGGTTGACATTGAAAAGAGGGCCTGGCTTGTTGATCTACAAAAAGTGGTAGCAGGAGGCCATAAGAAAGAACATTTAAAAACAAATCAGAAAGGGCGAGTATATGCCAAATCAAGTCTATGATTGTAACAAACAGCATACTACCAGGACATAAAAGATAATTGGGTAAAATCCTTCTAGTCTTTGCTATTTGTTGGAATGCCACTGCCAACATCACATCTATGATTTTTGTACATAGTAAAACATGTCTTCAATTCCTAGATAAACTACCTGGTAAAATATTAATAATGGCGAAAGGTACTGAGGAGTTAAAAATATAATGTAATTGATTCCAAGCTTGTGTCCAGAAAGTGTACAGTAAGGAACCGGTAAATAATAGATGTGCAAAATCTGCATGTGGTGAGTGACATGACCAACAGCTATCAGAAAGGTCTCAGTATATGTGATGAAGAGTAGAAGGATAAAAGAAGCATCTGTTATACATTTAAAATAGAGTTTTGGAGAGGGGCGTGGCTTGGCGCCTGAATGGATGGCGGCGCCTCGGTGAAGCTCCGGGACCCGTGCCGGAGGCTCGGCGTTTCGAACACGGCTGTGGATTCACGGAGACCATCCATGAGTTTCTGAATATTTTGGGCATGCTCTGGAGCCCTTACAGACCTCATTTCTGGTATTGACTCTTTCTTTTTATCAAGGGGAAGACTCCGGCGGCGCCGCTTCAGATGCGGCCGCCATTTTGAATTTTACCGCGCGAGCGCGCGTTTCCCTCAAAGCAATAAGAAAATGTTTGCCACATGCAGCAATCTCACCACGCTCTTGTTTCTCCTTCAGTAAATTATTTTATGCCATTTTTTGTCCCCTGTTCTATGGCAGCCACGTTTATAAAGGGTCCTGAGTCATTGTAAAGCCTTCACCTTTCTACTTTTTCCTCAGAAATTTTTTATGGAGTCCTTTTTTGTTTTCCTACAGTATGCTCATGGGATGCTCTATTATCACACTCTGGTGACTCTATTTTCCACTGCCATTAATATGGTTTTTTGACGGAGACTACTATTGAAATGCCTCTTCTACACACTTGTGGCGCGCTTTATTCAGTTTTGTGCTCTCATATTCTTATATGCTGAGGTAACAGATTGTGGCACATCCATTTTTCAGCTTTTTGGTTTACTTTTTTGTGAGTCATACTTCTGCTAAGTTCGCAAAGACCACGGAGACAGAACTTGAAGCAGTGTTTTTGTTCTCGACGAGGGCGTTCTCCCTGTTTTACCCTGCCATTGCTCTTTGCGCTTAGTGCCCGCTTGTTGTGTCTGAATACTAGCACACTAATAAGGGTTCGGACTGCGCTAACAGAGTTTTAAGGGTAGAACAAAGTCACCACATTCTTCCTACTCTAAACCAAAACGTATTTTTATAAAAAATTCGAAGATTTTTTCAGAACTTTCTAAATTGGAAAACTCCCTAGCTCTCAATCTAAATACAACAATGGAGCCCCCGTCCACAGTTTCTGGAAAATCCAACACTAAACGCTTAAAGAAAGATCCTCCTTCGCCACCTAAATCGACTTCGCTGGTATCAATGGAGTTACTGTTGGAAGAGATAAGGGCCCTTCGACCATTTATGAAAGAAACTAACACCAAACTACAAGTTCTTACGGACAATTGGTCTCAACTGGAGGCTAGGGTCTCGTCAGTGGAGCATAATATGTCCTCTTTTAAGGAAACCTGTGTTACTGTTTCTCATCTACATTCTCAAGTTTCTACGCTTCAAAAGCAAGTTGAGGACTTGGAAAATTGCAGTAGGCGCAATAACTTACGTATTTATGGCCTGGGAGAAGGTCTTGAAGGGACAGACTCTCTTGCATTTTTCAAGTCATTCCTCCTTAAGCTGCTCCACATGCCAGAGGGGACGATTCTTAACATTCAGCGTGCGCATAGACTAGGTCATCCCACAGCTACTTCTTCACCTACTCCACGACCTAGAGGAGTCATCATATACTTTCTCGAGTATACAGATTTGTTGAAAGTGCTCTCAGCAGTTAGAGCATCTCCCAAAGTTACATGGTCTGGTTCATCACTTTTCTTTCCGCAGGACTATGCTAAAACCACTGCTGACAGACGCAAAGCCTTTTTGAACATGCATGATGACTTGCGTTCAATTGGAGCTAGATATGGTCTTTTCCATCCGTGTCTATTTAAAGTTACCTATAACAACAAAACCATCACGTATGAAGATCCAGTGCGTTTGCAAAGCTTTATTAATTCTTGCAAGCCGGCCACTATGGATTCTTCTGGTTCGACCTCTGCTCATTGACTTTTTCATATGGTTTTATCGCTAGCTGATGGTCTGAATATCTGTCTCTCTCTTTCAATTGTTTGGTAAATTGTTGCTTGTTCCTTATTTACAGATGTTTCGGCTGTGCCTTCCCTCTTGAGATTTTGTCTTTTCATGTTCCTTAGTTACCTGATTTTTGTCTTTATGTATAAATATTTTAATGTGATTCCATTTTGTCGTCACAGGCTCCCTATCTCCGCTTCATGATGCCTCCCCGGCCTTCCGCTGTGCTGATCCCTGGTGCGTCGTCCATCCCATGTGGTTCCACCCTCCTCCCTGTCTTTGCTTGATTGCACCCTATGTAGGTATGTTTCCCTTTCGTATACCCGTACTTTCTATTCTCTTTTTCTTTTTGCTTCTTTTTCTCTTCTTTACTCTTTCTTGTTCTTCTCTTCCTTCTTCGAATGTATTCAGATTCTGTTTTCTTCCAATATTTAGTTCTGTTCCTTTAGTCTTCTTTCTCCCTTTCTCTGTCTCCATTTTGTCTAATTCCTCCCGAATCCATACTTTCTGTCCATTCTGCTTTTTCTGTATTGATCCTATACATTTTGCTCTTATCAATCTTTTCCTCTTCTACCTTGTTATTGTTATGTTTATTGGTTTTCAGTCATCTGCTGACTTTCTTTTTACAACTGTTTATTGCATTGTATGTATATGGTTTCATGATTTGACTCATATAAAGCTGAGTTCAGAGTCACTACTTGAAATATTAAAGTTATGAATCATCCTATTAAAAGACAACGAGTTTTATCCCACCTAGCTCGTTTAAAAACTGATGTTGCTTTCCTTCAAGAAACCCATTTATCTGACACCGAAGCAACTAAATTAAAGAAGACTTGGGTTGGTAATGTGTTTTCTTCTCCAGCTTTGGGTAAGAAAAATGGTGTTCTCATTTTATCCCATAAAAAGTTTGATGTCTCTCTTATTTCTCAAGAAATTGACTCTGATGGCCGTTGGGTTATTGTTAAGTTATTTATTGATAATATACCGTTAGTTTTCTTTAATATTTATGCTCCAGTTTCTGTTGACAGTACCTTTTGGTTACAGATTTCTGATAAATTACTTTCACTTGATGATGATTATATTATTTTTGGCGGTGATTGTAATCAAATATGTGATCCCATTTTGGATAGAAATTCTCCAGTCAGATTTGTACATCATAAAATGCACTCACAATTTAATTCTGCCATTCACCAAAAATCCTTCTTTGATATCTGGAGATTGTGTCACCCTGATTTACGAGAGTATAGCTTCTTCTCCCCCCCACACAAATCACAGTCTCGTATTGACTACCTTTTCTTTAGTAAATCTCTAACGCAACATGTTCTCCACTCTGAAATTGGATCCATTTTCATTTCAGATCATGCCCCGGTTTTTGTTGATTTTGACCTGATTCCTTACACTTCGTCTACTGGACATTGGCAATTTAATAATTCATTGCTTATAGATTCTAATTTCTCTTGCCAATTCAGTTCTTTCGCTTCAGAATTCTTCACCATAAATACAACTCTTGACTCCTCTCCCGCTATGATTTGGGATTCCTTCAAGGCAGCCGCAAGGGGTTTCATTATCAATTTTGTTTCTCAGAAGAAAAAGAGTTCTGAGAAACGTTCAGCTCAACTGCTTGCCCAAATTAAAAAACTAGAATATACCTACTATCAATCCTTTTCTGACACTTCTTTGAAAGACCTTATTACTGCTAAGATTGCTTTTAATAAATTCTCCACGGAGGCAGCTTCCTCTTATTTACTGAAGAGTAGTGCTCGTTACTATGGAGGTCAGAACAAAATGGGGAAATTATTGGCTAATTATCTTAAAGCTCGTAGGGATCGAATTAGAATAAATTCCCTGACCAATTCTAATGGTGATATTCTTCTTAAGGATGAAGATATTTTGTCTGAATTTGTATCCTTTTACAAAACCCTTTACACACCAGAATCTCGACCTCTTCCCTCAGATTTAACTTCTTATTTTCAATCCATTAGTCCTCCTCCCTCACAACATATTGATTTTGACTCATTACAGATAGATGTCACTTTGGCGGAGATTACTCATGCTGTGTCGGTTTTACGTCGAGGTAAAACTCCTGGCCCTGACGGCTTTACTATTGAATTTTATGATCATTTCTCAAAGATTCTTCTTCCCCAACTTCTTCTTTTATTCAATTTCTTTGCTGAGAACGGATCGTCTTTGGGCACTTTTTAGGATGCTATGATTTGTTTAATTACGAAGCAAGGTAAGGACCCTTCTTTTTGTAAAAGCTATCGACCTATTTCTTTACTTAATACAGATTACAAAATTTTTGCTAAAATTCTTGCTCTACGTATTGACCCTGTTCTGCCTGAACTTCTTGGACCGGAGCAGTCAGGCTTCGTAAAAGGTCGTTTATCTTCTGACAACTCTAGAGTCTTTTTTAATATTCTCAGCAAAGCTTCTTCCATTGATTATCCGCTTGCCGCCATAGCTCTAGACTTTATGTTCCATGCCCTGAAATGGATTGGATTTCCTCCCAAATTGATCTAATTGATTTCTCTGTTGTATTCTGGTCCCAAGGCATCTATTTTTGCTAATGGTAAAGTCTCTGATTATTTTTCTCTTTCTAGAGGTGTTCATCAGGGTTGTCCTTTATCCCCTCTCTTATTCGTAGTTGCGTTGGAACCATTTCTTACTAAAATCAGACAGGATGCTCAAATTACGGGCTTCCAACTAGGTTCTCATCAAGTAAAAATGTCTGTTTATGCAGATGATATTCTTCTTTACTGTTCCAATCCTGATACTTCTCTTTCCCCTTTCCTTTCTCAGGTAGATGCGTTTTCGAAAATTTCGGGATATCGTTTAAATCAAGATAAATGTGAAGTTCTTCCCCTTAATATTTTATGCCTCAAACATTATTTTACTCACACTGGCTTTTCTTGGCAACCCTCAAAATTAAAATATTTAGGTTTATGGTTTTCTCCATCTATTTCGGACACGCTGAAACAGAATTTTGATTATCTCACTAAGAAACTGAGTGACTCAATTACTAAATGGCATCCTCTTTTTCTTTCCTGGTGGGGTAGATTAGATTCTATTAAGATGATGCTTGCTCCCATTATTTTATATTCCCTTTCAATGATTCCTATTCATATCCCAGACTATTATTTTAAAAGAATTGACAGCATTTTATCAAAATTTCTTCGGAAGGGAAAGCCCCCTCGTATAGCTTTGTCCACTCTTAAAAAAGATAAATCAAATGGCGGACTTAAATTTCCTGACTTTAAATCTTATCATTATGCATTCTCTTTAAAACAGGCCTCTCAATGGCTTTCCTCTGATTCTCCTACATATCCCCCGATTTGGTTACGCATGGAAAAATACTTCACTTCTCCCTTTGACTTTCTAGAATCCCTTGCTTTTACTGCTAACACCTCTTTTTTACGTCATTCCGTCATCTCTCATACACATAACCTTTTATCTCCTCTCCTACCCTCTTCCTATCCTTCGCTTGTTTCACTTTCTCAACAACCCATCTAGCATAATAAATTGTTATGCATTAAAAATCGGACTTTCTATTGGAAATCGTGGCATTCCAAAGGGCTAATCTGGATTTCTCAACTTTTATCTAATAATGAACCTCTATCTTTCTTAGATCTTAAATCTAATTTTGCTCTTTCTAACTATTCTCAGAAACAATATGATCTTTTGCTTCCATCTCTTCATCATTATCTTTCGTTACTTCCAACTTCTCCTGCTATTCCTAGCACTTGTTCTAAGTTATTTCCTTTAATAAATACCTCTCTTTCTGCATCTTCCCTCTACAAATGTTTACTATCCTCTTCGTTACGTTGCAAAACAAAAGCTGAATTGGCATGGGAAAGGGACCTCTCGCAATGTTGGCCTATCTCTTTATGGGATAAACTATGGCTCAAGATTCACAAAACCTCACGGGCAGCCAATACCACTCAAACCCTTTATTTTGTATATCAACGTTTATTATTTTCTCCTGTAGCCTTAGCTTCCTTCTCCCCTACCACCTCATCGTCATGCTGGTCCTGTTCATGCTTAAAGGCTGATTTGAAACACATGCTATTTGAATGTCCTATTATTGACAAATTTTGGCATTTGGTTTGGTCCCAAATTAATAAAATATTTCATACTAAGATTTCCTTTTCCCTTCCTAACGTTTTTCTGGGTTCTCTATCCCCTCTTGGCCTGACTCCCCATCTCATTCTCAACTCATTGATCTGCTCCTTGCTATAGCCTTACATTTAATTACCTCCAATTGGAAACATGCAGATAAAGTTACTTATAGAGTCTGGTGGAATACCCTCTGTTTCCATCATAGACTAGACACTAACTATGTTACCCCTGTGTCCTTAGCAATTAAACGGGATTTGCTTTGGTTACCTCTCACAACATACTTATCTGCATCGGCCTCCTCAAATAGTTCCACTAATATTATTGTGAGAACATCAGATGATGTCCATAAGCCGCCATAATTTTATATTGTTGTCTTTTTACTATGTTATTATTGCTGTTCTGTATATGATATTCATATCATTACTTATAGCATATCTTTTTTGATGTTTTTATTGCATGCAATGCTTTTTCCTTACTGCTTCATTTTGTTTCGCATACTTTTAAATCAGATTTATATTGTTCTTCCTTTCCCCCTCCTCTAGGTTATAATGTTTATTGTAAACAATGTTTTCTTTTTTATTATATATTATGTTATTTACTGTCATCTTTTTGTGGTTTCAATAAACTCAAACTTAAAAAAAAAATAGAGTTTTGGTCATATTAGAGGCATGTGAGGTTTTACGTAATGTAGTCCAAATTGGTCTCCAAGTGGATATAGACCAAGTTACATCCAAGTTGGCTCCCGTGACAACTCAGTTTTTATTGTATCTATAGATGGTTGTTTAAATAGGCAATAGATAGCTGAGGTTTTAAGAGGCTTTAAGAGATGTGCAAAGAAGAGTACTCAAGAGTACTAAAGTTAGAAGGGGTGTCGGGGTTGTGGGGCTATGGATTGGAAGTGGGATTGGATATGGCTAAGATAATTCGTAATGATTCCTTGTAGTTACTAGAATTTGAGACAAAAGGAGGGTGGAAGATTAAAAATACTTCTGGCCTGTGAACATCTCAAAAATGAATAATTGGAATACAGTTGAGTAATCCAAAACAAAGCAGTCGTCTTTCAATCTTTCCAATAAATAGGTGTATTCTTATTTAGTTGTGAAGCGTTGCGCCATATTGAAGGGTTTAAAAAAGAAGCAGCATCAGTAGGATTATATGACATCAGTGGCTCCAACAGTTTAGAGAGATGTTTTGAAATTGGGGTAGAATTTAAGATTTTTATGAGAAAGTCAAATATTTGTGAAAAATGAAGAGAGAGAGAAAACATTTCTCCACGTCTATTCACAGAGGGAGTTGTTCCAAGGCCTCCAAAATCTAATAGCTATTTTGTTTTAAAGTAAAAGGTGAGAGGTAATTCGAAAAGTCAGGGTAATTTATGCCAAAATCAGATTTAGAGCATTTCAGTTTCAATAAAGATATAAGTGTTTTTTTCTTGTTCCCTAAGAGGGAAGAGAACATAGAACTGATTTGTTTGAAAAATCTAGACGGGATGGATAATGGAATATTAGAAATAGTTATTAAAACACTGCATACCACCATCATTTCTATGGTGTCAAGGCGACCACACCAGGAAAGATGTGCCAACAGTTGACTAAAGCGAATAGTTTTTGAGTACAATCATCAAGGCTAAATGAGATAGATATTTTGAGTGATTGGGGGAACCATAAGCCAAATTGTTTAATTTTTGACGAATTTCAAGAGACCTTGGTAACTAAGAAGTCTTGTTTAAAAGTGTATTTGTGAAAGGGTAGTATTTCACATTTGTCATTATTTAATTTATAACCAGAGGTGAGGGAGTAAGCATCAACTTTGCGTACAAAAGCTGGGATTGAATGTGAGGGTAGTGAGCTAAATAGGAGAATATAATCTGCATTTACAGCCATTTTATCTTGTTGAGTGTTTTAAAAAAACAAGGGGGCATATTATCAAGCACCGTGTTAAAATTATTGCCACTTTAGCGGCAGAAAACTGCAGCTAAAGCAACGATAATGGGCTTGATAATATGCCACAGAGAATTCCAATAGAAGCCCATGTTGACACCAGAACATGGGCTTCTATGGGAATTCTCAAGCCCATTATCGCCGCTTTAGCGGTAGTTTTCTGCAGCTAAAGGGGCGATAATTTTAACGCCGTTTCTTGATAATATGCCCCAAGGATTTCAGTATTTTGTCTGATCCTAAACAGGAAGGGCTCCAATGCTATGTTAATAAGAAAAGGAGAGAGAGTGCATCCTTGATGAACATCTCTGTTGAAAGGAAAGTACAAAGAGGTGAGCCCATTGTCAAATATTGCCGCTCGGGCCTAGGTACATAGAAGAGAAATGAGGGCCTTGATTTTCGGTCCAAATCTAAACGATTTAAGGGTATGAAAAATAAAGGATCAGTTTACAGTGTTTAAGGATTTCTCTGCATCAAGGGTAATTGCTGCTAACGGATCAGTTAAAAGCATGGATTTAGATAAGACATCAGACATTAAACGTGTATTATTGGATAGGGATCTCCCATTTATGAAACAGGATTTTTCTTTACCAAGACGTTTCGGTAAAAAAGATTCTAAATGAAAAGGTAAGGCTTTAGACAAGATTTTATAATCAATTTTACCAAGAGATATATGTCTGTAATTTCGACATTGTAATCACAAGAGGAACTCCACAGTATGTGGAGGGGGGAACGAGAGGCGCGGGGTTCTAGGAGCTAGCGGCCTCCATTACAAATATTAATCACAGAAAGCTGCTCCTAGAGTAGTGTGACCCTACTACAGTTCTAGAATTGTTGTGAGTTGGGACATCTCACAAAAAGTGACGGACTGGCATCACACACCACCTGGTGTCATGCTTCATCATCGGCCAGTCCTCGCCCTCCAAAACCTTCGTTTGATGGAGGGCGGGCATACACCTGGGGACAGGGATGCACTTCTAAACTAAAGACTGGGGGCCCGTGGGGTGGAACGTGAGGTTAAAAATCATTATAGTTACCAGAAAAATTATTTATTGTGACCAATAACTATATGATAATAAAAACAAAAGGACGGTGAGTGGGGTATTTAGTGTCCTCTAGCCGTCTTGTGCAAGGTCGACATGTTTCTGCCTAGTTGGCCCGACCGGGTCCAGGGCATTCATCAGGACCTAGAGTTACAAAATGGGGCTCCGTTCTTACCAACAGGTAGCAAGAAAGTACCACTGCACGGGTGTGGCGGGGGCCACACTCCACTACCTAATTGGCTTCCAGCTGTCAAGCCCTAATTGGAACAACTACTTGCCACATGGGGGGAAGGGAGGAGACACTCCTGTTCAATTGTCTGAGGCGGGGTGTCCCGTGTTCAGCCTATGGTGTTGCTCCTCGTTCTCCCGAATGTAATTTCGACATGACTGTGGACCCTTGCCATCATTTGGGATGACACACTTTTACAAAAACAAGGGAACCCAGAAGGCAGATAAGGACCTTGGGTAACAGTTTAGTATTAGAACAGTGGTCCTTAAACACAACAGTTAAGTAAATAGGATAATTATAGACTTGAATTAGTACTATAATGCGAGTGTCCAGTCAGACAATCAATTTAATAAATCACAAATGCCAAAGAACAAAAATACAAACGTAGCAATTGCGTGAGACACAATCCATTAGTCAATGACGTTTCGATCCTTTAAAACAATAACAGTTAAGGTGCAAGCCTGAATCAATGAAAATAGCCTGGATAGTGCTTGCGGGAAAAGGATAGCTGTACATGGACTCAGGAGGGGCCGGAGCTGCAGTAATGATGGTTCTGTGGATAAGGTGGTGAAGATATTCAGGCGTTTTTCAGCAATAAGTGATAGCATATTCAATAAATTAGCATGTGACGATGCACAGAATGATGTGAGATCCGATGCTCAGTAGCTGGCCAGCTTTTGAGCATCGGATCTCACATCATCTCACATCATTCTGTGCATCGCCACATGCTAATTTATTGAATATGCTGATATAATGCGTACAAGAAAATAAGAAAAATAGGCAAAAACTTGAGGGAGAAGGAACATACCTAAAAGTATTTTCAAAGAGTCTGGGGGTTGTTGAGACCACATGGAAGGATGATACATCCGGACTTCAGAAAGAGGGCACAGTGGAGACTTGAACGAGTAACAGCATAAATGCAAACGGGAACATAAAACCTGTGAAAGGAGAAAAAGGTTAGTTGAGGTAACATTGAGAAAATATAAATATAAACATTTAACAGTAATGAAAGCAACAATGCATGCCAAACAATGTCAAGTCAAAGAGGATAGACCTGCAAATGAGAACCAAAAGAGATAAGTGAAAAATGTCATGCCTTAGTTGATATGGATGTGGATATATCCATGGCTTCAGCCTGACATCTGTGAAGAAATTCATTCAGACCTGAAGGCTCCTCAGAGGTGGAAGTTGTATTGTTGTACATGACCTTAAGCAAGCAGGGGTGGAAAAGGCTGTAGCAAGCTCCAAGAGAACTGAGGACTGATATCATGGAAAGTAACGCTTTACATCTGTCTGCTTTGTTTTTGGCATAATCTTATGAAAAACAAATGTTATTGCCAGACTAAGAAACCTTCATCAACCTAGCCACTGAGACAATTGGTGCATTTCAGAAACTAGAGAATAACACCCCTGGGTCTTTTGGAGGTATAAGCAGCATTTGGCAGATGACCAAGTCTATGGTAACGTTGAATATTAGGAGGGGTGTCTCCAAAACGTTTCACAGCGTAGATAGAAAGTTTTTGAGAAATGTGATGGGGTCAGGACCTTCAGCACCCTCTGGAAAACCATTTATGCATTTGTTAATGCTTTGGTTTCTATTTTCAAATTCTTCAACCCATTTTTAAAGTATGGAAACCTGAGATTGAAGGTAACTGTAAGAGTAGTAGCAGTAAAAGTGAAGATTTGGTGCTCAGCTGTCACAAACCTTTCCTCCATCCTTGACCATGTATAATCAAGATAAATGCAGTTTTGTGTTGGTCTCTGCCATATACTAGCGTAAAACCCTCATTGCGTGGGAAATAAGTGTGAATGTGTTGGAAAACCATAAAACGGCAATAGCACAAGGGCCCATACTGAAATTGGTGCTTTCTGTTAATCCCTGCAACACATAGCAGGAACCTGACATTGCCTGCTACTCAGTCCTGGGATTCACAGGGGAGCACCATAGGTGCCCCGAGGCCTCCAACATGAGGCTGCTGGGGCAAGAGAGTCTTGCTAGGGGCCCTCAAAGTCGCTTTCTGACAGACTTTTCATGAAAGCCCAGCATGGAAACCCAGTTTGAAACCGAGATCATGATTACAACGGCGTAAACGCCAAACACAGTGAATTATGACCAGCATCCGACTGGCCGATGGGCTCCTTTAGTCCATCAGAAGCCAGTCGGTCCGACTGTCCACTTTTAAATCTGACAGGCTTAATTATAATAAGGCTGTCGGATCTGAAACCACTGATGTAAGTCAGAAAGCCTACGACCTGCGGTCGAAGGCTTTCTGAATTACATCGTAGTCGGGCCCAATGTGTGTTGTGAAATAAATGGGAAAATTAAAAATGAAAATGCTTTAAAACATACAATACTTTTGCTTTTTACTATTTCTCCCTCTCTGCTGATAGTCTTATTCCCTGTCTAGAGAGATTTTGTTGCAATAAAAGTCTTGTAGCCGAGGTGTAATTTTAGATGATTTATTCTGATTTAGGTACTTTGGTAGATCAATGTACAGCAGACCCACCAGGAGCAGCCTGCCTGCTTCTCAGCCCATACTCCAACTATCACACCTCACCACACAGGCATCTAAGCATTCCATTCATCATCACCACACCAACATTCCACGGAGAACCCTGAGCAGGCAGGACCCAAGGTAACAGGGGAGATGCATAAATACATAAGCAAGATACGACATATACTCCTACTTTAGAAAAAAACAAAAAAATTAAGATACTAGGTAGAATCAACTATTCACATGTATAAACAAGTAAAGAGAAATGTGTTCAATATACATGAATGCAACATAGAACAAAACATCCCATGAAGGACTAAGCACAAAGAACATAGTGAGGATGCATAAGTAAATACTTAAGAAATATCACCCACACTCCCCCATTATAAAACATAAAAATGCAGAGAAAGAAACTGGTGAAATAATATTGTCGTACACAACCCATGTAACTAGAAAACACTAAGCTCCTCTAATAAAATCAAACTCCAAGTGAGAAACTGAATCACACAAAAACACATGAACACACAGAAGAAATGGGTGTGAAACACCCGACCAAACATCCCAACAAAGGGCAAAGAATGTAACATGTAACGACGGGTGACATCCGCCCCCAGATCACTATCCCTAATGTAAGGGAAACAAGTGAAGAAGTGGCTGAACTGCACTGAGTCCAGTGATCCCTCAAGTAAGGGCTTGTAATGTAAACTGTAGAAATGGGACTATAACCCATATAAAAATCCCTCATGTAAGTGTCTGCAATGAATATCGCAGAAATGGGACTATCACCCATTTCCATCTCTCATGTAAGGGTGTGTAACATATAACCTAATTTGGGTGACTCCCACCCACTTAGCCATCCCACTCGTAAGGGCACATATGCAAACAAAAGAACTGGGAAATTCACACACATAAAAACAATCCCATGTGTGAGGGATATAAAGTTCAATGTAGCAATGTTACATGAGATGAAAAGAGAAATGTCAGCATAACAGCATAGTGTAAAATGGGAAAATGCAGCAATATAAATGTGGCAAAACACAAACAAATGTAGCGTAACATGTGGGAAAAAAATAGGCATTCCACATACCAATAAGTTTACACCCTGGACTATGCGCACCAGATATAATTGATCATAAAACGCCAAAATACACTGTTTGTAACTACCTGGGCATCCAACCAAACACCAGTTAGTAAAGACACAGGGCAAACTTGCCCCCAAAAGACACCAGTGAGAAACCTCACCCACACAGCATGTAAGACCTAAACCTGGCAAATTAGAAATAGGCCAAAAACATGTGATTACTTCACATGATTTCCAAATCATGTAAAGTTGCACATTAAGATAAAAAATATTAGGGCAGCAGTCAAACACAGGCAGTAAAAACGTCATGACCAGAAAACACTGTAATTGCAAACATGTCCAAAACAGTCATTTTAAGACACCAGTCAGCGATATCTCAGGTGAATGAGTACAAACCAGCATCTCCAGGCAGAGCATTCCTCCCACAGCAGCTTTTCTTTTGTCACAAAGCTCACTCGAAATGGTGTATGACATGAATGGTTCTGTCTTACCAGTGACCCCATGCAGAAAGTTATACCCGCAGCAGCAGAAAAACTTGGAATACAAATTATATCTTTTTATCACGTCCAGATCCGAGGTGTATTCGAGATTTTACGATGGCGATGCGACTCCAGCCTGCCTATACCACACTGCTCACGGGCAGGACGAACTGGCTGCACAGCGGACGCTGTGTTATTGCATAACATCCAGCCTAGAACTTGGTTGCATACTCCCAAAATATAGATGGCAGCACGTAAAAATAATTAGTGCTGTGTGGCTCCAGGTGCATGTGTGTATCAAAGGTCGCACACGAGGCACGCTGGATCTGCTCGCGTCACAACTCCACCGCAACTGTTGCGTTGCTCGCAGGCAGATAGATTCAGGTAATGCGTGCACTGAAAAGCAGTGCGCTCCAATTTTAAAGCGCCAACGACCTGGCACCTCAGCAAAACAATGTACTCACAGTTGACCAACATGAAAAATAAACTGTCAGCCCATGCGTTGCTATGCTGGAATTTTGACATACTTCTTAGATGCTCATATAGGAAACAAAGGTTTCTCCGTACCATACAGCTGTTAATTACTAGGACAGAAAATACTTGCCACTGTGAGGTCCCTTAATGAGTCAGTCTTTAATACGTACTCCACCATGCTGCATGTATGACTGGGTGTTGATTTCTTGGATAATCTGACCCGCGCTGGATAAGACCTGTACACTGAGATTACCAGACCCTGGTTGATGTAACTGCACATTGCCATTGTGTAGGTTAAAAAAACAACATCCACATAATATAGATAACTGAAACATGCCTTGGCAGAGTCCGTATGATGAGCAGGATGCTGGTGGGGCTGCCAGGCATTGTGTTTCAGTTTCTCAGCATACCTCTTGAGTCTTTTTGTTTCTGTAAATATCTTCATACTTTTAGTGTACTTTTAAATGTCAGTTTCTGTAAATGTTTTCAGTCTTTCACTCTTCTTGTGAATGTGGTCATCTGTAATCCCAAAAGTGCGATGTGGGTCTGTCTCCAGATCATCACCAAAAATGCTGTAATCAAAGTCTTCAAGCCGAGGTGTAGTTTTAGATGATTTGTTCAGATTTAGTTGTACATTGGTAGAACCAATGGTGGTACTCCAACTGTCACACTTCACCACGCAGGCACCCATGCATTCAATTCATCATCACTTCACCAACATTCAACAGAGAACACTCACACTGGCTGAGCAGCCAGGACCAAGGTTACAGGGGGATGCATGAATAAATACGCAAGATATAACAGATTCTATGGAAATGCCCTGAATACCAGACATTAACCATTTACGGTGTGTGACTTACTCCAAGGTTAGGCTGGAGTACATTTGAGCCTTTTTTTAAACTTAGCACTATCGGAAGAGAGGTTAGTGTAACTTTATTCTTAATCTTCAGTATGTGTGTTTTTGTGTTTTGTTATATGTCGCTTTTCACCACCATTATCACATCCCAGCTAATCTCCTTTGCCCTTCCCACATTTACACTAAAAAATGTATAACTCTACATACATAGTACTCTTTATGTATGGCAGAAACTCCTCACACAATTGTGTCAATTTACGGGCGACTAATAGCCAGGTGAATAGAATAAATATTGTTTAAAGACAAAATAGACAACGTTGCACACGCTATCAGGCTTCCCTCTGTTCGACACTGCGAAACCAAAAAACCCTCCTCAAACCAATCTTACAATAATCATTTGTATTAGTCATCCATATGTGTATATGGGAAGGTAAAGAACAATTATTTTATTTATTCGCTTTTAGAGATATGGGGTTACCAAATGAACAACACCGCTGTTACATTTAGGGGTATATTAAAAAAATGTGTGATAACTACAGCAAAAATAGCTTAACGCAACTCCCAACATCGCAACCCATTACGGGAAAATAACCCCGCGTCAACGTGGAATTCACAACAAGGCGGTACCATGAAAAAGTCTGCTGAAACTGCAGACAATGTCCGCGACACAACCACATCGATGGAGATAAAAACAAAAACCACAACACCAAAAAATCTGCGATGGACCAAAGCGCGATGAGGAAATCAGCAATAAGCAGAGCCAGGCCTGCAACACACACCTGGCCGGTGGGACAAATCTCCATAAAAGTAGAAAAAAACACCCAAACACGAACTGGCCAACACCCAAGCACCATGGAGGCAGCCGGAGCAGGCGCAGAGGAAGAGCGCAACCCCACAAGCACCCCGGACGACCAGCCCGGGACCTCGGGGACAGGGAAGGGCAAGGACAAGAAGAAGAGGAAGACGAAGTTCAGTCCGCAGGCGAACAGGATCATAGTCACGGAGATGATGGAACACCATCAAAAACTGTTCCTCACCTCCAATGTGTAATTGGGCACCAAACCTGGAATATGGCTGGACATCATGGACAAGGTGAATGCCGTCGGAGAGCACAAGAGGACAATGGACGAGGTCAAGAGGCGATGGAATTACATCAAGCAGAAGACCAAGGAGAAACTCGCAGCCAACCAGAAGGCAGCAATGCAGACTGGAGGTGGGGGCCCAGCGCCACAGCTCGTGCTGGATGACATGGAGGAGCTGGTTTCGACAGTCATCAGAGTGGATACTGTGGCCGGAGTCGGGGGTCCGGACACTGCTCGACAGGACACAGCACAACTGCAACAGGGTGAGTGGCCATCAGGTACAGGGGGTATGGCTGGAGATGGCCACGATGGCACACATGCACAATCAAGCACAGCACAGTGCACTCCCTCAATGACTCTAGGTCATCGCCCAGATCCACAGACTGTCACAATGTACAAAGCCATGCTGTCTGAATGTCAACATGTACCATGCGGCTCCATACATGTGGACACATTGCAATACGCCATCTCCCTTTCACATTGCATGGCCACTGTCAACACCCCTTGCAGAGCAGTCCCACTGATGACAAGGAGGACAACGCCAGCATTGACACCCAAGCCCTCCTAGACATCATTGACATCATCCGCGACTCACCTCCAGGATCAGGGCAGACCAGCTGCATCCCAAGACCCCCAGGAACAACACATGGCCTTCCAACGTCGGTTGCTGGAGGCCCAGAGGGAGACGGCTAAGCAGGTGCAGGTGGGGTTCGACCTCATGGTTACCAAACTGGATGCCATCCATGGGTGTCTAGGCCCGCTCCATGGCCTCCAACGAGCCCTGACTGACATCGCTGGAGTCCTGACGTGGAGAGAAGAACACCTGTCCACTCATAGGGGCTCCAGCGATACCAGCCGTGAGCTGGCACACATGCTGAGGCTCAAGGAGGACATAATGCGGATGGAGGCGGAAAGGATGGCAGCCACCACTGTATATCAGCGAAATGTAGCTGGGCTCTACCATGCCCTGCAGACCATCATCATAGCATTGCTGACACAAGGCGTGGTGCTGATGAATGCTGCTGATCCCACACCATCCACACCTCCGCCCCCTGGTGTGTCAGTGCTTCACAGTGCAGCAGGAGTATCCACTCCGGCCCCTGATGTGTCATTGCCACACAGTGCAGCCAACAACCCTCCTCCGGCCCCTGATGTGTCAGTGGCACACAGTGCCCCAGCCGGTACTGCAACATCCACAGGTGGAGCAGAGCACACATCCGGGGACGAGGACGTGGAAGGGTTTGTGATCAGGAGGCACTAGCATTAATTTCCGCCACCTGGCCTGTTGCTGCTTGGTGCCGCACATGGCCCCATGACCAACCACTGACCCCTGATACAATCCGATGCACTCACCTTGGACAGCGACATGGACTGACATATCCTGTTTGATGACCAATGACATGGCGACCACACTGCGGACTGTACCCTACCTCTTCCGCAGGACTTGTCATTCCTGGATGGACTCTGGCTGGCCCTCCACGGGCCCATATTGTGTAGTGTGCTCGGCATTGCCTGGTACCGCTACAGCTGCAGGACTGCTCTGGATGTGCAACAAACATCCCGTGATGCACTGCTGTGTTATGTCATTCACCATCCATGTATGAATGTGGGTGAAAGTAGGGACAGTGATGTCCCTTGCGTCAGTGACACTCTTCCTGTAGGATGCCAGTCAGAGGGTGCTACATAGCATATTGTGTACGGGGTCCCATGAACACTACAACAGGGACACACACATCAGTCACTTCCATGTCCGGACATGGGCTGAACCATGCCCAGATCCCACGTGTCATTGTTGTAAGCCCTGCACTGGTCTGGCATACGGCAGGCCAGACCACTCCTCTTACTTTCCGAGGGGAGGCCCTCATTGCTACCCATCGCAGGCGTACTCGCTGGTTGTGTGCAGGTCACTGGTCTAGTTGTCAGCATGTCACAGCCACTCCCTGAGGGCATGTTTGCATGCACACCACACCCATCCGGCACAGGCATCACAGGCCATGTGACTCCGCCAACATAAGGGGCCGACAACGTCACATTCCCCTCTGCCGGTGGTGACTGGATGATGGACGCTCCACGGTTCTCAATCATAAAGGGCCCATGAGTTGTTGTGCAAGGGTTAGTGGCACCCAAGCCCTTGCGTCCATCACAGGCCTGCCACCACGTGGCGCTGACTGGGCTTGCACAGGGTTAGTGGCACCTGGAGCATTGCGGCTGGCACAGGCATCCCGCCACGGGACCGTGACTTTGGGTGCACTGAGTCAGTGTTACCTTAAGCTGCTGAGCGGGTGTGCAGCCTGCGATGATGCCCCGTCCCGGAGATCCGGACAGCTCAGATTTTGTGTGCCCTGCTGGACTGCAGTGTAGGCCAGAGCCAGCGGGCAGCGCAGGCCCACCGCCACGTGGCGTTGCTTCCGGGATCACAGAGTTGGTGGCACCTATTGGGGTGAGCGGGTGTGCAGCCTGCGATGAGGCCGGGTGCCCTGGTATGTCGTCTGCCATGGAGTGATCAAGACCCAGCACCAAATGTGAGACTTTGTGGCCTGCGGAGCAGGGCGGCATGGTGTGGAGTGTGCCATGTCTGCGGGCCCCAGGCTTGTGGCCTGCAGCAGCATTTGGTGGGACCTCCTGTCTGCAAGCCGGTGGAGGAAGGTGAGCAGTACGACCTGGGTGTGCATGGGCAGGCATGCTATGATGGGCAGCAGGAGGGGCTGGGGTGCCTCTATCTGTGTGCATGGGCGGGCAGGCGATGTTGTCTTGTGCGATTGTGTGTACTGTGCCAAACATATATCTGACGGATCTGTCTCAGATGTGTGACCAAATGGACTGCACTACATGCCGGCAAGTGGTTGGAAACAGGTGAGCAGTGTGGCCTGGGTGCGCAGGGGCGGAACCCTCTCTCTCTCCCCCTCTCTTCTTCTACTCTCTCTCTCTCCCACTCTTCGTCTCTCTCTCTCTCTCTCTCTCTCTCTCTCTCTCCCACTCTCTACTTCTTCTCTCTCTCTCTCCCTCTCTTCCTCTCTCTCTCCTTCGCTCTCTCTCTGTCCTTGGATGTGCACAGGACACACCTTCTCATCATCATTTTTGTCTTGCAGGCTGTAACCTACGGATTGGCCCGAGGGGAGCCGCAATGTGTCTTCATTTCATTTCTGTGTTCTGTGTTCATTTTAATAAAGTTTGATTTGTTGCTTCGGAAATAAATGTGTGATGCTCATTTTTGTGATGACACATGCATGTCACCAGTTGTGATTCTGTCTTTGGTCGGGGGGGGCCTGGGAGGGGGGATCCTGGGGGTGGTTGTGGCGGGTGTTGTTTCCCTTTCGGCCCTCCGGGCTGCATGTTCAGTTGCCCGGGTGCACCTGTTGTTCTTCAGGCGTGGCTGTGGGCTGTGCTCCCTTTTGTGGTGCAGGCTGTGGTCTGACTTAGCACCAGGTCAGAGCAGGTGTTTTTTTCCTGCTACTAACATGCCTTATCACCTGTTTTGTGTTCTTATCGCAGTTCTGTCTGGTTGTTGTGAATGTTGTGGAGTGGTGTTGTTGCAGCTTTTGGCACGGGACTGCCCACTCTGCATCTCATTAGCGATAGTTGCGGGAGTCCTCTGTGGCGATGTTTTTTGAGGCTGCTATCGCAGGTAAACTGGTGCTGTGGGCTGTTAACACCAGCTAGTGAATGGGGTGATAGATTTATTGGCACTTTGGCTGCGATAAAGTGCGGTTAACTCAGCAATAGTTCCTTGTGAATATGCCCCTTAGTGTATTGTTATATTTTTACACAGGACTATCGCCTTGATTTAAAAAAATAAAACAATTGGATGTTTTGATTAATGGCTGTCATTTTAATTGAAAGTATGTGTTGGTGTACATTGTTCATTTAAATCAAGGGACTGTTAAGTAGAATACAATGTAGTTATTTAATGAGCATGTCTATTTTTTCTATTTAAGTTTACAAGATGTAGAAAATATCATTTATTAATGAAATTCAAAAAGTATCATTGACACTTTGGAGCCCATCGTTAAAATTAAAATGAGGAGAATATGATGTTTGTGCGAGTTTAGATTCCGACTTGAGCCGAAACTACACTCGAACCCAGGATTTATAGAAGCAAATTTCTCCTGGTGTTCTCCGAGGGAATTTGAACAGGGATAAACAGGCATCGAAACAGAAAGCTTCTGTTATTTCCCTTTTGTGACTTTCAAAACATGGACTAAGGCACAAGAGCAGGCCGAGGAAACAGAGTAACGTTGGATTAATGGCATTTCTGTCAGTAAGAGAATGAGGATGTGGGGCTTAAAGATTTAATACTATCAGAACTAAATTCCACCAACTGCAGGAAAGAACAACTACAACACGCTTTGTGTACACAGTATACACTTCCGTCTCACTACTCTGATGTGACTAGGTCTCCTCATAGGCCCGTTAGGTCAGAAGGCTAGACGTCACTTATGCTTGAAAGACTATACTTGCAAGGGACGCACTGACACGTCAAAAACGCTAGGAGACATGCAGGGAGGAACAGTAGATTTCATAAGGACACGCTGAGTTCAGTAAAAAGATGAAGTGCTCGGTTTCAAAAAGTTACATTTCGTGTTTTGGAACTACACCATGCAATATTCTAAATCTACTAATCAAATGAATCGTTAATAAAGGCTTGAGCAATTAAAATAACCATAATGTATTTTTTAATTTATTGTGTAAAGTGCTCATATACCTGAAGGCTTCATGACTTTCAGAATAGAAACTAAAAACGCAATCCCACTGATCCATGCAGAAACTTCAATGGAGACGTTTTCAGACCTGAAACAGTTTTTCGATTCTCTTTGGAATGTAAGCTGGTCTGTCTTCAGGGGGAAGACGTGTGAGAGGGAATTGAACAGTTTAACAACCTGAACTACAAACAATCGACTTGAAAGTATGAATAAAGATTCTGCCTGAGCAATGAAGGATGCAGAGCAGTGATCTCAACAGTCATAGATTTTGAATTATCTATTGTTGAAATAATCTATTTTACTGAAATTAAAACTTTAAGTCTGAAAGAGCAAACCCTGACCTTTTACTTGTAAATACTGTGCATGAAACACATGTAAATCAAATTCAATCACAGATATATATTTTCACAAGATTGTTTTAGAGTAAAAAAGTAAATCCAAACTTACTTAATCGTAAAACTTTACAAGGAAGTTATCTACTTATAGTAAGAATTACCCTTTGTTAGAGTCGGGGATCTCTGGTTGGCGCAAGGTTGCCCTTGTGTCAAGCAGGAACCCTCTCCTCCACGTCAGGGCGCAGGATAACCCCTCGCGAATGACCCTTGCTCACCCTCTAGGTGCGTGGCGTGAGCAGCCAAGGCGATTCCTCAGGCGTTGTTGGTTAAGCACTTACAATCATACACACAGTAAATACATCAATCCCCCCAGAAACGGACACCAGCCTTGGGTATATATAAAAATACGATTCTTTATGTAAAAATAAGGTATATATATCTCAGCCGACTTATCACAAGACCAATAACGTTTTCGCTATGCCACCAGGTTGTAAAGCGGGCAAATGTTCGTTGTTCGTAGCTTTAAATGGATACTTCGTAGTTCTCTTGCAAATGTTACTTGTGGTTCCAGTACTCACAGAGATCGGCTCCTGCGAACGGGGAAATAAGGCGTTGCGGGCCCCGAGCCCGATACTGGAACTTCTTTCGTGAGGTGGAGAGTCGGCACAGGTCGGTGCGACTCTCAGCTTGGGAAGTGTTCTTGGGTCCTCAATCAGCAGGTGTGGGCAGGTAGGCAGGCGCGGCCAGCGACCCTTTAGCACGGCGGTGCCGGAGGGTCTCCACAGCGGGGGCGGCGCGGCCTGAGATGTCCGGGGATAGCGAAGCGGGGTCGCAGGGCACGGTCAGTGCAGCTGGATGACCCGGCGTAGATCACAGTCGTCGGACGGATTCCGGCGGGAGGGGTGATAGCGCGGTCAGCGCGCTCCAGTAGCAGGCGGTGACAGGGATGCAGGCGGCCTGGCCCGGGGACAGAGAGCGGCTCGGGACGGAGCGGGGCTCTCACGGGTTGGAGGCAGGCGAGCTTCTGAGTGTCACGGCCCTAGGAGGGGCGATGAGGGGCGCAGTCTCTTTTCCAGCGGGATGCACACACGGCTCGAATTGGAGGACGAGCAAGAAGCACAGAGAACCCACTGTTCCTGGGGTTCAGTTCAGGGGGCAAGCTCAGATCAAGCCCTTGGAGAATGTTCAAGCACAAAGTAGCAAAGTCTTTTCAGTAAGTCTCTTCCTCTCCTTTCTCAGCAAGGCAGGCAGCAGGCCAGTTCCTCCAGCGTCTCCTTCTCCTTCTAGTCGGGCAGAGGTTCTTTGTGGTAAACAGGATTCTGATTTCTTAGGAGCCAGGCTCCTACTTTTATACCATGATTCTTTTGTTCTTTAGCGCCAGGGGGCCTAGGCCTGGCTCAGTCCAGTTCTGGAGCACTTTGTTATGGTGACTCTGCTCTTTCCTTTCAGCAGCAGGGCAGAGACATCAGCCGCCCCACAGGGGGTGGCGCCGGCTTTGTGGTGGCAGAGCACCGGTCTATTCAAGAGTCAAGGTGTACTCCTCCCACCCATCCAGGTGTAATCTCTCTACCCACCACCTGGCAGCCAACCTGTCTCTGTGGATTCCCCAACCCTGCTCCTTACTGTTGCCAGGCAGAACACATACACACAGCAGAGGCGGACTGAGATGGTCAGGTCAGTAAATACTATCTTTCTAAAAGTAGTATTTACAAACCCAGGATACTAAAATAGACTTGACTACAAGAAGTATTTTATCATCCTGAGTTCAGGCATACCAAACTTGACACTTCTACCATGCTCTCTGAGTCCACTGGGGTCACAGCGTTGGCGTGATCCCGGCAGCCCATTCTGGCCTATGGAGAGCAGGTAGCCTTCAATAGTGAAGAACGAAAATGGCTGTAATTCACTACTAAGACATGCCACACACATCAGGGCAGGTCCTACCTTATGCCTACAATGCACCCTGCCCTTGGGCCTACCAGAGGGGTGGCTAATATGTAGGTAAGGGAAGGTTTAGGGACTGGCAAGTGGGGGCACTTGCGCAGTCAGCGCGACGGTCCCGGACCGCGCACAGGGTCTGCGGTGGCAGACCCTAGACACACTTTACACGGCCGCTTCCGTGGGTGGCGCAACCAGCGCTGCAAGCCCACCAGCAGCATTGGCATTCACAAGCCCTGGCACTCCTGGTGCACTTTACTAGGGGCTGATAGTAAACCGAATAAGCCAAACATGGACACCAATCAATGTATACATTTTACCATAGGGAGAGCATATGCACCTTAGCACTGGTCAGCAGTGGTAAGGTGCCCAGAGTCATAAAACAGCCAACAACAGGTCAGAAAAAATACAGGAGGAAGGCAAAAAGTTTAGGGATGACCCTGCAAAAAGGGCCAAGTCCAACACAACCCCCTTCCAGCCAAAACGCAGGGTAGACCAATCACCACCGTGATGGTCTTCCCTGCTTGGGGCGATAGAACAAGGACCTGGCCCGCAACTGCAGGGGCAGACTCCATTTCTACGCCAATCTGAACCTATCGGACTACCTCTGTCCATACTCTCAGGGCCCACCAAGCCAATCCATGGGGAACCCTTCTCCTCACCTGTGGACACCACCTGTGCAGTACCTAACCTTAACTGGCCCACAGGTGTGTCCCAACAGACAGACAGCAAAATGCTACAGTGGCCACTGACAGTAGTCAGGGATGAGACCCAGGCCGTATGCTTCTCAGGGCTCTCAATCCTCTGTGGCGCCAGGGAGCGGGGGGCAGTAGCCCCAGGTGCTTGGCACCCTTTGTCCATTCTCCCCCTTGTCAGGCCTGGTATGACATCCTGGCACTGACCCACCAGCCCCAGGACTGTACCCGGCGGCTGGACCCAAGACTGTGGTGGCCTCTCCCACACCCAGTCCTTCTCCTTGGGGCTCTGTACCCTCCCACCTGGAGTGGTACCCCCTTCCAGAATTGCCAGGGCACCTGGGGCAGGTGTCCTGCACAATTCGCCCACCAGTTCAGGGGTTCTATCCGGCAACTGGGCGTCCAGGTCAGGGGGGACACCCTGAACCTGGCCCTCCAACCTGGGGTCTAAACCCTTCAGTTGAGCCGGGGTCAGAGGTGAGGACTCCCTCCCTCTGCACCCCCTTCCAGAGTACTGCCCACCCCCAACTGGTGTGGTACCCCCAGAAGCAACATGGGTCAGGACACTGATTACAGTGGTCCCACCCTCCAGGTCAGACAACACCTGAACCTGGCTTCCCAACCCTGGGACCAACCCACGCGGCTGAACGCTCGCCTGGCGCACCAGGACTTCCCGGGGAGCACGCATGCCCCCCCTGAGGGTGACACATAACTCATGTGTCGTGTGACAGTCTGCCTGGTGCTGATCTCCCGACCCCTGTCCATCTGACAGTGCATGAAGATCCCCCAGGACAGAAGTGGTGTCACCATGGTCACTCACGGGGGACGCAGCCCTTCTGGCTGGCCCCTGACCCACTGGTTCTTCCACTGGGGACTCTTTCCCCCTCTCACCCCTCAATCTGGACCTCTGCACCCTCCCAACTGGAGCGGTACTGCCAGACACCAGAACTGATGGAGGCCTGCTTACAGACACTCCCAGCTCACCAGACACTAGGGGATCCCCCTCAACGGGCAGCCCATCAGGACAGCCTAGGCTCCCCGCCTGGTGTTCCCTTAAAGAACCATCCAGGCTCTGAGACTGGGTTTCGGGCACCTGGGGGCACGCAGCCCCACACTCACTCCTTCTCCACTGAGACAGGACGTGAGCCCCTACACCCCTCCCACTACCATGGGACCTAGCTGGGCTACTCTGCACCACTTCCACCACTCTGGGTTGGAAGATACCTGAGCCACTCCCCACAGGGTCACTCCCCAATGCCTCTCCCGACCCTCTGGAATCCACCAAAAGGTCTGCCTCCAATGTGAGTTCTCTGCGGTCAGAGAACTCACTCTCCAACAGGTGTTGACATAGCTCTGGAAAACAGGGACTTACAATATGCTCTCCCACAATTGGATCACACAGCCCCCTAGCGGGGTTAACCAAACTATCCTTCACCTTACCATCCAGTGCCTCACACACGTACTCCACACCACTCTCCTGAGACTGGCAAGACAGTATCTGACTGTCTCTGTCCCACAACCCACACTCTTCTGGGCGGTCTTCACACTCACCCACCAGGACTTCAATGTTGGGGAAACCCCTCTCCCTGTACCTCTCAGCTAGAGTCAGTAGAGTGTCCCTCCCTCCACTAGGACTATGAACCCCTGCGCCAGTTACCCTATTCCCTTCAGGGATACTGCGCACTACTGGAGCTACCTCATGCCCTTGAACCTCCTGGTGTATGTTAACCCCCTCCTTCAAGTCAGGCGCCACATCTCCGGGTGTGCGTACTACTCTCTCAGCACTGTAAAACTCACTATTGCTGCCACCAGAGGGAGAGCGGTCTAAACTCTTGATCTTGCGATCCAACTCCCTCATTTTTAGATCATGATCCATTTGGCGTTGTTGTGCCTCCAAGGCCAACTTCTTCTTCTCCATTTCCATTTGTCCTGCCAACTTTGCCATCTCCATTGCATGCGCCCTGTCTGCTGCCCTGTCTGCCAGCTCCTCTGGGGACAGGACTCTGCTGGGCTCCTCCAGGTTGTCGGGTGGAACGATGTCCCCCGCATTCCGTGGGTCTCGTGACTCCTTCCAGGCTCTCAGCGCCTTGAGGTACGGGTTCTTCTTCCTGAATCCAGTATGGGGAACTCTGAATTTTACACTGTAGCCTTTCAATTGCTCTTGTGTGTAGCCTTCCAGTCTCTCCCAATCCACCTCATCCATTCCAGAAATCACAGAGAGTGCTCTTCCAGCAGGGAGTGAGCCAGGCATGGTTGCAAGAATGGCAGATGTCTCAACAAAGTTCAAAAAATGAAAACCTGTGGCTGCGTTACTTGGTCTGCTCTCACTATCTGGTGATTAATAATTCACTGTATGCAAATTACAAGTGCAAATCCGAAATCCCAACCGCTGCCAACAATGTTAGAGTCGGGGATCTCTGGTTGGCGCAAGGTTGCCCTTGTGTCAAGCAGGAACCCTCTCCTCCACGTCAGGGCGCAGGATAACCCCTCGCGAATGACCCTTGCTCACCCTCTAGGTGCGTGGCGTGAGCAGCCAAGGCGATTCCTCAGGCGTTGTTGGTTAAGCACTTACAATCATACACACAGTAAATACATCAATCCCCCCAGAAACGGACACCAGCCTTGGGTATATATAAAAATACGATTCTTTATGTAAAAATAAGGTATATATATATCTCAGCCGACTTATCACAAGACCAATAACGTTTTCGCTATGCCACCAGGTTGTAAAGCGGGCAAATGTTCGTTGTTCGTAGCTTTAAATGGATACTTCGTAGTTCTCTTGCAAATGTTACTTGTGGTTCCAGTACTCACAGAGATCGGCTCCTGCGAACGGGGAAATAAGGCGTTGCGGGCCCCGAGCCCGATACTGGAACTTCTTTCGTGAGGTGGAGAGTCGGCACAGGTCGGTGCGACTCTCAGCTTGGGAAGTGTTCTTGGGTCCTCAATCAGCAGGTGTGGGCAGGTAGGCAGGCGCGGCCAGCGACCCTTTAGCACGGCGGTGCCGGAGGGTCTCCACAGCGGGGGCGGCGCGGCCTGAGATGTCCGGGGATAGCGAAGCGGGGTCGCAGGGCACGGTCAGTGCAGCTGGATGACCCGGCGTAGATCACAGTCGTCGGACGGATTCCGGCGGGAGGGGTGATAGCGCGGTCAGCGCGCTCCAGTAGCAGGCGGTGACAGGGATGCAGGCGGCCTGGCCCGGGGACAGAGAGCGGCTCGGGACGGAGCGGGGCTCTCACGGGTTGGAGGCAGGCGAGCTTCTGAGTGTCACGGCCCTAGGAGGGGCGATGAGGGGCGCAGTCTCTTTTCCAGCGGGATGCACACACGGCTCGAATTGGAGGACGAGCAAGAAGCACAGAGAACCCACTGTTCCTGGGGTTCAGTTCAGGGGGCAAGCTCAGATCAAGCCCTTGGAGAATGTTCAAGCACAAAGTAGCAAAGTCTTTTCAGTAAGTCTCTTCCTCTCCTTTCTCAGCAAGGCAGGCAGCAGGCCAGTTCCTCCAGCGTCTCCTTCTCCTTCTAGTCGGGCAGAGGTTCTTTGTGGTAAACAGGATTCTGATTTCTTAGGAGCCAGGCTCCTACTTTTATACCATGATTCTTTTGTTCTTTAGCGCCAGGGGGCCTAGGCCTGGCTCAGTCCAGTTCTGGAGCACTTTGTTATGGTGACTCTGCTCTTTCCTTTCAGCAGCAGGGCAGAGACATCAGCCGCCCCACAGGGGGTGGCGCCGGCTTTGTGGTGGCAGAGCACCGGTCTATTCAAGAGTCAAGGTGTACTCCTCCCACCCATCCAGGTGTAATCTCTCTACCCACCACCTGGCAGCCAACCTGTCTCTGGGGATTCCCCAACCCTGCTCCTTACTGTTGCCAGGCAGAACACATACACACAGCAGAGGCGGACTGAGATGGTCAGGTCAGTAAATACTATCTTTCTAAAAGTAGTATTTACAAACCCAGGATACTAAAATAGACTTGACTACAAGAAGTATTTTATCATCCTGAGTTCAGGCATACCAAACTTGACACTTCTACCATGCTCTCTGAGTCCACTGGGGTCACAGCGTTGGCGTGATCCCGGCAGCCCATTCTGGCCTATGGAGAGCAGGTAGCCTTCAATAGTGAAGAACGAAAATGGCTGTAATTCACTACTAAGACATGCCACACACATCAGGGCAGGTCCTACCTTATGCCTACAATGCACCCTGCCCTTGGGCCTACCAGAGGGGTGGCTAATATGTAGGTAAGGGAAGGTTTAGGGACTGGCAAGTGGGGGCACTTGCGCAGTCAGCGCGACGGTCCCGGACCGCGCACAGGGTCTGCGGTGGCAGACCCTAGACACACTTTACACGGCCGCTTCCGTGGGTGGCGCAACCAGCGCTGCAAGCCCACCAGCAGCATTGGCATTCACAAGCCCTGGCACTCCTGGTGCACTTTACTAGGGGCTGATAGTAAACCGAATAAGCCAAACATGGACACCAATCAATGTATACATTTTACCATAGGGAGAGCATATGCACCTTAGCACTGGTCAGCAGTGGTAAGGTGCCCAGAGTCATAAAACAGCCAACAACAGGTCAGAAAAAATACAGGAGGAAGGCAAAAAGTTTAGGGATGACCCTGCAAAAAGGGCCAAGTCCAACACCCTTAATTGCAATGTTTAATTTCAGACAAAAAATAAATCACTAACATGTCTACCGGCCAGCTGGACGGCCTACACCTTTCCTCCATCCTCTTCCTGGCTTCTTCCCTGCAAACAGGAAGCACCCAGGCTACCAGGCTCCCCATAGGCAATCACAACGCTGCAATGCGAATGGGAGACTGGGCATGTTCTTTACCCCGGCTGTAATGCAGCCTAGTTGGAGAACATGAATGCGGCCAAACATTCATGTGCACTTACATAGTGCCCACCACTCCTCCCCCTGCTCTGAGAGGAGAGCAGATTCGTCCCACCCCGCCATAACGCCACAGCAGGAATAAATAAAATTATAATAACGGTGAGTTATTATTATTTTATATTTCCTTTTTTTTCACTCTGAAAAGCAGCGGGCGACACTCCTCCACTTGCCACTCATTAGGCTTTGGTGTGGGCCATCAGTGTACATGAGTGTCATCTGGAAAAGTACACCTTTTGGGCGCCTTTCAACTACATAAAACATTTTGTTTGTGCCAATCTTTCTGCATTTCAAATCAAGATTCACAGATCGCTACCATTCTTTGACTCTTTGTGCATTTTAACAGTGATAGGTACAACTCATATTAATTTATCAGAATATTCAGGCCAGCGCTGAATGCGCTTCAACAATCTTTTTTACACTGCTACCAGCCTTTGACTCTGTCCGCATTTTAATGATGATATGCACACCTCTTACTTTTAATAATCATAATATTGAGCATAATATTGAGCATATGTATGTCAGCATGTTCTACATCGAAAGTGTCGATTTATGGATCGGGGCTATGCGAGTCTCTAAGAAACAACAGCTCTCAACACAATTATAGATTTTGCCAACAAAATAAACATGGCATTGAAATCATATCATACTTTAATAAAGAATGATAATTTTCATCATAAAATCTGGTGGTTCATTCAGTAACAATGCATGATAAAACATTTAAAAAGAAGTGTTAATAATACTGACAATGGTAATGAAAAGACAGGGAGTGTTCTCACTGTAGTAGGAGTCATCTGCATCATGCAACATCTTGTACGGTAGTGGATCATTTTTGTGCTAAATGAAGGAAGGAGTGAAATTTCTAAAGTTTTAAGGCGTTCCACATAGTCTTCCTTTAAATGTAGCTGATGTGCTAGGTGTTGGACTTGGCCCTTTATTGCAGGGACATCCCATAACTTTTTGCCTTCCTCCTGTATTTTTTCTGACTTGTTGTTGGTGGTTTTATGACTCTGGGCACTTTTATCACTGCTGATCAGTGCTAAAGCGCATATTCTCTCTCTGGTAAGATTTGGCTATATCTTTTTGGCATAAGTCCCTTATATAAAGTGATATCCCATATACACAGGGTCTGTAAATTAAATGCTACTGGTGGGGTTGCAGCGCTGCTTGCGCCACCCACCAAAGTAGCCTTTCAAACCTTTCTCAGGCCTCTGCCACTACACGGCCTGAGCACGCAGTTTGCTGCCGCCGTGACATGGCATGTAAAGTGGTTGCCAGGTCTGTAACTCTCCTTTTACTACTTATAAGTCACCCTAAGATAGACCCTAAATAGCCCCATGGGCAGGGTGCCATGTCGGTAATAGGTAGGACATGTGCCTTAGCTGTGTGGCATGTCTTGGTAGTGACAAACAGCCTATTTTGTTTCTCACTGTTGTAAGGCTGCTCTCTCATAGGGTTGCATTGGGGATTCCCTGATATGTGTTTCAGTGGTAATTTCTGATCTGAGAGGGGTAGCGCAACCATGTTTGGTATGTTTGGAATAGTAGTGATACATCCTTCTTATTGGTGATACCAGATTTATTATTACTATTTTAGAAATGCCACTGTTAGAAGTGGCCATTGCTTTATGCTTATGTGTCTTTGTACCCTGCCTGGATATTTATTGACCATCTGGTACTGACTGACAGGGGAGAGGGGATGTGCATTCACTCCAGCCAGTCACAAGGTGAGGTTGAGGTGTGTCCTGCCTTTCCTTGGTGACTCAGCGATAGGCTGAATAGACAGGAGGAGTTTTCCCTTACACCTGAATAGGCCTGGTCTGCATTTGGAGTGGCGTGAGGAGTTGCACCTGTACCTGATGAGGGTTGTGCCTGCCTTCCACAATGCTTGCATGAGCCCCGTGGTCTGTCTGGGGCCTGGGCTGAAAATGTGAATGGTGGGTATTTTGCACTTCTAAATGTGTTTTAAAGTGCCCCAGAACAAAGACATTGGCACTATAAGTACAGGGGCTGTGACCCCATGATTTTTGTGAAGACACTGCGTGGACGGCGAGAGGACTGCTGTGTGCCAGGAGGAACCACCATCTGGGACTACCTGCTTGTTGGACTAAACCTGCTGCCTATTGGGAAGCTGAAGGGACTGCCACTCTGCTAAGGGACCCTGTGTGCTGGCCTGCCTGTGCCCTGTGCCTCTGGCACAGTGATCTCCCTGGGCTCTTGTGGCCTGTCCTATGGATGGGAAACTACAGTGTGGTGAGTGCTGTGCCGTTCACTCTCCTTCACTTCAGAGCAAAGTTGGTGTGGGCGCTCTTTCTTCACAGATGGGAGGAGCGTTTTGGTTGCTCTACTCCCTGATAGGTGCGTGTGGGGTGACTCATCTCTCCACTGCTGGTGTAGACTGGCACAATGTAAACACAGTAGTTTTACATCATTTTGAAGAGCGTTTAGCACTAGGGGGTTTCTGTCACCCAGCAGGAACCCCCCGCAGCAGCCAGAAGCCAGGCAGAGGTGACGGGCTGCGTGGCTGAGCCTGAGTTTGAGTGGGCCAAATGGTACCACATTCCCAGAAGTAAGCGGAGGTGAGAAGGACGGAGATGGGGCACTGTGTTGGCCTGGTCCTGAAGGGCCGGATCAGAGATTTGCCAGAGGCCGCTTCCCACTAGGAGCACCGGGACATTTTTTGGTGGTCGCAGCGGACAACTGTAATCTAACCCACTCAGCCCCCAGGGAGAGGTGAGTGGGGCTGAGTTTCACTGAGCTAAGCCATGGAGCTGCGCGATCACGGGGGCAAGTCCTTGGGTTGAAGGGAGGTCCCCGGCTAATGTGGACAGAGCAGGTGCCTCCCCTACCTTGGGACACTGTTGTGTCTTGGGACATTGTTACATGGGCATCTAAGGGTAATCCTCGACGGAGGCACCCGCACCCCATCCAGAAAGAGGAGTAATATTAGAGATTCATGAGTAGGAGGGAACCATCCCGAATTGCTTCATTCCCTGTTGCCTGCTGGTACGTTGCCCAGAAACCTAGAGGAAGGGCACCAGGTGCCCTAGTAGCGCAGGTACCACGCTAACAGTTGCTCTCACCTATGGCAGTGTGTACAATGGTAATGTGGATGTGTTGTGCCCTGATGTAATGCTGTATATTGCGGGTATATTCACTGTGATGGTGATTTTCTAATGTGTGTACTCTATAAGTGTTAACCATAGTCCACCGCTGATTATGTTTATGCATAATATTTTATGCTAGGCGCAATCCGACCAGTAGTGGTTATCCTGACTGTGATGTTTATGACAATTGCCTGATTGGCAAAGTGATCTGTGTAATCCCTATGAAGTCATGACAGGTGGCTAGTGACACAGTAATATATTTGATGGTGATCTAATGTGTTTTTATGGATAATGCAAAGGATATTTTTAAATAACCTTGTGTGGAGGCTCTTTTGTGGTGTTCCTAGTGTGTCACTGTTGTGTGAGTGTATTGCATAAATGCTTTACACATTGCCTCTGGGATAAGCCTGACTGCTCTGCCAAGCTACCAAGGGGGTGGGCAGATGTGATCTTCAGTGTGTAACTCCCTTGCCCTGACTAGAGTGGTGGGTTCTGCCTGGCTTAGGTGCATACCCTAGCCAACCAGAAACCCCATTTCTAGCACTAGGTAATTGTCTAATGATTCATTTTCACGTGACCAGAACCTAAATTTGCGTGTGGACTTTAAGATGTATATCAGTGATGCAAAACATATTGACAGGGGGACCTTGTCTAAAAATGCCTTTTTGCTTAGCAGAGAAAGGTAATGTTGATTTAAAAAGTATGGCTAGTTCTCTCTCTACCTAAATTGACAATGATTAAGAGGAGAAACCTTCTAAGTGAACATTCAAAACATCTCGTGATCAGCCAGTGTAGTGTAGTGGTATACTTATTGAAGTTGTGGAGGAATTTGATACTGAGTTTTTATTCAAAGGCAATAATACTTCAGGAGTAGTTTATGTTGCATTTTTTGGGGTGAGCAGAGCAAACTAATTTGAAGATTAATTTAGATCCAGACAATCCTGAACTAGTGATATTGAGAAAATAATTGTTAAGTGAGAGATGCAAGAAAGTGTGCTCTATAAATGTCTTTGAATGGGAAAGCATATTTCCACACGATTTTTTCTCACAAGCTGATGACATTTAATGATAGTTGTTTGAAACGGAGTTATTATTTGAGGGGGGTCATAGCCATTCTTAAGCAACAGGCACAATCCGTATCGGGGTGAACCCCAAACGTTACTGTATTAACCAATGCTTTACCCCAGGGTAGTTTGTCACAAAAGCAGGCAGGCTTAAGTTAGAGGCATTGTTCTGAGTATTTATGCAGCACTCATAATGTAATGAAGTCATAACACAGACCAAGAAATATCCCACACAAATTTGGAAAAAGAGTAGATTTTAACAATAAAAAGGATGACAAAACTCCAATCAGTAGAACTAGATATATATGCAATTTCAAGGTTTCAGGCAACTATAGGGCTTAAAAGCACAAAACGCCTTCACAGTATATGGTTGTGTTAGACCAGGGAAAAGTCACAATTTCAGGCCGGCTATGATGGCGTGTGGGCAAGATACAGGGAGCAGGATAGTTCCACTGAAAAAGTTACCATCTCCAAGTCTGATTCAAAGCATCCAGATTGTAGAGGAGCAGGGAAAGCGTTGTGGATGGTCGTCACTATCGTGCGAAGAGCAGGCCTGTTGTCATGGACAGTCATCACTGTAAAATGAAGATCCGGTCAGGCATTGCAGATGGTTGTTGGTGAAGCTTTGCTTTCATGGTCAAGAGGGCTGTTATTGCTGTAGCGTGAAGTGCAGATCTTACACTGACAGTCTTCACTGGCAGTCGCTGTATCACGAAAAGTCAGGTTAACTGGATCTTTGCATTTGTGGTCATCATGGGTGGCAGAGACTTGCAGCAAATCGGTTGTTCGTCGAAACGGAAAGCCCCAAAATTCATGATTTCTCCTTTTCTGAGAGTGGAGTGCACTCTGATGCCAGCCATGGGACTAAGTGCTGTGGAGGCACCCCCTGGGGATCAGGGACCAACTGCAGCAGAGGCCAGCAGGTCTCAGCCAGGTCCAGTTGCAGCTGCAGGTGCAGGCAGGTCCAGTTGCAGCAGGTCAGTTGGGCAGTTGGGCAGTTGCAGGAGGCCTCTAGAGCTTGTTGTGTCCCTGTATCTCTGAACAGGAGGTTAGCCAACTGACACTTGGAGTCACTAAGGTTATCCTTGGATGCAGTGAAAAAAGATACTGTCTTCCTTCACGGAGAATAGGGCAGGTTTCAAGCAGCAAGGCAGTTCTCTGGATAAAAATGCAGGCCTCAAGCATCTGGACAGTTCTCTGGTATCAGCAGGCCAGTCCCCTGAAGAACAAGACAATCCTCAAGCAGCAAAGCAGCTCTTTTAGGAACATTACTTCTTCCCAGGGCCTGTGTATTAAAATGCTACTGGTGGGTCTGCAGCACTAATTGCGCCACACACTTAAGCAACACTTTAAACATGCCTCAGGTCTGCCATTGCAGCCTGTGTGTGCAGTTTTAAACTGACGTTTCAACCTGGCAAAATAAACCTTTTAAGATGTCCCTGCTTATTATTATAAAGCACCCTATTCTTGGGGCACCTAGGGTAGACCTTAGGAGTGACTTATATGACAAAATAGGGTAGTTTAAGATCTGGAAGTACTTTTAATTCCAAAGTTGAGTTTTTGTTTTTACAACAGCCTGAAAAGCAGAGCTGTATTTAAAATGATAGCAACCACCACAGCAGTGTGCACTTAAGTACATTAAATACAGCGGGCTACATTTCCTACTATATACTAGGGGCTTATGGGTAAGTTGTCAGTACCAATTGTAATGACACCTAGCTACCATATACCTTTTAACCAGAGCACTGGCCCTGGGCCTGAATGGCAAAATATATATATACACACTCAGTGGTGTATAGTTAAGACCACACTTCCATAGGAAAGCCTTTTTTGTTTTGTTAATAATTTTGGTTCAGTTTGACGAATCTTCATGAAACTTTCCAAAACATCTCATCCACCTCAGCTCTTCCTTGAAAGTTTTGGGGTGATCTGTCAAGCCGGGGCCTAGAAAAAGAGGTGAACGGAATTATTTTCCATAAGAAAATTAAATAATGCTAGTGCAAATATAGCTGAATGGAATTACACCAAATTTTTGTGATGTAGAGAATGCATTTTGTGATTTAGGGTAAATCCCTTCAGTAGTTTTTGACAAATGAAAGCTAAAATGTATGTATATTTCATGTCAGGTGTCCACTGCAGAGTTTCTGTGCATCCTGCTACACTGTGATTGGTTGACAGGGGCTCTGGTGGATCCGTGGATCTGTGATGTTAATTGCATGTTGCAATCGGCTAGCCGCAACATGAAGGAAAAGTGCCAGTTACCATCATAGGACTCTGGGAATCAGTTCCAGAGTTCTAGAAAATAAAATAAATAGAATTTAATGGGCAGGGTAGAGGAACCCTGACACTCTGGGCCTTGTTGTGGGGTCGTAGTGGGACCACCATGGGTTCAAAGTATTATTATTTTTTCACTGTTTTGGTAATCCACTGATCCACCATGATGCTCTGCACAACTCCCTTAAGAATTGCTGTGGATCTGTGGGTCCACTGAACTAAAAACAAATAAATTAAAAAGGTGGGTGGGCAGCCATGAAGTTGTGTGCAGGGCATAGCTTCAGGCAGACAAGACAAGTCACCCCCTCATCAAAAAAAAGATGCAAACCAAAATGACCTTATGAACTACAAACCCATAACTGATCTCTCTCTCCTTGTCAAAACAATTGAAAATTGTGTGCTCCCACAAGTCAACAACCAAAACAAAAAAATACAACATCATAGAAGACCCGCACAAATCTCTTGATGATGGCCAAGCCTGCCTCTTAGTCCCGCTGGATCTCTCGACTTCCTTTGATTCTGTCAACCATGAAATCCTCCTAAAAAAAACCTTGCAGCGTGCAGGCATCAATGGAACAGTCCTTCAGTGGTTCACCTCTTTACTGAACCAATGATCTCGCATAGTCAAATTGAACAACTTAAAAGCACCCCCTGTCACTAGGAGTCCTGCAAGGAAGAATACCGCATCCTGCGCTGTTCAATCTTCATATAGAACCCCTTGCAATGATTGTGAAACAAGCCACAATTGTCTATCATCTCTATATAGATGACGCTCAACTCTACATGAAAATATCATAAACCAAAGACATCCAGTACTTAAAGAGCACTCTCTCCACTGTTCAATCCTATCAACAACCACCTTAAGCTCAACCCCAACAAAACTGAAATCCTTCTCATCCAATCCAAAGACAAATCCTTTCCCGTAAATATCTGGCATGATACCCTCACTGCCCTAAACTGAAGTCTATCCATATCCAACTCCGTCAAACAACTGTGAATTTCACTGGAAAGTCACTTGAGCATGAAAGATCATGTTAATGCCTCTGCTAAAAGTGTCTTCTACATGCGGAAACACCTTAAACAAGTTAATCCCTTCATCCCCCATTGAAGACCTAAAGACTTTAATGAAATGACTAGTCCTCCCCAAGCCACTACGGCTACCCAATGATTGTTTGAGCCCCAAAAACACACCTACCCCACTTGAAGGCTACAATCCACACAGCAGTGAGACTACTGTCGAGGGAGAGTTGCTTCGATCACATTACCCACACCCTCAAGACAATCTACTTTCCTTCCAATCAAGGCAAGATCTATGTTCAAAAACTGCATGCATAACCAACAAAGCTCTTTGCATAGAAAAAACAGAGTACCTCGCAAGTAAACTACCAAAATCTGGCCAAAGTAAACCTCTCTGAAGCTCTAACAGTTTACTCTTGATTCCACCAAAATTTAGGAAAGAGTAATCTCTCACCAGCTCCTTCCTCTGGAACGCTCCAAAAATCTGGAACTCTCTGCCACAAGATCTATGTGACAATCAATCATTCCTGCACTTCGAGAAGAAACTGAAACTTCTCCTCTTCAAGAAATTCTTAAACCAACACCCTTAAACCATCAGACTGTTTTTTTAGCTGAACCTCCACAAACTCTAAATAAATCTGAGCAGCACCACCTCAGAGAAAATTCACAACACCCTACCTTAGATACCTCAATATCTTCTCCATCCATCTAGGCAATTGACCATATATCTATATATATATTAACTGAAAAAACCAAAGGTTTCAGGGGCGTTATAGTTAGGAATTGCCATTTAAAAAACCTTAGAAATTCACTGAAAAAACCATAGGTTTCAGGGGTGTTATAGTTAGGTGGGCATTTCCCTCGTACAAAACCCTAGAAATTCCCCTGTTATAGTTAGTTCAGCTAACTATAACTCGCGCCCCCGCAATGCACTGCTGATGACGTCACATATTACATCACTCATGACATGGTCAGTGACATTACTGATGACATCACTGATGACATCTCAAATGACATCACTGATGAAATCACTGATTACGTCATCCATTGAGTATGTGTTTCTGAACAGTTTTAATATGTTTAATATATATAGGGAAAGGCCTGTTGAAGAATAAGTGGGTGTACAAGTGTGTGAATGGGTGATTTTCCAGGTGCGTAACTGACTCTATAAGTGAGTCATTAAATGTATCTTACTGCAGACTAGTGATTAAACTGTGTGAATGTTTGTATCTGTCTGTCTGTTGGTGTATAAGCGGCTGCATGGTTTTGTGAATAGCTATAGGAGTGTCTATATGGGTTATTGATTGGTTGTCTGAGTATCTGTATGGGTGCCTGAGTGTTTGTGTGGGTAGGGTGTGTTTGACTCTGTGACTAGATGTGTGAGTGGGTGATTCAGTGGGTGCATGTTTTTAAGAGTGCATCTGTGATGGACTGTATGGTTGGGTGAGTGTATGTATGGGTGTGTTAGTGATTGAATGTATATCTCAGTTGTACATGTGTCAGTAACTACATATGTGAAACGCAGTGTATATGTGTGTAAGAGTATATAATTATCTATATGTGAGAGTGTAATTTTGGGAGTGGCTGTGTGCGCCATAGTGCAAGGATACCTGTGTCATGTGCTGTTTGTTTTTCTGCAGGAAGACACAGAATTTGTTAGTATTTTTATGAGTAAGTGAACTTGAGTGCTTTTAACTGTATAGGTGAGTAAATTTTACTGTGATTAATTATTTGCATGACTGACTAGATGTATCAGTACCTCAATGGATGATTGGCGGTGTGTGAGTGTCTATATAGGTGTATAAATGCACAGAGTGACTGTAAGTATGAGTGACTGTACAGGTGAGTGAGTGGAGATGTATGTAGACCTAAAAGTCAATGAGTGGGTGAGTAGTTATTGGTATTGGAGTACCTATGGTTGTCAAAATGGCCGTCTGAAATTTTGAGTTGGTGTATCAAAGGTTATATTAGGGTGTGAGAAGATGCACTAATTTATCAAATGGATGACATCATCAGTAATGTCATCAGTGATGTCATTTGAGATGTCATCAGTGATGTCATCAGTGATGTCACTGACCATGTCATGAGTGATGTAATATGTGACATCATCAGCAGTGCATTGCGGGGGCGTGAGTTATAGTTAGCTGAACTAACTATAACAGGGGAATTTCTAGGGTTTTGTATGAGGGAAATGTCCAGCTGCCAATTCCTAACTATAACGCCCCTGAAACCTTTGGTTTTTTCAGTGAATTTCAAAGGATTTTTAAATGCCAATTCCTAACTATAACGTGCATGAAACCTATGGTTTTTTCAGTGAATTTCAAAGGTTTTTTAAATGCTAATTCCTATCTATAACTTAGCTCTGAAGATATCATGAAAAGCATTCTTTTTTAAATGTAGGGTGCACATTAGTTTTGTGGAAAAGCATCTTTGTGATTGGTTAAGAAAAAGCAGTTTCAACGTGGAGTACATATCATAGGATAAAATTTGCTCAGCTCAACCACACCTGCTACTTGCATTTGGAAGGCACTGTTCGAACTTAAAACAATCGTCAAATTTTAACCAGCACGTGTCATTAAATGTTCAAGAAAATGTTACAAAAAAAATCGTAAAGTTTTAAAAAATTGATGAACTTTTAACCTGCACGTGTTGTAGAATGTTCTAGAAAGTGTGTTGATAGAATACGTTGCACTTCTGACTTCTATGTGTTGTTGAATATTAAAAAAACGGTTCATATGGAAAATTAAAAAGAAACCAATAGAGAAGTTTTGAAACCTAAACAAATCAAGGAACTATTCTAATTTATTCTTTACATTGATTAATGTGTGCAGCAACAAAATTATAGACACAACAGCACCAGGAAGAGGAAGAAGCAGGGAGTGGGGGAATGAGGGGAGATGGGCAGAATGGCACACATGCACAATTAAGTACAGCACAAGTATAGACAAACAATGGCCAAAATGAAACACACCAACAAGGAGCACGTCACACAACCCGCCAACATCACACCACTGAACGAGCATAGAAATGAAAACCACGCTGCATTCATAGAGGATGTGTACAAAGGCCAGTCGTTGGTGTTGTGGGATGTCTGCGACCGTGGTCATCATGGATGAGATGCCCAGCATGTGGCACATGGTCGAGTTCACTGTGTGTTATGTTGCCAAACGGCTGCTCCTCCCTCCCACGAGCCCCCACACTTTTGTACAGTGAGCTGTTGTATCTCGTGCACTCGTACTGCACGCCATTGTAATGCCTATTTGCGCATGTCCTGCTACATTCCAACAACAACATCACAGTGCCGTTTGGAGGTGTACATGCCACTTTACAACATCGACTGCTGCGGCTCTTGTAACAGGCTTCACCAGAACACAGAGACACACTTACCGCACGTCCTGTACACGGACATGTCCGAGACACCCCGTTCCCCTTGCCGGATAGGCACACCCCTCCACTGACCTGAGAACCCCAGACCAGCACACGCCAGTTGTGCATGCAGGAGGATGCGTACGTAGCTACACATCCAGGCTCACTGCCAACGCTGAGGTGACAGCACACTGTGATGTTGCAGGGCTTTTGCCTATCATGCTAAGACAATGACCACAGGGACACACTTACTAAGATGTGGGTTTGGGGGGCATTGGCGGTCCTGCAGTTGTTGAGATGAGTCTTCTGGCCCTCATGGGTATCCCTGTATCATGCTCATTGACTCTATGGCACCTGTGGGTGTTCAGGTGTGGCTCTTGGCTGTGTTCCCTTTCATGGTGCAGGTAGTTGTCCTGCTTAACACCAGCAGAAAGCAGGTGTAAAATCCCTGGTGCTAATGTGTCTTATCGCCGGAATTTGTTTCGCATTGCAATTAGTGTGAAAGTTGTGATGTGATTTTTTTCGTATGCAGAACAATATACGAACTGAGCAGTGTATCTCGTCAAGATCCAGCACCTGACGCACTATTCCCAATCAATATAAATACAATGAGATTTCTTAATAGATTTTGTTTGTACACTGTAAGTGCAGCCAATACCTCAGTGCAATACAATACAGGATTTTAGTATTTAGAATAAATCGCAAAGGTGCGCTTCATGTCTTTTTGCACGGGAACGGCTACTCTTAATTTCATTATCAGCACTTTAACGGAAGTAAAGTTGAGATAAATCTACCACACTATTCCGAAGTTGGTGAAAACTGCAGATATCACTAGTATTCCAGCGATAAGTGCCCCAAAATTTAACACCATGGTGGACTCCATCAAATAACAGTAATAAGAACAAGAAAGAGTCACACAGCAGTTAAGAGAACAACTAAAAACATTATTATTTTTTTTTCAAACTTTATTTTTTATAATAATAAATATATAAACGATAAACTATTTTCAAACTTTATATTTTTATTAACATAAATATAAACAATAAAATAATACACAAAATGTAACAACAATAATACAAAACAACAAAGCAGAACACTCCTGTGGGAACCACGGATGTCGACGACAGACCTGGAAAATCAAAAAGATTGTTAAAAAAAAAACAACATGGTATTCTTAACAAAATACCACAAGAAACAAATCACAGATATATAAAATGTATACAGCTAACAAAATGTTATAAGTTTAACTTACAAAAACTGTAAAAGTTGCCGCTTTAAAATATTTACCGAGGAATTTTTTTTGCAGAAGGCACCACGCCCACAACGTTTTTCATCAGTGGTGAAGAAATTTTTAATTTTTTCCAAGGGGCAAACAAAGACCAATGCCACCTTCTTCATTCGCAAGATTTGCCAAAGAGTTCTGTTAAGAGGGGATCCTAACAAAAAATACTCGTGCGGCACAGCAAGTATGATGAAACACCTAAGGACCCTTCATCCAAACAATCTTGCACGAGAAGAGTGCAAACAGATAAGAAACACTCCTGTTCTGTATCTGTAAAAAAGAATCACAAATAAACGTATATTAATAACTTTCAAATTTATACTATTCCATTACTGTACAAACACATTTTATATAAAAACTGACTAAGAAACTATAGCCCTGAACCACAAGTATGACGATCGTTAAAACACTACATGCATATTGCATACTACTTTGAAGCAGTTCATGCCCTAAAGCCTACCTCACTAAAAGACTACATGCTAACTGACTAAATGATTACAGTACTATATGGAGACACACTGGGTGAGTGACAGGGTGTTTGCTAGAAGAGTATGAATACTAACTAGAGAATTGAAGGTGTGAAAGACAACTATGTAGGTGATTAGAGGCCTGCATCAATACTACATAGGCATTTAAAGCAGTCCATGTGCTAAGGCCTGGCTCACTGTATGACTACTTGGGTACTGAATGAATGATTAGAGTACAGCAAGGAGAGTGCCTAGGTGAATTTATAAGTTATAGGATTTTCGCACAGCGAATGGATTAGTACTTGGTACTGAATGAGTCACTAGAGGAGTGCAAAGGCAGTGACAAGTGCTGGAGTGTGAAAGACAAGTGTCTAGGTGGTTAGAAGACTGCATGCATAGTGCATAGGGGATTGAAGCAGTCCATGTGCTAAGGCCTGGCTCAGTGTATGAATACTTAGGCACTGACTGAATGATTAGAGTACTGCAAAGATAGTATCTTGGTGAATTTATAAGTGTTTGGGTTTTAGCACAGTGAATGGATTAGTACATAGTGCTGAATGGGTCACTATAGGACTGCAAAGGGAGTGACAGGGTATTTCCTGGAAGTGTATGGATACTGACTAGGGAATTGAAGGTGAGAAAGACAATTGTGTAGGTGGTTAGAGGACTGCATGCATAGTGGATAAGGGTTTGAAGCAGTCCATATACTAAGGCCTGGGTCACTGGATGAGTACTTGGGTACTGACTGAATGATTAGAGTACTGCAAGGAGAGTGCCTGGATGAATTTATTAGGGTTTGGCGCAGTGAATGGATTAGTACATGATGCTGAATGGGTCACTAGAGGAGTGCAAATGGAGTGACAGGGTGTTTGCTGGAAGTGAACGGATACTGATTGGGGAATTGAAGGTGTGAAAGACAAGTGTGTAGGTGCTTAGAGGACTGCATGCATAGTGGATAGGGGTTTGAAGAAGTCCATATGCTAAGACCTGGCTCTGTGCATGAATACTTAGGCAGTGACTGAATCATTAGAGTACTGGAAAGAGAGTGTCTTGGTGAATTTATAAGTGTTTGGTTTTGCCACAGTGAATGGATTAGTACATGCTGTTGAATGGGTCTCTAGAGGAATGCAAAGGAAGTGACAGGATATTTCCTGAAAGTGTATGGATACTGACTAGGGAATTGAAGGTGTAAAAGACAAGTGTATAGTATGTTAGAACACTACATGCATACTGCATAGACATTTGAAGCAGTCTATTTGGTACTTAGAAATTGACTAAATAATCAGACTACTTCTAGGACAGTGCTTAGATAAAACTTTTAAATTTTCAGTTCTGCCACAGTGAACAGAATAGTACATGGTACTGCACCTTAGTGTTAAACCCTGACTCATTTTATCAATGCATAAGCAAAGACTAGCTTCTAATGCTACTAAAACTTGACAACATGAGAGGTTTTCAATTAGTTATCTGTCAGCAAATACACGATCTTACCAAATGCCTCTCTCACAGTGGTTCTCAAATGCACACAGACTCACAGTGTGATTCTAGACAAGCACCACTATCCCTAGGAGTTTACCAAAACTCATTCACTACAGTGGAAGTGGTAAGCGAACTGCACACAATCTTCATATTTCAGGACTGCAATTTACTGTCAATGCCTGACTCATTTAATGAAAGCATAAGCCATAACTGTCTTCTAATGCTACTAAAACTTGACAACCTGACTGGTTTTAAAACAGTTATCAGTCAGCAAATACACAATGTTACCAAATGCTTCTCTCACAGTGGTTCCCAAATGCACACAGACTCACTGTGTGATTCTAGACAAACAACACTATCCCTTATCCCTTGCACTATATCAAAACACATTTCTTCATCTAGAAGTAGTACTACATTTTAGTATAGAAACATAACATAACTCATTTCACAAATTCATAAACAATGACTGGTTTCTAATTCTACCAAAATATAAAAACTGCACAGTTATCTGTCTACAAACACATGAAAAACACAAATGTCTATCACAGAATGGTTTCTACATGCACACACATTGTAGAGAAAAAAAGTACTCCCTACACTTTAGCAGGAAAAATACATTAGTCTGATTAAAATCAAAATAGTCTACATGCATCCCCTCACGATTAAATAACTCATCTTTCAAGTTCTTTTGTAGATTAAGGAGTATATCAATCGCTCACCATATTTTCTTTTACAGAATCTCTGCACTGTGCACCTCTCAGCAAAAGCAAAGAATGAAAAAGTTTCCCTTTCATTTTCCACACATATACATGTAAACATCAAATCACAATCCTTCGCACATAAACTCAAAAGCAAACACACATTTGTATTGGTTAAACATTTCAACCCTTTCCAACTGAAATATATTTCAACCCTTCCCCCAATCTGCCTTCTGCCTGTTACCATAGAAACAGGTCATGGAACACTGCACTGAGCTCACAGGTCACAAGTTCAGCACACAATGTTCCTACACAAGACAGGAAGTGTGCATTACTTTTCAACATATCAGCTTATCATATATAATGTTCCTTACAATCTGTTTTTGTTAACCAATAACAATCATACCTTTAAAAAACAAAAATATACACCCTACCTTTCAGTGTAGAAAGTTGTTATACAACCAATGATTTCTTGTCGTTTTTAAAAAAACGTTGCTGTGGATCCGCGCACCCACCGCGAGAGAATCCGTGCATCCAACGCGATACGATGCGTGCACCGTGAGCGCAATTCGCCGCTTTAAAAAAAAAAAAAAAGGGGGGCCACAGGGGGTCCTTCTGGGACCCCCTAAGCAGATCTAGAGGGTCAGAGTATTTCTACTCTGCCCCCTTTGTATCTTTTACACACTTATTCCCCTTCCATCTTCAGCCTCGCTTCTACCGAGGCAGAAAATGGCCACCAACAGTTCCTGGTTTAGAATGTAGAGAGATGCTCGACAGCCAATTAGCATTAAGCGCGCGATCGGGAGGGTGCGCGCTCCGTTCAGGGAGAGTGCGCTTACGGTGCGGGTACGGTCCGCGGACCCTCCCCGGCCATAGATATCACTAACTTTTTCACCCTAATTTTCTCAGGAACTACTGAACAGATTCACACCAAATATGCAAAAGGCACGAGTCCGAACTGAGGACTACCTCTTTGCCAAATTTGGTGTCATTCCGTTCAGCGGTTCGGGCTGTAGCTGCGACAACAGATCCTAGGGGAAATTGCATGGGGAAAATGCGTTTTGGGACCCCCCTTTTTTCTCAGCCCCTGCTTCACGGATCACCGCAATACTTTCAGGGTAGGAGCGGTGTGGAGCTGGCCAACAGTTTGGAGAATTTCGCGAAGATTCGTCAATCGGCGCCAAAGATATTCCCAATAGAATGTTGCGGATTTCCTATGGAAAATAGGTCCTAACTATAACTATCTACTGGCGACCGCCAGTAGATAATATATATATATATATATATATATTTAAACTCCTCGTTCCACTGTTTCTTCTGAAAAAAGAGGAGTGTGGACCCAAATCCATGCTGAAAATGGTTTATTGATTACACACCACCAAATGTCCGCCATGACGCGTTTCGGCCGTCCCTCGGCCTTGATCACATGACACGCTACAGACTGTGAAAGCTATTTTTAAAGTGCCAGTGCTTCAATTGTGCATGATAGACATAGATAAAATACTCTCAAATATAGCGAACCTCGTATAAATACATATGTCTGGATTACAACACTAGCATGAAATGTTTAAATTAGAAACCATCCATGGTTATGATTATGCTACCCTAATGGTACCAATGATTTAGTAATCCATGCCCGCTATATACAAAATATTCATCAATAAGTGCATAAATGCAAACTCTAGACGATAAGTATATCCAATGTATATGTCATAAGCTATACATGTGCAAAATAGCAAAAACCCTAAAAAATTATTATTATTATTATTGTCAACTTTATTTCGGTCACTAGGACCATAAAAGAGTGCAACAGGTGTACAAATAATATATCACACATGATTAAATTAAAATCAATCATAAAACAATTGATCTAAAATCGTCAAAAATATTCATTCAACTATGTTTAGCTTAATACATCGGTTACGGCTAGACCACATTGCTGTTAAAAATTTTGCAACTGCAAATACAATTGGGGCCGATAAATCTGTTTTTAAAATTCGAAATGCTGGGAAATACTGCCTAAAGCCAAGATTTTTGAGGAGTGGGACAAGCCAGTAGTTCCTTGCTCTTTGATAAGCTGGACAAAAGAATATGATATGCAAATCAGTCTCTCGCGAATGAGCGCAAGCTGGGCATTGCACTGTAGGCTGGGGATATGTCCAGCGGTCTGTGTACGCCCTGAGGGGGAGAGTACTGTATCGCCATTCCATATATAACTTCCTTGTATTCGAAGGGCCGATATCATCAAAGGCAAGCTCTAGATGATATGAGTCTTTAAACCCCAGAAAGTGTTCAGATAAGGACCCCTCCCGTGCACTCTTGATTAAGACGCGTAAGTTATACTCATAATAAACCTTGGAGATAGATTTGCGTGAGATCCTACAGCATGCATTTCCTGGATCAAACCAAAAATCCGGTCTTCCTAGTGACTCGCATGTTTGTTTAATATATCTTAGCCATGGGATTTGTGCGGCTTTAGCAAGATGCAAAATCTCTAGAAGCTCAGCTTTATCATTAGATAGTTCCAGTGTGCTCCATATTTTGCGCCAGAAAGTTATGGGTTTAAGTCCCAACTCCTCTGTAATGGGTCTTAGGCCCAGGTCTAATCTCAGTGGGAGGAGTGGGGTGCTAGATGGTAAAGCTGCCAATTGCCTTAAGAAGTTGTTCTCCGTAACCTGCAATTTCTGGGCGGCAGTATGCCCCCATATTTCACCCCCATATGTCACTGCCCCTCTTGCCTGGATTTTATAGATTTGGAGGCGGGGACCAAATGGCTTATAGGTCAATCCTCTTGTCATCCTAGATATGCCACCCGTCATCTGGATCTGTTTCAAATTTGCCTTGGTTCGGTGTGAATCCCAAGTCATAGACTGGTTAATTGTTACCCCCAGATAATCGAACGTATAAACCCTCTCTAATCTGGAGGACCCTATCAAGGGACTCGGACGTGTTGAGGAGGGCGGGTTGAAGATCATGTACTTGGTTTTAGAAGCATTAATCTCCAATCCACGCTTCACAAAGAAGTTCGCAAATCCGTCCAACACCCGTTGTATGCCCATAGGGGATTTGGAGAGCAGCAGGGTATCATCTGCAAACATGATAGCAGGAACCCTGCTGCCAACCAACCTGGGGGCATCGATGTTGCTCAACCCATTAAGATGGCTAATGACCCAGTTGACAAAGAGGCAGAAAAGGGTCGGTGCAAGCACACAACCCTGTCTAACCCCCCTGTCAACGGGGAAACCATCCGCACCTAACCCTGGCAAGATTTCCCTGATGTAATCTTTTCATAATTAATAAGATATCTGCAGGAACCCCTAAGTCCTTTAAGACGGCCCATAATTTATCCCTGGGCACTAAATCGAAGGCCGCTCGCAAGTCCACGAACACCGTGTACAAGCTGCCGCCCTCGATTGACACGGTCTTCCAATATAGAAGATTCAAACGGAAAATCTGGTCACTAGTTGAAATACCTCTTCTAAACCCTGCTTGATATGGACTCATGATTTTGCATTCTTCAATCCAATCTTGAAGGCGATTGAGCATGAGTCTACCGAAAATCTTTTGGGGAACATCGATGAGACTAATGGGTCTGTAGTTGGCTGGGAGCAGAGGCGAACCCTTTTTAAGTATAGGGACAATCTCTGCGCCCAGCCAAGTGTCTGGCACCTCCATACCCCCCAAAATGGAATTAAATAGAATCGTTAGATAGGGTGCCCAAACATCCGGTTCTTGTTTGAATAGATCACCCAGCAGGCCATCTAAGCCTGGTGCCTTGCCTGATGCCAACCCGGCAATAGCCGCTCAGACCTCCTTTATTGTGAGTGGCACCCCTTTCGGAGTAATGCTAGCCGTCTGGGTGGGAATAGTCCTTTCCCCTTCAGGTAACTTATATAGGTACTGGAAATGATCTTGCCATACCCTGGCTGAGATGTTGGGCTCTATTGCAGAGGCCAACTCCTCAGAGCCTGTGTTCACACAGCGCCAAAATTTGCGCGAATCCCCACATGCCAGGGAGATAGTGAGTTTTTCCCATTTTTGGTACTCCCATTCGCTTTTAGCATTGGTGATCAGAGTCTTACAGGCCGCTCTCCTGGCCCTAGTTTCCACGCTTCCCTTCCCCACCTTAATCGAGGTCAGGAGATCAGTTTTTGCCTTGCGGCATGCAATGTTATACCAGGGGGGACCGGCAGCACGTCCATTAACCCTTTTTGGTATGGTGGTAAGGATTTCGGACACCGATTTGATGAGATCTTCGTGCAGCTGCCCCAGTTGTTTATATGCACCCTGGGTAATACCTTGCACCTTTAGTGCCTGAACCTTTTCGAGTGTGGGAATTACCCAGACGTACAGCTTTGATATCTTCCCTGGTTTAGAAGCTAATTTCTCCCACTTCACTCTACATCTGTTGTTCGTAAGGCCTAACCCCGCCTCAGCTGCCACCCTCTGCTTCCCCATGACCTCAAGACCAGGATGGTCATATTCCAATTCCAATGCGTTGTGGTCGCTGTCTTCCCTAGATGTCACCCGGAAGTCTCTAATGAGCGACCACGAGGCCAATGGGACCAGGATATAGTCAAGTCTTGACTCCCTGCCCACTCTATTATAGGTGCATCTTGGAGGTATATCAGATTTTATCCTTCCATTACAGGCCCGGAGACCATGTTTCAGGGTTAGGGATGTGATTTGTAGAGCCAGAGGGGTCCAAGCTCTTGGGGCCGGTGCTTGCGATGGAGGTACAGACCACACCAGGTCCTCCTCCTGAGCCAGACCATCCAGTATGCCCGAAAGGGGCTCAAAATGGCAATTCAGATCACCCCCTATTAGAAAAGGGATGCCCTCCGGAATTTCATCTAGGGCAAGCGCAAGCTCTTCAATAGTGCGCGACTCCTGCGTAATATTGACTGGCCTGGAGTAGACATTTATCAACAGAAGGCTGTGTGCATTTGGCCATTGCAGCAATACAGCTAAAATATCCTCCTTGTTTAATGGAAGGACAGCGGCCCTACATCCCAGGTCGTTAGCCACCCAGATTGCAAGACCTCCCGAAGGACACCCTCTACCCCCCATTTTGCTTGTGTGGAGAATGCAGCAAAGCCTGTGCGTATGACTTCTTCCCTCGCCCAGGTTTCTTGGAACAGGCATATATCTTTGTCCTCAATAAAGGAGCTCCAGGCCGGGCAGTTCAGTTTATTACTCAAGCCCGCCACATTCCATGATAGAATCTTAAGAGAGGAGCAGTTAATTCTCTCTGTTAGTGAATTTGGAAGCGCAACCATGCCAGAGTGCATCCCCAATGATGGGTTGGTATCTGAGCTGCCAGCTTGGACGGCCATCGACCTCAGTTATATTATATGGAGAGCTAGGGGTCCTTGCACATACCTCTCCATTTGTATGTTTCTGCTCAAGATAATCCTTCTCCGTGGGGATTGCTGGTCGTATTTTGGGTATAGGGATCCTATTTTGGCCCAGGTCCTCCCCACCCCCCGTCTTACTCGGTCAATCCACCATATCTAGGTTGCTAAACTTATTATAGGTGGGAAAATGATCATATCGCGGAAATCTGGGAAGAGGGTGGTCCCCTCTTTCACTTGGGCCCCATCTACCTCCTCTCCTGCGTACTAGTTCCCAACCCTCCTCTTCCTGCTCATAACTTGAAGATGGATAAAAGAAAGATAGAGGAAAAGATTGGATAGAAGTCCCCTGGGCATGGTGAGGCCAGCTACATATATGTGAGACAGTAAAAGGGTCCCTGAAATTAATCAGGACACAGTCCCCGTGGATAGATTTCCTGGTATTACCTAGCCATGGGACTCTCCTCACCATGAGGACCTCACTATGCATTCCTTCCGGGAGGGGCCTATTGGTAGAAAGCCAGTTGATTACCTTATTTTTGAGGGCCTCCACAGGTTCTCTAGTAGAAGGTTTTAGTTCGGGAATACCTGTTAGGATGACTGTGTACGGAATGGCTTCCGGTGGCAAGTTGATTGGCCTATGTTTTGTACCATTACCATGTACCCCTATTTCGGGCGCAGCTAACTTCTCTTGCGGGCTTACGTTTACTACGCAAGTTGGGACTTGTGAGTTTGCGACTTCTAGAGTTGATGGTGTAAGATGATGTGTTTGTATAAGCCTAGATGGAGGGCCCCCTTCCTTAACTGAAGGCGCTGGTATAAACTTCTTGCCACTATGGCTCGGCCCTCCACTTGTGAGCTGACTAGCATTTTTTGGGGCATCTGCTAGTTGTGCAATTCCCTTTTGGATGTTCGCTAAACACATTTCCATCTTTGCTAGACGGTCTTCTAGGGGACTGAGCATTTTCCTCAGGAGAGTACGAATATCCGAAAGGGTGAAATCCTCCTCCCCCGATAAGAAATTTAAGCTGGGAGATGTCTGAGCCGAGGTATGGGAGGGTAGTGCCCTTTTTTTTGGTAACTGATTTGACCCCTTGCTAGCTATGCCATGTTGGTTGCCCTCGCACATAGGGTTATACTTTGGAATCTTGGGCTTTCGCACCCCTATGATTTGTGCCCTTCTTTTCCTTTTCGGAATAGCTCCCTCCCTCTCCCCTGTGATGACTGCACAATCTGGTGAGCCCTTTCAATAGTTGCGTCCTTGTTAGACACACTCACTTTGGCAATGATTGGAGGTGGAGGGGGCTTGGGTGATGGAAGAGGTAATATACTAAGCTCTACGGGGGCAGAGATGTCATAATCAGTAGTGGGTATGATGAGATTACTTAGGTCAGATAGGTCAAGCAAGCCATTTGTCCCCCCAGCATCTGTTAATGTGTAATCAGGTGTTTGTTCTGGGGTGGTGGCATGTGCAAGGGGTCCCAAAGAGGATCTCCTAACCCAGTCAATTTCTTGCGAAATACGCCTTTCTAGGATAGTAATTTAATCGATAAGAAGTGACCCCACTTTAGCAAAATACGTGTCCAGAGTACCATTTGCCATCCCTACGGCCAGTGTAGTTTTGCTCCTCGTTTCTCTTGAAGTCATGGTCCCAAACTCGGTTCCAAGGTTGAATGAGGAGTCTTAGGCCAAGAGGGGTGGCCCAGGCCCTAACTCTCCCGTTCTCGAACGGCCTCAAACGGCCCGCTCTTTGCCCGGTCTTCGCCCCGTGCAACGCCCCGCGCGCGTTCCGCTAGCGCGTATGCATGGGACGTTTTAAATGGGAAAGAGGTCTCGAGTAGGAGTGGGCGGGAAGAGGCCCCAGCTGCAACAGTGATGATAGCGCTGTGCAGGCTGGTCCTCGCAGTCCCACCCGCAAAAGCATCACACAGCAAGGGCTCCCCAAGGTCCAACACAGTCCAAATTGGCCGGGTTTGAGCACAGGAGTCACCAACAATCGCGGTGTCAAGATGTCAGCGAGCGGTATTATGGTAAAAGAAAAAGAGAAAAGGATAAAGTGAGATTATGTGCTGAATTTAAAATTAGTATTATAAAAATATATATATAATATAATAAAGTGCTGTGCATAGCCAAGATATATTTTGTATCGGTTATATATATATTATCTACTGGCGGTCGCCAGTAGATAGTTATAGTTAGGACCGAGTTTCAATAGGAAATCCACAACATTCTATTTGGAATAACTTTGGCGCCGGTTGACGAATCCTCACGAAATTTTCAAAATAGGTGGGGCGCTCCGCTCCGCTCCGACCCTAAAAGTCTCGGGGGGATTCGTCAAGCAGGGGCTGAGAAAAAAGGGGGTCCCAAAATGCGTTTTCCCCATGCAATTTTCCATAGGGACCTTTAGTCCAAGGTACAGCTGAAACGGCTGAACAGAATTACTTGAAATTTGGCAGAGAGGTAGTCCTCAGCTCAGGGATGTGCCTTTTGCATATATGGAGTCAATCTGTTCAGTAGTTCCTGAGAAAATTGCAGTTAAAAGCACATACATATCTATAGCCGCGCACCGTGCGCGCACCGTGCGAGCACGCTAACGTGCGCGAGCGTAATTCTGATTGGTGGTTACATGTTAGTCAACGTTCGAATCGGTCGAAATCAGGAAGTGTCGCTGCCATTTTGTTTGTTTTCAGTGCGAGAGTGAAAAAGGAAGGTGGCGAACGTGAAAAGGTGGTAGGGTAGAGAGTTCCTGACCCCCTAGCCTTTGTCAGGGGTCCCTGAAGGACCCCGAAGGCAGAAAAAAAGATTTAATTTTTTTTTTTTTAAATCACGGGGGTGCACACACCGTGCGTGCACGGTGAAAAACCAAAAATTCATACGTAGTTTATTGTAAAATAAATATATAAAAAAATATTAATACAAACATAACTTAGCATTTAAAAACCGTACAAATTCACAGAAAAAACCATAGGTTTCACACACGTTATAGTTAGAAATTAGCATTTAAAAAACCTTGCAAATTCACTTAAAAAACCATAGGTTTCACACATGTTATAGTTACGTGGATATTTGACTCATAAAAAACCAATGAAATTCCCCCGTTATAGTTAGTTCAGATAACTATAACTCGCGCAGCGCATGAGTGATGTAATATGTGACGTCATCAGCAGTGGATTGCGGGCGCGTGAGTTATAGTTATCTGAACTAACTATAACGGGGGAATTTCATTGGTTTTTTATGAGTGAAATATCCACCTAACTATAACATGTGTGAAACCTATGGTTTTTTAAGTGAATATATATATATATATATATATATATATATATTACCTACTGGCGGTCGCCAGTAGGTAGTTATAGTTAGGACCCCTTTTCCATAGGAAATCCGCAACATTCTATTTTGAATAACTTTGGCGCCGGTCGACGAATCCTCGCGAATTTCCCAAAATAGGTGGGGCGCTACGCTCCGCTCCTACCCTGAAAGTCTCGGGAGGATTCGTCAAGCGGGGGCTGAGATAAAAGGGGGGTCCCAAAACGCGTTTTTCCCATGCATTTTTCCATAGGACCTTTAGACAGGGCTACAGCCCGAACGGCTGAACAGAATTACTTGAAATTTGGCAGAGAGGTAGTCCTCAGGTCAAGGAAGTGCCTTTTGTAGGTTTGGTGTAAATCTGTTCAGTAGATTCTGAGAAAATAGCCTTTAAATCAATATATATATCTGAGCCAGCTTACGGTACGCTTACCGTAAGCTTACCGTACGCGTACGGTGGCGTGCGCGAGCGCGATTCTGATTGGCTCTTAGATCTTAGTAAACATTCGAATCGGCCGAAACCAGGAAGCGGCGGCCGCCATTTTCTCTCTCGCACTGAGAGTTAGCTTGTTAAATAAAACCAATACACATGTAAAGGAGCTGTTTTGACAGCTCACACACACATATCCATGATGAGGGAGTCCCCCTAGACCCCCCAAGGCCAAAAATGCCATTTTTATTTTTTCGCTAATTTCGCCGATTACGCTTACCGTACGCGTACGGTAAAAAATGTAAAAAAAAAACCACTATCCACACTCTCCCCCCCCATTTGTGCATGGCTTATAAGCACCGTAAGCACAGTAAGCACCGCGTGCTTACTGTGCGCGCACGGAACGAACTGCGTTAAGTGGGCGCGCACGCCACGAATGGCGTAAAGTAACTTAGCATTTAAAAAGCCGTACAAATTCACTGAAAAAACCATAGGTTTCACACACGTTATAGTTAGGAATTAGCATTTAAAAAACCTTGCAAATTCACTGAAAAAACCATAGGTTTCACACATGTTATAGTTAGCGGAAATTTTACTGATAAAAAACCAGTGAAATTCCCCCGTTATAGTTAGTGCAGGCAACTATAACTCACGCGACCGCAATCTTCTGCTGATGACATATGTGTCTTTATGAAAAAAAAATATTTGTAATATATGTATAGCTAAAAATGTATGGAAGAAGACATGGGCAAATAAGTGTCTAAATACAGTATTAGCATCAGCAGAGGATTGCGGTCGCGTGAGTTATAGTTGCCTGCACTAACTATAACGGGGGAATTTCACTGGTTTTTTATCAGTAAAATTTCCGCTAACTATAACATGTGTGAAACCTATGGTTTTTTCAGTGAATTTGCAAGGTTTTTTAAATGCTAATTCCTAACTATAACGTGTGTGAAACCTATGGTTTTTTCAGTGAATATATATATATATATATATATATATATATTACCTACTGGCGGTCGCCAGTAGGTAGATATAGTTAGGACCCTGTTTCCATAGGAAATCCGCAACATTCTATTTGGAATAACTTTGGTGCCGGTCGACGAATCCTCGCGAATTTTTCAAAATAGGTGGGGCGCTCCGCTCCGCTCCTACCCTGAAAGTCTCGGGGGGATTCGTCAAGCAGGGGCCGAGAAAAAAGGGGGGTCCCAAAACGCGTTTTCCCCATGCATTTTTCCATAGGACCTTTAGACACAGCTACAGCCCGAACGGCTGAACAGAATTACTTGAAATTTGGCAGAGAGGTAGCCATAAGGTCAAGGAAGTGCCTTTTGCAGGTCTGGTGTAAATCTGTTCAGTATTTCCTGAGAAAATAGCATTTAAAAGCATATATATATGTGGGCGGAGCCTAACCACACATCTCATCCTGAGATCTGATTGGCTGTCAGCACTTCATCCAAGAAGTGTTGGCAGCCATCTTGGGACCAATATACATGATAGCACCTCATTAAAAAGCATTGCAGTTAATAGAAGGTTTTAAGACTTTAGTTACATTATAAATCATTTGTTGATGGTACCATACTCATTTTAGGAATTGTGGTATGTTCTAAGGTGATTTCACCATGTGAAAAAGCCTTCTGCTGGGATATCATGATTGAGAGAAAAATATTTTCTCATGCTTTTACCACAGAGGTTTGGAAGGTGATCTATAGGCTAAACTGAGAGCTTATTTTCTGTAAATTCACATAATCTTTCTCAGTCATGTGAGAATGAAGTCTGACATTCTCAGTAAAACATGTACATCCAACAAGGGCAGAGACTGTCAGTTGATTCCTAAGTGTTCTACTGCAGCTTCCCAGAGTGTTCCAAAGAACTACTAGAGCGCTAACAGTCCTACTTATGATAAACGTATGGCACACCTGAAGCCATCTTGCTTGGATTAAAGTGGTAACTCTTAAAACATTTAATTTAAAAAGGAACAAAATGAGGGGGTTCATTTTTCCATAAAAAGTATGATTAGTGCTGCAGAATGAAAAATTAGGGCACATTTTGAGTGACTTCTCAAATCCTCTTCTATTTCATTAAAAAATTCTGACATGCAGACTGAAACATGCACTTTCAATACCAGCAGCAGTTTTCCCTGGTGAGCAGTAGCTTTACTACAGTGATCTAATGTGCAAAAAAGGTGCTAAGATTCTGAATTAATGGCAAATGTGTGACACATCTGAATGCCTTCTTGATGGAATCAAAGTAAAAAACTGAAAGTATTTCCTACTGAGGAGACTGCAGTAAATGAGGAAATTAGGAAACTTCATAACAAATAAGTCTCCCAAGATGGCCACCAGAGACAAAAGAGCCCAAATGTAGCCCAAATATCACCCAGATGTAGCCCAAGTATAGCCCAATGACAGAATGTCCCAGAATGTTCTTAAAAACAACTAGAGCGCTTACTGTCTTCATTATGACAAAAGTATGGCACACCTGAAGCCATCTTGATTGGAATAAACTGGTAACACTTAAAACATTTAATTTAAAAAGGAACACAATGAGGAGGTTCATTTTGCCATAGAAATTATGATTAATGCTGAAGAAAGAAAATGAGGGCACATTTTGAGTGACTTCTCAAATCCTCTTCTATTTCATTAAAAAATTCTGACATGCAGACTGAAACATGCACTTTTAATACCAGGAGCAGACTTCCATGGTGCAGTAGTTTTACTACAGTGATCTAATGAGCAACTAGAGTGCTAACATTCAGAATTTATGGCAAATGTGTGACATATCTGAATACCTTCATGATGGAATCAAAGTAAAAAACTGAAAGCATTTCCTACTGAGGAGACTGCAGTACATGAGGAAATTAGGAAACTTCATAACAAATAAATCTCCCAAGATGGCCACCGGAGACAAAAGAGCCCAAATGTAGCCCAAAATCACCCAGATGTAGCCCAAATATAGCCCAATGACAGAAGTGTGCAAAACACTTATTATTTTGTGTTTTTGCAGTGTTATATAGTGCAGACTTGTCAGGTATTGGAGTGCTTTACATGAGCATTGGTTACATCACACAAGAACAAATTCATTTTGGTTGTAGACATGGGGAGACTAAGTGATTTGACCAGAATCACAGAATGTCGAGCTGAAGCAGAAACTTCAACCTGGTTCCCCAGTTGCAAAGTCTGCAGTTCTGGAAGTAACACCACATCCTCTCCCCTAAGTGCAACATTTAATCAAGTGGTCAACTGGATAAAAAAACATAAAGATAACAAATAATTTAAAAGTGCTTTGTCGCTATTTGAAAACTCAGAAAATATGTCCTTATTTTAGTCTTTTAGAGCACTAACCATAATTTTGATGCCAATAAGACCCTCTCATATATGTAATTTCTAAAGGAAATGCTCTAGGTATTACAGTTTTGATTACATCAAGATGATGTCAGGCGTTCCACACTTTTGTAATAAATATAGAATGTTAGCAATCTAGTTGTTCATTAGGATACTGTTGAGAGGCAGAGGCCAGGGGCACGGACTCTGAAAATTGAAGGCAGGTAGGAGGGTGCAAAGGCAACAATTTAACCACACTGAGCAGGCAGGAAGGGCCGTGGAAGCACAACAGACTATGGAGGGCAGTGGAAAGGGGGGCAGGGGCAACAAACCAACAATACAGGACTTGCAAGAGAGGCTGTTGGAGGGAAGATCTATTACGGGTCAAGGAAGCTAGGGGCGGTCCCCAGATCCCCGGGAGCCACCACAGAACTGAGCAGGAGAGTGAGTCAGGGACAAAAGGGGCACCTTAATTTGAGCCGGGGTGCCTAGGAACGCTTGCTCCAAAAATGAAGAAAACAGACATATGAGACATGGAATTGGAGGCAGAATACAATGGCAGTTTAATGAGAAGATGCAACTTCAAAGAAACCGCAGAATAGAGACATAAAGTACAAAATACAGAATCCAGATAATCATACAGCTGTCATAATATTCTCTGTATCTCAATTAATGTACTGACACAGAGAGAGAGAAAACACATCTATAAATGCATCATGAGAAACAAGTTACACCAAGGAAAATGTTACCTAGGAACACTCACGTTTACTCTTAGAGCAAGCATTCCTGCAATTACAATACAAAATCTTTTAAATGCAAAAGTAAAGAGAACAATGGTTAAACATAACATGACATTTCATATAGGTAAAATAGAATAAGATACTTCAAGCAAAGCAGAGCAAGACATTTTAAGCAAAGGAAGACAAGAGCTCCCAGCTCTTGGGGAAAACCTGCACTGCCTGTTAACCTACATACAGACGGCGAGGTAGTCCGTCGATATCTGTGGGTGCTCCCTTTTTATATCATTTTGTGGGCTCCTTTGCACGCTACATCTACCTACGTATGCTACCCAAAAGCTTCGTCTGCAGATTTTACCAGACATTTCGTCATTTACCCACTTAATGCTGACAATGGACTGGGTGAAAAGGTCAGTCTCTCAGGCCAATCGCTTATCGTAAGTTCCATAGAGCAAGCAGAAAATAATGGGTATTGTACGGGAATTCAATATATTCATGTATAAAATCTCCTCAGTTCTCCTAACTTGACGCTCTGCGGTTGCCACTTCCTTAAAAGCGGGAAACCTGCCCAGGAAGCAAGTACCAGTCCAGGATGCAGCCTACTGTATGTCGACAGCTTCAGGGGGATGTTGAACTTTGATACCGAGCACGGAGCACTCGGGTAGGGTGGGGGCTACTGGTTTGGATCAGAAGGCCTCGCAGACCTGCCTTCAGACTGCTATACACTAAAATTGCAGAGCTATGGTCAATTTAACAAAGAGGCCTACATATTGAACAGAAGGGCCTACACAGGGGTTTTATGCTGGCTGAGTGGTAAGGATGTCCCAGGATAATTATATAGCAACACAGGACCCGCTGGTCAATTTAATACGGCCTACAAATGCAGCTGGCAGGGCAAGGACAAGGGTCTCATACTTCAGGTGTGGACAGAACGGGCCAGGGGCCCCCTGTGATACAAAATCTACCCTCCTTCAAGGCTGTGGCAATGTAATAGACCATTGTGGGCAGAAGGAAGAGGCAATGGTAGTACAACCATACATGCCAACAGACCCGATTCAGCCAGGAAACGTCCAATGTTTTTAAGCTCAAATGGGCTTTATTTGATCTGTCTCCTGTCTACAATATCCTCTTTTTCAATGTAACTCAAAGGGGAAAATCAATACCCCAGTTTTTTTTCAAAATCTCCCTCTTACCAAGTTCAAAATGTTCGCAAGTATGGTACATTGGATCATGGAAGGAAATGGGATAGGGACATGGACTTGGATAACAGAGGACAGGAGGGACATGGAGAGGTGCACCAAACTGACCCTGCAGGGCAGGCATCAGGGTTTGCAGCAGCACAATACACCACACAGGGCATACAGGACGGGAGTGCAGCACAACAATCCATAGAAAGCAAGAGGGAGGGGACAGGACCATGCACATGGACAACAGAGAACAGAGGGGCAAGAGGCAATGGTAGCTAGCTGACCATAATGGACAGACAGGAGAGAAAGCTGCAGCATAACAGACCATAAAGGGCAGGAGGGACGGATCAGGGGCATTACAATGGAACAGACAAGCCAGGAGGGAGGGAGTAGGGCTGGGGGCAAGGGGGCAGGGCAGGAGCAGCAAGATAGCCATGGAGGTCAGGCAGGATGGGCACTAGAAGCAAGACACACCATGAAGAGCAACAGTGAGACTGTGATGGCATACACACAGACCATGGAGGGAAGGTGGGAGGGGGTCAGGGGCAGCTAACTGACCACACAGGGAAGGTGGGCGGGGCCATGGCAGCACAGAAGACCATGCATGGCAAGTGGGAGGGTTAGTGGCAGCACAATGGCTATTATGGGCAAGAAGGAGGGTGGAGGGGCATGCACAAAGGACGATGGAGGATAGAAGGGAGGGTCAGGACCTGTGCACAGACAAGAAAGTTCAGGGGAAGGGACCTCACAACAGACCACACGGGGCAGGCAGGAGGAGCAGTTGCAGCACAACAGACCAGGGAGGGCAGAAGGGTGTGGCAGTACAATGGACCATGTAGGACAGGAGGAAGAGGATAGGGGCATGGCATGTGGACAGGCAGGGTGGAGGTGGCAGGGACAGGTTACAGTCATCTGACAATGCTAGGCAGGTGGGAGGGGAGTGGCAGCTCAACAGAACACTCAGAGTAGATAGGAGTGGCAGGTCCATGGGACATGGTGGGCAAAAAGGATGGAGCAGGGGCATGCACAAAGACATCGGAGGGCAGGGGGAAGGAGAATAGGGGCAGCAAGCTAAGCACAGAGTTTAAGCAGGAGGTCAATGATGGGGCATAGAATTGGGCAATGGAGGGCAGGAGGAGTGGACTGGTACATCATACTAAATTGAGGGCAGTGGCAGCACATCAGACCATGCATGGCAGGAGGGAGGAGGCTAGTCCATGGATTCACACAACAGAGGATAGGGAGGAAGGGGATGGGGCAGCAAGCTAACTGTTCAGAGAAGGCGGGTATTAGGAACTTTATTGTTTTTAAAACATTGTGTCTGTGCGAACTACTTAAAATATGAACAAGTATGCAGCATAATCTCACTTTTATTCAGGAAGAAGAGGACGTTTGTGACTGTGACTCCGGGCTCACTTGGCAGAAACACCCCCTGACCCTCCACCCCCTATCGCAAAATGTAATGCCTGTGAAAAGGGTAGGTGAACACAGTGTTATATAGAACATAGTCCTGAGAGCACGATTGAAAATGAAAACTAGATATAGTGTATGGTATAAACTATGCACCAAAAAGTGTGATATAAGATGAACTGGGCGTGAAATATAATATGCAATACATTGTGCGCAGTGACAAATTCATTGGAGAGCGCGAGATAGCACAGGCACTAGCGCGTGCTATGCGATATGCGCCTTGGAGTGTAATATGCACAGGGCAGTGTTGTGTAACCTAACTAGTCTCTAAAGTTGTAATATAAAATATGTGCTGGGGAGTGTAACGTTGCATATGCACTGTGACAAAGATATGGATCCCAGATTGTAATATGTATGGCATAGCACTGTGCGTTATAACATAGGCATCGAGAAAGGCACGTTAGATGGGGCAATATAACCCGTGCGAAGACAAGTGTGGCATGACATATTCACGGGGTGGTGTTACAGTGCACATGGGCTAGAGAGTGTCATAGCATATGCACTAGCTAGTGGAATACAACACAGAGGTGTGTGGCACTCGGCAGGCAATGGTGGGTGTAACACAGCATTGGGCTCTGTCAGGAGCACGCTGTGACTCTCAAGTGATGTTCGTCCCCTTTCCAGAGAGTAAAATAAAAAGTATTACACATCCGGCAGTGGATGTGTGTTTTATTAACCGTGAGGGGGTTTCTTGCATAGTTTTGGTCGAATTTTTGTCGAATCCCCTTTGAATGGCTTGGTGTGCATGTGTATTAAATGTGCCCGTCAATAGCTACCCATGTTTGTATAAATAAACGACAAGGGTGTCTACCAGGATTAGGCACGGTAGGGCATCAGACATGTCAGAGCTTCATTAGTGGTGTAAATACATTCCACGTGGATTCATTGCATGCATAGTCGCCTTTTAATGAATATCACGCAAATCGTCATGGTGATAGGTACGTACGGTTTGTCCAGCATGTCCTAGGTGTGTCTATAAATATATATTTTTTAAAAATAATAAAAAACAGTGGCCGGCCCTGGGGGATGGGGTCATCAGGGCCAATAAATTAGAATAAGAAGGGGAACCAAACAGCCCCCCTTCTTAAAAAACTAAAATAAATAAAAGACTGGCATCGTGCCGGAGGCCATGCCCCCTCCGTGCAGCACTCTGCAAACGCGCCCCCAACAGGCATCTCCAGTATGCGCCAGGGAGCTGCGCTGCAGCCAGGTGTTCTGAGGCCAAGCCCCTTTTTACACCTCTCTGCAACGCAGCTCTGTGGCGCTTACTGGAGGTACCTAGTGGTCTAGTTTGACCCTAGGGACCCTTAGGATTCAAGGGGACTTAATCTCTCAACTTAGAACAGCCACAGGGCGCGTTTACACAGTGGTGAATGGAGGGGACGGGGCCTGAGGTGACGTGTGCAAACACGCATTATGGCACGTTTTAAATTGGGGATATAATTTCCCTTCAATACTGAGGGCCCCTGGGGGCTAACTAGCCCACCAAGTGCTTCCAGTAAGCGCCACTGAGCTGCATTGCAGAGAGGTGGTCCAGGCCGTGCCACTTTTTACACCTCTCTGCAACGCAGCTCTGTGGCACTTACTGGAGGTACCTAGTGGGCTAGTTGGACCCTAGGGACCCTCAGGATTCAAATGAACTTAATCTCCCAACTAAAAATGGACACAGGGCGTGTTTACACAGTGGTGAATGGAGGGGACGGGGCCTGAGTTAACGTGTGCAAAAACGCCCTGTGGCCTGTTTTAAGAGGTAGTTTTAATCCCCATGCCCTATTATATACTAGGGGCTTACAGAGGAGGTCATGCTAATCACAGGGGGACCCCAACGCATAATGTTCCCTAGTGTATGTAGGTGTTTTCACTGTATTCTAAGTGTCTTTTAACATAGCACTGGCTCTAGGACTGGTTAGTCAGACTCAGTTACCACCAGTATCCGTCTGAAAAAGTTGAGGGTACAGGATGATTTTGCAACAAGGCTTCTTTCTGCTCTTCTTTTTGTTCTTTCTGCACGTTATCCTTCTTCCTGCACTTATCTTCGTATTTGATGACTTCTGTTGCTTCTTTCTGCACTTCTTTTGTTTCTTTCTGTGCATTTTTTCTTCTTTCTTCACATGTCCTATCTCTGTAGGCATAGTTAGAAATTAGCATTTAAAAAACCTTTGAAATTCACAGAAAAAACCATAGGTTTCAGGCACGTTATAGTTAGGAATTAGCATTTAAAAAACCTCAGAAATTCACTGAAAAAACCATAGGTTTCAGGGGTGTTATAGTTAGCTGGACTTTTCACTTGTACAAAACCATTGAAATTCCCCCGTTATAGTTAGTTCAGCTAACTATAACTCGTGCGCCCGCAATGCACTGCTGATGACGTCACATATTACATCACTCATGACATGGTCAGTGACATCACTCATGACATCACTGATGACATCTCAAATGACATCACTGATGACATCACTGATGACATCATCCTTGTGATAGAGTGGCAGACCTCCTCTCACCCTAATATAACCTTTGATACACACATTCAAAAATAGAGACTAAAATTTTCAAAACAATGGACATACCAATACCAGTTACAACAACCTCTTCAGTAATTCTAAGATCCACATACACATCCACTCATTCACCAACAGTCCTATACAGTCACTCATACATGTACTCACTCATCATATGTACTCATACACCTATACATCCTGTTACACAATGCCACTCATCCATAGAGTTACTCACACACATAGTCACTCATGCTAATAAAGAATCAAACATACATTTACTTGCATATACAGTTATACACACACCACCATACTTACTTCTACGGAAACTTACACATACTTAGTCTTTTAAACAATCACTTATAGAAACACATACTTATTCATACAGGAACTCTTTCAATCTCTCACTCTCACATATACTCACATATATACACCAATAGTCACATATACTAGTTTAAAACATATGTAGTTACTCATAAAGACACTATTGAGACAGTCATTCACTCACTAACACACCCATACACACACTCATCCACCCATACAGTCCTGCACACATGCTGTGTTCAACACATACAAACAGTGAGTCACTCATTCATGCACCTATGCACTACGTAATACCCCCCACCGAACCATGCAGACACTCAGACTGATACTCAAAAAAACAACTAATAACCTATATAGACACCCATGTAGCTACTCACCAACCCATGCAGCCACTTATACACAAAGTGAGAGACTGATACAGATATTTACATATTTAAACATTACTCACTAAGCCATGTATTCACTATGATACACTTAATCAGTCAGTTACACAATCAATTTTTCAAAAACAAATCATCCATTTAGACACTTATATACCCATTTATTCTTCCATCGACCTTGAAATATACATATATAAAACATATTTAATTTTCAGAAAAACACACATTCACTGGATGATGTCATCAGTGATGTCATCAGTGATGTCATTTGAGATGTCATCAGTGATGTCATGAGTGATGTCACTGACCATGTCATGAGTGATGTAATATGTGACGTCATCAGCAGTGCATTGCGGGCGCGCGAGTTATAGTTAGCTGAACTAACTATAACGGGGGAATTTCAATGGTTTTGTACAAGTGAAAAGTCCAGCTAACTATAACACCCCTGAAACCTATGGTTTTTTCAGTGAATATATATATATATATAGATAACCTAGGTAGTTATAGTTAGGACCTATTATCCATAGGAAAATTGTAACATTCTATTCCCAATAACTTTGGTGCCGTTTGATGAATCTTTTCAAAACTAATGGCACATTCCGGTCAGCTCCTATCCTGAAAGTTTGGGGGTGATTCATCAAGCGGGGGCGAGAAAAAAGGGGGGTCCCAAAATGCGTTTTCCCCATAGGAAATTTTAGACACGGCTACAGCCCGAACTGCTAAATGGGATTACACCAAATTTTGCAAAAAGGTAGCCCTTGGTTTGGAAAGCGCCCTTTTTTTAAATGGTGTTAATCCGTTCAGTAGTTCCTGAGAAGTTAAAAAAAATAGTGGTGAAAAAATCATTTTTCCATTGGAAAATGTAGACACTGTTATAGAAAAAACTGCTGAACGGAATTACACCAAATTTGGCAAAAAGGTACTGCTTGGTTCAGAAAGCAACCTTTTATAAAAATGGTGTAAATCAATTCAGTAGTTTTTGAGAAATTAAAAAATAAAGATAGTGATATCCAGAGGCACGGAGGATCCACGCACCCTGCGCGCACCCTGCACGCACCCTGCGCGCACCCTCCCGATCATGAGCCTTATGTTAATTGGCTGTCAACACTCCAAACCAGGAAGTGTTGGCAGCCATTTTGTGCCTCGGTAGAACAGAGGCAGAAGAAAACTGAAAAACAATGTGGAAATCAGGAAAAGGGGGCAGGGTAGAAACACCCTGAACCCTAGGTGTGCGTAGGGGGTCCCACAAAAATCAGCCGAATACGTGCTGGGTGCACGGATCCAGCCGCAGAAATGAAAAACACGATATTAATTAGCCCCCGGGTGGGCAAGTCTCGGGGGTATGTGTAAATAGTGTTTGCAGGGGCCCTGGGGGACCCCCGCAGCCCCAGGGACCGCCATCCCCCGGGGGCTTATTTTTGTAAAAAAAAAAAATGTGGGGGGGCTCGAGCCCCCCCACACCCCGAGGACTGCCACCTCCCCGGGGCACTAAGATGTAAATATGGGGGTCCTTTAAGGACCCCTGAGCCCCGGGGGCCCCCCTTCTGGAGCCTGTGGTGGACCTGGGGACTGCCACTCCTGTAATTATCCTGATAGAAGCATGTCCTTATTTAATCGCTGTGATAAGACAGAAGCACTTCTAAACTCTCCTTGCTGTCAACTACCACCATTTAAACTATCCCCTCAGTATCCATGCACTCATAGAATGTCACAGGTGGTACAGTGAAATGTGTGCAATGTATGCAGGCCTGTAATCCCCAGTACACTTCTGATTCACCCTTGCAATAACTAGGTAGTATTCATGCAGTGATCCAATCACCCTATCAGTCTCTGTCCAGTCCTAAATTTATCCGGACAGAAGCATGTCCTTATAAAATTGCTGTGCCAACACAGATGCACTTAAAAACTCACTCTTCTGTCAACTACCAGCACTCTCACTATCTAGTCAGTGTCCATATACCTGTAGAATGCCTCAGGCATTAAGACACATAGTACTACAGCTAAATGTGCGCAATGTATGCAGGCCCCTAACCACCAGCAGAGTACTGATTCACCCTTGCTATAAGCCAGGTAGTATTCAAGTAGTGCCCCAATTAGACTGTCACTCTCTATCCAGTCCTGCAATCATCCTGACAGAACCATGTCCTTATTTACTGTCTGTGCCAACACCCCAGCACGTAAAAACACACTCTTCTGTCAACTCACAGCACTCTCACTATCTAGTCAGTGTCCATGCACCTGTAGAATACCTCAGGCATTAAGGCACATAGTGCTACAGTGAAATGTGCGTAATTTATGCAGGCCTGTAACCTCCAGCAGACTTCTGATTCACCCTTGCAATAACTAGGTAGTATTCATGCAGTGATCCAATCAGCCTATCAGTCTCTGCCCAGTCCTAAAATTACCCTGACAGAAGCATGTCCTTATAAAATTGCTGTGCCAACACAGAAGAACTTAAAAAAACTCACTCTTCTGTCAACTACCAGCCCTCTCACTGTTTAGTCAGTGTCCATATACCAGTAGAATGCCTCAGGCATTAAGACACATAGTGCTACAGTTAAATGTGCGCAATGTATGCAGGCCCCTAACCCCTAGCAGAGTACTGATTCACCCTTGCTATAAGCCAGGTAGTATTCAAGTAGTGCCCCAATTAGACGGTCACTCTCTATCCAGTCCTGCAATCATCCTGACAGAACCATGTTCTTATTTACTGTCTGTGCCAACACACAAGCACTTAAAAACTCACCCTTTTGTCAATTCACAGCACTCTCACTATCTTGTTAGTGTCCATACACCTGTAGAATACCTCAGGCATTAAGACACATAGTGCTACAGTGAAATGTGCATAATGTATGCAGGCCTGTAACCTCCAGCAGCCTTCTGATTCACCCTTGCAATAACTAGGTTGTATTCATGCAGTGCCCAAATCAGGGTATCAGTCTCTGTCCACTCCTGCAATTATTCTGACAGAAGCATGTCCTAATCTAATCACTTGCCCAACACAGAAGCACTTAAAAACTCACCCTCCTGTCAACTACCAGCATTGTCAGTATCTAGTCACTGTGCATACACTGGTAGAATGTCTCAGGAATTAAGACACATAGTGGTACAGTGAAATGTGCACAATGTATGCAGGCCTGTAACCCTCAACATACTACTGATTCACCCTTGCAATAAGCTCAGTAGTATTTATGCAGTGCCCCAATCAGCCTATTAGTCTCTGTTCACTCCTGCAATTATCCTGATAGAAGCATGTCCTTATGTAAATGCTGTGACAACACAGAAGCATTTATAAACTCTCCCTGCTGTCAACTACCACCATTTAAACTATCCACTCAGTATCCATACACTTATAGAATGTCACAGGCTTTAAGACACATAGTGGTACAGTGAAAGGTGTGCAATGTATGCAGGCATATAATCCCCAGTCGCCTTCTGATTCACCCTTGCAATAACTAGATAGTATTCATGCAGTGCCCCAATCAGCCTATCAGTCTCTGTCCACTCCTGCAATTATCCTGACAGAAGCATGTTCTTATCTAATCGCTGTGCCAACGCAGAAGCACTTAGAAACTTACTCTTCTGTCAACTACCAGAACTCTCACTATCTAGTCAGTGTCTATACACCTTTAGAATGCCTCAGGCATTGAGACACATAGTGCTACAGTTAAATGTGTGCAATGTATGCAGGCCCCTAACCCCCAACACAGTGCTAATTCACCATTGCTATAAGCCAGATACCATTCAAGTAGTGCCCCAATTACACTGTCACTCTCTATCCAGTCCTGCAATCATCCTGACAGAACCATGTCCTTATTTACTGTCTGTGCTAACACACAAGCAGTTAAAAAATCACTCTTCTGTCAACTCATAGCACTCTCCCTATCTTGTCAGTGTCCATACCACTTTTTGAATGTCTTAGGAATTAAGACACATTGTGCTACAGTGAAATGCGCGTATTGTATGCAGGCCTGTAATAACCAGCAGACTACTGATTCACCCTTGCAATAAGCCAGGTAGTATTCATGCAGTGCTTCATTCAGCCTATCACTCTCTGTCTACTCCTACAATCACCCTGACAGAAGCATGTCCTTATCTAATTTCTGTGCCAACACACAAGCACTTAAAAACTCACACTCCTGTCAACTACCACCACGTTCACTATCTAGTCACTGTCCATACACCAGTAGAATGTCTCAGACATTAAGACACATAGTGGTACAGTGAAATGTGTACAATCTATGTAGACCTGTAACCCCCAGCATACTATTGATTCACCATTGCAATAAGCTCAGTAGTATTTATTCAGTGGCCCAATCAGCCTATCAGTCTCTGTCCACTCCTGTAATTATCCTCACTGAAGCATGTCTTTATCTAATCGCTGTTTCAACACACAATCACTTAAAATGTCACCTTCATGTCAACTACCAGCACTCTCACTATCTAGTCAGTATCTATACACCTGTAGCATGCCTCAGGCATTAAGATACATAGTGGTATAGTGAAAATGCGCAATGTATGCAGGCCTGCAACCCTCAGTAGTTTACTGATTCACCCTTGCAATAACCCCGGTAGTATTACTACAGAGAAATTTGAAGAAGAAATTTCAAAATTCAAGGTAATTTTGTGTGAAAGGCCAAATTATACATGTATTTGCTGTCCACAAACTCACTATAAAAATCAGACTAGGACTGATGATCTGTATTTATAAAGTGAAAACGAAAATAATGATAAGTGGAAGGAATTTGCAACTTATTTGTTGGTAGAGGATTGCTTTGATTTGGCTACTAATCAACGTATTTGTACATATTGTTATAACAAATTAGAGGATCATAAAATGCCAGGAAGAGCTGTGCATAATGATCTGGAGTTGGTAGATATTCCTCAAGAACTGATGGATTTAAACACATATGAGTGTATTCTGATTCAATCTGTGCACGTGTTTCAGGCTATTGTTCGTACGGAGCCTAAAACAGGTAAATTGCCACCCACAGATTTACAGAGAGGATTAAAAGGAAGAGTTGTATATTTACCTCTAGATTTAAAGAAAAATATTGAAACTATTGGTGTAGAGAAAGAAAGAAAGTGAACCATTAATTATTCTAGTGAATGGTGTTCCTACTAAGAGTAAGAAAATCTGGCAGGAATTAGTGGATGTCAGGAAAGTGCAAAAGGCAACCTTGTATCTTATAAAAAACAATGATGTGTACAAGAATGTGTATGTTGAAGAAGAAAAATACTTTGAGGAGATGGTAGCGAAATGTCAAGTGGTCAGATTGAAAAAGTGGACATGTCGAAAACTGAAGAAATTTATGAACATTATAGTGTACATCCTTTACATTCTAAAGAAGTGTTGGGGAATACTATTGAATTATTCTAAATGAAGAAAGCAAAGGGGAATCCCTTAAGTGTTTGGTAAAAGACTTTGGAAGCTCATTGTTTCCCCCAGCTGTTCCCAACTGGAAAAGGTGGATGATATGACGAACAATCAAAACAGATTCCTGCATCAGAATATCGGGCAACAAGATTGTATGCAGAAAATCAGAGATTTCGACATATGTATCCCATATATATTTCATCTTTTGTTTGAGAGTGACTTGTCTGGACTTTCATACGCAGTCAACCATATATTAAAAACAGGAGAGCAACTTCGAAACGATTCTGCAAAGGAATTTATGGAAAAAGTACATCAGAGAGATGATCATTTGGAATCTCAACTTATTAATTTTGATGGCATGTCAGCGTGGTACTAACGAGTATTGGTATCATTGGCATGGAGAACTTAAATGCATGCTAAGGAATTTAGGAACTCCAATGTGGTTTCTTACCCTAAGCTGTGCTGAATACGCATGGGATGATTTACTTCAATTTCTTCAAGAAGCACATTCAAACATTCAAAACATTGAATTCAAGACTCCTAGAATTGTGTTCTTTGGATACTGTTAATGTATGCAGATATTTTAATCATAGGTTTGAAGCTATGATGTCTTTCATCTGCAACAAAAAGATTCCTCCTCTTGGAGAAGTTATTGATTTTTTTGGGAGAAAGGAGTATCAAGCTAGAGGTGCTCCTCATATATATATGCTTCTATGGATCAAGGATGCACCCAAATTTGGAACTGATTTGGATGACACTGTTTTATCTTTTATTGAAGATTATGTTACATGTGCTATACCTAAACGAACAGAAGAAAACACCTTAAGGCAACAAGGATTACGATTCCAAAGTCATCAAAGCCGGAAATACTGTCGACGGAAATACAAGTCGAAGGAAATGTTTTATACCAAATATCGTTTTGGATTTCCACTTCCAGTAATGTCCAAAGGAAGAGTGAACAGTTTCATTTCAGCGGTGAGACATCCCATCACTAGAAAATCTCCAAAAAATACATACAATTTGAGATGAAGTGAAGAAGCGAAGTATATAAATGATTATAATCCAGTTATTCTGTCAATGAGGAATGCATTCAGTATGTTGCAGATAATTGCATTGCTGTGGCTCGGTATGTAACATCATACATAACAAAATCAGAAAAGACGGAGTTGAAAGAAATGTGGGAAGAAATTTCCCACGAGAAGAGTCTCAGTAAGAAATTGTACAGCTTTAGTTTGAAGATGCTGTCACATCGAGAAATTGGATTGTACAAATGTTCAGATCGGTTATTGTCTGCAAGTTTATATTGAAAGTCAAGAGGAATTATTTGGGTTAGTCTAGGTCTTGCTGCAATGCGAAATTGAGTACTTAAACCTATCCAGGAAATTGAATATTTAGCATTAAATGAACCGGAAAACATAGATAGTCAAAACAAACATGTTGGATACATACTATCCAAATAGAAGTCCTCATGTTGAGAACATATGTCTCTATGAAGTACTGCAATATTACAGTTTTAAGACAAATACTACAGAGAATATAAATGAAGTAAAATATTCAGTGATTGGGTCAGAAGGATGTTTGGTGAAACATACTAAAGGAAATTTGATTAATCATAGGAAACTGACCTGTGATACTCCTGATAAAAGAGAATTTTACTATTTGGAACTTTTACGACTCTTCAAACCTTGGCGTAGGGAACTGGAATTACTTGGAGATTTTGAGTGCTATGAAGATTCTTTCAATGCATGTAAAGATAGCATTGAATGCACAGTTTTTGCTAACTATCTCAAAATGTTGAATGAAGAAATTGATCAAGAAGCTACTATTGCAGCTGAGATTGCTAGAGACAATTCTCAAGATAGTCAAAGTTCTGCTCCACTGAGTCAGGATCCTCTAGGACAACCAATTCTTGAAAATGAAGCAGCCATCGCCATGAGTGAAGTGGAAACAGCAATGCATCAAGCTCAAGAAGATATGATGGACTTGGGAATCTTGGAAGAACAACTAAGGTGCCGATCACGATCCGGTAAAAACCGGGTACGAACCGTCGGACGGAGCATATTCTCCGTCCGACGCATACCCGGTAGAAAAAATATACAAACATGGAATTACGATTCGCACGGAAATCCCATTTCCGTATGAATCGTACAAAACCCTGACCGACGAAAATAAACATACAAATGTGATTCGGGAAAGCGCCGACGTGATGTCGGGACGCACGCAGCCTGCCATTCACGAACCAGGAATTACGATTCGGACCGACGTCATCCCGCACGGTGAATATTTTCCGGCAGCCAAAAACTGCCAAGAAATCAGGACAACACGAACAAGGAGTACCTGCACGCGACGGACAGACATGGACCCGAACCTACGTGTCATCCCGGCCCTCATAGCAGTCGACCTCCTCTACAGGTTACGATGCAGACGCCGCAGAAGGTCAGAACAACAAAGGGCGGGGGGAAAGGGGGGGGGCAGGAGCAGGGGCAGGCCACAAAACCCCCACCAAACTCACACAGCACACATGCCCTGGACATACCTGACCCCCAGGCCCTGGTCACTACGAGGGGGTGGGGGCGTGTCCAGCAAAGCCAGCGTCCGCCACAACGGAAGTGCTTGACGACGCGAACCGGCAACACAACAACACAGGTACATCCCGTACCCACGCCTTAAGAGAGTGGGTACGAGTCGTACCACGCCCACACCTACGTCATCCCAACAATGGCGGGACGGCTGTACCCACGTGGCAAAGGCCTGGGTACGGCCCGCACAAGCATCACATAGCGTGGGGACGGATATGTATGGACCGTACCCCCACCCCCATATGCATGGAGCGTACCCCCCCACCCCAACAGTGTAAGTACGACCCGTACCCTCACCCGCGTACGTATGGAGCGTACCCCCCACCCCAACAGTGTAAGTACGACCCGTACCCACACCTGCCGTACGTATGGAGCGTACCCCCCACCCCAACAGTGTAAGTACGACCAGTACCCTCACCCGTGTACGTATGGAGCATACCCCCACCCCAACAGTGTAAGTACGACCCGTACCCTCACCCGCGTACGTATGGAGCGTACCCCTACCCCAACAGTGTAAGTATGACCCGTACCCCCACCCGCGTACGTATGGAGTGTACCCCCCACCCCAACAGTGTAAGTACGACCCGTACCCTCACCCGCGTACGTATGGAGCGTACCCCCCACCCCAACAGTGTAAGTACGACCCGTACCCACACCCGCCGTACGTATGGCGCGTACCCCCCACCCCAACAGTGTAAGTACGACCCGTACCCTCACCCGCGTACGTATAGAGCGTACCCCCACCCCAACAGTGTAAGTATGACCCGTACCCTCACCCGCGTACGTATGGAGCGTACCCCCACCCCAACAGTGTAAGTACGACCCGTACCCTCACCCGCGTACGTATGGAGCGTACACCTACCCCAACAGTGTAAGTATGACCCGTACCCCCACCCGCGTACGTATGGAGTGTACCCCCCACCCCAACAGTGTAAGTACGACCCGTACCCTCACCCACGTACGTAAGGAGCGTACCCCCCACCCCAACAGTGCAAGTACGACCCATACCCACACCCACCGTACGTATGGAGCGTACCCCCCACCCCAACAGTGTAAGTACGACCCGTACCCTCACCCGCGTACGTATGGAGCGTACCCCCACCCCAACAGTGTAAGTACGACCCGTACCCTCACCCGCGTACGTATGGAGCGTTCCCCCACCCCAACAGGGTAAGTACGACCCGTACCCCAACCCGCATACGTATGGAGCATAACCCCCACCCCAACAGTGTAAGTACGACCCGTACCCTCACCCACGTACGTATGGAGCGTACCCCCCACCCCAACAGTGTAAGTACAACCCGTACCCACACCCGCCGTACGTATGGAGCATACCCCCCACCCCAACAGTGTAAGTACGACCCGTACCCTCACCCGCGTACGTATGGAGCGTACCCCCACCCCAACAGTGTAAGTACGACCCGTATCCTCACCCGCGTACGTATGGAGCTACCCCCCACCCCAACAGTGTAAGTACGACCCGTACCCTCACCCGCGTACGTATGGAGCGTACCCCCACCCCACCCGTGTATGTACGGACCGTACCCCCACCTCGTATGCATGTAGCGAACCCACACCCGTGTATGTTCTAAGTGTACATATCCTGAAATAGGAGGGGTGGGTGCAGAGTCCTCCCAGCAGTGCCCAGACATAGGAGGGGTGGGTGCCTAACACTCCCAGCAGTGCCCAGAGACAGGAGGAGTGGGTGCAGAGTCCTCCCAGCAGTGCCCAGAGACAGGAGGGGTGGGTGTAGAGTCCTCCCAGCAGTGCCCAGAGACAGGAGGGGTGGGTGCAGAGTCCTCCCAGTAGTGCCCAGAGACAGGAGGGGTGGGTGTAGAGTCCTCCCAGCAGTGCCCAGACATAGGAGGGGTAGGTGCCTAACACTCCCAGCAGTGCCCAGAGACAGGAGGGGTGGGTGCAGAGTCCTCCCAGCAGTGCCCAGAGACAGGAGGGGTGGGTGCCTAACACTCCCAGCAGTGCCCAGAGACAGGAGGGGTGGGTGCAGAGTCCTCCCAGTAGTGCCCAGAGACAGGAGGGGTGGGTGCAGAGTCCTCCCAGCAGTGCCCAGAGACAGGAGGGGTGGGTGCAGAGTCCTCCCAGCAGTGCCCAGAGACAGGAGGGGTGGGTGTAGAGTCCTCTCAGCAGTGCCCAGAGACAGGAGGGGTGGGTGCAGAATCCTCCCAGCAGTGCCCAGAGACAGGAGGGGTGGGTGTAGAGTCCTCCCAGCAGTGCCCAGAGACAGGAGGGGTGGGTGCCTAACACTCCCAGCAGTGCCCAGAGACAGGAGGGGTGGGTGCAGAGTCCTCCCAGCAGTGCCCAGAGACAGGAGGGGTGGGTGTCTAACACTCCCAGCAGTGCCCAGAGACAGGAGGGGTGGGTGCAGAGTCCTCCCAGCAGTGCCCAGAGACAGGAGGGGTGGGTGCAGAGTCCTCCCAGCAGTGCCCAGAGACAGGAGGGGTGGGTGCAGATTCCTCCCAGCAGTGCCCAGAGACAGGAGGGGTGGGTGCAGAGTCCTCCCAGCAGTGCCCAGAGACAGAAGGGGTGGGTGTAGAGTCCTCCCAGCAGTGCCCAGAAGCAGGAGGGGTGGGTTCCTAACACTCCCAGCAGTGCCCAGAGACAGGAGGGGTGCATGCAGAGTCCTCCCAGCAGTGTCCAGAGACAGGAGGGGTGGGTGCAGAGTCCTCCCAGCAGTGCCCAGAGACATGAGGGGTGGGTGTAGAGTCCTCCCAGCAGTGCCCAGAGACAGGAGGGGTGGGTGCCTAACACTCACAGCAGTGCCCCTGCAAAGAAAAGGGTGGAGTACCCACAGATCCAATGCCCACAAATGTCAGTCAGGTGCACAAAGATCCTGCAGTACATGTACCACATGTGTGCGAGGCTGGAAGTATACATATGCATAGCGCCTAAAAGAATACATGAACACATGAAGTCATGGCAACAGTCTACATACACAAGTACAGTGACCACCAAGGACGCCACGAATGATGCAGGTGGAGACATCGCTCAGCATGCATGGGCCAAGTCTAACGAGTCCGTCACACACCCAGCCAATGTAGACACAGCTCAGCCCCACATATTGGAAAGACCCTGCAGGGAAGAAGTCAGGTTACACAGAGGAAGGAACACACCTTGGGACGATGTCACCATGCAGTAACTGCTTACCTGAACAAAGTTATGTAGCCAACAGCTTGTGATGGCATACAGATACCAGGATCCACCCTATGACCAGCACAAGACGACAATTCCCACACACCCAACACATAATCACCACCCAAAATAATGGGGCAGGTCGACCAACAGCAATACCAGACAGACAGTAGTGTACTAAGGAAAAATAAATTGCTTTAATCAGCATCCAAAAATATGTTTGTCCCTTCAAAGTTCAAAAAGTACAATGCCCATAGGGCAAACCAAAGTTCCAATCCAGGTGGGGGACACAGTGGGACGCGTGTCCCCTAGCTTGCCTGCACAGTCAGACTCCATCGTCTTCCAGAGCGGGGAGGGCATCATGTGGGGGGGAAGGACCAGGCACCGCAGGGACATGAGGGCGAAGGGTAGGCGTCGTGGGTGCAGGGATGGAGGACTCCACCACAGGGGGTGGGTCAGGACCAAAGGCGGAGGCCAGGATGGCGCTGCACACCTTTGCAAGGTCCTCCAGTGACTCCCCTGCACCTGAAGGAACCACAGGCCCCAAGGAGGGGGGGGGCGGAGGGATGGGTCGCAGTGCCACAGGGGGAGGGTGTGGACAGGGGGGGACTCAACCACCCTGACCGGGGACTCCCTTGACCGCTTGCGGGGTGGTGTCACAGTGAGGCTCAGGGACAGAGCGGCCATGAAGGAGTCCTTCCCGGATATGTGGCCAGGAGAGCTGAGGGGAGGGGATTTGGAGGGAGTGGATTTGGTGGAATGTGGACTCCCACTCTGGCTGCGTGACTTACGTTTGCCCCCCGACCCAGTGGGTGTGCCTACTTCACCCTGTGTGTGCGTGCCAGGAGGTGTGCGTATGACCTTCCCTGCTGGTGTGGTGCCTGTGTCTGTTGTGGTGGGTGCATGCTGCCGTCTGGGTGTACGTGGGACAGGCATGGGAGTGAGAAGTGTGGATGGGTCAGGGGTAGGGGGTTGGACGTAGCGCTGCAGGAGACCCACTGCTGCAGTCAGTGTTGAGTCAATGGACCTCAGCAAGTTGCGTTGGTCAGCCTGCGATTAAAAAAATGCCCTCCAAGTATGCCTCCATGTTGTTCAGCACTTGGCTGTGGCCATGGAGGACATTAAGCATCGCAGCCTGACCAACCTGCAACTGCCGCTGGATGTCCACAGACTCGGCATTGGCGGCAGCAGTGGAGACAGGGGCAGGGGGTGCGGTGCCTGGCAGGAAGGAGACATGTGGTGACCGGGCACGCTGGTAAGGGACATGAGCAAGTGGGAGGCGGCTGATGGCAATGGAGGGGGCGGGCTGAGATGTTGTGCCGCTGTCAGCTGCTGGTGCAGCCTCCGCCCACTCGGAGAGATCATCCTCGGACCCGTCAGCTTCATATTCTGTCGTGCCAGTGGACAGGTCCTCGGCCTCACTCTCCTCCGCCTCCGTTCCACTCAATGTGCCAGCCACGATGTCAACGCTGGCACTGGTGCTCGGTCCCTCCGCTCCGTCTGTGCTCATGTCTCCCTCCGTGTCCCCCGACGATGCTGTTGGCAAGGTGAAGAGACAGCAATTAATCATACACCTGTATACATTTGTCACATGAGTCCAATCTACATAGGTTACAGTGCATAGCCTGAAAAGAAAGATCAGTAACATCTACAAAACAAGGTACAGATGTAGGGCATGCAACACACAGTTGGTTGACCCACCATGCCACTGAAAAACCATGGAGAGCATGACACAATAGCAAATGACATGAAATGGAGTTTGACAGAGGAGCCAGGCCCTGGGGACAATCCAGCACTGCATCTGCACCACACAGCATTGGCGAAAATAGGGATGAGCAGGGACCATATCCATGAACTTGAGGCACATGCAGCATAGGTAATACTGAAAACATGCCCACCATGACTGGCTCACTGCACCTTGAGTGGATGTCCAGACAAACATCACACACTGGCCAGACCTAGCAAGGAGATTTCAGGTTTTGACATGTATGCTTTGCCCGCACCAACCACCCCCTACATGAGACAATTTGTTGAGACACAGGAAGTACTTACATCTCTTAGTCTGGCTGAAATACACAGGGGCTGCATAAATGCAAGATTGGACGCCAAATACCCAAGGTGCGCCTGTCCAAAAAATCATGTACAAATGGGCAGATTCAGATGATTGTAACAAGACACACAGGCACTGGCCCCCGTGAATATGGACAAGGAAAATCAGGTCAGGCTGTAAAGTGGACACTTGTACTACATTTTACGTCAATATACATGGTGCCAGGGGACAATGGCACAGAGCACAACCTATGCTGTAGACACTGAGAGTGTCCACGTTTTGTGATGACACACATGACAACTAGGAAAATATGCCCCAGGGGACAGTAGTGGCCACACAACTCCATGGTCCTGAATGGGAATGACTGCAACACACGCCACCATCCCTGCACTATGCGTATCGCACACTCATGCACATCATGTCACAGGCCACAACATAGGACATGCGTGCTGTAAGGCATGACACTTGAGAGACTAACTCCCATGTCTGGACTCAGCATCAGTGCCAACTGACATGGAACCCACATGTACTGAACTAGACAGGGCACAGGCAAGGTCCCAAAACCTGTTACACACCACCCCCACACATGATGCTACAGGCATAGTTCACGTTGAGAAAGCGCCAGCCTACATTACCTTGTGAAGGAGTGACTACACACAGACCAGGGAACACATTGCAAGGAGGGGAAGGGAGGCAGGAGAGCACCGCTATACTGTGGGTAACTGGATCTGCACAGCCCCCTTAAACCCTGGCAGTGTATCCATGCAACTGTGCACTTACAAATGCTGGTGACACACAACAAACACACATGTACCTACCCCCTTCCTGCTGCTGCTTCTCCTGTAAGCACCTGTCCAAGTCTGGAAATACCACCGCCAGCACACGCTTGTGGATGTGGGTCAGACGGCGGCGCCCGCGGTTCTTATGGGTCTCAGGTGAGTCCCCCAGCAGGACCCGTGCGATCCTCCGTGTCCAGCACCGGATATCCTGCCAGTGTTTCCTCACCTGGGCCAGGCGCCGCTTGCGACCGTCCGTCCTCCTCACGGCACTGACGGCGTTCATCCATATCTGCTCCTTGGCAGAGGCGCCTACCTGTGAGGATGAACAAGTGACACTACATCAATACACCAGGCACATGTCACAGAGACACATATTAGAACAAATTAGCTGTTTACAACAAGGCATAGTATGCATCCAACGCATTGCACCTTTGTCATAGGGACATGATCCTCTAGGGAAGGGCAAAAGCAGTACGTGCCATTGAAAGTACACAGGTGGAAAGAGGGCAACAACACAAGCAATGATCCAGGCTCACACTGTGCATCACAAGCTACACCAGGATAATGTGCAGCACCTCTAAGCAGTCACATGCCACAGGCCACTGACGCTACCGCAGCACAGTACACAGACACACACAGGCACAGGACATCCACCTGCCATTGCCAAATGCAGCGACAAACCTCACTCTGCACATGTGCCACTAGACGGGGGGCTCACAGGTGTGGGGCTGGCTCTGCACGTCAGACACACAACACTGCTCCCTGCTCACATCACATGGGCAGGGTATATCCATCCCTCATGTAGGCCGGGGGCCACACTCCACATATGCACCCACCCACATGACAGGGGACTTACACACACACACCGATGTCCAGGGTACGAACACATCATGTGGACACTCTCAGCACAGGTACACAGAACTAACACACATCTGTGGGTACAGTCACCTGTCACACTGGGCTGACCACATAATTAAATGAGGACTGTAGAGGCTACATTCCCAGGAGGACAAGACAGGCAGAATGTGGCATGCACCATGCAGTGATTGTCACAGTAAACACAATGCAAGTGAGGACGGCAGACATGCACCACAGCATGCACTGGCTGGGAGACATCAGGCATTCCCCCCCTGGCACCCCCCCTACAGTACATAGCATGTGTGTCACACCTGGACACAATGCCAGAAGTCACAGTCACAAACAAGGGACACAGTCTGTGCTAGTAGACTCTGCACTCACCTGATACCTTGGTCGCCCATACAGCAGGGGGTACTGTGGGAGGATCACATCCAGCAAAGCCAGGTTCTCCTCCAGAGTGAAAGGCTGTGACTTCTCCACAGACCTTGACATGGTTCCAGGGAATCAGTAGCAGCAGCTGGGTCGTCGAATCCAAAGATGTGCAGACAAGTGCTCCCTCATGGGACCTGGCTCCCTTATATCTGCCTTGCTGGCCTGTTTCATGCACAGGAGTACAGAGTGATTGGTCACTCACATTTGCATCCTATGTTTCCTCCAATCCCTTCAAACCTAGCACAGTCAGTGGGTTCTTATTGTGTTTTTTTCTTGAGCATGATGTCACCTCCAGAACCACATTGCAACAAAGTAGATTCATTCAAACTGACTACTGCTGTGCACTAGCAGAAAAAAATTCAAACTTTAAACTTGGTCTCCATGACAACCAGCATGCATGTAGGCCTGTATAATTGTCCCTCATGTGTCCCCTATGTAATTTGGAGTTTCACACACAGGTACGGTGCGTACCGGGGCCCTAGGGCACCCCAAATGCATAGCAACGGCCCGTACAGGCGTGGGTACGGTCCGTCTCACTATGGGTGTTCTCGCGTATGCGTACCCATAGTGATAGTGAGCGTACGCACGCGTGTACAGTCCGTATCACTATGGGTACGCATACGCGAGAACACCCATAGTGATAGTGAGCGTACAGGTGTGTGTACGGTCCGTATCACTATGGGTGTTCTCGCGTATGCGTACCCATAGTGGTACGGACCGTACACGCGTGCGTATGCTCACTATCACTATGGGTGTTCTTGCGTATGCGTACCCATAGTGGTACGGACCGTACACGTGTGCGTACGCTCACTATCACTATGGGTGTTCTCGCGTATGCGTACCCATAGTGGTACGGACCGTACACGCGTGCGTACGCTCACTATCACTATGGGTGTTCTCGCGTATGCGTACCCATAGTGGTATGGACCGTACACGCGTGCGTACGCTCACTATCACTATGGGTGTTCTCGCGTATGCGTACCCATAGTGGTACGGACCGTACATGCGTGCGTACGCTCACTATCACTATGGGTGTTCTCGCGTATGCATACCCATAGTGGTACGGACCGTACACGCGTGCGTACGCTCACTTTCATTATGGATACGCATACGCAAGCACACCCATAGTGATAGTGAGCGTACAGGCGTGTGTACGGTCCGTACCACTATGGGTACACATACGCGAGAACACCCATAGTGATAGTGAGCGTACGCACGCGTGTACGGTCCGTACCACTATGGGTACTCATACGCGAGGAAACCCATAGTGATAGTGAGCGTACGCACGCGTGTACGGTCCGTATCACTATGGGTGTTCTCACGTATGCGTACTCATAGTGGTACGGACCGTACACATGCCTGTACGCTCACTATCACTATGGGTACACATACGGCAGCACTCCCATAGTGATAGGGAACGTACACAGGCCCTCTGAGCGAAAGTACGGTGCCTTTCACACATCACAGTGGTGACAGGCAGCACACAGGAAGGAATAGGGCTGACATACTTGTCCATGGATGGACATCAAGGCATTGTCTGGGCAGTACTACATGTGTGGGGCACAGGTGTGAAAGGCTGTGATGTGGCACATTACTCCTGAGTCGAGAAGGCACCAGATGTATGATGAGATGTGTACAGATATTATGTGTGACGGTGCAATGTGTGCCAGGCATGCCCTTCACTCCTTTGACATGTGTGCATGTCGTACTGCACACTTGGGATGAGCGTCACTGGCATGGCACAGTCAACAACACACGCATGTGTCCCCTGATGCCCGCTACAGGGGTTACCACACCATACATGTGACTACCCACGGTGCACGATGTGACTATGTCATGTATGTGTGGAGGCTTCCCATTAGCTAGATGTTGGTGCTCCCTCAAAAGCATCAGCTGTTGCAGCAACCAACATGTGTTTGTGTGTAGATGGACATGGCACACTGTTACGCACACCAGGCCACATGTGGTATTGGATGTGAGGTGCGTATGTATGCATGGGACACGGAGTAGCATAACAAGGACCTGTCTGCATCCTCTCTATGAATGTGTGGTGAGTCATTACATGTACACCTTATTGGCAAGGTGTGTGGGCTGTCCTAGTGTAATGTCATGTGACCTGTGGCTCTAGTGTTCCGCTACCAGTCTCTGAAATCGACATCCTACTTCTGCTGATGTGTTGATGTATGTCACTCCTGTGTTGCGTCTGGTTGTTCACTTACACTGGGACACGGCTAATCCCATGCCATGGCATGTTGAGGTTCACAATCTCCGTGTGTAGCTGGGTCTTGGTAGGAGTGTCACCTGGCAGCCATACGTGTCCAGGGCATGTGGCACATACCTGACTCCGTATGTCGCATATGTGTATTGACAGATTAACATGTGCTCAGCACCAAAAAATTGTTGTTGTAGTGCACTCACTCTTCCTTGTCACTTCCAAATTACTGCAGGGCGCCGCCTCTTCCCCGAGCAATTCCGGACTTGGCTGACATGCGGGAGAATGACTGTATCCGGTGCTACCGCTTCCCACAACCGTTGATTGAGGAGTTGACGGCGAGGCTGGCACCACACCTGCAACCGCTGCACAGGTATCCTACGGCACTGACACCCAAGCTGAAGGTAATGGCAACCCTACATTTTCTTGCCACGGGTACCTTTCAAAATACCATCGCTCATGTTGGTGGCATGCCCCAGAGCATGTTCTGCCATGTGCTGCATAATTTCTTAGAGGCCATGTTGCTTCACCTGGATGAGTTCATCCTTTTCTCAACCACTGAAATGTTGACTGGGGTCAAGCGTGGATTCTATGCCCTGGGAGGGATGCCCCATGTCATTGGGTCCATAGATGGGACACATGTGGCTTTGGTACCACCACAGGCACAGGAGGTAGCGTACAGGAATCGCAAGCACTACCACTCCATCAATGCCCTTGTGGTGTGTCTGTCCAACATGGTGATTTCACATGTCTGTGCTCGTTTTCCAGGATCAGCACACGATGCCTACATCATGAGGCGTAGCAGGGTGCCTGAAATGATGACGCAGCTGCGCAACGAACGAGCATGTGTTGTCGGTGGGTACAGTCTGTCAGTCCTGTATTTTGCGTAGACTCCCAGCACGACCGCTTCTCCTGTCCTACTTATGTCCATGTGCTTTCCATGTAGGGGACGCTGGCTATCCCAACATGCCATGGCTGATCACACCTCTCCGCAACCCAATCACGCCTGCCCAGCTCCGCTACAACACCGCCCATGGCCGGAAAAGGCGAGTGATAGAGAGGACATTTGGCCTCCTGAAGAGACGATTCAGATGCCTCCACAAGACCGGCGGCGCCCTCCCATATGCCCCGGCGAAGGTCTGCAAAATCTTCATGGTCTGCTGCATGCTGCACAACTTGGCAGTTGAGAAAGCTGTGCCACTCATCCTGTATCAAGATGATCAGGACCATCCACCCGTGGAGGACCAAGGTCTTGGCAATGGGGCTAGTGATGTGGAGGATGTGGTTCCGCAAGAGGACATCCGGAGTCGGCTCATACGCGACTTCTTTGCTTAGTGGTGAGTACCAGTGTCTGTGTGTGCACGCATTGGTCCCCGTGTGGCATGTGTTGCCATGTGTGTGTCCATCTGCATGTATGCCACGTGAGTCAGAGGTGTGTGTGGATGTGTCACTGGAGTGATGGTGCCAGTGATGAGTGTATTTCCCCAGTCATAATAGTGACCTAGCATGTTGTCATCCTTACATGTGTCGAGTACATGCACATGCAAGTGGCTGTGCTTTTTGTGGCTTACTTCTTGTGTTTCTCTCATCCCCAGGTACTTGCGCATGCCGTCTGCTGGTTGCATTGTTGTGGCACTGCTATTCCTCATGGACACGTCATCGTGTGCTGACTCAGCGTTACACGCACGGACAAGTTTGGAAGTCTCCTTAGGGTAAGGGATGCATCAGGGGTGTTTTGGGTGTGGCTGTTGTTTACGATGTGTGCACACTGCCCCTGTCGATGTTTGGTTCCTCTGCAGACATGTCGCATCACCATGGGACACATGACATGCAGCTGGGTACACCTGAATAGATGGTCAGACTTGTTGCCAGTCATCAGTGATGGGATTGTGGATTGTGATGATGGCATCAATGTGTGTTAAACTGCCCTCGGACACATACGGTTTGCATTGGCTTGACATGGTGTGGGACTTCCACATCAAAGGATCAATGGTGTATGGCAGCCTCTCCTCGAGCAGCAGGGGGTGTTTAGCTGTTAGCCGACACTTGTGTGCCAGTTCCATGGCTATCACGCATTTGTGCTGCAGAAGGGGGGTTCCAGTGTTGGACCCACATGTTACTCCACATGAACTGTTCATGTGTACTCCGAGTTGCCTCTGCATTCCCAAATACATGAATAAAAAGGTGTCCCTATGCCTCCAAGGTGCCTATTCTCAGTCAATGCTGGTGTGTTGCCACGGTGCATACGGCATGTCTGGCATGGTTTTCCGTGATAGTGGCTATGTGTCTATGTGTTGAGTAGCAAGATGCATGCTGTTTGTGTGGGATTAGACTGTGTATTGTGCATGATGTCCATGACTGTGTGGGCATTGTGACATGTGCCATCCCCATGCATCCAACGTTGGCCAGGCCACCATTCTCTGCATCCACCTGACTCAAGCTTGCAGGACATGGTTCTTCCACCTGTCCACACATACCTGGGTGCCCCCCAGGACACTCCACATGATCCCTGACCACTGCGCATGGCTGTCGCTGTACTCAATATGTCTGTAGGCACGGTTGTGCGGCCACCCCCTCAGCTGGTTGGGCCCATCACGGGTGTGTATGGTGCTCCATGTCCGTCTTGCCTAATACATTGTGACCCATGTGTGTCCTGTGCCAGACTCAGGCCCCAGTGTGTGGATGGTTGAAGTCGAATGAGAACTCAGGCATGGTTAGACTTTACAAGACACATGTAAGGTAATAATGCAGAATGTAGGCATCATCTCTTTATGGTGTAACTTTTTATTTTGGTTGGGGTACGTGGGGGGGGTATGACATGAGGGGCTTTCCGGGTGTGTGGAATCCAAAGTTCACTAGGGGAGTTGGTGTCCTTGCCATAGAAAATCCTCAGAGTCCATGCCACAGTCTTTGTCAACATTGGTCAGACAGTGACCAGCAAGTCCATGTGGCAGAGAATGTCTTTTGCTGCTGTGCTGCTGTTGGTCCAGTGGGCCAGGTGCCAGGCCAGGTGTCCTAGGAGATGGTGCTGTTGCGCCGACCCTAATGGTCTTTTCCGTGGACGACCCGCCCTCCTGCGGGGACCCTCAGAAGCAGGCCGTGACGATGTTTGGGATGCTCCGTCGGATGACTCCTCCTCCTCCTGATCCCTCCCTGTGGGTGGTGATGTTCTACGCCTGGTGGCACAGGGAGGGTTGCCCATGTTGTCGGCTATCCGACGGAGTGTACTGTGAATTCCCGTGAACACCGTCACAAGCTCAGCCTGTCTGTCCTCCATCCGCCCTTGGTGTCGCAGTAGACAGGCATGTTGCTCCGCATGTTGCTGGGCCTGCTGGGTCTTGATCTCATCGAGGGTCCCCTTCATCTCATTGAGGGTGGACACAACCTGGGCCATGCCCGTGGTGTCCTGCCGGTATGTGTCCAGGATGTTTCGGACATGGGAATATACCGGTCCCGCAACCAACTGGTCAGGATCGCGCCTCCGCCGTCCTCCACTCCCACCACCCCTGCCCACTTGCACCTGGCATGCCCTTGTGGGCACATCGGGTCTCCGGGACCCCAGAGGGGTGGCATTGGCGTTGTCGCCTGCCTCCTCCTGGGTGCCCGGTACACCGTATCCCTCCTGGCCAGCCTGGCTGCATTGTGGTGGTGGGGCAGGGATCCTGGGTGTCTCCTGGGATGTGGCAGGAGTGGGGGTGGTGGTTGGCCCAGTTGTACCTGACGCAGGTGCTGCAGGTCGTTGGACACCAGAGGGGCCAGGTTGGTCGGGGTCGGGTTCGTCCACAGAGTGGTGAGAGTCGTCGCTGCCGGTGGCTCTGTCATCCCGCCGAGCCGGGTCCTGTGAGTCTTCCCCCCCAGTGTTGGGGGGTGATCCACGACGTTGACCTGTGTGTGAGAGAGACAATATTAATTTTGTTCCATGCAACATCCATGTTTCATTGGTTTCTAAGTTGGCACATTTCCTCTGGGAATTTGGATTTGTCTTGCATTCCACTCACAGTGCACTTGTGCATGGGTATGTCCCTTGGCCACAGCTTTTGCAACTTTACCTATGTGTGGCACAGTCTTACTTGCTGCGTCAATTGTGACTGCAGTCAGCAGTGGAGTGGGCAGGTGTGGCGAGCCATGCATTGGCGCCTTCCGTGTTGCACTGTACGTGGGCACATGGAGTGGTTCCACACACTTAGATAATGCAGGTAGCTGGCGTTGTGCTCGTGCACAGGTTGTGACATGGCCCTGTGTTTTGCCATGGAGAAGAGGGGGGGTTCTGGCACTGGCCACCCTTGTCTACATGCACGCAGTCCACCTGCTGACGAGCAGACATTCCCTCACCCCACAAGGCTGAATTGCTCTGCCTGTGTGTCCCTTTCTCGCTCCCTCTCTGTCCCCCTCTCCCTCCCTCTGTGTGTCAGCCTCCTCCCTCTGTCCGTCTCCCTGTGTCTCCCTCCCTCTCTGTCCCCCTCTCCCTCCCTCTGTGTGTCACCCTCTGTCACCTCAGCCCAGCTTCCTGGGCACACACTGTTAGCAGATCTTTGAATGGCCCTTGGATTGTTGATGTGAGTTTGTTTCTGATCTCCAGGCACCCATTGGGTGTAGTGTCTGTGTCTGCGCTGCTGCTGTGGTGGTGTGTGCTGCCACTCTTTCACAGTGTTTGCTGTTTATTAGCTGCTGTCATGTGCAAGAACGTGCCGTCACCCCCATGTGTTAATGCAAGGCGTCCGCCATTTGCTGGCAAGTCTTTCCTGTGTGGGGACACACTGTTTATCTGGCTGTGACCTAGGCCATATGGGCAGGGGGCATTGTTGTCTGCTTCTGAGTTGCACTATGTGATTTTTGGGGCCCACACTCCCGCCATCCGACTTACCATGTCTTGTGTTGGTGTTTTCTGTGGCCTGTGACTTGGCATTATCCAGCTGGGTGCATGGGGCATGGTGGCGCCAGTGGCATGTGCGTGTTCATGGAGTGTGGTTGAGTCATGCGATAGCTTGGGGTGGTTGCGTGCCTGTTTGTGAATTTGGTTGTGGATGACGTTCCCCCCATGTGAGGTGAGTTGTTTGTGTACTCACCCGGGTCTCGGAGTCCTTCTAATCCGTCCACTGCCACCACCGGCAGTATGGCCATCACCCTCTCCTCCCAGGGATGGTATTGTACGGGTCTGCGGGGCGGCCCTCCTCCAGTGACGTTGGCCTGGTTGTGTTCGTCGGTCATTTTGGCTCGGACCCTCCTCCGCAGATCGTACCACATGGCTTGGCATTCATGCCTGGTCCTTCTGGTGTCCGCAACAGCATTCACAGCATCGACAATCGTCTGCCACATGGCTGTTTTTTCTGAAATGCTGGTCTGTCTGACCAATGTTCCACACTTACACTGTTGGGGTGGGACGTATACGTACGGGTCGTACTTACACTGTTGGGGTGGGGGGTACGCTCCATACGTCCGCGGGTGAGGGTACGGGTCGTACATACATGGTTGGGGTGGGGGTACGCTCCATACGTACGCGGGTGAGGGTACGAGTCATACATACACGGTTGGGGTGGGGGTACGCTCCATGCATACGCGGGTGGGGGTATGCGTCGTACATACACGGTTGGGGTGGGGGTAGGGGTCGTAAATACACGGTTGGGGTGGGGGTACGCTCCATGCATACGCGGGTGGGGGTACGGGTCGTACATACAAGGTTGGGGTGGGGGTACGCTCCATGCATACGCGGGTGGGGGTACGGGTCGTACATACAAGGTTGGGGCGGGGGTACGCTCCATGCATACGCGGGTGAGGGTACGGGTCGTACATACATGGTTGGGGTGGGGGTACGCTCCATACATTCACGGGTGGGGGTACGTCTCGTACATACACGGGTGTACATACACGGGTGGGGATTCAACTCGTACATAGGAGGGCTGGGGGGGTGTCTCCATGGTTGCTATGGGAGTTCGATGCGGACGGTGTTTTTTCCATACGGTTTTAACATCGGACGCACGGGATGGATCGTGATTCCGCGGTCGGACTTCACTTTTCACATTTGTACGGTAAATCATCCGGGGACGTGTCGGACACATTTTCCGACCCGAGGACGTGTTGGGAATAATTCCCAATGCGATTCGTATGGACTTTTTCCCATGCGAATCGTGATTGGCAGTTTGTACGGCACTTGTACGATTCGTACGGTAAAAAGACCGGATACGAGTCGTACGGGGAATTTTTTTACAGGATCGTAATTGGCACCTAAATGTTGAACAGAAAGAAATATACCAGCAAGTGAAAGAACAGATCGACCATGGTTTTCTTCATGAAAAGAAAGAATGTACATGCACATAATTTATGTCAGTGGTCAAGCTGGTACAGGAAAAAGTTTCTTAATTCAAGTTTTGACCAGTTATCTACAGAAAACAACGGACTCAGATTTGTCTTGTGTTGTAACTGCTCCAAATGGGTTGGCAGCACTCAACATTAAAGGGATTACATGGCATCGTTTACTTATGCTACCTGTAGAGCATGAAAATAAATTGGAATATCACAAGCTATCTGGAGAAGCTTGCTATGAGGTTCCAAGAGTGCTAAAGAAAATGAAACTTCTAATTATTGATGAGGTGAGCATGGTCTCAAACTTAATTCTTGCCTTTGTGCATTTAAGAATGCAGCAAATTTTAAAAACAGAATACGATGTGTTATTTGGAGGAAAACATGTCAGAGTTTTTGGTGATCTACTTCAACTCACTCCTGTAAAAGGAAGACTAGTATTTAAAACACTTCAGCATGAAGACACCAGAAAGTCTTTGGGAAGCATTGAAAACATTAGCATTTTGTCATATTTTGAATACAGAGAACTTACTAAAAATATGAGACAGGCAAATGATATAGATTATGGAACTATTCTTCAAGATATAAGAATTAGAGTATTGACAGAACATGGCAAACAAGCTTTGGAAAGTCGGCTACTTACTACCGTGTTTGCAAATGAAAATTTAGTTCCTGAAAAAATATACATGAAAATTGCAGAAAAAAAATCTGTAATCTGCCTAATGCCGACACTACGAGAGTGTTCTACATTTAATGAAGAACAAATAGTAATAATGGAAGCCATTGACAAAATAGAGCATGTAGGAGTTACTATTATTTTAACAGAAAAATTACATACAAACAAAATTGGATTCTTTATAAAAATCTATATCTAAAACTGTTGGTTTAGAATTTTTTTTATATGTATGTGTAAATTGTCAGATTATTTTATGGCGTAATTTGTATGTGTAAAAAGGTTTAGTATATGGAGCAATGGGAATAGTGGTTGAATTTGTCAATTATCAAAAAAGAGATGGGATTGAATCTTTAAAAATCAAATTTGATCAGATTGAAGAAGTGAAGCAAATTGGTTGTTGTTCTGCTCGCTTTTTGCTAGTTAAAGATTTGTATGTTCGTAGGAAACAGTTTCCACTTTCCTTGGCATATGCAGTGACTATTCATAAGTCTCAAGGTTTAAGTGTAGACAGTGCTTTGGTAAACATTGGTAGTACCGTATTTAAAGAGGGTATGGCATATGTTGCTCTGTCATGAATCAGAACTTTATCTGGATTGTATTTGATTGATTTTGATGAGAAAAATATTAGTGCAGATGTAAATTGTGTAAGAGAGTATAATCGGTTAAGGAAACTGTATGCTCCCAATTTAGGTGAATATCCTGTATATGAAAAGAGAGTAGTTTGTCGAAAACAGAGATATGAGAATATCTGTAGTGAAGTTAAAGAGAAGAAAAAAAATCAAGATAATGTTGAGATTCCAAGCAAAAAGTACAAGGAGACTATTGAAGAGATTGTTGGATATCAATTAGAAAATAGTTCAGATATCAACTGCTATGCAAATGTAGTGGTAAATGTTGTATTTTCTTTGGAATATCTGCAACAGCAAATTATGGAGCATCGAGAAAAATGGTTTTGTTCTTTGTTGCATTCTATTTTTGAAAAATTTAAAACTGATAAAAGTAAAATCCAAAGTGTTTCTGATATTCGGAATCTTCTGGATATATGTAGTGGTTGTACGCAATTTACAAAGAATGTGCAACAAGATGCTCAGGAAATATCTAATGTATATGCTTGCAGTATTGGAAGATGAAGGAATAGAAATTGATAATCTATTTGGACTTCATTATAAATGGAAACATCAATGTGAAAATTGTATATTTACTTCTACCACTAACATACACACTGAGAGATTCTTATATTTAACTATACCTGACGGTGAAGCAGTATCTTTCAACAAATTAGTTAAAGCAGCAAATCAAAACATGGAGTGTAGCCAATGCAAATCAGAAATGTTATCAACATTATTTATAGAAAGATTTGGACAATATATAATTCTAATGATGCAACGTTGTACAGCTCATGACAGAAAATTGGAAACTTTAATTAAAAATTTTGTAGCAAGTCAACTATCAATATCAGGAAGACCTTTTGTAGCAGTAGCAATTCTTTTGCACGATGGACCTTCAACAACATCTGGACATTACACAGTCTATTTAAAATGCGATAAAGGATGGACATATTGTAATGACGCTCATTTGGTTTTTAAATATCGCTTGCCTAAGGAATTACCAAATTCATACCCAATATTTCTAAAGCCAAAGTTCTAGCAACATCATTCGGCATATTGGGAATATGTTAATATGTATTACACATTTGACAATTTCAGTATGAAGGATTTTAGTAATATCATTTGGCCTACAGGAAAGATATTAACACAAATTAAGCAGTTTTTTAGAGATATTCTGCCAGCAAATATTTTAAATGACATAATTTAGAGTATATGGAAATTATAACGAATTGGTGATTGAGTTATTGTTTATCTTCTTTGATATTATATTGAGAAAATTCTATTAGAAAGAAGCATTTTATATATACGAGAGTTGCATTATATACCATGTTATTTAAGATGTTATTTCTATGCAATGTGGAGAGATAGTTGACTATGTTTAAAATATTTCTGACACATATATATTTTTTTTAAACAATCTTATTGATTGTTGTTTTTTTTGCCCGCTGTTATGTGATGAGTAACATTGAAATCACTATTAATAGTGAAATTCAATATATTTTGAGAACAGCAAAAAAGGCAAACTAAATACTGTACATAATGGTAAAATTATGTTGATTTGTAAAAATTATAAGATTAGATATTATAACTTTATTTTTTCTTCTCTTTTACAGATCCTAATTCTAAATAAGCACAATGACTCAGTTATTAAGATCCAAAGTGGTTCAGTCAAATGTGCACAATCTATGCAGGCCTCTAACCCCCAGCAGAGTAGTGATTCACTCTTGCTATAAGCCAGGTAGTATTCATGCAGTGCCCCAATTACATTGTCAGTCTCTGTCCACTTCTGCAATCATACTGTCAGAAGGATGTCCTTATCTAATCTCTGTGCCAACACAGAAGCATTTATAAACTGTCCCTGCAGTCAACTACCAGCAGTGTAAGTATCTAGACACTATGCATGCATTTGTAGAATGACTCAGGTATTAAGACACGTACTGCTATAATCAAATGTGCACAATCTATGCAGGCCTCTAACCCCCAGCGGAGTACTGATTCACCCTTGCTATAAGCCAGGTAGTTATCATGCAGTGTCCTAATTAGATTGTCAGTCTCTGTCCAGTCCTGCAATCATACTGTCAGAAGGGTGTCCTTATCTAATCTCTTTGCCAACACAGAAGCATGTATGAACTGTCCCTGCAGTCAACTACCAGCAGTGTAAGTATCCAGCCACTATGCATGCACTTGTAGAATGACACAGGTATTAAGACATGCAATCCTACAATCAAATGTGCACAATCTATGCAGGCCTCTAACCCCCAGCGGAGTACTGATTCACCCTTGCTATAAGCCAGGTAGTATTCATGCAGTGTCCCAATTAGATTGTCAGTCTCTGTCCAGTCCTGCAATCATACTGTCAGAAGGATGTCCTTATCTATTCTCTGTGCTAAAACAGAAGCATTTATGAACTGTCCCTGCAGTCAACTACCAGCAGTGTAAGTATCCAGACACTATGCATGCATGTGTAGAATGACTCAGGTAATAAGACACGCAGTGCTACAATCAAATGTGCACAATCTATGTAGGGCTCTAACCCCCAGCAGAGTACTGATTCACCCTTGCTATAAGCCAGGTAGTATTCATGCAGTGTCCCAATTAGATTGTCAGTCTCTGTCTACTCCTGCAATCATACTGTCAGAAGGATGTCCTTATCTAATCTCTGTGCCAACACAGAAGCATTTATGAACTGTCCCTGCAGTCAACTACCAGCAGTTTAAGTTTCCAGCCACTATGCATGCATTTGTAGAATAACTCAGGTATTAAGACATGCAGTGCTACAATCAAATGTGCACAATCTATGCAGGGCTCTAACCCCCAGCAGAGTACTGATTCACCCTTGCTATAAGCCAGGTAGTATTCATGCACTGTCCCAATCAGCCTATCAGACTCTGTCCACTCCTGCAATGAACCTGACAGAATCATGTCCTTATCTAATCTCTGTGCCAACACACAAGCACTTAAAAATGTACCTTCCTGTCAACTACCAGCACTCTCACTATCTAGTCACTGCATACACCTGTTGAATGCCTCAGGCATTAAACACTTACTGCTACAGTGAAATGTGTGCAATCTATGCAGGACTGTAACTCCCAGCAGACTACTGATTAACCCTTCCAATAAGCCAAGTAATATTCATGTAATGCCCCAATCAGACTGTCATCTCTGTCTACTCCTTCAATAATGCTCACAGATACATGTCTTTATCTAATCTCTGGGCCAACATAGAAGCACTTAAAAACTCACCTTCCTGTCAACTACCAGCACCCTCATTATCTACTCAGTATCCATACACCTGTAGAATGCCTCAGGCATTTAGACACATAGTGCTACAGTGAAATGTGCGCAATGTATGCAGGCCCCTAACCCCCAGTACTGATTCACCCTTGATGTAAGCCAGGTAGTGTCCATGCAGCGCCCCAATTAGATTGTCAGTCTCTGTCCACTCCTGCAATCATTCTGTCAGAAGGATGACCTTATCTAATCTCTGTGCGAACACAGAAGCACTTATAAAGTCTCCGTGCAGTCAACTACCAGCAGTGTAAGTTTCCAGCCACTATGCATGCATTTGTAGAATGACTAAGGTATTAATACACGCAGTGCTACAATCAAATGTGCACAATCAATGCAGGCCTCTAACCCCCGGCAGAGTACTGATTCACCCTTGCTATAAGCCAGGTAGTATTCAAGTACTGCCCCAATCAGACTATCAGTCTCTGTCCACTCCTGCAATTATCCTGACAGAACCATATCTTTCTTTAGTCTCTGTGCCAACATACAACAACTTATACACTTACCCTGCTGTTAACTACCAGCACTCTAACTATACAGTGTAGGTATCCTCATGTCTATTCCATATACTTCTCCATCACTTATCCACCACTATACATATCCTTTTACTCTGTCAATACCAACAGTATCTTCTTATCCTATCACACCGCCAATACCTCAGCATTCATAAATTGACCATGTATTGTACTTACAGCACTGTAATCATTCCAGTTACTAGTAATGTATTTATAGATTGGCTTAGTGGCATCAGTGATGTCATTTGAGATGTCATCAGTGATGTCATCAGTGATGTCACTGACCATGGCATGAGTGATGTAATATGTGACGTCATCAGCAGTACATTGCAGGGGTGCGCGTTATAGTTAGCTGAACTAACTATAACAGGGGAATTTCTATGGTTTTATACGAGTGAAATGACCAACTAACTATAACTTTCCCTGAAACCTATGGTTTTTCAGTGAATTTCTAAGGTTTTTTAAATGCTAATTCCTAACTATAAGGTGTCTGAAACCTATGTTTTTTTCAGTGAATATATATATAGTAGTTATAGTTAGGACCAAGTTTCCATAGGAAGAGCATTTATTGTTTTGCTTATAACTTTGGCGGTTTGATGAATCTTCCTGAAATTTTCCAAACTAATTCTTTGTTCATCAGCTCCTATATTGAAAGTTTGGGAGTGACTCGTAAAGGGGGGCCGAGAAAAAAGGGGGTCCCAAAACGTGTTTTCTCCATGCAATTTCCATAGGAAACTTTAGACAAGGCTACAGGTCAAACGGGTGAACGGAATTACCCCAAATTTGACAGGGAGAAGGGTCTTGCTCTAGAAAGCACACTTTTGTTTATTTGGTGTAAATCCATTCAGTAGTTTTGGGGAATTATAGAAATTTACAGATATCGATATTTGGGAATTTTGCCATCTGATTGGCTGAGGCGTTACGAGCACGAGCTTGCTTTTTTTATTGGCTGCGAGCGGTGCGATCGGTTGCAACTAGGAAGTGTTGGCAGCCATTTTGTGATTCTGTTGAAGCGAGTGAGGGGAAAAAAGGGTGAAAAAAGTAGGAAAGAGGAGTGTAGGAGCACTGTAACCTCTGTGGGGTGTTTAGGGTGTGCTATACAGGGGCGCAAAGCGAACTAATCATCCCTACCGGTCTGAAAGTAATGGGCTACTGAAATTAAGTGAGGTATTGCCTAGAGTCTGATACTGCTAAGGTGAGCTGCTGCGGGACTCGGGGATTAAAGCGTGAGCCCATACTGTGTGTCTTATGCTGTGAAGTCATGTGCCCTCTCTGTTGCACCACACCTGTGGAAATAGTGTCAGCATGTGTTTATACCTACTAGGACGAACTACTGACCCCTACTGGTCTGAAACTGCTGGGGTATGGAAAATATGTGAAGTATTGTCTAGAGTCTAATGCTGCTAAGCTTAGCTGCTGCCAGACTCAGGGATGAAAGTATGAGTCCAAACTGTGTGTCATATGCTGTGAAGTCATGTGCTCTGGCCGCTGTGCCACATCTGTGCAAGTAGTGTCAGCATGTAGTTATACCTACTTGGAGGAACTTTGGTTTCGAACATTGTAACATGTGTATGGTGCTTAGGGGGTGTTATACAGGGAGTGCGAAGGTAAATTTGCGCGTATCAAATCAATTCGGTATTTGTAAAGTGCAAACTACTTGTATGGGTCTGATGGCGCTGGGGGCGTAAGCTGAGCTGCTGCTGGACTCAGGGATAAAGCCGCTGAACTACTGACCCCTACCGGTCTGAAAGTGTGGGGTACGGAAATTAAGTGAGGTATTGCCTAGAATGTCATGCTGCTAAATTGAGCTGCTGCTGGACTCGGGGATGAATCATGAAACCATGAGCCCAAACTGTGAGTCCTATGCTGTGAAGTCATGTGCTCTGGGTGCTCTGCCACACCTGTCCAAGTAGTGTCAGCAATATTTTATACATAGTAGGAGGAAGTTTTGTTTGGAACATGGTAACTTGTATATGGTGCTTAGGTGGTATTATACAGGGAGTGCGAAGGTAAATCAAAACGGTATTTATAAAGCACAAAGTACTCACCCCTATGGGTCTGAAGGCCCTGGAGGCCGGCGTGGAAATTATGTGAGCTATTAAGTGAGCTATTGCCCAGAGTCACAACGTGCTGAGCTGAACTGCTGCCAGAGCTCGGGATTAAATTGTGAACCCTGTGCTCTGAACTCATGTTTTCTGGCCGCTGCGGCACACCTGTCCAAGTAGTGTCAGCATGTGTGCATATGTACTAGGAGGAACTTTTGTTTTAAACAGTGTAACGTCTGTAGGGTGATTGGGGGTGCTACAGAGTGAGTGTGAAGTTCAATTCTTCCCTTTCCAATCAATCCGGTATTTACAAAGTGCAAACTACTCACTCGTACGGGTCTGCAGGCGCTGGGGGTCGGCGTGGAAATTAAGTGAGCTATTTCCCAGAGTCACATGGTGCTATCCTGAGCTGTCACTAGAGCCGGTAATCAAAGCCAGAGTATGGAAAATATGTGAAGTATTGTCTAGAGTCTAATGCTGCTAAGCTTAGCTGCTGCCAGACTCAGGGATGAAAGTATGAGTCCAAACTGTGTGTCATATGCTGTGAAGTCATGTGCTCTGGCCGCTGTGCCACATCTGTGCAAGTAGTGTCAGCATGAAGTTATACCTACTTGGAGGAACTTTGGTTTCGAACATTATAATATGTGTATGGTGCTTAGGGGGTGTTATACAGGGAGTGCGAAGGTAAATTTGCGCGTATCAAATCAATTCGGTATTTGTAAAGTGCAAACTACTTGTATGGGTCTGATGGCGCTGGGGGCGTAAGCTGAGCTGCTGCTGGACTCAGGGATAAAGCTGCTGAACTACTGACCCCTACCGGTCTGAAAGTGTGGGGTACGGAAATTAAGTGAGGTATTGCCTAGAATGTCATGCTGCTAAATTGAGCTGCTGCTGGACTCGGGGATGAATCATGAAACCATGAGCCCAAACTGTGAGTCCTATGCTGTGAAGTCATGTGCTCTGGGTGCTCTGCCACACCTGTCCAAGTAGTGTCAGCAATATTTTATACATAGTAGGAGGAAGTTTTGTTTGGAACATGGTAACTTGTATATGGTGCTTAGGTGGTATTATACAGGGAGTGCGAAGGTAAATCAAAACGGTATTTATAAAGCACAAAGTACTCACCCCTATGGGTCTGAAGGCCCTGGAGGCCGGCGTGGAAATTATGTGAGCTATTAAGTGAGCTATTGCACAGAGTCACAACGTGCTGAGCTGAACTGCTGCCAGAGCTCGGGATTAAATTGTGAACCCTGTGCTCTGAACTCATGTTTTCTGGCCGCTGCGGCACACCTGTCCAAGTAGTGTCAGCATGTGTGCATATGTACTAGGAGGAACTTTTGTTTTAAACAGTGTAACGTCTGTAGGGTGATTGGGGGTGCTACAGAGTGAGTGTGAAGTTCAATTCTTCCCTTTCCAATCAATCCGGTATTTACAAAGTGCAAACTACTCACTCGTACGGGTCTGCAGGCGCTGGGGGTCGGCGTGGAAATTAAGTGAGCTATTTCCCAGAGTCACATGGTGCTATCCTGAGCTGTCACTAGAGCCGGTAATCAAAGCCAGAGCTCTGTGCTTCAAAGTCAGATGGTCTGGCCGCTGTGCCACAGCTGTGTGGAGAATACATTTTGACGAGGGTCCCGGAGTTGCCGTTACCTGGCCCTAAAATAGCAGGCCTCAGTTGTCAGTTATAGGGTGGCTCTAAAAAGAGCCCTTGTGTTTATTAGTTGGAGCTACATATAAGTGCGGATGCACAGCTTCAGGTTTTTCAGAAAAACTAAATTTCCCTGATCTGTGAAGTGTACTCCATCACTTCTGTAGATATCAGCCATATCAAAACGTATGTTGTTGTAGATAGACCTCATTCTATGGTCTCTGAGGTATGCAGACACAGCTTTGTTGACATGCTTCCTAGATTTTTCAATCTGAGGACAAAATTGGTTTGACCATTTCCACTTCTGTCTTTGGCATATATTGGAATATACAAAGACAGTTTGAGGCAAAAGCAACATCAATTGTCGAAAGGTGTCTTTCATTAGCATTTCCAAACCTACACCAGTCAATGTGCCTAGGTCGTTTCCACCACAGTGCACAATCATGAGTTCAGGGTGTTGGAGATGCAAACAGGTTTTAACCAAAGGCAACATTTGGTGCCACTTCAATCCTCTCTTTACAAACCATTTAATGTCCACATTTTATAAACCTAGGTCTAAGTCAGTACATCTCTGTTCTGCATACCTCTTACACCAGAAAACATAGCTATGTCCTACGAACCACAGCAGCATTTTGAAGGTATGGCTGGGAAGTATGGATAGATGTCTGTAGCTCAGGCACTCCTTTCGTACAATAAGAGATATGTTTAAAGGTGGGGAACTACTTTTTTTTCTAATTCAAAACAATAACTGATTGGGAGATGAAAAGCATTGTTTTTTTAAAAGTAGGGTCCACATTCGTTTTGTGGAAAAGCATCTTTGTGATTGGTCAAGAAAAAGCAGTTTAAGCGTGGAGTACATATTATAGGATAAAATTTGGTCAACTCAACCATACCTGCTACTTGCATTTGGAAGGCACAGTACCCTGTTTGCACTGTGCTGTGAATGATTGCACAGAGCGGACAAGCATCCAGCACTGTGCAATCATTGAATACGGCATCTTGCACAGTGCGAGCTGTAGTTTTCTGCCACTCGAGTAGATTTTTACACAAGCGGCAGCTTTCTCAACGCAGACTGGTAGTTTCTAATCGCGAGCGGTCGCGAGCATACACGACCACTCGCAATGAGAAACCTGACCTCCCCGCGTTGAGAATCTCGCCGGGAGGTTTATTTTCCATGCTCGCGATTGGCAACTTGATGTTGCGGATCCCGAACGAGGAAAAAGTCTCACCGGGATGTGATTTTGCTTGCTCGCGGTCGCCAACTTGAGGTTGAGGACCGCGAGCAAGCAAAAAATGACCACTGCACTGTGCTACACTATGATACGCATGTTTGCACTGTATTACATGCAATTCGCGAAGTAGCGCAAACTGCGCAAACTAGGCTAGTGTAGCGTAGTGCTTTGCCCAGGGTTACTCAGAAGAGTAAACCGCACTGCCTGAAAGGGAGAAGGGTAAACAAAACGTTCCATGAAGGGACATCTCACACACAATGCAGCACACACATAGGAAGCAGAGCACACCAACATCCAACATAATGTTGTCCAAACACAAACATTCGCACAATCGAACTCAGGACACAAATGCACTCGCCTGCGGCGGATAAACATCCAAAAGCGTCAGTACGAAACAGGCACATGAGAACGCATAAGTATAAACCCACAGTCCGAATGGTGTAGCAATTCATGTATGGCAGGCAGCCAGAGAGTCTGTGTTACACACATTGGCATACAAATGAAGACACAACACATTTGGAGACAAGTGAAAAATGGAAACTTAATAAAAATAGTGCGTGTCAGTACGGCCAAGAGTAGTGCCACGATATGCAGACAAATGCAGCAGCATGCCCGAATAGGGAACGTAGGAAAATGTCCATGTTCACCTAGGGGTAGTCCATCACCATCACACGTCAGTGTCAAACAGCGTTGGTTGTCCGCCCCTTGGACATGAGTCGACACCAATGCAGCCATGTCCACTGTCGTCTTGGGACATGTGACCAGATGCACAATGTGCAATGACGCGGCAGGACACGTGCAATGTGGCACATCGAGTCGTGGTTGCAGGTACCTTGTCACTCGTCCATGAACGCGAGTGCAGCTGTGTAAGCCACTATATCTAACGAGTGATGGATGGCCACAATATTTGACATGTCGTCGACGTAATCCATCAGCTGACCGGGACAGATGTGCTGACTCCAACCACTGTACCCAATGTGTACCAAAGCAGAATCGGGAAGTGGGTCAATTTGCTCACTGCATACTACGACACGTGCAATCTCCCAGGCCCAATTCCCAACATGCATGCCAAACATTCATGCGTGCCATAAACAGGCATCACCATGAAACTCCTGGTCGTTGGCCAACAGGGGGCACACACACCCATCATAATCCATGTCAGCTAGAGAGGCACTCGTCCATGCACCACTCAGATAGGCACGTGTGACATTGCAATACAGGTTGAACGCTGGTGACGTCCGTAATGCGGAAGCTCAGCCAGTAAGTGATCTGCAGCACTGCCAAAGGCAGTGCACCCGGGACATGCAGCAGACGTGCAAGGTATAGGTGGACGTGAATGGAGTCAACCATGTGTTCAGTATGCCCTACTATGAGTCAGTGGCTCTGCTTGTAGCTGCACTGGCTTGCACTGTGCCAGTCTTGTGGATGAAATGGCACAGCTTGGTGCATTGAGCCGGGTCTGTGTGCAATGGGTGTAGGGCAGGGCTGTTGTGGGAGTACATGTGAAGGCCATTTCACACATGCTAACTACGACGAAGGACTTTTGAGTGTGGGATGTCCACTCGTTGTTCTCAAATCAGGCAGTGCGTAGTGTGGGAGACGGATGCAAATATTATCGTACCTGTCAGGGGGTGCTGGCCACTCGCAAGTTCCTTCTCAGAGCAGCAGAAGTGTTAGCGCAAGATAGCTCAGACAAAGAACCTTTCATCCTTACAGTAACTTCTCCAGCTGCATTCATTCAGGATGTGTACAAAGGCCGGTCATGGATGTTGTGGAATGTCTGCGACCCTGGTCATCATGGATGAGATGCCTAGCATGTGGCACATGGTAGGGTTCACTGTGTGTTACGTTGCCAAACAGCTGCTACTTCCTCCCACGAGCCCCCACACTTTTGTGTGCTGCGCTGTTGTATCCCAAGCACCCCTATGGCACACCATTGAAATGCCTATTTGCGCATGTCCTGCAGCATTCCAATCACACCGTGACACTGCCATTTGGAGGTGGGGCATGCCACTTTACAACATCGACTGCTGCGAGCCTTGTGGTGGCCACACTGGAACACAGAGACACACTTACCGCACTTCTTGCACACGGACATGTGTGAGATACCTCGTTCCCTTTGCCGCTTATGCATGCAGGAGGATGCGTGCGTAGCTACATCTCCAGGCTCACTGCCAATGCTGAGGTGGCATGGTAACGTCCGCTGAAGACAGCACACTGTGATGTTGCAGGGCCTGTGCCTATCATGCTAACACAATGACCACATGGACATACTTGCTCAGATGCGGGTTCGGGGGGCGTTGGCGGTCCTGGTGTTGTTGCGATGAGTGTTATGTCCCTCATGGGTATCCGTGTATCAAGCTCATTGACTCTATGGCACCTGTGGGTGTTCAGGTGTGGCTCTTGGCTGTGTTCCCTTTCATGCTGCAGGTAGTCATCCAGCAGAAAGCAGGTGTAAAATCTCTGGTGCTAACGCGGCTTATCGACGGAATTTATTTTGCATCGCAGTTTTTGCCTTTCGTTGTGAAAGTTGTGATGTGGTTTTTTCGTGTACTGAAAAATAAATGAACTGGGCAGTGTATCCCGTCAAGATCCAGCACCTGACCCACTATTCCCAATCAATATAAATACAATGAGATTTCTTCATTGATTTTGTGTGTACACTGTAAATGCACCCACTACCACAGTGCAATTCAATACAGGATTTTAGTATTTAGAATAAATCGCAAAGGTGCACCTCGTGTGTTTTTGCCCTGGAACGCCTACTCTGCATCTCATTATCAGCACTTTAATGCAACTACAGTTGAGATAAATCTAACACACTATTCAGAAGCTGGTGCAAACTGCAGACATCAGCAGTATTCTCACATTAACTGCCCCAAAATGTAACACCATGGTGGACAGTACCAAATACCAGTAATAAGAAAGAGAAAGAGTCACACAGCACTTAAGTAACAACCAAAAACTTTATTGAATTTTTTTTTTTTTCAAATTTATTTCTTTGCAAATGTATATATAAAGGATAAACTAAATTTAACAAAATGAACACAAAACAACAAGGCGGAAGACTCCTGTCGGGACCATGAATGTCGACGACACAGCCTGGAAAATAAAGCACAAAATAAGGACGTGTGAAATGCGCATATCAAAGGAGCGAGACACAGAGAAGGAAAAAATAGCCAGAGAGAAAAAGAGAGGGAAGGAAAGAAAGGAAGTGAGAAAGGGAGAAGGGAGATAGAGAAAGTGAAGGAAAGGAAGGAAGAGAGTGAGAAAGAGAGTGAAGAGAGGGAAGTGAGAGAGAGAGATACTGCCACCCCTGCGCACCCATGACCAAATAATTACCTGCAGCCACCGGAGTGTCTACCAATGGGCACTCCACATGCCCGTCAAAGGTCCGTGGCCCGGCAGATCTCACAGATGTCGCTGAGTCCTGAGTCATGAATGGCAGAGCTCACATCAGCTTCTCTGCGGCACGGCAGATCTCACACATGACACTGAGTCCTGAGTCATCAATGGCGGAGACCACATCAGCTTTTGGTGCCGCTAACCCTGTGCAACGCAAGTCAGCGCCACGTGGGGGTAGGCTGCTGATGGACATACAACTTAGGGTGTGACTAACCCTGTGCAACTCAAGTCCGCGCCACGTGGTGGTAGGCCTCTGTCGGCCACATCAGCTTCGGGTGGCACTAACCCTGTGCAAGTCAAGTCCATGCCACGTGGTAGTAGGCCCCTGACGGCCATACAGCTCAGGGAGCTACTAACCCTCTGAGCAACTTTTCATGGACTCTTTATGATTGAGACCCATGGAGCGTCCGCCATCCAGTCACCACCAGCAATAAAGGATGTGACGTTGTCATTGCATTATATGTGCGTGGTCACATGGCCTGTGACGCATGTGCCGTATGGGTGTGGTGTGTGTGCAAACCTGCCCTCAGGGAGTTGCCGTGACATGTTGACAACTAGAGCACTGACCTGCACACCAACAGCGAGTACGCTCAGTGGCGTAGCTAGGGGGGGGCGGTGGGGGCGGTCCGCCCCAGGCGGCATTGTTTTGGGGGCGGCGGCCACGCGTCACTGGTGGTCCGTGGCTGCGGCCTTTATAATTTATTTGGGGACACTCACTGACACTACTGTCAGTCACTACAGTGTTCCCAAATAAATTATAAAGGCCGCCACCACGGGCCACCAGTGACGCATGGCCGCCGTATTAGGTGCAACCACACATGCTTGTAAGCTGCCTGCAGTGCACGCACCGCGGTGCACGACATACCGCGTTTGTGGGTCCCGTTCCAGGGCCGTCAATCTTGTAGCGCGCAAAAGCGCGCTACCAATGACGGCCCTGTAAATGGTGCCGTCCTGCCCCCAAGAGTGTTTCTCTGCCTGTGGCCGGGTGTCCCAGCACCTGCTGCGTGGTAGACGTGCGAGGCTGCGCGGCCCAAATAACGTGGTCTCGGCCGCCGCCGCCGCTTCCGCATTGGGGTACTGGTAGGTTCGAGGCTAAGTTACGATGCAGCAGGCGCACGGTGAAACCATCCTTCTCGGTTTCTAGTTAATTATCACACATCTTCAGAGGCACATTGGCCTGCCTCCTTCTAATTGATGTGACCCTCTGCACTTGGAAGCTGTGACAGGGAGACCTGGAAACTGAGCAGGTCTTGCGCAAATAGTTGGACCTGGACACCTGGAAAGAAGCACAATCCTACGAGCAGAAATCCAGGTACTGTACTTTGATGCCGCCGTGAGAGCACATTGAGAAAGTGTGGTGTTTTGATTGTATAAGGATGCACTTAGATCAGAGGCGCAACTAGAGCCAAATTTCGGGGGGGGGGGGGCTAAGAAAAAATTTCGGGGGGGGGGGGCTGAATCTGTTAAGCCATAGGCAGAGTGGAGCTGCAGGGGCTCTTAGAAGGGGTGAAACACCAGCGAGGCCTCATTAACATGCAAATCGTCTTTTAAAGACCTGTGAAGTGTTTGGGTGCGGCTGTGTGTGCGCCGGGTAGCTGTCTCATCCCGGGCTGCCACACACGAGGGGGGGGGGGGGCTGAATCCCTTTGAGTCCAATGGGTGTTGCGTGCCTGACTTAGATGCTATCGTGATATTATGTGGTTACACCGAAATAGTGTGCCTCGAGGTTACTCCGATGTATTGCTCAATTATGATGATAGAAAAGCGTACTGACTATTTGACATAAATAACAGTCATGATTTGGCTATGATGTGCATTGAGGTTTTGTGCTAATATAGTACGTTGAGATATGTGCCATTATGATGCCATGAGAGGACGCGGATATATTATGCTATTGTTAGGCAAAGAGGATGCACTGATATTCTGTGCTGTTATGATACTGTGACTGATACATTGTGCAGTCATGATGCTACAGATAGTGTAATGTTACGGCGATGCCGTGTAGGTTAACTGTGGGGCAGTTTTACTAAAATCTTGCGCAACACAGCACAGCAGGCAAGAAAGCAAAAGAAGAAGAGAACAGGAGAGCGCCATATTTAAAGAAATATGGCTCTCTCCTCCCCAGTGACAGTGCCCTTGGTCTGCGGGCTACGGCGTGCGCTGGCTTGGCTGTAGGAGGAGTGGGTAATGCCATGTATCGTGGAAAGGTGATGAGAGCGGACAGTTCTGCTGTCAGGTGACAGGAGGTAAGGCCTGTGTGATGGAGGATTTTCTTTCTTGCTTTGCCTCAGGGCGCACATGTTTTGCCTGTGGCACGCATGCCAGCAGCCATCAGCCTGTTCTAAGGGTTAGTAAGAGGTGGCCCCAGAGTTCAAGATGCCCTGTGTTGGATGTTAGGTCACCTGCCCTAGTATTTTATTTTATTGGATTCAGTTCCTGCAATGGGAATCCAGTGTAACTTAGTAGTTAATGTAACTTAAGATTTGACACAGTGCTTCTCGAACCTGTACAGTTCTTTTAAGGGAAGAAGGGGTTAAAAAAAAAAGCTCACTCCTGATACTTTTACAGTGTGCATGCATACTCCTGAGTCCTCTTACTGGCTGTTCACGATCAAGCTCTTATTTGTATTTCTAATAGAACATTTCTTTGTACAAATTTTATTATAGCATGCGCACAAAAAATGTGTTGAGAACTGACTGAATATGCAAGGATGGTAGCACTTATTTCATATGTTTTGTCAGGGGCTACTCACATAATGCTAAAGGGAGGGGGTGTTTATAGAGACTTTGCTACTGATCAGAACACGTGTGAGCAGTTTAATAATTATTATACATAAGGATGTGTTAGTAAAGACTCCTAAAAAATAAAGAGTACACCTGGAGTTTGTTGTGAATTTAATGGGTAAAGGGTACGCCCAGGGCTCTAAGTGGGTTGAGAAAACTTGGGGAGGTGGGGGAGTGGGGGTCTCTCAAAGAGGCTTTACCTATGTAATAAAGGGTGTGCTTAAACAGTTAAAAATCTATTCCGCCTGAATGGCATTTTGGTGCTTCTTTATGTAATTGCATCCAAATATGTAATAGAACTGGCATGCACTTAAAACAAGCCCAGACTATTGGCTTTATCAATGGTTGTTACCTACAGTAGATGAATATGTGACAACAATGACTTTGTGGTAAATAATAGTGAAAATACCGCAGTTCTATAATTAGGACACTGTGAAATTACTATACCATGCCATTAGAAATGTTAAATAAAACTTTTTGTAAAATACTTACTTTTATTTGTTATGTGCTTGAACAAATGTCTAGAAGCTGGTAATGCTTGGCAGCAGCTGCCCATGCAGCAGCATTAATCACTGCAGACATTTTAAATGTAGAGCCTACCCTCTGTCCTTTACACCTCTTGCCCTGCTGTGGATCCCCATGGCGTGCACTTTCAGATCACTAGCAGGTGATCGTATCTTCTGATTAGCTCCTTCGTGGCACCTGCATAACAAAAAAGTCTCTCTAGGCAGCCCTGCCAAGTTCCACACACATCAGGGGTGAGGCTAACGCATTTTAGTGTGGTGTTCTGCATTACCGCACTAAAACACAAATTCACGCCTCTAAAGCTCCTCTCAAACCACCGCGCTGACATGCAGACACAAGCGGGATGGAGCACCGCCCAAGCGCTTCATGATGAGCAACTGTGCGCTGGTCTGGCACAGTGTGCGTCTCCAGCACTGGTACTGCACACTGTGCAGAAAAGTTTTCATGTACTGTCCTGGGGGCTCAGACAGGCTGCCTGGCTGCAACATTATTGCAGCTGCTGCAAGACTCAGTCCCGACCGGCTGCTGCGGCCTCCATGTGATTTCACATCACATACTGCAGCAAAGTGTATGTCCATATGGCAGACTGATTCTCTCTCTTTTGAGTGCAGGTCGTGGCAGTTGTTTCTTTTTAGTTTGATGCTTCCCTCTGTGCCCCAGTAATTGGTGCCTCAGCATGCGGAGCGCAACACCAGCATTCACAATCATTGTCCGGTGAGAGGTGGTCACACATTCTTATCTCAGAGGCAGGATAGTCATGTAAAGTAAGTATACAACTGGATCTGACTGCCTCTAGTAGTGCGTCCTCCGGAATCTCGTGGCAGCCCGACTCACTTAGGTCTGTGTGAATCATTGTGCATTTCTGATTTTAATACCAATATGTTGATTATGAGGTGCTAAGCAGCCCACACGAGGTGCTTATCTGTGCATTGCCGCTCTACAGATTGCACAGAGAAACATATTCACGTCTGTTTCAATTCAATGGCAGCAAAGTTACATCCACTGCACCATGTCAAATCTCAATTTCCTATTACAGTGTACCGAAATGTAAATACACATCTGTCAGTAGAGATTTTAATGGAAATAATAATTTTACTTCTTTTTACTGTTTTTGTGCCATAAAACAATGGCTAGTACATGGGACAGAGGGGACACCAGACTTAGAGCCACTGTGGTGCATTGCAATTGTTACTGAAGTGTGAACTCTCAGGCAGCGGGCACCGCTCACTCAGCTATTGATGATTATTTTTATGGAATAGTGACTGAGTTAAGTCTTTTTGAGATATTGGTGCTTCGCAGCACTTTTAAGATAGTTTCTCATTGCTCAAATGGGTGTAATTTCTGATATTTATAAGTTTCCCTCTTCATTGCTTGATTTTGCTCACAAGAAAATGTCCCTCATAATTTCACTGAAATTATGAAAATGTCACACATAGCAATCTGAAACTTTAGCAGCTATGTCTAGTTTTACATCAAAGGCCGATGATTGCTAGTAGTGCCACCAAGTGAAGATTTCTTTTCACTCCCAGAGTGATGGCAAAAATGAAGAGTCCAATAGGGACCCGTCTAAGCATCTGTTTTTCAGAACTGCTGGTGCTTGGCACTGGCAGGACCTGGCTCTCTTAAAGCCCTGGGTATGCAGATGAGGAGACTATCTTAATCTACAAGTACTTTTAGAGGGCCCAGCAAATCCTGGAAAAATTGAGACCCACCCCCTGTCCAGCCTAGTTTTCTATTTCTGACCTCGAGCTTCTGGATTGTAATTAAAAGAAAACTGCAATCCTCACCATGAACAGAAATAGGCTGGTGGAGGGCTGCAATGGCAGGGATTACTTTGGGCTCTTTTAAGCTCCTGCTTTTTTGCACTGATTTACCATCAGTTACATTATGTATTTGTGGTGACAGAGGGTCACAGTGGGAACTGGTCATCAAAATGAGTGTTATTAATAGAATTTAGGCATGATTGCTTAAGCCCATTGTTGCCCAGTGTACCTCCTCCTACTAAATGTATATTGAATGGACTTTAGAATAAATTTAAAAATGTTTTCTGAAGGCTAGTTTTGTAAAATCAGAGTTTCATCTTTGGGCTGGTTTTTGGGCTGATGCTGCTCTGGTTGGGCTGAATTTGGGCTTGTACTCGGGTAGCTTTGGGCTTGGGACGGATCTCAAAATCTGGCAACACTGCTGGCCTCTCCTGAGGAGCCAAGTCTGGGGCAGTGGCATTGCTGAGCGATTTCTGCAGGCTGCAGTAGAACCAACCTCTACGGGAGAGACCCTGCCACCACTGTGAATACTGGAGCCTGAGGACGGTAAGAGATAAACGGTTGTCACGAGGGGAGGAAAGGATCTTTGGTGAGTGGCAGGGCAGTGGGCACAAGTCCTATAAAAAGAAGAGGGGGGACTAACCAAGTTAGGCAGTCAGCAAATGACATCATGACACGTGCCATCCATAGCTGCCAAGGTTTCAGATTGCTATGTGTGACATGTTCATAATTTCAGTGTGGTTATGAGTGACATTTGACACTTTCTTGCAAGTAAAAATAAAGCAATGAAGATGAGGAAACATAAATATCAGAAATTAGACCCATTTGTGCAACGAGAAACATTTAGAAGATCTAAAACTGCTGCAAACGCCTGCTTCAGCTGACTATAATTAAAATGACAGCTATGGACCTCTAGAAAGCAAGTCACATGGCTCCTCTAAGAATTAACACCAAAAAGAGCAAGGACCTACGGTTAGGCTGTAGAACCACTGGAGCGAAGCTGTGCAATAAGAGCCACTGACAATACAAGACAACAGTTTAGTAGAGAACACAGATCTTTACTGGACCCCACCAATGTAGAAGGGGCATTGCTGGGTGCACATGAGGCATTCAGAGTTGTAGTGGCATGAGCATCACCAGAGCCTGCCCTGATGTCCTGGCATAAATATCTCTAGTGACACACAGCGAGTGACAAGTTACACACCAAGTGTAAATACACCAGACGACACTTCAGGCAAAGATTGCATTTTTTTTTCTGCCCATGGCAGAGAAGCAGCATGGTCTTCAGTCGGGTATTTAGTCCACCCTGCATTGCTGTTTAAAGCCTGCAGCACTGCAGGTGTCGAAAGACCCCTAAATCTAACACCCCAGCTTCAGATCCAGATAAAGCAGGTAAGTGCAAAAGTAGTCTGTCTCGAGTCACAGTCACGACGCACGCTGATGAGAGTACCTGTCTGTGAACATGTGGCATTGCGGCTGTTTAGAGAGAGCTCAAATAATAAACCAGGCGAGAAGAATCGCTAAACTCCATGCTGCTCTCTCTGTCCCACAGGAGACCTGGGCCCAGACTATAACAGGGTGTGAGAGACCCTAACACAAATCTCAATTGCCTCAGGCCTATACCATAAATTCATTAGTCAGCTCACTCACGGACTCCGTCCACCACAGTGAGCATGTGTGTGATAGCATGATTGCTGGGCAAGCCTCGGTAGAACCTGTGAGACACCCATAGTAGTCACAGTCAGGCAGGATGACAAATATGTTTAAAAGTATTTTTAAAAATCACACCAGTATAATTAAGCGAGTGGCCCCAGGGTGCTGTGCGCAGCCCTCTACAACTGCAAGTTCAGATAGTTAACACTTACTTGCACTAGTTAATAGAGCAGTGTAAAACTATCATTCCAATGATACATGTGAGAAGCAGTTGTGCCCGAAATTTGACAGTGAGGTGAGATTCAAAATTCGATTCCGAGACTTAAGCTCACACAATCACAGGGCTACAGATGCCAGGGGCGGCAATCTGAGGGATAGCCCCGGGCGCCACAAGCTCTAGCTACGCCCCTGAGTATGCCTGCGTCAGGTAGCTATGTGGGGGTGTGAAAACGTGTTTCCTCAATGGATTTTCAATTGGAAAATTTAGACAAGGCTACAGGTCAAACTGCTGAACGGAATTACACCAAATTGGGTAGGGAGAAAGGTCATGGTCCAGCCAGCGCGCTTCTTGCATCGAGTGGCAATATAAAAGAAAGGTCCCAGGGGCAATTTTTAATATACCGAAGTGCTGTCTGTGTGAGATAACCCTTTTAAGCTCCCTCTTCCCAACATCATCACTTTGCAGCTATAGCGTTAGAAGCCAGTCCGTAGGCTCGCAGCTCTCTACCTTAGTGAGCTAGTACGCTGCTGTGCCTGTACCTCTGCGAGCTACTACGCTGCTGTTCCTTTGGGAGCGGACGGCTCGTAGTACTGCAGCTGTGAGTCGACCGGATGGGCCGCAGTTGTCCCTCTGCGAGCCTGGGTGCGAACTGCTCATAAGTCACACTACATAAGCATTGAAAAGCCATTTTGTGATTCAGTCCGTCAGCTGGCATCTGTCTGAGGCATTTCTGAAAACATACTGGAGTTCTTTCTGTGAGAGATACCCCTTTCACGCTGCCTCTCCCCACATTGCCAACATACCCCCAACAACCTTCTTGGGCCCAGAATTGTCCCTGTGTGGTTGGACAAAAAAGAATCTTAGTCATGTATATATTTACATATAAAGCATTTTATTTAAACAAGACAACAACAAATAAAACTGAAGGGAGTCTGGTGTTGTGGTTGCTGCCACGAAGTTGTGGTTACTGTAATTCAGGACTCAGGACGCAGTTCCACATGTGGGATCGGCTTGTATTGAACAGGGTTAGTGGCACCACGTGTCGCGCCTTGTGTTGTATAGGGTTAGTGGCACCATGTGTCGCCAGCCTTGCATATGGAAATATGCCTGACTGATCAAAGGGAGTCTGGTGCTGTGGTCGCTGCCACAAAGTTGGGGTTACTGCCATTCAGGACTCAGGACACAGTTTCACATGTGGGATCAGCTTGTGTTGAACAGGGTTAGTGGCACCATGTGTCGCGGCTTGTGTTGAACAGGGTTAGTGGCACCACTTGTCAAACATTTGAATTGCGAGCTCTGTTGCCCGCAGTGTAGACTGTTATTGAGTGTTTGTTTGCACTTGAAGATGAATTTGTTGATTGTACTAAAGCTATAAATGATATAAAAAAAATTCTTGAAGCAAGGATACTAAAATGATATTTTGTAGGTTTTAGGCCTGTGATAGTTACTTGCCTAGTGGACTCTGTAATTAATGAATCAAGATTTAATTTTAATTGTGAGCCCTACTGACTGCAGTGTAGGCGTATCATGAAAAGATGAAATATGTATAGAATACACTGTTGCAGTGTATAAGCCTGTGATGCTGACTTGGTGCGATGTGCCGCAGTGGGAGATATGTCTTTTGCCTACTGCGTCATCTGCAATCGCGACTGTATCTGAATTGTGAGCCCTGCTGACCGCAGTGTAGGCCAGAGGCAGCAGTGAGCAAGGGCCCACAGCCACATGCATAGGTTGGTGGCCCCACCGGCCTGCGTAGTTAAGGTTCAATGGCACCACGAGTCGCCGGCCTTCCATATGCAAATACGCGTCACTAATTGAAGGGAGTCTGGTGCAGTGGCCATTGCCACGAAGTTGGGGTCACTGTCATTCAGGACTCAGGACACAGTTCCACATGTGGGATCATTTGGCTTGTGTTCAACAGGGTTAGTGGCACCACGTGTCGCCGGCTTCTGTTAAACAGTGTTAGTGACACCATGTGTTACGGCTTGCGTTGAATAAAACTGTTCACTCTTCTTTGCGATGACTTATGGTGCACTGAGTTAGTAGTACCTTTGGCTCTCAGTGTGTACGTATCCTGCGATGATGCGTGGTCCGGGGTGGCCGCACTTGGAGCAATGTCTTTTGTCTATTGAATTCTGCCTCAATAAGGTCACGTGGCGATGACTTATGGTGCACTGAGTTAGTGGTACCTTTGGCTCTCAGCGTGTACATACCCTGCGATGATGCGTGGTCCGTGGGGGCCACAGTCAGAGCAATGTCTTTTGTCTATTGAATTCTGCCTCAGTAAGGCCACGTGGCGATGACTTGTGGTACACTGAGTTAGTGGTACCTCTGGCGCTCAGCGTGTGCGCACCCTGCCATGATGCGTGGTCTGAGAGGGCCGCACTGGGAGCAATGTATCTTGCGTACTGGACTTTGTCATCTGCAATCGCTACTCCATCTGAATTGTGATGCCTGCTGTCCGCAGTGTAGATCAGCGGCAGTAGTCTGTACAGGCATAAGCCTGTGGTGCTGTGCAGCTGGGTTCGCAGGGGGCCTGTGTCGAGGAGACCCGCGGTCATGGCGGTAGCCTCATGGCAGGGTGAGGCCTGCTGCTCTGGCACAGTCGTTGGTCTTCACAGTTCACAAGTGAACGACGCCCAGAGCCCCGGCCTATTATTCACACTCCCACGCTGAAGTGGCGTACGTCGGACCAGCCCACTTCGGTTACGCTTATGCTTACAGGGGGGGATGATACAGCTACATGACTGAGATTGTCCCTAGTGTTTAACGTAACATGGTTGGGTCCACTATCCACAACACTACAAACACCAGTAGTATTTGTGCACATGGAGAGGTGTTTGTTCTGCATACTGAGACGTGTCCAGCACATCACCGTTACACTTTGCATTGTTATTCATGGGTGAATTGCTTCCTTCACACATAGTTTGTTCACACCTGTCCCTATATTCAGCTATTGTGTGGCTGAGGAGCCATGTTGTTTTCGGAAAGTTTGCTGTCTTGGTCTGAGCTGCCTCAGTGGTAGAGGGGGGGTCCTGGAGTGGTGGTGGGTGTTGTGGGATTCTTGGGCGTCGGAGCTGCTTGATCAGTAGGTCTATGACATGTGTTAGTCTTCAGATGTGGCTCTGGGCTAGGCTCCCATTCATACTGTATGTAGTTGTTTAATATTTAAAAAACAAGAAGATATTAAATAATAAATAAAAAAATATAAAAACAATTTTTAGGATCTTAAAGTTACAAAATCTCACATATTTTAAAAACATTACTGAGAAAAACATGGGTTTAATGAACATTATAATTAGAAATTAGTATTTAAATAACCTTTGAAATTCACCCAAAAATAGGTCTCAGGAAGATTAAAGTTAGTATTTTGAAAAAAAAAATCAAATTTACTGAAAAAACAATTGCCACATTTCCCAACATTGAGCAATTATATGGCCCATGCAGTTTTTTTAGGGTTTGCTGTCCTGTTCTGCACTGCCTTGGTGGTAGAAGAGAGAGGGGTTGTACGGGGCGGGGAGATCCTGAGGGTTGTGGCAGTGGGTGTTGTGTGCTTCTTGGTGTCAAAAAAACTGTAGGTTAAATGAACATTATAATTAGAAGTTAGCATTAAAAAAAATGAAATGTACTGAAAAAAATAGGTTTCAGGCACGTTATAGATAGAAATTAGCATTTAAAAAACCTTTGAAATTCACTGAAAAAAACATAGGTTTCAAGCACGTTATAGTTAGAAATTAGCATTTAAAAAACCTTAGAAATTCACTGAAAAAACTAGGCATGGGCGGTAAATTCCGTTCCGCTCGCGGAATTTGCGGAATTTGGGTAATTTCACGTTCCGCGGAGAACGCAGAAATACTTAAAATTCTGTATTACACTGCTTTGCGGAATTTTTTGCTTGTTCGCGTTCTCAAAATGAGAGTTCGCGAGAAATATCCCCCCGAGCATTCAAACAGTGATCGTGAACAGGAAAAAAGCATTGCGAACAAGCAATTCTGCGTGTTCGCGGAGATTTTTTACCGTTTCGCGGAGATTTGCGTAGCGCGACTATGCAAATTCCGCCCACCTCTAGAAAAAAACGGAGGTTTCAGGCACATTGTAGTTAGAAATTAGCATTTAAATATCCTTAGAAATTCACTGAAAAAACCATAGTTTTCAGGGACGCTATAGTTACTTGGACATTTGACTTAGATAAAACCTGAAAAATGTGCCTGTTATAGTTAGTTGAGCTAACTCTAACTCGCGTGCCCGCAATGCACTGGTGTTGACGTCACATATTACATCACTCATGACATGGTCAGTGACAATACTGATGACATTACTGATGATATCATCCATGTGATAGTCTGACACACCTCATCACACTCTAATATAACCTTTGATACAAGTACTCTAAAATACAGACTACCATTTTCAAAACCATAGACACACCAATACCAGATACTAGATACCCATCCTCTGATACCTATCTATATATTGTGAGCTAGACATACACTCATACAGTCACTCATACATGCTGTCATTCATCATTACATCAGTATACTATCTACTCATACACCTATACATACATTCACACATTGCTACTGATCCATAGAGTTACTCATACATCTACTCAGTCATTCCAAAAATCAATCACACACCCATGTACTCACATATACAGATATATACACACCACCTGACTTATTTATACACACACCACCTCCCTTATTTATATAGATACTAACACATACTTACTCTCTTATACAATCACTAATACAAGTACACATTCATGTATGTAGATACTCTTGCAATCACTGTCTCTCACGTATAGTCAATTATGCACCCCAACACTCACATATACTGTCTAAAAACATATATAGTTACTCACATATATACAACTGAGACATCAATTCACTAATCAACACACCTGTACACACAGTCAGTTACCCATACAGCCCTTACGAGATGCACTTTTGAGTCTATACAACCACTAAATCAGCCATTCAGACATGTATGCACAGAGTCAGACACCCCCCACCCACCCACATAGCCACTCAGACACCCATACAGATACTCATACAATCAATCAATAACCCATATAGACATTGACGTAGCTATTCACCAACCCATTCACCTGCTAACACACCAACTGAGAGACTAATATAGACATTCACACAGTTTAGTCAATAACCTATGCATTCAGTAACATATGTTCAATCAGTGACTTATACAGTCAGTCATGCATCTACTAAATAATCCATTCAGGCACTTCTACATCCACTCATTCTTCAATAGACCTTGTCATAGATATATATGAAAAATATTTAAACTTTACAGAAACACACATTCACTGGATGATGTCATGAGTGATGTCATCAGTGATGTCATGAGTGATGTCACTGACCATGTCATGAGAGATGTAATATGTGACGTCATCATCACCAGTGCATTGCGGGCGTGCAAGTTATAGTTAGCTCAACTAACTATAACGGGTGCATTTCTCTGGCAATTATCCTGACAGAACCATATCTTTCTTTAGTCTCTGTGCCAACATACAACAACTTATACACTTACCCTGCTGTTAACTACCAGCACTCTAACTATACAGTGTAGGTATCCTCATGTCTATTCCATATACTTCTCCATCACTTATCCACCACTATACATATCCTTTTACTCTGTCAATACCAACAGTATCTTCTTATCCTATCACACCGCCAATACCTCAGCATTCATAAATTGACCGTGTATTGTACTTACAGCACTGTAATCATTCCAGTTACTAGTAATGTATTTATAGAGTGGCTTAGTGGTATCAGTGATGTCATTTGAGATGTCATCAGTGATGTCACTGACCATGTCATGAGTGATGTAATATGTGACGTCATCAGCAGTGCATTGCAGGGGTGCGCGTTATAGTTAGCTGAACTAACTATAACAGGGGAATTTCTATGGTTTTATACGAGTGAAATGACCAACTAACTATAACTTTCCCTGAAACATATGGTTTTTTCAGGGAATTTTCAAGGTTTTTTAAATGCTAATTTCTAACTATACCGTCCCTGAAACCTATGCTTTTTTCAGTGAACATATATATATATATATTATCTACTGGCGGTCGCCAGTAGTTAGTTATAGTTACAACCTAGTTTCCATAGGAAATCTCAAAATTCTATTTTGAATAACTTTGACGCCGGTTGACGAATGCTCGCGAAAATTTCAAAACAAATGGGGCGCTCAGTTCAGCTCCTACCCTGAAAGTCTCGGGGTGATTCGTCAAGCGGGGGCCGAGAAAAAGGGGGGGTCCCAAAACGCGTTTTCCCCATGCATTTTTCCATAGTCGCAGCTACAGCCCGAACGGCTGAACAGAATTACGTGAAATTTGGCAGAGAGGTAGCCATAAGGTCAAGGAAGTGCCTTTTGCAGGTCTGGTGTAAATCTGTTGAGTATTTCCTGAGAAAATAGCATTTAAAAGCATATCAATATCTATACGCGCGCAACGTGAGAGCACAATTCTGATTGGTTGTTAGATGTCGGTAAACATTCGAATCGGTCGAAACCAGGAAGTGTCGGCCGCCATTTTGTCTCTCGCAGTCTGAGGGGGTGAAAAAAAAAGGTGGAGAACGTGAAAAGGGGGCAGAGTGGACAGTTCCTGACCCCCTAGCCTTGGTCAGGGGGTCACAGAAGGACCCCCCAAGGGAGAAAAAATCAATTATTTATTTTTTTTAAATCGCGAGGTGCGCGCACCGCGCGTGCACGGTACGCACTGCAAACAGTGGGTGCTCGGTGCACCGAGCGCCCATAGTGCGCGCACGGTGCGTGCACGGTGAAAAACCTGAAAAATAAATAAATTAATAAATACATAAATTAGCATTTAAAAAACCGTACAAATTCACTGAAAAAAACATAGGTTTCACACACGTTATAGTTACGAATTAGCATTTAAAAAACCTTGCAAATTCACTTAAAAAACCATAGGTTTCACACATGTTATAGTTAGCTAAACATTTCACTCTTAAAAAAAAATTAATAAATACAAAACTTAGCATTTAAAAAACCGTACAAATTCACTGAAAAAACCATAGGTTTCACACACGTTATAGTTACGAATTAGCATTTAAAAAACCTTGCAAATTCACTTAAAAAACCATAGGTTTCACACATGTTATAGTTAGCTGGACATTTCACTCGTAAAAAACCAATGAAATTCCCCCGTTATACTTAGTGCAGGCAACTATAACTCACGCGACCGCAATCCTCTGCTGATGACGTCAGATATTACATCACTGATGACATATGTGTCTTTATGAAAAATAAATATTTGTAATATATGTATAGCTAAAGATTAATGGAAGAAGACATGAGTAAATAAGTGTCTAAATACAGTGATGTAATATCTGACGTCATCAGCAGAGGATTGCGGTCGCGTGAGTTATAGTTGCCTGCACTAACTATAACGGGGGAATTTCATTGGTTTTTTACGAGTGAAATGTCCAGCTAACTATAACATGTGTGAAACCTATGGTTTTTTAAGTGAATATATATATATATATATATACATATATCTATATATATTCACTGAAAAAACCATAGGTTTCAGGGGCGTTATAGTTAGCTGGACTTTCACTCATACAAAACCATTGAGATTCCCCCGTTATAGTTAGTTCAGCTAACTATAACTCGCGCGCCCGCAATGCACTGCTGATGACGTCACATATTACATCACTCATGACATGGTCAGTGACATCACTCATGACATCACTGATAACATCTCAAATGACATCACTGATGACATCACTGATGACATCATCCAGTGAATGTGTGTTTTTCAGAAAATTACATATGTTTTATATATGTATATCTGAAGGTCGATGGAAGAATAAATGGGTATATACGTGTCTAAATGGATGATTTTTTTTAAAAAAATTGATTGTATAACTGACTGATTAAGTGTATCTTAGTGAACCATTGGTCTGCGTGGGTTGGGGAATCTTGGCCAATGGTGGGGTTGGGGGGGGGGATTGGAGAGTAGGGGCTGGGGGGGTGGTGGGGGTGGAGGGAATGTTGGGGGTGTTCGGGTTGTGGGGGGTGGCTGGGTTGAAACTAAAAAGAAACTGATTGTGTCTGTCTGTCTATATTACTTATTTTGTCTACTTGTTAATATGGATTCATTGTATTCACGGGGCCAAGAGCAGATAATTCTCTATAGACAATTTAATTTTGGTCTTAATGTCTAATAAGGAGAGTTTGAAGCTGCTTTCTTTGAATGTTAATGGTTTAAATAATATTAAGAAAAGACGCGCTATGGAAGTTTGGTTAAAAGCTGAGAATCCCTCTGTTATTTTGTTACAGGAGACTCATATTCCCTCTTCTAAACTAGATGGGTTCTCTATGCTTAAATCCTGGGCCTCGTTTCGGTGCCTTTCATCATGTGATTTATCTCAGCGTGGGGTGGCAATATTTTTGAATAAGAATCTTTGCGCAGATATTATTCAATCACAACAGGGTGGCGCTGGACGTTGGTGTTGGGTCTTATGCAGAGTCAAAGCTAGGCAGAGACCTTTTATCTTTGTTTGTTGTTACGGGCCGTTAACAGATGATGCTAGTCTGTATGAAGACTTGTTTCAATCTCTATTGATGGTCTCAGGTGATATCGTGATTGGCGGGGACTTTAATTTGTTAATGGATCCGCACTTGGATACATCATCCCAATTATCTAAACAACTTAAACCGAAAGTCTTTCAAACCATTTCACATTATATTAAATTATTCGATCTCTCTGATCACTGGCGGGCTGATAATCCCTCTAAACGAGATTATACCTGCTGGTCGGGTAGATTTAAATCCTCATCCCGCATTGATTTTTTTTTTGCTTCAAGTAATCTTAAACTCGGTTTTTCTAATACAGTGTTCAATGTATTTTCAGATCACGCTATGCTTATTCGGGAGTTCGTTTTTGGGGACATTAGAAGATCCCCTAAAAGATGGGTCTTCAATAGAGCTTATCTCAGTGATGATAAATGGGTCTCTGAATTAAAAAACAAGATTAAAGACTTTATAACTCTTAATACGGGCACTGCCCCCATAAGTATTATTTGGGATGCCCTAAAGGCTTTCATTCGCGGAATCATCATAGGGAAAGATGCAGCTATGTTAAAGGCATCCAGGGCTCAAATCAAACTATTGCACTCTCGTATTCAGACACTTAGCGTCCAGAGGCAACAAAACCCCTCACGATTGGTCAAAGAACAATTAATGGAAGCTAAACAAAAATACACTACTTTTTTACATGACCAGGGTGAGGCATTTTTTCGTACCCAATATCAAAAAATATATGAAGAAAGTAATTTCACTGGGAGATTCTTGGCCTGGCAGGCCAAGGCACAAGCAGCATCTAATTTAATTCGGGAGTTAAAATGTCCGGTCTCACTTCAATCCACAACAGACCCAGATACAATAGGTGCGATAATGCTTCGTCATTATCAAAATATATATTCACACCAGCTTAACATTAACCAGTCCAAATTAAACTCTTTCTTACGGCAGGTTGAGATTCCTTCTCTTTCCCACCCCGAAGATTTAACCATGGCAGATGGATTTTCTTTGGAAGAGATAGAGGGGGTGGTAAAAAATCTTCCATCAGGGAAAGCTGCCGGTCCGGATGGACTCCCTGCGGAGTTTTTTAAGGTTTTTTTTTCTTCTTTTTCTAATCTGTTCGTACTTTTGTTCAACTCTATGTTGTCTGGAGCCTCAATCCCTGACTCTTTTCGCGAGGGCACTGTGGTCAGTTTCTTGAAGAAGGGGAAAGATGCTACTGATCCTAATTCATATCGTCCCATTACCCTTTTAAATTCAGACTACAAGATCGTTACTAAACTATTGGCTATTCGATTTAATCGCATCTCTTCTGATTTGATCCATACAGACCAAAACGGTTTTATTACCGGTAGACAGCTTATGACTAATACTCACTATTTGGCAGAAGCTTTGGATTACCTGGAGACACGGAGAATCCCTGCACTTATTTTGTTATTCGACGCGGAAAAAGCTTTTGATTTGGTGGTTTGGGAGACACTCTTTGTTATTTTGCAGCACTTTCATATTCCAGGCATCGTTATCAATTTCATTCGTAATCTTTATTCTGGCGCTAAAGCTAATATTATTATTAATTCACATTTGGTTGGGTCTGTTGCAGTTAACCGTGGAACTCGTCAGGGGTGCCCCTTATCACCGATTCTTTTTGCCTTTTTTATCGAACCCCTCGCAACAGCTATTCGTAAGTCCGCAGAGATTTCACCCCCAATCCCATTTATGTCTAAGATAAAACTTTATGCTGACGACATCATGTTGCTCATTAAATCCGATTTGCAGTCTCAAGCTCAGACATTTCGGATTTTTGAGCAATATGAATCTTTCGGGGGCTATAGGATTAATAAAAAAAAGACCGAAATATTGATTTGTGGCAATCACATTCCAGAATTACATCCGGATTTACGAGGTTGCATAAATAATAAACCTAAAAGATATTTGGGGGTGTTTTTTTCTTCTTCAGTTACAGATCTTTTCGGCTTGAATTTTGTTCCCCTTTTCCAAAGGGTTCGTTCGATGTTAATTCGCTGGAATAAATTACCTATATCATTACTAGGCAGAGTCGCCCTGATTAAAATGTCGATTTTACCATTGTTTAACTTTCTGTTTTCAACAATCCCGTGTTTTCTCCCTGGGTCTTTCTTTTCTAAAATAGAATCCTTATTCTCAAGTTTTTTGTGGTCACATAAAAAGCCCCGGATTGCGCTGACTACCCTTTACGAGGGTTTAGATAATGGCGGTCTGGCACTTCCAAACATTAGAGAGTATTACTACGCCTATTTTGCTCAGTACATAACTCGTCTCAAGGTCCCTTCCCCGATTCCGAATTATTATATTAGTTTTTTTTTCGATTTAATTTTTTCAGAGAGTCAAATATCCTCCCCTCTTCAAATACCTAAATCTCCAAAATTGGTTCGGTATAAAATAATTGCTTGGTTCTTTATGAAGCGTAAGGCTTTGATTAGTCGATACTCCATCTCTCTTTTCAATACCTCCTCTTTACTGATTAATTTACTTTCCTCAAGAGGACAGGTGGTAAGCCCGCATTTAATGGGCTATTGGTCTAAAGCCGGCTTTAGTACAGTAGGCGATTTTTTACATCACTCTAGGTGGTTAACTCCGCCCGAGATGCGCCTACTACTTTCAGGTAACTTTTTGTTAGCCGGGTCTTATGATTTAATCTATAAACTTTTAATGCCGTTCGCCCCCACCTCCTTTACTCAGATTTCCCCTTTTAACAACGATCTCCTGTTTAATACTACTTTAATAAGGAAACCTGGTGAGTGGAAACGTCATCTTGCTCAGATCAAACAAGACGATTTAGAATCGAAAGCAGTCCAAAAATGGTGGGAACACGAAAAGCAGGTTTTATCTTTAACGACGTGGCGGACTATTAATAAATATAATTTCTCCATTTTACGGGGAGCCAATTGGCGCAGAATGATATTTTTTGGGAAATGGCTCCTCTACTATACCCCGGCAGTAATTGCCAAAATGTTTAGTAATTATGCACCGATCTGTTTTCGCTGTCAAAATTTTGCCCCCGCTAACTGGACACACGTCACAGTTGAATGTTGCACGATCAAAGAGTTCTGGAGAGATATTTTTGCTTTTTTATCTTCTATTTTGCATATCCAGATATCTTTTAATTCCAATTTGATGCTGCACGGTTTGGACCAGAATTTAAATATCTCTGTTTCACATGCTAAACTCCTGTTTATCTGCATGGCAGTGGCAAGATCATTGCTTCTTCAGAATTGGCGATCAACTCAGACTCCATCTTTCTATGAATGGTTGCGTAAAATGCAAAGAGTTAAGATTAGCGAGCGTAACTATGCAGCGAGGATTGGAGGGGGGAGAAAATTCGAAAAAATTTGGGAAAACTTTTTTTGACTCTCTTTTCATTCAGGTCATCTTCTAATTGTTTTTGTTATTGTACAAAGATCTTGAATCATTGTATCTGAGATGTTTTTGGTTTTTTGTAATGCGATACTTTCTGTCTTAACTTGAATGTTGCATGACACCTTCAGTTTCAACAATAAAAAAAAAAGAAAAAAAAAAAAAAAAAAAGTGTATCTTAGTGAATACATGGCTTAGTGAGTAATGTTTAAATATGTAAATATCTGTATCAGTCTCTCACTTTGTGTATAAGTGGCTGCATGGGTTGGTGAGTAGCTACATGAGTGTCTATATAGGTTATTAGTTGGTTTTTTGAGTATCAGTATGAGTGTCTGAGTGTCTGTATGGTTTGGTGGGGGGTATTACGTAGTGCATAAGTGCATGAATGAGTGACTCACTGTTTGTATGTGTTGAAGACAGCATGTGTGCAGGACTGTATGGGTGGATGAGTGTGTGCATGGGTGTGTTAGTGAGTGAATGACTGTCTCAATAGTGTCTTTATGAGTAACTACATATGTTTTAAACTAGTATATGTCACTATTGGTGTATATAAGTGAGTATATGTGAGAGTGAGAGATTGAAAGAGTTCCTGTATGAATATGTATGTGTTTCTATAAGTGATTGTTTAAAAGACTAAGTATGTGTAAGTTTCTGTAGAAGTAAGTGTGGTGGTGTGTGCATAACTGTATATGCAAGTAAATGGATGTTTGATTTTTTATTAGCATGAGTGACTATGTGTGTGAGTAACTCTATGGATGAGTGACGTTCTGTAACAGGATGTATAGGTGTATGAGTACATATGATGAGTGAGTACATGTATGAGTGACTGTATAGGACTGTTGGTGAATGAGTGGATGTGTATGTGGATCTTAGAATTACTGAATAGGTTGTTGTAACTGATATTGGTATGTCCATTGTTTTGAAAATTGTAGTTTCTAATTTTGAATGTGTGTATCAAAGGTTATATTAAGGGGAGAGGAGGTCTGCCACTCTATCACAAAGATGATGTCATCAGTGATGTCATTTGAGATTTCATCAGTGATGTCATGAGTGATGTCACTGACCATGTGATGAATGATGTAATATGTGACGTCATCAGCAGTGCATTGCGGGCGGGCGAGTTATAGTTAGCTGAACTAACTATAACGGGGGAATTTCAATGGTTTTGTACGAGTGAAAAGTCCAGCTAACTATAACGCCCCTGAAACCTATGGTTTTTTCAGTGAATTTCGAAGGTTTTCAAATGCTAATTCCTAACTATAACGTGCCTGAAACCTATGGTTTTTTCAATGAATTTCAAAGGTTTTTTAAATGCTAATTTCTAACTATGCCTACAGAGATAGGACATATAAAGAAAGAAGAAAAAACGCACAGAAAGAAAAAAAGAAATGCAGAAAGAAGCAACAGAAGTCCTCAGAGATGCAGAAAAGTGCAGGAAGAAGGATAACATGCAGAAAGAACAAACAGAAGAGCAGAAAGAAGCCTTGTTGCAAAATCATCCTGTACCCTCAACTTTTTCAGACGGATACTGGTGGTAACTGAGTCTGATTAACCAGTCCTAGAGCCAGTGCTAAGTTAAAAGACACTCAGAATGCAGTGAAAACACCTACATACACTAGGGAACAGTATGCGTTGGGGTCCCTCTGTGATCAGCATGACCTCCTCTGTAAGCCCCTAGTTTATAATAGGGCAGGGGATTAAAACTACCTCTTAAAACGTGCCACAGGGCGTGTTTGCACACGTCACCTCAGGACCCGTCCCCTCACTTCCCTACTGTGTAAACACGCCCTGTGGCCGTTTTAAGTTGGGAGATTAAGTCCCCTTGAATCCTGAGGGTCCCTAGGGTCCAACTAGACCACTAGGTACCTCCAGTAAATGCCACAGAGCTGCGTTGCAGAGAGGTGTAAAAAGTGGCACGGCCTGGACCACCTCTCTGAAACACAGCTCAGTGGCGCTTACTGGAAGCACCTGGTGGGCTAGTTAGCCCCCAGGGGCCCTCAGGATTTAAGTGGAATTATTTCCCCAACTTAAAACGCACCATAGGGCGTGTTTGCACACGTCACCTCATGCCCCATCCCCTCCCTTCCCCACTGTGTAAACACGCCCTGTGGCCGTTTATTAAGTTGGGAGATTAAGTTCCCTTGAATCCTGAGGATCCCTAGGGGCAAAATAGCCCGCTAGGTACATCCAGTAAGCGCCATTGCAGAGAGGTGTAAAAAGGGGCACGACCTGCACCACCTCTCTGCAACGCAGAGCAGTGGCGCTTACTGGAAGCACCTGGTGGGCTAGTTGGCCCCCAGGGTCCCTCAGGATTGAAAGGGACTTATTTCCACAACTTAAAACGCTCCACAGGGCGTGTTTGCACACGTCACCTCAGGCCACATCCCCTCCCTTCACCACTGTGTAAATGCGCCCTGTGGCCGTTCTAAGTTGAGAGATTAAGTCCCCTTGAATCCTAAGGGTCCCTTGGGTCAAACTAGCCCACTAGGTACCTCCAGTAAGCGCCACAGAGCTGCGCTGCATAGAGGTGTAAAAAGGGGCGTGTAATTTCGAAAGGAAATGCTCTAGGTATTACAGTTTTGATTACATCAAGATGATGTCAGGTGTGCCACACTTTTATAATAAATATAGAATATTAGCAATCTAGTTGTTCATTAGGATACTGTTGAGAGGCAGAGGCCAGGGGCACGGACTCTGAAAATTGAAGGCAGGTAGGAGGGTGCAGAGGCAACAATTTGACCACACTGGGCAGGCAGAAAGGGCAGTGGCAGCACAACAGACTATGGAGGGCAGTGGAAAGGGGGGCAGGGGCAAAAACCAACAATACAGGACTGGCAAGAGAGGCTGTGGCAATATAATAGACCATTGTGGGCAGAAGAAAGAGGCAGTGGTAGTACAATCATACATGCCAACAGACCCGATTCAGCCAGCAAACGTCCAATGTTTTTATGCTCAAATGGGCTTTATTTGATCTGTCTCCTGTCTATAATCTCCTCTTTTTCAATGTAACTGAAAGGGGAAAATCAATACCCCATTTGTTTTTCAAAATCTCCCTCTTACCAAGTTCAAAATTTTCGCAAGTATGGTACATTTGATCATGGAACGCAGGAGGAATTGGGGTAGGGACATGGACTCGGATAACAGAGGACAGGAGGGACATGGAGAGGTGAACCAAACTGACCCTACAGGGCAGGCATCAGGGTTTGCAGCAGAACAATACACCACTCAGGGCATGCATGACGGGAGTGCAGCACAACAATCCATAGAAAGCAATAGGAAGGGGACAGGACCATGCGCATGGACAACAGAGAACAGAGGGGAAAGAGGCAATTGTAGCTAGCTGACCATAATGGACAGACAGGAGAGAAAGCTGCAGCACAACAGACCATAAAGGGCAAGTGGGACGGATCAGGGGCATTACAATGGAACTGACAAGCCAGGAGGGAGGGAATAGGGGTCTGCACATGGAAACAGAGGACTGGGGGCAAGGGGGCATGGCAGGAGCAGCAAGATGACCATGGAAGTCAGGCAGGAAGGGCACTAGAAACAAGACACACCATGGAGAGCAACAGTGAGACTATGATGGCATACACACAGACCATGGAAGGAAGGTGTGAGGGTGTCAGGGGCAGCTAGCAGACCACACAAGGAAGGTGGGAGGGGCCGTGGCAGCACAGAAGACCATGCATGGCTAGCGGAGGGTTAGTGGCAGCACAATGGCTATGATGGACAAGAAGGAGGGTGCAGGGGCATGCACAAAGGACCATGGAGGATAGAAGGGAGGGTCAGGACCTGGGCACAGACAAGAGAGTTCAGGGGAAGGGGCCCCACAATAGACCGTGTGGGGAAGGCAGGAGGAGCAGTTGTAGCACAACAGACCAGGGAGGGCAGAAGGGTGTGACAGTAAAATGGACCATGGAGGACAGGAGGAAGGGGATAGGGGCATGGCATGTGGACAGGCAGGGTGGAGGTGGCAGGGATAGGTTACAGTCATCTGACAATGCCAGGAAGGTGGGAGGGGAGTGGCAGCTCAACAGAACACTCAGAGTAGATAGGAGTGGCAGGTCCATGGAACATGGTGGGCATAAAGGATGGAGCAGGGGCATGCACAAAGACATCGGAGGGCAGGGGAAAGGCGAATAGTAGCAGCAAGCTAAGCACAGAGGCTAAGCAGGTCAATCATGGGGTATAGAATTGGGCAATGGAGGGCAGGAGGAGTGGACTGGCATATCATGCTAAATGGAGGGCAGTGGCAGCACATCAGACCATGCATGGCAGGAGGGAGGAGGCTAGTCCATGGATTCAGACAACAGAGGATAAGGAGGAGGTGGCTGGGGCAGCAAGCTAACTGTTCAGAGAAGGTGGGAATTAGGAACTTTATTGTTTTTAAAATGTGTGTCTGTCCAAACTACTTAAAATATGAACAAGTATGCAGCATAATCTCCCTTTTATTCAGGAAGAAGAGGACGTTTGTGACTGTGACTCTGGGCTCACTTGGCAGAAACACCCCCTGATCCTCCGCCCCCATCGCAAAATGTAATGCACGTGAAAAGGGTAGGTGAACACAGTGTTATATAGAACATAGTCCTGAGAGCACGATTGAAAATGAAAACTAGATATAGTGTATGGTATTATCTATGCACCAAAAAGTGTGATATAAGATGGACCGGGGCGTGAAATATAATATGCAATACATTGTGCGCAATGACAGATTCATTGGGGAGCGCGAGATAGCACAGGCACTAGCGCGTGCTATGCGATATGCGCCTTGGAGTGTAATATGCACAGGGCAGTGTTGTGTAACCTAATTAGTCTCTAAAGTTGTAACATAAAATATGTGCTGGGGAGTGTAACATTGCATATGCACTGTGACAAAGATATGGATCCCAGATTGTAATATGTATGGCATAGCACTGTGCGTTATAACATAGGCATCGAGGAAGGCACGTTAGATGAGGCAATATAACCCGTGCAAAGGCAAGTGTGGCATGACATACACACGGGGTGGTGTTACTGTACACATGGGCTAGAGATTGTCATAGCATACGCACTAGCTAGTGGAATACAACACAGAGGTGTGTGGCACTCGGCGGGCACTGGTGGGTGTAACACAGCATTGGGCTCAGCCAGGAGCGTGCTGTGACTCTCAAGTGAGGTTCATCTCCTTTCCAGAGAGCAAAATAAAAAGTATTACTTATCCGGCGGTGGATGTGTGTTTTATTAACCGTGAGGGGTGTTTCTTGCATAGTTTTGGTCGAATCTTTGTCGAATCCCCTTTGAATGGATCGGTGTGCGTGTGTATTAAATGTGCCCGTCAATAGCTACCCATGTTTGTATAAATAAACAACTTATTTTAACGTTGACTTTGGCCTGGTTGGGTTATTATTTTGTTGGATAAGTACGTCTGTGTCATCCAACTCCATTGTGATAAGTATCATGTCGGGAATTGTTGTTTTCAGACAGTGTATTGTTTGTACTACATAACTTCCCTCTATACTATATTTCTAGGTACATTGCATTTGTGTCACATTTGGTTAGTTATGGTGTATGGTGTATGGCCCTTCAGAAGCTCTCCCCGGTGAGGGGAACTGGGGCTGCGAGCAGCGTACACAGCATATCGTGGTGTTTTACTCGTCATTGTGTTTTTCTATTGAGCATTTGGAACGCTTTTAAAATTGATTACTTTGTACTTCATTGATCTGCTTTTTCTGGGGGGCTTCAAAAAGTTAAGGGGAATTATTTTAGGGAGGCACTCTGACACCTTGACACTTGCAGCAGGCTTTGACCGCCCACATTTGGCACAACCGCTTTTACCGACTCTCGGCGGCGGTGGGCGCCATCTTGAGTCAGGCGGGGACAGCGCTCTAGTCGCGCCGTCCTCCCGCCCATCTGACTACTTAAGTGATCTTTCCCGCGCGCTCCGCGCCCTTCAGAAGCTCTCCCCGGTGAGGGGAACCGGGGCTGCGAGCAGCGTACACAGCATATCGTGGTGTTTTACTCATCATTGTGTTTTTCTATTGAGCATTTGGAACGCTTTTAAAATTGATTACTTTGTACTTCATTGATCTGCTTTTTCTGGGGGGCTTCAAAAAGTTAAGGGGAATTATTTTAGGGAGGCACTCTGACACCTTGACACTTGCAGCAGGCTTTGACCGCCCACATTTGGCACAACCGCTTTTACCGACTCTCGGCGGCGGTGGGCGCCATCTTGAGTCAGGCGGGGACAGCGCTCTAGTCGCGCCGTCCTCCCGCCCATCTGACTACTTAAGTGATCTTTCCCGCGCGCTCCGCGCCCTTCAGAAGCTCTCCCCGGTGAGGGGAACTGGGGCTGCGAGCAGCGTACACAGCATATCGTGGTGTTTTACTCGTCATTGTGTTTTTCTATTGAGCATTTGGAACGCTTTTAAAATTGATTACTTTGTACTTCATTGATCTGCTTTTTCTGGGGGGCTTCAAAAAGTTAAGGGGAATTATTTTAGGGAGGCACTCTGACACCTTGACACTTGCAGCAGGCTTTGACCGCCCACATTTGGCACAACCGCTTTTACCGACTCTCGGCGGCGGTGGGCGCCATCTTGACTCAGGCGGGGACAGCGCTCTAGTCGCGCCGTCCTCCCGCCCTTTTCTCTTTCTATAACATGTGCATGCCGGCCAGATGGCGCAGCGGGCTGGCGCAGCGGGCGCGCCGGATGCGCGCCGAAGCCGCGCCTAAGCCAAGCCCGTCTGCGCCCGTCCGCGACCGGACTGCGCCGGGCGCAGGGCATGCTGCCCAACTAGCCCCTAAAATCAGGTACGACAGCCGAAATTGACTCGCCCTACGTCCTAAAACAGTCAATCACTGCGCTGATTGCCCCCCTATTGATCCCCTCTCCAGCCCCTTCTTATGTTCACATTGCAAATGGGTACCCCCCCTCTTAACCTCGGAAGTACTTGACTCCCCTTCCCCTTTAAAGACTAATCCCACTTACTTTAAGGGAGGTCTCATTAATGCTAGATCCCTAGCCTGTCACAGCCAAGACATACTTGATTTAATAACAGGACATGATTTAGATGCTCTTCTTATTACCGAAACTTGGCTCAATGACTCGTCAAATCCCGACCTGGCTACTGCCCTTCCCCCTAATTTCACAATTTTTAGGCGGGACAGACCACTTGGGCGTGGCGGTGGGGTAGCTTTAGCTATTAAAAAAACCTTCCCCTGCCATATATTTGATCTAGGCCACCTCAAAGAAAGTGAGGGCATAGGCTTCTCAATTAAAATTAATGCCGCGACCTCCTTTTCAGGGGGACTCATATACCGCCCTCCTGGGAATGCCACCCCTTTTCTTGAGTCACTAGATGAGGTCTTGGGAGCACTTACACTGCACTATCCCAATTTTACCTTATTAGGAGATATGAATTTGCATTTAGAGTCTTGTATAGACCCCCATGCCATTTCTTTCCAACATTCATTAAATATCTTTGGATTGTCCCAACTTGTCACTGCGGCCACTCATATCGCGGGTCATACCCTTGACGGTATTTGCTCTAATCTTACAACTCTGACCACGTCCCTCCCGATACCTCAAATTTGGACTGACCATTCTTTCATTCCTTTTAATATCAAGACACAAGCCCCCACCTTGCCTAACAAGAAACGCCCCCCCCCCTCCTTTATAGTGAATTGGAGGAAAGTGTCGGAACATATTAAATTGGCCTCTCAACCCCCACCTAAACCCCCGATACTAACTGGAGACGTAACTGCCGACTCCCATAATTTCCATGCTTGGATTGACCAAATTGTTTTGGAGAATTCCGCACCCAAAAATCAACAAGGGAATCAACATAAAAGAAAACCTAACGCACCTTGGTTTACCCAGGCCCTATCCGATAGCCATCTTCTCTGTCGTAGACTAGAAAGAAAATGGAGAAAAACGTACGATGAGGCTGCAAGGGCGCTTTATGTCCAACAAAGGAAATCATACCTCTCTAACATAAAAAAGGCAAAAAAGGAATATTTCACGAAAGCCATAAATGATGCCCATCAAAAACAAAAAACTATCTTCACTATAGTTAAGTCCTTCACCCATCCCAAAACTCTTGCGCCGGAAATTCCTCCATCGGCAACCTTGTGCAATCAAATCGCTGACTTTTTCGTAGAGAAAATTGTTAATATTCAGAAAGACTTCCCTCCTTCCTTGACCACCTCTTGCAAGGTTACAGACAACCACGGTCTGCTCTCTAGTTTCAAACCTGTTTCCATTCAACAAACACGTAAGGCAATTTTGGCATGTAAATCAGGAGCCCCCACTGACTCCTGTCCACCTAGCATCCTGCACCATTTGATTGATACAGTGAATCCCTATATTAACACCATCATAAATGAATCTCTCGACTCCGGGATGGTGCCCAATGACTGGAAGAAGGCTATTGTGAAGCCTCTGATGAAGAAGCCAAACAAATCCCCCACTGATCTTACCAATATGCGCCCCATCTCATTACTACCTGTCCTTGGTAAAATCACGGAACAGCTGGTATATGAAGAGTTGAAAACCTTTGTAGAGACTGGTAACATCCTGCATCCGCAGCAGTCGGGATTTCGATCTGGTCACTCCACAGAAACAGCTCTGATCGAACTAGCTGATTCTATCAAGTTCCTGCAGGATGAGGGCAGACAGGCCATCCTCATCCTGCTTGACCTAACAGCAGCGTTCGACACTATCTCGCATGTCATCCTGATCAACAGACTGCGAGAGATCGGCGTGACAGACACAGCTTTGGCATGGGTTAAATCTTTCCTAACTAATAGGTCCCAAACTGTGTCCTTGGGTCCCTATCTATCCAGCGAGAAACCCATAACATCAGGAGTGCCCCAGGGGTCCATATTAAGTCCCCTCTTTTTTAATATCTATATGGCCCCCCTCCTCGCTGTGATAGAATCCCATGGGATCCTCGTCACGTCATACGCTGACGACACACAACTTGTCGTTACGATCGACAAAAAGTGTACGAGCACAGATCTGCGTTTCCAAAATTGTCTTTCCGATGTCTTCCAGTGGCTTAACAACAATCATCTAAGATGCAATAGTGCCAAGACTGAAATCATACTGCTGAGCAAAGATATATCCTTCTGCCCGAAGGACTGGTGGCCCACAGGATCTGAGGCTCCACCTAGCGCTGTACATTCAGCGCGGAACCTGGGCGTGCAATTCGATTCATTCCTCTCTTTCGATGACCACGTCAGGACCACTGCTGGCCGCTGTTTTGGACTCATTAAGTCTTTGAAAAAATTCTTTGACTTCCTCCCCATTGCAGCCCGTAAATCAGTCGCGGTAGCTCTAATACTCTCCCGACTTGATTATTGTAATGGTTTAATGGCGGGAGTAAAAAAGTCCACCCTTAAAAAGCTGCAGAGCACACAACATGCAGCCGCCAGATTGGTGTTGGGACTTCCTAGAAGGTCATCAGCTTCAACGGCGTTGAACACTCTCCATTGGCTACCGTTACACAAAAGGATTCTTTTTAAACTTCTCCTTACTGTTTTTAAAACTATGAAAAACTTAGGGCCCCATTACTTTGCAAAGCGCTTCATACGCTACAACCCTCCGCGAGATCTGAGATCATCTGGTACAAATCTTATTACCATTCCAAGATTCAAATACAAAACCAGGGGTGGGAGGACCTTTACCGTCCTGGCAGCTAGGGCATGGAACAATCTACCTGTCAATCTTAGATTCACCGACAAGGAGAGCACCTTTAGAAAACTCCTAAAGACCTGGGTTTACCAACAATCAGATACCTCTGTATTGGCAGCTATCTAGCTTTAGTCTCCTCACCACGTACCATCTCTTATGTACCCGCTGCTTGCTAACTTAGCGCCAAGATGCTCCTTCCGGAGCGTATGTCTGCGCTCTACAAATACCCAAAAATATCAAAAATATCAAATATCTAATTTGGTATTTGATTTATCCAAATTTGATTTAATTTATGTTTTTGGAATAGGAAACCATCTAACTATGCCTGTGACCTTCATAATTATAAATATAGATATAAATATAAATATTGTGTGCAAATTAGCTAATAAATACATCCATTTACGTAAAAAAACTACATATAAATAGTCATATAAATACACATATAAATACATATACAAGCATAAATATAAATATGTCTTCATTTATATATAAATTTTTGCTAATATTCATTAAAACACATATATCATATAAGTATAAGTATAATATATATATATATATATATATATATATATTACCTACTGGCGGTCGCCAGTAGGTAGTTATAGTTAGGACCCCTTTTCCATAGGAAATCCGCAACATTCTATTTTGAATAACTTTGGCGCCGGTCGATGAATCCTCGCGAATTTCTCAAAATAGGTGGGGCGCTACGCTCCGCTCCTTCCCTGAAAGTCTCGGGGGGATACGTCAAGCGGGGGCTGAGATAAAAGGGGGGTCCCAAAACGCGTTTTTCCCATGCATTTTTCCATAGGACCTTTAGAACGAGCTACAGCCCGAACGGCTGAACAGAATTACTAGAAATTTGGCAGAGAGGTAGTCCCTATGTCAAGGAAGTGCCTTTTGTAGGTTTGGTGTAAATCTGTTCAGTAGATTCTGAGAAAATAGCCTTTAAATCAATATATATATCTGAGCCCGCTTACGGTACGCTTACCGTACGCTTACGGTAAGCTTACGGTACGCGTACGGTGGCGTGCGCGAGCGCGATTCTGATTGGCTGTTAGATCTTAGTAAACATTCGAATCGGCCGAAACCAGGAAGCGGCGGCCGCCATTTTGTGTGTTTCACTCAGAAAAAAAAGAGTGAAAACAAGAAAAGGGGGCAATGAGGAGAGTTACAGACCCCCTTACATTTGTGAGGGGGTCAAAGAAGGACTGTAAAGTACAAAGAAAACATTTATTGATTTTTTAAAAAAATCACGGGGTACGCGTACGGTAAGCTTACGGTAAGCGTACGGTAGAAAAAAAAAATAAAAAAATAAATGAAATTCAGATTTAAGTGTTTAGATATTAGGGGGCTCTAAAAAGAGCCGTTGTGTTTATGAAATGATTTTTTAGTGGTACCTACAAGTAAGTACCGATGCAGAGTCTAAGGTTCAAGAGGAAGACTCTGTTCCCTTTATCATTGAAGTGCACACCATCTCCTCTATAAATGTCTTGCATGTCAAAACGCAAGTTGTTGTGGTAAATGGCACCCATACCATAGTCACGGAGGAAAGCAGAAACAGATTTGTTGACGTGCTTTCTTGCTTTGTCAATCTGCGGACAGAAATGATTGGACCAGTTCCATTTTTGCCTTTGGCATATGTTGGAAAACACAAAGGCAGTTTTAGGGAAAAGTGAAAACAGTTGTGCAAAGGTGTCCTTCATAAGCATTTCCAGACCTACCCCAGTCAAAGTGCCTAGGTCATTGCCACCACAGTGCACTATTATGAGGTCAGGGTGTTGGATTTGCATGAAGGATTTCACCAATGGCATCAATTGGTGCCACTTTAACCCTCTCTGACCAATCCATTTAATGTCTACATTTGGCAAAGCAAGGTCTCTCACCATATCTGTTTTCTCTGCAAACTTTTCACTCCAGAAGACTTAGCTGTGCCCTACAATCCACACTGTGAACATCTTCAAAGGAGAACTGGATGCACTCAGGAGGTGTCTTTCAGTAGAATGGCAATATGAAAAGAAAGACAGTTTGGAAATGGAGGCATACATATTTTTTTCAAAACAAAAAGAACTGATTGGCTGTTTCATACCATTCTAGAATAAAAACTAGGCTGTATGTGTAAACTAATAGAAGCATGTTTTGTATTGGTACAAAAAAATGTGTTACCAAAGAACAGTACTATGGATTTGCTGTTAGGTTTGAAAAGTTAAGCACTCTTGCTCTGTGGAATTGAAACATTGTGTGGCGAACTTCTGACCTAACTCCACACAGCAGTGTTCCATGAGCTGTTGCTATGGTAGCAGGCAGAAGTCAAGTTGGGGGAAGGGTACAAGGCAGAAGTCAAGTTGGGGGCAGGGTACTTTTGGAAAAGGGTTGGTTTTCAACCAATAGAAATGTGTGATTACATTTGAAAAAAAGGGGGAAGCACTGAGATTTGAAACTTACATGTATATGTGTGGAAAAATAGAGGGAAAGTTTGCCATTATCTGGTTCTGCTGAGAGGAGAGAGGTGAACACAACAGAGATCCTGGCTCTGATAATCTGCTGTTTGAGTGTCACATTTCTTTCACAACTAACTAATTTTAAAGGTGAGTTTAGAGTTTGAGAGGGGATGTATGTGGTAACTTAAGAAATGAATAATAGAAATGGAAATTCTTTTTGTTGTAGTTGCGTTTATCATTTTCTGTTTTGGGAGAAATTTAAATGTGAAGAACATGTAAAATAATATGGAGTATGTTTTCACAATAAATTAAGGTGTACTGGAAAAAAAAAGAATAGTTTAAGGGTTTGAGGTTGGACTCAGTAATGCAAATACATTCAGCATCACTAAGGCTGGTTGCCCTTGCTGGAGTGTAGGCAGCCACCCAGGTTACACATGGAGGTGGTCTGAAAAAGAAGTTTGGACATGTGCATTTAAGAAAATCGAAAAAAGTGGTTTCATAATGTGTCAGTCTGTAAAAGTGATTTTCACTTGCCCAAAAAAAAAAGAGCAGTAAGTGTGCTTTCAAATTGGCAAAGAAATTTCGTTTTGGGACTAATGTGAAAACATGACTCTGTGTGCAGAGAGGAATTATAGGCAGAGATTTATTGCGTATTGCTCTGGTGATTTCACAGTTGCATTAGATGGAAAGGGGGAGCGATTTTTTGGGGGAAGAAGCAGACTCTTAGCACACACCCATGTGCTTGCCATGTATAATCATGCACAGTATTTACAAGCGAGTGGGGTTTTCAGGTTTCAGTCTGTAATGCAAATACATTCAGCATCACTAAGGCTGGTTGCCCTTGCTGGAGTGTAGGCAGCCACCCAGGTTACACATGGAGGTGGTCTGAAAAAGAAGTTTGGACATGTGCATTTAAGAAAATCGAAAAAAGTGGTTTCATAATGTGTCAGTCTGTAAAAGTGATTTTCACTTGCCCCAAAAAAAAAGAGCAGTAAGTGTGCTTTCAAATTGGCAAAGAAATTTCGTTTTGGGACTAATGTGAAAACATGACTCTGTGTGCAGAGAGGAATTATAGGCAGAGATTTATTGCGTATTGCTCTGGTGATTTCACAGTTGCATTAGATGGAAAGGGGGAGCGATTTTTTGGGGGAAGAAGCAGACTCTTAGCACACACCCATGTGCTTGCCATGTATAATCATGCACAGTATTTACAAGCGAGTGGGGTTTTCAGGTTTCAGTCTGTAATGCAAATACATTCAGCATCACTAAGGCTGGTTGCCCTTGCTGGAGTGTAGGCAGCCACCCAGGTTACACATGGAGGTGGTCTGAAAAAGAAGTTTGGACATGTGCATTTAAGAAAATCGAAAAAAGTGGTTTCATAATGTGTCAGTCTGTAAAAGTGATTTTCACTTGCCCCCCAAAAAAAGAGCAGTAAGTGTGCTTTCAAATTGGCAAAGAAATTTCGTTTTGGGACTAATGTGAAAACATGACTCTGTGTGCAGAGAGGAATTATAGGCAGAGATTTATTGCGTATTGCTCTGGTGATTTCACAGTTGCATTAGATGGAAAGGGGGAGCGATTTTTTGGGGGAAGAAGCAGACTCTTAGCACACACCCATGTGCTTGCCATGTATAATCATGCACAGTATTTACAAGCGAGTGGGGTTTTCAGGTTTCAGTCTGTAATGCAAATACATTCAGCATCACTAAGGCTGGTTGCCCTTGCTGGAGTGTAGGCAGCCACCCAGGTTACACATGGAGGTGGTCTGAAAAAGAAGTTTGGACATGTGCATTTAAGAAAATCGAAAAAAGTGGTTTCATAATGTGTCAGTCTGTAAAAGTGATTTTCACTTGCCCAAAAAAAAAAGAGCAGTAAGTGTGCTTTCAAATTGGCAAAGAAATTTCGTTTTGGGACTAATGTGAAAACATGACTGTGTGCAGAGAGGAATTATAGGCAGAGATTTATTGCGTATTGCTCTGGTGATTTCACAGTTGCATTAGATGGAAAGGGGGAGCGATTTTTTGGGGGAAGAAGCAGACTCTTAGCACACACCCATGTGCTTGCCATGTATAATCATGCACAGTATTTACAAGCGAGTGGGGTTTTCAGGTTTCAGTCTGTAATGCAAATACATTCAGCATCACTAAGGCTGGTTGCCCTTGCTGGAGTGTAGCAGTCTGGACATGGGCTTTTTAAAAAATCTGAAAAGTGGTTTCATAATGTGACAGTTTGTAAAAGTGATTTTCACTTGCCCAAAAAAAAGAGCAGTTAGTGTGCATTCAAATTGGCAAAGAAATTTCGTTTTGTGACTATTGTGAAAGGAAATGTAGTAATATATTTAAATAAAATAAAGGAATTTTTTTTTAGTTTTTTTCAGGTATTGCTGAAGAGCAGTGAACAAAATTAAAGATGCCTACAAAATCCAGAGTTCAAAAAACGCAAAAAAAAAAACTATATTTGAAGACAACTAGAGGATCAAAGTTAGTAGAAGATGCTGATGTTGGAAGGAAGAAAAAATCTTCTGGTAAGCAAAAAAAAGATTTTCTAAGGAATATATTCAAAAAAAGGAAAAATGTACAAAATGTCTGTACAGGAAAGAATGATTTCAAACAAAAAGGACAAGAAAAAATTGAGAATTTAGTTAATGCAAATATACCTTCTGCAACTAAAAAGTTAAACTTAAACAGAAAAACAGCGTTTAAAGAGATACGTAGAAAAATGTTTCAGAGAAGAGTTATGTCCAATTTGATAAAGGATGTGAAGAAATATAAGCAAAAGGCTAAGTTTTTTAAGAGAAGAAAAGAAATTGAAGCCATTGCAGCAAAGGCATTAGAATTAAAAAGGAAACTATTCATTTTAATTTTAAATAGGATGCGTACATTAGACAAAATGGTTAATGTACTGAAATCACATAGCAAAAGGAAAAGAGTAGTGAACAGAACAAACTTTTGTAAAGTGTTTTTAGGAAAGTGGATGCATAGTTCAAGTAGTGAACCTTTTTTTAATGAAGAGAGCTATTTTCAAAGTAATAGTTTGCTGCATGCAGTTGACACCAGAGGACGTTCATACGAAGTAAAAAATGGTTGCATAATGGAGAAGGAGATAATGGTTCCAAGAGATGAGGTACAAGTGATGGCAGATGAGGCAATGGGGAGACGTCCTAAAGCCCCAGTGTACACTTGGAATTGTAGTAGTATTTGCACTGTGCGTCAGGAATCTATTGACAAATTTCGAGAGTTTCTAAGAGAATATAGTAAAAAAAGTGTAAAACAGAAGATTAAGGTGCTTCAAAGTCTGGATCCATGCAGAGTGAGAGAGAATACTGGTTTGCAGGGTCATTCTCTGGCTTGTCTATCTAGAAAAGTGTGCAATAGTGTTTTCCATCATTTTAGGATGCTGGCTGTTCATCATACTGAAATGAGAAAGTTTGTGAGACGGTTGTATTTTGCCAAAAGTCCAGCAATAAAGTTAAATGAATTGAATAGGGCTCTGTTCCGAGGAACGGTATCAGATGTAGAGAAGGTTGTTGATGAAATTCAGTTTTGTTACTTTGGTCCTGAACAAAACAGTGCAGAGAAGGACACAGTAAATGAGGAAGAAGTGGAAGAGAATGTAGAACCCTCTGTAAGTAACACATTTAATGATCACATAACAAAATTTGCAATAGTCTCTAATGAAAGACCAAATTTTACTTGTATTTGTTGCCGCAGAACTCATTATAGAAAACAAACTAGGAATGTTGATCTCTACAGAAAGAGTGAAAATGAAGATAATTATAAGTGGAAGGATTTTGCCACATATATATTTCTAGAAAATTGTTTTGAATTGGGTGAAGATCAGCGTATTTGTAAATACTGTTACAACAAGTTAGAGGAAAATAGAATGCCGACCAGAGCTGTACATAATAATTTAGAATTGGATGCTATTCCTGCTGAACTTTCTGAATTAAATACATATGAGTCTATACTCATTCAATGTGTTCATCCGTTCCAGACCATAGTACGTATGGAGCCGAAAACTGGTAAATTACCTCCTTCAGATTTACTGAGAGGTTTAAAAGGTAGAGTGGTGTATTTGCCCTTGGATTTGAAAAAAAATATGGAAACTATTGATGCGGATACTTTGGAAACTGAACCATTAATTATTCTGGTTAATGGTGTACCTACAAAGAATAAGAAGATTTGGCAGGAGCTGGTAGATGTGCGGAAAGTACAAAGAGCAAATTTGTATTTGAAAAAGAATAACAAATGGTATGAATCAATTTATATAGAAGAAGAAGAAGAAGAAGATTTACAAGAAGACACAGAAACACCAACTGGACAAATTGAAAAAGTGGACAAGTCAAAGGAAGAAGAAATTTATGAACATTTTAGCATACATCCTCTTCATTCGAAAGAAGTTATGGGAGACAATATTGATCTCTTTCAGATGAAGAAAGCAAAAGGAACTCCCGTGAGTGTATGGGAGGAGAGCTTGGAAGCTCGATGTTTTCCCCAGCTGTTTCCTAAAGGAAAAGGAGGACGATACGATGAACGTCCAGAACAGATTCCAGCTTCTGAGTATCGGACTACAAGACTATATGCTGAAGATCCCAGATTTCGACAAAGTATTCCTTATTTGTTCCATCTTTTATTTGAAAGCGACTTGTCTGCACTGTCTTATGCAGTAAATCACATTTTAAAAAGTGGAGTACATTTACAAAATGTGTCTGCTAAGGATTTTATGGAGAAAGTGCAGCACCGAGATGATCATTTGGAAACACAACTGATCAATCTGATGGCTTGTCAGCGTGGGACAAATGAATATTGGTACCGACGCCATGGTGAACTAAAATGCATGTTACGGAATTTAGGAACACCAACATGGTTCCTTACCCTAAGCTGTGCCGAGTACGCTTGGGATGATTTACTGGATTTTCTACGAGAGGCCAATTCAAACATTAAAAACATCGAATACAAGACAGCAGGAGAACTGTGCTCATTGGATCCGGTTAATGTTTGCAGATATTTCAATCATAGATTTGAGGCTATGATGTCCTTCATCTGCAATAAAAAAAATCCACCCCTTGGAGAAGTAGTGGATTTCTTTTGGAGAAAAGAGTACCAGGCAAGAGGTGCTCCTCATATTCATATGCTGTTGTGGATCAAGGATGCCCCAAAGTTTGGAACAGATACTGATGCAGCAGTGTTATCTTACATTGAAGAATATGCAACATGTGCTATACCAAAAAGCACAGAAGAGAACTAGTTAAAGGAACAAGTTTTACGTTTCCAAAGTCATCGGTGTGGAAAATACTGTCGACGGAAATACAAGAGCAAAGAAAAATACTACACTAAATGTCGATTTGGATTTCCTAGACCTGTTCTTTCAAATGGAAGAGTAAACAGTTTTATGTCAGCTGTGAGACATACTATCACAAGAAAATCACCTAAGAATACCTACAACCTTAAAAGAAAAGAAGAATCAAAAAATATAAATGACTACAACCCAGTCATTTTATCCATGTGGAACGCTAACATGGATATACAGTATGTTGCTGACAATTCCATTGCTGTTGCTCGATATGTAACGTCTTACATTACAAAATCAGAAAAAACAGAATTGAAGGAAATGTGGGAAGAGATTTCTCACGAGAAGACTGTCAGTAAGAAGCTGTACAGTTTCAGTTTGAAGATGTTATCGCATCGAGGAATTGGATCCTACGAATGTTCAGATAGGTTATCTTCTGCAAGTCTCTACTCGAAGTCAAGAAGAATAATTTGGGCAAGTTTAGGCCTTGCAGCAATGAGAAATCGGGTACTGAAATCTGTAGGAGAAATTGAATATTTGGCCGAGAATGACCCAGAAAGTACAGATATTTTGAAATCAAACATGTTGGACACATATTATCCCAAGAGAAGTCATCATCTGGTAAACATGTGTCTCTATGAAGTGCTGCAGAACTACATTTATTCACGGAAAGCTGCAGAAGACATCAACAATGGAAAATATAAAGTCGTTGATGAAGAAGGATGTTTGGTGAAGCAAACAAAAGGAAGTTTGATAAATCACCGGAAGCTGAGTTGCGACACTACTGACAAGAAGGAATTTTACTACTTGGCTCTTTTACAGTTGTTTAAACCATGGCGTACAGAGGATGAACTACTGGGAGAATTCCAGAGCTATGAAGATTCTTTTAATGCTTGCAAAGACAGCATACAATGCAGTACATTCTCAACTTATCTGCAAATGTTAAATGAAGAAATTGAACAGGAAACTACAATTGCAGCAGAAATAGCTAGAGATAGATCTCAGGACAGCCAAAGTTCAGGAACACTCAGTCAAGATCCCCTAGGACAACCAATCGTTGAAAATGAAGCATCAATAGCCATGAATGAAGTGGAAACGGCTATGAATCAAGCTCAAGAAGAATTTATAGACTTAGAAAATTTGGAAAGACAACTGAATCAAGAGCAGCAACAAATTTATGAAGAGATCAAAAACAAAATTGATCACGGATTTCTACATGAAAAAAAAGAGTGCTCATGCACATCATTTCATCCAATCAGGATGTATGTAAGCGGACAAGCTGGAACTGGAAAAAGTTTCCTAATAAAAGTCATAAGTAGCTACCTAAAGCAAAAAACGGATTCTACTTTGTCTTGTGTGGTTACTGCTCCAACTGGGTTAGCAGCATATAACATAAAAGGAATCACTTTACATCGTTTGCTAATGTTACCAGTGGAGCATGAGAACAAAATACAATTCAACAAGCTAACTGGAGAAGCATCCTTGGAAGTTTCAAGAGTATTGAAGAAGATGCAAGTTCTCATTATTGATGAGGTGAGCATGGTATCAAACTTAATGCTTGCCTTTGTGCATTTAAGAATGCAGCAAATTTTGAAGACAGACTATGACATGTTATTTGGTGGAAAACACGTCATAGTTTTTGGAGATCTTTTGCAACTTACTCCAGTTAAAGGACAACCAGTGTTTAATACTGTCACACATGAAGACACGAAGAAGTCATTGGGAAGCATCGGTAATACAAATATTTGGCCCTTCTTTGAGTACAAGGAACTTACTACTAATATGAGGCAAGCAAACGATGAAGAATATGGAAGTATTCTGAAAGATATCAGGATTGGACTACTCACAGAAGTTGGCAAAAAAGCATTACAGAGTCGGCTGCTACATAATTTATTTCCAAAGGAAGAAATAGTTGCAGAGAAGATATACAAGAACATTGCAGAAAACAAAAGTGTCATCTGCTTAATGCCAACTCTACGTGAATGCTCAATATTCAATGAGGAGCTTTTGAAATTGGAAAAGGAAGAGATCAGGAAATTGGAAGCAGTGGACAAAATTGAGGATGGAAGAATTACTGTCACAGTAACAGGCAAAATGAAAAATAAATTGGACTCACTAGAGAAGAACATCTCCAAAACTGCTGGATTAGAAAAAAATCTATATGTTTGCATGAACTGTAGAGTATTTTTAAGAAGAAATTTGGATGTTGAAAAAGGTTTAGTTAATGGAGCGATGGGAAGAGTTGTGGGTTTTATTAATTATCAGAAAAAAGAAGGAGTTGAATGTTTAAAAATAAAATTTGATCAGTTAGAAGAAGTTAAAGATATTTGTCGTTGTACAGTTCGTTTCATGCTTGTGAAAGACTTATATGTACGTAGGAAGCAGTTTCCGTTTTCTCTAGCATATGCTGTAACTATTCACAAGTCTCAAGGATTGACTGTAGATTGTACATTTGTGAACATTGGTTCAACTGTGTTCAAAGAGGGTATGGCATATGTTGCTTTGTCACGAGTGAAAACATTATCAGGTTTATTCATGATAGACTTTGATGACTCAAAAGTTAGTGCTGATACAAACTGTGTAAAGGAGTATAATAGATTAAGAAGAAGCTATGCTCCTCATTTAGGTCAGTATCCTGTGTTAGAGAAACGTGTAGTTTCTCGTAAAAGAAAAAATGAGAATATCTGTAATGAAGATGTAGAGAAGAGGAAAAAAAAGAGGAGTGATGTAATTGTAAGCAAAAAGAAAAAGGAAAATGAAGAACAGGTTTTAGGATGTCATTTTGAAAATAGCTCTGGTGTCAACTGCTACGCAAATGTAGTGCTGAATGTTGCATTTTATCTGGAAAGTTTGCAAGAGCAGATAATAGTAAATCAGGGAAAAAGATTCTGTTCAGAGCTGACTCTCCTTTTTCAAAAGCTAAGTAAAGATAAAACTCAAATAGAAAGTGCTACTGAAATTAGAAAACTTTTAGATGTATGTTCAGGACGAACACAGTTTTCTCAAAATGTACAGCAAGACGCACAGGAATTCTTGTTGTATTTTCTTCAGGTAGTGGAAGAAGAAGGAGTTCCCATTGAAATTTTTTTTGGTCTCTCTTATAAATGGGAACATAGTTGTGAAAATTGTTATAATATATGTGGCTCTAATGTTGATAATGAAAGGTTTATTTATTTGACATTGCCAGAGAGTAAAACAGTTACTTTTGCAAAATTAGTTAAAGATGCTAATCATAGCATGAAATGTGGTGAGTGTAAATCTGACATGTTTTCAACATTAATTTTAAAGGAATACGGACAGTATGTAATTTTAATGATGCAACGATGTAGAGCTGATGGTTCAAAATTGGATACTTTAATAAAGAAGTTTACAGGACAGCAATTATCAATTTCAGGAAAAACTTTTGTAACTGTTGCAATAATTTTCCATGATGGACCTACTGTTACTTCTGGACATTACACAGTTTATCTTAAATGTGAAAAAGGCTGGACACTGTGTAATGATTCCCAATTGATTTTCAAGCAACGTTTGCCTTTTGATTTAGCAAATTCCTATCTAATCTTCCTGAAACCTAAATTTTAGACAGATTTGGCAAGATCTCGACAAAATAATTTTACCATTTTACTGGATTACCATTGCAATTTTATAGAAAAAAGATTTTTTAAATTATCATTTGGCCTAATGGAAAGATAACCAATTGTAATGTGGACTTTTTTAATTTTAAATGAAACTTTGAAAAACCAATAATTTAGAGATAATCGGTAACATCTGCACAATTTAAATTTTGGAATGTTATTGGACTGGCATTGGAAATTTTTTCAAAAAAGATTTTAAAAATTACTATTTGGCCATGCGGAAAAGTAACCAATTCTATTGTGGACTTAATAAATTATTCAAAAAATTTTCGTGAACCAAAATGTTACAGAGAATCGGTGAGATCTGGACAAATTAAACTTTAGAATTTTATTGGATTACCGTTTGAAATTTATTCCAAAAAAAAATTTAAAATTACTATTTTGCCTAAAGGAAATGGAATCAGATGTATTTTGGAGTTATTTGAGATATAATATTGTGATTATACTTCTGAAACAAACATATCAGACGGTATTTTAAAGAAATAACTATTGGTATTAGATGATATTTTTTTAGAATATTATGCATTTCTATAATGTTAAGTTTAAGTAAAAAGAGATTCTGGGCTTTTTTATTACAATCTTTGTGATTGTTATTTTTTTTTGCCCGCTGTAAAATGATGAATGCAATTGCTTTCACAATTTATAGTTCAATGCAATATATTCTGAAAACAGCAAAAATAAGGCAAAAATATTTTTGGGAAAAAAATGTAAATATGTGTACTGTATTATAAATTGTTTTAAAAATATTAATACTTTTTTCTTTTTTTTCAGATTGATATAGAAAATTTTCGAAAACTAGAACCATTTTTAAAACTATTTTTAAAAAAAACAAATGAATAAATATTTTTTTGAGTGAGTATGGTAAGTCAATAATAATAATTGTAGTCTCTCAAGGACCTTGTAATGTGATAATTGATTTTTAGTGTTTTTTTTAAAAAATAAAAAAAAGGTACGCGCACCGTACGCGTACGGTAAAAAAAAAAAAAGTTTTTAAAAACATATGTAAAAAAAAGATGAAAGATAAGGTTGGCTCTTAAAAGAACCGTTGTGTTCATGCAGGGACAGAGGAAAGAAAGCATGGAAAAATTAGTCTCTGTGACAAGTGTGCTGATCTATTTTGTTGTTCACTAGGGAAACACTGGTCTCCCTATGACAAATTAGATCATGACAAGAGGCACATCGAATATCAACCCTCAGAAAACGAGGGTTAATTTCCAGAGGGCCAGCAGAAGGAGATGCTCCCCCCACAGATGAAGGGCTCACCTGACCTGCAGAAGAAGGAGTCAGCCCTGCAGATGATGGTCCAGGCTGAGCTGCTGTGGATGTACTTGCTTGTCTTTCTGAAGAGTTACCTCCAAAAAGATGACCATGTGTCCTTCTGTGTACATCCTGGAGGTGTCTCTTCATGGTGTGATTCCCAAAGGAATACTTCCTGTCAGGATTACCTCTAGAAAGTACACGCTGACACAGCCTGCAAGTTACTAAGGGTGCATTCACCTTTTGCTGGCCTTCAGGAAAAGTAAAATAATCCCATACATAAGAGGGCTTTTGTTTCCTCGATCTCTGCCTCAAGACAGTGCTGCTAGTGCTAGCCTCACTCTCAGAAGAGCTCTGCTGTTCTGCCATCGTATCCCAAAGACAAACCAGCTCCTTCTCCCAAGGGATCACAAGCAGAAATGAGGGGAATGGGTGTGGTGTAGGAGAGTTCTAGAACTGAAAGTAGTTTCAACCAATCAAAAGTTGTGTTTCATGATCACATGACCTACCGTACACTTACGGTACGCTTACGGTACGCTTACGGCAAAAGTGCGCATGCGCGTAAAAAAGACACGCGCTTGCGCGCATGCGCATAACAGTCACTACCCGACACTTCCGCGTAACGTGCGCGTGTAGCGTACACGCGTACGCGTCCCACGCGGAGGACGCGCGGCTACGCAAATTGCGTAACTATACGCAAACAGCGTAGATAAATTACGGACGTTGCGTAAACCGTACGCTTACCGTAAGCTTACGGTACGCGTACTAAAAAAAAATTAAAAAAAAAGGAAAAAATGTATTGCTAATAAATTTTAAATGTTTATTTTATAAAATATATTTAAAAAAACATATTATAGAATTTTAAAAATTTAACCATAGTCTTTAAAAAAGGATAGAAAATTAAAATAAAAATATGTTTAAAAAAATAGAAGAAAAAAAACAAAATTAGCATTTAAAAAACCTTGCAAATTCACTGAAAAAACCATGGGTTTCACACACGTTATAGTTAGGACTTAGCATTTAAAAAACCTTAGAAATTCAGTGAAAAAACCATAGGTTTCACACACGTTATAGTTAGGAATTAGCATTTAAAAAACCTTAGAAATTCAGTGAAAAAAACCATAGGTTTCACACATGTTATAGTTAACTGGACATTTTACTCGTAAAAAACCATTGAAATTGCCCCGTTATAGTTAGTTCAGCTAACTATAACTCGCGCGCCCGCAATGCACTGCTGATGACGTCACATATTACATCACTCATGACATGGTCAGTGACATCACTCATGACATCACTGATGACATCTCAAATGACATCACTGATGACATCACTGATGACATCATCCTTGTGATAGAGTGGCAGACCTCCTCTTCCCCTAATATAACCTTTGATACACACAATCAAAAATAGAAATTAAAATTTTAAAAACAATGGACATACCAATACCAGTTACAACAACCTATACAGTAATTCTAAGATCCAAATACACATCCACTCATTCACCAACAGTCCTATACAGTCACTCATACATGTACTCACTCATCATATGTACTCATACACGTATACATCCTGTTACACAATGCCACTCATCCATAGAGGTACTCACACACATAGTTAGTCATGCTAATAAAGAATCAAACATACATTTACTTGCATATACAGTTATACACACACCACCACACTTACTTCTACGGAAACTTACATATACTTAGTCTTTTAAACAATCACTTATAGAAACACATACTTATTCATACAGGAACTCTTTCAATCTCTCACTCTCACATATACTCACATATATACACCAATAGTCACATATACTAGTTTAAAACATATGTAGTTACACATAAAGACACTATTGAGACAGTCATTCACTCACTAACACACCCATACATACACTCATCCACCCATACAGTCCTGCACACATGCTGTCTTCAACACATACAAACAATGAGTCACTCATTCATGCACCCATGCACTACGTAATACCCCTCACCGAACCAGACACTCACACTCATACTGATACTCAAAAAACCAACTAATAACCTATTTAGACACTCATGTAGCTACACACCAACCCATGCAGCCACTTATACACAAAGTGAGAGACTGATACAGATATTTACATATTTAAACATTACTCACTAAGCCATGTATTCACTAAGATACACTTAATCAGTCAGTAATACAATCAATTTTTCAAAAACAATTCATCCATTTAGACACTTATATACCCATTTATTCTTCCATCGACCTTGAGATATACATATATAAAACATATTTAATTTTCAGAAAAACACACATTCACTGGATGATGTCATCAGTGATGTCATCAGTGATGTCATTTGAGATGGCATCAGTGATGTCATGAGTGATGTCACTGACCATGTCATGAGTGATGTAATATGTGACGTCATCAGCAGTGCATTGCGGGCGCGCGAGTTATAGTTAGCTGAACTAACTATAACGGGGCAATTTCAATGGTTTTTTACGAGTAAAATGTCCAGTTAACTATAACATTTGTGAAACCTATGGTTTTTTTCACTGAATTTCTAAGGTTTTTTAAATGCTAATTCCTAACTATAACGTGTGTGAAACCTATGGTTTTTTCACTGAATATATATATATATATTACCTACTGGCGGTCGCCAGTAGGTAGTTATAGTTAGGACCACGTTTCCATAGGAAATCCGCAACATTCTATTTTGAATAACTTTGGCGCCGGTTGACGAATCCTCGCGAATTTTTCAAAATAGGTGGGGCGCTACGCTCCGCTCCTTCCCTGAAAGTCTCGGGGGGATTCGTCAAGCGGGGGCTGAGATAAAAGGGGGGTCCCAAAACGCGTTTTTCCCATGCATTTTTCCATAGGACCTTTAGACAGGGCTACAGCCCGAACGTCTGAACAGAATTACTAGAAATTTGGCAGAGAGGTAGTCCTCAGGTCAAGGAAGTGCCTTTTGTAGGTTTGGTGTAAATCTGTTTAGTAGATTCTGAGAAAATAGCATTTAAATCAATATATATATCTGAGCCAGCTTACGGTGCGCTTACGGTACGCTTACCGTACGCGTACGGTGGCGTGCGCGAGCACGATTCTGATTGGCTCTTAGATCTTAGTAAACATTCGAATCGGCCGAAACCAGGAAGCGGCGGCCGCCATTTCGTGTGTTTCACTCAGAAAAAAAAGAGTGATAACAAGAAAAGGGGGCAAGGAGGAGAGTTACAGACCCCCTAACATTTGTAAGGGGGTCAAAGAAGGACAGAAAAGTACAAAGAAAACATTTATTGATTTTAAAAAAAATCGCGGGGTACGCGTACGGTAAGCGTACGGTAAAAAAAAAAAAAAAAAAAGAAATGAAATGCAGATTTAAGTGTTTAGATATTAGGGGGCTCTAAAAAGAGCCGTTGTGTTTATGAAGTGATTTTTAAGTGGTACCTACAAGTAAGTACCGATGCAGAGTCTAAGGTTCAAGAGGAAGACTCTGTTCCCTTCATCATTGAAGTGCACACCATCTCCTCTATAAATGTCTTGCATGTCGTAACGCAAGTTGTTGTGGTAAATGGAACCCATACCATAGTCACGGAGGAAAGCAGAAACAGATTTGTTGACGTGCTTATTTGCTTTGTCAATCTGCGGACAGAAATGATTGGACCAGTTCCATTTTTGCCTTTGGCATATGTTAGAAAACACAAAGGCAGTTTTAGGGAAAAGTGAAAACAGTTGTGCAAAGGTGTCCTTCATAAGCATTTCCAGACCTACCCCAGTCAAAGTGCCTAGGTCATTGCCACCACAGTGCACTAGTATGAGGTCAGGGTGTTGGTTTTGCATGAAGGATTTCACCAATGGCATCAATTGGTGCCACTTTAACCCTCTCTGACCAATCCATTTAATGTCTACATTTGGCAAAGCAAGGTCTCTCACCATACCTGTTTTCTCTGCAAACTTTTCACTCCAGAAGACATAGCTGTGCCCTACAATCCACACTGTGAACATCTTCAAAGGAGAACTGGATGCACTCAGGAGGTGTAATTCAGTAGAATGGTAAAAAGAAATGAAAGACAGTTTGGAAATGGAGGCATACATATTTTTTTCATAAAAAAAAGAACTGATTGGCTGTTTCATACCATTCTAGAATAAAAACTAGGCTGTATGTGTAAATTAATAGAAGCATGTTTTGTATTGGTACAGAAAAATGTGTTACCAAAGAACAGTACTATGGATTTGCTGTTAGGTTTGAAAAGTCAAGCACTCGTGCTCTGTGGAATTGAAACATTGTTTGGCGAACTTCTGACCTAACTCCACACAGCAGTGTTCCATGAGCTGTTGCTATGGTAGCAGGCAGAAGTCAAGTTGGGGGAAGGGTACTAGGCAGAAGTCAAGTTGGGGGAAGGGTACTTTTGGAAAAGGGTTGGTTTTCAACCAATAGAAATGTGTGATTACATTTGAAAAAAAGGGGGAAGCACTGAGATTTGAAATTAACATGTATATATGTGGAAAAAGAGAGGGAAAGTTTGCCATTATCTGGTTCTGCTGAGAGGAGAGAGTTGTAAAGAACAGAGATCCTGGCTCTGATAATCTGCTGTTTGAGTGCCACATTTCTTTCACAACTAACTAATTTTAAAGGTGAGTTTAGAGTTTGAGAGGGGATGTATATGGTAAATTAAGAAATGAATAATAGAAATGCAATTCTTTTTGTTGAAGTTGTGTTTATTATTTTCTGTTTTGGGAGAAATTTAAATGTGAGGAACAAGTAAAATAATATGGACTATGTTTTCACAATAAATTAAGGTGTACTGGTATAAAAAAAGAATAGTTTAAGGGTTTGAGGTTGGACTCAGTAATGCAAATACATTCAGCATCACTAAGGCTGGTTGCCCTTGCTGGAGTGTAGGCAGTCACCCAGTTTACAAATGGTGCTGGTCTGAAAAAGCAGTTTGGACATGTGCTTTTTAAAAAATCTGAAAAGTGGATTCATAATGTGTCAGTCTGTAAAAATGTTTATCACTTGCAAAAAAAAAGAGCAGTAAGTGTGCTTTCAAATTGGCAAAGAAATTTCGTTTTGTGACTAATGTGAAAACATGACTCTGTGTGCAAATAGGAATTACAGGCAGAGATTTATTGCGTATTGCTCTGGTGATTTCACAGTTGCATTAGATGGAAAGGGGGAGCCATTTTTTGGTGCAGAAGCAGACTCTTAGCACACACCCAGCTGCTTACCATGTGGAATCATGCACAGTATTCACAAGCGAGTGGGGTTTGAGGTTGGACTCAGTAATGCAAATACATTCAGCATCACTAAGGCTGGTTGCCCTTGCTGGAGTGTAGGCAGTCACCCAGGTTACAAATGGTGGTGGTCTGAAAAAGCAGTTTGGACATGTGCTTTTTAAAAAATCTGAAAAGTGGATTCATAATGTGTCAGTCTGTAAAAATGTTTATCACTTGCAAAAAAAAAGAGCAGTAAGTGTGCTTTCAAATTGGCAAAGAAATTTCGTTTTGTGACTAATGTGAAAACATGACTCTGTGTGCAAATAGGAATTACAGGCAGAGATTTATTGCGTATTGCTCTGGTGATTTCACAGTTGCATTAGATGGAAAGGGGGAGCCATTTTTTGGTGCAGAAGCAGACTCTTAGCACACACCCAGCTGCTTACCATGTGGAATCATGGACAGTATTCACAAGCGAGTGGGGTTTGAGGTTTCAGTCAGTAATGCAAATACATTCAGCATCACTAAGGCTGGTTGCCCTTGCTGGAGTGTAGGCAGTCACCCAGGTTACAAATGGTGCTGGTCTGAAAAAGCAGTTTGGACATGTGCTTTTTAAAAAATCTGAAAAGTGGATTCATAATGTGTCAGTCTGTAAAAGTGATTATCACTTGCCAAAAAAAAGAGCAGTAAGTGTGCTTTCAAATTGGCAAAGAAATTTCGTTTTGTGACTAATGTGAAAACATGACTCTGTGTGCAAATAGGAATTACAGGCAGAGATTTATTGCGTATTGCTCTGGTGATTTCACAGTTGCATTAGATGGAAAGGGGGAGCCATTTTTTGGTGCAGAAGCAGACTCTGAACACACAGCCAGCTGCTTACCATGTGGAATCATGCATAGTATTCACAACCGAGTGGGGTTTGAGGTTTCAGTCAGTAATGCAAATACATTCAGCATCACTAAGGCTGGTTGCCCTTGCTGGAGTGTAGGCAGTCACCCAGGTTACAAATGGTGATGGTCTGAAAAAGCAGTTTGGACATGTGCTTTTTAAAAAATCTGAAAAGTGGATTCATAATGTGTCAGTCTGTAAAAGTGATTATCACTTGCCAAAAAAAAGAGCAGTAAGTGTGCTTTCAAACTGGCAAAGAAATTTCGTTTTGTGACTAATGTGAAAACATGACTCTGTGTGCAAATAGGAATTACAGGCAGAGATTTATTGCGTATTGCTCTGGTGATTTCACAGTTGCATTAGATGGAAAGGGGGAGCCATTTTTTGGTGCAGAAGCAGACTCTTAGCACACAGCCAGCTGCTTACCATGTGGAATCATGCACAGTATTCACAAGCGAGTGGGGTTTGAGGTTTCAGTCAGTAATGCAAATACATTCAGCATCACTAAGGCTGGTTGCCCTTGCTGGAGTGTAGGCAGTCACCCAGGTTACAAATGGTGCTGGTCTGAAAAAGCAGTTTGGACATGTGCTTTTTAAAAAATCTGAAAAGTGGATTCATAATGTGTCAGTCTGTAAAAGTGATTATCACTTGCCAAAAAAAAGAGTAGTAAGTGTGCTTTCAAATTGGCAAAGAAATTTCGTTTTGTGACTAATGTGAAAACAAATGTAGTAATATATTTAATTAAAATAAAGGAATTTTTTTTTAGTTTTTTTCAGGTATTGCTGAAGAGCAGTGAACAAAATTTAAGATGCCTACAAAATCCAGAGTAAAAAAAGACCACAAAAAAAACCTATATTTGAAGACAACTGGAGGACCTAAGTTAGTTGAAGATGCTCATGTTGGGAAGAAGAAAAAATCTTCTGGTAAGCAGACAAAAATTTTTCTAAAGAACATATTCAAAAAAAGGAAAAATGTACAAAATGTCTGTACTGGAAAGAATGATTTCAATCGAAAAGCACAGGAAAAAATTGAGAATTTAGTTAATGCAAATATACCTTCTGCAACTAAAAAGATTAACTTAAACAGAAAAACAGCGTTTAAAGAGATACGTAGAAAAATGTTTCAGAGAAGAGTTATGTCCAATTTGATAAAGGATGTGAAGAAAAATAAGCAAAAGAGTAAGTTTTATAAAAGAAAAAAAGAAATTGAAGTCATTGCAGCAAAGGCATTAGAATTAAAAAGGAAACTATTCATTTTAATTTTGAATAGGATGCGTACATTAGACAAAATGGTTAATGTACTGAAATCACATAGCAAAAGGAAAAGAGTAGTGAACAGAACAAACTTTTCTAAAGTGTTTTTAGGAAAATGGATGCATAGTTCAAGTAGTGAACCTTTTTTTAATGAAGAGAGTTATTTTCAAAGTAATAGTTTGCTGCATGCAGTTGACACCAGAGGTCATGCTTATGAAGTGAAAAATGGTTGCATAATGGAGAAGGAGATAATGGTTCCAAGAGATGAGGTACAAGTGATGGCGGATGAGGCTATGGGGAGACGTCCTAAAGCCCCAGTGTACACTTGGAATTGTAGTAGTATTTGCACTGTGCGTCAGGAATCTATTGATAAATTTCGTGAGTTTCTAAGAGAATATAGTAAAAAAAAGTGTAAAACAGAAGATTAAGGTGCTTCAAAGTTTGGATCCATGCAGAGTGAGAGAGAATACTGGTTTGCAGGGTCATTCTCTGGCTTGTCTATCTAGAAAAGTGTGTAATATTGTTTTCCATCATTTTAGGATGCTGGCTGTTCATCATACTGAAATGAGAAAGTTTGTGAGACGGTTGTATTTTGCTAAAAGTCCAGCAATAAAGTTAGATGAATTGAATAGGGCTCTGTTCCGTGGAACGGTATCAGATGTAGAGAAGGTTGTTGATGAAATTCAGTTTTGTTACTTTGGTCCTGAACAAAACAGTGCAGAGAAGGACACAGTAAATGAGGAAGAAGTGGAAGAGAATGTAGAACCCTCTGTAAGTAAGACATTTAATGATCACATAACAAAATTTGCAATAATCTCTAATGAAAGACCAAATATTACTTGTATTTGTTGCCGCAGAACTCATTATAGAAAACAAACCAGGTATGTTGATCTCTACAGAAAGAGTGAAAATGAAGATAATTATAAGTGGAAGGATTTTGCCACATATATATTTCTTGAAAATTGTTTTGAATTGGGTGAAGTTCAGCGTATTTGTAAATACTGTTACAACAAGTTAGAGGAAAATAGAATGCCGACCAGAGCTGTACATAATAATTTAGAATTGGATGCTATTCCTGCTGAACTTTCTGAATTAAATACATATGAGTCTATACTCATTCAATGTGTTCATCCGTTCCAGACCATAGTACGTATGGAGCCCAAAACTGGTAAATTACCTCCTTCAGATTTACTGAGAGGTTTAAAAGGTAGAGTGGTGTATTTGCCCTTGGATTTGAAAAAAAATATGGAAACTATTGATGCGGATACTTTGGAAACTGAACCATTAATTATTCTGGTTAATGGTGTACCTACAAAGAATAAGAAGATTTGGCAGGAGCTGGTAGATGTACGGAAAGTACAAAGAGCAAATTTGTATTTGAAAAGGAATAACAAATGGTATGAATCAATTTATATAGAAGAAGAAGAAGAAGAAGATTTACAAGAAGACACAGAAACACCAACTGGACAAATTGAAAAAGTGGACAAGTCAAAGGAAGAAGAAATTTATGAACATTTTAGCATACATCCTCCTCATTCAAAAGAAGTTATGGGAGACAATATTGATCTATTTCAGATGAAGAAAGCAAAAGGAACTCCCGTGAGTGTATGGGAGGAGAGCTTGGAAGCTCGATGTTTTCCCCAGCTGTTTCCTAAAGGAAAAGGAGGACGATACGATGAACGTCCGGAACAGATTCCAGCTTCTGAGTATCGGACTACAAGACTATATGCTGAAGATCCCAGATTTCGACAAAGTATTCCTTATTTGTTCCATCCTTTATTTGAAAGCGACTTGTCTGCATTGTCTTATGCAGTAAATCACATTTTAAAAAGTGGAGTACATTTGCAAAATGTGTCTGCTAAGGATTTTATGGAGAAAGTGCAGCAATGAGATGATCATTTGGAAACACAACTGATCAATCTGATGGCTTGTCAGCGTGGGACAAATGAATATTGGTACCGACGCCATGGTGAATTAAAATGCATGTTACGGAATTTAGGAACACCAACATGGTTCGTTACCCTAAGCTGTGCGGAGTACGCTTGGGATGATTTACTGGATTTTCTACGAGAGGCAAATTCAAACATTAAAAACATCGAATACAAGACAGCAGGAGAACTGTGCTCATTGGATCCGGTTAATGTTTGCAGATATTTCAATCATAGATTTGAGGCTATGATGTCCTTCATCTGCAATAAAAAAAATCCACCTCTAGGAGAAGTAGTGGATTTCTTTTGGAGAAAAGAGTACCAGGCAAGAGGTGCTCCTCATATTCATATGCTGTTGTGGATCAAGAATGCCCCAAAGTTTGGAACAGATACTGATGAAGCAGTGTTATCTTACATTGAAGAATATGCAACATGTGCTATACCAAAAAGCACAGAAGAGAAAAAGTTAAAGGAGCAAGTTTTACGTTTCCAAAGTCATCGGTGTGGAAAATACTGTCGACGGAAATACAAGAGCAAAGATAAATACTACACTAAATGTCGATTTGGATTTCCTAGACCTGTTCTTTCAAATGGAAGAGTTAACAGTTTTATGTCATCTGTGAGACATACTATCACAAGAAAATCACCTAAGAATACCTACAACCTTAAAAGAAAAGAAGAATCAAAAAATATAAATGACTACAACCCAGTGATTTTATCCATGTGGAACGCTAACATGGATATACAGTATGTAGCTGACAATTCCATTGCTGTTGCTCGATATGTAACATCTTACATTACGAAATCAGAAAAAACAGAATTGAAGGAAATGTGGGAAGAGATTTCTCACGAAAAAACTGTCAGTAAGAAGCTGTACAGTTTCAGTTTGAAGATGTTATCGCATCGAGAAATTGGATCCTACGAATGTTCAGATAGGTTATCTTCTGCAAGTCTCTACTCGAAATCAAGAAGAATAATTTAGGCAAGTTTAGGCCTTGCAGCAATGAGAAATCGGGTACTGAAATCTGTTGGAGAAATTGAATATTTGGCCGAGAATGACCCAGAAAGTACAGATATTTTGAAATCAAACATGTTGGACACATATTATCTCAAGAGAAGTCATCATCTGGAGAACATGTGTCTCTATGAAGTGCTGCAGAATTACATTTATTCACGGAAAGCCGCAGAAGACATCAACAATGGAAAATATAAAGTCATTGGTGAGGAAGGATGTTTGGTGAAGCAAACAAAAGGAAGTTTGATAAATCACCGGAAGCTGAGTTGCGACACTACTGACAAAAAGGACTTTTACTACTTGGCTCTTTTACAGCTGTTTAAACCATGGCGTACAGAGGATGAACTACTGGGAGAATTTCAAAGCTATGAAGATTCTTTTAATGCTTGCAAAGACAGCATACAATTCAATACATTCACAACTTATCTGCAAATGTTAAATGAAGAAATTGAACAGGAAACTACAATTGCAGCAGAAATAGCTAGAGACAGTTCTCAGGACAGCCAAAGTTCAGGAACACTCAGTCAAGATCCCCTAGGACAACCAATCGTTGAAAATGAAGCATCAATAGCCATGAATAAAGTGGAAACGGCTATGAATCAAGCTCAAGGAGAATTTATAGACTTACAAAATTTGGAAAGACAACTGAACGAAGAGCAGCAACAAATTTATGAAGAGATCAGAAAAAAAATTGATCATGGATTTCTACATAAAAAAAAAAGAGTGCTCATGCACATCATTTCATCCAATCAGGATGTATGTAAGCGGACAAGCTGGAACTGGAAAAAGTTTCCTAATAAAAGTCATCAGAAGCTACCTACAGCAAAAAACGGATTCTACTTTGTCTTGTGTGGTTACTGCTCCAACTGGGCTAGCAGCATATAACATAAAAGGAATCACTTTACATCGTTTGCTAACGTTACCAGTGGAGCATGAGAACAAAATACAATACAACAAGCTAACTGGAGAAGCATGCTTGGAAGTTTCAAGAGTATTGAAGAAGATGCAAGTTCTCATTATTGATGAGGTGAGCATGGTATCAAACTTAATGCTTGCCTTTGTGCATTTAAGAATGCAGCAAATTCTGAAGACAGACTATGACGTGTTATTTGGAGGAAAACACGTCATAGTTTTTGGAGATCTTTTGCAACTTACTCCAGTTAAAGGACAACCAGTGTTTAATACTGTGACACATGAAGACACGAAGAAGTCATTGGGAAGCATCGGTAATACAAATATTTGGTCCTTCTTTGAGTACAAGGAACTTACAACTAATATGAGGCAAGCAAACGATGAAGAATATGGAAGTATTCTGAAAGATATCAGGGTTGGACTACTCACAGAAGCTGGCAAAAAAGCATTACAGAGTCGGCTGCTACATAATTTATTTCCAAAGGAAGAAATAGTTGCAGAGAAGATATACAAGAACATTGCAGAAAACAAAAGTGTCATCTGTTTAATGCCAACTCTACGTGAATGCTCAATATTCAATGAGGAGCTTTTGAAATTGGAAAAGGAAGATATCAGGAAATTGGAAGCAGTGGACAAAATTGAGGATGGAAGAATTACTGTCACATTAACAGGCACACTGAAAAATAAATTGGATTCACTAGAGAAGAACATTTCCAAAACAGCTGGATTAGAAAAAAATCTATATGTTTGCATGAACTGTAGAGTATTTTTAAGGAGAAATTTGGATGTTGAAAAAGGTTTAGTTAATGGAGCTATGGGAAGAGTTGTGGGTTTTATTAATTATCAGAAAAAAGATGGAATTGAATGTTTAAAAATAAAATTTGATCCGATAGAAGAAGTTAAAGACATTTGTCGTTGTTCAGTTCGTTTCATGCTTGTGAAAGACTTATATGTACGTAGGAAGCAGTTTCCGTTTTCGCTAGCATATGCTGTAACTATTCACAAGTCTCAAGGATTGACTGTAGATTGTGCATTTGTGAACATTGGTTCAACTGTGTTCAAAGAAGGTATGGCATATGTTGCTTTGTCACGAGTGAAAACATTATCAGGTTTATTCATGATAGACTTTGATGATTCAAAAGTTAGTGCTGATACAAATTGTGTAAAGGAGTATAATAGATTAAGAAGAAGCTATGCTCCTCATTTAGGTCAGTATCCTGTGTTGGAGAAACGTGTAGTTTCTCGTAAAAGGAGAAATGAGAATATCTGTAATGAAGATGTAGAGAGGAGGAAAAAAAAGAGGAGTGATGTAATTGCAAGCAAAAAGAATAAGGAAAATGAAGAACAGGTTGTAGGATGTTATTTTGAAAATAGCTCTGGTGTCAACTGCTACGCTAATGTAGTGCTGAATGTTGCATTTTATCTGGAAAGTTTGCAAGAGCAGATAATTGTAAATCAGGGAAAAAGATTCTATTCTGTGCTGAGTCTCCTTTTTGAAAAGCTGAGTAATGATAAAACTCAAATAGAAAGTGCTACTGAAATTAGAAAAGTTTTAGATGTATGTTCAGGACGAACACAGTTTTCTCAAAATGTACAGCAAGACGCACAGGAATTCTTGATTTATTTTCTTCAGGTACTGGAAGAAGAAGGGGTTCCCATTGAAAATGTATTTGGTCTCTCTTATAAATGGGAACATAGTTGTGAAAACTGTTATAATATATGTGGCTCTAATGTTGATTCTGAAAGGTTTATTTATTTAACATTGCCAGAGAGTAAAACAGTCACTTTTGCTAAATTAGTTAAAGATGCTAATCATAGCATGCAATGCAGTGAGTGTAAATCTGACATGTTTTCAACATTAATTTTAAAGGAATACAGACAGTATGTAATTTTAATGATGCAACGATGTAGAGCTGATGGTTCAAAATTGGATACTTTAATAAAGAAGTTTACAGGACAGCAATTATCAATTTCAGGAAAAACTTTTGTAACAGTTGCAATAATTTTCCATGATGGACCTACTGTAACTTCTGGTCATTACACAGTTTATCTTAAATGTGAAAAAGGCTGGACACTGTGTAATGATTCCCAATTGATTTTTAAGCAACCTTTGCCTTTTGATTTAGCAAATTCCTATCTAATCTTCCTGAAACCTAAATTTTAGATAGATTTGGCAACATCTGGACAAAACAATTTTACCATTTTATTGGATTACCATTTGGAATTTACAAATAAAAAGATTTAACAAATTATCATTTGGCCTAATGGAAAGGTAACCAATTGTAATGTGGAATTTTTCCATTTTTTAAGGAAACTTTGGAAAACCAAAAATTTAGAAAAAATCTGTAACATCTGCACAATTTAAATTTTGGAATGTCATTGGATTGCCATTGGAAATTTTTTCAAAAAAGATTTTTAAAATTACTATTTGGCCATGCGGAAAAGTAAACAATTCTATTGTGGACTTATTTAATTATTAATTAATCTTTCGGAAACCAAAATGTTACAGAGAATCGGTGACATCTGTACAATTTAAACTTTAGATTTTTATTGGATTACCATTGGAAATTAAACAAAAAAAGAATTTTAAAATTACTATTTGGCCTAAAGGAAATGGAACCAGATGTATTGTGGAGTAATTTGAGATATATTATTGTGATTATACTTCTGAAACAAAAATATCAGACGGTATTTTAAAGAAATAAGTATTGATATTAGATGATATTTTTTAAGAATATTATGCATTTCTATAAAGTTATGTTTATGCAAAAAGCGATTGTGGGCTTTTTTAAAACAATCTTTGAGATTGTTAATTTTTTTTTTGCCTGCTGTTAAATGATGAATGCAATTGCTTTCACAATTTATAGTGAAATGCAATATTTTCTGAAAACAGCAAAAAAAAGGCAAAAATATTTTTTGAAAAATATGTAAATATGTGTACTGTATTATAAAATGTTTTATTAAATATTAATACTTTTTTCTTTTTTTTCAGATTGAGATAGAAAATTTTCGAAAACTAGAACCATTTTTAAAGCAATTAAAAATAAAATTAAATGAATAAATCTTTTTTTGAGTGGGTATGGTAAGTCAATAATGTCATGGTCCCTTTTTTCCACTTCTCTACAATCACATTTTCAGTTTTTAATTGTAGTCTCTCAAGGACCTTGTAATGTGATAATTGATTTTTAGTGTTTTTAAAAAAAAAAAAAAAAAATTACGCGTACCGTACACGTACGGTAAAAAAAAAAAAAAAAAAAGTTTTAAAAAAAATATATAAAAAATAGATGAAAGGTAAGATTGGCTCTTAAAAGAGCCGTTGTGTTCATGCAGGGACAGAGGAAAGAAAGATTGGGAATATTAGACGGTACGACAAGTGTGCTGATCTATTTTACAGTTCACTAGGGAAATACTGGTCTCCCTATAAGTAATTAGATCATGACAAGTGGCGCACCGTACTTCAACCCTCGCAAACCGAGGGTTAATTTCCAGAGGACCAGAAAAAGGAGATGCTCCCCCCACAGATGAAGGGCTCACCTGACCTGCAGAAGAAGGACTCGGCCCTGCAGATGATGGTCCAGGCTGAGCTGCTGTGGATGTGCTTGGTTGATTTACTGAAGGGTTACCTTCAGTAAGTCGAGCATGTGTCCTTCTGTGTACATCCTTAAGGTGTCTCATCATGGTGTGATTCCCAAAGGAATACTTCCTGTCAGGATTCCCTCTTGAAAGTACACGCTTACACAGCTTGCAAGTCACTAAGGGTGCATTTACCTTTTGCTGGCCTTCTGGAAAAGTAAAATACTCCCATACGTAAGAGGTCTTTTGTTTCCTCGCTCTCTGCCTCAAGGTAGTGCTGCTAGCCTCACTCTCAGAAGAGCTCTGCTGTTCTGCCATCGTATCACAAAGACAACCCAGCTCCTTCTCCTAAGGGATCACAAGCAGAAATGAGGGGAATGGGTGTGGTGTAGGAGAGTTCTAGAACTGAAAGTAGTTTCAACCAATCAAAAGTTGTGTTTCATGATCACATGACCCACCGTACGCTTACGGTGCGCTTACGGCAAAAGTACGCATGCGCGTAAAAAAGACACGCGCTCGCGCGCATGCGCATAACAGTCACTCCCCGACACTTCCGCGTAACGTGCGCGTGTAGCGTACACGCGTACGCGCCCCACACGGAGTACGCGCGGCTACGCAAATTGCGTAACTATACGCAAACAGCGTAGATAAATTACGGACATTGCGTAAACCGTACGCTTACCGTAAGCTTACCGTACGCGCACTAAAAAAAAATAAAAAAAAAAGGAAAAAATGTATTGCTAATAAATTTTACCTGTTTATTTTATAAAAAATGTAAAATAAAAACATATTGTAGAATTTTAAAAATTTAACCATAGTCTTTAAAAAAGGATAGAAAATTAAAATAAAAATATGTAAAAAAAAAGAAGAAAAAAAAAAAAATTAGCATTTAAAAAACCTTGCAAATTCACTGAAAAAACCATGGGTTTCACACACGTTATAGTTAGGAATTAGCATTTAAAAAACCTTTGAAATTCACTGAAAAAACCATGGGTTTCACACACGTTATAGTTAGGAATTAGCATTTAAAAAACCTTAGAAATTCAATGAAAAAACCAAAGGTTTCACACATGTTATAGTTAGCTGGACATTTCACTCGTAAAAAACCAATGAAATTCCCCTGTTATAGTTAGTTTAGCTAACTATAACTCGCGCGCCCGCAATGCACTACTGATGACGTCACATATTACATCACTCATGACATGGTCAGTGACATCACTCATGACATCACTGATGACATCTCAAATGACATCACTGATGACATTATCCTTGTGACAGAGTGGTAGACCTCCTCTCACCCTAATATAACCTTTGATACAAACATTCAAAAATAGAGACTAAAATTTTCAAAAAAATGGACATACCAATAACAGTTACAACAACCTATTCAGTAATTCTAAGATCCACATACACATCCACTCATCCACCAACAATCCTATACAGTCACTCATACATGTACTCACACATCATATGTACTCATACACCTAAACATCCTGTAACACAATGCCACTCATCCATAGAGTTACTCACACATAGTCACTCATGCTAATAAAGAATCAAACATCCATTTACTTGCATATACAGTTATACACACACCACCACACTTACTTTTACAGAAACTTACACATACTTAGTCTTTTAAACAATCACTTATAGAAACACATACTTATTCATACAGGAAGTCTACCAATCTCTCACTCTCACATATACTCACTTATAAACACCAATAGTCACATATACTAGTTTAAAACATATGTAGTTACTTATGAAGACACTATTGAGACAGTCATTCACTCACTAACACACCCATGCACACACTCATCCACCCATACAGTCCTGCACACATGCTGTCTTCAACACATACAAACAGTGAGTCACTCATTCATGCATCTATGCACTACGTAATACCCCCCACCGCACCATGAAGACACTCAGACACTCATACTGATACTCAAAAAACCAACTATTAACCTATATAGACACTCATGTAGCTACTCACCAACCCATGCAGCCACTTATATACAAAGTGAGAGACTGATACAGGTATTTACACATTTAAACATTACTCACTTAGCCATGTATTCAAAAAGATACACTTAATCAGTCAGTAATACAATTAATTTTTCAAAAACAAATCATCAATGTAGGCACTTATATACTCACTTATTCTTCCATCGACCTTGAGATATACATATATAAAACATATTTAATTTTCAGAAAAACACACATTCACTGGATGATGTCATCAGTGATGTCATTTGAGATGTCATCAGTGATGTCATGAGTGATGTCACTGACCATGTCATGAGTGATGTAATATGTGACGTCATCAGTAGTGCATTGCGGGCGCGCGAGTTATAGTTAGCTGAACTAACTATAACGGGGGAATTTCATTGGTTTTTTACGAGTGAAATGTCCAGCTAACTATAACATGTGTGAAACCTTTGGTTTTTTCATTGAATTTCTAAGGTTTTTTAAATGCTAATTCCTAACTATAACGTGTGTGAAACCCATGGTTTTTTCAGTGAATATATATATATATATATATATACTTTTTAAAAGAGCGTCATTATTAACATACCTGTGATTTCTTTCTTATCAAATGTTTGTGAGCCAAAATCTGAGGTTTACTGTTCAAGAATGCTAAAAACACAATAATGGCAGCCTTTCCCAGTCTGTGTCAGTGTTACTGTCATATTTAGCAAACCAGAACCTGTGGATCATATATTATTTTTCTTATTACACTTATCAGTGGTCAGTTCTTTTTAACCCTTTCTTTGTCTCCTGTTAAGAAGCCCAATCTAGTAGTTTTTGTAGGTGGATTCGCAAATCCGTTGCAATCCTCATCACGGCCTCCCCGTGTAACTTTGTGACAGATTTGTGAATCTCTACTGGAGTCTGTTAAACTATTTAACATTGTACTACTATGATTTTGAATTTACATTATACTTTTAATGTAGTAGTAATTTATAAAATAAGCATTTTATAAATAGCAAACTGTATAAACAATTTTCCTTTCAACTTCAAAAAGACAGTCTCTTAAGAACTTTGCCTCTACTCAATATAAGCAGCATGCTGGCTTCAAGTTCAACTTTAGCTGGTGCATTTGACTGTTTGGAAATACAAGCACATCCAAAATAGCAGAACAGATCTGCCTATTTTCTGCAATTTTAACATCCAATCATTTTATTTTTAAACAGCTTCTGTCCTCCATTCTAACTGCCTTTCATTTTGAACACTGTCTCATTCAGCTCCAGTCTTCCCCTATGTCCTACTCCTCCTTGCCTTCAAAATGTTTAGAGTGTGGATTATGGGCCATAGCTTTGTGTTTTGGGCTTGAGAGTGCACTAGAAGGAGTGGCATTGACAGAGACTTGGTTTTGCCCAATATGAGCATTACTTGGGTTGGCCGGAAAGGCATTAATTGCTTCCTTTGTTTGAAAGCATTGTGAATTGCCAACATCCAGGCCTTATGATTTGTGTACTGTTGTGGCAATTACCTGGGCCCTTTTTATGGGATAGGACTCGAAATTCTTATAAAATATACGTTTGATACCTCTGCACAATGTATGGCACTTTCGCTAACACTGCCTTGGTGTACCCTAACAGATGCAGACGACAAAAATGAAAGTGGTCAAACAAATTCTGTCCACAGATAGAAAAATCCAGGAAACGTGTAAAGAAACAATTTCTGCATTCCTTGGAGACCACAACATGGTCTCCATCTATAACAATTTATGCTTTGTTGTAGAGGGTATACATAATACTGATAGAATTCATTTCACAGAGTAAGACAACAGGATGTTCCTTAAAGACTGCATCCTGTTTTATGGGTAATTATCGTTTACACAAAATAAACACAAAGGCTCTTCTAAGAATCACCAACATTTAATGCACAGAAACACATAAAGGATTCCCAACAGTGTGACTGACTGTATGCATCTGATTTGATGTGTCTGTATGTTAGTGACTCTGGGATTGGCTACATGAGTGTCTGAATCAGTCTGAGAGTGAGTGCATGAGTATCTGAGTGTGTGTGTGTGGGGGGGGTGCAAGAGTCGATCAGTGGCTCTGTGAGTGGGTGTGAGAGTGTCTGAGTGAGTCTGTAAGGGGTTGCCTGAGTGTCTGAGTGGGTCTGTGAGTGATTGTGTGAGTGGGTCTGTGAGTAGGCACATGTGTCTCTGAGTGGGCTTATAAGTGGGTGCATAAGGGTCTCAGTGGGTATCTGAGTGGATGTGTGAGTATCTGTGTGGGTCTGCGAGTCAGTGTGTGAGTCTCTGAGTGGGTTTTTGAGTGGGTGTATGAGTTTCTGAATGGGTTTGCAAATGGGTATGTGAGTATCTGATATAGTCTGTAAGTGGGTATGTAAACATCTGACCAGGTCTGTGAATGGGTGTGTGAGTTTATGAGTGGGTTTGTTAGTGGGTGTGTGAGTTTCTGAGTGTGTCTGTATGTGGGTATGTGAGTTTCAGAATGGGTAATGAGTGGGTTCATGAGTGGGTCTATGAATGAGTGTGACAGTGCTTGAGTGAGTTTGCGAGTATGTATGTGAGTGTCTTTGTAGGTCTGTGAGTAGATGCATGAGTGTCTGAGTAGGTCTATGAGTGGATGCATGAGTGTCTAAGTGGGTCTGTGAGTGGATGTGTGAGTGTCTTAGTGGGTGTGTGTGTATCTGAATGGGTCTGTGTGGTGGTACATGGGTGTCTGAGTAGGCCTGTAAGTGGGTATGTGAATCTCTGTGCTGGTTTGTGAGTGGGTGCATGAGTCTGAATAATTTTATGAGTGGGTATGAGAGTATCTGAGTCAGTCTGTGAATGGGTGCATTTGGGTGTGAGTTGGTCTGTGAGTGGCTATATAATTGTCTAAGTGGGCATTTACTCTTTTTTCTTTTCTTTTTTCTGTTACTCTAGTACAAAATGTCTATGATATGGTATGCCTTTGTTATTTCACTTTAATGATAATGCAAAAACACTCAGTGTGTGACCATACCCAAGCTGCTGATGCAGAATGGAGAAAGTGTGTGTTCCCAGAATATTTTTAACCCAGTACCCACATCCATGGGGCTTGGTGCTTTCATATTTGATCATATATAATAATAAGCTGAGATTAAATGTGCAAACAGCTTTGGTGGTCCAGTTCTGCAGGAAACCGACTTTAAAAATGTGTTTTTTCATGTGTAATAGGATAACTGCTTTGTTTCTAAAAGGAACAAATTTGGGCATATGTCTAAATATAAACCTATGCAAAATGAACCAATGATGGCCGGAATGCTGAACCAATCAAAATTCTAACCCCAGTCACAGATCTGGGTTAAATCCATTGTTTTCTTGCATGCCACACCATTAGAGTTTAGACCCAGCCATATGCCAATCAGTCTTGACCGTGCTCCTCCTGGGAACAGTCCAGCCCAAACTGCCAAGCCAGGTCCTCCCTGGACCAGAAACAAGCATCCCCTCATCAGCCAGGCGAGCTTTCATCTGGCGGCGTAGTGAGCACAGGACACATGTTTGGGCATGCCCATCCAGCTTAGGGCAAAAAGTGTTGCAGCAACAAATGATGGATGAAATGCTTAATGAATCAAACATTCATACCCAGTCAAGAGTTCTGATTTAAATCCATTGTTATTTTGCTCACTAAGCCATCCCATTTTGGACCCAACCACAGTTTCATTCTGATATGGATACACACACTCACATAGTATATATTTAACATTCATAAACTACTAGAAAACACTCACACTTAATGGATGATGTCATCAGTAATGTCACTTGAGATGCCATCAGTAATGTCATCGACCATGCCATCAGTGATGTAATATGTGAGGTCATTGCAGGGCATGAGTTATAGTTAGCTCAGGTAACTCTAACTGCTAAATTGCACTGGTTTGAATTGAGTTGAATGTAAGCCTACCTATAAGGTCTTTGTTTTTACAGTGAATATCTATCTATCTATCTATCTATCTATCTATCTATCTATCTATCTATCTATCTATCTATCTATCTATCTATCTATCTATCTATCTATCTATCTATCTATCTATCTATCTATCTATCTATCTATCTATCTATCTATCTATCTATCTATCTATCTATCTATCTATCTATCTATCCATCCATCCATCCATCCATCCATCCATCCATCCATCCATCCATCCATCCATCCATCCATCCATCCATCCATCCATCCATCCATCTATCTATCTATCCATCCATCCATCCATCCATCCATCCATCCATAAATCCATCCATCCATCCATCTATCTATCTATCTATCTATCTATCTATCTATCTATCTATCTATCTATCTATCTATCTATCTATCTATCTATCTATCTATCTATCTATCTATCTATCTATCTATCTATCTATCTATCTATCTATCTATCTATCTATCTATCTATCTATCTATCTATCTATCTATCTATCTATCTATCTATCTATCTATCTATCTATCTATCTATCTAGCTATCTAGCTATCTAGCTATCTATCTAGCTATATGTCTTTCTGTCTCGCCTGCCCTGCATGGTCAGTCAGGTGCCCCTGCCCATCTCCCTCCTGCCCTCTCTTATCTTATCTCTTAGGGAAGAGGTGTGGCGCCACGGCCAGGGCGACTGACTCCAGAATCTTGGGATCACGGTTCAATCCCCGGCGCCGGCAGATTAGCCCAGCACCATGTGACTCTGGGCAATAGCTTGCTTAATCTTCCCGATGGCCCCCAGCGCCTAGAGACCCTTACGGGTGATTGTTTGTGCTTTACAAATGTGGATTATTATTGTCTGTGTCCCTACTCCAGTCCTCTTGCCTTCCTTGATCCAATGTACCAAACTTGACAACATTTGGAACTTGGTAAGAGGGAGACTTTAAAAAACAATTTGGGGGACTTGATTTTCCCCATTGACTTACATTGTAAAAGACGAGATTTTATGCTGGAGGCAAAAGAAATATAGCCCCTTTTAGGCTTAAGAACATTAGGCGTCTCCTACCTTCATCGGGTCTGTTGGCATGTATGGTTGTATATCCACTGCCTCTTCCTTCTGCCCTCAATGGTCTTTTATATTGACACAGCTTCTTTTTCCTGTACTGCATGGTTAGTTTGTTGCTCCTGCCCCCTCCTCCATGAGAGGATCTTATTCCCATAGAAATTATGGTTAGTGCTCTAAACAACTAAAATGAGAACATATTCTCTGAGTTCTCAAATAGCAACAAATCACTTTCAAATGATTTGCTAACTTTATTTTTTGTTATCCTGTTGATCACATGATTATATGTTACACTTAAGGGAGAGGATGTGACGTTACAACCAGAGCTGCAGACTTTGCAACTGGTAATCCAGGTTTGAGTTTTGGCATCAGCTTGACATTTTGTGATTCTGGGAAAATCACTTATTCTCCCCATGCCTAAAACTTTCAACACAGCATTTGAACCAAAAAAGGGAAGTTTTGTGAAACTTTGTGTATAAATGTCATGAAGATTCATCAAGTAGTGCACATGTTATTGGCAAAACAGAAAATGCTTTTCCTATGGAAACTTTGGTACTAACTATAACTGCCTACTGGCTATCATACGTGTTTATATATATATATATATATACATACATATATATATATATATATATATATATATATATATATATATATATATATTATCTACTGGCGGTCGCCAGTAGATAGTTATAGTTAGGACCATGTTTCCATAGGAAATCCGCAACATTCTATTTGGAATAACTTTGGCGCCGGTCGACGAATCCTCGCGAAATTTTCAAAACTAATGGGGCGCTCCGCTCCGCTCCTACCCTGAAAGTCTGGGGGGGAATTCATCAAGCGGGGGCTGAGAAAAAAGGGGGGTCCCAAAATGCGTTTTCCCCATGCATTTTTCCATAGGACCTTTAGACACAGCTACAGCCCGAACGGCTGAACAGAGTTACTTGAAATTTGGCAGAGAGGTAGTCTACAGGTCAAGGAAGTGCCTTTTGTAGGTCTGGTGTAAATCTGTTCAGTAGTTCCTGAGAAAATAGCATTTAAATCAATATATATATCTGTGGCAGCGCTCCGTGCGCTTACTCTGCGCTTACGGTAAGCTTACCGTACGCGTACGGTGCCGTGCGCGAGCGTGATTCTGATTGGCTGTTAGATCTTAGTAAACATTCGAATCGGTCGAAACCAGGAAGTGTCGGCCGCCATTTTCTCTCTCGCACTCTGAGGGGGGGAGGAAAAACAAAGTTGGATAACATGAAAAGGGGCATGCTAGACAGCTCCTAACCACCTAGCCTTGGTTAGGGTGTCCCAAAAGAACCCCCATGGCCAAAAATTCAATTTTTTTTTGTTATTCGAAAAAACGCCGAATGCGCTTACCGTACGCGTACGGTCAAAAATAAATTAAAAAAAAAAATATCCACATTTTCCCCCCCCCGTGTGCAAATGCTGTCCGTAGGGCACCTTTTGTACATGGCATATTTAATCAATTGAGCATTTAATTGATAACCTTTCACAACGAAGCGCATAATATGTCCTCCGTGTGCGGACGGTGCGCGAAGCGCATCGTGCGTACATGGCCCATCCAACGTAACGTGGGCACGCGGTGCGCGTAGCACACCGCGTGCCCACCGTGCGTGCACGGCACTAACTGCGTAAAGTGGGCGCGCACGCCACGAACGGCGTAAAGTAACTTAGCATTTAAAAAACCATACAAATTCACTGAAAAAACCATAGGTTTCACACACGTTATAGTTAGGAATTAGCATTTAAAAAACCTTGCAAATTCACTGAAAAAACCATAGGTTTCACACATGTTATAGTTAGCTGGACATTTCACTCGTGAAAAACCATTGAAATTCCCCCGTTATAGTTAGTGCAGGCAACTATAACTCACGCGACCGCAGTCCTCTGCTGATGACATATTTGTCTTTATGAAAAAAAATATTTGTAATATATGTATAGCTAAAATTTAATGGAAGAAGACATGGGCAAATAAGTGTCTAAATACAGTATTAGCATCAGCAGAGGATTGCGGTCACGTGAGTTATAGTTGCCTGCACTAACTATAACGGGGGAATTTCAATGGTTTTTCACGAGTGAAATGTCCAGCTAACTATAACATGTGTGAAACCTATGGTTTTTTCAGTGAATATATATATATATATATATATATATATATATATATATATATACACTGAAAAACCATAGGTTTCAGCAGGTTATAGTTAGGGATTAGCATTTAAAAAACCTTAGAAATTCACTGAAAAAAACATAGGTTAGCTGAACTAACTATAACGGGGGAATTTCATGGGTTTTGTACTAGTGAAATGTCCAACTAACTATAACTTTCCCTAAAACCTATGTTTTTTTCAGTGAATTTCTAAGGTTTTTTAAATGCTAATTTTTAATTATAAAAGTAGTTATACCTATGTTTTCTGTACACAATTTAAAGATTTTTGTAAACTGTTAATTTGTTAATATATCATTTATTAAAAAATATTATATACTTTTCTGAAAATTGTTTAAACATTTTTTTTTAAATTAAAACTGAAATATACTGTTCTTAATTTATTTTATTTGAAAATATTTATATAATTTATTTATTTTTTTTTTTAATGAAATTTTGGAGTCGCGCACCCTAAGCGTACCTAACGCGATGGGTGTGTGTATTACAGCCGCCATATTGGAAAAGTTGTGAAGGATCCGCGTATGGTGTGCGATGGGTGTGTGTTTTCCACTTACTTGATATACATATAATATTACGTGTTGTGCGCGATAGGTATGTGACTGATGCGCAACTCCTACTCCTGCTAATTCGTGACACGTGCATTACGGTACGTGACGCTTGCGCGGTGGCGGGCCCCGCGTGATGTCATATGTGGGGCGCGCTGGGTGCACGACTCCTGCAAAATGTTTTATGTTCTAAAATGATATATATGTGTCTTTGGGTGCGCAGATCCCATCTGACCTAAAAAAAAAGATTTGATTGGTTCATTACATTTCCCATTGTAACTATTAAATGACCCCACCCATTTTTTGGGGAGCAGTCTGTAGAAGCAGTTTGTCTTGCGCAACGGAACCATCGTTGCTAGTTTTTTGTTTGCTTTGTTTTTTTGGAATGCAAAATAATTCCTGAAGCTTCCTGCTTTTTTTCATTCTTTTTTTTTTGTTGAAAAACCACCAAAAAAATATAAAATCGTTCAGAAAAAAATAAGAAGAAAAAAAGTTCTTATCAGAACTAACTTCTCTGGTTAAAGAAAGAACTATATTTGTATGATAATGTGTGAAAGTTTGGTTGAATATATGTGTAGAGTATGAATGACTAAAATAATGTCTTAGTAGTGTATGGTGAATTTATAAGTGAAGATTTATGAGGAAGTACTGCAGCATTACAGTGCAAACTCTTTAGCTGCACTGCACTACTGCACTTCTGAAGCACAGGGAGGTGACATATTTTCATAAATATTTCACAACTCTGTGCTTCTTCCTGCACTGGCGCACAAACAGCTGCCAAGTGCTGCTACCGGCATGCATAGTGTCTGGATACTTACACTGCTGGTAGTTGACTGCACAGAGAATTTTTAAGTGCTTCTGTGTTGGCACAGAGATTAGATAAGGACATCCTTCTGACAGTATGATTGCAGGAGTGGACAGAGACTGTCAATCTAATTGGGGCACTGCATGAATACTACTTGGGTTATAGCAAGGGTGAATCAGTACTCTGCTAGGGGTTAAATAACTGCATAGATTGTGCACATTTGATTGTAGCACTGTGTGTCTTATTACCTGAGTCATTCTACAAGTGCATGTATAGTGGCTGGATATTTACACTGCTGGTAGTTGACTGCAGGGAGACTTTATAACTGCTTCTTTGTTGGCACAGAGATTAGATAAGGAGATCCTTCTGACAGTATGATTGCAGGACTGGAAAGAGACTGACAATCTAATTGGGGCACTGCATGAATACTATCTGGCTTATAGCAAGGGTGAATTAGTACTCCACTGGGGGTTAGAGGCCTGCATAGATTGTGCACATTTGATTGTAGCAGTGTGTGTCTTAATACCTGAGTCATTCTACAAATGCATGCACAGTGGCTGGATACTTACACTGCTGGTAGTTGACTGCAGGGACCGTTTCTAAGTCCTTCTGTGTTGGCACAGAGATTAGATAAGGACATCCTTCTGACAGTATGATTGCAGGAGTAGATAGAGACTGACAATTTAATCGGGGCACTGCATGAATACTACCTGGCTTATATCAAGGGTGAATCAGTACGCTGCTGGGGGTTAGAGGACTGCATAGATTGTGCACATTTGACTGGACCACTTTCTTTCTTAATAACAGAGTCATGTTGTGTATTTAGAATTAGGATCCTTAAAAGAGACGAAAAAATAAAGTTATAATATATAATCTTATAATTTTTACAACACAACATATTTCTACCATTATATAAATTATTTAGTTTGCCTTTTTTGCTGTTCTCAGAATATATTGAATTGCACTATTAATAGTGATTTCAATGTTACTCATCACATACGATTTTTTTTTTTAAACAAATATGTGTCAAAAATATTTTAAACATAGTCAACTATCTCTCCACATTGCCTATAAATAACATCCTGAATAACATAATATATAATGCAACTCTTGTATATATAAAATGCTTCTTTCTAACAGAATTTTCTCAATATAATATCAAAGAAGATAAACAATAACTCTATAAACAATTCTTTATAATTTCCATATACTCTAAATGATGTCATTTAAAATATTTGCTGATAGAATGTCTCTAAAAAACTGCTTAATTGTAATTAATATCTTTCCTGTAGGCCAAATGATATTACTAAAATCTTTCATACTGAAATTGTCAAAAGTATTGGTATTAATACATATTAACATATTCCCAATAGGCCGAATTATGTTGTTAGAACTTTGGCTTTAAAAATATTAGGTATGAATTTGGTAATTCCTTAGGCAAATGATATTTAAAAACCAAATGAGCATCATTACAATATGTCTATACTTTATTGCACTTTAAATAGACTGTGTAATGTCCAGATGTTGTTGAAAATAATTGCTATTGCTACAAAATTTCTTCCTGATATTGATAGTTGACTTGCTACAAATTTTTTAATTAAAGTTCCCAATTTTCTTCCATCAGCTGTACAACGTTGTTTCATTAAAATTATATATTCTCTAAATCTTTCTATAAATAATGTTGATAAAATTTCTGATTTGCATTGGCTACACTCCATGTTTTATTTTGCTGCTTTAACTAATTTGTTGAAAGATACTGCTTTACAGTCCGGTATTGCTAAATATATGAATCTCTCAGTGTGTATGTCAGTGGTAGAAGTAAATATACAATTTTCACATTGATGTTCCCATTTATAATGAAGTCCAAATAGATTTTCAATTTCTATTCCTTCATCTTCCAATACTGCAAGCATATACATTAGAAATTCTTGAGCATCTTGTTGGACAGTCTGTGAAAATTGTGTAGGACCACTACATATATCCAGAAGATTCCGAATATCAGAAACACTTTGGATTTTACTTTTATCAGTTTTCAATTTTTCAAATATAGAATGCAACAAAGAACAAAACCGTTTTTCTCGATGCGCCATAAGTTGCTGTTGCAGATATTCTAAAGAAAATACAACATTTACCACTACATTTGCATAGCAGTTAATACCTGAACTATTTTCTAATTGATATCTAACAATCTCTTCAATAGTCTCCTTCTGCTTTTTGGTTGGAATCTCAGCATTATCTTGAATTTTTTTCTTCTCTTTAACTTCACTACAGATATTCTCATATCTCAGTTTTCAACAAACTACGTGCTTTTCATATACAGGATATGCACCTAAATTGGGAGCATATAGTCTTCTTAACCGATTATACTCTCTTACACAATTTGAATCTGCACTAATCGTTCTCTCATCAAAATCAATCAAATACAATCCAGATAAATTTCTGACTCGTGACAAAGCAACATATGCCATAACCTCTTTATTTAAATACGGTACTTCCAAAGTTTACCAAAGCAATGTCTACACTTAAACCTTGAGACTTATGAATAGTCACTGCATATGCCAAGGAAAGAGGAAACTGTTTCCTACGAACATACAAATCTTTAGCTAGCAAAAAATGAGCAGAACAACGAGCAATTTGCTTTACTTCTCGAATTTGATCAAATTTGATTTTTAAAGATTCAATTCCATCTCATTTTTGATAATTGACAAATTCAACTACTTTTCCCATTGCTCCAATTTCTAAACATTTTCCCACATTCAAATTACACCGTAAAATGACACGACAATTTACACATACATATAATTTTTTTTCTAAACCAGCAGTTTTAGATATAGATTTTTTTAAAGAATCCAATTTTGTTTGTAATTTTTCTGTTAAAATAAGAGTAACTCCTTCATGCTCTATTTTGTCAATGGCTTCCATTTTTATTATTTGTTCGTTTTCAAGCTTTAAAAGTTCTTCATTGAATGTAGAACACTCTTGTAGTGTCGGCATTAGGCAGATTACAGATTTTCTTTCGGCAATTTTCTTGTAGATTTTTTCAGGAACTATATTTTCATTTGCAAACAAGGTAGTAAGTAGCCGACTTTTCAAAGCTTGTTTGCCATGTTCAGTCAATACTCCAATTCTTATATCTTGAAGAAAAGTTCCATAATCTATATGATTTGCCTGTCTCATATTTTTAGTAAGTTCTTTGTATTCAAAATATGACCAAAAATTAACGTTTCCAATGCTTCCCAAAGACTTTCTGGTGTCTTCATGCTGAAGTGTTTTAAATACTGGTTGTCCTTTTACAGGAGTGAGTTGAAGTAGATCACCAAAAACTATTACATGTTTTCTTCCAAATAACACATCGTATTCTGTTTTTAAAATGTGCTGCATTCTTAAATGCACAAAGGCAAGCATTAAGTTTGAGACCATGCTCACCTCATCAATAATTAGAAGTTTCATTTTCTTTAGCACCCTTGAAACTTCATAACAAGCTTCTCCAGATAGCTTGTGATATTCCAATTTATTTTCATGCTTTACAGGTAGCATAAGTAAACAATGCAATGTAATTCGTTTAATGTTGTGTGCTGCCAACCCATTTGGAGCAGTTACAACTCAAGACAAATCTGTGTCCGTTGTTTCTGTAGATAACTGGTCAAAACTTTAATTAAGAAACTTTTTCCTTTACCAGCTTGACCACTGACATACATTCGGATAGGTTGAAATGATGTGCATGCACATTCTTTCTTTTCATGAAGAAAACCATGGCCGATCTGTTCTTTCACTTGCTGGTATATTTCTTTCTGTTCAACATTTAGTTATTCTTCCAAGATTCCCAAGTCCATCATATCTTCTTGAGCTTGATGCATTGCTGTTTCCACTTCACTCATGGCGATGGCTGTTTCATTTTCAAAAATTGGTTGTCCTAGAGGATCCTGACTCAGTGCAGCAGAACTTTGACTATCTTGAGAACTGTCTCTAGCCATCTCAGCTGCAATAGTAGCTTCTTGATCAATTTCTTCATTCAACATTTTGAGATAATTTGCAAAAACTGTGCATTCAATGCTATCTTTATATGCATTGAAGAATCTTCAAAGCACTCAAAATCTCCAAGTAATTCCAGTTCCGTACGCCAAGGTTTGAAGAGTTGTAAAAGTGCCAAATAGTAAAATTCTCTTTTATGAGGAGTATCACAGGTCAGTTTCCTATGATTAATCAAATTTCCTTTAGTATGTTTCACCAAACATTCTTCTGAACCAATCACTGCATATTTTCCTTCATTTATATTCTCTGTAGTATTTCTCTTAAAACGTTATTATTGCAGTACTTCATAGAGACATATGTTCTCAAGATGAGGACTTCTATTTGGATAATATGTATCCAACATGTTTGTTTTGACTATATCTGTGTTTTCCAGTTCATTTAATTCTAAATGTTCAATTACCTGGATAGGTTTAAGTACTCGATTTCACGTTGCAGCAAAACCTAGACTAACCCAAATAATTCCTCTTGACTTTGAATATAAACTTGCAGACGATAACCAATCCGAACTTTCGTATGATCCAATTTCTCGATGTGACAGCATCTTCAATCTAAAGCTGTACAATTTCTTACTGAGAGTCTTCTTGTGGGAAATTTCTTCCCACATTTCTTTCAACTCCGTCTTTTCTGATTTTGTTATGTATGATGTTACATACCGAGCCACAGCAATGGAATTATCCGCAACATACTGGATATCCATATTAGCATTCCACATTGACAGAATAACTGGATTATAATCATTTATATACTTCGATTCTTCACTTCTTCTCAAATTGTAAGTATTTTTGGGAGATTTTCTAGTGATGGTATGTCTCACCGCTGACATGGAACTGTTCACTCTTCCTTTGGATGTTACTGGACGTGGAAATCCAAAACGACATTTGGTATAAAACTTTTCCTTCGACTTGTATTTCCGTCGACAGTATTTCCGACATCGATGACTTTGGAATCGTAACACTTGTTGCCTTAAGGTGTTTTCTTCTGTTCTTTTAGGAATAGCACGAGTAACATAATCTTCAATAAAAGATAAAACTGTTATCTGAATCAGTTCCAAATTTGGGTGCATCCTTGATCCATAGAAGCATATGAATATGAGGAGCTCCTCTAGCTTGATTCTCCTTTCTCCAAAAAAAATCAATAACTTCTCCAAGAGGAGGATTCTTTTTGTTGCAGATAAAAGACATCATAGCTTCAAACCTATGATTGAAATATCTGCATACATTAACAGGATCCAAAGAACACAATTCTCCAGGAGTTTTGAATTCAATGTTTTGAATGTTTGAATTTGCTTCTCGAAGAAATTGAAGTAAATCATCCCATGCATATTCAGCACAACTTAGGGTAAGAAACCACGTTGGAGTTCCTAAATTCCTTAACATGCATTTAAGTTCTCCATGACGACGATACCAATACTCGTTAGTACCACGCTGACATGCCATCAAATTAATCAGTTGAGATTCCAAATGATCATCTCTCTGATGTACTTTTTCCATAAATTCCTTTGCAGAAACATTTTGAAGATGTACTCCTATTTTTAATATATGGTTGACTGCATATGAAAGTCCAGACAAGTCACTCTCAAACCAAAGATGAAATATATGTGGGATAAATTGTCGAAATCTAGGATCTTCTGCATATAATCTTGTTGCCCGATTTTCTGATGCAGGAATCTGTATTGATCGTTCGTCATATCGTCCACCTTTTCCAGTTGGCAACAGCTGGGGAAAACAACGAGCTTCCAAAGTCTTTTACCAAACACTTGAGGGATTCCCCTTTGCTTTCTTCATTTGGAATAATTCAATAGTATTCCCCAACACTTCTTTAGAATGTAAAGGATGTACACTATAATGTTCATAAATTTCTTCAGTTTTCGCCATGTCCACTTTCTCAATCTGACCACTTGACATTTCGCTATCATCTCCCAAAAATGTTTCTTCTTCTTCAACATACACATTCTTGTACAAATCATTGTTTTTTATAAGATACAATGTTGCCTTTTTCACTTTCCTGACATCCACTAATTCCTGCCAGATTTTCTTACTCTTAGGGGCCGATTCCGATCCGGGTCAGAAAGCACTCCGACCAAGCCCGATCCGGAGTGTTTTCTGACCGAGCCGGAGTCCTGTAGTCCGACTGAGCGAGTATGATGCGGCCGTATGCTGTCGGACTCGGTTCGGTCGGACTCCCACAGAAGTCAATGGGAGCCGGTCGTACGACACGTACCATAGACTCCCATTGACTGAATGGGTACGTCGCGGACACGTGCGCCCCCTACAGTGAGTACGCGTCGGTGCCATCCGCACCATACATGCCTGTGTTGGGGAGACCCATGGGTCTCCCCCTGTGTCCGAGTCGCAGGGCTGCGGGTGACGGGGGTACCACGCAGACCCTCAAAGGCAACCACCCGGATGATTTGCGAGCCGGACACTCCAGCTTGCACAGGCTGTCCGACGCATGTCTCGTACTGGCTTGGTCGTGAATCGCATCCATTGCACGCCACGGTTAGCTTACGGCGAGACGTACAGAGCAGTTTGGACCCGAAAACGAGTCGGTCGGTGAATTTCAAGTAGTTCGCATCGTACTTGCTCACTCGTACAGCTGAACGAGTCGGGCGTAAAACATGCATACGGCGCGTAGTTTTTCCAGCTGGATCACGTTCGGTGCCCTTCCGACCCTGATCGGAATCGGCCCCTAAGTAGGAACACCATTCACTAGAATAATTGATGGTTCACTTTCTTCTTTATCTACACCAATAGTTTCAATATTTTCCTTTAAATCTATAGCTAAATATATAACTCTTCCTTTTAATCCTCTCTGTAAATCTGTGGGAGGCAATTTACCTGTTTTAGGATCCATACGAACGATAGCCTGAAACGGGTGCACAGATTGAATCAGAATACACTCATATGTGTTTAAATCCATCAGTTCTTGAGCAATATCTACCAACTCCAGATCCTTATGCACAGCCCTTCCTGGCATTTTATTATCCTCGAATTTGTTATAACAATATTTACAAATACGTTGATGCCCAAATCAAAGCAATCCTCTACCAACAAATAAGTTGCAAATTCCTTCCACTTATCATTATTTTCTTTTTCACTTTTTAAATACAGATCCACAGTCCTATTTTGATTCTTATAATTAGTTCGTTGACAACAAATACATGTATAATTTGGCCTTTCACACAAAATTACCTTAAACTTTGAAATTTCTTCTTCAAATTTCTCTGTAGTAATCTTCTCCACGTTTTCTTCAAAGCCTACTTCTTTCAATGTCTCACTTTGTCTACTCTCTTCTTCAGGACCAAAGTAACGAAACTCCATTTCATCACAAACTTTTTTTACATCTGATACTGACCCATGCACAAGTACACTGTTTAATTCATTTAAAAATATTGCTGGACTTTTTGCGTAATACAATCTTCTGACTAACTTCCGAATTTGAGAATGATGCACTGCTAACATTCTAAAATGATGAAAAACACTTTGACATACTTTTCTAGAAAGACAAGCCAGAGAATGAACTTGCAAACCAGTGTTTTCTCTCACTCTGCAAGGATCTAGACCTTGTAACATCTTAATCTTTTGTTTAAGACTTTTTTTACTATAAACTCGTAAGAAATTCTGAAAAATATCAATAGATTCCTGACGTATACTGCATATGCTACTACAATCCCAAGTATACTTTGGGGCTTTAGGACGTCTCCCTAGAACTTCATCAGCTACCAGTTCCTATACATTTCTAGGAATAATTTTTTCTTTTTCAATTGGACAACCGTTTTTAACCTCATAAGCATGCAACAATCTATTGGTTTGAAAATAACTCTCTTCATCTTAAAAAAAAGGCACTGAACTTAAACTGTGTTTCCATTCACCCAAAAAAAAAATCACAAAAGTTACTTCTGTTAATTAATCGCTTCCTTTTACTTTTGGCCTTCATAAAAGATATTGGCTTATCTAATGATCGAATTCTATTTAATACTAAAATGAATAATTTCCTTTTCAGTTCAAAAGCCTTTCCAACAATAGTTTCAATCTGTTTTTTCTTTTTATAAAATGCTGATTTTTCCTCACATCTTTCAAAAAATTAAAAATAAAACATTCTTTTTCTTATTTCAGTAAATTTATTCTTTTTCCTTTTACCATATATGTTTTCTTGAAAACTTAATTTCGATTTAATTTCTCCTTTTTTCTTGGTATTGTTCTTTCTTCTTGAGGCATTGATTCTACTTTCCACATTGTGCACACTGTTTCTAGGCTGTGAAAGTCTTTTAATAAATTATTTGGTTCTCTTACCGCAACATTTCTTTTTTTTTCCACATGTTGTTCTTCATCTAAATGTTGCTGTTGTGTTTTCTTCAAATAAGACTCCTTTTTTGTTGATTCCTTCTTTCTGTTTTTTAGTCATGGTGACTTTTGTTGTAATGATGATGAACACTATCTGTTTGAAAACAATATATAATATTATTAAAATAAATCTATAAAATAATGTATTGTATTATTAAACAATATCTTCTACATAAAAAAATATTTATATGTTTTGTTTAGAAATCACAACCCATTTTCTGCAATACAGAGATAGTAGTTTGAAAAATGAAGGACATAATAAGTTGTGTTTATGTGTTTAGAGGACTGCATGAATACTGGATAGGTGTTTGTAATATTGATGTATAACTACCAGGGTCATTGCATAAGTACGTAAATACTGACTGAATGATTAGAGTACTGCAACAAAAGAGAATGCTGAATTTATAAATCCCTAGGTTTTGGTACAGTGATTACATAAAGACATAGTTCTTTTAAGATGATTGCTGGAGTGGACAGAGAATGACAGGCTGATTGGGGCACTACATGAATACTACCTATCTTATTGCAAGGATGATTTAGTAGTCTGCTAGTGGTTAGAGGCCTACATAGATTGTGTACATTGCACTGTTGCACTGCTTCTCTTAATGCCCGAGGCTCTCTACAAGTGCATGGATACATTACACACATTTCACTGTACCACTATGTGTCTTAATGCCTAAGTCATTCTATAAGTGCATGGATACTGAGTGGATAATTTAAATGGTGGCAGTTGACAGCAGGGAGAGTTTATAAGTACTTCTGTGTTATCACAGCGATTACATAAGGACATGCTTCCATCAGGATAATTACAGGACTGGACAGAGACTGATAGGCTGATTGGGGCACTGCATAAATACTACTGAGCTTATTGCAAGGATGAATCACTAGTATGTTGGGGGTTACAGGCCTACATACATGTGCACATTTCTTTATACCACTATGTGTCTTAATGCCTGAGACATTCTAACGGTATATGCACAGTAACTAGATACTGAGAGTGCTGGTAGTTGACAGGAGGGTGAGTTTTTAATTGCTTCTGTGTTGGCACAGAAATTAGATAAGGACATACTTCTGTTAACATGATTACAGGAGTGGACAGAGACTGATTCTCTGATTGGACACTGCATGAATACTACATGGCTTATTATAAAGGTGAATCAATAGTCTGCTGGGGATAACAGGCCTGCATACATTGCACACATTTCACTGTAGCACCATGTGTCTTAATGCCGGAGGCATTCAATAAGGTGTATGGACTCTGACTAGATAGTGAGAGTGCTATGAGTTGGCAGCAGAGTGAATTTTTAAGTGCTTGTGTAATGGCACAATCAGTAAATAAGGACATGGTTCTGTCAGGATGATTGCAGGACTGGATAGTGAGTGACAGTCTAATTATGGCACTTCTTGAATACTACCTGGCTTATAATAAGGGTGAACCAGTACTCTGTTGGGGGTTAGGGGCCTGCATACATTGCGCACATTGCATGTAGCACTATGTATCTTAATGCCTGAGACATTCTACAAGTGTATGGAGACTGACTAGATAGTGATAGTGCTGGTAGTTGACAGGAGAGTGAGTTTTTAGATGCTTGTATGTTAGCACAGCGACATGCTTCTGTCAGGATAATTGCAGGAGTGGACAGAGACTGATAGGCTAATTGGGGCACTACATAAATACTACCTGGTTATTGAAAGGGTGAATCAGGAGTCTGCTGGGGGTTACAGGCCTGCATACATTGCGCACATTTCACTGTAGCACTATGTGTCTTAATGCCTGAGGCATTCTACAGATGTATGGACAGTGACTAGATAGTGACAGTGCTGGTAGTTGGCAGGAGAGTTTGTGATTCAGCACAGAGAGTAGATGCAGACATAGTGCTGCCAGGATGATAGGAGCAGTAGACCTGGACTAACAGTGTGATTGCTTATCTACATGGCTACTGTATGGATTTTTACAGGAGTGAATCACTAGTGTGCTGGAGGTAAAGGTACTGCATAGATTGTGCACATTTACTTATATACTAAGTACGAAATTAGACATTATAGAACCACAAAATCACTTGTCATACACTTATAAAATCACATTTACACCACGTGTGCAATCCTCTAATGTATCAGATACCTCTCATTAATTCATACAAATATAAATATAATGTAAACAAATCCCTAACTCATGACATACCAACTACTGCATACCAGAAAGACAAAAATGTACTGACTTTCCTTGCAGCTACATATTGTCCTTTAAATCTACAAATATGCAACTTCATCAAACTGTACCTCTCAACAGACCTAATGAAGAAGAGTAATAAAGAGCACTTTTTTTAAAAGGATTTTTTAAACTGCACAAACTGTACCACCTAATAACAGATTCATAATTATTAACAGCTTATATGATCATTTTACAAACAGCACAATTTTACCTCATTTTACCACACTATATATAATATTGCAATATTTTTAAACTATACCTTTTTACACAGAATAAATAATCATGCCTAATAAACTACACCTTACATGAATGTTTTAGAAAATACACCTTCTTAGTACATATTTAACCAATTGATAGTAAATAAAAGCCTTCTTTCAACTATATCTTCCAACACACTTAAATAAATATATTACTGTACATACTGCTTTTTAAGCAAACTTCAAGTACAATACAAATAATCCCAATATACATCTGTGCATTTTATAATATATTTCAAACAGCACAATTTCATAAAAATGTCAATTTTTTTTTAATTAACCTCAAAAATATGTAACTCGCCTTTAAATAAATCTATTGAATGCAAAATCTCACACACTCAGTCAGGATTTACTTTTTCACACAGAGAATGTAGTTCAACAGTCTCTGCAAGGTTGAACCAGTATTGGCAAACTTTCCCACACATATAGACATAAGCAACAAATGGCATTGCTTCCCAGTGTTTTTCAAATTGAAAAACGATTTTCCATTGGTCACAGAGAATAATACTTCTCAACTGACATCTTCAGTCCTTGGCCTTAATGTCAGTTTCCATAGCAACAGGTAATGCAACATTCAACTTAGCTGCCATGTCACAAGTTCACCACACAATGTTGCAAATGACAATAGCAGGTGTGCTTGGCCTTGTAATGCTTGAACTTATACTTTATGCTGTACCTTTCCAGCATATGTGAATAACCAATAAGAAACATACTTTGTAAACAGTAAAATGCACCCTATATTTGAATGTAGAGTGTTCTTAAACAGCCAATCAAATCTCTACTTTCTTAAAAACAGCATCTAGTCCACCATTTTAGATTTTATTTATTCTTCCACCTGCCTACCTCAGCTGCAGACATCATCTGATTACCTACAGAAATTCCTTTAAGATGCTTTCTGTGTGGATTATTGGACACAGATATCTTTTCTGGTGCAAAAGGTATGCTGAAAGCAGAGTTACTGACAAAGACCTAGCTTTGCAAAATGTAGACATTAAATGGATTGGGCAGAGAGGATTAAAGTGGCACCAATTGATGCCATTTGTTAAATCCTTTTTGCATCTCCGACCACCTGACCTCATGATTGTGCACTGTGGTGGCAATGACCTAGGCACATTGACTGGGTTAGTTCTGGAAATGCTAATGAAGGACACCTTTGCAGAATTGATGTTGCTTTTCCCCCAAACTGCCTTTGTATACTCTAACATATTCCAAAGACAGAAATGGAACAGGTCCAATTAATTGTGTCCACAGATTGAGAAAGCAAGAAAAAATATCAATAAAGCTGTTTCTGCTTATCTCAGAGACCATAGTATGGGGTCCATAAACAACAACAATCTGTGTTTTAATATGGATGGCATATACAGAAGAGATGGTGTACATTTCACAGATGAGGGAAACAGAGTCTTTCTCAACAACTTAAGACTCTGCATTGGCACTTACATGTAGTTACAAAAATCTCCCAATAAACAAAAGGGCTCTTTTTAGAGCCACCCAATATCCTAACATATAACGTAGGTTTTTATTAAAAATGTTTTTATTATTTTTACCCTGCGCGAATTGGAGTCGCGTACCCCTCGCGTGCAAACTAGGGGCTGCGCTGAGCGCCGCGCTAAGTACGCAACTCCGTATTTTCCCATAAAAAAAATATGGGTCTTACCATTAATATCTATTCGCCCCGGGGTCCCGATCCCCTGGGGCCCATGTAACATGTTGGGGATCGTGGGGGAGCCACAATGCCCCCACGGTCCCGCCTGCTCCCTGCGTCCTGCGGGAGCCGGCATTGCTTTTCCACATGGGGAGCTGCTAACATGCAGCTCCCCATGTGGAAAAGTAATCTGCTTTGCTTCATTGAAGCAAGAGCAGGTTTCCCAGCTCTTGCTTCAATGAAGCCAAACAGTTTGCAATGACAGGTCGGGAGCCGTGAGGCTCCCGACCTGTCATTGCAAACAACAGTGTCCAAGGGTGGGCACCCAGGGACACTGCAGGAGCCGGCCCTGGGGGTTGGCGGTCCCCAGGGCCACTACAGGCTCCAGGAGGGGGGCCACGCATCTCCCCCTCTAAAATCTGTAGAAAGCCCCGGGGAGGTGGTGGTCCCCGGGACTCAGGGGTCCTTAAGGACCCCATATTACATCCTTGTGCACCGGGGAGGTGGTGGTCCCCGGGGCGTGTGGGGGAGCTTGAACCCCCACACACATTTGTTTTTTTTAACAAAAAAGAAGCCCCGGGGTGTGGCGGTCCCCGGGGCTGCGGGGGTCCCCCTAGGCCCCCGCAAACACTATTTAGAAATGCCCCCGGGACTTGACCAACAGGGGGCTAATTAATAACGAAGCGCGGGAGTCCGCTCTTCATTTTTTTCATTTTCGCGGCTGGATCCGTGCACCCTGCGTGTATTCGGCCAATTTTTAAAAACAAAAAATCTTTATTTTGCCCTGGGGGTCCTTGTGGGACCCCCTAAGAACACCTAGGGGGTGAGGGTGTTTCTACCCTGCCCTCGTTTCCTGATTTCCACATTTGTTTTTCAGTTTTCTTCTGCCTCTGCTCTTCCGAGGCACAAAATGGCACAACATGGCTGCCAACACTTCCTGGTTTGGAGGGTTGACAGCCAATTAACATGAAGCTCGTGATCGGGAGGGTGTGCGCAGGGTGCACGCAGGGTGCGCGGATCCTCCACGGCCATAGATATCACTACCTTTATTTCTCAATTTCTCAAAAACTACTGAACGGATTTACACCATTTCTACAAAGGTCACTTTCTGAGTGAAGCAGTACCGTTTTGCCAAATTTGGTGTAATTCCATTCAGCAGTTTTTGCTATAACAGTGTCTATGGGAAAATGATTTTTTCACCACTATTTTTTGAATTTCTTAGGAACAACTGATCGGATTTACACCATATAAAAGAAGGGCACTTTCTGAACCAGGGGCTACCTTTTTTGCAAAATTTGGTGTAATTTCATTCAGCAGTTCGGGCTGTAGCCGTGTCTAAAATTTCCTATGGGAAATAACATGGGGAAAACACATTTTGGGATCCCCCTTTTTTCTCAGCCCCAGCACGCTTGCCTTTGTTCCTCTATTCAAGGTGAAGAAAGCAATATAAATATAAATGTAGATATAGATATTCACTGAAAAAAAACAAAGGTTACAGGAACCTTATAGTTAGGCTTATATTTCACAGTGAAATTCAGTAGTTACAGTTACCTAAGCTAACTATAACTCACACTCTCGCAATGCACTGCATATGACCTCAGATATTACATCACTCATGACATGGTCAGTGACATCACTGATAACATCACTGATTAATAGCTAACGGGACTTCATTCCCCTTCTAGTAGTTCGCCAAGAGGTGCATTTGCAGAGTGGTGGAGAGAGGGGATGTGGCTTCCTATGAAGTCCCAGCAATCCCGCTGTGTGGGACTTACTAGAGGTAACTGGAGGGGTAGTTGTCCCCAAATAAGTCCCACACAGCGGGGTTGCTAAGAGGTCTTTGGAGGGCATGACCGCTTTCTCCACTACTCTGCAAACGTGGCTCGTGGTGCTCTGCTTGTTGGGGGATGAAGTCCACTTTACTCCTGAGGGACCTTGGGGGCCAAGAAGCCCTCCGTTCTCCACTACTCTGCAAATGTGAGTACTACTTAAAAAAGACATAGAAATTCACTGATAAAACCAAAGATTACGGAGACATTATATTATGAATTAGCATGTAAAATCCTTAGAAATTCACTTAAAAAAACCCAAAGGTTACATGGATTTTAAAGTTGGGTTCAGGTTTCACTCGTACAAAACCAGTGAATTTAAGGAGTTATAGTTAGCTGAGCTAACTATAACTCACGCCCCTGATATGCGAAGATATACATTCATTCCTTTCTATCCAATTCAACCCACTAACAGGCACCCATGTCCATCACTCCCTAAAGCAGCTATAGATATTCACTGAAAAAAAACAAAGGTTACAGGAACCTTATAGTTAGGCTTATATTTCACAGTGAAATTCAGTAGTTACAGTTACCTAAGCTAACTATAACTCACACTCTCGCAATGCACTGCATATGACCTCAGATATTACATCACTCATGACATGGTCAGTGACATCACTGATAACATCACTGATTAATAGCTAACGGGACTTCATTCCCCTTCTAGTAGTTCGCCAAGAGGTGCATTTGCAGAGTGGTGGAGAGAGGGGATGTGGCTTCCTATGAAGTCCCAGCAATCCCGCTGTGTGGGACTTACTAGAGGTAACTGGAGGGGTAGTTGTCCCCAAATAAGTCCCACACAGCGGGGTTGCTAAGAGGTCTTTGGAGGGCATGACCGCTTTCTCCACTACTCTGCAAACGTGGCTCGTGGTGCTCTGCTTGTTGGGGGATGAAGTCCACTTTACTCCTGAGGGACCTTGGGGGCCAAGAAGCCCTCCGTTCTCCACTACTCTGCAAATGCGAGTACTACTTAAAAAAGACATAGAAATTCACTGATAAAACCAAAGATTACGGAGACATTATATTATGAATTAGCATGTAAAATCCTTAGAAATTCACTTAAAAAAACCCAAAGGTTACATGGATTTTAAAGTTGGGTTCAGGTTTCACTCGTACAAAACCAGTGAATTTAAGGAGTTATAGTTAGCTGAGCTAACTATAACTCACGCCCCTGATATGCGAAGATATACATTCATTCCTTTCTATCCAATTCAACCCACTAACAGGCACCCATGTCCATCACTCCCTAAAGCAGCTAATGTCATCCCTTTATTAATCCACTTCAATTACTCTAGCCCTCTTAGTAACACTAGAGTTAATGCATGGGTTTTCACAATCACAAATCTCATTAAACTTAACTCAAGTTATCTACCAGGAACCATATATTTCCAAACTACTACAAAATTACCTTGGATTTTGGGTTTGGGAGTCTTGTGATACTTGCTGAAAGGCGCGTCAATGCCTCATCAGGGTTAGTAAGCACTATATAAAAGCAATTTACAATTACCATTACAAGCCTGAAATATATATTTTTCATCATGTTGATCACGGCATTCTTCCTTGAAAGAGACAATAGGGTTTATAGGCGAGAAGTCTTGGTCTTTGGACACTATGCTCCAGAAATAGGCAAGCATTGTTTTATAAGTGGCTTTATTCACCACCAATGTCTCTTTATTATTTGTACGATCATCTGGTGTATCATTATTATAAAAGACATTATAAATACTATGACATGCAATACATGCATAAAATAAAGGACCCATGTATTATAAACAAAATAGAGCAAACATAGAAATTATGGCATGTTTGTAATTTAAATTAACAAAAAACTTAATTCATTACTATTATATCTAAAAACTAAAACCCCATACTAATTAGTATCTATCCTAGTTCTTAATCATACATTAATGATTAGATTAGTAACAATTAATATCCCAGGGCAAGTTGGGGGGCGTGGCTAACCACCAAACATGGTGGCCGCAACTTGAAGGAGCTCCGCAGTAGGACCAGCTTATCCTTTTGATATTACTAGAACTGGGGGCCATCCATCCTTAAGCTTTCCCCCATCTATATGTGAACATTATAGCAACACTCTGGGTGAGGGACGACCCCATAAAGACACGAATTACGGTGCAGCCCCGACCGGGGACTCGGCCTCAGACGATGGACGCTCTTTAAAAAACTATGCATGCGATGAGGTCCGAAGGTGACACCCCGGTTTACGGTGTAAATGCGCCCTAGAGCCCGTCAAGCAATACTTCTATGAAGCCCCCCTGAACCCTGTAGCATTATTGGCGTTATTCTACAAGGCGAACCGATGACAGCTGAGGCAATAGCTGAGCCTGCGGGGTGCTGACGCCCTTGCCCTGTCAGCCCGGTGAAATAGAACAAGCCGAGCTGGCGCAGATCAAAAGCTGCGGCCGGAGGGGCACTGAAGAGCTGCCGGAGTAATGCCGGAGATGTTCCTGAGCATATCAGCCTCCAACATTGAACAGTGCGTGGTGCCATCGATATACGGGGGCCTGCTGACTGCCTGTTGCAGCCTGAAGGGGTACGGATGAGCTGAATACACCGGGCACAACACGGAACAACAGGTGAGTTGTAAACCCCACTGGTGACTCTGCAGACCAAAACTACGGACTCCTGGGCACTCCCTGCTGCTGGGTCTGCGGTTAACTGGCGCTACCTAGAGGCCGCTGGGCCAGCGCTGGCTGCACTGTGCGGGGCCCATCTTGCTTTGGACTAGAGAGCTGGAGGACCCGGGATAAACTGCGAACATACAAAAATAGCCCCAGCTACACCATTTTGAGTTCGATGTCGCAGTAGCTAGCAATCTGCAGATTACGAACCCAATTGCAGCGCCTCACTTACCGGGCCGCGTTGAACTGGTGTGGTTCTGTTGTGTTTCGATTTAGATGCCCATACATAGGTTTAACTGAATCATGTCCTTATATAGGACAAGGTATTGTGCTCATTAGCGCGCCTAGGACTCGCGCGCGTAGCGCTATATCGAGGGTGTGCTCTGCTGATTTAAATATTTTTAAACGTTGCCCGTTTTTGTATTTGTGTTGTTTTTATTTCTTCTCCCCTGGTTTTATTCTGGGAGTTGCCCTCTTACCTGCACTATAATCGTTTTCGCACCGCTGCTTAGCGGGTCCTGTCCTGGGGTTGGGAAGTTGGGAGTGCATTAGCCACCATATTGAGTGTGGGACTGGTGGTGACACTGTTTGGGCGCCATCTTGAGTGTCCTAGTGTTGCTGCCTATACGCGGACACCCTATTTAAGCCAGCCCCTTAAGCGCGCAGCGGTGACGTGCAGCGGGAGCGTCCTCCCTGCGCCTGAGTCGTGCCAGAGTTCTGCCCGTCTGCGCTCGTCCGCGCTGAGTCAGGGCTAAGCAGGGCTCTGTAGCTCTTTCCACTGTCCATGATGTCACAGAACCCTTCAACATTAAGGTATTCTAGGACTGCTTTGCTCAGTCTCCGGAATTCTATGCTGTGCAGGTACACTTCGTTACACCCTCTCCCCGGTCCTTCCCATTGCCCAGACTGCGCCTTTAAACTCCTATCTCCTGTTTCTATCTTTGCATGCAGGAAAGCCCCCTTGGGGTGCCTAGATCGTATTGTACCACCGCTAGTTAAATTACAGGCCCCTTTCAACCTCAAGATCTGCCATCTTAATGTGAGGTCGCTGGTTAGACACCACATGGATGTACACAATTTACTTACGGAGGCTGCCACTGACATCTTGTTTATGTCGGAGACATGGCTATATGAGGATGCTTCAGCCGCGATTAACTTGGCTCTTCCCCCTGAGTATGTGATTTTTACTCATAATCGTAACTCGAGAGGAGGTGGCATTGCGGCCGTTATTAAATCCAGCTACTCATGCATCTAGAAGCCTCTGGACATAGCTGGATGTGAAAGTGTTCATTTTTGTATCTCGGTCAGTCCTCATTTCACTTTTTCTGGGCTACTTATCTATCGGCCTCCGGGCCCAGATGCTGCTTTCAAGTCAGCTCTTCCTGAAGTTGTTAGTTCACTGGTCCTAAGGGCTGCCAATTTCAGCATTATCGGTGACCTAAATCTCCATTTGACTTTCCCCTTTCTCCTGCCGCTAGTAGTACCCTTGCAGACCTGGAATCTCTCCAAGTACATCAGTTGGTTAGCCATTGCACTCATGAAGGTGGTCATATCCTGGATCCCATTTTTTCCAATCTAACGTCGGCTAAAGTGTTGCCCCCCAAGCCTATGGCCTGGACTGATCACCACCTTATAGAGATGCACCTTACAATCAAGGACTCTCCTCACAGAGTAATGGTGCCCGTGTCATTGAGACGCCCATGGAGTAAATTGAAATTAGCTGATTTTCATCGGCTTCTTGGTCAACATCCTCTGGGCCCTTTCCCTGACGTGGAGTCGGGATGTGCTCTCTTCTGCAATTGGCTGACTGGAGCCTTGGACTGCCTGATCCCAATTGCTGAGAGTAAATGCCGCCGCGTTGAGTCTAGTCCCTGGTATGATGACGCGCTTCGGCTTCTAAGGAAATCTTGTAAACAAGCCGAAAGAGCCTGGCGTAAGTCATATCTGCCCGATAGGAAATCGGAGTATCGCGCCAGGACTAAGTTATATCATAGAGCGGTTTGTAAAACTCGGGCTGCTTATTTTTCCCGCGAATTTAATATCAGTACGGATCCCACCAAACTAATTTTCAAGGTGCTTAAGGATCTCACAGCTAGCAGAGCTTGCTGAGATTTGCTCTGCTTCGCACTGTGAGGACCTGGCCGCCTTTTTTGTGGGAAAGGTGGAGGCCATATACCGTTCCTTCCCCGATTATTCCGCCTCTTCGGAGAAGTTGGAACCTCGCCCTATGACAACTATGTCTCTGTGCTCTCTCCCAGAGCTTTCGATGGAGGAGTTTGATAAAATCGTGGTGAAAGTTAAATCTGGTTCACCAAGGGACCCTCTTCGACCTGCTCAATTTAGAGAATCTGCGTCACTTTGTTTCCCTCCCCTACGCGATCTTATCTGTGACGTCTGGCTCTGTCCCTGCTAGGTGATGCCTATCTTAAAAAAACCTGCTCTGGATCCATCTAAATTGGAGAACTATCGCCCCATATCTCTTCTTCCGTGGGTTGCTAAACTGACTGAGGCTCATGTCAACACCATTTTATCTAACCATCTTCATTGTGCTGATATTTTAGATCCCTCACAGAATGGCTTTCGTCCCGGCCATAGCACTGAGACGGCACTGCTTTTTATGGTCGATCACTTGCGAACCTTGGTCGACTCCGGTCAAACGGCGGCACTGGTGCTCCTTGATCTCAGTGCCGCGTTTGACACCGTCTCCCATGCTATTTTACTACAGCGTCTGGGTGAGGCAGGTGTCGGTAACATGGCACTTGAATGGTTTCGATCATTTCTATCTGATCGTTCGTTTAGGGTTGTTACTCCTCCCTTTCAATCTAAACCTTACCCTATTGCCCAGGGCGTGCCGCAAGGGTCGGCCCTCAGCCCCACTCTTTTCAATCTATATGTGCAGCCGCTGGCAGCTGTCGCCAAATGTTGGAACCTGACTATGGTGTCCTACGCTGACGACACGCAGCTGGCGGTTGCATTAAGTGGGGCTTCCGACCTCGAGGCTGCTAAGTTCTGTGAGGGAATTAGTTCAGTAGCCCGTTGGATGATAGATAATCGCCTGCAATTGAACGCTAAAAAAACCGAGGTGCTCATTGTTGGCAAGCAGAGTCATCTTTGGGGTGATCATTGGTAGCCATCGGAGCTTGGTCCAACTCCTCTCCCTGCCACTGAGGTCAAAAAACTTGGGATTTGGTTAGATTCCAGACTCAGCTTCGTTCCCCACACAAAGAAAACTGCTGCCACATGTTTCGGGATTCTTCGAAGGCTTAGACCTACCTTCAAATTTTTTGATGCCCCAACCAGACAGCTTATCGTACAAGCTACGATTCTGTCTCGGTTGGATTATGCGAGCTCTCTTCTGTTAGGAGCTAACCTGGCCGAACTCTCTAGACTTCAACGCGTTCAAAACGCCACCGCCAGGGCCTTGGTTGGCTTACCGAGATTTTGTTCGGCCAAAAAAACCATCAGCAGACTCCACTGGCTCCCTGTTGCTCAGAGGATTAAGTTCAAGTCTCTATGCCTATTGTTCAAAATCTTGAAGCACTCCTCTCCTCAGATTTTGGAGCATCTTATTCTGCCCTATGTACCCTCGCGTTCCCTAAGGTCCTCTGGACTTCATTTGGTCACAGTTTCACACTTTAAAAGGGCTAGGGCCGGTGGCCGCTCTTTTAGAGTGCTTGCTGCCAGGCTCTGGAACTCTCTTCCTGTTCATATCCGCGCAACTGATGAACTTTTGGCCTTTAGAAAGGCCATCAAAACCTTTCTCTTCCCTCAGGATTCTTAGTGCTGCTCCTGTCTCTGGTATTGCTTGTGTCCGGTATTTTGTCCTTTATAGCGTCGGGACGCCCCTTTGCTGGGGCATCTGTGCGCTCTATAAATCCAGCTAACATAACATAACATAACATATATAGGCACAATTCGCATTGCCCTTATTTAGGCATAGAATCCCAGTCCTTATTTAGGCATTAGCCATGCTATCCAAATACAGGCATGGTCACCTACATCCGTCCATCCCATGTCACAACGAGTTCATAGAAACCAGACCCTTAAGCCATCAGGACTTTCCCTAGCTAGGATTATTAATGTCTCTAAGAACTCATCTATTATGCATGAACTACTGTTCCTTAGGGGTTCATTCATGACGTCTTCCTCTGCCTGACTTTATGTCAATACTAGCATTCCTAAGCACCTTCCAGGTATAAATATACCTTCCCTTACTATGGCAAGCACGCAACAGCTCAGCTCGATACGGCTCGCCACGGCAAGTTCGGAAGGAATTTGAGTTCCCACCTGACGCACTGACCAGACGCTGTCATCCCTGCTCGCAGAAAATCCAGCTTCCAGTGTTCTGACTCCCTTCGCGGGGTTTTGGAGTTTGACGTTCGGAAAGAGATTCCCACCTCTCTCATTCTAAGGTATGGAGCTGACCAGAACCTAGAGGGACTCTTGGCATATAAACTTAGTATATACCATATTATAGAAAACAGCACCAACTTCTTACCTTGTACTACACTAGGTTAGGTACACTGGGGTAGAACTATTTAGAAGCATCAGACGAGTATTCACTTTTTAGCCTGTGTTATTTATGTATGCATATATGAAGACATGTCATAGCTAAAAGACAATGCTATTGCAGTATTATTTCTTCTTACTGCTTACACTGTGCGTATTAAATCTGGCTTACTGTCTAATGATTGTAACAGCTCATATCTCTTACACGAGAAACAAGACTGTTCAATAAATCCTTTTATAAAAAAACGCCCGTCTATCTATTTCTGTGTAGTTCTGGAGAAACTAAGCATGCACGATTGACTGAGTGAAACTGTTATCTATTGTTTCCACGATTCTGAGACACGTTCCGGTTCTAAGGGAAACAAAGTTGTCATGTTTATGCGGTTGTAAGAAACTACTCCCTTCTTGTTTATTCGAGAAGTTTCTAGTGACCTCTGAGTTAGCTGGCACATAAAGTAATTAAGTTTAATGTACTCGATAGAGACATACTGACCTCAGTCCTATGCCACAACTATAGTGTATATTATTCCAATGCGCAGACCCTATAAGGGAAAAAGGAACTACACTACAGTTCCTCCTACTAGATTGAATCCTGCACTGGAGGCGCCCCATGGCCTTCAAGCATTTTGCTGGGTGAGGCCTGGCTGATGCAGGGGCAGACGCATACGGCAATGCGCAGGTAGCAAAATTGTTGAGTTCCCAATCCCCGCTCTCTGTTGCTGCGGAACGTGACACGGACGCCTGGGCTGCTTCAAATCCTGAACCTGTACTCTTTCACTGATACAAAAGACCAGTTGGACTTGAGGACTGTTTGTGGCCCTGTTCCAGAGGGAACATATGAAACCAAGGGGACCTCTGGGACGCCAGGCTCCAACCAGACAGTCCTAAATAATCACAAGTTTTGCACTTGTGGTAAATAAAATATCACGCTGTCATAATTTTTCAGATATCAATAAGATCATGCATAAAGCAAGAGGCTGAGTCTGTGGTATCAGATACATAAAGGGCTTTATTCCAATAACTCGAGTCAAAGGGAGAATATTTCCATCACCAAAAAGGATCTGGACGGGGCTGAAAAGTATTCTCAATATTCTCAAAACATTATTCACAGAGTACAGTATATATACATTTCTCAATTGTACGTAAGCAAGAGAGCAAGAGAGAATGAGATAAGAGCATGTGGGCGTGTAAGTAGGCGTGAAGGTGGGCGTCCATGTGGGCGTCCACTTGATGATAATGGGTAAATTGTCATGTGTGGGTGGATACCTGGAGATGATTTCGCAATGTCAGCAGAAATACTTGGCAGAGATGCGCGCGCAGCAGCATGACGTGTGATTGACGCGCAACTAGAGGGTGAAGGGGACTTGACATTTAGCTCTACATGTGGAGACAAAAAGTCTGGGGGGTCAAGTCAACCTAATCCCAAATCATATCTAACATCCTATGTTTAAAGAACTATGTTATCCACAAGGGAAGGGCTCTCGGACAGAATCTATTCTATACTGACTGTGTGTGCGTGCACAAGCGTCTAAGTGTCTATATGAGATGCAAGGGGCAGAAACTTTCCATGGTAACAGGGCTATGAATTACTTGCATGAAGACAGCGAAGCCGGGCCTTTTGCTTGGTAACTGGAAGAATGTTTACTTAAACTACTAGGCAGGAATGCATCGGCTGAGGGGGAAGCAGATAATTCGAAGGTGAAATACAGTTCTTGGCAGGCAGGCAAAACTGGCCGAGGCAGGCACCGTTAGCCGCACAGGGAGTAGGACAAAGTTCATGGATACAGATGCGGGCTCAAACTGATGCTGTCAGAGGCAGAGAGCAGGGAAAGGCTTTGAGGACAGAATCGGGCCTACTCTGCCTGAACTGCAAAAATGGAGTAACTTAGCCATAAAAAGTCGGTGGCCTTTCATACTTAGGAATCGAATATCCAGCCCATTCATGGCGGATCTGACAGAGGACATGTTGACGGTGGACGCACATGTATTTGCGTCTTCATAACTGGAACTGGAGGGAAACATACATGTACTTGTGACATGCACATAGAACCGTTGGGGTCCAAGATAGGGGACATAACTGACCAGGAAAATCCACATTTCCACATTCCCTCCTTGTCCCCTACTTGCCCTTCAAGAGATATCAATCTTCATCAATTCATTGATCTGTTCATATAGCATCATTTGTTCTTCTTTCTTCTTCCGTGATCTTGAATGAAATCTTGGTGGTGGAATACACGATGTGGCACACAGACCACAGATCGCTGGTCCACATTGTAGACATAGACAGCAACTGAATAGTATGAGAAGGCCAATACCTAGGAAGGATAGGACCCTCCATCCAAAGGTAGATAATACACTCCAAAACCAACCGGACCAAGTCCAGGTGCCTGGATTCTGGTGTATCTGGCTTACAATCTTATGAAGGCGAGTTATGGCTTTATATACAGATGGCGAATTTTCTGGTATGAAAAATGCAATGGCTTGATCCGATGACCCTACAAGCTCCGCCCCTATCGGCCAGGATAACGTCAAGGACAAGACTATTTTGAAGCACAACAATCCGCATAGCAGACTGCTCTTCTGTTAAATTGCCTAAGGCGGAAATAGTTTCGTTCACTACTGCTTCAAGGGTTCTGGTTAATCTACGTATCAGCTTACTATTGGTAACTGTACCTATATAGGGAAAGAAACCTTTATTGAAATCTGTGTATTTTTCCCATGCTGTTTCAGTGTAATTGACAATTGGGAGATCTCTCTGCTGTCTATTGTGTACTAAATGAGTATTTCTATGAGAATCAGGAGGAGCTAGGAAAACAGGTGGTAGGAGGAATGCTATGTAACAGGTACCATCCCAATCTAGAGGTAAGCGTATATATGCGGTCTGGCCACATATAAAGTAGGAATGACGAGAAGCTCTAAATGTAGACTTGCCTTGATCACTGAATTTTATTACAGTGGTGCATTTACTATGGCCCATGTGTATGGAGCCATTCTTTCTTATACATAATTCCTCTTTTACTGGGAATACGGACATGGCGGGCAAGATTGGTGTAGCTTCAGATTCAACGTTCAGGATCATGAGGTTAAGTGTAAAATTACCTAATCCATATACTTCATTTCTTAGATCAGTTCCTGTTCTTTTGGGAAGTCCCTCCTTGTTAGGGTAGCAGACTTTAAGCAAAACTAAGTTTAGGTTTCCCCATACCCAGTTGTCTTGATAAACTGCGGAATTCGAATCTAGGGAATTAATCAAACTAAACCATGCTCCACAGGAGCCATTGTGTGTGAACGGATAGAGAATAAAGGGGCAAAACTCCCTTATAGTTCTGATAGGGGGGGAGTCGGCCACAGACCCAGCAGTCTGTAGCATTGCTAGTCTGATGTGAATTGTGCAGCATCTGAATAAAGGTATTGTTGCGTAAGGCAAGTCGATATGATAGCTCATAGGATGGCAGATCACTAAATGTGTGCTTTATGGTGTGCTTTATGGTATCATTAGTGGAGGAGTATAAGAGTGAGGCAATAGGAGGAAAAATAGCATGTAGTATTAAGCTGATACATATTATCGTGATGCTCTTAAGATATTGAAAAATTACAGTCACTATACATCTATTTGCTTCTTATCTAGCTCTCTTATTTTTGCTTTGTTATTGTCCAAGATCTTATGCGAGCCAGAATACATGTTCAACCGCTTCACCACCTAGTGGACTTAATTGATCAAACGGGTTCTGACTTTTTGAATCAAGGTTTAGCTTTGTGGAAACTTCTGGGCATTCTCCTCTAGAAAATGTTGTTCAAAATCCAAGTTCAAAGTTTTTTTTTTTCCTTTGTAAAAGAGTGGTGAAGGTGCACTTTGACTTTAACGGCCGTCCCCGTGGTCCAGAGCACTGACTTTGGCGCCTGTCATCCAGGAGCGATGGAGTATTCTTTGACCTGGGTGTTGTCAGGGAAGGCGGCAGCAACCTGCGAACAACAAGAGAGTAGTGCAGACATCAAGGAAGCCAGGTAATCTGTCAGCATGTTACTGTCAACATAAGTAATCTTTTAGGCATTGTAGTGCCCACATATTTTGGTGGTCTACCAAAGACCACTTCATAGGGAGATAAGCCTGTTCTAGAATGACCTACCATTCGCATGTAAAAGAGGGCAACCGGCAGGGCTACCATCCAGTCTATACCTTTGTCTGCGCAAAATTTTAATGTCTGATTATGTCTTTCTACAAGGCCTGCTGCTTCAGGATGTCGCACACAATGGAATTTCCAGGTATACCCTAACAGAAGGGACACCTGCTTCATTAGTACCAGGACATATTTGTAACCTCTACATCTGTTTATTTGGATATAATCCATTTGGAGCACTTCAAAAGGGTGGTCAGGTGGATGGAATCCACCTTGTTCCATCGGAATGCCTTTACCTGCATTGAATTGGCAACAGATCATACATGTTCTGACCTTTTGTTTCGCTGCTGCACGCAGGTGCTTGTTGAACCATATATTCTGTAAGCTATCTATCATTGCTTTCTCTCCTAAGTGTGCAGGACTATGTGCGGTATTTATAATCACTTGTACCATGGTATCAGGAAGAAACCATGTGGATTTGCCCTTTGTCATCCAACCTTGATCAGTCAGTACCCCTCCTTGTTCCGATCATTTCTTTAATTCGTCTACAGTAGCATGTGTCTGAATGTCTTGTACATCCCTGGAAGGATCCCTAACTGTCATGGCTTTTGACAGTGATAGTATCTGTGATTTTGTCATGTCTAGTGGGGTCTGAGCTGTCTGTTTAGCAGTTCGGTCTGCCAGATCATTGCCTTGGGAAATGGTATCTGTGGCTCTAGTATGTGCTTTACATTTTAGGATAGCTATGGCTGTTGGTAAATGTATTGCTTCCAGTAGGGCTTGAATATGGGGGCCATGCTGTATCTTGGCCCCATGAGAGGTCAAGAAACCTCTTTCTCGCCAGAAAATCGGTGTAAATGTTTACTCTCAGGTGCTTAGCTCTTATGCACGCTTGTGTCAGGGCGATGAGCTCTGCTGCTTGTGCTGACAATATGTCTATTCTTTTAGTCTCTATTATTACAGTATCAGCAGTCACTGCATATGCTGCCACTAATTCTCCCGCCCCTTTCCTCATGCATGAGCCGTCAACATGTAGTGTTAGCTCGGGGTCTGGGAGTGCAACATCTGTCAAGTCTTGTCTTGGTTTAGTCACGGTATGTATTACTTCAACACAGTTGTGTGGTGAAACGCTTTCTGTACTGGAGGGCAAAAGGGTAGCGGGATTCAGTATGTTGCATCGTCTGATCTCTATGTGTGGTTGAAATAACGTCAGCTCATAATCCGTCAGTCTAGCTACAGTCAGGTGTTGTGTTTGTGTCCGGTTCAAGAGAACCTCTACTGCGTGTGGTACTTGTACTGTCAGAGGGTGGCCCAGCACTATCGAGTCACTTTGTCTTATGGCTAAGGCCGTTGCTGCAACTGATTTTAGGCACGCAGGCAAAGCCTGTGCTACTGGGTCTAATGTACTAGAAAGATAAGCACAGGGCTCGTGTTTTCCTGCATGATCTTGTGTTAGGACAGATAGTGCTGTTCCATCCCGCTCTGTCACAAAAAGCATAAACGATTTGTTGTAATCAGGGTTTGCTAAAACTGGTGCTTGACATAAAGCTCTCTTTAATTCTTCAAATGCCACAGTGTGTTCTTGTGTCCAAGGGAGGACTTTAGTAGAAGCTGTATTAGGGGCTTGGACTAATTCCCCTGAAAGATCACAATAAAACATGAGAAAAAGGGGAAAACACCATACCTATTTCCTTGGCTTAATTTCTAAGGGGGCTAATTTCTTAAGGGGCTAGCGGGAAGCGAACCTCCTCAGGGGCCAGCAGAAAGCCAATATTCTCCTCCTTCCCCCCCTTTTTGACAGGAGGAAATCTGAAACAGATTTCACTGCTGTCAAACACTATCAAACCCTGTGTCTTGTCAACACTATTAATCCCTGTGTGTAGCTACTGGGCGTAAGCAAAATTATAGGAGATACACAGCGTATGTGAAACGGCGAGAAATCCTTCAAATTAATGTACAAACCTCATTGTGTTAGCTCATAAGCTGGCCAAATGACATCTCATATGCAAATGTCCCTATTACATGAACCTACACCAACCTGAAGTCAATATTAATGCTAGGAGGCCCTAATAGGAATGCTAAATTACCTAAATATTCGGAAAACCAAGTTTAAGAACAGTTTAAAGTTGATAATAAATAATTCATCTGCTAAAAAAAAAATCAGTAATTCTGCAATAATTTCCACCTATACAATAAACAGCCTAATTTAAAAACAAGTCAACTTTTGGGGCCACCACTCACAAGAATGAGCTTACTAAAGCAAACTTTAAAAAGGAAATCCTGTCAGATATTTTCTCATTACCCTAAATACTGAGCCTTATTTGTCACTCTGTGGTGGCAGTCCTTATTTAAAACAGGCCTTTCAAGAGTTAAAATGCGAGTGCACAGATCATAATTGTTCCTTAATGTCCAATCTGGAAACATATGACCGAGGCTGCCTGTCTATAAGAGAAAGGCAGTTATGTGAAAAATATTTTAGTCTTGCATAGCCTTTTTCTTTTGTTTCATTCATCTCCAATACCAATTAGACATACACTGATAACGTGTTGTCTGCTATTTTGACAGCATGATAAAGGTAATATCACGTCTGCGAAATTTAGTAATTTAGTAACGCTAAACAGACTGGTCAATACAACACAAAAACAAAACATATATAAAATACATATGCCAAGCCATCAGTATACCGGGCACACAAAGCATAGACAATTACACTAACATATATAAATGAGCAGCGATGCGCAATTACAGTACCTACAGCTCAGATGCGAACATTCTGGCCTGCTTAATTTGTCAGGTTTATAATCAATAACTGATTTACCTGCCCTATACACCTCCATCTGACAGTGGGTCATCCCAATGATGACCGCGTCAAGTCTGACACACAGGATCAGCAATAATAATCAAAAAATGACGAACACACGAACCTGTCTCTTTTTTTTTTTTTTTTTTTTTTTTTTTTTATAAAAATGAGCTATGCATCTTTGTACACAATGTACCCTTATGTCCTAGTCGAAGATGCATCTCACATCTTTCCTCACAGACCCGTAACCACTGGATCATTTATCCAATGCAACTGGTGGCAGCTTGTGGCCACAATTCAAAAATGTCTGAATTTGAAAATCGTTTTTATATAGGCACATAGCCCTTAAAATTCCAAACAAGAGCAACATTTTACTTTCTGACCAGAAGCAATATAACAATTGCTAAAAAATAAAACAAATCTTCTCCATAGACATTTCCTCGGGGCACTTGTTTTGCACAGAATAGAACAAGGGAATCTTTCTCGACTTACATTTCTCAGCTGCCCTGTCTTATCAGAGAAGTTAAAAATAGCCCCTCAGCGCGGCCTGAGCCTGGGCTGCCAGCCATCTTTTTTTTTGTTTTTCCTACTCCTGGCCCCAAGGCTCTCCAGCTGCAGGCATTACACAGATGCGATGTCAGAGAAGCCTTCTAAGCAGTGCCCTGTTCTGCTCCTCTCATCGGCCCCCACCTACACTGGCTACAAGGTCAGAATCTGTCTCCGATTTCTGTATCACATTCTGCTCTACACGGCCCCCACCTTCTCCTCACTCTGAAGCTGTCAAAGACAAAAAGACTACTCAATTCCATAAAAACTGCAATAATTCGCTCAATTGAAAAATTATTTTTACATACAATTTGCACTCAGGGGGTCATAATCTTACCGACTTGACCCAGCACATTGGCTCACCGGACCATCAAGAACACAAACCTGTATTCATGAAAAATTTGCAAATTCGAAATACCCACAATTCTTTTTCCAAGCTAAACTTGTCACTAATTATTTTTCGTTAACACTTTGTACATTAGGGGTGTCATCAAATCACAGGAGTTGCTCCTTCTCTAGCTGCACCCCTCTCAATTTCCTATTGACAATGTAGTCAAATGTTGGACCATGTAAACACCAGCTATGCGCTGTTCATTTGGTGGGTGGCTCAAGAACCTTTGGGCTACTATATCATTATTATTTGTATCGCTGTACTTGCTGTTACACTCTAACTGGTCTTTCTACTGGGGCCACTCTTGCTAGGTCCTCTGAAAGGACGGGATAAATACCAGCAACGTCAGTATTTCTTTTTCTGTCAGCCTGCGCTCATTTTACCAGCTCAAATTCCTCCTGTAACATCTCATCCTTGGCTTTTCCAGACTCCAGTCCACTTCTCTCTGCTTCGTGAAACACTTACTCTGTCCTTCTATGTCACTCCGTGCGCCAAAAACTCAATGGCATCCTTCCAAGCTGGTCTACATTTCCTCTTTCATAAGAGTGTTTCGTTGTCTGTCTACTTGTTCTGCTTTTACTCAGATACCTTCCTCAACTAACACGTTTTCTCGGGCTTTGTCTGAATCCTCCCTACTTTTCTCTTCTTTTCTGAGCGCTTACTCTGTGTGTCTATGCTATTCTTTACGCCATAATTCAACAGCGTCTTTCTGTGACTGTCTAGCTTTCCTCTTCCACAACTCTTCTTCGACTTTCATGATACATTCGGCATCCCAGGTCCCAGCTACGGGCCATCTCTGACTTTCTGGTAACTCTTTGGTGTAGTCCACCCATAGATCAAGGAATAATATGGCGTCTAAGCCATGCTTGTGATACATAAAGTGCCTTGGAGTGTCCCTAGGAGGAATAGGAACTGCTTCTTCAAGCACCCCTTTTCTAGTAGTAATCTGTCTTAACTTCGAAAAGAGCGGCATATTGACAACTGATCTGATACTTAATCTTGAACACTTTGTCTTGAACACACTTGGTACAAAAGGCACAATAATGAACAGTCATTCATACCACAACATGCAGGACGTTTTTTTAACACATTAGACATTAAACATTAAACATTTTGTGTCCTAAAATGACCAACAGTGATGATCGTCTGCATGACTAAATCACCAAGCATAATTCTTGACCATAACTAGATACCTCGGAATACTTGATATACTGCTAAACAGTACATATACACTGCTAAACAGTGCAGACCGGATTTGTGTACCCAAATCCGTCTTGACCGGCACAACCTATGTGCGCGTCAACACGCCTCCCCGGCGATGGTACTCACCGGGTAGCTCCTTGAAACGGAAGGCCTCGGAGAATGGACTGGACTCGACGACTGCGGACATCGGACCCTCTGGACATCGGGACTTTGAAAACCTGGTTGGCCTCTGTATACCTCGGACGCAGCTCTCTCGCAGGTGGGCTCTGGGTAGACAATCTGCGTTCCTCACCGCCTCGTATGGATGCCTGGTCACAGTCTGTCCCCTTCGGTGGCCTGAGGGAGTTGGCGGGAAAACCCGCGACGTGCACGCTTGAAGTCCATCACGGCTATGGAAGGGGGCAAAACAGGACCTTCATCTCCGGCGTGTGGGGAAAGAGATTAAACTGTTCGGGCGCCATTCTGTGGTAAATAAAATATCACGCTGTCATAATTTTTCAGATATCAATAAGATCATGCATAAAGCAAGAGGCTGAGTCTGTGGTATCAGATACATAAAGGGCTTTATTCCAATAACTCGAGTCAAAGGGAGAATATTTCCATCACCAAAAAGGATCTGGACGGGGCTGAAAAGTATTCTCAATATTCTCAAAACATTATTCACAGAGTACAGTATATATACATTTCTCAATTGTACGTAAGCAAGAGAGCAAGAGAGAATGAGATAAGAGCATGTGGGCGTGTAAGTAGGCGTGAAGGTGGGCGTCCATGTGGGCGTCCACTTGATGATAATGGGTAAATTGTCATGTGTGGGTGGATACCTGGAGATGATTTCGCAATGTCAGCAGAAATACTTGGCAGAGATGCGCGCGCAGCAGCATGACGTGTGATTGACGCGCAACTAGAGGGTGAAGGGGACTTGACATTTAGCTCTACATGTGGAGACAAAAAGTCTGGGGGGTCAAGTCAACCTAATCCCAAATCATATCTAACATCCTATGTTTAAAGAACTATGTTATCCACAAGGGAAGGGCTCTCGGACAGAATCTATTCTATACTGACTGTGTGTGCGTGCACAAGCGTCTAAGTGTCTATATGAGATGCAAGGGGCAGAAACTTTCCATGGTAACAGGGCTATGAATTACTTGCATGAAGACAGCGAAGCCGGGCCTTTTGCTTGGTAACTGGAAGAATGTTTACTTAAACTACTAGGCAGGAATGCATCGGCTGAGGGGGAAGCAGATAATTCGAAGGTGAAATACAGTTCTTGGCAGGCAGGCAAAACTGGCCGAGGCAGGCACCGTTAGCCGCACAGGGAGTAGGACAAAGTTCATGGATACAGATGCGGGCTCAAACTGATGCTGTCAGAGGCAGAGAGCAGGGAAAGGCTTTGAGGACAGAATCGGGCCTACTCTGCCTGAACTGCAAAAATGGAGTAACTTAGCCATAAAAAGTCGGTGGCCTTTCATACTTAGGAATCGAATATCCAGCCCATTCATGGCGGATCTGACAGAGGACATGTTGACGGTGGACGCACATGTATTTGCGTCTTCATAACTGGAACTGGAGGGAAACATACATGTACTTGTGACATGCACATAGAACCGTTGGGGTCCAAGATAGGGGACATAACTGACCAGGAAAATCCACATTTCCACACACTGCCACACCAAAACCTGGCGCCCTGTACCCCTGACCCCTCCTGAGATACCTTGTTGTTTGAACTACTCTGCTTGCTTGTCAAATGGAGCCCCCCAGCACACACACAGGGCATGATTACCCACACTGAACCACTCTTTGTAGTTGAAGCGCAGGGGACCTGAGAAACGGCCTAAGTTAGACACAGTGTTCCCTTCCGTCATTGATGGCCCTCCCGGCCCTTCCACCTCCTCTTCCCCCCCATGCACTTTGGCAATGTAAGGAACAATTCTATGGCACGTTCTGACTGATAATACCAAAATCACTGAATACTCCTTTCTTATGACACCATGGGGCGCACAAAAGGTAAAACATCAGAAATGCCGGCTGCCGACCTGTCGACCCAAGGGGACCCAGACATAGCCTCTCAGGCTTTCACTTTAGGCTGTACACCACCGACCAATGTGGAGCCCACACCAGACAAATTCGACTTAATCCTGCAGGTAAAATAAGACTCACGTAAATCCATAGAACAACAGATAGGCACTCTCACTACTGGATTCACCCTCCTATGGGCTGATCATGAAAAGCTAACAGCCGCAGTTAAAACCAACAAACAGACCTTGGCAGAGCTGCTGCCACAACACAAAGAACACACAGAACATAACTCCCAAATCCAAAAACAACTGGCAGGTCGACTTAACAGAGTCGAGGATGCGGAAGGTAGAGCTTGATGCAATAATGTCCGTGTAATAGGCCTCCCGGAGCATTCAGAAGGCCTTAACACGACCCAATTCAAGGAGCAATGGCTGCAGGATCAGTTAGTCCCGGAGGGACTATCGGATTTCTTCTGTGTGGAGAGGGCACACAGATTCCAACAGGTAGACCAATGACGGGGGCACCACCTAGACCAATGATAGTCCGTATTTTAAACTACAAAGACTGAGAAATCCTGCTCCAAATGGCTTGGGCGAAAGCCTCCATACGAGAACCATCGGTTCTCCCTATATCCAGATTACACAGTCCTGGTTCAAAGACAAAAAGCCTCCTACCAGCTTTGAAAAAGAAGCTTCAAGCCTTAAATCTTAAATATGCTTTATTGTTTCCTGCCCGTTTGAAAATTCTACACAACCAAAAATCCCACTTCTTCGATAGTCCAGAGGCAGCAAATGATTGGCTGAAAACCATCCTCTCATTCCAAATACTGGAGAGTATTGATCAGAGGACTCGTCAGGACCCGAAAGAAGCATCGGGACAGAGAACATGACGGAACAGGTCTACCCACAGACTCACTGCTAAAAAAACATCACTGGAGCAGGCCCTGCAGGGGCAGGAATCGGCATTGGCAGCGGCGGCAGCCATACGAGAGTTTAACCCCCCCATAATCATCGGAATATTCGGACGATAATATGCTACATTCTGATTCTGAGAGTAATGACCCACTGTTCCCTTTGAGTACTTCGCAAACAGTACAGGACTTATCACGGAACCTGAGAGAGATGCCCTGTGAACACTGATACATAGCCGGGATGAAGGACAGTAAGACACTAATGTATATGCCTACATTTTTTCTCTTTTTTCCCAGTTCTACCTATTCTTTGTTTATATCAAGGGTCCCGTCATGGAGGTAGCCAGTCTTGTGTTAAGGTACTATGCAACACACAGGAACCATCACCCCTGCGGTAACTGCATACAATAACCAAATGGAACTTTCGATTGTTTTACGTAATGTTTGGACCAGCATAGTTCAGGTGCTGGTCCTAGTATTGGGAGTTTTAGTTCAGATGTTTTTATTGGGTTCCAGGCTCACCCCACATTATAGTGCAATTTCCGTTCCGCTCGAGGAAATTGCGAACATTTGACATTTTCGCGTTCCACGCGGAACGTGAAAATGTCAAAACCTCCGCGATCCGCGAGGGAACGGAAATTGTCGCCCACCCTTAATTTTAATCTACTGGTACCTGAATATAGAATATGATGTAAACACTTTCACCTAATCTATGGAAATGCATGGTTTTGGTAGGAGAGCTAAGTTAGGGTCAACACTACAGAATTCATATTTCTACGTGTATAACAAATGAGTCACTCAGATGCGTCGTGGGTGGCACACTTTACAAAAGTGAAGTGCACATATATTGCTCGGAGTCCCTTCATGTGACAATTAGTACTGTGAATATGCAAATCATTCGTTTAAAAATGTATAACAGCCTACACGTTTAAAAAAATGTAAAAGCTACACACGGTATAACAAACTGCTGCAAAAAATGCCAAAAAGACTTTAAAATAAGCATTTTCTGGGAATATTTTGGAATGAGTGTTTTTTCTTTTCTGTCTCTGTGACCCCCCGCCCTACCCGCCCCCTTGGTGATGCCTCGGCACACATGCGGCCCTCGGGCACACTCCAAACTGCAAATTGTGCCCGCCAAGAGGATGTTTGCAGTGCCCCTACTCTAAAGGGAGTCCGCTTTCCATGGTGGGCACTGGATGGATGCCCCGGCGCTGTCTGCACTCTTCCCACACTTGCGTCATCTTTGTGGCCCCCTCCTGCAGAGGGGTGTGTTCACACATCATTCGCTTCCCTCCTCCTTGGTCTGACTCTCTTGCTCAGTTATCCTGACACCCTTCCTTTCCACATGCCTTCTTCCTTGGGCCGACAGCCTGCCTCCATCACTTACCCTTCCTAACCTCTTGCCTCCAGATTTTTGCCTCTTAGTTTAGGTTTCGCCTGTTATCGCAGGTTTGGGTGTAACGGGCAGAGCTGCCCACTTTGGCACTGGGTGAACTAGGTTCGAGTCTCTGCGTCGGCTCAACAACCTGTGATTCTGGGCACATCACTTAATCTCCCCGCACCTAATACAGATGAACGTGTCCGTGTGTAACGACACTAGTGCTCAGGTAAAGCACTCCAATACCGTCGGGTCGATCGGGTCGAGTTTGCGCTATATAAAACTGCAAAAAAAGTCTTTAAGTTTGAGGGTTTTAATGTGTTGTTGTTATGCAGCACTGTTGCAGTTGGTGTCATTGTGTTATTTTGCTGATTTGTTGTGCGTTATAAATGAATAGAGTTTGGAGTACAGTTTCTGTCCCATGGCCCTGGGTGTTGGCTTCACTCGGTGGCCCTCGTTGTCACCCTCACATGTTACCTCTGCCAGCCCCGCTCCTCGTCACCTCTCCATGCCACCCTGTTCTAGGGGCGCTGGCTGTGAGGTCTCTGCAGCTGTGCCTCCTGTGTCTTGACCCGCTCCCTTCTCTCTCTCTCTCTCACTCCCCCACCTCTCTTGGTTATTCCCTCCTCCCAGTCTAGGGACTCACTCGCCCCCTCGGCCCGGTGTGTGCTCAGCCTCTGCCCATCACCCCCCCTCATCTTACATCCAGGTGAAGTCCCTCCTCCAGGCCCCGCGCCCCCTCCTTCTCCACCTTCAGTGAATAGAAGCCGCCCGTCTGGGTACAAGGCGCTCTCAGAGCCGGCCCCGCAGCTACCCCTCACAGCACAGAGGACCCTCCTCCCGTACAAAAGAGAGCACTCAAAATCTGGAAATAAATGGAGTTCTGCCGGCCCGTGCTGGGGATTAGAACCCCTTCAGAGGCTGCTCCTGTTTACCTCTGAACTGGCCCTTTGTGGGGAGCGGGGGGGCTACACGTGCACCCCCTGAGCCTTTACTAGGCGGGTGACCTGACCTGACCCTGGTCGATGACGGTCTCTCCACCCGCCGCACGGCTCTTCGTGAGTGTGCCCGGTCTCCCTACCTGCCTCTACCTGCTCGCTACCAGTGCTTGTTTTTGTTTCGTTCTCGCCGTCTTTCCGTCTTTTCTCGCCCTTCCCGCTCCCTGCCGCTGCTCCCCTGCGGCCCCGCCCTCCCTTTTGCCTTCTGTACCCCAATCCCCTCCCCGCGCCACCCCGCTCCCGCCTCCCAGCTGCTCCTCCCTCCCTCCGGATACTTAAGGTGTTCCAGCGCGACGGGGAGCTGTGATCTGCCCTGACCCTGGTCGGTGACGGTCGCTCCTCCCACCGCGCGGCTCTCCGTGAGTGTGCCCGGTCTCCCTACCTGCCTCTACCTACTCGCTACCAGTGCTTGTTTTTGTTTCATTCTCGTTGTCTTTCCGTCTTTTCTCGCCCTCCCCGCTCCCTGCCGCTGATCCCCTGTGGCCCCGCCTCCCCTTTTGCCTTCTGTACCCCAATCCCCTCCCCGCGCCACCCCGCTCCTGCCTCCCAGCTGCTCCTCCCTCCCTCCGGATACTTAAGGTGTTCCAGCGCGATGGGGAGCTGTGACCTGACCTGACCCTGGTCGGTGACGGTCGCTCCACCCACCGCGCGGCTCTCCGTGAGTGTGCCCGGTCTCCCTACCTGCCTCTACCTGCTCGCTACCAGTGCTTGTTTTTGTTTCGTTCTTGCCATCTTTCCGTCTTTTCTCGCCCTCCCCGCTCCCTGCCGCTGCTCCCCTGCGGCCCCGCCTCCCCTTTTGCCTTCTGTACCCCGATCCCCTCCCCGCGCCACCCCACTCCCGCCTCCCAGCTGCTCCTCCCTCCCTCCCACTCCACCCCTCCCACTATGCCATTTATGGCGGAGTCCGCGCATACGTGCAGCGTTCACACGCAGCGGGCGCGCCGATTGTGTGCCAAAGGCACGCCAAATGCAAGCCCGTCTACGCCCGTCGGCGCCTGGACCGCGCCCAGCGCCAGGACCCCTGGTCCTCTCCGACGCCAGACCACACGACGGACCTACGACGCCGCCACCCTCAACGCACTCAACGCCGGCCGAACCCCCGCCTGCTACCAAGCCACCCCGAAACGCACACACAGACCCTTCACCCAGACCCAGCCCCGGTGACCGCTCAGCCCTCCACAGGGCTTGGTCGCCCCACTCACTGCTGCCGCTCCTGCCTGCCTTTGCCGCCTCCTGCCTGCAGATTCCTTCGCTCGCTGCCCGCTGCTCCTGGGAATTTCCCGCTGCGCCTGGGAATTTCCCGCTGCTTCTTGGAATTTCCCGCCGCTGCCTCCCTGCGGCCCCGCCCCCCTGTGATTCCATTTGCCGCCCCGCTCCCGCCACCCAGCTGCTCCTCCCTCCCGGCTCCTTACTTAAGGGGACTGTAGGGGACCACAGAGTGTGACCGCTCAGCCCTCCACAGGGCTTGGTCGCCCCACTCACTGCTGCCGCTCCTGCCTGCCTTTGCCGCCTCCTGCCTGCAGATTCCTTCGCTCGCTGCCCGCTGCTCCTGGGAATTTCCCGCTGCTCCTGGGAATTTCCCGCTGCCCGCTGCTTCTTGGAATTTCCCGCCGCTGCCTCCCTGCGCCCCGCCCCCCTGTGATTCCATTTGCCGCCCCGCTCCCGCCACCCAGCTGCTCCTCCCTCCTGGCTCCTTACTTAAGGAGACCGTAGGGGACCACAGAGTGTGACTGCTCAGCCTTTCACAGGGCTTGGTCGCCCCACTCACTCCTGCCGCTCCTGCCTGCCTTTGCCGCCTCCTGCCTGCAGATTCCTTCGCTCGCTGCCCGCTGCTCCTGGGAATCCCGCTGCTCCTGGGAATTTCCCGCTGCCCGCTGCTTCTTGGAACTTCCCGCCGCTGCCTCCCTGCGGCCCCACCCCCCTGTGATTCCATTCGCCGCCCCACTCCCGCCACCCGGCTGCTCCTCCCTCCCGGCTCCTTACTTATGACGCCCCCAGAGCGACCGCGCAGCGGACGCGCACAGCGGGAGCGCCGATTGAGCGCCGAAGGTGCGCCAAAGGTAAGCCAGTCTGCGCCCGTCCGCGCCTGGACCGCGCCCAGCGCCAGACCCCCTAGTCCTCGCCCTCGCCAGTACACCCTGCACATCTACGACGCCAAAACCCTCCACGCACTCAACGCCGGCCGAAACACCGCCGGCTACCGAGCCACCCCGAGACGCACCCATGGACCCTTCACCTGCCTGACCTGCCGCTTCACCGGCCTCCGACCCAACACCACACCTGCTAAACCGAGCCCCAGCAACAAACACCTGATGTGCATCCTGCTCAACACCCGCTCCGTTCACAGGCATGCCGTCGAACTCTGGAACCTCCTCGACTCGACAGCACCAGACATCGCCTTCCTGACGGAAACCTGGATGAACGCCTCCTCAGCGCCCGACGTCGCCATCGCCATCCCAGAAGGCTACAAAATCACCAGGAAGCACCGCGTCAACCAGACAGGAGGAGGCATCGCCATCATCCACAAGAACACCATCCGCATCACGACCAATTCCGATGACACCTTCACCTCCGCCGAACACCTCCACTTCCAGATACACACCGACCCCAAGACCACGCTCAGAGGCACCCTCGTCTACAGACCACCGGGACCACGCACACAGTTCAGCGAAGACATCACAGACTTCGTCAGCCCGCACGCCATCAATTCCACTGACTACATCCTCCTGTGGGACCTCAACTTCCACCTGGAGGACAACAAGGACCGCAACACCACTGCTCTGCTGGACAACCTGGACAACCTCGGACTCAAGCAACTGGTAACCACCCCCACCAACTATGCCGGCCACACGCTTGACCCAGTCTTCTCATCCACCAAATAAGTCACCTTCAGCCACTCCACCACTCTCCAGTGGACTGACCACAGCTGCGTCCACTTCAGCTTCAGTAAAACGACGACCCACCACCACCCTCAACAAGCCCCCCACAGGAGCTGGAACAAGATCACCGGCGACCAGCTCACCACCTTCCTCAGCCAGAACCCCCCCACCAGCTCAACGGACCCCAACGAAGCCGCCAACAACCTCACACAGTGGATCACCAACTGCGCAGATGCCCTCGCACCATTGAAGAAGAACCCCCCAGCAGACGCGGCAGCAAGAAAGCCTCCTGGTTCACCGATGAGCTCATCACCTCCAAGAAGAACTGCCGCTCCCTGGAGAACACCTGGCGCACCAACCAGACCACAGACAACTTGACGGCCCTCAAACACGCCACCCGCAAACACCACCAACTGATCCGCGCCACAAAGAAGACAGCCTTCAAGGAACGACTGGACAACAACACCCACAACAGCAAGGAACTCTTCAGCATCGTCAAAGAGCTCTCCAACCCCGACGCCGGAAACAATGACATCACTCCCTCGCAAGACCTCTGCGACTCCCTCGCAGCCTTCTTCCACGACAAGATCGCCAACATTCACAACAGCTTTGGCCCACCAACCACGAACCCCACCACCGAACCAATGCCCCCCACCGCCACCCTCCACACCTGGACCCCAGTCAGCACCGAAGACACAACACGCACAATGAACACCATCCATTCCGGATCCCCTACGGACCCCTGCCCACACCACATCTTCAACACGGCCGACCACATCATCGCACCCCACCTCCGCGACATTATCAACGCCTCCTTCAACACCGCCACCTTCCCGGAGTGCTGGAAACATGCAGAGATCAGTGCCCTGCTGAAGAAACCAACTGCAGACCCCTCCGACCTCAAGAACTACCGCCCCATCTCGCTCCTCCCGTTTCCTGCCAAAGTCATCGAGAAGACCGTCAACAGACAGCTAGCCGCCTTCTTCGAGACCAACGGATCCCTCGACCACTCGCAATCCGGCTTCCGAGCCAACCACAGCATGGAGACCGCCCTCATCGCAGCCACAGATGACATCAGATCCCTAATGGACAACGGGGAAACTGCGGCCCTCATCCTCCTGGACCTCTCCGCAGCATTCGACACTGTCTGCCACCGCACCCTGGTACAGCGCCTGAACAACACCGGCATCCAGGAGAAGGCCCTGGAGTGGATCACCTCATTCCTCGCTGGAAGAACCCAGAGAGTCCGCCTCCCCCCGTTCCGGTCAGCGGCCACCGAAGTCATCTGCGGCGTTCCACAAGGGTCATCGCTCAGCCCCACCCTCTTCAACGTCTACATGAGCCCCCTCGCAACCATCGCACGTCAACACAACCTCAAGATCATCACCTACGCCGACGACACCCAGCTGATCCTCTCCCTCACCAGCGACCCGGACGCCGCCAGAGCCAGCCTACACGAAGGGATGAAAGACGTCGCCGAATGGATGAAGAACAGCCGCCTGAAACTGAACTCAGACAAGACGGAGGTCCTCATCCTGGGATCATCACCCTCCGCCTGGGACGACTCCTGGTGGCCCCCCGCCCTGGGAGCCACCCCCAAGCCAATGGACCACGCACGCAACCTAGGCTTCATCCTGGACTCCTCCCTCTCGATGACCAGACAAGTCAATGCCGTCTCGTCTTCATGCTTCAACACCCTGCGCATGCTTCGAAAGATCTTCCGGTGGATCCCCACCGAGACCAGGAAGACGGTCACCCAGGCCCTCGTCACTAGTCGGCTGGACTACGGGAACGCCCTCTACGCCGGCACCGCCGCCAAACTCCAGAAGAAACTCCAACGGATCCAGAACGCCTCAGCACGACTCATCCTGGACATCCCCCGACACAGCCACATCTCCGGACACCTGAGAGACCTGCACTGGCTCCCCGTCAACAAAAGAATCACGTTCCGACTCCTCACCCACGCACACAAGGCCCTCCATGACCTGGGCCCCAAGTTCCTCAACAGCTGGCTGACCTTCCACAAGCCCACCCGCCAGCTCCGCTCTGCCAGCCTCGCTATCGCCACCGTCCCCCGCATCCGCAGAGCCACCGCCGGAGGAAGATCCTTCTCCTACCTGGCAGCCAAGACATGGAACTCCCTACCCATCCACCTCCGGACAACGCAAGACCATCTCGCCTTCAGGAAGCAACTCAAGACCTGGCTGTTCGAGCAGTAGCGTTCCTTCCCCCAGCGCCTTGAGACCCTCCGGGTGAGCAGTGTGCTATACAAATGCCTATGATTGATTGATTGATTCACCTGCCAAGCCTGCAAATTCACCTGCCTCCGGACCTGCACCGCACCCGCCAAGCCAAGCACCAGCAGCAACCACCTCAAGTGCATCCTGCTCAACACCCGCTCCGTCCACAGACACGTCGTCGAACTCTGGAACCTGCTCGACACAACATCGCCAGACGTCGCCTTCCTGACGGAAACCTGGATGAACGTCTCCTCAGCGCCCGACATCGCCATTGCCATCATACACATCCTCGCCGCAGTCCCACGCATCCACAGAGCCACCGCCGGAGGAAGATCCTTCTCCTACCTGGCAGCCAAGACATGGAACTCCCTCCCCATCCACCTTCGGCTAACCCAGGACCACCTCTCCTTCAGGAAGCAACTCAAGACCTGGCTTTTCGAGCAGTAACGGACCCCTCTCCCCCAGCGCCTTGAGACCCTTCCGGGTGAGTTGCGCGCTATACAAATGTCATGATTGATTGATTGATTGATTGATTTCAGGGATAAAACCGCTCTAAGGGGAGTGGGGGAGTGGGGGAGGGGCACGGCGCAGCTACCTACAGCAGGGATGGTGTGTGAGTGGGGGGGTACTTGATACAAGTGTCATGGGTGGAGTAGGGGCACAGTGCAGATACACGCAGAAGGTGTGGGTAGCGAGGGTGCATTGGTATTAGGTACCTGTAGCATGCGTGAGCAGTGACGGTGCATTGTTACAGACACACATGGTCGCTGGAGACAACTCTTCTGGCCCTTTACGCAGCTATAGTGTAGGAAAAGCACTATACATTTACCCAACAAGGTAGCACTTACTGATCAGCCAGTAGAAAGTACTCCAGTTGAGTAGAGGTATTGCACAAAACGGTGACATCTCTTCTTGGATAAATATGCAGTGCAGGATTCATTCTGGCACGATGCTCCTGTCACAAAAATGAAACCTCAACAGGAAGCACTTATACTGAATTTGACCTTCAACTCGGGCACCTGCTGTATTTATATCTGTAAGTCTTACAGATATAAAGCAGGTGCCCGAGTTGAAGGCCAAATTCAGTAACGCATTAATCAGCACAAAATCTCCATGATCACACGATATTTCGCGTGATCGCTGAGATTTTTTGCCGTTTCGCAATATTTTGCGAAAGGCACTTTCACAAATTGCGCCCACCCTTGGCACATACCGCTCGCAACACGTGTCTAGCCCACATCACAATCACACTACACTACATATGGCTCCACTGGGTAAATACAAAGCGATAACTTGGACTGTTAGGGGGATGGACTCAGTGCACAAACGCCATAAGATTCATGCACATCTTAATAGAAGGAAAACGCAGATTGCCCTGATTCAAGAAACTCATCTTACCGACTCTGAAGTAAGTAAACTACGGAAAAAATGGAGGGGCCAAATATTCACTACATCATACTCCGCATTTGCAAGAGGGACACTTTATTGGATTAGACATGGGGTTCCGTTTCTAATTATTGAGCAACACAAAGACACCCAAGGGAGGTACATGCTGTTACATGGTACACTAGATGGCATACTCATAGTTATTAGCAGTGTATGTACTCCAAATTATGAACAGGACAAATTCCTCACTAATCTTAACACAGTACTGGCGGACTGTGTTGGGTTCCCATGGGTACTTGGTGGGGACCATAACTCCATTCCAGACGTTCAACTGGACTGCTCCACTTGGAGGAGCCACTTCCATTAAACATGCAGAGCTCCTGCGGACCTGGGTAGAGGGCTGGGCGATAAAGGATGTATGGCATCTCCAAAACCCTACTAATGGAGAATACTCCTTCTATTCTCCACCGCATCAGCTACATACTAGACTAGATAGAATATTCTGTTCCCTACCAATAACACTCCAAATATCCCAGACTACATATCTCGGAAAAACTCTTTCTGATCATAACCCGCTCAAAATCCCCTTAGATTAGGGGAAAATACCCACCCTTGACCCAACTAGGGGTGGGTGGAATTTGCATAGTCGCGCTACGCAAAGCTCCGTGAAACGGTAAAAAATCTCCACGAGCACACAGAATTGTTTGTTCCGCCCGTTCGCAATGCTTTTTTCCTGTTCGCGAACACTGTTTGCGTGCTTGGGGGTAAATATCTCACGAACACGCATTTTGAAAGCACGAACAAGCAAAAAATTCCACGAAGGATCGCGGAATTTTTGGGCATTCCGCGTTCCCTGTGGAACGCGAAATTTCCCAAATTCAGCAAACTCCGCCAGCAGAACGGAATTTACCGCCCAGGCCTAGTCCTAACATGGAGGCTCTGGCCACAGATTTCAGAAGACGTGGTTTTCCGTGATAAATTAAGCTCGACCATCACAAATTACTTCACTGAGAATGCCAACTCTGCCTCTTCTCGTCTTATAGAATGGGATGCATTTAAATCAGTAATTTGTGGCACGGCCATAGGTGCGATAGTGGGGCCCTCCAGGAGGTTCACAAAAACCTAACATCCCTAGAAGCCTCTCTAAATACACTTAACAAGAAGCGAGTTCAGATCCCTCCAAACAAAAGAATTTACAAGAAGGGCGAATACTGCACGCTGAACTTCTTGAGTAACTCTGATCAATTGATTATCGAGCATACACCCAACATAAACACGCGGAGGAGGATAAGTCGGGTACCCTATTTGCGCGCTTATTTAGCGAATCCCCCCCATCCCGATACCTGAAGTGGCGCTTCCGTAAGGCACTATAGTACACTCTCAAGCAGAAATCAATCTTGCCTTTAGTAACTATTATGCGGCACGATACAGTGCCCCTACAACTGCAATATCGGAACATATAGAGACATTGTTAGATTATATGACTTACCCCAAATTAACAAATGCAGCCCAATATGAGCTGATCAGCCCCATTACGAGGGTTGAAATTAAAGCTGCCATCAGTGAGCTACCATGTAATAAGACCCGAGGACTAGATGGTCTGCCGGCAGAATTTTATTCTACCTTTGCGTACAAATTAACTCCACACCTTGAATGCTTATACAAATCAGCTCATGAGGCCCATTCCCTCCCATTAACCACTATGCAAGCGTTAGTCACCTCTCTCCCTAAGCCGAACAGAGACCCATGAGACATGTGGGGGTATCTCCCACTCTCCCTATTGTCCACTGAATATAAAATACTTAATAAGATTCTGGCACGCCGTCTTCTTCCTTATCTTCCAAATTAATTCACATTGATCAGTGCGGTTTCGTCCCTGGCCGTAACACATCCCTCAATATTAGGTGTCTGCTGTATATTATGGAGACTGCCACCGAGATTTCCTGCAAGACCGGATGTATATCCCTAGATTTACAGCAGGAGTTTGACACAGTGAAATGGGAATATATGGTAGCAACCATGGAAAGATTTGGCATTCCAGTTGGGTATTTGAAATGGGTCAAGCTCTTATACACGGCTCCTACGGCCCAGGTCTGTACTGGTTCCGACATATCTCGCCCTTATCCAGTAGCAAGGGAAACGCAACAAGGCTGCCCCCTGTCACTACTGCTATTTGTATTAGCTTTAGAACCCCTACTCGTTAAACTCCGGGGGGAAGCGGGAAACAAGGGGATTTGACTAGGAGGTACAGCACATATAGTGTCAGCATATGTCGATGACCTAATACTATACAAAAAGGATCTAACGGACGACCTAGAGCCTATTCCAGATTTTTTTGACAATTAATGCAAAGAAATCATATGCATTATTTATGCAGCATAGGGATGACCTGGAATCCATTAAATTTGGACAACTCACTTTGTCAATTGCCCAACAAACCTTTAAATATCTGGGAATACAGATTTATCGGACTCCTCAGGATCTGCTAGAAGAGAATTTGATGAAAACGATTAGATCATTGCAGACCCAGGTCTCTTTCTGGACATCATTACCTCTTTCAGTGGTGGGTAGGATAGCCATCTCTAAGATGGTGATGCTCCCACCACTCTTATATTTTTTTACTAACCTGCCAATCCTGTTTCCTGCTGTGATCTTCCAAACATTAGACTCCCTGCTCTCGGAACTCATTTGGGGACCGCGACGCACGAGGGTGAGCCTGGCGAAACTACAATTGAGGCCAGAGGAGGGGGGTCTAGGGGCCCCTGACTTTCATGCATATTGCATGACTGGTCAGCTGCAATGGTTGTCGTATTGGCTTGCAGGACGCACCTTGCATGAAATCAAAGTATACACCACAAATGTTGAATCAAGGCATAATACATACACTACTGCTGCCTTAAACGGTAATACCAACCACCATACCCCCTCTACTTAAAACAGCTCTCCTATATTGGAGAAGGGCCTTAAAATATACAAAGCTGATATCCCCATACTCACCCAATATTCCTTTAATTGGATTCCCACTGCAACAGGACTAATCACTAGACGCAGTATCTCTCAATGGGCCCAAGAGGGAGTGACAACGGTGGGAGTGCTGTTTATAGACGGTACACGAGTAGATCACGAAATCTTTGCCCCAAACATTGTTCATATTACATGCTACCATCGCACAATACATTAAAAAATGCTGGTCCTTGGACGGAAACAAGCCACCTACCCATGAATTAATATATGCTGTATACCTTTAGGGAGAAGGACGCCATCTAATCAGATAGCTCTACAGGGGCACGAGGACACACGCAGGGATCTCCCTTTTGCCCCTGCAGGTAAAATGGACAAGAGATTTTGGTAAAGAACTAACTGATGAGGAATGGAATTCCCTGTTGGAGTTCCCCAAAAAAGTATACTGTAATGACAAATTTAAATTCATACAGTCTATGTTCCTGCACAGGGCATATCTTGCCCCACATCGCCTTAACTGTATATATCCAGATGCGCAAGTATGCTGTCGTAGGTGCCAGACTGCAGATGCAGATATACTGCTCGTTTTGTGGGAGTGCCGTGCTTGAAGGGGTTTTGGTGCAAAGTAGGACAATTAGTAAAATAAACTACGGGCCCCTCTGACTGGGGTACAGCCGAAAGTTGTCTATTGAGACTACATCGCCGCCTATAAAAAAAACAGAAAGTACAATATCATAGCGAAAAGAGCCATCACCATGAGGTGGAAATGAGCTCTTCCCCTGCGCTATTCACCTGGCACAAAGAGATGATCTGTTGGGGTGAGGCAGAGAGTGCTGTTATCAGAAGGGAGGAACTCTGAGGGCTACGCCAAATATCCATTTCTATGGAATGAGGTCAGATGCTCGAAACACTAAAGGCCATTGATCCTTTTGTTCCCACCAGTCCCCAGAATATGACACCCCCTCCCCTCAGCCGAACAGTAGATAACTGAACCCATACTGCCCTATAGTACATACTGCGTCACCCCATAGGGAAATTGTTTGAAAACACAATTGCTTAAATGTATCGACGGTATAACTCTGGACCAGACCATAAACCACGTAGGTGTGCCAGGGAGGTGGGTGGCGGAGGACAACAGGGAAGGTGGGGTTTGCTGTTTCGTTCAGTTTCCTTAATAGTGGAGCATTACGAGATGTACTAAACCATAACCAATTTGTGAATACAGGATAATGGTTATCGAACTCATAAAAAAATGGTCACTTTGTTATTATGCTAATCATAAAATGCTCTAATGTTCACCACTAAGCAAAATACTGCAATATTTAGATGTGCTGTATTGAACCATAACTAATATAATTGTGTTAAAAAAACCAGGGCAAGTTGTGCACTGTACTGACCATTACAAAATTCAGCCTAAAAAATTGTAGACACAAAGGTACATCCTATAACATTTGTTATTCTAGGCCCTTTTTAGGAATCGCTCAACTAATCTCATCACAAAATCCATTCTCTCATATCCTTGGCTCAAGATGCTCCATTTACTTGAGAGAAAACAATTGCCAGTGGAAGATGCAGTCTTCTCTTTCTCCTTCTGGTATGATTTCATTGAGCATCCAAAGCATTCTTCAGTCAGCACCTTAGCCATCCCCCATTTCTCTCTGGATAGCTCTAAATTGCAGGGGTTTAAAAGTATGAATAGCTCTACTCCTCTTGTCTGATAAGAACATCTACATATTTTTAATTGACCAGCTCTTCTCAAATTTGGATCCCAACAAATTAAAATCAAGAAACAGATACACATGCTTCAAACGGTAACATTTCCTTTTCGAACAATGGAAAAGGCACTGTAAATTGAAGCTCCAGTAACAGACCAGTTCTAACCAGGAATAATAAGCTATGGGGACCTATATTTATCCTTTTATTTTCCATTTTCTGTATAGCTCCAGAGGCAATGAAAGTCCAGACTGCCCCCACGATTGGAAGGTTGGAGAAAGGCGGTGGCAGAATGAGGGCTAGCAGAAAGTGTGCGCCTCCATTGTGAGGGATAGAGTGGCCTCCAAGATATGCTGCCTGATAGATTGCGAACCTCATGCATGTTTTGAGTCTCTGTATTTGTAGTATGTAATATGATATATAGTACCCTAGAACTGGATGGGTACTCTCCCTATGGGTAATCCTAGCTGCACTACCAGGGGTATATAGACCCTTGCACACTTCTCGGTGATCCCTACAACATCATGGCTGCCCTCTCCGGGCTCCCTGCAGCTCTCCTGGGCTTAATACATGACAAAATTGCAGTATTCAACTGGAGACACGGTTAACAAGTTGGGGGTTGGGATGGGTATTGTTTATTGTTCACCGTGTCTTTCCTGCTTTGTAAACATTCAGACGCAGAATAATAGCATTACTGTGCTCTCTTTTATACCAGTAGTAATCTACTGATTGTAAAGATAATACACACACTGTGAATAATTGGCGTACAATCATCAGTCTCCCACCTCGCCGCCAAGACCTGTAACACCCTCCGCATCCACCTACGGCAGACCCAAGACCTGCTGACCTTCAGGAGACTCCTCAAGACCTGTCTTTTTGAGAAGTAGCAGCATTCCCCACCCCCCCAGCGCCTTGAGACCCTTACGGGTAAGTAGCGCGCTTTACAAATGCTATGATTGATTGATTGGTTGACATTGTAGTGTAGACATTCTCTTTATCTGCCATTGCAAACTGTGTAGCTTCAGACCTGTGGTGGAAATTATGCAATGCTTTGTTTCGACATACAGATTACTGAAAAAAGCCAAAACATTGGCTCAATGCTAGATGCTTCACTGTCCCAGTCATCTTGGATATAAGCCAAAGCCTTTGAACCAAGAGAACGCAATCTTCTGGCGCAATGCTAACACTGGTACTTTATTCTAACATTTTGGGAAAACGTTAGACCATTGCAAACTTAGGAAATGCACTCAAGACAATCAAGCAACAGTGCATATTCAATCTATATGTATGAAATTAAACTTAAAATTAGATTTTAAGGCTGTAATAGCTTCATCATGCTAATTAAAAGAAAGACTCCACAAAAGTACTAGTAGTAGCTTTATACTTATACATTTAGCATCACCCCCTATAAAATGGAGTAGAGACAGGTACGTCTACATTTTGTATTGAAGTTTACAATTGGAAATTGTGAATAGTCAAAAGCAGTACATTTACTGCAAAGGGTAACAGTAAACGTACAAGTTTAAATTAAGTCACACGTGAATTTGCCTTTTGAGAATAGGCGACAATTTTGTTTTGTACCAACCCAATTTGCATTGGTTCTTCATTTCCACTTTGCTTTCGGTAAATCGGGTTGGAGGAGTTGTACTGGAGGGACACTATCTCATCTCTTTTCTTTCTAGCATGCATTTTGAGCCTCGGTTAGAAAGAGCAGAACAATTAGATTATGTGTGCTTGCAGAGCAGCTAACCATTAAAACAAGAGCATCATTTAGTCCTGCCAGAAACCCGTTTAAAGAAGATGCACTAGTTCCATTGTCAGTCTAATTAGTGTTTTTTTAGAACAGCAGCTCTATATGTGCTGTTTGGGCAATCTGTTTTTTATCACATTCCAATTTAAAAGTAACCAACAAATCAATGTTGTTGGATGATAAGGGACACGTATTGCCAACTAGAGGTGTCACTCAGGTCAATGCTTCTTGTGTTAAATGTGATAGCAAAAAACTCACTTTTGCCAACTTAGTTTGGAATAACTGTAATGATTAAAACATGTAGGTCCTGGTTTACCAAGATTTAACTCAGCACAATGCAGCATGTCAACTTTCAGCAGTGCACTGTGTCAAATGCAGAGGGCAGGAATGCGCCATAGTTACAAAGATATAACTCATTCCTTCTCTCTCCCTCCATTAGCACACTTGTGGCTTACTAGTGTCAATGCATTGCTGCAACGGAGCATGTGTTACAGGCAGGGCACATTCCTGCATAAAAGCAATCTTTAGAGGCATTTTTCTCTTTCTAAGTGTGCTGCAGAATAGAGCACTCTCAGGAAGCTGAACCGAGGAGAAATACAAATATGTCTCCTCATTGTGCCTCTCCTGGGGAGGTGCTGCATTTTGACGCATTTACAGGTCTACTTGTTTTGGTAAATCTGGGAATGCGCCAAAGTCCATGGATGGATGCGTGGGACCACCCACTCCCCATACATGTAATGCCTTCCGATGTAAAATAAGGCAAGGCAGATTTACCAAGTCACACAAGGTGGCTTTGCTTGGCTTGCATAGTCTCACTTAAGGGCTTGCGAAGCCCTTGCATCACGTTAATGTATGCTGCACCAGAAACATTGTGCTTATACTGCATTCACTTCTCTCATGGAGGCAGAATGGCAATTCCCATTTTTGAGGGGGCTATTTCAAGATATTCATGAATCTTGGTAATCCATAGTTTGAAGTGGACTAATGTCAAAATGTATGTATCGCTTCTTGGCCTTGAAAACTTTCAGGATACGGCCAGATGCAAGATGAATTGAGACAGTGTTCAGAACATATTCCACCTATCTCCTCCCTTAGAGGGTAGGTTAGCAGGCACTGTGGAGTCAAGCTCACCACCACAACCTCAATAGACTATATGGGGGGTACGGGAGAAAAGCTAGAGAGATAACATCACTGCAGTGCACTATTGTCTCTGGATAGCAAAAGGCGAATTGCACTAGCAAGATTGTGCATGCTTTCCCACCTACAGTATTGTATATGACGTGCTGGGCAATGCTAGTCCTTACTATGGCACTGCATTACTAGAAGCGGGGAAGGAAAACATCTTTTTCTTTAAATAACCCTCACACACTCTAGCAGTGTCATGCTTCATCATCGGGCTCACCTGTCTCCTAAAGGTCAGGGTGGGCTAAACCATCTTCCAGGGAGCACTTGTAAAAAAAAGCCCAGGGGTTGTAAACCTCCCTCGATTACTCCATGGTATTCCTTTATTAGTGGAGTGGTGAGGGATGTAAAAACTAAAAATATATGTAGTGTGTTAGGATATGATGGTCCTATGACCCTATACCAACATGTTTCAGCCCTACTCTTTAGCCTAAATAGGTCGGACTTTCATCAGGGTGATGTGGCTCCCCAGTGCATTCAGCTCTTTAAGCTAGGTTATTTCTAGAAATGTGATGAATGCAACTCTGTGCATGCTTGGGCAATATGTATACTTACTCTTTTTTCTTTTTTCTTTTTGAGTCCAACCTGTTATTAAAAATTGCCATATTATCACTGGTATTCAGAGTACTTAGGCTATCATGTTTCAAGTTTAAATCTATAATAACTGATAAAATCCCACCGAAAGGGAAATAGCCCTCACCAGTGTAATCATATAAACCCTTAAAAAACACCTGCACAGCTACAAACTAAATGGTATTCAAAGAAAGGAAAGGAGAGTCATTTTTATTTTTTCTTGAAGGGGCCAACACAATTTAACTTTGTTATACAAGGTAGCAGTAAGAAAGACTGGGCTAACATTATTCTGCTTAAGTATTGTTGTTTAGGGATGTCGCTCAAATATTTTTTCTTCTTCCTCTTGCTTTTTTCAGTCTTGTGGTCTTTGGTCTAAAGGTGCAGGGTTAAGAAGCATGTTTTAGGTCTTGTTTAATTATTTTATAAACTGTAGAGAATCAGGAAATATCAAAATCATTTTTGTTATTTTTGCTACGTCCTTCTTCTCTGATAACACTTACGTTGTACGTCTTGCGAGTGTGCATGTGCATGAGCAAGACGTACAAGGTAGGGGTTATCTAAGAAGAAGGACGGCGATGAGGAGGATTAAAAAAATCGATTTGTACACATACCTTGTGTCACTTACACCTCCATTTCTCAACCATGGGGTCAGAGTACCTCCACACATATTTCAGACCCTAGTATCGTTCCCGATAGATAAAATGGCAGCTGCAACTTTCAATTCAGGTTGCATCCAGCCAATCAGAGCATACCCATTGGTGCATGCATTCACGATTCACAGTGGAACTTTCGCGAAAATCCATGGTCAGAGATAGCACTATAATTTTAAAGTTAAATTTATCAAAAACTACTGAATGGATTTACACCAAATGAGCAAAAGGCACCTCCTTGAACCTCCATCTGCCTCCCTGCCAAATTTGGTGTAAGTCCATTCAGTGGTTCGGGCTAAATGTTCCAATCAGAATTAACATTACAAACGTAACCTTATTTCGCACCCCAAATTCTTGGTCCTAACTACACGGATCACCCCCAAACTTTCCCAATCAATAATGCCCACTGTGACACTTTGTTTTGCACAATTTCATGCAGATTGGTCAAACGACGCCAAAGTTATAGCCAAGTCAAAAAATGCTCTTCCTATGGAAACTAGGTCCTATATATAACTATGTATCAAATATAGATATCTGGCCAAGATATCTGAGGTAGGGGAAGGATGTAGGTAAAGAGGAAGCAGTAATTTGGATGATTTTTATTTTAGCCGAATTAGACATGAATGAGCAGAATGGCAGTAAGAAAGTTTGAAACCAATGTCTGCGTGAAGGTAGGAAATGAGAGAATGTTTGGGTTACTATTTGCATAGTGGTGATCCGGTTCTGAACAAACACTTCCATTTGTAGGATTGTTGCTGGATATTTGTGTATAATGCCCTATTACTTACCGGTAATCTTCATTACTCCTGGTCCTGTTTTCCTCATCCCATTCCTTACAAAGTGGAGATGACCATCCCCATGACAGAAAAAAAGAACAGGAGAATGATGGAACACCTAACCCCACCCCCTCCCACTGAGAGTATATAAGATGCACCAACTCAGCATACCGCCTGAACTACCAAGCCACCAACCGGAAGGCTGGCCATCCCGGAGGGAGGGAAGGGAGTAAGAAATGGGACGAGGACAACAGGACCAGGAGTATTGAAGATTACTGTTAAGTAATGGGGCATTACCTCCCGGTCCCTTTAGTCCTCATCCCATTCCTTACAAAATGGAGAATACCAAAGAAAACAAACCAGCCTTCTGAACTCCCACCAACACCAGGGACACCACACCAAAAGCAGCACCCCAAAAGAAGCAAATGGGAAAACCATAAGAAAAAACACCGGCAGGAGCACACAATCCGCAACACCCCAACCAAACAACAGGTTCCAAATCCCCAAAAGAAGCAGGGGTGATCAAGAAGAGACAAAACAAGGAAGCAAACCAAAAAGCCACCACCCAAAGGGCAGACAACCCACACCAGGAACCCCCCAACAAACCACAGTGGAGGAGAACCCAACAAGCAAGGACCAGAGATATACCCCATCAGAAGGACAGCGACGAGGTCGCAGAAGACCCAGGGCAACCTGACACTGCAAGAAGTCAGGGCCACACCAAGAGGGACACATGACCCCCAGGCAAGGCTAGAAAGGAGGCAAATCACCGAGAGCCAAGCCCCAAGGGAAACCCCCAGAGGGGCTGAGGCAACCAGCCCCCCAGAACAACAAGCAGAAAGGAACCTTCAATAAGCAGAAGCACCCACAGGGCACAAAAAGCCTAGAAGGGCACTCGACCAGTGAGAAGGCTGCCAAGGACGGGAAAACCACCCAGCACCCAAAACCTAGCAGCATAAATGACAGAGAGTGACCCCCCCCACTGACAAGGAAAGAACACCACACACTGCCAAAAGAACCAATAGTGACCCCACCAGAAAGCCGAGGGGAAGTAAGGAGAGACCCAACAGGTCCCACCCAAAGCAGGAAACAAAAGAACGACATGACCAACAAACAAATGATATATTTAACCCAAATCTCCTGACTGGTGGTGAATGTTTTGATTTGTTCTGCATTCCGTTCATCAATTGTGTGTCTTTTTTCTTCCTTGCCCTAAGTGCGCCGGGTATGGCCAGACCTGGGTCCCGAGCTCACTGTGCCACTGGAATCAGGCTATCCAGGCTGATGAGGGGTCAAACCCCGAAACCGGTCCTAGGATGCTTTTTTCCTGTCCAGGGAGGACCTGGCTCGGCAGTTCTGGCTGGACTGTTTCCATGAGGCACAGGGTCAAGACTGATTTGCATATGGCCAGGTCTAATCTGGGGTGGCATGGTTAGCAAAAGAATGACGGATTTAACCCAGATCTCTTCAATGGGGGTGAATGTTTCGATTTGTTCTGCATTCCATCCAACAATTGTGTGTCTTTTGCTTCCTCAACCACAGGACCAACACACCAGGAGAGGCCCCCAGCAAATCAGCAGAGACATAAGAGGACGGGGTCCAATGAGAAAGCCAAGGCACCGACCAAGAGGACCAACCAAGGGCAGGCCCAAACAGAGCAAACCAGGAAGGGAGGGAGCAGCGACCATGAGCAAGCCCCCCATCCAACAGCACTGCCAACAAGGAACCCAGGGGAACCTGCCGCAGAAAACCCCCAGAGGCGTTCCAGGCCACGGGCAGGAACGTCCAGCAGCAACCACCAGCGTAGACACCAGACAACAGCCCAAAATCCCCCACACTCAGAGAAGGACCCGGGGGGCACATGGACAGGACAACAGGCCAGGACCGAGGCAATCACCCTGAAAGCAGGGAACACTAGGACACAAACCCAGCACCCCGCCCAACGAAGGCAAGAGAGAGGTCAGAAGCACAACCCCTCCAATAAAACGAGTCCAACAACAGGACCCTGCCCAAAGAAATCAAGGGACGGATCCCAGCAGACCCCGAACCAGCACAGGGCGTTCCACCAAGATCGGGGAGTGGCAAAACCCCCAAGGCCTCCAAGACCAGGGGAACCCAAAGATCAAACAGGGACAACCAGGAAAAAGATGACTCAAACAACTCTCACCAAGGGTGACACCCTCAAACCAAAAACACAGGGGCCAAACACAGGGGAGAAACATGGTACTGGGAAGTGACCAAGCCATGGGGCACTGAACAAGAACCAAGAACAGGGAAGGGGGGAAAACACCCAACTGAACCAATAGCCAACTAACTGGCTGGGATGACAAGGGAGGACACCAAGGAACCACCCCAGGTGAGACCCAAGAGCAGCCACAGAAGTGCAAAAACAGGAGAGAAAAACAGGGTGTCAAGAATCAGTACCTGGAATTCCTTGTTCCGCAGGAGCCGTACCGCTGAGGATCGGTCCAGAAGTTAATTTCCCAACTCCCCGACAACTCTAACCCCAGTCTAAGCTGGCTTCAGAGATGAGGGGGAAAGGGGAATGGGACGACAAACAAGAGAGACTGCCACACTGGTGTCCTCACTTCTACTCGTTGGGAATGGAAGGAACCACCTGTAACAGAGAGCAGAGATTAGCACACTTCTATCTTTTCTTTTCCCGAACACTATAGACCATCCCGCCTCCCATCCAGACTCAGTGTTACCTGTGAATGTGTGGAAATTTGCCTCTCTCTAAATCTCACTAGTGGTCTAGCAACTCCTCGTTGTCAGTTCTTGGAGGGTAACTAGTAATAGAAGTCTTCAAGTGCTCTTGCTCTTCTTGCTGTTGAACAACTTGTATTTTGGGGTGAAAATGCTGATACGCAGATAAGTTCAAATATACATATATATATATATCTATATTTACTTTCACCTAAGAAGGTAGGTCTCTGCTAGAATATTTCTAGTTTCAACTGCGCCCCTTGAAGAAATGGAAATCCACTTGATGAAACAACTATCAGCTGAGCGTTCACCGTCTGAGGTGAAATGTCATTCAAATTGGCAGGAAATATTCCAACAAGAACTAGGAAAGAAAAGCTCCTCTTGCGAAGCCTGAAAGCTTAAGAGGTTGTCTCAGGAAATAAACACTGAAGTTCTAAAATTGTTCGCTGCTGTGAAATCCAACTGGTTACAATATCACTTGAAAGTCTTTTTGATAACTGCGACCCAGGAACAATGAAGAGATAAAACGAGCTTACCCAATCCGAAGTTCAAGGTAGCCCGATAACTCCGGTGGAGGTTTAGTGGGAAAAAACAATACCTGACACCAGGTATTCAAATAGAGCTCTTCCTCGCAGGAACCAGACTACAAATGCGAGCGAAGGAACTCAGAAGAAAATGCAGGAGTCAGAAGGGTTCTTGTGGAGCTGTCTGGAAACGCTGTTGATTCCGCTGATGCGACGGTTGAAGTGCGCAGCATTTTAATCGCTCGCGCACGAAGTAGCGGAACCGTCAGGATGGGCAAAAAGACTAGACCGCTAACCTGTAAATGTGCGCTCTTCCTGATGGAACTCTTCTGTCAGGAAATGGCGATGGAAATACTTGGCCACCCTTTGCGACCAACCCCTATGGGAATGTAGAACTGTGTAGCCTCTATTGATCTTGAAAGTAGGGGCAGGCAATTGTGTCTTGGTACCTATCTGACCAGCCCTGACAGTACCCCCCACCAAAACCCCCTTTCTAGGCTTCAGTGGATGTGTCTTGTGAAATTCCTTCACCAATCTAGGAGCATGAACCTGAGAGCTGGGTTCCCAGGACCTTTCTTCTGGACCAAAGCCCTTCCAGTCAATCAAATAAAACAACCTTCCTCCCTTCTTCTTAGAATCTAGAATTCTTTTGACTTCAAACTCTTCTTCAGAATGAACTTGAATGGGAGCTGGTGGCAAAACTCGTCTTAAGTTGGGAGGGCTTCGTTTTACCAAAGAGACATGGAATGTTGGATGGATTCTACATTTCTTTGGAAGATCTACTCTGACTGTCACCGGATTCACCATTCTAACCACAGAGTAGGGACCCACAAATTTAGGCTGGAACTTTCGATGCCCTTTCAAACGCATGAAACGAGTCGAAAGCCAGACTTGGTCTCCTGGTTCAAAAACTGGACTATCTCTACGACTCTTCTCAGCCTGAATCTTGTACGTTTCTTTAGCTTTGATGAGATTTTCTGTAGCTAACTGATACGTTTTTCGCAAATTCTGTATTACTTCTTCAGCAGCTGGAACCTCTACCTCAACCTGACCGAAAATCATGTTTGGGTGTCTACCTGATTTCAAATAGAAAGGGGAAAACCCAGTGGCAGAATGAACTGAATTATTATAAGCAAACTCTGCAGTACTGAGCAAGGAATACCACTCTCCCTCTTTATCCATTAAGTACAAGCACAGATACTGTTCCAACTCCTGATTCACTCTTTCTGTCTGCCCATCAGTCTCAGGATGATAACTGGTGGACAAACGGGAATCAACTCCCAAACCCATCAAAAATGATCTCCAGAAACGAGACACAAATTGCGGGCCTCGGTCTGAAATCACCACCTTGGGTATTCCATGCAATTTCACAATGTTCTGAATGAATAATGTAGCCAACTGAGATGCATTTGGGAGGCTCTTTAACGGGACAAAGTGACTCATCTTTGTGAATTGATATACCACCACCCAAATTACTGAATACCCCTGACTACAAGGCATCTCTACAATGAAGTCCATGGACACAGTGTGCCACGGATAAGGGGCTACTGGGAGTGGCATCAGGAGACCCTGCGGTGACTGCCGAACAATTTTCCCTTTAACACATTGTTCACAAGCGGCTACATACTGTCTCACCTGAGTTTCCATGCCCGGCCAACAACATTTTCTCTTCAGAAGATTTAAAGTCTTCATCACGCCCTTGTGTCCAGCCAAATAATTGTCATGACATAAATTAATGACTTCTTTTCTCAGTTCCTCACTTGGCACAAAAAGTTTTCTTTGTAAATAAGGCAACCCATCTTGTATTACCCGATCTGAGCCTTCTGCATACCATTCCTTGAATTCTTCTTTCTGGAACTCTTTTCTGATCTTGTCTTCCATTTCATTTATCACTGTGGTCCCAACGATTCTTTCTTCAGGAATGATATGCCCCAAAATTGGTGATTCCCGATTTGCACCTGATGTCAAACAAGAAAGAGCATCGGCCTTCCCATTTGCTGAACCTGGCTTGTAGGTCAAAACAAAATCATAATCTGCAAAAAACAGTGACCACCTGAGCTGTCTGGGTGTAAGAGTTCAAGCAGATTTCAAAAATTGCAAATTTCTATGATCTGTAAAGACTGTGATGGTATGCTTCGCCCCAATCAGATAATGCCTCCACTCCTGAAAGGCATCTTTTACGGCTAACAATTCCTTGTCGGCAATGGAATAGTTGATCTCTGCAGCCGATAATTTTCTGGAACGGTAAGCCACCGGGTGAAGCTGACCAGTGTCCTTGTGTCGTTGGGAAAGGATCCCTCCAATAGCTAAATTAGAAGCGTCCGCTTCAACATAGAAGGGTTCTCTAGGATCTGAATGTTGCAGTACTGGAGCAGTAATGAACGTTTCCTTTAGTTGTTGAAAGGCTTCTTCTGTTTCTTTGTTCCAATCAAATTTTTCATTCTTCTTGAGCAGGCGCGTAATGGGGCTCACCTTGTCCGAAAAATGTTGGATGAAACGTCTGTAAAAATTGGCAAAGCCCAAAAAACTTTGAATTTCCTTTACTGATTTTGGAGCTGGCCAATCCTTGATCGCTCTCACCTTGGAGTCATCCATAGCTACTCCTACTGGGGAGAGTATGAACCCCAGGAATTCAACTTGTGTCGAATGAAACACACATTTTTCAAGCTTGACATACAGTTGATTTTCGAGTAAACGTTCCAGAATCATTCTGACATGTTGAATATGCTCTTTCTTATTCTGAGAAAAAATAAGAATGTCGTCAATGTAAACGACAGCAAAACGATCCAAAAACTCACGAAGAATATCATTCACAAAGTGCTGAAATGCTGCCGGGGCGTTACATAAGCCAAAGGGCATGACTTGATACTCGAACAGGCCGAACCTAGTTCGGAACGCCGTCTTCCACTCATCGCCTTCGGCCATGCGGACCAGATGATAGGCCCCCCTCAAATCCAATTTTGTATAAATATTAGCATCTTTGACTTGATCCAAAAGTTCAGAAATGAGTGGCAACGGATATCGATTTTTCTTTGTGACTTGGTTCAAAGCTCGATAGTCAATGCACGTTCTCAGGCTCCCATCCTTCTTGGAAATAAAAAAAGAGGAGAGGAGACGGGGGACTGGGAAGGGCGTATAAAACCATTTGCCAAATGTGAATCCAGATATTCTTTCAAATGCTGATTCTCTGACTCTGAGAGGGCATAAATGCGACTGCACGGCAATGAAGCTCCAGGTTCCAATTCGATTTTACAGTCGTATTCCCGATGAGGAGGAAGTCTCAAAGCCTCTCTTTCATTGAAAACTGATTCTAAATCCTTGTACTCTTCTGGTATACTTGGGACTTCCACAGTGCAAATACTCCGGGACTGTTCTGCCAGACAAGAAGATGGTGTTGACTGTTTCTCCTTCCGGTCTTCAAGAAAACAGTGCTCCAGACAATAATTGGAATTCATCTCTACGAATCGTTTTGCCCAATCTATTCTTGGGTTATGTTCCAAGAGCCAGGGCAGTCCCAAAATTAATTGGAACTGTGGGGCATCGATTGAACTGAAATTCAAATAGCTACGATGTTTCTCAGGACCCAACAGAGTAATTAACTCGGTGTCATAGGAAATAGGGCCAGAAGATAGATTTGTACCATCCACCGCTTGTACAGGTTCAGGCCTTTCCTTCTTGATGAATTGTACCCCCAAATTCTTGGCAAACTGAATATCACAAAAATTGCCAGTCGCCCCAGAATCTATCATGACTGCGACTTCTTCCAACTTGTCTTTTCCAAATGACATCAGACAGAAAATGTTTAGATGAGGGGCCGAAGGTTGCATAGTGTTTGCCAACAACTGAGGATTTGGAGTTGTCTCCTTAGCAGCTCCCACCAGGGCAACTCCGTCTACTGGTGGAGCTTGTCTTTTACCCACTGATTTGTCTTTGGCTTCTTTGTGCACTCTTTTACAAAATGTCCAGAACCTCCGCAGTACATACACAATTTGCCGGAACGTCTTCTTTCTCTTTCTTCCTTACTAAGTGGTCCACGAACTGCACCAATTTGCATGGGTTCTTCATTGATGACTCCTTCACTGCTCTTCCCGATTTCTGTTCGGATCCGGTCGAACCTAGGTGGAATTTGCCTTGTTTCTTTTCGACGTTCACTTCTTCTTTCCGCTTGACGCTGATCAATTTGAAGAGCTAAATCAATTAACTCCGAAACATCGGTTGGTCTTTTAGGAATCTGAGCCAGGCCATCTTTCAATTCATCCCTCAGACCTCTGTAAAAAATTGCTGCTCTCTTTGCCTCAGGCCATTTTGTTTCCACAATTAATTTATTGAATTGCGCTAAATAGGCCACCTACTCTCTCTTCCCCTGTTTCAAATCTAGTAACTCATTATCAGTGGTTTGAGAGACAGTTCTTCGATCGAAGATTCGCAAAAACTCAGTCTTGAACTCCTCAAAATTATATAACACTGGATCGTTGGTAGAAACCAATGGCATCGACCAGGCCGCTGCATCTCCACTCAGGTAAGACAGCATGAAAGCCACTTTGGATTGGTCCTCCTTAAATATAATGGGTTTACACAAAAAGTGCAACGAACACTGAGTAATGAAGACTTGCGCCTTATGCGGGTCTCCCTGAAATCTCTCTGGAGGGGCCAAAGGAATTGTGGGGGACATGGCATGAACTACTTGGGTTGTCATTTCATTTCATTTCATTAGTCTTTATTGTCGATGCATTTCATCATAAGAGACATTTACAAAACATTAAAAGATAAAAATACATATTTTAAGAGACACGATTTTAAAAAGAAACATGAGCAAAGTGCTTAAAAATGGACCAATATCTTAATGCCTCTTGTTTCTAATAAACCAAACCCAGGCCAAGAATTTAGCAGCAGCAATAGCAACATATTCACTGGGCTCAAATCTCAACATTTCTAGAGCTTCTGACCCTTGTCTAGTGCCCAATGTTCGACATAATGGCTTGAGCCATTTAGCTCGGGGTGCAGCATAGGCAGGACAAGCAAAGAAAATATGACCAACAGAATCAATACAGTCAGGGCAACTTTTACATGAGTCGCTAGACATACCCTTCCACTTTTTGGTGAAAGAGTTGGTCTGAAGTGTGCCTACCCTAAATTGATGATAAAGTTTCCTGTCACAAGGTCTGGTGATGGTATCCCAGTATGCTTCGAGGAATGGGGTTCTTTTTTGGGCCAGGAACCTTCCTGTCAAGGACTCTGCAGTAACTGAATTAATATGTTTCTGCTGCACCGTAGACCAATAGAGACTCTTGAGGTCTTTTTTAGAGGGAAAGGGGTTGTTAACCGGGTCGGTCCATAAGTTGACCAACCCCATGGATTTCAGGAGCTGCTTAGTCTGTTTGAACCAAGGAATGTTGCCAGCCCCCAGAATAGAGCGCACATCAAGGAAGGCCTTTGCATAGAGGTCTAGCTCAGGGACTGTCCATAAACGCCTCCAAAAGGCCAATGGCTTAAACCTCGCAATATCCTCAAACGAATGACAGCCAAGGTCCAACAGGAGGGGTTTAACTGGGGTAGAGCATGGAAGGCCCGTAAGTAACCTAAAAAATTTGTATTGTGCCTTAACCAGAACAGAAAGATCTGCAAAGCCCCAAAGTTCAGCACCATAGAGGATCGCAGAATTTATCCTCGCATTAAAGATTTTGATGGGGGGGCCTATCATTCTCGACTTGGATTGCTTATGTTCTTTAACTAGGCAACCAGAAAGCTGGGCAAATTTTAGAGATAGAACATCAATTTGCGGCCTCCAATCCAACTTATTTTCAAAAACTACCCCCAGATAGGTCATAACATTTGTACGCTCAAGCAAAGCTTTGTCCATAAAAACATGTCCCTTTATACCTCTCCCTTTGTTAAAAACCATATATTGGGTTGTCATTTCAGTCGAGGAGGGTGAGGGAGAGAATGTTTGAGTTTTCTGTTCCCCAAAATTGAGACTTGGACTAACTGAGAGTTCATCTAACCTGCTTCGCAAATAACTGGCCTCCTGGTTAGACTTCCTAACCTCCTCCCTAGTCTCACTTAATTGCTTTTGTAAACCTTCCAAAATAGCTGCCAACGCCTTAACATCAAAGCCCTCAGCCATACTGCCCAGGCGGAGATAATTGAAGGCACTTCAATCTGTCAAGAATCAGTACCTGTAATTCCTTGTTCCGCAGGAGCCGTATTGCTGAGGATCGGTCCAGAAGTTAATTTCCCAACTCCCCGACAACTCTAACCCCAGTCTAAGCTGGCTTCAGAGATGAGGGGGAAAGGGGAATGGGACGACAAACAAGAGAGACTGCCACACTGGTGTCCTCACTTCTACTCGTTGGGAATGGAAGGAACCACCTGTAACAGAGAGCAGAGATTAGCACACTTCTATCTTTTCTTTTCCCGAACACTATAGACCATCCCGCCTCCCATCCAGACTCAGTGTTACCTGTGAATGTGTGGAAATTTGCCTCTCTCTAAATCTCACTAGTGGTCTAGCAACTCCTCGTTGTCAGTTCTTGGAGGGTAACTAGTAATAGAAGTCTTCAAGTGCTCTTGCTCTTCTTGCTGTTGAACAACTTGTATTTTGGGGCAAAAATGCTGATACGCAGATAAGTTCAAATATACATATATATATATATATCTATATTTACTTTCACCTAAGAAGGTAGGTCTCTGCTAGAATATTTCTAGTTTCAACTGCGCCCCTTGAAGAAATGGAAATCCACTTGATGAAACAACTATCAGCTGAGCGTTCACCGTCTGAGGTGAAATGTCATTCAAATTGGCAGGAAATATTCCCACAAGAACTAGGAAAGAAAAGCTCCTCTTGCGAAGCCTGAAAGCTTAAGAGGTTGTCTCAGGAAATAAACACTGAAGTTCTAAAATTGTTCGCTGCTGTGAAATCTAACTGGTTACAATATCACTTGAAAGTCTTTTTGATAACTGCGACCCAGGAACAATGAAGAGATAAAACGAGCTTACCCAATCCGAAGTTCAAGGTAGCCCGAAAACTCAGGTGGAGGTTTAGTGGGAAAAAACAATACCTGACACCAGGTATTCAAATAGAGCTCTTCCTTGCAGGAACCAGACTACAAATGCGAGCGAAGGAACTCAGAAGAAAATGCAGGAGTCAGAAGGGTTCTTGTGGAGCTGACTGGAAACGCTGTTGATTTCGCTGATGCGACGGTTGAAGTGCGCAGCATTCTAATCGCTCGCGCACGAAGTAGCGGAACCGTCAGGATGGGCAAAAAGACTAGACCGCTAACCTGTAAATGTGCGCTCTTCCTGATGGAACTCTTCTGTCAGGAAATGGCGATGGAAATACTTCGCCACCCTTTGCGACCAACCCCTAGGGGAATGTAGAACTGTGTAGCCTCTATTGATCTTGAAAGTAGGGGCAGGCAATTGTGTCTTGGTACCTATCTGACCAGCCCTGACACAGGGAGCCCACAGCTCAACCCAGCAGACTCCCAAGAAGCCAGTAGAAAGAACAACAGACATGCCAGAAAAACACAAGGCCACCAAAACGGCACGCCCATGGGCCAGGAAGTAGCGGCACAGGGGCAACCGCACCAACCCCGAAACCCCTGCCCACCTAGAGCACAGGGGAAGGCACAGGAACCAGCCACAGCCAGGCCACACAGGGAACCAAAGCAGCAGGAAGACAGGAAGGGAGCCAAGCAGCCCACACCTGCACACCAACGCCAAGACCCAGCCCTCACCAGCCCTCAGCAGGAAGGCACAGAGGAGTGACCACAGGGAAAGGAAAGAAGGCCAGTCTGGGCTCCAGCAACACCAGTTACAGGACTGCCAACCACTAAAGGGCCGAAAAGACCCACACCCAAATTAGGTGCAAAGCGACCACACCACAACCCTAGGAGGGACGAGCACAGAGAGCCCAAAGGCGCACAACCCACTGAGGGGTGAGGGACAGGAAGAGGGAAAGGGAGAAACCGAACTCCAGCAGACCCCACAACCAAAGAGCCTCAAAAAAACAGGGATTAGAGACACCACAGGCACAAAACCAACCCCCGCACCAGAACACCAGAAGGAAAGCACAAAATGGTACCCAACCCCCACAAGCCAGCCCAAGCGCAACCCTCTACCCAGCATCAGGCAACAGACAAACACCAACAACAAGGTACTCCAGGCGCAACTCCATCGCAGCCTTGAAGCCAACAGCCGACCACGGACTTTCGTAGGAAACCAGTGAGAGGCAACAGAAGCACCAAGGGGCATGTCAGACCAGAGAGAGGGCACAACACCAACCCCCCCCCCCCCCCCCCACGCAAGAACAGAACCCAATAAATAGGAAGGCCAGGCACCCCATGGGCTATTCGGACACAAAATGCAAAAAAGTGACAGACCACCAGAGTAGCAAGGCCCAGGCACAGACAACCACACAGCGCCGGACAACCAGCAGAAAACATACACCCTAGGATCCGTGAGGCGGGGAACACCAAAAGGCCAGGGCCAGAGAGCCAGACAGGAGAGAATCTACTATGTGGTACTTACCCATGGAGCAAACAGACAGCACAACACACTGCCTGCCCCCACCCGCCAGCTCAGGAACCAACAACCAGCACAGCACCAGGCAGAAGGCCAAACCGAAACACCCCCTGAAAGAGAGAGAGAGACAACAGAAACCCAAACACAGAGCAAGAAACAGGGCTCCAGTGTCCCTGAAAAAGCCAACAGCCCTCCGCTCCAGGGAAATGTGTTTAATCAAGGCAGACTCCTAACCAAGATCAAACAGGGATGTATGTGCGTAGGAAGGACAGCCAACAACAATAGGCACCTCCAGACGGCCACTCAGGGAAGGCAACAACCAGGCCCAACCAGAGAGCAGACCAGAAAACAGGAAAAAAGGGGGACAGGGCCGTAGGCAAAACCAGGACTGGAAAAGAAAGCGCTATGCTGTACCCACCACCAGGGCAGGCAGACATCACCACATATCAACTACCTCCACCAGCCAACCCAGGCGCCCTTCTCCAAACCAGCGCCAGGTAAAATAGGAAAAGCCTGCACTATCCGGCACTCCCAGACAATCTCACAGGCAAGCAGAGACCAGGCCCAAGCCTGCATCCCCACGGAGAACAGACTAGAGCAGGGGCCACCAGGGAGGAAAAACCCGCAATGCAGGACCCCACCAGCCAGCCAGGAACTTCAAGGGCCCACCAAGACTGACACCGAGACACACCACAGCAGAAGCATCAGCGTGTCTTCCAGCTACAGGAAGACGTGCCCTCCAACCTGGAACAGACCGGGAGGACCGAGTCCCAGCCACAAAGAGCCGGCCGCAAACCAACGCGGCTCCCAGAAAGCCCGGAAGGCCAGGAGACCGTGCAGCAGGACGTCGAGGACAGCCAGCAGCCCAACAAAGACAACCAAAGAAGACTGCAAACAGTTAAGTGTTGACCAGCAAAATCCACGTCCCATTCTGTCGGAAGGCAGAAAAAAATAGCAGGCAGAATGCTGGGTTGGTACAGCTACAGCTTATGTACTCCCTGTGGGATGGGGTAGGGTTAGGTGTAACAGCATTCTCCTGTTCTTTTTTCCTGTCATGGAGATGGTCATCTTCACTTTATAAGGAATGGGACGATGACTAAAGGGACTGTAAGGCAATGAGCTAATACCGCAACTGACACATGGATGTGCTTTAGAGCGAAAGCTAAGATCTTTGACTATGTTAATCATATTCAGGTGACTAATACATAAGGAAACACTGAGCAAACGTGTGTTGCAAAAATAAGCAAATCCCAGATAATATCATGATACATTTATTTTGCAGAAAGGGAAAGTTGCTCTGTTTAGTACTGTCCCCCTCTTGAATGTGTGGTGGAAAATTGATTGGGTTCACAATATTCTACTTGCCCTTTCCTGGCAAGGGGTCGTTTATGTTCACAGGAGGAATATTGGCAATATTACAGTATTTATTATCACCTATTGCAATTGAGAGCAGTTGTGTTAGATTAGTAGAACCCTGTTTTATTTTCAGAGGGTTTGCTTGGGAATGCCATTAGCATTAGACCGATCATCCGAGCAATCTACAAACAAAATTGTAAATTGGTCATTAAACACCTTTTCTCCTCAATAGCTAACTTAATTAAATGACAAACTTAATTGAAATGCTGAAATTGTGGTTTGATGGTAGGAAGCTTATAAAAAAAAAAACTAACAGCTTACAAATTCTCATCCTCATTTTGCACAATGAATTCGCTGCTTTTTGGAAGTTCAGAATGCTGGGCGTCCAAGAAATCAAAAGATTACGAAAAAGATTCCTTTTCGTTATCTTTTCGTTTCGTAATTCCGGCAGCAACCAACTGATAATAACATTTCTTGTTCCGATATTGCCCAATTCAAATTGATTGCTATTATATTTTCAAAACATATGTTGCTAGGCCCACAATAAACTGAAAGCCATTCTTTCTACTATAGTAAGATGCAATAAGATGGACAGGAACAGAAAAACACCTAAGATAACGAGGTAACACTTTTATTGCATATTTGTGACTGTAATAGCAACCAAACATTGTGTTAAATCCTTCGGTTGAGTTAGAGTTTAGTGTGCAAATCTCTGAAATGCTCCGCAAAGTTTAATTAGGTTCCTCGATAATAGATACATTACACGGAATCCAATAGAGCTAAAAGTCATTAGGATTCACTGAACTTCATCACAGGAACGTAGCAGTATCTCGGCCGGACTTGGGTTAACGAGAGGTTTTATTATCACATCATTTCAGTGGAGAATTAACAGGGAAGAGAAAAAGAGTTTTTATTTGATGAATGTTAACGGACCATAACTTTGCGGTATTTAAAACATAATTTAGGCATAGTAGGCTAAATATATGTTCTAAACTGTAATACTTTCATGCATCCGTTTCGTGCATTCACCCTCCAAAGGAACGATTTACGTTGTTTTCTTTTTCTTCAGAAACGGACGGATGTCCTCATTCTCGGTTTTTACTGTTTCGACGCTATTCATCTTTGGCGACCCTGGCAACTGCCATGGAACGAGTCTCTTGATGCAAATGGCAGTAGAGGGGCAGTGGCAACACAACCGCCCCGGAGGGATGAGGCAGGGGCATGCAAATGGAGAAATTAGGGTATGGGCACGGGCAGCAACAGAGGGTAGTGGCAGCACAGGGGTAGTGGCAGCACAGGGGTAGTGAACCAGCACAATGGACGAAAAAGGGAGGGGTAGGGGCACGCACAGGGAGAGCCAGGAGTGGGGGGAGAGGGGCAAGGGCATCAACAGAGGACAGTGTCAGCACAATGGTCTAGGGAGGGAGACACCCGAGGTCCGCTCACAGAGAATGGATGGCTTAGGGGAAAGGGAGCAGTGGCACCAACTACAAGTTGTAACAGCACAGGGGTGACATGAGGGAATGGGAGGGGCAAGAACACAAAGAATGTGATGTGATGGGATGGGGAGGGGAAAGGTGGGAGCACCAATGGAGGTAACTGGCAGCTTAAGGGCAGAGGCTGCTGAACAGCCCAAGGAGTGAAGTTGCAGTGGCACACCCATAGAAAAGTGAGGGAGGAGGAGTGCGACAGCAACGGAGGGCAGGGGCAATACCTCACAATGGACCATGGAGGGAGGGAGGCACACATGAAAAACTGGGAGAAGAAGGACAGGGGCAGGAGCAGCAACAGAGGGCAACTAATGGCAGCACAATTGACCAGGGAGAGAGGGTCAGGGGCACACACAGCAAGAACGGAGGGCAGAGGTGAGGGGTAGCAATCTGACCACGGAGGGCAGGTGGGAGGGGCAGTGGCACTACAATGAACCACAAAGGGCAGGCTGGATGGGATTCGGTTACCTTGTTAGAGAATAGAGGGCAGTCTGGTGGAAATAGGGGCCGCAAGCTGACCGCAGATGACAGGAGGGAGTGGGCAAGGGCATCCTGATGGATAATAGAGGGTAGGTGAGATGATGCAGTTGCAGTAAGCTGACCATGGAGATAAGGATGTTTTGAGTCGAACACCCACCCAAGATGATGGGCCTGGGGCAACACCTCTGCTGCACATGGCCGAAAGCCATGTACAGTGGGGGTGTTGACTTAAAGCAACTCAGAAATTCACAGAAAAAACAAAAGTTAAGGAGATGTTATATTTAGATATGGTCATATCATTCTCCCTTACATTAAAAGAATCACAGAAATTCATAGAAGAAAATCAAAGGTTTAAATGCTGTAATGGTTAGGTCTGGTAATAGAATCATAGCTTATGAAAAAAAAAATGAAATTCGCTAAAACAAAGATTAAAGTAAAGTTCTAGTTAGCTGTTGAAATGAGTAAAAATCAAATGCTTAAAAATAAAAACAAACCCTGAAATTCACCGGTTTTGGAAACTTGACTGGTGTTGTGGACCCTTCAAGACTCCAAAAGGACCTTCTGGAAGAAAATCCAGAAGTTTGGAATCATTTGAAGAATTGTTGTTAAAAAGATCGAGTTTAGTGACCCATTGGCGAGAGTCAAGCTGGCGACCTCGAACTGTGACTGAACTTCAGGTTTGCCTGACTGCAAGCTGTGGAGCCCTTTGTCATCGATGATGAGAATCAAAACCTCCAGGAATCACAGAGGCCTCGTGCTTAAGCAAGCTGTTGTCATTGAACTACAACATGGCCTTTCAGAGGCGACTCGCTCAATGTCGATGGGAAAAGAACCAAACAACTAGAGGTCCCAACCACCCCAATGTATCTGATCTGTGCTCCATAGCGTCCAGCCTAAATCTTTGATTTGGTCCCAGTCAAGCGCAACCAGATGTCCCTGGTTGGCGCTTTATGCTTTTCAGCACTAGAAAGCACATTTTTACATTTAATCTTTACAAATACATATCTCCGGTTCCCTACTATACAATTTTTGTCGATTTGGTGTCATCTTACTCATAGAAATATTTCCTATTTTTATATGTTTGTGTTAGATTTTTTTTGCATGTTGTGTCTTTCTTATTTACTGTTATTGGAGTTTGTATATGCTTTACACACCGGTCTCTTAAGTTGGCTACCAAATTTTGAGCAAGGACTAATTTGTTGAGACTTTACTGGACCTTATTTTTAATTGTGGTGTTGTTACTAGCTGTAGGTACCTACCTGCACCTATTAACAAACCACAAACCACCTTACAACAAGCGTCTTCCCGGCCTCATAGACCTGGACCAGGTTGGAATAATTCACAACTGATTGGGTGAAGATAATATATGCCGGATTTCCACCTGGTTGAAAAGTCCCACCGTCGCATTATATTGGCATGCCTTCTCTTGCTCGTTGCAAAAAAGGTCTTTGTTAGTGTAAGCTGGGCCTACCACTATGAGTTTCTAGACAAACTGACTAACTCATCCTGACCTGACGGACAGCACACAGGGGCACCCACAAGGGGTATCCGTTACTGTAATCCTGGACTCAGGCTAACTGTCCAGCATACCGACGGTCCATTTTGAAGGACCTCTGGCACTGGAAGCTATTGTGCATATCATCACTGGGTCGAATTAATGGTATTTACATTTTTATTTATTTGGTTTATTGTGAAAGTTTTATACAGCGCGAACAAGACCCTTGCAGGTATCAGAGCGCTTTACAGGGTAAGTGTCTTGGTTAACATAGTACAGGTAGTTTAACATAGGGCTCAATACAAGTCAATGATAGTATACACATCGTCTCATAGATAAAAGGTTATATGGTACATAACAAAATGTTGATGAAACAAAAGGAGGGAAGTACAGGCGATTTTTTATCCAGGTCCAGCATACATGCCTTTTGGTTAGATTCTACAATGGTGGTATGCAGTTCCCACCAGTTCCTAAATACTAAAACAGAAGGTTGTGTATGTTCATGGGCTCCACATAGTGGTGTAGAGTCAAAGAAGAATGGCGAAGAGTCTTCTCCTTTTCGGAAAAATACCCTCACACACCCAGCCATCTAGGTGCCTTGGTTTATCATCGGGTCTGCTCCTTATCAGGTCGGCGCTGCAATACCCGATCTGCACCCGAGATGGGGCCTTCCTGGCGGAGATCTTTATTCCTTATGCCGATGGGTGAAGTGCGTGTGAGGGCCCTAGGTCAGTGTAGGTGATAGTGGTGTGTAGGAAAGTGGGTTAAAATAGGGGAGGTGGTCCACTCAAGATAATTTTAATGAAACGTGGCCCCTACCCTAATTAAAAGTGAAAGGGCGCGTATTTTCACTCTAAAGATGTGAAATTTATGCGCTTGTCAATAAGGTCAACATGTTTCTTGCCCATTAATCTATTAGATGGCAATTCATCAGGACCAGTTAGGCTCTACCTACACTTATTGGTAGTGGTCAACAATTGTGTGAAGTGAGAAATTGACCACCATCACAGCACCCAAATAAGTGGTACCCGTAGATCTAAAAACACAACCCCATTAGGGTCAAGAATGCACGGCATCAGTACCGGCTCGTGCAGACTCTAATGTGTAGTGTCAGTTCCTCTGGAAAAAGCAGGGTAGGACAACCGCCTGCTTTTTGGCATGTTATGTTACTGGAGCAGCTGTATCATAAGTTGGCTCGCATCGATTAACAATTTGCACATATCTGACTGCCATTGATTGACTATCTCCCCTTGAACATACTTGCTACATGCTGCCCACACTAAAAGTACTGCAGCTCTTTGACTAGACAGCTCATCTGTCACCACAACAGTGTCCATAGCTAGGCACTCATCCTCCACCTCCCCCCACCAGAGGCGCCTGGGAGACACTGAGACCTGCTAATGGTTACACTTTTTATTGTTAATTGTTATGTGACATACATGCCTGCCTGTGGTGCACGCCGGTTGGGTGTCACCCATCTGCCACTACTATCACTGTATCGTAGAATCTCTGTATTATTGCTTACAAATATACTGCAATGTCATGCTATATGTAAGTGGTGCAGTCTTAGAATCAAACCATGTCTTTTATTTTATTTTGTTATATATTTTGTATTTTTCTTGCAGACAAAACCAATTAAAACATGTCATGGCAATTCTTACAGCAGATATATACAGAGACATTATTCTATTAAGAGCACATTTCATTATACAAATGATAAATAAGCACAGAAATATCATTAAATAGCTTTGACCTCCCAGACAACTGTAGAGAGATAGAAGCTGAAGATCTTATCTCATCCAACAATTAAAAGAAAATTCCGGCCTCTGAAGAAAGTGCAAGTGCAATAAATAATCAAATAAATAATTCACAAATATTTGTACCGATCCGTACAGATCCAAATCCGGTGAGTACCAAAGATGATGGGGAATAAAGAATAAAATATATAATGTAGACATGCCTCCCCCCCCCCCTTACCCTATAACCCTGAGGAGGGCAGAGCCGAACAGCCGATCATATGTTACTTGGGATCCCAAACCTACAAAATAAATCTAGAAAGAATAGTCCCTTGATAGAATGCCGAAGGAAAGCTCTCAATTGTTGCCCTCACTAAAACTTGCCTCACTCAGCCGCTCAGCAATTGGGGCCCAGATTTTTCATTCTAAATCCTTTTTTCTTTGTCCTTTCAATTTATTTAAAGGAGTTTCTATATTGTATATAGCTAATATCTTAAAAAATAGTCTTGTCTCCGTACTATCTAATTTCCCCAAGATCAATAAAGCGTGAGTGATGGACACCGATAAACCTAGAGACCTGCCTAGTACCTCCTAAAGATCTTGCAAGAAAGTAATCAGCTTAGCACAAGAGTAGAACATATGAAGGTTATAGGCTGACTGTAGTCCACATCTATTACATCCCCCCCCCCACTTGCACCCCATTTAGCTACCTTTTCCGGTGTATAGGAAATATCAAAAATAGACATAAAATGTTGGCTCCTTATGCTCCCTGTTATTACCAGCTGGTTTGCCAATTTGAGCGAATCTTCAATATATTCCTTTCATTTCCAGCTTAGTTTCCCATTTTGCATTCTGTACCTCTATATCATCAGGGGATGCTTGGATCAATATCTTGTAGATTTTCCCAACCTGATCCTTAGTCTTTACTGCCTCCAACACTGATATTTGTTATGTCGAACCAGCCCTATTCATGCTACTAACAAGGAAGCGCTGTAATTGCAAATGTTTGAACAAATCTTGTTTATTTAACCCGTACAGCTCTTGCAAATTCAGGAAGGATAGTGACTGTCCCTCCCTATTTAAATCACCCAGGAATTTGACCCCCCACCACTCATCTAAATGTTACTTGATCCTGGAAAATCGATGGAAGGTTGCCTACAGCCACGAATAAACATTTGATTTTGGGATATTTAATTTGCCGCTTACCTGCCTCCATACTTTGTAAGCAGCTTTTAAAATGTTGAATTTAGTCTTTTTATAATAACTAGGTTCTAATACCTTATTAGGCAACGTTAGTTTCATTCCCCAAGGCTAATTCGTAGATAGTTGGTCTCTCTGCATGAGGGACCTCTACTTCATCCCCCACTATCAAGATATCAATATGTTGCAGCAAGCAAGCCCAACAGTAAACAAGCATTTGTAATGCAATAGGTCTCACATTTACACAAGTTTAAACTATTGCCATTGTAAATGACAATGCCTATTATTTTTGTTTTTTAAAACATAAATAAAAGGCATTGCCATTTACAATGCCAATAGCTTAAACTCACGTAAATACGAGCCCTATTGCGTTGCAAATGCTTGTTTTTGTATTCCTAATTGCTGAGCACATACAATTAATTCACAGGTATTTACATTTCGTTGTATATTGCAAAAAAGAAGACATTCTTCTACCTTCACTTTCACACTCCCTGTACTCCAGCAAGATTTTCACATAGTTCACTTTAAAAAGTACTGGACCTCGCACCAACGAAAGCTTGCTGCGTAGCCTGACAACACGATCTCTTGCTATGTATCACATTAATAGAACACTTGTAATTAAGCTGCACATTGTTTTCATTGTGAAGGCAGCAACAATTTAAGAGGGTGGGTGCATATGTAACTTGAATGCAGCCTAGGCAGACATTTACTAAAGGTGAGTAACAGATTGAGCAGTTGGCCCCACGGGGGCGTGTGGTATGATCCTGCAGCTGTAACTGTCACTGCTGTGGCAACTTTGGTCTGTTTATAGCCTCTGTAAGAGGGAAGGCGAGGGTTGTAGGCAGTGGAGCAGCAGAGGGCCACTGGCAACCATGTACCAGGCCGTTTTACGAGTCCTACACACCGCGCTGCTGCTGACTGTCCTGCCAGTGGGTGAGTAGACAAGATGGCGGACATTCGCGCGCCTCAGATAAATAACTGTAGGTGTTCTTTGTACATGAAGATGGAAGTGTATTACACCCGCTTACCTCAGTGTGTCTCAATTTTGGACAATTCGACTCTTATCTATTCCACATATTTCTGTTTGATTGCAGTTATTTTGTACTTGAAGAACATCTTCAGACTCTGACAGGGTAATCAATCAGTCTAGGAGTAAAAGCGCCAGAAAACGGAAGCTGTGACAAACTCGACATTAATTTACTGTTGTGGATATGAGTTTTGTTTTAAATAATGTAATGGTGGCATTTGTATAGCGCTCATTCTTCCATTTGTGGGGCCTTACAGTGCTTTCAGCATTTCGTCACCATATCCCCTGGTTCCCAGAATGGGCTAACTCCAGTTTAAGCTTATATTTTATTCAGAAGGCCCAGAAGTGTAGAGAATAGACAGTATTGAGTACGCACATACACTGTACCGCTTAGAGTTCCTTACACACTGACAGGTAATAATTAACAGTCACATCCAGCTACAATAGGAGTCTTTCACTGCGGAGTAGACCAGTCTGGGTGACAAAGTGAGCCACTTTAGATAGACAGGGGCACACGCAGACCTCCACTTCAGATAGAGACAGGCTCACACGCAGACCAAGACTTCATATAGACAGGGGCACATGCAGACCTTCACTTCAGATAGAGACAGTGGCACACACACACCTAGACTTCACTGAGACAGGGGCACACTCAGATCTCAACTTCAGATAGAGACAGAGACACATGAAGACCTCGACTTCAGATAGACGAGTGCTCAGAGAGGCGCCAACAAACTGCTAACACCAGAGCACACTGAGACTTCAGTAAAGACATACATAAACCTGGGGTCCCGGGTCACCCACAGCCCAGACCACACTTCACAGATGGCAGTATCTCACGTCGGAGCCGATCCTTCCAATGAGCAATTCACCTACCTCTGCAGAGAATGTCCACTGCCCTCCCTCGGACCCAGGGCCAGAGTCTGCCCGGACTTTGGCAATTCTCCTGCCCCGTCCCTTGCCCCGCCTGCTGCTCACCTCTGCTGCACACAATAACCAGGAAACGTGTCACTCTGCGGTAGGTTTGCGAAGGAAGAGGCCAGGCTGCAGCAGAGGGACACCCCAGCCGGGGCCAGACGGGCGCCAGCACGGCCCAGTCTAAATATGAACAGAGAAGGAGGAGCCGAGGAAGAGAGGCGAGGCCAAAGAGGGCAGACAGGATTACAGGATGGGAGGAGGGAGGGAAAACGGAAGGGGGCAGTGACACAGAGGACATGAAGAATCAGAGGATGTGTGGGACAGAGGAGGGCCAAGGAAGAGGGTGGAGCAAGGCACCTTTGTGCGTGCAAGAAAAGTGGCTGAGGTGAAAGAACAAGCAATTGCAATGCAATAGGTCACCAATTTACGGGAGACCTATTGCATTGGCAGGGGGTAGGGGAGAACACACAGAAGTCGGTAGGGAGGGGGGAGAAGGCACAGATAAAGGGTGGGGGGTGAGAGAAGAAGGGAGGACAAAGCTGCATGACTCTAGGTGTGTACGAAGGAAATAGTACACACCCGTGTAACAACGAAGTAAAGGGGCTAGCAGCCATGGGAGGATACAAATGACAACATCGCCATAATAAGGCAGGACTAACAAGCCTCATAATCAATCAGACGGCAACATTTACAAAAGACAATGACACGAGCCAATTAAAAACATGGGCGGAGAGTGGGCGGCGCTTCCACTGAGCTTCCACTCCATACTAGATAACTGCATGCCTCGCAAAGCGAGCAGCTCATGCACGCTGCCGCAATAGGCTCACCCTAAAAAGGAAGCTGGGGATTACCCAGCCCCCCGCTGCCTTGGAAAAACCATCCATTTAGATGTCCTCCTCGGTTTGCGATACCCCCATAGAAACCTGTAGCATACCCTTTCTAAGATCTCCAGCCACGATGAGGATGCCTCTAGAGAGATAGTCCTACAACCATATAGCACCTAAGGCAAATACCCCCATAGAAACCTGTAGCATACCCTTTCTAAGATCTCCAGCCACGATGAGGATGCCTCTAGAGAGATAGTCCTACAACCATATAGCACCTAAGGCAAAATCGACATCTTGAGACTATTTCTCCTGCCGAACAGCGAGAGATGTGGATAATCCATTCTTTCCAGCATTCTGCTGACATTGTCTAAAATCTGAGCCATATTCAAATAGACAATTTTGTCTATGACAGCTGTAATTTTAACCTCTAAATAGACTGTCTCAGAAACTACTAATGGATCTGTGCTCTGCATATTTTCTGAGCATAGTATCTGTGTTATATCTACATTTAGTTGGTATCATGAAAAGGCTCCAAACCGCTTGGCTAGAGACTTAATCTCCGGGAGTGTAGTAGCTAAATCGGTAGTAAGCACTGCTATGTCATCTACATATGCCAGTGCTCCATACTCGGCCCCATTCAGTTTCACCGATTTAATATTAGTATGCAGCTCTAATTTCCTTAGAAATTGGTCAATATATAGGGCAAATAGCAGAGGAGAACATGGGCATCCTTGCCTAGTGCACCTCCTGCCCTGTAATGTGAATGGCTGAAGGTAGAAGGCATAATGCCCTAATTGTTTGAGCAAACTCCTCGCAGATCCCTTTCCACTGAAGAACATTCCACAGAAATTGGCAAGATACCCGATCGAATACTTTCTCAGCATCTAATAGGATTCCTCCCAGTGGTGACTTTGTGGCCTGTGCCCAGTCAAAAAGGGCGATGACTCGTCAGACATGGTCTTGCGTGTCTCAACCGTGAATGAACCCATGCTGCTGCATTGAGACCCAAACTATTTGCGAGTATATTAGAATAGATTTTACTATCGGAATTGATAGGAGATATTGGTCTATACAAGCCTGGTATCAGTTCTGGTTTCCCCTTTTTTTAACACAACTATGGTAGTTCTCTGCCATGAAGAAGGGACATACCCACTTTGGGCTTGCAGAAACATTTGCAGCATATCCTGTTGTGAAGACAGGCCCATAGCCTGAAGTATACATTTGGGGGGGGGCATGGCCCCACATTCTAACAAGAGGTGGTTCTGGTGGGAAGAAATGGGTTCTATCTGTAGAATCTGTTGAAAAAAAATCTTTAATTTTGGTGGTATTTTCATTTAATATATTTTGCTACAGTATGGTCCCGAGGGCGTTTGGAGGATGTGAGTGACAAGTCCTGAAAGATTACTGAAAATATTTGCCCCCAGTCTTACAACTTAAGCACATTAGCTTACACCCTTACATAAAACAGAATACAATTTAAAGCCAGTATAATGGAGAATTGAGGGTCCCTCACAAGTTGCATAAAACATTAGAGTGATCGCATTAATCAAAAGGGGATCTAATCTAAATAGGGCTTTACTGTAATTTGGGTTCATTTCCATGAATTTTGTTGGCAAAATAATGGCAAATGGCACATGGTTCAATTATATATGATTTAAGTATTTTATTAAAGATAACTGTGTAGGGAGTAGTATATTTTAAAGCTTTTCTGACCAAAAGCATCAGTGTACTATGGCTGGATTTCAATGTTAACACAATAAAACAATTGAACATAATAAACATAAATGGTTTCAACTGATACATATTAGTGTCATCACTGTGGGGCCTAGTGGATATGCTTATACTCAATAGGTGTCCACCAATAATGCTCAAGAATCAGACCATTACCAATTATTTCAGTCCTCAATCAGCTCCAATAATCATTGCCAATATGTTCCAATTACTAAAGGTATAAGCCTGAAAACATGTATGTACCTTCTGCATATATAACAACCCTGAGTTTACAACACACACACACACACTGTACTGAAATGGGCACACATTGTGGACTGAGTATTTATATGCTTTCAGACCACCGTGTCCTTAATTTTAGCTTCCTGATGCTCTTACAGATTTGAAAGATCACAAAAAAGTACTACCTCCCAAACACATCCCCTTTGCGCTCTAGATATAAAGAACAGACATCAATGCAGAATGAAGTGAGATAGAACAGACAGAGGCAGTCTTTATGAGAGCAGCGAAAACAGCTCAGACAACTCAGTCCAGCTGCTCTCAGTGGAATTTTGTAAGATAGGTCATAACAAGACCTCGGAGCAAACTCTCACGAAATGGCAAATGGAGGAGATCACTCAGCTAATAATGACCTTTAAGCAACAATTTGACACATGGGGCATAAGGCTCTCGAGACTGGCAAAATCTGGGTACCCTGGCCCACTTAGAGAAACATCGGTGGTGAAGGAAAAAACGGGGCGCACCCCGGAGACAAAGGAACAGGTTCACTCAGTCCTCCGAAATGCAAGAGGGTATTGTCCACCACCAGCAAGACGCCGCGTGGACAACTCCGGAGAACAAGAAAATACTCAAGGCGTCCTAGACCACTGGAGCTGGCTAGCAGGTACGCTGAGAAAGACAATTGACCCTCCCACAAGCAGTCAATGAACAACTGTCAAGACACCCTCCACCTCATCTCATGGAATATAGCCGGAGCCAGGAAATGGCTAGGTGATGGCTGGCCCCTTCAAAATTGGGCATCATGTGACATAATCGCCTTACAGCAGACTTGGGCACTAGAGGAGCTGCCGCTTGTCGGGTATACACACTTCAGCACCCCTGCAGAAAAAAGCAGCAGGCACAGCCGCCCAAAAGGGAGGTTATCAGTCTACATCGTGACTGACATCAACCTCAGATCTGAGCAAATAGCTCCACACGGGCCAAATGTGCAACTAATAAAACTGTCTTTTCCCGGCAGAGAGGCCCCTGTACTATCAGCAAACATCTACATACATCCATATGTGAAAGAGAAGCAAGCCCAGACAAACCAGCTAATAACCACAATTAATGCCATACGAAATAGCAACCCCTTCTGCGAAATCATCCCAACAGGTGACTTTAATTCAAACTTAATTTACACTCCAGAAAAGGACGACAAGCTAGCAGCAGACAACGAGTTCTGGAATGTGCAACTCCAATGCCAGCTCAAATCAGCACACCTGACCCAGCAGGAAAGCAATTGGTAACAACCCTGGAATACTTGGGCCTGAGGATCCTAAACGGTAGAACTCCAGAAGACTACCCTCCAAAGTACACCCATCTTGGAGGGACCTCGCTATCTAGGCTTGACTACACAGCAGCATCACTTCCATTGCTGCCTTTTCACAAACAGTTCTCAATTGAATGTACGACAAAAAGTGACCACTCATACCAGCACACCTATTTCAATCTAAAGCAATCCGAAACACCAAAATAGTAGAACAATTACAGACAGCTCGCTCTCAACCGACTAAAATGGTCAACAGACAACATTGGAGACCTGCAAGTAAAAGTTCAGAGAATTAAAATGGAAAGTGAAACATGCGTACATAACCAGATAAAAAACTGGGAGAGTTTCACCGAAGAGCTAACAAAAATTATGTCTGTCACACACAGAAAAACTAGGGAGTCAAAAAACACCAAGTCACTTTCAATTGAACTGGTTAAACTTATGTTAGAAATAAGGAAAAACGTAAGGAAATTGAAAAAACAGTTACGTCACACCTAAACTGGGACCAAAGACAGAATCTCAAGAACAAATATAAAAAGGCATTGTGGGAACAGAAAAGAAGAAGGGAGGACAACTCCTGGGCAAAATTATTATGCACGGCGAAAAACACCAACTCTAGTGCCTTTTAGAGAATAATAAATGGGCTAAACCACCCCGCAAACTCAATGGCCTCAAGCGCACAAGAAGCCGACTGGGACTCACTATTAACAAAGAGATTTACAGACATGGAACCACTGAAACACCTAGAATGGAGGCAGAGGACACAAGTGTCGCCCAATGAGCGTGAAGAACAACTAAACTATGACAGGAGGGCCCCACAAAATACAAACAGTTCCCCAACCTGCCGATAGCCTACACCGCACAATACAGAAGACGCACAGTTGTGAGAAGACTGGATGGCAGAACCTGCACCAGGAACTGGCCAACGGCCTATACTGCACTATGCAGAAGAGGCACAATTGAGAGAAGACTGTAAGACAGTAGCTACATCTACATACCCAGCCTTCAGCGACGAAGATGTAAGAAAAACACTCCTGAAGGGCTGTGATAATGGGGACCCAGGTCCAAACACCATCCCCCAATAATCTTAAAATCAGACCCAGACTTCTGGAGCGGTAGACTGAAAAAACAGTTTGAAGAAGTGGAGAGAGACCGTCAAATTCCGTCAAGCTGGCAAGGCTCAGTAATTACTCCGATTTACAAAGGAGGAGATAGAACGTCTCCAGCGAGTTACAGGCTGACAGCACGTTTGGATGTGGATGAGAAGCACTACGCCTCATTACTTCTGGAAGAACTGACTACTTGGTCTGACAGCTCAAAACAAACCCTGCTTAATCAAACAGGCTTCAGGAAAGGGTTGCAGGACAACAACAAATATTTTATCACTTTCACTGACAGCTGACAAATACATCCAAAGGAAACAACAGCTGCACCTCTGTTTCATCGACCTAAAGGCGGCTTTTGACAGTGTGGACCGTCACATTCTATGGGGAAAACTGCGCAACTAGAACATTTAGGACAAAATACTTAGAGGAATATTGCTCTTAAACTCCAACACATGGATGAGAGTAAAACTGGGCGACGGCACAAGGCTATCAAGAAAAGTTAAAACCACCAAAGGTCTCATCAAGCTTGTGTCCTGACCCCCCATCTTTGTAATATTTTCATGGAAGATCTTGCACCAAAACTCAATAAGATCACATCCCACCCACCTAAATTAGGCACCCTACCACTAACCCATTTATCCTATGCGGATGATGTTGTCTTGATGAGCCTAACCAGAATCGGCTTACAAAGAACTCTTGCAGGAATGTTGGAATTTATAGCCAACAACAGGCTAGAGATAAACATTACAAAAAGCAAAACAATGCTTAATAAAAGACAGCCAATCAACAATTCCAACTAGAGGGCAGAAAGCTAGAAATCATATCAAACTACAAGTACTTGGGGTTCTACTTTGATAATCGGCATAACCATCGGGAGCAAAAAACTTATATTACTCAGAGAGCAAATGCCTTATCATTCACCTTCAGGACCTTATTAAAAAACCTCGAGGGGCCATCATTCAAACCCCTACTAGCAGTACTAAAAGCCAAAATGCTACCAACGCTATCATATTGCAGTACAGCTCTACACGGGAAAGACGCTGACCTGCTAAACAAAGCACAAGTTACAATCCACAAAAGAGTCTTTCAAATACATCAGGGAGCCTCACCAGCACAGACCAGACTGGAATTTGGGGTAACCAACGAAACGCTGGGAAGAATGTACGCAACCATCAAGCAATGGTACAGCCTGAAACAAAACACAGTAGCCTCGGAACTGAATAAGGCTCTGTGGGGCGAACTAGAGAAAGACACAAAGTCTCCATATAACCAATACCTAAAAAAGGCACTACTAGCAACTTGCACAAGAGAACTTTGGGGAACCAACTTGCCCTACCCTGCCTTTAAGCAAGCAATAAACAAATCCGCAAAGCTCCACTCATTGCTAGATGACACAAACACTTTCAACACGAGAAAACATGCCTGGATGGTAATGTCCAATTACAAGTCACTCACCCCAGCACCATACCGAAACATCACGTTCTCGGCGTACAGAAAGCTAAATTGCGTCTAGGTAAATTCCCGTCTACCATGGACCAGCCAACTTGGGTCCACGATGGGCCTAAAGATTGTAGGCTATGTGGGAGCAGTAAAGAGGACCTTTTCCACCTTGTCTGCATGTGTCCTAAATTATCTTAAGCACGAGCCACTTTACTAAAACACGCCATGAACATTAGAGGCATAAGAATATGCAAATCGGCAATTATAGCGGCCTTGGACCCAACAGACGTTTCATTGAATTGCCAACTAATAAAGTTCCTCTCAGTTCATGCGCAAGCATTAAAAAGGAACCCTGTGCCCTGCTCGCTAATAGCAAATAAGACGGTCTGCTCAGAAGCTGATCATACTCCTGAACATAATGCAGAATAATACTAGAACATTAGGAGAAACATTCTTTAATCCTACATAGCGGTCTAGGGATCAATCAACACTCCAGACTCACTAACTGTAAACCAAGCACGTTGAAAATGTCTGCATTTTTCTTAATAATGATATTTCTATATATGTAATTTCTAATTGAACGAAAGACTTTTATGACTTTTAGAAAACAAAAAAAATGTTTTTTTAATCACAGCTTTCTGTTTTAGTAATTGTATTGTTATGGTTTTAATTAACTGAAACAATAAACATTTTTGACTTGACTTGACAGTGAAAACAGCAAATGTTCAAACTCAGAACAGTGGTTTTTGGTGAGGTTTTAAAGTGCAGAGCATTCCACTAGGCAAGCAAACAAAGTTTGCAAACCTCACTCTCTCCATAGTATTTGGAGAGATGATGGGTTATGCCAGATAATGTCTCTGAAGAGTGGGAAAATACAAAAGTCAGGCATTTCACAATTTCATGCATACACAAAATACACAACAGAGCCACATGATTTATTGGCTCATACTCAGTGCTACTAATTTAAAGAGCTCTTACAGGTTTGGAGAGTACATTGTGAAAAAAAAAAACAAGACGAGCTGGTACCACCCCCTGCTTCTGCTGAAGTGAAACTGTTTATTCCAGATAGCGACCTCATCTGGACAGTAGTAATACCCTGTTCCTTTGCCTCTAAGATCCCACACTGGTACTCCTTACACGCACCCTACATTCTGCAGCACATCTCATTCACAACCTGAAGAAATATGATCATATCACCTACAACATGATGAAACTGCATTGGCTCCATTTGCGGACCTGCATCATCTTTATAACTAGCTGCATCATTTACAAAGTTATCATGACCAACACTCCCACAAATTTTGCTGATCAACTCACCATCTCTGGTGGTTCTCACCCACTGGCAGCCCACACATGACTTGGGAGCAGACTAAGAAGTTTAAAAAAGAAAAGAAAAGCAGTAGGGCTTTTCCATCTATGCACCCAGGATCTGGAAACAGTTTGTCTTACCCTCTGAAACCTATGCAACACTGCTTCAATTTAGGAAGGAGTTGAAGACTCACCTCTTACAAGAACATTATATCACAATGCATTACAATCCACAACCCACCTACAACTCTTATCACTCTTTGACTTTATGCTTTACTTTGGTCCCTGGCAGCATTTTACTGTTATTGGCTAGGTTCAGTCATTCAGCCTATGTTCTCAGACTGCAGCAGTGATTGTCATTTAAACATTAGCTTTACATAACATTCACAAAGCTAAAAATTTGTCCCTAAACCTCAACTGTACAGTTTATAACCAATATACACACTTTTACTATTAAATGCATGCTTTTCATTGTAAGAAAACAGAGTGACTGAAGGAAGAAAGACATTTGAATTAGACATAAAGGCAGAGAGAGATAATAGTAGATAATAGCTGTGGTAGTGAGAGATGTATAAAGAGATGCAAGGTAGAGAGAGCTCTGGGAAAAAGAGAGGGGCAAATGAGAAGAGGCAAAAGGAAAGACAGGTCAGGTAAAGAGATCAGTGACAGAGAGAACAGAAGAAAGGAAAATGTTGAAGGGTAGAAAGTGAGATGAGCTGTTGAGATAAAAGAGTTAAAGTAGGGAGACATAGGTGGGGAGGTTGATATTATATGATAGGAAAGAGAGTGAGAGAAACAGAGGGTGAGAAATAGAGTATGTAGTGTGATAAAGAAAGAAGTAGAGGCAGATGTGAGAAAAAGCAATGTACAAAGAAGGAGGTAGAGAGAGTGAGGTAGGGAGCGTAAACTGAAAAAGAGTAGAGGTGCAGAGACAGATAAAGCAGAGAGAAGGTACTGATAAAGAAAATAGATTGAAAAGGAAAGAAAGAATAAAGTATTGAGGGAACAGGACCAGGAAGAGAATAGATGGAAAAGTTGGGTAGCAAACACATGGGAAGAAGTTTGGTAGATAAAAAGACAGTGAACATTTATACAGAGATAGATGAGATGATGATGATGATGAGAGGGGTGTGGGACAGAGAGAAATAAGGTAGAGTGAAAGGGGTGGGAAAGTTAGAGGGTTAAGAATGAGGTCAAAAGAGGTTTCATATATAGAGACTTAGAGAGCGTCAGAGGTGAAGTAAAGAGAATGAGACGGTTGAGAGAGACTACAAGTAAATGGAGGAGAGACACAGGATGTGAGATGGAAACAGTACAGTATGTACAAAGCGCTAGTGGAGATAGACAGTTGATTAAGGCAGAGGGGTAAGGAGATTGAGATTCTGAGGTAGGGATAGCGATTGGTGGAGAGATAGAGGTGAGGTCATGATAGAGAGGTAGGTGTGGGGGGAGACAGGTGTATTGATAGTGAGGTTGGGAAATCTAGGTGATGGGGAGAGTTCAAATAGAGTGAGAACTGCGACACGTACATAAAGTTGTAAAGATTGGTAGGGAGGTAAAGAGAGAGCGATGAGACAGAAGAGGTGGGGTGATGATTGAAAGAGACATAAAGTTCATTCTTTTAATTTAATTGCTACGAAATGCCTCAGAGCATGAGTGTTATTTTTGGACAGGACTGTGTGTCTGTTTACCTGTGTGCAAGTGTGATTGTATGTTTGTTGATCAACATCAAGCATAATAAACCCCTCCTATTGACAGCAAATACTGTATCTCCCATCCATAACATTGTTAGATTTTAACAGAGAAGAGAATTTAGCTCTAGATGTTTGTGAGATAAAAATCCATACATGGGCAGAGGGACCTCTAACTGTAAACTAACACTTCTTTATACCGGTCGGCCATTCTTTCAAATGACGGCTAGTAAAGGTTTGAAAATACCACTTCCACCTCCAGAAAGAATTGACTTTGATTAGGGATTACTAACAGAAGCACAAGCATACAAGCATACACTGATAACACTGTAAGCAGGTGTACACGGGTCATGAATATGTTAGTCTGTCTGCATGGCTGGTAATGGTGACTAAGTGTACTGCATGTTGGGCTAAGTGCATGGATGCCTTTATATTTCCTGTTCTGTCTGGATAGGCGTCTGTATGCCTGTGTGCATATTTGCCCATATGTCTGTTTTTCTGTGTGAGTGAGTGCTGATTTAACTTGTGTCTCTAGATATGTAATTGTCTGTATGCAGTTTTTTGGGCTCTGTATGGGTTCCCATATGCTGTATTTTACTATGTAAATTTGTTGTACAAGTTGGGCCTCCTGGCTTTGTCATGCCATTTTCGGTATGGGGAGAGAACAGGTGCAACTGGTGTATTCTTCTTGGCTCTCCTTTCTTACACATTTAAAAAACATAACTGTTAAAGCTTTGTTTATGGTACACGCACTTCTCATGATTTTAACAAGACCTGAATTTATCCTGGAATGGGGGTCGCAGACTGAACAAAATGCTGTGGAGGAAGCCTCGGGAAAGGCAACATGGAAAGTCAATCAGGATATGTTGGGAACGCAAAGAGATTAAGAAAGAAGGCCGACTCACAGAGTGATATCTTCTTCCTGCACATCATTCTTTAATTGATCACCTATTGACAGACTCCACGTCAAATGGTTACGGAGGCTCCATGTGAGATAAGGAGGTAGAATTTACAGATGTTAGGCGCATCTCAAACTGCCATAGCATATTGAGTTGAGGCCTGGGCCCCTAACAACCAGCCTGCTGGGACCCACTTGCTGCACCCACGATGCCCTGACTCACTATTTTATGGTAGGGGAGTCAAAACTTTTCTAATAGAATCACAGTGCACATGCCCAGCCCAACCTGTTAACCCTTACAATGCTCTTGCAACAAAACAAGGCTCAGGCTGTGAGTATCAGTGACAGTATTTTGTTTAATTTATTTTGTTTTAAACGCAATTTTTTTGTGCTTTTTTAAAAAACACAGCTGGTAAATAGAAAACTGTTGCTGTGGGGCTCAGGTGCCCTGTGAAGGTGTGGGCTTTTTTGCACTTCACGGAGTTCCGCGTAACGGAACTCTGCCCAGGCTTAGATTACACAAGGGTTTGTAAAAACTCTTTAGCTTCAACCTCTGATGTAAAAAAAATGAGGAGCCTCCCTTTAGACGACTTTTAACTTGGCTGGGTTCATTCGAAAAATTTGAGCTCCCTTACTCTGAAAAGGCTGAATCAGTAGAATGGCAAAAGTCAGGTCTAACAAAAAAGGTATAACCATTAAAGGAGTTCTGCTGATCTGGTTGAGCCAGATCAAATATTGCCTCATGAAGCAGAAAGTTTCCAATATAAATCAGAATTGCTCGAGGTTTACTCCCTTCTGTTGGAACAGGTCTTTCCTGCTTAAACAGGAATCTATGGGTACACTGGATTTCTTGAGCTATTCCTATTTCCCAGCTCAGGGAGCACACCTTTGAGGAGATCAATGACAAATATCAGCACATTGTCCCCCCTTTGTCCCCTCTGGAATACCTAAGTCCATCAGATTGTTTCGTCTCAGTCAATTCTCAAAGTCTTCCAGCTTCCATTGGGTATCTGTCATTTGATTTTCTGACAATACTTTAATTTCTCTGTGTGATAAAGCTCATTTTTCAGCGTGGCAACCCTATTCTCCACCTCAGTCATTCTTTCCGTGAACTCAGAGCAAACTTTAGAGACCTTACAGATAGCCCCCTGCATCTTCCTGCAGGCTGTCTGGACTCTTCGACTCTCCAAGTGTGTCTCTTCCCTGTGGGCCATAATACTTTGGTATAAAGACTCTAGTGAAACAATCTCCGCCCCTCCCTGTGGAGTGTTGCCAAGTGCTACACCATCTTCTTCCAGCACTTGGAAGATAGAATAATCCCAAAGAAGCCCCCAAGCTCTTGTCTCATTTCAGCTGGCAGTATCACATGAAGATAGTTTATTTACTCTTATTCACTGTGGCAGTATCCTTTGAGATATCATCTTGTTTCCTCTCTTTGCTGCTGGAATGGCACTCATGGCTATGGCTCTCTGTTTCAGACCCATCAGAGATATCCTATAGGGAAAAAAATGAATCCCCGCATATATCGCCCCGATGAGACGGGGCAACCTATGTGACTTATGAGCCGCAGTTAAGGATAGTTCTGCTTCACTCTGCTGAGCAAGGATCCCAGCCAACCTTCCTGATCTCACAGGACCCTGTCCCACCACTCGGCAGAGTAGATTATCAATAGAGGGAGTTTTGCTCACCTCTGGTCCTATGCCTGCCGGGTAGGATTGTACCTTGGAGGGTGCAATTTCCACATGCTGTGCAGAGGAGCCACAGCCATCATCACCTTCAACCAGACTGACCAGGTTGCCCTGGGAAGATTGACCATGAACCATAGCTGCTTTCCCTTCAGAAGCTTTCTTACATTCCCTGGAGGCTGTACCTGGGGGCTTTTTAAATAAACTTGACCGAGCACCCTATGATTCTGTTGCAGCCTCGCCCTTGGATACAGCGTCCGGATCCAAATTAACTTTCACTGCAGGCTTCTTTATCGATATTCCTGTTATGGAGCGATGCTTCAACAACAGGGTTGGGACAAAGGACTTGCATCTGAATCTGGGGTCAACTAGGGAAATTTTAGTATGTTACAGACTATTCATCTACACTCAGTACATTTTTAGCTCCATATTGATAAATTTCTGGACCCTATAGGCCAAAGTGTAGCAAAACTTTACTTTTGGGCAGATGTTGCCTATGTGAGCGCCACAGATCTTCAGTAAGCACTGTAGACTTACACTATTAATGCTCACTCACATTACAAGGCTACCCCAAGTCAATGCCAATCTATGAAGAGTCCATTCTGTGACAGGCTACCTGTGCACAGATGCAGGGGTTCACAAGACAATAGTCTTACACATGTAGCCCGCAAACGAGTTCAACAGCAGCCTTATCTTAGAAGGTGGGCATTGGTTGTTAGCTTTACTTAAGTCCAAGTACTGTGAATTTACTGTGAGTGAGATGCAGGTGGTGAGACTCTCTCACAATAAAAGTCCAAACTCCAGGTAGTTAATTGTAAAAGATCTTGAGGGACTAAATTGTCTAAACCTAATTTCCTACACATCACAACTGGTGCCTCAGTCACTCTTGCTGACAAGCTAACCATCTCCAGTGGCACTTAGCACATCAGCATCCTAGGCAACATTAAATTGGAAAAGATGTGCAAAAAAGTAGAAGGCAAAAAGCCTTCTCCATGTATGGACTCAGAGTCTGGAATGCTATCCCTGTAATCCTCAAGACTGCACAAAACACTGTTCCAATTGTGGAAGGGCCTGATGACAAATCCCTTTAAAGAACATTTCAACACAATATGTACCAGTCCTCCTACCTACCTACTCCATCAATCACTCAGTGTGTCTTTGCATTGTACCATGGAGAGCGCTACATTTACTTATAGGTAGGGATGCATTACATCAGCACCACATAAATACATCCATAAACACACAATATCTTTATATAACATAGACAAACAATCTAACTGTGCTATTAATTAAATGAATGCATAATATTGTGATAACATGTATTTGATTATTTAAAGCAAAGGTTATATATTAGATGGCGGTGGCCATAAGCTATATGTTGGAGTTCACCCAGACTTGACACTAATGGGAAATAAAAATGTGCACATAACACCCAGACATCTATTTTGCTGTGCTGTAGGTATCTTCTGTTGGGGTCTTTGAATTTGTGTATTGCGTCATCAACCATGGCCTCATGGCCTAACCCTGGTCAACCCTTTCGAGAAGTTGATTAATGGTGCAATGTTGAATATGTATGAGTCGTGTGTTTTCTTTTTTTACTTGGTGAAACAAAGGTAAAGCTGTAATGGGTATCAAAGAACACCCATGCAGTTTTCATTTTCTGTATATGTGCCCCTTATCAGCATGTGACAGCATGTGATGTGCTCACTCAAGGCCTCCCATTATGTGTGAGAAGTTGCAAATAGCATAACAAAACAATTTTTAGTTCTTGCTAATTTGAACTAGGTTTTTTGAACCAAGGGTGCTGAGGAATGATACAGAGGATAGCATTAGGCAGACTTGGCGATAGTAGATTAGATACCTGGCTACACCTGCACATGTGCTCTAAAAGGAATATGACTCTACTAGCTACAGTGCAGCAAGTGATTTTAAGTGAGCAGAAATTGCATGGGACCTACCTATTGTGAGTTCAAGGGAAAGTGCCATTTGTCAATGATCTTCAATATTATATCACCGATTAGGTAGACCCTTGTCTGATCTCACATTTGCCAAACAACTGCACCCTCAGTTTGTAGATTTTATTTTCATTTGAAGTCTTCACTTGAGTTAATTCCTTATCAATGGAAGCATTTCCTATCTCTGTTGCACTGATCGCCTAATTAGGAGGCAGGGCAGGGGTGCCGGATTAGCGGGGGAGCAGCAACCTGTTCTTCGCTTCCTCTCCCCTACTCCCCTCGAGATGATGCTTGCCGTGGAGCCTTCCGGACCCGACAGGCCACCCCGATGCATGCCCTAATTACAAAAGTCAACCGGCTACCTACGGCCAGAATGACAGTAATGGATTCCAGGGGTGTTGACCCTCGTGGGCGTCCGATTACTGCCTGACCTCAAGGTGGCTGCCAGACAGGCCTGAATCTGTCTGCCCTCATGACCACGGCCAGCGACGATTTCAGACTGTCAGTGCGTGTGGTCCCCCTGCAAGGTAGAGGTTAGCCTGTGGGGCAAAGTGATGTTTAACTCGAATCGTAGGAGCTTGGGGGGCATAGATTGCAGCGTGGACATCTAGATAAGCCCTGCCTGATTTCAACATGGTGCCCAAGACGAGACATGCCTGGCCCTGACTTGACGCCCGCCGTTTTAGTAGAGGTGCAACATGCAGGAGGGAAGCTACTGTAAGATGGCAGCCAAGCTACATACCCCTTCCCATCATGCCATCCTCATCACGTCCACCCTCCAGTTTTTCTGCACTCTAGACTTTCGGTCACTTCATGAACTTCATTCTAATTCTGGGGGAACCTGAACCACATGGCCGATTCCCGGTGGAGCTGCACTGACAGCTAAAAGGGAGATTGGCTCCAGCGCACTGCTATGACCGTCACCTAACCAGCCAGACTTCGGACATATGTCTCGTCGTTTTCGCCCCGCTACTGTCTCCCCCCTGTGAACTTCCAGCTCTCTTGGTCTTTTTGGGTCATGACTTTTGTGTTTGCTAGTGACTCCTGTCTTGACTTTGTAATCATACTGTAATGTATGTGAAATCTTGTAACTTGCAACTCGCTTTTTCCTTATGTAAAGCGCTCTGATACCTTCGGGTTTAATAAAAACAAATAAATAAATTAGCATTAGACAGTTCAGTCCGGGTTTGTGCTAAGTTCTCCACATCTTTCAGCACAAAAATCCTCTTGAGCACGAAAGTTGATCAACACTTCAATATACACTATTTTTTGCCTTGCAAACGCTCATACGTAAGTGTAGTGTATCTGGGGATGATAGGCTTATGTTGACACAAACTGGGATGAATGCAGAACATATAAATTTACAACATCATACACAGATGTGCTCAAAGCAATAACATCTGCTTTTCCTGAGCAATAATTTACCCTTGTGTCAAAACATGAAAGTATGTGTTTGTATGCTAAATTTGACCTGTATAAAAACATAAAGCGTGATGATGAATATTGAAGGAGAGAAGACGTATTTTACGCTGACAGGGAAACAAGCTCATGGAATGAGCCTTAATAAAGCTGTTATCAAAACTGCAGTTTTTGTTCAACTACCGTTTTAATACAAAAGAATGTGAACACAAAGCGAATTTTTGTTTGTGGAATAAAATTGGAATTAGGTTGATAGAACTCCCGGAGAACAGCAAATGCAACACTAATATGTCATCGGCATAACTCATTAGCAACAACTCATTGCAAAATAGGACCCTTGGCTCTAAATTAAACATGCAGTACAGAAAAAAAAATCACACACCAGAAGATGTGCGAAAATGAATTTTACCGGTTTAAATGTTTAATTTGCATCCCTCTGTGCCGTACATTTTGAAGAGGATAAATCTGGTGCCTCACATTGCTTGTTAGTAGATTGTTAAAATGTCACTGATATTGCTAGTGGCTTACCGTATGCTATGGATCATATTTATCTTTCAAATAAATGCCCTGCTAAGAACCGTTTGAAGAACTTTTAAATGCGCAGAGAAAGTATGAAAGGAATTACATTATTTTTGTAATCTTGACTTTACAGCAAGTGAAACCCGCATTGCTCCAGATCTGGTTGTGATCTCTATGGTGCCCCAGTCTGAGTTTCATCTCAGGAAAGCTGTTTCACTAGTTCTTTAATGTGTGTGTGGTTACGGAAATGTTTTCTTTGCAATTCAGCAACTAGGAGAAAATGAAGTCAAGGTGAGGGCAAAAGTGGGTGGGGTTGGGAAACTATGCCCTTGAAAAGCTGGGTCACATTTTCTAGCTTTGCTAAGGTGAATTTGAAGCGTGCATCATCCCTATTCTGTGAGGTGGAATGTCCTAGATGTAGTTCGTGACAGAATCCTTTTGGCTCCTAACATACCCAGTAGAGTTGTGACATCGGTGTCAGAGTGGAATGCAATGAAAGCTTATTTTAGAATGTGGAGTTGGAAGTTACACGCAGATAAATAAAGACGTGCAATATTAAGCTTTGTGTGTGGCGTAGTTGTTGATGGGTACCCGGACTGGGGAGGACACTAAAACTGGCAATGAGGGTAGGAAATGTAACCCGGAGAATAACAGTGCTCTCCCATAGAGTTTGTCTTGGTCCACACAAACTGCTTATGCGTGCCACGTGTGTCACTGTTGAAGTACGGAATCAATGCTTCATGCATGTGGAGTCATAGCTCAACTTTAGCTTCACTAAAGAAGGTGAAGACAAGGGAAGCATTGCAAAGAATCTACTCATCGATGGCCGAGGACCTTCAGGTTAGGCCATACATAAAGATACAGTGCTGCCACGCCCGATACAATTGTACATTATATGAAGCGATACTGCAAAACATGGTTATGTATCGATACAGATAAAAACACTGAATAAACGGCAATAGTCAATTAGTAAGAAAATACATAGAAGCGCTGGCTAACAGAATAATTAAGAGAGAGTATATCATCATTGCCTTAACCAGAGCCTCAATAAGCAGAGCTTTAAGACCTCCGCACCGGGCGAGGAGACCAAAATAGAAGCACAAGACTTGCGCTTACTGAGCTGTCCGAGACCTGAAGTGGACCACCACCAAAGCTGACAGGTGATGGCTCAGAACAACTCCAGGGGCCTTCAACAAGTAAATGGATCTGATGCAGACCAAGGAGGAGGTTTCAGTTGCCCTGCTTGTCCATGACGAATCTTAGGCTGGTCGATCACAAGGCCTCAAAAATAGAGAAAATTACGCATGCTCAAGTGGACAGCCAACCATAGCTGACAGAGCTCCAACCTCAATGTTAGCCACTCCCATAACTAGTTACCATGCTGCCACCTTCCTGAAAATACCACCACCTTTCGTTACCACCAAAAAGCACTTTATTGAGGATAGATGGACTGCTTAGATAGAGACAGTTGATGAGTTAATTGATGCATTTGAAGAGACTGAAAACAAAACGATTATGAAGCATCTCAACATTTTTGTTGTTGATGGTGTGAAGAAAGTCATAAATAAATTTCAGCGAACTGAGAAAGAAATTACATACGGTCAGATTAAAGAACTGTTGAATCTCAATTTCAATTGAGTATCAAATGTTGACTACAGAATATACATTTTACTCAATAACACCAAAAGGTTGATTAAACCATTGATAAATTTGTGGAGAGACTTGATACACTCATCAAACACTGTAAGTTCAATGAATTCAATGATGAAGAACCTATGCATCTTAAAGCTATTGATGGATGCTTGTCAGATTCATTCAGACGACGAATGGTGAGAGAAACTCTTAGTCTGGAGTGAGTTGTGATGGCTGCCAGAGCTGAGATGTGTGCTGAGTGACAAGCTGCTGACCTGGATGTTGGAGGTGCCCAGAGTAAATCCTTCATGAGTGTAAAAAGTAAGTCAAAGTGAAAGACTGAAGAACACAAGGTGATGTCCACATGTAAAAAGAAGTTGTTTTAGATGTGGATTTTCATTTCCTCATGAAGGTAAATGTCCCTCCATGGAAAGATATGTTAAGACTGTGGGAAAAAAGCCATTTTGTGATGACTTGTAAAGCGAAGGAAATAGTGTGTCACATCGTGAAGACAAACTGGCAGCCAGAAATTTCTCTAAGCAATGTTAGACACAAACCCTTAAGGCCAAGCTGCATTATCAATTGAGGCAAATCGGCACTGAATGAAGTTGATCGTCCTCTAAACCATGGTCAAACAGGTCCTCCGCCTCAATACCAAGTGAAAATGAGGGAGATGGTTGTACCATGTTGATGTTTACCTTAGAGAAACGCGTGCATGTCAGATTGGCTGCATGTGAGGAAAATTATCAGTCAAAGAAAAGTAGACATCCCAAAGCACCAAAGTCGTATAAACATTGTTAGAAGATTACATAGAAAATAAAATGTTGCTCGATACCTTACATCCTCGCTAGTGGTGCATTGATAAACATAATGCCTGAAGAGAAATAGAATTAATTATCTCCATTGTCCCGACTTATACCACAGAAAACAAAGTACACACATGGTTTGCATTGATGCCCATAAAAACTCAAGGTTCATTTGTAGCAGCAATGAAACACAAGAAAATGGAGGTGCAAGCACCCATCCATATGCTTCAAGGTACAGCGTCAAGTGCCTGTCTGCACAGTTTCAGTAAAGCTGCGCATATGGGACTGATTTCTGCAGATTGCAACATGAATTCTCACTAAGAAATAGTTGTTTCAGTGTTTAGGAAAGCTTAGGAATATGAAAGTAAAGTTGCGTATTAATGAAGATGTCCAACCTGTTGCTCAGAGACATAGATACATTATTTTTCATTTACAAGAAACTGTTTAAAAGTTTAAAACGGACTTGAATCGTTACTTACGCATGACATTATTGAGCATTCAACTGGTCTGACGCCATGGGTTTTTCCCACAGTGGTAGTGCACAAAAAGTGCAGTGAAGGAGCTGTACAAATATGTGTTGACATGCATCAAGCAATCACTGTATATGAATAGGAACGACATCCAGGTCCGCACATTGCTGACATGATAACACAATTAAATGGTGCAAAGGTCTTCTATCGCCTTGTTTTAAATAAAGATTGTGATCGGCTGGAACTCAAAGAAGATTGCAGGTATATTACTAACTTTACTACACATGTTGGTCTATCTCGATAAAAAGGGAATCCTTTTTGCTGCTTCATCGACTGCCGAACTTTTCCAAGACGTTAGTCCACATGTCATAAAGCCTATTGTGAATTTATTCAATTATAGAAATTACGTTTTGATTTTTGGTGCTTCACAGAAGGAGCATGATAAAGCTCTCACACAAGTATGCTGGTTACTTACTGATGCAGGTTTGACTTGGAATGCAGACGTGTATGAATAAAAGTTCTTTGGCCATATGTTTCAGATGGGGTATGAAACCTGATCCTGCAAAAGTACAAGCCCTGTCAAATGCTGATCACCCTTAAAATGTTAATCTGATTCCTTCATGTCTTGGCATGGCCAGTTACTGTTTTGGATACATACAAGACTTTACTATTATAGGTGCTCCATTATGAGAGTTTTAGCAAAGAAAATATTGTCATTCAAGTTTTCAAAATAATGTGAGAGAATTGACAAGAAAATCAAGCAAGCCATTGAAACTGCTGTTAAAATGGCTGACTTCAATCCAAAGCTCCATAAAGTGGTTTTTGGTTACGCGAGCCCAGTCAGTTTAGTCACTACCCTTACATAGCCAGCGGACACCCAATTGCTTGAAAGCATATTGTAGTTTATACCAGTAAAAGTTTGTCCCAGACAGAGCAAGCCTACTCAAAACCTTAAAAAGAAAGAATAGCCATGGTATGAGGTTGTGAAGATTTCCATGTATTCCTGTTTTTAAAGCCTTTAACTCTGGTAACTGATCATCAACCTTTACTGACCTTCTTTGGCAATTCAAAAGTGAAGATTCCTCCTCGAATTGAACAGTTGGGACTCTGATTACAAAAGTACAATTATACCATTGTGCATCATTCATGGAAGGTTCAAAACCCATCTAACTACTTTTCCAGATTGCTGATAGAAGGTCAGGTTACCCCATCAAAGATGGCTGAAACCTACAATAATTTCATTGCAAAATCAAATATGTCACCTGCTATATCGTTAGTCAGATCATCACTGCCCAGAGCCATGATAGTGGCATGCTGAAATTGAAAGATACAATCACACATCAATCATAGGTCCGACACACTCGAACGTTCACCAGTGACGGTAAATACCAAAAATACAACAATGTTAATGATGAACTGTCAATAACTCAGGATGAAGTTATACTGCAAGGGATGATAATTATAATCCCAGAGAGTCTGCAACAGAAAATACTTGAAGTAGTCCACAAATTACACGGTAGGATTGTTGTCACCAAAGAGCTTTTTAAACCTGAGTGTGGTTTCCATACTCAGATGAGAGAGTCAAAAAGGTACTCAAGGCCTGTCATGTATGCAACTGACTTTCTACAAATACTACCCAACATAAACATAATCTTAACATGTAAAAAACCCCTAAGCATGCAAGGGAGAGAATATTCATTGATTTCTTTGGTCCACTAGATATTGGACATCATCTGACGGTAATTGTGGATGAAAACTCATGTTTTCCATTAATAGGAGATCTCTCAACTCATGAGCGAGCCATTGAGAGACTAGATGGTATCTTTGAGATATGTGGCGTTCCAGACATTTTGATGTCTGATAATGGCCTGCCTTTTAACAGTTGAGTACTCAAGAATATCCCAGATCACCTGAACATAAAACATCAGTAGAGTACACCTTTATGGCAGCCAGCCAACTGACTCGTTGAACATTTTATAAGTGACCTGAAGAAAGCAGTACAGCATGCAACTCGTGAGAGGATCACTTTAAAAACTGTATTGAATTCAATTCTATGAGCTTGTCATTCAACACCTCACTCCACACAAGGCGAAAATCCTGTGACGTTGATGTTCAGGACAGCAATGACAACCATGTTACCTCAATTGACCAACAATGAGAGCACATCTTGCACAATGGACTTGATTAACAAGCAGAAAATGAAAGACTATACAGACAAGAGGCGAAATGCAGAGAAAAATTAGTTTAAGAGAGGAGATCTAGTGATCGCCCAAAAACTACAAAAAAGGAAATCTTATGCTCCATATGATGGTGAAACATTCCACATCATGTCCACCAAGGGGTCCATGGTGACTGCACAGCCAAATAGTTGTATTTATTTATTTACTTACTATAATCCTGGCTGTCGTATGTCTGACTCCACTACCCCTCCACCGTGCCCCTCCCACACCCTGCCTCACCGCCCCACAGCACTCCCTCTGCGAGCTGCCTCTGCTCACACCCACCCACTCACTTACTTACTAACACATACTCTCTCACCTATACAGTCACTGACACATGGGAACACTCACCCATACAGCCACCTTCACATTCACACCCTCATCCATATAGTCACTCATATACCCTATCACTCACCTCACCTATACCAACTTTCACATACCTTGTTACTCACCCATACACCACTGATATCCACTTACTCGCCCACACGGCATACACACACTCACTCACACATAGAGCCCCTCACACACACACTCCTTAACCCGTACAGCCACTGACTCACCAACTCACTCATTCATACAGGTAGATGTACACACCCTCACCCACCCACATAGGAACTCAGAAAACTGTACAGGTACTCAGACAACCAATTGCTTACCAATACAGCTACTCACATACTCACTCACACACCCATACAATCACTTTGCCACAAACTGACTGATAGAGACATTCACACAACCAGTAACTCACCCATGCATTCACTGAGACACCTAATTACTCACTTATACAGGCAGTCACACTCCCAGTGAATCATCACTACAGGCTCTCATACACCCGATGATTTACCAATACACCTTAGTATATATATTTAACACTCATAACAATTTTCAAAACACTCACAGTCATCAGATGATGTCATCAATTATGTCATCAGTGATGTTATTTGAGATGTCATCAGTGATGTCATCAGCATTGTCACTGACCAGTGATGTAATATGTGAGGTCAAAGGCAGTGCTTTGCAGGGTGCGGGAGTTATAGTTTGCTCAGCTAACTATAACTGCTGAATTGTTTCATTTGTTTTGTATGAGTAAAACCTGAGCCTAATTATAATGTCCCTGTAACCATTAATTTTGCTATATATATATATATATATATTCACTGAAAAAACCATAGGTTTCACACACGTTATAGTTAGGAAGTAGCATTTAAAAAACCTTGCAAATTCACTGAAAAAAACATAGGTTTCACACATGTTATAGTGAGCTGGACATTTCGCTCGTAAAAAACCAATGAAATTCCCCCGTTACAGTTAGTTCAGCTAACTATAACTCGCGCGCCCGCAATCCACTGCTGATGACATCACATATTACATCACTCATGACATGGTCAGTGACATCACTCATGACATCACTGATGGCATCTCAAATGACATCACTGATGACATCACTGATGACATCATCCATTGAGTATGTGTTTCTTAACAATTTTAATATGTTTAATATATATAGGGAAAGGCCTGTTGAAGAATGAGTGGGTGTACAAGTGTGTATATGGATGATTTTCTGTGGTGCATAACTGAGTCTATAAGTGAGTCATTAAATGTATCTTACTGCACACTAGTGACTTAACTGTGTAAATGTCTGCATGTGTCTGTGTGTTGGTGTCTAAGTTGCTCCATGGTTTTATGATTAGCTATATGAGTGTCTATATGAGTTATTGATTGGTTGTCTGAGTATCTGTATGGGTGCCTGTGTGTTTGTGTGGGTAGAGTGTGTGTTACTCTGTGCATAGATGTGTTTCAGTGGGTGATTCTATGGGTGCATGGTTTTAAGAGTGCATCTGTGATGGACGGTATGGTTGAGTGAGTGTATGTATGGGTGTGTTAGGGATTGAATGTATATCTCAGTGGTACATTTGTGAGTAACTACATATGTGAAAGGCAGTATATATGCGTGTAAGAGTATATAAGTGGGTATATGTGAGAGTGTGTGATTGTCAGATTGGCTGTATGGATGCGTGTGTGCTTGTATCAATTATTGTATAAGAGTGTAAGAATGTGGTACTATTTTTAAGAGTAAGTGAACTTGAGTGTGTTTAACTGTATAGGTGAGTAAATTGGATTGTGTTTAATTACTTGCACGACTGAGTAGGTGTGTTAGTACCTCAATGGATCATTGGTGGTGTGTGAGTGTCTATATAGGTGTCCAAATACATATGATAGTCTTGTATGGAGTGACTGTAAGTATGAGTGACTGTGCAGGTGAATGAGTGGAGGTGTATGTAGACCTAAGAGTCAATGACTGGGTATGTAGTTATTGGTATTGGAGTATCTATGGTTTTGAGAATGAACGTCTGAAATTTTCAGTCGGTGTTTGAAAGGTTATGTTAGGGTGTGAGAAAATGTGGTAATTTATCACATGGATGACGTCATGAGTGATGTCATGAGTGATGTCATTTGAGATGTCATCAGTGATGTCATGATTGATGTCACTGACCATGTCATGAGTGATGTAATATGTGACGTCATCAGCAGTGGATTGTGGGCGCGCGAGTTATAGTTAGCTGAACTAACTATAACGGGGGAATTTCATTGGTTTTTTTACAAGCGAAATGTCCAGCTAACTATAACATGTGTGAAACCTATGGTTTTTTCAGTGAATTTGCAAGGTTTTTTAAATGCTAATTCCTAACTATAACGTGTGTGAAACCTATGGTTTTTTCAGTGAATTTCAAAGGCTTTTTAAATGCTAATTCCTAACTATAACGTGTGTGAAACCTATGGTTTTTTCAGTGAATTTGCAAGGTTTTTTAAATGTTAATTTTTGAATTTATTATTTTTTTTGAGATTTGTTTTTTTAACAATATGCTACCTATGTATATAATTGTAGATTTACTGTATCCTGCAATATGGAACGGCTTCGCTTTTTAAAAAAAATGTTTAGATATAGTTGAACAGCATAGTTAATATCTTCTACAAACCTCTAAACCTTTTTTTTTTTTTTTTTAAGTGATTTTTACCGTGCGCGCACCGTAAGCTTACAGTGCGCGCATGGTACGGTGGCAAGTGAGCAGGAGAGCCTTGTCAGACAGAGACAGAGGAAACAGAAAGATTCTTTTGTCTGGCAATATTTTACATTTCCAGAGGGGCAGAAGAAAGTCAATGCTCCCAAAGTCACCTGCAAACTTTGTGGGCGTGTCTTATCTAGAGGAGATCCTAAGAAGAAGTACTCTTTTAGTATCTTCACTATGTTCAGGCACATTAGGGATGTACATCCTGCGACTTTTGCTCGAGCTACTAGAGCAACCCCTCCAGCAGCTCAGCTGAGCACATCCGCAGAAGCTCAGCCGAGTACATCATCGACAGTTCAGCCGAGCACTTCCTCTGCGGTGGGAGCGTCACCCTCTTCTGCTCCTATGGACATTCACCCTATGTTTGAGAGGGTGCATATACGGTGCTATGCTCTTATTGCTTTAGGGGAGTCCAGCATTCCCCTAATAGATAATAAGATACAGCAGCACAAGTGCGGCACCATATAATTTTGCCATTCTTTCCTTCCTCTGTCCCTGTATTAACACAACGGCTCTTTTTAGAGCCACCTTACCTCTTACATTTTTTTTATTTTTATTATCTTTTTTTTTTCCGCCTTGTGTTTTTAAATATAATAAAACATTTTTTCACCCTTCATGGTCCTTCAGGGACCTCATTTCAAAAGGTAGGGGGTTAGGAACTTAGTACCCTGTCCGCTTTTCACGTTCTGCACATTTTTTTAAAATTGAAACACACTTTTTTTTTTGTGCATATTTTAACCCATTCTAAATGATTTCTACCCCCAACATGACTTCTGCCTGCTAGCATAGCATTAGATCATGTAACCGTTGTGTGTGTAGAGACGTCACACTTCAGCACATAATGTTTCTAATCCAAAGAGCAACAGTACATTTCACAGATGAAGGGAACAGAGTCTTCCTCTTGATCTTTAGACACTGGATCGATACTTACTTATAGGTTCCCAAAAACAATCAATTAACACAATGTCTCTTATTAGAGCCAACCAACACCCAAACACTTAATCTATTTTTTTAATTCTATTTTTTATACGATTATTTTGTCGCATCTCTATGCTTCCCCAGCGCAGGCCTACAAACTGCAGCCATGCGCCAGCGCAGGCTCCCTTGCAACATGGTACAAGGATGCCTGCATGGTGGGGAGATTGTTCTTGTGCAGGAAGGGACACCTTCCTGCACAAAAACAATCACAAAAGGCTTTTTCCTCTTTCAATGCGTGCTGTAGAATGGAGGACGCACTTAAATTGGAAAAAACGAGAAGAAATAAAAACATTTCTCCTCGTTGTTCCTCGCAACACCACCTCTAGAGTTGCTTAGCATTCACACACATCTCTACAGTTATGATTTCTCGTAAACCTGGAGATGTGTCTAGTTCTTTGTGTGTTGCGTGTGAACACCCAAAACAACACCCATGGAACGCCCCTTCACCGCACAGTGCTGCGTGTGAAGTGGCTGTATTTATGTGGAGAGGAAAAGTCACGCAGGGTGGCTTTTCCTCTCATTGTAAATATGAAGGAGCTCCCTGCGCCACCAGTACGTTATGAAAATTGACGTAGTGGTGGCGTAGAGGCCTTGTTAATCTGCCCCAGAGATGTAATGGAAATTAAGGGTATGACAGACAAAGGGAGAGAGACAGAATCAGACACAGAGAGCAAGGAACTGAGAAGGAGTAACGCTGTTATAATGACTGAGACACATGGAGACAGGGAGAGATACATGTTTGAAAAAGTAGTGATGGCGGCAGTAAACCTAGGGGACTAGTAGAGAAGGATTGAGGGAGTTACAAAACAGCAGTAAATGAAGAAGACAGAGAGAAGGGGAATGAGAAAAGCAGAGTGAGGAGAAGTGAAAAAAAGGGAGCATGAAAGTAAAGGGGTGAGAAATACAGATATTTCAAACTTACCTGACCAACAAAATAACTTAATTATAAATAAATGTTTTTTTTTATTGCTAGAAAAAAGGATTAATTTTCCTAAATTTTCTTTCTCGATCTGAAAAAAAAGAAAAAAAGTATTAATATTTAATAATACATTTTAGAATACAGTACACATATTTTCATATTTAACAAAGTAATTTTTTGGCCTTTTTTTGCTGTTTTCAGAATATATTGAATTTCACTGCAAATTGTGAAACCAATTACATTCATCACTTAACAGCGGGCAAAAAAATTAACAATCTGAAAGATTGTTTAAAAAAAGCCCTGAATCTCTTTTCAGTAAAACATACCTTGATAGAAATGTAACATATATAATAAAAATATCATCTAAGTACAATAACTATTTGCAATAAATATTGTCTGTAAATCTTGTTTCTTAAGCACATACACCAATATAATATCTGTCAAAGAAGTCCACAAGAGAAATATTTACCTTTCCATGAGGCCAAATGGTAATTTTTAAATTCTTTTTTGTTGAAATATCCAATGGTAATCCAATAAAATCGCAATAATGGTTTGTTCAGATGCTGCAATTTGTATCTAAAATTTTGGTTTTAGAAAAATTAAGTATGAATTTGGTAATTCTGCAGGCAAACGTTGCTTGAAAATCAATTGAGAATCATTACACAGTGTCCAGCCTTTTTCACATTTTAGATAAACTGTGTAATGACCAGAAGTTATAGAAGGTCCATCATGGAAAATTATTGCAACTGCAACAAAAGTTTTTCCAGATATTGATAATTGATGTCCTGTAAACTTCTTTATTAAAGTGTCCAATTTTGTACCATCAGCTCTATAACGTTACATCATTAAAATTACATAATGTCCATATTTATTTAAAAATAACATTGATAACATGTCTGATTTACATTGAGAACATTCCATGTTGTGATTGGCATCTTTAACTAATTTACTAAAAGTCACTGATTTACTCTCTGGTAATGTTAAATATATGAACCTTTCAGAATCAACATTAGAGCTGCATGTGTTGAAACAGTTTTCACAACTATGTTCCCATTTATAAGAGAGACCAAACATATTTTCTATTTCTACCCCTTCATCTTCCAGTACCATAAGCATATACATCAAGAATTCCTATGCATCTTGCTGGACATTTTGAGTAAACTGTGTACATCCTGAACATACATCTAAAAGTTTTCTAACATCAGAAGCACTTTCTATTTTAGTTTTATCATTACTCAGCTTCTCAAAAAGAAAACCCAGCAGAGAACAGAATCTTTTTACATGATTTAGTATTATCTGCTCTTGCAAACTTTCAAGATAAAATACAACATTCAGCACTACATTAGCGTAGCGGTTGACACCAGAGCTATTTTCAAAATGACAACCAACAACCTCTTCAACATTGTCCTTTTTCTTTTTGCTTGGAATCACATCACTCTCCTTTTGTTTTCTCTTCTGTACATCCTCATTACAGATATTCTCAATTCTCCTTTTCCGACAAACAACACGTTTTTCAAACAAAGGATACTGACCTAAATGAGGAGCATAGCTTCTTCTTAATCTATTATATTCCTTTACACAGTTTGCATCAGCACTAACTTTTGAGTCATCAAAGTCTATCATGAATAAACCAGATAATTTTTTCACTCGTGACAAAGCAACACATGCCATACCTTCTTTAAACACAGTAGATCCAATGTTTAAAAAAGCACTATCTACAGTTAATCCTTGAGATTTGTGAATAGTTACAGCATATGCTAGAGAAAATGGAAACTGCTTCCTACGTACATATAAGTCTTTCACAAGCAAGAAACGAACTGAACAACAACAAATGTCTCTAACCTCTTCAATCTGATCAAATTTTATTTTTAAAAATTCAATTCCACCTTTTTCTGGTAATTAACAAAACCCACAACTCTACCCATAGCTCCATTCACTAAACCTTTCTCTACATCCAAATTACGTCTTAAAATTACTTGACAGTTCATACATACATAAAGATTCTTTTCTAAACTGGCTGTTTTCGAGATGTTTTTCTCTAGAGAATCCAATTTACTTGTCAATTTGCTTGTCAATATAATAGTTATTCCTTCATGTTGTATTTTATCCACAGCTTCCAGTTTGACAATCTCTTCATTTTCTAATTTCAAAAGTTCTTGGTTGAATATAGAGCATTCATGTAGTGTTGGCATTAAGCAGATTACAGTATTTTTTCCAGCAATTTTCTTGTATATTTTCTCTGGAACAATTTGTTATGTTGGGAAGAAATGACATAGCAATCGACTCTGTAAAGCTTTTCTGCCATGTTCTGTGAGTAGTCCAATTCTGATATCTTGGAGAATACTTGCATAATCATCATCATTTGCCTGCCGCATATTGGTAATGAGTTCTTTATACTCAAAGTATGTCCAAATATTCACATTACCTATACTTCCTAACGACGTTTTCGTGTCTTCATGTGTAAGAGTTTGAAATACTGGTTGTCCTTTAACTGGAGTGAGCTGCAGAAGATCCCCAAAAACTATAACATGTTTTCCTCCAAATAGCACGTCAGTTTGTCTTTAGAATTTGCTGCATTCTTAAATGCACAAAGGCAAGCATTAAGTTTGATACCATGCTTACCTCATCAATGATGAGAACTTTCATTTTTTTCAATACTCTTGCAACTTCAAAACATGCTTCTCCTGTTAGCTTGTGGTACTGTATTTTGTTCTCGTGCTCTACTGGTAACATTAGCAAACGATGGAGGGTAATTCCTTTTATGTTATATGCTGCTAACCCAGTTGGAGCAGTAACAACACAAGACAAAGTTGAATCTGTTTTTTGCTGTAGGTAGCTTCTAATTACTTTAATCAAGAAACTTTTTCCAGTTCCGGCTTGTCCACTCACATACATTCTGATTGGTTCAAACGATGTGCACTATTTTCATGTAGTAATCCATGATCAATTTGTTTTGTGACTTCCTCATGAATTTGTTTTTGTTCATCATTCAGTTGCTGTTCCAAACTTGGTAAGTTTATTAAATCTTCCTGAGCTTGATTCATAGCTGTTTCCACTTCAGTCATGGCTATTGCAGCTTCATTTTCTACGATTGGTTGTCCTAGGGGATCTTGACTGAGCGTCCCAGAACTTTGACTGTCTTGAGAACTGTCTCTAGCTACTTCAGCTGCAATTGTTGCTTCTTGTTCAATTTCTTCATTTGACATTTCTACATAAGCTGTGAAAGTACTGCATTCGATGGTATCTTTGCATGCATTAAAGGAACTTTCATAGCTTTGAAAATGTCCAAGTAATTCATCCTCTGAGCGCCATGGTTTAAACAACTGTAAAAGTGCTAAGTGGTAAAATTCCTTCTTGTCAGTAGTGTCGCAACTCAGCTTTCTGTGATTAATCAAACTTCCTTTTGTTTGTTTTACCAAACATCCTTCCTCACCAATGACTTTATATTTTCCATTGTTGATGTCTTCTGTGGCATTCCGTTTATAAATGTAGTTCTGCAGCACTTCATAGAGACACATGTTCTCAAGATGATGACTTCTCTTTGGGTAATATGTGTCCAACATGTTTGTTTTTAAAATGTCTGTACTTTCAGGTTCGTACTCTGCTAAATATTCAATTTCTCGAATAGATTTCAGTACCGGATTTCTCATTCCTGCAAGGCCTAAACTTACCCAAATTATTCTTCTGGATTTGGAGTACAGACTTGCAGATGATAACCTATCTGAGCATTCGTAGGATCCAATTTCTCGATGCGATAACATCTTTAAACTGAAACTGTATAGCTTTTTACTGACAGTCTTCTCGTGAGAAATCTCTTCCCACATTTCTTTCAATTCCGTTTTCTCAGATTTAGTGATGTAAGATGTGACATACCGAGCAACAGCAATAGAATTGTCAGCTACATACTGTATATCCATGTTAGCATTCCACATGGATAAAATGACTGGGTTGTAGTCATTTATATATTTTGACTCTTCTTTTCTTCTTAGGTTATAGGTATTCTTAGGCGATTTTCTTGTAATAGTATGTCGCACAGCTGATATAAAACTGTTTACTCTTCCTTTTGAAAGAACATGTCGTGGAAATCCAAATCGACATTTTGTGTAGAATTTATCTTTACTCTTGTACTTTCGTCGACAGTATTTTCCACACCGATGACTTTGGAAACGTAAAACTTGCTCTTTTAAGTTTTTTTCTTCTGTGCTTTTAGGTATAGCACATGTTGCATATCCTTCATTGAAAGATAAAACTGCATCATCAGAATCTGTTTCAAATTTTGGAGCATCCTTGATCCACAACAGCATATGAATATGAGGAGCACCTCTTGCTTGGTAATCTTTTCTCCAAAAGAAATCCACAACTTCTCCAAGAGGTGGATTTTTTTTTTATTGCAGATGAAGGACATCATAGCCTCAAATCTGTGATTAAAATATCTGCAAACATTAACCGGATCCAATGGGCACAATTCTCCTGCTGTCTTGTATAGGATGTTTTCAATATTTGAATTTGCCTCTCGAAGAAAATCCAGTAAATCATCCCAAGCGTACTCTGCACAGCTGAGTGTAAGGAACCATGTAGGAGTTCCTAAATTCCGTAACATACATTTCAATTCTCCATGGCGTCGGTACCAATATTCATTAGTCCCACGCTGACAAGCCATCATATTTATTAATTGTGATTCCAAATGATCATCTCGCTGTTGCACTTTGTTCAGAAAATCCTTTGCAGACACATTAAGGCACCGATCACGATCCTGTAAAAACCGGGTACGAACCGTCGGATGGAGCATATTCTCCGTCCGACGCGTACCCGGTCGTCAAAATCTACCAACATGGAATTACGATTCGCACGGAAACACCATTTCCGTACGAATCATACAAAACCCCGACCGACGAAAATAAACCTACAAATGCGATCCGGGAAAGCGCCGACCTGACGTCGGGACGCTCGCAGACTGCCATTCACGAACCAGGAATTACGATTCGCACCGACGTCATCCCGCGCGGTGAATATTTTCCGGCAGCCAGGGAAATCAGGACGACGCGAACAAGGAGGACCTGTACGCGACGGACAGACAGGACGACGCGAACAAGTAGTACCCGTACGCGACGGACAGACAGGACGACGCGAACAAGGAGTACCCGTATGCGACGGACAGACATGGACCCGAACCTACGTGTCATCCCGGCCCTCATAGCAGTCGACCTCCTCTACAGGTTACGACGCAGATGCCGCAGAAGGTCAGAACAATAAAGGGAGGGGGGAAGGGGGGGGCAGGAACAGGGGCAGGCCACAAAACCCCCACCATAGTCACACAGCACACATGCCCTGGACATACCTGACCCTCAGGCCCTGGTCACTACGAGGGGGTGGGGGCGTGTCCAGCTAAGCCAGCGACCGCCACAACGGAAGTTCTTGACGACGCGAACCGGCAACACAACCAGACAGGTACGTCCCGTACCCACGCCTTAAGAGCGTGGGTACGAGTCGTACCACGCCCACACCTACGTCACCCCAACAATGGCGGGACGGCTCATACCCACGTGGCAAAGGCCTGGGTACGGGCCGCACAAGCATCACATAGCGTGGGGACAGATATTTACGGACCGTACCCCCACCCCGTATGCATGGAGCGTACCCTCAACCCCAACAGTGTGAGTACGACACGTACCCCCACCCGCGTATGCAAGGAGCGTACCCCCCATGCCAACAGTGTGAGTACGACACGTACCCCCACCCGCGTATGCAAGGAGCGTACCCCCCACCCCAACAGTGTAAGTACGACCCGTACCCCCACCCGTGTATGCATGGAGCGTACCCCCCATGCCAACAGTGTAAGTACGACACGTACCTCCACCCGCGTATGCAAGGAGCGTACCCCCCATGCCAACAGTGTAAGTACGACACGTACCCCCAACCCGTATGCATGGAGCGTACCCTCAACCCCAACAGTGTGAGTACGACACGTACCCCCACCCGCGTATGCAAGGAGCGTACCCCCCATGCCAACAGTGTAAGTACGACATGTACCCCCACCCGCGTATGCAAGGAGCGTACCCCCCACCCCAACAGTGTAAGTACGGCCCGTACCCCCACCCGCGTATGCATGGAGCGTACCCCCCATGCCAACAGTGTAAGTACGACACGTACCTCCACCCGCGTATGCAAGGAGCGTACCCCCCACCCCAACAGTGTAAGTACGACCCGTACCCCCACCCGCATACGTATGGAGCGAACCCCCACCCCAACAGTGTAAGTACGACCCGTACCCTCACCCGCGGACGTATTGAGCGAATCCCCACCCAACAGTGTAAGTACGACCCGTACCCTCACCCGCGTTCGTATGGAGCGAACCCCCACCCCAACAGTGTATGTACGACCCGTAACCTCACACGGGTACGTATGGAGTGTACCCCCCACCCCAACAGTGTAAGTATGACCCGTACCCTCACCCGCGGACGTATGGAGCGAACCCCCACCCCAACAGTGTAAGTACGACCCGTACCCTCACCTGCGGATGTATGGAGCGAACCCCCACCCCAACAGTGTAAGTACGACTCGTACCCTCACCCGCGTACATATAAGTCCCACCCCAACAGTGTAAGTACGACCCGTACCCCCACCTCGTATGCAAGGAGCGTACCCCAACCCCAACAGTGCATGTACGTACCGTACCACCACCCCAACAGTGTAAGTACGACCCGTACCCCACCCTCGTACGTATGGAGCATACTCCCACCCCAACAGTGTAAGTACGACCCGTACCCCACCCGCGTACGTATGGAGCCTACTCCCACCCCAACAGTGTAAGTACGAACCGTACCCCCATGGAGCGAACCCACACACGTGTATGTACTAAGCGTACATATTGTTAAATAGGAGGGGTGTGTGCCTATCACTCCCAGCAGTGCCCAGACGCAGGAGGGGTGGGTGCAGAATCCTCCCAGCAGTGCCCAGAGACAGGAGGGGTGGGTGCAGAGTCCTCCCAGCAGTGCCCAGAGGCAGGAGGGGTGTGTGCAGAGTCCTCCCAGCAGTGCCCATAGACAGGAGGGGTGTGTGCAGAGTCCTCCCAGCAGTGCCCAGAGACAGGAGGGGTGTGTGCAGAGTCCTCCCAGCAGTGCCCAGAGTCAGGAGGGGTGGGTGCCTATCACTCCCAGCAGTGCCCAGAGACAGGAGGGGTGTGTGCAGAGTCCTCCCAGCAGAGCCCAGAGACAGGAGGGGTGGGTGCAGAGTCCTCCCAGCAGTGCCCAGACACAGGAGGGGTGTGTGCAGAGTCCTCCCAGCAGTGCCCAGACACAGGAGGGGTGTGTGCAGAGTCCTCCAAGCAGTGCCCAGAGACAGGAGGGGTGGGTGCCTATCACTCCCAGCAGTGCCCAGAGACAGGAGGGGTGTGTGCCTAACACTCCCAGCAGTGCCCAGAGACAGGAGGGGTGGGTGCCTATCACTCCCAGCAGTGCCCAGACGCAGGAGGGGTGGGTGCAGAGTCCTCCAAGCAGAGCCCAGAGACAGGAGGGGTGTGTGCAGAGTCCTCCCAGCAGAGCCCAGAGACAGGAGGGGTGGGTGCAGAGTCCTCCCAGCAGTGCCCAGAGACAGGAGGGGTGGGTGCAGAGTCCTCCCAGCAGTGGCGTAACGAAACTTGAGGAGGCCCCCCTGCAAAGTACATGGAGGGGGCCCCCCTCCCCCGGCGGCGCGGCCCACCATCTACCACCTTGCCCTACCACCCAGAAAACTAGCATATTTTGATTTGAAACCTCCAAAATTTAAATGAAATGCCTCTATATTGTCTTTCCCTAAGTTCTAATGAGAAAGTGGGAAACACTCTTAACATACAAGCTATGCCATTTGTAACAATACTGTCAAAAGCAGATTATTTAACTGAGGCAGCAATCAGAACAATGCCAAGGAGCGGTCCTATTGTCTCAGGAACTGCCTATGGCTGAAGAACAAAGAACAACTATGAAGGGTCTGAAATAGAATTGACAATACCTTGAAACTTTAAAAGACCAACCCAAACCTGCAATTCCATAAAAACTCAACTGACAATATACATGAGAAGTACACAAGCTATAACTCAGTATCCTGCGAAAGTCAAGAGAAATAGACTGGTGAATTATCTGCATGCCACACACTAGCGACTTTCAAGGGTTGTGCATGATAATAACGCGAACTGAGGAAGCAATTTCAATCGTAATGTCTTTATTAGTAAGCACTGCAAAACAGGCAGGCAAACAAGGATGAGGAAGAAAACTGTTTGGATGCTTCAGAACATTGACGCAGATGTTTGTTTTAATTTCTAATTTCTGTAGTGTAAACAATGCTAAATACAAGATTTAAGGTACATGTATTACAGATAAGTGCAAGCAACACCATAAATAACACTGCATGTAGAATAAAAACAAACCATATCAGCAAATACCTAATGACAATCTATACAAACTGTAGTTGGTAAAGCAAAAGAAAAAGTGCAAATACTTTCAAAGTGCAAAATAAAGCGATCACCAGTCCAGCAAATCAAGCATGTTTTGTAAAACAATCCAGCTTTCTTCTTGCATCAAGGTGAAAATACTTTCAAAGTGCATGGTAAAAACGAGTCCAGCAGCTTCCCTCACAAGGACTGACCTGAACCACCAGACTGAGCCTTACTTCATAACAAACAGAGGTCTCAGACCTCAGTGTGTCATCACTGGCGGTATTTACAACTTACTAAGAGTATAGACACGCCTGCTAAATTACAGATTCACCATTGCCTCCAAATGGCTCTATCGTCACGTGTGACACCGCCAGCCAGGCCTGGATCTTAAGGCAACAGCGCCTTGCATTCTGGGAGTTGTGCTGTGACCATCTAAGTAAGGGGTTAAACATTCCAGCATGCAAAGTGTTGTTGGATAAAAGCTACGAATGGACACGACATGGTGCCAATGCCACTTGGCAGCTATGTTTTATACAAGCACAAGGGGATGTTTAATTTCATCAACACAAGCTGCAGAAGTCTGCCGTCAAATAGCAAACACGTTGTGCGGAGAACCCAGAAACGTGCTGTTTAGCCCCTGTGTAGGGACCCGAGGTGTCATTATCTAAGAGACCCAGTGGTAAAAGCCCACAGCATGTTAGTGCCAGGCAGTGGTCGAAGTGGGGGGAAAAAGGTAGGGGAACTGTGGGAGGAGAATCAGAGGGCAGGAATAACCAATGGATTGGGTCAGTGGGCGGAGTGAGAGGTGTGGCAGAAAGAGCAAAATATCCCAATTTTTAATATTAGTTTCCCATTTTGGTTACAGCTTATTACATTATTTAATTTAACCAATAGATACACATGTTTATTTAAGGTTCAATATGTGTTTTTTACATTAAAATACATTCACAAAGTGGGATACGTTTCCAATCACAGAATGTCCCAAATATCCTTAAAAGTGGAATCGCAAGCCATTTGTCTCCCAGCCATGGAGTTTCTGTCATCAGCACTTCTCCTCCCTTTTTCCACAAGAGCAGTTTAAATATGAATGGCAAAATATCCTAGTTTGCAAATGTTTTCCACATAACTATGGCTTTGCCATATTTGCAACATAATACATCATCAATCAAACATTTGTAGAGCTCACTACATACCCGTGAGGGTCTCAAGGTGCTAGGGAGGGGGGTGTTACTGATCGAACAGCCAGGTCTTGAGTAGCCTCCTGAAGGTCAGCAGGTCTTGGGTCTGTTGGAGGCTCAGTGGGAGGGTGTTCCAGGTCTTGGCGGCGAGGTGGAAGAAGGATCTCCCGTCGGTGGTTGTTCTTTGGATGCGTGGGACGGTGGTGAGTGCGAGGTCGGCGGAGCGGAGCTGGTGGTTGGGGATGTAGAAGGAAAGTCGTCTGTTGAGGTAGGCTGGGCCGGTCTTGTGGAGTGCCTTGTGAGCGTGGATGAGGAGTTTGAAGGATATCCTCTTGTTGACGGCAACCAGTGCAGGTTTCTCAGGTGGGGGTGATGTGGCCGTGGCGTGGTACGTCGAGGATCAGTCGTGCCGAGGCATTTTGGATGCTTTGCAGTCGTTTGATGAGCTTGGTCAGGGCTCCCGCGTAGAGGGTGTTTCCGTAGTCCAGTCTGCTGCTGACGAGGGCCTGGGTGACTGTTCTTCTTGTATCTATCGGGATCCACCTGTTGATCTCGCGGAGCATGCAGAGGGTGTTGAAGCAGGAGGAGGAGACAGTGTTAACTTGTGGAGAGCGTTGAGTCGAGGATGATTCCCAGGTTGCGTGCATGGTCAGTGGGTGTCGGGGCTCCCCCAGTGCCGCCGGCCACCAGGAGTCGTCCCAGGCTGAAGGGTTGGAGCCGAGGATGAGGACCTCCGTTTTGTCCATGTTCAGCTTCAGTCGGCTGATCTTCACCCAGTCGGCGACGGCCTTCATTCCTTCATGGAGGTTGACTTTGGCGGTGATGGGGTCCTTGGTGAGGGAGAGGATTAGTTGAGTGTTGTTGGCATAGGAGATTATGTTGTGGTCGTGCTGTCGGGCGACGTGTGCGAGCGGGCCATGTAAATGTTGAACAGTGTCGGGCTGAGGGAGGATCCCTGGGGTATGCCGCAGATGATCTCGGAGGCTTTGGATCGAAATGCGGGAGGCGGACGCTCTGGGTTCTGTAGGAGAGGAAGGAGGTGGTCCATTCCAGGGCTTTGTTTTGGATCCCTACGGCGTGGAGGCGTGCGCGTAGTGTGCGGTGGCAGACGGTGTCGAAGGCGGAGGAGAGGTCCAGGAGGATGAGGGCTGCGGTCTCATCGCTGTCCAGCAGGGTCCTGATGTCATCGGTGGCGGCGATGAGGGCGGTCCCGGTGCTGTGGTTGCTGCGGAACCATGACTGGGAAGGGTCCAGGATTCTGTTTTCTTCGAAGTATCGGGTTAGCTGTCTGTTGACGATCTTCTCGATGACCTTGGCCGGGAACGGGAACCTGATGATTTTAACTAATAAATTGTTTATAGCTCAAACACATCAAAAGTTACTAAAAAATGTGACTTGTGCTGCTGTGAAGTGGAGGGCACTTTGCAAAGGTTGACTAGTCACCTTTCTCATTGCTGCAGTTGTATATTACACTAGTACTAATAAGGAAAAATCTTTGCAGAGACTGTTAGCATGTGTAACAATTTCAAAATAATAAAGTATCAGAAAAGTTACAGCACCACTAATACCAGTGTAGGGTGTCCGAGTACTTTACATCACACATATTACACAGAGACAATCATTCATATGTGTGTAAATCACTGTGTAGGAAATGTTACATAAGACAAAGGACTACAAGGTGTAGGAGTCACATGACAACCATACTAGTAGACAGCATAGTTTAATAGTGATTGGTCTGCTGAAACACAAACTCAGAATTAAAAACATAATACCATGGTTAGGGGTTCTCTTTAATAATCAGAATTGATTTCCACCCAAATGAACCCTTTTTTGCAACATTAAGACTGGGGGAAAAAACATAACGCTCTAATTTATACCTTGGAGTTTACATGCAGCTCTTACATGACAGTTAATAGCTCACTGTTCTATGTTAGGGTTTTAACTTATTAACTGCAAGTAACAAGTAAAAAGCAGTAACCCAGTGACCTATTCACATTATGTGCACTTTGTGATCTGCATGGCACATGTTCTTAGCGGCATGCACATTACACCTCTGCCATTCCTTTTCATGAGTCAAACCTTCCACTAGACAAACACCATCTCTCTCTACTAAGAACATTAATCACTGGAGTTATCAAGACATTTTTATTGTTGCCCAAAAATGTTGGAGGCCAGGAAGGAGGCAGCAAGTGCTTTTAAAACCATATTATACTTACTAACACAACGCCCCCACCTGAAGTTAGCACCCGGTGCGATCGCACTGCCCTAGAGCCACCATGCTCAAGGGTCCTGTGACCTCAGTGACAGAGTCACTGACACTCTACTGTGTGCTGCTTCATAGGTCTGTCTCCAAGACTGGAGGTGAACTTCATGGATAGTGGTGGACAGGCCTTCAAGGTTAATCCACACTTGCCACCGCTAGGGTCCACCTGCTGGTGCTAAGACATCAGGGCTTTTAAGATCTTGCGGCACCTTCTAAGGTGTAGCACAGGAATGTGCTCCCTCAGGAGAGTGGTCTGGGAGCCTGGTCATTAAGGCTGAACCTGGTTCACCAGTTCCACTTCAGCATCTCTGACCATAGCGCCACATCCTTTCCCCCACTGAAAACTATGCTGCCCCACTTAGAGAAACTTCCACTGCACTGACCCACTATAAACACCTGGATGTGACTCAATTCTAATTACGCACTAGACAAGAGCAATATGCTGCCTACAAAAATGTACCAACATCCTAGAAAAAGCAAACACTCATAGGGAATGCAAGATTAAGTAAAGCATGTGAAATGTAAGCAGAAACAACATGGTTACCTTTTTCATTTTAGACTCATTATTCTGAAATCAGTAAGTGCTTTTGCACGAAAAGGTAAGGCCATGACTACTGGGCCCGGAAGAGACCCGTTTCAGTGCCCATCGCTTATATCCTTTCAAAAACATAGGCAGTATGGTTTAAAAAGACTTGGGGGCATATTATCAAGAAACGACGTTAACATTATCGCCCGTGAGAATTCGCATAGAAGCCCATGTTCTGGTGTCAACATGGGCTTCTATTGGAATTCTCTGCTGCATATTATCAAGCCCATTATCGCCGCTTTAGCGGCCGTTTTCTGCCACTAAAGCGGCGATAATTTTAACTCTGTCCTTGATAATATGCCCCCACATTCGTAAACACACAGTGGCTGTATACGTTTTGTTTTCCAATTCACCCATCAAGCAGATATTTCAGTACCTCCAGGCTAGGTGCACTTTCCCACACAGGGAAAACTATGGTGCATGTTAGCAAGGGCTGGCAATATAATTATCGACGCTTTAGCGTCCGTTTTTGGGCGAAAAGCGGCGATAATTATATCGCAATATCATCAAGGACACGCTAGCGCGTGTTTCCTTGATGTAGAGCCCGTTTTTTCACAGCCTCGCCTCGCATCTCTAATGAGATGCAAAAAAGGCGTGGCTGTGAAAACAACACATGTTAATATCGTGAAGGCAGCTTCGCGATATTAACAAGGAGGTGCAGCGATAAAAAAAATCGCGCTACCTCAGCCTTAACTCAGGAATTTAACGTCTGTTAAATTCCTGACTAAGGCATACTTGTAATGGGAGATGGATTATGCTGATAGGACCACAGGGTCTTATCAGCAATGTTATCGCTGTTTTCAATGGAACATCGCTGGAAAACCAGTGATGTTCCATTGAAAACACCGCTATTGCTGAAATATCGCCATAGCACTATGCGATGCAAATATAGCGTTATCATGGCGATAATATTCAGCGATAGCCGGCGATAATATTTCTGTCGCTATGTACGGCCAGAGATAATTATCGCTGGCCGTTGATAATATGCCCCTTAGTTGTTCAAAGAGAGAGGCGAAAACAAAAGTAGCGCTTCACTGGGAAACACTGTAAAGTGGCGCTAATGTGTTTAGGTGTAAATAAATCAACCTGGCCACCTTGCAACCACTCTGTCTTGCTTTAATTAGTTATTTATTTTTCACATTTGGAATGTTTTATTTCTCTCCACCCCGAGGCTGCATTTGTGTCAGAAAAAGACAACGTTTCCAGCCAAAAATGTTTTTCTTTTTTGGATCCATTTCACAGGGGAGCAAATAAACGAAAAGAGGAAAGCGAAGGTAATACTCCTTTCTTGAAGTCTCGGTTTTCACTAACTAGGAAGAGAAAAAGAGAGGGAAGACTTTTTAGAGGCCGTCACCGTGGCCTGCGCGCACAGTTTAATTTATGTGGATTTAAGAGGCTTGCTTGCAGACGCAGCCATCAACCTTGCAGAGAGTGAGGGGGCCCCTGGAGCGTGGGGGCCCCCCCGCACCGTGGGGGCTGCGGGGGCCTGTGTTACGCCCCTGCCTCCCAGCAGTGCCCAGAGTCAGGAGGGGTGGGTGCCTATCACTCCCAGACGTGCCCAGAGTCAGGAGGGGTGGGTGCAGAGTCCTCCCAGCAGTGCCCAGAGTCTGGAGGGGTGTGTGCAGAGTCCTCCCAGCAGTGCCCAGAGGCAGGAGGGGTGGGTGCAGAGTCCTCCCAGCAGTGCCCAGAGGCAGTAGGGGTGTGTGCAGAGTCCTCCCAGCAGTGCCCAGAGTCAGGAGGGGTGGGTGCCTATCACTCCCAGCAGTGCCCAGAGACAGGAGGGGTGTGTGCAGAGTCCTCCCAGCACAGCCCAGAGACAGGAGGGGTGGGTGCAGAGTCCTCCCAGCAGTGCCCAGACACAGGAGGGGTGTGTGCAGAGTCCTCCCAGCAGTGCCCAGACACAGGAGGTGTGTGTGCAGAGTCCTCCAAGCAGTGCCCAGAGAGAGGAGGGGTGGGTGCCTAACACTCCCAGCAGTGCCCAGAGACAGGAGGGGTGGGTGCCTATCACTCCCAGCAGTGCCCAGACGCAGGAGGGGTGGGTGCAGAGTCCTCCAAGCAGAGCCCAGAGACAGGAGGGGTGGGTGCAGAGTCCTCCCAGCAGTGCCCAGACACAGGAGGGGTGTGTGCCTAACACTCACAGCAGTGCCCATGAAACGCAAAGGGTGGAGTAGCCACAGATACCATGCCCACAAATGTCAGTCAGGTGCACAAAGACCCTGCAGTACATGTACCACATGTGTGCGAGGCTGGGAGTATACGCATGCAGCGCAGAAAAGAAAACATGTCCACATGAAGTCATGTCAATAGTCCACACACACAAGTACTATGACTACCAAGGATGCCACGAATGATGCAGGTGGAGACATCGCTCAGCATGCATGTGCAAAGTTGAAGGAGTCCGTCACACACCCAGCTGATGTAGACACAGCTCAGCACCACATATTGGGAACACCCTGCAGGGAAGATGTCAGGGTACACAGAGGAAGGAATACACCGTGGTACATTTCCACCATGCAGCAACTGCGTACATGGACAGAGAAACCTAGCTAACACCGTGTTATGGCACACAGATACCAGGGTCCCCCCTATGACCAGCACACTACTACATTTCCCACACACCCAACACATGATCACCACCCAAATTCATGTAGCAGCCCCACCAACAGCAATATCAGTAAAGCAGTAGTGTTCAATGGAAACAAAAATGGCTTTAATCAGCATTATCTAAAATTGTTTGTTCGTAGAAAGTTCAATAGTTACAAAGCCCATAGGGCAGTCCAGAAGTCACAGCTGGATGGGGGACACAGTGGGATGCGTGTCCCCTAGCTTGCCTGCACAGTTACAAGCTGTCGTCTTCCACAGGGGTGAGGGCATCATGTGGGGGGGAAGGAACAGGCACCGCAGGGACAGGAGGGCGAAGGGTAGGCGACGTGGGTGCAGGGATGGAGGACTCCACCACAGGGGGTGGGGCAGGGCCAAAGGTGGATTCTAGGAGCGCGCTGCACACCTTGGCAAGGTCCTCCAGGGACTCCCCTGCACCCGAAGGAACCACAGGCCCCAAGGAGGGTGGGGGGTCAGAGGGATGGGTCACAGCGCCACTGGGGGAGGGTGTGGACAGGGGGGGACTCAAGCACCCTGAACGTGGACTTCCTTGACCGCTTGCGGGGTGGTGTCAATGTGGGGCTCAGGGACAGAGCGGCCATGAACGAGTCCTTGGAGGAGATGTGGCCAGGAGAGCTGAGGGGAGGGGATTTGGAGGGAGTGGATTGGGTGGAATGCGGACTCCCACTCTGGCTGCGTGTCACATGTTTGCCCCCCGACCCAGTGGGTGTGACTACTACACCCTGTGTGTGCGTGTCAGGAGGTGTGCGGCGGACCTTCCCTGCTGGTGTGGTGCCTGTGTCTGTTGTGGTAGGTGCATGCTGACGTCTGGGTATATGTGGGACAGGTATGGGAGTGGGAAGTGTGGAAGGGGCAGGGGTAGGGGGTGGGACGTAGCGCTGCAGGAGACCCACTGCTGCAGTCAGTGTCGAGTCTATCGACCTCAGCAAGTTGCGTTGGTCAGCCTGCGATGAATGAATGCCCTCCAAGTATGCCTCCATGTTGTTGAGGACCTGGCTGTGGGCATGGAGGACATTAAGGATCGCAGTCTGACCAACCTGCAACTGCCGCTGGATGTCCACAGACTCGGCATTGGCGGCAGCAGTGGAGACAGGGGCAGGGGGTGCGGTGCCTGGCAGGAAGGAGACATGCGGTGACTGGGGATGCTGGGAAGGGACACGAGCACGTGGGAGGCGGCTGATGCCAATGGAGGGGGCGGTGCGAGATGTAGGGCTGCTGTCAGATGGTGGTGCAGCCACCGCCCACTCGGAGAGATCATCCTCGGACCCGTCAGCTTCATACTCTGTTGTGCCAGTCGACAGGTCCCCGGGTTCACTCTCCTCCGCCTCAGGCCCACTCGATGTGCCAGCCCCGATGTCACCGCTGGCACTGGTGCTCGGTCCCTCTGCGCCGTCTGTGTCCATGTCTCCCTCCGTGTCCCCCGACGATGCAGTGGGCAGGGTGAAGAGACAGAAATTAATCATACACCTGTATACATATGTCACATGAGTCCAATCTACTTAGGTTACAGTGCATAGCCTGAAACAAAAGAAGAGTTACAACTACTAAACAAGGTACATATGTAGGCCCTGCAAGACACAGTTGTTTGACCCACCATGCCACCGAAAAACTATGGAGAGCATGACACAATAGCAAATGAGATGACATGGAATTTTGACTGAGGAGCAAGGCCCTGGGGACAATCCAGCACTGCCTCTGCAACACACAGTGTGGCAGGAAATCGGGATGAGCAGGGACCATAGCCAGGAACTAGAGGCACATGCAGCATAGGCAATACTGATAACATGCCCACCCTGACTGGCACACTGCACCTTGAGTGTATGTCCAGGCAAACATCACACACTGGCCAGTCCTAGCAAGGAGATTTCAGGTCTTGACATGTCGGCCATGCCCGCACCACCCACCCCCTACATGAGACAATTCTTTGGAGACACAGGAAGCACGTACATCTCTTAGTCTGGGTGAAATACACATGGGATGCAAAATTTCTATATTGCACACAAAATGCCCAAGGTGCGCCTGTCCAAATAATCATGTACAAATGGGCATCATGAGATGATTGTAACAAGACACACAGGCAATGGCCACCGTGAGTATGTACTGGGAAAATCAGGTCAGGCTGGACAGTGGACACTTGTACTACATTTCACGTCAATATACATGGTGCCAGGGGACAATGGCACAGAGCACAACCTATGCTGTAGACACAGAGATTGTCGACATTTTCGGATTACACACATTAGACCTAGGTAAATATGCCCCTGGGGACAGTAGTGGCCACACAACTCTATGCTCCTGAATGGGAATGACTGCAACACACGCTAACATCCCTGCACTATGCGTACCACACACTCATGCACATCATGTCACAGGCCACCACATAGGACATGCGTGCTGGAAGGCCTCTCACTTGAGAGATTAACTCCCATGTCTGGACTCAGCATTAGTGCCAACTGACATGGAACCCACAAGTCCAGAACGGGACAGCGCACAGGCAAGGTCCCAATGTCAAGAATCAGTACCTGGAATTCCTTGTTCCGCAGGAGCCGTACCGCTGAGGATCGGTCCAGAAGTTAATTTCCCAACTCCCCGACAACTCTAACCCCAGTCTAAGCTGGCTTCAGAGATGAGGGGGAAAGGGGAATGGGACGACAAACAAGAGAGACTGCCACACTGGTGTCCTCACTTCTACTCGTTGGGAATGAAGGGAACCACCTGTAACAGAGAGCAGAGATTAACACACTTCTATCTTTTCTTTTCCCGGACACTATAGACCATCCCGCCTCCCATCAGACTCAGTGTTACCTGTGAATGTGTGGAAATTTGCCTCTCTCTAAATCTCACTAGTGGACTAGCAACTCCTCGTTGACAGTTCTTGGAGGGTAACTAGTAATTGAAGCTTTCAAGTACTCTTGCTCTTCTTGCTGTTGAACAACTTGTATTTTGGGGCGAGAATGCTGATACGCAGGTAAGTTCAAATATACATATATATATATATCTATATCTACTTTCACCTAAAAAGGTAGGTTACTGCTAGAATATTTCTAGTATCAACTGCGCCCCTTGAAGAAATGGAAATCCACTTGATGATACAACAAACAGCTGAGCGTCCACCGTCTGAGGTGAAAATGTCATTCAATTTGGCAGGAAATATTCCAACCAAGAACTAGGAAAGAAAAGCTTCTCTCACAAAGCCTGAAAGCTTAAGAGTTTGTCTCAGGAAATAAACACTGAAGTCTAAAATTGTTTGCTGCTCAGTGAAATCCAACTGGTTACAATATCACTTGAAAGTCTTTTTTATAACTGCGACCCAGGAACAATGAAGAGAAAAACGAGCTTACCCAATCAGAGGTTCAAGGTAGCCCGATAACTCCGGCGGAGGTTTTAGTGGGAAAAAACAATACCTGACACCAGGTATTCAAATAGAGCTCTTCCTCGCAGGAACCAGACTACAAATGCGAGCGAAGGAACTCAGAAGAAAATGCAGGAGTCAGAAGGGTTCTTGTGGAGCTGACTGGAAACGCTGTTGATTCCGCTGATGCGACAGTTGAAGTGCGCAGCATTCTAATCGCTCGCGCACGAAGTAGCGGAACCATCAGGATGGGCAAAAAGACTAGACCGCTAACCTGTAGATGTGCGTTCTTCCTGATGGAACTCTTCTGTCAGGAAATGGTGATGGAAATACTTGGCCACCCTTTGCGACCAACCCCTAGGGGAATGTAGAACTGTGTAGCCTCTATTGATCTTGAAAGTAGGGGCAGGCAATTGTGTCTTGGTACCTATCTGACCAGCCCTGACACCCAATACCTGTTACACACCATCCCCACACATGATGCTGCAGGCATAGTACACTTTGAGAAGGTGCCAGGCTACATAACCTTGTGACGGAGTGACTACACACAGACCAGGGAACACATTGCAAGGAGGGGAAGGGAGGCAGGAGAGCACTGCAACACTGTGGGTAACAGGATCTGCACAGCACCATAAAACCCTGGCAGTGTACCCATGGAACTGTGCACGTACAAATGCTGGTGAAACACAACAAACACACATGTACCTACCCCCTTCCTGCTGCTGCATCTCCTGTAGGCGCCTGTCCAAGTCTGGAAAGACCACCGCCAGCACACGCTTGTGGATGTGGGAGAGGCGGCGGCACCCGCGGTTCTTATGGCTCTCAGGTGAGTCCCCCAGCAGGACCCGTGCGATCCTCCGCGTCCAGCATCGGATATCCTGCCAGCGTTTCCTCACCTGGGACAGGCTCCGCCTCCGACCATCCGCACCCCTCACGGCACTGACGGCGGTCAGCCAGATCTGCTCCTTGGCAGTGGCGCCTACCTGTGAGGATGAACAAGTGACACTACATCAATACACCTGCAACATGTCACAGAGACACATATGGGAACAAATTAGCTGGTTACAACAAGGCATGTCATGCAGCCAACGCATTGCACCTTTGCCATAGGGACATACTCCTCTGGGGAAGGGCAAAAGCAGTACGTGCCAGTGAAAGTACACAGGTGGAATGAGGGCAAAGACACAATCAATTATCAAGGCTCACACTGTGCATCACACCCACCCCTCCTGCCTCTCGGCACTGCTGGGAGTGATAGGCACACACCCCTCCTGTCTCTGGGCACTGCTGTGAGTGATAGGCACCCACCCCTCCTGTCTCTGGGCACTGCTGGGAGGACTCTGCACACACCCCTCCTGTGTCTGGGCACTGCTGGGAGGACTCTGCACCCACCCCTCCTGTCTCTGGGCACTGCTGGGAGTGATAGGCACCCACCCCTCCTGTCTCTGGGCACTGCTGGGAGTGATAGGCACCCACCCCTCCTGTCTCTGGGCACTGCTGGGAGTGATAGGCACCCACCCCTCCTGTCTCTGGGTACTGCTGGGAGGACTCTGCACACACCCCTCCTGCGTCTGGGCACTGCTGGGAGTGATAGGCACCCACCCCTCCTGTCTCTGGGCACTGCTGGGAGTGATAGGCACCCACCCCTCCTGTCTCTGGGCACTGCTGGGAGACATCAGGCATTCCCCCCCTGGGACCCCCCCTACAGTACATAGCATGTGTGTCACACCTGGACACAATGGCAGAAGTCACAGTCACAAAAAAGGGACACAGTCTGTGCCAGTGGACACTGCACTCACCTGATAACCTGGTCGCCCTTACAGCATGGGGTACTGTGGGAGGATCACATCCACCAAAGCCATGTTCTCCTCCAGGGTGAATGGCTGTGACCTCTCCACAGCCCTTGACATGGTTCCAGGGAATCAGTAGCAGCAGCTGGGTCGTGGAATACAGAGATGTGCAGGCAAGTGCTCCCTCATGGGACCTGGCTGCCTTATATCTGCCTTGCTGGCCCATTTCATTCACAGGAGTGCAGAGTGATTGGTCACTCACATTTGCATCCTATGTTTCCTCCAATCCCTTCAAACCTAGCAGTCAGTGGGTTCTTATTCTGTTTTTTTCATCAGCATGATGTCAACCCCACAAACACATTGCAACAAAGTAGATTCATTCCAACTGACTTCTGCTGTGCACCTTCCAGAACAAATTCAAACTTAAAACTTGGTCTCAATGACAACCAGCATGCATGTAGGCCTAAATACTTGTTCCCCATGTGTCCCCTATGTAATTTGGAGCTTCACACACAGGTACGGTGCGTTCCGGGGCCCTAGGGCACCTCAAATGCATAGCAACGGCCCGTACACACGCCTGTACGCTCCCTATCACTATGGGTGTCCTCGCGTATGCGTATTCGTAGTGGTACGGACCGTACACACGCCTGTACGCTCACTATCACTACGAGTACGCATACGCTTGGACACCCATAGTGATAGGGAGCGTACAGGCGTGTGTACGGGCCGTACCACTACGAGTACGCATACGCGAGGACACCCATAGTGATAGGGAGCGTACAGGCGTGTGTACGGGCCGTACCACTACGAGTACGCATACGCGAGGACACCCATAGTGATAGGGAGCGTTCAGGCGTGTGTACGGGCCGTACCACTACGAGTACGCATACGCTTGGACACCCATAGTGATAGGGAGCGTACAGGCGTGTTTACGAGCCGTACCACTACGAGTACGCATACGCGAGGACACCCATAGTGATAGGGAGCGTACAGGCGTGTGTACGGGCCATACCACTACGAGTACACATACGCAAGAACACTCATAGTGGTACGGCCCGCACACACTCCTGTACGCTCCCTATCACTATGTGTGTCCTCGCGTATGCGTACTCGTAGTGGTACGGCTCGTACACACGCCTGTATGCTCCCTATCACTATGGGTGTTCTCGCGTATGCGTACTCGTAGTGGTACGGACCGTACACACGCCTGTACGCTCACTATCACTACGAGTACGCATATGCTTGGACATCCATAGTGATAGGGAGCGTACAGGCGTGTGTACGGGCAGTACCACTACGAGTACGCATACGCGAGGACACCCATAGTGATAGGGAGCGTACAGGCATGTGTACGGGCCGTACCACTACGAAAACGCATACGCTTGGACACCCATAGTGATAGGGAGCGTACAGGCGTGTGTACGGGCCGTACCACTATGAGTACGCATACGCTTGGACACCCATAGTGATAGGGAGCGTACAGGCGTGTGCACGGGCCGTACCACTACGAGTACGCATACGTTTGGACACCCATAGTGATAGGGAGTGTACAGGCGTGTGTACGGGCCGTACCACTACGAGTACGCATACGCGAGGACACCCATAGTGATAGGGAGCATACAGGCGTGTGTACTGGCCGTACCACTACGAGTACGCATATGCTTGGACACTCATAGTGATAGGGAGCGTACAGGCGTGTGTACGGGCTGTACCACTACGAGTACGCATACGCTTGGACACCCATAGTGATAGGGAGCGTACAGGCGTGTGTACGGGCCGTACCACTACGAGTACGCATACGCTTGGACACCCATAGTGATAGGGAGCGTACAGGCGTGTGTACGGGCCGTACCACTACGAGTACGCATACGCGAGGACACCCATAGTGATAGGGAGCGTACAGGCGTGTGCACGGGCCGTACCACTACGAGTACGCATACGTTTGGACACCCATAGTGGTAGGGAGCGTACAGGCGTGTGTACGAGCCGTACCACTACGAGTACGCATACGCAAGAACACTCATAGTGGTACGGCCCGTACACACGCCTGTACGCTCCCTATCACTATGTGTGTCCTCGTGTATGCGTACTCGTAGTGGTACGGCTCGTACACACGCCTGTACGCTCCCTATCACTATGGGTGTCCAAGCGTATGCGTACTCATAGTGGTACGGCTCGTACACACACCTGTACGCTCACCATCACGATGGGTACACATACGGCAGCACTCCCATGGTGATACGGGAAGGTACACAGGCCCTCTTAGCAGAAGTACGGTGTTTTTCACACATCACAGTGGTGACAGGCAGCACACAGGAAGGGATAGGGCTGACATACTTGTCCATGGATGGACATCAAGGCATTGTCTGGGCAGTACTACATGTGTGGGGCACAGGTGTGAAAGGGTGTGATGTGGCACAATACTCCTGAGTGGAGAAGGCACCAGATGTATGATGAGATGTGTACATATGTAATGTGTGACGGTGCAATGTGTGCCAGGCATGCAATTGACTCCTTTGACATGTGTGCATGTCGTACTGCACACTTGGCATGAGCGTCACTGGCATGGCACGGACACCAACTCACGGAAGTGTCCCCTGAGGCCCGGTACAGGGGTTACCACACCTTACATATCATTACCCACGTTGCACGATGTGACTATGTCATGTATGTGTGGGGGGTTCACATTAGGTAGATGTTTGAGCTCCCTCAAAAGCTGCAGCCGTTGCAGCAACTAACATGTGTCTGTGTGTAGATGGCCATGGCACACTGTTACGCACACCAGGCCACATGTGGTATCGGATGTGAGGTGCGTATGCATGCATGGGACACGGAGTAGCGTAACAAGGACATGTCTGCATCCTCTCTATGAATGTGTGGTGAGTCATCACATGTGCACCTTCATGGCAAGGTGTGTGGGCTGTCCTAGTGTAATGTCATGTGACCTGTGGCTCTAGTGTTCCGCTACCAGTCTCTGCAATCGACATCCTACTTCTGCTGATGTGTGGGTGTATGTCACTCCTGTCTTGCGTCTGGCTGTTCACTTGCACTGGGACACAGCTAATCCCATGCCATGGCATGTGGAGGTTCTCAATCTGCGTGTGTCGCTGGGTCTTGGGAGGAGTGTCACCTGCCAGCCATACGTGTCCAGGGCATGTGGCACATACCTCACTCCGTATGTCGCATATGTGTATAGACAGATTAACATGTGCTCAGGACAAATTATTTGTTGGTGTGGTGCACTCACTCCTCCTTGTCATTTCCAAATTCCTGTAGAGCGCCGCCTCTTCCCCGAGCAATTCCGGACTTGGCTGCCATGCGGGAGAATGATTGTATCCGGTGCTACCGCTTCCCCCAACGGTTGATTCTGGATTTGACGGCGAGACTGGCACCACACCTGCAACCACTGCACAGGTATCCTACGGCACTGACACCCAAGCTGAAGGTAATGGCAGCCCTACATTTTCTAGCCACGGCTACCTTTCAAAATACCATAGCTCATGTTGGTGGCATGTCACAGAGCATGTTCTGCCGTGTGCTGCATGATTTCTTAGAGGCCATGTTGATTCACCTGGATGAGTTTATCCATTTCCCAACCCCTGAAATGTTGACTGGGGTCAAGCGTGTATTCTATGCCCTGGGAGGGATGCCCCATGTCATTGGGTCCATAGATGGGACACATGTAGCTTTGGTACCATCACACGCACAGGAGGTAGCGTTCCGCAATCGCAAGCACTACCACTCCATCAATGCCCTTGTGGTGTGTCTGTCCAACATGGTGATTTCACATGTCTGTGCTCGTTTCCCAGGATCAGCACACGATGCCTACATCATGAGGCGTAGCAGGATGCCTGAAATGATGACGCAGCTGCGCAACGAACGAGCATGTGTTGTTGGTGGGTACAGTCTGTCTGTCCTGTATTTTGCGTAGACTTCCAGCACGACCGCTTCTCCTGTTCTAACGATGTCCATGTGCTTCCCATGTAGGGGATGCTGGCTATCCCAACATGCCATGGCTGATCACACCTCTCCGCAACCCCATCACACCGGCCCAGCTCCGCTACAACACCGCCCATGGCCGGACAAGGCAAGTGATAGAGAGGACGTTTGGCCTGCTGAAGAGCTGATTCAGGTGCCTACACAAGACCGGCGGCGCACTCCCATATGCCCCGGCGAAGGTCTGCAAGATCTTCATGGTCTGCTGCATGCTGCACAACATGGCAGTTGAGAAAGCTGTGCCACTCATCCTGGATCAAGATGACGAGGACCATCCACCCGTGGAGGACGAAGGGCTTGGCAATGGGGCTAGTGATGTGGAGGATGTGGAGCCGCAAGAGGACATCCGGACTCGGCTCATACGCGACTTCTTTGCTTAGTGGTGAGTACCAGTGTCTGAGTGTGCACGCATTGGTCCCCGTGTGGCATGTGTTGTGATGTGTGTCTCCACCTGCATGTATGGCACGTGAGTCAGAGGTGCGTGTGGGTGTGTCACTGGAGTGATGGTGCCAGTGATGGTTGTATTTCCCCAGTCATAATTGTGACCTAGCATGTTGTCATCCATACATGTGTCGAGTAAATGCACATGCAAGTGGCTGTGCTTTTTGTGGCTGACTTCTTGTGTGTCTCTCTTCCCCAGGTACTTGCGCATGCCGTCTGCTGCTTGCATTGTTGTGGCACTGCTATTCCTCATGGACACGTCATCGTGTGCTGACTCAGCGTTATAGGCACGGACAAGTTTGGAAGTCTCCTTAGGGTAAGGGATGCATCAGGGGTGTATTGGGTGTGGCAGTTGTTCACGATGTATGCACACTGCCCCTGTCGATGTTTGGTTCCTCTGCAGACATGTCGCATCACCATGGTGCACATTACATGCAGCTGGGTACACCTGAATAGATGGTCAGACTTGTTGACAGTCATCAGTGATGGGATAGTGGATTGTGATGATGGCATCAATGTGTGTAACACTGCCCTCGGACACATACTGTTTGCATTGGGTTGACATGCTGTGGGACTTCCACATCAGCTGATCAATGGTGTATGGCAGGCTCTCCGTGAGCAGCTGTGGGTGTTTAGCTGTTAGCCGACGCTTGTGTGCCAGTTCCATGGCTATCACGCATTTGTGCTGCAGAAGGGGGGTGCCAGTGTTGGACCCACATGTTACTCCACATGAAGTGTTCATGTGTACTTCAAGTTGCCTCTGCAATCCCGAAAACATGACTAATAAAGGTGTCCCTAGGCCTCCAAGGTGCCTCTTCTCAGTCAATGCTGGTGTGTTGCCACGGTGCATCCAGCATGTCTGGCATGGTTTTCCCTGATAGTGGCTATGTGTCTATGTGTCGAGTAGCAACATGCAAGCTGTGTGTGTGGGATGTGACTGTGTATTGTGCATGATGTCCATGACTGTGTGGGTATTGTGACATGTGCCATCCCCATGCATCCAACGTTGGCCAGGCCCCCATTATGTGCATCCACCGGACTCAAGCTTGCAGGACATGGTTCTGCCACCTGTCTACACATACCTGGGTGCCCCCCAGGACACTGGACATGATCCCTGACCTCTGCGCATGACTGTTGCTGTACTCAATATGTCTGTCTGCACGGTTGTGCGGCCACCCCCTCAGCTGGTTGGGCCCATCACGGGTGTGCATGGTGCTCCATGTCTGTCTTGCCTAATACACTGTGACCCGTGTGTCCTGTGCCAGACTTATGCCCCAGGGTGTGGATGGTTGAAGTCAAAAGAGAACTCAGGCATGGTTAGACTTTACAAGACACATGTAAGGTAATAATGCAACCAGCAGGCATCTTCTCATCATGGTGTGACTTTTTATTTTAGTGGGGGGGGGTATGACATGAGGGGCTTTCCGGGTGTTTGGAATCCAAAGTTCAGTGGGGGAGTTGGTGTCCTTGCCATTTGAAATCCTCAGAGTCCATGCCACAGTCTTTGTCAACATTGGTCAGACAGTGACCAGCAAGGCCATGTGGCAGAGAATGTCTTTTGATGCTGTGCTGCTGTTGCTCCAGTGGGCCAGGTGCCAGGCCAGGTGTCCTGGGAGATGGTGCTGTAGCGCCGACCCTCACGGTCTTTTCCGTGGACGACCCGCCCTCCTGCGGGGACCCTCAGAAGCAGGCCGTGACGACATCTGGGATGCTCCATCGGATGTTTCCTCCTCCTCCTGATCCCTCCCTGTGGGTGGTGATGTTCTACGCCTTCTGGCACAGGGAGGGTTGGCCATGTTGTTGGCCATCCGACGGAGTGTATCGTGAATTCCCGTGTACGCCGTCACGAGCTCAGCCTGTCCGTCCTCCATCCTCTGTTGGTGTTGCAGCAGACAGGCATGTAGCTCCGCATGTTGCTGGGCCTGCTGGGTCTTGATCCCCTCGAGGACGGACACAACCTGGGCCAGGCCCGTGGTGTCCTGCCGGTATGTGTCCAGGATGTTTCGTACATGGGAATATACCGGGTCCCCAGCCAACTGGTCAGGCTGGTGCCTCCGCCGTCCTCCACTCCCACCACCCCTGCCCACTTGCACCTGGCCTGCCCTTGTGGGCACATCGGGTCTCCGGGACCCCTGAGGGGTGGCATTGGCGTTGTCGCCTGCCTCCTCCTGGGTGCCCGGGACACCGTGTCCCTCCTGGCCAGCCTGGCTGCTTTGTGGTGGTGGGGCAGGGATCCTGGGTGTCTCCTGGGATGTGGCAGGAGTGGGGGTGGTGGTTGGCCCCGTTGTGCCTGACGCAGGTGCTGCAGGTCGTTGGACACCAGAGGGGCCAGGTTGGTCGGGGTCGTCCACAGAGTGGTGAGAGTCCTCGCTGCCAGTGGGATCGGCCTCCCGCAGAGCCGGGTCCTGTGAGTCTTCCCCCCCAGTGTTGGGGGGTGAACCACAAGGTTGACCTGTGTGTGAGAGAGACAATGTTAATTTTGGTCCATGCAACATCCATGTTTCGTCAGTTTCAAAGTTGGAACATTTCCTCTGGGAATTTGGATCTATCTGGCATTCCACTCACAGTGCACTTGTGCATGGGTGTGTCCCTTGGGCACAGGTTTGGCGCCTTTAACTATGTGTGGCACAGTCTTACTTGCTGCGTCAAGTGTGACTGCAGTCAGCAGTGGAGTGGGCAGGTGTGGCGAGCCGTGCATTGGCGCCTTCCGTGTTGCACTGTACGTGGGCACATGAAGTAGTTACACACACTTCAATGATGCAGGTAGCTGTCGTTGTGCTCGTGCACAGGTTGTGACATGGCCCTGTGTTTTGCCATGGAGGAGAGGGGGGGTGCTGGCACTGGCCACCCTTGTCTACATGCACGCAGTCCACCTGCTGACGAGCAGACATTCCCACACACCAAACTGAATTGCTCTCCCTGTGTCTCCCTCCCTCTCTGTCCCCCTCTCCCTCCCTCTCAGTCCCCCTCTCCCTCCCTCTGTGTGTCAGCCTCCTCCCTCTGTCTGTCTTCCTGTGTCTCCCTCCCTCTCTGTCCCCCTCTCCCTCCCTCTGTGTGTCAGCCTCCTCCCTCTGTCAGTCTTCCAGTGTCTCCCTCCCTCTCTGTCCCCCTCTCCCTCCCTCTCTGTCCCCCTCCCCCTCCCTCTCTGTCCCCCTCTCCCTCCCTCTGTGTGTCACCCTCTGTCACCTCAGCCCAGCCTCCTGGGCACACACTGTTAGCAGATCTTTGAATGGCCCTTGGCTTGTTGATGTGAGTTTGTTTCTGATCTCCAGGCACCCATTGGGTGTAGTGTGTGTCTCTGCGCTGCTGCTGTGGTGGTGTGTGCTGCCACTCTTTCACAATGTTGGCTGTTCATTAGCTGCTGTCATGTGCAAAACAGTGCCTTCACCCCCATGTGTTGATGCAAGGCGTCCGCCATTTGCTGGCGAGTCTTTCCTGTGTGGGGACACACTGTTTGTCTGGCTGTGACCTAGGCCATATGGGCAGAGGGCAGAGGGCATTGTTGTCTGCTTCTGAGTTGCACTATGTGAATTTTGGGGCCCACCCTCCCGCCATCCGGGTTACCGTGTCATGTGTTGGTGTCTTCTGTGGCCTGTGACTTGACATTGTCCAGCTGGGTGCATGGGGCATGGTGGCGGCAGTGGCATGTGCATGTTCATGGAGTGTGGTTGAGTCATGCGATAGCTTGGGGTGGTTGCGTGCCTGTTTGTGATTTTGGTTGTGGATGACGTTCCCCCCATGTGAGGTGCGTTGTTTGTGTACTCACCCGGGTCTCGGAGTCCTCCTAATCTTTCGACTGCCTCCACCGGCAGTATGGCCATCACTAGGCCTGGGCAGCAAATTCCGTTCCGCTCGCGGAATTTGCGGAATTTGCGTAATTTCGCGTTCCGCGGAGAACGCGAAATTGCTCAAAAGTCTGCTTTCCGCGATTTCGCGAAATTTATGCTTGTTCGCGTTCTCAAAATGCATGTTCGCGAGATATTTCTCCTCGAGCACGCAAACAGCAATTGCGAACAGGAAAAAAGCACCGCGAACAAGCAATTCCGCGTGTTCGCGGAATTTCTGCGTGTTCACGGAGATTTTTTACCGTTTCGCGGAGATTTGCGTAATGCAATTACGCAAATTACGCCCACCCCTAGCCATCACCCTCTCCTCCCAGGGATGGTAGTGTACGGGTCTGCGGGACGGCACTCCTCCAGTGACGTTGGCCTGGTTGTGTTCATCCAGCATCTTGGCTCGGACCCTCCTCCGCAGATCGTACCACCTGGCTTGGCATTCCTGCTTGTTCCTTCTGGTGTCCGCAACAGCATTCACAGCATCGACGATGGTCTGCCACATGGCTGTTTTTTCTGACATGCTGGTCTGTCTGACCAAGGTTCCAAAGAGCTGTGGCTCGACTCTGAGGATTTCATCGACAAGGACCTCCTACTCTCCGTTATTGAACTTTGGATTCGTGTTATTGGGCATGGTGAGGGGTGTGGGTGTGGATGGTGGGGGGGAGTGTGGATGGTTGTGGGTGTGGTTGTGCAGGTGTGTGTGTGAATGTGATGAGGGTGTGTTTGAGAAGGTGGTTGTGTGAAGGTGTGCAAGTGTAAGGTGTGGTGAAGCTTCTAGTTTGGTGCTGTAGGTTGTCTGTGGGGTCTGCAGCAGTGAGTCTGTTGCAAAGGCTCATGGTTTGTGTGTGTGGGCCCTTTTTATTGGTCCATTGGTGGGTGTGGCTGTGTTTGAACTTTGGGTGGGTGTGTTATAAGGAGTGGTGGTGTTTTGGGCCTCTGTTTGTTTTTGGCTATTGCAGGTCAGTGAATGTGTTGTTTTGGTAGTTGTTGGACATGTTTTGTGGCTTTGTGCCATTCGAATGGGGTATTCTTGTGTCGTTTTGGTTTGTCCTGGTTGTGTACGTGCGTTTTTTGGCATGTATTCGGTGTATACATGGGCCATTTTGTTGTACAGTGCTGTCCTTGTGTGTGGCTTGGTACGAGTCGTACATTCGGTTGTGATGTTGGGGCCTGGGGTGCGCTCCGTCCTTAGGATGTTGTGGTGGGGGTACGCTCCATGCATACGCGGGTGGGGGTACGACTCTGACGTACACGGGTGTAGGTACATGGGGGTACGACACGTACACGGGTGGGGGTACGACTCTGACGTACACGGGTGTAGGTACACGGGGGTACGACACGTACACGGGTGGGGGTAGGACTCGAACGTACTGGGGTGTACATACACGGTGGTACGACACGTACAGGGGTGGGGGTACGACTCGAACATACTGCGGTGTACATACACGGTGGTACGACACGTACAGGGGTGGGGGTACGACTCGAACGTCCTGGGGTGTACATACATGGTGGTACGACACGTACAGGGGTGGGGGTACGACTCGAACTACTGGGGTGTACATACACGGTGGTACGACACGTACAGGGGTGGGGGTACGACTCGAACGTACTGGGGTGTACATACACGGTGGTACGACACGTACAGGGGTGGGGGTACGACTCGAACTACTGGGGTGTACATACACGGTGGTACGACACGTACAGGGGTGGGGGTACGACTCGAACGTACAGGGGTGTACATACACGGTGGTACGACACGTACAGGGGTGGGGGTACGACTCGAACGTACAGGGGTGTACATACATGGTGGTACGACACGTACAGGGGTGGGGGTACGACTCGAACATACAGGAGTGTACATACACGGTGGTACGACACGTACAGGGGTGGGGGTACGACTCGAACGTACAGGGGTGTACATACACGGTGGTACGACATGTACAGGGGTGGGGGTACGACTCGAACGTACAGGGGTGTACATACACGGTGGTACGGCACGTACAGGGGTGGGGGTACGACTCGAACGTACAGGGGTGTACATACACGGTGGTACGACACGTACATGGGTGGGGGTAGGACTCGAACGTACTGGGGTGTACATACACGGTGGTACGACACGTACAGGGGTGGGGGTACGACTCAAACGTACTGGGGTGTACATACACGGTGGTACGACACGTACACGGGTGGGGGTACTACTCGAACGTACTGGGGTATACATACACGGTGGTACGACACGTACACGGGTGGGGGTAGGACTCGAACTACTGGGGTGTACATACACGGTGGTATGACACGTACAGGGGTGGGGGTACGACTCGAACGTACTGGGGTGTACATACACGGTGGTACGACACGTACACGGGTGGGGGTACGATTCGAACGTACTGGGGTGTACATACACGGTGGTACGACACGTACAGGGGTGGGGGTACGACTCGAACGTACAGGGGTGTACATACACGGTGGTACGACACGTACAGGGGTGGGGGTACGACTCGAACGTACAGGGGTGTACATACACGGTGGTACGACACGTACAAGGGTCGGGGTACGACTCGAACGTACAGGGGTGTACATACACGGTGGTACGACACGTACAGGGGTGGGGGTACAACTCGAATGTACAGGGGTGTACATACACGGTGGTACGACACGTACAGGGGTGGGGGTACGACTCAAACGTACTGGGGTGTACATACACGGTGGTACGACACGTACAGGGGTGGGGGTACGACACGAACGTACAGGGGTGTACATACATGGTGGTACGACACGTACAGGGGTGGGGGTACGACTCGAACTTACAGGAGTGTACATACACGGTGGTACGACACGTACAGGGGTGGGGGTACTACTCGAACGTACTGGGTTGTACATACACGGTGGTACGACACGTACAGGGGTGGGGGTACTACTCGAACGTACAGGGGTGTACATACACGGTAGTACGACACGTACACGGGTGGGGGTAGGACTCAAACGTACTGGGGTGTACATACACGGTGGTACGACACGTACAGGGGTGGGGGTACGATTCGTACGTACAGGGGTGTACATACACAGTGTTACGACACGTACAGGGGTGGGGGTACGACTCGTACGTACAGGGGTGTACCTACACGGTGGTACGACACGTACACGGGTGGGGGTAGGACTCAAACGTACTGGGGTGTACATACACGGTGGTACGACACGTACAGGGGTGGGGGTATGACTCGAACATACTGCGGTGTACATACACGGTGGTACGACACGTACAGGGGTGGGGGTACGACTCGAACGTCCTGGGGTGTACATACACGGTGGTACGACACGTACAGGGGTGGGGGTACGACTCGAACTACTGGGGTGTACATACACGGTGGTACGACACGTACAGGGGTGGGGGTACGACTCGAACGTACTGGGGTGTACATACACGGTGGTACGACACGTACAGGGGTGGGGGTACGACTCGAACTACTGGGGTGTACATACACGGTGGTACGACACGTACAGGGGTGGGGGTACGACTCGAACGTACAGGGGTGTACATACACGGCGGTACGACACGTACAGGGGTGGGGGTACGACTCGAACGTACAGGGGTGTACATACATGGTGGTACGACACGTACAGGGGTGGGGGTACGACTCGAACATACAGGAGTGTACATACACGGTGGTAAGACACGTACAGGGGTGGGGGTACGACTCGAATGTACAGGGGTGTACATACACGGTGGTACGACACGTACAGGGGTGGGGGTACGACTCGAACGTACAGGGGTGTACATACACGGTGGTACGGCACGTACAGGGGTGGGGGTACGACTCGAACGTACAGGGGTGTACATACACGGTGGTACGACACGTACATGGGTGGGGGTAGGACTCGAACGTACTGGGGTGTACATACACGGTGGTACGACACGTACAGGGGTGGGGGTACGACTCAAACGTACTGGGGTGTACATACACGGTGGTACGACACGTACACGGGTGGGGGTACTACTCGAACGTACTGGGGTATACATACACGGTGGTACGACACGTACACGGGTGGGGGTAGGACTCGAACTACTGGGGTGTACATACACGGTGGTACGACACGTACAGGGGTGGGGGTACGACTCGAACGTACTGGGGTGTACATACACGGTGGTACGACACGTACACGGGTGGGGGTACGACTCGAACGTACTGGGGTGTACATACACGGTGGTACGACACGTACAGGGGTGGGGGTACGACTCGAACGTACAGGGGTGTACATACACGGTGGTACGACACGTACAGGGGTGGGGGTACGACTCGAACGTACAGGGGTGTACATACACGGTGGTACGACACGTACAAGGGTCGGGGTACGACTCGAACGTACAGGGGTGTACATACATGGTGGTACGACACGTACAGGGGTGGGGGTACAACTCGAATGTACAGGGGTGTACATACACGGTGGTACGACACGTACAGGGGTGGGGGTACGACTCAAACGTACTGGGGTGTACATACACGGTGGTACGACACGTACAGGGGTGGGGGTACGACACGAACGTACAGGGGTGTACATACATGGTGGTACGACACGTACAGGGGTGGGGGTACGACTCGAACTTACAGGGGTGTACATACACGGTGGTACGACACGTACAGGGGTGGGGGTACTACTCGAACGTACTGGGTTGTACATACACGGTAGTACGACACGTACACGGGTGGGGGTAGGACTCAAACGTACTGGGGTGTACATACACGGTGGTACGACACGTACAGGGGTGGGGGTACGATTCGTACATACAGGGGTGTACATACACGGTGTTACGACACGTACAGGGGTGGGGGTACGACTCGTACGTACAGGGGTGTACCTACACGGTGGTATGACACGTACACGGGTGGGGGTACTACTCGTACGTACACGGGTGTACGTACACGGTGGGGGTTCGACACGTACACGGGTGTACATACAGGGGGGGTGTACATTCACGGGGAGTACGACTCGAACGTATGGGTACTGGGGGGAGTGTTGGGCGCGTATGCGGGCACATGTCTCCATGGTTGCAATGGGAGTTCGGTGCGGACGGTGTTTTTACCATACGGTTGTAAGATCGGACGCACGGGTTGGATCGTGATTCCTCGGTCGGACTTCACTTTTCACATTTGTAGGGTAAATCGACCGAGGACGTGTCGGACACATTTTCCGACCCGAGGACGTGTGTGGAATAATTCCCAAGGCGGTTCGTATGGACTTTTGACCATGCGAATCGTGATTGCCAGTTTGTACAGCACTTGTACGATTCGTACAGTAAAAAGACCGGATACGAGTCGTACGGGGAAATTTTTTACCGGATCGTAATTGGCACCTAAGTAGATGTACTCCAGTTTTCAAAATGTGATTTACTGCATAAGATAGTGCTGATAAGTCACTTTAAAATAAAAGATGGAACAAATAAGGAATACTTTGACGAAATCTTGGATCTTCTGCATATAACCTTGTAGTCCGATACTCAGAAGCAGGAATCTGTACTGGACGTTCATCATATCGTCCACCTTTTCCTGTAGGAAACAGCTGGGGAAAACAACGAGCTTCCAAGCTCTCCTCCCATACACTCACAGGAGTTCCTTTAGCTTTTTTCATCTGAAAGAGATCAATAGTGTTTCCCATAACTTCTTTAGAATGAAGAGGATGTATGCTGAAATGTTCATAAATTTTTTCTTCTTTTGACTTATCCACTTTTTCAATTTGCCCAGTTGGTATTCCTGAGTCTCCTAGTAAAACTTCTTCATCTTCTTCCATATAAATTGATTCATACCATTTTGTTATTTCTTTTCAAATATAAATTTGCTCTTTGTACTTTTCGTACATCCACCAGCTCCTGCCAAATTTTCTTGTTCTTTGTAGGTACAACATTAACCAGAATAACTAATGGTTCAGTTCCAAACTATCTGCATCAATTGTTTCAATATTTTTTTTCAAATCTAATGGCAAATAGACAACTCTTCCTTTTAAACCTCTTTGTAAATCTGTAGGAGGTAATTTGCCTGTTTTGGGCTCCATACGAACTATAGTCTGAAAAGGATGGACACATTGAATGAGTATAGACTCATACGTATTTAAATCACTAAGTTCTGCAGGAATTTCAACCAATTCTAAATTATTATGTACAGCTCTTGCTGGCATTTTCTTTTCTTCTAACTTGTTATAACAGTATTTACAAATACGGTGATATTCACCCAAATCAAAACAATTTTCCAGAAATAAATATGTAGCAAAATCCATCCACTTTGTATTATTTTCTTTTTCACTTTTTTTATAGAGATCAACATACCTTGTTTGATTTTTATAATGGCTTTTCCCGCAACAAATACAAGTAATATTTGGTCTTTCATTAGAGATGATAGTAAATTTTGTCATTTGATCTTCAAATGTTTTACTAACAGTGAGTTCTACATTTTCTTCCACATTTTCTTCAATAACTGTGTCATTTCCTGCACTTTCTTGCTCTGGACCAAAGTAACAAGACTCCATATCCTCACAAACCTTCTTCACATCGGTTACAGATCCACGGAACAAAGCATTATTCAACTCATTTAACTTTAAAGCTGGACTTTTAGCAAAATACAATCTTCTAACAAACTTTCTCATTTCAGTATGATGAACAGCCAGCATCCTAAAATGGTGAAAAACACTTTGGCAAACTTTCCTAGAAAGACAAGCCAGAGAATGTCCTTGCAAACCAGTATTCTCTCTCACTCTGCATGGATCTAGTCTTTGAAGCACCTTAATCTTCTGTTTAACACTTTTTGTTTACTATATTCTCTTAGAAAATCACGAAATGTATAAATTGGTTCCTGTCGTAAAGTACAAATACTACTACAATTCCAAGTGTACACTGGGGCTTTAGGACGTCTCCCCATAACCTCATCAGCTAACACTTCTTTCTCATTTCTTGGAACCATTTTCTCCTTTTCCATTACACAACCATCCTTAACTTCATAAGCTCGACCACTGGTGTCAACTGCATGCAGCAAACTATTACTTTGAAGATAACTCTCTTCATTAAAAAATGGTTCAGTACTTGAACTATGCTTCCATTCTCCTAAGAACACTTTACAAAAGTTTTTTTTTTCACTTCTCTTTTTCTTTTGCTATTTGACTTCATTACATTCACTAATTTATCTAATGTACGGATCCTGTTCAAAATTAAAATGAATAGTTTTCTTTTTAATTCCAAAGCCTTGGCAACAATTGATTCAATATGTTTCCTTTTCTTATAAAATTTGGCTTTCTTCCTATATTTTTTCACATCCTTCAACAAATTGAACATCACTCTTCTCTCAAACATTTTTCTACGAATGTTTTTAAAATCTATTTTTCTTTTTAAATCATTCTTCCTTACTTCTGATTGTACATTAGCATTTAGTATATTCTGTCGATTGTCTGGTTGTTTTCTACTTGAAACACTATTTCCAGTGGATATGTGGATATATTTCTTAATTTTTTTCTTTGCTTGAAGATATTTAAAAAAAAATCCTTAGTCTGGTTACCAGAAGGCTTTTTCTTTTTTCCAACATGAGGTTCTTCAACTATTGTTTTTTGTCCAGTTGTAGATAATATAAAAACAAATATAGATGTTGTTGCTGTTCTTTTCTCTTTCTTGATTTTATGGGCATCTTTAATTTATTTCAGTGTTGTTCAGCAATACCTGAAAAAAACTTTAAAAAAAATACCTTTATGTAATTTATATATATTACTATATTTTTTAAGAGCTTTTCAAAACATATCATATGAGCTATCCCTTTCCTACGACTGCAAGTCTTACACAATAAAATCTACACAAATTAAATCTCTGACAACAAATTCCTGTGTGCAGACAGACTCATGGTGTGATTCTAGGCAGAAAACGAGTTTTCATTGGCAATTTCAAAGCACATTTACTGCTGTGGTTTTACAAGTGATAATTACTGTAAGAGTCTGACACATTTTCCTTATAGTTGAGAGAGGCAGAAAAGAGCACATGTCCTAACAGCTACTTGAGAGCATGAGCATGTGGAACCTGGGTGAGTGATTAGACTAGAGCATAGAAAATGAGCCTTGGTGATGTTGAATGTGTTAGCATTACACACTGCTATCTGAAATACCACACAGTGCTGAATACTTAGCATGGGAGTGCAGGAGAAGCAACTGCTTGTGTACTAAGAGCGTGCTTCTGGAGACTGTGTATTGTCAGGTGCAAGAGAGATCTGCATGGACGCTTGCAGAACTGCATGAAGACTGCACAGATGTATGTAAGAGTACATGTGGGGTAAGGGTGAATTGCAGTTTGGAACATGTAGGATCTATCTCACCCATGGCAGGTGTGGAAGGAAAATCTACCCTGTTGTTTTCAAATGTGTTAGGATTTGCCTCTCATTTGTGAGATAGTGATTTCTGCTGAATGCAAAGCATCACAGTTTAAGAAAACAAGCTGCCCCTTTCCTACGGATGCATGTCTTACAGTACAAGAGCAACACAAATTAAATCTCTGACAACAAATTCCTGTGTGCACACAGACTCATGGTGTGATTCTAGGCAGAAAACGATTTTTCATTGGCAATTTCAAAGCACATTTTCAGCTGTGGTTTTGCATGTGATAATTACTGTAAGAGTCTGACACATTTTCCTTATAGTTTAGAGAGGCAGAAAAGAGCACATGTCCTAACAGCCACTTGAGAGCATGAGCATGTGGAACCTGGGTGAGTGATTAGACTAGAGCATAGGAAATGAGCCTTGGTGATGTTGAATGTGTTAGCGTTACACACTGCTATCTGAAATACCACACAGTGCTGAATACTTAGCATGGGAGTGCAGGAGAAGCAACTGCCTGTGTGCTAAGAGCGTGCTTCTGGAGACTGTGTATTGTCAGGTGCAAGAGAGATCTGCATGGACGCTTGCAGAACTGCATGAAGACTGCACAGATGTATGTAAGAGTACATGTGGGGTAAGGGTAAATTGCAGTTTGGAACATGTAGGATCTACCTCACCCATGGCAGGTGTGGAAGGAAAATCTACCCTGTTGTTTTCAAATGTGTTAGCATTTGCCTCTCATTTGTGAGATAGTGATTTCTGCTGAATGCTAACCATCACAGTTCAAGAAAACAAGCTGCCCCTTTCCTACGAATGCATGTCTTACCGTACAAGAGCAACACAAATTAAATCTCTGACAACAAATTCCTGTGTGCACACAGACTCATGGTGTGATTCTAGGCAGAAAACGATTTTTCATTGGCAATTTCAAAGCACATTTTATGCTGTGGTTTTGCATGTGATAATTACTGTAAGAGTCTGACACATTTTCCTTATAGTTGAGAGAGGCTGAAAAGAGCACATGTCCTAACAGCTAATTGAGAGCATGAGCATGTGGAACCTGGGTGAGTGATTAGACTAGAGCAATGGAAATGAGCCTTGGTGATGTTGAATGTGTTAGCGTTACACACTGCTATCTGAAATACCACACAGTGCTGAATACTTAGCATGGGAGTGCAGGACAAGCAACTGCCTGTGTGCTAAGAGCGTGCTTTTGGAGACTGTGTATTGTCAGGTGCAAGAGACATCTGCATGGACGCTTGCAGAACTGCATGAAGACTGCACAGATGTATGTAAGAGTACATGTGGGGTAAGGGTGAATTGCAGTTTGGATCATGTAGTATCTACCTCACCCATGGCAGGTGTGGAAGGAAAATCTACCCTGTTTTTTTAAAATGTGTTAGGATTTGCCTCTCATTTGTGAGATACTGATTTCTGCTGAATGCAAACCATCACAGTTCAAGAAAACAAGCTGCCCCTTTCCTACGAATGCATGTCTTACAGTACAAGAGCAACACAAATTAAATCTCTGACAACAAATTCCTGTGTGCACACAGACTCATGGTGTGATTCTAGGCAGAAATCGATTTTTCATTGGCAATTTCAAAGCACATTTTCTGCTGTGGTTTTGCATGTGATAATTACTGTAAGAGTCTGACACATTTTCCTTATAGTTTAGAGAGGCAGAAAAGAGCACATGTCCTAACAGCTACTTGAGAGCATGAGCATGTGGAACCTGGGTGAGTGATTAGACTAGAGCAAAGGAAATGAGTCTTGGTGACATTGAATGTGTTAGCGTTACACCGTACTATCTAAAATACCACACAGTGCTGAATACTTAGCATGGGAGTGCAAGAGAAGCAACTGCCTGTGTTCTAAGAGCGTGCTTCTGGAGACTGTGTATTGTCAGGTGAAAGAGAGATCTGCATGGACGCTTGCAGAACTGCATGAAGGCTGCACAGATGTATGTAAGAGTACATGTGGGGTAAGGGTTAATTGCAGTTTGGAACATGTAGGATCTACCTAACCCATGGCAGGTGTGGAAGGAAAATCTACCCTTTTTTAAAAAAATGTGTTAGCATTTGCCTTCTCATTAGTGAGATAGTGATTTCTGCTGAATGCAAACCATCACAGTTCAAGAAAACAAGCTGCCCCTTTCCTACGGATGCATGTCTTACAGTACAAGAGCAACACAAATTAAATCTCTGACAACAAATTCCTGTGTGCACACAGACTCATGGTGTGATTCTAGGCAGAAAACGATTTTTCATTGGCAATTTCAAAGCACATTTACCGCTGTGGTTTTACAAGGGATAATTACTGTAAGAGCCTGACTCATTTTCCTCATAGTTTAGAGAGGCAGAAAAGAGCACATGTCCTAACAGCTACTTGAGAGCATGAGCATATGGAACCTGGGTGAGTGATTAGACTACAGCAAAGGAAATGAGCCTTAGAGACATTAAATGTGTTAGCGTTACACACTGCTTTCTGAAATACCACACTGTGCAAACCATCACAGTTCAAGAAAACAAGCTGCACCTTTCCTACGAATGTAAGTCTTACAGAACCAGACCACCACAAATTAAATCTCTGACAACAAATTCCTGTGTGCACACAGACTCATGGTGTGATTCTAGACAGAAAACAGAATTCCTGGGTGATACCAGTACACCTTGACTTATTTTGAAGACATACTCTATATTATCTGACAAGTTCATGGCAGTTAAATTTCTTCCAAAACATAAAATGTAAATCACAACTTTAAAACAAGAATCTCAGTTAAATTTTTTTATCAAAATGCACCACATAAATCCCCTCTCAAATTCATAACTCACCTTTAAAAGTAGTTAGTTGAGAAAGAAATGTGGCACTCACACAGCAGATTATCAGAGCCAGAATCTCTGAACTGTACACCTTTCAGCAGAACCAGTAAATTGCAATATTTCCCTCTCTTTTTTCACACATATACATGTTAACTTCAAATCACAGTGCTTCCCACATTTTTTCAAATGGAAACACACATTTCTATTGGTTGCAAATTTCAACCCTTTCCAAATGATCCCTACCCCCAACATGACTTCTGCCTTCTACCATAGCAACAGGTCATGGAACACTGGTGTGAGCAGAGAGGTCAGAAGTTCAGCACACAATGTTTCTAATCCAAAGAGCAAGAGTGCTTGACATTTCAAACCTAACAGCAAATCTAAAGTAATGTTCTGTGGGTACAAATTTTTCTGAACCAATACAAAAGAAACATGCTTTTAAAAATTTAAACTTACAGCCTAGTTTTTTGTGTAGAATGATCTGAAATAGCCAATGAGCTCTTTTTATTTTAAAAAAAGTATGTAAGCCTCCATTTTACAACTATCTTTCTTTTCATACTGCCATTCTACTGAAAGACACCTTCTGAGTGCATCCAGATCTCCTTGAAAGATGTTCACAGTGTGGATTGTAGGTCATAGCTATGTCTTCTGGAGTGAAAAGTATGCAGAAAAAGAGGTATTTTCAAAGATCTTGCTTTGCCAAATGTACACAGTAAATGGATTGGTCAGAGAGGGTTAAAGTGGCACCAATTAATGCCCTTGGTGAAATCCTTTCTACATCTCCCACAGCCTGACCTTTTAATTGTGCACTGTGGTGGAAATGACCTAGGCACTTTAACTGGGGTAGGTCTGGAAATGCTTGTTAAGGACACCTTTGTGCAATTGATGTCACTTTTTCCACAAACTATCTTTGTATATTCTAATATATGCCAAAGGCAAAAGAGGAACTGGTCCAACCATTATTGTCCACAGATTGACAAAGCAAGAAAGCACGTCAATAAGTCTGTTTCTGCTTTCCTCAGAGACTATGGTATGGGTTCTATATACCACAACAACTTGCGTTACAACATGCAAGGCATTTATAGAGGAGATGGTGTTCATTTCACTGATGAAGGCAACAGAGTCTTCCTCTTGAACTTTAGACTCTGCATCGGTACTTACTTGTAGGTATAAAAAACACTCAATAAACACAATGGCTCTTTTTAGAGCCAACCAACATCTAAACACTTATACTTGATTTTTTAATCTATTTTTTTAAATGTTTTTTTTGCCACCGTGCGCGCACCGTGCGCGCACCCGCGATATTTTTTTAACATTTTTTTTTTTGGGGAGACCTAAGAGGTCTTTCATGGTCCCCCTGATATGGCCTAGAGGGTCAGGGACTCTCTACCCTGCCCCCTTTTCATGTTTTCCTCTTTTGTTTTTGACTCTCTTCTACCTCTAAAACTCAAAATGGCGGCTGGCGGTGCGCGCACCGTGCGCGCACCCCACGATTTTTTGAAAAAAAATTACATGTTTTTTTCACCCTTCGGGGTCCTTCAGGGACCCCCTGACAAAGGCTAGGTCGTCAGGAACTCTCTACCCTGCCCCCTTTTCACGTTCGCCACCTTCCTTTTCCACTCTCGCACTGAAAGCAAAGAAAATGGCGGCCGACACTTCCTGATTTTGACCTATTCGAATGTTGACTGACATAAATCCACCAATCAGAATTACACTCGCGCACGTTAGGGTGCGCGCACCGTGCGCGTACCGTGCGCGTACGGTGCGCGCATATAGATAGGTATGTGCTTTTAACTGAAATGTTCTCAGGAACTACTGAACTGATTGAAACCATATATGCAAAAAGCACATGCCTGACCTGAGGACTACCTCTCTGCCAAATTTCAAGTAATTCTGTTCAGCCGTTCGGGCTGTACCTTCGACTAAAGGTCATACGGGAAAATGCATGGGGAAAACGCGTTTTGGGACCCCCTTTTTTCTCAGCCCCCGCTTGACGAATCACCCCGAGACTTTCAGGGTAGGAGCTGAGCGAAGCGCCCCATTAGTTTTGAAAATTTCGCGAGGATTCGTCAACCGGCGCCAAAGTTATTCAAAATAGAATTTTGAGATTTCCTATAGAAACATGGTCCTAACTATAACTATCTACTGGCGACCGCCAGTAGATAATATATATATGTTATCTACTGGCGGTCGCCAGTAGATAGTTATAGTTAGGACCGAGTTCCCATAGGAAATCTGAAAATTCTATTTTGAATAACTTTGGCACCGGTTGACTTATCTTCGTGAAATTTTCAAACCTAATGGGGCGCTCCGCTCAGCTCCTACCCTGAAGGTCTCAGGGTGATTCGTCAAGCGGGGGCTGAGAAAAAAGGGGGGTCCCAAAACGCATTTTCCGCAGGCATTTTCCCATAGGACCTTTAGTCGAAGGTACAGCCCGAACGGCTGAATAGAATTACTTGAAATTTGGCAAAGAGGTAGTCCTCAGGTCAGGCATGTGCCTTTTGCATATATGGTGTCAATCTGTTCAGTAGTTCCTGAGAAAATTGCAGTTAAAAGTACATAAATATCTATATGCGCGCACCGTGCGTGCACCAAATGTCCGCGAGCGTAATTCTGATTGGTGGTTAGATGTCAGTCAACATTCCAATCGGTCGAAATCAGGAAGTGTCGGATGCCATTTTGTGTGTGACAGTGAAAAAGAAAGGTGGAGAACGTGAAAAGGGGGCAGGGTAGAGAGTTCCTGACCCCCTAGCCTTTGTCAGGGGGTCCCTGAAGGACCCCGAAGGGTGAAAAAAACATTTTATTTATTTTCTAAAATTCGTGCACCCCCCAGCCGCCATTTTGAGTTTTAAAGGCAGAAGAGAGGCAGAAGAGAGCTAAAAACACAAGGGGAGAACGTGAAAAGGGGGCAGGGTAGAGAGTCCCTAACCCCCTAGGCCTTCTCAGGGGGTCCCTAAAGGACCTCGTAAATTTTAAAAAAAGCATTTCGTTTAATAAAAAAAATTGCCGGTGCGCGCACCGTGCGCGCACCGTGAAAAACCCTTAAAAAAAAACATTTTAAACTGTTTATAAGTTTATAGCTGATATTAACTATGCTGTTCAACTTTATCCATATAAAAAAAAAGAGCTGAGCCATTCCATACTACAGGATACAGTCAATCTATAACTATATACATAGGTAGTTTATTGTAAAATAAATATATAAAAAATATAATCGTACAGACATAAATTAGCATTTAAAAAACCTTACAAATTCACTAAACAAACCATAGGTTTCACACACGTTATAGTTAGAAATGAGCATTTAAAGAACTTTGCAAATTCACTTAAAAAACCATAGGTTTCACACACGTTATAGTTAGGAAGTAGCATTTAAAAAACCTTGCAAATTCACTGAAAAAACCATAGGTTTCACACACGTTATAGTTAGGAATTAGCATTTAAAAAGCCTTGCAAATTCACTGAAAAAACCATAGGTTTCACACATGTTATAGTTAGCTGGACATTTCACTCGTACAAAACCATTGAGATTCCCCTGTTATAGTTAGTTCAGCTAACTATAACTCGCGCGACCGCAATCCACTGCTGATGACGTCACATATTACATCACTCATTACATGGTCAGTGACATCACTCAGAACATCACTGATGACATCTCAAATGACATCACTGATGACATCTTTGATGACATCATCCAGTGAATATGTGTCTTTCTAAAAAATAAATATTTTTTATATATGTATATCTAAAGGTTAATGGAAGAATAAATGGGTAAATAAGTGTCTAAATGGATGTTTTTTTTTGTAAAATTAATTGTATAACTGACTTATTAACAGTATCTTAGTGAATACACGTATTAGTGAGTAATGTTTAAATATTTAAATATCTGTATCAGTGTCTCACTTTGTGTATAAGTGGCTGCATGGGTTGGTGAGTAGCTACATGAGTGTGTATATGGGTTATTAGTTCGTTTTTAGAGTATCAGTATGACTGTCTGTATGGTTCAGTGGTGGATGTTACTTAGCGTATAGATGCATGAATGAGTGACTCACTGTTTGTATGTGTTTTGAAGACAGTATGTGAGCAGGACAGTATGGGTGGATGAGTGTGTGTATGGGTGAGTAAGAGAGTGAATGACTGTCCCAATAGTGTCTTTATGAGTAAGTCCATATGTTTTAAACTAGTATATGTGAGTATTGATGTATATAAGTGAGGATATATGAGAGTGAGAGATTGGAAGAGTTCCTGTATAAATAAGTATGTGTTTCTATAAGTGATTGTTTAAGAGAGTAAGTATGTGTACGTTTCTGTAGAAGTAAGTGTAGTGGTGTGTATAGCTGTATATGCAAGTAAATGGATGTTTATTTGCATGTGTGAGTATGTGTGTGAGTAACTCTATGTATGAGTGTGGGTGTGTAACAGGATGTATAGGTGTATGAGTACATATTATGACTGAGTACATGTATGAATGACTATATAGAAGTGTTGATGAATGAGTGGATGCGTATGTTGATTTTGGAATTACTGAATAGGTTGTTCTAAGTGGTATTGGTATCTCTATAGTTTTCAAAACTTTAGTTTGTATTTTTCAATGTGTGTATCAAAGTTTATATTAGGATAAGAGGAGGTCTGCCACTCATACACAAGGATGATGTCATCAGTGATGTCATTTGAGGTGTCATCAGTGATGTCATGAGTGATGTCACTGACCATGTCATGAGTGATGTAATATGTGATGTCATCAGCAGTGGATTGCAGTCGCGCGAGTTATAGTTAGCTGAACTAACTATAACGGGGGAATTTCAATGGTTTTGTACGAGTGAAATGTCCAGCTAACTATAACATGTGTGAAACCTATGGTTTTTTCAGTGACTATACATATACATATACATATATATATATTCACTGAAAAAACCATAGGTTTCACACATGTTATAGTTAGCGGAAATTTTACTGATAAAAAACCAATGAAATTGCCCCGTTATAGTTAGTGCTGGCAACTATAACTCACGCGACCGCAATCCTCTGCTGATGCTAATACTGTATTTAGACACTTATTTGCCCATGTCTTCTTCCATACATTTTTAGCTATACATATATTACAAATATTTTTTTTTATAAAGACACATATGTCATCAGCAGAAGATTGCGGTCGCGTGAGTTATAGTTGCCAGCACTAACTATAACGGGGCAATTTCATTGGTTTTTTCAGTGAATTTGCAAGGTTTTTTAAATGCTAATTCCTAACTATAACGTGTGTGAAACCTATGGTTTTTTCAGTGAATTTGTACGGTTTTTTAAATGCTAAGTTACTTTACGCCATTCGAGGCGTGCGCGCCCACTTAACGCAGTGCGTTCCGTGCACGGTTTTTATCAACTTTAATAAGCCCTGTACATTTGGTGGCCTTTGGCCACCAAAAGCACAGGGGGTGGGGTCAATGTGGATAGTGTTTTTTTTATTTCGATTTTATAATTTCATGTTGCCAAAATATAGTTTTTTTTACTGATTTAATAAGCCCTGTACATTTGGTGGCCTACGGCCACCAAAAGCACAGGGGGTGGGGTAAGTGTGGATAGTGTTTTTTTTATTTCTATTTTTTACCGTAAGCTTACGGTAAGCGTACGGTAAGCGTACTCGGCGAAATTGCCGAAAAAAAAATAAAACCGTTTTTGTTCTTGGGGGATGTTTGGGGACTCCCTCAACATGACTATGTGGGAGGGAGTTGTCAAAACAGCCCCGTAACATGTTTTTGGGCATCATGTTTGATAAATAACACTCAGTGCGAGAGACAAAATGGCGGACGCCGCTTCCTGGTTTCGGCCGATTCGAATGTTTACTAAGATCTAAGAACCAATCAGAATCGCGCTCGCGCACGCCACCGTACGCTTACGGTAAGCGTACGGTAAGCGTACCGTAAGCGGGCTCAGATATATATATTGATTTAAAGGCTATTTTCTCAGAATCTACTGAACAGATTTACACCAAACCTACAAAAGGCACTTCCTTGACCTAGGGACTACCTCTCTGCCAAATTTCTAGTAATTCTGTTCAGCCGTTCGGGCTGTAGCTCGTTCTAAAGGTCCTATGGAAAAATGCATGGGAAAAATGCGTTTTGGGACCCCCCTTTTATCTCAGCCCCCGCTTGACGAATCCCCCCGAGACTTTCAGGGTAGGAGCGGAGCGTAGCGCCCCACCTATTTTGAGAAATTCGCGAGGATTCATCGACCGGCGCCAAAGTTATTCAAAATAGAATGTTGAGGTTTTCCTATGGAAAAGGGGTCCTAACTATAACTACCTACTGGCGACCGCCAGTAGGTGATATATATATATATATATATATATATATATATATATATATATATATATATATATATATATATATATATATATATATATATATATATATATATATATATATATATATATATATATCTATATTATCTACTGGCAGTTGCCAGTAGATAGTTATAGTTAGGACCGAGTTCCCATAGGAAATCTGAAAATTCTATTTTGAATAACTTTGGCGCCGGTTGACTTATCTTCGGGAAATTTTCAAAACTAATGGGGCGCTCCGCTCAGCTCCTACCCTGAAAGTCTTAGGGTGATTCGTCAAACGGGGGCTGAAAAAAAAGGGGTGTCCCAAAATTTTCCCATAGGACCTTTAGTCGAAGGTACAGCCCGAACGGCTGAACAGAATTACTTGAAATTTGGCAAAGAGGTAGTCCTCAGGTCAGGCATGTGCCTTCTGCTTAAATGGTGTAAATCAGTTCAGTAGTTCCTGAGAAAATCAAAAGTAAAATCACATATATATCTGGGCGGAGCCTAACCACACATCTCATCGTGAGATCTGATTGGCTGTCAGCACTTCATCCAAGAAGTATTGGCAGCCATCTTGGGACCAATATACATGATAGCACCTCATTAAAAAGCATTGCAGTTAATAGAACGTTTTAAGACTTTAGTTACATTATAAATCGTTTGTTGATGGTACCATACTAGGGGTGGGCGGAATTTGCGAAATTAACTTTCGCAAATTATCGCGAAAATGTTTAAAATTATCGCAAACAAGCGGAAATATCGCGATGATGCGGACGTTTTTTTCCGGCATGTTCGCGAGATTTTCTGCATGGTTGCGAGTCGCCAACTTACCGAAGTGGTTGCTTGCGGGCGCGGCCATCTTGTTTTGAGTTGTCTCGCGGTGCATGATCGCGAGAAGAAAGACGTGATCGCGTGACGCATGACGTCACTGCGGGCCCGAACTGTCGCGAGACAGGGCAAATGGCTAAAAACAATAGAACATCTCATGGAGAACGCGACCGGATCAAGAAAACTTGTCGGCGAATGCAGGGAATCAGGTAAGGCGATCGCGCGCGCGCGAGAATGTATTATTTTACAGCGCGAGCAAGAAACAAATTATCACCAAGCTGCGGAAACCAGAATTTTAGACATTTTCGCGCTCTCCGCGGAACGCGAAAATGTCAAATTATCGCAAATTCCGCGAACGGAACGAAATTTTCGCCCAGGCCTATACCATACTCATTTTAGGAATTGTGGTGTGTTCTAAGGTGATTTTACCATGTGAAAAAGCCTTCTGCTGTGATATCATGAATCATGTCTGAGAGAAAACTATTTTCTCATGCTTTTCCCACAAGGGTTTGGAAGGTGATCTATAAGCTAACTGAGAGCATATTTTCTGTAAATTCACATTATCTTTCTCAGTCATGTGAGAATGAAGTCTGACATTCTCAGTAAAACATGTACATCCAACAAGGGCAGAGACTGTCAGTTGATTCCTTTGTGTTCTACTGCAGCTTCCCAGAGTGTTCTAAAGAACAACTAGAGCGCTAACAGTCCTACTTATGACAAACGTATGGCACACCTGAAGCCATCTTGGTTGGAATAAAGTGGCAATTCTTAAAATATTTAATTTAAAAAGGAACAAAATGAGGGGGTTCATTTTGCCATAGAAAGTATGATTAGTGCTGCAGAAAGAAAAATTAGGGCACATTTTGAGTGACTTCTCAAATCCTCTTCTATTTCATTAAAAAATTCTGACATGCAGACTGAAACATGCACTTTCAATACCAGCAGCAGACTTCCCTGGTGAGCAGTAGCTTTACTACAGTGATCTAATAAGCAACTAGAGTGCTAACATTCTGAATTTATGGCAAATTTGTGACACATCTGAATGCCTTCTTGATGGAATCAAAGTAAAAAATTGATAGTATTTCCTACTGAGGAGACTGTAGTAAATGAGGAAATTAGGAAACATCATAACAAATAAGTCTCCCAAAATGGCCACCAGAGACAAAAGAGCCCAAATGTAGCCCAAATATCACCCAGATGTAGCCCAAGTATAGCCCAATGACAGAATGTCCCAGAGTGTTCTAACGAACAACTAGAGCGCTAACAGTCTTACTTATGACAAAAGTATGGCACACCTGAAGCCATCTTGAATGGAATAAAGTGGTAACACTTAAAACATTTAATTTACAAAGGAACACAATGAGGGGATTCATTTTGCCATAGAAAATATGATTAGTTCTGCAGAAAGAAAAATTAGGGCACATTTTGACTTCTCAAATCCTCTTCTATGTCATAAAAAAATTCTGACATGGAGACTGAAACATACACTTTGAATACCAGCAGCAGACTTCCCTGGTGAGCAGTAGCTTTACTATAGTGATCTAATGAGCAACTAGAGTGCTAACATTCAGAATTTATGGCAAATGTGTGACACATCTGAATGCCTTCTTGATGGAACCAAGTAAAAAACTGAAAGTATTTCCTACTGAGGAGACTGCAGTAAATGAGGAAATTAGGAAACTTCATAACAAATAAATCTCCCAAGATGGCCACCATAGACAAAAGAGCCCAAATGTAGCCCAAATATCGCCCAGATGTAGCCCAAGTATAGCCCAATGACAGAATGTCCCAGAGTGTTCTAACAAACAACTAGAGCGCTAACAGTCTTACTTATGACAAAAGTATGGCACACCTGAAGCCATCTTGATTGGAATAAAGTGGTAACACTTAAAACATTTAATTTACAAAGGAACAAAATGAGGGGGTTCATTTTGCCATAGAAATTATGATTAGTTCTGCAGAAAGAATAATTAGGGCACATTTTGACTTCTCAAATCCTCTTCTATTTCATAAACAAATTCTGACATGCAGACGGAAACATGCACTTTGAATACCAGCAGCAGACTTCCCTGGTGAGCAGTAGTTTTACTACAGTGATCTAATGAGCAACTAGAGTGCTAACATTCAGAATGTATGGCAAATGTGTGACACATCTGAATGCCTTCTTGATGGAACCAAAATAAAAAACTGAAAGTATTCCCACTGAGGAGACTGCAGTAAATGAGGAAATTAGGAAACTTCATAACAAATAAATCTCCCAAGATGGCCACCAGACACAAAAGAGCCTAAATGCAGCACAAATATCACCCAGATGTAGCCCACATGTAGCCCAATGACAGAAGTGTGCAAAACACTTATTTGTTGTGTATTTGCAGTTTTATATAGTGCAGACTTGTCAGGTATTGGAATGCTTTACATGAGCATTGGTTACATCACACAAGATCAAATTCATTTTGGTTGTAGACATGGGGAGATTAAGTGATTTGACCACAATCACAGAATGTTGAGCTGAAGCAGAAACTCCAACCTGGTTCCCCAGTTGCAAAGTCTGCAGCTCTGGAAGTAACACCACATCCTCTCGCCAAGGTGCAACATTTAATCAAGTGGTCAACTGGATAAAAAAACATAAAGATTACAAATAATTTAAAAGTTCTTTGTCGCTATTTGAAAACGCAGAAAATATGTCCTCATTTTAGTTTTTTAGAGCACTAACCATAATTTTGATGCAAATAAGACCCTCTCATATATGTAATTTCTAAAGGAAATACTCTAGGTATTACAGTTTTGATTACATCAAGATGACGTCAGGCGTTCCAAACTTTTGTAATAAATATAGAATGTTAGCAATCTAGTTGTTCATTGGGATACTGTTGAGAGGCAGAGGCCAGGGGCACGGACTCTGAAAATTGAAGGCAGGTAGGAGAGTGCAGAGGCAACAATTTGACCACACTGGGCAGGCAGGAAGGGCAGTGGCAGCACAACAGACTATGGAGGGCAGTGGAAAGGGGGGCAGGGGCAACAAACCAACAATACAGGACTGGCAAGAGAGGCTGTGGCAATATAATAGACCATTGTGGGCAGAAGGAAGAGGCAGTGGTAGTACAACCATACATGCCAACAGACTAGGGGTGGGCGGAATTTGCGGAATCGCGTTACGCAAATCTCCGCGAAACGGTAAAAAATCTCCGCAAACACGCAGAAATTCCGCGAACACGCGGAATTGCTTGTTCGCGATGCTTTTTTCCTGTTCGCAATCGCTGTTTGCGTGCTCGGGGAGAAATATCTCGCGAACACGCATTTTGAGAACGCGAACAAGCAAAAATTTCGCGAAGTCGCGGAAAGCGGGATTTTGGGCAATTTCGCGTTCTCCGCGGAACGCGAAATTACCCAAATTCCGCAAATTCCGCGAACGGAACGGAATTTACCACCCAGGCCTACAACAGACCCGATTCAGACAGCAAACGTCCAATGTTTTTATGCTCAAATGGGCTTTATTTGATCTGTCTCCTGTCTACAATCTCCTCTTTTTCAATGTAACTCAAAGGGGAAAATCAATACCCCAGTTTTTTTTCAAAATCTCCCTCTTACCAAGTTCAAAATGTTCGCAAGTATGGTACATTGAATCATGGTAGGCAGGAGAAATTGGGGTAGGGACATGGACTCGGATAACAGAGGACAGGAGGGACATGGAGAGGTGCACCAAGCTGACCCTACAGGGCAGGCATCAGGGTTTGCAGCAGCACAATACACCACACAGCGCATGCGGGACGGGAGTGCAGCACAACAATCCATAGAAAGCAATAGGGAGGGGACAGGACCATGCACATGGACAACAGAGAACAGATGGGAAAGAGGCAATGGTAGCTAGCTGACCATAATGGACAGACAGGTGAGAAAGCTGCAGCATAACTGACCATAAAGGGCAGGAGGGACGGATCAGGGGCATTACAATGGAACAGACAAGCCAGGAGGGAGGGAATAGGGGGTCTGCACATGGAAACAGAGGGCTGGGGGCAAGGTGGCAGGGCAGGAGCAGCAAGAGGACCATGGAGGTCAGGCAGGATGGGCACTAGAAACAAGACACACCATGGAGCGCAACAATGAGACTATGTTGGCATACACACAGACCATGGAGGGAAGGTGGGAGGGGGTCAGGGGCAGCTTGCTGACCACACAGGGAAGGTAGGAGGGGCCATGGCAGCACAGAAGACCATGCATGGCAAGCGGGAGGGTTAGTGGCAGCACAATGGCTATGATGGGCAAGAAGGAGGGTGCAGGGGCATGCACAAAGGACCATGGAGGATAGAAGGGAGGGTCAGGACCTGGGCACAGACAAGAGAGTTCAGGGGAAGGGGCCTCACAACAGACCGCGCGGGGCAGGCAGGAGGAGCAGTTGCAGCACAACAGATCAGGGAGGGCAGAAGGGTGTGGCAGTAAAATGGACCATGGAGGACAGGAGGAAGGGGATAAGGGCATGGCATGTGGACAGGCAGGGTGGAGGTGGCAGGGACAGGTTACAGTCATCTGACAATGCTAGGCAGGTGGGAGGGGAGTGGCAGCTCAACAGAACACTCAGAGTAGATAGGAGTGGCAGGTCCATGGAACATAGTAGGCAAAACGGATGGAGCAGAGGCATGCACAAAGACATCGGAGGGCAGGGGGAAGGAGAATAGGGGCAGCAAGCTGAACACAGAGGCTAAGCAGGAGGTCAATGATGGGCCATAGAATTGGGCAATGGAGGGCAGGAGGAGTGGACTGGTACACCATGCTAAATGGAGGGCAGTGGCAGCACATCAGACCATGAATGGCAGGAGGGAGGAGGCTAGTCCATGGATTCAGACAACAGAGGATAGGGAGAAGGTGGATGGGGCAGCAAGCTAACTGTTCAGAGAAGGTGGGTATTAGGAACTTTATTGTTTTTAAAATGCGTGTCTGTGCGAACTACTTAAAATATGAACAATAATGCAGCATAATCTCACTTTTATTCAGGAAGAAGAGGACGTTTGTGACTGTGACTCCGGGCTCACTTGGCAAAAACACTCCCTGACCCTCCACCCCCATCACAAAATGTAATGCCCGTGAAAAGGGTAGGTGGACGCAGTGTTATATAGAACATAGTCCTGAGAGCATGATTGAAAATGAAAACTAGATTTCGTATATGGTATATACTATGCACCAAAAAGTGTGATATAAGATGAACCGGGGCGTGAAATATAATATGCAATACATTGTGCGCAATGACAGATTCATTGGAGAGCGCGAGATAGCACAGGCACTAGCGCGTGCTATGCGATATGTGCCTTGGAGTGTAATATGCACAGGGCAGTGTTGTGTAACAGAACTAGTCTCTAAAGTTTTAATATAAAATATGTGCTGGGGAGTGTAACGTTGCATATGCACTGTGACAAAGATATGGATCCCAGATTGTAATATGTATGGCATAGCGCTGTGCGTTATAACATACACATCGAGGAAGGCACGTTAGATGGGGCAATAGAACCCGTGCGAAGGCAAGTGTGGCATGGCATATTCACGGGGTGGTGTTACAGTGCACATGGGCTAGAGAGTGTCATAGCATACGCACTAGCTGGTGGAATACAACACAGAGGTGTGAGGCAATCGGCGGGCACTGGTGGGTGTAGCACAGCATTGGGCTCAGCCAGGAGCACGGTGTGACTCTCAAGTGATGTTCGTATCCTTTTCAGAAAGTAAAATAAAAAGTATTACACATCCGGCGGTGGATGTGTATTTTATTAACCATGAGGGGGGTTTCTTGCATAGTTTGGTCAAATTTTTGTCGAATCCCCTTTGAATGGCTTGGTGTGCGTGTATTTGAAATGTGCCCGTCAATAGCTACCCATGTTTGTATAAATAAAAAACAAGGGTGTCTACTTGGATAGTACCCACCGGCGGGGGCGCCGGGATTAGGCACGGTAGGGCGTCTGACACGTCAGAGCTTCACTAGCGGTGATAAATACATTCCATGTGTATTCATTCTATGCATAGTCGCCTTTTAATGAATATCACGCAAATCGTCATGGTGATAGGTACATACGGTTTGTCCAGCATGTCCTAGGTGTTTCTATAAATATATATATTTTTAAAAAATTAAAAAACAAAGGCCGGCCCCGGGGGATGGGGTCCCCGGAGCCATAAGTGGCCTGAGGAGGGGGGCAACGCAGCCCCCTCCTAAAGAATTTATATAAAAAAAGGCCATGACCCGGGGGTTGGGGTCCCCGGGGCCGATTAAGGCCTTGGGAGGGCCAAATTCATTTTTTTCAACAAAAAAATTAGGGTGCAGGCCCTGGGGAATGGGGTCCCCATGGCCAGTAAATTAGAAAAAGAAGGGGGGCCACACAGCCCTCCTTCATAAAAAAATAAAATAAATAAAAGACATCGTGCTGGAGGCCACGCCCCCTCCTTGCAGCACTCTGCAAACGTGCCCCCTGGCCAGTTGTAAGTTGGGGAATTAATTCCCCTTCAATACTGAGGGTCCCTGAGGGCCAACTAGCCCAACAGGTATCTCCAGTGTGCGCCAGGGAGCTGCGTTGCAGACAGGTGTTCTGAGGCCACGCTCCTTTTTACACCTCAATGCAACGCAGCTCTGTGGCGCTTACTGGAGGTACCTAGTGGGCAGTTTGACTCTAGGGACCCTTAGGATTCAAGGGGACTTAATCTCTCAACTTAGAACGGCCACAGGGCGCGTTTACACAGTGGTGAAGGGAGGGGACGGGGCCTGAGGTGACATGTGCAAACACGCCCTGTGGCGCGTTTTAAGTTGGGGAAATAATTCCCTTTCAATCCTGAGGGACCCTGGGGGCCAACTAGCCCACCAGGTGCTTCCAGTAAGAGCCACTGCTCTGCGTTGCAGAGAGGTGGTGCAGGCCGTGCCCCTTTTTACACCTCTCTGCAATGGCGCTTACTGGACGTACCTATTGGGCTATTTTGCCCCTAGGGATCCTCAGGATTTAAGGGGACTTACTCTCCCAACTTAAAAAACGGCCACAGGGCATGTTTACACAGTGGGGAAGGAAGGGGACGGGGCCTGAGGTGACGTGTGCAAACACGCCCTATGGCGCGTTTTAAGAGGTAGTTTTAATCCCCTGCCCTATTATATACTAGGGGCTTACAGAGGAGGTCATGCTGATCACAAGGGGACCCCAATGCATAGTGTTCCCTAGTGTATATAGGTGTTTTCACTGTATTCTGAGTGTCTTTTAACATAGCACTGGCTCTAGGACTGGTTAGTCAGACTCAGTTACCACCAGTATCCGTCTGAAAAAGTTGAGGGTACAGGATGATTTTGCAACAAGGCTTCTTTCTGCTCTTCTGTTTGTTCTTTCTGCACGTTATCCTTCTTCCTGCACTTTTCTTCGTCTTTGAGGACTTCTGTTGCTTCTTTCTGCATTTCTTTTTTTCTTTCTGTGCGTTTTTTCTTCTTTCTTCACATGTCTCTGTAGGCATAGTTAGAAATTAGCATTTAAAAAACCTTTGAAATTCACTGAATAAACCATAGGTTTCAGGCACGTTATAGTTAGGAATTAGAATTTAAAAAACCTTAGAAATTCATTGAAAAAAACATAGGTTTCAGGGGCGTTATAGTTAGCTGGACATTTCACTCGTACGAAACCATTGAAATTCCCCCATTATAGTTAGTTCAGCTAACTATAACTCGCGCGCACGCAATGCACTGCTGATGACGTCAGATATTACATCACTCATGACATGGTCAGTGACATCACTCATGACATCACTGATGACATCTCAAATGACATCACTAATGACATCACTGATGACATCATCCTTGTGATAGAGTGGCAGACCTCCTCTTCCCCTAATATAACCTTTGATACACACATGCAAAAATAGAAACTACAATGTTCAAAACAATGGACATACCAATACCAGTTACAACAACCTATTCAGTAATTCTAAGATCCACATACACATCCACTCATTCACCAACAGTCCTATACAGTCACTCATACATGTACTCACTCATCATATGTACTCACACACCTATACATCCTGTTACACAACACCACTCATCCATAGAGTTACTCACACACATAGTCACTCATGCTAATGAAGGATCAAACATCCATTTACTTGCATATACAGTTATACACACACCACCACACTTACTTCTACAGAAACTTACACATACTTAGTCTTTTAAACAATCACTTATAGAAACACATACTTATTCATACAGGAACTCTTTCAATCTCTCACTCTCCTATGTACTCACTTATATACACCAATAGTCACATATACTAGTTTAAAACATATGTAGTTACTCACGAATACAATATTGAGACAGTCTATCACTCACTAACACACCCATCACACACTCATCCACCCACACAGTCCTGCACACATGCTGTCTTCAACACATACAAACAGTGAGTCACTCATTCATGCACCTATGCACCTATGCACTACGTAATACCCCCTACGGAACCATACAGACACTCAGACACTCATACTGATACTCAAAAAACCAACTAGTAACCTATATAGACACTCATGTAACTACTCACCAACCCATGCAGCCACTTATACACAAAGTGAGAGACTGATACAGATATTTACACATTTAAACATTACTCACTAAGCCATGTATTCACTAAGATACACTTAATCAGTCAGTTATACAATCAATTTTTCAAAAACAAATCATCCATTTAGACACTTATATACCCATTATGCAAAAGAACAAGCTACGGCTGACCATAAGTTAAGCACTTTAAATCCCAAATTTTTTAGTTAAAAGTTCAGTTCCTGTGCACAAATCTTCCAGGAGCACGCCGTAGATCGACTCCACTGGAGGCCAGTTATGTAAAGTAGAGCACAAGAGGAAGGTGCACCAGTAAGAAGTCCAGGTCCAAACAATATTTTTGAAGTATTCTTTTAATTTTCTTGTAAAAAGACTCGCAGCCAACGCGTTTCGTTCCACACTGGAACTTCTTCAAGGCAAAAGTAAGAATATAATGTGGCTTCGTCTAATATTCGAGATCGAAACAGGAAGAGTCACCACGACAGCATGGGTAGCTGTAAATAACAGGTGACCAGAGTGACGGCTCAGTGATACGAGCACACAAGTTTCAAAAATTCCAATACTCTTGGAATCCACTGTCCCCAACCCGTCCTCGGAACGTGTAACAGCAAAGTGCAGGAAGCGGGGGAAACAGCAACGGGCCAGTGTGGAACGAAACGCGTTGGCTGCGAGTCTTTTTACAAGAAAATTAAAAGAATACTTCAAAAATATTGTTTGGACCTGGACTTCTTACTGGTGCACCTTCCTCTTGTGCTCTACTTTACATAACTGGCCTCCAGTGGAGTCGATCTACGGCGTGCTCCTGGAAGATTTGTGCACAGGAACTGAACTTTTAACTAAAAAATATTGTTTGGACCTGGACTTCTTACTGGTGCACCTTCCTCTTGTGCTCTACTTATATACCCATGTATTCTTCCATCGACCTTGAGATATACATATATAATACATATGTAATTTTCAGAAAAACACACATTCACTGGATGATGTCATCAGTGATGTCATTTGAGATGTCATCAGTGATGTCATGAGTGATGTCACTGACCATGTCATGAGTGATGTAATATGTGACGTCATCAGCAGTGCATTGCGGGCGCGCGAGTTATAGTTAGCTGAACTAACTATAACGGGGGAATGTCAATGGTTTTGTACGAGTGAGAGCTCCAGCTAACTATAACGCCCCTGAAACCTATGGTTTTTTCAGTGAATATATATATATATATATATATATATATATATATATATATATATATATATATATATATATATATCAGAACAAGATAACTTCACCAGGAAGGAGTCTGAGGGACACAGCAGGGGTTTCAGGAGGTTGCTTTATTGCCTGGCATGACGCGTTTTGGTGAGTATACCTTTTTCAAATGCCTTAACACTAGGCTCTAGCTCTCCAAACAGATTTGAAATGGTTACTTCGTCCCCATTGGTGGAAAGTCAGCATGGCCATTTTTTGTGTGATGATTGGCTACAGCTCACATCGGTGAACTGCAACACCCAGCATGCACCATGACGGCTTGCTTGGCACATTGTCATCAAACGGACCACAAATTGCTTCAATAAGCGCTGAAGATAAAAACTGTACTATATATATGTATTGCACCAAATCCTTTGTTTCCAAAAGAACGGGTCGCACTCTCCCAGAGAGATTATAGCAAAATTAATTTATTTTTTAATCCACTTCAAATAATTCTAGAGAGGACAGGCGAAAACCAACGCGTTTCGGTATTGCAAAAATATGTTGCTCACTGTCTGTGAGCCCCTGGGTGGGCCAGGTTCCGGGGCAATGAGGAAATTATATGGGACTGCCACCTCCTCTGGGCTTTATTTATTATGTGTGGCTTGAAGGAACCCTTCTCATTGGACAAACTCCTGAGAGCCATAAAAAAACTCCCGAAAAGGATAACGGCAGGCCTGGACATCTCGATCCATGCTTTTTACACATTGTTTTTCCTTCAGCTACAAGACCATCTTCTCAAGCTCTACAACTCTTTCTGCCAAACCAAGGTCTTGAAGTTACAATGCATGCCACTGAGATTGTCCTCATCTCAAAACCTGGTAGAGACTATACTCTTTGTTCCTCCTTTCATCCAATAGCCCTCCTCAATACAGATGCAAAAATCGTCACAAAAATGTTAACCAACTACCTCAAGACACTCCTACCCAACCTGATTGTCATGATCTCTCCAAAGCAACCACCTGCAAAGCCGATAACATGTCCAGAGACTGTTGACTACTTAAAATCCCGCTCACCCGTGCACCAGCACCACTGGTGGTGTTATATGCGTGCTGTGTTTTGTATTGTTTTGTGTCATTTAAAATGTTTTTTCTGATCCAGCATTATGTTCACACTGCTGGCATAACAGAGTGATCGTTTACATACTCTATTTACAGAAACAGCCACAACCTGTGCAGCAAGAAAAATGCCTTCCGCATTGTCAACCTCTTGCAGGAGCTTCCTGGACTCAATTAATCAATCAATCAATCAATCAATCAATCTGGAGTAGCTACTCACCTGTGAGGGTCTCAGGGCACTGGGCTCTCGCTCGAGCTTCACAAACCTCGATAGCCATGATGGGCGTTTGTCTTTAAGCCATGCCCACCTTCTAGAAGCTACTTTGCCTTCAGATTAGATCAAAGCAGCGGTCTGTGTGTTTGTACCAACCTCCAAATTGCTGCACCCGGCTCCCTGAATGGATCAGGAGCCTCTGCAGGACTCCTGGTGTTTCCGCTTAGCATCCTGAAGATTCAGGAAGATAAAGCACAATGATAAGTAACACCCAACTCAGAGGTCAGCACGGCGCACAGACAACACGGTACCCAGCACAAGCAAGGACTACCATGAGAGTCTAGTGGTAGTAGTGACTTTGCTGGTTGTGAGAACTTTGTTGGCTGCACTAAATAACTTTATGTGCATGACATTTTCTATCCTGTTTCCTGATACTTTGGCACTACTTCTTGGCACTAATGCTTTGCATTATTCCTGGCACTAACTTCTGGTGCTAAGTCTTGGTTCATGCCAAAACTAAGGTCTGTTTCTACTATCTTTGACTCTTCTTTGTTCTTCCCTGGCAGTGATTAGCATATCTTCAAGGCGTAAGGATTGGGATTCTGTGCTGCTAAAACGGGCCATCAGAGTGTCATGTTGTGAATGCCTTGCTTCCTACAAGGGCGATAGATTACACCATCTTTGGCAATTGATGTACCTTGACTCCAAACACATAAGGATGGTAGGTAGTGAAAGGCTTGGTTGTGGGTGCAGTGGCTGACATGTTATGAGTTGTTATTCTCATTAGATCTCAAGTGTCACCAATGTCATTTCTCCACAACCACCATCCAGGGCAGTATCTAGACATTGCCTCATGACAAAAGCCCCATCATCCCCAGGACCTCACAAGCTCAGAAATTGCCTCACAGGAGACCCCATGCATCATGAAGATAGAGAAAGAACGTTTTGAATAGGACATTCACATTCATTCCCCCTTTGTTCTTGTCTTAAAGATCGACAATTACCTAAAGGCGTCCCCAACGACGTACAGTATCCGGCCCTCTCACCTGGCCCTTATCAAGCTCCTTTGTGGATACCTACACACAGGTAGTAAGGTAGGGTATGCGGAATTGGGCCCATATATTCCCTGCGGAATCAAACAGTGCGGGCTAGAAGGTAAGCACCACATTGTTGCCCTCTGACACTGATAGAACCAGACCAGGCTTCATCAAACATAGGCAGGGCCAGCACAACATTTGCCAGCAGCACATCTGGTCAAGAAGGCACACAGGCCCGACTTTCCAGTTTCCTGTTGGCCCTAGACACCAAGAAGGCCTTTGACGGGTTGAGCTGGAAGTTCCTACGAGCGGTCCTGCATAAACAAGGACTAGGCCCCAGCATGGTTAATAAGATAATGACCAACAGCGGCCATTAGGCTGAACGGCAAGTTGACACGGCCCTTCCCTATTGCCCAAGGCACTTATCAAGGTTGCCCCCTGTCCCCCTTACATTTTGCCATGCCCATTAAGCCATTAGACATCAGTCTTCAACAAAACAGCAATATTTCTGTGACCAAGACCACAAAGTCCTATTATTCGCTGATGACTTACTCCTCGCTTTGTCTAAGCCTGAGTCTTCTCTTCTTGCAGGCCTTTGAATCAATATTGGATTATAAAATCAACATGTCCAAATACAAGGTGATCTATCTCACTGTCCTGCGGGACCACCTCCCACAACTCCAGACCCTCGCTCAATTCCAATGGGCCACACACTCCATCCAATACAAGGCCTTATCATTACTAGCACCCTTAACACGTGAAGGTCAACTTGCCCTGCTGCCACAGAGAAATCATTGAAGACATCCGATGGTGGTGCCCTCTCCATACTTCCTAGTTAGGTTGCCTTAATGTGGTTAGGAGGAATAATATTTCCCAGCTCCTATTTTATGTTAGTCTCTACCAAATCCATCCCTGTGGTACATATTAAGAGACTACAAGGGAACTTGCAGGCCTTTATTTGGAAGGGGAAACAGCCTTGCATGTCCAGTGCCCTTCATATACTCCCCAGGCACCGGAAGGCTTCAAGACTATTACTGGGCTGCCCACCTCCGCTCTATTTCGGAATCAGTAATGAGGGAGATCGAAAAGCATTGGGGGCAAATGGACAGATCAGTGGCTTATAGACCACTTTTGGATGTGGCCTGGCTCCCCAAAAACTTGCATCCTCAGAGTGCATACATTGCTACCCCGATGTGAATGGTCTTGGAGGTGTGGGCCAGACTTGCACTTTCGAAGGAACCTCACCACTTTTCCCTCTCCAAATACCCCCATTGCTCACAATCCAGATTTAACACCCACACTCCCTCGAGATTCTTTTCCAGCATGGGTTAAGGGTGAAGGCAGAATACTGCAAGATCTCTTCCAAGGCGAATCTATAAAATCTTTCGACGAATGCAAGACCAAGTTCCGACTCCCTGATTCCGCCAGACATCAGTACTTTCAATTTAGCCAATGGGCCATACACCCTTCCAATGCTTTAGCTGCTGCTTGCCACCTCACTACTTTTGAATCCCTTGTCTGCATTTTTGAGGACACCTGTGGACTAGTGTGCATGAGCTATGCAGTACTACAACAATCCCACCTCCTAACCAGCTACTTATACCAACGGACGTGGGAACCAGACTGTGCCCAAAACATTATGGGTAAACAGAGGGAAACCTTTTGCTGTGATATCACAATGATTTATAGGAGCATCCCCCGGCCAGAAACGGCCTATAAGGTCATGGTACAATGGTACTAAACCCCGATTCGCCTAAACTCTATATACCCGAACACGTTGCCAACCTGCTTGCTGTGTGGGGGCCAAAAGGGAGACTTTCAACACATATGGTGGACATGTCCACCCATTGCGCTTTTCTGGAAGAAAATCCTAAGTCACATCAAAAACACTTTGGGCTATCCATTCCCAGTCGACTATTGCGCTTTTATCTTAGGGCTGCGACAACCTCACAGACAGCCTCATCCCTTCACTTGGATGGGGGAATCTCTCCAGAGGACAACATCTCAACTTCCTCTTCTTAGTCTCTCAGGCAGTGCACATCAAAGCACAACACGTTTTTAGCTTAAAGACCACTACTCCTGCTTCAGTACAATGTTGTTGATTACTATGCTGAATATTTCTTTGCACAGCTGTTCTTACTATGGGTTTCTTTTTTACCGGTTTTGACTGCAATGTGAACCCTTGAAATGTCCTTTTCTTCTTTGTGTTATTGTAATAATTCATGGAAAAATCAATAGAAATGATTTTGAGTGAATCTAGTTTGAAACTTTTTAAATTATACATTGCAATCTCTAAGGAATTACTTGAGAAGTGTCTGTGTGCAGTTTTAAAACAAGATTTAGAATGGGACAAGTCATATGGCATCTGATAATAATTGTTGGATATCTCATCCCCCCTAACATTAGTTGACCTACTTTATTTAAAGTACAGTGGAATGCAATTGTTTTTTAATGGTAGCACAGCCATCTGCTCGGTCTCTTGGTCTGCCATGTGGGTAGCCCACTGTTGTGCACGGATGTAAATTACCCACCCCCTCCAACTTCATCGACGTATGTTTCTATGACTGTATGTCAACTAGGATGGCAGCTGATGTTTTCCATTTGATTTAATCTTGATCAGAGATTTCCTTCAATTGTTGAAAACACGTGGACAACATTTATTTTCAAAATTATGATTTTTAGCTTCATGAATTAGCATATGACTTTCATTTATACCTATTTGTCTTCATCATATCTCGCAGTATTGCGCAAGAGCTGAAAGAGTTGGCCTGCATAAAATACTTCAGATACCTTTCAATAGATTGCTTGCCAATGCCCTGAGGTTTCTAGAACAAGCAATCATTTTTTTTTTGCAAGACCTCACAATTCGTCTCAGGAAGGCACACATTGTAAAAGAGATTGAGTACATCATTCTGGCAGACAATAAAGTTACTGGCGCCAGATGAACAATGTCCCCAGCAGTCACCTACTGTCTTCTGTCTAGAAGAAAAGATCAGAAGTAATTGAATGTGGTGCCCTCGATCCTTTATCTCAAGCTGTCTTTTAAGACACATAATTGCTCTAGAGAATTAAAGGCTGCCAAAATGTCCAAAGGGGTCATGACTGCAGCCTCTTTGTAACTGAGCATTCTGTGCACATGTTCATAAATCAATGATAGCGCCAATTTGTTGCTGCTGTACAGCATATTTTATCTGAGATTCTAATTAATTAGAACTTACAAGGCAGCTTTAGTGATACCTTCACATTTCTAGCTCTATACTAAATTCCAGCAAAGCAGTATAATTATGAGAGAAAAGAGATTGGTTTATTTAAATCATATTTTATAAACTGAAAAAATAAAAATAATTTCTTGCAAAGCAAATAATATCAACATACTATAACTAGCAACTGGAAAAAGATAGAGAAAGTTAAAACAAACTGAGTAAAACAGAGATGTTAAAAAGCAGCAAGATAATATAGATGCCCTGTGGTGATGTTCTTCAACTCTCATTTAGAGGGATGACGATGTAGATGGGCGCCAGCCCATTGAACCTGTCAAAATTTGGTGTGGATAGTTAGTATGAAGAAGCTTAAGTGATTCTTTCAGTAGCTAGCTATCTTTTCATTTCAAGGATTGTTTCAGAGCTGCTGAGAGGCAAAGATATGTAAAAACAGAAATCCTACAATTAGGAAAAGAAATACTTCAAAGGTTCACACGTTTAAAATAGCCACCATTAAATGTGCTAAATCTATCAAAATTGAATATTTACTAATGTTCGTGTTTAAATGTAACCTGTTCTGTAACAACCAATACTAAACATGTGGACACAAATAACAGAATCCTTGAACTGGTATAAAAATACTAAAATACTGCAAAATTAGTTTGACCAACTTATTTTTAAAGAGTTGTGAACTTGTACACACATTCTACTGGTACTACTACTCTGCTGTGTAGATTGCATGCCCAAGTAAGGTATTCTACGCATGTTTGTTGAGATGAGAAGGCTTTCTTTTACTTTCTTGTGCTTAATCAGTAAATGATAGTAACGTTAGACACCCCAAAGTTGTGTCTTCTTCTCACCTAGGCCCAGTATTATTAGCAGCAGTTAATGGTGAACTGATTACTGGGCACCATGGCTGGAAGGAAGTATGAGGAGGAGGAGGAGGAGGACACCAATTCATTTTCCAACAGTGAAGACCTTATGTTATGTCCGATTGTCTGCCCAGTTGGCCACTCTTATTTCTTTTCAAAAACTGATTCACCAATAGCTCTAGCCAGTGAGTCTAGTCCTTTACAGGTTGTCTTCTTCAGAGGCTTTTCAAAAATTGCCACCAACAAAATGCCCAACCAGATATTTTATTATTTTTGATAGGACATACTGTCTGAAATGAAAAGACAAGAGGCGCTTGGCAAAACAGTAACAAGTTGGTTTAATTAAACACTGCGGCCGTTAGAGCCTTGACAGACGGCGTCTGCTCAAAGTCTCATAGTGTACAAAGTTTTGGTGGTATTTATATACAGTTCATGAGGTATAATGAAACAATTTCTACTTTCCAAAAAGCATCTCAGTCATAAATTACCAAGAGCGGGCATCTAATGAGGAGACAGATGACTCTCAAGGCCCGAATTGTAGTGATGTGTATGGTGTATGTATTTTCAATTTTATTACGTTAAAAAGAAATAGGGGTAGGCGTATATGGCATCTTAAAAATGTGTCATTTTTTCTAGACAGTGCAGGGGCCAGCAGGAATTGCAATGCCAGCCAGCAGGGAGCAGATGCGGCGACTGCAGGGGTGAGCCAACAGCAGGTGCGGGCAATGGTAAGTCATATTGCTTGCTTACTGCAATTTATACACTCTCAGCAAGGGTGTACACTGTTCACTGTATTGTTGAGATTAAGTTGTGAACAGTTGAAGACACCTTTTTACTTAGCATTAGTATGTACAGCGGTAGTTGAGTAACTAATGACCTCTTCTATCTTCAACTCAGCAGCGAAAATTTTATGAAGAAGAGTCAAACCATGATGGGTTGGCAGAAAAGGGAAAGAAGGATGGCAGGAGGAAGGACGGGTGAAATGTAATATGACTGGCAGTGAAGGATGCGTGGGTGAAGGGATGCATATATAGGTGGTTGATAGGATGCATGGGTGGTTGAAGGATTGGTGACAGGATGCCTGCCTGGGTGAAAGTATTTTTCTGGGGGTTTGATGGGTCAAAGGCAAGAAAGGATGCATGGGTGGTTAAATGACAAATGCATATTGGTGAAAGTTTTGTTGAGAATGATAGCCATATTTGAATGGATGGATGGTATTCAATCATAGGTGAAGACTGGATGAAGAGAGTGTAAAATAAACATAAACCGTGCCTGAGTAGCAAAGCCAAGGGTGAAGAATAAAAATAATGCTAGAAGAACAATGCAATGATAAATGGAAAAATCCTTGGAAAGAAGAATAAACAAGGAATGTTTTTTAATCAAGGTTTTTGATTCAAAGAGTTAAGGTTGTATTTCAGACTACTCCCTTGACTCACTGTAGTTTTCAAGCACAACATATATATTATGTACCCAACCATCATCAATCGCCTCCCTCCAAGGCCCACTCCCTACTCATGGCATTTCAACAGTGTCAGCCATGGGTGGCCTATCGGCTGCATGGTTATGATAGTAGTACCTCACGTGACGTTGAGCCGTATATCATCATGCATATTAGTAACTATTCATATCATCAGCCTTGTTGTAGTCTGGGTGAAAGTGAATTTGAGCATTTGACGTGATTTAACAGAGCATGGCCATAACAGAAAAAAAGATAATTGTGTAGTATAGCTGCCCCAACCGCAGACAGTAGTAAAGTAAAGCGAGTCTGCGACACAAGTATGTCTGTCTAAGGCGCAAGCTGTGCTGGCATGTCAACAAGATTAATTTAGCTAAACAAGAGAGCGGAGAAGAATAGCTGTCTACTCCATAGTGTCTAATGCCTGAAACTCTAATCACATCCAAATCTTAGGGGCAGAGGAATCGAGGATACCACAAATGTTGTGTACTGCTAGTGCTACTGTGCCACTATATAATTTTATGTGTTACTGTTTTGAGAAGAGTATTGGTTACAATTGTCTTTTTTTTCTTGCTTTAGCTACACCTTCAAACCCTATGTGGTAGGAGATAGCAGCCAAGACCCGTCAACAGAAGATAGAGGACATCAGGGCAGAATATAGGGGGATGATGGCCTTGGAGGAGGAGGAGGCAGAAACTGCAGACTCCAATGCCTCCGGCCCCAGACAGGCCCCCCCAGATCCTCCAGTGGTGCAGTGCCATGGTCCTGCAGCCACCCACCAACATTCAACCAGTGCTGCTCCCCCAGTCACTTAAAAGTTCCTTTCAGCACAGTATGCTCCTGAGGATAGCGCGCCTGGAGGCCAGGATGGAAGAGCGTTTAAACCAGCTGGAGAGGAAGATCCGAGTCCTACCTGCCGCTAGACCTCTTTTGCACCTTTTTGAATCTTTTGTTTGGTGGGTGGGACTTGTTGGGAGAGGGTGTGAATATGGGAGTTGGGGAGAACTTGGGTGTATATTATTTTGTATGGACATTTGATTTATATGAACAATTTTAATTTTGGACTTCCTTTACTGGACATTGGTTGGGGTTAGAGAGAGTGATGGGTCAGGTGTTGAGGGTTTCATTCTAGTTTATAATTGTTTGGGAAATAAATGTATAGTTTTTCATATGATGTCAACATTTTTTGGGGGGGTACTCTTTCATTTCGCATTGTTTCCCTTGTCCAGTTTTGAAATCTACGGATAGCGTAACAAACCAACAGAAAGATGCAATACCCTCACTTATCCTATTACTCCAAGTCTCTCCTCCTAGTCTATGCAGTTTGCAACTGTTTTAACCCCTATTGACTCAGAAGGGGTGTGGGTGTGTAAATTAATTTCCTGAGTATATAGATTATTGCATCTTGAACGAATTCCTCACAGTTATTCCCTTACCTGTGATTAGGCCAAGCAATGGCTGCATGGTGATGGTTTCCCAAGGTGCCATGGTGGTGGTAGTAGTAGACAGTAGCAGCATGCTAGCGGACTAGTCGAATACTAGCACCAGATTCTGAAGCAAGGTTCCACTTCCTTCTATCCAAACTCAAACTGGAGAATGAGGAATATTCATCACCAAGAACAAATTAAATTGACATATTAAAAACTGACTTAATGCGGTTTTATAAGCAAGCTTTGCAGAAAAAATGAGACAGTCACCTGAGGGAGACCAGAGTATGACTAGTAGTAGTGCACAAGAAGAAGACTGCCAAATGAGAAAACATGATAGGCAATGCTAAAGTAAAATAAAAAAACAATAAGAATGGTGGACTAGTACAAGTTACAAACTGAAGTCGACTCGAGCTATGGAGTGGAGTGGGCAAGCATAACCTTTAGTGCTGGAAGGATGATAATGCTGGCAATTATGATGGATTATGTTCCTCTGAAAAATTTGAATATCGTTTACTGTGCATGGATGGGAAATCTAATATATTTTTTATTGCCATTGTGGGCTATACTAAGGTCAGAATAAGATCCTTGTCCTGCCTTGAGTTGGTATTGCCTTCATCAAACCTGCCCTACCAAGTGTGTGATCAATCAATGGTGTAACTTATTTAATTCAGTCACACCACAATAAAGCACACAGTCCGGGGGAAGAGGGTTAGGGGTTCGATGAATGGATGGGAAGGGGGGATTGAGGGAAAGGTCTGACTAAGACAAACACTACTACACGAGGACCACACATTCATCTTGGTAGCCGACCATCATAAATCTGTTATAGGAGGAAGAGGAAATGCATGACTGATCATGAGTACTAGACTTCTACAGGTAAATCAAAATGCCCGTCTGCCCCAGAGAGCCCCAATTTACATTGTGTTCTGTTGTAACGGGCCTTGAAAGATAGCAAATAAAATTAAATTATCTATAGGAGTCAAATAAACAAACATAAATAAAACAAACAGTTGTAATGATTGAAGAGAAAAAATTATACTGTATTGCCAAATTGGGACTTGCATCTCTGCATTCCTCTTGGACTGTCCGTTACTCTTGGCTGCCTGGAAGATGCAGTTCGGTAAGGTTAGTGTGAGTTGTTTTCCAGTATGGTGCAGGGTAAAGGGCCAGTAGATGAAAAAAAAATGATATTAAAAAATCAAGAAGAAAAGTTAAACTGCATAAGGAGTGAAACAAGAAGACGTTCAGAGGTAACGTGGCTAAATGTCTGTTTCCGGCAGTTATCTTCAACAACAGGCTCCCCCACCCAACCTCCACTTAGCTTTGAATTTAAGCCTGACAGCACTGAGCACGCACACAGCAACATAGCATTTCCCAATTAAGTAAAAAATCAATGCACCGCTATCAGTCACACCACAATCACCACCACCAATACACAGACATGTGTAGGTCTGATATTGTTGTTTACCTTTAGGCCTCTTCAAAGTCATTATCATCAAATATAGAAGAGTCTAGTAGTCAAGGAAGTAGAGATCGTCCTCAAACTCTGGTGGTTCGCCCAGAAGTAGGTAATCTAACACACTACTTCCATGACCTGAGTCTTCGTCATCTTCCTGCTGTGGTACTTCAGGTATGGTGTAATCTGGTGGTATAAAGTGGTGATTATTATGACCTTTAGGGGTGAGAGACTGGTCCTTCTCACTGACAGAATGGCACCAGCAACAATGAAAACATGCTCAGCGGAGACACTGGCTGTAGGGCGAGCCAGATAGTTCATCGCCAGCCTGCTGAGCACTGGCCATTGGCGCCTTTTCCAATGCCAATACAGCAATGGGTTTTGATCAAAGTAGACCTGTTATGTCATCCAGATAGGCATGGACCATTCCCTCAATGGTCGTGGGTGGTCCGCCATGCTTGGCCTCTTTTGCCTGTGCCTCAGTACTGAACTAAAGCCTAGTCAGTAAAAACCATTCCTTTGCCGATTTAGGGGCTGATGCTCCTGTGCTTGTTGTTGATGTTATTCCTTCATTTGGTGGTTTGCCTGCTGTGAGATAATCACACATCCCTAAGATTCTGAACTTGAAGGCTGCCCTGCAGTGCTTGTGCTATAGAGGAGCAGGCCTCTAATTCCAAGCCGTTCTTTTTCTAGCTGACTGGCTTGCACAGCTAATTAAGTTTTGTAGTTGGTAACATCCCGTCTGAAAAAGGAATGAAAGTAGCCAGTAAAGGTTTGTACAGTGGATCAAGTATTGTGGTACAAATGTAATGGTTGGATGACATAATGTCTCTTTGTACCCCTGTATTTGCAGATAAGCGAAGGATTAAGCTCTCCACCAACTCATATGCTTCTGTTTGTTTCCTCCACACCTGTATACATTGCAGACACCTTCTTTAGCTGTTCCTGTAGCATTTGCAACAATTGGATAGCTTGGCCCATGCTACTGTCCTCCTTGCTGACTTCACGTGTGAACACCTCAAAAGGAAGCAGCATCTCTGTCAACGACTTAACTAGGCTCCATTAGTCCATCTCAATGATCATGCCTGTCACAGTTGCATCCCCTCTTTGCATGACACATTCATTGATTGGTCTGTACTGCTCAAAAAGACGTTCAAGCATGTAATAAGTCGAGTTCCAACGTGTTGGCACCTCCTGTATGAGTGCTTTAACTGAAATTCTATCATCACGTTTTATAATCCTCAGCTGCTTCTGGGCCTTAAAAGAATGGCTGAAATGTGTGCAGTTTCTTCTTCAGGTGGACAGTAAGTTGTGGACTCGGTCTTCTTTTTTGAGAACATCTTGAACAATTATGTTAATGCAGTGCGCCAAACACAGGACCATGAAAAAGCCACTATCGGCCATGGCCTTAGGTATATTACTGCCATTGTACGTGGCAACAAATTCAATGTTAAGCCCTATTGGTGGCAGCCATTCAAAGACCTTAGTGTTAAAGTCTTCCAAAATGTTTGAGGCAGTATGGGATTTCTCATTGGCGAAGATGGCTACTGTTGCATGCTTGCGAGCGTTATTAAAAATCTCAGCAGTGTCAACACCTGCAGATATCTTTTCTCTAACCCCCACAAAAGAGATCCATTTCAAGAAGGTTTTGATGCTGCTTGGGGTGAGAACCTTCTCCAGATTACAGACATGGTAGATGCTGTGTGTTCGTGATCGCATTCATCACAAAACCACGCCTGAATTCCGGTCGGAACGCACAAATAACGTGTTGGTGACCACAAACTCTTGAGGGACCATGCAGCCGCATAGCAAATCTCGTGGCACTCGCGAACAGCTCCAAAATATCATTGTGGATTGCAAGAACCTGATAAATCACTCCCGCAAGAGAGATAATACATTTTGGGTGCACCAACACAAAAAAAACTCCGCTCCATTGCAGAGTGGCAATTCCGCGTTCTACATGGAACGCGAAATCGGTAAAACCTCGAAACTCCTCGATTCGAGCAGAGGTTTACACCCAGGGCTTAATATACTGCTGACTTTAAGAATGCCAGCAGCTGGGAGTCTGGTCTGCAGGCGCTGCATAAACAGCGTGTGCTGGAGCCTTCAATAGGCTTAATCAAGCCCCACATCTGTCATGGTCACTTTTCTGCAGATATTTTACCTTTGTTAAGTCAATGTCTCGTCTAACCAAAAGCAGCCTTTAGAAGCAGCTGATGAAGGAGAGCTGGAAAACGACGAAACAGATACAGCATAAGTACAGTTTGACTTCCACCTCTGTCTATAGCATGAATCCTCGTGCATAGCAGAAAACTTTCTCTAAGTTTAAAGCAACATTTTCTACATATTGCACAGCTTTTCTGATGCCAGAGTAACTTGAAAATGAGAAAGAAAAAAATTATGAATAGGTGAGAACAAGTACAACATTATTTGAGGATGTGCCTGAAAATATGACAAGGTTGAAAATTATAATAAACTATGTATATTTCCTGATGTCAAATAGCACTTAATACTTCAGTTTAATGTGAGAATAAGCCCTCCAATTCATTTTCCGAACCAAGGCAAATGAAAACGTATTGATCAGGGCAGGATAAGACATTTTGGCCAAAGGAAGAAGCCAGAATGTCAGGTTTGTTGGCTCTGCATTTAAAAAAGAAGCAAAAGCTGTCTCTCTCCACTTCTGCCTAAAGTATCATCATTAATATAGTCTTTTACTCAAGGGGTGGGTTTATCAGGTGCTATTATTTCACGTGCTATATTACTGTCTACTTTAATGAGAATTCTTTTTAACAAATTCAAACAAAGAAGGGGATTACCTTTCTGGCACTAGCAATGAACATGTCCCAGCTCTCTAATGAAAGACATTAGATTCGGGATGTTCTACAGAGGTCCGTACCAGATTTTGGGGGTATCCTTTTCATACCAAGATTTGGATAGTACACCTCAAGGGGATTAACCAAAAACATGCCCACAGATGTTTTTTTTTTAGGATATCAAATTCAAAATTACATCTTCCAGGGGCATGATGGAGATTGTAGGAAACAGTAAAATATCGGAACTTTTTGCTGCAATCACAATGATGTAGCATATTTTCCACAACAGCAAATGGGATGCTATGTACTGTAGGCTGGAAGCTGCCAGAAGCACATAGTGTTTTGCAATGCACCCTACTCCTTTCGTTATGTCTTTTGGGTCACGTGCACTTTCTATTCAGAGGGTGGGAAAAGGAAAAGTGTACATAGCTCTGAGCCAGGGCTGTAAATCAACCCCAGAGATATTGCTCTGGTATTCAACTTAAACAGAGGTGGGCGGAACTCCTTGGAATCTCACAGGGTTTTAATGTAACTCCGCAGAATTCCGCAGAGTAAAACCCCTTAGTCTGCATTAAGAAGGTCATGGGATGGCAGGGACTTCTGTTGGCAGGAAGATCGGTGACTGGGTTGGAAAACCAGGGTAGAGGCAGTGTCATTTGGTCAAAACCACTAAGAGGACAGCCCTCCAGGACAGAATAAACACCAACGCACACAACATTAAAGAACTATTTGCCATTATCAAGGAGTTTGCCAAGCCCAACAGCGAGACCACGGAAGTCCCAACCTCCCAAGACCTCTGCAACAAACTCAGCACCTTCTTCCACCACAGGATCAGTCTTATCTATGGCAGTTTCAACACCCAAGACCCTCTCACCAAGCCCAACACCACCACACCCAACCATGCCACACAGCAGCAGATCCTACACAACTGGATCGTGCTAACCTCTGATGACAATCTCAAGACCCTGAAGAGCATCCACTCTGGATTAAGCCTGTGTCCGCACCACATCTTCTATCACCCCGAGCTCTGCCGCTCCATCAACTGCTCCATCAAGACCGCCACCTTTCTCTATGACTGGATACATGCTGAGATCAACCCTTTCCTAACGAAATCATCACCTCCATTCCTCTAGAAACCCATAGAGATCAATTGCGGAGTTCCCAAGGGTTCCTTTCTAAGCCCCACCCTGTTCAACATCTGCATGGCCCCCCTCACAAACCATCATCAGGAATTACAGACTCAACATTGCCTCCTACGCCAACAAAACCCAACTGATCCTCTCTGTCACCAATGAACCAAGAACCACTAGAAACTACTTCCATAGACGAATGAAAGGCCATCGCCATCTGGATAAAGGGCAGCTGTCTCAAACTGAATTCCTTCAAGACCAAAGTCCTCATCCTAGGACCCTCACTCACCGCATGGAACGACTCCTGGTGGTCTTCCACTCTGAGACCCCTGCCCACCCTCACGGAACAACCACGCACGATACCTCTGCATCATATTGGACTCCTCGATCACAACGAACCATCTAACCAATAACGTCACCTCATCATGCTTCCACAAGCTCAGCTTGCTTTGAAAAACATTCAGATGGATCCCCACCGAATCTAGAAAAACAGTCACTCACACACTCATCAGCAACAGACTCGACTATGTCAACGCACTCTATGCGGGCACTACCCAGAGACTCCTCAGAAAACTTCAGAACGTTCAAAATGCTGCAGCCAAACTTGTCCTCGACATCCCTCATCGCAGCCACATCTTGGCACACCCCTGAGAACTCCACTGGCTTCCAATTCAACTAAAGAATAACCTTCAAGCTCCTCACATACACCTACAAAGCCATCCCCGATACAGGACCAGAATACCTGAACCATTGCCTCTCATTCCACGTCCCTACCAGACACCTTTGCTCTGCCCAGATGGTTATGTCCACCGTCCCCCGGATCCACAAGACAAGAACCGCCAAGACCTGGAATACACCGCTGACCCACCTCAGACAAGCGCAGTCTTGGACCCAATTCAGGAAGGGCCTTAAAACCTAGCACCTCAGTGCAGATGGATCAGCAGCACCCTCCGTCTCCCAGCACCTTCAGACCATCACGGGTGAGTAGCCGTGCTTTACAAACCCTGATAAAATACAGGCCTAAAGTCGATTGTTGAAAGAGACCCTTTGATCAAGTTCGGTATTCAATTCGAACCAGATGGATCAACGTCTAGTAACACCAAAAGGCCCTTGCAAATAGGCTCCTATCGTGATGAATATTAATCTCTATCAGAGGTAAATATAAGGAAGGCGCCAATCCTAAAAAATTATTATGGAAGAGCAGTAGTCTCTCTGCCATCTGTTTCTGAAAGCGGGACGCATGTGAGACATGGATTTTTTCCAACACGATTTCTCAGAGTGCTGCCATTTAACTTCATAACTCGGAGAGAGACTAAAGCACAAGTGACTAATCTGTTTAAAATGTGACTGAGAATATCTAATGAAATCCCTTGAAGGCACCTTTACCTATTACAAGTCTTTTGAATTAGGCTGTTTATCTGAATCTTGGCAGTGGACCTTATGTACAGTAGCTTGACCTACTTTATAAAGCTTATGTGGAAGCCCATGCTCAAGACTGTGAACACATAGATTTATTCCAAGGAGTCAAAATCCTTCATGGTGACCAGAAATACTGGGTGAATAGAAACGGACAACACGAGGAGTGCTGCAAACTTTAAAGCACTCCTTGTGTTGCCTTTCAGTGCAAGATTCTCCCAAAAAACTCTCAACTGGCGTACCACAGGGCTCCACCCTGAGCCCCCTGCTTTTTAATGTCTATATGACCCCCCTTATCTATCTTGCGGAACAGCTGGGGGCCAAAATTATGGCCTACGCCGATGATACCCAGCTCTTGTTTACATGGCCCAAAAACAACCTTGACACGACGAGAGTCCAATTTTGCCTATCATCGGTCTTCCGCTGGCTGGCCTTGGCTCAACTTAAGTGCAATGAGAGCAAATCTGAGATTCTACTGTACGGCTCCTTCCCAGATAATTTCTATGATTCTCTCTGGCCCACCGATTTTCCCAGCCCTAAATACACAGGTGGACCTGCAAAAAACCTAGGAATCTGGTTCAGCAATAATCTCAGATTTGAAGATCACCTGAAAAAACTCACCGGAATCTGCTTTTCCACTCTTAAAACTCTACGCAGATTCCTTCCTTTGCTTCCGCGATCAGCTAAGGAGACGGTCATTCGCGCTCTGATATTATCCAGACTGGATTATGCGAATGCTCTCTACAGCGGACTCCCAGCCTATCTGATCCATCGCCTCCAAGTCATCCAAAATGCTGCGGTCCGGCTGCTGTTTAACATTCCCAGAAGATCTAGCGTTCGCCAACCACTCCGAGACCTTCACTGGCTTCCAGTGGCACAAAGGATCTTATTCAAGATTCTTGTGTTAGCATACCGAGCACTCCACCTAACAGGCCCAACCTATTTGAGAAAAAGATTCTCTCTCTATGCCCCCAATCGCCCTCTCAGATCAAGCAACCTCCATCAAATGACTGTACCAAAGTTCAAATATAGCAGGCTTGGCGGACAATCCATTTCTGTTAGAGCAGCGAGAGCTTGGAATACCCTGCCTCTGCAATTGAGAACAGCCCCTTCCATCATGGCTTTCAGGAAAGGCCTAAAAACCTACCTATTCAACACCAATGCCTAAAGGCTGCTCCTCCCTTGCATTTACTGCGATCTGTCCCCTTCTTTTTTCTCTTCGCGCCAGGATACTATACTATTTAGTAGCAGAGCGCGTTATAAAAGCCTCTATAATAATAATAATAATAAGATAGCCACGTGATCTACCTTTACTGAGCTCTGTGCTGCATATAATACTTTCCATGTGCTGTCTGTCCCTTTTATATCTACTGCCTAAGTCCATGATGACACAGCCGGCCGCAGGTAGAGTCAGGATCCTAGAGAGCCCGACTCTACACCTCCCCCTATTTAAACATGGCACAACATTCTTACAAATTCAGATGTCTTCAATAAGTCTGCGAGGTCTAAACACCACTCTGCCAGACAAGGTTGTCAGCATTGGAGGCATATGATCACTCAGAATGGGAGTTGGCAAATCAGGCTCACTGCCATAGATGAGAGGTCATCAGGGTTTTGTCTGTGCTAGGTGGACCGGAAATGTGATGCATTTCAGGTTGCGAACTTTCCAGGGCAAGAAGCTGTGACCATGATCCCTTTAACCATTGTGACGTGCACAATGGGGTGTTGAAACGGGTGTCTGCTTTTCTCTGTTGCTTGTACTTAGTTTCCACCAAGTAACCTGATTCAAAGAGGGTCTCTCTGTCAGCATGAACTTTCATTTTCTTATTCGCCTTATGATCCGTGACCATGGTCACATTCAAGCTCACATGTCGCTCTGACGTCCATTGTGGCATAGATCGCCCAAGCATGAGTGTGGCTAGACTTTCTCTCTTTGATGAGAGCTGGGCCATCTGGTATGCACTCAGAACCTTTCAGAGAGCATCTTCCAGCACAAGTTCCTCTTTGGTGCCACTTTGCACAGTTCGTTTGAGGGTTCCAATGAACCATTACAAAATTGCATTGGCTATGGGCAAAAGCGGGTTGGTGTTTAATATCAAGGCATTTCAGGAAGTTTTTGAATTCTCCACTGGTGAATGGCAGCCGATTGTCAGACTTTAAAAACCATAGGGGAACCCCAGATTGCAATGATGTCATTCAGAACTTTGAAGACCTTGGCTGCACTGGTGGAGGAGTCCATCTTGACCAGTGGGACCCTGGAGTATTTGTGAATCACTACTAGGAGGTATCTACCATATTCTAACTGGGCAAAGAAGTTGACCGCTACCCTGTAGTACACACCTTTCAGTATCTCCAACATCTCCAGTGGCAAAGGGTGTGTGACTGGCACTCGGCAGATGCATAGGTGGGATTTTCGGAGTTATGTTTCCACCATGATGTCTAGTTCAGGGAACCACAGTCTATCTCGGAGTACCCTCTTGATGACAACTATCCCTCAGTGTCCTTTATAGACTAAAGGGTGAAAAACTAAAGCCTGACACCGAATTAAGTAATATCATGCACTGCATTTGCTATGATGCATTGGGGCAAATGGAGTGCTGGAATGTGTGGCAGGGTGAGCCCACCCTCATTCTGTTTGAAGGGGTTTCCTTGAGCTAATGAGCTGACGAGCCCTGGTTAATGCACCTGTGCCCTGTGAGTGGTACAGAGACCTGACAGGACTTTGGGCAGCATTTCCAGCACCCCCAGAAAGTATATGTTGCTCTCTACTGAAGAAGGACAACTTTCCTGAAACACGTGTCTAGTGATACACAGCACTGGCTGCACCAACAAGGGTGAAAAACTAAAGCCTGACACTGAATTAAGCAGCAAAACACACAAGATGATGGACGGAATGTTGAACATTGGCAAAACATTCACCCCCAGTCACAGGTCCTGGGTTTAATCCATCGTTATTTTGCTCACCACGCCACCCCAGTTCAGACATGGCCATATGCAAATCAGTCTTGACCCTGTGCCTCATGGGTACAGTCCAGCCCGAACTACCAAGCCATGTCTTCCCTGAACCGGAATCAAGCATCCTGGAACGGTTTCAGGGTTTCTTGTGTGTGTTGCTGTTCGCCCTATGTGGGGAGGGTATGCCCAGACGTGGGTCCCGTGCTCCCTACGCCACTGGAGTCAAGCTACCCTGGCTGAAGAGGGGTGAAGCCCTGAAACCTAGGATGCTTGATTCCGGTCCAGGGAAGACATGGCTTGGCAGTTTGGGCTGGACTGTTCCCATGAGTCCATATGCCCCTATATTGTGCGTTTTAGACATATCAAATAGGGATGGTGGCTTCAGAATGCGGCAGCATCGTATGCAGGTCACCTGTCAGCAGACATGACGACACACAATAGACTGTGCACTCATAGTGTACGAGGGAAGACAAGGTGTATGCATGCCACACCAGAAGTAGTAGGCACCAGTTGGTGACATATCACAAGGTGGAACAGACAAAAACATTGCATTATCAGGAATAGCAGGTGATGAAAAGCATCCAGGCAAAGTAGTAAATTGGGAGATGAGGCATTTACCAATCCAAAATGGCTATCCACACTAAACAGGTTCAGGCTGTAAAATACATCGGGCTGCAAAGTATTGGGCCTCCCAAATCCAAGATGCTCACCAGCAGTCAGTGAGGCCTGAGATACAGTTCCTAATCACAAATGGCTGCCAGACCAGCAGTAAGGTCCAGGGCATGGGGGCAAGAGCACAGTGTGCAAGGTTTGCAATGGCCACTCCTCATCACACAAGTGAGTTGGCTGAAGTTGTGTGGCTTCGCTGCTGGTGCTAGAACACTTGTCAGGCTTATTTGACAGCTGCACAACACCAGGAGGTGATATGGCTGCTGCGGCTCGTGTGACGAGGCCCCTCGGGGACCGGCTGATGTCAGAGCGTGGCATGCGCTTGATGCAGGCTATGAATATCGGAGCGCAACGTGCTCAACACAGGCAGTGAAGTCAGAGTGAGATGCACTCAATGCAGGTTGTAGATTGAGGCAGTGAAGTCAGCGCATAGGGCACTCAAAACAGGCGGTGAGAAAATGCTTCTCACCCCATGGGGTACCCCAGGCTGGCCGGTATCGGAGCGCAGCATGCTTGCCGGGTGTGATGTAGGCGGATCACTCAGATGGCCACGTGAACTTGTGCTCACCTCATAGCCAATTATTGTGTCAGGGCATGTAGAAAGGCATGACACGAGAGTGCTGCAAACCTTCTTTATTATTATTATCATTATAGCCTTTCCGCTTGAGGTGGTCACATGCTACACCATTACTGATGTCTCTGCTGTGCATACTACTTCCTGTTTACTATCTGTACCTTTTATATTTACTCCAGCTGAGGCCATGACAACACAGTCGGCCGGAGGTGGGTTCAGGGTCCTACAGAACCTGAAGCTACAGCATTCAGCTCTGGATTCAGTTGGTGCATAATCGCAGAGATATGAGATTGTGAGAGGTGGATCAACCTGGGATAAAGCACCCCTGGTTGGGGAGGATAAGGTCTAGAGCCAATAGTAAAAGACGATTAGCGAGCACCTTGGCAAGAATTTTTGCATCTATGTTTAGGAGTGATAATGGGCAAAAAGAATCGCATTGTGAGGGGAGTTTGGCAGGTTTTAGGAGAGCTATGAAGGTAGCGTTTCTAAAGGATAGGGGAGTATTTCTTGTGTCACTGCTATATTATACACTTTCATCAGCTTGGGTGCTAGTAATTGAGGATAGGCCTTGTAATACTCAGTGGGAAAACCATAATTTTCTGGGGCCTTACCTGTGGTAGCCCTTAGAGTAATTGCCACTGAGGGCTCTCCAGCCATGCCAGTGCAATGCAATCAAAATAGATGGAGTAATTAGCAGGAGCTTGAGTGATACAAGTAGTATAGGGGCTGGAGTAATAGGGGGCACACTAGTGTCAGTGGTCATGTAGATGTGCTTCACTTCCTAGGTGTCTACCTCAAAGAAATGATCTAGCTTAAAATGTGAGTGTCATTGGCTCTCCTTGAACTCTTTAATCTTGGTTTTGAGGGCATCTAACCATGCATGTAGCAGAGGGCTCTATAAAATTCATCTAGCTTGCAAAACACATGCTGTGCACTCAGATCTTAAAGGCCTCCCAAATTATGCTGACCAAATTGACAGAAATATAATTTTCCTGGAAATAATTTATTATTTCCACCTTGATTTCACCATGAAATGTGGTGTCAAGAAGGGCCGTGGGATTTAGCCGCTAGGTGAATGCCGGGTGTTTAAGTGGTGGCATCTCTAGCAGCAACTTGATGGGACATGATGTGAGAATGTGAGTGGTAAGTGTTCTACAGATTTAGTCCAGGTGCACTAATCCTGTGTGCCAATCTAATAGTTCAGACGTACCCAAGAATTATGTGTATGGGAGGTGTGTGTGCCCTTCACGAGGAGGGATGTCTTAAGCATTATATGTGTTCCAGCCCTTTAGGGTGCATAATGCCTGACAATGTCTGTATCACCACATAATGTGTACTGCTGGCAGTATTGGAACAGTTTATGTGTTTATTGAGGACAGGATTGAAGTCCCCCCAACTATCACCTGCAGAGACAACAAAGAGCACTTGTACCAAACCTGTGCGATAACACCATATGAATTGATTAGTGTGAGGTGCGTACCATAAACAAGGACCTGTACTATATTGTAGAAACCTTGAGGATCATTGATGTAATGTAATAGCTGAAAGGGTGTCCCACATTTGAATGGTTGTTCCTCTGACATAGGAAGGGTATGAGGCCAGATTCCCATAGCTGCACCATTTGGTAGCTAAGCACAAAATTGTGGTCCCTCCAAGATGTGTTTCCTGGTGCAAGGCTATGTCAATGTTGTGTCTGTCTAAATAAAGAAGAATGTGCCTAGTCTTATGAGGATTGTTCATTCCACAGACATTTCATGTCACGAGGTTACCATTGTAGCAGCTGGTGGGCTTAAGTGACATTTTGGTAGTATAAATCCCAAATTGGGATTTGGTAACATGCTACGAATCACAATTTGGAATTACATATACATACCGACTCGGTATTTGGAAGCTTCCCTCTTGGCCTCGCCACTGATCCAGAGGCTTAGTCTGCTGGGGAAAGCTTTATCATAGGTTTGCATTGCCCTTGTATCATGCATGGTGTTGCAAGGGCAACACCATACTAATGTCAGATTTACCAAGCAATGCAAGGCCACCTTGTATGGCTCTGCTTTACTTGGTAAACCTGGTATAATGCAAGGCAGTGCAAGTCGCTGAACTTGTGTTACTGCAAAAAATGAGCTTTCGTATCTCAACAAGCTGATGTCTCTCATGCTCACTCTGCCCTGGAAAGGCGTTCCCTGGGAGAAGCATGTGTGTTCCCATGCATCACCCATGGATTTTGGTGCATTCCCAGATTTAACAAGACTGGTTAACTTGGACATGCGTCAACATGCTATGCCTTCCCTGGGGAGACACAACGAGGGAAAATATCTTTATTTCTCTTCATTGTTCCTCTTTCGAGCTATGGAGTGGAGTGGGCAAGCATAACCTTTAGTGCTGGAAGGATGATGATGCTGGCAATTATGATGGATTATGTTCCTCTGAAAAATTTGAATATCGTTTACTGTGCATGGATGGGCAATCTAATATATTATTGCCAGTGTGGGCTATACTAAGATCAGAATAAGATCCTTGTCCTTCCTTGAGTTGGTGTTGCCTTCATCAAATCTGCCCTACCAAGTGTGTGATCAATCAATGGTGTAACTTATTTAATTCAGTCACACCTCAATAAAGCACACAGCCCGGGGGAAGACGGTTAGGGGTTCGATGAATGGATGAGAAGGGGGGATTGAGGGAAAGGTTTGACAAAGTCAAACACTACTACACGAGGACAAAACATTCATCTTGGTAGCCGACCATCATAAATCTGTTATAGGAGGAAGAGGAAATGCATGCCTGATGATTAGGCCTGGGCGGTAAATTCCGTTCCTCTCGCGGAATTTGAGTAATTTCCCGTTCCGCGGAGAATGCGAAATTGGCCAAAATTTTGCTTTCCGCGACTTCGCGAAATTTTTGCTTGTTTGCATTCTCAAAATGCGTGTTCGCGAGATATTTTTATCCCTGAGCACGCAAACAGCGATTGTGAACAGGAAAAAAGCATCGTGAACAAGCAATTCCGCGTGTTTGCGGAATTTCTGCGTGTTCACGGAGATTTTTTACCGTTTCGCGGAGATTTGCGTAACGCGATTACGCACATTCCGCCCACCCCTACTGATGATGAGTACTAGACTTCTACAGGTAAATCAAATTGTCTGTCTGCCCCAGAGAGACCCAAGTTACATTATGTTCTGTTGTAACCGGCTTTGAAAGATAGCAAATAAAATTAAATTATCTATAGAAGTCAAATAAACAAACATAAATAAAACAAAAAGTTGTAATGATTGAAGAGAAAAAAGTATACTGTATTGCCAAATTGGAACTTGCATCTCTGCATTCCTCTTTGACTGTCCGTTACTCTTGGCTGCCTGGAAGATGCAGTTCGGTAAGGTTAGTGTGAGTTGTTTTCCAGTATGGTGCAGGGTAAAGGGCCAGTAGATGAAAAAACAAAAATGGTATTGAAGAATCAAGAAGAAAAGTTAAACTGCATAAGGAGTGAAAAAAGAAGACGTTCAGAGGTAACGTGGCTAAATGTTTGTTTCCGGCAGTTATCTTCAACAATAGGCTCCCCCACCCAACCTCCACTTAGCTTTGAATTTAATCCTGACAGCACTGAGCACGCACACAGCAACATAGCACTTCCCAATTAAGTAAAAAATCAATGCACCGCTATCAGTCACACCACACTCACCACCACCAATACACAGACATGTGTAGGTCTGATATTGTTGTTTACCTTTAGGCCTCTTCAAAGTCATTATCATCAAATATAGAAAAGCCTAGTAGTTAAGGAAGTAGAGATTGTCCTCATACTCTGGTGGTTCGCCCAGAAGTAGGTAATCTAACACACTACTTCCATAACCTGAGTCTTCGTCATCTTCCTGCTGTGGTACTTCAGGTATGGCGTAATCTGGTGGTATAAAGTGCTGATTACTATGACCTTTTGGGGTGAGAGACTGGTCCTTCTCACTGACAGAATGGCACCAGCAGCAATGAAAACATGCTCAGCGGAGACACTGGCTGTGGGGCGAGCCAGATAGTTCATCGCCAGCCTGCTGAGCACTGGCCATTGGCGCCTTTTCCAATGCCAATACAGCAATGGGTTTTGATCAAAGTAGACCTGTTGAGTCATCCAGATAGGTCTGGACCATTCCCTCAATGGTCATGGGTGCTCCGCCATGCTTGGCCTCTTTTGCCTGGGCCTCAGCCTCAGTGAATTAAAGACCAGCCAGTAAAAACCATTCCTTTGCCGATTTAGGGGCTGATGCTCCTGTTCTTGTTGTTGATGTTGTTCCTTCATTTGGTGGTTTTGTCTGCTGTGAGACAATCACACATCCCTAAGATTCTGAACTTGAAGGCTGCCCTACAGTGCTTGTGCTCTAGAGGAGCAGGCCTCTAATTCCAAGCCGTTCTTTTTCTAGCTGACTGGCTTGCACAGCTATCTAAGTTTTGTAGTTGGCAACATCCCATCTGAAAAAGGAATGAAAGTAGCCAGTAAAGGTTTGTACAGTGGATGAAGTATTGTGGTACAAATGTAATGGTTGGATGACATAATGTCTCTTTGTACCCTTGTATTTGCAGATAAGCGAAGGATTAAGCTCTCCACCAACTCCTATGCTTCTGTTTTTTTCCTCCACACCTGCATACATTGCAGACCCCTCCTTTAGCTGTTCCTGTAGCATTTGCAACAATTGGATAGCTTGGCCAATTCTACTGTCCTCCTTGCTGACTTCACGTGTGAACACCTCAAAAGGAAGCAGCATCTCTGTCAAGGATTTAACTAGGCTCAATTAGTCCATATCAATGATCATGCCTTTCACAGTTGCATCCCCTCTGTGCATGACACATTCATTTATTGGTCTGTACTGATCAAAAAGACGTTCAAGCATGTAATAAGTCGAGTTCCAATGTGTTGGCACCTCCTGTATGAGTGCTTTAACTGAAATTCTATCATCACGTTTTATAATCCTCAGCTGCTTCTGGGCCTTAAAAGAATGGCTGAAATGTGTGCAATTTCTTCTTCAGGTGGACAGTAAGTTGTGGACTCGGTCTTCTTTTTTGAGAAGATCTTGAACAATTATGTTAATGCAGTGCGCCAAACACAGGACCATGAAAAAGCCACTATCGGTCATGGCCTTAGCTATATTACTACCATTGTACGTGGCAACAAATTCAATGTTAAGCCCTCTTGGTGGCCGCCATTCAAAGACCTTAGTGTTAAAGTCTTCCAAAATGTTTGTAGCAGTATGGGATTTCTCATTGGCGAAGATGGCTACTGTTGCATGCTTGCGAGCGTTATTAAAAATCTCAGCAGTGTCAACACCTGCAGATATCTTTTCTCTTACCCCCACAAAAGAGATCCATTTCGAGAAGGTTTTGATGCTGCTTGGGGTGAGAACCTTCTTCAGATTGCAGACATGGTAGATGCTGTGTGTTCGTGATCGCATTCATCACAAAACCCCTGCCTGAATTCCGCTGGAACGCACAAATAACGTGTTGGTGACCACAAACTCTTGAGGGACCATGCAGCTGCATAGTAAATTTCGTCACGCTCGTGAACGGCTCTGAAATCTCTTTGTGGATTGCAAGCACGTGGTAAATCACTCCCGCATGAGAGAAAACACATTTTGGGTGCACCAACACAAAAAAACTCCGCTCCGTTGCAGAGTATATCGGCAATTCTGTGTTCTACATGGAACGCGGAATCGCCAAAACTCCGAAACTCCTCGAGTCGAGCAGAGGTTTACACCCAGGGCTTAATATACTGCTGACTTTAGGAATGCCAGCAGCTGGGAGTCTGGTCTGCAGGCGCTGCATAAACAGCGTGTGCTGGAGCCTTCAATAGGCTTAATCAAGCCCCACATCTGTCATGGTCACTTTTCTGAAGATTTTTTACCTTTGTTAAGTCAATGTCTCGTCTAACCAAAAGCAGCCTTTAGAAGCAGCTGATGAAGGAGAGCTGGAAAGCGATGAAACAGATACAGCATAAGTACAGTGTGACTCCCACCTCTGTCTATAGCATGAATCCTCGTGCATAGCAGAACACATTCTCTAAGTTTAAAGCAACATTTTCTTCATAGTGCACAGCTTTTCTGATGCCAGAGTAACTTGAAAATGAAAAAAAAAAATTATGAATAGGCGAGAACAAGTACAACATTATTTGAGGATGTGCCTCAAAATATGACAAGGTTGAAAATTATAATAAACTATTTATATTTCCTGATGTCAAATAGCATTTAATACTTCAGTTTAATCTGAGAATAAGCCCTCCAATTCATTTTCCGAACCAAGGAAAATGAAAAAGTATTGATAAGGGCAGGATAAGACATTTTGGCCAAAGGAAGAAGCCAGAATGTCAGGTTTGTTGGTTCTGCATTTAAAAAAGGAACAAAAGCTCTCTCTCTCCACTTCTGCCTAAAGTACCATCATTAATATAGTGTGTTACTCAAGGGGTGGGGTTATCAGGTGCTATTATTTCACGTGCTATGTACTGTCTACTTCAATGAGAATTCCTTTTAACAAATTCAAACTAAGAAGGGCATTACCTTTCTGGCACTAGCAAGGAACATGTCCCAGCTCTCTAATGAAAGACATTAGATTCGGGATGTTCTACAGAGGTCCGTACCAGATTTTGGGGGTATCCTTTTCGTACCAAGATTTGGATAGTACATCTCAAGGGGTATTAACCAAAAACATGCCCACAGATGTTTTTTATTTTAGGATATCAAATTCAAAATTGCATCTTCCAGGGGCATGATGGAGATTGTAGGAAACAGTAAAATATCGGAACTTTTTGCTGCAATCACAATGATGTAGCATATTTTCCACAACAGCAAATGGGATGCTATGTACTGTAGGCTGGAAGCTGCCAGAAGCAGATAGTGTTTTGCAATGCACCCTCCTCCTTTCGGAATATCTTTTGGGTCACATGCACTTGCTATTCAGAGGGTAGGAAAAGGAAAAGTGTACATAGCTCTGAGCCAGGGCTGTAAATCAACCCCAGAGATATTGCTCTGGTATACAACTTAAACAGAGGTGGGCTGAACTCCTTGGAAGTTCACAGTGTTTTAATGTAACTCCGCAGAATTCTGCAGAGTAAAACTCCGCGAGTTACGCCCACCCCCTACTGCTAGTACGGTCGTATTGCAGCCTGCATTAAGTAGGTCATGGGATGGCAGGGCCTTCTGTTGGCAGGAAGATCGGTGACTGGGGAAACCTGGGTTGGAAAACCAGGGTAGAGGCAGTGTCAATTGGTCAAAACCACTAAGAAGACGGCCCTCCAGGACAGAATAAACACCAACGCACACAACATTAAAGAACTTTTTGCCATTATCAAGGAGATCGCCAAGCCCAACAGCGAGACCACGGAAGTCCCAACCTCCCAAGACCTCTGCAACAAACTCAGCACCTTCTTCCACCACAGGATCAGTCTTATCTATGACAGTTTCAACACCCAAGACCCTCCCACCAAGCCCAACGCCACCACACCCAACCATGCCACACTGCAACAGATCCTACACAACTGGATCGTGCTAACCTCTGATGACAATCTCAAGACCCTGAAGAGCATCCACTCCGGAGCCTACTTAAGCCTATGTCCGCACCACATCTTCTATCGCCCCGAGCTCTGGCGCTCCATCAACTGCTCCATCGAGACCACCACCTTTCTCTATGACTGGATACATGCTGAGATCAACCCTTTCCTAAAGAAATCATCACCCCCATTCTTCTAGAAACCCACAGAGATCAATTGCGGAGTTCCGCGGGGTTCCTTTCTAAGCCCCACTCTGTTCAACATCTGCATGGCCCCCCTCATAAACCATCATCAGAAACTACAGACTCAACATTGCCTCCTACGCCGACGAAACCCAACTGATCCTCTCTGTCACCAATTAACCAAGAACCACAAGAAACAACTTCCACAGACAAATGAAAGGCCATCGCCACCTGGATGAAGAGCAGCTGTCTCAAACTGAATTCCGTCAAGACCGAAGTCCTCATCCTAGGACCCTCACCCACAGCATGGCACGAATCCTGGTGGTCTTCCACTCTGAGACCCCTGCCCACCCTCACGGAACAACCACGCACGATACCTCGGCATCATATTGGACTCCTCGATCACAACGAACAATCTAACCAATAACGTCACCTCATCGTGCTTCCACATGCTCAGCTTGCTTTGAAAGACATTCAGATGGATCCCCACCGAATCTAGAAAAACAGTCACTCACGCACTCATCACCAACAGACTCAACTATGTCAACGCACTCTATGCGGGCACTACCCAGAGACTCCTCAGAAAACTTCAGAACGTTCAAAATGCTACAGCCAAACTGGTCCTCGACATCCCTCGTCGCAGCCACATCTTGGCACACCCCTGAGAACTCCACTGGCTTCCAATTCAACTAAAGGATAACCTTCAAGCTCCTCACACACACCTACAAAGCCCTCCCCGATACAGGACCAGAATACCTGAACCATTGCCTCTCATTCCACGTCCCTACCAGACACCTTTACTCTGCCCAGATGGCTATGTCCACCGTCCCCCGGTTCCCCAAGGCAAGAACTGCCAAGACCTGGAATACACTGCTGGCCAACCTCAGACAAGCGCAGTCTTGGACCCAATTCAGGAAGGGCCTTAAAACCTAGCACCTCAGCGCAGATGGATCAGCAGCACCCCCCCTCTCCCAGCGTCTTCAGACCATCATGGGTGAGTAGCTGTGCTTTACAAACCCTGATCAAATACAGGCCTAAAGTCGATTGTTAAAAGAGACCCTTTGATCAAGTTCGGTATTCAATTCGAACCAGATGCATCAACGTCTAAAAACACCGAAAGGCCCTTGCAAATAGGCTCCTATCGTGATGAATATTAATCTCTATCAGAGGTAAATATAAGGAAGGCGCCAATCCTAAAAAACTTATTATGGAAGAGCAGGAGTCTCTCTGCCATCTGTTTCTGAAAGAGGGACGCATGTGAGACAAGGATTTTTTCCAACTCGATTTCTCAGAGTGCTGCCATTTAACTTCATAAATCGGAGAGAGACTAAAGCACAAGTGACTAATCTGTATAAAATGTGACTGAGAATATCTAATGAAATCCCTTGAAGGCACCTTTACCTATTACAAGTCTTTTGAATTAGGTTGTTTATCTGAATCTTGGCAGTGGACATTATGTACAGTAGCTTGACCTACTTTATAAAGCTTATGTGGAAACCCATCCTCAAGACAGTGAACACATAGATTTATTCCAAAGAGTCAAAATCCTTCATGGTGACCAGAAATACTGGGTGAATAGAAACGGACAACACGAGGAGTGCTGCAAACCTTAAAGCACTTCTTGTGTTGCCTTTCAGTGCAAGATAGCCACGTGCTCTACCTTTACTGATCTCTCTGCTGCATATACTACTTTCCATGTGCTCTCTGTCCCTTTTATATCTACTGCCTAAGTCCATGATGACACAGCCGGCCGCAGGTAGAGTCAGGATCCTAGAGAGCCCAACTCTACACCTCCCCCTATTTAAACATGGCACAACATTCTTACAAAATCAGATGTCTTCAATAAGTCTGCGAGGTCTAAACACCACTCTGCCAGACAAGGTGGTCAGCATTGGAGGCATATGATCACTCAGAATGGGAGTTGGCAAATCAGGCTCACTGCCATAGATGAGAGGTCATCAGGGTTTTGTCTGTGTTAGGTGGACCGGAAATGTGATGCATTTCAGGTTGCAAACTTTCCAGGGCAAGAAGCTGTGACCATGATCCCTTTAACCATTGTGACGTGCACAATGGGGTGTTGAAACGGGTGTCTGCTTTCTTCTGTTGCTTTTACTTGGTTTCCACCAAGTAACCTGATTCAAAGAGGGTCTCTCTGTCAGCATGAACTTTCATTTTCTTATTCGCCTTATGATCCATGGCCATGGTCACATTCAAGCTCACATGTCGCTCTGACATCCATTGTGGCATAGATCGCCCAAGCATGAGTGTGGCTAGACTTTCTCCCTTTGATGAGAGCTGGGCCATCTGGTATGTGCTTAGAGCCTTTCAGAGAGCATCTTCCAGCACAAGTTCCTCTTTGGTGCCACTTTGCACAGTTCGATTGAGGGTTCCAATGAACCATTACAAAATTGCATAGGCTATGGGCATAAGCGGGTTTGTGTTTAATATCAAGGCATTTCAGGAAGTTTTTGAATTCTCCACTGGTGAATGGCAGCCGATTGTCAGACTTTAAAACCATAGGGGAACCCCAGGTTGCAATGATGTCATTCAGAACTTTGAGGACCTTGGCTGCACTGGTGGAGGAGACCATCTTGACCAGTGGGAACCTGGAGCATTTGTGAATCACTACTTGGAGGTATCTACCATATTCTATCTGGGCAAAGTTGGCCGCTACCCTGTAGTACACACCTTTCGGTATCTCCAACATCTCCAGTGGCAAAGGGTGTGTGACTGGCACTCAGCAGATCCATAGGTGGGATTTTTGAAGTTATTTTTCCACCATGATGTCTAGTCCAGGGAACCAAAGTCTATCTCGGAGTACCCGCTTGATGACAACTATCCCTCGGTGTCCTTTATAGACTAAAGGGTGAAAAACTAAAGCCTGACACCAAATTAAGTAATATCATGCACTGCATTTGCTATGATCCCTCGGGGCAAACGGAGTGCTGGTATGTGTGGCAGGGCACGCCCACCCTCATTCTGTTTGAAGGGATTTCCTTGAGCTAATGAGCTGATCAGCCCTGGTTAATGCACCTGTGCCCGGTGAGTGGTACAGGGACCTGAGAGGACTTTGGGAAGCATTTCCAGCACCCCCAAAAAGTATATGTATAAGTATATGAAACCTAGGATGCTTGATTCCGGTCCAGGGAAGACATGGCTTGGCAGTTCGTGCTGGACTGTTCCCTATCTTGTGCGTTTTAGACATATCAAATAGGGATGGTGGCTTCAGAATGCAGCAGCATCGTATGCAGGTCACCTGTCAGCAGGCATGACGACACACAATAGACTGTGCACTCATAGCGTATGTGGGAAGACAAGGTGTATGCATGCCACACCAGAAGTAGTAGGCACCAGTTGGTGACATATCACAAGGTGGAACAGCCAAAAACATTGCAGTGTCAGGAATAGCAGGTGTTGAAAAGCATCCAGGTAAAGTAGTAAATTGGGAGATGAGGCGTCTACCAATCCAAGATGGCCATCCACAGTAAACAGGTTCAGGCTGTGAAATAGTTCAGGCTGCAAAGGATTGGGCCTCCCAAATCCAAGATGGTCACCAGCAGTCAGTGAGGCCTGAGATACAGTTCCTAATAACAAATAGCTGCCAGACGTAATGTCCAGGGCATGGGGGCAAGAGCACAGGGTGCAGGGTTTGCAATGGCCACTCCTCATCACACAAGTGAGTTGGCTTAAGTTGTGTGGCTTCGCCCCTGGTGCTGGAACACTTGTCAGGCTTATTTGAGAGCTGCACAACACCAGGAGGTGATATGGCTGCTGCGGCTCGTGTGACGAGGTCCCTCGGGGACCGGCTGATGTCAGACCGTGGCATGCGCTCGATGCAGGCTATGAATATCGGAGCGCAACGTGCTCAATACAGGCAGTGAAGTCAGAGTGGAATGCACTCAATGCAGGCTGTAAATTGAGGCAGTGAAGTCAGCGCATAGTGCACTCAAAACAGGCGGTGAGAAAATGCTTCTCACCCCATGGGGTTCCCCAGGCTGGCCGGCATCGGAGCGCAACATGCTTGCCGGGTGTGATGTAGGCGGATCACTCAGATGGCCACGTGAACTTGTGCTCACCTCATAACCAATTGTTGTGTCAGGGCAAGTAGAAATGCATGACACGAGAGTGCTGCAAACCTTCTTTATTATTATTATTATTATAGCCTTTCCGTTTGAGGTGGTCACATGCTACACCATTACTGATGTCTCTGCTGTGCATACTACTTTCTGTTTACTATCTGTACCTTTTATATTTGCTCCAGCTGAGGCCATAACAAAACACAGTCGGCCGGAGGTAGGATCAGGGTCCTAGAGAACCTGAAGCTACAGCATTCAGCTCTGGATTCAGTTGGTGCATAATCGCAGAGATAGGAGATTGTGAGAGGTGGATCAACCTGGGATAAAGCACCCCTGGTTTGGGAGGGCAAGGTCTAGAGCCAATAGTACAAGACGATTAGCGGGCACCTTGGCAAGAATTTTTGCATCTATGTTTAGGAGTGATAATGGGCAAAAAGAATCGCATTGTGAGGGGAGTTTGGCAGGTTTTAGGAGAGCTATGAAGGTCGCCTTTCTAAAGGATAGGGGAGTATATCTTGTGTCACTGCTTCATTATACACCTTCATCAGCTTGGGGGCTAGTAATTGAGGATAGGCCTTGGAATATTCAGTGGGAAAACCATAATTTTCTGGTGCCTTACATGTGGTTGCCCTTAGAGTAATTGCCACTGAGGGCTCTCCAGCCATGCCAGTGCAATGCAATCAAAATAGATGGAGTAATTAGCAGGAGCTTGAGTGATACAAGTAGTATAGGTGCTGGAGTAATAGGGAGCAAAATAGTGTCAGTGGTCCGGTAGATGTGTTTCACTTCCTAGGTGTCTACATCAAATAAATGATCTAGCTTAAAGTGTGAGGTCATTGGCTCTCCTTGAGCTCTTTAATCTTGGCTTTGAGGGCATCTAACCATGCATGTAGCAGAGGGCTCTATAAAACGCATCTTGCTTGCAAAACACATGCTGCGCACTCAGTTCTTAATGGCCTCCCAAATGATGCTGACCAAATTGACAGAAATATAATGTTCCTGGAAATAATTTATTATTTCCAACTTGATTTCACCATGAAATGTGGTGTCAAGAAGGGCCGTGGGATTTAGTCGCTAGGTGAATGCCGGGTGTTTAAGTGGTGGCATCTCTAGCAGCAACTTGATGGGACATGATGAGAGAATGTGAGTGGTAAGTGTTCTACAGATTTAGTCCAGGTGCACTAATCCTGTGTGCCAATCGAAAAGTTCAGACGTACCCAAGATGTATGTGTATGGAAGGTGTGTGTGCCCTTCACGAGGAGGGATGTCTTAAGCACTATATATGTTCCAGCCCTTTAGGGTGCACAATGCCTGACAATGTCTGTATCACCACATAATGTGTACTGCTAGCAGCATTGAAACAGTCTATGTGTTTATTGAAGACAGTCCTCATCCCAACTAGCACCTGCAGAGACAACAAAGAGCACTTGTACCAAACCTGTGCGATAATACCATATGAATTGATTAGTGTGAGGTGCGTACCATAAAAAAGGACCTGTACTATATTGTAGAAACCTTGAGGCTCATTGATGTAATGTAACAGCTGAAAGGGTGTCCCACATTTGAATAGTAGGGCTGTTCTTCTGACATAGGAAGGGTATGAGGCCAGTTTCCAATAGCTGCACCATTTGGTAGCTAAGCACGAAATTGTGGTCGCTCCAAGATGTGTTTCCTGGTGCAAGGCTATGTCAATGTTGTGTCTGTCCAAACAAAGAAATATGTGCCTAGTCTTATGAGGATTGTTCATTCCACAGACATTTCATGTCACGAGGTTACCATTGTAGCAGCTGGTGGGCTTAAGTGACATTTTGGTAGTATAAATCCCAAATTGGGATTTGGTAACATGCTACGAATCACAATTTGGAATTACATATACATACCGACTCGCTATTTGGAAGGGATGTTTTGAGGGTGTCCCTTCCAAATTCCAAATGTGAACAGAATGTGTTAATGAACTGCAACTGAATTCCTTTTGCAAGACATAAACATTTTACCGACACCTTGAAGGAAATGGCAATCCATTTGTACGTGTCTTCACTTTTGGTATTGTAGAATAAATGGAGGCCCCACACCTCTATGCTGCAGGATCAGTGGGTAAAATGCAACCTGATCCACAGGCAACCGGAGTGCATGTGCCACCTATATTAGCAGCACCATCCTGTCCCAGCCACGCTATCCGGGCGGCTGTCGAATTTCCCCAACAGGATTGGCTCATGGAGCTTCCCTCTTGGCCTCGCCACTGATCCAGAGGCTTAGTCTGCTGGGGAAAGCTTTATCATAGTTTTGCATTGCCCTTGTATCATGCATGGTGTTGCAAGGGCAACACCATACTAATGTCAGATTTACCAAGCAATGCAAGGTCACCTTGTACGGCTCTGCTTTACTTGGTAAATCTGGTGTAATGCAAGGCAGTGCAAGTCGCTGAACTTGTGTTACTGCAAAAAATGAGCTTTCATATCTCAACAAGCTGATGTTTCTCATGCTCACTCTGCCCTGGAAAGGCGTTCCCTGGGAGAAGCATGTGTGTTCCCATGCATCCACCCATGGACTTTGGTTCATTCCCAGATTTAACAAGACTGGTAAACTTGGACATGCGTCAACATGCTATGCCTTCCCAGGGGAGACACAACGAGGGAAAATATCTTTATTTCTCCTCCTTGTTTCCTCTTTCTAAGTGTGCTGGATATTTGCAGTCCACTTAGATTTAGAGGAAAAGCCTCTAAGGATTTATTTTTTAAAGGAAGATGTCCCTTTTTGCAAATAAACAATACTGCCTGCAAAATAGACACCCTTTTATCAAGGTGCAATGGTGCCTGCATTGGTGCTAGGCAGCAAATTGAGCACCAGTGTAGTCACAGACCAGGAATGCACCATATATTGTTAAATGTGGTGCATTCCCACCCACTCACTTATATGCAGATCAGAGCAGCACAGCAAGTTGACTCACTGCGTTGCGTGGAAGATTGATAAACTAGCACACAGTGTGAAGCAATGAAATAGAGAAATTCAGCCTGGGGTGCCAGGATGGTGCAGGATTGTTGGCCTGACACAAGGAACCTCATACGGGTGTGCCCATCTTGGTTTCAGGCCCCTGAAATGTGCTACTTAATACTTGTGGAATAATAAGTAATGATGTTGATAGGAGAGCAGGGCTTAAGGTATAGGACAGAAGCAAAAGAGCACAACTGGCGACGTGTCTTTGAAAGTGCAGATGGAGAGGCTCAGAATATGGAAAAAATATGGGAGAGGTGACCTGAACCTCAGATCCCTGCTTGCAAACATCTGGAGAAGAAGGACTCACCTGCTGAACCCATGGACTGCACACAGAGAGAGCTGCGCCTCCTGCACTCTCAAGGCTTCGCTAAAGAGGATATCTGTCTTCAAAGGTCAAGAAGTAGACTCCCTGATTATCAACGGGAGGAAAAGTGCTGGAAGAAGTCACCTGCATCAACTACCATCGAACAAGCCCTGCTGACCAGCTTTACCTGGACATTACTTGGATTGACCAGGTGCATTATTGGAATTGTAGTCCCGAAACACCAAGAGGCAACTCAGAGTTTCTGGACACTTGGCTGGTGTTGTGGGCCCTTCAAAACCCTCAAGTAACCTCATACGGGTGTGCCCATCTTGGTTTCAGGCCCCTGAAATGTGCTACTTAATACTTGTGGAATAATAAGTAATGATGTTGATAGGAGAGCAGGGCTTAAGGTATAGGACAGAAGCAAAAGAGCACAACTGGCGACGTGTGTTTGAAAGTGCAGATGGAGAGGCTCATGCATAAGTATTTTCCGTGTATGAAAGTCTGATGTGTGCTTCAATTTTGAAGCAGTGGGCAACATGCACAGCTAGAACCTCAGGTGGGAGATAAGTACCTTATTAAGTAAAGGGACTGGGTACAATAGGCAGTTTCCCACCGTCAGTTTCCCTCATTCAGATTGACTTACATTGATGATGAGTGTAGGAAAGTCATCCTTTTTGCCCTGATCACCCCCATTTTATTGACTGATACTCTGTGGTTACTGACTCCGATTGGGTCCTGGGCTCTGCTAAGCAAGCCCAGGTCCAGTGCTCTGTTAAAAAGGTATATGGTAATTAGGTGTAATTGCAATTGGTTGTGACAACCTACCTGTAAGTCCCTTGTATATGGTAGGGCATGTAGCTTTAGAGACACTAGCGATTTAATGCACTTCATTATGCACTGATGTGTTACCACCTGTCATTTTAAAGTCAGACCTGGCTTAAAGGCTGGTTTAAAAAAACTGTGTTAAAATTAAACTTGGAATTGAAAGTACTTCCAAAGTCTAAAACTAATTTTTGTTCATATAACTCACATTACAAACAACGGGGACATCATAAATTATGTTTTATATGCTTTGGTGAGGGATGAACTGCTAGTTTTGTTTTTCCCCATTGTAGTGCTGCTAGCTCCATAGGCTAACATGGGAAAGCTTTATTAACCATAATAAAGCCCATCTTTTGGCAGGAGTGAGCCAGAACAATAATTCAAATATCAAAATAATAGTTCTGATAAATCCAAATACTTGCCAAAGTCAGATTTGTTAGAACTATTGCAAAAGTGCTGGAAGAAGTCACCTGCATGAACTACCATCGAACAAGCCCTGCTGACCAGCTTTACTTGGACATTACTTGGATTGACCAGGTGCATTATTGGAATTGTAGTCCCGAAACACCAAGAGGCAACTCGGAGTTTCTGGACACTTGGCTGGTGTTGTGGGCCCTTCAAAACCCTCAAAGGACCTTTCAGAAGAAATTCTGAAAGTTTTGGAACTTTTTGACAACTTTTTGTAAAAAAAGCTCCAGGATTCGCTGAGGCATTGTGCTGCAGCAGGCCATCAACATCAGCCTGAAACCTTGATTTGTTCCTGGTCCAGCGCAAGCAGATAGCCACGGTAGTACCTTTTCACACCTAGGTTCTAGAAAGCAAATGTTTGCATTTAATCTTCAAAAATCATGGGCCAGATGTACAACCCTTTCTTGCAGATGCAAACGGGAGATCTTCCCGTTTGCGACCACAAAAAAGGGTTTTGGCACGTACAAATGCTATTTTGCGAGTCACTGACTCGCAAAATAGCATTTGTGACTCCCGCTGTTAGGAAGGTGTGTCCCTTCCTAATAGCGAGCCACCATGCCATGTACAATTGTTATGCAACCGCATTTACGTCCGCAAAACACTTGCAGTTTACCACCTAATTTAAGTAGGTGGTAAACCAATCACAAACGGGAAGGGGTCCCCAGGGGATCCCTTCCCCTTTGTGAGTATGTGAGAAGAAATTTTTAAGGGCAGGCAGTGGTCCCCTTATAAAAATGAAACAGAAAGGTTTTGATTTTTCTTTTTTAAATGCATCCAGTCTTCATTTAAGGAAAATGGGCTGCATTAAAAAAAACTGCTTTAATTAAAAGCAGTCCCAGACATGGTGGTCTGCTGACCCCAACAGACCACCATCCCTGGGAGTGCTAGCCATTCACATTGGGGTCGCAAATTGCGCCTGCCTCATTAATATTCATGAGGAATGCAATTTGCGAACCCATTAGGGATCGCAAACAGTGTCTGAGACACTGTTATACAGCCCAATTTGAAAGTTGCAAATTTTGAGTTGCAGATTGGTGGGTCATACATCTGGCCCCATATCTCCGGCACCTACATTGGATTCTTGGCATTTTGGAGTCATTTTAAGCTATACAAATCCACTTCTGAACTGCGTCATATTGAATCTAGTGATATAATTTCAATTGAATTTAAATCCATCATAAGTAACTAACCCACCAAACCAACGCTAATTACTTTTTCAACTGTCGCAATTAAGGAGCAGGTACTACTAAAGTCTCACCTATTTAACAAATGGGGCATTAAAATTAAAATGTCCCCCAAACCGAACCATGGTATACATCGGTTCTTGCGAAATCCCTGGCCAAACTAGACAAGTTCGGGCCACCATCTCTTTCAATACTAAGATCAGCTAAAGGTCGATCTCCCAGAAGGGCTACCCACCCTGAAATAGAGGAGTCCAAAACCACGGCGATTGATTGGGCATGGCTGCCAGCGGCCCTGGACAAGGGAAACTACGATTGAACTGACGCTCAACCCGGTCTCTCAGTATGTTCGTGGAATATTAACGGCCTTACTCTGAAATTTCAATCTCCAAACGTGATAAAGTTTTTAAAACACCACATGGTTATACTATTGCAGGAAACATGGTCTTTGGACAGCCTTCCAATAGAAGGATATTTGGAATATAGAACTCTGGCCAAGAGGCTGCATAAGTCTGTCCGACCCAGCGGCGGCCTTTCAATCTACATTGCAGCCAAGTTAAATGCTAATATAGTTCAACTGACATTCGAGGAAGACTGGATTTCCAGCGTAAGGATTGGCAACCCCAAACAGACTGAACAACTGTTCTTGATTAACGTCTACATTTCACCAAGCGTCATGGAGAAAACATCTAAGTTCGACCACCTAATACAGATTTTGTGTAACTTACAAAGTAATCACGGAAGAACAGCACGTTTACTATCCGGCGACAATAATACAAACTTTTTCAAGAACTTCCTGAAGAGTATGATGCACCATGGCCAGGTATTTTGGAACAAACAAAGCCTACTGGCAACAAACATAGCAAACTTGGTGAATACATGGTGCTACAACTCAGTATTCTGGGTTACACAATTCCGAACATTCGCTTCCCCATGGATAGTCCGCCAAACTGGACAAGAACTAATGGTCGTACTCATTCCTTTCTAGATTACACCATTTGCAACAAGGAAATCCTCCCTCTTATTGAGAATTACACCATAGCCGCATGAGGAGACAGCAACCATCGACCTCAAGTGATCAATATGTCATTCCACGTAGCACGGTACGCCGCGACAAGCCAGGCCACGAGAGGAATTCGCACTGAAAACCTAAAAAGGTTGAAATGGTCAGATCCTACAATAATAATGACCAAATGCAGAGCTCTGCAAGGTTTAAGGAACATCAACGAAATCTCGCCCACTACAGCATGGGAACTCTTCTCCCGGGAAATGCTTAAAAACTTCCCATGTACCACATGAAAAACCAAAAAATGTAATTCAACAATGACAACTGTTGAAATTAAGAAATTAAAATCATTACGCCACAGTGCGCTAAGACAAGCACATAGGCACTAAGGGGAAGATCACTCATATAATACATATAAGCAAGCTCAAAAAGCACTTCGACAAGCAATATTCCTAGAAAATAACAAGCGCTCCGAGCAGTTCTGGTTAAAACTGATACATGCAAGTAAAAACCACAACCCAAAATCTTTTTGGCCGCTTGTTAATTCAAAAACACATAACCAAGGAGGACAAAGTAGTGTGAACATCTCTGAAGTGAAATGGGTATCCTTTCTAACAACCCATTTTGAAAAACCAGAAAAGGAAGAAGGTCCATCAGCCAAACCTCCAACTTTGGCCCCGCAACTTAACTTACGCCACTCGCTAGGTACAACACATGTTGGGACACCTGAGGAACCTGCCAAATTAAATATAAGGATGCCATCGGTAACCAACATCCAATCCTTTCTCCAGCATGAAGAATCGCCTCAATGGGTACCCACAACACTAGAAATTCTGATGAAAAGAACAGCACAAATTATAACCGAGGGCCGCTCAGACGGAGCTCCTGGGCCAAATGGTCTACCCCAGGCTCTGTACAAACAGGACACTGAATTCTGAGCTAAACAATTGGCACCCTTATTTACTTACTGCTTGACCAATCAGGTATTACCAGAATCTTGGCGTGGTGCCATTATACACCCAATGTGCAAAGGTGGCTAGAGATCAGTTCCCGAAAAATTACAGGATGATTACTCTATTGGATGTGGAATCCAAATACTACACCAAGTTGCTCCTTCAAGATTTGGCGTCTTGGGCTACAAAAAACATCTTATACCCTTTAAACAGCCATGATTTGTGCCAAAATCAGGTACTATAACCAATCTGCTGGCTATATCTGTCGTGATGGATAAAGTGGCAGCGTCAGGAACGCTAATGCATGGCAGTTTTGTTGACTTAAAGGCCGCTTTCGACCGCGCGCCCCAACGCCAACTATGGCTCAAACTGCGGAAATGGGGGATTCCACGAGTGCTTTTCCAAGCAATAATTGAGCTACACACAACACATGGATCCATATAAAACTTGGAGACGGATCCTATATCGCCAGAAAAATACAAGCATCTCGTGGAGTAAAACAAGGTTGTGTGGTGGCACCCCTCCTTTTTAATCTCTTCATTTCTGATCTGTCTGAGTCACTCGACGAAGTCAAATCTCACCCTCCAAAACTTGCCGGGGAAAGAGTTAGCAATTTACTGTATGCGGATGACCTTGTCCTGCTCAGCCACACTAGGGTCAGCTTGCAGAGACTACTTTACCGGCTGTCTCCTTACACCATCGAAAACAATCTGGAATTGAACTTATCAAAGACAAGGGCAATCACCTTTGGGTTAAGGAAATACCAAGGTGGCGGTTGGTGTCACTCTAGCGCCAATCTTACTTGTAAGGGCCCAGGACGATTGCCAACATCCACGGGAGCAGTGAACAGGATCTCCAATCTCTCCTATAGTATAAACATCTACAGGAAGATTAACTAACTGGAAGATGAATATTACTCCAAGGAAGATCCGGGACCAGGAAAAGGACTTCTGGGGGAACCCACCAGGAAGGCGGAAGTCTCTCACAGCGAAGGTGTAGGGAAAGAAAAGGCAGTGCTGCAGGAGAGACAAAACAATAAACGGGGAGAGCAGACAGAAGACACTATTACACCAAGCGGGGCATACTACACATAATGTATACCTATGCTAAATCAATAAAGATTGTGTACCTCCACAGCCTCCTTGAGAGCAGAGCAGGAAGAGGCCTACGTTTTCAGCATAAGTACTCTCTCTCCAGAGCACGGTAGGCAGAGACTAGCAGGGTAAATCAATAAAGTTCGTATATTCCATACAGAAAAGAAACACGGTTCTTGTGTCTTCAAGGAAGGCTGAAAATGCACGAAACAAATAGTCCTTCAATAATCCTTGGACTTTGTTTAGAAAATAAAGGGCAAGCGTATTGACGACTCTGCACAGTTCAATTGAGACTCGCTTACTTCAGAGAAGCCTCAGTGTCATCAATATCCGCCGTGAGCAGGAAGGCGGTAGCGAGGTTGTAAAAGGTCCCGATATGTGAATTCAATAAAAAATTTAAAAAAAGGAACACGCGAGCAGCGCGTGTAACGTACCCGTGGCAGCAGTAGCTGAGGACTCCGTACGGCGTATGACACTCAGGTCTGAGGGATCCTTGCAGCGGAGGCGAACCAGGTACGGGAAATGTCAATAATCGGCGAGCTTGAAGTCCGCTGCAAGCGCGCGTCTCCTGGGTTCACGAGAGGGGAGGGGTTCCAGACAATCCCTCTGCGCTTACGGTTTTCAGAGTCCTTCGAGCAATGCAGGAATTTCTTCTGTAGATAACGAGGCGATATCTAGACGATATCCAGGGAGACAGGGTAAGATGTACTCGCAAAGGCAGTATCGGAATACCAGAACAAGCCAGGGATCCAGCGAGGTTCACAAGAGCTTCGTAAGCCAAGCGCCGATTGCAAGGCGGTGCTTCCATTTAAACGGGCTCTTCAACCAATGTGATCTCTTCGACCAATGATCTCTCTCCAGAGAGGTTAGGGGTGGTACACAACGCTAACTGCCCTAATGATGCATTCTGGGAGTGGTAGTGTGTGAGGAGGGCTTTATTATAGTACAGGTAGAGGATCGTGTAACAGTTGGCAGTTCATGGGTAAAAGTATTGACAGGGCCGCTTCATATAAATACCTTGGGGTCCACATGGACAGAAGGGGATCATTCTCAAAACATAGAGATGAGGTAGAAGCCAAAGCTTTGACAATCCAGGTGGCATTTAAGAACCTCGCAAGGCAGCTGTCCGGTCCAAGTCTGACCCCTCTCATAAGTGTCATGAAGGCAAAAATCCTCAATTACCTCACTTACAGCTAGGAGATCTTGCAAGAGAAAGACAACAGCCTTGTGAACTAAATAATAACAAGAATCTTCAAACAAGTGCTGAGCCTTCCAAAAACCTCATCCCCCACTCAAATACGACTTGAGTTTAGTCTCCAAGATCACAGAGCGATAGGGACTGAAGCATTCATCAGGTGGTGTAACAAGTTACGTACTTTCAGAGAGGGAAGCTTGGAGGCCTTTTTGTGGCAGGAAATCTCAGCCAGTCAGCTTGGTAGATTGTACCGGTGTTATTTACAAGACTCTTTAAAACTCCTGGATGTAGAAGAGATCTGGAACTCCAATCCATCGCAGCAGGCACTCAAAATCTACATCAAAAGAAACGTCAGCCTCTGGTCTTTCCATTTGGACAGAGCCCAACTGGTACAACGTAAGCACGCCTGATCAATTGTATCAGGGTTTAAGCCAGGGATTGTGGCGCCTCATATGTCATGTACCTACTCAGTGATGTGGAAAAAAAGATTTTTGGCCCTCAGAATGGGCGAATTTCCATTCTTGTATCACCTGCCAAGTTGGCGTCGCCAAATACCAATATAACATGCAGGGTGTGTGGGAGTAGCAAGGAAACAATCGAGCATGTGGTATGTCTTTGCCCTGCACTCCTTAATGATCAAAAGTTTCTGCTAAAGGGTGAATGGAATAAATTTGGCATCCGCACTTGTCGACAAGCTATCCTCGCATCTATGAATCTGGACAATCCACTGCTTAATATGCGGTTCTCCAAGTGTGTCACAAGAGCAGTAAAAAGACTTATAAACTGTGGGAGCCAGCAAGCTAACAACTGTTAATCCATAACGGGGAGAACTAAGCCCGATGTTGTTTTGTCGATCTATTTACTTTACTGTACTATGTAACAGCAGTCGAATATGGTATTTTGCACACCGTTTACTTATTGTTCTCTGTCTTGTGCGACCCTGGGTTTTAAATGATTGCATGTAGAGGTTTTACTTTAGAAATAGAATTGCACTATCATTGGTTTAGTTATCAGCTTTTTATAATGACTTATGACTTGTCCCGTGGCATTAGTTGATACCAAATTAGAACGGACCACCACAGCTTTCAACTGTTTCTTAACTGCTTCTTAAAAAGGCCCAATTGTCTAGATGAAGTTTACATTTTAACATCATGAATAAATATAGATTGTTAGTTTTTTTTATTATTTATTGTTGAACCTCACATCCTTCTATTATCTAACATTTGCTTGCAACGGTATTAATGCATTAAATGGACGCATTTAGGCGGATTCTAAAAAAGTAAGAGGAATAATTTAAGGAAAGTCACAGGAGTTTAGTTAACGCTTGTTCACTACTTTATGTGTAAATATGTTAGCAATTGTTCGGTATACGTTTTTTTATCACTGACGCACGCCTATTATTGTAATGATTTTTATCGAACAAACTATAAAGTATTCTTCCTTCCTATGCAACTGCACGCTATACAAATATTCTCTATTTTTATCAATTAGTTGATTTTTATTGTGTTGTGTCTTTTACTTCTTTACTGTTTTGCTGACATTAAATGCTTTACACACCTTTCTCCAGAGTTAAGCCTGTTTGCTCGTCAACCAAGCTTACAAGGGTTGAGCAAGAACTAATTTAATGAGACTTGTCTGGATCTTATTTGTAATTGCGGTGTTTATTACTAGCTGTAGGTGCATACCTGCACCTACAAATAGAACACCTTCAACGACGAAATTCATTCATGTGGAATCAATCACATACTAAGCCCTGCTGAAGGTACCTTGATAATGAATATGCCAGATGAGAGCCCCTATTTTCAAAGTTTGCACAGAAATAATGAGCCTCTAAATTGATGGGGAGTTCTAGGTACAGGAAAAGGAGTTGGTAAAAAAATGGTTAAAAATACCTAACTAGTGGGCGAATGCTTTATTCTTGCTCCCAGTTGGTATGTTTAAAAACAGGGGTGAATACTGGGGAAAACAACATAACCATGATGAGTCAGGTGTCCCTAGTATTAGTCAACATGTTTCGAGCCTCCCCTAAAGCTCTTCTTCAGGACCACCCAGGGGCCAGCAAATCTTCGCAAATCGCAGCACGCCTCAATCCACAGCAGATTGAGAGGAGCACTATGATGAAGCATGTCACCAAGACAAAACCCTGGTGAGTGAGGGGACTCTAGAAAGAAAAACTCTTCTTTCTAGTCAACAGACCATTCTACTCCACATGAGAGGAAGTCTCTTTTTCTTCCATAGTTAGGTTCTAAATTCTGGTATTCCCGTCTTTTTGTGTTCATAAATGATTAAGGAGGGTGAACGTAGCTGAAACCTCTACCTCCCCCTGTTTCATGATTGTGCCCTAAATCACATATGCATTTTGTTTGGCAGTCAAGTGGACTTTCATCAGATGGATTAAAGCTTTGCAGCTTTGTAAGCTTCCTAGATTTCAAAAGCATGATTTAAGGCAGGTGAATCCTAAATCCTGGGAAAAGGAAACATAAAAGAACACAGGGTGTGCTTTATTCATGGACTAGTATGTAACTCTCTTTATATTACTCATTGGAAACATACACAGGCATATAAATGCAATATGCTTCTGTATGCAGGTTTTTGACACATCAGATCATATAGCTGCGCTGAACAAGGATATTGTACACAAGCCTTGGTGTTGTTGAACTTTGTCATGGTGCTAAAATCACTGTGCAAAATGTATAATTCTGATTGGAATTATTCCTGCACAACCCAGTGTCATGGGAAGCCCGGAGGATTATATTATCATTCTCCCTTACTTAAGTATTTATTAGAAAAGCAACATAAAACTGCAACAAACAGCACTAATCTACAGACAGCAGAACCAGTAGAACTCATTCGCTGGTAAAGAGTCCCTGCCTATCCTTGACAGAAGTAGTGGTCATGATGGTGCCTCAAAATGCAGGTGCACGTTGTTCATCCAATGATTTGCATTAGACCAGAGCAGGCTCACAAGTGATGCAAAAGATGCACGTCATTCCCATTTACATATCTAAAAATGAGGAATAAAATGCCAATACCACTTGTAATTTCACAATTTGTGGTAAAACAACAGTGCTGGTGAGCTATATACATTTGTAGTTTACAGTAGGTTCCACCTGGTACAAATCAAGGGAAAAAACACCCATGATTTGCACTCACTTCGTAATTTGGTCCAATTTGGTATTTGCACTAAAATGCGATTCCAAGCCCCATCGTGGTCTGTGCCTAAGTTGTTTGTTAATAACTGTTATTGGGTTTAAGTGATTTATTGTGAGATTTTGTGCATTTTTTGCCTTTTTTGTATTGTACCAGCAGATACGTCTGTTTGTATTTAGCTATGTCAGGACTGGTATCAGACTCATTCCTATGCTGATGCCTTCAGTAGCCACCACAAATTATTGATTCAATGTGTGAGACATTGTTTGTTCCGTGATCCTTGATGTTGTCCTCCCCCCAAACATTTTGCCTTCACATGTCCTGTTTTATGAATTACGTTTTAGTTGGCATTAGGACTCTGTGCACTTTACCACTCCTAACCAGTGCTGAAGTGATCGTGATCTCTCCTTAAAACATGGTACAGTTGGCTTACACCTGATTGGCATATGTAATTTACTTATGACTCCCTAGTATAGGTACTGTGTGGTCCCGGCGCTTGTAAAGTCAATGTTACGAGTGAGCCTGCACCACTCATTGTACAACCCACTTCTACTAATGTAACCCTTTGATACATGTCTCTGGACTCCCACTGCAGCCTGTAGTGTAGTGTTAAACTGGCAATTTGGTGGGCAACAAAAAGCTTTTGCCAGGCCTTAACCTTCCTTCTAAAACATATGTCACTCCTAAGGTGGGCCCTAAAAAGCCCACAGGGTAGGGTGCATTGAATTTTAATGATAGGGCATGTGTTTTGAGTTTTACAGGTCCTGGTAGTCAAAAACTCCTAAATTAATTTTTCTCTCCTGTAAGGCCTAGCTGTCTCATTGGATAACATTGAACTAGCTTATTACATTTAATAAGTGCTTACATTTGATTAGGAACAGATAGGAATGTGAAATTTGATTTCAAAGTAATTGCAATTTAAAATCTTCTGTAATGGTAAAGTAGCATTTTAAGACACAATCCTGAAAAAACACTTTGGAAAGTTGACATTTTCTTGTCCTTTTTATTAGGTGCCTGTAGCCTGTGTCCTTGGCCACATGATTAAGGGCAGCTGTTGACCTTTGTGTATTTGTCCCAGACAGTGAGACAAAAGGGGGACAAGGTGTTGGCAGGATGGACCATGCTGCCAGAATGAGTAGGGCAGAGCAACTACCTGGCCCACTTATCTTTCAAAGGCTGCCTCAAGCACAGACACAAATGAACCTGACACCTGTCTTTTGTCATCTCAGACTATTTGGAGCCTTATCAGGGGAAGGAAAAAACTTCTCAGAATCAGATGTGGGAATACCCAGGATAGGACCTCACTTCAAAGACCTGCACCGGGTATAAATATTGGACCTCCTGAAACAGATAGGAATGTCAAGTTTGATTTCAAATTAATTGTAATTTAAAATCTTCTGTAATGGTAAAGTAGGATTTTAAGTCACAATTCTGAAATAGCCACTTTAGAAAATTGATGTTTTCTTCTCCCTATTATTTGGTACCTGCTGCCTGTGTCCTTGGCCACATCACTGTTAATAGCTTAGTTGTTGGCCTTTGTGTATTTGTCCCGGACAGTGAGACAAAAGGGGGATAAGGTGCTGGAAGGATGGACCACCCTGCCAGAATGAGTAGGACAGAGCTGTTACATGGCCCACTTACCTTTCAAAGGTCTGCCTCAAGCAGAGACTCAAAATTAACTTGACACCTGTCTATTTTCATCCCAGACTATTTTGAGCCTTAGCAGGGGAAGGGGAAACTTCTCAGAATGAGATGAAGTAGTTGCCAGGATAACACCCCACTTCAAAGGCTGGCACCGGGTATAAATATTAGACCTCCTGAAACTCCTCTTCAGTACACTCCTAAACCTGCAGACATTATAAGAGGAATGACTGCCTTGTTACATTGAGGACTGCCCTGCTGCTTGAGACCTGCCTTGCTCCCCAGAGGACTGCGCTGTTGTGTGAGGCTTCCCCTGATCTCTCAGAAGGAAGACGGGACCTACTCCCTTCATCCCAGTCTACCTGAATGACGTCAAACTTCAGTTGCCTGATCTCATCTGAGCATCCGGAGACAACAAGCTCCAGAGGCCTACCTGCAACTTCCCAGCTGACCTGCTAAACTGGACCTGCCTGGACCTGCCTGAGCCCTGTTGGCACTATATTAGAGTGAGGTCCTGGTCCCCAAGAAGTGCCTCCTCAGGTTCTGGGCACTTGGATGGTATCAGAGTACACTCCTCTTCAAAAAAAAGGAGAAATCCTGAAATGTTGAACTCTTCACACAGACTTTGTGAAGGTAACTTTTTTAGCTGGATTAACCTGGTCCCTGTATTCAGCTTGCTCTCCATTGTAGTAGAGCTGAGCTTGTGATTTTCCCTGATCTAGCACAACCAGATGACAGTGGTTGTCGCTTTGTGCTTTTAGGAGCTATACTTACCTTAAATGTTTCAATTGCATATATCTTGCTCTACTGATCGGATTTTTGTCGTTCTTGTGTCATTTTATGTAATACCCTTTTCTTTATGTTTCTGAATTATTGTGGACATTTTTCTTGTGTTAACTTTCACTTTATTACTGTCTTGATGCTGCATAGATACTTAACACTTTGCCTGTAAGTTAAGCCTGACTACTTTCGTGCCAAGATATCAGACGGTTAAACACAGTTAATTTAGTTACTTCATTGGTTCACCCTGACAAGGATTGTGATAGTTGCCTGTATCTTTGACCATATGACTGTTAATAGCTTTGATGTTGGCCTTTGTGTATTGGTCACTGACAGTGAGACAAAAGGTGGACAAGGTATTGACAGGATGGACCATCCTGCAGGAATGGGTAGGACGGTGCTGTTACCTGCCCCACCTGCCTTTCAAAAGGCTGCCTCCAGCACAGGCATGAAGGAACCTGGCACTTGTCTTTTGACATCCAAGGCTATTTGGAGCCTTAGCAGGGGAAGGGCAAAACTTCCCAGAATCAGATGTGGGAGTAGCCAGGATGTCAACCCACTTCCAAGGCTGGCACCAGGTATAAATATTGGACCTCCTGAAACTCCTTCTCAGTACACTCCTAGACCTGTGTACATTATAAGAGGAAGGACTGCCATGTTCCATAGTGGGCTGCCCTGCTGCTTGAGACCTGCCTTGTTCCTCGGAGAACTTCACTGCCCTGATCTCTGAGAAGGAATTCTGGACCTCCTCCTTTCATCCCACACTACCTGAATGACTCCAGGTGTCAGTTGGCTGATCTCCTCTTCCAAGCTTCAGAGACACAGCAAGCTCCAGAGGCTTCCCTGCAACTTCCCAGCTAACCTGCTGCACTGGACCTGCCTGGACCTACAACCGGACTTGCCTGAGCCCTGCTGGCCTCTGCTAGAGTGAGTCCCTGATTCCCAAGAAAAGCATTTTCAGGTTCTGGACACTTGGATGGTATTAGATTGCACTCCTCATCAAGAAAAGGAGAAATCCTCAAGTTTTGAACTCTTCACACTGGACTTTGTGAAGGTATCTTGTTTAGCAGGACTAACTTGGCCCCTGTATCCAGCTTGCACTCCATTTTAGTCGGCCTCAACTTGTAACTTTCCCCTGATCTAGCACAAGCAGATGACACTGAGTGATTCTGTGAGCTTTGAGATGTTATACTTGCCTACAAATTTTAAACTGCATATCTCTAGTTCTACTGATCGGATTTTTGCTGTTCCAGTGTCATTTTATTTATTACACTTTTCTCTATTTTCTGAATTATTGTACGTTTTTTCTTGTGTTGTGCTTTCACTGTACTACTGTTTGGATGCTGCACAGATACTTTACACATTGCTTGTAACTTAAGCCTGACTGCTTTTGTGCGAAGCTAGCAGACTGTTAAGCACAGGTTAATTTAATTACGTTCATGGTTCACCCTGACAGGGTTTGTGATTGTTGCCTGAGTGGGGCTGTCATCCCACTCGAACAATCACCCTATTTCTTATAGGCTTACATTTGCTTTCTGGTCATTGCTATGCCTTGGACAGCTTTCAAACTACCAGACTACCCTTTTTTGCTGCAGTGGTGGGGTCCAGAGGCACATCGGTTTGAATGGAGTCTGTGTGAACGGTCACTCAGGAGTGGTTGGACCAGCGTTTGACCTGTCAGCATAGCCTCTGCATGGAACAGACTGCAGTGACTTGCTTCAGAGTTCATGTGCCGAGGTTTGTGCTAATTAGAGTGAAGGTCCACTTAGCAAACTATGGGCCTCATTACGATGTCGGTAAGAAAGGCTCTGAATGGCACTCGGATTCTTCTAAACCATGTCGGAACCTATGTTTCCGACCGACTCGGAAACATTTCTGACCGAACGATTATGATGGAAAGGTAACCGTTCGGTCAGTCCGAATCAGTTCAGACCGGCATTTAGAGACTCGGAGTCAGTCGAAGCCGAATCTGACAGCTCTACGGACTTCATTTCTAACTGACGTATTCACGATGTTGGATTCAGACAGCCTTTCAGAATCTGTCTGCCCGACACGTAACGGCTGTAGGAAACTGACTTTGGGGGCCCGTTGCAGGCCCCCCTTCACCTTGAGGCCTCCGGTTGGGGCCCGTGGGGATATCCAAGGGACCCACATTTGAAACCATGCACAGTGTGGGGGGTAGTAAACTCCGGCTCACGGCCGACCGGCGTAATGTAGAGAAATAAATAAATAAAACAAATTTCATTGCTCGCGCTGAAACGCTAAATGTGGGCCGCTACTGCATTTGGCATTGTTATGTGTTCAGTTCCTGTGCCCATGAAACCTATTTCACATGGATTTCAGTTGTGAGCATGTTTTTAATACAAGACTTTAACTATGCCCACAAACTACACCCCACTCACCAGGGTAGCAGAACACACAGCTTTTGTCATATGTAGCATCACCAGGTGCAAGGCGAAGCCTGCATGGCAAGGCCTTTGGCTCCACCCTCTGCAAGGTTCTCTTATCCCCAAAGTCTGCTGTACACAGCCTTTGACATTGTGCGGAAGTCTAAGGTCAGAGATCATGGTCCCACAGGCCATAAAATCGAAAACACTAACCCATTGAATTCAGTTATCATTTGATGTTTTACGCTTTTTCACTGATATTTTTACATCTGGTTCAGGATTAAAAAACATATCCTATAGTTCAAATAAAGGGATGTCTCTGATGCCCCGACGGTGAGAGGTGTGCCTCCCTTTTAATCATTCGCCTCTCTGTGAATTGTTTTTATGTCACGGTCAGTTCACAAAGAGCTTTCATCTTGAGATGATGAACAGAGAAAATGTTCAATTTGTGAGAGCCAATCAGATGGCAGTGATGTTCAAACTATTCTGAATCCATTGGAGAACTGCAAGCCTGACAGGAAGAACAGTTTGTCCAACCCATCATAAATGCTTTCCAATTTAATATTGATTCTTAAATCGTTGTTCTCAAACTATTGCCAAACTCAACTATTAAAAATGCAAAGCAATTAACCTTCAAAGTTGACCCAACAGTTTTTTGTACTGCACATTTTATAAACCCACACTATCAAAGTGATAATGCTAATCTGTGTCTTCCACTTTAAGGACCAGGAATAAACTTGACAGGTACCGTGCCATGATATTGTTGTCTGTCCAACAAATATACAATAACATACCCCGGTTTCATAATGTCCAACAAGAAACATGTGTCCCTGCATGTATTTATGTTTTAGCACATTAAATGTATTTGCCTTTACACTTATGCTATTTGGTCTCGTATCAGAGGCCAAATGAACCCCCTTCAGTACACCATCATAGTGTCCTTGTGAAGAACCAGAACCTTTTGGGCCTGGCGGCGCAGGGTACGCCTTAATCCCTGGGGTTCTCCTGCTCAGCTACACAGAGACACGGGACACTCTGTTAGGCATTAGAAGATCAGATTTATTAGCTGCAGCTAGTACAGTTATCCCAGAAGTACACAAGGTAGGTTCTCAGGAGACTGCCACTTCACTCCGTGGCGCACAATCTTATATAGTAAATATGTGAAATATACATTAACCAAATACACACCCAAAACATATAAGAAAGAACCAATAAGAAAAGTTGGAAAACAGAACAGAACCAATAGAAAAGGTTTGAAAATAAAGTATCAGATAACTCGAAGAAGCCTCTCTTCCGACTGTGTTTGTCACTAATTCATTAACAGATCTGTAACCAACTTGCAGGTGGCGAGATACGTTTGTGTGTTTTGGAGGACAGTGGTGAAATGAGGGAATGCTAGCAGAGGACAGCGAAGGCCAGATGATAAGATAAAGTCAGAAGAGAATAGTGTGGACCAACAGATAGTTGAGACGGGGATTAGGAAAACCAGAGAGGGATTAGTGTACTCGGCCAGTCCTAACACCAGCTTTGTAAATAGAGGCAGAAGGCTTATTTCGACACGAAGCTGCAGGAAAAGCAGAATAGACTTTGTTCGCCGTGCTGCCTGAGTGAGGGCAATACAAAATGGCGGCGGAGCACAAAATGGCGGGTCGATTCGATCACGATCGAAAACCGAATTTTCTCAGACCCTCCTTTTGCCAGCACTCAGGCAAGATACATAGACTCACGTTAATCTGAGTCAATGTCGATGGCCATGAGGTCATCGAGCTGTTGCTGTAGCATCATTCTAATATTTTCTGTTATTTGGGTTTAGGGATGCACATAGTAGCACAAAGGTCGCAGATGGCGGGACCACAGTGCATACAAAGGCAACAAGAGAAAATGATGGTCAAAACTACTCCAAGGAATGTCAATGCCTTCCAACCCCATTTGGACAGTAGTCCCCAAAACCACTCCAATAATGACCAATCTCCTTCGTCCTGATGAATCGAATCAGAGATTATATGTAACTTAGAGATAGCTTGGTTTACTGTCGGAGCGTCATCAGGTATGAAAATACAGCAACTTGACCCGATCAATTTGCACACTCCACCACGATCCGCAAGAAGAAAATCTAAGGCAACTCGTTTTTGTAAGGTCATAAGACGATCCGCCTGTAGTTCTGCTGTGATATTACATAAGGCTCCTACATTGATGTCTATAGTGGTTTCTACGACACAAACCAATTGCCTTATATTTCTGCTGTTGGCCATTGGACCCCAAAATGGAAGAAATCCTTTGAGGAAATCTCCTCCCTCTTGTCCTGCTGTGTCTTTAGAATCAATAATCCCTCTGCCATATCTGTTTCGATGATAGTTTGCAGAAGCGGTGTATGTAGGGGGAAGAAGGAAAGCTATATAACAGGTACCAGAAAAACCCGTTGGCAACCACGTGTAAGCCCTATTGTGGCAGATAAAATACGTGCCTTGAGATGGCACTAGAGGCGGCGAGTTCTGAGAGGAGTAGACGTATGTGTGGGAACAGTTTTTCCTTTGTATGGTGTCAGAAGACCGACTATTTGCAGACAGAAATTTCCCTGATGAGGAATAGTCCAAATCGGTGGAGATTTTCCTTGATTAACCTTATCACTAAGGCTAGTGACATAATGGGTGACGTTCCAGTTTGTGTACGCTTTCCTTTCGTCAACGGAAATCTTACTATTTTCCATGATTTTAGCCATAGCTACCATTCCCTTTATCAATGAACTATGACTAAAATCTGGACCACCAATATATGAACTAACGGATCGTCTAAATTTGCTTTGATAGGCAATGGAAAAGATAACAAAATAAGCCCAAGCAGAACCCTCATAAGAAAACGGAAGAACTAAATATGGCATTCCTTTTTCTGTGGTATGTGGCATAAGTTCACACACCCAACAGTCAGTTGTGTTGATCACTAATTGATGTTGATGTAATAACTGGACAAAAGAATTGTTATAATATTCAGTTCTTCTAATGAGTTCATGTGGAGGAAGGCTATGAAATAGATGTGGAGAGATAGTAGAAGAAGACGAAGAGGTAGAAGGAGAGACAACTTTTTGATGCAGAGCATAAATAATCCAACTTATAAACGCCAGAAGGATACACAATAATATAATAATACATAAGGTTATACTAAAACGACTGTACATTAATCTACAGGATTCTTTTTTCATTTCATCCTTTCTCTCTCTTTTGCCTAATGTAGTTTCCATCTTTCTAAATGGATGCTCACGGCAATCTTCCTCAATCACTTAATTATGATTATCTGCTGTCCTATGACACTGCAAGTCCTGCAGGCCTATTGCCACTACTCAGGTCACAACCAAGACTCCTACCGTGACCCTGCAACCGGGATAGAATACTACATAGGAGAGAGAAAAATCTTAAGTGTTCTTTGGTCTAGGTGTCAGATTATAATGTTCTTTATCAGGTACAGATTGGTTTCGGAACAATGTTCGTGGATTTGTCGTATTCAAGCGACGATGTGGTGTTATCGCTTCCTGAAGAATGTCGTCGTCCTCTTTCTCAGACAATGTTCCATTCAGGCGTGCATCGCTAAAAGGTACGAATTGTGGAACCTTCTCACTCCCAGAGTCACCAATGCCCCTACGCACCCATTGATCAAAGAGTAGAGGCAAAGGCACTTTCTTAAAATGCACACCGTGAATCCAATTTTTCTTTCCTTCGACTTTGACTGCTGTTCTCATGACCAAAAGTACCAAACGAGGCTCCCTCCACCTGGGCTCCAAATTTTTCGTCCTTTGGAAATTCTTTATGCACACCCAGTCACCTGGTCGGATGGAATGACCTGGGTCTGTGGAAGCCTCCGGCAAAGCACTCTGAACCTGTTGATGGAGAACACGCAATTTAGTTGTAAGTTCATGCAAGTAGTCAATCAACATTGGATATGGCAAGTCTGAGTATTTCTTAGGGCGAGGGACTCCCCATATATTAGCTGGGCACCCAAAGACCACCTCGTAATGGCTAAGTCCCAAACGAGAGTACACAGCAGTTCTGGTGGACAGGAGAGCCAGTGGTAAAGCATCGGGCCAATTAAGTCCTGTACTAGCCGGTACTTTCGCTAGTTTGAGTTTTAAAGTTCCGTTGTAGCATTCCACTAAACCCGCTGACTGTGGATGGTTTGCCGCATGGAACTTTTGCTTGATACCAAGACCCGCACAAACTTTTTGCATGACTTGGCCCACAAATTCGCTTCCATTGTCACTCCAGACAATGCGCGGCAAACCAAACCTGGGGAAAAATTATTTTAGTAGAATTTTGGCTGTGGATAAGGCTGTATTGTCTTTTAGAGGGTATGCTTCTATCCACCTAGAAAAGGCGCATATTACCACCAGAACATATTTGAGATTGTTGCATCGTTCCATGTGGATGTAATCGATCTGCAACACCTCAAATGGATATGTCGGAGGAGCAAAGTGACCCGCTGGAGTTGGGGTTCCTTTTCCCGGATTGTACATCAAACAAATAATACAACGTTTCACTACATTGTCTGCACATTTTGAGATTCCTTCATTTTGCCACACTGGAGCCAGAAGCTTGCATATACCTTTCGCACTTAAGTGGGCTGGACCATGCGCCATAGTAACCACTGGGAGTACATAGGCATCTGGTAACAGCCAACGTTGGTGTTCAGATAATTCCACCCAACATCCCATCTCATCTAACATTCCCGTACTTTCTTTCCACTTACTCAATCCTTTCTCTGTAGCCTCTTTCTGAATCGACTTTACACTTTCTACTGTATCTTCATACATTCCTCTTTCTCTGACCCAATTTGCAGGACCCGCCACATACATTCGACTTGTAGCGTCTCTCGCTGTCTTTTTTGCTACTTCATCTGCAAATGCATTTCCTCGGCCAACATCATCTGTAATCTTTTTGTGCGCACTACACTTCACAATTGCTATTTGGGTGGGCAAAGCAAGTGATGCAAGAAGATCAGTCACCAACTGACCATGTTGTATTTTAGTGCCATATGAAGTAAGGAATCCCCTCTCTTTCCAAAGACGCCCAAAATTGAACGCTACACCAAACGCGTATTGACTGTCGGTGTACACGTTCACTCTTTTCCCTTTTGACAACACACATGCTCTTGTTAAAGCTATCAGTTCCGCTGCTTGAGCTGAATTGTGTCTGATACGTGCTGTTTCCACAACTGTATGTAAAGTAGTAACAGCATAGGCTGAAACTGTATCTCCATTAGGCATCTTAAAACAAGAACCATCCACCCATAGAATTCCATCCGGATTCTCTAGCGGCGTATCTTTCAAGTCAATTCTTCCTTTTGTCTCTTCCTGAGTACGGAGGAAACAATCATGTTTCTCCTCAACACCTTTCTCCTCTGGAAGGGGCAACAGAGTAGCTGGATTCAAGGTATTACATCGTTTGATGTGTACGTGACTAGCCAAAAGCATCAGCTCGTATCCAGTTAAACGAGCACTCGTAAGATGCTGCGTTTTCATTCTGTTTAGTAAAGTATCCACTGCATGTGGCACCATAACAATGAGAGTATTATCTAGCACCACTCCAGCAGACTGTCGAATAGAAATTGCTGCTGCTGCTGTCGCTTTAATACAACTAGGCAATGCTTTAGCTACGGGATCTAGCGTAGCCGAAAAATAGGCACATGGCCGCTGTTTGTCTCCAAATTGCTGGGTTAAAACTGACAACGCACAACCCTCTCTCTCATGGACATAGAGCGTAAAAGGCTTACTGTAATCAGGAGTACCTAGTACAGGAGCGGAACACAGAGCAGTACGTAAATCAGTAAAACTCCTTTGGCACTCGTCAGTCCAAGGAAGGGGCTGAGGCGTATCTTTCAAAGTGAGTGCCAACAGAGGTTTAGCCACCAAGGAGAAGTTAGGGATCCACTGCCTACAATAGGAAGTAATACCCAGAAAGGCCCGTACCTCCCTTTGTGTGGATGGCACAGACATTTGCGCAATCGCCTGAATTCGTACTGGGGTTAATCGTCATCCCTCCTTTGATAGGAGATGACGCAAATAGGTAACCTCCAGACGGACATATTGTAGTTTGGAAGGTGAAACCTTATGATTCAGATTAAACAAATGGCGTAACAATGCAACAGTCACATTTTTGCAAATATCTTCTGAATCAGCAGCGATTAACAAGTCGTCCATGTACTGAATAAGAGCAGCACCAGACGGCAAATGAAAAGTATCAAGATGACTTTTTAAAGCTTGACTGTAAACTGAGGGACTTTCACAATAGCCCTGAGGTGCGCGCTTGAACCGGAAGCTTCGGCCTCCAAGAGAGAAGCCAAAAATATCCCTACTCTCTTCGGCAATGGGAATACTAAAGAAAGCATTCTTTAGATCGATAACAGAAAACCAAGTCGCTGTGGAAGGTATCATTGTCAACAGAGCAGTGATAACTGGGACAACAGGAAATTGTGGTACAACAATTTTATTTACCTCCCGAAGATCAATTACGAAACGATATACAGGTGGCTGAGAAGGATCAGTGCGTTTAAGAACAGGAAGAATAGGACTATTGCATATGTTTCCTCTCGTTTCTTCAACCACACCCTTCTGAATCAAATCATGAATGATTTCCAAAAGTGCTTTTTCACCTTCAGTGGAAATTGTATACTGCGGAATACGTGGCAATTAAACATTAGGCTTGAGAGTGACAACATAAGGTGGAATTTCAAGACAGCCCACATCGTTCGGACCCGTGGCCCAAAGCGTTGCCGGAAGAGAAAGCAATTAAGGTGGAAACTGATCTTTGGACAAATACATTGGAGAAAACAGTTTCTGTCCTAAAGTAAGATGTACACCAGAAGGAGAACAATATATCGTAGCATGCATTCTTTTCAATAAGTCCAAACCCAACAGATTCTCACCGCAACCATTCGTCAAAAGAAGTGGAGCTTCCAAATCATAAGGACCAATTGAAATAGGCAAAGGGCAAGAAACTGGTTTACGAACAGGGGCGCCAGAAAATCCTACAGATACATTCATTAAGCCAGACAAAGGTGCCCCAGGGAGTTTAGAATGAATGATAGAACTTCTCATCGCACCAGTATCTAGAAGAAATGGCTCTGAAACACCCATTGTAGTGACATTAACATAAGGTCCATTCTGATCTACTGGAACCGACACAACTCCCTTACTTTGTACATGGCTGTCCTAGTTAGCATGAAGACTTTCATTCTCGCCTTCAATATAACAATCCTCATTGTAGTACTGTGTAGATCGAGCGTTTTGCTGATCAAAGTAATTCATGGAATTAGGAGGAGGAAGGGCACGCTGTTCTTGAGTCAACACACCTCGACCTCTACCTCTATTTGCTGACTGGAGGCCAGCACGACCTCGTGGAGCAGATAGTGTCCCATTGCGCTGCAATAAAACCGGACAACTATTCTTAAAATGACCTTCTTCTCTACAATAGGCACATTGATTAGGTCCTAACAAAGGTCGCGGAATATATGGTTCAGGTTTTTGATACAACCTCTGAAACTGCGGAGGCTGTTGAAACTGAGGCTGAACATAGCGAGGAGGATAAACTTGTTGCAAGAGAACCTTTGTTTTTAATTCTTTCGTCTTTTTCACTTGCTTTTCTTTTTCTTCTTTACCTCTGTTTTCATAATATTGTGCAGTAGCCAATATCTGGGCAGAAGAAGAAACAGCCCATGAACTTTCAGAATCTTTCAATTTGTGTGACGGATCGGGAAGCAAATTAAATACAAATTTGTCCACAAATAATCGCTGTCCACCCTCTGTAGCCATATCTTGACCACTGTGATCAATAAATGTCTCCTCGAAACGAATAAAGAAATCAGAGACACTTTCATCTTTCTTTTGTTTGCATGCCGCTAATTTATCCCAATTAACTCTCAATGCAGGCATCATCATTTTCATTAATATAATAATCCTACCAGAGAGTTCTGAAATCAAAGCATCAGGCTTCGCACCACCCACTTGGTCTCTATCTGCGGCATCTAGAGTATTCCAATCAGCACCTAATTCCTGTGCGTGATTCTCTTTACGAATCCTAGCCCATAATGCTTGTGGGACTACATTTCCCATCAACATATCGATATCTGCTAGATTCATGATGCAAGCATCAACCGTCTGTGATAGTTCTTTATAATAACCAGCTGGGTTTTTACGAGGATCCGATAGAGTCTGTTAGAGGGCAAAAACTTCAGATCTCTTCCAGGGGACATGTACCCATATACGTTGAAAATGAGCAGGAATAGCTAGATTATTACCTTGAGCTGCAATCTCTTCCTTCCATACTGGAGGAACCTCTCTCATGGGATAATTTTTCAGTGTCAGTCTAACCGACGGATCGGAATCAAGGAAAGTCTGAGAGGACAATAAGTTTCTAAAAGAAATAAGTGTCCTTACAGCGTTTTCAACTTTGGAACCCACAATAAGTCCTTTATCAAAGTCAGCCTGAACATCTAACAGACCCTCTGGAACCAAATTCAAATTCACATCCTCCCATTCTTTAATGAGAGTATCACACATTACATCGAAAACATATCTTTGCGTAGGCGCATTCCATTGTGAGAAGGTAGGCATAATATCGAGCACACTGTATTGGGGACCCTTTTTGATCCATTTTCGTGCGAGAGATTCCAAATGTTCTCGTTCTTCGGCAGCTGGGAGTTGACTACAAGATTGTCTTCGAGAAAAAGCCGGAGATACATTAAAAGCTTCAAAGAACGGAGATAGAATACCAGAGACAGTGTCCGTGAGTCGCCTACGCACAGACGGAGAATTGGACATGAGGATAGGGGACAAGGTATTAGGCGAACTAATAGAAGGAGAACCGGTAATTGCAGGAGGTGTAGAAGGCAAATGAGATCGAAGATCAGAAGATGAGGGCAAAGAAGTCGAAGTTAAAGGCAAAACTGATAGAGGCGGTAATACTGGAGGAGGCAAATGCGGAAGAGTCGGAACAGACGGAGGTACTGCTGGTGGCTGAACAGGCTGTAACAACTGGGATGCATTGGCACCTTGTGCATAGGGCGGAGGACATCTCAATAAATGGGACATTAGGGGATCTTCTTCTAAATCTTTCTTGTTATTGGAAGGGGAAACAGGAAACACCGGATAGCATTTATCTATCGCCATACGATGCTGTCTCTTTGAGATTTCTGTCGCATTATCCATTTCATCATCTTTAAATCGTTGCGCAGCCTGTATAATTGTCATACCCTGTGCTTTCCTATCTCGTTTTGTTTGCTTAATTTCTCTCTGTTTGGCTTCCTTACGCCAAAGGCGGAAAGAGTCAAACATTGCCGGCCGGGATTTTCTTTTGAATAAAACTGCTTCTAAATTATCTAGCACATAAGGCTCAAAACTACCATTTTCTGGCCATTTTAAAACATCTAAATATCAATAGAGAGTGGATCACAGGTCCTGAAAGAACCAGGGTTATTAGCAGTAGTACTAGGTACTCTTAAGTAACCCTCAATCACGTGTTCATTCACAGGTGGAATTCTAGCGGTATGTTCGATTATCCGCTATTTGTTTGACAACGTGACAGCATCATCATCGGGTTAATGAATGCTTCCTCCACCCGGAGGTTAATTCCTCTGGTTTTTTCAGTTGTGATCAGAGAACCGTGTTAGGTGTATTGTGAAGTGCTATATGGTGAGTGAAAAAAGATTTAAAAGACTCGAAGGGTCCAGTTCTGTTAAATTTTAATGAAACTGGATTCGAGTTAGGTTAAAAAATCTTGACGTGCACAGAATAGACTAATTAGGGTCTATTGCACTAAAATAGTTATGTGTCCAAAAAGTAGGTCGACATGTTTCAGCCTTATCTCATGCCCCAAAGGGTCATATAGGCTTTAATCAGGACCCTAGTGTATGTGTAGGAGACTCCTTAATTTGAAGGGATCCCCCTCGTGAAATAGGTGAGTCCCGTTATCTCACCAGTCAGTCTGAGTTCAATTATCTCCACACCGGGTGGAGATAAGCAGAGACAGAACAAGTCACTAACCGCCGAAAAGAGCGGGTAAAGCTTACACCATCGGATGTAACCCTCAAACAGAACAATTAAGGTTCTAATTGAACTCAGACTGACTGGTGAGATAACGGGACTCACCTATTTCACGAGGGGGATCCCTTCAAATTAAGGAGTCTCCTACACATACACTAGGGTCCTGATGAAAGCCTATATGACCCTTTGGGGCATGAGATAAGGCTGAAACATGTCTACCTACTTTTTGGACACATAACTATTTTAGTGCAATAGACCCTAATTAGTCTATTCTGTGCACGTCAAGATTTTTTAACCTAACTCGAATCCAGTTTCATTAAAATTTAACAGAACTGGACCCTTCGAGTCTTTTAAATCTTTTTTCACTCACCATATAGCACTTCACAATACACCTAACACGGTTCTCTGATCACAACTGAAAAAACCAGAGGAATTAACCTCCGGGTGGAGGAAGCATTCATTAACCCGATGATGATGCTGTCACGTTGTCAAACAAATAGCGGATAATCGAACATACCGCTAGAATTCCACCTGTGAATGAACACGTGATTGAGGGTTTCTTAAGAGTACCTAGTACTACTGCTAATAACCCTGGTTCTTTCAGGACCTGTGATCCACTCTCTATTGATATTTAAACGCTTAAGACAAAGAAGCTGAGTGGGTCATACCCCTTCTTTCTCCCTCCCCTTGATTTATTGACATTTTAAAACATCATCTTTCTTCGTGTATCGGGTCCATGCCTCGTTAAAGGCAATGGGGCCAATACCATGTTTTGAATAGAGCTCGTATGTGGGAGTTCCAAAAGAAGGAATCGGAAAAGAGTCCTCAAGCCGGGAATCCCTATTACAACAAAGTTTTCCAAACTTAGTCAGACCAGGCATCTCGTGATTTCACCAGACTGTTCACAAACTTCAAGGGGGTAAAACTCAGTTTACGCAGCACAAATGCACTTACCCCTCGGCTTCGGCTATTGCAATAGTCGAATCTAAGGACCAAAGAAACAAAGGAACAAAGGAACAAAGGACCAAAATTGTGTGAGCGACCCACCAAATACTTAACTAAGGATGTCTTCTCACGCCAACAGAGGCCCGTCTATCATCTCGCCTTGCCATACATCACCGAAGGAAGGGCCAAGGCAGGGCGGCAGTCAGGGCAGCAGTCGTCAGTAGCTGTCAGGAAGGAGTAACCACGCTGAAAAAGACCTTCGGACCACTTTCGACATACAGGGGTCGCTTGACGTGGCTCGCGAATCCTCCAGAATTTTCTTGCGGGGTTCCTCACGACCTTCAGGCAGAACCGGTACCACTGAAGGCGCCCCACGTTGGGCACCAGTTGAAGAACCAGAACCTTTTGGGCCTGGCGGCGCAGGGTACGCCTTAATCTCCGGGGTTCTCCTGCTCAGCTACACAGACACACGGGACACTCTGTTAGGCGTTAGAAGATCAGATTTATTAGCTGCAGCTAGTACAGTTATCCCAGAAGTACACGAGGTAGGTTCTCAGGAGACTGCCACTTCACTCCGTGGCGCACAATCTTATATAGTACATATGTGAAATATACATTAACCAAATACACACCCAAAACATATAAGAAAGAGCCAATTAGAAAAGTTGGAAAACAGAACAGAACCAATAGAAAAGGTTTGAAAATAAAGTATCAGATAACTCGAAGAAGCCTCTCCTCCGACTGTGTTTGTCACCCCTCCTACAAACTAATTCATTAACAGATCTGTAACCAACTTGCAGGTGGCAAGATACGTTTGTGTGTTTTGGAGGACAGTGGTGAAACGAGAGAATGCTAGCAGAGGACAGCGAAGGCCAGATGATAAGATAAAGTCAGAAGAGAATAGTGTGAACCAACAGATAGTTGAGACGGGGATTTGAAAAACCAGACAGAGATTAGTGTACTCGGCCAGTCCTAACACCAGCTTTGTAAATAGAGGCAGAAGGCTTATTTCGACACGAAGCTGCAGGAAAAGCAGAATAGACTTTGTTCGCCGTGCTGCCTGAGTGAGGGCAATACAAAATGGCGGCGGAGCACAAAATGGCGGGTCGATTCGATCACGATCGAAAACCAAATTTTCTCACTTGACATTTCCCTATTGCGCCCCCTGCAGTGTCTGTGCATACCAGGGCGAGTAACAAAGCTCAAAATAACTACCTAAGTCAAATATTTCACCAAACCACGGTTGTAGGAAGCTGGTTCCATCTAGACTCTACCAAAATAAGGTATAGTGTTCACAGAGTCCAGTGGAACCCCACGGGTAGGTAGAGGTAAAAGTAGATAATACTTTACTCTCTATTGTGGTAGTGTGGGCGAGAAGTAAGACTTCATGAGAGAGTAGTGCTAAACATTTACTGTACTCACTCAGGCAAGAAATTATGTCACAAACTCAAAGATTGAACAATAAAAAATATTATTTTCATTGTATTTTACTACTAGAACCAAATCATAGGCAGAATCGTACTTTTCAACACAATACACCTTTGTCATTAACTTGGTTATGTTACCTGTTTGCAAACTTTGGCAAAGAGACCGTCAAATTTACTTTATCCTTACATTTCTTACAAAGCAAGGTATATTTAGACACCAGGCTGGTACATTTCCTAAGAGAAAGGAAAAGAAGGTAATGCGTTTTGCAGTATAATTACAGTTTTGCAGTATAATTACAGTGTTGCAGTATTACTCACAAACATAAATTAGGTTACATGTCCGGGAGAAAGGCTCGGTCAGAAGGGTACTGGAATCACACCAGCAGCAGCACAAAGGTGACCGGGTGTGGAGTGAAGAAACCGTACATTCATCAGAGGCTAATTAAGGTTGTGGGTTTGGAACTGCGGACATGCAGACCACCAGGTTAGTTGAACAAAAAGCTCCTGGGGTCGAGGTCAGCACAGTCAGGCCCAATGGCCAACACAAGAATTACATCATCAGTGGCACAGAGGCAGCCGGGCGTAGGATGTGGTCATTGGGGTTCCCAAAGTTTCACAGTGAAGACTGTCAGTCTTGGTCTATGCTGCAGATTCTGTCAAGGATTCCTGGGAGTCGGTCAGCGGCTGATTAGGTGAGTGGGGTCACCACAAGCGTTTGAGGATGGAGTCTGTCGGATTGGTCTTTTTGGACCACTTCGGTTAGAGAGTTGGTTGAGGTGTCACCTTTGGTCGCGATTGGAGGGGGCCTCCCAGATAATGGCTGCAGGCTTGAGTTAGAAGCTTGTGGATGTTCAGGGGTCATTGGAATCCAGACTAGGATTTCTGGGGGAACCTCCTTAGGGTATTGGACCACTCGGGCTTGGGGCGCCGGGAGCTGAGTGGTGGGGACTCACAGATTTCGGTTTGAGTCCGGTGCACACCAGAGACAAAGTCTCTGTGGTTGAGAAGGCCGTGTAGGTTCTCTGGGTTCTTGAGGACTTCTTGCTGCAGGACACACCGAGGTTCTGCTGGAGGAGTCTGAGGTCGGAACAGGCCGGTAGGGTTGGGGTCAAGTCAGTTGGAGTCCTCCTCTTACTTTCTCACTGCAGCTGTTCAGTCCTTCTTTTCTTGTTTCTTCTTGTCGACTCTGGTCTGAGGAGGCAATGTTCGGGGGTGCCCCTAAATACTAAATTTAGGAGTGTTTCAGGTAGGAACCAGTTGGAACCAATGGGTCCCTTCCTTAGCGTGGGTACACCCCTTATTATGCCAACCTCAGTGGGAAGGTGGGCATAAGCCTCACTCTGGTTGGCTGGGTCCCCCATCTTCAAGATAGTGGGAACTGAGAATTGTGCTTCACCTCACCTCCCCCACCTGAGGGGTGGGATTGGCAAAGGTGGGCACACCTCTACCCCTAACTTGGTTTTCCTGCTGGGGGCAGCAAATGGCTGCGGGTAGTTCACAAAGGTGGCAAGCCTTCGAAGCTTCCCCTTCGGGGACCCTGCCCATCCTTGGGGAGGAGACTTGGCACCTCGTCCCAGGATATGCTTTGTTTCAGGACCCCGAGAGTGGCAGGCTCTCAACTCAGGGATCCAGAAACATGTCTGGTGGTGGAAGCTGGTGAGTAGCTACTGAGCCAGGACACTAGAGGTAAGTTGTTTTTCAAGGGGCCTCCCTAAAAGGCCCTCTGGGTGCATTTTCCTTTAAATCCCCTACCGGCATTAGTGTGGGTTTAATGTGCTGAGAGGTTTGGTACCAAACTCCCCAGTTCTCAGTAAAGCAATTATGGTGCTGTGGAGTTTGTAATGACAAATCCCCATACCCTATACTCTTTATGGCAGGACTGCACTTACAATGTCTAAGAATTGACTTGTGTAGGGGTACAGGGCTCATGCACCTGGTCCCTTCGCCACTGGTATAGTGCAACCAGCTAGAGAGGTGTCTCACCTATGCCATGGCAGTGGGTTGTAGGCATGGCGCACTTCACTTTGTTCTGCACCAAAACACGTAGCCTGGCAGTGTGTGTGTAAAGGTGCAGGGCCTTTAAGGGTGGCACAAATAGTGCTACAGCCCTTAGGGACCTTTCCTTGTCACAGTGCCCTTGGTACCCATGGTACATTTTACAAGGGATTTATATGTGGCCAGATAGTTGCCAATTGGATTTTGCAACATCATAGTTTAGGCAAAGAATATAGGCCCTGGGTACCTGGTTGGCAGGATCCCAGGGCACACTTAGTCAAAGTACATCAACATTTAGGCAAAACATTGGAGGCAACCATGCAAAAAAGAGCACTTTCCTACAACGGTGCTGAGGAAAGGAAAAACACAGGACAGTGTTCATGCTGAGTGTCTGGATTAGAAGGGTGGGTAGGGCCACAGGTGTGGGTGAGCAGGATTTCATGCATACATGGGCATGGGGAATTTGGGTGATGCTCATTCTCTGGGATAAAAAGCAAAGAGACATCTAGCTTTCAATTGGCGATAATGCATCTAGGTAAAATGTGCATTGGTAAAGGACACTTCAGAGCATAACAAACATTAGGATGTAGCGAGTGACAGCAGGGCACCAAAACAGCTGAGACTAGTGGACTGCGCCAGACAAAGGTTGTCTTTGAAGTTGAAGAGGGTGCATATTGTTTTTTTTTCACAGAAGCAACATGTCTTGTGTCTAGCACGCCTTAGCAAAGAAACAAACCGAGAAGAAACAGGCAACCTTGCATAGTTATTTTGTGAGTGCTGGCATCTCACAAAAAGAGAAAGACTGGTCTCACACACCACCTGGTGTCATGCTTCATCATTGACCAGTCCTTGCCCCCTAAAAACTTGGTTTGAAAGGGGGCAGGTATACACCTGGAGACAGGGATGCACTTCTAAATCTAAGTGGGGGCCCTTACAAATAGTGAGTTTAAAAGTCCATCCTATGTAAAAGGTTCCATGGGGTGCATCGCGTAGCCAAGAACCTCCCACCACCCCCCCTGCCAGCTGCCCCCTGGTTAGGGGGACGCCTCATAGAGATCGATAGGTCATGAGGATATCAACTAGGGGTGGGCGGAATTTGCAAAAGTGACTTTCGCAAATTATCGCGAAAATGTTAAAATTCTCCGCAAACACGCGGAAATATCGCGAAGATGCGGAAGTTTTTTTCCCGCCCGTTCGTGGTATTTTCTGTGTGGTCGCGGCTCGCCAACTTACCCATGCGGTTGTTCGCGGGCGCGGCCATCTTGTTTTCACTCTTCTCGCGGTGCATGATCGCGAGAAGAAAGTCGTGATTACGCGACCAATGACATTATTGCATGCGCGAACTGTCGCGAGACAGCGCAAATGGCTACCAACAATCCAACATCTCGTGGAGAACGCAACCGGATCGGGAAAACTTGTCGGCGAACGTGGGGATTCAGGTAAGGCGATCGCGCGCGCGCGAGAATGTATTATTTTACAGCGCGAGCAAGAAACAAATTATCGCTAAGCTGCGGAATGCGGAAATTTTGACATTTTCGCGCTCTCCGCGGAACGCGAAAATGTCAAAGCGGAACGGAAATTTAGCCCAGGCCTAATATCAACCAGACTGTCTTTGCTAGTTCTGCGGGCAGAGACTCGAGGGCTGCTTTCTGTCCTTCAGAAATTTCAGTGGGATTCGGTTGTTTAGTCTGGCGCCGTCGTCCCTGCCGCCTCCAACGTGGTTTGGTATCCTCTGCGCTGGTTGCAGGGCCATCGTCACCGCTCTCTTCCGCCGGGGGGTCGATGCCCAAAAGGCGGCAGGCATCCGAGAGAGAGAGAAGCTGGAAGAGTTTGCTGTCCATGCGGAAGACCAGGCGGAACGGCTGGCCCCAACTGTAGGAAATGTTGCGTTGGCAGAGTTATGAGGTGATAGGATGGAAGGTTTTCCTCTTTTGTAGGGTGAGCGCCGCCAAGTCTTGGTATAGGACAGGGTCTGTCTGCGGAAGGTCAGGGGGTGCATCTGTCGGGCCTTCTGTAGGATTTCTTCTTGGGTGGGGAAATCCTGTACGCAGACCAGAATGTCGGATGGCGGAGATGTGGTAGGGCGTGGAGGTCCCACTCTGTGCGCCCTGTCCAGTTTGAGTTCAAAGTCTAAAGGGTTGCCTAGAATATGGTTAAAGAGATCCCTGGCATATTTGAAGATGTCCCCCGCTTCTTCATCAGCTTTCACCCCCTGAATCTGGATGTTATGGCGGCGAGAGCGATTCTCTAAATCTTAGAGATTGGATTGTAGGTCCACTTGCTGGTCATGGATCCGAATGACTTCTTGTTGAAGCGTTGACAGCTCTGTGTCCCTCCCATCACTTTTCCCCTCTAGCTCAGCAACCCTCTCGCCTATACTGTCCATGTCCTTGCGGACATCTTTGATTTCAGCTGTGAGGTCCCGCTTAAGGGTTTGCAGATTCTCTCGCAAGGCCATGAACAGGGATTCCAGGAACTTTTTTGTTATCGGCTCTCCCCCTTAATCGCTCACCGGGGTAGCCAGGTCGGTGCTCGCTGGGGTATCGCCCATGAGTTGTCTGCCTTGGGCCTTTTTCAAATAAGTACTTGAGGGTCTTTTCTTTCCTCCCGCGAGAGGAGGACATGTTGTATCGAGGCGGGTGACCGGGCCGGGCACTGGAGGATCCCACGGGGCTAAATGCGGGGCGAGAGGCAGTGGTGTTGGATCCTAGCGCTAGCCTTCAATCACTTCACAGGGGCGCTACGCGGTGGGCCTGGTTCACTCCGCCCTTGGGCCGCCGGTGTGCCTCATTTGAGCAGTGATGATGAGGCGCAGAGGGCCCTCACCCAGCCTCCTCTGGAACCCACTAGGTCCGCTCTACAGTCCCATGCTATAGTACTCGTGATGCTCCCAGCTCCGGACTTCCCGACTGGCTTGTGGTCTATGCCTGTGGTGAGGCGTGGATGTTCATGGTGATGTTGGTCATCTGTGGGGGGCTCAAAATGGCTTGTCCTGGAGGCGACCGGATTCCCTGCGCTAAGTGGTGAGGGGGCCCCCGTAAGAGCGACGTGCCCCGCGATCACAGGCCGAGTACCCCTCACCACGCCTCCACACTGCTGCGGTGTCCCAAGCCCTGACTGGGCTGCCGGGTCTCTCTGGGTGTTACCCCAGGTGGGCCAAAGTATCCCCTGGGCCGAATCTCGTCTGCCGTAGAGCGCCAAGCGCGCTTCAGAGGAGCCCCAAATGTCCAGAAACTTTCACCGCCCTGTCACACTCGCTCCCAGTGCCCAATGCGCACTGTGACTTTCCCCTGTGGATCGGACACTTGCCTGCAGTTTGGCAGAAGGGATGGCTGTCCGCAGTCCCACAGCACCTCCGACCGGCCTCAGAATCGCCAAATCCTCAAGATGGCGGCGCACCCCGTCACCGCCACCACATCCACCGCAGCTTGCCAGTCTCCCTCACTGTGCCAGGCATGCCCTTGCACACTCCACCCGCTGTTGTCACTGAGCAGCAACTCGGTCCGCCTCTTCTGCTTCGCTCTTGTGTGCTTCATCGATAATCTGGGCCTCTCCGGCTCCCGTCCCATGGCTGCCGTCACACCAGCGTGGGCCTATCTCCGTGCCGGACGCACCACCTCCGGGCTGCTCTATGCGCCACGGCCGCGGGAGCACTACGGCGGGAGAAACAGCAATTACACCCCACCACAGTGTCCGCTATGTTAGCCGCGACAGCTGGTCACTGACATATGGGTATCCGACTGCTGGTAGCGGCGAAAGCCGGTGCTTTGTCAGGTGGCCGGCGGGAGAGACAGGACGGCACGTCCTATCGAGTCGCCATCTTGGCCACACCCCGTTTGGTTACTCTTCAGAGACCAGAAGGAACAAAAGCACACATGCAAATAGGATGCACACACAGATAGGGCATTTCTACTTAGTGCCACGTTATTGAACAAACAAGATGTTGTCACATCATGGTCGTGCTGCTGGCTGCGATTTCAGTTCACTCCTTTTTACTTGCATGTCTTCCGAGAATAAGAGAGAATATTGTGCAACAGGTTGAGAATGTATCTACACTCTCAGTGGGGACGAGCACAATAGCAACTTTTTCCCAAGCGCTATTGTCGTGAGCCTGAAGTGATTCCTCTCATAGTATGGCCTAGTCATAGAGACCCGACCATGGTCTCAGAGAGGTGAGTGGGAAAGAAGTAGTGTCACTCAGAGAGGAGACAAATTTGTACCACTAAGAACTATAAGAGCACAACTGTGACCTTGTTTACCTTTGACAAACATGTGCTGTTCATGAACTAATCAGCTGTGTTGCTCATGCTATCTTTGATAGGCGCGGTTGCTTTAGCATTAGAAAGGTAAGGTTATTAAATGTGCTCTCTTAAGAACAACGCATCTGTTCCAAAGAAACTGTCCTTTTGTTTTAAAAACCAAGCAAGGGGATAATGTAGCGAGTGCCATTTTAGCTTTTTATCAACAGACTTACTAGAATATATCACAGTGGACACATTGATTTAACGTCATTTTCCTTGAAATGCATTGCATTTTCTTAAGGGGACTTAGGGTGTTAACATTCTTGATCATTGTGAATCTCGGTAGATGTACCAGATTGATGTAGAGAAGAAGTGTTGTCCTTTCATGAACCGTCCGTTCCAGTGGCCATACCACTATTCCCAGACAATTGCCTGCGCTTTACCAAATGGAGAGGGTAGGAATGCACCATATTTACCAAGACATGGTAGATTCCTGCTCGCTCCCTGCTCTGGCGCACAGTGTGCCGCCTAGCGGTAGTACAGGCCACCTTGCACCATGGTGCAAGTGTGCCTTTGTTGCAGGCAGGATTGTTTTTGAGCAGGAAAGGATACCTTCCAGCACAAAAACAATTCTTAGAAATGGGTTTTCTGGTTGGCTAGAGCATGCGCCTAAGCCAAGCAGAAACTACCACTCTAATCAGGGCAAAGGAGTTACACGCTGAAGATAACCCCTCCTCACCCGCTTGGTAGCCTGCACAAGCAGTCAGGCTTATCCCATAGGCAATGTGTAAAGTGTTTGCACACACAGCAGCGGCACACTAGGCACACCACAAAAGAAACTCCACTCAAATTCATGTAAAAATACCTTTTGTATTATCCATAAACCACAATAGAAGATATCACATATATATACACTGTGCCACCTGGCACTAGGTATCACTTTACAGGGATTATATTCACTTACAGGGCCAATCGGGCCACTGTCAGGACCATCACCACCCACAGGTAGTGAAACTAACCAGTAACTACTAGTATTAGTGCACTTAGTACAAATGCATTAGGCATGGACATCATAGCATGTTATGTAACACATAATCCACGGTAGTGCAGTATATCACCACAACCCACCCTGCCCACCATTGCCTAAGCACATTATGCCAGCATAATAATCACATTAGGCACACCTTCGGCCTATATAACATAAGCCTACAACCAGTAACTACTGGTAAAACACTGCATTAGCATAACCACATTATGCCCTAGCATCCTGACCTCACCTAGGACAGCATATTATGCGGAACATAATAATCACATCATGGCCCTCTTAGGTACAAGCTGCACAACAGGTCACAATATAACATTAGGCCCCTTAACATGGGGGCGATCCTCAGGCCATCTGGCCTCAACCTCGTGGGCCCATCCTGGCCGGTCCCGTAATGCCCTATGTCCCAAAAGTCTCCTATCACAAGACCTCCACCGGCCTGTACTCTAATGGGGGCGAGGGTGCAACTCACCCTTGTGTCTCTTTAAGTAAAAGTAATGTCCCTGTTGTTGCAGCTGCCCGCAATCTGGCGGCACAGCTGTGAGAAACCGGCACCAACAGTGTGCCTGGCCGGCTCCCCCTCACCGGGCATCTCTTTTCATGCTGCAGCACCCCGCGATCTGGCGGTGTAGCTGTAAGCACTGACAGGCACCAACAATGTGCCCTCCACCTCCAGCCCCACTCTCCGGGGCTTCACTTTGTGGCACGTAACAGCTCAACTGCTGTAGGAACACGGAGCGAGGTCTCTGTATGACCGGCACTCGTAGTGGCCCCCCCACAACCAGGAATCGCCTGTCTTCTGGCATCTCAACTTCTTCTGCTGGGCCTCTGATGTCACCACACTGAAACACACAAGCGCCGTGAGGATTCCTACCTCTTAGCGGCTCCCTCCTTTACTCGTGACTGCCGTCTCTCTCAGGGTGCAGACACCCCGAACCGCCCAGTACCCATTAAGTTTGGGGAAGGATGCGCCAATCCGCACACCGGCTGCTTGACTTCTGACGGTTTCTTTACAGCTGCCACAGGAGACTGCGAAGGCTCCAACTCAGCTGCTACTACAGGGTCCACCCACGGTCAGGCTCCTTCTGCCTGACTTCCGGTTGGGTACGGGAGCTTCATGCTTGAGGGCCTCTCCTCTCGCTGGCTTTGCTTACAAGCGATCGTGCTGGCAGTCGGCAACCACAGCGCCTCTCCTGTGCCTCTGAGGACAATTGGCTCCCAGGCACAGGACTCCCCCATACGTCCAGCAGGGAGTAGAGCTACATGAATGCTCCTCCCCCTTCGGGAAGTGAAAGTACCCCAGGAACCAAGAAAGGTAGAGCGCTCTGTGTCTGCCGTTGCACAACCAGGGGCAGACAGCACTCCTCTCACGAGACCGGCAAAGGGCAGGGCTGGGTCCAGGCAGGCCAGCTCACAGGGCCCTCCAGCAGAAGGGAAGTCTTTTGTGGCAGTTCCTCCTGGTGCCCAACAGCACATGGGGTCACAGCCCCAATATTTATATTGCCAGGGTCTTTGTTCTCCCCCAGCACAGGGCTCTGCGCCCGGTCCAAACCAGTTCTGGGGGCACCTACACCTGGGCACTACACCCTCCTTTGTCAGTGTAGGTCCTGGCCCCAGACACACCACAGGGGGGTGGAGCCAACATTGTGCGAGGTAGGACCTGTCCTATTCAGGCCCAGGTGCTACTTCTGCCACCAATCCAAATGCAGATGGGCCTGTTCAGCCTAACGCTGACTCACCCAGACCCCCTGGAGCCACTGCACCTCCCCAGCCCCTGTCACTCCAGAGCCAGATATGCAATGCACAACAGGCAGACACAAAGACACATAGTACACAGAAATGCCCACTTCTATAAGTGGTAGTTCTAAAATAGTGATAAGAAATCTGCGAACAGCATTTATTACCACCATTCCAAACATACCAAACTTGATCACGCTACTCCTCACAGGTCAGGAATTAGCCCTGGCACACATATCAGGGAATCCCCGAAGCATTCCTATGAGAAGGTAGCCTCACAGAAGTGAGAAACCAAAATGGCTGTTTGTCACTACCAGGACATACCACACAGTTAATGCACATGTCCTACCTTCTACATACATTGCACCCTACCCATAGGGCTTGCTAGGGTCTAACTTAGGGGTGACTGATATGTAGTAAAAGGGAAGTCACAGACGTGGCACCCACTTTATGTGCCACTTCACAGGGGCAGTAAACTGCGCGTGCAGGTCCTGCAATGGTAGAGGCCTGAGACAGGTTTGAAAGGCTACTTTGGTGGGTGGTGCCAGCAACGCTGCAAGCCCATCAGTGTTACAACAAACAAATGATGGACGGAATGCTGACAATGCAGACATTCTCCCCCAGTCAAGAGATCTGGGTTAAATCCATCGTTCTTTTGCCCACTACGCCACCCCAGTTCAGACATGGCCATATGCAAATCAGTCTTGACCCTGTGCCTCATGGGAACAGTCCAGCCCGAACTGCCAAGCCATGTCTTCCCTGGACCGGAATCAAGCATCCTAGGACCGGTTTCTGGCTATCAGCCGTCATCAGCCAGGATAGCTTGACTCCAGTGGCGTAGTGAGCACGGGTCCCACGTCTGGGAATACCCATCCCACTTAGGGCGAAAAGCGTTACAACAAACAAATGATGGACGGAATGCTGACAATGCAGACATTCTCCCCCAGTCAAGAGATCTGGGTTAAATCCATCGTTCTTTTGCCCACTACGCCACCCCAGTTCAGACATGGCCATATGCAAATCAGTCTTGACCCTGTGCCTCATGGGAACAGTCCAGCCCGAACTGCCAAGCCATGTCTTCCCTGGACCGGAATCAAGCATCCTAGGACCGGTTTCTGGCTATCAGTCGTCATCAGCCAGGATAGCTTGACTCCAGTGGCGTAGTGAGCACGGGTCCCACGTCTGGGAATACCCATCCCACTTAGGGCGAAAAGCGTTACAACAAACAAATGATGGACGGAATGCTGACAATGCAGACATTCTCCCCCAGTCAAGAGATCTGGGTTAAATCCATCGTTCTTTTGCCCACTACGCCACCCCAGTTCAGACATGGCCATATGCAAATCAGTCTTGACCCTGTGCCTCATGGGAACAGTCCAGCCCGAACTGCCAAGCCATGTCTTCCCTGGACCGGAATCAAGCATCCTAGGACCGGTTTCTGGCTATCAGCCGTCATCAGCCAGGATAGCTTGACTCCAGTGGCGTAGTGAGCACGGGTCCCACGTCTGGGAATACCCATCCCACTTAGGGCGAAAAGCGTTACAACAAACAAATGATGGACGGAATGCTGACAATGCAGACATTCTTCCCCAGTCAAGAGATCTGGGTTAAATCCATCGTTCTTTTGCCCACTACGCCACCCCAGTTCAGACATGGCCATATGCAAATCAGTCTTGACCCTGTGCCTCATGGGAACAGTCCAGCCCGAACTGCCAAGCCGGTCCTAGGATGCTTGATTCCGGTCCAGGGAAGACATGGCTTGGCAGTTCGGGCTGGACTGTTCCCATGAGGCACAGGGTCAAGACTGATTTGCATATGGCCATGTCTAAACTGGGGTGGCGTAGTGGGCAAAAGAACGATGGATTTAACCCAGATCTCTTGACTGGGGGAGAATGTCTGCATTGTCAGCATTCCGTTCATCATTTGTTTGTTGTACGCTTTTCGCCCTAAGTGGGATGGGTATTCCCAGACGTGGGACCCGTGCTCACTACGCCACTGGAGTCAAGCTATCCTGGCTGATGACGGCTGATAGCCAGATACCGGTCCTAGGATGCTTGATTCCGGTCCAGGGAAGACATGGCTTGGCAGTTCGGGCTGGACTGTTCCCATGAGGCACAGGGTCAAGACTGATTTGCATATGGCCATGTCTAAACTGGGGTGGCGTAGTGGGCAAAAGAACGATGGATTTAACCCAGATCTCTTGACTGGGGGAGAATGTCTGCATTGTCAGCATTCCGTTCATCATTTGTTTGTTGTACGCTTTTCGCCCTAAGTGGGATGGGTATTCCCAGACGTGGGACCCGTGCTCACTACGCCACTGGAGTCAAGCTATCCTGGCTGATGACGGCTGATAGCCAGAAACCGGTCCTAGGATGCTTGATTCCGGTCCAGGGAAGACATGGCTTGGCAGTTCGGGCTGGACTGTTCCCATGAGGCACAGGGTCAAGACTGATTTGCATATGGCCATGTCTAAACTGGGGTGGCGTAGTGGGCAAAAGAACCATGGATTTAACCCAGATCTCTTGACTGGGGGAGAATGTCTGCATTGTCAGCATTCCGTTCATCATTTGTTTGTTGTACGCTTTTCGCCCTAAGTGGGATGGGTATTCCCAGACGTGGGACCCGTGCTCACTACGCCACTGGAGTCAAGCTATCCTGGCTGATGACGGCTGATAGCCAGGAACCGGTCCTAGGATGCTTGATTCCGGTCCAGGGAAGACATGGCTTGGCAGTTCGGGCTGGACTGTTCCCATGAGGCACAGGGTCAAGACTGATTTGCATATGGCCATGTCTAAACTGGGGTGGCGTAGTGGGCAAAAGAACGATGGATTTAACCCAGATCTCTTGACTGGGGGAGAATGTCTGCATTGTCAGCATTCCGTTCATCATTTGTTTGTTGTACGCTTTTCGCCCTAAGTGGGATGGGTATTCCCAGACGTGGGACCCGTGCTCACTACGCCACTGGAGTCAAGCTATCCTGGCTGATGACGGCTGATAGCCAGAAACCGGTCCTAGGATGCTTGATTCCGGTCCAGGGAAGACATGGCTTGGCAGTTCGGGCTGGACTGTTCCCATGAGGCACAGGGTCAAGACTGATTTGCATATGGCCATGTCTAAACTGGGGTGGCGTAGTAGGCAAAAGAACGATGGATTTAACCCAGATCTCTTGACTGGGGGAGAATGTCTGCATTGTCAGCATTCCGTTCATCATTTGTTTGTTGTACGCTTTTCGCCCTAAGTGGGATGGGTATTCCCAGACGTGGGACCCGTGCTCACTACGCCACTGGAGTCAAGCTATCCTGGCTGATGACGGCTGATAGCCAGAAACCGGTCCTAGGATGCTTGATTCCGGTCCAGGGAAGACATGGCTTGGCAGTTCGGGCTGGACTGTTCCCATGAGGCACAGGGTCAAGACTGATTTGCATATGGCCATGTCTAAACTGGGGTGGCGTAGTGGGCAAAAGAACGATGGATTTAACCCAGATCTCTTGACTGGGGGAGAATGTCTGCATTGTCAGCATTCCGTTCATCATTTGTTTGTTGTACGCTTTTCGCCCTAAGTGGGATGGGTATTCCCAGACGTGGGACCCGTGCTCACTACGCCACTGGAGTCAAGCTATCCTGGCTGATGACGGCTGATAGCCAGATACCGGTCCTAGGATGCTTGATTCCGGTCCAGGGAAGACATGGCTTGGCAGTTCGGGCTGGACTGTTCCCATGAGGCACAGGGTCAAGACTGATTTGCATATGGCCATGTCTAAACTGGGGTGGCGTAGTGGGCAAAAGAACGATGGATTTAACCCAGATCTCTTGACTGAGGGAGAATGTCTGCATTGTCAGCATTCCGTTCATCATTTGTTTGTTGTACGCTTTTCGCCCTAAGTGGGATGGGTATTCCCAGACGTGGGACCCGTGCTCACTACGCCACTGGAGTCAAGCTATCCTGGCTGATGACGGCTGATAGCCAGAAACCGGTCCTAGGATGCTTGATTCCGGTCCAGGGAAGACATGGCTTGGCAGTTCGGGCTGGACTGTTCCCATGAGGCACAGGGTCAAGACTGATTTGCATATGGCCATGTCTAAACTGGGGTGGCGTAGTGGGCAAAAGAACGATGGATTTAACCCAGATCTCTTGACTGGGGGAGAATGTCTGCATTGTCAGCATTCCGTTCATCATTTGTTTGTTGTACGCTTTTCGCCCTAAGTGGGATGGGTATTCCCAGACGTGGGACCCGTGCTCACTACGCCACTGGAGTCAAGCTATCCTGGCTGATGACGGCTGATAGCCAGAAACCGGTCCTAGGATGCTTGATTCCGGTCCAGGGAAGACATGGCTTGGCAGTTCGGGCTGGACTGTTCCCATGAGGCACAGGGTCAAGACTGATTTGCATATGGCCATGTCTAAACTGGGGTGGCGTAGTGGGCAAAAGAACGATGGATTTAACCCAGATCTCTTGACTGGGGGAGAATGTCTGCATTGTCAGCATTCCGTTCATCATTTGTTTGTTGTACGCTTTTCGCCCTAAGTGGGATGGGTATTCCCAGACGTGGGACCCGTGCTCACTACGCCACTGGAGTCAAGCTATCCTGGCTGATGACGGCTGATAGCCAGAAACCGGTCCTAGGATGCTTGATTCCGGTCCAGGGAAGACATGGCTTGGCAGTTCGGGCTGTACTGTTCCCATGAGGCACAGGGTCAAGACTGATTTGCATATGGCCATGTCTAAACTGGGGTGGCGTAGTGGGCAAAAGAACGATGGATTTAACCCAGATCTCTTGACTGGGGGAGAATGTCTGCATTGTCAGCATTCCGTTCATCATTTGTTTGTTGTACGCAAGCCCATCAGTAGCATTTAATTGACTGGCCCTGGGTATCTGAGATACCACTTTACAAGGGACTGATAGGTAAATTAAATACGCCAAACAGGTGTAGACCAACCTTACCATAGAGAGCACATGCACTTTACACTGGACAGCAGTGAGAAAGTGCCCAGAGTCCTAAAACCACCAACACCAGGTCAGAAAAAATACCAGGAGGAAGTCAAAAAGTTCAGGGATGACCCTGAAAAAAGGGCCAAGTCCAACAACAATGCTTAGAGGAGTTTTTCCCTTTATAAGTGGGCTGCAGAATGCAGCACATGTATAAAGATGAAACAACAAGGATAAATACAAATCTTTCTCCTTGTTGCACCTCTAATTTATATAGTTTGACTAATCACCCGTGAGAGCATCCAGGCACTGTCCATGGGCACAGGGAGATTAAGTGATTTGATCAGAATCACAGGATGTTGTGCCAACACCAAGACTTGAACCCGGATCCCTACCTCCTGAGTAGGCAGGTCTGGCCACTGCACCACATCCTCTCCCCTAGTCTAGTCTTGGTAAAACTGGGAATACACCAAAAAACATGGGTGGATGTGTGGGAACACCCACGCTACACCAATGTAATTCCCTTCCTGTGCAGAGTAATGCAAGGCAGTCTTACTCTGGATTTAGCAGTCAACGCATGGCAAAACAAGATGGCCTTGCATGGCTTGGTATATCCAGTAGTGTAGCAAGGGGGAACAGGGAGGTGCGGTCCTCCCCAGGTGGCATGAGTTTGGGGGCGGCAGCAGCTCCCCCGATCCTACATGGGTTTGCCACGAGGACAGCAAGCACAGAATTCAGCATCAGCACACCACCCCCACTCTTCAGCGCGGCTGCTGGGCAACAAAGGCAGGAACTGCCATTGGGTATATCTGGCTTGAAGATTGTGTTGCCCTTCCATCACTCTAGTGTGACTCAAGATCAACTCAATCATTTGATAAATATGGGCCTGGATTTATGGTATTACCTTTTTAGTGACTGCTGACATGAAATGGAACCAACTCCCGCTGGCCATACAACCATAATGCAACTTATTGAAATCGAATTGAAACATGGCTTTACCTCGCTTGAGAGTCAGTTGAGCTGGCATTATGTCATTATATCATTAGCAAAAAGATTGTCCAATAAAAATATTATGTCATAATTACTGTCTATAAAAATATGAAGATTTTCTTTTTTTAACTCTAATGGGGAGATACAATATTTAGTACACAATATTTTGTCAATATTTAGTCCATAATACTATAATACCATATCATTGAGGGTTGTATGTTAGACTATCATTAGCAAAAAGCATAATGTGAAGTACGTTTTGTGTCCTAAATGTCGTTTACAACCAGCTTGTCCCCTTGAGTATTATTATATGTATATATATATTATATATATATTTTATTATTAAATCCAAAGTGGCTACATTTTTGTAAAAAATACTTCTGTCTAAGAAGGGATCAGCACCTCTCTGATGCTCTTGAAAGAAGGTTTGTTTAATAAAGCAAAATACAAGTAACTAAACATATAAATGCAATACTGTGAGAAATCTGGTTGCTGGTTGAATTGGGCGTTTCTGATGCAGTTAGCAGCGAAGGCAGGAAAGCTCCAAGCAGGCAAAGTCCACTGTCTGCTGCTAGGAAGGACTCAAACTCTATAAGTTTCTGGCTCAGCATCGCTATCTGTGAACTCACTACGTTCACACAGAATTTTTCCGGCAGTCAGATCTTCTTCAGTTGGGCAAATTAGTAAGTTAGAGCAAACTGACAATTCAGGGCAGATGACTGCAGCTCAGTGTCTGTCCTGTTCTCCCACTACTTCTGTTAATAGAAAAATTGGCAAAAAATCCCACCTATTGCAGTTTGGGTAGGAGGAGTACACTCTAACACCAGTCAAAGGTTCCAAGAGAGCCCTTGGGAGATAGGAATCCCTCCAACAGAAGCCACCAGCAGGGTTCAGGGCAGGTCTAGTTGGTACTAGTCATCTGGGTTCTTCAGGAAAGTGGGCTTCTTGCACCTTTTGTAAACATGCAATAAATAAATGTTACAGTAATGTTACTACCGCACCACACCGGTCCATCCACAACAATATATCAGCTATGGTGCTTAACCCAAGGTTCACCTGTCAAAGAGCTCCTTCAGCACACAAGCATGTTAACAATGCAAAAATAGAAAAGGCACTGAAAACTTTGACTAGTCCTTGTTCAGTTTATCAAGATAAAATTAAGTCTTCAACTGTTTGTGACATTAAAGATATTTCATTCCTTGTTGAGACGATCAAATAATTTCCAATCACATTTTATTGTAAAGGTTGTCTTATTTTATTCTTCAAATGTCTTTTCTATTTTTCACAATCAAAGGCTCCGCTCAGCCAATGTGTTTTGTCCATTAGAATTGGCAGAAAGTACATTTCGCTCAGACAGGAAAATGTGTCATATTCAAAACAGTTATATAAGATCCAACTTGACCATTACGTTGGATTTTACATTACTATTAAAATAATCCCTTAAATTAATAATTTTTTCTAGCTAATCCCAAACTGAAGGTATCCATTATAAGGTGTTATAATGTAAACAAGTGCTTTCCTACAGGAGGACAATCCTTTCCACAGTGAAGAATGACTTTGGAGGTTTTTCACTCAGAAGAATATCATTAATAACCCAACCATTAATGCCTATCTTCTTGATATCAAACATCCAAAATCATATTATCTATAAAGAAAAGATAGCAACTGCAGCACCCATTATTCAAACAACTATTCTAACCAGCAGTGTCATGCTTTTTGGATATTTGATAACTTTTACAGTAAACTGTGATTAAAATGTATTGGATGAACATGAATTGAAATGCTTACACAACATCACGAACAGTTGGAAATGTAATACATTTTAACCTGATAAAGTGACCAAAGACTATACCAAATATTGAGTGCATGGTCTATTTTTGTACTATTTCCAACTTTCTGTGTCCCTGTAGCTTAACTGGACGTCAGTCAACTGACCCTTGGAGTCCACTTCTCAGACCTGTGTACAAGTGGGCGATGGTCCAGCCCATAGGGTTTTCCTCAAAGATCACAACAGCAGGTTTGTTCCACCATTATTCTGAGGAGGTACTGGGATACCATATTTATGCTCGGTGGCAGCCAGTCGGTGAGGGATTCTTATGACCACTACCTAATCAATGGGGTAAAGTTGCCAGAGGGGACCCTACCTCTGTGTTTTACTGTCAACTATCCCACAGTACCCCTCTCTGCCTAAAACCAAAATGACAGAACCATTCTTCCCCTGTGCAGAGCTCCCTATGCCAACTCAGAGGTGACTCTGCAGCCACAACGAGGCAACGACGGATAGAGCGGGGCCTCCTAGTCCTGAGCCAGGATCCAGGCGAGGTGAGGTCCGTTCCTCGATCATTACGGATGCACGCTGCATCCTTTTGAGGCGGAGGATCTACCTAAGGTGGTACATTGTGCCACTTTTATACGATAGTGAGATAAATTTACATTTTTATCTTTATCTTTCCTTTTTATCACTATACATTTCACTTGTTTGCAGTAGCGAAAATCTAACAACAAAGGTCCTGAAGAAAGCCGCAGGGGTAAATGTATCTCATTTGGCTGAAACATGTCGACCTCTTTATACAGCAGTTATTTGTTTAACACTGCTTTTTGCACTGTTGTTTTATTTAGAACGTGAGACACATATTAAATTAGTAGTGTTTTCTCACAATTCTATTTTAATACACCACTCCACTTTCTGTTGTTAGCACTGCACTCCTTTCAATTGTTCTATCATCCTACTATGGTTGGTCTTCTTACTCCAATCCTCTGACAACCTTGGACCATCCTTGAGTGAAATCACTTCCATTTAGATACTCTCTATGATCAAAAGAAGCATCTCATTTTGGATTGGATGACCAGATGATAAGATTGATCACATAGACAATTGATGGGTATCCAAAATTCCGCTCTAAGGTCCTTTTAGATTGCATTTGGTTGTCTCTTTCTCTTTCTTTTTCTTCTACTCCCTCCTCTGCTATGTGGGACTAATCAGCCCTCTATTTCACATTTCCGCTCAATTTGCAGGATTTGAAAAGACCCCCAGTTCTTTGATTTGTTTTTTCAACTCAGAGGTGTGGCCATTATAACGGCAAGAACTTGGTTTGGGTCACTCAAAACCAGTTGTGGGGGCAGGTCTGCTCCCACTGGGAGTGGTGCCTGGCCTGCCATTAGGACAATAGAGGGGCTTCATCTGCCAGTGAGAAGCATCCTTTGAAGTTAGTTATATTTCTGGCAAATGCCACATGACTGTCCTCTGAGGAAAATGTCAACCCCTCTCCCTTTGTCTCTGCCCTGGGAGTCCGTTCACATATAATTAAGGAGCCATTTAGCTTGTGTGTGACAGTAAAAATTGGCAGAAAGGCACATTTGGCTCAGCTGGGAAAATGACAACTTTCTAAAAGTTCCATTTTCAAAAGAGTAATATAAAATCTGACTTGGTCATTAATTTGGATTTCAAATAACAATTAAAATGAGTCGCTGAATCATTTTTCCAGCTAAACTCAAAAAGAAGTTCAGCAGTATAAGGTGTTACAATTTAATCCAGTGCTTCCCTATTGGAGGGCCAGCCTTTCCACAGTTTAAGTACAGGAAACTGAAGTGGCATGGTGTGCAAAATAATGATGGACTGGGATGCTGCCTCGATAATTACCAGTCACTAAGAATAATTAAAGCATTCCATCCATCACTTTTTTGTGTATTTCAGATTGATGCCCCAAGTAGGACGGGAATGCCCAGGCGTGTGTCATGGATATTGTGCCACTGGAACCAACCTAAACCGACTGATGAACTCTAATAAGAGTGAAACCGCTCTAAGATTCCTTAAGTTCTGGTTCAGAGAGGTCCTGACCTGGCATTTTGAGCAGAACTGTCCCTATTGGAGCAGAGTGAAGATTGATTTGCTCATGGCAGTGTCCTAACTGAGGTGGCATGGTGAGTAAAATAACAATGGACTGGGATGCAACCCAAGTAATTACCAGTGGATGCGTTTATTGCAAGCATTCCATTGATTACTATTTTGTATACTTCAGTACACTATACCTCCTTAGACAGGAGCACGCCATATGGAAATCAGCCTTAGACCTGCTTCAGTAGGAATAGTCTGGCCTGGACTACCAGTAAATGACAGGGTACACATCTTTAACCTTTCTATGAATGACAGAGGGTCAGTCTTTGGCTGGGCACTCTGTATGTGTTGACAATTGACATAGAACAAGATCCGCAGCCTCTGGCTTAATCCTTTGGCCCATTCCACTGTTAATGCTACCTTTAATCATATTGTGACTCTCGGGACCCATGTCCCGCTCTTGGTCACTGTCTGCGATACGTAATTCAGACCGCTTCCACTGTGAATCACACCACTATGAATGAAAGACTGCATTAGGTTGTGATCACACCTGGAATTATAGAGTGCGCTTTCATTGTCCAGAGATCATGTGTGCTTTATCAAAGCCTTAGGGAACATTGTTTGCAGTTTCTAGCTACAGCTTGTGATCCATGGCACTTTGAATGACAAATTGCACCATCCATTCTGTAACAGACATAGGGGCAGATTTACAAGCCCCCTGCGCCACCACTACGTCATTTTTCATGATGTACTGGTGGCGCAGGGAGCTCCTCCATATTTACAAGGAGAAGAAAAGCCACCCTGCGTGACTTTTCCTCTCCTCGTAAATATGGCCCCTTCACATGCAGCACTTTGCGTTGAAGGGGCGTTCCATGGGTCTTGCTGTGGGTGTTCCCATGCAGCACCCATGGAACGAGACACATCTCGATGCGTGTGAATGCTATGCCACCCTAGAAGTGGCGTAGCGAGGCGTAACGAGGAGAAATGTTTTCATTTCTCCTCCTTTTTCCCTCATTCAATGCGTGCTTCATTCTACAGCACGCATTGAAAGAGGAAAAAGCCTCTTGTGATTGTATTTGTGCAGGAAGGTGTCCCTTCCTGCACAAAAACAATCTCCCCACGATGCAGGCATCCTTGCACCATGGAGCAAGGGTGCAGTTTATGCGCCAGAGTAGGGGAAGCACAGAGATGCGACATATTCTTGTAAATATGTTGCATCTCTGTGCTTTCCAAACTAACACAGCATGGCGCAGTAAAATGACTTGCTGTACTGTGCTGCGTTACTCTCTTGTAAATCTGCCCCATAGTGCACAACCTTTGACCATACTGTGAAATCCAGATAATACGTTGTTATTCATAGTGACAGAAAGCTTGGACCTCATCATTTACCTGTGGTCTATATCACGGTGATTGACAGAATGCACAATCTCTGACTTGAAATTCGTAGGACACCCCTATTTGTTCCCAAGCTGTGCTCTGTATTACATCTTTCTGCTTGTAAAAAAAAGTGCCCTTCGCTGTCCTTGTTACTCCTAGAGGGCGATCAGAGTTTGTATAACCATATAGGGGCAGATTTACAAGCCCCTTGCGCCACCCGTAGGTCACTTTTCCAATGTTAAAACTGACGCAAAAGTGGCGCAAGAGGCTTGTAAATAAGCCTCGTAGTGAGCACCGTGAAAATGTACCATTATGTAGCCTATCAAATTCCCTGAAAATACTCTATTATTGAACATTATGATTTCATTACACACTTACACACTCTCCTATTTGAATAAAAATAAAACTCGGTGGAAAGGATAATGTGGTTACGATTTATAAAACCAAATGTCTAATATTCGCCAGGAATAGCAGAATTTTTGAAGATGATAAACTTCTGATTGGTTTGGTCATGAAATACCATGGGTTTAATTGTCCTTGGCCATAGTTTTCACACAGGGATCATTTGTCCTCCGGCACCAAGCCATCTTGCTTTTCACTTATTTTTATACTGAACATAAATTTGTTTAGATGAATGCTAGCTGTAAATGTCTTTTCTGCTGCGGTGGCATATTTTGAAATAATGGATTACTTCAGGAGATCCCTTTCGGCTCTTTTTAGTTCAAGTTAAATTTTGTGTTGAAAAATATAGAACTACAACCCATGTTTTAATTCAATCCGCGTGAAATAAATCTTAAACTACCCTCAGAAAGGATTCACTTGCTCAATGTGCTCCCAGGCTCACTCAGAAGCTGCTTGCATTGAAATGATTGTGAGCAATAAACGATTGACTGCAGTTAGAAATTGGAAACACTCCAAGTTTCGATACCTTTAAGTTGATCATCTGAAAATAAAATAAACATGTTATCAGTTAACATCTGTTGAAGGCTAAAATGAGCTCAATCAAAGTATTCATGTGCAGAAAATGACAGGTATCTGATCAATAGTTATGAAGAAATGCAGAATTGGCTGAACAGGATCCAGGCCAATGGAGGATTACTCTATCCATTGCAATGTGGGTGAAATTCTGTTAAAAACTATGTAACACACACTAAAAACTATAACACTCAAATTCCCTACTAAACGATTCCTGCAATTATTTAGCATTTTCAAATGTATTAAAGGTTTCCACTTTTCAATGATAGATCTTGGGAGTGTTAAAACTGTCAGCTTTTCGGTGGTCTTCCCCAAAACATTTTGCCTTTGTCCTCCATTTTTTTGTTGATCTCGTTTTTGTAATAACGTGAAAATGCAACACAAGACAAATCCTGAACCAGTTTACAGAAATGGAGTAAATTTTAATAAATAAAATGATACCAGAGTGACAAAAACAACAATCCTTAGAACTGGAGATACACACCTTGAAGGTTTTAGGTAGATACAGCACCTGAAAGAATAAAATGCCACTTGCGGTCATCTGGTCATGGCAGAATGGGAGAAAGTCAGATGTTTAGGCCGACCGCGATGGAGCATGAGCCACATACAGGGACCAGGCTAGTCCCGCTGAAAAAAGTTACCTCCTGAAAGTCTAGCGTGAAGAGTTCAGTTCGCAGTGGAGGGGAACATGACGAGCAGGGAGAGCGTTGCGGATGGTTGGCGCTGTAGTGTGAACAGCAGGCCTGATGTCTTGTGCTGTCATCGCTGTAGCACAAAGATTTGGTCAGGCGTTTCAGGAGGTCATTGCTGGAGCTTTGTGTTGCTGGTCACCAGGGGATGTTGTTGTTGCAGCACAAAGTGCAGATTTCACTCTAGCTATCGTCGCTGGTGGCCACTGTAGCTCAAAAGTTTGGTTCACCGGAGCTTTGTGTTGGCTGTCATTGCAGATGGCAGAGGTTCAGCATGAACAGGATTCTTCACAGTCGTGAGCAGCCCAAAAATTCAGGATTTCACCTCTTTTCATAGGAGGAGCTCAGGATCAGGCACTCCAGCATGGGCTAGCTGTGCTTAGGCAGGTGCAGTTTCAGGTCAAGGCAGGTCCAGTGCAAGAGGTCTGCTGTGAAGTTTCAGGGAGGCCTCTGGAGCTTGCTGTGTCCCTGTAGCTCAGACAGGAGATCGGCCAACTGACCCTTGGAGTCACTTAGATAGCCTGGACTGAAGGGAGCAGGCCCAATTTGCCTTCTTAGAGAGCAGGACAGTCCTCAAGCAGCAGGCCAGCCCTCTGGTGATCAAGGCAGTCCTCAAGCAGCGGGACAGTCCTCTAGTAGCAGCAGGTTGTCCTCTGGGGAGTAAGGAAGGCCCGAAGGAGCAGGGAAATCCTCTGTAGAACACAGCTGTCCTTCTGCTTTAATGTTCATGTGTCTAGGAGTGTAACATTGACTGTCTCTGGAGGTCTAATATTTATACCCGGAGCCAGCCTTTGAACTGGGAGGATTCCACGCACTAACTTGACATCTGGTTTTGGAAAGTTCTTCCCATCCCCTGTCAGTGATCCAAGAAGTCTGGTGTGACAAAAGACTAGTGCCAAGTTCCTTTGTGTGTGCAAGAGGCAATGCCCTTTGAAATGTAAGTAGGACTGGGCACAGCTCCACCTCAAGCATCTTGGCAGGATGACCTATCCTGGCCAAGCCTAGTCCCCTGTTGTTTCACTCTCTGGAAGAAATACACAAACCCCAGCAGCAGAGCCATTTAAAGTCATGTGACCCAGGGTACTGGCAGAAGGCACAAATATTTAGAACAAGAATAAGTTAGCTTTTGAAAAGTGGCATTTTGGGAATTGTGACTAAAAGATCCAACTTTACCATTAGATAGGATTTTAAATTACAATTCATTTGAGTCTAAACAGTATATCCCTATTGACTCCCAATCCCAATTAATAAATGTAATAAGGTAACCCACTGCTAGTCAATGGGAGAGATTTTCAATGCTAGAACATGTAAAAAGTAAACACATGTTCTTCCATTTAAATACAATGCACCCTGTTCTGTGACCCTTTTGGATACTACCTTACGGGTGACTTACAAGTGATGAAAAAGGAGGGTTTAGACCTGCCAAAAGTATTTTTTTTGCCAGTTTGAAATGGCAGTGTAAAACTGCACTACAATCTGCAGTGGCAGGCCTCAAATATTTTAAAAGGCTAGTTTAGTGGGTGACACAATGAGTGTTGCAAATCAACTAGTAGCATGTATTGTACAGGCCCTGCGTACATGTGGTACCATTTACTGAGGATTTATGAACAAATTAAATATGCCAATTAAGTGTAACCAATTTTTACCTTGTTTGAAGGAGTGAGCGCAAGCACTTTAGCACTGGTTTGCAGTACTAAGGTGCGGAGAGTCCTAAAGCCACCAAATACAAATTCATTAAAACAGGAGGAGTGAAAGCAAAAACTTTGTTTCAATATCACACCAAAAGAGTCAGATCTCACTCTACTAGTTGTGAAGGCGGCATCTTCAAATATGACTGGAAAAAACACAGATCGGGTGGTTCCCGTGAAGTAGTAGTGCATGAGCACTCTTTTACATATTCTTACATTCCCTTTGTAAATCAGTCCTGAAACAATCAACTACCTTTTAGTACAACTGTAAAGAGAGCACCTTTTCTTTCTGTGCTTAACAATAATTGTTTACAAATAATGCTCGAACATTCCCATTTTGGAAACTTTGGGGCAAATGCACACAGGTATGTAGGTGTACGACCAACTGTTCTGCAGGAGTTGTGTTGCTTTTTTATAAAATAAATGCTTGACATTTATGTGCCTGTTCCTCACAACATGAATGGCATGGAATTCCCTCAGAAACATATCAGGCAAGTAGTGCAGTTGGTGAGCACTGGCATTTGTAACACTTCGGTATTGCCCATCTTTGGAATGTCTATAATTCTTTGCAGGCCAAACTGATGTCCTTAAAACCTCATAATGCATTTAAAAATAACTTTCGGTTGAATTGCGTGCATCTAGCCCAAGATATTGAATTGCATGGTGCTTAAACTATCATCTGACCTAAAATAGAACAAGCTAATTCTACAGGCAGGAAATCATTTGGCTCCACGTATGGGCACAGGCCTGCCTTTCACAAAAGATAATGGAAGGCATATACCTTTCTATAAACCAAGGTGCCAACATGCTAAATTATTTGTGTCAGATACCAGGGAATGTGACAACTTTTTAATACCCTATACTTGTAATCATATTTTCCTGGAATTCTTTTTAAATATTCCATTTGGCACACCCACCATTCCACTATTGAGAGATGTAGACATAATTGGTCTCTATACTTTGGTTGAACTCAGACCACTCTTGCACTGAATAGAAATGTTGCAGATACAGAGAATGCTTGGGTGAGGTATTGGGGGTTGGTGTGTTTAGGTCACCTGCATGGTGCAGAAGTATCCAGGGCATGGGAAAGAAAGAACCCTGTTTGAGTTTTGTCTTAGCCTCTATTATGTTTCAGATAGAATAGGAATTAGACGCAAAAAAGTATACAAGCTATCACTAAAGGATTCCTGTTGAAGAAGTGTACATCAAACTTTGAGTTCTGCTTGGATGGGGTTAAACATGCTCCAGCAAAAGTCTTGTATATTGAACTCAGGTTTGGTACACTTCTACTGAATAGTTTCACATGTAAATGGAGTACCTCTTCTGTGAGATTCAAGTACTATAATAATTGCATTGATCAGATAGACGAAGAAGACATGTTTTACTTTTCTGAACCTTGCAGTCTACTACAAGAACTAAGAGGCTTTGCTAAACGACAAAGAGCACAGAAAACGAAGGGGAGTGTGACGAATATAAGGTTCACATTGCATCTCCTACCTACATAGTGTGGCATCGCCTTCCCAGCAGCTATGTGATTACATGGGATGTTCAACAGATTTTTTCAAGAAGTGCCTGTTTTATATTTTTTAACTAGTCTAACTTCCATATGCACCATTTATAATTTACTTACACCAAAATGTATAGTGAACTCATGTACAGAAACGACTCTGGAGATTACATGCATTTTAGGAATGTTCTCTTACAGGATGGAGAACACTCATCCACGAATGGTGGCATGCTTCAACATAGGGTTCCCTCTTCTTTCAGGGCAAGTAACCTGCCAGAATGGGCTCCAAAATAAACTGAGGGATTGTTTTCTCTTCGGTATAGAAGATAGGGGCCTACAGTAGAATATGTATAAAATGACCTAATAACTCACTGTAGGAAATTGCCTCATTTTGTATGGTCACACCCATTTTTCCTGGACTGATGCTGCTGGTTTTATGACTCTGTGCACTTAGTCACTTCTAACCAGGCTCCAGATAAAGTGCTCTGACTCCTAAAACATGCTGAAACGGGCTGCATTCCTGATTGGCATGTTTAACTCTTCTTTAAGCACATTGTATATGCTACAAAGGTGTACCCAGGGCCTGTAAGTTAAATGTTGCTGATGGAATCCATTATATATTGTGTTACTACCAAAATGACAATGCAAAGCATGTCTCTATGCCTGCACCTGCAGCCTACGTAGGTAGTTTTCAAAACTGAAAGACTGCTCCCCCAGAGAAAAGCTTAGGGTTCTACCATAACTCCTTATACTGCACAACTATAGCGTGCAAGTAGCTTGAAAAAAATGGCAGGGACTGATTTTAATAGTAATTTAAAAACCACTTTAAAGGTCAAGCTGAGCTAAATGTGCCTTTCTGTCTATGTGCACTGTAACCCAGGAGCTGTATAGCTCCTTTGATCAGGGGTGAGGTGTCTCTGAGGGCTGAGACAAAAAGCTGTGTGTGGGTTGAGGTGTCCTGTTCCTCCTCCCAGTACCCAGGAATTTAAGCTTTTTAAATTAATTTCTCTGGACTTCCTTATTGGATGTTTGTAATTTCGGTCTCATTTTGTCCATTAATATATTTTCCATTGGTATAAAATGGAGTGGGATTTTTATTACATTGTGTTTTGTTTTACTTTTTAACTGTTTGATACGTCTAAATGCTTTACTTTCTCACAATCACCAAGCAGAATTGGTGCTACTGTTAAGATTAAAAACTGAAAGAAATGTTAGAAATTCACATTATTCTTTTATTTGTAGGGCATGTTTCAGGTAGCTATGAAGCCCAAAGGGGTCAAAGGCCTTCTCCAGAACTTATGAACCCTACTGCTTTCCCATTTGTAGATGATGTGTGATATGTATGAAGGCATAGGGAAACGTATGAAGAAGTACAGACAATAGAATTAAAGGTATTCTTGTGGCCTACTTAATACAGACCAAAAAATACCTTGTGGAAGGTAAAATCAGAAAATACATTAATGTCACAGTCTCAGGGGCGTCCAGTATGAGGCATATTTAAAATACTTGAATGCTCATAAATAGAGCATACACATGTATTTCACCCAAGTGAACCACTGCAAAGTAAATCAGTCTGAATTGCTGACTTAGTTGTATTTAAATATAGTGCACAATCTGGTTTTATACCTTGCCCTTTGTAATGAAGAACATTGCTCCACAGAGGGGGAGTGCCAGGGCTTCTTCTGCCCATCCAATATATAAAAGCAGCTGTTGCAAAGTGGATTATTAGTAACGGTAAGTAGTCACTTGCCACTAGCAATAAGGCCTCAAACACAATAAAAGGTTCAGTGAGGGTCTTTGTAAATTATTCCTTTGCTCAACCCTTGGTAGCTGGCTAGAAGCAGGCAGGCATAACGTAGGAGTCAATTGTGTTGAGCATATTAAAACACCAATACAGTAAATAAGTAAGACACAACACACAATAAAAATCCAACTTCAATTTATAAAAAATGAATACATGTTTATGAACAAATAGATACTACCATGGCAAAAACACAACGTAGGAAACCAGAGATATCAATTTGTAAAGAATTAAAACTTTATTTTGCTTAAAAACATATAGCACCACTTTGGGACATCTGGTTGCACTTGACTGGGACAAAGTCAAAGTTTGAAGCTAACCACGATGGAGCCCTACTCGGATACAGTAATCGGGAGGCCTCTGTCAACATTTTACCTTAGAAACCTTTCTGGAGGATTTTTCTCTTGACATCGAGAAGTCTCCTCCAGCAGGCTGATTTCAATGTGACATTGTCAGATTGCTTCTCCACAAGGCTCAGTAAAATTCCGTAATTCTGGAGCTCCGGAGCTTTCAGCTGAACAAACCTGAAACCCAGCATGGGTTGCAGTCAAAGATTGCCGGCTTGACTCTTGATGTCAGGTCAGTCACCTATTGGAGCTTTTTGACAAGAAGTTCCCAAACTTCACCAAACTTCTAGAACTTCTTCCTGAAGTTTTTCTTAAGGGTTTAATGTATCCAAAACACAAATCCAAGGGTCTGGAATCTCCCAGAAGGTCCTTGGGATGTCTGGACTATGATTTCTACAATTCGCCTGGCCAAATCCTTAAAAGTCCACTGGACACACTCCACAATAGGGACTCTTGTTGGAGATGATGCAGGTAGCTTGCACTCCTTAATCCTTCTTGAACAAGGCAAAGTCCTTAGAACTGTAGTACCAGATTGTGCAGCAGGTGCAGTCCTTCAGAGTGCAGTTCTTTGGGTGACAATCCACATTCCATCAGGGCAGTCCTTCTACTCCTTGTCATTTCAGCACCAGGTCTAAGGAGCTATGCAGCTGTCATATATTTATTCACAGTTTCTGGGCGTCAAGCAGAGGGGCACCACTGACCAATGGGATGCAGGGTGCCCACCCAGGTGTATGACCACTTTCTCCAAAGTGTGGCACATTCTTGTCCAAGAAAGCACTATTCTCTCAAACTCCAACATAGAGAAAGTCTCCCCTTTGTGGTTAGATCCGGCTAAGCAAACCCACTGATGTGGCAAAGATTCACTAACACACAACTTCCAACCCCCTGACTTATCTAATTATGGAGTCTCCTGTGTGGATGGGGTGCAGGATGTCATTCTCACTTCGAAGACCAGTTTGGCTCCCCCACCTTCTTACTGCCTTTTGGGTTCTGCAGCTAAACTTCTCCCCCAATAGGAAATCCATTGTCTACTCTGACAGAACACTTCACACCTCATTAGGCAGCTCTGGCTGAGCCTGCAAAAGGCTAGCCAATCAGGAGAGGGTAGCTGGAAAGCTGGGTTTTGGCTCACAGAAAAGAAAGTTTATTAACTTATTTTCTGTAATAGTTAATATACATATAACAGTGGAAAGCTGTTGTATGTATCTTAACTATTAATAAAATACCTTGAAGTATATTTTTAGGTGGGTCCTGTCAATATGTAAATGTAAAGAAGCATATCTCAATGTTATCCTATAGAGCCATTCACTACAATGGGGAAAAACAGGATCAGCAGTTTTTCCCTCACCAGGTCTTATAAAACATATTTTATAATGTCCCTGCTTATAGTTAAAAGGCACCCTAGCCCTGGGGCACCATAGGGGAGACCTCAGGGGTGACTTATATGTAAGAATAGGTAGTTTGAGACTTTTAAAGTGCCTTTAAATCAAACATCGTATTTGCATATACATTTAATGTATAGGCATCCTGAAAGGCAGTGCTTCCTTTAAAATGACAGCAGGCACTACAGTAGTGCACACTTAAGTGCATTAAGTCTACTTCATCACTAAACCTGCATGCCCTATTATATAATAGAGACTTAAGTCAGGCTGTCAGTACCAATTATAATTACACCTAATTTGCATATCCCTATAATCATGACACTGACCCTAGGCTTGGTGGGCAGAGCCCAGGGCACAGTCAGAGTCACTTACTACCTGCAACAAGCATAAAATGGGGGTGAGCAGGGCAAAAAGGATGACTTTCTCACACAGCCTTTTTATGGAGAGGCCAAGGGTAGGGAAAAGGAAAGAACATGGATCCCAAAATATGCTGGAAAGAAAATAAATCAATGACACACTAATTTTTAAGAAGTCCGAACACTAATCCATAATTGGTTTCGTATCCTATTTTGAAAATGTTTCCTTTACACTACTCACTAGAATGCTGTTTTTACATTTTATTCCTGCCATTTATCAAATTTGTTTCATTACATGTTATTATTGTATGGGTGTTAACCAAAATAGTTATTTTGACTGAATAAAAAGAAAGGGAAACAAGGGTTGACAAAGCCGATACTCCAAAAGTATTTCTATTTCTTTGCAGATTTGTTCAATGTTTTTGCATGGGTAAGAGCACAAATGCAAGAACGGTTCAATGATTGACTGAGGGCCTTATCACAAATTTGGTCCAACTGCCATAGGACCACGACTCTTACAGTCCTAAAGGCCGCCGATTTACCAGTTGAGCACGGGGCCGGTGGTGTGGTGGCGAGGATCTTGCAGCGGTGTTGAGTAATTTTCACAGGCATATCAATGCTTGTGTGTGTGTGAATTTCGTTTGCAGAAGTGTCAGATGCACCCATATCCATGATATATATGAAAAAATACCATATACCCATTACCAGGGTTCAGCCCATACTTGGGCAGTCCTGTCAATGGGTATATGGTTCAAAAAGAACTCACCTTGGGTGCAAACAGGGTCATGATCCTCAGCGTGAAGATCCTTCTGTGAAGGGGGACATGGAGAAAGGGATTCCTGTCAGAATCTGCCTGGAAGAAGAAGAAAGGGGTGAGCACAAACCCCAAATCCATATTCACCACCACCTTGAAGCAGGCGGTCAGACCGCCGCGGTCCGCTCGTGGAACAGGCAAATTATAATACAGATAAGATGTAGCTCCGCTGTACCGGCCTATGGTGGTTGCCTTTCCCCAACCATGAACCCGGTGGTCCACGGTCTGCCGGTGGTCTCGGCGGTCCAGCAGGAGCCTTTGCCAAGCTTATCCGACCAACTTGCATTAGGTAGTTGGACCGCCAAGCTCACAGTGCTCAGATGGCCACCAGCGATAGAGCGTTCCACAGAACCGCCAAACTCATAATAAGGCCCTAAATGTTCCAATTGTCTGACTTATTACTAAAAGATAACATTCAGCTAAGTACTTATTTAATGAACTTAAACACCTTTTCACTGCTCATAATTTCATTTTTCTCCATTAGTACCTGAAAGATAGCATTTAACAAAGTGAACAAATTCATTTACGGATCCCTAAAGCCTACTTTATGAAGTGTAATTCCTTTTTTTAATAAAGTACCTTAACTTGCTAATCAAGACGTTTGTTATTTCCAGTCAATTCTATTAAGGGCTTTATCAAAGCTAGAGTATCTCATGATTGATATTTGTATTTCTTGATTTCCACATGTATTCAATTGCCTTTCACATGTGGAAATATAGTCTGTTAAATATTGTCTTTATGTATTTGTTTTGTAGTTTACATATTTTAAGCATGAAAAAATAAAACATCAAAGATTTTTAATGTCACTAAGACCCTCATTACAAGTTTCCTGGTCTCATTACAGTTATTCCCCTTTTTTTTTATATTTACCGTTATGAAAGGTCCTGGTAATTTCAGAAGTAGGTAAATAGTGGGGCATATCAATTTACTAATCACATGTAGAAAATGGCATGTTTTCCCCAGTCACCAAAATACCAGGGTTAGCAGAATTTACATCATGTGTCCTCTTAAGCCACCCCACCCACCAGAGCAAGACCTCTGACCTCCTGGTCAAGGACCTGCTCTCTTCCCTCTGCAGCTACACCGGTAAGTGCCGCTGCCCTCTGTGCCTCACTCTGCTCTGCTTGGGGTTCAAGACCCTGCATTGTGCCCGTTATTCTGCTGAGTGCTGTCTTGTCCTTGGTTACTGTGTCCTGCCGCGCTACATTGTGTTGTTGTAATGTGCATGGTTACTTTCTGTTTTTTATTGCGCCTGGTTTCCTTTCTGTTTTTTCATCCCTATTTTTTGTGCCTTGTCTGACCTCCCGCCCTTTTCCCTTCCTGCTGCTGATGCCTCCACGGCCCCTTCTCTACTTAATGGCGGCGGCTGTGCGGCTGCGCCGATGGCGCAGGCAAGCCTGTCAGTGCCCATCTGTGACCCGACCGCGACCAGCGCCAGGGACCCTGGATCTCCACCCATCCACAGATAGGACTCAGCTGCCCTCCTCACACTCACACCCAAAAGAAACTACAACTGCCAATGGTCAATGCCGAACACCACCTACCGCCAATTCTCCTGCCGACACTGATGACAATCTTTCACCATCAACAGCAACCCCGCGTCTGCCGCTCTCATGCCGGACCCCCGCACCATCGAACCCCTGAAGTGTATCCTCCTCAAAATGCAATTCCTGCACAGACATGCCGTACAGATATGTGACCTCTTTAACACCCTCTCGCCAGACGTCGCTTTTTTCACAGAAACCTGGACCTACACCTCCTCTGCCCCCAACATTGCCAGCACCATTCCGGGTGGTTACAAGATCCAGAGGAAGGACCGCCCCCACTGCCCAGGAGGAGGACTCGCAATCGCACACAAGATCTCCCGCCGACTCTCCACCTCCAGCATGAACAGCCCCCTCTCCAACACCGAGCACCTCCACTTCCAGATCCAGACGAGCCCCAGAACCACGCTACGTGGCACCCTTGCCTACAGACCACCAGTGCCCTGTGCCTCTTTTGCCACTACCATTGCAGACCTCATCACACCCCACACCATCACCTCAATGGACTACATACTCATCAGAGACCTGAACTTACACCATGACAACCACAGCAACCCCGACTCCACTACCCTCTTGGACAACCTCGCCAACCTCAAACTGAAGCAGCTCGTCACCACCCCCAGACACAAAGCCGGACACATCCTCTACCCTATCTTCGCAGGAGGGTCCAACATCCACTTCAGCCACACTTTGCAGCCCCGCTGGACAGACCACCACTGCGTACACTTCTCCTTCAACACCACCACTGCACACAAGCCTGCCCCGCACCCACCACGAAGGAACTGGAGCAAGGTTACGGAGGAGCACCTCAACTCCACCCTCACCCATGACCCACCCACCGCCACCACCGACGCCAACAAACTGGATTACCAGCTGCGCAGACAAGCTTGCAAGCTTCAACTACCCCACCAGACAACGCCCCCTGAAGGCCACCTGGTTCACCGCTGACCTCCAAGAATCCAGATGTGCCTGCAGACATCTTGAAAAACATTAGAGAAACAGCAAAACCACCGGAGACCAGAGCACCCACAAAAGCGCTATGACTGAATACCACCAACGCATAAGAGCCGCAAAGAGGACCTTCATCCGGAACAAAATCCACGCCAATTCCAGTAACACAATGGAACTCTTTAACGTCATCCAGCAGTTCACCAGACCCCCTCACAAAGCCGCAGACATCACGCCATCCCAGGACCTCTGCAAGAAGCTCGGCTCCTACTTCCACCTGAAAATCAAGGCACTCTACAACTTCAGCGAACAGACCCTAAAAACCACCCCCAACCCCAGCAATGACAGACATCCCACCATCACCACCTTGACTCCGGTCACCACCGAAGATACTACCATGACTATGAGGAGCACCCACTCAGGAGTCCCCATGGACCCCTGCCCATTGCATATCTTCCACAGAGCCGCAACCGCTATAGAACCCGAACTATGCTGCATCAACAACGCCTCCTTTGAATCCAGCATTTTCCCCAATAACTGGAAGCGGGCAGTGGTCAAACCCCTTCTCAAGAAACCCTCGGCTGACCCGACTGACCTGAAAAGCTACTGGCCCATCTCTCTCCTTCCCTGCACAGCCAAAGTCACCGAGAGGATCGTCAATGCCAAGCTGACCGCCTTCATCGAAGAGAACGCCATCTCAGTATGGCTTCCGCAGCAACCACATCACCGAGACCACCATCCACATGCTACTCCACCAGGGCCACACTTCGGCCCTCATTCTGCTAGACCTCTCCGCAGCCTTCGACACTGTCTCCCACCAAACTCTTCCAGCCAGACTCCACGACGCCTGCATACGTGATACCGCCCTCAACTAACTCCGCTCCTTCTTTGCCAACAGAACCCAAAGGATCAGACTCCCTCCCTTCCTCTCTGAGATGAGAGAGATCAACTGTGGAGTACCCCAAGGATCATCGCTCAGCCCCACGCTCTTCAACATCTACATGGCCCCCTCGCCACCAACGTCAGACTACATGGGTTCAGCATAGTATCCTACGCCGACGACACCCAGCTCATCCTATCCCTCATGAAGAAACCAGAAGACACCAGACTCAGGAAGGAATGAAGGACGTCGCAGCCTGGATGAGAAACAGCTGCCTAAAGCTCAACTCAGGAAAGACAGAGGTCCTCATCCTTGGACCCTCTCCCTCTGTTTGGGATAACACCTGGTGGCCCTCCGCCCTCGGAAACCCACCCACCCCGACAGATCACGCCCGTAACCTCGGCATCATCCTAGACTCCTCCCTAACCATGATCCGCCAGATCAACGCCATTGCCTCTGCCTGCTTCACTCCCTCACCATCCTCCACAAGACATTCAAGTGGATCCCCCCGAAGCCAGAAAGACTGTCACCCATGCACTCATAACCAGCAGACTGTACTACGGCAACGCCCTCTATGCCGGAATCAACAAATCCCTCCTTCACAAACTCCAAGCCATCCAGAACACCGAAGCCCGACTCATCCACAGAACTCCATGACATGAGAACATGACCCAACACCTGCGAGAACTCCACTGGCTCCCCATTGAGAAGAGAGTAACCTTCAAGCTACTCACCCACGCCTACAAATCCCTCCACAACATCAGACCCAAATACCTCAACGAAAGAGTATCTTTCCAAGTACCCAAAAGAAACCTCCGCTCTGCCGACCTTGCCGTAGCAGAAACACCACGCATCTGCAGAACAAGAGCAGGAGGAAGAGCCTTCTCCCACATCATGGCTAAGGCCTGGAACGAGCTCCCGGTCAACATCAGACTCTCCCCTACCCTGCACACCTTCAGGAAGAGCCTCAAGACCTGGCTCTTCAGCTGATCCGGAGCTGAACCCCCCCTACAGCGCCCTGAGACCCTCACAGGTGAGTAGCGCACTTTAAACAACCCTGATTGATTGACTGATTGATTGAATATACCATAGAATATAACAAGATACTTCCTTTGAACTGCAGTTCTCCATAACCCTTGCCTCTGGGGGCATCACATGCACAGACTTTGCCCTTGTATTGCAATGCATTAGTGCTGATTTGTTTCAGAGGAGTTATAAAATATTTGGAAACAGATTACCAATTTGTTATTTTCAAACCAATGCACTTTTCAAAAGTTAATATATATATGGAGGCCTTTCGTTTTTCCTCTTTGCAGCTTTCCTCCTAATAATGGGGTTTTCCCCCATTTTGCACCAAAATACACACACGATAACAAAAAATGTAAACACCCAAAGGGAATCCAACATTTTCGTATTTGCTTTATTTTGTCAAAATATACATTTTTAATTATATGAATGAAATTACTTGCTCAGTTGACAATAATTACTTTTGAGAACAACTGAATCGCAGAATTAAAGGAGGATTGCGATTCGGAACAAATCATTTATTTTCAAAAAAACAATTTAACGGGTCTCCTACCATACATAATAGGATATTTGTCCATATAGATGCAAAACAGTCCTAGTATAAAAGATAGGTAAGTCAACCATATTCAGAGAGTGAGGACAAAATTAACAAAAACAATATGCTGGACTTGTCAACTATCTTTACTAAGCTGTTTCTAATTTTCTCTTTCACAGAAATAATTTGATTTAAATCCAAAGGCTCAGTCACCCTTTCACCAAGTGATTAATTCGTTTTTAAAAGCAATTTTTAGCTAATTATCCTATAGTGTGGGTTAATTTTCCCACCTTATAACATCCTAAAACTATTTTGAAAGATTGTGGAAAATCAGAACCCTTGTGATTCCTACTGCTCTATTATATTGCAAGTAATCAGTTTCCCAAGAGGACTGAATGGACAGCCATGGCAGGTGTCTCTGTAATTTCCTATTCCCACAACTTGGTGTGCAGTAACATTGCTTGGCTCTTCACTGCAAAGCATTAAGGACACGCGCAGCCCATTTGTAGAATGTGTTTACTAAAATTTGAATCGAAAGGGCCTTTCTAGTTTCATTGCAATGCATTTAAAAATCCGCTTGTGACAGGCAGTGTCTTATTTTTTGTTGATTTAATATCACTTTCACAACCTGCAAAACGTTCTCAAGAGCAGAGGAAAATATCGATAGATAAATAGGGGTCTCTAGAAGAAACCTATGAGCTGCAAAGAGAAGCTCGGAGGTAACCACGGGGCATATTAACAAGCCAGGCGATAAAATTATCGCCACTTTAGCGGCAGAAAACTGCCGCTAACACGGCGATAATGGGCTTGATAATATGCTCTATGGAATTCCAATTGAAGCCCATGTTAGATGTGAAGGGCGTCTAACCTGAGCTTCAATTGGAATTCCATAGAGCATATTATCAAGCCCATTATCGACGTTTTAGCTGCAGTTTACTGCCGCTAAAGCGGCGATAATTTTATCGCCTGACTTGTTAATGTTAATATGCCCCTAACAGCGGCTACTCCCTAGCAACCACTTATCAATGTCCATTTCTCTGCATTTGAAAATAACTCCAGTGGGCACATGCACGTTATGCTCTTCTGCCTCAAATAAATATTATGATTTGTATAATCTCGAGATCCACCTGATAGCCTCACCCAAACATATGAATTGATGTTTTTTGACCCCACTGACTTCTGGCCTTCTCCAACACTTTCACTACCCTTAAGGCCTTCTCTGCCACTTTCACTAAGAATGTGTAGCTTGTGTTCTCAATTACAGCGTGGTTCCAACACTAGCGTTCGTTTTTTGAAGAACTGCAGGAGGGTGAGACAACAGGTCGCCGTTTCTCAGTGCTGGCATGTCAGCAGTCAATACCTGCGATTGAATTTCATGGCAAGACGGGAGGCTAGTGTTGTAGCACAATCTTTCACATATAACTCCATACCCAGCACTTCAAAGTAAGCATACTCCCAGCCATAAAAATCTAAAATTTGAACACAAGACATAGTTATATATAAACTCCAACAGAGCAGCCTTCTTCCTCTTTTCTTTGATGCGTCTGATCAGTTAAGTACCCTTTTTCATGTAGTGTTGTTGACTGAGTTATTGGTTATATATTTATTGTCTGATGGTTATTAATAGATCTCGGACTAGGTCTTTGATGATTTTTCCTCTTTTTATTTGTTAAGTGTGGCAGCATGTAATCTGTCTGTTGTGGGCATGGGACGTGTGGACAAATTCCAAATCGTTGTGTAGGAGAAATGGGGTTTGTTGCCAGGAGCAGTGACGCATAGCAGCAGGATCCATTTCCCAATGAAGAAAAGGATTACTTATGTGATCTCTCATTGTTCAGAATGTGGCACAGCTCCCGAAGAGTATAAATCAGAGAGGTTGGTAGTCCATCATTATAATAATATTACACTCTCGAGAAAGGATAAGGTGGGTCCTGAATATGTAAGCCCGGGCAGAGTTCGCATTGCCGCGCTATGTGAACCGATGCAAAGCAGTAAAAAAACTATGCGGAGATCCGTGAGAATGCAGAGTTGCTTGGTAAGTATGCTCATGGAATGTTTCTGACGTTTGGAATCGCGGACTGCATGCTCGGGGGGAAATATCACGCAAAGTTCAGCATGCGGTCACCAATGGGCGCGGCCATCTTGTTTTTCTACTCTTTGCATAGTTCTGGGGCCTGTTTTTCATCCCTCTCCAATCTTTTCAATCCTTTGTTTCTTACACTGTTTTTCTGACCTTTTTTTTGTTACCTATTGTGTATATTTTGCATTTCATTTCTACTTTTACTGCGTTTTTGTACTGTTTACTTGCTTTCTTTTTTTTTTCCTTTCCTGCTTCTTCTCCTGACTTAATTTTTTACATCTACATTTTCTTTTCCGCCCTCCCCTCCAAAACCATGGCTATGGCTAGTTAAAAGGGGAAGCCCAAGGCTAGTGTGACCAAGAGCCACCTTCCTTGAGGAAGACGGTGCCCAGAAGGGGTGCAGCCCCAGGCCCTGTTTTCAGAGGTGGAGGTTTCTGCCCTTGTTTTTTTTGTACAGCGCCACCTCCCCTTAACCTTAGCAGCAGGCAGAGGCCTGGCTCCGGCTACGCTACCCAGGAGCGTCACCGTCAGTGGGCCAGGGTGTGCCCAGCAGTGTTTCGCTGTTCTGAGGTCCGGCGCACACACAACCAGCTGACTCACCGGTGATCCAACATCTTGGAACAACAGCAGAACCCGCTGGACTTGCTAGGTGTTGAGGTCGTGGGGCTTGGTGAGTAGCTAATGATAGTACTATTGTGTGTTCTGTTCTGTGCTATTGCAAATATAATTTTTTCCCAAATAGCAAGAATGCTGCTGCTTACATGCAGGACGTTACATTTAAATATCTTAAATTATGTGATTGTTATTCTTCTAGACACTAGACAGGTGCTCAGGTCTACTAATCTTACTTGTTTGCAACTTTGTGTGTGCTTGGGCTGATTATGTTAGAGAGTTTAGAGAACTTAAGTTAGGTAATGCTAGGAGGACTGTTTTCCTTTGTCCTGCCACTAAGATAGTGGTGGTAGGTGGGTAGTTTAGTTACTTAGTATTAGTTGGTCATTGTTTAGCGGTCCATGGCGTGACGCGTCCTTCGTCCTGTGCTGCTGAACCCAGTCCTTAGTAGAACCTTTTGTAGTTTGTTAGTGAGTGAGTTATGTAGCAACTCATCAGCACATCAGCAACAACCAACCAACAATTTGGTGTATGCATTATGCATACGTCCATCTATGCATTTTTGAGGACTAAAATAAATGGAAATGCAGACTTAGTGATCAATTGGCCCACCAAAGGGGGTTGATTCATTGATGATTTTCAATGAGATTGAAACTTAGAAGAAGCAAATATATTTTGGAATAGGTGGGCTAGGCTAAGTGGTACTCAAAGGTTTAGGATTCTGAAATCGGAATGGAACACTGGATTAATAAATAGTAACTAGACGGTCCGCAACTGTCAACTACTACTAGTCGATCAGATTAGAAAGGTCAATTTTATTGCAATTGTTGTTTCCAGTCCAAAAATGTTTTTTGAGTATTTTTAAATATTTTATTTGTTTCACACCAATCAATTTTTGTCTCTTTATTATATCTTACATGATCAGCATCCAGGGGCAAGAAGATGATGGGGTCATCTGAGGCGGGAGCTGGAGATACTTCCCAGGGCCAGGATCGCTCCTCTACTGAGGGCTCTGCTGCTGATCCCAGTAAGTCCTCCTGTTGTTAATATTAATAATTATATTTCTCTAACTTTTACAGTACCTTATTTTTTCCAAACTATTATTTCCGTTTCCTAATTTTTTTTTTTAACAAATCTTCTTTGATCTATCTGTTTCTAAATTCTTGTTATCCCTGCATTACCTAGCCACTTAGTTATATTTTTTCGTGTCTTTTTTAACCTCAATCTAACTGCCTCTGACCCTGTACTACTATTAGTCTGTCTGTAGCTTGCCCAGTTGGCCACTCTTTATTTTTTAAATCAGATTCACCAATAGCTCTAGCCACTGCATCCAGTCCTTTTGGTTGTCCTCTGCTTAATCTTGAGAGGCTTTTTGACAATTGCCACCAACAAAATGCCCAAAACAGATACTTTACTATTTTTGATAGGATAGAACATACTACTGTCTACTGTACCTGATTTCTACTAGTGATGTATGTGGTGTATGTATGTATTGTATTTTCAATCTTGCTAGTGAAAAGTAAATAGGAGGAGGCATATACGACATCTAAAAAATGTGTAATGTTTTTTCTAGGCGTACTGACCACCAGTGCCGGGGTCAGCGGCGGGGCAGGCGATGACAGCCAGGAGGGAGCACATGCAGCAGCTGCTACAGTGGTGGGTGAGCCAGCAGCAGTGGCGGGTGGTGGTAAATTGTACTTATATTCCTTACTCATTGACAATAGATACACAGTCGCTGTATGGGTGTACACTGTACTGTTGAGAGAGACTAAGTTGTTGTGAACAACGGTTGAAGAGGACACCTGTTTCTTAGCATTAGGGGCAGGAGATGAGTAACTAGTGGCCTCTTCTATCTGACTTCAACTCAGCTGGGAAAGTTTTATGAAGAAGACAAAAAGTCAGATGACCTTGATGGATGGGTTGAATGAAAAGGGAAAGAAGAATGGAAGAAAGAAGGATGGGCGACATGTAATAAATATATAACTGGCAGAGAAGGATGTGTGGGATGCATAGGTGGCTGATAGGAATCAGATGCATGGGTGGTTGAAGGATGGGTAAAAGGTGAAAGAAAGGATGCCAGCCTGGGTGGATGAAACTGTATGGGTGATAGAAATAATCCTCCATGGCGTTTCATGGGTCAATCTCAAAGGCAAGCAAGGAAGGACGCATGGGTAGTGGTTACAAAAAAATTACAAATGTGTGTTGTTGATGAAAGGTTTGTTGAGAGATTAAAAATAATGATATCCATGTTTACTTTAAATAGATGGAAGCCTGGATGGTACAATCGTCATAGCATAGGGGGAAAATGTCACTGGATGAATACAATGAAAAAGAAAAAGAAACCGTGCCAGAGTAGCAAAGTCAAGGAGAATAGAATAAGATTAGAATTTTAAAAAAAATTGCTGGGAAGAGAAACAAGGACTGTTTTTTTCAAGATTTTTGATTCAAGGTTATATTTCGGAATACTCCCTTGACTCACAGTAGTTTGCAAGCACAGCATATATATTGTGTATGTATGTACCCATATCCACCGATTATCAAGCGCCTCCCTCCAACTCCGAGGCCCACTCCTTACATATGTCATTTTCGACTATGTCAGCCTGACATGGGTGACCTATCGGCTGCATGGTTACACAATTCAAGTTGTCCTATTTTTAATCAATCATCATTTGGATCAAATGACATCTGTTGTAGTAGTCAGGGTGAAAGTGAAATTGAGCAGTTGCCATTGATGTCACAAATTATGGCCATAATAGAAAAATAAGATAATTGTGCAGTTGTAGACTACAGCTGCCCCACTTGCAGACAGTAGTAAATAAAAATAACATGAGTCTGAAACATGAGTATGTATGTCTAGGGCGCAAGCTGCCTGAGCTGGCATGCCTATAAGGTTAATTTAGCTAAACAAGAGAGAGAAGAAAAAGCCTTGCCTACTCCATAGTGCCGAGTAGTAGTAATGCCTAAAATTCCCACAAATGTTAGATGCTGAGGAAGTGGGAGGATACCACAAATGTTATGTACTGTGTTTGCTAGTGCTACTGTGCCACTATGTGTATAATTCATTTTATGTTACTGTTTTGCTAAGAATAAGAGTATTGGTAACAATTGTCTTTTTTCTTTATTGATATAGCTACTACTTCCCAACCAAACAGGAAGAAGTTATCAGTCATGGCCTGGCGCCGGAAGCTGGAGGCCATCTGCACAGAATAACAGTAGCTGGTGGCTCTGGCGGAGGAGGAGGAGAAGGTGGCAGCAGCTGCAGCCTCCTCCAATGCCCCGGGCCCAAGCTAGGCCCCCCCAGTGGTACTGCACCGCAGTCTGACAGCCGCCCGCCGCACTTCATTGAACACTGCTGCCCCCCTGTGGATGTAACTGCAGAGCATTCAAGCACCGCATGCTCCTCCGGATGGCGCCCATAAAGGAGCGGATAAAGGAGATCCTGGGGAGTAATCAGCGATTGGGAGCCCGCTGCTAGTACTCCGTCACCTTGCCCCTTTTTAATTTTTTTGGGGGGGAAGTAGGAATTGGGCGTTAGGGAAAAGTTTGGGTTCATATTTATGGACAATGAACTTTTGGAGTGGACATTGGATTGGACTCTTATCTTTGGACATTGGTTGGGGTTAGGGAGAGGGCTGGGTCAGGTGTTGTGGGTTTTTTCATTTGTTTATTTTGTTAGGGGAATACATTATATAGACTTACTTTACATACAATGTAAATGTTTTGTGGGGGATACTCTTTTTACTTCACATGGTTTCCTTTGCTGCTGCAGGGAACAGCCAGTTTTTGATTGAAATAATAATCTGCTGATAGTGTAACACACCAACACATAGGTGTGGTACCCTCACTTGTGACTTCTCCTACTAGTACTGTCAGTTGCTTCTCCTAGTCTATGCATTCTGCAACTGGACTTGGAAGGTTGTGGGTGTGTGAATTAATGAATTCATTTCTATATAATTAATTATGCCTCCCAAAACGTCTTCTCTTACCTGTGATTGATGTTTATTTATACTTTGGCAAAGCAATAGCTGCATGGAGAGGATGTTTTGGTTTCCCAAGAAGCCATGGTGATGGTGATAGTAGTAGTAGACACTGACAGTAGCATTTGCGAAAAAAGAAAATGAGACAGTCAGTCGCATGAGGGAGACTCAGGAACGAGTAGTAGAAGTACAGTACACAAGAAGACCGGCAAACAAGAAACATGATGATAAGCAATGCTAAAGTAAAATAAAACATAATGGTGGCGGGGATAGCCTAGTACAAGTTACAAACTGAAGGTGACTTGACCAATGAAGTGGACAGGCGTAACCTGAAGTGCTGGAAGGATGACGAATCAATGCTGGCAATTAATTATGATGGATTATGTTCCTCTTGAAAAATAAATTACTAGCGAATACTTAGGATGGGTGGACAAGCAGATGAAGATCCTTGCCCTGCCTTGAGTTAGTGTTGCTTTACCACATCTGTCCCAGCAAGTGTGTGATCAATTATTGGTGTAAATTTAATTTAGTCACATCTCATAATTAATCACGCAACCTGGGGGAAGATAGTTAGGGTTTGATGAATGGTTGGTAAGGGGGGGGGGGGGTGAGAGAAAGGTTTGACAAAGACAAACACTACACATGGACAACACATTCATCTTGGCAGATGACCATCATAAATCTGTTAAGGGAAAAAAAGGAAATGCATGCATGATGATGACTTGATCAGTAGTAGTAGACTAGTAGTATAGAGCAGCAGTATATTATTAATTATTATTATTCAGAAATTGCCTTCCCTGTCTGCCCCCAGAGAGACCCACGTTGAATACATTTTATGTTCTGCTCTTTTACCGGGTTTCCTTTTAAAGCTAGCAAATAAAATTCAACAAATATCTGTAGGCGTTAAATATAAGCAAACATAATAAACAACAACACACACAGTAGTAATGATTGAAGAGAAAAAATTCATCAAATGAATTGGTGATACTATAACTATGTTATGGTCAAATTGGCAGTTGCATCTCGACATTCCTCTTGGTCCTTCCTTCCATGGATGCTCCGTCCGTCAATCTTGAGTACCTGCGTGGCGGATGCAGATTGGTACTGTAAGTGTGAGTTGTTTTTCCCAGTATAGCACAGAGTAAAGGCTGGTAGTGTAAGTGTAGATGGAAAAACAAAAGGGATATTGAAAAATCAAGGAGAAAAGTAAAGTTAAACTGCATAAATTAAGGAGGAGTGCAACAAGAAAACTTTCAGAGGTGGCATGGCTAAATCATGTCTACTCTGTTTCCAGCATTAACCTACAACAACACAATAGGAGCAGGCCTGCGGCGCTCACCCAACCTCCACTTAGCTTAGATCTATTTGAGCCAGATAGCACTTAGCACAAATACACAGCAACATCGAATTTTCCAAATTAAGTAACTAAATCAATGCACCACTGTCAGTCATACCACTACACTTGCCTCCACCACTACACAGACATATAGGTCTGGTGTTGTTGTTTACCTTTTAGGCCACTTCATGAAACTCCCAAGTTACTTGTTCCATCAATCATCTCCGATGATACTGACTGACTACGGGTATGGTATGGACATTAGTGTGTCCCACTCTGTAGTGTACCAAGAAGTGAAACATTGATTTGAGTCACTTTTTTGTGTCTAGATTACCTCACTCCCCTCAGGCTCTGAAGTTGAACTTGATGCCGGCTGCCCTGCAGTACTTGTTGTGGCCTGGAGTAGCGGGCCTCTAATTCCTGGACGTTCTTTTTCTAAGTGACTGGCTTCCACAGCTATCCAAGTTTTGTAGTTTGCAACATCCCCTTCTGAAAAAGGATCAATGTGTTCAGTACTGCTTTATACCATGGATCCAGAGGGATGTATGATGGTACAACGCGTACCATCACAACGCGGTATGTTACATCGCGGTTTTGACAACGCAAGTCGTTACATCGACTTGCGTTGGAGGGCGCTGGATTTAGGAATAGTGTGAATTACTATTCCAACTCCAGTCTACGTACAGTAGGGAAGGTGTTGGAATAGTAATTCACACTATTCCTTAGCTTAGAGCGCCCTCCAGTGCAAGTCGGTGTAACGACTTTCATTGTAAAAACCACGATGTAACCATACCGCGTTGTAATGGTTGCGTGGTAAAGGATGTTTCCCATCCAAAGTTGTGGCACAAATTTAATGGTTGCATGATACAATACCGCTTTGCACCCTTGTATTTTCAGATAAGTGAAGGGTTAAGCTCTCCACCAACTCATCTTTTTTTCCTCCACACCTGTGTACATTCCAGACACCCCCTTCAGCTGTTCCTGTAGCATGTGCAACAATGGGATAGCTTGGCCCATAGTACAGTCCTCCTTGCTGACTTCACGTGTGAAAAGCTCAAAAGGAAGTAGCATCTCTGTCAGGCATTAAACTAGGCCCCATTGGTCCATCTCAATGATCATGCCTTTCACAGTAGCATCCCCTTTTTGCATGACATATTCATTGATTGGTCTGTACTGCTCAGACGGACATTCAACCATGTAATAAGTTGAGGTCCAATGTGTTGGCACCTCCTGGATGAGTGCTTTAACTGGCATTCTATGCTTACGTAGAATGATCCTCAGCTGCTTCCGGGCTTTAAAAGAATGGCTGAAATGTACGCAGATTCTTCGTCCGATGGTCAGTAAGTTGCTGACTACGTCTTATTTTTTCAGAAAGTCTTGAAGAATGATGTTAATGCAGTGCCCCAAACACAGGACCTGAAATAGCCACCATCGGCCATGGCCTTAACTATATTACTGCCATTGTCCGTGGCAACAAAACCAATGATAAGCCCTCTTGGTCGCAGCCATTCACAGACCTTGTTCTCAAAGTCTTCTACAATGTTTGCAACAGTACGAGATTTCTCCATGGTGAACATGGCCACAGTTGCATGTTTTTGAGTGGCATTAAAAATCTCAGCAGTGTCACCCACCGTGAAAACCATCACACTGCACTCCATCAAATAAACACCGTATCCTTGGTCTCAACACTCCTAGAGAAGTCTTCCCACCTGCTCCCCATTGCTAAAGTTAGCACCTTATAGATTGTTCTCCGACCTGCCCAAAACGTATTATCGTGATTCTATTATGTCTTCTTGGTACGCCTGTAATCTATCTTGGATCGTATGTAAGTTGTGTTATTCTTAGTCCTCTGCTATATGCCAGTAATATATCATATATCGTATGTAGAATGTGATATTGATAGTCCACTTGTACTTGTCCGACATAACTACATTTCCTATTGCAACACACTTTGATAAATTGTTGTCTTCTTATTTTTTCCCTCTCTTGTTATTTATGTTACTTTTACTGTAATTTCATCTTGTATCATTCTTTCTGAAAATCAATAAAAACAATTTGAAATAAAAACAAATCTCAGCAGTGTCAACAACACCTGCTGCAGATATCTTTTCTCTAACCCCCCCCCCAAAAAGAGATCCAGTGTGCAGTGATGCACATGTAATCAGTGGCTTCACAACTGGCCCACATGTCTGTTGTCAGGTGAATAGTGTAAACAGCACTCTGCTGCAAAGCTTGTCCAAGCAATTACAGCACGTCGCAATGTAGTGATGGAACAGCAACTCTGGCGAAATAGAACCAGCCAGGAACCTTCTTTTTGGGCAGATGGCTGTCACAAATTAAAAAAAAAAACACCCCTTCCACACAAACAAATGGAGGAGGTCCTGCGCTTACATTTTAGCCAGCTTCGGATTGTACAAATGTGCTGTTGGATGATTGCATTCGTACTGCCCCTCTGACCTAAACATGCTGAGGATGGTAGTCTGGATTTTTTTTTTATTTTCTGGTGCCACAGATGCAGGTGACTTCTTGATGCCAGATTTTGTAAGGCTCAACACATGTTTTTTCATTGTGGTACACTCTTGCCTGGGACTCCTTAGTGTCTCACCTGACTCTTGTGCCACTGAGATGTTGCTGATGAGGATGTGGGTGGTACCACTGCACTGTGGGGACAAGGCTACTTTATGTACCAGAGAAAATGTCTCCCTCTCATTTACCTTCCACCGTGATCGGATCTTCTACTTCTTCAACCCCACCAACAACAATGGGTGAAGTTTTTTGGCCCCTAACGTGTGCCTCCCACAGGATCAAGTGGTGCTTTTTCAGATGGGTTATTTGGCCTCCAGTACCATATTTTGTACCAAGCTTACCCCGACTAACACCTTGTCCACAAATGGAGCATATAGCAATGTTCACCTTCTTCCTGCAAACCAAAAAGAAGTCCCAAACTAGGGAGGTCAACTTTCTAATGCTGCTGGTCCCACCATCAATGCCCTATGAACTCGTAGGTGGGTGTAAAGTTTGACTTTCTACAGTATGTACTTCTACTGAGGTGGTTGTGATGGATGTAGGTCGCTGCCGGTGAAATATGGAAGCTGGAGGAGGTGTTGGTGGTATCATCTGTGTTGGTGGTATCCGTGCCACATTCCTCACAGCAATTTGGGATTGGGTAATGCCGGTCTCCACTGGGACGGGACTAATGTCCATGATGACTGGCTCATAATCATCCTCCTCTTCTACATCTACCTCGATAACTCTAAGGCTTCCTGGAACCTGCCTTGTCTTGTGGTGTGTCTCACTCCCAGACTGTGCTGGTGGCTTTTAAGTGGGGTCTAGATCATCAGAAGGGGGGCTTGCAGAAGAAGTCAATGGACTAATCCTCCTTTTTCTTGCTGGGGATCTGGAAGACAACGGATCTTCTGAAAGAGTGACTCGCTCTTCTTCCTCTGCTGGAAGCTCAATTTCATAAACTGCCCCTACTTTGAGAGGAACAACTACAATTGGGGGTGGGGGTTGAGGTTGTTTTTTCCCACTTAGCTGAGTCTCCTGCATTGATGGGTTACTACTATGCGATAAGTCAATTTCAACATCACTACTCATCGGCACTAGACTCGTGATTCGATTGGCTGCCTCTGCGACAGACATAGGCTTGGCCTAGATTGGTGGGGTGGGTCTGTTGATGTGGAGGTGCTGCTCCCAGCTTACTCCCTGGATGCTGCTGCTGCAGGCGCTATTTATGTTTTCCCTAAAAAGGTCTTGGTCGACAAACCGGTCTTCTTGGTAATAAGTGGTAATGCCTTCTCACTGTCACTGACAACTTTCCTGGTACTGGACATGGTACCTTTCTTTGGGGCCATCTTCACGATCTCAGCTGCACACAATGGCACAAGTTGAAGAGATGTCTGTGGTCACACGTCACTTGGCATTGTGCACAGCAGGACTTCTGTCTAGCAGTATAATGGGTGATGTTGTCTCCTCCTCTTTTGTTCAACTAAAAGCAAAGAAGCAAGAAGAACATCAGTGAAACGTGGCATTCATTATTGTGGTTCAATTACTACTAGCACAAACAAACAAATATAATATATAACTTAGTGTGTGCGGTCACACTTGTTAGTGTTATTATTAAATTTTATTACCTCAGTTATTTAAAAAAATAACAACAGTGTAGGCATTTGTGCGACTTTGACAACAAGGGCTTTTATGGTGGACTGTGTACACTCAGGAAGGATTGGAAAGAGGAAGAACTAGAACAAAAATACAAATGTAAAGGAACCGGTTTGGCATTGTGCATCCCATGGGATGCAGCATTCAGGGAGTTGCAGCTGACAATGAATGGAAGCAATAAGCCAAGAGGAACAAAGGAAAGACATGCAGGCCTAAGCAATAGCATAAAACAGACTAACTACCACCACAAAATGTCCAACAGCCACATGGTCACTAACAACAAGCAGGAGGCCTGGAAAACAATGAACTCAAACAGGCCTATATGGACACAGACTTTACAAAATGGCACCTGGCCACACGGGGATGACCAGCCAAGGCAGGCCCACTATTACAAACACACTCACACACTGTCCATACAAAGGAGGTATGCTAAACACAGCTTTATTTATTTATTTATTATTTATTTATTTAGAAGATTGATATAGCGCTAGCCAGATCCGAGGGTATCGGAGCACTTTACAACAAAAAGAATGGTGAAATCAGTCAAAGAAAAGCAATATAATACAATTGAGTCATGGCGAATCGACAGTTTGAGAATATAATAACACATTCTTGTAACGCATTGTATGAGAGTCAGAGCTAACTAGATTTGAGTGAGGACCTATTACTGGAGGGGAGGTCTAGGTACCAAACGGATGGTGGGTGAGGTAGAAGTCTTGATGCTCAGGTGGCTGAATCCTGCGGAGTGTGGGAGTTTGCGCTTGACGAGCGGCTATCCAATCGGAAGGGATTGGTTGAGGTAGAGGTCTTTGAGTTGTCTTTTGAAGTTTACAAAGGAGGGGGTGGTCCTGATATGGACTGGGATGGAGTTCCAGATCTTTGGCACATTCCCCGAGAAGGAACGAAATGCGTTTTTTTGTTTGTGAGTTCTGGGCGGGATGAGGAGTAGAGTGTTGCTACTTCTGAGGCTCCTTGTCTGGCCTGCTTTTTTGAGTTTCGCTGCCAGGTAAATGGGTTTTCCGGTGTGTAGGGCTGTGTGCGTGAGACAGGCAGTTCTGAAGTTTGCACGCATCTCTATTGGGTGCCATTTTAGTTCTCTGAGCGCAGGGGAGATGTGTTTAAATTTCTTTACTCCTGTGACCATTCTGGCTGCTGCATTCAGAGTTGTTCTGAGGGGAGCCAGGTGGGATTTTGCTGCTCCTGTGAGGGTTGCGTTCCCATAGTCCAGTCTGGACAGCACTAGGGCTTGAGTAGCTTGTTTGAGGTCATTTAGAGGGATGAAGGGCTTTATTTTGTTGAGCAGTTTGAGGTTGAGGAAGGCGTTCTTAGCAGAGTTTTTGATGGTTTGGTCATGTATAACTTTGGGTCCAGTATGATTCCTAGTGATTTCACTGAGTCGGCCGGGGTGAGAGTGAAGTTAAGAGCGTCCAAGGCTTTGAGCCATTCAATGACTTGGAGATTCTGTGCCTTGTTGGAGATAAGGAGGATTTCTGTTTTGTCTTGGTTGAGATTCAAGTGATTGAGTGAAAGCCAGTGTTGGACTTTTTTTAAAGTGTCATTTAGTCTTCGGATGTCGTCCATGGAAGAGGTTTCGAGGTAGATCTGGGTGTCATCTGCATAGAGATGGAAGGGGATGTTGGATTTTTTTTATTATGGCGGTGAGTGTTTCCATATAGATGTTGAAGAGTTGTGGGGAGAGGACCGAACCTTGGGGCACACCCCTGTTGACGGGGCATAGGTCCGACAGGCTGTTGTTGATTTTTATCTTTTGGGTGCGGTTCTGTAGAAAGGAGGTGAACCACTGTAAGACCACTTCATCCGCTCCCACCCTTTCTTGTATTACTTTAATGAGTAGTTTGTAGTCAACCGCGTCGAAGGCTGCCGATAGGTCTAAGAGTATGAGTAGACAGCATTGGTCGTTGTCTAGAGAGTTGCGAATGTCATCTATGATGTTCAAGATTGCTGTCTCTGTGCTGCATCCTTTTCTAAACCCCGATTGGTGAGGGTCTAGAATGTTATTGCGGTCCATGTGTTGTGTAAGTTGGAGGAAAGCACATCTTTCCAGGGTTTTGGATAAGAGTGGGAGGTTGGATACGGGTCTGAAGTTGTTCAGATCGTTGGTGTCCAAGCCCGGTTTCTTTAGTAGAGGTGTGACTTGTCCGACTTTGAGACAGTCCGGCATGACTCCAGTTCTTAGGGAGCTATTAATAATCTTGGTCCATATTGGTGCTAGGGGGAGATTGATCTTGTTGGCCAGTTGAGACGGGATGGGGTCCGATACGTGAGTTGAGGGAGTTGAACTAGCAATCATTCTTGATATCTCAGCTTCAGAGATGGGGTTGAAAGATTTCCATTTGTTAGGGTGGTGCTTTGGTGTGGCAGCTTCTGTCTCTGTGAGTGAGCTACTGTCCGGTTGGCAGAGTTGGACGTCTAAGGAGAGCTCAATCTTTGTGATTTTGTCATTGAAGAAATTGGCAAAATTCTCACAAAGTCAAAAACAATGTCAAAAATGAAAATTCACAGGACTAAAAAAGGGAAACCACACAATCCAACAAAGGCATTTATTTAACACACGCGAAAAAAGTGAAATACAAAACAAAAACTCATTGCAATTCATTCCAATGGCATCCATGACCTAAATGATGTTTAAATTCAACAGACACCACAGAAACAGTTGCTTCATGCACCCTTGAGTAGCTCTGGGGCTATTGGTTGGAAAATCCATTGGCAGACTAGGCCACATACTGAATCAATTGAAGTCAATAATATTGCAAATGTATTAGAAAATGTAGTGAACTGTGCTGCATTTTTTGCTGGGTAAAAGAAGAAAAAATTGCATGCTAAACAACAAGGCATGGCCACCACAAATAAGGCTTCCAGGCCTAATGCTGAAACACAGTGGCTGCCTTCTCAAAATGGCTGCTTGCCACATGGCCAGGCCACCACAACAACAAGAAAGGGAAGACAGACAATGCAGGCATATGGCAAAAGCACACTGGCTCCCTTCACAAAATGGCCACCAGCCACATGGCCAGGCCACAACAAAAGTGAAATACCAAAATAACACATTTTGAATTTTAATCTAATGCTATCCATGCCCTAAATTATGTTTAAATTCAACTGACATCAAAGAAACAGTTGTTTGATGTACCCATGAGTAGCTCAGGGCCTACTGGCTGAAAGACCTATTGACAGACTACTGGGATAGTGAATTAAATAAATATTGCAAATTGATTTCAAAAGTTGAAGAAATTGTAGTGAACTTTGCAACATGTGTCCATTAAAATACATACAAAGAAACAACTAGGTCCCTACTGAAACTACAGGCCACCCACCACAATACATTTAAATAAACGATGAAAAGTCCCAAAAAATGTAGGTGCAATTCCCCAATCAGACAAACACAACATCAATTTTCCAACTTACTTGTGAAATCTCAAATCCCAAAGTCCTCAAATCCAGTGATATATGATGCAGCAGACACAAAGAGTGATCCTTCTAGCTCCAAATCCAAATGAAAAGTGAACAGGAGATGGACAAAGCACTAGGAGGAGCCTGCTGGACAGAAACAGGAAGTTGGAGACTCTGGGGAACTTACTTCCTCTTCAAAAAAACCAAAAAGGACTCCTTGCAAAAAAAGTACAGCCAAATGTCCATCAGTGGAGTTTTTTTAATCCAAATCAACATTTGGAGAATATTTTGATGCTGCTCGAGAGAGATTCTTCTCCAGATTGCAAATTCTGCGTGTTCAGGATCGCGACCTTCACAAAAGTTCCGCTGGAAGTCCGATGGCGCACCCGAATTACATGTTCGCGATCACACACTCTTGCGGCCGGCTACCAAATCTCGTGGTGCTTGCAAACGGATGGGAAATATTGTCAGCGAACGCAGGCATCCCAGTAAGTCGCTCCTGCGAGCACCAAAAAAACTCCGCTCTGTTGCGGATTGCGGAGTTTTCGGTAACTCCGTGTTCTATGTGGAACAGGGAGTTGCCAAAAATCCACAAACTCCGCAAGCGGAGAGGATTTTACACCCAGGGTTAGTCATGAGTGGTATAATATGTGAGGTCATAAGCAGTGCATTGCAGGGGGACGAGTTATAGTTAACTCATGTAACTATAAAGGATGAATTTATTTGGTTTTGTATGAGTAAAATCTGACTCTAACATCCCTGTAACCTTTGCTTTTTTAGTGAATTTCTAAACTTTTTATAATTCTATTTGCTAACTATAACGTCCTTGTAAACTTTGGTTTGTTCAGTGCATTTCAAAGGTTTTTTAAATGCTATTTCCTAGCTATAACATCCCTGTAACCTTTGTTTTTTTAGTGAATTTCCAAGGTTTTTTAACTAGCAGTCATGTTTGCAGAGTGGTGGAGAAGGGGTCTAGGCCTCTGACCATCTCTCAGGAATTCTGCTGCGTTGGAGTTAAAGGAGGTACCAGGCAGGCTTCTTGGCCAAGGGGACATTACCTCTGAAGTAGTGGTGGGCCAGGAGGTATGTTTGCAGAGTGGTGGACAAAGGGGTGTGGCCTTTGACAACTTCTCAGCAATCCTGCTGCGTGGGACTTACTGGAGGTAACAGGAGAGGTAGTTTAGCATTTCAGGCTGTAGCCACTTTAAAAGTTGCCTATGGAACTTAACATGGGGAAAGCATTTTGGGACCCCCTTTTTCTTGGCCCCCTGCTTGATGGATCACTGTGGAATTTTTAAGGCAGCAGCTGATGTGACTCCCCCATTAGGCTTGAAAATTTCACGAAGATTCATCAAATGGCAACAAAGTTATTGGCAAATCAAAAAACCCTTTCCCTATGGAAACTAGGTCCTGACTATAGCTACTTACTGGTGACTGCAAGTACGTAATATAAATTCACGTAAATGGAACACTAAGGAAATTATTTCTCAGATTTAATGCAAGTAAACATGTTTCAGCTTTCACCTTTCTCAATACTCGCCATTGAACAAGTCATGCAGCTGTGCTTTTAAATTAAACAGTCACATTCCATTGGACAGTTAATGGTTTGACACAAAAGAGAACTGTTGCACTTCAAAGTGATGTTCACAATTCATGGCAGCCATATTGATGTGTGATGTGTATTACCAAATCACAACACTTGCGCTGTGCACAATATTTCCATGCTGTCGCAAAATGACTCATGTCATGTCTCATGTTGAAATTCAGCAGCGCAAACACTAAAAGATTAAAAATCGCACCAGTGGCTAAATCCACACAGTCCTCTTTAACTCCATAGAGACATTATAGCATGCCTTGAAATTTAAAGCATGTTTCCTCATGTTGTCAAAGCCATAACAAGATTGCAGTGTTTCCCTAACCACTGCCAAAAGTGAAATATCACTGGCACAGCACCCGGAGGAGTAGGACAAATGACCATATCTCTAACAATTTGTATAATTGATGAACCTCTCAACGGAATTGAGCTGTCCCTGATCACAGTTGCCGGTGCAAGCACTGTACAACATAACTTTATTTTCAAACGTCCACCAGTAACTCCCCGCAAACCAGTGCAGGTGCCTTCATTACCTGAGACATGACAAATGAACTGAGTCATTTTGAGGCTGCATAGAAATATCTTTCACAGCGAGAGTACTGCCTTTTGGTTGGCTTATAAACATCACACACTGATATGGCCTCCATGAATTGTGAATGTCACTTTGAACTGCAACAGTCCTCTTTTGTGTCGAACCATTAATTATCCAATGGAATGTGACTGTATAATTTAAAAGCACAGCTGCAAAGTCATGACTTGTTAAATGGCGAGTATTGAGAAAGGCGAAAGATGAAACATGTTTACTTGCATTGAATCTGAGAAATTGTTTCCCAAGAAGGCTCTGTTCCTGTCCTTTAGGATGTTTTAAATGCAGATATCGTGGGTCCACCCCCATGTAATGGCGGTACTGGCCCTGAGTTACTGTAGACTTTTGATCATAAAGATATAAATAAATATATATTCACAGAAAAAACCATAGGTTTCAGGCACGTTATAGTTAGAAATTAGCATTTAAAAAACCTTAGAAATTCCCTGAAAAAAACATAGGTTTCAGGCACGTTATAGTTAGAAATTAGCATTTAAAAAATCTTTGAATTTCACTGAAAAAACCATAGGTTTCAGGGATGTTATAGTTAGTTGGACATTTCACTCATAGAAAACCATAGAAATTCCCCTGTTATAGTTAGTTGAGCTAACTATAACTCAAGCCCCCGCAATTCACTGCTGATAACGTCTATATTACATCATTCATGACATGGTCAGTGACATCACTGATGACATCACTGATGACATATCAAATGACATCACAGATGACATCACTGATGACATCATCCAGTGAATGTGTGTTTCTGTAAAATGTAAATATGTTTTATATATATATATGCCAAGGTGTATTGAAGAATGAATGGGTGTATAAGAGTCAGGATGGATGATTAAGTAGGTGTGTGACTGACTGTATAAGTGAGTGATTAATTGTGTCTTGCTTAATTCATGTGATAGCGACTGATACAGACATTCACACAGTTGAGGTTGTCAGTTGGTGTGTAAGCAGTTCTATGGTTTTGTTAGCAACTAAATGCTAACCTATATGAGCCATTGATTGCTTGTCTGAGTACCTGTATGGGTGCCTCAGTGTCTGTGTGGGTGGGTGGGGGATGTGACTCTGTGCATAGATGTCTGAGTGGATAATTAACTGGGTATATATGTTCAAGTCTGTATCTGTGAAGTGCTATATGGCTTGGTGAGTGTGTGTATGAGTGTATTGGTGAGTGAATGGATGCCTCAGTGGTACATGTGTGAGTAACTTCATATGTGAAAGGCAGTATATATGAGTGTTGGACTGTATAAATGACTATATGTGAGAGTGAGTGATTTTGAGAGTGCATGTATGGATCAGCGTGTGCTTGTATTAGTTATTGTATTAGAGCAGGGGTCTCCAACCGGTTGATCGCGAGCTACCGGTAGCTCACCAAACCCCCATGAGTAGCTCGCGCCTCGCATCTCAGTTGTGTAGCCTGTTCTCATCATTTATAGTTCTGAGGCCTTTTTTCATGGCCGTTGCCTGCCATCACCAAAACTAGCTGCTCCGATTGGCCTAACGGAGTTTAGCTGGGGTGGGCAGGGCAAAGATGATGACACTGTTTCTCCACGCCACCTGCCTTTCATAGCCTGGCACCGCAGTCTTGATTGTGCAAGTAAAGACATGTGCTGGAGCAAGCACCAGGTGGGTTGGATTGGAGCAGCAAGTCCTGGAAAGCCTTCTGGTGGCACAAGCAGTATTGAACTGCTACGAACCCCACCAGCCGCCTTTTTCTGCCTGCAACATATTTCAGCAGCAGATCAAACGGTAAGCACTGGCCTCGCCAGTAAACATCATAATAATGCATTGTTCTCTAGACTCGAGCTGCGATGTGCGTCTTCTATCCTTAGCCACTGGTATGCCACGGGCTCTTGAAAGACTGGGAATATCTTTCTCCCGCTTTCCAGCTTGGTTATAAACAGGACAGCAGTGTGTTGCCACGTTCCAGTTTCCTTTACTGAAGGCACACGATAAATCTGCACTAATGAAAACAATGAAATTGTTCCTCTCTTCAGAACAGCTACGATTTTATGATCCAGATTTAACTCTTTCATACCCTCTGTGGCCAGGTCATTTACAGAGCACAGGCATGCTCATCAAAATTATGCATGTGTTTTAGACTATTTCTACCCACTAGCTGTGAAGATTGCCATCATTTGCAGAGATTGGTAAAGTTTCTATAACTCCGTTAACCCTTTTCTTTCTTACTCGTTTTCATACTCCATGTTCTTACGTTTTCTCACTGGAATTAACATAGCAAAGTACAGCGAACACCCTGCTACTGGTAGGTGTTTCGTGGTTTGTATGCAAAGATTATTGTTGCCTTTATTTGGCTAATGCCGCTAATCCAAGTAGGAGTCGTGACACTTGGAGATTGTTGTAATGTTTTTTTTAGTGGTAAAAGCTAATCTGCATTACTTGTAGTTTATATGTGTGCTTTTTAAAGGGATTTTACCATTCTAAGGCTAGTTGTCATTCACAATTGGCAGACAAGAACGTACAGCTTTTACGTCTGCAGGATCTGCTGGCCATTTAAGACATCAGCCTTTTTGCATTGATTTCCGAGAGATGGTTCTTGACCCCGTACATTTGGATATTTATACAAGCCCTCAATGTAGGTGGCTTCCTTGAGCAGAGTGTGATCTTGCCCAGTGCCTGTTCTAAGTGGTTGCACGTAACTGGGAGTTGGATGGCTGATGTTGGCATGCAAGTCAGCCTCCTGCCTTGAAACTTTAGTTTCTAGTGGTGCCATTGATGCCATTTCCTTCTAACAATTGGTCTGTATAAGAGGGCTGCTGGTAGTGCATTGCTGCTTTCAAATTCTTAAGCAGTTGGGATCTGCGATTGTTGTCCGAGTCTAATGGCAGTCTTAATGTCCTATATCCAATATTCAGGGATAGGGATGTGTGTTTTCAATATTTGACACAGCAGCAGCTCACTTACTGCAAATAGGCTCTGTGATGCTGTCGCATTTCTAATATGTGATGTGTTTCGATCAAAATAAACTTTTTTATGGATATTGCATGAACATTAACACAACATTTCTCTGCAAAAGGTCTGTAGTAGACTCTCACATGTCATCCACATTCATAATAAATTAAAGGAAAATGATATTTAAAATGATTTGTTTAAAAATTAAAGGTGCATCGGGCAAGGCTCTCTGCAGAACTGAGCTGGCTCTATCGGGCCACCTGAAAGGGTGAGGCTCCGGGCCAGAGCCCACTTTGCCCATGCCTTTAAACTTCTCTGTTCCTAGTGCATGTGGTAATCAACACCAACACTACAATTTTCTCTGGGTAGCAAAATTCCGGACCATGGACAGATCTGAATATTCCAGTTAATTCTTCAGTTGAGTTTGACTGCCTCTTAAGACCAGAGCATAATTGTTAAGAGTGTTTTGACGCCAATATAGTAATGAAAATAGCCAGCCCTTCTCTTTATTCAATAAAAGCAGTTAAAAAATGATAGGTGTTTTCCACACTGCCCAGGCCTAGTAGCTGTATTGGTGAGGCGGCTTTGCAGATTTTACTTGTACACTAAATGCTGTCTAAAAAAAAACAGTGTTAAACTCTGCTTTATTAATGATTACATTTATTCATTGAAGTAAACAGTGTTTCAAACTCTTTTTTTCTCAAAAAGAATAGCATCTATCTTAGAAGTTATCTTGTTTACAAAGGAAGCTATGAGAGGGTACCTACCTGCCTAAACAGAATAGCCACATTAAGAACTGGAAACCTTCCCATTGGCCCCAGGCATAGAGCATCTGTGACTGTTGAAATTCTATTTTTTCACTAACTCAGTGAAGCTTGTACTTGATTGGGCCATGTATTATGTCGAAAAATATCTATTCTACATAAAGAAAAATACCTTTTCACCCCTACAAAAAAACATGGTAGAAAATAAAATTCTTAATCAATCAAATGGTTTAAAAATTATTTTAATCTGAACCAGGATGGGAGATTTTAAAACTTTACAAAAACAAGAGTATGTGGTGAAGGGGAAATAATTGAGGTTCTTCCTAAAATTAGTCTCTTTTTTGAAAACTAGTGACTGCACATCTAAGCTAGACTTCAACAAATCACATTTGGTACGGAATATATATGTTGAGGTTTAACTTTTGCAGTGTGTGAACAAGTTGATTGAGGATTACAATAGGAGGTCATAGGCTTGTATCCCACATAGATCGTTATACTTTTCAGCAATGCTTCCAAGCAAGATAAGCTTTTGCTACTGCTGTCGGTCACTTCAAAAGAGGTAGAGTGGCCCCATTTGTTTACTTTAAACAAAAGTAACGGTTCCGAAGAAATTAGGCTTAAAGTCAATGAAACTGGGCGTGCGGCGACTCTCGAAAAGATGCGCGAGTTGCTTGGCCTTAAGTAGCTCACGACGATTTTCACTGACCAGAAGTAACTCTCACTACAGAAAAGGTTGGAGACCCCTGTTTTAGAGTGTAAGTATGTGCTAGTATATGTTTAAATAAGTGACATGGTATGTGTATAACTGTACAGGTGAGTAAATGAAAGTGTGATTGATTATTTCCATTACTGACTAGGTGTGTGAATAACTCTATGAATGAGAGGCGGTGTGTTAGTGTCTGTATAGAAATATGACTGGATCTGATAATCCTGTATTGAAGGCTGACTGTATGTATGAGTAACTGTATGGGTGAATGAATGGATGTGTGTGTAGACCTAGGAAATAGTGAGTGGATATGTACTAACTGGTATTGGTGTGTTCATGATTTCGAAAATAATAGTCTGTATTTTAGAGTGGGTGTATCAAGTGTTATATTAGGGTCAGATAAGGTGCATCAGATTTTGATGTGGATGATGTCATCAGTGATGTCATAAGTGATGTCATTTGAGATGTTATCAGTGATGTCATCAGTGATGTCACTGACGATGTCATGAATGATGTAATATATGACGTAATCAGCAGTGCATTGCGTGGGCGTGAGTTATAGTTAGCTCAACTAACTATAACAGGGGAATTTCTATGGTTTTCTATGAGTGAAATGTCCAATTATAACATCCCTGAAACGCAGTTCTCAACATCTCACGGCCACTCCCTCAGGGCAGGTTTGCACACACACCACATCCATCTGGCACATGCGTCACAGGTCATGTGACCACGCAAATATAATAGTTCGACAACGTCACATCCTTTATTGCCGGTGCTGACTAGATGGCGGACGCTCCACGTGTCTCAACCATAAAGAGTCTTTGAAAAGTTGCGCAGAAGGTTAGTCGCGCCCTGATCTGTATAGCCATCAGGGGCCTATCACCCCCTTGGCGCGGACTCAGAGGCACAGGGTTAGTACCACCCAAAGCTCCTATGGCCATCAGGGGACTACAACCTTGTGGCACGCACTTGAGCTCCACAGGCTTAGTGGCCCCAAAAGCTGATGTGGTCTCTGCCATTGATGACTCAGGACTCAGCGACATGTGTGAGATCTGCCAGGCCGCGGAGAAGCTGATGTGGTCTCTGACTCAGGACTCAGCGATATGCGTGAGATCTGCTGGGACATGGAGAAGATGATGTGGTCTACGCCATTCATGACTCAGGACTCAGCGACATCTGTGAGATCCACGGAGAAGCTGATGTGGTCTCCGCCATTCATGACTCAGGACTCGGCGACATATCTGGGATGCACGGAGTTTTGACGGGCACGTGGAGTGCCCACTGCTGCACATTCCGGTGGCACCAGGTAATTATTTGCTCATGGATGCGCAGAGGCGGCAGTGTCTGTCTCTCTCTCTCTCTCTCTCTCTCTCTCTCTCTCTCGCTCTCTCTCTCTCTCTTCCTTCTTTTCCTTCTATCTCTCTAACTCTCTCTCTTCCTTCTCCCTTTCTCACTCCCTTTCTTTCCTTCCCTCTCTTTTTCTCTCCGGCTTGTTTTTTCCTTCTCTGTTTCTCTGTGTGCCTCTCCTTTGATATGCCCATTACACACGTCCTTATTGTGTGCTTTATTTTCCAGGATCTGTCGTCGACATCCATGGTCCCCACAGAAGTGTTCTGCCTTGCTGTTTTCTATTATTTTTGTTAAATGTTGTTTGTTAGTTTATCATTCATATATATAAGTTAATAAAAAAATAAAGTTTGAAAAATAATTTTTATAACATTTTGAGTTGTTCTCTTCACTGCTGTGTGACTCTTTCTTGTTCTTATTACTGTTATTTGATGGAGTCCACCATGGTCTTAACTTTTGGGGCACTTATCACGGGAATACTGGTGATGTCTGCAGTTTGCACCAACGTCTGAATAGTGTGTTAGATTTATCTCAACTTTAATTCCATTACAGTGCTGATAATGAAATGAAGACTAGCCGTTCCCGTACAAAAAGACACGAGTGAACCTTTATGATTTATTCTAAATACTAAAATCCTGTATTGAATTGCACTGAGGTAGTGGCTGCACTTACAGTGTACACACAAAATCAATTAAGAAATCGCATTGTATTTATATTTATTGGGAATAGTGCATCAGGTGCTGGATCTTGACGAGATACACTGCTCAGTTCGTATACTGTTCTGCACACAAAAAAAATCACATCACAACTTTCACACCAACTGCAATACGAAACAAATTCCGGCGATAAGCTACGTTAGCACCAGGGATTTTACACCTGCTTTCTGCTGGTGTTAAGCAGGACGACTACCTGCACCATGAAACGGAACACAGCCAACAGAACACCCACAGGTGCTATAGAGTCAATGAGCATGATACAGGGATACCCATGAGGGCCACAAGACCCATCGCAACAACTCCAGGACCGCCAACGCCCCACAAACCCGCATCTGAGCAAGTGTGTCCCTGTGGTCATTGTCTTAGCATGATAGGCACAAGCCCTGCAACATCACAGTGTGCTGTCACCTCAGCGTTGGCAGTGAGCCTGGGCATGTAGCTACTCACGCATCCTCCTGCATGCACAACCAGTGTGTGCTGGTCCGGAGTACACAGGTCAGCGCAGGGGTGTGCCTATCCGGCAAGGGGAACGGGGTGTCTCAGACATGTCCATGTACAGGAAGTACGGTAAGTGTGTCTCTGTCTTCTGGTGTGGCCTGCCACAAAGGCCGCAGCATTCTATGTAGTAGAGTGCCATGCACCACCTCCAAGCGGCACTGTGATGGTGTAGTTTGAATGTAGCAGGACATACGCGAATAGGCATTACAATGGTGTGCCGTACGAGTGCACGAGATACAATAGCGCACCGTAGAAAACTGTGGGGGCTCGTGGGAGGGAGGAGCAGCTGGTTGGCAATGTAACACACAGTGAACTCACCCATGTGCCACGTGCTGGGCATCTCATCCATGATGACCCCGGTCGCAGACATCCCACAACACCAACGACCGGCCTTTGTACACATTGTTACATTGATGAAAGTACTCTGGCAGGTGATGTAATCCAAGAGCCATAGGTGTAGTTAAGTAGATTTATTCATAGTAAGTAGGATGGTAAAGAAGGCCCCACCGGGAGCAGCATCCAGCTGCTCAGCCCATCTCACTCAAACTGACCACACTTCAAACCATGCATCCACGAACATTCCAATGACATCACACACACAGGCTGAGCAGCAGGGAGAAGGAGAAGACCAGAATACAACACATCTCCCTCCTTTAAACAACAAAAACAAAAGATACAAGAGAAAATAACACAGTAAGTCCTGACGATGACAAGGTCAGGATTACAAATAAGCAATGACGAGAATGTATGAATAAATTTACATAAAATTTAGAAATAACATAACAGCACATTATAAGAACTCAACCCACGGTGAATATTTTAAAATGGTATGATTAATTGTATCACACCAACAACAAAACACCACTCACACTAAATTCAAAAGAAAGATAGGACGACACCTCTCACACAAAACTTGAAGAGCGGCACAATTTCACCTAACACAACCCAATGCAAAAACAATACATGACCATACAATCCAACACTTTAATGTAAAACCTCACACGACCACACATCCGACAATAACCAATGTAAAATCACATATGACCATACGATTCAACCATTCAACTGACTCACTAAACATCACCTAACCACCATCCCTCATCCAAACCAAAAATACCCTAAATATCACAAATCATGCCAGTTGGCCAGACCAGCACAAAAAGTGATAAACAGGAATCCCGAACTAAGAGAAATGGCGCCCCTCAGAATAACAAGGACAGAAATATATCATTTCATGAACTAAACACACACAACATTGGGAATAGGACTCCTCAAAACACTCAATGACTATTTTAAACATATGCCAAAGCATAACACAACTTTAAAAAGGTACTAGACCCCCAGCGCACAGGGTTTGCGACTCCCTGAAACGCACGCCTAGGCAACACACACTTTAAGGGGTACATGACTCCCCAGCGCTCACAGGATACCTAACTCCTAGAAACGCACACCTAAACCACACATAACACACTTTAAAAGGTATTTAACCCTAAAAACCAATGCCTAGGCCACACACTCTTTAAGGGGTACATGACTCCCCAGCGCTCTAAGGATTCCTAACTCCCAGAAACGCACACCTAGACAACACTTAACACACTTTAAAAGGGTATATTAATGCCTAGACCACACACTCTTTAAGGGGTACATGACTCCCCAGCGCTCTCAGGATTCCTAACTCCCAGAAACGCACGCCTAGACAACACTTAAAACACTTTAAAAGGGTATTTAACCCACGAACCCAACGCCTAGGTAAAATTACATTTTTAAAAGGGGTACATGACTCCCCAGCGCTCACGGGATACATGACACCCAGAACGCACACCTAGACAACACTTAATACTCTTTAAAGGGTATTTGACCCCTGAAACACACACCTAGGCAAACCACTTTAAAGGGGTACGTGACTCCCCAGCGCTCACAGGATACATGACACCCAGAACGCACACCTAGACAAAAACAATGACATACTTTAAAGAGTATTTGACTCTTGAAACCAACGCCTAGGCAAAACCACTTTAAAGGGGTACACGACGCCCCAGCGGTCACGGGATACGTGACTCCCCTAAAATACACATGCGCATGCTAACAAATTGAACAACATTTAGGCGCAGTTTCATCAGATCCTTTAGTTTCATCAGTTCCTTCAGTTTCATAAGTTTCTTAGGCGTGGTTCTTTACTTCCAATCGTCGCCACTGTTACATTGATGAAAGTGCTCTAACAGGTGATGTAATCCAGGAGCCGTAAGTATAATTAAGTAGGTTTATTCATTGTAAGTAGGATGGTAAAGAAGGCCCCACCGGGAGCAGCATCCAGCTGCTCAGCCCATCTCACTCAAACTGACCACACTTCAAACCATGCATCCACGAACATTCCGATGACATCACACGCACAGGCTGAGCAGCAGGGAGAAGGAGAACACCAGAATACAACACACATCCTGTATGAATGCAGCGTGGTTTTCACTTCTATGCTTGTTCAATGGTGTGATGTTGGCGGGTTGTGTGAATTGTGCTCCTTGTTGGTGTGTTTCATTTTGGCCATTGTTTGTCTATACTTGTGCTGTACTTAATTGTGCATGTGTGCCATTCTGCCCATCTCCCCCCGTCTCCCCACTCCCTGCTTCTTCCTCTTCCTGGTGCTGTTGTGTCTATAATTTTGTTGCTCCACATATAAACACATGTAAAGAACAAATTTGAATAGTTCCTTGATTCTTTTAAGTTTCAAACCTTCTCTCTATTGGTTTCTTTTTAATTTTCCATATAAACAGTTTTTTAAATATTCAACAACACATAGAAGTCAGAAGTGCAACGTATTCTATCAACACACTTTCTAGAACATTCTACAACACGTGCGGGTAAAAGTTCATCAATTTTTTTAAACTTAACGATTCATTTTTGCAACATTTTCTCGAATATTTAACAGCACGTGCAGGTTAAAAGTGTGCAATTGTTTTAAGTTTGAACAGTGCCTTCCAAATACAAGTAGCAGCTGTGGTTCAGTTGAGCAAATTGTATCCTATGATATGTACTCCACATTGAAACTCCTTTTTCATAACCATTCACAAAGATGCTTTTCCACAAAACAAATGTGCACCTTACTTTTAGAAAATAATGCTTTTTATCTCCCAATCACGTATCATTTTGTATGGCAAAAAAAAGTACTTCCCCATCTTTAAACAGATCTCTTATTCTACCAAGGAACTGCATGAACTACAGACATCTTTCCATACTTTCCAGCCATACCTTCAAAATGCTAGTGTGGTTCGTAGGACATAGCTATATTTTCAGGTGCAAGAGGTATGCAGAACACAGATGTATTGACGTAGACCTAGGTTTACAAAATGTGGACATTAAATGGTTTACACAGAGAAGATTGAAAGTGGCACCAATTGCTACCTTTGATTAAATTCTCTTTGCATCTTCCACACCCTGACCTAATGATTGTGCATTGTCGTGGAAATGACCTAGGCACATTGACTGGGGTAGGTTTGGAAATGCTTATGAAGGACACCTTTGGACCCCTCAGCTCAGCACCATGTGACTCTGGGCAATAGCTCACTTAATAGCTCACGTAATTTCCACGCCGACCTCGAGGGACTTCGGACCCATAGGGGTGAGTAATTTGCGCTTTACAAATACCTTATTGATTTGATACGCGCAAATTTACCTTTGCACTCCCTGTATAACACCCCCTAAGCACCATACACAAGTTACAATGTTAAAAAAAAAGTCCCTTCGAGTAGGTATAACTACATGCTGACACTACTTGACAGATGTGGCAGAGCAGCCAGAGCACATGACTTCACAGCATATGACACACAGTTTGGACTCACGCTTTCATCCTGACTCCGGCTGCACCTCAGCATAACACCATGAGACTCTAGACAATACCTCACATATTTTCCGTACCCCAGGACTTTTAAACCAGTAGGAGTCAGTAGTTCGTCCTAGTAGGTATAAAAACATTCTGACACTACTTCCACAGGTGTGCTGCAGCGGCCAGGGTACATGATTTCACACCATAAGACACACAGTTTAGGCTCACGCTTTCATCTATAACTCCTGCAGCAGCACACCATAGCAGCATCAGACTACGCAATACCTCACTTAATTTCCGTACTCAGCACTTTCAGACCGGTAGGTATGAGTAGTTCGCTTTGCACCCCCTCTATAGCACACCCTAAATACCCCACAGAGGTTACAGTGCTCCTACCCTCCTCTTTCCTACTTTTTTTGCCCTTTTTCATCCTTACTCACTTCAACAGAAACACAAAATGGCACCCAAAACTTCCTAGTTGCAACCGCTCACATCGCTCGCAGCCAATAAGCAGCAAGCTCATGCTCGTAATGCCTCAGCCAATCAGATGGCAGAATTCCCAAATATCGATATCTGTAAATTTCAATATTTCTCAAAAACTACTAAACGGATTTATACCAAATAAACAAAAGCATGCTTTCTAGACCAAGACCCTTCTCCCTGACAAATTTGGGGTAATTCTGTTCACCCGTTCGACCTGTGGTCTTGTCTAAAGTTTCCATGGAAATTAACATAGAGAAAACAGGTTTTGGGACCCCCTTTTTTCTCAGCCCCCCCTTGACGAATCACCCCCAAACTTTCAAAGTAGGAGCTGATATGAACAAAGAATTAGTTTGGAAAATGTCACGAAGATTCATCAAACGACGCCAAAGTTATAAGCAAAACAAAAAATGTTCTTCCTATGGAAACTTGGTCCTACATCTGCATGGCAGCTCACATGAGAATTACTGGCACTACAAGCACCATCAAGCAACGGGGTAGCCACGCCAACTGGGGCGAGACTTCACTATTTAAACAGTGATGCCCGAAATCGTCATGCTGCTGCCTCCTGATTCCGTCGCCTTTGATAAATGACTGCAACGCATCAAGCAGGACAAACTTTGTTGCCGCTTTGCATCTTTTCCTTGCTGCTGCTTCAAATAAAGATTGTGGCAGATACTCAGCTGTTTTGTGGGCTCCTTCCATTACAGGCAACCTGTTGGATATATATATATCAAACACAAATCCACTCATTCCTGTTGAAGTTGAAGTCACAGTAGGGGTGCCTCTGTTGCGTGAGGGTGGATTCACGTAAAAGCACATCAAAACAGCTTCGAAGAGCAAAACCGAGCACTCACGGAGTAAAGAAATTCCTTTTATTCATTGCAAACCCATTTTGTCGACTGCCTTTTTTAATACCGAAATGCGTTAGCGATTGCCTTTTTTAATGCCGAAACGTGTTTGCCGTGATTAAAAAGGAATTTCTGTACCCCGTGAGTGCTCCGCTTTGCTCTTCGTAGCTGTTTTGTTTATATATATATATATATATATATATATATATATATATATATATATATATATATATATTCTCCGAAAAAACCATAGGTTTCAGGCATGTTATAGTTAGAAATTAGCATTTAAAAAACCTTAGAAATTCACTGAAAAAACCATAGGTTTTAGGGAAAGTTATAGTTAGTTGGACATTTCACTCGTACAAAACCATAGAAATTCCCCCGTTATAGTTAGTTCAGCTAATTTCTAACTATAATGTGCCTGAATCCTATGTTTTTTTCAGTGAATTCCAATGGTTTTTTTAAATGCTAATTTCTAACTATAACGTGCCTGAAACCTATGGTTTTTCAGTGAATTTCAAAGATTTTTTAAATGCTAATTTCTAATTATAATGTTCATTAAACCTATCTTTTTTTTGTGTTTTTAAATTATCATCCCATTGTCAACCTGGTCAAAACTGCAAATCTCACCACTTTTCCATCGATACCTTCCGTCCAAAAAATCGTCACAAATGAGAGCCACAACTAACGCTAATGATATGCAAAGTAGGCATTCCGGTGGAAAAAAAACCTAAAACGTCACTTCCCCATATTTTCAACGGCCAGCCAAATCTGCAATGCGATCCAAAAAGCAGGCGATAAGCCAAGTTAGCAGTAAGAAATTAACATCAGCCTTTAACTGGTGCAAGGAGGTCAACTATCTACAGCGTGAACTGGACCCAACTCACAGCCACATCTAAAGACCAACACGTGATACAGCTACTGATCATGCTACTCTGACACCCAACAAGGCCACAACACCCACTGCCACCACCACCAGGAGCTCCCCCCAGACCACCCCCCCTACTACCACTGAGGCAGTGCAAAACAGGACAATGGACTTTCCCAAAACACCATGACCCTTCAGCCACACAATAGCTGAATGTTGGGAGAAGTGGGAACCAAGTATATGTGAAGGAGCCAAGTCAACCATCAATAATAATGCACACAATACCAAGTGTAGCGGTGATGTGCTGGATAGACCTCACTATGCAAAGCACAAACCTCTCCATATGGACATATACTACTGATACTTGTAGTGTTGTGCACAGTTGATGCAAACATGTTACCTCAGGCAATGGGGAAGATCTCGGTCATGTAGCTGTGCTGTCCCCCCGGAAGCGTAAGCGGAGTGGGCTTGTCTAACATACGGCACTCCAGTATAGGAGTATGAATACATAGGCTGGGTCTCTGGGCATAGTTCACTTGTGGGAAGGCCAAAGCGTCTGCCAGACGTGGCTGCCGCCATGACCGCGGGCCACCTCGACATAGGCCCCCTGCGAACCCAGCTGCACAGCACCGCAGACTTATGTCTGTACAGACTACTGCCTTCGATCTATACTGCGGACAGCAGGGCTCACAATTCAAATGCAGTGGCGATTGCACATGACGCAGTACAGTAGGCAAGACACATTGCTGATACTGCGGCCCACCCGGACCACGCATGATCGCAGGCTGCATGCATGCTGAGCGCCAGATGTACCACTAACACAGTGCACCACAAATCAATGCCACGTGGCCTTAATAAGGCAGAATTCATTAGACAAAAGAAATTGCTACCAGTGCGGCCCGCTGGGACCACGTATCATCACAGGGTGCGCACATGCTGAGTGCTTCAGGTGCCACTAACTGTCCAGCTCAAGTCGAAACCAGGTGGCTGTGGGTCCATCCTGACCGCTGCCTCCACACTACACTGGATTTGGCATGGTTCACAATTCAAGATTAGTAGCAATGCAAATTGTGTAAGGGACAATAAGGGGTTAAGAAGACCAAATGCTCCCAATTTGTGCAGCTCAAGTCAATGCCACGTGGCTGTGGGCCCTTGCTGACTGCTGCCTCCTGCCTACATTGAGGACAGCAGGGCTCACAATTCTGGTGGAGTGGCTATTCCAGACGATGCAGTCCAGTAGCCAAGACACATTGCTCCCCGTGCCGCCCCACAGACCACACATCATTACAGAGTGTGCACACACTGAGCACCAGAGGTACACTAACTCAGTGCACCACAAATCAACGCCATGTGGACTTAATAAGAAAGAATTCATTAGACAAAAGACATTGCTACCAGTTGGCCCCCTCGGGTCACGCATCATCGCAGAGTGTGCACATGCTGAGTGCCAGAGGTACCACTAACTCAGTACACCACAAGTCAATGCCAGGTGGACTTAATAAGGCAGAATTCATTAGACAAAAGACATTGCTACAAGTGCGGCCCAAATTGCACCATAACTCATGGACCCTTTATGATAGAATGTTTTGTGTATGATTTCAGATCTGCTGTCCCTACCTCAGTGCACCACAAGTCGTGGACTCTTTATGATACAATCTTTTGTGTATTATTTCACATGTAGTGCCCCTACCCTACTGCAGCACAAGTCATAGACCCTTTATGATTGAATCTCTGTGTATGATCCAATAATTGCTTTGGTACTTGTTACCACCACCAACCATTCCCGGAGCACTGGCTTACACTCCCCCCACATGCACCTTGCACACAAGTCACTGGACACGGTAATAAAAAGGAGTCGAGGGCACATACCCGTACGCAGTTCAACTATCTATCTGTGTCCGTGTGTTCATTATGCATACAAGATACTGCCCATAGACCCTACCACATTACATTTTGCTGTAGACAGCGTATGCAACCATGTTACCTCTAGCAGTGAGGAAAACTTGGCTTATGTAACTTTGGCTCGCTCATTGTACAAGCACGTACGTACGTAGAGACTGGATCATTAGAGTACTGCAAAGAGAGTGTATAGTCAATTTATAAGTGCATGGGGATTGGCAGAGTTCTTTTCTTATTTTGTTGAATATTTATATAGCACGATATTCTCCACCCAAAGGTATTGGAGTGCTTTGCATGAGCACCGTATTTAGATTACACATTGAAGCATGCAGAGAATAAGTGATTTGCCGAGAATCACAGGATGTGTACGCGACCCCGAGGCTCGAATGCTGGTTTCCACCACCAAGGTCGGCAGTCTAGCTGACGGACCACATAAGTACATATGTTGGCGCAGCCTAACTCCGAACACGGGCTTCGCTCTAATTGGCTTCCCTCCATGTTCTAAAAACTGCAACCTGAACTTTCCATGGCCCTGTATTGCTACAGCTACAACACTGCAGTGAATGTGCAATAAACATTCATATCCACAGAAATGCGTCATGTCCACCATCTTTCATGTGTGGAACTATGGATGACTGTAGGGTCAGTGATTCCCCGTACCTTCCATTTTGGCCATGTTGTGAGACTTCACTCACAGAATGAAACATTTGCGCTTACGACCCAGGTGATGGCAGCACTACAACAATGACAGCCGCATACGACGGAGCCATGCCCATAGCTCCGCAGTCATTCTTTACAGTCTCACACAGCACTGGCATATGCCAAGCCAGCCCACTCCGCTTACGCTTACAAAATAGGACAACAACACTGCATGGCCCACATTTTCATTATAGTGATCTGCTGGTCACAGGTCTAGTTCTCAGCACGCCACAGCCAATCCCTCACGGCTGCTATACACCCACACCACACCCATCCAGCACAGGCATCACAGGACACGTGACCCTGCCAATAAAAGAAACCGGGCGCACGTGCTCGACACCATTTTAGAGTTGCTCCCAGTGGATGAACTGGGGCCGGCACAGGCACACAGCCACAAAACGGTGAATATCGGTCCACAGAGGTAAGGGCATTGTAAGTGCTGAGCGGGTGTGCCTGCGTTGTTGTTCCGTCCCTTTGGTCAATACACCTCATCTATTGTGCGCCCTGCTTGACCGCAGTGTAGGCCTGAGTAATGCACCAGGGGGGCATACCGCCACATGTGTGCACTAACTAGTCACTGAGTTAGTGGCACCACAAGCACTGAGCAGGTGAGCAACCTGCGATGATGTTGGGTGCACGAGTATGTCCTCTGCCATGCCGGTATCAAGACTCAGCACCAATTGAGAGATTTCTGGCTTCCAGAGTGGGGCTGCATGATGTGGAGGGTGCCCTGTCTATGAAAAGGTGAGCAGTGAGGCCTGGGTGCGCAGCGGCAGGCAGATACCTCTGGGCGGCGGGAGTGGATGGGGTGCACCAGCTTTGTTACCAAAACTCGTCACATGCGATTTAGGCGTACACAGTCATATAGACTGTGGCTTTACCCTGTCTTATTGCATTTTCATAAAATAAATTCAATAGCAGGACAGTTTTTAGAGTCGGTCAACTATCCGTCGCTCCCACATCTGTAGCAAACTAGTTGACTAAATATGTTTTCATACTTTGTACCCTTAAATTTACCATCAAATTATGACAACCTTTCCTTTCTCTCCTTTTTATAAGGAGGTAAGATGTGTTATGAGCGTTGAAGCATGCAGACATAAGGGTGACATTCCTCTCACAGCTCGTGGCTGCCTCACGTCGCTTTGGGAATGTTATGTTTTAAATGTGAGAAGGTTGGGATGTAGAAGTTAACCGGGATTCACTCATTCTTCCTTTATACTTGCTGCTTAAAAGAGTGTTCTGTCTTTTCATTCCTGCATACTGGTCTTTCCTACAATTACTAATTCTCTACTATCTTTCAGATATGGACCTTAAGGGTGCACTCTGTCCCTGCACGTGCTTGGAGACACACCGGTGACAGAAAGGGGAGCTGCAAAGATTTTCTCCAGTGTCACTCTCACTCTTTCTCTCTCTCTCTTCCTCTATCCTTTGATAGACGCATGAAGCAAAATCTTATTTATCTTCCTTTTTATCTAACAGGCTGTGTTTCACGAATTGGCGCCCCCCCTTGTGGTAAATAATTTAATTACCGGTACTTAATTTGATGCGGAAAATTAATAAGAATAGCTCGGTAAAATAAGAGGCAGAATCCGTGGTATTAGAGGTTCGGAACGGGCTTTATTCCAATAACACAATTCGAATTTGTGGGCTTCATATTCCATCACCACGAAGGTTCAGGAAGTGAAGGACAATACTTTATTGACAGGTAATCATTTTTATAGAATAGGCATTACAGTGAAACAGATGCAGGAGGCGTAACAGTTGATAACAGAGATAAAAACATACATGCGTAACTAAAATGGGTGTAACTAGGCGTAACTAAAGAACGTCATTAGGTATGATGTCACAAATGGGTGGTTCCATGAAAGAATTTCGCAATGTCAGCAAAATACTTGGCAGAGATGCGCGCGCAGCAGCATGACGTGTGATTGACGTGCAACTAGAGGGTGAAGGGGACTTGACATTTAGCTCTACATGTGGAGACAAAAGTCTGGGGGTCAAGTCAACCTAATCCCAAATCATATCTAACATCCTATGTTTAAAGAACTGTGTTATCCAAAAAGAGAGGTCTCTTAGGATAGAATCTTATTCTATACTGACTATACTGACTGTTAGTGCGTGTACAAGCGTCTAAGTGTCTACACTGGATGCGAGGGGGTAGGAATATTCCATGGTAACAGGGCTATGAATTACTTGCATGAGGACAGCGAGGCCTGGCCCCTTTTGCACGGTAGCTGGAGGAATGTTTACCTAAACTGCTAGACAGGAATGCATCGGATGAGGAGCGGAGCAGAGCAGATAATCTTGAAGGTGAAATACAGTTTTTGGCAGGCAGACAGGCCGACAGGCCGAGTCAGGCACCGTTAGCCGCGCAGGGAGTAAGACATAGTTCATGGTCACAGATGCGAGCTCAGACTGGAGCTTTCAGAGGCAGAAGGCAGGAAAAGGCTTAATGGCAGAATCAGGGCCTACTCGCCTGGACTGTAAAATGGGATAAATGAACCATATAAAGCCGGTGGCCTTTCATACTTAGGAATAGAATATCCGGCCCATTCATGGCGGATTTGAAAGAGGACATGTTGACGGTGGACGCACATGTATTTGCGTCTTCATAACTGGAACTGGAACTGGAGGGAACATACATGTACTTGTGATTTATACATGAAACCGTTGGGGTCCAAGATAGGGGACATAGCTGATCATAAAAATCCATATTTCCACATTCCCTCCTTGTCCCCTACTTGCCCTTAAGAGATATCAATCTTCATCAATCCGTTGATCTGTTCATATAACATCATTTGTTCTTCTTTCTTCTTCCGGGGTCTCGAACGAAAACTTGGATGTGGGATACACGAGGTTGCACACAGACCACAAATCGCTGGCCCACATTGTAGACATAAGCAGCAACTGAATAGTATGAGAAAGCCAATACCTAGGAAGGAGAGCATTCTCCATCCCCAGGCTGACAACACACTCCAAAACCAACCGGACCAAGTCCAGGTGCCTGGATTCTGGTGTATCTGGCTTACAATCTTATGAAGGCGAGTTATGGCTTTATATACTGACGGCGAATTTGATCCGATGACCCTACAAGCTCCGCCCCTATCGGCCAGGATGACGTCAAGGACAAGACGATTTTGAAGCACAACAATCCGCATAGCAGACTGCTCTTCTGTTAAATTGCCTAAGGCGGAAATAGTTTCGTTCACTACTGCTTCAAGGGTTCTGGTTAATCTACGTATCAACTTACTATTAGTGACTGTACCTATATAGGGGAAGAAACCTTTATTGAAATCTGTGTATTTTTCCCATGCTGTTTCAGTGTAATCGACAATTGGGAGATCTCTCTGCTGTCTATTGTGTACTAAATGAGTATTTCTGTGATAATCAGGAGGAGCTAGGAAAACAGGTGGCAAAAGGAATCCGATGTAACAGGTACCATCCCAATCTAGAGGCAAACGTATATATGCAGTCTGACCACATACGAAGTAGGAATGGCGAGAAGCTCTAAATGTAGACTTGCCTTGATCACTGAATTCTATTACAGTGGTGCATCTACTATGGCCCATATGTATGGAACCATTCTTTCTTACACACAATTCACCTTTAACTGGAAATACTGACATAGCGGGCAAAATTGGTGCAGCTTCGGATTCAACATTCAGGATCATGAGATTAAGCGTGAAATTACCTAATCCATATACTTCATTTTCTAGATCAGTTCCTGTTCTTTTGGGAAGTCCCTCCTTGTTAGGGTAGCAGACTTTAAGCAAAACTAAGTTCAGGTTTCCCCATACCCAGTTGTCTTGATAAACTGCGGAATTCGAATCTAGGGAATTAATTAAACTAAACCATGCTCCACAGGAGCCATTGTGTGTGAATGGATATGGAAAGAGGGGCAAAATTCCCTTATAGTTCTGATAGGGAGGGAGTCGGCCACATATCCAACAATTTGTAGCATTGCTAGTCTGATGGGAATGATGTAACATACTAATAAAAGTGTTATTGCGCAGCGCAAATCTATAGGACAACTCATGCGGGGGTAATTCACTAAAAGAATGTTCAGCAGTAACATTGTAAACATGTTTAGAAATAGGATAATATATGTGCAACAATATACTTGCAGCTATTATTAAAAGACATAAGAAAAACAAAATTAATAACGTCACTGTGCAATGACTACGCAGTGATTTACAGTACGCATGTTTTTTCAACTGCATCATTCGGTTTCTTTCTCTATTCAGGTCTAGGGGATACATGTCAGAAACAAATTCGACCGATTCACCTTGGAGAGGACTTAAACAATCAAATTGTCTGACTTCTTAGACCGTAATTTTAGTTTGTATAGTTCCTTATCGCTTAGTTCAACCAAAGGAAGCTTTGAGTCAATCGGTGAAGACACGCGAGGTGTAACGTTTACATCAGACGGTAGTCCATGAAATTTCTTGATATGACTTGAATGTATCCAACCTTTGCGACCTTCGATCTTCACGGCTGTCCTCGTGGTGAGCAGTACAAGTTGAGGCGATTTCCACCTAGGATCCAGCTGAGTCTTCCGGTCAAAATTACGCACTAACACCAGGTCCCCGGGAACTACGTCATGGGGTTTCACCTCGGTGTTGTCGGGAAAGGCTGCAGCTACCTGTGAACGACAAGATTGTAGTGCAGACATCAAGGAAGCCAGGTAATCTGTCAGCATATTACAGTCAACATCAGTTATTTTGCGAGGTATAGGCGTCCCCCACATATTTGGTGGTCTGCCAAAGATCACCTCATAAGGGGATAGCCCTGTTCGAGAGTGCGCTACCATTCTCATATAAAAGAGTGCGACTGGTAAGGCTACTACCCAATCGACACCTTTCTCCCTACATATTTTGGACAATCTAATTTTCAGAGTTTGATTATGTCGTTCCACGAGACCTGCTGCCTCGGGATGTCAGACACAATGAAATCTCCATTGATAACCTAACAAAAGTGAAACGTGTTTCATTAGTTCGGATGAGAACGGCTGGCCGTTATCTGAGTAGACAACACGTGGTAAACCGTACCGTGGGAAGAATTCTCGAACTAACTGTTTGGCAGTAGTCGGGGCAGTGTAATCTGAAACCGGGTATGCCTCTGTCCAACGGGAAAGAGCACAGACAACTACGAGAACATATTTGAATCCTCGACATCGTTCCATCTGGATATAATCCATCTGGAGGACTTCAAAAGGGTGATCAGGAGGCTGAAATCCACCCTGTTCTACGGGAATGCTTTTACCTGGGTTAAACTGACAACAGATCATACAGGTACGAACTTTTTGTTTAGCTGCTGCTCGTAAATTTTTGTTGAACCAAATGTGTTGAATGCTGTCTAGCATAGCTTTTTCTCCTAGGTGTGCTGGACTATGTATTGTATTAATGATAACTTGGACCATTGAGTAGGGAAGAAACCATACAGATTTTTCCTTCGTCATCCATCCTTGATCCGTTTGGATCCCTCCTAATTCAGTCCATTTCTTTATTTCATCTGGTGTAGCATGTGTCTGTATGTCAATTACGTCAAGAGCGGGATCCTTAACCGTCATGCAATGTGTTGGTGTCGGAACTATTGTCTTTGTCATGTCAGTTGTGTGAGTTTGAGCAGTCTGTTTAGCTGTTCTGTCAGCTAGATCATTGCCTTGGGAAATGATATCAGTAACTTTCGTATGAGCTTTACATTTCATAATTGATATTGCAGTGGGTAGATGTATTGCATCTAATAAGGCATGAATGAGGGGTCCGTGCTGAATTTGGGCACCGTGAGAAGTTAAATAACCTCTCTCTCGCCACAGCACGCCGAAGTCATGTACAACTCCGAATGCATAACGTGAATCAGTGTATATGTTGACTTTCTTATTTGTGGCTTGAATACAGGCTTGTGTCAGAGCGATGAGCTCTGCTGCTTGAGCTGACAAAGTATTTATGAAATTTGTTTCAACGACTTCAGTGTCTGTTGTGACTGCATACGCGGCCACTAACTCTCCTGTACTTGTTCTCATACATGAACCATCTACATACAACGTCAGGTCTGGATCTGACAATGGGACGTCTGTCAAGTCTTGTCTGGGTTTCGTCGTGATAGTAATAACTTCAATACAATCATGTGCTAGTGGGTCTGTTCCATTTACTGGCAAAAGTGTGGCAGGATTCAATGTACTACAACGTCTGATTTCTATGTGTGGCTGAAACAATGTCAATTCGTAACCGGTAAGTCGTGCTATAGTCAAGTGTTGTGTTTGTGTTCGGTTCACAAGAACCTCTACTGCGTGTGGTACTTGTACTGTCAATGGATGTCCTAACACTATGGCATTGCTTTGTCTGATTGCTAAAGCTGTCGCTGCCACTGATTTCAGGCACGCAGGCAGAGCCTGAGCTACGGGATCTAATGTACTGGAAAAATAAGCACATGGTTTGTGTGATCCTGCTTGTTCCTGTGTGAGTACTGACAAGGCAGTACCTTCGCGTTCTGTAACAAAGAGCGTAAACTGTTTACTGTAACATGGTGTTGCTAAAACAGGTGCTTGACATAAAGCTTTCTTTAGGCTTTCAAAAGCTTGTGTATGTTCCTGAGTCCAAGGGAGGACAGTCGATGTGGCCGCCTCCTGTGTTGTCAACTGAATGAGTGGTTTTGCTAGAAATGCATACTGAGGGATCCACTGCCTACAATATGAAGTGAGGCCTATAAAAGCCCGTACCTCCTTTTGTGTCTTGGGTATTGGCATGTTAGCAATTAACTGGATGCGATCGGGTGTAAGCTGCCTTCCCTCCTTGGACAGCGAGTGCCCAAGGTAAACAACTCGCTGGACACAGAATTGCAGCTTAGAAGGGGACACCTTGTGCCCCTTTTCGGCCAAAAATTGTAAAACCGTCAGTGAGGCTTTTTCACATTCAGGTTCGCTTCTAGCGGTGATCAGCAGATCATCGACATATTGAAGCAAGGCAGTGTTGACTGGCATGTGGATACTGTCAAGTTCTCGTTTCAGTGCTTGGCTATAGATGCTGGGGCTTTCTGTGAATCCTTGAGGTGCGCGTGTGAATTTAAAGCTTCGTCCATTTAAACTAAATCCGAACAAGTATTGGCTTTCCGGATCTATTGGGACGCTGAAAAAGGCATTCTTGAGATCAATTACAGTAAAGAATGTTGCTTCGGAATCAATGGCTGTCAGTAATGAAGAAATGTCTGGGACTACGGGGTATTGTGGTACAATACATTTATTTAATTCGCGCAGATCAATAACCAATCGATATACTGGCGGGGCTTTCGGATCAGTTCGTTTAAGAATCGGAATTATCGGGGAATTACATACATTGGAGTCGGTTTCCACAACCACTCCTTGGGTAATAAGCTCGTCAATGATTTGCAGTAAAGCCACTACAGCATCTGGGGGTAACTTGTATTGTCGCATTCGTGGTAGTACCACTCCTGTCTTTAGTGTGACTCGATATGGTGTAATGTTCATGCAACCAACATCGGTAGGGCCTTGTGCCCATAAATGTGTGGGTAAAGTCTGCAGTCGATGATCCATGTCTCGGGACACATAGTGCCCTTTGAAATCACGTAAAAACAATCTTACTCCTTCCGGAGAACAACATATTATAGCTCCTAGAGCTTTCAATGTTTTTATACCTAACAGGTTTTCTGGACATGATTTAGTAAGCAATAAATCTGTAGTTCGTGTCAAGGGACCAATCGTAAGTGGAAGAGGCTGTGATACTTCGTTAATGATAGGTTTTCCTGAAAAACCAAGGGAAATGTTCTGTGAGCCTGAGAGGGGTGCCCCTGGGACTTCACTACGTTTTATGGTTGTTCGGCTTGCCCCTGTATCAAGTAAAATTTTTCTATCTTGGCCTAATAGTTCACTGTGTACATAAGGTCCTTCTTGATCTACAGGGACCTCGATAAGGGGTAAGCCAACTTCCCGCTCTAGGCTGTTTCATGAGTATCGCTGATAATCAGGATAGTCATACTGTGCGGTCTGGTACATCTGTTGCGTCGTTGTTTGTGTGGCAGCAATAGGCTGCGGTGGTGGAGCTGGCATAGACTGTTGCGGAGCTGGCATGGACTGTGCATGCTGCGGGGCTCCTTGTTGGTTCTGATCCTGTCTAAGTGGCCGTGGTCTTTCTTTTGTATTACCTATGGCGATATTATGTTTTAAAACTGGACAATCGTGTACATAATGACCTGGCTGTTTACAATAGTTGCATGTCCCTTTTACAGGACCTGCTGAAACACTGGACTGTGTCATACCCTTTTTATGACCGTCAGCTGGAACTGTCTGGGAAACTAGCATTTTCATTTTCGTGTCTTTCATGCGTCTTTGTTCATGTTCTTGTTCCTCTCTAATTCTATTGTGATGGTACTGTAACATTTGTAACATTTGTGACGGAGTGTTACCTTGCCAGGTACTCTCGAATTTCAATACTCTATTCTTAACTTGGGGCAAGGCATTTTCAACTAATTTTGTCACAAACAGATGTGGATACGATTCGCTACTTGCTTTTATTCCACTATTTATACCAAAACATTTTTCGAATCGGGCATAGAAATCACTAGTGTCTTCATCTTGCTTTTGTTTACAGGCTGAGATTGCACCCCAGTCTTCCTTTTTCGTAGTTAATAAACGTGGCAGTACCTGTACTAATAAACCTGGTAGTATTTTGGTCTTTTCCCCAAGCCCTAAACCTGGACCTCGAGCTGTTTCTTCGTTTTCTAATGCTGCCCAATCTATCTTTTGGTCTCCCACCTCCCAATCCTTTTCTTTGAGTTTTTCGTAAATGCCCGCAGGCATTAATACTTTTATTATTTTCATAATGTCGGGATAGGTATACTCTCCCATGAGCAACATGTCTTTAATTTCACGGTGGAAACCCGCTGGGTCTTTGTCATGACTGGGTACCACTTTCTTCATTTCTAATAGTTCTATTTTAGATATGGGTGTGTATACAAACACACGTTTAAACTGATTGTCATCACCTTTTATCGGATGCACTTCGCGTAAGGGATTCTGTCTATCCATATAATACGTCGTTCTTTCCTTGATGGGCAGTGAGACATGTTCGGGGCATACATAAAGAATGTACTGCTTTCTGGATTCTAGTATTTCTCTAATTAACTCAGTACCTGAACCTCTCCATTTATTCGTGAGTAATTCAGTCAATATATCAGGTAAGGGACCAGGATCGGAGTGTTGGCTTTTATATAATATAAGGAGTTGTTGAATCATGTAGATACCAGCTAAACGCTGTTCATCTGGGGTGAAGTTCAAAAACGTGTGCGCTAGTGTATCATCACTATATTTTCCGGGACTGTCAACCCAGTGAACGGCTGACCTGGCTAATTCTTGTTCGTCCATAGAATCGAGTATATGATAACCCCTTCGTTCTCGGAGTAATTTGTCAGCGGCTTGGAACGAATGTTCGGGGGACCTTATATTTATTATAGGGTTTTGGAAATTGCTGTTATTATCTGGACGTATCGGACGTATCGGATCAGTAAAGCATCTAGTATTATTACAAGATCTTCCTCTACCTACATAGGCCATGGTTTCTAACTGTCCTGTGGGCAGTTCTAATTCTTCCTCCTCCTCGTTTTGTTCAGGCTGGTCTACCGCCAATCTTTCTTCGTGTATTCGTTCTACTTCTTTGCGGATCTTTCGGCACATAGCTACTATACTTAATAGTTTATCATGTCTCCCCTCTGATATATTCCGACTCCATGTGGTAAGAATTCGCATTTCTTCCGGATTTACCCCTGGTCGGTCTTGATTTCTGATCACACAATTTATGAGGAAATGTAACAGTTCCCCCTGTATCTCCACTTTCTGGTACTCCATAGCTCTATTAACACTCTCAGAATCTCGCCCTGACTGGACAAAGTGATATATATTTTCTAAATGTGTAGTCATTCCTGGTAGCCTCCCTAAATATATTGCAGCTCGTCGGATACGTAATGATGCCAGCAGCATTTCGTCCTCTTTGCCGGGCACAGGATCATATCTACAATCTACTAGAAGTTCCTTAAGCATGTCGGGAGTTACTAGTTTGGGCGTACGTTGGTGGGCTAATTCTTGAAAGGAAAGTTTATTTACTCTGGGTGGGGTGGAAAAAATGTTTGTTGTACCTCCTGTAGCACCGCCTGGGGTGCTGGATGTGAAAGGATTCGTTGAACGTGATATAGCAACCATAGGTGTGGGTACAGCTGTAGAAACAGATGTGCTTGCCGGAACTTGTGTCGGAGTTTGTTGTTGCGGAGGTACAGACGGAGGGTCTTGGCGTTGAACCCCCTCGGCAGGCGGTCTATGTGGTGCAGTATTAGCATACTCGGGAGCTGCGTCGTCTAAATAAGAGGAAAGGAAAACATCTTCTGCGGTTCTGGGATGCCCTTTGGGATGTGCTTTTATCGGAAACAATGGGGGTGGCAAGTCTTTTGGTATCTCCGGAGTAGCCTTAGGTAACCCTTCGGCCAGAAGAGGATACATGCCGTTCATAAGGGCATTCCTTTGTCTGTCTACTTGTTCTGATTTTACTCGGGTACCTTCTTCAATTAATAGATTTTCTCGGACTTTATTTGAATTCTCCTTACTTTTCTCTTCCTGTCTGAGTGCTTTTTCTGTACGTCTATATGATTCTTTACGCCATAATTCAATGGCATCTTTCTGTGATTGTCTAGCTTTCTTTTTCCATAATTCTTCCTCTACTTTCATGATGCAATCTGCGTCCCAGGTCCCAGCTGCGGGCCACCTCTGACTTTCTGGTAATTCCTTGGTGTAGTCTACCCATAAATCAAGAAATAATATGGCGTCTAGGCCATGTTTGTGATACATGAAGTACCCTGGAGTGTCCCTAGGAGGAATGGGAACAGCTTCTTCGAGTACCCCTTTTCTAGTTTTGATCTGTCTTAATTTCGAAAAGAGCGGCATATTGAGAACTGATCTGAGACCTAATTTTGAACACGTTTAATACAACAAAACACAATAATGAACAATCATTCACACCACAATATGCTGAACGTATTTAAAACATTAACATTTAACATAATAATGAACAACAATGATGGCCATTTAGGGAACTAGTCACTAAGCATAATACTCGGCACTAACTAGGTAATTTTGAATTATATACTAGACATACTAGATATACTGCTAAACAGTACAGATACACTGCTGAAACAGTGCAGACCGGATTTGTGTACCCAAACCCGTCTTGACCGGCACAACCTATGTGCACGTCAGAACGCCTCCCCGGCAATGGTACTCACCGGGTAGCTCGGAACGGAAGGCCTCGGAACTGAACTGAACTGGACTTGGACCGGACTGGACTCGACTCGATACTTCGGAACTTCGGAACTTGGTGGGCCTCTGTATACCTCGGATCTTAATCTCTCAGCTAGGCTCTGGTCGGGATACTTCGCACTTCTCACCGCCTCGTCTGGGTGTTGATCGCAGCCTCAGTTACCCCCGCTCGGCAGGAGGGAGATACAGGAAATCCTGTGGGTACGCGTTGTTGTCCGTCCAGCTGTGGCAGGAGACCGGGCCTGCAACGCACCTCCGGCGCGTGAGATGAGAAAGTGTCCCTATTCGGGCGCCATATATGTGGTAAATAATTTAATTACCAGTACTTAATTTGATGCGGAAAATTAATAAGAATAGCTCGGTAAAATAAGAGGCAGAATCCGTGGTATTAGAGTTTCGGAACGGGCTTTATTCCAATAACACAATTCGAATTTGTGGGCTTCATATTCCATCACCACGAAGGTTCAGGAAGTGAAGGACAATACTTTATTGACAGGTAATCATTTTTATAGAATAGGCATTACAGTGAAACAGATGCAGGAGGCGTAACAGTTGATAACAGAGATAAAAACATACATGCGTAACTAAAATGGGTGTAACTAGGCGTAACTAAAGAACGTCATTAGGTATGATGTCACAAATGGGTGGTTCCATGAAAGAATTTCGCAATGTCAGCAAAATACTTGGCAGAGATGCGCGCGCAGCAGCATGACGTGTGATTGACGTGCAACTAGAGGGTGAAGGGGACTTGACATTTAGCTCTACATGTGGAGACAAAAGTCTGGGGGTCAAGTCAACCTAATCCCAAATCATATCTAACATCCTATGTTTAAAGAACTGTGTTATCCAAAAAGAGAGGTCTCTTAGGATAGAATCTTATTCTATACTGACTATACTGACTGTTAGTGCGTGTACAAGCGTCTAAGTGTCTACACTGGATGCGAGGGGGTAGGAATATTCCATGGTAACAGGGCTATGAATTACTTGCATGAGGACAGCGAGGCCTGGCCCCTTTTGCACGGTAGCTGGAGGAATGTTTACCTAAACTGCTAGACAGGAATGCATCGGATGAGGAGCGGAGCAGAGCAGATAATCTTGAAGGTGAAATACAGTTTTTGGCAGGCAGACAGGCCGACAGGCCGAGTCAGGCACCGTTAGCCGCGCAGGGAGTAAGACATAGTTCATGGTCACAGATGCGAGCTCAAACTGGAGCTTTCAGAGGCAGAAGGCAGGAAAAGGCTTAATGGCAGAATCAGGGCCTACTCGCCTGGACTGTAAAATGGGATAAATGAACCATATAAAGCCGGTGGCCTTTCATACTTAGGAATAGAATATCCGGCCCATTCATGGCGGATTTGAAAGAGGACATGTTGACGGTGGACGCACATGTATTTGCGTCTTCATAACTGGAACTGGAACTGGAGGGAACATACATGTACTTGTGATTTATACATGAAACCGTTGGGGTCCAAGATAGGGGACATAGCTGATCATAAAAATCCATATTTCCACACCCTCAACACCACCAGAGCTGAATGCCTTTTGAACCTGCGATGATGTGTGGCCATTCTCAATGCCTGAGAAGGTTACTTTGGCACGTGGTGGACCCTCTTATGCACACGCCAGTGGTGGAAGGTGAGCAGAGAGGCTTTTTTCCGCAGTAGCGAGCAGTCACCTCTAGGCACTGGGAGTGGATAGTGTGCAACAGCCTGGCTACACAAGAGCGGGCAAACACCTCTGGGCAGTGGGAGTGGATGGGGTATAACAGTCTGGGTGTGCAGGAACAGGAAGTCACCTCTGGGCAGTGGGAGTGGATGGGGTACAGCACACTGAGCGCAAAAAAGAGCACACAGACACCTTCTTGCAGTGAGAGTGGATGGGGTGCAGCACCCTGCATGCGCTTACACGAGACACAGAGAATTACGCGTGTGCAGTTGTATGTACTCTACAATTACTAATTCTATACTATCTTTCAGATCACTAAACTTGAGGGTACACTCTGACTCTGCACCTCGTTAGACACACACCAATGGCACAAAGGTGAGCTGGGAAGATTTTCTCCAGTGTCAACACTCTCTCTCCATCTCTTCCTTTCTCTCTCTCACACTTTCTCTCTCTCTCTGAGGCATATTATCAAGCTCCTTATTGCCGCCTTATCGGCACTTTTCTGCCGATAATGCGTCAATATGTGCATCACTCAATTATCACGTTAATTGCCTTAGCGCTGCCTTGGTAATAGGGCCCCTTTCACAATAAATCTATCCTGAAAGGGGCGTGCAGTGGGTGTTGCGACGTACACCGCAACACCTATTCACTTCGACGCTGCCACCTATTATCAAGCTTGGCGATAATAGGTGGCAGCGCCGAACTTCCAAACATAACATTCCCAAAGTGACGCAAGGCAGCCACGAGCTGTGAGAGGAATGTCACACTCGTTGTCTGCATGCTTCGATGCTCCCAACACACCTTACCTCTTTAAAAAACACAGAGAAAGGAAAGTTTGTCAAAATTTGATGGTATATTTAAGGGTACAAAGTATGAAAAAAGAAATACTCAACTACTTTGCTACAGATGAGGGAGCGACGGACATTTGGCTGACTGTAAAAACTGTCCTGCTATTGGAATACTTGCCCAAAATGCAATAAGAAAGGGTAATGGCAGGGTATATATGACTGCGTACGCCTAAATTGCTATGCAGCCTTTCTGCATCCAAGCTGCTGCACCCCATCCACTTCCGCCACCCAGAGGTATCTGCCTGCCGCTGCGCACCAAGGCCTCACTGCTCACCTTTTCACGGTCACGGCACCCTCCACATCATGCAGCTCCTTTCTGGAAGGTACTAGGTCTCCCATTAGGTACTGAGTCTTGATATGGACATAGCAGAGGACATACTAGAGTACCTATCATCATCACAGGTTGTACACCCGCTCAGTGCATGCGGTGCTACTAACTCAGGGAGAAGTGAGGCCATGTACTCTAAACTCTAAAATGGCGTAGTGCACATGCGCCCGGTGTTTTAAATTAGCAGGGTCACGTGTCCTGTGATGCCTGAGCTGGATGGGTGTGGTGTGGGTGTACACTAGCCGTGAGGGAGTGGCTGTGGCATCAGTGTTGCCAGATTGGGCTAGATCACGCACAATTGGGCTATATGTTTCCAGTTGTGTGGTAAAATCTTAGTTTGTGCTAGTTGCCAGATTATAAATATATATACAACGCTCCAGCAAAGTAGTATGTTAAAGCACTTTATTAGACAAATATTTACTTGGCATGTTGCTGCAACATCAATTCCAATGCATTCACTGCCTGTTTGACGCTGTCCCTGCCCCTCCTTCCCTAAAGTAGCAATATTGAGCTAGTTTGGGCTACTTTTTAGTTGGCGTTGGGCTATAGAAAGCTTAAAAAATCTGACAACACTGGATGCGGGTGCCCGTGTTGGAGTGCTACCGTCACCCGTGTTGCAAAAGCCAAAGTGAGCCAAGTCCCACAATACGGCTGACATGGAAGGTACGGGGAATTACTGACCCTATATTCATCCATAGTTCCACACAAGAAAGATGGTGGACATGAGATATCTGTGTAGATATGAATGGTTATTGCACATTCAGTGGAGTGTTGCAGCTGTAGCAATACAGAGCCAAGGAAAGTTGAAGTTTCAGTTTTTGGCTTATGGAGGGCAGCCAATAAGAGACAAGGTCGTTGTCGGAGTTAGGCTGCACCAACATATGTACTTATACAATCACTCCGACGATCCTCATGCACTTATACATTCAGTATACAATCTCCTTGCAGTACTCTAATGATGCAGTCTCTACGTACGTACTTGTACAATGACCGAGACAAAGTTACATAACTAAAGTTTTCCCCCACTGTCAAAGGTAAGGTGGTTGCATATGCTGTCCAGAGCACTATGTAATGTGGTAGGGCCTAGGGGCAGCATGTTGCATACATAATGAACACACAGACACAGATAGATAGTGGAACTGAGTACGGGCACGTGTGCTCGACTCCTTTTTATTAAAAGGGTCACATGTTCTGTGATGTCTGTGGTGGATGCGTGTGGGGTGATTGTAAGCCAATCCTCCGTGAATGGTTGGTGGTGGCAACAATTACAACAGTAATAATTGGATCAGACACAGAGATTCAATCATAAAGGGCCAACGATTTGTGCTGCACTAAGGTAGGGGCATCAGAAGCATTCAGCATGTGCGCACTCAGCGACGATGCATGGTCCGGGGGGCCGCATTGGGAGCGATGTCTCTTGCCTATTGTACTGCTGTTCGCAGTGTAGGTGGATGGAACAAAAGATAAACCATTTATGAAATGCACTGTCGAAATATGTAGGTTTCAGGGACATTATAGTTCAAATTGTGAACTCAGCTGTCCACAATGAAGACTGCCATTCAGTGTTCATTTGGACTTGCAAGATGAATTTGGTCATTATAGTACTGACATAAAACAAGTTCTTGAAGCAAGGATACTAAAAGGATATTGTGTAGATTTGAGGGATGTTATACTTAGTTGGGATTTTCACCAGAAGCTACTTTAAACTTTGTTATTTCTTTTTGAAGCTTCACATCACTATTATCTTCCAACTCTTCTTCAACATGTACTCTTATCAAACTGTTATTTTCTGTACACTTCTCTTGACTACCAAAGAAACGTAACTCTATGTTATCACAAACTTGTTTTATATCCTTTATATTAAAACTCGATTTCATGCCGCAGCAAGACCTAGACTTATCTATATGATTCCTCTTGACTCTGAATATAAACTTGCAGATGTCTATCGATCCGAACATTCGTAGAGTTTAATTTCTCGATGTGAAAGTATCTTCAAGCTGAAGCTGTACAATTGTTTGCTAAGTGTCTTCTCCTGTGAAATTTCTTCCCTCATTTCTTTCAATTCTGTCTTCTCAGACTTGGTAATATATGACGTGACATAGCGAGAAACAGCAATTCAGTTATCTGCAACATATTGTATGTCCATATTTGCATTCCACATCTTCAAAATCACCGGATTGTAATCCTTAATGTACTTCGATTGTTCTGTTCTTTTTATATTATAAGTATTTTTGGGTGTTTTTTGAGTGATAGTATGCCTCACTGCTGACATAAAACTGTTCACTGTTTCTTGTGATGACTTATGGTGCACTGAGTTAGTAGTACCTTTGGCGCTCAGCATGTACGTACCCTGCGATGATGTGTTGTCTGGGAGACCGCTCTCGGACCAATGTCTTTTGTCTATTGAATACTGCCTTAATACGGCCACATGGCGATAAGTTATGGTGCACTGAGTTAGTAGTACTTTTGGCACTGAGCATGTACGTATCCTGCGATGATGCATGGTCGACAGGGGCCGCACTCAGAGTTATGTTTTGTCTATTGAATTCTGCTTCAATACGGCCACGAGGCAATGACTTATGGTGCAGGGAGTTAGTAGTACCTAGACGCTCAGCGTGTACGTACCCTGCGATGATGCGTGGTCTGGTGGGGCCGCACTCAGACCAATGTCTTTTGTCTATTGAATTCTGCCTCAATATGATTTTCGAGTGATAGTATGCCTCACTGCTGACATAAAACTGTTCATTCTTCCTTGTGATGACTTAAGGTGCACTGAGTTAGTAGTACCCTTGGCACTCAGTGTGTACGTACCCTGAGATGATGCGTGATCCAGGGGGGGGCCGCACTCGGACCAATGTCATTTGTCTATTGAATTCTGTCTCAATGCAGCCACGTGGCTATGACTTATCGAGCACTGAGTTAGTAGTAACTTTGGAACTGAGCGTGTAGGTAACCTGCAATGATGTGTGGTCCGGGGGGGGCATATTTGGAGCAATGTCTTTTGTCTATTGAATTCTGCCTTAATAAGGCCACGCGGCGATGAGTTATGGTGCACTGAGTAAGTAGTACCTTTGGCGTTCAGCTTGTACGTATCCTGCGATGATGTGTGGTCTGGGGGGCAGCACTCGGACCAATGACTTTTGAATTCTGCCTTAATATGACCACGTGGTGATGACTTGTGGTGCACTGAGTTAGTGGCACCTGTAGTACTCAGTGTGTGCGTACCCTGCGATGATGCGTGGTCCAAGAGGGCTGCAATGGGAGCAATGTATCTTGCGTACTGCACTGCATCATCTGCATTCGCTACTCCATCTGAATTGTGAGACCTGCTGTCCACAGTGTAGATCGAAGGCAGTAGTCTGTAAAGACATAAGTCTGCCTTGCTGTGCCACTGGGTTCGCAGGGGGCCTGTGTCGAGGAGGCCCGCGGTCATGGCGGCAGCCACGTGGCAGGGTGAGGCCCGCCGTTCTGGCAGACGCGTTGACCTTCACAGTTCACATGTGAACCACGCACAGAGACCAGGCTTATTTATACTCCTACGCTGGAGTGACATACGTTGGACGAGCCCACTGCGCTTCCGCTTCCAGGGGAGGACAACACAGCTACATGTCCGAAATCTTCCCCACTGCCTGAGGTAACATTGTTGCATCTATTGTGCACAACACTGCAAGCACCAGAAGTATATATACAGATGGAGAGGTTTGTGATCTGTATAGTGAGGTCTGTCCAGCACATCACGCTACACTTGGGATTGTGTGCATTATTATTATTGATGGGTGAGTTGCGTCCTTCACACATACTTGGTTGCTATATCTGGCAACATTCAAGTATTGTGTGGCTGAGGGACCATGCAGTTTTGGGAAGGTCCGCTGTCCTGTTTTGCACTGCCTCGTGGTAGTAGGGAGGTTGTTTGAGCTGCGTGGTCAGTAACTCTATGACATATGTTGCGCTTCAGATGTTATTCTGGGCTACGATCCCTTTCACATTGTAGGTAGTCATCCTGGTTTACACCAGTAAAATGCAGATGTTAAATTCCTACTGCAAACATGGCTTATTCCCTGTTTTTGGATCGCACCCCAGATTTGGCTGCTTGTTGAAACTGGTGCTTTTGTGTTAAATTTGTACGGGGACGTTTACTCTGTATATTATTACCGTTAGTTGTTGTTCTCATTTGTGACAAATTCTTTGTGGAAGCTATTGCTGGAAAACTGGAGATATTGGCTGTTTTCACTAGGTTAACAATAAAGTGATAATTTAACTGACAAACTGTAGGTTTAAAGAAGAAAATAATTAGAAATTAGCATTAAAAAACCTTTGAAATTCACTGAAAAGCCCATAGGTTTAGGGACGTTATAGTTAGCTGGACATTTCACTCATACAAAGCCATAGAAATTCCACCGTTGTAGTTAGTTGAGCTAACTATAACTCGCGCCCCCGCAATGCACTGCTGATGACGTCACATATTACATCATTCATGACATGGTCAGTGACATCACTGATGACATCTCAAAGGACATCACTGATGACATCACTGATGACATAATCCACGTGACAATCTGATGCACCTCCTCACACCCTAATATAACCTTTGATACACCCCTGTAAAATACAGAGTTCCATTTTCAAAACCATCGAGACACCAAAACCATTTACTACAAATGCACTCACTAACTCCTAGGTCTACAGACACATGCACTCATTCACCCATGCAACCATTCATACATGTAGTCACTGATCAATATGACCCTATCATATACACTCATGCAGCTATACAGACACTGACACACCACCATTCATCCTACCCACTCCTGCACTCATTGTAGTCAGTCATGGAAAACATGAATCATAGTTCCATTTACTCACAACACAATTATACACACACCACCTCATTTATTCATACAGATACTAACACATACTTACTCTCTTATATAATCACTAATACAAGTATACACTGATCCAGACAGCGACTCTCACAATCACTGACTCTCACATATAGTCATTTGTATACTCCAACTATCACATACACTGCCTTTTACATATGTAGTGTCTTGGACATGTACCACTGAGACATCCAACCTTTCACCAACACATCCATACACACTCACCCACCCATACAGCTGTTTCCACATGTACTCTTAAACTCATACAGCCAGTGAATCAACCAATCACACATCTATGCACAGAGTCACACACCTCCCACCCACCCACACACACACTCAGTCTTCCATAAAAAATACTCAGGCAACCAATCAATAACCCAAAAAGACACTCATGTAACTCCTGACCAACACATGCAGCAGCTTACACAAAAACAGACTTACTGATACAGACAGTTTAGTCACTAACCCATGCATTCAGTAAGACACATTTAATCACTCACTTATACAGTCAGTCACGCACCTACTAAATCCTCCATCCATATACTTATACATCCAGTTATTCTTCAATACACCTTGGCATATATATAAAACATATTTAAATTTTACAGAAACACACATTCACTGAATGATGTCATCAGTGATGTCATCAGTGATGTCATTTGAGATGTCAGGAGTGATGTCACTGACCATGTCATGAATGATGTAATATGTGACGTTATCAGCAGTGCATTGAGGGGGCGTGAGTTATAGTTAGCTCAACTAACTATAATGGTGGAATTTCTATGGTTTTGGATGAGTGAAATGTCCAGCTAACTGTAACATCCCTGAAACCTATGTTTTTTTAGTGAATTTCAAAGGTTTTTTAAATGCTAATTTGTAACTATAACGTCCCTGAAACCTATGTTTTTTTCAGTGAATATATATATATATACATATATATTCACTGAAAAAAAACCAGGTTTCAGGGATGTTATTGCTAGAAATTATAATTTAAAAAACCTTAAAAATTCACTGAAAAAACTACAGGTTTTAAGTACATTATAGTTAGTTGGACATTGCACTCATACAAAACCAGAGAAATTCGGCCGTTATAGTTAGTTGAGCTAACTAGAACTCACGCCTCTGCAATGCACTGCTGATGACATCACATATTACATCATTCACGACATGGTCAGTGACACCTCAATAGTGGTCCTTCCCTTGGCCACTATTGGCCCCGTGGACCCCCTCTGGCCATTCATTATTTTTTTTAAAGGGAGGCGGGCGGCGCGGCCTCCCTCCCGGCCACTTCCGGCCCTAGGGACCCCATCCCCTGGGGCCGGCCCTTAGGTTTGGGGACCGTGGGGAGAGCACCAATGCCTCAATGGTCCCAGTCAGCTGCCTGCCTCCTGCCGGAGCCGGCATTTCTTTATCACATGGAGAGCTGCTGACATGCAGCTTCCCTTGCGCAAAAGCAATCTTCTTTGGTATTTGGACGTGAGAGCAGGTTTCCTTCTCTCGCATCCAAAAACCAAAGCAGAGTTTGCTATGACAGGGCGGGAGCATGGCAATTGGCAGTGTCTCAGGGAAGGGCACCACGGGACATTGAAGGAGCCAGCCTGGGGGGTGGCAATCCGCAGGGCCATCAAGGTTCCAGGAGGGGGGCCTCCTCCCAAGGTTAAGATTGCCCCGGTGAGTTGGTGGTCCCCGGGGCCTGGGGGCATATATAAATAAAGAGTGCCCCGGGGAGGTGGTGGGCACCGGGGCAGTGTCAGGGGCTCGAGACCCCCCAACGCTAATTACTCAGCAAAGCCCTGGGGAGGTGGCAGTGCCCAGGGCTTGCGGGGCCCACAAGGCCCCTCACCTTATTACAATAAATCCCCGGGGTGTTGACGGTCAATGGAGCTTGGGGGCCCACAAGGCCCCCCGCCCATATTTACACATTGCCCCAGGAAGGTGACGGTCCCCGGGGCTGCAGGTGGGCAGCGTGCCCCCCACACATTCTGTATAAAGCCCTTGGGAGGTGATGGTCACCGGGGTTGCGGGGGTCCCAGCAGGCCCCCACAACATAAAGCAGCATTGCCCCAGGACCTGACCCACCCGGGGGCTTTAAAAAACAAAGCGCGGGAGTCCACACTTCATTTTTTGTTTTGTTTTTAAGCCTGGATTTGTGCAAATATGCTTTTTTTGGCCCTGGGGGTCCTTGTGGGCCCCCTGAGCAAGCCTAGGGGATCAGGCTGTATGTACCCTGCCCCCTTTTCTTGTTTTTCATCTTCTTTTTTCTGATTTCTTGTGACTCGGTTACCGAGTCACAAGATGGCTGCCAACACTTCCTGGTTTGGAGGGTTGGCAGCCAATCAGAAGTCAGCTTGTGCTCGGGAGGAGTCGCGACTCCTCCTCGGTGCTCAGATATATAAATTCTTATTTTTTGAATTTCTCAGGAACTACTGAACAGATTTAGACTATTTTAAAAAAGAGTGCTTTCTGAACCAAGAGCTACCTTATTGCCAAATTTGGTGTGATTCCGTTCAGCAGTTCAGGCTGTAGCCGTGTCTAAATTTCCCCTTTTTTCTCGGTCCTTGCTTGACAAATCTCCACAAAACTTTCAAGACAGGAGGTGATGGGAGGGCCCCATTAGTTTTGAAAATTTCGTGAAGATACATCAAACGACGTCAAAGATATTGGCAAAAGAAAAAATACTTTTTGACAAGAAACAAAGTCCTAACAATAAGTACCTACTGACGATATATATATATATGAATTCACTGAAAATACCAAAGGTTACAGGCCTGTTATGGTTCGAAAATAGAATTTCAAAAGCCTCAGATATTCACACAAAAAAAAAGGTGACAGAGACATTATAGTTAGGCTAACATTTCACTCGTACAAAACCAGAGAAATGAATCAGTTACAGTTATCTGAGCTAACTATAACTCGTGCCACCGCAATGCACTGTTTATGACCACACATATTACATCACTCATGACATGGTCAGTGACATCACTCATGACATCTCAAATGACATCACTGATGATATCATCCAGTGACTATAAGTGTTTCTAAAAAGTTTATTAGTGTTAAATATATATACCACGGTGTATGAGTGCCTGTATTGATGACTTTTCTATGTGTGTTATGCACTGTTTAATTGAGAGATTTAGTATCTCAGTGAATGTATGGGTCATTGGCCAGGTTGTCTAAATGTCTGTATCAGTTTTTCAGTTGGGTTGGTGAGTGTGTACATGTGTCAGTGTATGGGTGATTGATGATTGTCTGAGTACCTGTATGGGTGCATAGCATAAGTGTCTGTGTGGGTGGGTGAGATGGTGTGTGACTGCCTGCTTGGATAAGTGACTGCATTAATCAGTGCATGTATGGGTTAGTGAATGTAAGAAAAGGGTTGTACAATTGACTGGGTGTGTCTATGGCTGTGTCGATGAGGGAATGGGTGTGTTAGTTGTATATGGGTAAGTGAATATGTGTAAGGCAGTATTGGTAAGTGTTAGAGTATATCAGTGACTGTATGGGGGAGCGAGAAATTGTTATAGTGGCTGTATGGGTTAGTGGGTGCATGTCTAAGGGCCTGTATGGGTCAGTGATTATATGTTATCTGTATGAATAAGTAAGTGGGTGTGTATATAACTTTATAGGTGAGTAAATGGCTGTCTGATTGACTTGATTGGTAAATTAGTAGGTGTGTGAGTAGCTCTATGAGTGACGGACAGTGTTTGAGGGGCTGTATGAGTAGATATATCAGTGGCTGTATTAGTGAGTGAGTTGGTGTATGCGTGGCTGTATGGGTGACTGAGTGGATGTGTGTGTAGAATTATTAGGCAGTGAATAGGTATGTAAGTATTGGTATGGGTGTGTCAATGATTTGGAGAATGGTAGTGTGGAAGTTGCAGTGGATTCATGTAAGGTTATATGGGGGTATGAGTGGGTATTACAGAAATTCTGTGGATGATGTCATCAGTGATGTAATTTAAGATGTCATCAGTGATGTCACTGACCATGTCATGAGTGATGTAATATGTGAGGTCATAAGCAGTGCATTGTGAGGGTGCGAGTTATAGTTAGCTCAGCGAACTATAAATGCTGAGCTATGGTCTCCTATCCTATCCTTCTAACGTGGCTGGAAGAGGTTGGCCTCACAGGAAAGTCTCTCAGATGGCTTGCCTCAATTTTGGATAAACACAGTTTTCAGGTTAGCGAGGACCCATTCATGTCATTCAGATATCAGCTATTCTGTGAAGTTCTGCATGTCTCCTCTTTGTGTCCTACACTTTTCATTGTAGATATATCCACAGATATTCTTTCTTGTTTTGGCTTAAAGATGGTATCCTATGCAGAAGATACCCAGCTGATTGTTACACTGGTACAAGATATGAACACCATTGCCCTTAGGTTTAAAAGTTGCCTAGAAAAGTTGTCTAAATGTATGTCAGACAGTTGTTTAAAGACGAATGGTGAAAAAATGAAGGTCCTGGTACTAGGGAATAAACCAACTCTCTGGGACCTAATTATCTGCCCATCGTCTCTAGAAAAATGCCCGGTCCCCAAGTCCAAAGTAAAAAGTCTATGAATGATTCTTGACAATCAGCTAAACATGTCCTCCCAAGCAAAAAGGTGGCTGGGAGCTGCTTTGGCCTTCTAAGTCTTGCAAAAGGTGCTGAAATGGCTCCTGACAGAGGCACTCAGAACTATGATACAAGATCAGTTTCTGTCATGTCTTGGTTACAGCATTTCTCTTTATTTAGGTAGTCCAAAATCAGTGACAAAAAAACTTCAAACTATTCAAAATGCTGCTGCTCAGATACTGTTGGTTATCCCAAGAATATGTTCAACAGATGCTGCACTCAAAAGTCAAAACCTTTTAATGGCTACCTATAAGCCATAGAATACAATTCAAGGTATTATGTATTATTCATCAGGCAAAGCATAACACAGATCCTCCTATCCTCTGGCAATTGGCCACCATTTATCCGGCCAAAAGAGACTTGAGGGTTAACAATTTTGAGATGCTCTTTGTCCCAAAGATCAAGAGAGCTAGAAGTGAAGGTCGGTCTTTAACTTACCTTGCACCCAAACTTTGTAACGCTCTGCCCATTGGCCTCAGAATGGAGGACAATCTGATGATTTCTTACAATTGGCAGAGAGAATAAATTAGATGTGTTTAGAAAGCCAAATGTTAGGAGTGGATAGTGTTCTATGCCTGATTAGCTTGAGAAAAAAAAAAAAATGTATTCAGTTCTTTAAGAGTTGCAAGAAAGCTGGTCTGGAATCTTTTGGTGAAAGGAGGGTTTGATCTTCAATTGCGTCTGTATCCTTCATTTGGGAAAAATCATCAGATAAGCAGTACTGGAAAGATGTTTAACTGGAGCTCCTAAATGTCAATTTGGCTGTACCAGGTACAGAAGGTATAGAGAAATAAAAGAAAGATGGAGTTTGAAGGTGGTGAGAAAGAATTGGATTGATCTATTGGCTTTTATGGCAATTACTGCATAAATGGGTGTGCTGCCAGGAATTATTGACCTTCGAGATGGCACACGATATGGTTCATCATTTGTTGAATAAGGTGCTTTCTCATTAGGAACTAGGTACCCCATGGCAGCTGCCTTCAGCCTCTGTCTCATGCATGCTTCCTCGCTTAAGCTCTGCTGCTTAAGTGTACCTGTGTTCAGATGTTGTAACTTTCTCTCTGCTGTATTTCTCTCTCCGCTTTCAAACCTGTCTGCTACTCTTATTGCTTTCTTTGCCCTACCTCTGTGGAAGCCTTAGTTTAACTCATTACTATTAGGGGTGGGCGGAATTTGCGAAATTCACTTTCGCAAACTATCACGAAAATGTTAAAAATCTCCGCAAACACGCGGAAATATCGCGAAGAGGCGGAAGTTTTTTTCCCGCCCGTTCGCCGTATTTTCTGCATGATCACGGCTCGCCAACTTACCCATGCGGTTGCCCACGGGTGCGAGATCTCAATCATCTCATACTCTCGCGGTGCATGATCGCGAGAAAAAAGACGTAATCGCGCGACGAATGACGTGATCGCGTGACAAATGACGCTCATGCGGGCGCGAACTGTCGTGAGACAGCGCAAATGGTTACCAACAATCCAACATCTCGTGGAGAACGCGACCGGATCGGGAAAACTTGTCGGCGAACGCAGGGATTCAGGTAAGGTGTATTTTTTTACAGCGCGAGCAAGAAAACAAAATTCCGGTAAGATGCGGATTGCAGAAATTTTGACATTTTCTAGCGGTGGGCGGAATTTACTAAATTCACTTTCGCAAACTATCACGAAAATGTTAAAAATCTCCTCAAACATGCGGAAATATCGCAAAGACGCAGAAGTTTTTTTCCCGCCCGTTCACGGTATTTTCTGCGTGATCGCGGCTCGCCAACTTACCCATGCGGTTGCTCACGGGCGCGAGATCTCAATCATCTCATACTCTCACGGTGCATGATCGCGAGAAGAAAGACGTGATCGCGCAACGAATGACGTGATCGCGTGACAAATTACGTAAATGCGGGCGCGAACTGTCGCAAGACAGCGCAAATGGCTACCAACAATCCAACATTGGAGAACGCGACCGGATCGGGAAAACTTGTCGGCGAACGTGGGGATTCAGGTAAGGCGATCGCGCGCACACGAGAATCTATTTTTTTACAGCGCGAGCAAGAAAAAAATGTCTGGTAAGATGCGGAGTGCGGAAATTTTGACATTTTCGCGCTCGCCGTGGAACGCGAAAATGTCAAATTATCGCAATTTCCGCGAGCGGAACGGAATTTTAGCCCAGGCCTAACATTTTCGCGCTCTCCGAGGAACGTGAAAATGTCAAATTATCGCAATTTCCGCGAGCGGAATGGAATTTTAGCCCAGGCCTAATTATTATGACTATTCTGCTGCTGTTGTTGTAACATTATTTTTGAACTGCTGTTTTTAAATTGTTGTATCCTTTTTCAAATGCTGCTGCCTTGTAAAGTCTGTTGCTTTCATTCTACTGTATTTCTCTGCCCCTGCCACTGGCTCATCGTTTCTTGTCATTGCTGTTGTATATTTCCCACCCGCTTTCTGCCTCACTAAACCCCACCCAGCGCCCATCTTAGGGCCTACATGATGGTAGTCATCGCACCACAGACAATTCAATCTTTGCCTGGACCAAACCCAGCACAAGGAGCCCTGGATCTCTTACCACCTACAGCTACACTGGTGCCAAACTCATTGCATTGGACACAGGTACCACAACAACAACTGCTGCCACACCTCTCCATGCTCAACAGCAGGACCTTTCTCATGCCACCACTGTCTCTTCTCCTGCAACACCGGAGAACCTGCATATGCAATCGCTGCCACCACGCCAACAGCGACTGGACAATTCTACTGCCTTCTGCTCAACACCCAATCACCCAGAAAACATGCCACCGAGATCTGGGAAATCATCACCTACCTCACCCCAATCTCGTCTTCCTCACTGAGACCTGGCTCAATCCAACATCCGCGTCCGACATCACCACGGCCACCCCAAAGGCTGCAAGGTATAGCACTGGGACCACATCAACAAACATAACGGTGGGATTGTTATCATCCAAAAAGAAACGATCTACTCCACCTCCTTGTATAGTTCTTATCTTGCATGTGGTGGGTCTTTTTGGTTCTATTTATAAATAAAGGTAAGATAGCCTGTGGATTTATGTGTCCTATGTGTTTACCTTCATCTAGTAGATGTATTTAGTGTTCTGTCCCCTTATATGGCAGGTGGTGGAAACATCATTCACAGGGTGAGACATACTTCATCCGTTCTTCATAAGCGAACATTCCTAAGAACACTGGGAAGGCTAACTATGAAGTAATACAGGTAACCCAAAGTTGGTGTCTCATAAGATATTTATTCTATATATTTAAGAAGTGTATTTCAGCCTATTTTAGTCTGCTACTAGAACCTTCTATGTCTAGTGTTATTTGAAACACTGAAGTGTGACTTCCAGTGGTCAAGATCAAATATTGATCTGTTGGGATGGAAATGTCCTCTGAATGGTAATGGGTGTTGTTAGAAATGGGGGTCTCTATTTGGCAGAGGTAGGTACCTTTGTCCAAGTAGGAACCCTTCTTCCTAGTCAGGGTAAGGGAGTTACACTCCTAAATTAACCCCTGCTCACCCGCATGGTTGCTTGGCACAAGCAGTCAAGCTTATTTCAGAGGCAGTGTGTGAAGCATTTGCACATAACCAACAGGACTACCAGTTTAGAAAAATATCCAATACTTTATATTTTTCAAAACAAGACCAAGCTGATAAAAATCCAACACAGTTACTTAAAAATATGCACTTTGCAAAAATACTTTGGAAATATATTTCCTTGAAGTCTGTAGCTCCATCCGGGGCTACCGCGGTACTGCAAACAACAGAATTCAACAGTTCTGTCTGACCGCGTCAGTTGGGGATGTCGGCAGACTTGTGAACAGTACTTTTTGTGTTGTGCCCGACACAGTGGTGGGGACCAGTTGTGGCAACTGCCGTGGTTGCAATGCGAAATGTAGCGGTGCGCCATGCAGTGTCTTAAAGTCGCGGTGTAGGCAGCGGCTCAGTGACGGTTGTCCAGCAGCATCGGTGACATTAGGGCTGCAGTACTCAATGCGGTGCTGACAAATCACAGTGCAGGCGACAGAGTCAGTTGCAGAAAGCTGGCGTCGGTCCGGTCGGTCGTGACTGCAGTGTGGGACGGGGCAGTACATCGACTTACGAGTGGTGCCCCTAAGCCACAATGAGGTCACAGAGTTTGCGGTCAGCACGCGTTGCTGGGACCAGGGTGGTGAAGTGAAGCAAGGCACTAGAGAGTGCCCACAGGTCACGGTGCAAGCATCAGCTCGGTGCTGGCGGCATCAGTCGTTGTCGGTGAGGCCAGGGTTGTGGTGGGAGATGCAGATGATGCCCTCTGCAGTACCTTCAGGACATGAGCCAGCGATGGACTCGGTGACAGAGTCGGCTGCTTTCCCCCCTCTGTCGCAATTGGAACAACAGTTCCAGAAGGGGTACCCAGAAGTCGGTGAAGTCTTTGCTGTTCCTGAGAATTTGTGAACAGGAGGCAAGCTCTGCTTCAAGCCCTTGGAAAAAACTCTAACCGCAGCATGATGAAAGTACAATCCAGTCTTTTCCCTGCCCAAGATAGAAGTACCAAGCAGCAGGCCAACACAGTAGAGCATGCAGCAGAGTGGCCATTCCTCCTGACAGCTTTTTTAGCTCTTCTTCTTGCAGGTTCCTTAGTTCAGCAGTAATCTAACACTCTGGGCCCCACTTTTTGTAGTACAAAGTCCTTTGTTCTGTGGTGGCAGAGAAGCTCTGTGCCCAGCCAAAACCTGTCCTGTCCTCTCTGGTGCAGCTCCCTGGCAGGAGGTGGAGACAGCATTGTCCAAGGGAGACAGGGCATATTCAAATTCAAGGGAAATCTCCCCCAACCACTCTAAATTCAGACCAGGCCTATTCAGGTGCCAGTGAAAACTCCACCCACTACTCTGAATGCAGCCCAGGTCTATTCAGCCCAGCCCTGACTCATTCAGGAAAGGCATGACACAAATAACCAGGCAATTCACAACCCAGGAGAGGCACACAGGATGGCAAAGCATGATAATACCCCCTTTCTAAAAGTATTTTCAAACACACAATATAAAAATCATCTTTACTAAAAGATGAATTTTTATATTCTGAGTTCAGGCATACTAAACTCCATCTTTCTATCTCTTCCCAATCGGAAGTTATATTTATGCGATCTTATAAATTAACTCCCATTCTATCCTATAGGAAAAATAGCCTTTCAATAGTAAAAAGTAAAATTGGCAGTATTTCACTTTCAGGAAATGGCATGTCACACACATCAGGGCATGTCCTACCTTCAAATACACTGCACCCTGCCCACAGGGGAACCGTGGGCCTACATAAGGGGTGACTCAGATGTAAGAAAAAGGACGGTTTAGGCCTGGCAAGTGCACTTGCCATGTCGACATGGCAGTTACAAACTGCGCACAGACACTACAGTGGCAGATCTGAGTTATATTTACAGGCTGCTCATGTGGGTAGCACAATCAGTGCCTCAGGCCAACTAACAGCATTTGATTTACAGGCCCTGGCCTCTGTACTTTACTAGGGACTTACCAGTAAATCAAATATGCCAATCATGGAATCACCAATACATAACATAATTTACCTGGAGAGCATATGTACTTTAGCACTGAATAGCAGTGGTAAAGTGCCCAGAGTCATAAAATCAACAAAAACAGGGTCATAAACAGGAGGCCAAAAAGCAAAAAGTCTGGGGTTAAACCTGCTGAAAAAACCAAGTCTAACAGGTTGTTGGTTGAAATTGGATTTCTGGTTAGCAAAGGTATACACCCTGTCCAAGTAGGAGCTACAATCCCAGCCAGGCTAAGTGAAAGGCAGACTATAAATTATCCTGTGCTTACCCTCTTGTAGCTTAGCACAGAGCAGACAGGCTTAACTTAAGAAGCAATGTGTAAAGTATTTGTGCAGCACTTCAAACAGTAAAACAGTGAGGACACCACATAAAAAGATACCACACCTGGTTAAGATAATAGAGCTTAATTTAATGTACACTATAAGAACAAAACAACAAAAATATGATATATACAGCCGGACTTAGGCATTTTTAAAGGATAAATGAAAATATAGTGCTTAAAAGTTAGAAGCGCCAACCTGAGACATCTGGTCGCTCTTGACTGTGGTAAATCCATAATTTTAGGCCGCCCGTGATAGAGTGCAGGTTGGATACAGGACCAGCCTTGTCCCCCTGAAAAGTACCTGGGTTGCATTCTCAAGGCAAACGTGTCGGTTTTGAACCACTGCTTTGAAGGCAATGTGTTGTCATCAAGCTGAGGGAATAGGAGATGCATCATCATCGAGCTCCAGGATGTAGGCAATGGCTTGGGAACTGAAGGTGATGTGCCATGCCACGATATACCATCCAATTGGTGATGAGGATTCTGCAGTCTGTACAGCAGCTGCAATGTGTCGCCATCGAAAGAGATGTGCCGGTTCTGATCGGCACAATATTATTGATGCATGGATTTTCTACTGTTGCAGCAATTTATGCTCACTTTCAAGGGCACAGGACTGAATTGGCACCACTTGGCAGGGCAAGACTTGCAGCAAGCAAAGTCCAATTGCTGTTGCAATTGAATGATATGTCTTAGATATACCTGAGACATAGAACAGGGGGCAAGCCAGTATTCCCTTTGTGTCACTCTGGTTCAAGTGAGATGGGTCCAGTCCTTCCTCAGCTGGAAAGAGGGTAGCAGGCAGCACAGGAGAAAGCAGTTCTTCATAAGCAGCACAGCAGTCCTTCCTCCTGGCAAAGTTTCTTCACAGATCCAGTAGTTTCTGATTTGGTGGGGTCAGAAACCCAGTGTCACGTGGCCCATATGGACATTGTTACTTTTCACTAACTTAGCATGAGCATGTTGCAGCTTTCCTGCTGCTTTGCACACGTTAATAGAAGTCTTTATTTTTTGCAATCATTTCAAAGACTGCTTTCACATGAGAACTCATCGCTGTGTTCATTCTCTGCATGTTCCAGAGATTTTGACTGAACATTATGTGCAAGGTCGAACAATAATGCCACTTGTTATTTTGTTCTGGCCAGTCCTTAGCCCTTAGTCAAAACATACTTATGCAGCTGTTGTCTGGACAATGTACTCTGGTTTTTAGTGGGGTGCACGAACGGATGACACACACTTGAAGAGGGACCTTTCGAGGGAGAAGAGCAGCTATGATGTAGAACCACTGTCTTTAGGCCAAGGTATGGGTTCTGCTGACCAAGCCAAGAGATCTTCTATTATATAATAATACTTCTTCTTAGCAAGGGGAGGGAGGTTAGGCACTATAATCTTTTATCAATTGTCTTTTTATTATGACATCTCCCTTCATGATGTATGGACTAGCTGCTGTGCTGAATATATTCGTTCTATGCATTTCCCTTTTTGTTGTGGCACGTATGCTGCATGTTCGGGCATGTTAATTAAAATAAATATTTTAAACTATTGTGTGTCTCTGTCAGATCTAATGGTGGATGAGTACAAGAGTGCGAGCGAAAGGGTGTGTCTTGTTACCGTGATTCCTCAGAGATCTGGGAGTGCTGTGTTCTGGGGTGTCTGATCATTTGTTCCTCTGTGAGTGAGTAGGAGAGCAAGTGTGACACTATAGCTAGTCGGTCCTGAGTTTGAGGCTAATAAGTAGATAGAAAGACGCCTCCGCATAATTCTGTACTTGTGCAGAATCCCTGCAACATGGCGCCACCAACAATTGGTCTGGTACTTATTCACGAGACTCCTGAGTAGCACTTGTGCTTGTCCGCAATTCCCTCACACTGGTTTCCGGAGATGTCTGTGGTATGAGAGATTAGCCTCCTATATTTGTTTTTATAGGTTTTTCACGCTTGAAATTTAAAATGTTTTGTTTCTCTTTCCAACCCGCTTTTGTGCTACCGTTCTACTGGTTTATCCTTTTTGTTGTTATGATGGTCGCTATTGCGGCTCATAACCACACTGCAGTCACCGCCCATTTGACTCAACATGGAGTCCCTAATGCGGGGGCTAATATTATCTTTGTAGTCAAGACGGATGCAGCTTACCGCTTCAGGGTTTTCTATTCTTGGTTTACATTTCCATGGGGTGGATGGAAATGACAATTTGTTTCATGAATATACAGCGGCTGTGGTTCGACAGAATTATCGTCCTTATCGATTACTTGAAGTTCTATTGACAGCCTGGGAGCATACCATATGGATTAATGGCGCTCTTCCTCAAACTGGTTCTGTGGTCCGTTTAGGACCGCTATCGGTTGATGGGACCAGATGGCCCATGTTGGCTGGTTTCACACCACATTCAAATTATCTTAATGTTACACTCGCAGAGCTACGTCAATTACATACATCATTGATTCATATACACAGAAGTGTCATACAATTTATGTTACATAATATTCAAGTGTCTATGGCTGGAGCCGCTCCACAACCACCTGGACATGGTGGTGGTCTTGTCATCAGTCCCATCATGATTTATTCAGTGATGGGCAAGCGTCCTCAGAATAGAGATTTTTTCCCATATTGGCTGGCTGAGAAATGTGAGCAATTGGAGACTGGTTTTCCACATACTACTCCTGTTGAAAAACACAGAATGCTTACGATGAGGTTACTAAGTGGTATTGTTGCCACTTTAGCTGATTGCACCACCTGGGGGACGGTGTTTGCTGCGGTGTACACACTGTGCTTTGGCACCCACTCCATGAGCGTTCTCCCGAGTGTTCTAAAGAAGGTTTAGGATGAACACGTCATTGGTCCAGCTCAGGAATTGGGATGAGATTAGTGGGCATGTTCCCTATTGTCTCCATATGATTCTGACCAATGTAAAAGGTGAAGCAGTTAGCTTGCAAGTGCATCAACCCCTTTCAGCGGTGGCTGACTTTGATCGGCAGCGGCAGTTACTGATCATTAATGCAGATCTATATACATCATTGGATCGCAATGGTTTTGGAGTAAGACCTTATACTCAGGTACAAAGTAATCCCCCTCTGGACAAGGGAGATCGTCCGGTCTTTCCTAAAAAGATATGGAATCTAAATTAGCAACAGCAGAGCTTAGTTCTCGTGCTGGTTCACCAACACCTGATGTTTCTGAACGTAGATATGATTGCGTGACTGCTCTAACCCTAAAACACCCAAGAGGTTTCAGGTTCCTGATCCTCGTTCTCCTTGTTCCTTTGAGGAATTGTTGGGTCAACAGTTTGATGGGGGATGACAACGGGATCTCAGAGAAGGCGAGTCTGCGCAACCATGACGTGACCCACAGCGCCAGTTTGATGTAAAAGCCAAACAGGAGGGACCACCTTAATATCGTGCCCAATTTTATAAACAAAAGTTGCCACGTTGACTGCAAAGTATGCCTCAGACATGCTCCTAGATTAGAGATGGTCGGTGACGCTCCTCAACACCGTGGCGGAAGTTACCATAGTGCGGGAGGCACTCTACCAGTATCTGGAGGCGAAAGCAACTGACACATTCATTACAGTGGAAACAGCTGACACACGAGTTGCACCACCTTATAGGCTTTATGCGATAGGCCTCCAAATTGAAGGTTAAACGCACAATTAAGGGACAACCTTACTTCTTCCTGTGATATTTTGTTGGCGGAGGTTGATTGGCCTCCCCCATTCATTCTGGCTTCTTCTAGAGGAGAAGCTGTTATTCTCCTGAGTTCTTTGCATTATGTCTCGGAGGAGGTTGAACAAGCATATGCATCAGAGTGGGCACTAGCACTTGCCCAGGCTGTGTATCGTAATCAAGTGGGTTGGGATAGCTATGACTTGACAGCCTTCAGCACCCGCTGCAGTCACGAAAGATGTACATGCTTGCCTCTGGGATGCAAAATAGTCCCGGTGCTTTTGAGGCACGCATAGTGTCTGTTTTACATGAAATTGACCCAGATGCTTTCTCTTACGTTGATGACATTTACTTGGTGGATGATAAATTGATACCACATCTTCTGAGTGTGGACCGCATCATAATGTCTTTTGCTGACTTGGGATACAAATTCAACTTCGCCAATTCGCATATTGCCTATTTGTCAGTACTTTTTTCTGGGTTACAAACTCATCAATGAAGGTAGGGGGTTGGCCCCCTCACTTTCTGTAGAAATGTACTAAATTGCAACATCCTCCTCTTAAAAAAACTTACAATCTTTGCTGGTTTTTTTTAATTTGGGAAGGACATACATTCCTGATTATGGCGAGCATATCAAACCACTTTCCTTCTCAGCTTCCTGTTGGCTTCCAGAACATACTGAAATTCTTCGGTCTTTGTAGTGTCATGGTCTTGCCTGTACCTGCGTTGGAAGCAGTTACAAAGGCTAGTGTTGCAATTTCTAAAGCCTTAGATCCACGTTGTATTCAATCGGCTAGATCTTTGACATCGGCAGATGTCTGAGATAACTATAACTGCAGAATTTCTATGGTTGTGTGTGTGTAACCTTTGGTGTTTTAGTGAATTTCTAGGATTGTTTTTCAAATCTATTTCCTAACTAAAAATCCCTGTCAACTTTGATTTTTTTCTGTGAATTTCTATGTTTTAAATTATCATTTTTGATAATGACATCCCTATAACCTTTGGATTTTTCAGTGAATTTCTATGGTTTTTTTAATGCAATTTCCTAACTATAGTGTCCTTGCAACCTGGGTGTGTGAGCAGGTGTGTGGGTGGTTAGGTGATATTGTAAGTGGGTGTGTGAGTGTGTGGTGGGTGTCAGTGCTTGTATGACTGGCTGCGTGGGTGTATGAGTGCCTGTATGGATGTGTACATAAATATGTGTGTGTGTGAGTGGGTGGTGTGCGTGGTTCTCTCTGACTTTGAGTGGGTGTGTGAGTGGTTCGCTGGGTCACTGAGTGGGTGAGTGAGTGGATATATGAGTTTGTGAGTGGGTGTTTGAATGGTTTTCTAGATCTATGAGTGAGTGGTTATATGGGTGTGTGAGTGGTTTTATAGGTCTCTGAGTGGGTGTGTGATTAGCTGTAAGGGTGTGAGTGGGTGTGTGAGTATGTAAGTGGTTGTGTGATTGTGTGTGTGGTTATACAAATGTGTGTGTGTGCGTGACTGACTGTGTGGGTATGTAAGTGTGTTTGTGAGTGGCTGTATAGGTGTGTATGTGTGCAAGTGTGTCAAGGAGTGTGTGAATGCCTCTGTGGACCTCTGAATTTGTGCTTCTGGGTAGGTCTCCGAGTCTCTGAGTGGGAGTGGGAGTTGCTGTGTGGGTGGCTGTAACGGTGTGTGAGCAGTGTTCTGAGTCTGTGAGTGAGTGGTTCTCTGGGTCTCTGAGTGTATCAGCATAGGGTAGGTGTGTGATTGGCTTTCTCAGTCTCTGAGTGTGTGTGTGAATGACTGTATAAGTGTGAGTGATTTTCTGGATCTTTGAATCAGTGTGTGAGCGGCTGTATGTGTATGTAAGTGAGGGTGTAAATATTTGAGTGGGTGTGTGAGTGTATGAGTGAATGTTTGACTGGCTGGGTGGCTCTCTGAGTGGGTATGAGAGTGGTTTTATGGATCTCTGAGTGGGCTGTGAGTGGCTGAATAGGTGTGGAGTAAGCGTATGAGTGGCGTTCTGTGTCTCTGTGTGTGAGTACTTATATAGATGTGTGAGTGGGTTTGTAAGTAGTTGTGTGGGTAAGTGTGTGTGTGAATGAATGAGTGTATTTTGAATTGAGTTCTGGATCTGCGGATCCATTGCCGATTCTCACAGGACCGCGCTGAGCAGAGCAATGGCTCCACAGATCTTCACATACACCCAAAAAAGTTTTTGAGCAAGTTCTTGCACATGATGGATCCCTCCATCAGTCTCATGGGGTCAGGATGCCTCTATCCTGACCACTTATATCCTATTTACACTTTTTTCCCCCTTCCCAGAAATGTGTCCCGATTCACAAAATGGCAGCCGCAACTTTTCTTTGAGGTTGTGTCCAACCAATATCAGCATTGCTGTTGGTGCATAAGATCCACGGGTCCACTGAGGCGGATTTGTGTCTCTAGATATACATAAATATTTTTTCTTTAATGACTCCAAAACTACTGAACAGATTTACACCAAATTTCAAAAAACACTCTTACTGTACCAAGAACTAGCATTCTGCCAAATTTGGTATAATTCCATTCATTGCTTCGGGCTGTAATCATGTCTAAAATCCCTATGGCAAATTATATGGGGAATATGTGTTTTGGAATTCCAACCTTTTCTCGGTCCCTACTTGATGAATCACCCTGAAACTTATTAGATATCAAATGCATTTTCCCCTTGTTTATTTACATAGGAACTTTGGAAATGGCTACAGCCCGAACTGCTGAACAGAATTACTCTAAATGTGGCAAAAAGGTAGGTGTTGGTTCAGGGAAGGGCATTTTGTGATTTGGTGCAAATCTGTTAAATTATTGCAGTGTTATTAAAAGAAATTCCCAATTGTATATAGGGATGCAGGGGATCCATGACCCCTCCAGATTTTCTGCTGAAATCTGACTGTCTGGCAACTCTTCAAACCAGGAAGTGTTGGCAGCTGTCTTGTGACTCAGCTTGAGCTGAGTCTCAGACAAAACACACAAAAAATGAAAAGTGATCAGGTTAGAAATTCTTTGACCCCCTAAGGGTGCCCCACATAGACTCCACAGGGCCCAAAAAGATTATTTTTTTTAAGAATTTTTAGCGGAAAGCATGCAGGATCCACAGCCCTCAACAAATTCTTTTTTTGAATGAAATGCTTCATTATTAGTTTGATCCCAGGTGGGCCAGGTCCATGGGGCATTTTCATAATGAAGGATGGGGAGTGCACGGGCCCCCCTCATGGGGCTTATTAATGCCCTGGAGACCACCACCACCCTGTGGCTTGTTCATTTAAAATGATGGGCCTCTCAGACCCCCTTGGCACCATAGACCACCACCTTTGGTGGCCACAATCAAAAAACATGTCAAGAGCCACTTGGATTACCCATGCCCAGGGGAACCCCAACTCCGCAGGGCTAATGAATTTTTATAGGGGACCTCTCGGGCCCCCCAGCCCTGGGGTCGACCACCTCTCTGTGGCCATAATACATTTGTAGTGGGAGGCCTCAGGACCACCAGGCCCTTGGGACCACCACCTCCCTGGGGCCAAGTTAGTTTTAAAAAAATGGGAGGGAGGTTGCACAGCCTCCCTCCTGGGCCATTTGTGGCCTGTGGACCACCACCTACCTGGGGATGGCCTTACATTCAAGTGGGGGTGCCGTGTTGCCCCCCTATTGGAGTCAAATATGGCCCTTGGGACTGCCACCCCCCAGGACAGACTCCAGCTATGTTCCGGGGTGCCCACTCCCAGGATATAGCTGTTTGCTGTGGCTGTACTGCTCCTGCCAAGCCACAGCAAGTGCTCTGCTTACTGCAAGCAAGAGCATTAAAAATGCTCTTGATTGCTGGAAGCAGAGCAGAATTGCTTTCACACACTGGGAGCTGCCTTTTGAGAAGCTCCCTGTGTATGAAAGCAATGCTGGCACCCACAGGAGGCATGGAACCAGAAGGGACTGTGGGGGCAATCAGACTCCTCCTATAGTCAACAACGATAGACACTGGGTGCCATCGGTGGGACCAGAGCAACCAAAATGGAGGCTGGAGCACAGGGTCGCAGGGGCCAAAATCGATCCTGAAGGGTGGCCACCCAGCCCCCCCTATACTCTTAAGAAAAAGACAATGCCCCCAGGATGCCTGGGCCGAAATCAGCCAGAGAGGGGGGCCACATGACCCCCACCCCATTCAAAAATGGCCTGGCTGTGGGGATGGGGTCCCCAAGGCTGAAATCAGCCCAGGGAAGGGGTGCCATTAGCCCAACACCACTAATAATTTGCCCTCTTTTACCATCTCTCTGCAAACATGCATCATGGTGCACTACTAGTTGAGGGATGAAGTCCCCTTGGCTGCTGAGAGTCATTGGGGGCCAAGAAGCACTCCTGTTACCTCCAGTAAGTCCCATATAGCGGGACTCCTGAGACCTGGTCGGAGTTCCCGCCCCCTTTCTCCATGGCCTGTGACTACTAGGCATAAAACCATAGAAACCTGCTTAAAAAAACAAAGGATACAGGGATGTTATAGTTAGGACATAGACTTTGGAAAACCTTAGAAATTCACTTATAAAAACCCAAACGTTACAGGGAAATTATAGTTAGGAAATAGAATTTTATTTCTCAGGACTTTTATATTTTTCCTTTGTTTGATCTTTTCCTCTTTACAGATATAGTTCATTGCCGTGCAGCCTTCATGAACTATTATTTGATCTTCATGTAATTTTAATTCTTTGCCAAATTTCTTGATTTCTATGAACCTGCTGTCAAGTTCCAACTTTGCATATTTGACTAAAAGCTGCATCTTACATTCTGTGGTCATCATAGTATCACAGCCCATTCCTCAAGCAATTTGGGGTTGGGATTCAAATACATTGGAACGGTAAGGATGCTTAGACCATGTGACATTATGTTCACTGTGATAAAGTTTTCAAGAGATTACATTTCCCACCATTTCATTATCTGTTTATTCAACCACCTTTCCAGTTAAGACATGTTCTGCTTAATGTTCATGTGGCTAATGTCTGTGCCAGAGTGGACCGTACCCTTCATTCCAATCTCCTTTGCTTCATCAAAATTTACTTTGGCAAGTTGATAGTTATTTAAATTGCCCTCCTTCTTTTGAGAGATTATTTTGCCATTAATACTCTTTTTATAATGTGGTTGTTGCATGTTTGCCAAGTCGCCAGTCAGGACTGTATTAAGAGTCACAGTGATGCATAATACAGAAATCCACAGTATCCATCATTGAGTCTGCAGAGACAGTTCTTAAACACTTAGGGCCAGATGTATGACCCTTTTTTATTCTTGCAAATGGGAGGTAGGCCCATTTGCGACCGCAAAAAAGGGTCCTGGCATGTTCAAACGTTATTTTGCGAGTCACTGACTCGCAAAATAGCATTTGTGACTCACGCTATTAGGAAGGGGCATCCCTTCCTAATAGTGAGTCTCAATGCCATGTACTATTGTTTTGCGACAGCACTTGTGGCTGTAAAACACTTGCAGTTTACTACCTACTTCAAGTAGGTGGGAAACTACTCGCAAAAGAGAAGGGGACCCCTTTTCCTTTGTGAGTGAGTGCAAACATATTTTTAGGAGCAGGCAATGTTCCCAGGGACCACTGCCTGCCCTTAAAAAATGAAACAGAAAAGTTTCTTTCTTTTTTTTTTTAAATGCATCCCGTTTTCCTTTAAGGAAAATGGGCTGCATTAAAAAAAAAAACTTCTTTAATTAAAAAGCATTCTATTTATAGAGAAGGGGGGACACTAGTGAATCGTCGTATATCTGGCCCTATGGCCTAATTTAGATCTTTGCAGTTGGGTTACTCTGTCACAACGGCGCAGGATATCCCGTCCGTCAAAATATAAATCCCATAGGATATAATGGGATTTATATTTCAGCAAGCAGGATCTCCTACACTGTTGTGATGGAGTAACCTGTCCGCCAAGATCTAAATTAGACCGTTAGTTGGCTGTTAATTTGAGTTGTCATTTTCCAAGGAGGTAAATTGACTTTGAAAACACTGGTTCATAAATTCAAAGGACACCTTGCTGCCTGCCCACTGCATTCCTAACACAGAAGGTGGTAGTAACACAGCACACAGTACACTTTTCAAGTAAGTTGTTTGGTACCTCTGATCACAGTAAGGTCAGGGTTGGAGTCAGGGTCTCACCTCATGCCCTCAGTGAAGTCTCTCTGGGTTTGCTACTGTTTCTCCCTGTCATTTTCTTGTTTATTTTTGTAAAGGTGCAATATGTGGGTCTGCATCTCCAGGCAGGGTTTAGTATCTAAACCTACTATGCTGTCCAAACTACTCTGTATCTTGGTGAGCAGCCCCTTTTTGATGATATTATAAAATAACTCAACTTGTAGGCCCGTATTAGTCCATGGCTGTCCTGTCTCTTGTTACCTCATTCTATCCAGGAACTTAGTTATGGTTTCCCCGGGTTCCTTAGTTTTCACCAGTAACTCTCCTACATCTGGGCAGTCAGTGAACATTTCCCTCAGGGTCATTTATATTTGGTGCCTCTACAAAAATGAATGTGGCCCCACAATGCTCAATGTTTGTCAGCATGAATGCTGGTTTGCAAGCTTGGGTTAACACTGTGTTAATCTGCTCTCTGATGAGGCTACTTGGCATTCTTTTAACATTGCCTAGTGCTGAATTTACTCCTGCGATGTTCTTCTCAAAACATGAGATCTATTCCCCTGCTCTATCCAGCAAGGATGGCAATTTTGCCCTTAGACCTTTTTTTCCATCTGAGCCCAGGGCACATAGATGGTCCTGATGTGCCCTTCTATAGTGGTGGCTACATTTGGCATGGGGGAGCTACTCTGTTCTTTCCCTAACATTGCGTTCCCGCGTTTCTTAGACAACCATGCATGTAGGGGAAGTTCCACTTTGGATCCTCCTCTGAGCAGGATGCAATCTTCCTCAAGGGCCATGTCCTCTTGTTTAAAAGATCCCTCCTCTGGCCAGGGTCTTTCATACTGATCCTTTCCCTTGGTCCAGCATGTTAGCAGGTGGCAAAATGGCTGTGTGAAGATCTCGCCTTCTTCTCTGGCCAATATCTCCCTTGGGGTCTGTAGGAAAGTAGAATCTGCTTCTTATGGTTACCCCCACTTTTTGCTTGTTGTGGTGCTGTTTTTGACTAGTCTGACTAGGATCCTGCTAATCAGGACCCCAGTATATCTGCCTTCTCACTAAACTGTTGTGTTCAGTACCTAGGTACACCCAGATTGGATAATGGAGTACCATTGACAGTCCCTAGTATATGTGACCCATGTACCCACAGCAAAGGTACCCCAGAGGTCTCCCATGGGCTGAAGCATGCATTATGCTAGTCGTGAGATACCATTCATAATGGAACTACAGACTTGCCATTGCAGCCTGTGTAAGTTGGTTCAGACACCACTTATAAAAGATATAGGTTTACTATATTTAGGGGAAACTGCACTTTAAACCTATACGTCACCCCTATAGCAGGCCTTTCAAATCCTGAGGGCAGGGTGCTTGGTTCTAAGTGAGAGGGTGCCCCTGCATGAGAAGGATACCCCCAGCAGCCTACGGAGTCCATTCTGCCAGGTTGTCAGTGAGGCAGACATATACTATATAGAGGGGCATTTTGTGACCATCTCGAAAATGGCTGCAACAAATCCTATCATGTTTGGAATCAAACAAATTGGAATCATACCCCCACACCGTAAACGGTGCGGGAGGTATGATTCCAAGCACTAGAAGAGCCCTCTGTTAGGCTTTTGGTGTTTCCGGTACCAGCCTTCTCGTTCCGGACAGCACAAAATGGGTGCTGCCAACAAGTGACATATTTCTGCCCTCCTGCTGCTGAGCCAAGCTCGATCAGAGGAATGCAGAACAATGGCCATCCTGTCACATCTCCTGTGACCACCTCCCAGACAGGATTTGTTGTATAAGGACTGGGTGGGTGCACTTGCCAGCACCTGAAAGTCTGCATGAGAGTCACATTTGGTGTCCCTGTGCATAGTCCAGTTCAAACCAGTCCTGGGAGCTGTTAGCTCCAGCTCTGGAGCAAAACTGGACAAAGGACATGGAAGTAACCTCCCCACTGTCCAGACCCTCCCTGGGAGGGCCCCCTGAATCTTCCCAACCCTTTCCCTGGGGTGCCTAAGGGCTTACCTGGGTGTGGGTCCCTAGAGTCACTGTGGGATAAGATTCAGAAATGAAACCACTGCACTTCTACCGTCTGAGCATTCTGGACTTAGTTTGACTTTGTTGGGCCTGACTTTCTAGTCTGCTACATCGTCTATGCCTGTGCATCTTACAGGAACCTTCCAAGGCCTGTGAAGCATCAAGGACAACAGAAGTAATCTCCCTTGGAGTGAAGGAATCACTCCCCCTACATTCATAGGTACCTCAACACTGCTGACCAGTCTGTTGATCCCAAGCTCCTGCGGACTTTGAAGGGTTCAACAACACAGGTCAGGGTTATCTACACCTCCTAAGGCCCAAGCTGCCCTCTCACCAAGTCTGAGGTCAAAATCCCTCATGGTGGCTGCATTACCATACCCCTGTGCTCAGCGTACTTTTGCAAGTGCATATGCTTGCTGGCAACTCTGTAACAAATGCATTGGGTTACAAGTAGCCCCTACCTCTGGCAATTTCTTACAGCAAGATCGTCAGCCACATTGCCTCGTGGGCAAAGTGGCCTGCTCCTTTTGATGAGCTGCTCGAGGTCCCCTAGTGATCCCTGTGCCTCCGGCCTGTGGGTCCAATTGAGGGTCATGTTTGTTTTCCTTGGGCTCCCAGGAGTGCTTGGGCCAGCCCTGACTCCCCAGCTTGTGGCAAGTCTCCAGGACATTGCTGGTCCTAACTGTGCACCTTCTTGACTTCCTGCATGGGTTGCCTTTGGCAAGGCTTGTTGGCAGTAGCGGTCCGTGGAGGGAGTTTGGTGGGACAGTGAGGTGGGGCGGAGGAGGGGCCGAGTGGGGAAATGTAAACACCGGAATATGGATGAACGGTGGTAAGTACATATTTAAATAAATAAAATGAATTTCGTTGCGCGCGCTGCATCGCATTTTGCGATGCAGTGCGCGCAAAGGAATTCGTTTTATTTATTTAAATGTGTACTTACCTCCGTTCATCCATATTCCGGTGTTTACATTTCCCCACTCTGTCCCTCCCCCGCCCCGCCTCACTGCCCCACCGAACTCCCTCCACGGACTGCTACTGCTTGTTGGCTCTCTCGCCGGACACCAACCTCTCAGCACTCAACATCCTTCATGGAACAGCTCGTATCTGCAACCTGGTCTTCCTCAGCATCACTTGGTCCTCGCAGCTGCAGAGTCAAGGTCACCGTCATCGTACCTGAAGCACCTGACATCAGAGGGCATCCGTCTCCCAAGTCTCCTGGTCACTCCTGAGTGACATAGACACTGTCCCTCTGCTTTCAGGTACTCCTCTTCCAGAATCCACGTATGGATTCCTCCAGACACTTTCTCCTCTTCAAGCAGCAGCACTTTCCTGAAGTCCTCCAGTGGGTTTGATGGATGTTTCCAACCCCACTTCACACCTATGCACCCGGCTTCCCCGGGATAGGTAACTTGGGTACCATGGTATTCACATGTGGGGAGGCTCTCCAACCTACTGTCTTTCACAAGGTTTCTTCAGGGTCCACTGGTAGGGGTCCCTAATCTTTAAAAATGCAACCGCAACTTGCACATTGACTTGTACAAAGCACGTGGTTGTGTTTACACACTGTACACGCTCTCCGTGGAGTCCCTATCTACTACCTTGGGTGGTTCTTTGGGTCTCCAGCAATTCTACATCCTCTCAAAATTGTCCTGACTCGAGTCATGGTTCTTATACCACTTTCTTAGTATACGGCTTGGTCCCCCCACCCCGGGGACCACTGTGTATTAGGGCTATTTACTGTGATTTCTTAGCTTTAATATTGTGTGCTTTGTGTTTTTCTCCATGTAGGAGATGCTTTAACATACTAGATAGTGTCATATAATAAATACATACATATGTGGTTCTTTTTCATTGAATCTATACTATAAGATCATACTCTGGCAAAACAACCTGCTTTACACTCCTTCAAGACTAAGCCTGAAGGCTGCTCTCCACAACTACCACTTGGATAGCTTTCTAAGGTTGTCTGAGACCTCAGTTGCACTCTGTTTGTATAATCTGGGAAAATCCGGATAGGCCAGTCCTTAAATCTTACATCCCTCTGCATCCGGGCCCATTTCAGGATAGCATCTCTGTCCTGGTAGATTAGGATGCACGCAATCATGGCCCAAGATAGTCCCCCTCCAGAGGGGAGTGATGCGCCAGGGCTCGGTGCGCTCTCTTCACCGCAAAGAGTGGTGAAAGTTATGCCAGTTGAAGTGAGGTCCTGAGCCAGTCCGATAGGAATTGTTCTTCAGTGGATGTCTCCTTGCCCTCTGAGAACCCCACAAACCACAGGTTACATCTCCTTGCCATGTCCTTTGCGTCCTCTATGAGGGCGTCCAAGTAGGCAGTCTTGTCCGTGAGGGTGTGGACTATTGTGCGCAGCTCCTCCAGCGCCGCTGTGATTCCTGCCACTGTTCGCTACATCACCAGGGAGCGTTCATTCACTTTTCTTAAGGAGGTTCACATCTCTGGTTCATTTTGTGCTCCATACTTTGCTGTAACTGCACTATGCCTGCCAGTATAGGGCCGTTGAAGGAATAGCTTGGATGGTGGGTGCGCTTTGTCTCGTTGGCTCTCACCTGTCGTGGCGGCGCTCATGTAGTCACTGTGCAGCTGTCCACCTTGGTTTGCTCTCCTGCTGGGGTGCTGTGTTGTGCTTGATCCCTTCACTGTTCCGAACTGTGAGTACATGTGCTGCCACCTGGTCAGCAAGTACCCAGGAAACAGCCTCCAGTCCTCGGCTAAGTTCTCAGCTGGGTTCAGGGGTGAGGGTACTCTGCACAATGTTGTTCCAGGCAGCCTTCAGCATCTTCCCATCCCAACCATCCTTGTGGTCCACAGACCAGCCCCAGTGGTCATCACTGCCTGAACTAAGCCTGCCACTGTGTCCCCGTCTGAGACACCCGTGGGTGGTGTATAGTGCCCTCAATGCCCATTGTCAGGGGCCTGACTTACCTCACTCCTCTCAGGTTCACCCCGGACTTTCTTTTGGGCTATGTTATGATAACTGTTTCCTATTGCAATATATTTTATTGTATGTATATTTATGGTTTTAAAAAAAGAATAAAGATTCAGAAACAAATAAAGATTATTATGATTGCTATTATTATTATTAGTATTAGTATTATTGTCATTATTGCAGCATCAAACAAATTAGACCTCTTTTACATAATAAGGGTCAGGCAGTTGTAGAATTAATATAGAAGATAGTCTTACAAACATAAATGACCAAGTGACAGCCATATCAGTACCAAGCACCCAAAATCAGACAATTGTATTCCCTAAACGCAATAATTTTTTCTGAAAATATTTTTGACTGTTTCTGAAAAAAATATGGGCATTTCATTGTGAAATGCAGAATAGTGTTTTTTTTTAAATAAGTCCAATTCCTCAAAACAGAAGCTTCGCATTTTTTGCAGTAACTTTTAGGGCATCGAATCCTAACAACGGGTTTAACAGCAGGTACAGAGACGTTTTAATGCATGGGCAAAGTGGGCTCTGGCCCAGGGCCCCAGCCTTTCAGGGGGCCCCCTGACAGAGTCAGCTCCGTTCTCCAGATTGTTGCCCTAATGACCTTGATTATTTCTTAAACGGATTGTTTTAAATACTGTTTCCCTTTAATTTATGTTTTATGTGCCTGATGTGTGAGAGTCTAATACATCCATTCTGCTGAGAAATGTTGCGTTTATGTTTCATGCAGTATACAGAAAAAAAGTTTCTTTTAGATCAAAACAATGCCTTACATATGAGAAACGGGAGGGCGTCACAGAGATTATTTGCAGTAATAGTGGTGAGCTACTGCTGTGTTACAATATTGAAAACACACATACCTATCCCTGAATATTAGATGTAAACACATTTAGGGCCTTATTTATGAGAAGTGACGCATCGCTGCGTGAAAACTGCGATGCGTCACTTTTTAGTGCGCCCTCCTTGCGACATGACGGATGCATCATATTTACAATATGACGCAACATGTTGCATGGAGTTACAGATACGTCAGTATATGGCAGGGTCCGTCGGTTTGGCGTTAGCCTTTTTATCAGTGGAAGAATCTTAGCATTCTTCCATAATTTCGACATGTTGCCTGAGGAGAGGGAAACATTAAAGAGCTGGTTTTCCGTGGGGTTTATGGTGGAATCTAATAGGTTCAGGATATTTGCTGGACATGGGTCGGTAGGAGAGCCAGACTTAATGCTCTGGAGAAGGGCCAGTGACTCTTCAAGCTGAAACTCACAGAAAGCTAGTAAAGATGGAGGATCCAAGAGGTGAAATTTGCTATTAGAACTAAGGTAGAAGGTCAGGTCTTCCTCTGAGATGTTAGTGAAGGCTTGTTGGATCACAGAGATCTTTTTGTGGAAGAATTGAGCTATTTGCTTAGACCATTCTTCCGTACATGGCCCTTCCTTTGTGCCTGCTTTCGGGACGGTAAAGGATTTAACTATGCTAAAGATTTCCTTACTCTTATTTTGGGCATTTTCTATTTTGGTTTGAAAGAAGTTTTTCTTGGCTGCCTTCACAAGAATGTAATGAACTTTTAGGGTGTCTTTATACACCTTCCTGTCCTCAGGTAGATAGGATTTACGCCATTTCCGTTCCATTTTTCTACAATTTCTTTTGCTAGATCTGAGGCCGACCTCTTTGAGGAGCGGGAAACAACCGGTGCCACTGTACCAATGTTGGTACGGAGCCATGAATCTATTGAGAGGGTGTCCGAGTCGGGGCAGCCAGACAGCTCCGGTAAGGAACAACCGAGGGCATCTGCTAACATCGGGATGGATATTTTATGGAACGTCATGTAATTAGGGACCCTCTGCCCTGTGTTAGTCCGAGGGGCTGTGGCAGAGTTGGGAATGACACATTTTAATAGGAGGTGGTCAGACCAGGTAATAGGAAGAGGTAGGCTTGCTTATATGTCAAAGTTGTGAAAGATTTGGTCTAGGGTATGGCCCTTCTCATATGTGGCCGAAGAAATAGATGGAAACATGTTGCAGGCCTGCAGCGTCCCCAACAAGGAAATTGTTTGAGGGTCTTTTCCATTGTCCATATACATATTGAAATCTCCCAGAATAAGGCAGTTGTTGTATTTTAAGGCCAGGGAGGTGGTGGCTGTATTAAGCGTAGTAATAACATTTCCAATTGCACCGAGAGGTCTGTAAATCAGAAAAACAGCTGTGCTATGATGGGGGGATAAGGTACAGCAGAAGCCTAAGGACTCTGCACCCTCGATGTTTTCCATTGGTATGGGAAAGCAGTCTAGTTTTTAATTATAAATTATGGTGACACCGCCCCCCTTCCCACTTTGTCGGTCTTTCCTAAAGACTTTATAACCCGTAGGGATGGCCAAGGTGATAGTAGGGTTGGAGGCTACATACAGCCAGGTCTCAGTGAGAAATAAAAGAACAGGCTGCTCGTCTAAAAGTCGGTCATAAATGTGTGGTTCATGCATTTGCATAGAACGACAATTTAAAAGGGTGGCCTTTAAGTCCTCTGTTTTCTTATTGTTTTTACACTTATTTTTGCGTGGGAGGATCTTGGGTGCGAGTTTCATAGGCTGGAGGAGAGACCAGTTGCACTTATCAAATCGAAAGTCTACCTCCAAGCTCGGATCAGCGGCTGTACACTGACATAATGGTAGCCGCCTAAGGCTAAGCAGTTTTTCCCTATTGTAATATAGTGGAAGAAACTCACCGGAGGGGAACTTGGCAGCATGGCCAGAGCCAGACGCCTCCGGGATGCTGACGGGCGCAGAGGGCCTTGCCTTTGGCACACCAGCGGCGCGCCGGAGGCACACGTCCGTTTGCATCGGGAATATATAGGCTAATGCCTTTGATGAAACTGGACTGCTAACGCAGCTGAGGAAGCAGAAACTACGTGGGTGGAAGTGAGGAGCCCGATAGTAGCCCCAGCCCTCCACACAATCGGCGTATCAGCCACGGCGGACCAGGACTGGAGAAAAAGCGAGATGCGAATCGGAGCAGCTAAGGAGGTGCAGGCAAGTAGAATCAAGTAAAGTGCAAGTGCGCGTAGGTAGAAGAAATTGTTAAAAAGCACAGAGTAATTCAGCCACAATATACAATTTAAAAAGTATTAAAAACCTAGTAGCAGGGCAGGAAACACTAAATCCTACAGCTGCACACGTCTGTTTGCATCAGGAATATATAGGCTAATGCCTATGATGCAAACTGGATCGCTAATGAAAATGAGGAAGCGGAAACTGCGTGGGAATCAGGGGATCTAATTGGATCATAAATTCAAAGCTGTTCTGAACAGGGGCCCCCAAAATATGTTTGGCCCAGGGCCCCCAAAATCCTTAAGATGTCCCTGAGCAGGTAGGTAATATGGATGGCATAGTAGCTGAACAGGTCATGGCACAGCCATAAAAAAAATGCAGTAATTAATGGCAAACAATCGTCAGCGGTGTGCAAGCGAAACGCACTTGCAGTCACTCTTGAAAGACCGCATGGTTCACCAAGATACTCAAAATATTTATCTACGCTTAAGTGGCTTTGTCTAGTGATTGAAATTCGGATCATTTATTTACCTATAAATGAACCCATTTCCAGACCAGCTTCTTCCAGCATAGCTGAAACCAGTGATAAGTCATTGCCTCTCTCTGTTTGCAAGATTTATTTTAAGACAGCCCATGTATTGCCTCAGAAAAATTCCATTTATGCATTTTAGACTCGGCAAATGCATAACATGTGTTCAGACCTGCACAGAGCCATTGCAACTGTTCGTGATACGACCCCAGGTGCATCCCCAGACAATAATTAGTAAAGTCAACAGTTAACACAGCTTGCAAGCCCATTCGCCAAGAAAAAGAGGCCAAGTGTAAGGTTATAGTAATTTTTCACATTGTTCCAGTGAGCCATGTTTTCTAGTGACGGATTAACCAGGTCTTTTTTCAAACTCTTAGGAAATTCTATGACACACGCATGGGCGTAGCTTCTATTGGTGCAGCAGGTGCAGTGGCACCGGGGTCCAGAGGCTCGAGGGACCCACTAAATCCTGATTATTGTTGTATTTACAATTCAAACAGGAGCCAGGAGGCCCAGTTCGTTCTTTGCACTACGGCCAATGATGCACTGGGTACGCCACAGCCCACAGGTTTACTTCAATTGCAGCATTCTAACCGAAAAACAATCTTAGCTGTCTATGTGATTTATAAGCTGAATACACATCAAATTGCTGTGTCAATTAATAATTTGTTTTGGATTAAAATAGATTTGAACGTCCACGTGGGAAAAAGGATGCTGAATCTGATACTAGGACTTTGAAACAGAATGTATTATTTAGAGTGCTGGAAATATGGTAGCAATATGCATTCAGTGATTTAAATTATGCATAATAATAGGAAAATGACATGGAAGCCTGCATGCAAATCAGTGTTATGTGCGTTTTGTACTGAAAATTCGGCTAAGGCAGTGGAAACTCAAAGTTTCTTTTTTCATACTAGAATTATTCCTGCTGTACAGCTCTTTTAGGGAAGCATCGCCTACTGATATCATTACCAAATCGTTATATACACACTTCAAAAGTCGCATTGCCTCTGTAAAAAACTATTCAATTTCTTTTATCCGTGTTCACAGCAAAGGTTCGTCCCGTGAAGACATGTAGGAAAACCGAAAATCTGCATTTAGATAGAAACAAAGAAAGAAGTAACCACATTTTCTTTCACACCAGAAACTAATTTCTATGTACACGTCTTTTTCACCCGTACTACATTTTTTTCCAAACGGTCTTTATTTGCTGATGCTGAGAATCATAAAACTATTGTGATGTGTGATAGCACTAGTACTTTTCTTTTCTTTAGTATTAATGGCATTAACATATTTTGGAATATAGTGAGATTATGTACCATGGTTTGACTTCTGCCAAATTAATAAATTCTAGGGAGACAGAAAGTGATTTTCTAAGAAGGAAAATGGAATTAAATATAAAGGCCAGCGAGAGGTTTCTAGTGGTAGTAGCTGCTCACCTGGCTTCAGCTTGGCATCACTGTCAAATGATCTTACCTTAGAGGGCTCAAGGGAAATGTACAGAACAGAAGATCACCAGGGCTGTTAGGAACACCACAATGAGACAGGCAGCCCAACACGCCATCGGTTGATTGGCCTAAAGACGCTGGGGCATATTTATGAGAACTGAGGCAACGCTGCGCTGTGGTAGTTTTGCATCAGTAAAACGTGCACTGCATTGCATCACATCTGTGCCATATTAGTGGTACGGCGCACAATGTCGTAAGCGCCAAAGATGCGTCAGAGGTTCCAGAACAGCGGTATGAAGAACGACGCAAAGTGTCGTAATGCAACTGCTCCCTACGTGATGCAAAGCTGATTTGTGTGTTGTAAAGCACCTTTATGTGCCTCAAATCAGCTTTGCGTCACGGAGGAATGTGCTGCATGGCAGGAAGCTAAAAAAAACGATGCATTTGAATCTATAGTACTTCTGCTGTGCAAAAAGAGGTGGCCTGACTACAAGCGCAAGACCAAAAAGAAACTGACCAGGAACCATAGGGCAGCCATGGGGACCAGAGGAGGACCTGATTTCCAGAAGGATTTGGACCTTTTTGAGGAGCAGGTGGCGTTACTCATCCAAACCTAGTTGGTGGAAGTAATTGCGGGACAGTACAGTGCTGCAATTGAAGACCAGGAAGAACTACAGGGTAAGTGAAAATGAGGCAACATATAGGCAAAAGTGTCATGCAGCGCAGCAAGACACTTTGATGCACTGTGCTGCAAGTGAATGGGCAGGTATGCCTCACATATTCCCTTCTTAATCACATAACTGTGATTTTATAGGCCACTCACACTTATTTCTGTTCAACCCTGCCAAGTTTCTCTGGTCTCACAGTACACAGGAAAAACCTGGACTGGAGCAGCACATAGTGTATAGACTTTGCAAACTTTGCAGATATGACATTGCCAATGCAGGCCCTCTTACACCATAAAGCAAGTGGGATTTTAATGTGGTTAGGCAGCCAAAAGTGGAATGTAATGTAATGTAAAGCGATGTGGTTTCCTAGAGGATTAACTTCTCACTTGAGAGGTTCTCCAGGTGCTCAGTATGTGCAGGCTCTCCAAGTAGGATCATGTTAAGAGCAAGGTGTACAGTCAGTAGCACTAAACCTTATTGTACACAGCTGTCCTGATGTTCTGGGTGCATTTTTACAGTTGTTGCGGGCCATGTAACATACCATCCTACTTCCTATTTTGCTCATATGGATATTGGGGGTGGGGGTGAATGCAAGTGATGTACAGCAGAGGTACATGATTGTTTGTTGGAAGCATAGATGGTGTGTGAGCTAGGTGGGCCCCTGGTAGTGCAGCACCTTGTTGGTGTGGCTGAGCCATATTAAACTGGCAGTGTGTCTGAATCAGGAGCCATTGTGTCTTAAGGAGTTGAGGTGTGATGTGTGTGCCACAAGGAAGGCTGAGTTATAGTCTGGTACTGCTGTGTTTGAAAGTTTGCTGCTTGTGGAGCAACTGTGCAGAGATGCCCTGGTAGAGGACATTGGTGCACTACAGTCTGCATATCATGGGGGCTTGGTGATGGTCTCAGAGGTGTCAGGAGGGAGCCATAAGAAGAAAAATCTCACAATGCAAAATATGTGAAAGCAGTTGAAGGTGAAACAGGGAATAGTGAAGTATCAGGGGCAGGTGTTTGGGTTCATTGGAGGGTGAGATGTTTAGGCCTAGTCGTGAGGGCAACCAGTGTAGATACATGTTGCTGAATGACCATTACTATCTGGTGAGGTTCAGGATAAGATGTCGCTCTCACATAGAGGTAGGCATGTTGCTCAATGGTATAATATAACAAATGTTGGTGGTGTTGGTGTCTCCTGAGAGCCAGTGTATGATCTGGGTGTCATCAGTGTGTGAGATGAAGTTGAGTTGAGTTGATTGTCAGAGGAGTTATCTACAAGTGAGCTGTGCTAAGTGAAGACATTTGAGGGGCTCTGCAATTGACCATCTTGGGTTCTGAGGAATTGGAGTGAGCTTGAGTTGTTGAATATTTCCAAGTGTGACGATGGGTATCACCTTCAGAGATACTCAGTGTTTATTGGTGTGGACTCTTGAGATGACTGAGTGTCTGCTAGAAAAGTATTGGCTTCCACACAAACAAGCAATATATGGTAGATACATGCCCTTACCCATTCCTGCAGTGTAGCAAGGTTGCTTGCTGTGTAGAGTTGTGTGGATGTGTGTCAAATATGACTCCTAGGCTATAAAATTGCACAAATTGCATGCAAGACAGTACAACAATCCAAACTGGTGTGTTGAACTGTGTGAAAGGCACAGCGCAGGTTTGCATATATAACACAACATAATAACACTACTTAGTCAATGTTGCGGCGGTAACTGATGGCTAGAGGGAATGCAGCCACCCTGGTGACATGGTGCACTGTCTCAACAGTGGTGTTAAGAAACTAATGTCACATCAGTGTAGACACAAACCAGAAAAGCGATGTATCATGTCAAATGGGGCCCTTACCTGCACTCACTATTACATGCAGAGCAGGCCAGCAAGATGGGTTGTGTTGTGTGGCATTACATAAATAGGCCCTCTTGTGGATGCAGAGGTTGTGTGGACAATGTGTTGCCATGTGAAAGGCAAAAATAGTGTAACATGGCCTTACTTACTTGTAATAACATGTCTTCCACATATCTCTGTGTACTTGAAAGTGAATACAAATTCAGTCTTGTTGTCACCAAATTATCGATGTATACATCAAGCTTGGAACATTATTGAAATATTTCTATCTCTTTCCAGAGGGACAATCAACACCTCCTGTAGAGCAGCATGTCCTTGATGACCAACCTGTTGGTGATGCCATCTTGATCCCCATGGACGATGACACCTTTCAACAATTCCTGGACTCTTTTGAATTTTCTCCTCCAGTTATGGCAAGGGTAGATGACATTGCAGGCTCTCCAGAGAAACAGTCACCCACATGACATGCGCCATCTAACCATACTATCCCAGCTGAGGCTCTGAGGATCCCCAAGTTGAATGTCAATGGTGAGTGGTAGGAGTCCAGCAGTGGACCATTGATGAGGTGTGGTTAAGGGTGGAGCCCAGAGTGGGCACCCTAGAAGGAGTCTGTATGTATGTGAGCCATGATAAGGGTATAAAAAAGGCTATTACAGATAACTACTCTAGGCTCCGAAAGATTAATGAGTCCCTAGCTGACACTGCTGGTGTCATGATGCAGAATGCCCAACAACAGCTTTCTACCTCAGACATTGGTGAAGTCGCCATGCAGCTGGGTGCCATCAGTAACATCATGGAATGCCTGGAGTGCAAAATGGACTCCTACATGACAACAATAGGTGCCCTCAATTGCAACATCGTTACTTTGTTGCCAAGCCACCAGACCCTTGCCAAGGATTTCCAGGCTGCCTCACTGGCACAGACAAATACTGGTGGGGACAGGGGAGACACATGTTCTGCCTCTGTTGTGTGTGACTCAGATGCCTCCCACACAAACAACATCACATGCAAGTGAAGCACACCACACATTAGAGGAGGAAGATGTGGAGTTGCCCAGTTTCTGTCAATGAGCTGCCCGATAACATTTGTCAGTGCCTCCTTGCCAGTTTCCTGGTGGTCCTGTGTTTGACATCATGTCACCTCATTTGTCAACCAGTACTGTACTGTTTGTTTGTGAACCTGTTGATCTTTTCTGCTTGTGGACTTTGAAACAACCCTACATTTCCTAATGGCAAATTTTCAATAACCGTTGACGTTGGCCACAATACTACAACTGGACGCCGAAATCACATTTGAGGGACATACAATCTTGGATAACAATAACTCTTATACATCAATTTTTACTAAACCGCAAAGAGTATTGTATGTTTGTTGCTGAAAGTACTACATGTGCCATGGTGGAAGTGTAAAATCATAGCTCTCTTTTTTGCATTCCAAGAAGAGTGAACTAAAGTCAATTGCAACACGTTGTCTTTGGATATGCACCTACATCAAGTAAACACAAGGAGATGATGGACAGAGCGCTGAAACATTTTAGACACTGACCCCCAGTCACTGATCTAGGTTGAATCCATCACCGTTCTTTACCTCACATCGCCAGCCCAGTTCGGACAAAGCCATATACAAATCAGTCTTGACCCTGTTCCTTATGGGAACAGCCCAGCCCGAACTGCCAAGCCAGGTCATCCCTGGACACGAACAAGCAACCTGGGACCAATTTCGGGGTAACACCCCTCATCAGCCAGGCTAGCTTGAATCCAGTGGCAAAGTGAGCAAGGGACCCTAATCTGGGCATACCCTGCCAACTTAGGGTGAACAAAGCAAACACAAGGACTCGTGAGACAAGTCCAGCAAGTGCCAGACCACAGAACCAAAAACAGTGTAAAACCTCCCTAGGAGAAGAGAAAGTGGTAGATATGTGGACATGAAAGTTTAAAATTAGTTGACGTAGGTGAGCTGCATGATGTGCCACACTTAGCAAGTAGTCAATTCCAGTGATGATGGACATTCTCCAGGCAAGTATGGCCACATTCACAATTGGTAACCTGTCAACTGCAATGACCTCTTACAAAATGGTGCAAGGGTCTGTGGGAGTGCAAGGCACCAGTGTGTGTTTCAGGGCAGCCAGGGAGCAGCAATCTTTAATGAAAACACTATACTAACTATACCTGCCCTATCACTTTCACACAGAGTGCAATAGTAGGAGACTGCCTTAACTCTTCCAACTGAGTCTCACTTACTATGTCTAAAGTATGGAAAAAGGTTCATACATTACTCAAATGTGAGGTAGACTAACAGTTGTCCACAGGCCTCTTACAAAGCTACATATACCTCCATAGACCACCGGTCAATTGCTACTTTTATGTACTCAACTTAACTTAAACAATGGTACCAACTCTTACCCATTAATTAAGGATAAACTAGTGAAAGTAGAAAAATATTGAATGTATAAAAACTATTTCAACTGTCTACACCTACCTATCCTACACTAACTAAGCTAACACTAGCCTAAACTATCTTAACCCATCTTAAACTATCTTCCTATACATAAATGGCCAGATAAACATCAGCCCCCTCACCCCCCTTAATGCACACAGATCAGAACTATACAACTAAGAATAATCCATATTTGTGAAGTGAGAAAATAGCACCCCTCAAGGTTTCAAGGCTATGGGGGCCATTGGGGAGATTAACTGAGCTATTGTCCAGAGTCACATGATGCTGAGTTGAGCTGCTGCCGGCGATCAAACCGTGACCCCTGTACTCTAGAGTCAGCCGCTCCGGCCACTGAACCAATGCACTTCCTCTCCCACACAGCAACTTCATCCTAAACATTTACCACCTATACATGTAATCCTAAACAAATATATATATATATATATATATATATATATATATATATATATATATATATATATATATATATATATATATTTGGCATTTTTCTTTTTTATATTAACACACTAAATATCAACCCACTTAAAAATCTAACATTATAAAACAGACCTAAAAACTACTATCTACTAAAATATGTTAAAACTAACAAACACCTATACTATACCCATACTAATCCCTAACACTATGCTAAATAACAGTAAACAATCCTACAAAAAAATTAAACCGACCTGCACAACAAAGGCAATGCACTGGATCTATTTTAGAAACATGGCGTCTGCTGAAACTGACACCTTAGGGCTACTTCCATTGGTCCAGGACTGGGGTGGCAACGCTTGGCATGTCAGAGTGACAGCTGACAGTGTCCAGGTGCGGAAGCAGGATGGTTGGACATCTTTAATGTCCCTGGGACTTAAGGGCAGAAGGCCATGCAGATTGCTCTTGGAGTCAGGCTAGGTTCAAGGGATGCATGTGCAGTCCTTGGCACAGTGGCAGGGGACCATCATGCAGCATGGCAGCACAGCAAGGCAGGAATCAAGAGCATATTGCTCACACACTAGTTGTCACTTGCATCACTTGCATACCTGGATGTTCTGGAGTCCAAAAGCCTGTTCCACTAGTCACTGTGTTCTTACATGGGCCTCATTGAAGCGGACTTCCCCTTGCATTGTTCAATACCTTAATGGTGTCAACAATCATAACTGGTTGGAACATCCTGAGTTTCCTACATGGAAGATAGACAATAGTCAAAATGTTGCACAATATTTTCACAGAAACACATATACATAAGTTGGGCACATTATACTCACCAACAAGCCAGGCCCTCTCTGGTAGTAGTTAGGACATCAACTGGGGTATGATGCTATACTACAGTATGTAGGAGTTATGAGTTGAACCTTGGAATCTGGCACAGATTTGTGCCATGGCCAAATATGCTAAACAAACTACTTGCACATTGATATCAGTCAGTCAGTCAGTCAGTCAATACTTTATTTCGGCTAACAATAGCCATAAAAGTCAACACATAAAACATAATACATAAATCCATAGTGCAGATACACAGTTCATAAGTCCATGTTGAACAAATTACATACAATTTATAATGGTGAGTTTTTTGTCCATGATTAAGCAATACCAAATAAAATATAAATATTACATTAATTTAGCTAAAAGCCAGAGTTCTTATAATAACAATGTTAAAAATGAGGTAGACTTGAGGATAATCTGGTAACTAAAGTAATCCATAGTTCCTCTTTCTATAGTTACAGTTTGTGACCACAGCGTTTCCTAATAAGGTATACATTAAATAAATATCTACTTATACCATATACCATTACTTGAGAGGAATTAAATTTTAATATGCGCTCAGCTACTTTATATGACTCAATCCCCATATTCCTACAAAGGGGTTTAATCCAAGAAGTCCTTGGTTTCTTATAGGCCGGACAAAAAAAGAGTATGTGGGATATATCTTCCCTGGCCCCAAGGGGACACATAGTGCACAAATCCAATCCATTTCCTCCAGCCCACTTGCATGTATAGGAGTTTAACAATAGTACCCCATACCTAAATTGAAGATAGAGAGATTTTGCTAAGGGAGGTGCAATCTCATCCATAAATTCCTCAAAGTTAGGCGAATCTTTTGCATTTAAGAAGATCTGGGTCAGGGTACCAATACAAGGGCTCAAAATTAGTTCACTATTAGCGTGGGACCAGAAGGTTACCTTGAGGAGTTTTTTGGAAGACTGAGTCAAATTATGGGGCTCCTCCCAAAAAGTAAAAAGCCCCAATCTCTTGAATGATGTACAGATATATTTCAGCCATGGGGTTTTCAAGTGAACGTCCAATTTAATAAGTTCAATCAACCCATCCTTATAATCTATCAGCTCAGGGGTCGACCATATCCTAATCCAGTACAATAATGGTCTTATAGAAGCCAAGTGCTCTGTTCTTTTAAGATCAACATCTAAAAACAGGGGGACAACTGGGGTACGAGTCGGTATTTTAAGTAGACTACGCACAAATGTATTTTCTATCATCCCAAATTTGGAAGAATTACTATATCCCCATATCTCAGCACCATAAAGGGCTGCTGATTGGGCCTTGGCTTTAAAGACCTCCAGTGCTGGAGTAACGGCTTTCGAACTACTTGCTCCGTGCACCTTTAGGATAGGGAAAGAATTCTGTTTGAGGCACAATAAGCTTTTGTTTAGCTGGCCTTGCCAGGACAGCTTGTTGTCTAATATCAACCCCAAATAATTAAAACTTTCCACCTTTTCCAATGTACGATTCTCTAGGAGCAAGTTTTTCCTAAACGTTTTAGTGGGGTTTATGGCCATGTACTTTGTTTACGTTGGGTTAATTTCTAGCCCCTTTCCCACACAGTAATTGTGAAAAGTATTCACCAAATTTTGCAGCCCTCTCGGGGTCTGGGAGATAAGGATAGTATCGTCGGCAAAAAGTAAAGAAGTAATTGGTTCACCGACTAGTTTTGGGGAGTCATGAGCACAGTTCCTCAGGTATGTTGGAATATCATTAACGTACAATGAGAACAACGTGGGTGCTAACACGCATCCTTGACGCACCCCTCTATCCACAAAAATCGCTTTAGATAGTTCTCCTGCTTTTCCCCATCTAATTTTTGCATAATTCCCTGTATGGAGTTTAATGAGTTCATTTAGTAACTCGCCAGGGATGTCTAACTTCTTTAGTGTAGACCACAGTAGCTTCCGGGGAACAAGATCAAAAGCAGCCCTTAAATCTATAAATGCAACATAAAGACTACCCTGTCTGATCTTTACGTATTTCCAGCAAATGCACATAAATCTGAACACCTGGTCAACTGTACTTACTCTAGATCTAAAACCAGCTTGGTATTTTGACAATAGTTTTGTCTCCTCAATCCAAATTAAAATCCTATTTAAAATCTGTCTGGCAAAAATTTTTTGTAAAACATCAATTAAACTGATGGGGCGGTAATTGCTAGGATCGTGGCGGTCACCTTTTTTAAAAATTGTAATAATTTCTGCCCCTTTCCATGACTCTGGGATAGGTGTACCAGCCAAAATTGAGTTACTTAGAAAGTTAATATACGGCCCCCACACATTGACATCATGTTTCAACAAATCCCCAGGAATTTTATCAGGGCCGGGGGCCTTGCCTACTTTTACAGCTAATAGTGCTTGGACTGTTTCTTCTAAGGTAAAGTGTAATGGTACAGTACTACTAACTGGATCAACATCTACATTAGCTAGGGACAAATCATCCTTACTAATCGTGTAAAGTTTAGAAAAGTGATCACACCAGGTCAGTTCGTCCAGAAAAATATCCTTGGGTGATCTACCCTTTTTATTTCCCTTAGCAATTAGATTCCAGAAGGCACTTTGGTCATGTAATTTTGCTGCACTCAGTAAGTCATCCCAAAGGTTAGCATCCCATACTTTTTTGGCTTTACTCAGGGTATTTTTATATATTAATCTTGCATTTTTTATATCACATTGGCTCCCATTTTTTACTACATGGATCAGTTGTGATTTAGCAACCCTACAATCTTGGTTATACCATTGGTTTCCTGATTCGACCTGGTCTATAGTTTTATTCCCTTCTTTTTTATAGACCTTACTCAGAAGGGGAGATAGTGCGTCGACCAACTTCAAATGTAAATCAAGAACTCCCTGGGTGCCTGAAGATGGAATTTGGGGAGTCCCTATAATTTCGCTAAATTTATTATAAATGTTGGCCAGCGCCTCTTCTTTGCCCGCAATATAAGACCATTTTATGGCACGTCTATTATTAGAAATCTGTATATCTCCAATTTGGAGATTCAGTGGGTCTTCTGCAGGTAATCTCAAATAAAATAGGGCAGGGTCTAACCATAGTTGGAGGGGGTAGTGATCACTCTCCATTCTGGAGTCAACCTTAAAGTCAATTAGTGATCTCCATAAATTCCGAGAGGCCATTACGAAGTCAATATGTGATCTGCTACTTCCCTTAAAATAAGTGGGAGCTGAAGGAATGTCTGAGGGAAACCGGCCATTACATGATCTTAGGTCATGTGATACAGTCATCTGTAGGATCTGTATAGAGGCTATAGTACTTTTTGCATAACTTAAGGCCTCCAGAGGCATGATACCACTAGCAGTATCTTGTTCAACAAACAGGCTATCAAGAACCTGGATAGGTTCGTATTTACAGTTAAAATCTCCGCAAATTAAAACACGAGCATTAACTCCCAGTCCATCTAAGGTGGAGTCCAAGGTGTCTATCAATTTAGATTCTCTGTTTGGTGGATAAGGTCTATTATATATGTTTAGTAGGTAAATAACACTTTTGTTGCTGGTCACAATTTTTAGTCCTAGCAAGTCCGGGCAGGTGCTAGGCAGCTGGCTAACCTCTATTTCTAGGGAAACTTTAACCCAAATAACCAGCCCCCCGGATGCCCTTCCCCTATTCGATGGCATCGCTTTGGTGCAATAGGTTTTAAATCCTACTCTATGGGGGGGTTCTACCATCCAGGTTTCCTGAAGGGCGATTATGTCATGTTTTCCAAAAAAGGAACAAACTACCACGTCCATCAGGTTTCTGGAAAGTCCAGCAATGTTCCAAGACAATAAGCTAACATTAAAATCTTCAGTTGACTTTGGGGAAATTCCCCTTAGTCCGGTCTCATCGCTGGTATTATCGTACCCGGGCAAGTTATCCGGTACCATTATATCTTGCTCAATGGCAGTTTCATTGCCTAATATCCCTGCCTGTACTATACTTGTCTTGGAAACGATATCAGACCCGGCTTCTACTTGCACTTGCCGCTTAATTCCAAAATGTCCATCCTCTTCTAGCTGTTCATCCACAGGGTTAAGGGGGATCCCCAGTACCACCGTGTTTTTAAGACCAGGGATTCCACAACCACTATGAATCTCTAGAGGGTGGGTGGGCAGCAGTGTAACCAAGCTTTTGTTTATATCAGCCTCTGGGAGTCAATCATTTTCATCTAAGTCCCTTAACGCTGCATATCTATTAGTCATAGGGATTTCAAAATGTGATGATTTATTATCAGTACGAATAGGACTATCCTTAATTGTTCCTTGGAGTAATCTGTCTAGATGTCTATAAAAATAACCCAAGGGGTGAACACGTACAGCATCTCCTCCTATAGCAAGGGAAGCTGCCCTTAGGAGTGTAGTTGCCACATGCTGGGGATGCCTGAAGTTTATTATAACGCAATCCCCCTTGCATGTTTTCCTTGTATTACCTAACCATGCAACTCTTCTAGTAGACAGTATTTGGTTTGAGAAGTCCGTGGGGAACCCACAGTTTTTATTTAGCCAAGCAACTGATTTCCTCTTAAGTGAATCATGAGATTCAACCGAAGCTTTAAGAGGGCCTGGAACAAGTGGGGGAACATTAGACAAAATAACCACATATGGTTCACAAGCTGGTGGGAGGTTGGCACATATGGGCTTTTGTGCAATAGTTATAAGACCCTGATTACTAAATGGATCTATATTGATTCGAGTACCACCACCAGCTGGTTGTAATATTGTCATGCGGCCAGTTGAAATGGAATTTCCCCCCTTTAAATGAGGGTCCTGGGCAGCATGAACAGGTTTCGGTGGTACCTTAGGCAATATAATAGGCGGTATAATGTGCTGTTTCAACCCCTCAACAAGACCACCCAACCTTGATACCTCTAATGTCAGGGTTTCTATTTTGTCTACAAAAGGTTTAATCAAAAGCACCCATTTTTCCTCCAAAATTTTAGCTATGGTCTCAACGAGAGAAAAATTATCTACTTCATTACGGGTTTGTGTTTTAACATGAGCCACAACGGGCCTCCGAGGTTGATCTGACGCTGATTTATGATAAACACTACCCTTCTTAATTTGAGACTTCCTACATTTCCTAACGGCTCTTTTCGGAGGAGAAGGAGGGACTTCAAGCTCGCTCTGAGACTCCGGTATGTCTTGGCTAACAATATTAACCTCATTGTCCACAGTGCAATCTGGTAACTTCCCCACTAAGGTGGCCTCAATGAATGAGTTCCCTATAAGTGAACCATGGACACCATCATCTATACATAACTCACAATTATCTTTCAGGGTCACCTTCCCAAGGGACTTCCGTCTCTCGCTATTTATCATACTGACCCTTTTGACCAAGTAATTGTCCATCGTTACTTTAGCCTTTGCCATCTTAAGCACAGGTTAGGTCACAACGATCACAGTGTAGTTAATATCACAAATAGTCCCAAGGAACAGGGTAGTACTAGTACTCTATAACAACAATAAAAACCATCCAGATAGAATATTTTTTAAAGCAGAACAGTAACCAACTGTATTACACCTAAATGTAAAATCTGAGACCGTACGACTCTAACACAATCAGGAGGAGCTCGTGTCTAACTAAAACAGTTCGAGGAATATACTTGCGGGAATGTGTCCACACAATCAAGGGGGGTGGCCCAACCCGACCACCTACGACCTCCCAACGGCCTCCCAACGGCCCGCCCTTTGCCCGGGCTTAGCCCGGCGTCCGCCCGCGCGCGTCCCGCGGCGCAGAGGGAGCACCAGTGTCTTAAGCGCCTCCGGGCGCGTTCTCCGTCGTCAGGGGCCGCTGGGGCACCTGGGAATGGTAGTTCTGTGGCCGCGCGGTGAAGCGGCGATGAGAGGAGCCCAGGCGGGCAGCAGCAAGACTCCAGGTGAGCTTAAGGGGACACCAGCAACACCTCACGGTCCCCTCGTGCGAATGACCAACTTCCCCACTCCACCGAGGGAGCTCCAGTGTTTTAAGCGCCTCCGGGCGCGTTCTCCGTCGTCAGGGGCCGCTGGGGCACCTGGGAATGGTAGTTCTGTGGCCGCGCGGTGAAGCGGCGATGAGAGGAGCCCAGGCGGGCAGCAGCAAGACTCCAGGTGAGCTTAAGGGGACACCAGCAACACCTCACGGTCCCCTCGTGCGAATGACCAACTTCCCCCATTGATATAATGGAAGTGCTTCTTGTTCCCATACACTTGTTCAGTGGCAATATGTATGCCATAAACAGCTCCAACCACATGTGGGAGGCAACCAAATCCATAAAAGTCAGTCTTCACATTTGCCAAATCTTCAAACTTATGGAACTGAATATAGCTGTTCATATGTCTCATCAATGCTGATAAAACATCACAAAGTACCATGCTAAACACCAGACGTTGCCACAGTGTACTAGAATGATCATGTGGCCAGAAAATACAGTACTGCCATCACCTTAACTATTGGTGTGAGAGATTAGGGATAGTTCCCATACAGACGTAAACGAGGCTTCAACTGCTGACATAAATCTTAGATGGTCTGCCTATTGAGCCGAAATTCCTTTGTTCCATAGTCTCAAGATATGGAAAGGGCTGGTAGATTGGAGGTTGTCTTTTTTTTCCTCTACCTAGGTACTATATGTGAAGAGTACACCTATCAGGAGTTAGGACACTCAAAAGGTCATGTGACCAGACATAATAGTATATTTGAGCAGTACCCAGCAATTGACATCGTAAATACACATGTCATTCTACAGCACACATAGCATATCCGTATATGAGGAAAGTTGAAGGCATGCCTGCACTCACATGACAGTAGGAGACATTTCCACAAGTGACAACAGGCTTAGGAGAAGCCAATCCAGGCAGAAGGAAGTCTAAATAGTCACATTAACTTTCATGACATATATGGAACTCTCCAGAATAAATATGATCAGTTGGAATTAAACTCAGTCCCACCTAAGAACCCCATTCTCCAATCCACATGTGTGTAACTGCACTGTACACATCATACACACATCTATTGTATGGTGGACAGTGTCATTATGTGAAGTCTGCATTGCACATAAAATAATAGTCACTGCTAGTGTACACTACACTTTGTTGCACTTGTGTACATGCACACTAATGTACAAAACTGAGATATCTGCCAACTTACAATATGCAGCCTCTGTGTGAGGAGTGGGCGAGGTCTTGGAGGGGCTGTGGCCTCTGCCAAACAGGCAACCTGCTCCTCATCAATCACCCCTCTCTCCCAGCGCCTCTCCCAGAAAATATTGAGGCTTTCAATGATGTTCTCTGCTGTATTCACACATCTTAATGGACTTCGGCTGCTTACAAGCTGCAAAAAGGAGATGAAAAGACAATGTTGACAGTGCTTTGCATCTCATTTCACCTGCCACCGTGTGGTTTAGGCTCCTCACCGCGTGACCGTGTTAAGGGAGCCGTAAACTTGTGACACATGGTGGCACTGTGTGATTTGGCTGGTATGCACTGCTATGTCAGCAATGAGCCCAACAGCAGCAATGAGGGGTGAGTATTAGGGGTGGGCGGAATTTGCGAAATTAACTTTCGCAAACTATCGCGAAAATGCTAAAAATCTCCGCAAACACGCCGGAAATATCGCGAAGGCGCAGAAGTTTTTTTCCCGCTTGTTCGCAGTATTTCTTGCGTGATCGCGGGTCGACAACTTACCCATGCGGTTGCTCACAGGCGCGGCCATCTTGTTTTCACTTGTACCGCCCTCTCGCGATGCTTACTTCCTGTTCCGGGTCGCGCAATGCATGTTCGTGCCCGTTCGCGGTCGATATTTCCTGTTCGCGACCGCTTTTGCTTGATCGCATTGCTTTTTGCATGCTCGGGAGAAAATATCGCGCGAACTTACGCACGTGGTTGCAATGGGCGGGGCCATCTTGTTTTTCACTCTATTGCATGGTTCTGGGGCCTGATTTTGAATCCTTCCAAAATCTTTTCAATCCTTTGTTTATAGCCACTTTTTTTGGATCTTTATTACTTATTATTTCTCTAACTATTTTCCTGCCTCTATATTTTTTGTTTTTGTCTACTTTTTTTTTGTTTTTTAGCTACTTTTTCTCTTTCTATTGCCTGCTATTTATTTCCTTTACTCCTTTATTTATTTTACCTTTTCTTTCCCGCCCCGTCCCCAGAACCATGTCCAAGGGTAGGGCTGTTCGCCGGCGCAGCCAGAGCTGCGACCGCCTTCCTTGCGGAAGGCGGCGCCCACAAGGGGTGCAGGCACGGGCCTTATTTGGGGAGGTGGAGTTGGCTGCACTAATTTTCTTTGTGCAGCGCCACCTCCCCTCAACCCTGGCAGCAGGTGGCAGGCCTGGGTCCGGGTACGGCCTCCGGGAGCGTCGGCAGCGGTGGGGGAAGGTGCGCTGGGCAGTGTCACGCTTCTCTGGTGTTCGGCTCACCCAGGCACAGCTGACGCACCGGTGGTCCGACATCTTGGACCGTGGGCAGGACCTGCTGGACCTGCTGGGAGTGGAGGTCCCGGGGCTTGGTGAGTACCTATTTAATTATTACTACTTTGTGTCTGTTCTTCTGCTCTGTGTTATATATTGCGAATATCTTTTTTTTCTTCCAACCAGCTAGAATATTGCTGCTTACATTCCAGGTTAATTACGTTTAAAAGTCTGTGATTTTTTTGACACAGGTGCTCTTCTGCGCTACTACTATTCTTACTTGTTTGCATCTTTGAATTTGCGCTTGCTTAGCGTGATTCTTTACGAGTTTATTTTAGAGAAATTAAGTTACGTAATGCTACAGTGACTCTAGTCCACTCCTTACTTTGTCCTGTCACTAATAGATAGGGGCGGATTGATACTTCGGTTTAGGTACTTTGTATGAGCTTCTAATTTGTTAGTGGTATGCGTGATGCCCCCTCACTCAGTTACGTGACGTGCTGGTAGTACAGCTGTCTTTATTGGAACCTTTTCTAGTTTGTTCAATGAGTGGTGGTAGGCTTAGCAGTTACTTAGCACTAGCAGATCAGCATCAATCAATCAAACCCAAATTTGGTGTATACAAAACATGTAGTCATGTAATGTTCATGTGTCCTCCATGATTTGACCATATGCATTGTTGAGGAATACAGTGGAAATGCATACTTAATGTCCAATTGGCATGCCTGGAATAGGTGGGCTAGGTTGGGTGGTACGCTGTACTTAGGCTTAGTTGTAACTTGGTATTCTGGAATCAGAATGGAAGACTGGAGTACTGTTGATAAATAGTAACTTAAGTAGTCGAACTGCGAATCCCCCGATATTACTTGTTGACCAGATGAGATCGGTCAATTTAGTTATTTCAATTGTTGTTTACATAAGTGTTTTTTGACCGTTGTTGAAAAATATTGTATTTGTTTGACACCATCCATCAATGTTTGTCTCTTTCTTATATCTTTCCTGTTCATCAGCACCCAGGGGCAGACCAACAGGGACTGGGCAGTCGGCGGGACACACAGAACACCACCAGGAGGACACCGCTGAGGGCTCCTCTGCTGGCCCCAGTAAGTCTTCTTCTTTTTAATAATATTTCTTATTCCATAACTTGTACTGCCCCATAATTTTCCCGAACTATTGTTTGTTTCCAAATGCTATTTTTTTACCACCAATTATCCTTCGATCTGTACGGTTTCAAAAATCTTATCCCTGCCTCCGCTATGATGACTCTGAGTACTACTACTACTACATACTATCAGTCTGTCTGTACTGTAGTAGCTAGTCTTGCCCAGTTGGCCAGTGCCACTCTTTGTGAAAGGTTGTAATATAAAACTCATATTCACCAGTAGCTCGAGCCATTGAGGTTATTCCGTTGGGTCGTTGTCTTGTACTACTTTTACTCTTATAGATCTTGAGGCTTTGAAAATTCACAGCAACAGCCCTACCAGATTTATTACTATTTTGATATGATACCCTATAGGACATACTACTGTTGTAGGGATCTTGCACATACACAGACATTTGCACCTGAAAATAGGATGTTGGTGATGGTAGGTTGGACCTTCCTTGCACACCTCAATCAGAAATTCCGCACCCATCACAATTCCACTGCTTGACTATAGTACTGTCTTGTCATAACTATCAGGTCTCGGAACACTCCCCCTAAGATACCCAACAAGTAGACAACCCAGAACATAACACACCCAACCTCTCAGTCGTGGAAGCAATTCACATGCACACCCTTACTTTAATTTGCTCACTCGTATAAGTTAGTCCACACCAAATACCACGAAGTCTATGTAAGTTCAAAATGTTTATTTCAATTTGAGAAGGTCTGTACACTGTTTTCTTATAAATGCAGCACCAACCGGAAAATCAATAACATTAAAACAATATCCATGTTACACTTATACAGTTGGGAATTAAATCATGATAACTGAACAGTGGTGGAAGGCAGCACCACCATCCCATAGCAATTTAGTTTATATAAATTCATAAATGAAGATGTGAGTGAAGGGACCCCTCACCTTAGAAGAACCTAGTACTGGTAGTTGTTGCATCATTCAGAAGCTCTGGTTCGTAGAAGGGAATCTCGCGCCTGTAATGCGAAAAATGAAATGGTGTGCGTTAGTATATTGCAACTTGCAAGCATTTCTCAGCCGTGCCAAAAAGTGTAGCATTTATGGATAAGCAATATGGACTAACAGTAACAGTAGTACACCAGTACTTCCTAAAAAAGTGGCTTGTTAATGTTTGTTGACCGCTTGTACGCAGCGCGTAGACTAGACAGTAGCAGTGTGAGGCAGGTCATGTGGGCTCAAAGGTGTCTTAAGCTGCAAGGTAAAGGTAACGTCACATGTGCAAAAATAAAAGACACAAAGGTAAAATGGTAGCATGGCTAGGGCTAATTAAGCAAAGGCTACAATGATCATATATAACTATTAGTGTCTACTCTACTACTACCTGATTTGTATTAGTGATGTATGTTAGTATTAACTCATTTTTCAACCTTGCTACTGATCAATAGGGGGGAGGTGTATATGACGCCTAATAAATGTGTAATGTTTTCAAGGCGCACTACCGACCACCATTGCCGGGGCCAGCGAAGGCGACGCGGAGGGCGAGGATGCGGCAGTTGCTGCAGATAGCAACGGAGCGGTAGAGGGAGTGGCAGCACCAGTGGCAGGCGGTGGTAAGTTAGATTCATAATCCTTAGCTATTGTTGAACTTGACAGTACACTCACTGCAAGGGCGTACTGTATGTATATGTATACTGTACTGTTGAGACTTAGGGCCCCATTAGGATGGCGGGCGTATTGCCCCCGCTGGGTCAGCGGTATTCACCACCGACACCACAGGGGCAAACCTCCCGCCATCCCTGTAGAAAAGAGTCAGACCCCCCATATGTCGACCAGGCGGAAATGGGTTCAATATGGCGGTGGTGTCTCTCTGAACACACCGCCAGCCATATAATCTGCATTTTGGAATGCCTTTGCGTGGCGGCATTGCCGTCCGCCACGGAAAGGCATGCAGACATTGCAGAGTATGCTTGGGGGCCCCCATGGAGGGTACCTACCTATGCTATGGTACCCCCCTGCCTTTCAAAGCAAAACGTGACAGGCTCCGTGTGGGGCCCATCATGTTGTGCTTGGAAAAGCAGCACAACATGTATTTTTAGCATTGCTTTCGGCACCGCCAACCAGAATGTAAAAAAAACAGGATGCGCCCGCCACTGTGCCGGGCGCATCATCCTAATTAATTGTCCCCACGGGACCCCCACCCTTTTTAGCGTGAGGATGGCGGGCAGATAAAATCCGCCCGCCATTAGATGTCATAAGTAAGTATGAGTTGTTGGGGACGTTTGAAGAGTGAACTAGAAGACTAGAATCCCTTTAATTTGCATAGGAGCGGGAGTATTGAGTAGCCAATGGCCTCATCTATCTGATTTCAACTCCGCTTTGAAAGTTTTATGGAGAAGAGCACCTGCTGCACTGTTCAACTAAAAAGTGAAAGACGGGTGGAAGTAAGAAGGACGGGCGAGATTTAAAATGTTATGTACTACTGTGCTTTATAGTGCTACTCTACCATGCCACTATGTGTATAAATAATTAACTTGTCTTACTGTTTTTCTAAGAGTATATTTTACAATTGTCTTGTTTTTTTCTTTTTGATACACAGCTACTCCTAACCTAAAGCGCAAGGAGTTGGCCGCCAAGGCACGGCGCCGGAAGCTGGAGGCGTTCCAGCGAGAATACCGGCGGCTGGTGGTCTTAGCCGAGGAGGAGGAGGAGACTGCGGCTGCAATTGTTGAAGCCTCCTCCCGTGGCCCGGGCCCCAGCCACAGCCCTCCAGTGGTACGGCGCCACCATCTGGCGGCTGCCCGCCGCCACCGTTCCATCTCCGGTGCCCCCCCCACTGTGGCTGCAACTGCCGCACCCTTAGATGCCGCGTTGCCCGTTTAGAGGGCGAGATGCGCCAGATGCGTGTCCTCCTGGAGTCCCGCCCCACCACTTAGTCCCTGTCATCCTGTTCTGCCCCTTTTTTAAATCTCGTTTGGGTGATAGGCTTGTTATCTTGTTTGGGAGTTATGGACTTCTATGGACATTGGTTGGGGTTAGGGAGGGGGGTGGGTCAGCTTTTGTGGGTTTAGTTTATTTGTCAGGGTAAATTAAATATATTTTTCTATGTTACATGCAATGTTGTTAATGTTTTGTAGGTGGGGTGACTGTTTTACATCACACTGTTTCCTTGCTGGTGCATGGCCGCCCATAGCCTGTGTTTGATTTAAATAATTGGCTGACTGTATAAGACACAGATAGATGCGACACACCTCACTCATTGACTGGTCCTTCTAGTACTTTCAGTCTGTCCTCTAGTCTATGCATTCTTTGTACTGGTGTGTGAAAATGAAATCATTGACAACATGTCCATTATTAATTCTGCCTCCCCCAAACTTGTCTCTTACCGGTGCTTGATGTTTATGTCCAACTGTGGCACAGCACTGGCTGCATGGTGAAGATGTTTTCCTTTTTCATACATGCCATGATTGGGGTGGTGGTGGTGGTAGCAGCATAGTAGTAGTAGTAGACACTGGCAGGGCGGCAGCATTTGCAAAAAAAGAGAAGGAGACAGTCAATCGCCTTTGAGAGACTGTTAGGAGTAGTTGAATGAAGTACAGTACAGAACTTACCGAGCAACAATAATATGCTCAAATATTTGACAAAAAAACAGAATGGTGGTTAGGAGGATAGCCTACTAGACAGAGTTACAAACTATAGTTGTGTCGAGTCACTTGACTAGGCCTACAGCCTAACAGTTAGTGCTGTATATGAGGAATGACAAGAAACAAATCCAATCAATGCCGGCAATTCATGCTGAGGTATATGTTCCTTTGTTAAAAAAAAAAAACCTCTAAAATATCCCACTCATGGGTGGCCAAGCAGAAGAAGATCATCGCTCTGCCTAGAAATTGAAGTAGTGTTGCTTTCACCACATCCGCCCCAGCAAGTGTGTGATTAAGTATTGGTGTACATTTAATTTAGTTACACCTCGACAATAAGTCACACAGCCCGGGGGAAGAGGGTTAGGTTTTGTTGAATGGATGGGAAGGGGGTTTTTGGGAAAGGTTTGACATAGAAAAACAGTATGCATACATAGACAAACAAACAACAATCATTGAAGACTACCATATCCATATGTTAAGGGAGAAAAAGGCAATGCATGCATGATGATGAGAGACCCGCATTACATACACTTCTAGTTCTTGTTCTGTTGTTCCAGCCTTAATACTTTAACAGATAGCAAATAGAAATTTTAAATATTGGTAAGGAAGAATCGTAAACACAGAGCAAACCTAATGATGATTGATAAAAACAACTCCAAGAACACACTGTTGTAAAGATTGTATACAAGATATTAATCAAATTATTTAAAAGAAGATAAAAGTGGATACTGTTACTGTCTTATCCTGGTCAAAAATGTGGACTGGATTTTTGCATCTCGGCATTCCTCTTGCTCCTCTCGTCCATCAATCTTGGGTGTGTCGCCTCGCCGCTCGCCACTGCCCGGCTGGAAAAAAAAAGGTGATTGATTGGTAAGGTAATTAATATGCATTGTAATGTCTTTCAAAGTTTCGGGCAAGGCCCGGCCTGTAATTGTAGATTGAAAACCAAAGTGGATATTGAGAAAGAAAGTTAAAACAAATGCACAAGTGATGGTGTAGTGCAACAAGAACACTTTCCGAGGTGGCATCTATGCATCATCTCTACTCTAGTCTGTTTCCAGCATTGACCTTCAACAGTAACAGGAGAGAGCAGGCCCACAGTGCTTAGCATTTAGCACATCCTACGCTAACACTTAAAATTATTTTTTATTCTCTCAAAGAGTTGGACAAACGCAAAGCACATTATCCATTCCAAACATAGCATTTTACAGTTTAAGTTAGTAAAATCAATGCACTGCAGTCATCCCACCGCTACACTCTATTCAACTTCTACACAGACATTTGGGTCTGCTGTGGTTGTTGTTGTTGACGTGTTTACCTTTTGGCTTTTCCGTTTTATGCCACTCATGAAACGTCCTCCTGAGTCCTGACTTATTCATCATCATCTCTGATACTTTTACTGACTGACTGTGAAGATCGGCCTGCAGTATAAGTAAAAATTTTATGACACAACAAGAGTAGAAATATAAATATTACTGACTTGAGTCATTCTTTATTGTGTACAGAAAGATAGATTACTAGTACACTTTGACATCACTTTGTGCACAACAAACAACGCAAACACAAAGACCAATAGCTTAGAGTCAGGTGTCCAATGCATGCCATTAATTGTCATCATTACCTGTTCCTTCTCATCTTAAATTAACAGGCCGTCTATTTCGCCATCATCATGATGGACGGTGCTGTTGTGTCAATCATACTCATTGCGCAGATTGACTGAGTCCCCTTCCTGTATTGAATTAAAAGCAATGGGTCACCAAGCTGCAGGAGAAGTACCAATGTCTTATTAAAGTTGATTAGTGGCAGTGCACAACTACCTAAATTCATGCACAACAAACACAACAAAATCTAAATCATTCAGTCTGCGACTCTGCGTCCAATGCATGGCATCAATCATTACCTGTTCCTTCTCATCTTAAGTTAACGGGCCGTCTATTTCGCCATCATCATGATGGACGGTGCTGTTGTGTCAATCATACTCATTGCGCAGATTGAGTGAGTCCCCTTCCTGTATTGAATTAAAACCAATGGGTCACCAAGCTGCAGGAGAAGTACCAATTTCTTATTAAAGTTGATTAGTGGCAGTGCACAATTACCTAAATTCATGCACAACAAACACAACAAAATCTAAATCATTCAGTCTGCGACTCTGCATCCAATGCATGGCATCAATCATTACCTGTTCCTTCTCACCTTAAGTTAACGGGCCGTCTATTTCGCCATCATCATGATGGATGGTGCTGTTGTGTCAATCATACTTATTGCACAAATTGAGTGAGTCCCCTTCCTGTATTGAATTAAAAGCAATGGGTCACCAAGCTGCAGGAGAAGTACCAATTTCTTATTAAAGTTGATTAGTGGCAGTGCACAATTACCTAAATTCATGCACAACAAACACAACAAAATCTAAATAATTCAGTCTGCGACTCTGCGTCCAATGCATGGCATCAATCATTACCTGTTCCATCTTCTTTTCAGTTAATGGTCAGTCTCTCTCGGCTCTGAAAGGAGGATAGCTATAGTAGTCATCTGATTCATGGTCCACTTCTTTTGGAAGGACTAGGAAAGTTTGAATTTGTTGTTCCCATCATCCAATCATCATTCATGAGGGAAATGGAATTGAGCAGGAGATTCAGTATGATGGAGCGGAGGAGCTGGATTCGGAGGACTGTACTGTCAAATAGCAGACACCTGAAACTTGTATATTAAATTAGAAGAGTAGAAGACGGTGATAAAGGATTTTTTGTGATTCACAAGTTTATAACCGGAATGACAGACACATAAACAAAGGGGGAAAAAAGGGAGGAAGACAGTAAGTGCAAGCCTAATTGTCAGGGAAGTATAGCTCGTCCTCAAACTCTGGGGGTTCAGCCAGTAGTAGGTAATCATCTGACACAATACTTCCATCACCTGAGCCGCTGTTCTCATCTTCCTCCGTTGATTCCTGTATTGTGTAATTCAGTGGTATGAAGTGCTGATTAATTTTGATCATTGTTAACCTCTCCACGTTTTTTGGAGATAGACTGGTCCTTCTCAATGTTACAATGGAACCAGCAGCACTGAAAACACGTTCGGAAGAAACACTTGCGACAGGGCAAGCCAGATAGCTTATCGCCAGCCTGCTGAGCTGTGGCCATTCAGACCTTTTCCTATACCAATACTGCAATGGGTTTTGATCAACGTACACCTCTTTTGGGTCATCCAGATAGGCCTGGACCATCCGCTCAATGTTCAGGGTTGCTGCTGGTAAGCTTTTGTGCTGTTTTTTCTGTGCATCAGCACTGTGCTTACAATAGCCCATCTTTACATACCAATCCTGTAATGATAATGATTGTACTCGGCCTGATGATCCAGTTATTGTTTCTGTAGTCGATAGTGATGGTAAGTGTTGTGATTGTGAGCCAACCGCACTGCCCTCAGCCGACGAAGTTGCACTTGATTCTGCATGGCCTGCTTCAGTATCAGTACTTGTTGTGGGTTGATCTTGCGGGCTTTAATTAGCAGCCATTCGTTTTCCAACTTACTGGCTGCTTCAGCTATACAACTTTTGTAGCGGGCAACATCATTGTCGGAAAAAGCAAGGAATGTCTTCAGTAGTCCCAATTTTGCACGTGGATCCAGAATTGTGGCACAAATGTAATGTTCTTGTGACAAAATTTTATTTTGTAACCTTACATTTTCAGTTAAGCGCCGGGATAAGCTCTCCACTAAGTCATGGGCTTGCCTTCTGTCCTCTACACCTTTGTATGATTCAGACACTTTATTCAGCTCATACTCTAGCATTTGCAATAATGGGATAGCTTGGCCCATTGTACAGTCCTCCTTGCTGACTTCACGTGTGAAGACCTCAAAAGGAGAAAGCATCTCAGTCAGACATTTAATTAGGCTCCATTGCTCCATGTCAAGGTTCATGCCTTTAACAGTAGCACTAGCATCCCCTCTTCTTTTCCAGACATATTCATGGAGTGACATGTGCTGTTTGTACGGACGATCAAGCATGTAATACGTTGAGTTCCAACGTGTTGCCACCTCCTGGATGAGTGCCTTGACTGGCATCCTAAGTTCACGTTGGATGATCCTCAGCTGCTTCCGAGCTTTAAAAGAATGGCTGAAATGAGTGCATATTCTTCGGCAGATGGCCAGTAAATTGCTGACTATGGGTTCTTTTTTCAGAAAGTCTTGAACTATAATGTTTATGCAGTGCGCCAAACACGGAACCCTGAAATAGGAACCAAGTTCCATGGCCTTAAGTACATTACTGCCATTGTCTGTGGCAACAAAACCAATACGAAGCCCTCTGGGCCGCAGCCATTCCAAAACCTTGGTGCGAAACTTGTGTAAAATGTTTTCAGCCGTATGAGATTTCTCCATGGCGAACATGGCTACAGTTGCATGTTTCCGAGTACCTTAAAAAATCGCAGCTGTGTCAACAACACAACGTGCAGATAGTTTATCTTTAACCCCCACAAAAGAGATCCAGTGTGCAGTGATGCACATGTAATCTGTGGCTTTGGCAACTGCTCCACATGTCTGTTGTCAGGTGGATATTGTGCACAGCACTCTTCTGCAAAGCTTGTCCAACCAATTCCAGCACATTATGATGTAGTGCCGGAACAGCAATTCTTGCGAAATAGGCCCGGCTGGGAACTTTCCATTTCGGGCAGATGGCAGACACAAATTCAAGGAAACCCACCCCTTTCACAAATGAAAAAGGAAGAAGGTCCAGCGCTAACATTTTAGCCAGCTTCGCATTGTACAATCGTGCCGTTGGGTGGTTGCATTGGAACTGCCCCTCCAACCTAAACATGCTCTCAATGGTAGGCTGGCTTACTTTCCTTAGTGGTGCTGTTTTCATTAACCCACTACGGCTCAACGACACAGATTGTCTCATTGAGGTACTCGCCGGTCCCTTTGGTGTCTCACCTAGACTCTGAGTATGGCTCTTACTGCGGTGCCACTCTGATGTTACTGAGGAGGATGTGGGCGTTACCACCATTGCACTACTGGGGATAGGGCTAGAAATGCCTCCCTCTTCTTCACCTGCCACCGCAATAATATCGCTCTCTGATTCATCCAGACCAACTTCAATGGGTTGAGTTTTTCTACTTTCTTTTAACTTAAGTAGGTGATCCTCCCACACAATAGTGTGGTGTATTTTTAGATGACTTGCTTGTCCTCCGTTACCATAGTTTGTACCAAGCTTACCACGCCGAACACCTTGCCAACAAATTGAGCATATAGCAACATTCTCCTCCTTGGCGCTAACAGAAAAGAAGTCCCAAACTGGGGAGGAGAACTTTCTGGCACTGCTGGATGTGCCACTTTCAACACCACATGAACTTGAGGGGGTGTTTGAAAATGTGTGCCCCTGTGCACCTACACTGTGACTTTTACTACCACTACCTACTGAGATGGTTGAGCTGGATGTAGGTCCCTGCCGGGCCTTGGAAAATATTCCAGCTGGAGGTAGTGGTGGTGTAACCTGTGTTGGTGAGATCCGTGCTACATCTCGCTCAGCAGCAGCCTTTCTGGATAGGGTGAGAATGTTGGTCTCCAATCCCTTTGGGGCGGGAGTAATGTGCGTGATGACTGGCTTGTCTTCATCAACATCATCACCCCCTCTTCTACATCTACCTCCATAACTCTAAGTTTTTCTGGGACCTTCCTTTTCAGAAGCATTGTCTTGTGGTGTATATCACTCTCAGACCGAGCTGGTGGGACCCAAGTGTCATCACGATCATCAGAAGTGGGGCTTGAAGAAGAAGATGATGGACTAAGCCTCCTTTTCCTTGCTGGTGGTCTGGAAGACAATAGATCTTCTGAAACAGTGGTTTGACTTTGCTCCACTTTGTCTGCAGGAAGCTCGATTTCCTGAAATGCCCCTACGTCAGGAGCAACAACTACTATGGTGGGCTGTTGCGGCAGCTGCTGCTGTTCTTGTTGCGGCGGCTGCTGCTGTTCTTGTTGCGGCGGCTGCTGCTGTTCTTGTTGCGGCGGCTGCTGCTGTTCTTGTTGCGGCAGCTGCTGCTGCTGTTCTTGTTGCGGCGGCTGCTGCTGTTCTTGTTGCGGCTGCACACTGATCTGCTGAGTTTGCGCCTGCGTTGAACTTGATTGTGTACTACTTTGCGGTAATGACATTTCTTCAACATCGCTGATCGTTAGTAGACTGGCTACCTCTGCGACACTAAAGCCCTTGGGCCTAGGTTGGTGGGGTTGGACCGCTGTGCTGCTCCCAGCTTGGTTCCCGGACAACGCTTTGGTGCCAAAAAAAACATTGGCCGGCACACCACCAGTCGTGGTTAATGGCACTTCCTTTTTCTGGTCCTTCTTCTCACCGGCAACATTCTTGGTACTGGACCTGGTACCTTTCTTTGGGGCCATCTTCTTCAGATGTCAGGCAGGATGCAGATGCACAACAAGTTCTGGTCACACGTGGACGTGATGCGCAGCAGGACTTCTGTCTGGCTGGCAGTACAACGGGAAGCCGGATGATGCTGATGACACCTCCTACTCTGTCTTTTGTGCACCTAAAAGCAAATAAGGCAGGAGAAGAACATCAGTGAAATGTTGCATTTGTTGTTGTGGTTCAGTTACTTAGTACTGTACTAGTGCAAACAAAAGACAGTCTAGCCATTTATGACTTTTTTTTTAACTAGAGCTATGTTATACTACTGTGTACAGCCACACACTACACTCTCAGGAAGGATAGGAAAGTTAATAATAACCACCAAAATAAAAATGTAATGAAAGTGGGGTGGACCATTACATTTTTTGAGCATCTCAGTATCCATGGAGCTGCTGCTGGCAAAGGGGGTGGATGGATGGAAGCAGTAAGCCAAATAGCCAATAGGGAAACCATGCAGGCCTATGGCAAAATCAGGACACTAATCACAGTCCAAACACCAAAAAAGGCTCCTACCCACATGGACACTCACAAATCACAAACAAGCCGGGGGCCTGGCAAACACCAGGAGCTGACAAAAGGCCTATAAAAGCCAGGTAAAGGATGCATCCTAAAGCACACTGCTCTGGCTTTTTAATGCAACAAAATGGAAATACGAACATTCACAGGCCCCAAAAAGGTCTGCAGGGTGCATGCATTGCACACCAACACACCAGACACATACAACAAAAGTATGTCTTTAAGACAACCAACATCAGAAAGGCCACCCCAAAAAACACACTTCCCCAACTCAATCCAATGCCATCCATGCCCTAAATGATGTCTAAATTCAACAGATCACACAGAAAACACTTGATTAATAAAGCTGTGGCTACCTGCTCTGATCCTAGTGGATAAAAAAGCAGGCCTGTTGGCAGACAAGGCCAGGCAAGCTTGCAGGCCTAGGCTTCAAAGTGGCCACCAGCCACATGGCCAGGCCCAACAACATCACAAAGGCCACCCCCAAAAAACACACTTCCCCAACTCAATCCAATGCCATCCATGCCCTAAATGATGTCTAAATTCAACAGACCAGCAGAAAACACTTGATTAATAAAGCTGTGGCTACCTGCTCTGATCCTAGTGGATGATAAAGCAGGCCTGTTGGCAGACAAGGCCAGGCAAGCTTGCAGGCCTAGGCTTCAAAATGGCCACCAGCCACATGGCCAGGCCCAACAACATCACAAAGGCCACCCCCAAAACACACACTTCCCCAACTCAATCCAATGCCATCCATGCCCTAAATGATGTTTAAATTCAACAGACCACACATAAAACACTTGATTAATAAAGCTGTGGCTACCTGCTCTGATCCTAGTGGATGAAAAAGCAGGCCTGTTGGCAGACAAGGCCAGGCAAGCTTGCAGGCCTAGGCTTCAAAATGGCCACCAGCCACATGGCCAGGCCCAACAACATCACAAAGGCCACCCCCAAAAAACACACTTCCCCAACTCAATCCAATGCCATCCATGCCCTAAATGATGTCTAAATTCAACAGATCATACAGAAAACACTTGATTAATAAAGCTGTGGCTACCTGCTCTGATCCTAGTGGATGACAAAGCAGGCCTGTTGGCAGACAAGGCCAGGCAAGCTTGCAGGCCTAGGCTTCAAAATGGCCACCAGCCACATGGCCAGGCCCAACAGCATCACAAAGGCCACCCCCAAAAAACACACTTCCCCAACTCAATCCAATGACATCCATGCCCTAAATGATGTCTAAATTCAACAGACCAAACAGAAAACACAAGATTAATAAAGCTGTGGCTACCTGCTCTGATCCTAGTGGATGAAAAAGCAGGCCTTTTGGCAGACAAGGCCAGGCAAGCTTGCAGGGCAGGGCTTCAAAATGGCCACCAGCCACATGGCCAGGCCCAACAACATCACAAAGGCCACCCCCAAAAAACACACTTCCCCAACTCAATCCAATGCCATCCATGCCCTAAATGATGTCTAAATTCAACAGACCACACAGAAAACACAAGGGGGCATATTAACAAGCCAGGCGAAAAAATTATCGCCGCTTTAGCGGCAGAAAACTGCCGCTAAAGCGGCGATAATGGGCTTGATAATATGCTCTATGGAATTCTAATTGAAGCCCATGTTAGACGTCATTCACATTTAACATGGGCTTCAATTGGAATTCCACAGAGCATATTATCAAGCCCATTATCGCCGTTTTAGCGGCAGTTTTCTGCCGCTAAAGCGGCGATAATTTTATCGCCTGGCTTGTTAATATGCCCCAATATTAATAAAGCTGTGGCTACCTGCTCTAATCCTTGAAAAGCAGGCCTGTTGGCAGACAAGGTGAGGCAAGCTTGCAGGCCTAGGCTTCAAAATGGCCACCAGCCACATGGCCAGGCCCAACAACATCACAAAGGCCACCCCCAAAAAACACACTTCCCCAACTCAATCCAATGCCATCCATGCCCTAAATGATGTCTAAATTCAACAGACCACACAGAAAACACAAGATTATTAAATAAAGCTGTGGGTACCTGCTCTGATCCTAGTGGATGAAAAAGCAGGCCTGTTGGCAGACAAGGCGAGGCAAGCTTGCAGGCTTAGGCTTCAAAATGTCCACCAGCCACATGGCCAGACCCAACAACATCACAAAGGCCACCCCCAAAAAACACACTTCCCCAACACAATCCAATGCCATCCATGCCCTAAATGATGTCTAAATTCAACAGACCACACAGAAAACACAAGATTAATAAAGCTGTGGCTACCTGCTCTGATCCTAGTGGATGAAAAAGCAGGCCTGTTGGCAGACAAGACCAGGCAAGCTTGCAGGCCTAGGCTTCAAAATGGCCACCAGCCACATGGCCAGGCCCAACAACATCACAAAGGCCACCCCCAAAAAACACACTTCCCCAACTCAATCCAACGCCATCCATGCCCTAAATGATGTCTAAATTCAACAGACCACACAGAAAACACAAGATTAATAAAGCTGTGGCTACCTGCTCTGATCCTAGTGGATGAAAAAGCAGGCCTGTTGGCAGACAAGGCGAGGCAAGCTTGCAGGCCTAGGCTTCAAAATGGCCACCAGCCACATGGCCAGGCCCAACAACATCACAAAGGCCACCCCCAAAAAACACACTTCCCCAACTCAATCCAATGCCATCCATGCCCTAAATGATGTCTAAATTCAACAGACCACACAGAAAACATAAGATTAATAAAGCTGTGGCTACCTGCTCTGATCCTAGTGGATGAAAAAGCAGGCCTGTTGGCAGACAAGGCCAGGCAAGCTTGCAGGCCTAGGCTTCAAAATGGCCACCAGCCACATGGCCATGCCCAACAACATCACAAAGGCCACCCCCAAAAAACACACTTCCCCAACTCAATCCAATGCCATCCATGCCCTAAATGATGTCTAAATTCAACAGACCACACAGAAAACACAAGATTAATAAAGCTGTGGCTACCTGCTCTGATCCTAGTGGATGAAAAAGCAGGCCTGTTGGCAGACAAGGCGAGGCAAGCTTGCAGGCCTAGGCTTCAAAATGGCCACCAGCCACATGGCCAGGCCCAACAACATCACAAAGGTCACCCCCAAAAAACACACTTCCCCAACTCAATCCAATGCCATCCATGCCCTAAATGATGTCTAAATTCAACAGACCACACAGAAAACACAAGATAAATAAAGCTGTGGCTACCTGCTCTGATCCTAGTGGATGAAAAAGCAGGCCTGTTGGCAGACAAGGCGAGGCAAGCTTGCAGGCCTAGGCTTCAAAATGGCAACCAGCCACATGGCCAGGCCCAACAACATCACAAAGGCCACCCCCAAAAAACACACTTCCCCAAGTCAATCCAATGCCATCCATGCCCTAAATGATGTCTAAATTCAACAGACCACACAGAAAACACAAGTTTAATAAAGCTGTGGCTACCTGCTCTGATCCTAGTGGATGAAAAAGCAGGCCTGTTGGCAGACAAGGCCAGGCAAGCTTGCAGGCCTAGGCTTCAAAATGGCCACCAGCCACATGGCCAGGCCCAACAACATCACAAAGGCCACCCCCAAAAACCACACTTCCCCAACTCAATCCAATGCCATCCATGCCCTAAATGATGTATAAATTCAACAGACCACACAGAAAATACAAGATTAATAAAGCTGTGGCTACCTGCTCTGTTCCTAGTGGATGAAAAAGCAGGCCTGTTGGCAGACAAGGCCAGGCAAGCTTGCAGGCATAGGCTTCAAAATGGCCACCAGCCACATGGCCAGGCCCAACAACATCACAAAGGCCACCCCCAAAAAACACACTTCCCCAACTCAATCCAATGTCATCCATGCTCTAAATGATGTCTAAATTCAACAGATCACACAGAAAACACTTGATTAATAAAGCTGTGGCTACCTGCTCTGATCCTAGTGGATGAAAAATGAGGCCTGTTGGCAGACAAGGCCAGGCAAGCTTGCAGGCCTAGGCTTCAAAATGGCCACCAGCCACATGGCCAGGCCCAACAACATCACAAAGGCCACCCCCAAAAAACACACTTTCCCAACTCAATCCAATGCCATCCATGCCCTAAATGATGTCTAAATTCAACAGACCACACAGAAAACACAAGATTAATAAAGCTGTGGCTACCTGCTCTGATCCTAGTGGATGAAAAAGCAGGCCTGTTGGCAGACAAGGCCAGGCAAGCTTGCAGGCCTAGGCTTCAAAATGGCCACCAGCCACATGGCCAGGCCCAACAACATCACAAAGGCCACCCCCAAAAAACACACTTCCCCAACTCAATCCAATGCCATCCATGCCCTAAATGATGTCTAAATTCAACAGACCACACAGAAAACACAAGATTAATAAAGCTGTGGCTACCTGCTCTGATCCTAGTGGATGAAAAATCAGGCCTGTTGGCAGACAAGGCCAGGCAAGCTTGCAGGCCTAGGCTTCAAAATGGCCACCAGCCACATGGCCAGGCCCAACAACATCACAAAGGCCACCCCCAATAAAACACACTTTCCCAACTCAATCCAATGCCATCCATGCCCTAAATGATGTCTAAATTCAACAGACCACACAGAAAACACAAGATTAATAAAGCTGTGGCTACCTGCTCTGATCCTAGTGGATGAAAAAGCAGGCCTGTTGGCAGACAAGGCAAGGCAAGCTTGCAGGCCTAGGCTTCAAAATGGCCACCAGCCACATGGCCAGGCCCAACAACATCACAAAGGCCACCCCCAAAAAACACACTTCCCCAACTCAATCCAATGCCATCCATGCCCTAAATGATGTCTAAATTCAACAGACCACACAGAAAACACAAGATTAATAAAGCTGTGGCTACCTGCTCTGATCCTAGTGGAAGAAAAAGCAGGCCTGTTGGCAGACAAGGTGAGGCAAGCTTGCAGGCCTAGGCTTCAAAATGGCCACCAGCCACATGGCCAGGCCCAACCACATCACAAAGGCCACCCCCAAAAAACACACTTCCCCAACTCAATCCAATGCCATCCATGCCCTAAATGATGTCTAAATTCAACAGACCACACAGAAAACACAAGATTAATAAAGCTGTGGCTACCTGCTCTGATCCTAGTGGATGAAAAAGCAGGCCTGTTGGCAGACAAGGCCAGGCAAGCTTGCAGGCCTAGGCTTCAAAATGGCCACCAGCCACATGGCCAGGCCCAACAACATCACAAAGGCCACCCCCAAAAAACACACTTTCCCAACTCAATCCAATGCCATCCATGCCCTAAATGATGTCTAAATTCAACAGACCACACAGAAAACACAAGATTAATAAAGCTGTGGCTACCTGCTCTGATCCTAGTGGATGAAAAAGCAGGCCTGTTGGCAGACAAGGCAAGGCAAGCTTGCAGGCCTAGGCTTCAAAATGGCCACCAGCCACATGGCCAGGCCCAACAACATCACAAAGGCCACCCCCAAAAAACACACTTCCCCAACTCAATCCAATGCCATCCATGCCCTAAATGATGTCTAAATTCAACAGACCACACAGAAAACACAAGATTAATAAAGCTGTGGCTACCTGCTCTGATCCTAGTGGAAGAAAAAGCAGGCCTGTTGGCAGACAAGGTGAGGCAAGCTTGCAGGCCTAGGCTTCAAAATGGCCACCAGCCACATGGCCAGGCCCAACCACATCACAAAGGCCACCCCCAAAAAACACACTTCCCCAACTCAATCCAATGCCATCCATGCCCTAAATGATGTCTAAATTCAACAGACCACACAGAAAACACAAGATTAATAAAGCTGTGGCTACCTGCTCTGATCCTAGTGGATGAAAAAGCAGGCCTGTTGGCAGACAAGGCAAGGCAAGCTTGCAGGCCTAGGCTTCAAAATGGCCACCAGCCACATGGCCAGGCCCAACAACATCACAAAGGCCACCCCCAAAAAACACACTTCCCCAACTCAATCCAATGCCATCCATGCCCTAAATGATGTCTAAATTCAACAGACCACACAGAAAACACAAGATTAATAAAGCTGTGGCTACCTGCTCTGATCCTAGTGGAAGAAAAAGCAGGCCTGTTGGCAGACAAGGTGAGGCAAGCTTGCAGGCCTAGGCTTCAAAATGGCCACCAGCCACATGGCCAGGCCCAACCACATCACAAAGGCCACCCCCAAAAAACACACTTCCCCAACTCAATCCAATGCCATCCATGCCCTAAATGATGTCTAAATTCAACAGACCACACAGAAAACACAAGATTAATAAAGCTGTGGCTACCTGCTCTGATGCTAGTGGATGAAAAAGCAGGCCTGTTGGCAGACAAGGCCAGGCAAGCTTGCAGGCCTAGGCTTCAAAATGGCCACCAGCCACATGGCCAGGCCCAACAACATTACAAAGGCCACCCCCAAAAAACACACTTCCCCAACTCAAACCAATGCCATCCATGCCCTAAATGATGTCTAAATTCAACAGACCACACAGAAAACACAAGATTAATAAAGCTGTGGCTCCCTGCTCTGATCCTAGTGGATGAAAAAGCAGGCCTGTTGGCAGACAAGGCCAGGCAAGCTTGCAGGCCTAGGCTTCAAAATGGTCACCAGCCACATGGCCATGCCCAACAACATCACAAAGGCCACCCCCAAAAAACACACTTCCCCAACTCAATCCAATGCCATCCATGCCCTAAATGATGTCTAAATTCAACAGACCACACAGAAAACACAAGATTAATAAAGCTGTGGCTACCTGCTCTGATCCTAGTGGATGAAAAAGCAGGCCTGTTGGCAGACAAGGCGAGGCAAGCTTGCAGGCCTAGGCTTCAAAATGGCCACCAGCCACATGGCCAGGCCCAACAACATCACAAAGGTCACCCCCAAAAAACACACTTCCCCAACTCAATCCAATGCCATCCATGCCCTAAATGATGTCTAAATTCAACAGACCACACAAAAAAACACAAGATTAATAAAGCTGTGGCTACCTGCTCTGATCCTAGTGGATGAAAAAGCAGGCCTGTTGGCAGACAAGGCGAGGCAAGCTTGCAGGCCTAGGCTTCAAAATGGCCACCAGCCACATGGCCAGGCCCAACAATATCACAAAGGCCACCCCCAAAAAATACACTTCCCCAACTCAATCCAATGCCATCCATGCCCTAAATGATGTCTAAATTCAACAGACCACACAGAAAACACAAGTTTAATAAAGCTGTGGCTACCTGCTCTGATCCTAGTGGATGAAAAAGCAGGCCTGTTGGCAGACAAGGCCAGGCAAGCTTGCAGGCCTAGGCTTCAAAATGGCCACCAGCCACATGGCCAGGCCCAACAACATCACAAAGGCCACCCCCAAAAACCACACTTCCCCAACTCAATCCAATGCCATCCATGCCCTAAATGATGTCTAAATTCAACAGACCACACAGAAAATACAAGATTAATAAAGCTGTGGCTACCTGCTCTGTTCCTAGTGGATAAAAAAGCAGGCCTGTTGGCAGACAAGGCCAGGCAAGCTTGCAGGCCTAGGCTTCAAAATGGCCACCAGCCACATGGCCAGGCCCAACAACATCACAAAGGCCACCCCCAAATAACACACTTCCCCAACTCAATCCAATGTCATCCATGCTCTAAATGATGTCTAAATTCAACAGACCACACAGAAAACACAAGATTAATAAAGCTGTGGCTACCTGCTCTGATCCTAGTGGATGAAAAAGCAGGCCTGTTGGCAGAAAAGGCCAGGCAAGCTTGTAGGCCTAGGCTTCAAAATGGCCACCAGCCACATGGCCAGGCCCAACAACATCACAATGGCCACCCCCAAAAAACACACTTCCCCAACTCAATCCAATGCCATCCATGCCCTAAATGATGTCTAAATTCAACAGACCACACAGAAAACACAAGATTAATAAAGCTGTGGCTACCTGCTCTGATCTTTGTGGATGAAAAAGCAGGCCTGTTGACAGACAAGGCGAGGCAAGCTTGCAGGCCTAGGCTTCAAAATGTCCACCAGCCACATGGCCAGGCCCAACAACATCACAAAGGCCACCCCAAAAAAACACACTTCCCCAACTCAATCCAATGCCATCCATGCCCTAAATGATGTCTAAATTCAACAGACCACACAGAAAACACAAGATTAATAAAGCTGTGGCTACCTGCTCTGATCCTAGTGGATGAAAAAGCAGGCCTGTTGGCAGACAAGGCCAGGCAATCTTGCAGGCCTATGCTTCAAAATGGCCACCAGCCACATGGCCAGGCCCAACAACATCACAAAGGCCACCCCCAAAAAACACACTTCCCCAACTCAATCCAATGCCATCCATGCCCTAAATGATGTCTAAATTCAACAGACCACACAGAAAACACAAGATTAATAAAGCTGTGGCTACCTGCTCTGATCCTAGTGGATGAAAAAGCAGGCCTGTTGGCAGACAAGGCCAGGCAAGCTTGCAGGCCTAGGCTTCAAAATGGCCACCAGCCACATGGCCAGGCCCAACAACATCACAAAGGCCACCCCCAAAAAAACACACTTCCCCAACTCAATCCAATGTCATCCATGCCCTAAATGATGTCTAAATTCAACAGATCACACAGAAAACACTTGATTAATAAAGCTGTGGCTACCTGCTCTGATCCTAGTGGATGAAAAAGCAGGCCTGTTGGCAGGCAAGGCCAGGCAAGCTTGCAGGCCTAGGCTTCAAAATGGCCACCAGCCACATGGCCAGGCCCAACAACATCACAAAGGCCACCCCCCAAAAACACACTTCCCCAACTCAATCCAATGCCATCCATGCCCTAAATGTGCTTGAAAATGAAATACATTCAAAAAACAACAAAAGGAACAGTTGCTTCATCATGCACACACCCATGAGGCCATGCCCATGGCTAGCTCAGGCATACTACTACTACCCACAAAAAAAAAAAACGAATGATGATAATTAATTATCAAAAATAAATTGTAGTTACAACACAACAACCACTTACTTGTAAAATATCATATTCCAAAAATACTGAAATCCAATTGCAATGATGCAGCAGACAAAAAGAGTGATCTTTCCAGCTCCAAATCCAAAGGCAGAATGAGCAGGAGATGGACAAAGCACTGGGAGGAGCCTGCTGGACAGGAACAGCAAGTTGGAGATTCTGTGTCACTTCCTCCCTCTCTCAACCTTTTAAAAAAAGGACTCCTTGCACAAAAAAGGACAGCCAAATGTCAATGTAAGGAGTTGTTTTCATGCAAAATCAGCATTTGCAGAAGGTTTCATGCTGCTAGAGCTGATATTCCTCTCCAAATTGAAAATTTTACATGTTCGAGTTCTCGAGCTTCACATTACTTCTGCCGGCGTGTTGAAAATGACATGATCGCGTTCTCTTTGTCCCTGTCGCGTTGGATATGACGTGTTCAGGGTCTCTTTCTCCTGTTCGCGTTCGATTAGACGTGCCCGTGTCCTCACCCTCTCGCTCGCGATGTAGAATGACGTGTTCGAGATCTCAATCTTCTCATACTCGCGCGGTGCATGATCGCGAGAAGAAAGACGTGATCGCGCGACAAATGACGTGATCGCGCAACAAATGACGTTAATGCGGCCGCGAACTGTCGCGAGACAACGCAAAATGGCTACCAACAATCCAACATCTCGTGGAGAACGCGACCGGGTCGGGAAAACTTGTCGGCGAACGCGGGGATTCAGGTAAGGCGATCGCGCGCACGCGAGAATGTATGTTTTTTACAGCACGAGCAAGAAACAAATTATCGCTAAGCTGCGGAATGCGGAAATTTGGAAATTTTTGCGCTTTCCGCGGAACGCGAAAATGCCAAAATATCGCAATTTCCGCGAACGGAATGGAATTTTGGCCCAGGCCTAGTGAGTATAGGCCTGAGTGAGACACTGTGCATGACCTTCTCTTTCAGGCACTGATTATCTATACAAGCTTTAAGGTGATTCCAGTCCCATGGAATGGGCAAATTGTTGCATGTATAGATATGGTAGTAGGTGTTTGGTAATGACCATTGACTATGGACCATGTAAGTAGGAACTAAGCAGGGTAATGTAAAATATGCATTTCCATAGTTGAACAGGCCACTTGTCATCCGAGTCCTAAGATCCTAGTCATACCAGTGCCTGGACTGACGCACCCTAATTTCTGTGCATCATGTCATGCTGGGCCAAATGCTTGTGACATGACATACAATGCACTCTGGAAGCAGACACTGTGCAATATATCCCCCGGCAAGTGGGGAACATTCAGTATATTGAGAGAACTTACACCACTGGTGCCATCTGTTTTGCTGAGTAGATTCTGGCATGTGTGAACTAATGTGTTGTACTGTCACATGTATAACTGTTCCATACATGATCCAAAGGTCTACAAGCATGCTATCTCAAATCATGTGTTGTCCAATTTGTACATGACAATATATGTCTGTGATTGACATAAAAAGTAGGTGTTACCATAAAATAGGAGTGTATATAGACATGGGTGGGAGAGTCACACATACACAATGGCATTGACGGGTGTCATAAGCCAGGTCAACATGTTGATTCCAAAACATCCACAGGTTGAACACATACTATACTTAATAGAATTGTGCATTTGCATTCCATTGAGAAGTGTGTATTCTGTCAGGTAAGATGCATATATGCACCTGTGGAGGTTTAAGATGTGGCTGGTGATGTGCATCAGGGAGGGATATGCTAACATGTTGGGGTCATATGTGTGCACCGGCAGTCAGTGCTAGCTTGTTATTAGTGTTATCACAAGATGGATGATACCATAATTCCCCTTCGGTTATGGACACATTTAAGGGCTCTTCACAGACTGCATGTATTCTAAGCCTCATGTACTTTCACTATTCTGAAGTAAATGACATTGGCTATGTGAATAAGATATGCTCACATGCACCAATGCTGACTGTAAATATTCCTAGGCAGACTCATGCACAGTGGTTCTCTGTATTCATATTGCACACACCTTGGTACAACATTTTGTCCTTTCACCTCTTATATACTACATGTGATACCTAGCTAAGCTACGAATGTGCAATGTTCAACTAAATCATCCATCAGTGGACAGATGTGTACGTGTCATTTGATAAATGTGAACAGTGTGGAATGGTTTATTACATCACAGCTTCATCTTGATATTCAAATTGCTGTAACTTTGCTGTAGCAGATGGCCAGCAGTTCATCATGTTGTCTGTTATGGACACCTGCCCATTTGCTGATTGCAAGGCCTTGCATGGATAGGTAGTTATGCATTCCATGTGGAAAACACTTTTTGATGACATTAGGTAAGTATGGTATGCTACTAGGACCTAGGTTTCCAGGGTGATGATATCTCCTACTACACATATGAGGCTAGATTATGAAGTAGGTCACACACGCAGTTGTAGCAACTGTGGTTATGACACCATTATGTGTGACTGTGCACAGGCTATTTAGCTTTCATGCATGCACTCATTGCAATGTTGGTGCTAATGTAGTCACCCAGTACATATTGTGAGCAATGCAATTGTGTAATGAGTAGTCTTATGATCTGTTTAGGCAGTATGTAAATTCAAGAGCAGTTAACCTATTCCTACAATATTTTTCAACACCAACAAAGAGCAGTAAAGCAGACAGGGCCAAGACTATTGGGAAAGCATTTAGCCACAGTAGTCCATGTGCTGGTAGTGGCCAAGAGGGACCCAGTGGCTCAGAGGGTGATGGGAGCCCCATGCAGGAGCAGACTGATCTGACTGGATTGTCATTTTCATCTGAGTAGACCTCCAATGAACACTCCCCCTCACCATGTCAAAACAGGTCAGCGCCGTCTCCTCCTCCTGCTACAACACCCTCCGCATGCTCCGCAGGATCTACAAGTGGATCCCGACCGACACAAGAAGAACAGTGACACAGGCCCTCGTCAGCCAGCAGACTGGACTACGGCAACGCACTCTACGCAGGAATACCAGCCAAAAACTTGCATCAACTACAGCGCATCCAAAACGCTTCCGCCCGACTGATCCTCAACATCCCCCACTGCAGCCACATCAGCCCCCACCTGAGAGACCTACACTGGCTCCCTGTCGACAAGAGGATCACCTTCAAGCTCCTCACCCACGCACACAAGGCACTCCACAAAGCCGGGCCAGCCTCCCTGAACAGCAGACTCAGCTTCTACACCCCCACCTGCCAGCTCCGCTCAGCCAGCCTCGCGCTCACTGCTGTTCCCCGCATCCAACGAAAGATCTCCGGTGGCAGATCCTTCTCCTACCTCGCTACCAAGACCTGGAACACCCTCCCGACTCACCTACGGCAGACCCAAGACCTTCTCACCTTCAGAAGACTCCTCAAGACCTGGCTCTTCGAGCAGTAGCAACACCCACCCCCCTCAGCGCCTTGAGACCCTCACGGGTAAGTAGTGCGCTATACAAGTACTTTGATTGATTGATTGATTGATTGAGTGGTGTAGTCCCATGGACTTGTGTCTGCAACATCTAAGGCCACCAACCCCCATGCCATCTCCACCCTCACTGCTGCCAGGTTGTGTGACAGATAGCAGTGCTGAATGCACTCCAGGCACAAAGACATCAGCAAACGCAGATGGTGTCGTACCTGCAGGGCATTCACACTGAAATGTCTTCCGTACAGAGATCGTTTCAGGCTCTAGCTTCCACACTCACGGCTGCCTTCCGCCAATTCCAGCTTTCCACACCCGCCTCATCCCCACCCACAATTCCTATTCCTGCACCTACCCAAAGCACACGCAAACATCACCATGCATCCACCTCAACATTGACATGCAGCACACAAATACAAAAATATAAGACAAAAGATAGGCACACAACCACTCACCAGGCAACCAACAGCCTCATGTCCGTGTCCATTGACAAACAGGCAGACACCACACCCACTGACCCATAAATCTTCACTACAGACATACAGGCAGACACCACAGCAGCAGACGCATCCATAACAGATACCAAACTCACAGACACCACACAAGCAGACACAGACACATCATAGACATCACATCCCTCTACCTCCAAAACTCCACTCTTTGTCTCATCTCCTCCCCAGTCTGCCAAAAAACATCACAGGATTTTCCTTGACCTTCTCCCTAACTCGCCAGGCCCATCTCCTCCCAAACTAAAAAATAGTACCTTGCCACATCTACCATACCCTTCCATAGAGATGCCAAAAAACCCAGACTATCCCTATTAAAGCCAAGCCTACTGCACAAGGCCATAAAAAAAGAAAGAGTATCCGTCCTGACACCTTCCCAACCCTTCTAAAACCCAAAGGTCCTCTTCCCCACACAACCCCATCTCTTCTAAGGAGAAGAAAAGAAAAGGGAAACCCACCCCCCCTCTCCCTATACCCTTCACTACCCTTCATGGCCATAAAATTACTAAAATGTTCAAACTCAGCCCTCAGAAACCCAAGCCCAGGCCTCCCACAGACCTAGTCGACCCTCCCAATACCAAGCCCAGCCCTTCCAAGCCCACCCTCGTTACATCAGTGCCTGGCTTGCACACTAGATGCCCCATCCTAGGGATATATCTCTGGCAGAGTTTTGGAAGGCAACTTTGAATGGCACAGCAGTATGCTGACCCACAAGTCTGTTACTTGGACTGGGCATTGGTCTTTGTTTTAGAAAATCCATTTGTTCTATGTAATAGCACTTACATGGTTTTGAACTCCTTTGTCCAAACATTGCTACTGATACCAAATGTTATTATTGTGTAATTTGGGATGTGTAACTACAGTTGTGTTGCTTTCACCATGATAGCTGATTGTTTTTCATTAGGTACGTATATTTAGACATTGGGGAAAGTTAGGGAGATATAGCGGCTGAGAGACACTGTTTACTAGGGGTGGGCGGAATTTGCGAAAGTGACTTTCGCGAAAATGTTAAAAATCTCCGCAAACACGCGGAAATATCGCGAAGATGCAGACGTTTTTTTCCCGCCCGTTCGCGGTATTTTCCTCATGGTCGCGGCTCGCCAACTTACCCATGCGGTGCTCGCGGGCGCGGCCATCTTGTTTTCACTCTTCTCATGGTGCATGATCGCGAGAAGAAAGATGTGATCGCGCGACCAATGACATTACTGCGGGCGCGAACTGTCGCGAGACAGCGCAAATGGCTACCAACAATCCAACATCTTGTGGAGAATGCGACGGGATCAGGAAAACTTGTCAGTGAACGCGGGGATTCAGGTAAGGTAATCACGCGCACGCGAGAATGTATTATCTCACAGCGCGAGCAATAAACAAATTATCGCTAAGCTGCGGAATGCGGAAATTTTGACATTTTCGCGCTCTCCGCGGAACGCAAAAATGTCAAATTATCGCAATTTCCGCGAGCGGAACGGAAATTTAGCCCAGGCCTACTGTTTACTGGATGTATATTTGGGATGAGTCCTAACTGGGACAGACATTGTATTGCATTGTCTATGCTATGATAAGCATTGCAGGTTGCTTTTACCAAGGACCAAGCCTATTAGCATTCAGTACTCCCTGAGATGAAGGGTGCATATGTTTTTAATGTGTACAATGTAGGTATTTGTTTCTGCTCACATGGGGGTGTTGTAATGTGATACCTAATGGGTTCTTTTGATGCACACATACCCTATTCATGTGTCTTTTTACAAATTTCTTTTACTAGATTTGTGACAGCTGCTATTTTTGCGGTATTACTTGTTATGAACTTGCAATTACACATTTGCTACTTTGTGACAAATTCTATTAATATCAGATATGACTGATTCCACAGGTTATGTACAGATGGAGACTTGGAAGCAGGTGCTATGTGGACTGTGTCCTAGCACTGTTGGGTTCCAGGAGTCCACCTGGTTTTGGGAACCCATATATGCAGTGAGTCTTCACACTGTGGGCTTCTGTAGTTTTACAGCTTGGTTAGCGGGAATCCCATTTACCTGATTTGGATTTTTCATGTGGGTGATGTGTGTGGGACCACTACAGTGCTATAGGAGTGACACTGTGTTTTCTTACCAGAAAGTTCAATAGTGAGGTATGTTGAAAGTCATGACAGGGCCGAGCTTTTGGACAATGTTTGTGTGTCACAGGAGTTGTTTGCTAGGTGACTCATGTGTAGGTGCTGTTTGATGACACTTAATTGCACAAACATGTACAGCAGCTTCTGAGATGTGGTCAAAGTTAGAGTATGTAAGAATGTGCCTGTTCATTGTCAGTGACTTGGACATAGAGGGCATCATGCAGATGTGATAGGAACATATATTTGGTGTTGTTGCATACATGGACTCACAAGATATCTTAGGACTAGGGATGAGATGTCCCTATCCTTTTCCACTATATCCTGCCTCTGAGGGGGGGTTGGTATGCAGTGTCACTGTCCAATGATTGTTGTGACATGTGGGACATAGACTCCTAGGAGTGTTTTGCGTCAGGTTGTAGAGTGTGTGTATATGTCCAGCTAGGATATCTCACCTGCAAACCCTGACACATACACACACTCTCTGTCTTCTGTGTTGTGGTCGACTAGGCCAGTGTTGTGATCTTTGTGTTTGAAAGTATTTTTCTTGTTCACCAGAATAGGAGATGGAGTGGGTTAAGTCAACTTGAGGGGGCTCTCATAGGGGCGTGTGTGATGTCCATAATGGTGTCTATTACAGACACATAAGCCACATATCTGTGATTGTCAGGTTGTCATGCACATATGGTTATGTCACTACTTCTGGCATTGCACGACATCCAGATTTGTGATGTGACACATTACATTTTACCTAAGATGCCAAATTTATTGTTCTTGCCAATTGTTATTGTTGCAAATCATTTTGCATCAACAACTGTGGCTTTCTTGCATAGGTGATTGTAGTTGTTTGAGTTCAGACATGGGGAGAGTGTGAATGGAGTCGTATGAGTATCTCTGCTGGTACATGTGGGGTAGCGGTAGGTGATAGTGCTGTAACGTAAACTTTCTGTGTCAGCCTGAGGGTGCTGGCCTAAATGTAGAGTAGGTGTAACCCTTCTGAGCAGATGTATTTTTGACTTGCCGATGCTATGTACTAGCATGCCCTGGACCACTTCATGGCTTGCTACACATTTGCAAGTGCTCGCTCCTTTCACTGTCCCTTCCGGCACGGTCATGTCCTACTTTTAAGATGTATCTTTTCACTTTGACACTGCGCAGCAGCAGCCTCCTTCAAGAAGCACAGCAGGAGCTCAGCTGGATCCTCAGTTCTTTCTCTCAGCAGAGGTGAGGAGTGTATTTGGGGAAAGGTGCATGTCCTGTGCTGGTGTATTCATATCAATGGCATACACTGTATGTGTATATCATATAGTTAAAACATGTGACACGTCTAGCAGTGGAGATCAAACAGTGCATATGAATTCATTTTTATGTGTCTATGTGCACTATGTCTATGTTAGGCCTGTCCCTGTTTTTGATTTTTCAACTTGGGTCACCAGATGCTGAGACCCCCCCACTCATGCTGACCATGCGATGGGCCACATTTGCATTGACTATCTGTTGACTCAATGACTACTGATAGGTGTATCACTTACCAGCGTTTGAGTCCACACTGATTTCCATTTTGGAGGTAGTCAAATAAGTAGTGCAGCGGCAGGATGTGTGCGATGGGCTCCATGTCTGCACCGGAAGTGTGAAATTGTGTAGAGGTGAGATTTGGCCTTATTTTGCTCCCTTTCCACCAGCTCGGATCAGCTGATGGGGCCGGCACAAGCGGCTCTTTGGAAATGCGCATCGTATTTGGGCACGCGGTTCGTAGGAAGGTCCACTCTCAGATTGACTCCATTGGTCCTTTCCGACACCGCTGTGGTTGGAATTCCCTGACAGAGTCAGATGAACAACGGCAGTCAGAAATCAATGTATTCGAATGCATCCTAACCTGACAGACGTAGTGACCGCTTTCGACGATACCACAGCAGTCAGACCACCTACGAAAAAACAGCAGAAGCCTGTCCAACCAACTTCATAATAAGCCCCTTAGTAGCTACCAATTTCTATGCTTTAAATTAACACATAAACACACACCAAATGTATGGAGCACACCTTATTCTTGAAGAACATATACCATGGAGTTCACTGAGACCAAAGCTTCTACACATGCAGCAACATTATTTGGAATTAAATAAAACAAACCTGGCGGCATAAATACAAGAAAATAACGCAGTGCGGTGCTGCAAGCAATTTTGCTGCGCCAAGCTCCATCATTTTCAAAACGCAGGGATGCACCATATTAACAAGAATACGGCACATCCCTGTGCTCACCCCTGTGCCGGCGCTAAAAAAGCTGCCTAGTGCCAACGCAGCCACCCTTGCACAATGGTGCAAGGGAGCCTGAGTTGGAGGGATGATTGTGATGTGTTTGAGCAGAAAAAGAATCCTTCCTGCACAAAAACAATCATTAATGGCGTTTTGCTCCTTCTATGTATGCTGCACACATAGAAAGAGCAAAAAACGAGGAGAAATACAATTATTTCTCCATGTCGTGCCACATTAACGCCTTTTTTGAAAGGTGTTAATTTTTGGCGCTGCCTCAGATTTACAGATCTTTGTAAATCATGAGCAGTGACAAAAGCCACAGATGTTGCTGGGAATGCCCACAGCAACACCAATTGCATGCCACTTTCCAGCAGAAAACTTGGTTGCAGAGAGCCATTTTTACAAGACTGTTAAGCCACGCAAAGTGGCTTAGTGCAGCCTTGTAAATATGGGCTAACAGAACGCCACCGGAGCATTAAAAAAAGTGACACTCCAGTGGCGCTAAGGGCTTGTGAATATGCCCCCTGATGTCTCTACTCTATAAGCTGGATGTACAAAAAGAAATTACATTGCACATGTGTTTTCAATTGTAAGAATGTACATTTGTCCAAAAAAAATACTGAATTGTCATTATACTGCTAAAAGTTCAAAGCAGATCAAATTGCATGACTTAGAGGCATTCCAAAACTGACTTTAAAAAAAGAAAATTTATGAATGTTGTTAAGCATAGTCCTGTTGACTTTATTTTTAACTTAGTATTTGTGTAGTTCAGCACTGCAGGGGACTCAATCATACAAAGTGATTTTTTGAAGCACTTGACTGCTAGAGCTTTGTCCATTGGTGTTAAGCCCTTTTCGGATGTTTGAGAAAGTGTGCTCTTAAACCTTCCAACCTTTTTTTCAACAAAAGTTATTCACACCATAATTGCATTCTTCTTTCCAACATCCAGGGTTTGAGGAGGGGAACAGATAAAATAGCCACAATTTAGCTGTTGGTTGAGGGGGCAGGTTGAAAAAATGGGAAAAAAGTGTAGTGCAAGAAAGTGGATGTTTTTGTTTGGAAATGGCAACATTGAAACATTGAACGCTTTGCTGTAGTAGGATCACCATCTGCCAAGTTTTCGGGAAGAAGCTGACTTGTAAAAAAAAAAAGCAAGTGTCTACCACAGTTTTTGCTTTTTTTATGATTTTTGTGGTTTCAACATACTTGCAGTTTGTGGTGGAAACAGGTATGAAACTCATGGGTGATCCCTGAACACTATACTTTCTCAAAAATTAGACAGAATTTTGAATTCAGCAAAATGTCATTTGTGTAGTTCCCTCAATGTTTTCCCAGAGAAATTAATTGTTGAAATAATATAAATAATGAAAACAAGTAGGAAAAAATAGCCATTGATGACAATGTTTCCATCTGTAATTTTGTTGTCACGATAGCAGAATGTCAGGATATTCTCCCGGGGCCAGAATAGCTGCGCAATTTTCGTAGCTAAAGTAATTTCCAGCAGTGGACCGTAAGTAAGTACGGTCATTCCACAGCATGCACAGCACACCTTAGGGCGTGTGCTGAAATATCAAAAAGGTGTGGCATAATTTTTACCACTTTCAATTTTTTATCACCCTCTCACTTTAATGTGGACCTGAAGAAAGCCTTATAATTTTTTTGCGAGGCTGAAACATGTTGACCAACAGGATAATAAACACCAATTACCAGTCTTCATAGATTATCCACATCTCTGTTTTTAGTATACCCTGGGTCGCTGGGAATAAATTATCAATCAGTACGAATTCCCAGAGGTATTTTCACCACTTCACCACACCACCAAAAATCCCGCTCCACTGTAATCAGGTGTTGCAGCACAGCTGGGTAGCATTCGGCTACTCAGCTGGGAACCCGATGATGAAGCATGCCACCAACTAGGTTGGTAGGTGAGGGTTCTTCTAAGAAACCCTAGTGGTGCCTGGCACTACAAGCATTACAGTGTCTTCAGTTTTGGGTCCGTCTAAGTTGGTTTTAATACATGTTTATTAATATACTATGGTGTTCTATAGTTTGAAGGTTAGTTTACTTTAGGTCATAGATGGTTTTCTGAGGTTTTTTTTAATTTTATTAATTTTTTCTTGTGAGTCAAATGTTTATGTGTGCACATGCATTTTAGCCATTGTGCTTTGTCCTCAGCCCTTAACTTTCGACATGTGTCAGAAGCTGACCTGGTATATGATGTCCACTAATTAAAGTGGGGTCCTTGCACCAGTCCAGACAACCCTTATGGTGATTTAAGAGGTCACAGACAACCTTAGAAAGCTATCCAAGTAGTAGCTGTGGAGAGCAGCCCTCAGGCTTAGTCTTGAAGGAGTGTAAAGCAGCTTGTTTGACCAGAATACAATCTTATAGTATAGATGATATGAAAAGAGAACCAGACAGTCGTTATAAAAATATGTATTTATAATATCACACTACCTAGTACGATACAGTATCTCCCACATGGAGATAGACACAAAGCACACAATACTTCAGCAAAGAAATGACAGTAAATAGCACTACTACACAGTGGACCCCAGGGGTAGGACCAATCCATATACTAAGAATGTGGTATAAGAACCACGATTCGAGTCAGGACAATGTCGATAGAACACAAAAGTGCTGGGACCCCAAGGAACTCCACGAAGTGCGAGTGCGGTGTCTGAACACTACCGTGTGCTCCGACAAGTCTATGTGTGAGTCGCAGTTGGAATTTTAAAATTAAGGGCCATTCCCAGTGGACTTCAAAGAAACCCCGTGGAGGACAGAAGGCTGGAGAGCCACCCCACCCATGGGTACTGAAGTACCCAAGTTGCTTATCCTAGGGGAGCCTGGTGTATAGGTGTAAATTGGAGTCTGGAACCACTGTTGAACCTAATGGAGGACTTCGAGAAAGTGCCACTGCTGGAATAGGAGAAAGTGTCCCTTGGAATTCAAACATGGTTCTTGTCGAGGAGTACCTGAAAGCAGAAGGGACTGAGTCTGGGTCACTTGAGAGTGACCAGGGGCTCAGGTAGACAAATGCCCACCGACGTTGGGTGCTTCAGGATAGTTGACGGTGATCTTGACTCTGCATCTGCAGGGAGCAGGTGACACTGAGGACAACCAGGAGCCGGATATGAACTGTCCCATAAAGGATGTTGTGTGCTGAAGGGTCGGTGTCCGGCGGGAGCACCAACATGTCTTGGCAAAAGCAACCCACGCAAGACGTCAAGAAAGTGTACCGTTCAGACCAGCAAGGTCCAGGAAACTCATCACAACCAGGTGAGTCTGGGCAAGTCCAGTGAAATCAGTTGAGCCCAAGGAAAACAGAGATGACCCACAATTGGACCCAAAGGCCGGAGGCACCGAAGTCCCAAGAGAACCTCAAGCAGTTTCGCAAAACAACAGGCCATGGAGCACACGGTGGGAGGTGGTTGAAGATCTTTGTGGAAATATTTCCCAGCGGTTGGGGCTACTTGGAGCCCAATGCACTTGTCACAGAATTGCCAACCTGCACATGTACTTGCAAAAGTTTGCGGTGCACAGGGGTTCGGGTAATGCAGACCCCACGAGGGATACTGGCCTCAAACTTGGTGAGAGGTCTCCAGGGATGTAGGAATCTACCTCCTGTGTTGTTGAACTCTTCGAACTCCGTAGGAGCTTGGGATCAGAAGACCAGTCAGCAGTGTTGTTTTTCTGTGAATGCAGGGGAGTGACTCCTTCACTCCAAGGGAGATTATCTTCGGGTGTCTTGGATGCTCCACAGGTCCTGTACAGATCCTGTATTGTGCACAGGCACAGACGATGCAGCAGACTGAGAGGGAGAAGAAGTCAGGCCCAAACGAAGTCCAGTGTAGTCCAGAGTGTCTAGACGGTCGAAGTGCAGTGGTCTCAGTTATGAATCTTGTCCATGACGAATCTAAGGTCCTACAGCCAGGTTGGAAAGATTCAGTGGTCCCTCCCAGAGGAGGGTCTGGACAGGGGGGAGGTTACTTCGACGTCCTTTGTCCAGTTTCATGCCAGAGCGAAAGCCAATGGCTCCCAGGACTGGTTTGAACTGGACTATGCACAGGGTCACCAATTGTGCCCCTCATGCAGACTTTCAGTCACTGGCAAGCATACCCAGCCAGCCCTATAACACTAAATCGTGTCTGGGAGGTGGTCACACCTCCCTGTGGCAGGCTACCTATTGTCCTGCTTGGCTTAGCAGGAAGGCAGAAATGTGTCTCTGGTCGGCAGCAACCATTTTGTGCTGTCTGGGACTAGAAGGCTGGTACCCGGGAACACCAGGAGCCCCACAAAGGGCACTTCTGACTGGTGGAATCATACCTCCCACACTGGTTACTGGTGTGGGAGTATGATTTTAACATGTTTGACAACAAACACAATAGGGTATGTTGCATGCATTTTCGAGATGGTCATCACACGGTCACATAATGCCCTTTTATATTAGTATATGGTTGCATTTGAGATGTCATCAGTGATGTCATCAGTGATGTCACTGATAATGTCATGAGTGATGTAATATGTGACGTCATCACCAGTGCATTGCGGGCGCGCAAGTTATAGTTTGCAGTTCTAACATCGTACATTGTGGGATCAAGACCCCGTTTCACTGTTCGGACCTGCTGTACCGCGGTGTACTCCAGCAACTGCAGTCAGCCAAGCCCAATGATCATGTGCAGCAATTAGCTATGGAAGCACAGAGTCTGATGCACCTCAACGGAGGGAGTTCTGTAAAACAACAAGCAGCAGGTATTATCGGACATCGTCCATTCTGGGATCAAGACACCGTTCCACTGTTGGGACCTAGAGTTGCTTGCACCTGGTCGAAGGGAGTACCTTCATCTCCACTCTCAGATGTAGTTCTAACATCGTCCATTGTGGGATCAAGACACCGTTCCACTGTTGGGACCTAAAGTTGGTTACACCTGGTCGAAGGGAGAACCTTCATCTGCACTCTCAGATGCAGTTCTAACATCGTCCATTGTGGGATCAAGACACCGTTCCACTGTTGGTACAGGTTGGAGTACTGTGTTAGTAGTATACAGAGCACTCCACGGTGCTGGGCGTCAGGCTGGGTGCTGTCTGCCTGTGTCGTGGTAGCCAGCATTGATCTCAGGATCCTTCCCAGCTTGCAGACCTCGGCCCAAAAGCTTCTGCCAGCACGTCGTGGGCCCTCTTTCACATGCAGCGGTGTCAAAAGGTGAACTGTGGGGCATATGAGCATTGCAACGGCCATGATGGTTTCTGGGTACCAGCAGGCTGAGAGCATTATTCCCGCAGCCACCTTCGCTCATGGTGTCAGCCTCGTGGCGGTGTAAGCTGCGCAGACCTGACAGACATGTTTGCCATTCCGGAAGAGAACCACAACCAGAGAAACATGCCTTTTATTCATACCCCTACGCTAGCCTTGCATACGTCGAGCCAGACCACTACGCTAAAGATTTGGGGGGGGAGTGGGCACGTAAGCGCTATGTTTTCGTAATCTTCCCTACCGACTGTACCACTGTCCACTTCACTCAATAGACCATCAGTGTATGTTGACATGTACATGTCTGTGCTCTGCATACTCAAGTCTGTCCGGCACATAACCTCAACACTTTGCATTGTATACTTTTATAATCGAGAACCACTTGCCACCTTCGCACATACTTTGCTCCCATCTCTCCCCGCATTCTGCATTGTGTGGCAGAGGTGCTATGTTTGGTTTGTGTACATGGCTAGCCACGGTTCCCACAGTACGTAGTGTCGTTGTGTCTGCTAGGTGTACATGTTGTTTGTCATGTTGTATGTGATTATATAAGGTAGCACATTTATTTACAAGCAGTGGTTTCTCCCATTTACATATCACTGTGTTAAAGAGGATACAGAACTTTCTCACAGATAAAAAGTGGGACCAAAATGTCAGTCATTCATTACTATGCAAGAATGTCCAACTGCATGACGCTTCTAACCTTACAGCCCCCAATCTTGCCTGCTTTCTTAAAAGCACGCCAACTCCCACAATCAGACCAACATTCACAAAGCTTTATAACGGCAGTTATCTGCTTCTTAATATCATGGACTGCTACGCAATGTGAGCTGGCATACCGTATGTGCTTACTGTTTCAAACAGGATAACTTCCTGTGGCAATCTCTATTCCCACCCACACAAAGTAACTCCCAAAGTTCAACTTGGTCTTCAATACCTACTTTGAAAACAGATTTTATCAAACGGAGCAAACTGAAAGCGCTTTTGTTTCAAACAGAAGTGTCCCTCACTTCTCCAAAAGTAATTTATCAACTGCAGATAGCACGAACTTCAAGTAAAATACACTCCCTTTTAAATACGGACCTCCCATTACATTTTATGAATTGTTACACAATTTTTAACACATCTGACATTTATGCTCTTGCACACTTTTTTAACCCTGTCTCCTCCGACCTTGTCACAGGTTTTCAAACTGTTTTTGGTATAATTCCAGACTTCATTAATTCGATCATCTCTGGAATAAAAGGAACAGTGCCCATAATTCTCGCTCTGTTTGTGGTCATCCTGCTACTATTTTAGCGTGTAAAAAATGGCTGCGCTCCCTGTGGTAACAAGCATGTCCGACACAATACGCCTCTATGCGAAGCTACATCAATACCGTGAAAAAGTGGACCAACTTTTCGGCTGCCTGCCTCTATCTATTATCGGAGCCAGCTACAACATGACATTTATTTACACATATACAATCTGCGTGCAACCATCTTTGTATTGCAAAACTTGCCCAATCGACTGGCGAATGGATCTATGCCTTGCCAACATCCCAGCAAACACTCCCGATATCCAGCAGGTAATGGAGTATCTTGAAAACCATGAACTTGATTGTTCGGGCAGTGGAGCAATGGCGGATGCAACGCAAAAAGGTATTCTGGCGGAATGGGATTCTGCGCAGCCGCGAAAGATCTCCTGCAACGTGCGACCTTTGACAACATCGCAGATTGCCTGCCAATTCAAATTGCCGCTCCAACATTCGAAGAACATTAATGTCCCTTCGAGGATATGAATTGGATCGCTTTGCTTTTCTCACACAATGGCAACATTCCCCTCTTGGAACATTACGCATCTCAAGCCGTTGAGGAACTTCCGGACTGCAATCTCCAAGACTTGTAAAAAATTCACTTTATTCTTGTATTGATTTTTTCCAACTTTTTTGACTTTTTCCTATAAAATTTTTAATACACTTCAATTGAACTAGTTTCATATAATAACTTTCTAAGTATGCTTAGGCATTTGAACTCTGTTTTCATTATTGCCCCTTACGTCTCAAGACTAACCAGGGATGGGTGATGTATGGCCTATGCAAATACGCTATTTACTTGCTAAATTAGCCTAAACCCGACATCCATTTTGAAACCATGTCTATTCTTTGTACACACGTCTCTCTGCCTGCCTGTTATCCACGAAACCCTTTCACACAAATTCGCTCATCCTCAGTCTCTGCTCACGAGCTGGCGATCAAGATCAAAAAACACGGCATTGTTTAGGAACTGGTTAGCGCAGTTTGGTAATCGTATCCTACCTTTATTTTCATTCAACAATTTACAGTCATTCATGTCTAATAGGCATTGTTTATGTCACATGGAACTGTAACATGTAATGTGGAATTGACTGATGCAGGAGCTTACATTTGAATACAGCAGAAGTGGTTGGAGTTTGCCTCCTCTGGATGCCTTAACTCTTGCACCAGTGGGTCCATTTATGGCAATTAATAAAGACACTTTTTATCTAACTTGCAGACTCCATCGCTTCATCCCACACAGCCACCTTCTTAAACACACCTGTGGCATTGCAACATTCTGCATTATATTCTTCATGATTATTTCTTTATTCCTGCTTGCTAAAACACTCTATTCGAGTCTTCAGTCTGGTAGGGGTGAGTAGTTTGCTTCCCACTCCCGCTATAGTCTAAACCCATACTAACACCAATTGCACAGCTATGCTACAGCGGCAAGTATGCTACAGCGCCCAGATGACATCAGTTTACAGCAATCAGCTCACGGTTTCATCCCCGAGTGTACCGGCACTTTACCTCAGCACCATCTCACTCTGGGTAAAACAGCACTTTCAAACCTTAGGGGTGAATACATCGCTTCACATTCCCGGTATAGCACACCCTAAATACCCCACAGAGCTCGCAGCGCTCCTACCCTCCTCTTTCCTACTCTTTTTGCCCTTATTCCCCTTACTCGCTTCAACAGAATCACAAAATGGCGGCCAACCCTTCCTAGTTGCAACCGCTCGCTACGCTCGCAGCCAATAAGCAGCAAGCTCGTGCTCGTAACGCCTCAGCCAATCAGATGGCAGAATTACCAAATATCGATATCTGTAAATTTAGATATTTCTCCAAAACTACTGAACGGATTTACACCAAATAAACAAAAGCATGCTTTCTAGACCAAGCCCCTTCTCCCTGCCAAATTTGGGGTAATTCCGTTCACCCGTTCGACCTGCAGCCTGGTCTAAAGTTTCCTGTGGAAATTAACATGGAGAAAACACATTTTGGGACCCCCTTTTCTCTCGGTCCCCCCTTGACAAATCACCCCCAATCTTTCAACATAGGAGCTGATATGAACATAGAATTAGTTTGGAAAATTTCATGAAGATTCATAAACGATGCCAAAGCTAGAAGCAAAACAATAAATGTTCTTCCTATGGAAACCTGGTCCTAACTATAACTACCTACTGTCGACCGCCTGTAGGTAATTATAAAGACATATATATATAAATATATATCTATATATCCTCCAAACTTTGCCCTGCATTAAGGATGCACTCCATTCAGCTGGTGATTTACACAATCCATTTATTCAAAAGAAACAGCCATCGTAATCCGATCTTTAAGGTCCTTCTGCCTGACGAGTTTCACAGCATCGTGCTCTTTCCTCAGAGGCATTTGAAAACACACATTATTCAGGCTCCCACAGTTCCCTGCGTACTTCTCCAACTTGTAGGCCTCCGGTGTGCCTTTCTTAATGAATGTCATTACGGTGCACACTGGAACTTGTGGTTTTGTTTATGCCATTTCTTCCCTCCAGTGGGTTGTGTGTGATTCAATCAATTACAAGGACTGCTCGTAAGCCCTCCAGTGGGCCTCAGATTAGTATTGCTGTTTCACAATTAAGAACCAACTGTGCCGATTTCAGATTCTGAGCAAGTTCAGATCTAACGGACCCTTCTTGATCTTTAAGGGCGGTGCACTCCTCCACGGCCGGACCAGCCGCGTTCTTTATCCTCCAAACTTTGCCCTGCATTAAGGACGCACTCCATTCAGCTGGTGATTTACACAATCCATTTATTCAAAAGAAACAGCCATCGTAATCCGATCTTTAAGATCCTTCTGCCTGAAGCGTTTCAGAGCATCGTGCTCTTTCCTCAGAGGCATTTGAAAACACACATTATTCAGGCTCCCACAGTTCCCTGCGCGCTTCTCCAATTTGTAGGCCTCCGGTGTGCCTTTCTTAATGAATGTCATTACGGTGCACACTGGAACTTGTGGTTTTGTTTATGCTATTTCTACCCTCCAGTGGGTTGTGTGTAATTCAATCAATTACAAGGACTGCTCGTAAGCCCTCCAGTGGGCCTCAGATTAGTATTGCTGTTTCACAATTAAGAACCAACTGTGCCGATTTCAGATTCTGAGCAAGTTCAAATCTAACGGACCCTTCTTGATCTTTAAGGGCGGTGCATATATATATAAAAAAAAAAAATATATATATATATATATATATATATATAATACCTACTGGCGGTCGCCAGTAGGTAGATAGAGTTAGGACCTATTTTCCATAGGAAATCTGCAACATTCTATTTGGAATAACGTTGGCGCCGATTGACGAATCTTCGCGAAATTCTCCAAACTTTTGGCCAGCTCCGGTCCGCTCCTATCCTGAAAATTTCACGGTGATTTGTCAAGCGGAGGCCGAGAAAAAAGGGGGGTCCCAAAACACGTTTTCCCAATGCCTTTTCCCATAGGACCTGTTGACGCAGCTACAGCCCGAACGGCTGAACGGAATTACACCAAATTTGGCAAAGAGGTAGTCCTCAGTTCAGACTCGTGCATTTTGCTTAAATGGTGTTAATCCGTTCAGTATTTCCTGAGAAAATTAGAAGTAAATGTACATATATAGCTATGGCCTCAGAGGATCCGCGCACCCTCCCCGCACCCAGCGCGCACCCTGCTGTGCACGAGCTGAATGCTAATTGGCTGCCAACACTCTGAATCAGGAAGTGTTGGCAGCCATCTTGTGCCTCGGTAGAACCGAGGCACAAGAAAACCGAAAAAAAGGCGCAAAACGCGACAAGGGGGCAGGGTAGAAACACACTGACCCCCTAGGCCTCCTGCGCTTCGTTTACAATTAGCCCCCGAGGGGGCCAAGTCCCGGGGGCACTTTTTTATAGTAATGGGTGGCCCAGAGGGGCCCCCCAGCCCCGGGGACCGCCACCCCCGGGGCTTCATTATAAATGGGTGGGGGGGCTCAAAGGCCCCCCAAGCCCCGGGGACCACCACCCCCCGGGGCTTTATGTTAATGTATGCGGGGAGCTCATGGCCCCCCCGAAGCCCCGGGGACCTCCACCCCCCAGGGCTTGCTTAATTAATGAAATAACTGTGTGGGGGGCTCGAGCCCCCGCACACACCCCAGGGACCGCCACCTCCCCGGTGCACTAAATATTTAAAATTGGGGGTCCGTTACGGACCCCCAAGCCCCGGGGACCACCACCCCCGAGGCCTTAAATGAAGTGGGAGGGGGGCTGCACGCCCCCCCCTGGAGCCAATGATGGCCCTGGGGACCACCACCCCCCAGGGCCGGCTCCTGCAGGGTCCCGGAGTGCCAAGCCCCGGGACACTACTGCTTGCAATGACAGTGCGGGAGCCTCACAGCTCCCACCCTGTCATTGCAAACTGCTTTGCTTCATTGAAGCGAGAGCAGGGAAACAATTGCTTTTCCACATTGGGAGCATCATGTTAGCTTTTTAAAAATGTTTTAATGTACATTGTTCCTAAAAAATGGATCTTGGAGTATTGTAATTGTCTATTTGGGATTGTATAGCTTTTAAGATATTTTTTATCGAAATAAAGCTTATATTGATTGATTGATACAGATATTCACTAAGCCTGGGCAAAGCACTACGCTACGCTCGCGTAGTTTGCGAAGTTTGCGCTACTTCGCACTACGCGAATTGCACGTAGCACAGTGCGAACACGCGTAGCGTAGTGATGCGTAGTGCAGCGGTTATTTTTTGCTTGCTCGCGGTCCTCAACGTCAAGTTGGCGACTGCGAGCAAGGAAAATGACATCCCGGCGAGACTTTTTCCTCGTTCGCGATCAGCAACATCAAGTTGGCGATCGCGAGCGTGGAAAATAAACCTCCTGGTGAGATTCTCAATGCGAGGAGGTCAGGTTTCTCATTGCGAGTGGTCGCGTATGCTCGCGACCGCTCGTTATGAGAAACTACCAGTCCGCGTTGAGAAAGCTGCCGCTCGAGTAAAAATCTACTCGAGCGGCAGAAAACTACAGCTCGCACTGTGCAAGATGCCGTTTTCAATGATTGCACAGTGCCGGTTGCTTGTCCGCACTGTGCAATCATTGAAAACGACATCTTGCACACTGCGAACATGGTATTACGCAGTTCGCGAAGTGCTACGCTTAGCTCGCGTAGTGCGAAGTACACTTTGCGTAGCTTCGCGTAGTGCTACTTCGCGAACTACGCCCAGGGTTAATATTCACACAGTTTAGTCACTATCCAATATATTTAGTGAGACACTATAAATTAGTCAAGTAAACAGTCAATCACACTGCTACTAAATCCTCCATCCAGATATTTATATTTTTATATCCACTCATTCTTCAAAGCAAATTGCTATATATATATAATACATATTTAAATAACGAACCAAACCACATTCACTGGATGATGTCATGAGTGATGTCATCAGTGATGTCATTTGAGATGTCATCAGTGATGTCACTGACCATGTCATGAATGATGTAATATGTGACATCATCAGCAGTGGATTGCGGGTGTGCGAGATGTAGTTAGTACAACTAACTATATCGGAGGAATTTCAATGGCTTTGTTTGAGTGAAATGTCCAGCTAACTATAACACCCCTAAAACCTATTGTTTTTTCAGTGAATATATATATATATACACATACACCTGTAACATTAAACATAAAAGATATATATATATTATACATTAACTTATTAAAATATTTATTAGTGTTTAATACTACATTTTACACTACATTAAGTGCAACAGTAGGGATAGTGGAGATGAATAAATTACTATTCCCATTCCAGCGAGTGCAACAGTAAGGAAAGTGTTGGATAGCAGTGAGGAATAATTTACTATTCCTACTCTTGCGAGTGCAAAAGTGGGGAAATTGTTGGATAGCGGAGGGGAAAAATTTACTATTCCCATTCAAATGTGTGCAACAGTAGGGAAAGTGTTGGATTGCGAAGGGGAAAATAATACTATTCCCACTCCAGCAAGTGCAACAGTAGGGAAAGTGTTGGACAGCATAGACATAGAAAGTACTATCCCTACTCCAGGGAGTGCAACAGTGGGGAAAGTGTTGGTTGCAGAGGGGAGTAAGTTACTATTCGCACTCCAACTAGTGCAACAGTAGAGAAAATGTTAGATAGCAGAGGTATAAAAAGTACAATTCTCACTCCAACGAGTGCAACAGTAGGGAAAGTGTTAGATAGCGGAGGGGAATAATTTACTATTCCCACTCCAATAAGTGCAGCAGTAGTGAAAGTGTTGGATAGCTTAGTGGATAAAACTTCATTCCTACTCCAGGGAGTGCAATAGTAGTGAAAGTGTTGGATAGCAGAGGGGTAAAAATGACTATTCCCACTCAGCGAGTGCAACATTAGGAAAAGAGGTGGATAGCATAGGGGATAACATTACTATTCCCACTGCAGGGAATGCAACAGTAGGGAAAGTATTGGATAGCAGAGGGGTAAAAATTACTATTCCCCTCCAGCGAGTGCAACAGTAGTGAAATTGTTGTATAGCGTAGGGGTAAAAATTACTATTCCCACTCCAGCGAGTGCAACAGTAGGGAAAGTGTTTGATAGCGTAGGGGTAAAAATTACTATTCCCACTCCAGCAAGTGCAACAGTAGGGAAAGTGTTGGATAGCAGAGGGGAGTAATTTACTATTCCCACTCCAATTAATACAACACTAGGAAAAGTGTTGGTTAGCGGAGGGGAATAATTTACTCATCCCACTCAAATGAGTGCAACAGTAGGGAAAGTGTTGGATAGCGAAGGGGAAAAAATTACTATTCCCACTCCAGCAAGTGCAACAGTAGGGAAAGTGTTGGATAGCGGAGAGGAATAATTTACTATTCCCACTCCAGCAAGTGCAACAGTAGGGAAAGTGTTGCATAGCGGAAGGGAATAAATTACTATTCCCACTCCAACGAGTGCAACAGTAGGGAAAGTGTTAGATAGCGGAGGGGAATAATTTACTATTCCCACTCCAATAAGTGCAGCAGTAGTGAAAGTGTTGGATAGCTTAGTGGATAAAACTTCATTCCTACACCAGGGAGTGCAATAGTAGTGAAAGTGTTGGATAGCAGAGGGGTAAACATGACTATTCCCACTCAGTGAGTGCAACAGTAGGAAAAGAGGTGGATGGCATAGGGGATAACATTACTATTCCCCTCCAGCGAGTGCAACAGTAGTGAAATTGTTGTATAGCGTAGGGGTAAAAATTACTATTCCCACTCCAGCGAGTGCAACAGTAGGGAAAGTGTTTGATAGCGTAGGGGTAAAAATTACTATTCCCACTCCAGCAAGTGCAACAGTAGGGAAAGTGTTGGATAGCAGAGGGGAGTAATTTACTATTCCCACTCCAATTAATACAACACTAGGAAAAGTGTTGGTTAGCGGAGGGGAATAATTTACTCATCCCACTCAAATGAGTGCAACAGTAGGGAAAGTGTTGGATAGCGAAGGTGAAAAAATTACTATTCCCACTCCAGCAAGTGCAACAGTAGGGAAAGTGTTGGATAGCGGAGAGGAATAATTTACTATTCCCACTCCAGCAAGTGCAACAGTAGGGAAAGTGTTGCATAGCGGAAGGTAATAAATTACTATTCCCACTCCAATGAGTGCAACAGTAGGGAAAGTGTTGGATAGCAGAGAGGTTAAAACCAAAGATTACATCTATTGAACCTAAATCCCCAAACAAAATAAAAACAAAACAGTTACCAAAAATATTTATCTATTAATAAATAAATATTAATGATCAACTAATGATTAATTTATTTAAACTAAATTACTTTCCACCCTCTACCCCAATAAACACCAAAACACACTTTGTTTACACAATTTCAATTACTAATTTTACAGTAATAAATTAATAACAATCAACAACAATTCATAAATTATAAATTTTTTTAAATTCCCAAAATATACAACTATAAACCCCACAACTCAAACATCAAAATTATTCCACAATTAGCATATTTAATTTTAATTAATTAATTAGCATCACTTAACAAATGATTAATTAATTATAAATAATTTACCTCCCACCATATCCCCCTATAAATGACTCCACCAATGTTGCAAAACATGACACAATTAACATAATTAATTAACAATTGATTAATTAATTAATAACAATTAACAAGCAAAATAAAAACAATTAATAATACATTAATTCACACAATTAAAACTATAAAATAACATTAACTGAATTTAATAATAAAAATATTTTTAAATGTATTAAAATTAAATTACTTCCCACCCTACTCCCTTATCAACCCGCAACCCGCTCCTAAAAAAATGGCACAATTAACATAATTACCAATTAATTAATAATAATTAACAGCCAATTAATACATAATTAAGAATACAATAATTACCACAAATAACAATACTGAATTTTAAATACATAAATATTAATTGATAACAAATATTAATTAATTAATTATAGTTAAATTACTTCCCACCCTACTCCCCTATCATCCCACAACCCACTCCTACAAAAATGACACATTTAACATATTTACCAATTAATTAATAAAAATTAACATCCAATTAATTAATAATAATTCATAAATTAATTACCACAATTAATAATACACAGTTTTAAATACATAAATATTAATTAATGAAATATATTAATTATTTATTAATAATTCAATTACTTCCCACCCTATTCCCCTATAAACCCACAACCCGCTACAGAACTAAAATGCAAAATTTAATTAAAATAAAATTAAAACTTATAAATACTATCAATAAATTTACTATAATTAAATTACTTCCCACTCTATTCCCCTATAAACCCACAACCCGCTACGGAACTAAAATGCAAAATGTACTTAAAATAAATGTAATAACTTCTAAAAATGTAATACATATATTGTAATAAATGCAATACTTAGACAAAAAAATATACCACATACATTTAAAATACATACTAAAATACATAACACCGACTAAAAAAACGATATTTTTAACTACTTTAATTTTGCAAATGATATTAATGAGTTTGATATTTTTTTAAATTATATTAATGACTTCGATAATGTTAAAAACGATATTACTTACCTTAGACTCGATATTCTTTACCACGATATTCTGACAGTCGATATTTTTGTATCGTAATATTTTGTACTCAATATTAGTGCAAGTCGAAATAAAAACTCGATTTTCTGTCTGTTTACCATGCTCATCAGCATGCAGCAGTTTACAATGTTCTTCATGGAGAAAGCAGACACACCTGCCAGCGTTTTCAAAGAGGTCAATGCCAAAGTCTATGAATGGCTTTAATACAGGGGTCTCAGAATTGGATGTGTTTTCACTGATAATGGCAGCCTTGTTGTCCACACCAAAGCAGAAGGAGAACACTTCAGAGTGCTTGGTGTATCCCGATATATAATAATCTGATTGTGATGGACGTCCTCAAAAAGTAAGAAACAAATCACAACTTGTGGTCACCTGTCAGAAGATTTACGCACATTTTAGTCATTCCTTTAAAACTAGCTAGTGCTTGTAGATCATACAGTATGCTAACAACGCCCCTGTTAAAGCCCTCTATAGAATATTCCAATCTTTCCTCTGGGTACAAATAACAAGTGGTGAAACAAGAGTACATTTTACCACTGTACTGAATCCATTGTACAATCATGGGCTGCCTGCTTTTAGTCCTTTCTCAGCATTTGAGAACTCAGTTTATCAAAATTAGATAATCAAGAATGCAGTTGGGCTTGCAATGAAAGATTGAAACTGCAACGGCAATAATAGCCGAAGTGGAACAGTAACCAAGCAGGCTGTTAATAATATATCTTGCATATTCTTTAGGGAGTGTACCAGGTTAGTGGGCTTTCCGTGCAGATGGGGCATTTGTCACAGTCACAATGATTAGTCAGTCCAATCAAATGTGGAGATAAGCACAATGATACGCATTTCATCCCCAAAATGATCAGGATCCACAAGACAAAAGAGTGTATGAAGGTAGTTTCTCAGTGGTGAATGATCTTTCTGAAGAGGAAGTCTTTGAATATAGAGAATAGCTGGACATACGGACTAAAACTTAAAAATAAAAACAAAGCATGATGACTATTGTAAAATTATTTGAACAGAACCCATTTGAATTATACATGTTCTGCCAAGAGATGTAAATAAATCAAACTTAACTAGTGTACTCTAATTGCAAGGCACAAACATATAGGGCCGGATTTAGATCTTGGCAGATGGGTTACTCCATCACAACGGTGATAGATATCCTATCATCTCAAATGTAAATCCCATAGGATATAATGGGTTTTATATTTCAGCAGACGGGATATCTGTCACCATTGTGATGGACTAACCCATTCACCAGGATCTAAATCATGCCCATAATCAGGAAAACAATCATTTTGGCCTGGTGAGTGGAGACAAAGACAACTAATTTAACCTTATGTCAACCAAACATTGGAATGTGTAGCCTCCTAAGTCTAACCTTGCATACTTATTCTACTTCCCTTTGGGAGAAAAGGAAATCTGCATGTGTCTGTTACAACATGCAGGAGAAGGACTCTGGCTATATGCTTCCATGGGAAAAGACTCAGAGAGGCACAACCCTTTTTCATTGGAAAGAGGTGAATTACTTAGAATAATGCTGGATAATAACATTAGGAGCAAATGCAAATGGGGTTAATATAGTGGACATGATGGGCATAGCTACACATGTCATTGGCCCTTAGTGTTTCCCCTTAGGAAACTACTGCTTCTAATTAATAGGTTTTCCTTACAAAATCCAATTGCTATTTTATTCCAATTGGTTAGGGAATTCTTCATAATGGAATTTATTGATTGTAGATAAATAGATGTGATTTGAGCCTGTATATGTTTAGGACCTCAATGAGCATCCCCCTTCTTTCTGACATAGGGAGGTTGTCTCTTCTAGACATCAATAGCAAGCATTAGCCAAGTATGCCCTTGCATTGTGAGTGGACCTAAATATACATTTTTTACTACATGTGGGAGCACTCCCTCAAGCAGCTTTAAGTGTTCAATGTAGTTCAAAGGGAGCTCAAAGTACCCAAATGTATCACACTGAGGTGGAAGGTGAATCTTGACATACTTTGTAGGTAGCCCTGCTGCATTTGCATCTTGTACCTCAATCCAGGAGTAAAATACCTCCATGATATATGCTGGGTCTACTTTGCCCCTTCTAAATCCTAGCAGTTAATGGGTGGTAAGGCCTGGGCAAACATTCTCCAGTACTTCCACCACCTCTACTTCAATTGCCTTTATTTCTCCAGCCATTGCTCACAAAGGCTCAATCATGGTACTCACAATAAGGGATAATCCTTTGTATCTGTACAGCCCTCAATAAACCACAGAAGGAGCAGGGATACCGCTCCTTTCTTTGATATCTCCTTTTTAAATTCTCTTTATGTGTGTTTCAGTGTTCCAGGCCCATAACTTTATAGTCCAATGTTGGGCACATGAGGTAAAACTCCGAACCTGGAGGGCGCTCTCCCAGTTCGATGACCTTAGCTTAGAGGATAATGCATATTGCACTCCTTTAATTGCAAAGGAGAACAGGAATGTGCTAATCACTCTTCTATGGGGCCAATTTCGATCTTGCTCAGAAGGGCTCCGAACACAATCCGGCCGGAAAAAGTACGAACCGTACGCGTGTTTTCCGTTTGACTCGTACAGCTGTACTAGCGAGCAAGTACGATGCGAGCAACGCGAAATTCGGCAACTGAATCGTTTCCAGGTCTAAACCGCTCCGTACGTCTCGTCCGTAAGCAAACAGTGCCAAGCAATGGAGGCAATTTACGACCGAGCCAGTACGATGCACGATTCGGACAGCCGGATAGAGTTGGAGCCTCCCACACATAAACAGTCCGGGAAGCGGTCTTCGGGGGTCCAAGCCGGACCCCCTTCTCCCATAGCCTTACGAGTCAATCACGGGGTGCACCCAAGGGACCCCCCTAAACATGCATGTACAGTGTGGGTGGCACAGACGCATCCCCACTACAGGGGGCGCTTTTGTGAGCAGCGTACCTTTTTCATCAATGAGAGTCTATGTATGCGTCGTACAACAGGCTCCCATTGACTTCAATGGGGCTCCGAAGGACCCGTGTCCATCAACGCTTGTTCGCATCGTACTCGGGTGCTCGGAGCCCCGGAGCATGAGTCGGTTGGAAAACCCTCCAGATCCGAGTCGGACGGAGCCTTTTCCCAGCGAGATCGGAATCGGCCCCTCTATGTTGATTTTGGTTTCCCCCATCTCAGAGGGTTACGAGTGAAACCATCCTGCAAGCAAAACTCCTCTGCAGGAGAATATTTGATTATCTGAAACTACCCTTACTTTGGTCCCTACAAAAAGGAAACACACACAGCTGTTTTTATTTCACAATCAGTGGTTATTTATAATGTACATTCAGCATGATAATCTCAGCAGTCGTTGTATAAAACAAAATGAATATTAGAAAAACCCAAAACATTTGGCATCACTCATGCCTACCTTTTTCCTTTACAGCTTAGTCCAAGCCCTACCTAACAACTATGTATATATGATATCAACCTCATGGTTATATTAGCAGAACTATTTGAAATCTCCGTAAGTATGTTTTGCAAGGCCATGTAACTACCGCTGCATACATCAGAAAGCTGGCTATCTGTCATGGGCCCCCTCCTTATCTTTATAAGAATGTGTGCCATCGGGGAACCCATCATGACCTACCTTGTCTCTTGAAACGGAAGTTGCCATTGGCCTCCACCAGTAGCTTGATTAAACAAAATAGAAAATGCTATCTTTTATCTACTCCTGTCATCTTGTACCAGTTGTGAATGAACAGATAGAATCCAAGCTTGAATATCAAAACCCAGCCTTCCAAAATGAGAGTAAACTGCTATGGTTAAATTGCTTAGTTTATATAGTCGGACAAGCAGCAGCTGATATAGATTGTGACAACAAATCTGCCACAAGCAACCATGAAAGCCCCATCATTTGGGCACTCCATTGGCTCATTGTGCACCGCAGAATATGCTACAAAGCCACGTTCATTACACATAGACCTATTCATTAGTCTGCTCACCATTTCCTTGCAGTCCAAGGATCACTTGCTCACCTATCTGTCATCCTAAAGTAAAAAAGGCCACATTTAAGGATGAGGTTTTCTCTGGAGCAGTAGCAAAGTGGTCTAGAATTCACTCTCTCTTATCCCATCTACCACTCCATGCTGAAACTCCTTGTGAGTTATTTAAACCTTTTTATTTAACAAATAGTTATTTACCCAGAAATATGTGCATTATTTATTTCCAGGCCTGAAGCGTTGTTTAATATGACTGCTGTGTTTTATGAAGGCAGCAAGAATATTTTGAATATATGCGCTTTCTAAATGAACTCAACATTATGTAACAAATGAGACAGTCTCTCATGTACATGGTTCCACATTGTACTGTGCACCATTGTGTACGATGACACTAGAGTATGATCCCTCTCTAGAGCGTACCGTGTCTGTAACTAGTGAAATGGTAAACATGCATGCTTTAATAAATCCAAAAGCTTCGTACAAGAGAGCCTGACGTTGCCTCATGCTATAGCCAATTTTTCTGTACTCAGACTTACATCCCTGAACTAAAGTTTAATTCCTAACTGTCCTCTACCTGGGATCGGGTTCGATGGGGGCTGGCTTTCACCTGAAACATCTTTTCTGCTGTAAAAATAATTGTACACGGTTCAGACTTTTACTAGGCAACAGGAAGACAGATTTTCAAATTATATGCCCTTTCAATCATTATCAAAAGGACAAATGTAAGTACTTATCACGAGGATTTCAGTGATACCATAAACAAATGACCAAACAGTCCCACAATAAAGACATTGATCTACTTGTAAAAGATGTATTTAAAGGTCAAAGCTCAGGTGGTTAAACCTTTCTACTGATTTTACCAAAATAAGTGGAAGTACTTGATATGACAAGACCAAAGATTTCACACATATGACAAAAATGATTAAAAAGTTTTGAAATAATGATCTTGAAACACCTTGAAATTACTTTTTTGAAAGTCAACGGCCTAAAGCTATGATCTCACACCTCACTGAATGCTAATTGGCTGTCGAGTGTCTCTCTACATTCAAAACCAGGAGCTGTTGGCGGCCATTTTCTGCCTCGGTAGAAGCGATGCTGAAGAAGCAAGGGCAATAAGTGTGTAAAACATATAAAAGGGGCAGAGTGGAAATACTCTGACCCTCTAGAGGTGCTTAGGGGGTCCCCTTTTTAAAAAAAAAAAAAACGGCGAAATGCGCGCACGGTGCGCGCATCCACAAATTTTTTTTTTTTAAAAAGACAAGAAATCATTGGTTTTATGACTACTTTGTACACTGAAAGGTAGGGTGTATAGTTCTGTTTTTTAAAGGTATGATTCTTATTGGTTAACAAAAACAGATTGTAAGGGACATTATATATGATTAGCTTATATGTTGAAAAGTGAAGCACACTTCCTCTCTTGTTTAGCAACATTGTGTGCTGAACTTCTGACCTGTGTGCTCAGTGCAGTGTTCCATGACATGTTTCTATGGTAACAGGCAGAAGGCAGATTGGGGGAAGGGTTGAAATGAATTTCAGTTGGAAAGGGTTGAAATGTATAACCAATAGAAATGTGTGTTTACTTTTGAGTTTATGTGTGAAGGATTGTGATTTGATGTTTACATGCATATGTGTGGAAAATGAAAGGGAAACTTTTCCATTCTTTGTTTTTGCTGAGAGGTGCACAGTGCAGAGATTCTGTAAAAGAAAATATGGTGAGTGACTGATATACTTCTTAATCTACAAAACAACTTGAAAGATGAGTTATTTAATTGTGAGGGGATGTATGTAAACTATTTTGATTTTAATCAGACTAATGTATTTACCCTGCTAAAGTGTAGGGAGTACTTTTTTTCCCCACAATCTTATTGACAGTGTGTGTGCATGTAGAAACCATTCTGTGATAACCATTTGTGTTTTTCATGTGTTTGCAGACAGATAACTGTGCTGTTTTTATATTTTGGTAGAATTAGAAACCAGTCATTGTTTATGAATTTGTGGAATGAGTTATGTTATGTTTCTATACTAAAATGTAATACTTCTTCTAGATGAAGAAATGTGTTTTGGTAAAGTGCAAGGGATAGTGTTGTTTGTCTAGAATCACACAGTGAGTATGTGTGCATTTGGGAACCACTGTGAGAGAAGCATTTGGTAACATTGTGTATTTGCTGACAGATAACTGTTTTAACCTGTCATGTTGTGAAGTTTTAGTAGCATTAGAAGACAGTTATGGCTTATGCTTTGATTAAATGAGTAAGGCTTTGACAGAAAAGTGCAGTCCTGAAATATGTAGATTGTGTGCAGTTCCCTTACCACTTGCACTGTAGTGAATGAGTTTTGGTAAACTCCTAGGGATAGTGGTGCTTGTCTAGAATCACACTGTGAGTTAGTGTGTATTTGGGATCACTGTGAGAGAAGGATTTGGTAACATCATGTATTTGCTGACAGATAACTGTTTTAAAACCTGTCATGTTGTGAAGTTTTAGTAGCATTAGAATCCAGTCTTTGCTTATGCGTTGATTAAATGAGTCATGCTTTGACACTAATGTGCTGTACTTAAATCTGTAGATTGTGTGCAGTGCCATTAACTCTTCTAGACTAGTGAATGAGTTTTGGTAAACTCCTAGGATAGTGTTCCTTGTCTAAAATCACACTGTGAGTCTGTGTGCATTTGGGTAAGGATTGTGAGAGAAGCATTTGGTAACATTGTGTATTTTGCTGACAGATAACTGTTTTAAAACCGGTCATGTTGTCAAGATTGAGTAGCATTAGAAGCCAGTCTTTGCTTATGCTTTGATTAAATGAGTCAGGCTTTCACACAAAAGTGCAGTCCTGAAATATGTAGATTGTGTGCAGTTCCCTTACCACTTCCACAGTAGTGAATGAGTTTTGGTAAACTTCTAGGGATAGTGGTTGTTGTCTAGAATCCCACAGTGAGTCTGTGTGCATTTGGGAACCACTGTAAGAGAAGCATTTGGTAACATCATGTATTTGGTGACAGATAACTGTTTTAAAACCTGTCATGTTGTTAAGTTTTAGTAGCATTAGAAGCCAGTATTTGCTTATGCTTTGATTAAATGAGTCAGGCAGTGACACAAAAGTGAAGTCCTGAAAAATATGTAGATTGTGTGCAGTCCCCTTACCACTTCCACAGTAGTGAATGATTTTTGGTAAACTCCTAGGTATAGTGGTTGTTGTCTAGAATCACACTGTGAATCTGTGCGCATTTGGGAACCACTGTGAGAGAAGCATTTGATAACATCGTGTATTTTTTAGCAGATAACTCTTTTAAAACCTGTCATGTTGTCAAGTTGTAGTAGTATTAGAAGCTAGTCTTTGCTTATGCATTGATAAAATGAGTCAGGGTTTGAAACTAAGGTGCAGTACCATGTACTATCCTCTTCACTGTGGCAGAACTGAAAATGTAAAAGTTTTACCCGAACACTGTCCTAGAAGTAGTCTGATGATTTAGTCAGTTTCTAAGTACCAAATAGACTGCTTCAAATGTCTATGCAGTATGCATGTAGTGTTCTAAAATACTATACACTTGTCTTTTACACCTTAAATTCCCTAGTCAGTATCCATACACTTCCAGGAAACACCCTGTCACTCCCTTTTCAGTTCTCTAGTGACCCATTCAGCACCATGTACTAATCCATTCACTGTGCCAAAACCCAAACACTTATAAATTCATCAAGACACTCTCTTTCCAGTACTCTAATGATTCAGTCACTGCCTAAGTATTCATGCACTGAGCCAGGCCTTAGCACATGGACTTCTTCAAACCCCTATCCACTATGCATGCAGTCCTCTAACCACCTACACACTTGTCTTTTACACCTTCAATTCCCCAGTCAGTATCCATACACTTCCAGCAAACACCCTGCCACTCCCCTTGCACTCCTCTAGTGACCTATTAAGCATCATGTACTAATCCATTCACTGTGCCAACACCCAAACCCTAATAATTTCACCCAGGCACTCTCCTTGCAGTACTATAATCATTCAGTCAGTACCCAAGTACTCATCCAGTGACCCAGGCCTTAGCATATGGACTGCTTCAAACCCCTATCCACTATGCATGCAGTCCTCTAACCACCTACACAATTGTCTTTCACACCTTCAATTCCCTAGTCAGTATCCATACACTTCCAGGAAACACCCTGTCACTCCCTTTGCAGTCCTCTGGTGACCCATTCAGCATCATGTACTAATCCATTCACTGTAGGAAAACTCAAACACTTATAAATTTACCAAGATACTATCTTTGCAGTACTCTAATCATTCAGCGTGTGCCTAAGTATTCATGCACTGAGCCAGGCCTTAGCACATGGACTGCTTCAAACCCCTAGCCACTATGTATGCAGTCTTCTAACCACCTAGACACTTGTCTTACACACTTTCAATTTCCTAGTCAGTATCCATACAGTCCAGCAAACATCCTGTCACTGCCTTTGCACTCCTCTAGTGACCCATTCAGTACCAAGTACTAATCCATTCCCTGTGGGAAAAGTCTACCACTTATAAATTCACCTAGGCACTCTCCTTGCTGTACTCTAATCATTCAGTTAGTACCCAAGTAGTCATGCAGTGAGCTAGGCCTTAGCACATGGACTGCTTTAAATGCCTATCCAGTATGGATGCAGTCCTCTAATCACCTACACAGATGTGTTTCACACCTTCAATTCCCTAGTTAGTATTCATACACTTCTAGCAAACACCCTGTCACTCACCCAGTGTATCTCCTTATAGTACTGTAATCATTTAGTCAGTTAGCATGTAGTGTTTTAGTGAGTTAGGCTTTAGGGCATGAACTGCTTCAAAGTAGTATGCACTATGCATGTAGTGTTTTAACCATCGTCACACTTGTGGTTCAGGGCTATAGTTTCTAAGTCTGTTTTTATATAAAATGTGTTCGGACAGTAATGGAATAGTATAAATTTGAAAGTTATTAATATACATTTATTTGTGATTCTTTTTTACAGATACAGAACAGGAGTGTTTCTCATCTGTTTGCACTCTTCGCGTGCAAGATCGTTTGTATGAAGGGTCCTTAGGTGTTTCATCATACTTGCTGTGCCGCACGAATATATTTTGTTAGTATCCCCTCGTAACAGAACTCTTTTGAAAATCTTTCGCGTGACAAAGGTGGCGTTGGTCTTTGTTTGCCCCTCGAGTAAATTAGAAAATTTCCACATCACTGAAGGAAAACGTTGTGGGCGTGGTGCATCCTCCAAAAATTCATCTTTAGATTCAGTGAATATTTTAAAGCGACATCATTTACTGTTTTTGTAAGTTAAAATTAAAAATATTTGTTAGCTGTGTGCATTTTATATATCTGTGATTTGTATCTTGTTTTTTTTTTGGAGAATAGCATGTTGTTTTTTTTTTAACAATCTTTGAGATTGTGTTTTTTTTGCCCGCTGTTAAGTGATGAGTACGATTGAAATCACTATTTTTAGTGAAATTTAATATATTCTGAGAACAGCAAAAAAGGCAAACAAATTACTTTGTGGAAATTATGCTGTGTTGTAAAAAATGTATTATTACATGTTATAATTTTTTTTTTCCTTTTCTTTCACAGATCCAAATTTTAAAATAAGCAATTTATATGAATTTATGTTGGAATGAAAAACAGAAAAAAATGTGTACCATTTTTTATTCCTATTACTGTGAAGGTAAGTTTAACTAAGTCTCAATATGCAGAATGAGGAGGTCTGCAAGAAGCTACAAAGTTGAAACACATTTCTAAAAACCCACGCTATGCGCTGGGGGTACGGTGCGTACATACGGGGGTGTGAGGAACCTGACCATTAAGGGCCAAGCGGCGCAGAGTACGCCTGAAATCCTCTAGTTCTCCTGCCTTGCAATACAGAGACACTGGACACTCCGTCTGGCGTAAAAGATCGAGATTTATTAGCTGCAGCTAGGACAGTTGTCCATGAAGTCACACAGGGATGGGTTCAGAAGAGACTGCTCCCTGACCTCCGTGGTGCACAAGCTTTTATACAGTGAAATACAATGGATACAATGGATAACCAAAAACATATAGAATTTGAGACATCGACAAATGTCACCAACAATGGTTTAAGCTAAAAACTGACTCGGGTTCCAGGTGATGTTTGTTGCTGGCCCCTCTAAGCAAATTGCAAAGAGAATCAACATGATACAGTTTACAAGGAGAGAAAACATGGTTGTATGTTCTGGAAGGACAGTCGTGAGGCCAGAGAATGCATGAGATGTGTAGCGAAGGGCAGTAGATAAGATAAGCGAGAGGAAAGAATGGTGTGAGCTAACAGATAGTTCGGGCGGGGGTTATCCAGCTCAGACATGAATTAGTGTATTCGGCCAGGCCCTGACACTGGTTAATAAACACAGGACGAAAGGCTACCTGACTCGCAAGGGCAGAAATGACGGAAAAAACATCTCGATTACCAGCTGCCTGAGTGAGGGCAACCTAAGATGGCGGAAAACACAAGATGGAGTCTGGGTGCGATCGAGAAATGACAAATTTCAGAACCTCAGACCCTCCTTTTGCCATTACTCAGGCAATAACACAATGACTGGGCTCATGTTAGTCTGAGTCGGAGTCGATATCAATTGCCATGAGGTCATTTAACTGTTGCTGGACCATCATCTTACTATTCTCTGCTTGTTGGGTTACAGGCTTTGATACACATAAGGTAGCGAACAGACCACAGAAAGCAGGACCACAGTGTATGCACAAGCAACAAGAGAATATGATGGCCAGAATTGCTCCAAGGAATGTTAGTATCTTCCATCCCCAGGTAGATAACAATCCCATAACCATCCCATGAGGGACCAATCTCCTTCGTCCTGTTGGATCGATGCGGAGATGGTATGTTATTTTGAGATGGCCTGATATACAGTCGAGGCGTCATCAGGAATGTATATACAGCAGCTTGATCCAATTAATTTACAGACTCCTCCTCGGTCTGCTAGGATCACATCTAGCGCAATTCTGTTTTGTAACGTCATGAGACGGTCCGCTCGGAGTTCTGCAGTGATGTTACTTAAGGCACCTGCAGTAACATCGATGGTTGTTTCAACCACGCAAACTAATTGCCTAATGTTTCCGCTATTAATCATTGGTCCCCAGAAGGGAATGAATCCTTTTAAGAAATCTCCTCCCTCCTGGCCAGCTGTGTCTTTGGCATCAAATACGCCTCTATCATATCTGTGTCTGTGATGGTCTGAGGGTGCAGTATACGTTGGGGGAAGCAAGAATGCTATGTAACATGTTCCTGAAAAGTCAGAGGGGAGCCATGTATATGCTTTGTCATAGCAGACAAAATAGGTTCCTTGTGATGCGATCAATGGAGGGTTATTTTGAGACGTGAATACATATATCTGGGAACAGTTTTGTTGAGTGTCATTTTCCTTGCTATTGATTCGGAGGCAAAAGTTGCCTTGGTGGGGTACAGTCCATGCTGGGGAAGACTTCTCTTGTTTGGTCTTGTTATTAAGACTGGAAATGTAATGAGTTACATTCCAAACTTCGTAGGCTTTCTTGTTATCCAAAGGAATCTTACTCTTCCCTTGAATTTTAGCCATGGCCACTATACCCTTTATCAAAGTACCGTGGCTAAAATCCATTCCTTTCTCAAATGTACCTATCGGATATCGAAGTCTGTTGTGGTAGGCAGCCTAAAACATTGCCAGGTAAGCCCATGCTGAACCTTCATATGGGTAAGGCAATACGAAATAGGGCATCCCTTTATGGGCAGTGTGAGGCATGAGTCCACATACCCAACAGTCAGATATGTTGACAATTAACTGATGTTGGTGTAACAGCTGGATAAACAAATTATTTTTATACTCCATCCTTCTTATTTGTTCATGTGAGGAAAGGGCACTTATCTTGTGTTGAATTTTAGTGGGACGAGAAGGTACAGAAGTAGATAAAGGAACAGTTTTTAGTTGTAACACATGGACAATCCAACCTATACATGCTAGCAAAACCCATAGAATCAGCAACACACACAAAGTTACGCCAAAACGACTACGTAATGATTTACAATATTTGGTTCGCATATTCAGTCTCCTATCTACCTGTCGTGATGTTCCATCAATCCTGGCTGGAAAAATTTGTCGCTCGCGGCAATCTTCCTCAATCACTTGGCTATTTGATAATCCTAAACCTAGCGGATCTTGACCATAAACCAGGTTCAGTCCAAGACTCCTACCGAGACCCTGCGACGGGGACAGATGGCACAAATAAAAAGAAAAATAGTTCATTGGTGGCAAAAGTAACAAATGTTCAAGTCTTTGCTTCAGGTCTGATCCTCAGGTTGTATTGTTTCTTTGTTGGAGTCGTTTGGTCCTGAAAGATTATTTCCGGATTAGTAGTGTTCACTTGTAGATGAAATGGTATGGTTCTTCGAAGAGTGTCATCACTTTCTTCCTCAGTCTGGGTGTCTTCCAGCCGTGCGTTACTAAATGGTACGGAACGGGGAGTCTTGTCTCCTTCAGATTCACCTATGCCCCCGCGGACCCAATGGTCAAAAGGCAAGGGCAAGGGTACCTTTTTGCAATGCACGTCGTGGACCCAGTTTTTCTTGCCTTCTATCCTTTCTGCTGTCCGCGTAGCCAGTAGAACCTGGCGAGGAGGCGACCAGAGAGGATCAAGATTTTTCTTTCGCTGAAAGTTCCTGGTGCAGACCCAATCTCCCGATTTGATAGAGTGACCTGGGTCTGTTGAGGCCTCTGCCAGAGCATTTTGAACCTGTTGGCGAAGAACACTTAATTTAGCAGTCAAGTCATGAAGGTAATCAATAAGCATGGGGTACGGTATGTCTGAGTACTTCCTAGGGCAAGGAACTCCCCAAATATTGGCGGGGCGTCCGAATATCCCTTCATATGGACTAAGTCCCATACAAGAGTGTACAGTAGTTCTGGTGGATAGTAAGGCCAATGGTAAAGCGTCAGGCCAGGCAAGACCTGTGCTGGCCTGAATCTTTGCCAATTTCAGTTTGAGAGTGCCATTGTAGCACTCTACCAAACCCGCTGACTGTGGATGGTTTGCCGCGTGGAATTTCTGCCTAATTCCAAGACCCGTACATACTTTCTGCATGATTTTGCCTACAAATTCACTTCCATTGTCCAGACAATTCGCGGCAAACCGAATCTAGGAAAAAACTCTTTCAGTAATACTTTAGCAGTTGATACAGCTGTGTTATCTTTTAAGGGGTAAGCCTCTATCCACCTAGAGAATGCACATACTACCACCAGAACATAATTGAGATTGTTGCATCGATCCATGTGTATATAATCAATCTGTAATACTTCAAAGGGGTACGTAGGGGAAGAGAAATGGCCTGCAGGAGTTGGAGTACCCTTCCCTGGGTTATGCATTAAGCATATGATGCAATGTTTTACCACATTGTCTGCACATTTCGGAATACCTTCATTTTGCCAAACTGGAGCCAGGAGTTTGCATATGCCTTTAGCACTAATGTGAGCTGGTCCATGAGCCATAGTCACTACAGGTAATACATATGCATCTGGCAACATCCATCGCTGATGCTCTGACAATTCTGTCCAACATCCATTCGAATCCAACATTCCCGTACTTTCTTTCCACTTACTCAATTCTTTCTCTGTAGCCTCTTCTTGAATCGTTCTTACACTCTCAATTGTGTCCTCACACATTCCTCTTTCTGGGCACAACCTTCTCTCTCATGGACATAGAGCGTGAAACATTTACTGTAATCAGGGGTACCTAACACAGGAGCAGAACACAGGGCTGATCGTAAGTCAGAAAAACTCTTCTGACATTCATCAGTCCATGGGAGTGGATGGGGCGTGTCTTTCTGTGTAAGTGCTAATAAAGGTTTGGCCAATAAAGAGAAATTAGGTATCCATTGTCTGCAGTAGGAAGTAATGCCCAAGAAAGCACGTACTTCTCTCTGCGTCGATGGTACAGACATGTGCGTAATTGCTTCGATGCGTTCGGGGGTTAGTCGCCTTCCCTCCTTTGATAAGAGATGACCTAAGGATGTAACTTCTTGGCACACGTACTGTAATTTAGAAGGTGATACCTTATGATTGAGATCAGACAAATGCCGCAACAATGCCACAGTCACGTCTTTACACACATCCTTTGAATCAGTCGCGATCAACAAATCATCCACATACTGAATAAGAGTGGCTCCTGGAGGCAAAGGGAATGTATCAAGCTGTGATTTAAGAGCTTGACTATAAATGGATGGACTTTCACAATAGCCTTGTGGTGCTCTCTTGAATCGGAAGCTTCGGCCTCCTAAACAAAATCAAAAAATATCTCTGCTCTCTTTAGCAATAGGAATGCTGAAGAAAGCGTTCTTTAAGTCAATCACGGTGAACCAAGCTGCTGAAGCTGGTATCATCGTCAGTAAGGCTGTAATGTCTGGGACAACAGGGAACTGTGGTGAAACAATTTTGTTCACCTCTCGAAGATTAATCACAAATCTATAGACTGGTGGTTGAGAAGGATCAGTTCGCTTAAGAATCGGAAGAATAGGGCTGTTACACACATTTCTTCTTGTTTCTTCCACCACAACCTTCTGGACCAAGTCTTGAACAATAGCCAATAATGCTTTTTCACCTTCATTGGAAATCTTATACTGAGCTATACGTGGCAGTTTAACATTAGGGTTGAGAGTGACCACATATGGTGGAATCGCAAGACGACCCACATCATTCGGACCCGTAGCCCAAAGACTTTCAGGAAGATAGTAATTCAGGTGGAAACTTATCTCTAGACAGATGCATTGACGATGTTAGTTTCTTACCTAGTGTAAGATACACACCAGAAGGGGAGCAGTGTAACGTGGCATGTAACTTTTTTAACAGATCCAAACCCAATAGATTCTCACCACAACCAGTTGTAATGATAAGTGATGCTTCCAGGTCATATGGACCAATCGAAACAGGTAAAGGGCAAGAGACTGGGTTACGAACTGGGGCGCCGGAAAATCCTACAGACGTGTTTATTAAGCCAGACAAAGGTGCCCCAGGGAGTTTAGAATGAATAATAGAACTTCTCATTGCACCAGTATCTAAAAGAAATGGCTCTCAAATACCCATTGCATTGACAGTGACATAAGGACCATTCTGATCTACTGGAATTGATACTACTCCCTTACCTTGTCCATGGCTGGCCTATTCATTTTGGAAACTTTCGTCGCCACCTTCAACATAATAGGCACTATAATATTGTGTAGACTGGATTCTCTGTTGGTCAAAAGAATTCACAGCTTTAGGGGAGGGAAAGGAACGCTTCTCTTGGAGGGACGTACCTCTACCTCTACCCCTAGAGACTGACTGGAAATTACCACGGCCTCGTGGGACAAACATTCCATTATTACGTTGGAGCAAAACTGGACAATTACTCTTAAAGTGTCCCTCTTCCTTACAGTAAGCGCATTGGTTTGGACCTAGCATAGATCGGGGTACATAATGTTTGGGCTTCTGAAACACTTTCTGAAACTGTGGGGGCTGCTGAGAAGACTGGTGCTGAGCAGGACGTGGAGGGTAAGCCTGCTGTAAAAGAACCTTTGTTTTTAAATCTTTATTTTTCTGCTCCTGCTTATCTTTCTCTTCCTTGTCCCTGTTTTCATAATATTGTGCTGTAGCCAATATTTTAGCAGTAGAAGAAACAGCCCATGCACTCTCAGAACTTTTTAATTTATTCGATAATTCAGGAAGCAAGTTAAATACGAACTTGTCCACAAATAAGCGTTGTCCACCTTCCGTGCTCATATCCTGGCCACTATGATCCAGAAAGGTCTCCTCAAAACGAGTGAAGAAATCGGAGACGCTCTCGTCTTTCTTTGGCTTACAGGCGGTCAACTTATCCCAATTTACTCGTACTGCAGGCATAAGAGTCTTCATTAAATCAATGATTCTACCAGGAAGTGCTGTAATCAGATCGTCAGGCTTTGCGCCGCCAACTTGCGCTGTGTCAGCAGCTCTAATAGCTGCCCAAACACCACCTAGTTCGGCAGCATGATCTTCCCTACGAATGTTCGCCCATATTGCTTGTGGAACAACATTCCCAAATAACATATCAATGTCAGCTAAGTTCATAACGCAAGCCTCAACTGTCTGGGATAGCTCCTTATAATAGCCAGCAGGATTTTTACGTGGGTCTGGAAGTGTTTGTTTAAGGGCTAAAACTTCGGCTCTTTTCCAAGGTTCGTGTACCCATATACACTGGAAATGAGCAGCCACCGGCTGAGCACCACCTACCGCCTCTCTCCATACTGGGGGGGACTTCACGCATTGGATAGTGTTTAGTTTTGTCAGTAAGATCAGTTTCGGGGAGATTTAGAGAGAGAAATGAAGTCCTGAATTCAATCAGCATAATCACCGCTTTCTCAACGTCTGCTCCTACAATAAAACCTTTATCAAAATCGGCTTGGAGCTTCATCAGTTCCATAGGAGCCGTGTCTAATTCCATATCGTCCCAACCCTTAATGAGAGTGTCGCACATTACGTCAAAAACATATCCTTGAATGGGCTCTGTCCATTGACAGAAGGTGCTCAAAATATCCCGTGCACTATATATTGGACCTTTCTCAATCCATTTACGGGCGAGGGAACCTAATACTGCTTTTTCTTCCGTAATAGGAAGCTGACAACGAGATTGTCGTCTGGAAAAAGACGGAGACAGATTCAGGGCTCCAATTAAGGGAGAAAAGAAACTTGTGACAGCATTTGTGAGTCTCCTCGGTGTACCTGGAGGGTTTCTCACCAGAGCAGGGGATAGAGAGGAATTTAAAGGAGATGGAATAACAGGAGGAGGAGAAAACAAAGGCTGAGGAAGAAGTGAAGTATTATTTGGTGAGCAGGTCGCTGAGCAGCTGCTGGCTGAGCTATAGAGGTGCATTAGGAGTTTGCACATAGGGTGGAGGAGAATTCAACAAACAAGACATTAAAGGGTCTTCCTCTATATCTTTACTCTTCTCTGAAGGGGAAGTAGGCAACACCGGATAGCATCTATCTACTGCCATGCGATGTTGTCTTTCTGATACCTCCCTAGCAGAGTCTACTTCGTTATTTCTGAACTGCTGGGCAGCCTGTAAAATCGACATATTTTTATCCTTTTGATCTCTTCTTGCTTGTTTCATTTCTTTCTGTTTGGCTTCCTTTCGCCAAAGGCGGAACGAGTCAAACATTGCCGGCCGGGCATTTCTTCTAAACAAAGTGGCTTCTAAATTGTCTAATATATTGGGCTCAAAACTGCCATTTCGTGGCCACTGTAACACACCGTCTCTTCTGGTATATCGGACCCATGTTTTGTTAAAAGTAATGGGGCCAATACCATGTTTTGAATAGAGCTCATAAGTGGGAGTTCCAACCGGAGGAATCGGACAAGAGTCCTCGAGCTGGGAGTCCCTAGTACAACCTAAGCAACAAAATCGACGAAACTTACTTAGACCAGGCATCGTTATTTCTCTGGACTATTCTTACAAACTTCCAAAAAAAAGGGGGGGGTGTCAATTCTTAACAAAAACAGCACAAACGTACTCACCCCTTGGCTTCAATTATTGCAACAATTGAAATACAAAAAGGAAACTCAAAGACCCAAAAAACAAAATTTGTGGGAGCGACCCACCAATCAAATACTTAACTAAGTATCTTCTTACTCCAACCGGAGGTCCGTCTATCGTCTCGCTCTACCAAATCGTCACAAAAACTGGGGCCAAGGCAGGACGGCAGTCAGGGCAGCAGTCGCAGCAGCCATCTGAAAGGAGAAGCAAAATCCTTCGGTCCACTTCCGACATACAGGGGTCAATCACGTGGGGCGCCTCCTCCGGGTTTTCCTTGCGGGGCCCCTCACGATCCTCTGGCTGCACCGCTACCATTGAAGCCGTCCCTTCGTGGTCGCCATTTAAGGAACCTGACCATTAAGGGCGCAGAGTACGCCTGAAATCCTCTAGTTCTCCTGCCTTGCAATACAGAGACACTGGACACTCCGTCTGGCGTAAAAGATCAAGATTTATTAGCTGCAGCTAGGAAAGTTGTCCGTGAAGTCACACAGGGATGGGTTCACAAGAGACTGCTCCCTGACCTCCGTGGCGCACAAGCGTTTATACAGTGCAATACAATGGATACTATGGATAACCAAAAACATATAGAATTTGAGACATCGACAAATGTCACCAACAATGGTTTAAGCTAAAAACTGACTCGGGTTCCAGGTGATGTTTGTTGCTGGCCCCTCTAAGCAAATTGCAAAGAGAATCCACATGATACAGTTTACAAGGAGAGAAAACATGGTTGTATGTTCTGGAAGGACAGTCGTGAGGCCAGAGAATGCATGAGATGTGTAGCGAAGGGCAGTAGATAAGACAAGCGAGAGGAAAGAATGGTGTGAGCTAACAGATAGTTTGGGTGGGGGTTATCCAGCTCAGACATGAATTAGTGTATTCGGCCTGGCCCTGACACTGGTTAATAAACACGGAACGAAAGGCTACCTGACTCGCAAGGGCAGAAATGACAAAAACATCTCGTTTACCAGCTGCCTGAGTGAGGGCAACCTAAGATGGCGGAAAACACAAGATGGAGTCTGGGTGCGATCGAGAAACTACAAATTTCAGAACCTCAGGTGGGGTACACACCGTACATATGGGGGTGGGGTACGCACCGTACATACGGGGGTGGGGTACGGTGCATACATACAGGGGTGGAGTACGCACCGTACATACGGGGGTGGGGTACGCACCGTACATACGGGGTGGGGTACGCACCATACATGCGGGAGTGGGGGTATGGTGCATACATACGGGGGTGGGGTATGCGCCGTACATATGGGGGTGGGGTACGCACCGTACATACGGGGGTGGGGTACGCACCGTACATGCGGGGGTGGGGGTACGGTGCGTACATACGGGGTGGGATACACGCCATACATACAGGGGTGGGGTATGCACTGTACATACGGGGGTGAGGTACGCACCGTACATACGGGGGTGGGGGTACGGTGCGTACATGTGGGGGTGGGGTACGCACTGTACATACGGGGGTGGGGTACGCACCGTACATGCGGGGGTGGGGTGGGAGGCTGGGGGGGCCGTACAACTCGTACCCCTCGCCCAGGTGTACCCGGGGTAGGGGTGGTACACAGTTCGCTCCATACGGGACGTTTTACATAAGAATGTGTATTCGGAACGCCGGTACGGATCGTACTTGTGCGCTCGGACTTCAGTTTTACGAATCATACGTAAAACTATTCAGGGACGTGTCGTAGACTTTTCCCGAGGTCATTCGTATGTATTTTCCACATACAAATCGTACTTGGCCGTTTGTATGGGACTTGTACGATTCGTACGTAAAAAAATACAGATACGAGTCGTACGGTAATTTTTTTTAACGGATCGGAATCGGCACCTTTGTGTTGAAAGGATGTTCTATAAGTGTTGTTGTGCATGATTGCACTTAATACTTATAGAAGAAGACACATGTCTAGATTTATCAGAAATCATAAATCTCGATATGTGTGTGAATGCTGCACCATTCTAAAATTGGTGTAGGAAAGCACAACAAGGAGAATTGTTTTAATTTCTCCACATTTTTATATCTTCAATGCATGCTGAAATGTTCAGCATACATTGAAGGTTGAAAAATGCTTTTTCTCATTGTTTTTGTGCAGGAAGGTGTGTCTTCCTGTAGAAAAACAAACAGCACGTGACACAGATATCCTTGCACTATGGTGCAAGGGTGCCTGTGTCACCACATGGCTGCAGTTTAAGCAGCCGTGCAGAGAAAAGCATAGATTTGCAACATATTTATGTACATATGTTGCTATGTGCTTCGGAAGTACTACAGCACACTGCAGTTAAAGAGGTTACTGTGTGATGCTGCAGTACTTCCTCATAGTTCTGCACTTATACATTCACCATACGCTATTAATGCATTCATTCAGTCAATTACGTACTACACATACATCCATCTAAACTTCCACACACTAACAAAGAAATTTAGCTCTTTTTTTAAACCAGGAAAGTTAGTTCTTAGAAGAACTTTTTTTTTTCTTCTTTTTTGTTTTTTAATTTTTTTGTTCTTTTTGGAACAATTTTGTTATTTTTTTTTGTTTTTTTTCAACAGGAGGAACAAAACAGTCAACTTCTGCCCAAAAAATAAATAAACACAAGTTTAGCACTTGTGGTTTTGCTGCGCTCGGCAGATTAGTTCAATTGACTGCTCGCCGTAACATAGTAGTTTGTTGAATTTAATGCAACTAATTTTTATTTTTCCAAATTCTGGACGTATGTCTGGGTGAGTGCTTGATGGTGATGCTGCAGAAGTGCTTGCCATTGCTAGCTGAGGCTGCTGTCAGAGTCTTCTGCATTCCTGCTTGGCCAGGTTCATGGGATGCAGAGTCTTCAGGTGTTTTAATATACTTGCAGTCCCACAAGAGTATTTCTTTGATGGATCTACTCTGGAAAGCACTCTTCGACATATTTTACATGTCACTTTAGTTGAATTAGTTTTATTTTGTCATTCTGGGAAGGAAACAAATTTCCACACCACAGAGGTGTATCTTTCTGGGCGTGGAGGTTCCACAACAAATTCCTCATCGGACGAATGGTCTGATTCTGATGGTGGCTTCTGTGCAGAAGCCATTGTCTTCAGAAAAATTGCAGCTGTGGAAATCTTCCCCAAAAAGTTTCTTCTAGTTCTAAGGTGTGAGATGTTCCTCCAAAGAAGCTCTCATAATGAGTGAAATGGGTGGGGTCTTTCAATAGTTAGAATAGGAAGTGTAATGAACCAATCAAATCACTTTTTTTGCAGGTCACATGGGATCTGCGCACCGTGTGCTTACGCAGCACGCACCCAGGGCGCATCTGCGAAATTGAATTAAAAAAAATTATAGGATTAGATGTAAAAATATATTAGTTTTAAGACTAGTTTAGTGTTTGTCTTCAATGAATATTCACATGAAATAGATATATATATGCTTTTTTAAATGTTAAATATTTTGCGGGATCCGCACACCCACCGCGTCATAGACGCAGATGACGCATTGCGGAAGCGCGTAAACGTCGCGTTACGTACATCAAACGTGTCGCGTATACGCAGGGAGTCGTGTACCTGTCGCATTACGATCGCGCACTGAACACGTACCCAACGCATACCATGCGCGGATGCTACCGCGTAGGGATCGGGAACGGTGTGCTTAGGGTGCACGGATCCATAAACATTGAAAAAAATATATAAAATAAAGTTTTGCACATATAGTTAAAAAAAGATTTTGAAAAATATAAAAATATATGTTAGAAAAACCCATTAAGTTCAAATAATATTTTTTAATTTTTAAAAGAATTAATTGAAAAAATAAGTTTAAAAAATGGTGATTAAAAAGTATTTTAAAAAAAATGTAATTAATGAAATTGACACACTGAATTTGAAAAATATACATATCCAATCAAAATCATTAAACATGATATCTTCAGAGATAAGTTAAGGATAGGAATTAGCATTTAAAAAACCTTTGAAATTCACTGAAAAAACCAAAGGTTTCAGGGGCGTTATAGTTAGGAATTGGCATTTAAAAAAACTTAGAAATTCACTGAAAAAACCATAGGTTTCAGGGGTGTTATAGTTAGCTGGACATTTCCCTCTTACAAAACCCTAGAAATTCCCCTGTTATAGTTAGTTCAGCTAACTATAACTCGCGCCCCCGCAATGCACTGCTGATGACATCACATATGACATCACTCATGACATGGGGAATTTCTAGGGTTTTGTACGAGGGAAATATCCAGCTAACTATAACACCCCTGAAACCTATGGTTTTTTCAGTGAATTTCTAAGGTTTGTTAAATGCCAATTCCTAACTATAACGCCCCTGAAACCTTTGTTTTTTTCAGTGAATATATATATATATATATATTCACAAAATGTTTTACTAAATTAAGTTAAATAGTTCAAATTGTTTTTGAGAGACATTTTATTTGAGCAACGCAGTATATTTAAAGAATCTATATGTTAGACCTGACATTCTTTGTGTGGTTTTTCCCTCACCTTTTACATTCAAACCCTCCTGGTTTGCTAACATTATTACTGGATTTAAGACTCCGCACACTTTACCACTGCTAACCAGTAATAAAGTGCTTGTGCTCTCTCCTTTAAAAATGATGTAGTTGGATTACACCCAATTGGCATATTTAATCTACTTGTAAGTCCCTAGTGAAGGGGTGCTACATGTGCTCTGGGCTTCTACATTAAATGCTACTAGTGGGCCCGTAGCACTGATTGTGCAACCCACTTAAGTAGTCCTTTAAACATGCCTCAGGCCTGCCATTGCATCCTGTGTGTAGCAGGGCTTAATTTGTAAAACATTAAGTGACATTGCTCTCCTCAAGAGGCCACTTAAGCTCCCAAGACCAATTGCCCCAGCCAAGTTACATAGGAAAAATGGCTACCAGGTAAAATGGACACAGGTCGAGGAGCTGAACAAAATATTAGTACAAGTAAGGGAAGACATCATATACTGTCTGATTGAGGGGACTACGTCTCCACACTTAGGGGCATATCAGCAACAACCGGCGATAATTATCGCTAAGCGCACTTAGCGCTAGGATAATTATCGCCGGCTAGCATGGATTTTTATCGCTGAGATAGCGTGCTATTAGCAACGCTTATCTCCAAAGCGATTAAAATCCTAGCGCTAACTGCCTAACGTGAAATTATCGCTGGAAACCCAGTGATAATCTCACGAAATGTGGCGTTAGCTTGTTGATAGGGCCCCACAAACTTAGCCATGATATTCACCTTCCATAGGATATCATGGCTAAGTCAGTCCTGAAGCAGGCGTAAGGAAAGTAGCGATAACAGGGGTTATCGCTACTTTTCTTGCCGCTATGCTTCATAGCGTGGGGCTTGATGATAGGAGAAATGTCGCTTAGCGACATTTCTCCTGTCATGTCAGGTCAGGAACGCCCACTTTGCATCTCATTAGAGATGCAAATCTGGGCGTTAAGAATTAGTGCGCTAATGCAAGGTTTCACGCGTTAGCCGAAAACGGCCGCAAAAGCGGCGATAATTTTCTATCGCCGCCTTGTAAATATGCCCCTTAGTTACCCAGTTTACAGTACATTTAACAAAACTAAAACTGGCACTTACTTGTACCAAACTGGTGAACTCTAATTGAATCAGAGGATGGTTTGATCACGAATGCTCCACAGTAAGGACTCCTCTTATTAAGGCTCTTAAAGCCCACCGCAGAGATCCAGCAGGGATTAAAGTGTTACGTTGTAATTATAAACAGGTTAGGGAAAAAAGAAAGGAGGTATTAGGGAGAAGGCCTGGAATGACCTGGAGCAAATTGCGAACTTGGGCAGTAGCAGGGAGTTCTGGAGAGTCATAAATGCCCCTTACTTTAAAGACTCTAACAATCCCTCACTGGACTCACATGTAGATGAGGACGATTGAGTGGTCCATTTTGAAAGTAACTTTGGTTCCAACAATTCTTCCCCCTTACCTCCTGCCGACCCAGATGGAATGCCATTAGGCTGTCTGAAATTCTCAATAACAGAAGTTAGAAGATGGTTGGAGTCTTGTCCACCAGGGAAGGCCTGATAGGCTCCCGATCGGATCTTTTCCATCAAGCAGGATTATGACTTGTGGGTCCACCTATTAACAAACGTGTTCAATAGTATAGCAAAAGAGGGCCCTCCACCATCTTGGAACCAGAGTGTAATTATTCCCATCCATAAGAAAGGGGATGGGGTCATTCCTAAGAACTACCGCCCCATTTCCTTTCTGGATACAACCGCAAAGCTTATGGGCAGGCTCCTATTATCCAGATTGGAGGACTAGGCTGAAGAAAATAACATACTGATACAAACACAATATGGGTTCCAGAAGGGAAAGGGGACAGTTGACCAATGTCTTAATCTGTCACTTTGTATTGATAAATACACCAAAGTGAAAGGGGGTAGGATCTATATGGCTTTTATGGACCTTTCGGCGGCCTTTGATGGCGTTTCCCACCAGAAGTTGTGGCCTATGCTGGAAGAGATGGGGGTCAACCCACTGATAAGCCCCTTCATTCACCAGTTATACGTCAACGCCTCCTCCTCTGTTCGGTATGGTGTGAATGGGGAATGTAACATCCTTTCAAAATTGAGAGGGGAGTCAGGCAGGGCTGTTTCCTCACCCTGTTCCTTTTTTCCATCTACACTAATGCAGTGGAGGGCCCCCTGACTGGAGCACCCCTGGACGTGCCTATTTTCGATAACAGCTCCCTTGCGATACAGGCGTACGCCGATGATGCAGTCCTGATAGCCAGGACAGGGGTTGCCTTGCAATCTCTTATAACATCATATGTCTCATTCATGGCCTCACTAGACCTCAGAGTAAATGAAGCAAAATCATTCAGTGTCATAGCAAGAGCCAGAAGAGGAGAAAAATCCCACCATTTCCAGTGGGAAATGGCCTCAAAGAAACTCGAAGTGGTAGACTCCTTTCCCTATCTGGGGGCCCTATTTGACAAGAGCCACTCCTGGAAAAACCTGGTTGTGGGAAGACCTTCAGCCATGGAAAGGAGCCTGCAGGCTATTAAGGGCTTTGCAAGAAAGTTGGGTGCCAGTCCTTTGGATATGATTAAAAACATCTATTGTGCCAAAACAAAGGCAATAGTAACGTATGGGGTGGGAGTCTGGGGGATGGCAAACTCCGATAATCTCCAGAGATTGGAAGACACCTTTTTAAAAATCGGTTTCCTTACTTCATTCACACTCCTTTATATCTTGAATTGGGGTTACCCTACTTGCTTGATTCCATAAGACTGGCCCCATTCCTGCTGTGGCTTTCGTTATGGCGTAGGTCCACGGTCAACTTAACGCAACGTGTAATCGTCAGTTGCCTGAAGCTGGACCACTACAACAGGATTGGCTGGCTTAGATACGTATAGGCTGAATTGACTGCAATTGGGCAGGGAAATCTGTTCAGGATCCCCTCATTGTGTAGGAAGGTCTTGAAGAGGCAAATCACTGAGTTGTTTCTTCAGAGGGCTAGTTTTCTTCGGAAGGAAAAAAATCATAACCAAAGGGCAGCATCTGTATATAATCTTATCGCGCCAAGACTAGGCGAAGGATTTTCATATCTCCTGTGCATTAGCTTTGCTCACCATAGATTTATTCTATTGCGTTTTTACCTGAATTACATCCCTTTGATGCTAGTTTACCCAGTGAGGAAGTTTAAACACTCAGATTTGCCCCCTGCCCCTGTGACAATCATTCACCCCAATCGGACCTACATGTAGTTTTATTCTGCAAGTTTTACCATACTGAAAGGAAAACTTATATCCTCCCGATTTTCAGGCGCTACTATTTCACTCAATGCAGGGTGGCAATGTATTTTCTAAATGCACTTCATGACCCCTTTGTTTGTTTCTCTGTAGCATGTTTTTTGTGGGCCTGCATGAGAAGGAGGAAGAACTGGGATCCGTTGACCTAAATTGCTGTAATAATTGGGAAAAATTGATTGTATCTAAATGTCGGGGGCCTAAGTTACTGAAATTGTGTAAAGCTTACGGCTGCTCCTACACATGATTTTAAATAATATTTCCAATTGGTAGAGCCTATTCTCGAAAAAGATGACCCTGTAAAGATTTTTAAATGTTTTAACTGTGGTTTTATATGGAGCTCTCTTTTATAATGCTGTGTTATGGTTTATTAGATCTATTGATGCTTTTATGATCCGTTTTAATAAGCGATCGAGTAAAGAGATTGACTGATAAAAAAAAAGTTAAATAGTTCAAATTGTTCTCTGTGTTTTTGGGAGACTTTTTCTTTGAGCTCACAGTATATTTAAAGAATCTAAATATTAGACCTGACATTCTTTTTTTTTTTTTTTTGGGAAAACCTTTATTGCACATAAAAATCAATACAAACATGGGCCTACAACCACCAGGGCCGGCCGCTAATATGTACATGTTCAACAACATTAAGGAAGCAATGGGCCCCCTGGGGCTCAGCCGAATTGACAGAGTACTGAGTGCACCTCAGAAGTTATCCGGAGACATAAATTTTAGAAATACAAACAAAAAGAAAAAATAAAATAACACCAAAAGACAAGGCGGAAATCATCGAGAAAGAGGCGTCTAACCACGGCTGGGGGACCACACAGTACCAACTCCACCCTCGGGTGGTCAATGAGGATGATCAAGGGGGAGGTGGGGGCGACGGGAGAGCCACAACCATCTACAGGTGAAATGCAATAGTCCGGGAACCTCAGGATCAGGGGGACAAGGCAGCATCAGATGAGTCCACGAGGGGGGGTGTGCAGATGTTCCCACGGTACGCGTTCCACTGGCCCCAAATTCTACCCCACGCCCCCGGCTTGCCCCGGGCCACATACACAGTCTTCTCTCTGCACATGCACCAGTTCATGTTCTCCTTCCATACTGACACAGTGGGAGGCCGCCGGGAACCCCAAAGCTGTGCGATGTCCCTCTTAGCAACCATGTTCCCAAGGGCCGCCCACCGAGTCTGAGCCGCATTATAATCGTTAGGCTCCCACACGTTCAGCACACATCGGCGAACCTCAGGCAACAGGGCGACCCCAGTGACACATTCCATGACCGCATGCACCCGGCGCCAGTACTCCGCAACCTTACGGCACTCCCAGAGAACATGGAGAAAAGTGGCGCTGAGCCCACAGCCGCGCCTACAGAGCCCGTCTTCAGAGAAACCCATCAGAACTAAACGAGGGCCCGTCACGTAGACACGGTGGAGAATTTTAAGCTGGACAAGACGGAGACGCGCGGGTATAGCCACCTCCTTAGGGGAGGACAGCGCAGACTGCCAGTCCTCGTCGTCCAGTTCCACCCCATCCCCGATCCACGCCTCCCGCAGACGCACGAGGAGATCCGCCCGAATGTTTATTCGTTTTTTATAGATAAGGGAAATAGTACTGTCGGGCAAGTGACCGTCGAGTATGCGGTCCTCGAGTGGCGAAGACACAGGGACTGCAGTCCCCGCCCCGATGGCCGAGAGCAAAGCGTGGCGAACCTGAACGTACCGAAAGAACTCCCTCTCACTCAATTCGTACTCACTCTGCAGCGCAGCGAAGGATTTGACCGCACCCTTCACCCAAAGGTCACCTACTCTGCTGATGCCAATCGTGTCCCAACGCTCGAATGCCTTCGTCGTCCAGAGGCTTCCCAATCTGTCAGACGCAAACAAGGGGGTCGCGCCCGTCAAGCGATCATTCCAGCCCATGGCCACATTCGCAGCCTTCCACAAGCGTACTGCAATCTTAGTGGGACCGGTTAAGGTCCTCCCAGCCGATCGAGAGTAAAGCGCCCTGTTAAAGTTGCCGCCAGGCAACAAAAATCTATCCATTTCGAAAGCCGGATTCGGACCAGGTGAGTACGTGGCATGGTTAATAGCAGATAGCTGGGAAGCCCAATAGTACCTCCTGATGTCCGGGAGCGCGATGCCCCCGTCGTACCAGGGGAGAGTCAGTTTTGCAAGAGCAATACGTGCACGACCGCCCCAAACAAGTCTCCTTTGTAAGCTCTCTACTTCCCGGAAGAAGGCCGCCGGAATAATATCAAAGGAGTTCTGAAGTGCGTAAAGAAATCAGGGAAGAGACATCATTTTAAAAAGTGCCGCGCGACCGAGGGGAGACAAGGGAAGCTTACGCCAACGGGCCACGTCTAACCTCAATCTCCGAAGTGGAGAGAGGAGATTATGCTCGTAGCGAACAGCAGGATCCAATGAGACGTACACCCCCAGGTACGTGAAGCCGGAGCTGGACGCCTTAATGGGAAAACGAGAAGGCAAGAGAGGAAAGCCACCGGATATAGCATAGACACAAGATTTGGACCAGTTAATGATCAAACCAGAGTTCTTGCCGAAGGAAGTGAGGATGTCAAAGAGCACATTGAGTGACTTACGTGGTGAGGTGAGGTACAAGAGAATGTCGTCCGCGTACAACGAAACACGATCCTCAAAGCCAGGGGCCCACTGGATCCCTCTTATCGACGGTTCCCAACGGAGCCAAGCAGCGAGCGGCTCCAAAGCTAACGCGAAGAGCAGGGGAGACAACGGACACCCCTGCCTAGTGCCCCTCCCAAGAACGAAGGGCCGGGAAACCCTCCCATTACCGGCCACCTGTGCCAGCGGGGCAGCGTATAAGAGTTTAACCCAATTAATAAATCCCGCCCCGAAGCCAAACTTTGCCAGGGCGGCCCAAAGATACGGCCATTCTATCGTATCAAAGGCCATCGTGGCGTCCAAGGAAACCAAGATGGCCGGCTCTGAAAGATATTCCGCCCTTGCAAGTACGCCATGCAGGCGCCGCAAGTTAAGGGCCGTATTCCGGTGCGGGATAAAACCGGATTGGTCCGGATGCACCAGATCGCAAATAACAGTAAGCAGGCGGTTCGCAAGAACCTTGGCAAGGATTTTCGGCTCTGCGTTCAGCAGAGAAATAGGCCTATACGAGGCGCAACGGTCCCGAGGCTTACCGTCCTTGGGAATCACGACGATAGTGGCCAGGCATTGGTCATCAGGGAGAGAGCCGAGTTCAAGCGACTCCGAGAACATACGACGGAGAAATGGCGCAAGTTTATCCGGTTGCAGTTTATGGAGTTCAATCGGGAGTCCGTTGGGGCCCATAGCCTTGCCTGAGCGAAGGGAACGAATCGCGGTTGCAATCTCGTCAACCGAAAGTGGGGCATCCATCTGTTCACGCTCCTCCACCGACAAGCAGGGCAAAGCAATATCCTTCAACAAGTGACGAGAGTCAGCCTCATCTCTAGTAGACACCGGGGAGTACACAGCACAGAAGTAGTCCGCAAAACACTCCACAATCTCACCAGGGTCAGTCACACTCACTCCCTCCGACGTCTGAAGCACAGGGACCACTCGATTCACTCTCTCCTTCTTATCAAGCCAAGCAATCAATTTACCCGCCTTATCCCCAGCATCATACAGTCTACCCTGCTGTTCCCTATACATTGTCCGAGCAGCATCAGTAACAAGGGACTTATATTCGAACTGCTTCAGGCTGAGGGCATGGAGCCCGTCCTGAGTGACACCCATCTCCAAGGCAGCCTCCAACCCCGATATCTCAGCCTCCAATGCAACCACCTCCCCGTTCTTAGCTTTCTTGGCATCCACGATCAGGGATAGGGCGTGTCCTCGGAGGACCGTTTTGAAGGCCTCCCACAGGGACACTGAGGACAAGACGGACCCCTCATTCTCCAGAAGATACTGATCAAGCGACTTAATGAGACCCTTGCGAATCTTGGGGTCAGGCAAGTACCAGGGGTTAATGGGGGCGATCCGCCCGGCGGATCGCATCCCGGTGTCGAAGAGGAGCCACAATGGGGAATGGTCGGAGATGCCCCGGGCCAGGTGCTTAACCTCCCAGACCCGGGTGGTCTGGGCCGCGGGCATTAGAAAATAATCTAGTCTGGAAAGACTCCCGTGGGCCCCGGAGTGGAATGTGTACTGACTCCGTGTCGGATGTATCAACCTCCAGCAGTCCACCAGACCGAAAGTGTCCAAGAACCCGCCGAGCCACGCCTGGGCGGCAGAGAGGGCCCTGGGAGGGTAACGATCTAACTCGCCAGAAATCACGGAATTAAAATCCCCACCCACAATCAGGAGACTATCAGGAAGTTCAAGTAACATACGACCCACATCAGAGAAAGTGGAGGTCTGGAGGCCCGGAGGAACATAGACCGAAACCAATGAAAGAGTTTGCCCCTCCCACCGCCCAGTCAAAGACGCATAGCGCCCTCTATCATCAAGAGTAACTTTGTCAATCTCAAGCGGGAGGGAAGAGCGCAGTAAGATGCCCACCCCTCTGGAGCCAGTGGTGAAGCCAGAGTGTGTGACCAGTCGGTAGCCCCCCCTGTTCATAGCATGACATACATTTCCCACCAAGTGCGTCTCTTGAAGAAATACCACATCAGGGGCCAATCGACGCAAATATTGCAACACAACCCCACGTTTGATACGGTCTCCCAATCCGTTGACGTTCCAAGACATCAGTTTCAACCCGTCCCCCCCATCCCAACACAAGAAGCTGGAACCCCCGGGCACGCAGCCAGACACCTGAAACTGAAAGAAAACAATAACACCGCCTTGAAAAGAAAAAACACACAACCCATCCACCACTGCCACCCTCCCACCCCCAAATCATTGCCACCCCCCCCACCCTGCACCCCTGCGGACTATACAGCCCCCCAACTTGCAGTGTGCCTGTCGCCCTAACAATCCCATGCTACAAAAAGACCCTAGAGGAGGAAGGGGACCCGTCCCCGCTCGCACCCAGATGAAACATTAATAGACAAATTGAAGTAGAACCTGCTGAGCACAGAAGGAAATGTCAAAGTGGAGGACCAAGAATTATTCCTGCAGAGGCCCACCGCCCTCGGCACCGCCAGTACACCCAGTTCGGTCTCCCAGTTCCGGCAGGGAATCCAACCAGTCACTCACTGTGTCGGGGCGTTCAAAGAAGAGAGTCCGATCTTCATATTCCACACGAAGCCTGGCAGGGAAAAGCATAGAGTATTTGATGTCCAGATCTCGAAGACGGCGCTTTACCCCCTGAAAGCTCATGCTCTGTTTCTGAACGAGTTGGGTGAAGCCTGGGAAGAGGATGACGGAGGAATTCTCATATTTGACTGGGCCGTGTACCCTCGAGGCCTGCAGGATCGCATCCCGGTCTCTGTAATGAAAAAGTTTTGCAATGATAGGCCTCGGGGGAGCGCCTGGTCGAGGCCTACCGCCCGGGACACGATGGGCACACTCCACAGCGAAGAACTTGCTCAGGCCGGAAGGAGCAAGATGATTGAGAATGAGATCCTCGACCATAAGGTCCACCGGACGATTGTTGGAAGTCTCCGGTACACCTATGACACGGATATTATTGCGTCTTGCCCGACCTTCGAAATCCTCCAGCCGCCGGGACATCGCGTCGTTTGCAGACTTTAGATCGCCAAGAGTTGCCTGGAGGTCTGATACATCCGTGACAAGAGTGGATGTCCTCAAGTCCAGCGATTGAACCCTCTCGTTAGTCTTAGAGAGATCCGCCCGGATTAACGTAACATCAACGGCAACCGTGTCAATTTTACGGGCCAGAGCCTCGTACTGCTGGGCGATGGTCTCCCTTATGCCGTTGATGGCGCCCATAACGTCCTGCAGCGACAATTCCGTGGGGACGGACGGACCCCCACCGGAGTCCTCCATGACGGCACCCGCCGGCCCGGGGGTCCCTTTACCCTGGGTATAGCGATCCATGATGTTACTCTGGACCGGTCCTCCACGCAGGGATGTCTTGGTCTTCCGTTTCTCGGGATCCCCCTTGCCCCCCATGCTGGGCGATGCTCACCGGTGGGGTCCGCCCGGACCGATAGCAAAGGGGCACCGGCAGATCAGACACAGACTATCCGAGAGCCCGCTCGGGAGAGTTGAGAAAAAGGCACAAATCAGTCCAGTACCAAGGCCGGAGGACGCCCCAGCCGTGCAAAGTAGCTCCTCGATCAGGACATGCAGAAGTGCGAAAGCGAAACTGAAAGTGGGGGCGCGGTCATTGGCAAGGCTCCGATGCCGTTGTTGTTCAACTACTCCCCGGCCCCACGATTCACCAAAGCACCGGGCACAGCTCCCAGGTGGGCCTCCAAAATGCAAGACGCTGTATTTCAGGTCTCCCCGGTCCGATTTTCGTTCTGAGAAGAGTTATGGGTTCAGCCAAGGTTCATATTCCAGAATCCGTCCACAAATCCAGGATAATGTCAGGATAAGTTGCGAGGAGCGGCAAGGGTCCGGGGAGCCCTGTGCTCACGCGACCATCTTGGATGCGCGCGAAGCTCCTCCTCAGACCTGACATTCTTGGTGTAGTTTTCCCCTCACCTTTTACATTCAAATCCTCCTGTTTTGCTGACAACATTATTACTGGATTTAAGACTCTGCACACTTTACCACTGCTAACCAGTAATAAAGTGACTGTGCTCTTTCCTTTAAACATGATATAGTTGGCTTACACCCGATTAGCATGTTTAATCTACTTGTAAGTCCCTAGTAAAGTGGTGCTACATGTGTTCTGTGCCTCTAAATTAAATGCTTCCAGTGGGCAGAGAGCACTGATTGTGCAACCCACTTAAGTAGTCCTTTAAACATGTCTAAGGCCTGCCATTGCATCCTGTGTGTAGCAGTTCTTAATTTGTAAAACATTAAGTGCCATTGCTCTTGTCAAGTGGCCACTTAAGCTTGCAAGACCCCTTGCCCCTGCCAGCGCCACCATCGACAGAACCAACACAACTCATGAACATCACAACATACAAATTTAACAATTCAGACTATCTGAGGCCCCTAAAGCTATAAGAGTTGGGCTGCAATTATTAGTCAATTTTATTGTATATTGAATTTATAAACAACTGCTGTTAAGTTCATCTTTAATTTAGACAAAGAGTGTAAACATGTAGCAAACTATCATACGTGTCGGTGTTGACACTTTAAGTGCCGGTGCCAAGCACCGGAACCACTGGCTCAAATTAAGCACTTGTGAGTAGGTTTTGAACTGCCATTTCGACCTGTCAAAATAAACCTTTTGCCAGGCCCAAACATTCTATTTTAATACATATAAGGCATTCTGATTGTGGGCCGTTAACATCCCATGGGCGTAGGGTGCAGTGTATTTAAAACATTGGGCATGTACCTTTAAGATTTACATGTCCTGGTAGTGAAAAATATGAATTCATTTTTCACTACTGCAAGGTTTCTCCCATAGGATAACATTGGAGTTAACTTATTACATTGAATAAGCTGTAACTTCCAATTGGGAGCAGGTAAGCAGGAAGTCAGGTTTGGTATCTAAAGAATTGTGATTAGAAGCCCTCTTTAATGGTAAAGTCAAATTTGTAGCCAGAAGTCTGAAATTACCACTTTTAGAAAGTGGTATTTCTGTGTCCAAACCAGTTGGTGCCTGCAGCCGGACCCTGGGTCAAATGACAAGGCATAGCTGGCATTTGGTCCTTGCGTGGGACAGTGGGACAATGGAAAGCTAGGTGTTGACAGGATGGGCCACTCTGAGTTAACGAGGGGGAGTAGATGTCACCCACCACACTTGCACATCACAAAGGCTTTGCCTAAGCACTCTCACAAAGGGGTTGTCACTATTCTTTTGTGACCCAGACAAGCGGGGGTTGGACAGGGAGAAAGAGGATGACTGACACCTCAGGGGAGTGGAAACTGTTAGAAGCTTCATTCAACTTCAAAGTGGCTACCAGGTGTGAATACTGGATCTCAGACACCATTGTTTCAGTACACTTCTGGACCTGTGAACCCTGCCAGGAAGAAGGACTGCTGTGCTGCTGAAAGGACTGCCACTCTGCTGGACTGCTGCCCTGCTGTGCTGACCTGCTGCACTGCTGCCCTCTTGCCTGGGTGATAAGTACTTGACCTGCATATCTAAACTCAGGACCCCAGAATGACTGGTAGTGCTAGTTTCCTTTCTTCCTGATGAGAAGCCTCAGGGACAGAAGAGGCTTCTAACCACCTTGAACCCAGCACCTAGACACTGCCATCTTTGAGTTTGGCCCTCCCAAGTGCTGTCCCCCCTGTCCTGGAATTTGGCAGATAAAAGGATCTCCTCCGTGGAACAGTGAATCTCCTGCAGAACCAGTGCATCGTCTCTACTGAGCAGACTTCCCCGACACAAGGATTTCGTATCGCCATCGCAGCCCATTGAAACCACTGCTGCGTGATGCATCTCCATGCTCGGACCTCGCCCAACTCAGCCTATTGGATCCACCGTTCCACAACACATCTTCTCACACAGGCCTCACATGGCCTCTGGTGTGCGATGCTTTCTCAATGCAAACCTAAATTGGTCCCAGTATCTGGCCTGTGTTCCATCGTGGTCAGCCTGATTTTCTGACTTTGCCACGGTCCAGCGCAACCAAATGACCACAGTTGGCTCTTTGAGCTTTTTGGCGCTATTTTCATGGACATCTTTAAACTTGTATATCTCCGAATCTTCAGATTGGATTTTTGTCTTTTTGGTCTTATTTTATGATTAAGATTTACTCTATTCTTCTAATGTGGTGTGTGATTGTCCTTGTATGGTATTTTCACATTATTACTGTTTTAAGTGCTGCTTCCTAAATACTTTAATCATTACCTCTGAATTAAGCCTGACTGCTCTGTGTGACGATACCAGAGGGTTGAGCATATACTAATTTGGGGTTTGCATATGACTTCACCTTGACAAGGATTGTGGTTGTTGCTTGAGTAGCGTTGCACATCCCTTAATGTCTACCACAGTTTCTACCACAGTTTTGTACACTGTCTTTCTGTTTGCGGTTTGGCAATTAATTTTCAGTCATAGTCACTCAGGAACCCAATTATAATTTTTTTTTTAAACACTTCTTTTTGAGGATCTATTAAAGCATATCCAACATAGCACATTTTCGTAACATTCACAAGTGCAATAATGAAAGATGTAATTTATTTGTAGAGCACCAATTTCAATAAAGTAGTTAATGGACCTTACAGTAAGTGCATCAAATTCTGGCTAAAAGCCTGCTTATAAACTAGAGAGCAGAGTTACATAATGATTCATTTTCCTTTTTTGGGGGGAGTTTTATATAGCACTACCTAGACACAATTCATATGTAGTGGGATATATGTAGTGGGATCCCTCACAATTGTACAAGCCTCATTTTCATACTCAGTTTGCCAGGCAACCATATCCTAAAAAGATAACTGGCTAGGAAATATGGATAACATATTTGAGTCTACTGGCATTCATAATTGCTCCAATGGAACTGCACTAATATTTTGCAGTTGTCAAAATTTTACGAGCAATTTTACCATTCCCTGGTTTTTTTTCTGGTAGGTGTAGACGCATTATGGAATCAGAGTTTTTGGTTCAGGCTGAATATTCCCTTGGCTTTGAGCAATGGGTCCACAGGTTGACTTGCCAGTTTGAATATATTTTTTTACTATTGATCAATGGCTCCGAGTTACTTTTTAGGGTCTGATTTGGAGATGGATTTGAATTGACTATCATGTGACTTCTGGAAGACGTGATAAACCAGAAAAGAATCCAGAAATGGCAAACCCGAGGGTTGTTGAGGCTCATTTGTTACCAGTGTTCTGTACATTTATGGAACTGGAACTTAACGGACAAGATACTCCATGACAAATGTGGTAGATGTTCCGACAGCCATAATACCAGTGCAGTATAGCCTATGACACTTATAATACGGTGGAAAGGAAATCTCTCTTGTTTTGGTGGAGTATCCCGTCTACCCTAAGTCAATATTTCATTATTTTTACATCTTGCTGTACTCTGAAAAACATTTTTGAAATATCTTTATGCCAATTTCCCTATTTCGTAATTTTAAATATAAGACATAGTAATCCCATGTTTACTTTTTAACTACTAAAAAGTCATTATTGAACTCCGTGTACCCCCACTGAGTCATTAATAGAAGCTGGTGATCCCGGCCCAAGCATTTTCAATGATTTTAACTATAAAACAATAGACAAAAAATAAAGAAAAGTGCATTCCTCAAACAAATATTGAAATAATGAAATAATGAAATATTTTATTTAATTCACAAACAAATATAAAAGAAAGTCAAAATCTTAATTGTAATGGCAAGGTTGGAGCTTTCAATTGAGGCCTCTCATATTTATACTTTATCTTGTTTGATGCTCATGCGCTGCTCCAACGAATAAATCTAAGAATACTAACTTCATTTTCCAATTTTGCTTTTTTATTTATATACACTTTAATAATCTGTTAATATTATTTGATTTTCTGAGATGCTGCAGATCCCGTCCTCGGGGCACAGGTTAAGAACCACTGTGTCAGTACATAGCTATTACTTTGCTGATCTTGACAGAAGCTCTTTTCAATGCCCATGAAATCCTATGTCTGTCACTGTCACTGTCACTTTCTGCCAGCAAAAAGTCAAAAAGAATATACACTCCTCCAGCCTGTACTCGCATCACTTCTACATTTCTCGGTGACTTCAGTGTTTAGTACATAAATAGTTCCCATTATTTAAGAATGCAGTAAATAGTTTGCAGAGTCTATGTTTCATATATATATCTCAAGTAATTCATCTTTTAAGTACCTCTCTCTGATCATGCCTTGATTTAATCAATCATCAAGATGCAAAAGCAGTGCAATGCATCAAAACAGAGTTGCCAGTTAATTACTCCCTGACATGATCTGCTAGAGATAAAGGAATTTTGCAATGGTAGTAATGTTAAATCTTTTTAGACATTAGAGAATGTGCTAAAACAAAGGATATTATTTTCATGATATCTTCTTTGGTCATCCAACCAAATATTTAACTTTTATATTTGCTCATAAATCTATGCATGCCTCATTGGAAATATCATGAAATTAAATCACATTCCTTTATTTGTTCAAAATACACGCTTGCTCCTAAGTTTAGGAATTGGATATCAGGCCGCAGCCAGCTATTTACAATGCCATGTGTTCCCCGCTAAAATTAAAGCCATGGGGCTTTTCCCACATACAGTCAGCAGAAGCCTTTCACAAACAGGCAGACGGCAATTAGAAAAGAGGAAACATCCATTCTAGAACAATTGATGAGTCTTGCGCTGTCACAATTAGAGGACTATGGGAGGTTAATACTGCAGGCAAGTTGTACATGTAGAGAAAGAGTCCAAAGAATTCATGTAGCGCAGTAACTAAAGTGGCTGCGCTGCATTGTGTGAAAAGGGGAAAGGAGTACAGCGTCATATCTACTAAGATATGACACTGTTTTTCTCTCACCCTGCATTGGGGTACTTTAGGCTGCCTTGCAGCAACACACACACCTTTGCACTATAGTGCAATAGTCTGTGTATGATGTGATGGATAGGTTTGTTCACTGAAAGGATGGGAGAATCCACTGTGGCCATCTAATGACCTGCCCTTGAAAACAGTTAACGTAAAGGCCACAAATAGCACACCTATAGATCAGAGTTATGCAGATATGCCACAGTCATGACCCACAATAAAACACACACACACAAATGTTTAATATGCCATCAATAACGTTTAATATACAGTAATCAAATTCGATTCCACATAGTCTAGGGCATGATGGTTATTCTAAGCCTGCTTTTCCATTCTCCAGTGTTTCCATCAGATTATTTTTTAAATGTATTTATTTTTACTTACAGAACAATTTCAATGTTTGCAAAATTTTGTACAGGGCTGAAACAACTAAACGTATGTGGGTACCACTGCACATTTGATGGGGCCCCAGACTATTACGATCATTGTGCAGCACAAGATATTATTTATTTAATAATTCAGCTTTTTCCTCCCCTCCAGCATTCCTCCAATGATTGACCATCTCCTGTACACCTCTTCCCTCTCTCTCACACCTTTGCCTCTCCTCTCCAGCCTTCTCTTTCTCACTGTTCTTTGAACATGCATATTTCACTTTGTATTGTATTGTACTGTAATTGTATTTATTTACTACTGCTGACCAGGTGTTGAAGTGCTTCTCTGCGAGTAACACAGTACTCTGGAACCCAAAAAGGACCAGTGGTGGATTAGTATAGTAAAATTTGAGTTAATTTGAGCACTGGACATGTGGGTCTGGTAGTTGGCTTGAAAGGTATAATGGTGAATAGAAGCGGGAAGAGTCTAAAAAGTGTTTATTGGGGGATCTTAGTAGAAAGATGAGGTTTGGAATGAGTATAAGAAGAGATGGCAGAAGGAAGAATCTCTAGAAATGTATTAGGGAGATCATAGTAGTAAAATGAGTTATGGGATGAGTTAAAGGAGGGATAGGTGTGGGAAGGATTTACAAGGGTTGTTTGGGAGATCATAGTATTAAAATTAGGTTTGAGGTGACCCAAGGACGGACAGAGGAAGGAGGAGTCTAGAAAGGGTGATTTTGGAGATCATAGTAGTAGAATGAGGTTTGGGGTGTGTCAGAGAGTGAAGGTAGAGGATATATTGTGAGACGCATAGGATGAAATATAGGATATTGTACCCCGGCCCTCCTGGGGGTTCTGTACTTTCCCACCTGAAGCGGTGCCCCCTTATAGAATTGTCAGAGCACCTGTGGCAGGTGACCTGCACAATTCACCCACTAGTTATGGGGTGCTATCCTGCAACTGGTACACCAACCTAGCAGCTCGGTACCCTGAGGCTGTACAAGGGACAGGGGTGGGCTCTCCCACACCCTGTCCTCTTCCCTGGGGCTTTGCACCCCCCATCTGGAAGAGTGCCCCCAGAAGACAAACTGGTAGGGGCACTGCTAGCAGTCTCCCATTCCTCCAGGTCAGAGGGTACACCCTGAACCTGGTCCTCCAACCCAGGGAATTTACCCTTAGGCTGGACCTGTGCCTGGCAACCTAGGACATCTGGAGAAGGACACCAACCCCCCCAAGGGAAACACACTCCTCATGAGTTGTGCCAGAGTCTGCCTGATGCAGGTCTCCAGCCTCTTGTCCACCTAACAGAGCATGAAGACCCCCAGGTCAGAAGTGACCTCACCACGGTCAGTCCTGGGGTGCTCTGACCTCAGAGCTGGCAACCCCTGGCCCACTGGTCCTTCCACCTGGTACTGTGTCCACCCCTCTCTCTGGACTCATGCACCCTCCCTACTGAAGCAGTACTGCCTGACACCATATCTGGTGGGATGCTGGTTACAGCAGGCCCCCCAGCTCACCTTTAACCTTAGGTTCCCCCTATAGGGATGGCCTCCCGTTACAGACTAGACCCCTGTCCTGGTGTTCCCTCATGTAACTAACCTTGTGCGGTGAACTCCGCTCCACTTGCGGAGTTTGCGGAGTTTCCCCCACTCCGCGTTACGTGGAGATCGCAGAGTTTCGAAAAGCTCTGCTTCGAGTTGTGTAGCGGAGTTTTTTACTCGCTCGCGTTCGTCAATGTCAAGTTGGCGAGCACGAGCGAGGAAAATCAACCTCCCAGCAAGATTTTTCCTCGTTCGCGATCGTCAACATCAAGTTGGCGAACGCGAGCGTGGAAAATCTACATCCCGGCGAGATATCTCAATGCCGGGTCAGGTTTCTCATTGCGAGTGGTCGCGTATGATCGCGACAGCTCGCGTTGAGAAACTGCCCTTTTATGTTGAGAAAGCTGCCGCTTGAGTAAAAATCTACTCGAGCGACAGAAAAGGAAAGAAGGGACCGCTTGCACTGTGCATGGTGTCATTTGCAATGATTGCACATTGCAGACAAGCATCTGGCACTGTGCATAACCGCAAACGGCATTTTTCTATTGTACTCTGCCGCTAGCGTAGTTCTGCGTAGTGCGGCAGAGTTTTTTTTGCACTTTGCGTAGTGCTGCATAGTGCAACTCCGTGAACTCCGCCCAGAGTTACATGGAACCAACCAGGCTCTGGGATGGGATCTCGGGCACCTTGGGACTCAGCCTACCCACAATCCTTCTCCTCAGAGACAGAACGTGGGACCCCTCACCTATCCCACTACACTGGGACCTATCTGGGTCATTACCAACCTTCTCTACCTCACCTGGTTGGGAAAAACCTGAGCTACCTCCTTCAGGATCACCCCCCGGATGCGCCTTCAGACCCTCTCGAATCCACCAAAAGGTCTGCCTCCAGTGAGACCTCCCTGGGGTTAGAGAACTCACTCCACCAGGTGTTGGTATAGCTCTGGAACACAGGGACTCAAAATTTGCTCTCCAACAATTGAATCACACGGCCCCACACAGCTGTTAACCAAACTACCCTTCACCCAACCATCTAGTGCCTCAGAAAAGTACCCCACATCATTCTAACAAAACCGATGAGACAGTGTCTGACTGTTGCTGTACCTCAATCCATACCCTTCTGGCTGGTCTCCATAATCACTTACCAGGGCTTCTACCATGGGGTAACCCCTCTCAGTAGAGTGTCCCTCCCACCACCAGAAATATGATCCTCTGTGTCAGGTCTCCAATGCAACTGAGGGACTCTGCATACCACTGGAGTAACCTCATAATCCTGAACGCCCTGGTGTATGTCAATCCCCTCCTTGATGCAGGGCACCAAGTCTGTGTGTGTGTGTACATCTCCCTTGTAAGTAATGAACATAACACTTTTGCTGCCACCATCTGAGCTGGACTCCACTTCCAGCTCAGCCAAGCTCACTTCCTGGGCTAAACACTTTGGGCCATATTCTCAAGGAGCTATCTCTGATTTAACAGCCCTTTAGCGCAGCCAACGTCGTGCTAAATTTACCGCCCCATTCACAAGCCAGCACCACTTTTCTGGCGTTAGCATCCACAACAAACATCGCAACGGATGACCCCGGCAACTATTGCTAATGAGATGCAGGGTGGCGTTCCCGAACAAAAAGCAGCCATAACATCACTCCACAACATTCTCAACGACTAGCCAGATCTGCGATAAGAACACAAAACAGGCAAAAGGCGCATTAGCACCAGGAAATTAACACCTGCTCAGACCTGGTGCAAAGTCGGACCACAACCTGCACCAGACAAGGGAGCACAGCCCAGAGCCACACATGAAGAACAACAGATGCCCCCGAGCAAACGGAACATGCAGCACAGATACCCAAGAGGGCCACAACACCCACCAACACCACACCCAGGCCTGCAACTCCGCCCCCAGGCCCACATCCCAACCCCGGACAAAGAAACTGCACACCAACACCACGAATCCCAAAATAAATATTTTGCCCGATGTCGCACAAGCAGGAAAATCAACATACATGCGTGGTCAGAAAATGGAGAATCAGTCATACAGCAATGCAATCACCAACACAAAACACCATTCAAACAAAAGCCAAAACAACCATTCAGATGAGTCCTAGCAGGTCCTCATTGGACAATCTGTAGGACACAGCCTGGAAGACAAAATCCAATAGAAGAAGGTGTACCATGCGCCCAACAAAGGAAAGAGAGGGAGAGAGTGAGGAAGAGAGACGGAGTGAGATTGCACAAGCAGCGTAAGGCATCTCGGGCACCTGGCTCCACATGCCAACATGTGTGTGTTTATCGCCATCTGTACACCATGAGCCCAAGGCCTTGTCCCAATCTCAGCGCCAAAGCCACATCACATTCCGAAAATGCAAGTAGTAGTCAGACAAACATCTGGGATGAAAGCTCCATTGTTCCAATGCAGAAGGCGGGAGGACACCTGCACCTCTGACCTTGGTCCTGAACACGGCTGGAACACCCTGAGGGAGATGCCATGGCAGATGGGGACGACTCCCACACCACGCATTGCGCAAATGAACTATCCGACTTATCCACACCCCACACACAGAAGCCCCTGCCTGAGGTACCCCCGCATGGAATGCCCTTGACACTCACGGAAACAGCAATCCATTCTCCCCAACATTGCACACACATTCGAATCATTGCTCAGAGCTGTGGTATATACTCAACACAACTGCCGCAGTTCAGAAGAGTGCCGGTCCACGAGACATACCAACGCAATGGCAGGCCATCCTGGGCACATGCACAACCCCTGTCACGTAGAACAGTACCGTGCACATATGCTGCATTTACCGGGTGCACTGCCACTGGCAGTGCTGCGGATCAGTTACTGGATGAGCTTCGGCCTTGCCTACATCACCTGCGTCCAGCCCTGGTTCCACTGCTGAACATGCACGGAGCTGTGTGTGTCGATGTTCCCGCTTCAGTCATCTGGGACAGGTTCAGTGGCAGCAATGGAAAGATGATGAACTGCAGGGCATTGAAGTTCCCAGCTACTACTCGCTGGTGTCCAGCCGTGGCAGCCATATTTTCAGACTGCATCTACTCTATGGTCTCCATTGACCTCCGCATCTGTGCCAACTCTGTGCTGTCGTCGCTGGTGCCTGTCTGACCAGACAGTTCTTGTATTCGATTAATCGCCCCACCGAGGTCAGCCAAGGTCTGTGGTGGAGCATGGTGCGTACAGGGGGTGTCCGATAGGGACTGTACGTGGTCCCTGATGGGACTCAGACACCCACGTATGGCATTGAGTGTGGCTGCCACACGCTCAAAACCCACCCGCAGCTGTTCAGCCAACTCCACCTGGCAACCCAACACACGCTGTTGGAACTCCATGTATTGGTCGGGGGGTCCTGGGAGACAGCCATGGTGGTGTGTGTTTCCTGCTGTGTGGTCTGTGCAGGTGGTAGGGTCACCTCGGGGCAGCTGGCCTGCCCTGCTGCTGGGTTGCAGAGGCTGTCCATTATCCGTTGGAGGGTGTCTTGACATATGTGCAGGTTGTCCTCTTCATCATCAATGATGGGAAGTGTGGTGTGCTCTGCAGGAGGTGCTGTTTGTCCCTCTGCAATGTAAAGGGGAGATGCAGGTTAACAGAGTTCCACATGTATGTTGAAGATTTGCAGAGGTTTACATTCAGACTGCATGCTAATGTACATTGTGACTGTTTTGGTGGAGCTGGCTATTTGATGGCTGTCAGTGTGTTTTTTGAATACATGACGGATGTGTGGTAGTACCTGTACATTATCATCACACAGTGTCAGGCAAAGCTAGATATGTGTGGACAGTCACTACGCACGTGCGGAACCTGTTGTGAACCTTGTCCTGTGGTGTCGGTGTTGCACTTTGTACTACATTGCCGTCATTGCTAATGTTCTGTGATTGCTATGTGTGTGTGCTGCATTGTGGGGAAGTTGCCCCTGCAGCTCTGATTTTGTGTAGCCTTCTCCCTTTGAGGTGGGGTGCCTTTTAAGTGTGTGCTTTTTGGGGGCTGTATTGTTTTTAACTTGTGTAATGTGTGCTCTCAGACAGATTTTGGGGACTGGTGCATTGTTCGTCTGCTGCGTGTATTGTATGGCATGGGTTGTGGGTGCACGTGGATATGTCAGAGTGTGACCTGCTCCTTTATGGATGTGATCCGCACTGGGCTACCTCCATGTCGATTCATGGGCCATGTCATGTTTTTTGGCCGCTGACATGCTATCGGGCATGCAGTGTCACTTGCATAGTCAGTGTGGGTCACAAAGCCGCTGCTTTGCTGGATTCAGCACATGTGCATGGGTCAGTTGTGATATTGGTGATAGGGAGGGGGGCCCCTTTGTGCACATTGTGGACGGGGGCCTACTTGGTGTTTCTATGTGTGCTGCAGTGTGCCAAGGCTATCAGGGACATGTTCCACAATCATTGTGGGTGTGCAGTGTGCTACACATAATTGTGCATGTGTGCCATTGTGCCCATCTCCCCCCGTACCCCCAGTCCCTGGTCGTTACTCACCCTGTTCCTGTTGGGTCAGGTCGTATCGAGCTGTGTCCAGGCCCCCAAATCCTGCCACCTTCTCCACACTGCTGACTGTGGCCACCATTTCCTCCAGCTCATCCAGCTCCTCCTGTGTCGCAGGACTCCCACCTCCAGTCGCCGTTGCTGCTTTCTTGTTGGAGGCGAGCTTCTGTTTGGTTTGGCTGTGCACTTCATGCCAGCGCCTCTTGACCTCCTCCATTGACCTCCTCGACACTCCGACTGCATTGACGTTGGTGACGATGGCCCGGCAACCCATAGTTCCGTTTGGGTTGCCGGTGCCGCAGTGGAGGTGCCGAACAGTTGTTCACGGTGTTCTATCACCTCTGTGACGATGATCCGGTCTTCCTGCGGACTGAACCCCATCTTCCTCTTCCCCTTGCCCTTCCCTGAACACGGGGTTCCTGGCTGGCCCTCCGTGGGGCTTGTGGAGTTCGGCTTGTCCTCTGCACTCGGTCCGGGTGCATCCATGGTGCTATGCAGTTTCAATTGGTTTTGGTGTTTTTTTTTTCTTTCTTTTATAGTGCATTTTCCTGTCAGATGCGTGGGATTTGCAGGCCTGTGGCTGGTCTTCGCTGATTTTTGTACCGCGATTGGCCTCATTGCATGATTTTTTGCATTCGCATTTTTGCGGCGTGGCGTTGATTTTCCCGCTGACATTAGACGCGTTATCTGGCGACTATCGCATGCTACCACCGTATTGTGAATACTTGGTTGGCACGGCATACATTTCCAATGATAGGCTGCGATGGTGAGAGTTGCGTTATGCTGCTCTTGCGGTTCTTATCACACATTCTTGTGAATATACACCTTTATCTTTTCAGCTAAGGCTCGCTCTATCTCCTCGCACTCCTGGTCTAGCTGCCTCAGTCTCCGATCATGAGCAGGAATCCAATTCCTCTCCTCATGAGCCAATCTTTCCCATAATATTTCCTAATCAGGGCCACTGCCCTCTTGGTATTCTGGATGGGGATCCTCCCCCTCAGATTCCGCCTCTGAGTCATCTGATAGTGTTGCCTCCCATCGTAGCACCTCATAGCTATGCAGGGCTGCTTCAGGATCCAGCCTTGTGGATCTCCTCTTCACAGGTAGCCCCCTCTCTTTGCAAAAGACTTTTAGTTCCCTCATCTTGTAGATGTGCAGGTGCCGACATTTGATTTCCATTTTGCCAAGGACCCACAGGTGAAACAACTAACCAGAGTTCCACAACCAAAGTCCGAAGGGAAACAGGGAAAAACCGTATGTGGTACATAATGGTCTGCGATATGGTAGTAGTACACAACAATCACTGTAAGATAAGTGCAAAGACAAGTCCTATCCCACCACTGACAACCAATGTTAGAAATGGGAGTCTCTAGTTGGCAAGGGTTTGCACCTTTGTCCAAGTAGGGACTCTTCCTTCTAGTCAGGATAAGGGAGTTACACTCCTAAAATAACCCCTGCTCGCCCCATTGGTAGCATGGCACAAACAGTTAGGCTTATCTTAGAGGTAGTGTGTAAAGCATTTGCACATAATCAACAGTAATAAAGTGAAGACACTACAAAAGGACACCACACCAGTTTAGAAAAATATCTAATATTTTTATATATCCAAAATAAGACCAACAATAATAAAAATCCACCATAAAGTTCTCAGAAATCTTCGGTAATCAAAATAGACTTGAAATACAGTTCCTGGAAGTCAATAGCTCCGTCTGGGCTATGACCGTGTCATGAACAGCAAATCCAAACAGTTCTGGCTGACCGCATCACCGGGCCCTTGAAGTCACACACATTGCAAATCAAACTCCTCGCAGTTGAAGTCGGGAGCGCCAGTGTCAGCAGGCGGTGCAGAATGCAGTGCCCTCAGGTCGCAGTGCAGGCAGCGGCTCAGTGACGGTCATCCAGCGGCGTCGGTGAGACCAGGGCTGTGGTGTGAAGTGATGCAGTGCTCGTCGTGGTGCTGGCAGGTCACGGTGCAAGCAGTGGCGGCGGCGTTGCTGGAGGGCTGTCATCAGTGGGCCAAGACTGGGGTGCGGGATGAGGACGGTGCGATGTGTAACTTGCGAGTGGTGCCCTTACACCATGGTGCAAGCAGCGGCGTCATTGTCGTCGTTGTCGGGGACACCAGGGGAACAGAGTGAGGCGAGGGAGTGCAGAGTGCAGTGCCCACAGTTCACGGTGCAAGCAGCGGCTCAGTGGTGGTGTCATGTGGTGTCGTCGGTGAGACCAGGGTTGCGGTGCAATATGCGAGGGTATCCTCTGTGGTGCCATCAGGACATGGTGTCAGCAGCAGCGTTGTTGATGTCAGGTTGCTTTTCTTTGGTTGAAGCACAAAACACACAGTCCCCCCAGTGCCAGTAACAGATGAACTTGAAGTCTTTGCTGTACCTGAGACTTCTTGAACAGGGGGCAGGCTCTACCTCAAGTCCTTAGAGAAACTCACAAAGAGGAAGTCATTTTAGACCAGTCCGTCCCTTCACTGCTCAAGATAGAAGCAGCCACTACAGGCCAACCCAGCAAAGCACACAGAAAAGTGGTAGTCTCGCCTCACAGCTTCTCCAGCTCTTTTTCTTGGCAGTCTTCTTGGTTCCAAAAGAGTTCTAAAGTTCTGGGGTCTCGGCCCCGATATTGTTACTTTAAATTCCTTTGTCCTCTCAGGCAGTCTGGGCCTATTCAGGTGCTAGTGAAAACTTCTCCCACTACTCTGAATGCAGCCCAGGTCTTTTCTGCCCAGCCCTGACTCATCCAGACTCTCTGGAGCCACTGCACATCCCCAGCCCCTGTCACTCCAAAGCCAAGCAGGCAATACACATCCTAGCAGAGGCACACTGGATGGTTAGCAAGAAAATACCTACTTTCTAAAAGTGGTATTTTCAAACACAGAATGTAAAAATCACCCTAACTAAAAGATGCATTTTAACATTCTGAGTTCAGGCACACTAAACTTTATTTTCCTCACTTATTCCCAGGGGTAGTTATGTTTATAAGATGTTAGAAGCAAACTCCCCATTCTAGCCTATGGGAAAAGGTAGCCTTTCAATAGTGAAAATCGGAATTGGCAGACACATCAGTGCATGGCCTAACTTTCACATACACTGCACCCTGCCCATAGGGGTACCTTGGGCCTACCTTAGGGGTGCCTTATATGTAAGAAAAGGGAAGATGAGGGTCTGGCAAGAGGGTGCACTTGCCAAGTCGACATGGCAGTTACAAACTGCATGCAGACTCTACAGTGGCAGGTCTGAGTTACCTTTACAGGGCTACTTCTGTGGGTGGCACCATCACTGTTGCAAGCCCACTAGTAGCATTCGATTTACAGGCCCTGGCACTCTCAGTGCACTTTATTAGGGGTTCACCAGTAAATCAAATATGCCCAATCATGGAAACACCAATCCATAATACAATTTACACAGTGAGCATATGCGCTTTAGCACTGATCAGCAGTGGTAAAGTGCCCAGAGTCCTAAAACCAACAACAGCAGGTCAGGAAAAAATAGGAGGAAGAAGCAAAACATTTGGGGATAACCCTGGAAAAAGGGCCATTTCCAACAAATATTCCCTACGGGGAAATACTAAGACTCAAAAGAATTTGCAGTACTGAAACTTAATTTGGTACACAGATTGTAGATCTTAAAAAATATTTTCGAGAAAGAGGCTATGTGAATAAGATCCTAGATTTGGTAGTAAAAAAAGTTATGCCCTTGACAAGGAAACAACTTCTTCATCTTAATGAGAGCAGAAGATCTAAAAAACGATGTATTCATTTTATCACGACATATAATGGTTGCTCACAAAGAATTTTTAAATGTATGTTTACGCATTGGGAGTTTCTCAAGAGTGATACATTGATAGGCTGTGAGTTGTAAACATAATGTTAGTATATTTTTCCGTATTCATGCTGCCCGAATGTGCATATTTTCACAGTTGGTTGGGCTTGTAATCACCTTGAGAAAGGCTTGTTTTCAAGCAGAAACATGTTTGAGCAGTACAAGTCTACGCACTCAATAAAAAATAATGGGCACGCTTCTGGAGTGCTCACTGTTTTTCTGGTCTGTGACTGGAACTAGGAAGAATAAACATATATAGAGATCGATTTTAATTGGCACAATTAAAACACAGGTGTGTCACCAGCGTTTGAAAAAGGCAAGGATGCTGAAAAGCTTCATGCTGGTTTAAATAAAATCTGATCCCTGCAGTCCCTGCATTGTGCTTCGTTCTGTTACCTAATGCGAGCAGTGTGTATTTTGATATCTTTATGTGCGGCCACTTGCACATTTGGGAGCACCAGTCCTGAAGTAGTTGGCAGCTAGGGGCACTGGTGGAAGTACTCAAGATATGGATGGGAATGGTTGCCTAGCCGTCACGAGCTCACCAGTGATGGCATTCCTGCTGACATTTGTCAGATCATGACTGCATGAGAAGCGTTGGTCAATAAACTAGCGCTTGCAGGCATTAGTCACCTGATGGGCAATATGTGGCCAGATTATGAGTTTGCAGGATTTAATAGTTTTAAACCATGGGACACAACTTGGATATGTGCAGTGATCATTGGGGCTGTGAGGAGAAAGTCAGTGCCAGCATTTGGCTAGCGAGATGGAGCCAGGTTCCACTGTGGGAGAGGACATTGAGTCAAAATGGGGCATACATCTGTTATTGGACCAGTGAACATTGCTTGGCAAAAGAAACATTTATTGTACTAATGTCTATGGCGCTCATATTCACTACTTCAATTGTTGAGATTTTTAAGTCCTTTCTCACTGCACACAAAAAAAACATCCGCCAATGGAAATGCAGCAAGATAAGTTTTCATATGCACAATTGTAACACAGGTGTGTCACCAGCATTTGAAAAAGGCAAGGATACCGAAACTTGTCATGCTGGTTTAAATTTTCTTCATGCTGGTTTAAATAAAATCTGATTCCTGCAGTCCCTTATATATATACATTATACACTTACCTGCAAAATACTTACATTTTCATTGTAAAGACATGTGGTAAAGGCATATTTGTAGTAGAAAAATACATGGTAGCGATGCATGCATTGTAATACAAACATGGTAAAGGTAATGTGTGGTTCTGGCCTTGTGGTAAAGGCTGTTCCCTGTGCCTGTAAGTAGTGCATTGCATGAAGGATGTAGTGCTATGCAGTGTGTGTTTGCTATATGCATGTGCTGATCTGAGAGTGGTGTCTTTAGAGACACAAAAGTCTGTTGCTTGGTGATGGATGTGCACCCCTGCCCTGAATGCCCCAACTGTAAGGATGTCTGGATTCCTCAAGTTCAACATTTAAGGGTCAGGACGCACACCAGCAGAGGCCACCAGCAGGGTCCATTTGCTACTGGTCAGCTGGGCACTTCAGGAAGAAGAACTCTTGCAACTTGTTGTGTCCTTGTAGCTGCACAGGAGATCTGACAACTAACACTTGGAGTCCACTTCTTAGTCCTGGTTATAAGTGGGAACACGACCAGCCCTTCAAGTCTTTGTTCAGATCTTAAACAGAAGGTTAGTTCCTCTTCTGTCTATCCGCAGGTCCAGAGAGTGTTCTTATGATCTCAGGGTAAGGTTTCATGTTTGCAGCATTTACTAGCCTGTTGGTGGAGATTACTCCTGAACGTACATTAACAAATAAGAAGAACGTTTCCATGGGCAAACCTTCCTACTTTTGCAGAGTATCCTGTTTTTCTTACTATAAACTATGCCACAGTGTTTGATTATGAGTCAAATTCATGGAATGTGGCTTACTTGGCGAAGATGGTGGCCATGTTCTTAGAGACCTCCGCATCTGATCACCCCAGCATCCTTCGTCCATCCTGTTCCCCCAGCGCCATCTAACAACAACAAGCTGTATTGTGACAGCCTGCAATGCAGCAACCCTTCTGGGCTGTCACTCTCCTACTGCTAAACAACTTGGAGCCCTTTTTGCAGCACTGAAGTCACCTGCATGTGGCCTTGCACTGTGCCTGGTTTTGGAGGAGCGAACGACTTGACACTGCAGGACCTGCCCATTCCTGACTGCTAGAGAACTCATTCGGAGCCTCACCCCTGTAAGGGGAGTCGTTTTTGCAAAAATCCACCCTTTCCTCGGGCTGACAGCGAGACCCTAGGTAACTGGATGCCACACCCCTGTGGGGTACCCCTCAGGAAACCTCACACTTTACTGGCCTATTAACCCCGTCGGACGGTGCCTCCCATCCTTGATGGAATCATCTGCCCTCAACCACATCGCCTGCTGTCCCGGCACACACTCGGTCTCCTGCTGTGTGGATACTCCAGTGATACAGCCACCTTGCCACCTCCTGCTGATAGGTGCGGCCGTACAGCACCAGCTGTTGTGGGTTGCCTGGAGGACTACCAAGAGGTTGAGGTTTTTTCCCTCCTCGCCTGTTTGCTATTATGCATGTAGTGACCCAGATTATTTTATAACTAAGGGCCCGCTTGGAGATTTTGTGTTCCAATGAAAGGGAAGCCGGGAAACCTTAGGGACACACTGCCATGCCTCACCACTCAAGTTATAAGGCCCGGACACACATGTGGCTGCTGGAGGGCCATGATACACTGGACGCCTTGCATCTGCTCCTATTGTAATCCTCTGGCCCTGGCAACCCGCAGGGCCGACAGCCTTTGCTGCCCTATTCTCCTTTGCACAACACCCTGGCTCACTGGACACCTCTGACCAGCCTGCTGACCTGGGATTTAGACACAAAAAGGCACCTGCTACACCTGATAGTGGCTGTACACTCACAATGCTTGTTGGTTTGTGCCTGCGTTAGCAACCCTATGATTTCTCAGGTGCTATCCACATACTCCCTGATCCACTGCAGGAAACCTGTCATACTGATGCATCATGGATATGATAGACCCCCTGTTGTTAACCTTTGATGCCCTGTAATCAGACCTGTGGGGCTGCTCATGATGCACACTTCTTATGAACTGGAGGTGCAAGTGGCTCCCAGTGATTGTTAGTGTCTCTTCCCTCCTATGCAAGGGATACCCCTTTCAGAATTTATCTTGGCTTACCCGTATTCTACCCCACATTCTGTCGCCGCTCATTATAGCCACAAGCTTGGCTGCTTGTGCTGCCTGGTTCTGCCTCACCTGACTGGCTCATGAAAGCGGGCCCAGCACCCCGGTGTGGCTGCGACCTTCACTACGGTCTACTCAACTCATTACCTACTATGAGCCAACTACGATCTGGCACCCAGGACAGCCCTGGAGCTTTCCAGAGGGCCACTTCACCATCCACTATGGGCTCCACTCCGCTGGATTTCAATGCTGACTCAGTGTCTATAGATAGCAAACTGGATTCAGAACTGGTTGCTATCAAAAACTCTTGTACCTTGCTGGAACAAAGGATAGACACAGTAATACCGTATTTGATCTTATTATGAGCAGATCACTGCCATCTGGCTGATAAAGTCCATACCGCTGAGCAAACTATTTCCTCGATTCAGCCTCAGGCACTGGAGACTGAGAAAGGACTGCGCACCTTGTGTGAACTAGTACACTTTTGGAGGAGAGGGCCAAAGATGCTGAAGGGCATTCCTGCAGGAACAACATTTGCGTTGTTGGCCTATCTGAAAATATGGAGGGCCCAAACCTGGTCTCATACTTGGAGGACTGGCTGCACAGTATTCTCCCTCCAACTGCTTTGTCTCCTTTCTTCTCACTTGAACATACACATAGGGTTCCAACGTGACAGCCACTCCCTGGAGCTAATCCTCACCCCATGGTGATCCACCTGCTGCACTATCGAGACCGGGGACAATGCTACAAGAAGCTCGAAAGGTATCGGAACTAGCTTTGGAGAATACAAGAATAATTATGTTCCCTGATTATGCTTTGATGGTGCAGCATTAACGGAATTCCGTACTTGCAGGTAAATGGTGCTGCAAACAACTGGGGGTCAGATACTCACTTCTATTTGCGGTGAGGCTTCATGTGATACATAATGGCCAAACAACATTCTTATCAAATCACACTTTGTACGGGGGTAAAAAAGGTAAAGAAATATGTGAGAATGTGGAGCACTGCTTTTGTTCCGACGAGAAACCTCACTCACCCTAGGGTGACATGCTCCATTATAGGGTCCCCTCCGCACACTGGGACTGCAAGGCACCCAGTGTGGGCTATGAACTTCCCATAGGAAAGGAGAAGGGGTGTTCTCTAGCATGTATATTACTACTACTATGGACAGAGTGCAGAAAGAAAAGGTGATTAAAACTATCTCATGGGTGGAGAAAAATCTTATTTAGAATGCACCGATGGATAGGAATAATAGCGTAGTGAAATAGGGATATGGACTTTACCCTATCTTATGGTCAACATGTTTCTGCCATATATGACTACATAGATCAAGGCATTCCTCAGGACCAAAGTAGGAAGTCACTCTGCTGTACAATGTGTATGTAAAAGAATAATAAAAAGTTGTAAAATTAGGCCATACAATCAGCTAGCAAGCTGTATTTGTGGCACCAGTAACTTGAATGGGGCAGTTGGCACATAATTATGCAGGCAAGAATCAACTCAACCGTCAACAGATTCTCCGAGCAAATAGAGCTCTTATGTGCTGTGTATCATGTACACGATGGAGATTTCTCCCGCCAGATATCTCCATCGCGTACATGATACGCAGCACATAAGAGTGGTCTTATGAAAAGGAGTCAGAGGATGTTGTTTGACTGCACACAGAGCAAAATATTGAATATTGTAAATAATACCTACCACACCATACCCACTGTACCACATGTAACTTACCATACCTAACCTACCTACCTTTGTAACATGCATACATAAAATACTATACCTACAGTCATACCTAACCTACCATATATACCAGTAATATCTCCCTTATTTCCATGGCATAGCTACCATATCTAACTGATACACTTTCCTATCATACCTGAAAAATCAAACTGTAGTAAAGACAGTGTTTTGCCTGCACACATTGCTATGTTAGCATAAGCTTTTTAGATGCTAAAGGCCATCTTGCCACTTTGCTGCTTTTGCACATGACACTACAGGTAACCTAATGTTCCTATTACAGCCACCTACATACTTAACCTACCATAGTGAAACTACACAATATTAAGGGTGGGCGTAGTTCGCGAAGTAGCACTTCGCGAAGCTACGCAAAGTGAAGTTCGCACTACGCGAGCTACGCGTAGCACTTCGCGAACTGCGTAGTAACATGTTCGCACTGTGCAAGATGTTGTTTTCAATGATTGCACAGTGCGGACAAGCAACCGGCACTGTGCAATCATTGAAAATGGCATCTTGCACAGTGCGAACTGGTAGTTTCTCATCGCGAGCGGTCGCGAGCATACGCGACCCCTCGCAATGAGAAACCTGACCTCCTCGCTTTGGGAATCTCGCCGGGAGGTTTATTTTCCATGCTCGCGATCGCCAACTTGATGTTGCTGATCGCGAACAAGGAAAAAGTCTCGCCGGGATGTCATTTTGCTTGCTCGCGGTCGCCAACTTGACGTTGAGGACCGCGAGCAAGCAAAAAATGACCGCAGCACTACGCAAGACTACGCTACGCGTGTTCGCACTGTGCTACGTGCAGTTCGCGTAGTGCGAAGTAACGCGAACTTCGCAAACTACGCGAGCGTAGCGTAGTGCTTCGCCCAGGCTTACACAATATCAAAGGTCAGCATTTTGATTTTCCACTAGCCAGTCAATATTTACTGAGGAGATTGACAGCTTCTATTGCAATTTACCTCATTACGCTACCAACCCACAAATCACTAAGCACTCCTCTCCTAACAAAGATCACAGAATTTTAATAAAGAATTAGAGTTATCATTTAGCTCACAGCACGTGCTCGCTCTGGGAAATATCCTGCTGGAGAAGACTGCTTTAGAATCTTTCAGTTCCCTGAGCAAAAGGCTGAATATACACAAGAAAATTGTCCTCATCTTTTATGCTGAAATAGCCCATTCCTAAAAGATGTTTATTTCCATGTTCTTGTGTTATATAATTAAAGTTGTCACATTTTTTACTGTCTGATTTACAATGTTACTTATTCCAAAATATATTTTATTGAATTACCATTTATTACAACTGTTTATAAGGGAAATAAGGAGATCTTATATAGAAATAAATATTTTTTATATTTGTTTACATCATTTGCATATATTTGACTCACAATAAAACAATTTTACAGCTAGTGAACATTCATGTACGGAGATGCCATTAATGACAAATGAAAGTAGGGCAAGTTAAAAAGAGGTGACTGATCAAATGTAAGCAGAGGATCCCCATTTTCCAATTGAAATCACTCCTTAACTCATCACTATTCCTAATATTACTATTGCACTACCAATAAATCATTTATATTGCGACTTAAACTGGTTATTAACCTTTCTAGATATTTTTTTGTGACCCTGACAACCAGGCATGCATTACAATGCATCTGAATGGGACTGAAATAGCACATACTTTTCACCAAAGAACATCCAGGTATGATGCAACTGTCTGCCAGAGACAGCAATGAATGTAATCCTACATAGAGTGGATATGTCAAATTGGGTTGAGAGGGGTGAAAGCCCTTCTCAAGCAACTACCACAATCCTTGTCAGGGTGAAGCAAAAAAGTTGCTGTATTAACGTGTGTCTAATCCTCTGGTAACTAGGCACAAAGGCACAAAACTACACCAGAACTACAAAAATCCAATTAACATAACCAGAAATAATACTTTTTAGCGTTTTTAGTGAAAATAGTGCCACAAAGCACAAAACACCACTCACAGGTATATGGTCACACTAGGCTGGAAGGAAGTCACAAGTTCAGGCCAACCACAATGGATGGTTGGTCAGATACAGGGGCTAGGTTAGTATTGTTTAAGCGCTACATTCTCCAATCAGGCATGAAGAGTTCCACCCGTGTAGGAGGGAGCCACGAGGAGCAGGCTTTGACATGATGGGCAGGTCAAGTGTTGCGGATGGTCATTGCTGTAACATGAAGAGCCAGTCAACGCTGGACCTTCGTGTTGGTTGATCCTGAGGCACATCACCCTTCATTGGCTTGACACAACATTAAAGTACTTGAATATTTATGAGTGCTCTTTCACAGCTGATAGTTTCTTTTAGCAAACATATGCATGTTTTAAACTACAGAATCCTCTCAGACCCTTCAAGAAGAAGTCAGGCTCATTAGCTTCATTGCCTGGAATTTGGGGCAAGTATTATGCCCCAACACTTTCAATTATCACCAACCATCAATGGGTGTGGATACCAAATGTGGTAGTGTTGCTTCTTTTTGTAATTGGAGAGATTGGCAATAGACGTTTATTTCAGTGTTTCTCTCGAGGAGGTGATGACATTACCCTCATTGCGTGAGTGTTTTTCCCCCTTTTTGCCACAGGGTATGAAACCACCGGCCATATGTTTTTATGTATGTGTCACATGTTTATCTAACTTGGTTCCTATCACTGCTTGTTACAAATCACTAGTTCATGCATGCTAGTATTGCATGCCTCTACAAGTACTAAACAAGACTGCCCTGTATGACGCTATTTTATGATTTCTTTTCATATCTTCCTCCTCCAGGTCAGTGATTTTACATCCTTCAGGTACACTTATAGGGTACTTAGTGTTTGGACACTATTTGTTGCATCTTTGGTCACAGACATTGTGTAGATTAGTTATAAATTTAAAAGTCCTGAAGAATTGCCCTTGATTACATCTTGACTAATTGAAGGCATGAAACATGTTGACCTTATAAGTTACCAGGGATCATTGTCCCCACTGGTGACATAACGTGTTTAATAAGTTAGGCATATTTATGGATTAAAATTTGATCTGAGACTTGCTTAGCCTTTTTCACTAATCACTACATCGACACCTACCTTTCCTCAATCTACACAAAGGGCCATTAACTTGAACTTCACATCACAACTTTCGAAAAAGATGCCGCCCGACGAGGAGCAAGCCTGATGATGAAGCATGACACCCACAAGGGTGTGTGAGGGCTCCATTTCCAAAGAGGTACTACTCCACTTGTAGTGGCTCCTTTACTCTGACCTACTCCCCTTTGATGTTTATCCCCTTTAGGAACAGCATACCTTTTTTCTTTTAAGAATTAACAGTGGAGCATGTAAGCTGGACCTTTATGTGCTCCAGGTCCCCAATCTTTTGTGATGGGTTGATACTAAGCACTCATCACACTTCATTGGCTTGACACAACATTAAAGTGCTTGAATATTTAATGAGTGCTCTTTCAGAGCTGATAGTTTTTTTTTAGCAAACATATGCATGTTTTGAAATACAGAATCCTGTCAGACTTTTTCACTTGGAGCATATGCATTCTTTTTGTGAACCTTACCTATGATGATAACCCCTCCCTTCTAACTGCACAATGTCCTTTAGATATATTTCCTTATACCCTTCTGCACAATGTGCAGTTTATGAATAAGAGTTTGATTCCTTAGAGAAAGTAAGAACCCATTAGACATATAGTTGTGTTTTTAACTTCCACTCTGAGGAGAAGTGACCTCATTATTTGTATCTACTGATGCCAATAATGGCGAGTACCGGTATTTGAGTGAATCAATAAAATATTTATAAAAGCGCGAAATAGCAGGTGATAGAATTTAGCCGAATAAGTCCCGATTTTTGTGGAACAGTAAATAATTTGGACTGATCTGATTTTTATAGGCAGTTTATTCCACAATTTAGCAGAAGTGTGAATAAACACGAATCCTGCTCTTAACCCTCCATGCAGCCTTTTTCACTTTATTTTTGGCAGCAAAGCTTTCAGAGTTTGAGGTTAACGTTTGATAAGAGCGGTAGGGGGTAATTTGAGATCTAATTAGCCAAGTCTTTATTGCCAATGCAGAGGGCCTTAAGATTGGTGTGCGTCTGAACAAGAAGCCAATGCATAGCCGAAACATGTTCTGAGATAATGTGGTGGCAGCAGAATACCTAGAAAACACATGGTACTGCTGTTCTGAATAAATTGCAGTCTTTTTCAAAGTTACAACAAATTGCAATTATCAAAGTGAGAAATTACTAACGCCGGAACAAACTGACTTCCAATGTAGTAAAGTCTGCAAGGATGTTTTAAGTACAGAAACAGGTGGATGTCAATGTATTTATTTGTGGAGTAAGAGTTAGACTAGGATCAAAAACAAAACCTATGTTCTTGGCAGAAGAAAAAGGAATCGGGGGCTCAGCCTGATCGTCTCTTTGCCAGCTACCAGACCAAATTGGAGGTGAATCACTGAAGTTTTAAACCTCTGTTTTATCACCATGAAACTTAAGTGAATTAACAGCCATCCATGTATTGACATAGTGCCTACACAATCAAATGTTTTCAGAGGTGGTTCGAGTGTCCTCTCTTAAACAGATGGCAACCCGGGTATCTTCAGCATGGAAAACAAAGTCGAATGACGAAATAATGCATCTGATCACCCAAAGAGGAACCGTACAGATTGTAAGAGTGGAGCTGAGCGAATTGCCAGGGCAAACTCCACACTCCAAAGGCCGAGACGCATGTCAGTAGTAGAAAGAAAGAGAGACTGAGATTACAAGAAGAGAAAAGAGGTCAGCCATGCAAGAGCTTGCACCGGTACTCCAAGCCTGCTCAAGTAAGATAGCAGAGGAGATGGTGTCGAAAGAGACAATCGCATTTCATACAATGACTGAAGCTAAGAGGGTCGGTTTCAATCTATAGGAAACCTTAAGACAATTTGTGAAGGGTCTGACTCGACAGACTCAAAAAATTTAGAGATTCTTCTTCTTCTGTAAGATTTTGACAGGTAGTGGCCGCAGAGAGATAGGACGGACGTTCCCAAGATCTGCTGGCTATGCCACAGGCTTTTGGGTAAAGGGACCAGCCGTGCCTGCTGCCAGATGGAAGGAACCATGGCTCATCTGAGGCTGATCTTAGGGAAAGTTTGCAGCGAGAGCTCAGAACAGGGATAGCTTTGCTGTAGCCCAGATGTAAAATACGGGGTGGGGAATGGGGCACGGATCTTGTGGTGAACCCATTTTTGATTGAGAAAGCATTTGTTCTGCTCTAGAAGGAGATAAATGTTCAATAATATAAGGAAGGGCGAGCCTAAATCCTCAAACTCTGCAAGAGTTAATGGTCGGTCCTCAGTTACTTCTAAAATAATAGGGGAATGAAAAGAGGAAGTAAGCTACCAAATTTATCATATACAAAATTGAAAGTTTATCAGAAAACGCTTGATCCACACTTAAACCATTGTCTAACCAGGTGAGGAGGATGTGTGCAATTCCTTTTACAATTTCTATTACTTAACGGTAATCTTCATTACTCCGGGTCCCGTTCTCCTCGTCCCATTCTTAAACAAGTGAAGATTACTATCTCCCGACGGAAAAAAAGAGCAGAGGAATGCTGGGACCCTAACCCCGCCCTTCCCACCGGGAGTACATAAAGAGTACTTGCCCAGCATTCCGCCTGAACAACCAAGCCCAACAGGAAGGCTGGCCATCTGGGAGGGAGGGCGGGGTGTAAGAATGGGATGAGGACAACGGGGCCCGGAGTAATGAAGATTACCGGTAAGTAATGGAGCATTACCCCAGGTCCCTTATGTCTTCATCCCAGTCTTAAACAATTGGAAAATACCAAAGCAGAAACCTGGCCTTCCGAACCCTCAAACACACCCAGGAAACCACACCAAGTCAGCAATCCAAGCGAAGCAAAAGGAGGAAACCGCAGGAAACAGCAGGCAGAACAACCAGACAGAAAGCACCCCACCAAAGCAGGGATGCACCCACCAAGGCAAACAGAAGACAACCAAGCCGAAAAAGAAGACAACCCACAGAAAGCAGCCAGCGCACAACAGGAGCACACCCCACCCCCAGCAAAGAAGAAAGGGGGAGAAACGCCCAACAAAAAAACCAACAGAGGCCACCCACCACAAAGGACAGCAAGAAGGCCACAAAAAGAAGAGCCCCAGCAGCCAAACTGGCCAGCAAGCTAGAACGGGCCAGCAGGGACACAACCAAGGACCGGAAACCAGTCTAAGGGAAACAGAAGGCGACAGCCACAACAAGGAGGCAGCCAACCAGAGAAACCGAAAACAGCGCACCCAGGACAATCAAAGGGACAGCCCGAACTGCCACACAGGAAAGCACGCCAAAAAAGGCCACCAGGCCAAAAAGGAAGCTGAAAAGGAGGCACCTCAAAGAGACCCCAAAGGCAAAACCCCAGAAAAGAAAACAGATGGCAAAGCAACCAACACCCTGGCCCACAGCGAACCAGAGAAGACAAAGCCCCAAAGAGGACACGACCAAGGCAACCCATCGGACAAAGGCCGAAAAACCCAGCACCACCAGGGAAGCACACAGGACCCGCAGCAGCCAGACACAGAGCGAGCTCCAACCACACCGAAGAAAGAAAAAAAGGAAAGAGGCCAGGGCCAGCCAACAGAGCGCAGGCACAACCCCAGAACGACCAGGCCCCCAGAGAGCCCAGAGGACAAAGCGCTTGAAACCCCGAGACGAGGACCAGGTCCCAGGAAATAACGTCCAGCACCAACCACCAGAGCCACCAGACGACAGCCACCAAGCACCCAGCCAGGGAGGCGGAGCCACAGCTAGAGCCCAGGAGCAGGCCAAGAGCCAACAAAGGGGAAGGCACATACAAAAAAAACTGGAAAACCGGAAAACAGGAACACAGCCCCAGTAACACTGCCCCACAACGCCCACCGAGCCAGCAGGGAGCAGGCCCGTGAACCCAACAGAAACCAGCCCCCGAAAGAACAAAACCAGGAGGACCAGAGAGCCAGACCCAACCAAACAGAAAAGGCAGCGAAAGAGCCAGAGACCAGAACCCCAGGAGGCCAAAAGCCCCACAAGGAACAAGGCCACAAATAGAACCAGAGCCCGACACAAAACCCCAGAGCAGCAGGGGCAAGGGAGGCCAACACCCAAGGCCACAAAGACACCCAGAAAGACAAGGCAGACAGTCGACCAAACAACAGACAGGCCAACAAAGACCAGGGACCAACAGCCTGGAACTGCCAGGCATGGAAGGGGCGGTACAGGGCCAACGGCCACAACCCCGAAACCCGCAACAGCAAGGGGAGGTCCGAAAGCAGGGAAGCCAGAGAGGCAACAGAAGCCAGGGCGGGAGCCAAACAGACCGCACAGGCACACAGACGCCACTGCCCAGCACGCACCAAGGGAGGGCAGGAGCAGGGGAAAAACCCATGGGCAGCAGGAAAACAGCCACAACCAGCAAAAAAGAACCATGAAGCCAGGACCGAAGCCAACCAACCCGCCCAGGCAGGAGGACCCTGAGGCCCAACCCGCACCCAGCAGAAGCCCCCGCAGTGCACAGGCTGAGGCAAAGGTCAAGGAGGCCTACAGAGACCCCCAGCACAGAACTGCCGGACCACACAGCAGGCCGGTCAAGACACAACAGAGGCAACAGCCAAAGAAAAAACAGAGTCGGCAGAGAAACAACAGACCGGGAACCGAAGGAACTAGAGAAGCCAGAGGCACAAGCAGTATTAGGCCCCAGACAACCAGCAGCAAGGAGGGCAGACCCCCATAGTGGCAAAACAAACACCCCAGGACCGGTTCCCCACAGGGGTGGGGGAGCACGCCCACTGACAGATCCACCCCAGGAGCAGGACCCGGGTGAGCACGCAGGAAAGACAGGAGCGGGCGGACAGAAAAAGACGGGTCCAGACCGAACCAAAAGGCAAAAAAAGGCAGGATCACCCCAAACTAGCAAGAACCAGGAACAGACAGGAGAAGGACCAGCCATCCAACAGGCAGGTAGCACACAAGCCAGGACACTGGCATCAGGAAGGGACCGGGAATGCCAGGCAAAACACACCCCAGAGCCAGGCACAAAGCCCAGAAGCACAGACCACCAGGGCCCCACACAGGCCAAACAAGGCCAGACGCGGCCTAGGGGCAAACAGGGCTTAAAGGCCATTAGCACAAGAAGGGCCAATGAAAAAAGAGTGCCTGGGCAATGGGGGTAGACAAGAACGCCAGGCAAGAGCAGGCTCAGGAGTACATGCAAGAACCAGGCCGAAACCACCGGAGCGCCAAGCCAGGACGCCCAGAGAGAGCACAGACAAGGATGCAGAGCAGAGGAAGGTGACTCACAGGTGCCGAAAAGCCCACAGGAGCAGGAAAGCCCAGACGGCTCCCCACCTGGGCCCCAAACAGGCCCGATCACACCCCAAACGCCAGAGACCAGACGAGACCAGGTGCCCCCAGAGAGGAAAGACTGAAGGCAGAAAACAGACACAAGGCCAGGCAACCACCAAGGTACCCAGGCTGACCCCCAACAGGGAAGAACTGGGAAGAGAGGAAACCAGGCGCCAAAGGCCAGGACACAGCACCAGCGAAAGACAGCCCGGCCCAAACAGCAGCCTCACGAACTCGGGACCCCAGGGACCACCGGAAAAAGGAGCAAAACAGGCAAACAGCCACAGGGAAAACACCCAGAGGACGGACGGGAGAAACAAACAATGCAGGTCTAAAAATAGGGTTAAAAAGATGTTTAATGGTATGGGTAGCATGTGTGAGTCACTAAGATAGGCTCCGAGTATCGAGAGAATCAATACATGGGTACACCTTAGGATGGGTGGGACCTATAACCATGCATTACAATCTCAGGACAAATAAATGAGTGTGCACTTCTGCCCTTTCTAAGCCCAGTAAGCAACTGTTGTTTCTACTACTCTATTTTAATGGTACTCGTTTTGCCAAACTCGGAAGGTGGAGTATCCCTTGCTGGGATTATAATTTGTGATCTTTAGACGACTGTAGATATTAGGATGAGCTCTAGCTTCTTGAGCCATCAGTTATGAGTATTTGTACTGAATTACTCTTACATAGTACTTATAAATAAATAGTAATAAGCTTCATTTAAAAAAACTTTATGTGCAGTTTGAAATCTTGCAATATACCATCTGGGATTCAGGGCTCGGGGAATAGTCAGCTTTTTGCCTCGAAGTTGGATAAGAAAAGACAGCTTTTCACTTGTTTTAATAGGTTGTCAATCCCTCAGCAAAGGCATTCAAGCCTGCAGAATAAATCACTGTCACTGCGGCTTTCTTAATGGCCAGAAATCAACAAGATTCATGGGCAAGTCAACAATATATGGATTGAAAGGTTAGTACAGTCAGAACTTTTGGTGAATCATAGTTTTATCCAAGAACCTATTGATGGCATTAACTCTTTGCTTGGGAACATATTCAACATATTCCATCCAGGTCAAGTAACGCATTGGTTGATAGAAAACCAAGTTAATTTCTAAATGCAATCAGAAATGACCTTTAATTACATTTTCTTTCGTGAGCCACAAAAAAAGCTCATGGGAGCTGGTTTAGAGCGTCAGACTCACTGCTATCGGCTTTCCTTTACACCTGCTTATTACTTATAAATATATTTTTAGACTGTAATTGAGTGGTGGCTCCTCCACTAAGGTGGAGGAGCGTCACCCCACTGCTTCTAGAAGTGCAAAGAAGAAAAAATTAAATGATAACACCACACAGTTGTAATTACATTTTTTGTGCTGAAGTTTATTTTGGGGTGGGGCAGGCGGGACTTGGCTGTCTACGCAACCATCAGGGGTTGGAGGAGATACGTGCACTAAGTGCGCATGTTGGTTTAACCGACCCACCTGGACCTACCAAAAAGTCATGCACACTTAGCATGTTCTGCAACAATGCATGAATTGAAAGTTAGTACAGCCAGAACTTTTGGTGAATCATAGTTTTATCCCAGATGCTACTGTTGGCATTAACTCTTTGCTTGGGAACATATTCAACATATTCCAGGTAAAGTAACGCATTGGGTTGATTTAAAAACCAAGGTTAATTCCCAAATGCGACAAACAATGAGCTTTAATGATTTTTACTTTTGTGAGCAACACAAAATCTAATTGGAGCTGGCTTGAGCTTCAGACTCTCTGCCATCAGCTTTCCTTTACACCTCCTTATTACATTTAAATATATTTAAGACAGAAATTAGCATTAAAATCTGTAGTTGCACGGAAAAGCAATGAGTGTACACAACCATTGCTACAGTATAGTGCTGCTGGTTTTTGAAATGTCACTAGATAGACGTATATTTTGTATATCTGACCATCAAGTAATTCCTGCATTTTTATTAAGGACAAATGGAAAATCAACTGGTTAGAATCAAAGGTGCCATACCAACATGATATATTGCACTGTGTTAGAAATGTGAAATGTTATGCAATCAATGGCAGCTCTATTTAATTTCCTGTTTCCCCTGCTTCTTACAGACCACACTAGAATTGTATGGCACAGCGCAGGATCCAACACTGTGGAGTAAATAATTTACTTCATCCCCTCGCAGTAGTAGAGGTGAACTGAAAGCTGTAAGAAGCTGGCTCTTTATATAGTGCATTAACACAAAGTGCATTGTGTAGAGAGTCCAGTGGATCCCTTACTGGTACACAGAGGTTAAAGTAGATAAAGTTAGTGCTCTTTTTGCGGTACTGTGGGTGAGCTTTTAGGCTTATCAGAGGGTAGTGCTCAGCATGTGTTGTACGCACAAGGGCAATAAATGAGGCACACACTCAAGAATAAATCCGAGATCAATTTATGAAAATAATACCAATTTTTATGTATTTCTTTAAAACCAAGAACTTTGATCTACAGTAAGTACTTTACGAGTTATGATTTTGGAAAATATATCACTTTTGTGCGTAATTGCACACCATTGAAATCAATGCCGAAAAGCTAAAAAATGCATGTAAAATCAGGCAATGCTTTCACAATATTTAATGCCTCATTTTAGGTTGATAGCAGGACCAGGTCCAAAGTTCCAGCAGCATAAGATTGGGAGAATCCTAAATTCGGCCAAGAGCAAAGTGCTGAGGTGTTGGTAGCTGGTGCGCTATGACCAATGGGGCCACCTAAAAGACACTGCACAAGAGGACTTAGAGGTAAATCCGGTGGTTTCCATGGGTGGGAGGAAGTCGTAGGGGTGGCAGAACCATAGGGGCATAGCTGGTTCATCATTACCGGAGCTGGTGGGGTGGTGTGTACAGCAGATAGGTTAGACAGGCGTCGCGCATCGAGAAATACTCACGGTCAGGAGGAGGTAACTTGCAGAGGCTAACTCGAGACAGCTGGGCCACTCAGGATGTGGTACTCAGGGGTCTCGATGTCCCTCAATGTGTCCTTGCATCTTGTATTATTGGAGTCCAGGAAGGACTCTTTGTCTCGCTGTTTGCTACTGGAAATCCGGTACCCCGGGTATTGGTACAGTGTGGCTCCGTTAGGTACTGGTGTCTCCAAACTTGGTGGGGAGACAGATCTAACCCTCTGGATCAGATGTACCTCTTTTGGTCAATCAATCAGAGTTTTGAAAAGTGTAACTAATCACCTGTTATGGTCTCAAGGCGCTGGGGGTGAGGGGGGTTCTTCAGTTCAGTCCAAGAGCTAGGCCTTCCTGAATGGAGGCAGTGACAATGATTGCCAGGTCTTCTTGGTGAGGTAGGAAAAGGGTGTTCCTCAAGCTGAGGTCTTGTGGATCTGTGGGACAATGGCCAGTGCCAGTTGGGTGGGTGCTGTGTCATAGTCATCAGGGAACAGCATATTGACAAACCGGACTCACCAGGATTAGTGCGTGTGGTGTGCATGAGAGTGATACCTTCACTCCAAGGAAAGTTCTTGGTGATTTCTTGAAGTCTGGAATTGCTCTGGGGTGCTTGGAGACGACACGACACACCATGATTGTCGAAGTCCTAGAGGCAGCAGGCATGGTTTGGCTCCAAATTTTTCTTCTGCAGCATAGCTTTAGTTCTCGGGCATTGAGACTTCTTTGTTCTGGTCTTCTTCTTGTCCATTGAATCTAAGTTCCAGGTCTAGAGATGCCACCTAAATGCTGAATTAGGAGGTGTCACAGCGGGAGTCAGGTAGTAGCAAATGGGCTACATGCCTTTAGGGTACCTACACCCCCTAAGTGACTATTTCCTGTGGGAAAAGACATTGCCCTATTCCTGATAGGTTGTTTCTTTACCATCCCAAGATGGAGGACTTTCATGAGAGAGGTTCAAATCGCCTGCCCCACAATAGGAGTGATGCTGGCTAAGTGTGGACCCTCCTCCTCATCTAACTAGTTTTCCCACTGTCCTTCCACCAAATATGGAGAAGGACAGGGGGATTGGCAACCCCCACTATCTGAGGAAGCCTGGGCTCAACTTCAGAGGTGGCAATGCCTTGGATGCTCCCCGCTCTGGAATGCCATTTCCAACTGGAGGAGGTGTTAAGCACCTTCGTCAGAGCAGGATTTGTTTCTGGCCTCTGAGAGAGCAGGCTATCATCCCATGAGGTCAGAAACTTGTCTGGTGGTGGCATGCTGGCTATGACTAGTCAGAGACCACGCCAGTGCTCGGTAGGTTTTCAGGGGACCCTCCGAATGGTTTCCTGTGTGCATTCATTAATAAATCCCACACTGGCATCTGTGAGGATTTCTTAAGACAAGATGTTTGGTAACAAACAAGTTTGGAAATAGTGAAGCTATCATGATGCTAAGAAACTCGTAATGACAAACATCCAGCCCATGTACTTTTTGTGGCTTCCCTGTGCACTTACAATATCCAAGAATGGCTCAAATATTAAAGGGTCATATTTGCATTGCACATCAATCAATCAGTCAATCATAGTATTTATAAAGCGCACTACATACCTGTGAGGGTCTCAAGGCGCTGGAGGGGGGGGGGACGCTGCTACTGTTTGAAGAGCCAGGTCTTGAGAAGTCTCCTGAAGGTTAGGAGGTCTTCGATCTGCCGCAGGCGGATGGGGAGGGTGTTCCATATCTTGGCGGCGAGGTGGGAGAATGATCTGCCGCCGGCGGTCACTCTTCGGATGCGGGGGACGGTGGCGAGGGCGCGGTCTGCGGAGCGGAGATGGCGGGTGGGGGTGTAGAGGCTGAGTCGGCTGTTGAGGTACGCTGGTCCGGTGTTGTGGAGTACCTTGTGTGCATGGGTGAGGAGCTTGAAGGTTTTCCTCTTGTTGATGGGGAGCCAGTGCAGGTCTCTCGGGCGGAGGCGTTCTGGATGCGTTGGAGCCGTTTCAGGAGTTTGGCCGGGGCTCCTGCGTAGAGTGCGTTGCCGTAGTCCAGTCTACTGCTGACGAGGGCCTGGGAGACCATCCTTCTCGTTTTGGTAGGGATCCACTTGAAGATCCTGCAAAGCATGCGGAGGGTGTTGAAGCAGGAGGAGGAGACTGCGTTGACCTACTTCGTCATGGAGAGGGTGGAGTCGAGGATGACCCCTAGGTTGCGTGCATGGTCGGTGGGTATAGGGGGTGCTCCTAGTGCAGTCGGCCACCAGGAGTCATCCCAGGCCGGAGGGTGGGTCCGAGGATGAGGTCTACATATGGGATATAGGGCACCCTTTACAAAAAGGAACCAGGAGCTTTTTGGATAGGTCCAGCAAACTTGCTCTTAAGTAAATGCGTAATTTGTAAACAGGGTGTGAGCAGTTCCTGAGAGTCCAGAGAGAGAGAAAGGAGTTTTTTCTTTGTGTTTCAGTATGAAGGGAACTATCCATTAGGAGCAGGTACCCTCATACACCCCAGATGGTGTCATGCTTCATCACTGTGCTTGCTCCTATTCAGGCCGGCACTACAAAGCCCCATAGGCAACCACAAGGGGGCTCTTTTCTGGAGAAAGTTTTAGTAGCCATATGGTTAGTAGCCATATGATGAAGTGGGGATGTGTGGGCTTTTTTTGTTTGTAGTATGTGTGAAGTTGTGTTTAACAGGAGTGAATTAAAGTAGGTTTAGTTGTTTTCCTAGTCAAGTAAGTTTATTGTTTGAGCTCACTAACCTAATTTAAAAAATGTGGTGCTCAATCAAGGTACAATGGTCTTAATAAGCCTCGTAAATATCGAATTTGAAAAAATATGTGGTCAACCCTGTTTCTCTCCTATATCTGTCCAATCAGATCAAGTGGCGATTCTTCAGGACCTAATAATAAAAATTAACTACACTACTCAATGAATGGATCCCTCACTCTATACATTGTGCTTATAGTAATCAGTCATTTAACAGGTCAAACAGATAATATATTGTACCTTGACCTGGATCAAGGTCTGGAACACAAAAGGACAAAACATGACTCAATAAAATACATATATTAAAAAACACACTTCCGATTTATCATTTGAAATCACTTTACATGCTTTAAAAATTCCGCTTTTTCTGCATGCCCCGGTAGTACACAACCCATGCACAATATTTCACCACTCAAAAGATCATGCAGTGAGTTTTACTTTCATGAAAAATGGCAAAGGCATGCATAAACTTAAGACATATGTTGTTGTTATCACTATAGGTAAATCACATCATCCGCATTATATCACTTACCCCAAGTTGGGCAAGTAGCGGCCCTTTGAGGATGAGGCAAAGTACAACGCCTATTAGTGTCCTGTATATACAAAAGAAGGGAGGGATGGGAGAAGCTTCAGGGAGGTCGTTGTGATGCTACCTGTGGTCAGGTAGGCTAATCGGTGGATAAGGGTCCTACTTACTTGGACGTATTCTCGTGTCCTCCTTCAGACCTACCCTGGCTCTGCTCGCCTCGGTTGGGAGAGGAAGTGGGGGGTGTGGTCTCTGATGGAGAGACCTGGTGTGCCTCCATACAGGTACGCTTGAAAGTGGATACTAGACTGCTGACCTTCCCCGCCATGATGGAAGGGGATTTAGCTACTGCAGACAAGCAGTTTTTAAATTTGGTGGAGAAGTATTACATAAAAGATTAATGCAGTACACGCAGGAAACAGCCTGCGAGTTTTGTTTATTTCTCTTAAATAATTAGGGATTTTATGTTTTACTCTAGTAATCACGTAATTTGCCGCGATGTGCGGCGCAAGTAGATATCGGAGTGTCGATTACGAGAACTGAACCCCAGTAGGCACTGGGGTTATTTGCAACTAGCACACACTTAGAATGTATCGGTGGCACCCATTCCTGTAGAAATTATATTAAATAATCCCTTGGAGGTTTACAATCCCATAGGTAAAAATTATGTGAGAGCAACCCCCATCCGGGACGATCCACTATGCAACTGGGATGTGCATAGTGTGTAACCTATTATTTGGTACCGCCAATTACTTCTCAGAGTGCCTACATACAGTCATTTTTCTGCTAGGTAGTGATAATAGTCAAGATTAAGGACCACCCAGGGCATGTTAATGTCATTATGCCAATGTACATGTCCCTAGTGTGCATTAGAGCATTTTTATTCGCTCCATAATGATTCACTGAGGCGTCAATTAGTTCTTACAGTATTGGGTCCCCTCTGGAGTAGAATAATCATTTAATCACAGTAACTGGAGCCCCCTTCCTGAGTGTATCATCTCTTTTGTCATCCAATGTCAGGTGGTGTGATTATCTGTTCAGATCACCCCATGGGATGTCATCATTCATTCCCTCCTTATGGGTGGATAGTCGAAAATCTACTGTTGCTCCTTACAAAATAGGCCATCTTTCCTCATAAGGGTAAATGTTTCCAGGACCATCTATTTTATTTCATCTGGAGCGTGTCCAACTGTGAGGCAGTGTGAGGTCATTTTTGTATTGGATTTTTTACTTCTAATGTTACTTCTGTGCTCTGTAATTCTAACCTTGACCGCTCTTATTGTCATTCCTATGTATCTCCTCTGGCTCGGGCAGGTGATCATATAAAATCAATTACATGTGTTACAATTGGCATGCTTTTTTTGTGTCCACATCATGGTATCTTTTAACCTCAGTGGAGGCACACACATTACAATGTCCACACGGTTAATGTCCCATACCGGGGGGTAAATTCCATAATGATTTCTGTGTAGGATCCGGCAATCGTGTGTACAAGTAAAGTCTTCGGGCCCGATTCACAGAACTAACTTAAGACAAAATCCTAAACTTACTACCGTTTTGGTATTCACAGAAGGCACTTACTCATTTTGGTATTCACAGAAGGCACTTACCCATTTCGGTATTCACAGAAGTTAGGAGTCCTAACTTTAGGACTCCTAAATGCCTTCTGTGAATACCGAAAGTCTTAAAATTAGGATTTTTCTCAGTTTAGTAGTAGTATAGTTAGGACTCCTAACTTTAGGACTCCTAAATGCCTTCTGTGAATACCCAAAGTCTTAAAATTAGGATTTTTCTCAATTTAGTAGTCCTAAGTCTAAACTTAGGACTACTAAATTGAGAAAAATCCTAATTTTAAGACTTTCAGTATTCACAGAAGGCATTTAGGAGTCCTAAAGTTAGGAGTCCTAACTATACTACTACTAAACTGAGAAAAATCCTAATTTTAAGGCTTTCGGTATTCACAGAAGGCATTTAGGAGTCCTAAACTTAGGAGTCCTAAACTTAGGACCACTAAATTGAGAAAAATCCTAATTTTAAGACTTTCGGTATTCACAGAAGGCATTTAGGAGTCCTAAAGTTAGGAGTCCTAACTATACTACTACTAAACTGAGAAAAATCCTAATTTTAAGACTTTCGGTATTCACAGAAGGCATTTAGGAGTCCTAAAGTTAGGACTCCTAACTTCTGTGAATACCGAAATGAGTAAGTGCCTTCTGTAAATACCAAAATGAGTAAGTGCCTTCTGTGAATACCAAAATGGTAGTAAGTTTAGGATTTTGTCTTAAGTTAGTTCTGTGAATCGGGCCCTTCAGGTTTGCTGTCCTTTTGTATGCAAACCTTGGGGGAGCCCAAGTGAGATTTCCTGTTTGTAATATTTCCCATGTTTTTTAATGATTTTTTGTATGTTGTTTGATTCAGGAGTGAAAGTGGTGACACAGTTGAGCACCTCTGAATTTTGTCTATCATGGGGTTTTAATAGGGCTTCTCTATTGTTATTTTGTGCACGTTTTTGAATTTGCTCGGGTATGGGTGAGTTGTCAGATAGCCTGATAGATCACTGGCCTGTTCCTTAAATTCACAAACCTCGCTGCAATTGCTGCAATTGCATCGTTGTCTCAAAAATTGCCCATAAGGTAGATTCTCCCACAGGGCCCTATAGTGGCTTCTGTAAATGAGAAGACTGTGACTATCTGTAGGTTTTCTGAACGTTCTTATATGCAGTTTCCCATCTTCCGGTTCCCATCTTCCAGTCGGATCAAATGATCTAAGAAGGGTAACTCTGTTTCAGAAATGCACGCTGTGAAGTGCAGGAAGGGGATTAGGTGATTACCCAGTTCACAAAGGGGGCACACCCATCCCTGTCTCCTTTCCAGAAGACAAGGATATTATCAATGTATTTACACCACATCACAATGTTTGTGTGATAAGGATTTGTGGTGCAGAAGATCTGTTTACTTTCGAAGTACAACATGTATAGGCAGGCCAGACTTGGAGCAAAGGTACTGCCCATTGAAGTCCCTTAGGTCTGGTGAAAAAGTCTGTCTTCCTATTCAAAGACGTTTTCTGTAAGGGCCACTGTGGCACACTCCATAACAAAACTGATAGGAGTGGATGAGGTCCAGTTACTGTCCCACAGAAAAGCCTCAATAACCTTAAGGGAGACCATCTGGGGATGTTGGATGTATAACGCCTCTACATCGAGGGTGACCAAGAGTTCTATCTGGGGTCTGTCATTATTGTTTGTTCTATTAAGTTCAGTATGTCTCTTTTATCTTTTCCAAATGATGGTGTTCTCTGGACCAAAGGTTTTAAAAAGTGTTCACATAACTTGGAAAGAGGTACTAAAGGAGAACCTATTCCAGAAACAGTGGGTCTCCCTGGGGGCTGTTCAATCCCCTTGTAGATTTCGGGAAGAGTGTAAAAATAAGGGCTTAAGTTCATGCATGCCTTTGCTATTTTTCATGAAAGTAAAACTCAATGATGAAACATGACACCCTCCGGGGTGTGTGAGGGCACCTGCTCCTAATGAAGTATTTCCTTCATACTGGAACACAAAGAAAAAACTACTTTCTCTCTCTCTGGACTCTCAGGAACTGCACCCACCCCCTGTTTACAAATATAGGGCACATTGCCTTAGCGCTGTAAGGCCTGCAGTAGGGGTGACTTGCCTATATCTCATGCAGTGTGTAAGTGCATGGCACACAGGGCTATGTATCATGTCAACTCTTCTGATTTTTTTAGCACAAAGGCACGCATCCTGCAGTGGCAGTTTGTGAGACCTTGATGAGGTGTCTCTGGGGGGGCACAGTTCATGCTGCAGCCACAGTGGACCTTCCTCAGTACACATGCCCTAGGTACCTAGGGTACCCTTTACTAGGGACCTTCAAGGGTGGCTAAGGTTGTGCCAAATGTGGTATTGTTTTAGGGAAAGAGATCTGGCATTGGGATTCTGGTTAGCGGGACCCAGGGTATTTACATTTCAACATTGCATCAGTTATCATGCAAAACTTGGGGGTTAACCATGTCAAAAGAGGCCCTTTCCTACAAAAGTGCATACAGAATAACATTTGTAACTAGTCATAATACCCCACGGTGTACAATATACTGATATTCTCCTATGCTGCTCTTGGCAGATAGAACTCCAGTGTCCCTTGCAGGGCATTTTCCCGTGTGAGGAAATTGCCTTAACTTGCATTAAAAGTTGGTGTCGTGAAACGCACTGTTGATCCTGTGTGTATTAACATAAATAATTTATATCAGTGACAGGCGTATGTACTACAGTGGGTAGAGGATAATTCTCCCAAAAACATATGACTTCAGGTAGTAATGTAAGTCTAATCATTGGTAGAATGTGCTCATTACTTATGGAAAGAGGTGGTCACCTGGAAGTTATCATAATAATAACTGTCAATGTGCATAACTTCGTAACGTGCCTTTGCAATAGCTGTACATTATATGCCCCAGCATTATCCATTCCGATGGTACTCAATTTATCAACTCTGGAAGGTAGTCACCACAAGGGAATACCACTCTCAGTTCTCTGGCAGCCTCGGTATATTTATTTTGTTCAGGCTGCTAAGTCATGACTACGCGGGCTCCTCAATAAATCCTTTAAGGGTCCCGAGGGCATTTTCTGAAACCTCGTTCTCTGCTGAGCAGTGTTCACGGAGTTCGCACAGTTCTTTGTTCCTTCTAACGTCCTTGTACATGAATGACTAAGACACCACGTCAAGCGGCTTGAAGCCGCTGCTTTTTGTAGGATTTACCTCGGTATAGAGAACGTAATGTGGAGGTGCTTACGCTGAAATTGTAATTTTACTAGTTTTATTTTGGGTAGCAGTTGTTCGTACTTTCATTTAAAATACATTATTCGTGTCAATAGTTTTTTGTTTTGTTCGCGCTGCCAATCGTATTCATCTCTGGCCTTTTAGCCAAGAACCTTTACTTAAATCGTGTCACTTTGATCGAGGGCTGTGCGATTTCTTTTACTAAGCGAGCATAAAGTAGTGAACATAAAGGGGGCAGGGGGCAGATTTACAAGCCCCTTGCGCCACTTTTGCATCACTTTTAATATGGGAAAAGTGACGCAAAAGTGGCGCAAGGGGCTTGTAAATCTGCCCCAAAGATTTTGTTAGTCCAAATTATGTTTCCTTTATACTAAAAACTACCAAATATATTTGTCGTGAACAGGGCAGAAAGCACAGAAGCAGAAAATACTTCTTGGGATCCCGGGGCTATCCCTCAGATTGCCGCCCATGGCCAGTAGTGGGGGAGGGGGTTTCTGGGTGAAAAGGACGGTGAGCAGCGCGAGTGGATTGGCGGGGTTTAAGTTACTTATGAACTGCAAGTAACAAAAGGATCTGTGTTCAAAGCAGAAAGCCACTTACCTAGCTACATTAAAAAATATATATATATTCTGTCACCTGCATATTACATGCCTTGCAGGCACATTAACCTTCTATACTACTTTGAGTCAGATCTGGTACTACACAAAACAGAAATCTCTCCAAGAAATACTTTAACCTCCTGGGCTCTCTCACCGATTATTATTCTCTGTTATTTACTGGGCACCTCCGCAGCAGATGTCTTAACCCCATAAAAATATTAGAAAACTGAGACTTTGTAACTAATTAAGCATAACAGATCTACCAACATGCTCCTCCATGTTGCCAATTTTTTTGCGGCAGGGTTTGAAAAAATGTGTAAAATTAGTTGAGGCCCAGATATTACATTGGGATTTCGCCACTTTTTTAGCACAACCCCAAACCAAAATCAAATCTGTTAAATCTCATAATGTGCGTAAATGCACTCATGATATGTGATGTCACTTACTGTGATGCCACGTGTAGTGTCATGCATTGTGACATCACAGGCTGTAATGGCACTCACCAAGATGTCACTTGCATACTGACTAACTAGGATAGTCCCCTGGCCACCCCACGTGCTGGAGCTGCAAGAATTAAATGCACACTAAACAAACTTCCAAGAGAAATGCAACTGGAAGTTTATTTGAGGTGTGTTCACTTTATTAAAATCTGCATCCTGCAAATGAATTTCACATCCTGAACATTTAGTTCTGTGCCTGTGGTATTTTAAATTAACTTTCCGTGGAAATGGAGAGGGTATTTCCATTATACCTACATGTTCCCATGCACAAATATACTGCACAGGACAATCACATCTCTGAAATACAGGAGTGAAAAATTCTAAGGGGAGCTGTAATGGTGGGGATGTTTGAATGGCCTTTTAAAATAATGATATTTCTCTCTGCTTTGAAAGGGGGAGGAAGAAAAAGAGAATCTATGACAGTTCTGTGTCTGGGAGTTTTCTTTTTATTTAGCGCATATCTGAGAGTTACTTTAATGACTTCTAAGCGTCAGTATTCACAACCACCGTCATCATTAATGGTGGACAGACATTTTCGTTGTACGAGGCCTGTTTGGCTGGACATCACAGGTGCTTTTGCAAAAGTTGCCAGTTACTGATGAAGTGCTTACTTTGGATTCTAGAGCGGAATCGGCGTTTACCACTCAGTAGATTCAAGAACTATAGAAGTTCTAGTCACAGCGTTATGAAATGTGCACAGAGGGGCCGATTCTGATCCTGGATTTTTATTTTCCACACAAATCGGATCCGTATTTTTTTCCATACAAATCGTACAAGTCCCTTACAACCCGTGTAGTACGATTCATACGTGAAAAATACATACAAATCGGCCCAATCCTTACAAATCGGATCGGGAAAAGCTGTACGACACAGGCTTGTAAAAAAGACCATACAAATTGTAAAAAGGCTGTCCAAACCGTCAAGTACGATTCGTACCGGGTTGTCAGCATACGATTTGTATGGAAAATGGCCTGTATACGGGGAACGACTCGTACTGTTTTCGGGGCATACAGGGGCCGATTCCGATCCTGGAAAAACGCTTTACAAATCGTGGTATGGAGCGTTTTCCCCATACAACTCGTACTTGTAAGGATTCCCCTACAACCTAGGAAGTACGATCCGTACAAATAGACGCTCTCCATACAAATTGTAAAAAAGACCATACAACTCGTTTTTACAAGCGATTCTGATTCGGATTGCCCTGTACGCGACGTTCACATGTATTCCCGGCAGCAGTTTACAACCCGTCAAGTACGATTCGTACAAACAGCACTCCATACGGCTCTTTTTTTACAGGAGCCAAAAAGTGCCGGAAAAACATTGTATGCCCCGAAAACAGTACGAGACGGACCCTACATGTACGCACCGTACAAGCACCGTACCCCACAATCGCTTGTGTACACACCGTACCCCAAACTTGCGTATGTACGGTGCGTACATGCGCGATGTTGGGGTACGCACCATACACCTGCCTCGCATGTGGGGGGACCCCTGTATGCCTCATACCCCTATACGACCCATACCCCGGTACGAGTCGTACCCCCAGAATGAGTCATACCAGGGTATGAGGCGTAAAGGGGTTCGCTTCGTTGCCCGGTACGAGTCGTTCCCCGTATAGAGGCCATTTTCCATACAAATCGTATGCTGACAACCCGGTACGAATCGTACTTGACGGTTTGGACAGCCTTTTTACAATTTGTATGGTCTTTTTTACAAGTCTGTGTCTTACAGCTTTTCCCGATCCGATTTGTCAGGATTGGGCCGATTTGTATGTATTTTTCACGTACGAATCGTATTACACGGGTTGTAAGGGACTTGTACGATTTGTATGGAAAAAAATACGGATCCGATTTGTATGGAAAATAAAAATCCAGGATCAGAATCGGCCCCACAATGTATTACCGGCACTTTTTGGCTCCTGTAACAAAAGAGCCGTACGGAGTGCCGTTTGTACGAATTGTACTTGACGGGTTGTAAACTGCTGCCGGGAATACATGTGAACGTCGCATACAGGGCAATCCGAATCGGAATCGCTTGTAAAAACGAGTTGTATGGTCTTTTTTACAATTTGTATGGAGAGCGTCTATTTGTACGGATCGTACTTCCTAGGTTGTAGGGGAATCCTTACAAGTACGAGTTGTATGGGGAAAACGCTCCATACCACGATTTGTAAAGCGTTTTTCCAGGATCAGAATCGGCCCCAGAGTCTTTCACATAAACCCTTCCTGAGTCAGGTTTAAAAATTGCGTGCCACAACACTTAACGCAATAAATCTAGACTTGACAAGCTTTCTATGCTCATCATTCCATATACTTCTCTACTCCTTTTCTAAAACATTAATAAGTAGCGTAAAAAAATACAAATGTAATTCATTTTCACTTACCTTGATTAGGTGGGGGAGGGGTGTGCTTCTAACTCGGTGGATGAGGTGGAGACCGGGAACAAGTCCCCTTTTCTGACTGACATAAGCCGCAGTCTCCCTGAAACAATGACCATTGACTGAAACTAATAATGGTGAAGAGTACAAAGAACAGCTGATATTTCTAACCAAATTGAGGAATGTTAATTTCCAATAGAGATAAACCTCCCTTATGCAAAAGGAATCCCAAGTTAGCATCCTCCTCCCCAGGGAGCTGGAATCCATCCTAGCTACCAAGAGCACCTCTAGATGGAGAGGAAACCCTCTGGCCAAGGAAGCAGGAGTCATCTAGCACTGCTGCTGAAAGACATCAGTATCACTCGTTTGAAGTCCTATGTTGGTAGCTCCAAATGGTAGTGGAGATGCTCCAGAGGAGGGTGAAGAGAGACGCAGGGAAGCCCAAGGGACAGTGAAAATGGATAACGCCAGGTAGCCACAGAGGAGCAGGAGACTGACTGCAGCAAATTTGAAATGTTAAAGCTAGCGCGAGACTCCTCCACTCATGCGCGTGTGGTGACGTCACGTGCCTGAAAGTGCGCAGCATGCGCATCACTGCTGGAGCGCGGGGGCTTGCTAAAAATTATTCCCAGGGCCGTCATTGGGAGCGCTTTAGCGCGCTACAAGATTGACGGCTCTGGGATCCACATTCTTTATCTGTTCCCTCCTCTCTCGTACCTTGCTATTAGTCTCTGCTTCTCTCCCTCCCCCACATGCTTTCTTGTGGTTTCCATTACCTCACCTCTTAAATGCCCCTTCTCCCTTTTTTCTCTTTTCAACCTTTTCTCTGTCACCCTTAGCATCTTTCTGTATCTGCTTTGTATTCCTTTCTCTGCCCCATTTTCTTCTGTGGTCCTGTTTTCTCCGTCAGCTGGCAGATCCTTACTTGCTTTCCTCTTCTCTTACTATTCACTCGCATTATTTCAACCATCAGTCTCTCACTCTCTTCATTTATTCCTCTCTCTTCTCTTTCTCACCATCATTTCTTTCTCTTTTTCATATTCCTCTGAATAAGTGCATGAGTCTGTGCTTTGTGCCCCATGCTTAAGTTGTGGCGGGAGGAACTCGGTACTCATTCTTGTGGACTAGGAACGTTTTTTTTATTTTTAACAGACTATGACCCATAGCAAGAGAGGAGGGAAAGACAGATGGGGGGGTGGGAGGGAGGTTCGGAATGAAGGGAAAGATGTCAAAAGAGTGACAGATAGAAAGAATGGATAAAAAACTGCATGGATGAGCTTAAAAAAAACGTGTAAGATGGTAGAAGAAAGAGGCATGAAGTGGAATCAAGACTAGGCAGTTGTGGTTTTAGGCAGACCCAGCAGCGGAGCTAACAAAAGCTTTGCGTTCCAGTGCTTATACTTTTTTTTTTAATAAAGCACTGTGCCAGTCTGTGTGTGGATGCTGAGTATCTGCGCACATACACTATACAAAAGTCATACCTATTGGCTTCGTCAGTACTTGGTCTTTTTGTGTCACGATTTGAGAAGCCGCATCCTTTGCAGACAAGTTTAATGACAGACTTGTCAGCTTGCAGACGATTTTGCTATTGTGTGTACAGCAGTGCAGTGGCCTTAAATCACCGCTAAGCAACTGAAATACCCCACATGTATTTTAAAAAGGCCCCTTTCTCGTGACGTCCGAACGCCCCCGTGCTCCCAGCTCTTAACAGTTGTAAACAAGTTAAACTGAACGAGTCCTGACAGACGAGGATTTCCTGAGGCCCTGGGGACGCTTCCCTTCGAGAGCTGAGATAGCGCAATGTGGTCTGGCCGGGAGTCACCGGTAGAAGACGCCCTGCGCGAGCAAATGCGTATTTTTTAATCTGAAGACAGACTATAGCACGTAGAATATAGAATTTTGAGACTTTTACTTTAAATCCTAAACCAAATAAAGGACAAACTATCCATGGAGGCCGGAGATGCACTGCGAAGAGTCTTCCTCGCCGGAAACCTGTCACAAATCCTGTCGGAGGAGTTCAAGAAATGCATTCGGGTTTTTCTGTGTGCGGAACCCAGAGGTGAGCGGTTTGGACACGTAAAGACATGGCTTATGCGACACAGGCCTCACGATGCGCCGCACCACCACTATGGTAGGTGGTGCAGCATGCATTTGCAAGCAGGTGTGCTTGCACTTACGTGCACGTGTGGTGTGGTGCTACCCAGCGAAAGCCGCCGGCCGCTGCATGCGTGGGGTGGCCAGGTGTACTGTCCTCACTGTACTGCCCCCCCCCCAATAAATCCAGGGCGGGTCACCTGTGCCGCCCCGCCGCCAGCTGCCCCCAAAATAGTGCCACCTGGTGCGGACCGCCCCCACCGCCCCACCCCTAGGTACGCCTGTGTCGGGAACAGTCTGCCACAGCAAAATGCACTGACCGCACTAGAGATGTTCTCAGCACGCCTTACAAAAGAGAGATGAAAGTAAGTATTTTGCAGGACTTCTTTGTGTGTGGGTGCATACCTTGTGTATTTTCGATTTGTGACGACTAGTCAGGTAACAATAAATGGGACATCTATGAAATGCAACTGATACTTGTTAGCAGACAGTAAAAATAATGATCTTGCAAAACCAGTAATATAAATACATGTTTTCCACACTTTTTTCGCAAGGATATTCCCTCCTGTAACATGCATAAAACCTTTAACACTTGCAGGAATTGCCCATATTATGTACAGAAAAAATACTGAGTTCGCTCACTACTTTTAGACAATTTTGTAGAGCCTAATTATCGAAGTTAAATTTTACATTTACACACATGCACAAATTCCTTCATTTACAAACTCAAGCCAGTATTTCACAGAGCATTTTTACAGTGTAGCAGCATACTGGGTTGTGGTGTTTCAGGGCTGTGATACTAGCAAAGAATTGTGAACACTAGGGGTCACATTTGTGAGGATTTGGCATAGGGCACCGCAGTACCGGGTTAAAAGAGAAAGGGCAGGGAAGCACTAGGGGATATGTACAAGGAAGTGGAGGAGAGAGGCGATAGTCTTCCTGGCTTAACGCCTCTCTCCTCCACTTCTGAAACGCAAGGCTGCACCGTATTTACAAGAATGTGGTGCAGCCTTGCGTTTCCCCCTGCGATGGCGCTAAGTTTAGCAACTTAGCGCCTATGCAGGCATCCTTGTGCCAGTGTGCAAGGGTGTCTGTGTGCAGGGGAGGATTGTTATCTGTAGGAAAGGTGTCCCTTCCTGCACATAAACAATCCTAGAAATGCAATTTTGTCACTTCCATGCGTGCTGCTTCATGAAACACACATGAAAGTGACAATGGAATTTATTGTAAAGTTTGTTTATGTACAGGAAGGGACACCTTCCTGTACATAAACAAACAATAGCATTTTGCTTGTTCCATATGTGCTGCACAAGGCAGCACACATGGAGAAAGCAAAAAGAGGAGAAATAATGCATTTCTCCTGGTTTGGCCATCTTAACACAAGTTTTTACCTGCTCTTAATGTTGGCGCTGCCTCCTATGTACGCCACCCTTTTACATAGGGGGCAGTGTCAAAATGAATGGGTGTTGCACCCACTGCCCACCTCTTTCACACTAACCATAGCGTGAAGGGGGTCTTATGTATTATAGGTGACGTTGTGATGGCGATAGGGGCTTGTACATACACCCCACTGTATTTATCCAATGCGGTGCATTCCTCTCCTTTCCCCCGCCCTGGCACTGTTTTGGTGCACGGGTGCCTGTGTTGTAGGCAGGATTGTTTAAGTGCAGGAAGGGGCACAGTTCTGCACAGAAATAAACCATTGAGGCGTATTCTTTTTTATATGAACAGAAAGGCGTAAGGTTTTGGCGCATACCCAGGTTGACATGGTCGTGTAAATCTGGGGAAACATCGAAATCCATGGGTGTTGCATGGAAACACCCACCGCAACGCCCTTGAAATGCCTCCTCAGCACAGAGTAAGGCAGCGCAGCGATTTGTACTGCCTTGCCTTACTCCTTATCTATGAGGCCATTCAAAGCCATGCAAAATTACTTTACGTGACCTCAAAAATATGATTTGGTCTTTTGCTCTGCCCGAGCATTTCCAAAAGACAGATCCGAGTGAGCCTAAGCAGATGGCCAAGGGAAAGTAGGTTCACCTTGAACCCACAGATTATTAGACAGAACTCTGAGTGAGACAGAGACATAAAGAGAAAGTGAAATGGTTAGTCTAAGCTGTTTTAACAAGTATTTGCAATGCAATCGGTCTTGCATTTTGGAATGTTAGAGCTATTTGTAGTGTAAATGATACTGTTTTTTTACTTATGTTTTTTGTTTGAAGAGCAGTGGATGTATGTTTGTAGTGGAATTATGTGGTTTGCATTGGAATTGTTGGTTGTGTAATTGTGTGGGGTGGATTTATGTGGTGTGTAGGGTATTTGTGTATTGGAAATATGTGGCATGGGGAATGGATAGAGGTGAGAGCTGTATAAAATAGATAAAAAGTAAGAATGAGAGGGATAGGTAGTTTGTATATGATGTGCTGAGTGAACTCTAGCTAGAGTAGGAGAAAGTGTGTGCGAAAGAGAGAATATAGGGGGAGAGAAGGTTAGACGCATAAAGAGAATGTGCTTGTGTACAAAGAAGATGCCGAAAGAAGAGGAGGAGAGGAGGAGAGAGTCTGTTTATGGTTTGTATTATTTGAAAAGTTATGGTAAAGAAACTGCCCTGAAAGACCTGAAGTGAACCTATATAAGCAATGCTGGATGAGTGTGTGCAATGGAATTTTGTGGATAGTAATGCTGTGGTATTAACTGTAGTGGTCTTATATGTAGTGGTATTGTGTGTTGTGGATAGGCATGTATTGTGTCAAATTATGTGGCGCAGTGTGGAATTATGTGGCATGATGTGGAATTGTACGGTGTGGATTGGATGTATGTGGTGTGTAGTGGAAATGTGTGTTGTGGAAATTTCTGCAGTGGAATGTACTCATGTGATGTTGTGTTGTGTGAAGTTGTGTGGCACGGAGTGAAAATATGTAGAGTGTAATTATGTTCCATGGTGTGGTGTATTTATGTGGAGTGTTATGTGGCATGGTGTAGATTTATATGGAATCTAATTATGTGGTATGGAGTGGAATGCATTATGTTGTGTGGTATAGAATTGTGTGGTGTTGAACTGTGTGGAATTGTGTTGCATGGTGTGAAATTATATGGAGTGTAAATATGGCTCAAGTTTGCACAGACCTAGCGAGACCTAGAAAAAGCTGCTTTGATATAAGTCCACCATCATAGGATGTTTCCTTTGTATCTTTACATATAACTTATGTTTTACTTCAGTATTCAACGAAAAATAAATACAAAGTATGCATTACGAATGCATCCACAGAGAACATTTGTCTATTGTAGGTGACATACCAGGAAATGGCCCAAGCGGAAGGCATGCCCAGAGGGATTAAATCACCTACTTGGCCAGCTCAGGTCTCAAATTACCTTCTCAAGCAGGCAACACCAGAAACTTTGGGTATTCGCTATTGAGAAAAAGAAAGCCCAGAGGAAGATTTCCTCCATTTGCAACAAATGTCAAAACATGGAGCGAGGTAGCTTAGGAAAGCAGTTTGCATCAAACCTTAGCTGCACTTGCGCAGTCTCACGTAGCCTGTGTGATGTAATGTAGGTATTCGTATGGAAGAAGATCTTAAAACATTTTTAGGAGTTCTATAAATAGTAGGAATTACAAATCGTACAGACAACGTAAGGTTTATCTTTTGTAAAGAGCTCACGTACACCCAAAACAGGTTTCTAGACACTGCAACATAAGGAAGACAAGGCCAATAGCCAAAGGCTGAAAGGAAAGGCGAAGTCATAAAATGGGAGACAGAAAAAAACTTTATTCCAAAGTAGGAGCCTACAAGGGGAGGGCACCTTTGCTTTGACTTATAGTGCGTGGAATGGCCAACTGTTTCTGCCCCACAGAAGGCAGACTTCACAAATATAATGGGAGACAAACATGACGTGATGTAACTATGAAAGGCAGTTTACGTCTCGATGTCACTGTGATTAGTTTGTTTACATTTGGAACACGTTCTGTTACAAACAAGCTCAATTCTAGGTACACCTGTTCATTCGCACATTATTATGTTTCCAATCTAGTAAACGGGCCCGGTTAGCAAATGTTTGTCTGTAGAGTGTAACTTACTCCTGGATTTCTAGTAATTGACACCTACTCATGGAACAAAAATCTTAGTAAACCGGACTCAACATGAATACTTTGATAATATGATGATTTCTGGTGTCTCACCAGCTGGGCACCCTCTGCGAAAAGCCGCTCCATATTGCGATCCAGCCAGCACAGTTAAGGTCGGAAAATCAGTTCCCCCTTCGCCATCAGTTGGTTGGTGGCAAAGTTTGCCTGTAACCACTCCTGAGATGCGTGGTAGATATGCCTGCATTGGAAAAGAAAAAACTATTGTATAATTTAACATGGAGGTAGTAATGATCAGCCAGAAAACACTGTGCAACAAGGCAGTGACGTGAGCTTGTAGCAAGACACCGAGCAACGAAGTCAGCCATAAAGCAGACATGGTCCGTGACTGGCTACCCTCCCCTCCCAGCTTTCCACACCACCTTGAAGAATTGTCATAAGCAAATTATCTTTGGAAGGCGGGGGGTCAGGGACCCCCCGGCCGTATTTATTATACAAAACAATAAAAGGATGAATATCAACATTACATCAGTTATGCAAGAATAAGCAAAATTCATGACATTAGATTTACAGAATCGTAGACAAATATCAAAGGCTAACCTTAACAAACGTCTAATACAGCGTGTTTCCTATCCGAATCTAACATCCTGCCTGAATTTTGCATTCTAACATATCTGGCCGGACGGCAAGGTCGCTAACCGGTGTCAAGTCCTACTAACCACGCCCTTACCCAGAGGTGCGCATGCGCGACAGGGGACCGCCTACCCCGTCGGCATCGTGAACTCCATTTAACCAACAAGGAGGGCCCTTACACTTTGCGTCATATGCTGACGTCATGGTGTATGTGCGGGGTGGCTACCAGCCTAAGGAAAGCGTGACTCCCTCCCCCGCATTTTTAGCAGCTAGCGGATATTCCTGCCCCTGAAGTTCTAGGAGGGACCAGTGGCCCCTCCCCCTGGGCCGCCCCCTCCGTGGATGGTGACGCCCCCCTTAGGACCTTAAATTGCTGCTCACCGATCATGACCTTACCGCCTGACCAACCCTAATAAATACGACGATGAACCTAGAAAAAGAACTCGCTAAAGGACAACTACACTACACTAAAACCAACAATATAGATACGAAGCATGCTGTGCTAATGGGAAAAAAAAGGCCTAAGTAGTAAGTACACACAATATTACCTTTTTAATGACACATAATCACAGCTATAAAACGGGAAAAAGGCCTAGGTACCCACAACCTTGTTTAATAACATAATCACACCTGTATAACGGGAAAAAAGGCCTAGTGCAGACAACCTTCCTAACTAACCACAACCAATCCTACCTTTCAACGGGAAAAAGGCCTATGTCAAACTTACTAACACCCCTGGCTAGCATTGTTTAGTAGCTTGTTTTTTAGGGCTGGTGGGTGGGGAAATAATTAATCCGCCCCGAGCGTGGGGCACACGGAAGACACGGGGAGCGAGCCAGGAGCAAGAGGGCGCCCCCCCGCTCCCCGCGCCTTATAAAGGGGGCTGCACATCGTCCTGGGGGCCCGCACCCCGATCGTCCCGCCCCCTCTGCCCCGGAAGCCGAATGGCTGCTTCCGGGTTCACGGGGGCGGCATCAACCAATCGGTGTTGGGGGCGCGCCGCGCGCGTCATCGCCCCGCGACACACCCCCAACACCGAAAGGCCGGGGGAGGGGGGGCGCCGCACCGCCATGTGGGCGTGAGGGCCGAGTGGCCCCCACTTTACATTCAGGCGGGAGTACTTTGAGCAGCTGAAAATAGTAACTAGGACAGTTACAAAGCTTTACTTAGCAGGTGCATGTTTCAAAGCACCAATGTGGAAGAGCAGGAAAGCTGAAAAGAATACCAACATATTTGTAACGCAATGCAAGGCTTTGCGATAGCTTCCATCAAGCTACGACCGCTCATTCATTCCTGTCTTAGCATCATTAAATTTCAAGGACACAAATGCAGCAAGGCGTTCTGCGAGAGGCACGGAGGCTGAAGTGACAGGGTGACGCAGCCGCCAGTCCATCACCCAACAACTAAGACATACATGTTCAGGACATTCTTAATTGCGTTTTTTAAGTAAACAAGAAAAGTACAAAAGTAAGACTTCAGCAAGCCAGCTTTGCCTGTATACCTTCAGGAAAACAGGAGGTGTCGGAAAGCATGGAAGTATGTGAACACAAGCATTTGCAATACAATAGATCTCGCATTTACGAGAGTTTAAGCTATAGTCATTTACAATGGCAATTGCTCAAACCCTTTTAGATGCAAGACCTCGCTCGCCATTGTCCCGGGCAGCTTGAAAGTGAAAGCTAACGGAGCGCTGATGAAATATGAACCGTGCGAACATTACACCAAATTTCTCGCTACTAGAGCTGTTCAGAAGAAATGGCTAAATGGTTGAAGATGTCTATTTTTTGTGACTGCACTTTTTTGTAAAATGTGCTGGCTCTAAATTGTGATGCAAAATGTGTGTATACTATTTCAATGTTTTAAGTATCTATATTTAGAAAATGATTTGGCACCCCCTCGGAATAGTGTGTCCCCTGCTCTACGGAAGTCTTCGGAAGTCTGCCTAATGGACAGCTCCGACGAATGCAATACCCACTGTAGGGGAGGGCGAATCTGTCCAGGGCCAGGCTCGGACTTCAGCAGACAGAAGCAGCGTCGTTCTGAGCTGCGTTGTTGCCGTCATAATAATCCGACAGGATACTATTAAAAGTGTGGGCAGAAATGTATCCTTACATTCAAGTGCACGGAGGGGGGCAGGAGGATGGAGAAAACATACGAGAGGGGAGCGGAAAGAAAGGGAACTCGGACAACTGGAGGGGGCGGGAGGATGGAGAACACAGACAATAGGAGTGGTGCAGGAATAATGGAAATTAAAACAAGGCCACAAATGAAACTCTCTTACTATGTAATGTTTAATAAGAAGAAAAAACAGCGGTGGCGAGGTCGGAAACGAAATGGCCGCCATTGTCCCACTGCCTCGAAGTGAAAGTGGGCGTGGCCAGTGAATGAAGCACCTCGTCCTGCTTGAGTTCGGAGAAACTCAATAAAGAAAATAGAACAGGTCTTGTGCAACAACCAAGTAAAGGGGCCAGTACACATGGGAGGAATCAAATGATGACATGGCCTACTAAGGAGGGATTAACACGTTTTATAATCAATCAGAAGAAGCAATTAGTAGGACAAACATACAAGCCAATGAAAAATATGGGCTGGGTAGTGGGCGGGGCTTCTCTTCTGTACTGAACTACCTCAGATCAACCCCAGAGCAGTGCTTGTGCGCTGGCTCCGGGCTCGACCTAAAAATGGATGTGTGTCAGGCGCGCAACACCCATTGGGCCCACCGGGCTTCAGCCCCCCCCCCCCCGTCATGTGTGTCAGCCCGGCTGAGACAGCCTCGCGGGCTGGCGTCCGTTTAATTGCAGCTGCACCAGAGTACTTCACAGGTCTTTAAAAGACCATTTATTCGTTAATGAGGCTTTTGTTGTGTTTTCACCCCTTCTTACAGCCACTCTGCCTATGGCTGGAAGACTTAGCCACCCCCCGAAATCTTTTTCAGCCCCCCCCGAAATTTGGCTTTAGTTGCCCGCCTGATGTGTGTTGTAGTTAGAAGGCAGATGGTTGAGGTAAGAGTAACACACAGATCACTGCACTCATCACTGCTTGCATATGCCATGCTACAAACAAACACCTGAATAACCATGCTTACAAATTCACCTGTAATCTCTAGCACTTGTGCACTACATGAATTGCAAATAACACTAAGGGCAATTCATCACTTGTAGATAGGAGGATCATATGGTAAATCATGCAGCTCTTTTGGGTGATGGTCCAGCCGCATCTGCCACAGTCAATGGCATGAAGACATATCCATGATATAAATGATTAGACAGCTGGTGTACATTGTGAATGTTTGATGTAAATGTTTGATGAATTTTATGTCATTTTTTCTTCTCACACTTCTTCTAACTACAAATATCCTGACTTGTATTTATGACCTTTCATTAATGGAGAGAAAAGATTTGACACTGCACACAAATGCACTCAATGTTGACCTAAAAAATGGACTGAATGGAGTATTTATGTCCAGGTATGACCATTACCCCTGGCAACACACTAAGCTAAGCCTTTCCTATATTCTAGTCACCCAAGGAATCACAGTGTATCCCAATTATGTTTGTGATACAGAATGCCCTGCAAGTGTCAACTTTTTTAAAAACAGGAATTTTACTTAAATTTCATTTCAGCAGTCTATGTGAATCCATATAAGCCATATGAACCAGCGTTTGTACACTTCTTATGATAAAAAAGGATACCCAACTTGGCTGTGTGGGTGTATCAATGGCAGCAGAAACCATTTGAAGTCAGTGTACTATTAATGTTGTCAATGTGTGGTCATGTTTTCATTCTTTTACCAGGTCATAAGCCCAGCTGCACAACAGGGGTTCATTTTTGTCTTGGAGGAAGAGTTGGAAAACATAATGCCGAAGGGAATAGCTTTAAGAACATAAGTGTCAGTGGATAAACAGATTTTTGTGGTGGTATTTTGCATGAAACACAATACACGTGAAACAGTTTTTTTGTGAAATCTGTTTATATATGTCTCTCAGTGTCCAGAAATGTATGTGAAATTTTGGCATCTACATATGAGTATATTGGTGACCTCTTCTTAACTACATCTGACAATATTTTTACTGTTAATTACATTATGATTACGTTTAGCATAAATATATTTTCATTTAGTATTTTTAATAGTTTTTCAAGTGTGTTTTTTTACATAAATTGAAAAATCAGAGGATTGCCCATTTACACAACATACATTTACCAAATAAGAGTTAAGTAATACATATAAAGTAAGAGTTAAGTAATTAATATAACATGTTGAATAGATCACAAATTAAAATATACAAAACGAAAACTCCCAACAGATTAGAAGAGTGCTTTGCTTGAACAAAACATTGACAAATGACACTTTTAAAACATTCTAAAAGAACTGTGTTTGTTGAAAGAAAAGGTGACACAAAAATAAACATAGATCCAAGGAGAATGCAGAACAGAACAACTATACTGGTTTTACATTTTAATATTGCAACAGGAAAAATTCATACCCTCGTCATCCTCTTCTGATGCCCCCTTAATCTTCCTGATGTTTTTGATGGCACAAACACAGGTGTAAGAGTCACTGTTGAGGAGATAACAGAGATTGATTGTGTAGGATGCATGCCCTTCAAGACACCAGTGAATCTACTGGTGCAAGTGCATCCTTGACATCAGTCAATCAATCAACCAGGTTTCGTATAAAGTGCGACTAATCACCCATAAGGGTCTCATGATGCTGAGTGGGGGGATGTGGGTCGATATGTTATTCAGTTGAAGAGCCAGGTCTTGAGGTCCTGTCTGAATTACGGGAGTGATAGTGATTTCCCGAGTTTCAGAGGCCGTGAATTCCAGGTCTTCACAGTGAGGTAGGAGAAGGATCTTCCTCTAGCCGTGTTCTTGAAGATCCGTGGGATAGTGCCCAGGGCCAGTTGGACAGCGCGGAAATGTCTGGTGGGAGTATAGAAGGAGAGGCAGTGTTTGGCGTATGCGAGTCCACTGTGGTGGATAGCTTTGTAGGCATGCATGAGAAGCTTGAAGGAAATTATTTTATAGGTAGTCAGTGAAGGTCTTTCAGCTGGCCGGTAAAGTTGCTGCAGCTTGGGATGTTTAGAATGAGTCTGGAGGAGGCGTTCTGGATGTTCTGAATTTTCTTTTGGAGATTCTCAGAACCCTCTTTATTTCTTGTACAATGTCCTCTTGTGTCCTGTGGATGTGTTTTTTCCAAAGGTGACTAATAGATATTTGGCATCCACAGGAGCACAATGTTGTCTTCTTTGTCTGGATGAAGTGGCTTGGTGTTGCATCAGAGCTATTATCACAATGTCTGCATGTGCCAGGAATGGTCTCAATATCTCAAAGATGTTGTATTTGTTTGTTGAGCTTATTAGATTCAAATTCAGGATGACAACATTAATGATAAAAATAGAAAAACATATGAAAATATTTTATGATTTTAATTGAATAACAAAATCAATATTTGAACTAATCATTACAATCAATTTAATGTCTGAACCTCTCCAAGCTTTGGAGGCCAACTAGTACACTCATTTAATTCACAATCTGTTTTTGAACATTCCTCAGTGTGCCTGGGCTGCCCTTTCATAAGATGGGCTTTACTGTGAAATTGTATTGCTTATATTCATGTTGATTGAGCAAAATTACTTAGACCTTGAATGAAGTGTATCCGAGACATAGATCGTCTAGATATTTTATCAGTCTTTTTGTTTTTTATTTATGTGGTGACTAGTATTCCAGAGAACTGTCATTTAGTGGGTGTAATGGTTGAAGTTTAAGAAAAAAGAGTCTGAGGCGGAAATTGGGTAAACATTTAGTCGTGAAAAAATGGTAACATTTACCAGTTTAATTATTTAGGTGTGCATGGGGGGGTCTTATTATTTAAAGCACAAAAATCTTTGTATCTCCATTCTCAATAGTAAATGGCTGATACATCCCTGCTTATAACATTGCATTTATTGCTGGTATTCTGTAAAATGGGTAAAAAATATATAGCAAAAAATGAAATCAATTTTTAAAAAGGTGTGACAATTCTTTTTCTATTTTGTACCACACCAATAATGTATATTTTTAAGGTCCAAATCTGATATACTAACTGTATTGAGTGCTCCACATATTTGCAACATAGTCGGTGTTTGCCTGATATCTATCTTCTACAGTTTTTTATATATTTACCAGATGTGGACCTATTACAATATTAGCTTCATAATAAATATTACTCTAATTGAAGACAGAAAGGCTTCAGTGATTGATATTGGACATTCTGTAAAAGTAATCTCTGCTCAGAAGGAATACAGTGTATTCAGTCCTAGACAGGTCATGCATATTCAAAGTAAGAAGGCTGGTAAGATTAACCTGTGTACCACAACACAACGTTGGTGTAAGTAACTAAATTAACTCCGTTTTTCAAGACCAGAAACATTAGAAACATTTTCAATCAATACGTTAAATATTGCTCTGTACTTGGCTGTATCAGTAATAAGAGAAACACTTGCATTTTCCTAAAACCAACAAACACTGGTCTCTCTCTGAGTGCAAAAAGCCAAACTATTTTTTGCAAGTTTGTGCCTGCACCCTGACAGTATATTAAGGTTTGTTTTGCTCACATTATTCTATGAAGAGGCTGCAAGCATATGGTTATGTGAATCTCATATTTTTGACATATGCAGGAACATTACATATCACATCAGAAAAGTGTATTAAAACACTCCCAAAACATAAAACCCCACACATAGTTGTGCTATACAGAACACCTTTCAGAAGAGACACAAAGGACAAGTGAACTGGGAAACATAACACTCCGGTGAACAGTGAACTCTGCCAATCAAAATCTGTTTATAAGGTATGTATGATTGGGCAGTGAGAAATTAAGGAGAAGATGTGTACAATGGGCATCAGCAATTATGAACATATTATGAACTAACAAAGGTTTGATAGCTACAGTTAGAAGAAAATGGTAAGAGAAAATATCATGTGAATGTCTAGACATGCAAACATTTGACACAACAAAACATTGCATTATAACTAAACAAGTGTGTGGTTTAGATTTATTTAGCTTCTTAATGTTATCTAAAACTTTTACCATAAATAATGGTTTTTATTTTCTCTTTAAAACATTGATTTTTGAGTCCTTAGCTGCAGTAGCCCTACACTAACCTACTTAGCAGGCTACACATTTTTTATTTCACTAACTAGGACACAGTTAAATGATTTCTGTGTAGATCATCCTGTCACAAGGGAGATCAAATTCCCTGGCCTCATTGCTTAGTGACTGGGTTCTCTGATGTCACAGGCAATAGAGTGTGTTATCCTGAGGGCAGACAAGGAGGTTTCAGGATGGTATGTGAACTGTTCCGCAAATAAAAGTAAAAACATTAAACAGTTGAGAAAGCACAATCGTTATTACAACAATTTGGCAATGAGTTGTGTCTGCCTGCCAGTCCATAGACCAATCTACATGGCAATCCACAGGGTAATCTGCAGTGCTAGCCAGTGCCATCTGGAGAATTCAATGGATCATGTTGATATAATACCCACCCTCTAGGTGAATAAAGCTTATTGCTGCACTTCGAAACCTACATATGTGAAGGTTTTAACCATTTAATACATCTGTCTGAGGGACAATATCTCTCTTAGCCCATGCATGGCTCAGTCCACGCTAGCCTGTGCTGCAAATTGGCTTGACTAAACAATGCACCTACTGACTTCTCAAGGGCCACAAACAGAAATAAATACTTATTTGACCTATTAACTTCTCATTGCAGCAATATTAATGGGAAGCCTTCTGAAGACCCAAACCAAGAAAATATCTTCATCTTCCTGTGAAGACATTCAATACATGAAATAAAATATGACTTACACAACACCTCCTGGATATACACACTGTCCTCATTAACAAAGTTTCATCAGATTTTTTTTTCTCACAATTTTCATCTTTGTTTTGATTTTTTTAGTGCTGTAAACTCATTTATGAGACAATTATTCTATGTACTCCATTTCATTTTTCTCATATTTCATGCTGTTTCATAAAATAACATCATGGAGTAACAAAACATTACTTGAGTAGTGACTTCCCTGATATTCAAAACACACCTAAGACCTCCTCCCTTAAAGTGGGAGGAAAGGATAAACATTTTTGTAAACAAATTGAGGCACAGAATGATTTGAATTACAGATCGTTTGGAAGCAAGTTTACTAAATTAGGCCAGCATGTATTCACTTTTTGATCAGTGGCACTCACTTTCAATGATGATCTAATCACGGATAGTGTATAAAGAAGGAAACAAACATCTAGAGATACATGTCTGGAAATCTGTCAACATAGTGATGCAAATTTTATACAAAACTGCAAAGGAGCCATGAAACCATAGACCAGTTTATTGCCAGACTCAGAGAATTGGCCTTGTAGTGTAGTTTTAAGGATGACAGACCCAATGATATAGGATCAGATAAAATTGCAGTGCAAGAACAAAATGATACAGGGGAGACAGTGTTATAGAAATAACAAATATAATAGAAGAATCTACCATTTGCATGAAGGATAGCAAACCAATGAAAATCAGAAAACACAGTGATGTCAGTGTGTATACAAAAGGAAGGAATGATTAAAGATAACAATAGAAATGACTATAAAGAAAGAGTGAATTAGGTAATGTAGGTACAAGAACCACCAATTTGCTAAACAAACCAACTACAAATGGATGCCATAGATGCGACAGTGCACTGCATGCAGCAGACTTCAATGGATACTTCACCACAGATACAGGTTGCCACAAATGTGCTAGATGGGGACAGAATATTGAAAGACATGAACAAAGACATAGAAAAGTACAGATGGCAAGTATAGAAGAGGGAGTAGATTGAGTGTTGTGTATTGAAAGTGCAGAAAGGATAAAGAGAAATAGACAGGGCAATGTTTCGGGTAGACGGCTGCAGTGTTGAATTAATGGTAGATCAATGATCGCTGTACATGATAATGCTCAACACATTATATAAAGATAAACTGAGGGAAAATCATCAAATCCCAGTGACACATGCCCTGTAGGCTATGGAGGGGAACATATTGCTATATATTGGTACAGTTTACCTACATTTGCGTTTAAAGGGTGAACCGCAGTAGGGAAAATGTATATAGCAAGGAGTGGGTTAGCCATGCTGGGATGGGCACAGCCATGTGATTTACACATTGTATTAGACTGACAGATATACTGAATAGATCTTGGTGTTAGGGGATTTAGGACTACCAGACACTATTTTAGAAAAGTTTAAGGACGTATTCCAGAAGAATATTGGTACTTTCAGGGATATGTGCATGAAATCACATTATGAGACGGTGCAATTACAGTTCTATATAATTAGAGGTGAGTAGTTGTTGTAGTGAGAGACAAAGTCAGAACTATGCGAGATGAAGAAATAAGTTATTATATAAAAAAGAAAGAGACTTTCAAATGCCTTTCACCAGTGGTCATCTCCAAATAAAGTTGACAGTCGCTTGAGATTTTGTGGTGACCTCAGAAGTATAAATCACAAAATAATGATGGATAGCTTACCACTTCCCAATATCACTGAAATGATATTATTACTCAGAAAAAAAATCTACTTTCCATCAAATATGGCTACATCCCAAATCCAAAGTATCGGCAGCCTTTATACCAATCAAAGATGTTTTTCATTTAACCGGACCTATTTTTGTATTGGAGTATGCGGCTAGCATTTTTCATGCATGTTGAAGAACTTATTCAAGCGCTTGCCAAATGTTTGTTTTTTCAGGGCAACATTTTATTGTTTGGGGCTACAAATTGAAGAACATAGCCAGGTGCAACAACTGTGAAAGAAGAAAAAACTGGTGGAAAAGTGTCCAAAGGGAAATTTTATTTTAAGTAAGAGGTATTAAGCTTACACAATGTGTGATCAAGAAGTCAAATCATAGGAAGATCAGGTGAAAGAAATTAAGTTTGCCCCAGCACCACAAGAAAAGGATCAATTATGCTCTTTCATGAGATTAATAGAATATTACTCCAAATGTATAATTAACTGTATAAAAAACACAATACTTGAAATACATTTTTAAGAAAGGGTGAGAACACAAGACAAAATGATTTTCAAAAAATGAAACTTGAAATTGCTGATGCCAATATTTTGACATTATTTCATCTGAAGGCCTCAAGTGTGTTAACTGTTGAGAGTTATTTGTTGGGAACACATTTCAAAATAAACACTGATCATAAGTCTTTAGCTAAAGTACTATTGGCAGGAGAGGCAACCAATGGATGAACAAGGGGCACGATTCACAGAACTAACTTAAGACAAAATCCTAAACGTACTACCATTTTGGTATTCACCGAAGGCACTTACTCATTTTGGTATTCACAGAAGGCACTTACTCATTTTGGTATTCACAGAAGGCACTTACTCATCAATGAGTACGTGCCTTCTGTGAATACCAAAATGAGTAAGTGCCTTCTCTGAATACCAAAATGAGCAAGTGCCTTCTGTAAATACCAAAATGAGTAAATGGTAGTAAGTTTAGGATATTGTCTTAAGTTAGTTCTGTGAATCAGGCCCACGAATAGCTCGATTTGCTGCTAGACTTCATGAAAATTGATATAAAGCAGAACAGGTCCTAGGCTGGAAAAACATTGAAGCCAATTGCTTGTTGAGCTTACCCCTGATTTGGAAAAATATTGATCCAAAAGTAGTGAAAGATGTTTGGTCAGAATCTGTAGTTTTAACTGTAGAAGATGTATTGACAGAGGAGGGGTGCTGTATCTCATTTGGAATAGGAACAAGCAGGTATAGCTGGTAAAGTCTTACAAAAATGAATATGTACAAACTGGATGGAGAAAAGAGGATGATTTACCTCAGATTTTACAAAGTTTTGACATATTGAAGGATACATTGAATGTGAGTGTCAAGTGATATGGTGTTCACCTGTAGCTATGATAGCTTTTGTGAGTGGCTTACGTCAGCACTCCAGGCTATCTGCAAGGCCAGAGCTACTTATTATGCGATGGAAATTAAAAATAGCCCGAATCCTACTAAGATTATTTTCCAAATCTGTAAGGAGTTAACCAGCAAACAGACCTCTACTCCTGTTAAAGCTACTCTGACTCAATGTGAAAAAATAGCCACTTTTTTTGTAGAAAAGGTTGAGGCAATCTACGGATCCTTTCCCCAAGACTCTCGGGCGCAGTACCCTTCTAGTATCAAGCTTAATACTGCTCCACAACTTCTTTCTATTCGTGGTCCTAATCTAGAGGAGTTCAAAAAATTAACTATGAAAGTTAGAGTGCTGTTACCCGGCTATCCTTGATCTTATTAACCTATCCTTTGAAACAGGAAGTGTACCAGTCAAATGGAAACAAGCTACCGTTGTCCCTATCCTGAAAAAACCCTCCCTGGACCCTTCCCTTCCCGAGAGCTACCGCCCCATCTCCCTTCTCCCCTGGGTTTCCAAACTAGCGGAATCTCATGCTAATTGCGTTCTGTCTTCCCATTTGTTGGAGGCTAACATCCTCGACCCATCTCAAAATGGGTTCCGAGCACACCATAGCACCGAGACCGCTCTCCTTGCGGTAGTGGAGCAAATTAGAAAGTTACTTGACAGAGATCAAACGGTAGCGCTGATCCTGCTGGATCTCAGCGCTGCCTTTGATACCGTCTCTCACTCTGTTCTCCTCCAGCGACTCTCGGAAGCCGGGGTTGGCCAGACCGCTCTCGATTGGTTTCGGTCTTTTCTTACAGACCGATCCTTTCAGGTGTCCACGCCGCCTTTTGTTTCCGCCTCCCGTCCTATCTTGCAAGGTGTTCCTCAGGGGTCTGCTCTCAGCCCAACCATGTTCAACCTATATGTCCAACCACTGGCTGAGGTAGCCCAGAGATACGGTCTCACCATGGTGTCTTACGCTGATGACACCCAGCTGGCGGTGGCACTTAATGGTGAGTCCGCAATGGACGCCGTTGCCTTTCAGATCGCTCTACGAGGAGTTACGGGATGGATGTCGGACAACAAGCTGCAGCTGAATGCCTCAAAAACCGAGGTCTTAATCTTTGGAAAAAACACCGACCTCTGGGGTAACCAGTGGTGGCCCCCTGAGCTTGGTTCTGTTCCGGTGCCTGCTGACGAGGTCAGAAATCTTGGGGTGTGGTTCGACAGCAAGCTGTCCTACATTCCCTATACTAAAAGATTGGCTGGGGTCTGCTTTGGCACTCTGCAGTGTCTCAGACCAATCTTCAAATTTTTCGACCCTACCACCAGGCAAATCATAGTTCAAGCTATGGTCCTGAGCAGACTGGACTATGCCAGTTCGCTTCTACTAGGAGTCAACAAAGCGGAGCTTTTTCGCCTCCAGCGCATTCAAAACGCGGCGGCCAGGATGCTGGTTGGCCTGCCAAGATTGTGCTCTGCCCGCCAAACCATCCAAAATCTGCATTGGCTCCCGGTGGAGCAGAGGATTAAATTTAAGGCACTCTGTCTCACTTTTAAAATTCTAAAGTTGTCCACTCCTCCCATTCTCGCCCAGACCATTTCCCCTTATCTCCCGAATAGAGCGCTTCCCTCTGCGGGGTTAAATCTGGCTATTGTCCCCCGCTTCAAAAGAGCTAGAATGGGCGGACGCTCTTTTTCGGTGCTAGCCGCCTCACTCTGGAATACCCTCCCCCCTTCGCTCCGTTCCATCCCCAATCTTCTTCCTTTCAGGAAATGTTTGAAAACCTTCCTGTTTTCCACGGTTTAGGTCCTTCACCTTATCTGCGACTAGTATTTCTTCGCCGTTATGTTGTACCATCTCCTCAGCACCAGGACGCCACTTTGCTGCGGCATCTGCACGCTTTACAAAAATAAATAACATAACATAACATAACAGTAGCAGAAACTCAATGCATATAGGTCTTACATTGGTGGTTGAAAAAGGTGTATTAGATACCAGGGATAGACAAGGATGTGAAAAACTGGGTAGAGAGATGCACAGTTTGTATTAAAAGTCAAAAAGTATTAACGGGGATTGAGAAATGATGGGTAGTCTTAGAGGTTCAGAAAGAGCTTGAGACAAGGTATGTCTGGATCTTACTGGTCCAATGAACTACATACAAGAATCTTAGTAATTTACAGTAGTGGTAGTGGATGTGATTTCAAAATGGATGGAACAGGTTTTTATGAGGAATTGGATGACAAAAAGTACTATTGGAATGATTCAGGAAATATTTAGGAGGGAAAGATGTCCAGCATTTTTAATAAAAGACAATATTAAACAACTCACTTCAAGATGTATAAAAGCCGCTTTTGGATAGCCATAGTATAAAACACCTCATATCTTCTTTGTATAATTCACAAGGCAATGGCCTTGTTGAATAGGATAACCATTTAGTCAAGGGTGCTATCCAATTGACAATGAGTATTAGTATTAGGAAGGATGTGAAGAAGAAAACATGATATGGGCCTAGCGCAGCACACATAATGGGATACTGGTAAGATATATTTCCAACTTATGTAAGGCAGGGAACCCAGGACAGTACTAATGCCCCAATGGCTAGAAAGAAAAACTGAAGATCACAAACAGAGAGTGGAATGTAAGGGTGGTATTCAAATACAGTCTGATGATTTGGTAAAAGTTATGTTGAGAAGATGGAATAGTGAAATTAACAGATGTGTGTATCCTGTAGAAGAAACATAGGTGTACTCATGGCATGTAATGTCGAGTAACGGTCAGAAATGGAATAAAAGGAGAGTAGCTTTGTACTCTAAAATGGATGAGAAGGTGTGATTGGATAAGAAGAAAGTGAAGAAATGAGGAGGGATGGATGTAGTGGATTCATGATTATAAAAGATGAAGAAATGGTGGAGCGAGTGCAATATGGAAGAGGCACAAAGTAGAAGAGGGAGAGTGAGAAGGAGAGGGTCTAGGAATGGTGGTGATGTTAGAAATGACCATACTCTCCAGGAAGTTTGTGAAAGTAGATGTATAAAGAGTCAGGTGCCGGCTCTCTATATGATTTTGTTATGATTGTCTTTAAAAAAAAATAATGTATAAAGCATTTTATTGTATAAGCGTACAAACAACATCTGTTAGGCCTCTATCATTATGCATCAGATGGCCTTCGTTTCCTTCATGCAGTCCCCTTCCCCAAGTACTAGGTTGTTGCATTTTGCTGTGCAAGGGCAAGGGATTGACATTGAGGCTATAATCTGTGTCCATCTCTTGTATGCTGCAATTAATCTATTTTTATTTGAAAAGTTTTATATAGCGCCTTACTAGACCCGGAGGTATCAGAGCTTTACCAGGTTTGCAAAATAGCATGACACTTTTTGTGTTCCATGCTGGGGCATCAATCCCAGTTAGGATATCTGTGGATCCCACTCTAGACATAGACCTGTCACTTGTTCTATATAGTCATTTATTTCAGTCCAGCAGGGTAATAATGATGAGCAGCCCTACAACATGTGCATTAGGTCAGCTTCTTTAGGTCTACATCTAGGGCAGGTACCCGGTACATTGAGGAACATCTTGTGTAATCAATTGGGTGTCATGTGTATGATGTAAAATGTTGAAATGCAATAATCAAAATCTTGCATTTTGTACCACTTTACTTGGGTATGCCACTACCCTAGCCCACTCTTTATCCGCAAAGTCTCCCCCATGTCATCAACTGCATCTTTGTCATAGTTATAAGTGCCTTATATATCTGCATAATTTCCCTTTGGGAAGTGCCTAGGTCAATCAACAGTCCTAGCACTTCATGGGTAGCTGGAGTACTCGTTTTAGAGTTCCACAGTCTGTATTGTGTGAAGCACCTCATTATAGGCAACAAGTGACCTCCTCCTGTGATGTGCATTTACTGAGCCCTCTGCAAAGTACAGAACTCCTCCCCTTCAATCATGTCTCCTAATGTCTGTAACCCAACCACATTTCAAGCCTTAGCCTGTATCTCTCTTGTCAGCTTAAAAAACCCTGGCAGAAACCAAATAGTCATATTTGGTGAAAAGGGAGTCCTAGGCTTTGTATTCACAAGCATTCTGGCAATGCAATCCTGTGCTTCTTACATCAGTGTATAGTGTTGTGTTGTTACCAACATATGGACAATTGCAGATGGCACTCCATTCATTATGGGAAGCACTGAACGAAGAACCACCTACTCACACAGTGATACATATTCTATACCTCATGGAGGGGTCGGCACCTCATCACCTGGCTATAGAAAGCTATTAGGGAACATACACTTTCCACTGGTACCTTCAATTCCTTTGGGAGGAGGATTTAACTAGACCTCTTCACAACACCAAATGATGTAGAGGCCTGGAGTCCCATAATACTGTTTTGAGGAATGCTCATTTTAAAACATCCAGTATATGATCCTTCATTGGGCATACCTTACACCCTCTCAATTAAATCCTATGTTACCCACAGTGAATTTCACTTGTCTCAGATGTCTGACCCAGGTTGCTGACCCTCAGCTTATTCTCTGGTCCGGCCAAAACATAGCAAGCTTTTGGCACGCAGTATATAATGCTTTAGGTAATTTCCCCAAGCAAAAAATTCACAGGGTGTGGGTATGCGTCTACTGAACATGCACTGGAAGTACCAACACCCCCGGCTCTTTCTCAATGGTGCAAGGTGCTACTCAGATGGGGTAAGGCAAAAATGTCTGCATTGTATTGGGATGGAGGCAAGTTGTATACGCCGACACCCTGTAGCTGCAGCCGGGGATACCATGCTCATACAGTACATACACTGGCTGAAGAGGACCCTTTTCCTTCACCATTCCAAATTAAAAGGCCTTTTGATCCCTGATACCCTTTATCCCATCACAATATGTCAGAGTTCATACCCACTCTACATACCCCCTAATTTCTGCTTCACATCATTATATTGTTGTCGCTCGAGCTCCCCCTGGTTACTTCTTTCATGTTCTACAACCCATCCTCCATTATTTATTGGGTTCCCCGTATCCTTCTAGGACACATAAGTAGACACAGCAGCATGTAGCTGAAGGATTCTGATATTTCTTATTACTAGCCTGTGCATTTCTTTCCTAGCATGCATACTGTTGCACAATCAATCAATCAATCAATCAATCAATCAGGGGAATTGTAAGTGTGCTACTCACCCATGGGGGTCTCAAGGCACTGGGGGGTAAGCAGCTTCATTCAGTCAAAAATCCAGGTCTTGAGCATCTTCCTGAAGATATTAAGGGAGGGGGCGGGTCTGATGTCGATCCGGAGCTCGTTCCAGGTCTTGGCCGTAAAGTAGGAGAAAGTTCATCCACCTGTTCTGGCTCTGCGGATGAGTGGGGTTTCGGCGAGGTCGACGGATCAGAGGTTTCTCTTGGGTACATGGAAGGAGATTCTCTCATTGAGGTATGGGGGTCTGGTGTTGTGGAGGCATTTGTAAGCGTGGGTGAGTATCTTGAAAGTGACTCTCTTCTCAACGGGGAGCTAGTGGAGGTTCCGTAGGACGAGTCTGGCTGCGGTGATCTGTATGGTCTCCGTGGTTTAACAGTTTCGCCATCACTAGTCTAGTGGGTAGCCATGGCTGTGGAGGTGTCGCCAGCACCCAATGGGCCCCATCAAATGTAAAATTCTGAGAGAGACAACACAATCCATGAACCATTGCTTCAAGTATATCTCGATTGAGGGGCTTTCAATCTGTTCCAGGAGGACTAAAAATTACAAATTATTTCTCCTAGAGTATCCTTCTGTATGCTCCGGTCTCACTTCTAACACTTGTATTGTGGCTTTCAGGTACATGATCACTGGGACACCATCAGCACTGACTCAACCTCCGCCAATCTGTTTGACAACTTTGCCTGATCCGTTTGTGATAGATTTAGGTCTATGGCCACTCTATGTATTTTGACCTTCAGCGCCTCATGGGATGCCCCTATCACTGCCAGTACAATGTTGAATTTGTCCACAGAGCCCTCTCCATTTCTGTAAGCCTACATCTTTGCTGGCACACCTCAGTTCTATAGCTCATTCAGGGATGTCTCCACACATCAGTCCCCCTTCTCTCTGAAGTGCTAGAGTAGCCCCATGCATTCATCCTACCCATGTTAATGCTGTTCCCTCAAAATTCAGCAAGCATTAGTAATTAGAGCTTTCATTCACTTCAGGGTACCCCTCTGGCCATGTGTTGTTTATTGGGGCCAATCTCCCTGGACTATTTTGGTGTCGCTGTGTCTATCTGCAGGATTGATCCGGGATTTCATGTTCATGCATTCACCTGCCGGAAATGTGACACCCCACCTGTGACCTGTCAATCAGTTACCTCACACTGGGCCTCAGAGCCTGACTACGTATTGAGTCGGGTTTCGATGGAGTTCAAAACGACCAAATTCATTAATAAGGATGTGAATTAATTTTTATACATGAATATATCATTATTTATACTGACATCGACTTTCTCCATATCAACATTCCCCCCTCTAGTTGAATTTTCAACTACAGTATCTAACCCAAACTTCATGACAGTTACTTTATTGGCGGCCTGTTGTTCTTTAAGTTCACTTTTGACAACTGCGATTTTCCTAGTTACTTGCATTCTGCCCAATTTGAGGACTTCATTTTTACAGCAGGAAATCCCCACCTGCAAGGTCCCACACCAAAACATTAACACAATCACAACCGACAACAACAACTTGCACAGTCCGGAGATCCACTGGGAGAGCCAGGAGAACCAATTCTGGAACCACTCCTGCTCAGGGGCACCTCCCTCCTCACACATGCTTCTTTATAGATGATGCAGTGCAGTGCTTGGATGGCAAGAGTCAATGTCCCATTATCCATGTTGTTCCTTGAGATAAACATCCAATAGGATGCACATATTTTAGCACACACCCCTCTCTCCATCGTGGTCATTAAGTCTAACACATATCAATGCTGCATCACCATAAGTCTGATTTTGCTAACTCCGTTCTTGATTGAATTAAAGTCAAGCTCAGTGCTGTTCATCATGTTACTCATTTTCTACTGGGTTATTTGAAGCCAGTGGACATTGACTTTTGTCTGCAAGGCAACAAAGGGTATTGACCCAACAACTGATACTTGTGTGTCTGTGAACAGTCTGAATTCTTCTGGAATGCTCCTGTCCTGAGCCCAGCCAAAATAATCCACAGTTCTTTTTTCACTTGTCTGATGCAGCAAGGTTGTCTTCTTCTATAGCGAGTGCTGGTACAAGTCTGACAGTTGTTCTCTGGGAATGACCAGTATAGAGGTGTGTATAGTGACCTTTGAACAGAGTCCCCACCATCCGGGGATGAACTGAGTGTAGGCACATTAACCACACTGCCAGTTGATATCCATCAGCAGCATGGAGGTGCTGCATTACCTATCAGGTATGTGCATCATTGTGCCTCAGTTCTCATTCGTCCCCAGTGGAGGCATTCCTTTTCCTCTGAAACACAAGGAATACAGTGTAACTTTCCATACAATTAGGGGTTGCCAAGTGTATCCACCCACCTCGGTATCTAAGATTCTCTGACAGAGGATGTTCATGCTTTTGTTCAACCTTCCTTTTGTATTGTCGAGCTGGATACCCCTACAAGGGAAGTCATTGTTGGGGGTCCACTTGTTGTCAAAAATAATACTCCAGATATGCTAAGGGCCAGTCTTGGACCACAAATGGAGACAGGAAAGGAAGTGTTTGTGCGTTGAGGTGGGGGTTTCGCTACTTCCAAAAATCTTTTCTCTGGGAACTTTCAGGGCCAAATAGTATCCTCCCCAATGGTGCCTTTCTTCACATCCTGTTTAGCTCAGTTTGGATATGGCTAGGCTAGGTGAAAAGGTATAGAGTCATTGGACTGGTCTTATATCAGATTCACTACTACTCTGTGGGGTTCTACATTGTTGGCTGGATTTCAGTGCTAATTCTGAATAAGTATAAGTGAATAAGGTATTTAGCTTTTTCAGGGGCTACCTCTTGAGACAAGTATGTCTGTGGCTATGTCATGTGGTATCAGTGAACAGACGCAACATGACCTGGCTGATGTTTGAGTGCCCACAGCGGTCATGTGCTGATACCACATGCTGTGCAAGAGGGCGCTATGAGCTGCATGTGGGATGCTATTGTTTGGGCTTGTGTAATTGTAAGCGACTTGTGAGAGATCACTTTGTAAGCGCTGTGACAGTTTTTGAACAGACTCCATTTGTCCAGAAGGTTCTTTAGCAGTAAATATGTGCAGCAACACCCAACATAGACAGCGGGTACATAGAAGTGCAATAATAGATTACTTGTTATTAATCATTGCAGGTCTTGGTATGGATCACGGGGAAGTGTCTGTGGTTCTCTGGTAATTGAGGCTTCTCAGTTAACAGTTCAAACATTTTCATGGTGCAGTCTATAATTTTGATTCACATACTTTAGATCCACGTTGGGGTCTGGCAGCTGAAAGGTGGTGCACTTGGAGGTTGGATTGCAGACCGGTTGGATAAAAACGTGGTTCAGTTTGTTAATTTAGGAAAAACATTGCATGTGCACCATTGTTCACATGCAGTGGATCCCCACCAAAACGAGAAGAACGGTCACCCAGGCCCTCGCCAGCAGCAGGTTGGACTACGGAAATGCCCTCTATGCAGGAGCCTCGGCCAAACTCCTGAAACGGCTTCAACGCATCCAGAACGCCTCGACCTCCCTCACCGCAGTCACATCACACCCCACCTGAGAGACCTGCACTGGCTCCCCGTCAACAAGAGGATAACCTTCAAGCTCCTCACCCACGCACACAAGGCACTCCACAACACCAGACCAGCGTGCCTCAACAGACGACTCATCTTCTACACCCCCACCCGCCAGCTCCGCTCCGCCGCCCTTGCCCTCGCCACAGTCCCCGCATCCGAAGAGCGACCTCCGGCAGCAGATCGTTCTCCCACCTCGCCACCAAGACCTGGAACACCCTCCCCATCCTCCTACGGCAGACCCTAGACCTGCTGACCTTCAGAAGACTGCTCAAGACCTAGCTTTTCGAGCAGTAGCAGCATTCATTCCCCATTCCCCACCCCCCAGCGCCTTGAGACCCTCATGGATAAGTAGTGCGCTTTACAAATGCTATGATTGATTGATTGATTGATTGATTGATTGATTGTTAATGATCTTTTGAATAAATGAATGATGAGATTTATAAAGTGCACAGTTACTCCAAGGAGTGTCCCAGTGCCAGAGGGCAACACACCCTACAATACACATCAATTAACACACACCTCACAGTCACACTGGGAAGAGCCAGGATTTCCTACAGACAGCAGTCTCTGGGGGAATCAGACATAAATTGCATGGGAGTTTGTTCCAGACTTTAGCTGACAGGAAGGAGAAGGGTTTTCCTCCCCTGCAGACTCGTTTGAAGCAAGGAATCGATAGAAGAGAGGCAGAGGAAGTATGCAGCATTGTAGAAGGACGCTATTGTGCAAAACTCTTCACCAGATAATCCGGACTAGCTAAATTTGGTCTGCACCAAGACCAGGTCTTTGAATAAAATGGACCCGATGGGCAGCCAATGGAGAACCTTCAATGTTGATGTGGTGAACGAACACCTGGGAAGATGTAGAAGAAGCCTGGTCACCGCATTTCGGACTACCTGTAGGCGGAACATCATTGCTTCCTCAGACCGTAAATAGAGAATGTTGGCATAGTCAAGATGTGGAGTGATCAATGCCTGAACCACCACTCTCCTGGCTTTCAAGGGCTTTCTTTTGGGTGTTCCTGTAATTTCATTAGGGGTGTGTTCTCCACACTGAATTTATGCCATTTTAAGTGAGGCAACGGAAGGTGGCCCCTGGCGTGGTATGTTTTTGATAGTTAAAAAACACAAAGTTGGCTTATTGGTAATCAGACAAATGATTCTCTTTTATGAGTCCTTGAGTTCCCCCCTTTTTTCTTCATACCTAACTGGGTGCTTGGTCTAGTGTGAAAAATGTCTGAGTTGTCTGGTGCTTACAGGGATGGATTGCATCAGTTTTTAACTAGGGTCTTATGGGTGCTATCTGTTTTTCCCAAGAACACATCTCTCCTGTTGTATGAATGGGGGTGACATTGGTGTGGGCTGCATCTTCCAACCTGCAAGTGCATGGGACTGTGCAAGGAGGGGGCGTGTCACTATTAAGTGTTGTTAGTGATTGCAATGTGCCCCAAGATCACGTGTGTATCTCCCTTGTGGCACCAGGTATATCAACTCTGCTCTTTCTCTAAAGACTTCTTTTGAGCTAACATTTGGCGTTTTTGGTTGGGTTTTTGGGTATTTTTCCTAGGCCTCACACAATCTCCTACCTTATTTATCTTGAGGCTGAGGGGGATCAGAAAGTTGCTTTGTGGCCCCCATGTACGTCTGATTATGCAGTCTTGTGGTGTCCGAGGTCGGGGTCTACTGCTTTTCCGGAATGGTGTATGCAAGGCTTAGTGTATGGATTAGCGGCAAGGCCTGATACCGGGGTGAGGACATTAAGTCTTCTACTCTTGCCTGGAGCTGAGATGGGCACTTGGGATTGTTCTCTCCCAGGCACCTGCCTCTCCCTCGGTCTACGTCCTGCTTCCTTTCAGTGCATTTGTAGCTGCTATTCCTGGCTTGTGGCTAGGGACTTCTAATGAGCATGCATGCTTCTGCAGCTACTTTGGAAGATTATGGTACAGTGGCTGGACTATGGAGATGTGGAAGGCCTGAGAGGAAAAAGAAAGCAGGGATCATGAGAACATGCAGAGTTCAGGGCTAAGGCCACGAACGCTTGGTCAAATCTGCCTAGTGATGATATATGAATCAGCACAGCCCTAGCAGATCTGGGATGCCTAGCTACTCTGGCAAACCTCCCCCAGCTAAGGGCTTGGATTCGATATTAAATGGACACCTCACTGCTTATTGGTTCTTGTGCATGTGCTGTAGAGGTTGTGGGGTTGTCACTATCCCAGGCTTATGGGAATCCTAGTTCCTGCCACTGGAGGACAGCTTTGTTTCGGAAGTAAAAAGGAGCCTCCCTTGAGTGGAGATCTCTTGTTTTGAAAGCACTGTGGGGCAACGTGCCATGAAGGAAACAAGTGTACCGGGCCTGCTGACCGAGAATGGGGACCTTTCGTCTTGCTAATTTGAACCTGTCTGTTGGAAAATGGAATGTGCTTCTTATGGTTACCTCCACTTTTTGCTTCATGTTGCACTGTTTTTGACTAGCCTGACTACTCAGGACCCCAGTCTATCTGCTTTCACCCTAAACTCTTATGTCATATACATATGTACATTCCAGATTGGATACTGGGGTACCCTTATCAGTCCCTAGTATATGGTACCCATGTACCCAGGGCATAGGTACCCCTGAGGCCTCCCATGGGCTGAAGCATGTATTATGCCACCCATGAGAGGCCATGCAAAACGGATCTACAGGCCTGCCATTGCAGCCTGTGTAAGTTGGTGCATGCACCACTTACTTAAGATATAGGTTTACTATATCTAAGGGTCACTCCACTTAAAAGCTATAAGTCACCCCTACAGCAGGCCTTGATAATCGTGAATGCAGGGTAATTGGTTGTAAGTGAGAGGGTGCCACTTCATGACCAGGACACCCCTGCAGTCTATGGAGTCCATTCTCCCGGGTTGTTAGTGCTACAGGCATTTACGATATATAGAGTGGCATTACACGACAGCGTGATGACCAGCTCTAAAATGACTGAAATGAACCCTATTGTGTTTGGTATCAAACATTGGAAAATCATACCCCCACACTGGTAAAATGTGTGGGAGGTATGATCCCACCCCTCAGAAACGAGCTTTGTGAGGTTCCTGGTGTTCCCGGTACCAGCCTTCTAGTCCCGGGCAGCCCAAAATGGTTGCTGCGGACCAGAGAAACATTTCTGCACTCCTGCTGATGAGCCAAGTTCGAGCAGGGGAAGGCAGAACAATAGGCATCCTGTCACAGGGAGGGATTTAGTGTATTAGGCCTGGGTGGGTGTGCTTGCCAGCGACCGAAAGTCTGCGAGAGGGTCACATTTGGTGTCCCTGTGCATAGTCCAGTTTGAACCAGTACTGGGAGCCGTTGGCTCCTGCTCTGGTGCAAAACTGGACAAAGGACATGGGAGTAATCTCCCCACTGTCCTGATCCTCCCCTGGGAGGGTCCCCTGAATCTGTCCAAACCTCTCCTATGGGTACAAAAGGTCTTGCCCTGACTCCCCTGTGTTTGGTGAGTCTCCTGGACCTTGCCGGTCCGAACCGAAGCCTTTCTTGACCATCTTTGTGTGTTGCCACTGCCAAGGCTTGTTGGTGCTTGAGCCGGACACCAACCTCTCAGCACTTGACATCCTTTGAGGGACAGTTTGTATCCTGCTCCTGGTCATCCTCAACATCTCCTGGTCCCGGTGGCTGCAGACTATTCAAAAGAAGGGGGGTCCCTAGGGGTAGGATGGGTAGACAGGGGAAAAGGGGACATATTGCTTTTGCCCTCTTGGGCTCACTGAAAGAACGTATCTATCCCATTAAATGGGAATGCACAAGCCTATCTGAACTGTCACTTCTTGGAAGCTTTACTCCACTGAGGCGATTTTTAATGTGTTGATAATGATGATATGTACAATATGTCTTATGTGTATCAGTTTTTGTCATAAATATGAACGTGTTGTTTGAATGAGAGTGTGTATGTTTGTGTCTCTGTGTGGGACTGTGTATTTATAGTCTAAAAGAACTATTTGTTAAATTACCCATCATTCTAGGAAAGAATATTATCACAACATTGCTGTTTAAATAAAATATGTTTCTTTTATTTTCTTTGTCCTTCTGATTTCTTTGAGCCCACTCCGGCCCGGGGTTTCTCTTCACCCAATGTGACCCAATCTTGGGCGTAACTATATCAGTTGAGTGTAGACAGTGGGGCCTGCTCTCTCTTTGAAGGTTCCCGGTGGCTGCAGAGTCAAGCACCCTTTCAACTCACCTGAAGCAACCGACATCGGTGGGCATTCGTCTCGTCTACAAAGTCCCTGTTCACTCCTGAGTGATCCAGACTCTGTCCCCTCTGCTTTCAGGTACTCCTCATCAAGAATCCACCCTCAGATTCCATTGGACACTTTTCTTCTTTCCCGCAGTGGCATTTCCTTGAAGTCCTTCATTGAGATCGACTGCGGTTTCCGACACCAATTCAGCCATATGCACCGGGCTATCCTGGGATAGGTAACTACGGTATTCACGAGTGGGGTGGCTCGCCAACCTCTTTTGATCCAAAGGGCTTCCGTGTAATCCACTGGGAAGGGTCTTTAAACTTTAAAACTGCAACCGTGACTCTCCCATAGAATTGTACGGCACATGCGGTCGTGTTCCCACACTGTACCCAACCCCGTGGGGTCACTAGTTACTCACCTTGGGTGGTTCCCTGGGGTTCCAGTGATTCTACATCCTCTAGACAGTGTCTTGACTCAAGTCGTGGTTCTTATACCACTATTTTATTATATGGTTTGGTCTTCCCCCTGGAGCTCACTGTGTATTAGTGCTACTTACGATTGTGTCTGTGCTACAGTATTGTGCGTTTTGTGTTGATCTTTATATAGCAGATACTGTGACGTCTTTAGAGTATGCTATAATAATAAATATATATTTTTTATAACTACTGTGTTTCTCCTTTCATTTAACCAATACAATAAGGTTGCATTTTGGTAAAACAAGCTGCTTAACATTCCTTCAAGACTAGGCCTGAAGGCTGCACCCCACAGCTACCACTTGGATAGCTTTCTGAGGTCATCTTTGACCTCTTAAATCACCATAAGGGTTGCTTGGACTGGTGCAAGGTGCCCACTTTAATTAGTGGACAGCATCTCGGTGGGCGGCCCCTTTTTGAGTATAATGTAAAAGAATGCAACTTGTGGACCTGCATCAATCCACAGGTGTCCTGTCTCCTGTCGCCATTGTTTCCTTATTCTATCCAGGTAATCAGTTATATTCTCCCCTGGCTTTATAGTTTCTGCCATTAGTCCTCCTACATCTAGTTGTTCAGGGAATATTTCCTTCAGGACTATCCATGTCCTGTACCTATATGAGTTGAATGGCGCCATGTCATGCTTTGTGTCTGTCAGTGTGATTCCTGGGATGCGCGCTTGGGCGAACACTGCATTAGTTTGCTCTCCAATAAGACTACTTAGCAGACTTTTGACATCGCCCATTGCTAGGTTGATTACTGCTGTGTTGAGCTCAGAGCATGAGATCCATTTCCCTGCTCTATCCAGAAATGGAGGTAACTTTGTCCTTAACCCTTCTTTATCCATCTGAGCCCATGGCACATAGATGGCCCCTGGCATGCCCTTCTGAAGTAATTTCTTACTTCAGGTAGCTCTACTGGTTTCTCCCCAACATGGCATTCCCATCTTTTTAGTCATTCCCGCATGTAGGGGAAGGTCCACTTGTCATCTACTCTCCCTTGTTGAATGCTAACCTCTTCTATATTCATGTTCTCTGGTTCAAAGACTCTCTTCTCTGGCCAAGGTCTATCGTACTGGTCTTGTTCCTCAGGATTGTTGACTAGCAAGTGGCAGAATGGTTGCCTAAAGATCTCTCCTTCCTCTGTAGCAACTATCTCTCTTGGGGCCAGTCCATCTTTCCTGTGCATTTGGGTAGAGCAGTATACATCCTCATCACTTCCCCCCTCTTGCCATCTTTTTTCCTGAGTTTTGGTTGGGTCAGCACCAGGCTACCTTGGCCTCTTATTTTCCAGCCAGCCCCTCTACTAGGTTGAAGAATTGGTGAGCCTTGGATATCTGCCTGAAGACTTTCATCTAATTCTACAATTCAAGCTCTTTCTAGCTCTCTCCATAGCTCACGCCTTTCTTCCTCATCCCATCTAGGTTGCGCCCTTTGCTCTGAGCTATGCACTGATCTTTTTAGTCAGGCTTCATACTCAAGTTTGCTTTCTGTTGTTTCCTCACCTACCTGAGCAAATCCTGTAATCTCACCCTTGTCATCGGTCATGGAGGATTGGAGCTCCTGTCCTCACCCCCACTAGCTGTATCACTGTCTAGGATTGCCATAAATCTCCCTATCAATCATGTATGTCTGCCTGAACCAGTGGGAGTACGTGTTCTCCATGCTGCTGGGATTATACGAATCGGACGCAATGGACTGGGCGTTGAACCTCCGAGAAGCTTTCCACTGAACTTGAGTGGCACTGGAGTTGTCTGGGCATGCTGGGATATTGGTTTCTCATGCTTGGGCCTAACCGTGTGTTGTTCTTTAGGGGGCCCACTGACTTCTGCTATTGGCTGTTTTGAATATCCTAATGTGGGGGGAACTGGTGTGAGCACTTTCATACCTGCATATGGTGAGGGAGATCCTGACGTTTTTCTTGCTGACTGTGATGTAGGATTATCGATCTGGGCCTCCTCTGAGAGTTCTAATAATACCTCTCTCCTGTCTTTCTTTGACCTATGTGTTTGGTTTGTATGTGTGTTCTTATATGTTTGATTGCATCGGTGTCAAAGGTTCCCTCTTTGGACAGGGACATTTTGGTGCCTTCATATGTGCGTACCATTCTTGGAAAAACATATGTTTTTTAGACTGTGTAGGGAACCTGGTTTGCATGTGCTTTAATGGTGACTCCATGTTAAGTTTTGTAGTCTTAGTGAACAAAGTACACCTTAGCTTCTTTTTGGGGAATCTCTGGTTTTGATCTAATTGTAAGGAAAATTTACCTGGTGTACTTCCTGTAAATATGTTACTATGAGCTCTGCGCTATCTACCGATGCATTGAAAAGTCAGTATAAACATTTCATTAACACAAATAATGCATGTAATGTTTATGTAGTTTAAGTTGGTTTTGTATGCAGTACTGAATTAAGTTTTTCAACTTATAACTTAGCCTTAAACTTAGTTTTTTTTATTGAATGTTGTTTTTTTTATAAAAATGTGTTTCCAATCATAGAGTGCAGTGTTGTCAAGATGAGTGGTGTCAAATGGAGTATCATCGAGTGGAGTATCATTGTGTATCAGCACCACTGGGCTAGACCAGGGACAACTGGAGTGTTCAATCACTCCCAAACACCAACATCTTGGAGACTTCCTCCTTGATTCGGGCCCTCACTTTGTCTGACAGCCTGTAGATTTCGTTTTTGACAGGCAGGCTGTTCCCAGTGTCTACATTGTGGTTACATGAGTGTGTAAGCTCAGGAGTGAGGGCGAGTGGGGAGGCAAACTATTCTAACAACTGCAGACAGTGCCTCTACAGTTTTGGGGTCAGGGCAGGTGAAAGCCTGACACCCGCCACTAACCCATTTTCTCTTTGAATGACAGAAGATCAGGGAGATGTTCTCTCTCCTTTTCCTCCCCTTAATTTGTCAGCAACAGCATGGTGACCTCAGACCTCTCATAGTGGGGTTTAAGGCCATTGATGGGGAGTACCTGTAAGGAGATTGTGGGGGTCTTGAGGCCCAGCAAGTAGGTGGCCTCTTCCTTTCTCTCTATCACCTCATAGGGCCCAGTCCAATGGTCTTGGGGTACCCTGGACTCTGCTGGCACCATACCCCAAACATTTAGGCCATGTAAAACTTCACCAGAATGGCCTTCTGGTTATTTATACCAGAGTTTCATGACTTCCTGGCTAGCCTCCAAGTTCTCAGAAGCCTTCTTCCAGAACCTGGACATCTGGTTTCTGAGGGCAAACATGTATCCAACCACATCCATCCTGGGTAGCCTTCTTGGGAGCTTTCTCCCACCCTTCCCTGATCAGACCTTGAGGTCCCCTAACAGGGTGCCAAAAAGAAGTTTAATGGGCTGAATCCAACTACCTTATGTGATACCTTCCTGTAGGCAAAGTGCAGGCATAATAAGAGGAAGCCCTACTTCCATCTTATGGGCTCATGCCCAACCATAATCATGCCTTTTAAAGTCTTGTTGAGCCTTGCAACTAGGGCATTGGTTTGGGGATGGTAGGGTGTGGGGAACTTGATGGTTACTATCCACTGTTCCCTCATGGAAGTCATGTAGACTACTGACACAATTTACATATTTACAAATTAGTTATGAATAATTAATATCTAATTATTAAACAAATTAACACAATTAACACCATTACCAATCAACTATTAATTGTTATTAATCAATTTATAATTAATTAATAATAAATTAAGTAACTTAATTAACAATATAAATTATTAAACACTAAATTATTAATTATTAAAATAATTAATTAGTTAGTTTCAATTAAAATACTTCCCACCCTATTCCCCTATGAACCCACAACCTACTAAATAATTAAATTACGCCAAAAGTAATTAACATATAATAATCAATTAATTCTAAATAATTCTTGAAAAATTCTTGAAAAATATATTATAAATAAATTACTTCCCACCCTATTCCCCTAGAAACCCACAACCCGCTATGGAATTAAATTACGCAAAAATTAATTAACATAAAATTCATTACTTTTAAAACATTTAAATATACATTACAAAAATAATACATACTTTTAACACATATACTAACACTTAAAACACTCAATATTTAAAGCTTGATATTTTGCCATATCGATATTTAAAATTCGATATTTTGACCGTTCACCCTTCACATATGGTGAAATTAAGTTGGTGCCCCTGTTTGACACCATTTCTTTAGTGAACCCTACTTGGGAAACATCCATATCAGGGCCCTAGCCCCTGCAGGTGCAGTCACTGTCCTCAGAGGGATGGCCTGTGGGTATCTAGAGGCATGGTCCACCAAAACCAGGATAAGCCTCCTACCTAAGGCAGTTTTGGGGTCCAATCAAGGGTTCTAAAATGTCAATGCTTGCCATATCAAAGAGGTTGCCGACAACAGGTAAGGGATTCAGTGGAGCCTTTAGCTTTTTCCCAGTTTTCCCATGGCCCATGGCCTGGCAGATAAGACATATCCTGCACAAAGTATTTGAGCCTATCCTCATCAGGACCCAATAAATGTGGGAGATAAGCCTGGCAACGGTCTTGTTTTTCCACACATGTCCTGCCAGGGGAATGTCATGAGCCAAACCCAGTAGGAAGGCCCTGCAGTACTATTGGACCACCAATAAATATGTTGCTCTATCCTCATGAGCCTTAGACTCACTATAGAGGAGGGCATTTTCCCCATAAATGAGATGATCTTCAGAGATGCTGTCAGCTGCCTGGGCTTCAGCCTATCCTGCTGCCTCTTGCCCCCTATAGTTGTGCACTCCACCTGTGCCTTACATAAGTCCTCCTTGGTGGGTCCACCCTCTTCTTGCTATCCAGCAAGTTTAGGCACGATCGCAAGGGAGACAGTGTCCTCTCTGGTAGTCTCCGGGGTGGCCTCCTCGGGCACTCCATCTACCTGTACCGTGGGAGTTTCAGGGGCTGGTTTCCCATGCCCCCTGCTCTTCTTTTTCTTGGTAGCTGCCTGGGCAATTTTCTCAGGCTCCAGGCTTTATTATCTCCCCTCTCGTACAGCCATGGACCTAGTACTCACACAGACCTACTCAGGTAATCCCAACATTTCTAGGTAGACCAGAGCTTCACGTCTTTCCAGGCATTATTTTCCAGATCATTTCCAGCAAACAATTCACAGGCATGGCTGAGATCACAGATGCCCTGAGAGAAACTGAGAAGCCCCATTCAAATGGAATCAGAGCTACAGGGCAGTGGCTCTCATGGTTGTCTGCTACTACAACCTGGCGAAATATGTCGGATATCACCTGCTCTGAGGACACCAAATGACACCTGACAGTAGTCATGCTCTCGGAGCCTCCACCCTATTTCCATTGATGGTGACCCATTTCCTGTACTTGAATAGATGAGAAGGCATGTGAGATTTGGGCAACATCTCTCTCTGTCACCCAGGGACACTAAGATAACCTCAGCAGACTCCCCCACACTAACTGGGGTATTCCCTCCACTGGAGGGCTGTACCCTCTTTGGGCACTTGTCAACAACCTTGTTGTGCCAAACTGTTAACACCATGACACCTGGGGACATACTTACCAAATGTCTACAAACGCTTTGTTCTGTTCAGATTGTGACCGGAACCCTTTCCCTTGAGAACCTTTTTGAGGGCATTGAGAGAGCCTCTTATTTTTATCCCCCCTCCTTCTTCTGCACTCTTTTGAGAATCCCCCAGATACCTCTTTGTGGATCCTGGTGCTGATCCAGTGGTCCGCATCCTTAGCAAGCACTATAGGGTCATAGAACGTCTGCCTGTATCTCTCTGGGGTGAGATCTGGGGTGAGCCCATACTTCTTCATCAGGGCCTCCTTCAAGATGGGATACTTCTTCCTGTCCCCTTCCCTAGGACTAACAGGGCATCCCTTCCTTAAATGGGAATGTGCCTCTAGAGACTGGCTCCCCAATCTTCCTGAGGGACCTCTTCATCTCTAGAGCAACCTCATAGACTTCAAACCAGTTGACAATGTCACCCCTCACAACACAGTTAGGCACCAGATCTTTTGGGATGTAGACTCTTTTTTCTACAGTGGACACTGGGATAATGCTAATAAATAAATAAAGATCCCTTTTGTTACACTGACATCAATCCAGCACATGATTTTTTTTATATAACCAACTTTGTTTTTATTGAGAAAAAAGAGGTGAGCTCAATATACACAGCTGTGTGCCTACAACCATCCTGGCCGGCAGCGAACAGAGTCAAGTCCCATCAAACAGAGGCATTATAGCATAGCATATCACATGTATTTCCCCTCTAATTCTCTGCCTTCAACGTATCGCACCCAGAGTGCCCGCCACCCCATATCCTGTCTAAAGCCGTGTTCGCACCCGCAGGGGGGTCGGGTAAGGCAGATGCAGCTGGTGTTGCACGCTAATCTCCAACAGAGTTCCCGTAGTAGGAGGCCAACCAAACTCTAGGCCGGGGCTAGTGCGTGCCGTAACCCTGCCCAGAACAAGTAGGTGCTGCATTCCGCGCCTGATCTATGCCAAGTGCATATACAATGTGTTGGGCAGCTCATGAATTGTAGTGCAGTGTCCCAAAGTAAACGTGTAGTGTTGGAAGGGGTTGGATGGAGTAGCGTCGCGCCACCGTGCTGGGTCACCAAGGCACTATCACCGCACTTAACCTCTACTCTTCCTGAAAACAGGACAAACTAAGTAAACAAAGGGCGGGGGGGTGTGGCGGGGGAGGGCGGCGGAGGAGGGGAAGCAGAACGCCAAGCGCCGCAGCGGGGGGAAGAGGGGAATCCAATGAATGCAACTAGTCTCGCTTAAGCTGGGCCGGCGGCCCTCCAGCGCCCCTAGTACCCCTGTGGGGATGCATGCCTGCACAGTGGGAGGATCCGACCCCGGCGAGCCCACCCGTAGCTAGGGACCCTCCAACGGCGAGGGTGTCTGCGCCAACGGCCGCGTGAGAATCTCGGAGCGCGTCAGAATAATCTCGTCGTCAAACAGTTTCAAGGCCCGCAGTCTCGGCGGTTGCAATCGTGCATGCTCTATCCTGCCCAAGTGTTCCACCAAGGGAGACCAGAGGGTCTTAAACCTAGTGTCCCTGAACTGGAGGCGGGCTGTAAGCAGCTCCATCGTCAAGACCTGCCAGAGGCGGGCGAACCACACGTTGATGGACGGCGGCTCCGCCTTCTTCCAGTACACCGCCACCGTTTGTTTTGCTGCACCTAGCATGTGAAGGCTCAGGTGGCAATCTCGACCTGTCATTGCCCGCCGCGACATCGGCCGGAGGCCCCAAATAATCGTGAGGGGGTCCTCTGGCAGGGGGTAGCCTAGCACCCTCTTGATGTGGCTGAGGACTTCCTTCCAATAAGTAGTCAGACTCGGGCATGTCCACCAAATATGGATAAAGTCCCCTGGCGCCTGGGCACAGCGCCAGCACAGCGGGGACACCTTGGGGAACATCTTCTGCAGTCGGACAGGGGTGTAGTACCACTGGGTCATCACCTTGTAGGCCGATTCCTGTTGGGGGATGCTGCGGAAGGTTTTAGGGATATCGCTCCAGAGCCTTGCCCACTGCGCGGAATTGATCCTGGAACCCGAAAGGTTCTGCCACCGCACTTGGTACGGATGTAGTCCTGGACGCTGGGAGTGCTGGAGCACTTTATAGACGCGAGAGACGAGGCCCTTATATGTGCCAAACGTGCGCGCTAAGTGCTCAAACGGGGTGAGAGGTCTCGTGGCCGCCTGCGCCAGCGAAGAGCCCTGCACCCAGTGCCGAAGCTGTACGTATTGGAACTTGTCCCTGTCTGTCAGCCCAAAGTCCCTTTGGCATTGCTGGAAGGATTTGAAGGTCCCTCCCTCAAAAAGATCTCGGATCGTCCGGCAGCCACTTTCCGTCCAGTTCTCAAAGTATGGCGAGCGGCAGGCCGGTGGAAACTGGGGGTTGCGAGCTAGAGGGGTGTGTGGCGAGGGGAAGGTGGTGAGGCCCCTGCGGACCGCCACCCTATCCCAGATCTCCAAGACTGTCCTAGTGGGGACCGCCATGTACGCACTACGGTGACGCGCCGCCCGGGGCAGCCAAGCGTGATCCCAAATCGGGCGACAGGTAACTGCCCTGTCCATGTGGAACCAAATTTTTTCACTTTCCCACGCCCCCCACTCCAGAACATATTGGAGGTGCGACGCCCAGTAGTAGTCCATTAGATTGGGACAAGCAAGGCCGCCTCTATCCCGAGGGAGCTTTAATATTTTGTTAGAGAATCGCGGCTTCTTACCTCCCCAAATAAAGGAGATCAAGTCCCGTTGTAGTCCTTGGATGTAATGTTCCGGGATGGGAGTCGGCAGGGTCTGAAACAGGTAGAGAATCTTTGGCAGCACGGACATCTTGATTGCATTGAGGCGACCAAGCCAGGAAAGCGGCAGTGCCTTCCAGGTGCGCAAGTCGTCTAGGACAGAGCGCCTGCACTCCGGCCAATTGGCCTGCGTCCAGATAGCTAGGTCCGGTGTCAAGTTAAGGCCGAGGTATCTCACGGAGTCGCTCGCCCATTGATATGGGGTGCTCGTCCGCAGCGCCGCCACCTCCGCCTCCGGAATCGTGAGATTGAGCACCCAAGACTTGGTGTGTTTAATTTTAAGCCCGGAGGCCCGCTCGTAGTTGCGGAGCAGCGATTGTGCGGCTGGAAGCGAGGTTGAGGGCGCAGACAGCGTGAGAAGGAGGTCATCGGCGAAGAGCGCAACCTTATGGTGACGTCCCCGAAGGGAAATGCCCGTGACATCCGGCGACTGGCGAATGAGAATAGCCAGGGGCTCCGCTACCAGGGAAAAGAGCAGAGGCGATAGGGGGCAACCCTGCCGCGTGCCCCTGCAGATGGGGAATGGCTGCGTAAGTTGGCCATTTACTCGCACCCGGGCTGCCGGGGCAGCGTATGGGGCCATGATGCGTGCTTCCATTTTGGGCCCAACCCCTATTTTCCGTAAAACCGCTCGAAGGAACGCCCAATCTACCCGGTCGAACGCTTTTTCAGCATCTAGGGATAACAGGCAAGCCGGGATACCCCAATGCCTGGCCTTACCCACTATGTGGGCAATGCGACGGACATTGTCCGCCCCCTGGCGTTGGTGGATGAACCCCACCTGATCCGGATCCACGAGGTGAGGGAGGTGTGTACTGAGCCGTTTAGCAAGAATTTTAGTGTACAGTTTAAGATCTGTGTTCAACAGGGCTATGGGCCGGTATGATGAGCAGAGGGTGTGGTCCTTCCCTGGCTTTGGGATGAGGGCAATCTCAGCCATTGCCATGTCCGGGGAGGGCCCTCCCGAATCCGCGAATGAGTTAAAGAGCCGAAGAAGGTAGGGTTGCAGCTGCGGCAGAAAGGCACGGAAGAACGCCACCGGTAGCCCATCCGGCCCAGGTGTCTTGCCTAGCGGAAGATCTCCCAGGGCTCCCGCTATTTCTTCCAGTGTAATGGGCTCCTCTAAGAGCTCGGAGTGATGTTTACTCAGTGGCTCCCATTCACATTCACCCAGGGTCTCCGCGATCAGTGCAGGGTCCGGCGGGTCTCTCTTGTATAGAGAGGAATAGTATTCATGAAACGCCTGGAGCTTCGCAGCTTCAGTGGTCACCCATGTACCCCCCACCCCCTGCAGCTTCGCGATGTGGGCCCTGGCCGCCCTCGTGCGCAACCGCCGCGCTAGCACTGTTCCCACCTTATCCCCTCCGATGTAAAAGCGCTGCCGGAGCGCAAGGAGCGCCCGTTCCGCCTTATTCGTCCTGTGTGCCCGTAACTGTCCCCTAAGGACCGCCAGCCGCCGCTTATGGGCCGCCAACGGGCGGGTCTGGTCCATCTTCTCCAGCGTCTTGAGTTTGCGGGTGAGTCTGGTTTCGTACAGTTGGGCTTCCCGTGTCCGCGCAGCAGCTATAGCCGTGAGGGTGCCCCGTATCGTGGCCTTGAAGGCATCCCATAAGAGGGGGAGGGGAGTCTCCGGCAACTCGTTATGCTCTAAGTATTCCAATATGGCCGTCTTTATTTCCTCCCTGTCTACCGGGTCCCGTAGGGCGTGATCCGTGAACCGCCAGCGGCGTGGACCGGAGGTACGAGTGGAGCGCTCGTGGAATAACACCTCCACATGGGCATGATCGGAGACCGAAATGCTCGAGTGTGAAGCCGACATAGTGTCTGGGAGCAGGGAGTGGGAGACAAAGAGCATGTTGATGCGAGAGTAGGAGCGGTGTGCATGTGAGTAAAAGGTGAAGTCCTTCAGCCCCGGGGAGTGATAACGCCACACATCTACCAAGGTCAAAGCAGTAAGGGATTTTTTCACAGTGGCCGACAGGGCCCCCACGCTATGGAAGCCTCCCCCACAACGATCTAGCTCCGCGTCCCAAACCAGATTGAAGTCCCCCCCCACTATAAGGTCCGAGCTCACCGGGTCAAGATACTCCCGGATGACCCCGCGCAGGAAGGCATCCTGCCCCTGATTGGGTGCATAAAGATTACATAGCGTGAGCCTATGGTGCCCCCTCGTTAGCTCCACCCTCAGGACCCGGCCCGCAGTGTCTCTACGCACCTGTGTGTCCCCATGACAGAATCCCGCCCGGCAGAAGATAGCAACCCCCGCTGTCTTAGTGGCCGCGGATGCCCAAAACCTATGGGGAAAGCGCGGATGGGCCATACGACCCACATCAGCCCGTAGAAGGTGCGTCTCCTGCAGAAATACTATGTCGGCACCCTGTTGGAGCAGATACCTCCAGATCTGATGTTGTTTGCTAGGTGAGTTGAGCCCCTTCACGTTCAAAGAGACGACCTTCCAGGAGGGTACTGTAGTCATAGACATGGGTCAACATGCGCAGTTGTCCCCCCCGCCGCCCCCAGCCCATCCACAGAGCCCCCCCGCCAGAGGGTTAGGAAGTAAAGAGGGAGAAAGGCGAGAAAGTAGGAGCAAACGAGAGAACCAAAACCACAGAACGGCCAACATGGCCAACAAGGTCTATTCCAGTCTAGGGAGTGGCCAGGCACTTCGGCACAGGCTATCCCGGAGATGTCACTCTCCCAGGAATAGTAGTGGGGGTCCGTCGGCACTGCCGCCATTCACCAAGTTAGAAGGAGCCCCGGGCCACCGCCCGGCATCAGGAGCTGTAACAGCGATCGCAGTGAGTGGGCCGCGATCTCTCTCCCCACAAACGGCTGGTAGCCCCAGAGAGGGCCATCTCGCATTCTCGAGAAGGAAGGAGCCAGAGTTGCAAGCCTGAAAGTTCACTGGGGAGCGGGCTCCAGTGATCCCGCCGGCGACGATCCGGCTTCCAGGGACCGGATGTGGCGTATGATGTCCTGCTTGTCCCTCGAGGATCGACTAGCAGCAGGGGAGGGAGATCGCCCCGCCCGGCGCACCCTGGACCAGCTAGGCTTAAGTGAGGCACGAGGCCCCGCGGCACCGCGCACCCTGTAGGACCGCAGCACCCGTCGTCTGGATTCCCAGTGGAAGATGAGGGCGAAGGGATGTCCCCATTGATAGTGAATGTTGAGGTCGCACAGCTTGTCCGTAACCGGCCGGAAGGCCCGCCTGCGCCGGAGGGTCGTGGGGGCCAGGTCCTGAAACAGCTGGATCGTAGCCCCGTTGTATTTGATATCCATCCTGTCACCTGGTCGCCTGGATGATAGCCTCCTTTTCGACAAAGAAGTGGACCCGCGTCAGGATGTCGGGAACCAAACCTGGTCTCCCGGGCGGGCCAGAGACTCGGTGGGCCCTATCTAGAGTCGGCGGAGAGGCGTCATCATCCCCCCGGAGTTCATGCAGAAGGTCCGCCACAAATGTCATGATATCCGCCCCCTCCGCGCCAATCGGGACGCCCCGAATGCGAATGTTGTTGCGGCGCCCCCTATTTTCCAGGTCCTCCTGCCTGATCTGTAGCTCGACATTCTGCTCCTCCAGGGCCGCTATCCTCTGCCACAAGCGCTCCTGGTCCTCCGTGCGAGCGTCCAGGGTCTTCTCCATGTCGTCGACCCTGTCCCCGAGCTCTCCCACATCTTTCCGGAGCTCCTTGACACAGGCCTGAACCTCCGTGCGCAGCGAGCCGATTTCAGACTTGAGGTCCTGCATGAAGAGCGCCATGAAGGACTGTGTCACTGGCTCCGCCGACCCACCAGCCCCCAGCGCCTGCGAGCCCGTCGGCGCCCCTCCAGGCTTATTCCAAAGGTCCTTCCCTGTGGCATCTTTCGTGGGCGCCGATGAGTCTTTTCCCGGCTTGGTGCGCGTCATTATGCAGGTATACGCCGCCTCTAAAGGGAGACCCCAGCCGTAGATCAGGCCGTCCACTCAGGGCCCCCGGAGGGCCAACCAGCGTCGAAGGGCGCACAAGCCAGGCCGTGTCGCGCCCAACGTAGGGCTGTCCCACACTCCAAGCCGCGGGCCCAGTCACAGCGCCGCAGCGCAGGCGTTCCAGGTGCAGCAGTGGACCAAGGCCCCGCGGCCCACACCGATACGGTTCGCCCTCAGGGCACGGATGTCGCCAGGTCCCCGGGCCCACCAGACTCCGACCCGGGGCCCTCCCCACTCTCGCAGGCAGCGAACAGCACAGCGTCAGGAGTACTGAGGAGCGCGCCTTCCCCGCAGCTCAACAACCACGCAGGGGGGCCCGACAGCCAAGCCGTCCCGCCGTCCCAAGTCCTGCTAGTGCCTCACCGCTCAGCCCCTCCCTTCTTTAATGTCCAGCAAGGGAGGCGAGCCAGCATCCAGGGCCCAGTCCGGCGCTCGGTTACACGGCCACCACCCGCGAGGATTGACCAGCCAGGCCGCCCCCGGTCCGGGGCTCCAGTTCAGGGCCGCAGTGAGATCCCCCGCTCTAGACCTCCAAGCGCTTCCACCGCAGTCGCCGCCACCACGAAGACGGCACTCCCAGAGGCACTCTAGCGCTCGGGCCCACCTCCGCCGGGGCTCCTCCCGCTACCTCAGTCTTTCCGCCCCCTCCGGTGTCCGGGCAAACCGCCCCGCGGGCCGATGCCTCCCGCCGACCTCCTCACCTCAAGCGGAGTCGTCCAGCGCTCAATTGCAGGGGCCGCAGCGTCAGAGGCACAGGGTCCCAAAATGGCGGACCCGCCCACCGGAGCAGTCTTCCCAGCGCCTCCTCCTTCAGCCGGTACCAGGGAGTCCTGGCCCCCGCTCCCAGACGCCTCCGATCACTCCCAGGATGGTCAAACAGCTCCCCCAGCAGGCTCAAGCTCCCGGGCAGTCCGCGGGAACCTGCACCGCTCCCCAGCGCAGATCGCCCAAGATGGCGGCCGTCTCCTCCGCGCCCGGGAGCGCCCCAGTGTCCAGCCTCCGGTGCCGCCAGCCGCACTCCTCGAGCCCGCCACAATATTCAGCGGCAGCCCACTCCGGTTCCGCCGACCTCTTGCACCTAGGGGAGTGCCGTAGGAAGCTCGTTTAGCCAGCGGCAGCCCGGAGCTCCAGCAGCCCACGTCCTACTCCATGCTCGGCTTGGCCACGCCCCCCCAGCACATGATTTTAATATGTGGAGTTTTTTAATGTAATGTGGTTTAAAAACGTTTTCTTCGTTATACTTATTAATGTTCAATAAATGTGACATGTTTACATAATATAGTGGTCAGTGTGGATATACTTTAATAGATAAGACATAAAATGTTTTCCTCTTTTTAAATATTAAGAGGTACAGTGATGAATGATGCATATTGATGTGTGTATAACAAAAGCGATACTTATTTGTTTTGATTAACTTTGAGACCCTGTCACTTTTGGAATAGAAGGGTACCTCTCCCAATTTTTGTGAAGTTTGACACTGAGATAATGCTGACATAATTACTGCTTGATGCTGAAGATTGCCTGGCCTTGACCTTCAGCTCCTTCTTGCTTTTCTCATGCTCCAGCAGTAGTGGTTTCTCACACAGGCTCACTCTGCCTCAGCCTTCTCCTCTGTTTCAAGCTTAATCTTGGCCAGCTGCAGTTTGAGCTCCTTCTCCATCTTTTTGTCCTCTAGTTCCTTTAGGGACAGGCCCGGTAGACTCACTCCTAGTTGCCCTATCACAAGCATCCTCTGAGTGTGAGTTGTGCTCTTCCTTAAGCTCAGGGCTGAGGTTTGGGTACTCCACCTCCTCTTCATCATACATGTCTGCTCCTTTCTCCTCAGGATCATCCTCCTCTGGGGTGGAACACCACCTCTGGACTTCCTCAGAGGCTCTCAGGGCTATCCTTCTAGCCTTTTCTTTGCAGAGATTCTGCACCTCCGCCCTAGTGAGGTCAACTCTGTTATTTATATGGGATTTTTGTGTCACACCAATCACTGTATGGTACTGAACAAAAGCAAGTAGTGGACCCCACAACTGAACTGCAATGTGAGACAGTGGGTTGTTAGATGAGTGGGGTGTTTAGTCCACATAAGGTATCCAAACCAGTAAATTAACCTGTGCTTAACCCTCTGGTAGTTTGGCATAAAAGCACCCGGGTCTAACTTAGAGGCAATAATTAAAGTATTTATGCAGCACACAAACATTAATACAGTGAAAACACAGCACAAGAAAAATTCACGCCAAATTGGGAAAAGAGAATACATTTTACTAAATTATTTGACACCAAAGTGACAGAAATCCAATCAGTAGAACCAGAGTTAAGAATTTTTAACATTTAAGGTACAAAGAGCACCAAAATGATCAAAGCGCTAAATGTAAACATGTTGTTGCATGAGACTGTGTCAGAGTCGAAAAATATGGCCAACTGCGATGGAGAACAAGTCAGATACAAAAAGTGGATTGGGTCTCGTTGGCACTTTCCTTTGGACTTAGAAGATATTTCAGCAAAATGTTGTCTGAGAAGGTAAAGTTAAGCAAGGCAAGACTGTAGGCTGCGTCCGAGGATGAGATGTCATCGTTGCGAGCTGCTGAACAAAGTTGCAGTGAATATTTCTAAGTTCGGACTCAGACTCTTTTTCGGAAGATCAAAATCTCCAGTGGGATGTAGCAGGAGACTGTAGCCAACAGGAGTTCCATGAGGCCAGAAACGCCTTTGGTGAAGGACCACAATACATGATGCACTGCTGCTGGGAAGAATATAGTGGGATCTGCCTGAAAGTCAGGACGACTGGCAATACAGCTTGGGGGGAGAGACAAGCAGGTTGATCCCAGTCTCTTCTCAGAGCACTTTCTAGCCAAAAGATCTTGTGTCTCTGGGCACCTTCAGCACCCCACCTCTAAGGGTCTAGAACTGGAGGGGACACTTGGGGGGTAAAGGCTCACTCTGACTGGATCCAGGTGTGGGTTTAAGATGGTTGGAGCCTTTTCTGTCCCTGAGGCTCTGTTTAGGAGACCAGCCAACTATCCCTTGCAGACTTTGACAGTCCTGGGTTTAGCAGTGGAAAAGAGCTCAAGCAGCAGGACAGGCCTCTGAGCATTCCGTGCAGTCTTCATACAGCAGAGCAATCCTTACAGGAGTAGCAAAGCAGTCTTCCGAAGTACACAACAGGCCAGAGCATCAGGCATTCCTCTGAGAACCCTTCCACAGGTCTAGAAATTGAACTAAAGAGTGGGTCTGAGGGACCAATTTTTAAACCTGGTGCCTTCTTTGAAGTAGGGGATGTTTCTAGAGATTTCCCTTTGAAGTGCTTGAAGTTTCATGCCTCCCCTGTCATGACACCAAGCTGGGTGCATGAATAATGCAGTGACGGCAATTCCTTTGTGTAAAGGCAGGGCACAACCTATTCAGTTGCAAGTGGGAATGTGCCCAGGTCTGCCCCCCACCAAGCCAATTGATAGCCCATCAAGGCACATCTAATCCGTCTACTCTGTGGCTCTCTGGGAGGAATAGACAAAGACCAACTGCCAACTACACTCAGTCATCTGACCCAGGAATATTCTGCATGCACCAAACAGTTGGGGCAGGAAAATGGCAACTTTCTAAAAGTGTCATTTTCTCAAATTGTATCTCAAATTCATATGTAACCATTAAAGAGGATTTAAAATGCTCAAATTCTCAGACATCAATCATAAAATTGTTACCTGTTCCCAATCAAGAGATAGCCTTTATTAAATGTAATAAGGCAACCCAATGTTATTCTATACAAGAGGTAGTTAAAATGAATTTAGGAGTTTTCCACTACCAGGGCATGTAAAGTGGCAGAGGTAAAGTTCACAGAGCCCTAAGGCAAAGAAAAATGAATTCAGCAAAACAGAAGTATGAAGGAAATAATGTTTGGGGGAAGACCACCCTAAGGCTTACAGGTCTAACAATGAGCACCTACAAGGCCCAATAAATCTGACCCACCTAGTAATATTCATTTTTGTAAGGAATATCAGACTCACCTTGAGATGTGATAACTTTTGTGTATAGAAAGTTATGAAGGCTTAAGAGTGAAGTGCCACAAAAATCAAATACATGTCTCAGCACTAGGAGAAAGGAGGGAATTCTCTGCAGCTAAGGAGTTAAAGGATAAAACAATAAGTAATTACAAAAGAAGCCTTAGCCCGTCCAAATTAAATCTGCAAGCTATGCTTTACTATCTGCGAGTCAGAGAGAAATGTGCATTTCTGCTAATTACAGAATACATTTCATTCTCATAAATGAATTGAGCTTCACTATTGGTCATTTCCAATCTGATACCTTAGCTGAAAATTTATTTTTGATAGTATGTTGCTATAACAAATTACAGATTAATAGTTTACATACATTTACGACAAAATGTGTTGCAGCAGGCTGCTATGAACTATGTTATCAATTTGAATTGTAAATTACATTTATTATATGAATTAGACTGTAAATGTACAAATCAATGCATAAAGAAATGTATCAAAGGACATTTATCCTAATGCGAAGAATGATATACAGTCTTTAAATACATGTACAAAGTTGCTGATCTTTCTTTATCTATATATAATAAAATTAAAAAATCAAAAATGTATTTTTAAATGGTATTGGTCCTTGGGTTATTACATGTGTCCCTAATCAATTAGTCCACTTTAGATCAAGTTTCCTATATGTTCTTCACACAATTGCAGGCTGCTATGAAAACATGTAATCGGGTATTGCACTTTCTGGTTTAGTGGTAGGTGAGAAAATGTAGCCCTTTCTTCAACTTCCCTTATCTGAACTCTCCAAATGTGAATGGAGTTTGTAGACTGACAGTCTTCCATCATACTGATGGTCATGGCAATTTGGGAATCAAATCAGTTCTCCTTTTTAAAGGAGAACATGTGGTTAGGTCGGCTAAGCATGTCAAAACAAATTCCATTCCTCTTGCAGCCTAGAGTCTTTACATGATTGCCATAATCCTCAGCAACTTGTAATATGATGATTACATATGGGCTTTTTTCCCAAATATAATTTATGGAAGCCATCAATCTCCACATAAATACCACTGTCTACTGTATAGTTGAGGTGCCACTGCTCTACTGAGGTAATTATTCACTGAATAGTCACAATGTGTGCTATAGATGCAGCAGACGTTGCAAAAACCAATCTCATGAGCAAAACTTTTGCAGCCACTTAAAGAATGAAATTGATGACATAGTTGTCAGTCCATTTCATCTGAAAATACAGACACATTTCCAAAGAAATATTTATGGTAGATTATTTATTTATTGTACTACTGGAGTTCATTGCAGCAGTATCAGCATTTTACCACATGTTCTAAAGCACATTAGCTTTGATAGTGACTTATATCATGCTGTTTATAATGCTTTTTCAACAAACTATAACATTCAAATTGGTGTGTTTAGGTTAACAATCAAGTTTCTACATTTACTTAATAACTTTAGTGTTATCCTTTTATCAAAAGAAGTAAGAGGACAGCGATTTATTTGGATGTGTTGGTAGGTGGATGATGTAATGATGATCTAATATAAGGAATAACATTTTCCTTAAAATAGATAAAAATATTATTGCTAGTCATCTTGGAATTCAGTTGGAAGGCCATACTGCTTCTACTCCACCTTGCTCTGCTGGTTGCTATTCACACAGCATGCTCAGGGGACAACAGAGGGTCCAGGTGCAGCTAACTCTCACCTTGCTCCATACAACAGCACAGTAGAAGCACAAAAGTCTCCCCTCATCAGTGCAAGTGTCTTCCCTGTCATCATCACCCTTTTTACATAGTGGCTCCCACAGAACAACCACTGTGCAACTCCCACTCACATTCACCACATGCTTAGAGCAAGAATTTTGAACTCTTGGAGAACCTTTACTTTTTAGAGCCAGTAAAACTGTTTCCAAGGGACCGCTGCCTACTCTTATATGAAACTTAAATGTTTCACATTTTCTTTTTAAATGCAGCCCATTTTTCTTTAAGGAAAACAGGCAGCATTTAAAAACAAATTGCTATTTTTAATTGTCCCAGATCTGCCCAGCCAGGGGACACAGAAAGCCCACATGATGCCAAGGAATAGGAGTGGGGGCTGCCCAGCATGTGCATGGCTATGCCCACTACCAAGTAAGTTAGGCAATGTTGTTCTGCCCTCGCTGGAGGCAGATGGGGCAATTACCCTGACCTGCCACCCGGGAGGGCAGAAAGACCACTGTATGACAGCAATATGTATTTTTTATAAAACAATGGTGTGTGTCTTTCCTATCCTAACATCAGGCCCCTCCCTCCCCCTAAAACCTCAACAGTCTTTTTGCTCCCCTGCGGATTGAAGCATCCCATCCTAATGGCAAGCAAGAGGACATTTGATTCTTTTGAGTGTTATTTTTACATATGGCCAGAAGAGTTTGGTTAACCATCCCACCTGCAACTTTGAACGGATGCACTTTGTAGGTATGAGTAGGCTGCCTCCTGGAAAAACCTACAAGACTGAGACACCTCTAAAAACTAGACAACTGATGAGTCCAGGGAGGTGTGCATTCCACACCATTTCTGAGCCCCAATGCCCTGAAAATCTCAATCATTGACTAGAAATACACATTTTCCTCACATTTTTGTGAGGAAAACTTCTGGAATCTGCAGGGATCTATATAGTTCCTACAATACAGTGTTCCCTCAAGTATCTGAATAAAAACGGTACCTCACTTGTGTGGGTGAACCAAGAGACTGTGACACAAAAGGCCCTCAAGTGCTGAGTGGACAGATTAGCAATAGGGGTAGCTGCAGGGTTTAGGGCCGTGCTTGCCCGCCACCCATGAAAACCTACCGACCACAGACATTTTAGAAAAATAGACAACAAGGAGATTCCAGTGTGGTGTGCCTGTGTGAATCCCATGAAGATTTCCTATCCACAATTCTCTGCAACCTCAAACTTTGCCATGAAAAACATTTTCCCTGCATTTCAGTGATGGAAACTTCTGGAATCAGCAGTTATCCACATCATTTCTACAACCCAGCATTGCTTCACCTGTGTCGATAAAAAACTGCACCTCTTGTGTGGTTGGGTCTACTGCAAGTGACATGGAAAGGAACAAACCAAGGTCAATGAGAGTCTCCACACAGGGGCTCCCATTGCTCATGCTTTCATCCATTTCTGTTGCAAGCACTAGGCCCAGCCACAGAAGTGGGGCAGCGTGTTTTATCAGAACAAGTGGGTTAATGCTGGATGGTCGACATTTTGTGGATTTCTACGGCTCTGGACATTTACATCACAGAAATATAAGGAAAATGCATGATTTAAGGCAACGTTTGAGGTTTATAAGGCATTGTGGGCAGAAATAGACTGCATTAGATCCATGCAAATCACCCCATTCTGGATTTCCATAGGTGTCTAGTTTTTAAAAATTTGCAGGTTTAGTAGGTTTCCCTAGGCACAGGCCGAGCTAGGGCCCAAAATCCACAGCTAACCACTTTCCAAAAAACGGGCCAAGTTTGAGTGGACAAATGTGATATACCCATTTTCCTCTCTTTGCCTACCCACACAAGTGAGGTACCATTTTAAATTTAAACAATATACTTAGGGGAATGCTGGGTGGAAGGAAGTTTGTGGCTCTAAATAGATTTCAGAACTTTACAACACAGAAATGTGAGGAAAAAGTGTTTTTTTAGTCAGGTATGAGGTTTGCAAGAAATTCTGGTAAAACAGAACAACACAAGTCACTCTATCCTGGATTGCCCTAGCTGTCTAGTTTTACAAAATATACAAGTTTGCTAGGATTACCTAGGTGCCAGCTGAGATAGAACCTAAAATCCACAGCTATTCACTTTGCAAAAAATGGGTCAGTCTTGAGTGGAAAAAAGTGATTTATCCATATTGTGTTTTGGGCCATTTCCTATCATAGACACTAGGTCTACCCACACAAGTGAGGTACCATTTTTATCAACAGCCATGTGGGAGCATACAATAGCTGGATAATTGTTATTACCATGTGGATTTCAATACATTTGTGACTTTCGAATGTTAGCCAGTGTGTATGAAAGAGGACATTTTGAAAAATATCCTCCCATCATATGCTTTTACGGGTAGCCAGAAATTCAGAGATGTACAAAAAACCACTGCTCCTCAATTCTATATCTTGTGACCATTTCAGAAATAGATAGGTAACCGTTATACCTATTTCTCACTCTACACATTTCACCATGTGAACTGGTCCATTCTCAGGACACAATGAAAAACCATTGTACGGTGCAGCTGATGTTTTGGCTCTGGGTAATTTAGGTTCTTGGAGAACCTACAAACCCTATCAATATCCACAACTAAAAGGGTCTAGCAGACGTAATGATACATTGCTTTTGTATATCAGCCATTGCGACAAACATTTGCAGATGAAAACATTGTCACAAAAGGCTGTTTCTTCCTTCTCATTTTCAATATTTCTTTATTTCTTTGGAAAAACCTTGAGGGATCTACACATATGACCCCTTGCTGAATTTAGACTTTTTTACACTTTTCAGAAATATATAGCTTTTTGTGGATTGCCCATGGGTTTCACACTGGTTTCCAACACAAACTGAAAGTAGGATAAAAGCACACAAAAATATGAAAAATGGGCTACCTCTTTAAAAACTGTGAGAACTGTGGTAAAGAGTTCGTTTTTTTGATTAAGTGTTGCATGTTACTGACAGCTAGGACAATGGTAACTTTAGCACAGCAAACCATTTGTTGATGCCATTTTTATGAAAAAAATAGATACTTTAATCCTTAGCAATTTTTTCCTATTCGTCTAAAAAAACTCAAAATATAGCTACATTTGGTTATTTTCTTGGTCCCCTCTGGGTAATCCCCAACCCCTGAGCACCTTTCGAATCCCCTGGATCTTGGGGAAAAAGACACATATTTGGCTTTGGATACCTTATGTGGACAAAAATTATGGAGGCCTAAGGACAAATTACCCCAAATAGCCTACAAAGGGCTCAGCGTTGGGGGGGGGGGGGGGGGGGAGCTCCCAGCAGTTAAAAGGTTATTAATAATAATACGAATCATTATTTTAGGAATAGGGGTTAAATAAACCCTTTGTACATTAGCGATAGCAATTACCGAATAGAGATTCACAAACAATCGCAATTTGCTAATTGCTATTACTATTCTGCACACATCTAGCCAAAAGGCTGTAAACCTATAGGGAGATACCAGTCTAAATTGTTAGTGCCAGCCATGTTATTTCCCCTTGAAGGCCTTGGTTCATTGGAATTTCCCCTCTGTGTTGTGTAAAAGTTGTGCAATAAGAAATGGAACCTGCAGGTCTGTAGAAAATTTAAAAAAAATACATGGTGAGCAAACACACCCCTATTCATTTGTCTGACATTTAATTATGTCTGCAGTGCCGTCTGATTGTGAAACAGCTTTCAAAATCACAAATTTGTATTTTACATGTTGGATGCTACTTTGGTTCTTATAATAAGACAGAACTGCGTGCAGTGCCAAATATATTTATCACTACCTGCATGACCACATGCAATAATTGCTTAATCAATACTTCGCTACAAAAACTGTTCCAAACCATCGGGTGCAAATGAGGCTCATTTGCAACCAGCATGATTTCACAGAAAAACTCCTGGAAATATGTGAGCATCATTAGCAGAACGGTCAATTTCACATTGGTCCATTTTTTTCAGATAACCTAAATGTCTATTAAACCAGGCTTTGAGTTTAGAAATAGTAGCGGTACTTTTCTGCTTGCAAAACTACCTGCGCTCTAGTTTATACAGTAATGAGACTGCTGTCGATGTGTTTTTTATACGAAGCTGCATTATTGCTATACAGCATATAGTCATTATTCGTTTATCTCGGTCTTGAAATGTAGCTGTGTTTTATTCTTCTATAGAGTTTGAGGAAACCATATTCCGTGTAAGGCTGATTACAGTTACATGAATTTCTTGCACATTTGCACATTTTTGTACTCTCAAGATGATTTCTAAACTAATTTGAGTATGGATTTAAACAAACTCCTTTGATATACACTGTTTACGTGTTCCCATACAATGTTTTCTGCCTGAACCATTGGGATTATTTGGAATTTGGTGCATGGTGTCATGTGGGAAGGGCAGGGGCGGCTGGTGACATTTTAAAGTGGTGGGGCGTGAAATGATTGGTATACTTCACCGTTGCAAGCGAGCGTAGCGAGCGAGCCCGAACCCCTATAAGGAGGGTTCGGGGGGGTTCTCCCCCCGAGAAAATTTTGAAAAAAGAGAAGAGAAATGGTGCATTTTCAAGCAAATTTGAGAAAGCAGGAAGGTTAATAAAGCAATTGTGAAAGTGCAGTTATAACATTAATAAAGAGATGTCATATAACATAGGTAGCTGCTTATTCACTGTATAACCACAGAGCTTCATAACAGACTTCGAGATACAATGCATTTCTGAGTACCTCACTCACAGATGTTTTTTATTTAACAAACTAAACTGGTTGCAAAGTAGCAGCATTCAAAATTGTTTACTTTTTGTAAATGAAATCAGCACGTCTCTCTCTAAGAGCAGCAAACTTTTCAATAACTTTAGTGTTAAAGTCCGGGATTTTCTGAACTAGCTTGCTCTCTACAGAGAGCATTGCCAAAGCATTGAGTCTTTCCTCAAGCACGGTGTTTCTCAGGAATGTCTTAATCCTCTTTAAGGCTGAAAAACATCGTTCTGCCTCGACTGTTGTCATAGGAGTGGTTATGACAATTTTAAGTAAAGCCACTGTCTCTCCAAGTGACTTTTCCATATTAAGTTTATGAATTAAAGCCAGCAAAGACAAGGCACTTGTGGCCTTCCGGTACACAGGCATTGCGTACAGTACAGTCAACTCAGTTCTCAGCTCTTCTTTATTGAGCATAGGATAAGCTCCCACAGCCTCATTCAGAGCACGCTCCGGGAAGGATTCATCATATTTGGCAAACTGTTGACTTTGCAATAATGTGGCACTCACCAAATGTTTTGTGAAAGAAAAACGCTCTTTTGCCTGCACAATTACAATGTCACAGATCTCCTTTGCAATTCGGACCATAGTGGTGATGTTTTTCCTGCGGTTTGCGAAAATACATTTCTCTGGCAGTTTGCTGTCTAAATTGTCAACCCCATCTCTCACTTTGCTTATGCTTTGTACAAACATAGTAGTATATACTTGCACTTTGACAGTATCTATCTCTCGTGCTTGTAACTGATTGTATAACAGGTCGACAGCTACCATTATATCATGAAATAAAAACAGTAAGAACTGAGACTCTCTGTCTTGTAGTGTTCTACCAAAGCCATGGGCTTCAATCTGACTTTTGTAATCAAACTCATCATTGGCTTCTATGGCTTCAAACCATTTCAGAAGGTCCTCTCTATGTTCATAGATTAGGTTGACTGTACGGATGTTAAAGTTCCAACGAGTTGAGGATCCCCTTGGAACGCTTTTGTCTACAATGTCATGAACTGCTTCTGTTCTTTTGGGGGAACGCGAGAAGAATGCTGCCATGCCTCCTATATCCTGAAAGAAAATCCGTGTCTCGGTGATCTTTGATACTGCCTGTTGCATAATAAGATTAAGTTGGTGAGCGTAACAGTGCACATAATGAGCATTAGGGTACACATCTCGAATTCTCTTCTGAACTCCACTAAGGCTTCCACTCATTACGGACGCACCATCATAGCTTTGCGCAATAAGTTTTTTTTTTTGAGGCAGCTCTGGAAAAATTAAGCTCAGTTGACGCAGTATAGCTGCAGTAATGGTTTCTGCACTAGAGTCTCTTAAATGTGTGAAACCATAGAATCTCTCCACAACTTGTCTGTCATTGTCAATGTATCGAAACACTGATACGGACTGTGTTTTAGTGGCCACATCAGTGGTGTCATCAGCCTGAATAGCCACAAAGTCTGTGTTTTGCAATTCTTGCACAATATGGCTTCTCATAATTTCGAGCATACACTCAAGAAGTTCATTTTGTATTGTTTTAGAGGTGCCCTTAAAGACTGTAGCACGTGCTAAATGTGCTTCCATATCCTTGTCTATGCTTGCTATTAAATCCACAAGGCCTTTGAATATTCCAGGATTTGGGGAACCTTCCGATTCATCATGGCCTCGCAATGCCAGTTCAAAAGCACCACAGAAACGAATGCAATCAATTACTTTGGATAGAATCTGTCTGTTCCTATCAACTGCTTCATTGTGTTTCTGTATTGGTTTGCGGTATGCATCACTTATCTGCTGCTCAATCGGAGCATCTTCCCCCAACATTCCCAGTCTAGTCAGGTTTTCCATATGCTTTCTTGTGCGTGAATGCTTCTTTATTTTTTCAGACAAATGCTTCAAGTCTGTTACTCCTTGATTTGTCCAAGAAAACTCACCACCAAACAGCAAGCAGGGGAAGCAGAACAGAGAATTTCTTAAAGGGCACCCTGTAAGACAATCAGCTTTTGTGTACCAGGCGTTTGAGAATGTACGTCTGGACATTTTTCCTCTGTCCTGGGAAGTTTGCTGTAGTTTTAGGTCAGGCCGATGAGGTCTCAATTGCTTTAAATCTATTTTCTCTTGAAATGGCCGTGCCTGGAATGACCTTGTAATCAGCTCTTGTACTGTATTCATGATGCCGATGCTGGCCTTACCAATATATATTAAAGAAACCTGCCAATAATCAAAGTACAACATATAAGGTGCGGTGCAATAATATCAAATTTCAGTATAAATACATATATCTTGTGCAGTATCGCAATAAATCTCCAACAGCTCCCCTTTGCACAACATGACTGCTAAAAATACAGCCTTACTGCCTGCTGCCTCTGTGTGCCATAGTGGTTGCTGAAGGCACTGAAACAGACACTGCTTGAGGGCCTTAAACAAGGCAAGGGATAGTTAGTGCTGTTAACAACCGTTATTGGCCAAATCACAGGGCTAAGGCTGTTAGTAAATTCCATCCACTGAGGGTACAATGTTCAGAATGTGTGCCTACCCCAACCACCATGTACAGTGACCACACACATAGCTCTAACTCCAATCTAAAAAAAAAATAGCATCAGTTTCCTTACCTTTAACTCTGGTGTTTGCTGGGTCGTAGCCGGGGTGAAAGAGCAGCAAAGGAGGTCTTGTTCTTCGCCGGAAATATGACCAAAAATTTGGTAAGGGTTGTCAAGCTTTAGAAGGTGCTGAAAATAAAAATAACGTGCTGTAACTAGACAAGCATTGCTTTTAAAATACAAGTAATCCCAATGAATTTTACCAGCGTCAGTTCTTCAAGTTAACATAAAATAACTACAGTGTTCTTAAAATATTTATTTTGTTTGATGTTCGGGGAAACCAGACTTTTTTTTAGTCTGCTACGTTAAAATTATCCATTGGAACCTGCTTACATTTAAATGTAATAAAGATATGATCTTTAGCTTTCAGTATCTTTATGGAATACAATAGATCACAATTTTAAATTCAAATTATCCTTTAATCAATACATTAAGAAGTGCAGCAGAGAACCATAACTTGTGAAATAGTGTAAATATGTGCAAGAACCTATTCAAAATTACATTTGCCAGCGTTGTCAGGCCGTTCTCTGCTCGCCTGCGTCCTGCAGAAAGCCCTAGCTGGACCTAGGAATCTCATTAGCATAATCCTCCTGCCTGTTTATTGCCTTGTGAAATGCTTTAATGACTCCGCCGGCAGAGGCGGCGAGGCCCCCGGGAATGGCCAGAAACATGTATGGAGGCCCCCCCCTTCCGACCCTCAAAGCGGCTGCACTTTTTCACCTAGGGATCAACGCTTAAGCATAATGTGAGCACGGGGAATCGCGCCATAATTGTAAATCCTTCCCCGGGGCTATGGTCGTGACTGGCTCAAGCAGGATTTCCACAGTGTGTGACCTTGAACATATGCGTAATGTGATGGAACGGGCCTGCACTGGGATGTTCTTTCAGAAGTTGCGAGCTCACCTTCACCGCTCTGGGCCGGCAGCAAAGGTGGGACAGGATCCAGTCGGAAGGGGGATTAACGGAAAAAAAGAGACTTAAAATAAGCGATCGCTGGAAGACGAGGCATTACCCTGAGAGAGAGGAAGTTGAGAGAGAAAGAGAGCACGCAGTGAGAGTGAGAGAGAAGAGGAAAGGAAAGGAGAGCGATAAAAAAAGAAATAACTGCGCGCACTAGGGCCTCTAGAACATGGAATCTCTGACTCTGGGTGGATCTTGTGGGTGGAGCTGCTGGTGCATTAAGCCCTCTGTAAATATATCTAAAATATCCAGAGTTACAGACACTCTAGCCTTCTTTGTAATCTTAACTAAGTTCTTGGTAAGGCCCATAACTGGCAAACAAGACGTATGTGCTGCCCACTCTCCACATCAACGAGCTCACAATTTATTTCTCCCCATCACATCTTTAACTTCTCCAAAAGAACCTGACTCTATAATAAATACATCATTTGCTTGCATGCGCTGTGGTCAGTGCCTTACCTGTGTCACCAGTTCTCATTTTTTGGCTCATAACAAATTTTCCATCCTCGGACTTTTAGCAAGAGACAAAAAGGCAGTAACGGGAGAAAGAAGGAGGAAGAGAAAGACAAGAAAACAAGAACAAAGTGTGAAAGCTGGGATTAAAAACAGCCTGCAAGACTGAGATAAAGAGACAGGAAGCGTAGGGTGGTGGAAGAAAGAAGCATCAGGAGGAATTGAGACTGGTCAGCGTTGGTATTTGGCCTGTGCCCACTCTTGAGGGCCTGTTGTATGCAGTGGTGCTGTGGACCCCCGCTTTAGCAGCTTCAGCTGGGGGGGGGGTTCTTTATGGGCCTCTTCTGTCTGCAACTCACCAGACAAAGCTGATGAAAACTGCTATAAAGAAATGCAAGTCAACAGAAGAGTAAGCAGGAGAAAAGAAGAGCGAAAGATGTGTAAATAGAAGAGGGAAAGATGGAGGAATAGTGAATGGAAGGAAGGGTGAAATGATGTATGGATGAGTGGGTGAATGAATACATGGGTAGATGGATGAGTGGGTGAATGGGTGAGTGAATAGCTAGGTTGATGGACAGGTGAAATGATAGGATAGTAAAGGGATGGCTGAGGGGTGGCTAAGTGAGTGGATGGACAAGTGAAAGGGTTGTGTAGTGAAGGGATGGAAGAACAGGTAAAAGGACGGCAGAGTAAAGGGATGATGAGTGGGTAAAAAGACCAGTGAACTGATGGCAGAGTGGATAGATAAATGGATGGGTAGATGGCAGAGTAGATGAAAGCATGATGGGTGGATTGGTAGATGGCAGAATGGATGGTTGGATGAACTGTAGGCAGAATAGAAGGCATAGAGAATCGATGGATGGATGAATTGATGGGGGTGGATACATGGAAGGATGGATGGCAGAGTGGTTAGATGAATGGATGGCTGGATGGATAGACAGATGGATGGCAGAGTGGATGAATAGATGGATAGAATAGAATTGGAAAAGATTGAATGACTGTTGAAAGATGTAAAGGTGAAATAGCGGGTATTGGAAGATGGATGTAAGGGCAAAAGGATGAAAAGATGGACAAGGCGGCTCTTCTAGGGAGGGTTGGACTCACTTGCTTCGCATGATTGGTGCCACTAAAAGTTTTATTTCAAAGTGGGGTTATTTAAATTGTATGGTTACTCCCTTTGTTGTAGAGGGTGGGAGAGGCATGCATCGGTCCGGCCTCTCCCAGCACAACCCCCGCGCTCGCTCTTGTGAATTCTGCGGGTTTCAGTTTCGCAAAACTTGTCAGGCCAGTTACTTGAGATTGGAGTGATCCCAGCGGCCGGAGAGGGAACACTGCGACATTCTTCGCAGCCCTGCCTCGGGGGAAAGATGCAAAGTGACAATGAAGGTCGAGAAACAAACACCGCTCTGCCGAGGAAAGAAAGAGAGTCAGGCCTCGGCCACCACACTCTAAAAGCAGAGCGACGACCAGGCCTCACAGTTCCCTCCAGGGCGAACGTGTCTGTGTATCATGGATATTTGGAGGGCGCGCGGCAGGTGTGGAGGGGGTGACTTGGCATGGTCCAATCACCCCTTCCCAAGTTCCCACCCGTTTGAATTCGCTGTGAAAACACTGGTAGTAGTCCAACGTGAAACAATAGCGTGAAACTGCGTCTCGTGAATCTGCAAGGAGCTTGACCCACCCGGACAGAGCGTGCGAGTAGTTCAGTGTGCATGGGCATAATGTGAAAAGCTTGGCGTGCATGGGCAGTGTGTGAGGTGTTTGACGCGCATGGCCGAGTGTGAGAAACTTAGCGCGGACTCTGAGGGGAGCTTGACGACGGTGTGAGAAGCTAGCCTAGCTCAGATGTAGATGACATGTTGTGTCGGGAGCTTTATACTTACGGACACTATGCGGAGTATTCAGCACATAGCGCGTGTGGCTTGGGGCAGAGTGAGGAGCTAGGTTAAGGTTAGGCGTGGAGGAATAGCGTGAGCAGTTTGATGCACGTGAACAGCGCGGGGAGCTCGCAGACAGTGTAAGAGCTACAGCATGTCCACGACGCAGGTAACTTTGTACTCCGAAGAGTCCGAAAATCAGCTTACCCTTTGACAAGATGGCATTTTCATCTCCAAAAATATGTATTATTATTTAATTTTTTCAGTTGTATTTCTTTAGTACATATTTCTTATTGTTTTCTCATTATACTTACTTCAGGTACTTTTATGCAGTGATATCACGAGTTTTTCACGACGACACACGAGTCACTCAGTCACACGACGGGTCCTGACTCTGAACGCACTGCCGCCACGAGGTTATGAGCAGACAGTGTCGCACCACCGCGTGCGTGATGACGCGACCGACTGCTGGAGTGCGCACCTCATGGCCAATCACTGTCACTGTGTTCAGACATAAGCCACAGTGATTGGCCATAGGTGCGCGGCACCCAATTAGCAGTTACTCGTTGGTCTGAGAGACTGTATCAGACTCTCAGCCAATCCAGAGACGCTGCATTAGCAGCGCCTGCCCTGGATTGGCGAAAGAGCACGGATAGGGCTCGCCCGGATACCGAGAGGGGGGCTGCTGCATGAGGCAACCCTCGGCCTCTCGGCCCCCTCCTCTCAGTACAGTAGTCAGTGGCAGACAGTGCGGCGATTCCAGCGAATGCGCATGCTCGTGCTTGTCGTGAGACAAACTCGAGCATGCGCAATAAAATTGCGAGCCGCTGCCTGTCTGTCAACTCTCAACTGTCAGTGCTCGCCCCCCGGCCCCACCCCCTTCATATCCGACGCAACACATCATTTGCATTGCCATTGCTGCCGGTCTGGGGATTGATTTGCGTGCGTGTGTGGTAAGTGGGGCTCTGCCCCTGCGCCCCAATGGACGCACCGCCGCTGGGGGGGGTCGCCAAAGGTCGCAACTGTAACTCCTGGGTTGCGTATTGCAACCCATGGCACTGCATTTGCGACTCCTGGCCTCAGTCGTGGCAAAGGCAGTGCCAATAACAGAGAAAAACACAGCAATGTGATATGCACTGTATACTTTCTGCAGCTCCAACTGCGACCTTTCATTAACCTCTTAGTTTTGCAAAACAAATAGATACAGCAGTGCAATCTATCCCCCTCTGAATAAAATAAACAAAACAAATATTACGCATTTTTAAACAAAACAATGATTTTCATTATTGTGAACACATGAGAAATGTGTTTGAAAAAATACTCACCCATTCGCTTTAGTGAGTGATAATGGCTTACTGATGGCGGCCCATGCAGGTGAGAGCAGTGGGGCTGTAGGACCGGGTTGGGGGACTCGACAGATGACCTTGAGGGGAAATTAAAAAAATAATTAATTTTCCCTCACCGTCGTCTGTTGAAATCTCCCCCACCGGCCCCACCGCTCTTACCTGCACTAGCCATGGCTGTGCCTTACAAGTGACGCAAATGGAAATATATTAATGCGAAGGACTTATTTCTGTCAGCAACATAGCGCATATTCAATACATAGCTTATGTGAAGGAATACAGATGGACAAACCGATATTCTTTTAAAAATATTTTTGTTTGTCTAGACCTCACCAATACATTTTATGTTTGCCATATAGACTAAGGAAAACACTAGTAGTTTGTGGTATACATGATTTAGCTTCCCAGTATTCTTTTGCTTTTTGTGTGCCACTATATTCTCCTCCTCCTTTGTGTTAGTAACGGTTATGCTATTATATAGTCGTGTGTTTAAGAGACTCTAAGTATCAGCAATGTTAATTATTGTATTGTCATCAGAATTAGGGTCAAGTGACATCAGTTCCTAGAAGATTCAGTGCCACAGATCCTGTGATGTCACTTAATGTGATGTCATTGGGTTAAAGGGTGGTTATATCATATCGCTTATGCTACCCCAACCATTTTTAGTGAATTCACAAATGAAAGTTTCATTCACTCTAATTGGAATTGATGCTCTAAATTGGGTAGGTGAATTTCCATCAGTGTTTGGTGGATATTTCGCATCGGCCTGTTTCTAAATCCCCTAAATCTTAGGAAGTAAAGCTTACTTGAGCAGCATACGTCCTAACAAGAAGCCTCTATCAAGGAAATTAAAAGTGGTGCATCGCAAAAATTGCTAGGCCACATTTTGACTACTGATTTCTCCATATGGTCTAACATGTTTTAGCGAGTTCAGTCAGCTAACTTGAAACATGCAGGACAATAATGATGTTCAACCTCTAGTAACCCCACTACATGTACACGTTGAGCGAGTCATTGAAAACCAATTATATAAACAATGGTAATAGAATGAAAATAATACATACTGAACTAGATTTATGTGTTGACTGGTGCCTGCTGTGTCCACCCTCCCCCCCCAAAAGTGTCTAGTCAGACAGTAGAGTACTATTGAAGCCGGACTCGTAGCCACAAACTGAGACAACTCACACCATGAGGAAATTACAGTGGTATACCTGCAATCCATAAGTATACAAATAATCAATAAATGACATTTGCTCTATAACAGGAGTGTATTCCACCAACTAAAACTCATAGCCCAGAAAGTGTCTTCATAAAATTTGGCGATCACATTTCTGGGACATAGTTAATAAGTACAATGAATAGTGAAGAGTACAAACACCAGGAACTAATGTCAACTAGGTAGCGAGTACGCTGCGGAACAACCAAGTGATGTGCTAATGATGTTTAAATGGATGTATACTGATATGTGAAAAGAAATAAAAATGCCAATACACTATGTTTAAAAAAAAAATAGTTAATAAGTAATCCAATTTAAATGTTTCTACAGTGGATCAAGCCTATCAGTTTTGTAATTTGAGTGATAGGCAAATAAACAGGGAGCATGCTACCACAACAGCATATATGAAATGGCGTCAACAGTTAAGAAGTGCTGGCTGAAGCATTTCTACTTTTATTCTTGTACTCTGTGCACAGCTGTAAGCACTCCATTTTAGCTAAATTGATGCTTTAATCACACTATTGCACTCTACTTGGGACTGTTGCATACTATAATAGTGACCCATTAGAAGACCTGTCAGCCTTAGGGTGGTCTTCCCCCAATCTTTTTGCTTTTTGCCTCCACGTTTTACAGAATCTTTTTGTTGGCTCAAAGACTCTTAGCACTTTACAAATGCTGCTGGTGGTCTGCAGTACTTACTGTGTCACCCACAAAAGCAGTGCATGTGTGTGCAGTTTACTGCCACTTCGATTTGGCATTTAAAACTACTTGCAAAGTCTTAAACTCCCTTTTTACTACCTAGAAGTCACCACTCAGGTAGGCCCTGGGTAGCCCTAAGGGTAGGGTGGTATGAAAGTAAAAGTTAGGACATGCACTTTTATGTTTTACATGTCTTGGCAGGGACAAACAGTATATTTAGTTTTTTCACTACTGTGAGGTCTACCCCTCTCATAGGTTTGCATTGGGAATTCCCTAATACACTTTTAAGCTGTAATTCCTGATGAGAGAGGAGTCACTTTTTCATGTTTCATATGTCTGAAATGGTATTGATAAATCCTACTTACTGATGAACCTGGATTTAACATTGCCATTTTAAAAATACAACTTTTAGAAAGTGGACATTTCTCTGTACTTACTGTTCTGTGCGTCTAACAGCCTGTCTTTGATACACGTCTTCTGTTGCCCTGCTGCCCTCTGACTCTGCTGACAGAGAGCTGGTCTCTGGTTTTCCTCTAAGTGATTTCCAAAGGCGTATTAGCTTGCCTCCTTTTGTTTGAGACTCAGGAAATTAAAATATTTCTACCTACTGTGCCTTGCTCACTGTAAGTGGCACAAATACTTGCAACACGGATTTCAACGTATCTCCTGCATGCTGGTAGCAGAATTGACTTATCAACCTGGTTGTGGGAGTAAAATCAGCACATCACATAGGTTCCAGCACTTTGCTGCCCAAAATCGACGCATTCAACAGCGTATTATGCTGCAGCAGCCTGGTAAGAATGACCCATACCCTAGACTGCGCAGCAGAAACCAGTGCATCGTTCCATGCCTCTCGACTCCAGCACTCATCTCTGGAACTGACACATCACCTTCAGAGCATGGAGAATATAGACGCATATGGTTGCTTGCGACCAGGAAAGGTACTTTGTTCACCGGGCCCTGCGTGGAGCCCTGGAGCCAGCTAGTGCTCCATCACTGTTGGCCTGAACTTTGACTTTGCCCTAGTCCATCACGACCTAAGTAACATGTTTAGCGCTACATGCTTCTAAGTGCTGTACTGCATTTATCATTTTAAAATTCAATATCTCAACTTGTATACATTGTATTTTTAATCTTGTTTTATTTATAATATAATAATCTCTTTTTATAAAATTGTGTGGAGTCTTTTTGTGCTGTATTCATTGTGTTGCTGTGTGTGTGTGTCAGACAAATACTTTCCATATTACATCTTTAGATAAGCCTCACTGCTCTGTGCCAAGCTACCAGAGAGTGAGCACCAGTTCTATTTTAGTGTGTACTCAGCTTACGCTGACTAGGATTGTGGCTTCTGCTTGGACAGGGTGGAAACCTTTGCCAACCAGAAACCCAATTTCTAACACCTATCCAACGTAGGACTCCAATGCCCATGTTAGAACTTCAGATTTAAAATAAATGTGGCATCAATATGTAACTGCACATAGGAAATGATCATATTTTGTGTGGTGTACCCCTATTTTTTTGCATTAATTTGTTTTTTACTGGCTGTAGAACTCTGTGCACTTTACCCTTGCTAACCAATGTTAAAGTGCCCGTGCTCCTCCTTCCACCATGATGAAATTGGTATTCACCTAATTGGCAGATTTGACTTACATGAATGTCACTAGTATATGGTACAAAGTGTAACAATGGCCACACGTTAGGTGTCATTAGTGGAGTGCAGCACCTATTGTACCATCTACTACATTGAATTGGGATTAAAAATAGATAATTGTCAACCACAGCTGCCCCAGCTGCAGACAGTAGCACAATACCTGACATGCTGGCTAGCAATGACCATGGCTCCATTATGTTAGCACAACACACAATTTTACTCCATAGTACATAATTCTGTACTTATTAATGAGAGATAAATTATTTTACCACTCAAAGTGTCAGCTTATAGTTCATTGAAAAGCCTTTAGAAGAAACAAAATCAAATTACTGTTAGGTTACACCGGTGTTATTCTGTCTTAAAACCTTTCTGCCACACACTCAATGCTTTGTATGAAATGCATGTGTGGGTAAAATTAAGTTGGCCTTGTGACTCTCCTAATCATAATCACATTATTGGCATTGTTGGCTCTGGAGGGCCAACAATGCACTGCTACTGTGCCACCTGCTAATTTAAAACAATTGTTTGCACAGAGCACTATTTACAATTAGTCTTTTTTCTTTTAGTTTTTCTCAATTAGTTACTCCTGATGATTCACCCAAGGAGAATGCATATGCAGCACTTAATTGTGCAATACAGTGTCCTTTTTCTTTTATCAATCATATCTGGAGAACTAGATGGGTGGGTTCACGTCCAAACCTAGAAGAAAAAACATTTTTAAAAAACAGAGATTGGGTGTGGGCCTCTTGTTACTGCAGTTGCCGGTGTTCTGGTTGATGGTGTTGGCAGCTGTGAGACAAGACTGCCCTCTCTGGAAGTTGAAGGGGGCACCCCAAAACTGTGTGGTGGGACTCAAGGTTCCAGCAGTTGTTTTTCCAAGTCTCCGTCTTGCTCTACAATCCACCTCTTGTATTTTAAAACATCCCCTTCAGAAAAAGGAATGAAGGTGGGCAGAATTATTTTGTACCATGGATCAAAAAGTGTAGGACAGATGTACTCTTTGGATGTGGTGATGTCATGTTGCAGCCTTGTATTACAAGGCAAGTGAAGGATTAAGGTCTCAACTAAGGTATGTGCTTGTGTGTTTTAATTTACCTCTGTGGGTGCGCAGCTTTCAGACATCTTCTTTACCTGGTCCTGTAGGAGATGCAACGATGAGATAGCTTGGCCCATCGTACTGTCCTCCTTACTAACTTCCCTGTGTGAAAATCTCAAAAGGGAGTAGGATCTGTGTCAGGCATTTGACTGGGCCCCATTTCTCCACATCCTTGGTCATAGGTTTCCCAACTGCATCCCCTCCTCTAAGAATGACATAGCCCTTGACCTGTTTGTACCACTCAAACAGACTTTGCAACATGTAATAGGTGGAGTTCCAACATGTTGCACTTCCTGTATCTGGGCTTTAACTGGTGCTCTATCATTAAGCTAAATAATCCGCAAATGCTTCCGGACTTCTAAAGAATGGTGAAATGGATGCAGATTCTTCTACTGGTGGTCATTATGTTGCTGACTATACTTTCAAGTCAAGTCAAGTCAAGTCAAGTCAATAAGTCTTTATTTCGATTGAATTCATCATAAAAGACATTAGACAAAAATTAGAATGTGTTAAAAGGTACTTCCCCATTAAAAACAAACAATAAAACTACACAGTAATAAATAAGAATTAAAATGGATACCATGGTAATAAAAAAACTGGTTAAAAATGAAACACAGTACATGGTTATAACATTTTTGCCTTGCTCTAATAATCCAGGCCCAGCCTAGAAATTTGGCCACAGCAATTACAATAGGTTCACTCGTGTCATATCTTAGTATTCTTAATGCCACTGACCCCACTCTGATGCCCATATTATGACAAATGGGTTTAAGCCATTTTGCCCGAGGAGCGGCGTAAGCTGGGCATTCGAAGAATATATGTCCAACTGCTTCTCTACGAGCAATACACCAATGACAGGAGTCGGACTATACTTTCTTTTTTGAGGCGGTCTTGAATCACCAGGTTGATGCAATGGGCCAAACACAGGACCCTGAAATAGCCTCCGTCTGACACAGCCTTGACGATGTAACTGCCATTGTCCGTGGCAACAAATCCAACTCTGAGGCCTCTGGCTCGCAACCATTCATACACCATGCTGTTAAAATCCGTCAAGATGTTTCCAGCTGTATGTGATTTCTCTATGGCAAACACGGCCACTGTTGCATGCTGCTGAACACTCTTCAAACTTTCTTCAGGGACAGGACCTGCAGATATCTTATGATTTACCCCTGCAAAAGAGATCCAGTGTGCAGTGATGCACATGCAATCAGTCACCAGACAACTGGTCCACATGTCTGTTGTCAGGTGGATGGTTTGAACAACACTTTGCTGATGAGCTTGTTCAACCAACTGCAGCACATAGTGATGCAGCTATCGAGCAGCAATTCTGGCAAAATAGGTCTGACTTGATACCTTCCATTTTGAGCAGATGGCTTTCAAATTCTAAGAATCTGATTCCTTCCACAAAAGAAAAAGGGAGGAGGTCAAGCGCTAACATTTGTGCCAGCTTTCCATTGTACTACAGTTCGGTTGGGTGGTTCCATTCATAGGGCCCCTCTTGCCTAAGCATGCCATTGAAAGTAGCTTGGATTTTCTTCTTTTCTAGGGCCACCGACACAGGCGTCTTTTGAGAAGTAGACGGTGGTTGTAGACTCAATGTGGGTTGTGGTGGGGCAGTCACTTTATGCCATAGTGTCACCATCTCACTCCAAATCTTGTGCCACTGTGAAGTTGCAGAGGTGGGTGAATCTGCTGGTGCATTGTTGTAGACAGGGCTGCTTTGCATAAAGATGTCACCCTTTTCTTCCTCATCATCATCTTCCACCCTGATTGGACTTGTAGCTGATGTTCCATGGCTCTCCTTACCACCACGATCACCTTCAGCAATATTTTAGGGTGATTCACCGACTTGATTGTGTAGTGTTTTTTCATATGGGTCATTTGGCCTCCTGTACTATAATGTGTACCAGGCTTACCTCAAAGAACATTTGGTGGCCAGTGGTGCATACTGCAATGTGCTCCCTCTTTTTGCTAACCGTAAAAAAGTCCCAAACAGGAGAGGAGTACTTTTTCACTGTGTCACTGCCAATGCCTGAAGAAAAACTGAAGGTAGCTGGGCATGTTGTCGATTACCTTTTTGCTTCTCTTGAGGTAGGGGTTGGAGCCCATCTCAGCTAGGGCTTTGCAAATATGGGAGCTGGTGGCTATGCTACCTGTGCCACATCCCTCATAGCAGGTTAAATAGGAATGTGTCATCTTCCGTAATCACCCTCATCATCATCCCCTTACATAAGACTACGTTTTTTGGGAACTTTTCTTTTTGCTTGCCTCTCCTGTGGTCTCCTGGACTCTGCCGGGTTCCATTCCATTTCCCCATCATCATCATCAGAAGTGGTGCTTTGAGAAATTGGTGCAGTAGCACTCTTCCTTTTCCTTGCTGGAGATCTGAGAGTCAATGATTCTAAAAGAGGAGCTGATGGAGCAGGTAGTGCAAAATTTTGTCTACCTCCTCTATTTTGCATGAAAATACTAATTAAATAATCTATTAATTATAATATTATTAAACGAGTGTTGCATGTATATTAATCAACATTATAAAAACACAAATTACACATGGGATACTGCTATTTGCATAGCTAAATAACTCATATAACTAAAATCTGTACACATATTAACAATAGCATATTGCATGATATATTGCTTTGTGATATTTGCATCTTCATGGAGGATCGAAAAGGTGAATATGATTGCTTTAAGTGTCGCTATATGCTAGATAAATACTAACACATAAAGGGATTAGTAAGGGGTTGACATTAGAATCATCATTTCTATATATTAATTATTCTTTTGTGTTTGTTTCGCTTAAGTTGACATCTGAGCCTAATCCAAAATGGTCGCTGACACCGTACACAGAAGTGGCCACCGTCTCGTGAAGCGCGGAGTCAACTGCGCATGTTCGGACGGTATTGTGAACTTCTTAGCAACCTTTACACATCATGTTCCCGGTCAAGGATAAGTATTTGGTGGTCTGCCAAGATAAGGTACCAATCAAGAATACAAGAGACCGTAACAAGCCGATACTAATGTGGACTAGTGACCTCACAACTCGGACTGAACTGAGAATCTGGGAATAAGAATCGGACGATCCCAACCAGCCAATCACCACTGTTCTGTGCCTAAAAATGTATCTTGTTAATCTAAGATTTATTATAAAAAGAGTGGTAGAATAGGGAGGGGTGCGATGCCTTTTTTCCTGATGGTCCAGATGCTGCCTGACCACTTGATGACTGCAAACTTTTGAAAAATCCACGGGCTATGATTAATGCTTGCCCGATTTTGGTCCTTTGATAAAATTTGGGACTGTAATGTGCTGAGCAGAGGACTTTGAACTTTGAGCCTTGGCTTGCTATATTCGGCAGCCAAATTTGGTTATGCAGAGCAAATGAATTAGAGGACTCCTGATAGCCAGATTAGGTAAATATGATGTTCTGCGATTTATTTAAACTGATCTAGAAATTCCAAACTTTTGACGAGACAAATGAAATATAAATCATTATGAAATTATAGATAAACAAATATTGATTAACAAGAAATATGAGTTTGTTATTTTCAGGAATAAGGATTCTGAGTCTTAAAAAGTGTTTTAGCTTGCTCTAAATCACCATCAACCAATCCAACTACTTGGTCCGTCGACCAAGTTGGTGGAGTGCCTTGATGTTTAGGATTAGAGATCTATAAGCGATGAATGCTAATGTATATTTTGTAAAATATCTTTTCTCTCCCTATTGGTTATAAGGTGTTCCCCCACATGTCCAGCGCAAGAATCGTTTCATTCCTCCTGTGTGCAGACTCTTGAGAGAGAGACGTATGAGTGTTGGTGTTATGGGCCCCACCAATAAATGCGTGTGTGAATGAGTTAGTGTGACGGCGGGTCTGCGACGCAGGTAGGACAGTTGTGCTCTCACTCTTTCCCCGGTTTTTGCGCTGGATCAGTTTTTCTGGTAGCAGGATGATGGTTTTATTGTTTTAGTTTGGTGATTATTGCTTATTGATCTGATTATTGCTTGTTGATTTCTCATTTTGCTTATTGGTTATTGATTGCGGATGTTTGGATGAGTATTGGTTTATGTATTAACACTCTATGTTGAGTCGTGTTGAGTTCTATGTTGTTTGACGGCTTCTGGGGTGTAGGATGTCGGAAGTTTGTAACGATTCCATAGTAGAGCAGAGGTAAGTGCTGTTCTCGGGAAAGACGGGATTGTTGTTGCCCTGTTGGTACACGGGGAAAATGTGTGACGATTGAAGATGCACGACGCATTGTCTGGGTTCGATTTAGTAACATCGTCGTGTGTTGCCGCTAGGGACATTTTCTGTATGAGAGAAATGTATGGTAGTGAAAGGTCACCTGTGAAATTTTGGTCTTAAGTACCAGGAGTCCAAAAGGCACTCTGATTGCGCTTATCACTGGAAAGGTAATAGGTGTTCCCTAAGCTTGTTAGAAGGATAAAGTAGAGGGAAGTGCTACTTTATTAACGAGTGTCATAAATTTGTAGCAGGGCAGACTGTTCGCTGCTCTCGGGAAAGACAGGATTCTGTGTGAATGAACTACATTTTCCGTATGGGTGTGTGTAAATGAAATAGCATTCAGGCTAATTGTGAAACTCTGGTTTTATTTCTCAGGAGCAGAGCGTCTCCAACAGGTGTCTTAATTCTAGAGAAATGCTTAGCTAATGCTTGTTAGAAGGTTAAGGTAGAGGGATGTGCTACTTTATCAACGGATGTAACGATTCTGTAGTAGGGCAGAGGTAATTTTGTAAAAGAGGGGTCAGCAGAAGCAGGAGTAGCGAGAAAAGCTGACATCAGAAAGACCGCACTGGGATTGGCCAGCTGTAAAACAACATAGACGCTCCTGATTGGCGTGTTAGTGTACGCCGCGTTAGGATTGGAGAATTACAGGGTGACGTAGACACTCCGGATTGGTGCGCTAGTGTGAGTCGCGCTGGGATTGGAGAATTACAGACGTGACATGAACGCTCTGGATAGGTGCGTTAGTGAAAGTAGTTACTATGATTGGATAAAACAACAGAATAGTCGTAGGAAAAATCTAGCAGTACTGAAAAGACAAAATGATGTATTACGATCCACCAGAAAAAGAGAAAAAGTCCTGGTTTGGAAAGATCAAAAGTTTATTTAAAAAGGACAAACCGATTGTGACTAGAGAGGGACAGTTGCTTCCTCCACCAAAATCGCCTGCATCCTTTATGGTTGCGAAATACGGATATCATACATGTATTTGGTTGGACAATTGGGTAAAGTATACAAAAGATGATGGAGTTTTAGCATTCCTGGAACATGGTTCATTTAATTTAGCGGTTTTGAGAAATTTGAGAGAATGAATGATGAATTTAGAACCGAGACCTAGACCAACTCAGTTTGAAGCATTGACAGAATGGGAAGACGAGATGCATGACAGAGAACGACAGAGGAGTGGCGGAAGGTATAAGTATATGTTTGGTAGATGATATGGACAGGAGAATCATGATAACAGAATGAGGAGATGGCGAAGCGCAAATATGACTGATGGTTTGTTTCCTGTGAGACATGCTGAAGAGATTAGCAGTAGAAAATGTATGGAAAAGAGAAATAATACAGTCAGGAGGGTATGCTGTGCATGAATCGGAGGATGATGTTCTTGATGACATGTTTTATAAAAATCCACCCCCAGATCAGATTCCACAATGTTGACACCAAGTGCCCCAATGTAAGAGACACCACGACATATAAAATTTGAATCAGTACCACAGGAGGTAGGAAGAAATAATCCTTTCAGAGAAATAGAGAAAAAATAACATGGTAAAACGGGTAACGGAAATTCAGCTGAACTAGCGAAAACCACCTTAGAGTTAACTGAAAAGATTCGGGAATTGACCAAAAACTTAGAAGCCGTAACTGTTCCTGTAACTATAGGACCTGTAATGCCTATTTTTGATAAACAAAAGGATAGTGAGCATTGTCTGACGATTCCTTATAACAGTAATAAACAGACTGAGAGGCCAAGAAAGAGTTCAGATGAGAATCCATGGAGACAAACAGTAAGTATTTCAGAACAAAGTACGCCTAAAAATTTGACAGTAAATCAAAGTTTAGTGGACAGAATAATAACGACAACAGAATCAGTCCCAGGATCACCAAAGGGTTTAGAACAACCTAGTAGCGAGAAAAATCCAGTAGGGCCCACTTCGGAAGAATTAAGTGAATGGTTGAGGAGCTTACCGCGGAAAGATACAGTACCCCAACCTATAGACGTGGCTAAGCTGAAAATAGTTTTGGAAGAATTAATAGTAGGGACTATCCCCACAGAGAAGTTAAAAGCTTATCAAGATGAAGAACTATTATTTTTATGCAAAAGTATAACAAGGAGAGCAAGGAATCTACATGAAAGATTAGAAGAAGTAGCAAATGAAATGGGTATAGACTTTGAAAGAGTGAAGTCTTTACAAAAACCATACCGAGTAGATTTCTCTGAAAAGGATATTGAAAATCTGAACACTACAGGACGAACAACCCAGATTAAAGACTTAATCATTTTGTTAAGAAAATGGGCAGATGTAGATAAATGGAAAAGTAAGTGGTTTCAGAAGCGAGATGATGTCTCAGACAAAACGTTTGCAGCTTTCCCAGTGAGAGAAAAGGAAAAGGTAGTCACAGAATGTCCCATGAGAGAAATTCCAGGTGGAGGATATGTACATGTCCCCTGGACTAGACAAGATATTCTGTCATTTACCAATGACTTTCCTCGATTGTGCGAAAAGCCAGTCGAGTGGTATAGGCAGGTAGTTAGGTTTGTGAAGTTATCAAAAGTTCTATGGATTGATTTAAATAGTCTTTTTGACATAATAGTACCAGACAGAATGTAAAATAATGATTAGCTGGCCTACACAAGAGTACCCTAGAGACCCAAAAACAGGTGCCCCTGATCCCGAATTAATGAAAATATATGAACAGGTAATTACCTTTCTGAAAACAAAGTACCCCCTAAAGAAACTGATTGGGTAAAAATTGACCGAACTCATCAAGAAGTAAAAGAATCGGTACATGCCTACTATGAAAGGTTAATTCTCGCCTTTAAGCAGGTTAGTGGTGATGAAACTTTGAGTGAAAAGGATTTGAGTCACTTTGTATATCGATTTGTATATGGGCTGCAACCAGAAATAAGTGAAATGATTAAACAGCATACAGTGGACTGGCAAAATAAGAAGATAGATGAAGTACTGAGACATGCAAAATATTTTAGTGATGAAATTGAAGCAAAACAGCGAAAATTAAAAGAAAAGGCTATGTGGGCACAGGTAAAAGTGGCAGAAAGACAGGAAGCTTAAATGATTGAACAGGCAAATGGTGCAGGTATGAAACCTAAATTTAATGTTGGAAAAAGAAATGACCAAGTCATAATTGCGGAAGAATAGGGCATTGAAAATCCGAGTGTAAATTTCCCCGAGTGCTAATGATGATAATGCATCATTGAATTCACAGGTACAGAAGAGGTGAGTTGTCAACCACAGCGACAGCAACAGGTTGTTGCTCAACCGAATCAGGCGCCAAAACCGCCTTTTCCACAGAGAGTAAATCCTCAGAAATACAGTAATGAGACAGGATTCTACAACGAAGAACAGGTAACTAAGCTGCCGCGCGCTAGTGCTGTTTCACAGTATTGGCTACAACGCGATGAGAGTGAGTCAGACGAAAACTATTGATGGTGCCGAGGGGAGGAAGAAGAGTGCGTGCTTGGCGCAACTCTAGAAGTAGAGCAGACAGGCCCTTTTGTGGATGGAAAGGTAAATGACGAAAATGTTATTTCTTAGTAGATACTGGTGCTACTCGTTCAACTGTTAGGTCAGCTGATGTTAAAAATCTTCCTCTCTCGGACGAAACAATCCAAGTAGTTGGAGTGTCCAACAGACAGATAAAAACGTATCTCACTGATCCAGTCAAAGTTAAAATAGGGAAATTTTCTGAAATGCACCGCTTTGTTGTGTGCGATTCAAGCCCTGTAAATTTGTTAGGGAGAGATTTGCTGTGCAAAATGAATTGCACAATATTTTGTACTCCAGATGGTATAGCATTTGAAACTCCAGATGAGGATGTGCTATACAAAATGACAATGGCTAACATGGAAACAGAAATTACCGAGGCATTTGCTGTATTTGATCCTGAGGAATTGCCTCAAGAATTGAAAAAGACAGTAAAACCAGAAGTGTGGGATTTTACAGGAGAAGATGTGGGGTTGATGAAAAATGTAGATCCCATAAAAATTTCTGTAAAGGAAGGAGTAAATTACCCGAATATTCCACAATATAAATTGACACCTGAGATAATTACCAGAGTCACACCTATTTTACATGTCTTGGCAGGGACAAACAGTATATTTAGTTTTTTCACTACTGTGAGGTCTACCCCTCTCATAGGTTTGCATTGGGAATTCCCTAATACACTTTTAAGCTGTAATTCCTGATGAGAGAGGAGTCACTTTTTCATGTTTCATATGTCTGAAATGGTATTGATAAATCCTACTTACTGATGAACCTGGATTTAACATTGCCATTTTAAAAATACAACTTTTAGAAAGTGGACATTTCTCTGTACTTACTGTTCTGTGCGTCTAACAGCCTGTCTTTGATACACGTCTTCTGTTGCCCTGCTGCCCTCTGACTCTGCTGACAGAGAGCTGGTCTCTGGTTTTCCTCTAAGTGATTTCCAAAGGCGTATTAGCTTGCCTCCTTTTGTTTGAGACTCAGGAAATTAAAATATTTCTACCTACTGTGCCTTGCTCACTGTAAGTGGCACAAATACTTGCAACACGGATTTCAACGTATCTCCTGCATGCTGGTAGCAGAATTGACTTATCAACCTGGTTGTGGGAGTAAAATCAGCACATCACATAGGTTCCAGCACTTTGCTGCCCAAAATCGACGCATTCAACAGCGTATTATGCTGCAGCAGCCTGGTAAGAATGACCCATACCCTAGACTGCGCAGCAGAAACCAGTGCATCGTTCCATGCCTCTCGACTCCAGCACTCATCTCTGGAACTGACACATCACCTTCAGAGCATGGAGAATATAGACGCATATGGTTGCTTGCGACCAGGAAAGGTACTTTGTTCACCGGGCCCTGCGTGGAGCCCTGGAGCCAGCTAGTGCTCCATCACTGTTGGCCTGAACTTTGACTTTGCCCTAGTCCATCACGACCTAAGTAACATGTTTAGCGCTACATGCTTCTAAGTGCTGTACTGCATTTATCATTTTAAAATTCAATATCTCAACTTGTATACATTGTATTTTTAATCTTGTTTTATTTATAATATAATAATCTCTTTTTATAAAATTGTGTGGAGTCTTTTTGTGCTGTATTCATTGTGTTGCTGTGTGTGTGTGTCAGACAAATACTTTCCATATTACATCTTTAGATAAGCCTCACTGCTCTGTGCCAAGCTACCAGAGAGTGAGCACCAGTTCTATTTTAGTGTGTACTCAGCTTACGCTGACTAGGATTGTGGCTTCTGCTTGGACAGGGTGGAAACCTTTGCCAACCAGAAACCCAATTTCTAACACCTATCCAACGTAGGACTCCAATGCCCATGTTAGAACTTCAGATTTAAAATAAATGTGGCATCAATATGTAACTGCACATAGGAAATGATCATATTTTGTGTGGTGTACCCCTATTTTTTTGCATTAATTGTTTTTTACTGGCTGTAGAACTCTGTGCACTTTACCCTTGCTAACCAATGTTAAAGTGCCCGTGCTCCTCCTTCCACCATGATGAAATTGGTATTCACCTAATTGGCAGATTTGACTTACATGAATGTCACTAGTATATGGTACAAAGTGTAACAATGGCCACACGTTAGGTGTCATTAGTGGAGTGCAGCACCTATTGTACCATCTACTACATTGAATTGGGATTAAAAATAGATAATTGTCAACCACAGCTGCCCCAGCTGCAGACAGTAGCACAATACCTGACATGCTGGCTAGCAATGACCATGGCTCCATTATGTTAGCACAACACACAATTTTACTCCATAGTACATAATTCTGTACTTATTAATGAGAGATAAATTATTTTACCACTCAAAGTGTCAGCTTATAGTTCATTGAAAAGCCTTTAGAAGAAACAAAATCAAATTACTGTTAGGTTACACCGGTGTTATTCTGTCTTAAAACCTTTCTGCCACACACTCAATGCTTTGTATGAAATGCATGTGTGGGTAAAATTAAGTTGGCCTTGTGACTCTCCTAATCATAATCACATTATTGGCATTGTTGGCTCTGGAGGGCCAACAATGCACTGCTACTGTGCCACCTGCTAATTTAAAACAATTGTTTGCACAGAGCACTATTTACAATTAGTCTTTTTTCTTTTAGTTTTTCTCAATTAGTTACTCCTGATGATTCACCCAAGGAGAATGCATATGCAGCACTTAATTGTGCAATACAGTGTCCTTTTTCTTTTATCAATCATATCTGGAGAACTAGATGGGTGGGTTCACGTCCAAACCTAGAAGAAAAAACATTTTTAAAAAACAGAGATTGGGTGTGGGCCTCTTGTTACTGCAGTTGCCGGTGTTCTGGTTGATGGTGTTGGCAGCTGTGAGACAAGACTGCCCTCTCTGGAAGTTGAAGGGGGCACCCCAAAACTGTGTGGTGGGACTCAAGGTTCCAGCAGTTGTTTTTCCAAGTCTCCGTCTTGCTCTACAATCCACCTCTTGTATTTTAAAACATCCCCTTCAGAAAAAGGAATGAAGGTGGGCAGAATTATTTTGTACCATGGATCAAAAAGTGTAGGACAGATGTACTCTTTGGATGTGGTGATGTCATGTTGCAGCCTTGTATTACAAGGCAAGTGAAGGATTAAGGTCTCAACTAAGGTATGTGCTTGTGTGTTTTAATTTACCTCTGTGGGTGCGCAGCTTTCAGACATCTTCTTTACCTGGTCCTGTAGGAGATGCAACGATGAGATAGCTTGGCCCATCGTACTGTCCTCCTTACTAACTTCCCTGTGTGAAAATCTCAAAAGGGAGTAGGATCTGTGTCAGGCATTTGACTGGGCCCCATTTCTCCACATCCTTGGTCATAGGTTTCCCAACTGCATCCCCTCCTCTAAGAATGACATAGCCCTTGACCTGTTTGTACCACTCAAACAGACTTTGCAACATGTAATAGGTGGAGTTCCAACATGTTGCACTTCCTGTATCTGGGCTTTAACTGGTGCTCTATCATTAAGCTAAATAATCCGCAAATGCTTCCGGACTTCTAAAGAATGGTGAAATGGATGCAGATTCTTCTACTGGTGGTCATTATGTTGCTGACTATACTTTCAAGTCAAGTCAAGTCAAGTCAAGTCAATAAGTCTTTATTTCGATTGAATTCATCATAAAAGACATTAGACAAAAATTAGAATGTGTTAAAAGGTACTTCCCCATTAAAAACAAACAATAAAACTACACAGTAATAAATAAGAATTAAAATGGATACCATGGTAATAAAAAAACTGGTTAAAAATGAAACACAGTACATGGTTATAACATTTTTGCCTTGCTCTAATAATCCAGGCCCAGCCTAGAAATTTGGCCACAGCAATTACAATAGGTTCACTCGTGTCATATCTTAGTATTCTTAATGCCACTGACCCCACTCTGATGCCCATATTATGACAAATGGGTTTAAGCCATTTTGCCCGAGGAGCGGCGTAAGCTGGGCATTCGAAGAATATATGTCCAACTGCTTCTCTACGAGCAATACACCAATGACAGGAGTCGGACTATACTTTCTTTTTTGAGGCGGTCTTGAATCACCAGGTTGATGCAATGGGCCAAACACAGGACCCTGAAATAGCCTCCGTCTGACACAGCCTTGACGATGTAACTGCCATTGTCCGTGGCAACAAATCCAACTCTGAGGCCTCTGGCTCGCAACCATTCATACACCATGCTGTTAAAATCCGTCAAGATGTTTCCAGCTGTATGTGATTTCTCTATGGCAAACACGGCCACTGTTGCATGCTGCTGAACACTCTTCAAACTTTCTTCAGGGACAGGACCTGCAGATATCTTATGATTTACCCCTGCAAAAGAGATCCAGTGTGCAGTGATGCACATGCAATCAGTCACCAGACAACTGGTCCACATGTCTGTTGTCAGGTGGATGGTTTGAACAACACTTTGCTGATGAGCTTGTTCAACCAACTGCAGCACATAGTGATGCAGCTATCGAGCAGCAATTCTGGCAAAATAGGTCTGACTTGATACCTTCCATTTTGAGCAGATGGCTTTCAAATTCTAAGAATCTGATTCCTTCCACAAAAGAAAAAGGGAGGAGGTCAAGCGCTAACATTTGTGCCAGCTTTCCATTGTACTACAGTTCGGTTGGGTGGTTCCATTCATAGGGCCCCTCTTGCCTAAGCATGCCATTGAAAGTAGCTTGGATTTTCTTCTTTTCTAGGGCCACCGACACAGGCGTCTTTTGAGAAGTAGACGGTGGTTGTAGACTCAATGTGGGTTGTGGTGGGGCAGTCACTTTATGCCATAGTGTCACCATCTCACTCCAAATCTTGTGCCACTGTGAAGTTGCAGAGGTGGGTGAATCTGCTGGTGCATTGTTGTAGACAGGGCTGCTTTGCATAAAGATGTCACCCTTTTCTTCCTCATCATCATCTTCCACCCTGATTGGACTTGTAGCTGATGTTCCATGGCTCTCCTTACCACCACGATCACCTTCAGCAATATTTTAGGGTGATTCACCGACTTGATTGTGTAGTGTTTTTTCATATGGGTCATTTGGCCTCCTGTACTATAATGTGTACCAGGCTTACCTCAAAGAACATTTGGTGGCCAGTGGTGCATACTGCAATGTGCTCCCTCTTTTTGCTAACCGTAAAAAAGTCCCAAACAGGAGAGGAGTACTTTTTCACTGTGTCACTGCCAATGCCTGAAGAAAAACTGAAGGTAGCTGGGCATGTTGTCGATTACCTTTTTGCTTCTCTTGAGGTAGGGGTTGGAGCCCATCTCAGCTAGGGCTTTGCAAATATGGGAGCTGGTGGCTATGCTACCTGTGCCACATCCCTCATAGCAGGTTAAATAGGAATGTGTCATCTTCCGTAATCACCCTCATCATCATCCCCTTACATAAGACTACGTTTTTTGGGAACTTTTCTTTTTGCTTGCCTCTCCTGTGGTCTCCTGGACTCTGCCGGGTTCCATTCCATTTCCCCATCATCATCATCAGAAGTGGTGCTTTGAGAAATTGGTGCAGTAGCACTCTTCCTTTTCCTTGCTGGAGATCTGAGAGTCAATGATTCTAAAAGAGGAGCTGATGGAGCAGGTAGTGCAAAATTTTGTCTACCTCCTCTATTTTGCATGAAAATACTAATTAAATAATCTATTAATTATAATATTATTAAACGAGTGTTGCATGTATATTAATCAACATTATAAAAACACAAATTACACATGGGATACTGCTATTTGCATAGCTAAATAACTCATATAACTAAAATCTGTACACATATTAACAATAGCATATTGCATGATATATTGCTTTGTGATATTTGCATCTTCATGGAGGATCGAAAAGGTGAATATGATTGCTTTAAGTGTCGCTATATGCTAGATAAATACTAACACATAAAGGGATTAGTAAGGGGTTGACATTAGAATCATCATTTCTATATATTAATTATTCTTTTGTGTTTGTTTCGCTTAAGTTGACATCTGAGCCTAATCCAAAATGGTCGCTGACACCGTACACAGAAGTGGCCACCGTCTCGTGAAGCGCGGAGTCAACTGCGCATGTTCGGACGGTATTGTGAACTTCTTAGCAACCTTTACACATCATGTTCCCGGTCAAGGATAAGTATTTGGTGGTCTGCCAAGATAAGGTACCAATCAAGAATACAAGAGACCGTAACAAGCCGATACTAATGTGGACTAGTGACCTCACAACTCGGACTGAACTGAGAATCTGGGAATAAGAATCGGACGATCCCAACCAGCCAATCACCACTGTTCTGTGCCTAAAAATGTATCTTGTTAATCTAAGATTTATTATAAAAAGAGTGGTAGAATAGGGAGGGGTGCGATGCCTTTTTTCCTGATGGTCCAGATGCTGCCTGACCACTTGATGACTGCAAACTTTTGAAAAATCCACGGGCTATGATTAATGCTTGCCCGATTTTGGTCCTTTGATAAAATTTGGGACTGTAATGTGCTGAGCAGAGGACTTTGAACTTTGAGCCTTGGCTTGCTATATTCGGCAGCCAAATTTGGTTATGCAGAGCAAATGAATTAGAGGACTCCTGATAGCCAGATTAGGTAAATATGATGTTCTGCGATTTATTTAAACTGATCTAGAAATTCCAAACTTTTGACGAGACAAATGAAATATAAATCATTATGAAATTATAGATAAACAAATATTGATTAACAAGAAATATGAGTTTGTTATTTTCAGGAATAAGGATTCTGAGTCTTAAAAAGTGTTTTAGCTTGCTCTAAATCACCATCAACCAATCCAACTACTTGGTCCGTCGACCAAGTTGGTGGAGTGCCTTGATGTTTAGGATTAGAGATCTATAAGCGATGAATGCTAATGTATATTTTGTAAAATATCTTTTCTCTCCCTATTGGTTATAAGGTGTTCCCCCACATGTCCAGCGCAAGAATCGTTTCATTCCTCCTGTGTGCAGACTCTTGAGAGAGAGACGTATGAGTGTTGGTGTTATGGGCCCCACCAATAAATGCGTGTGTGAATGAGTTAGTGTGACGGCGGGTCTGCGACGCAGGTAGGACAGTTGTGCTCTCACTCTTTCCCCGGTTTTTGCGCTGGATCAGTTTTTCTGGTAGCAGGATGATGGTTTTATTGTTTTAGTTTGGTGATTATTGCTTATTGATCTGATTATTGCTTGTTGATTTCTCATTTTGCTTATTGGTTATTGATTGCGGATGTTTGGATGAGTATTGGTTTATGTATTAACACTCTATGTTGAGTCGTGTTGAGTTCTATGTTGTTTGACGGCTTCTGGGGTGTAGGATGTCGGAAGTTTGTAACGATTCCATAGTAGAGCAGAGGTAAGTGCTGTTCTCGGGAAAGACGGGATTGTTGTTGCCCTGTTGGTACACGGGGAAAATGTGTGACGATTGAAGATGCACGACGCATTGTCTGGGTTCGATTTAGTAACATCGTCGTGTGTTGCCGCTAGGGACATTTTCTGTATGAGAGAAATGTATGGTAGTGAAAGGTCACCTGTGAAATTTTGGTCTTAAGTACCAGGAGTCCAAAAGGCACTCTGATTGCGCTTATCACTGGAAAGGTAATAGGTGTTCCCTAAGCTTGTTAGAAGGATAAAGTAGAGGGAAGTGCTACTTTATTAACGAGTGTCATAAATTTGTAGCAGGGCAGACTGTTCGCTGCTCTCGGGAAAGACAGGATTCTGTGTGAATGAACTACATTTTCCGTATGGGTGTGTGTAAATGAAATAGCATTCAGGCTAATTGTGAAACTCTGGTTTTATTTCTCAGGAGCAGAGCGTCTCCAACAGGTGTCTTAATTCTAGAGAAATGCTTAGCTAATGCTTGTTAGAAGGTTAAGGTAGAGGGATGTGCTACTTTATCAACGGATGTAACGATTCTGTAGTAGGGCAGAGGTAATTTTGTAAAAGAGGGGTCAGCAGAAGCAGGAGTAGCGAGAAAAGCTGACATCAGAAAGACCGCACTGGGATTGGCCAGCTGTAAAACAACATAGACGCTCCTGATTGGCGTGTTAGTGTACGCCGCGTTAGGATTGGAGAATTACAGGGTGACGTAGACACTCCGGATTGGTGCGCTAGTGTGAGTCGCGCTGGGATTGGAGAATTACAGACGTGACATGAACGCTCTGGATAGGTGCGTTAGTGAAAGTAGTTACTATGATTGGATAAAACAACAGAATAGTCGTAGGAAAAATCTAGCAGTACTGAAAAGACAAAATGATGTATTACGATCCACCAGAAAAAGAGAAAAAGTCCTGGTTTGGAAAGATCAAAAGTTTATTTAAAAAGGACAAACCGATTGTGACTAGAGAGGGACAGTTGCTTCCTCCACCAAAATCGCCTGCATCCTTTATGGTTGCGAAATACGGATATCATACATGTATTTGGTTGGACAATTGGGTAAAGTATACAAAAGATGATGGAGTTTTAGCATTCCTGGAACATGGTTCATTTAATTTAGCGGTTTTGAGAAATTTGAGAGAATGAATGATGAATTTAGAACCGAGACCTAGACCAACTCAGTTTGAAGCATTGACAGAATGGGAAGACGAGATGCATGACAGAGAACGACAGAGGAGTGGCGGAAGGTATAAGTATATGTTTGGTAGATGATATGGACAGGAGAATCATGATAACAGAATGAGGAGATGGCGAAGCGCAAATATGACTGATGGTTTGTTTCCTGTGAGACATGCTGAAGAGATTAGCAGTAGAAAATGTATGGAAAAGAGAAATAATACAGTCAGGAGGGTATGCTGTGCATGAATCGGAGGATGATGTTCTTGATGACATGTTTTATAAAAATCCACCCCCAGATCAGATTCCACAATGTTGACACCAAGTGCCCCAATGTAAGAGACACCACGACATATAAAATTTGAATCAGTACCACAGGAGGTAGGAAGAAATAATCCTTTCAGAGAAATAGAGAAAAAATAACATGGTAAAACGGGTAACGGAAATTCAGCTGAACTAGCGAAAACCACCTTAGAGTTAACTGAAAAGATTCGGGAATTGACCAAAAACTTAGAAGCCGTAACTGTTCCTGTAACTATAGGACCTGTAATGCCTATTTTTGATAAACAAAAGGATAGTGAGCATTGTCTGACGATTCCTTATAACAGTAATAAACAGACTGAGAGGCCAAGAAAGAGTTCAGATGAGAATCCATGGAGACAAACAGTAAGTATTTCAGAACAAAGTACGCCTAAAAATTTGACAGTAAATCAAAGTTTAGTGGACAGAATAATAACGACAACAGAATCAGTCCCAGGATCACCAAAGGGTTTAGAACAACCTAGTAGCGAGAAAAATCCAGTAGGGCCCACTTCGGAAGAATTAAGTGAATGGTTGAGGAGCTTACCGCGGAAAGATACAGTACCCCAACCTATAGACGTGGCTAAGCTGAAAATAGTTTTGGAAGAATTAATAGTAGGGACTATCCCCACAGAGAAGTTAAAAGCTTATCAAGATGAAGAACTATTATTTTTATGCAAAAGTATAACAAGGAGAGCAAGGAATCTACATGAAAGATTAGAAGAAGTAGCAAATGAAATGGGTATAGACTTTGAAAGAGTGAAGTCTTTACAAAAACCATACCGAGTAGATTTCTCTGAAAAGGATATTGAAAATCTGAACACTACAGGACGAACAACCCAGATTAAAGACTTAATCATTTTGTTAAGAAAATGGGCAGATGTAGATAAATGGAAAAGTAAGTGGTTTCAGAAGCGAGATGATGTCTCAGACAAAACGTTTGCAGCTTTCCCAGTGAGAGAAAAGGAAAAGGTAGTCACAGAATGTCCCATGAGAGAAATTCCAGGTGGAGGATATGTACATGTCCCCTGGACTAGACAAGATATTCTGTCATTTACCAATGACTTTCCTCGATTGTGCGAAAAGCCAGTCGAGTGGTATAGGCAGGTAGTTAGGTTTGTGAAGTTATCAAAAGTTCTATGGATTGATTTAAATAGTCTTTTTGACATAATAGTACCAGACAGAATGTAAAATAATGATTAGCTGGCCTACACAAGAGTACCCTAGAGACCCAAAAACAGGTGCCCCTGATCCCGAATTAATGAAAATATATGAACAGGTAATTACCTTTCTGAAAACAAAGTACCCCCTAAAGAAACTGATTGGGTAAAAATTGACCGAACTCATCAAGAAGTAAAAGAATCGGTACATGCCTACTATGAAAGGTTAATTCTCGCCTTTAAGCAGGTTAGTGGTGATGAAACTTTGAGTGAAAAGGATTTGAGTCACTTTGTATATCGATTTGTATATGGGCTGCAACCAGAAATAAGTGAAATGATTAAACAGCATACAGTGGACTGGCAAAATAAGAAGATAGATGAAGTACTGAGACATGCAAAATATTTTAGTGATGAAATTGAAGCAAAACAGCGAAAATTAAAAGAAAAGGCTATGTGGGCACAGGTAAAAGTGGCAGAAAGACAGGAAGCTTAAATGATTGAACAGGCAAATGGTGCAGGTATGAAACCTAAATTTAATGTTGGAAAAAGAAATGACCAAGTCATAATTGCGGAAGAATAGGGCATTGAAAATCCGAGTGTAAATTTCCCCGAGTGCTAATGATGATAATGCATCATTGAATTCACAGGTACAGAAGAGGTGAGTTGTCAACCACAGCGACAGCAACAGGTTGTTGCTCAACCGAATCAGGCGCCAAAACCGCCTTTTCCACAGAGAGTAAATCCTCAGAAATACAGTAATGAGACAGGATTCTACAACGAAGAACAGGTAACTAAGCTGCCGCGCGCTAGTGCTGTTTCACAGTATTGGCTACAACGCGATGAGAGTGAGTCAGACGAAAACTATTGATGGTGCCGAGGGGAGGAAGAAGAGTGCGTGCTTGGCGCAACTCTAGAAGTAGAGCAGACAGGCCCTTTTGTGGATGGAAAGGTAAATGACGAAAATGTTATTTCTTAGTAGATACTGGTGCTACTCGTTCAACTGTTAGGTCAGCTGATGTTAAAAATCTTCCTCTCTCGGACGAAACAATCCAAGTAGTTGGAGTGTCCAACAGACAGATAAAAACGTATCTCACTGATCCAGTCAAAGTTAAAATAGGGAAATTTTCTGAAATGCACCGCTTTGTTGTGTGCGATTCAAGCCCTGTAAATTTGTTAGGGAGAGATTTGCTGTGCAAAATGAATTGCACAATATTTTGTACTCCAGATGGTATAGCATTTGAAACTCCAGATGAGGATGTGCTATACAAAATGACAATGGCTAACATGGAAACAGAAATTACCGAGGCATTTGCTGTATTTGATCCTGAGGAATTGCCTCAAGAATTGAAAAAGACAGTAAAACCAGAAGTGTGGGATTTTACAGGAGAAGATGTGGGGTTGATGAAAAATGTAGATCCCATAAAAATTTCTGTAAAGGAAGGAGTAAATTACCCGAATATTCCACAATATAAATTGACACCTGAGATAATTACCAGAGTCACACCTATAAAAGAGAAGATGATTAAACAAGGTATTTTGAGAGAAATAATGAGTAGTCCATGTAATTCACCAATTATGGGCCTGAAAAAGCCTAATGGAACGTTCAGAATAGTGCAAGACTTGAGAAAAATAAACACAATTGTTGTGTCATGTTGTCCTGTTGTACTAAATCCATCTGTGATTTTGTACCAGATTTCTCATGATGCCGATTGGTACACAGTAATCTACCCGTGTCATGCTTTCTTTTCTATCCCATTGCATCAGGACAGTCAACAAACTTTTGCGGTCCGGTTTGGCGAACTTATTTTGGCATGGTGCCGAATCCCACAGGGATATACAGAGAGCCCCTCAATATTCAACCAGATATTGAAAAAGTCCTTAGAAGATCTAAAGATGCCTGAGAGCTCAGTACTGGTGCAGTACATTGACGACCTACTTGCGGCGTCAAAAACTCGAGAAGCTTGTGTAGTGGATACCATAGCATTGCTAAATCATTTGGCAGATGGAGGGTTTAAAGTATCTCTGTCAAAATTACAGTTCTGTCAAAAGGAAGTACAATATTTTGGCCACAAAATCGAGAAAGGATCGAGGAAAGTGACTGCAGATAGAATCAAAAACATTAAGGGAATGAGAGCCCCCATGACGCAAAGAGAAGTGAGAATGTTCCTCGTAATGGTGGGATATTGCCGTCAGTGGATAAGTAACTTTTCCCTGATTGCAAAACCATTAGTACGTTTGACAAGAAGTGATGTGAAAGATTTTATTGAATTGAATAAAGAAGAATTGATGGCCTTTAAACAATTGAGAGACAGTTTGTGTGAAGCACCAGTACTTGGTATGCCTGATTATGAAAAAGAGTTTGAACTCTATTGCAGTGAAAGGAATGGGTGTGCACTTTCTGTGTTGATACAGAAACATGGGAAACTGCGAAGGCCAATTGCATGCTTTTCAGCTATATTGGATACTGTAGCTGTAGCATTACCGGGTTGTCTAAAAGCAGTCGCGGCTACATGTAAGAGCCTTGAACAAAGTGAAGGAATTGTGATGGGATATCCTGTGCGAGTGTTTGTATCTCATGATGTGGCAATCCTTTTAACAAGGAGCAGTACACAGTTCATGACGCATAGTCGTCTGACTAAATATGAGAAAGTCATCTTAGGTGCAGCAAATGTGTGTCTTGTGAGATGTTTGAATGTAAATCCGTCAACATTGCTACCTGATGCTGAGAATGTGGAAGTCAGAGATGATGTGGATCATGACTGTTTGGAAGTGCTTGATTTCTGTACCAAACCACGTCCTGATATAAAAGATGTACCTTTGACAGAAAGTGACTATGTGATGTTTGTGGATGGATCATGTTTGAGAACGGATGATGGAATTCTCAGTGCAGCATATGCAGTATGCACAGTAGCAGCGGTATTAGAAGCGTCATGACTGAAAAGAGTAAAATCAGCCCAAGTTGCTGAACTGTTTGCCTTAACAAGAGCATGTAAGTTGGGAAAGAATGTGAGAGTGACTGTGATAACCGATAGTCAATATGGCTTCGGTGTAGTGCATGACTTTGGGCAAATTTGGTCCCAAAGAGGGTTTTTTACTTCAAGTGGAACCCCTATAAGGAATTCTGAAGTGGTTGGAAAATTGCTTGAGGCGATACAGCTGCCTAAGCAATTAGCTGTGGTGAAATGTGCTGCGGATTCAAAGGCTGGAGGTTATATTCCAGCTGGCAACTAGTTTGCCAAAGATATGGCTCAATATTGCGCACGCAATCAGAATTCCGTGAATCGGGCAAGAGAAAAGGAAATTAATTCATGTCCCTTGTTGTTTACTAACATTGTGAATACATGGGAAGAAGTGAGGCAGTTACAAGAAGAAGCAGGAGATGAGGAAATGAGACAGTGGGTAAAAGCAGGATGTGCACCAAGGGAAACAGATCATGTGTGGGTTTATCGGGATGGAAGACCAGTTATGCCTGACAGCATGGTGTCAGCTATGGCACGGATGTATCATGGACAAGCACATGTAAGGAGAGACGCAATGATCAAATTGTTCAAACAAACATAGTGTAATGCAAAATTCAGACTTGTAGCTGAGAGCCTTTGTCAAAGATGCCTTATATGTCAGCAATTCAATCCTGGAAGAAAAACAGTGGTAAGTCTAGGAACGATAGGTCAAGAAGGAGGGCCAGAATGTAGATTGACTTCATTGAAATGCCCCCCTGTAACAGGTTGAGGTATGTTTTAGTGATGGTCTGTATATTTTCTAGATGGGTAGAAGCATACCCCACAAGAAGAAGGGATGGAATTACGGTAGCCAAACTACTATTGAGAGAGTTTATCCCTAGATTCAGGTTCCCAGTCACAATTGAGTCAGATAGAGGAAAGCATTTTCATAATGAAATCTTGAAGCTAATTTGTGAAGCATTGACTGTACAACAGAAACTACATTGTGCCTATCGCCCAGAGGCTTCTGGAGTTGTGGAACAAGTAAATGGCACCATTAAAAAAAGATTGGGAAAAATGTGTTTAGCCACAGGTTTGAAATGGCCAGATGTCTTGCCTTCTAGTACTCATGACTATTAGATCTATTCCAGATAGAAATACAGGTCTGAGTCTTCATGAAATTGTCATGGGAAGAGCCATGCGACATGTTTTCATACCAGTCAACAAACTGTTGCCTATATCTGATGACTTGGTGTTGGATTATTGCAAGGGGTTGGCAGATTCCGTTCATTCTGTGTTCCATCAGGTTGAATCGGATGCCACCACCCTTGAAAAGAAGCCAGCTCATGATTTGAGCCCAGGGAACTGGGTGAGAATTAAGGTGCACAGAAGAGGAAACTGTTTGGTCCCACGTTGGGGAAAAACCACGACAGGTGATCTTGACCACAACAACAGCAGTAAAGTGTGCAGGAGTAAAAAACTGTATTCATGCTAGTCACACCTTGCAAATCCCAAACCCAGTGGATTACAAGGAAGGAGAGTACTTTGAAGAATCAGATACTAGTTCTGAATCTGATACTGAGGACAAAAGAACAAGAAAAACTCCTGAAAGGGGGGAATCAGAACCAAATTCAGTTGTTGCCCCAGAAAATCTTCCATTAAGAAGAAAATTGCAGATTTCTGATACCAGCTCAGAATCAGATACTGAACCAGTACGAGTACACGAAAAAAGGAAGATAAACGGTGAAGAAATTGTCAAACAAATCCTTGATAAAGAGATTCCAAGTGAAAGTTCAAGAGAAATTCCACCTGAGGTAATAACATTAGATGGTGAGGTGCCAGATACAGAGAGTGAGGGAAAGACTTTTGCGAAAGACCCCCAAGGAGTTGTAGGGAATTCACATATCCAGTTAGAAGAAGGGACAGTTAGTCAGCAGGAATATTGTGTGGAAGGACCATGAGGAGGGACAGAAGTAGGTAAAATAAAAGAAGTGGTGGAAAAAAGAACAGCTGAAGGTAAATGTCAAGTTGAAACTGAATCAGAGGACAGTGATGAAGAAGTACCAGAAGTTCGAGTCCTAAGAAAGAGAGCATGGAGAACTGAGAAAAATGAAAACGGAAATAAATTAAAAAGATCAGCAAGAGATTAAATGTGGCCAAATAAAATAAAGAGATTGAGATACAGATTGACACAAGTGAATTCATCTAGAGCTGAACAAGTAAATGAAGTATCTAGTCAAGAGAAATTGAAAGACGGGGAAAAAACGACAGCAGAGGAAAATAAGAGAATGAGAAAACCTAACCAGAAGTATAAGTCGCCCGAATGGTCATATGTGGCACTGCCTGAAATAAAAGAAGAGGTGGACAGCCAAGGGGATCCAGAGGTGACTGTACCAGAAGTGGTTGAGGAAGATGAAGAATCGGAAATCCTGAGAGTTATCTTGTCCGATATTGGAGAAGAGACGGATGTTCAAGAAGTTCTGTACCAAGATTATGAAAGAAAAGTAAAAGACGATCAAATGCCAAACTGAAAAGACCGAAAGTGACCCAAGTGGGAAGACAATAATTTACTGAAAAAGACATAACTGATAGAACCAAGTAGGTGCTAAGAGCCTTGGGTTAGACAAAATTAGTTGTGAAGTAGAAGAGGCCAAGTCAAAAGTCACTGATAATTTTTCGAAATGGCAAACACAGAGAGTAGAAAAACTAAATGTGTATTTCTTAGAAGATGGTTTAAAATGTGTTGTTGTACAGCATTACTAATGCTTCTGTGGAGTGCATTAGCTATAATAGTTTCATTCAAGGTTACACTAGGAACAATAGAAGGATATAGTGAGAATAAAACTAATGTAGAAAAGATTCAGAAAGTATACCCGACTAAAATAGATAGAAATTATTTACATAAAGACAGGTCTATAAATGATTTCTCTAACAATGTATTTTCAAAATTACTATACGAATATGTAAAGACGATGGACGTGAGGGACTGCTACGTCTGCATGCAGTTACCTGCATCTGTTTCAGAGGGAGTGACCTATCATCACTTCCCAGTATTATATGGAATAACATGTAGTGTAATAGCAAGTTTGTTTTACCAAATAGGGAAATTAGAATATTATTTTTCAGATGTAGATAACATATTTTCACAAGTACCTGTAGTTAACAAATTGAATAAAGTGAAACCTGCAAAGGTGTTAGGTGAATTTTTCTTAGAAACTAAAGAACTAACATTAGAGTCCATATTTAGAAATAATCTAACTTGCAACTTAAAGAAGGAGGAAAGGATTTTCTTAGATATGGTTGAAGAAAGGAGATTAAAGATGCAAAGGAAAATACCTGAAGGAAAAGAAGAAAAGACAGTTTGGGATGTTGAAAGAGAAAAACATTTGAAGGGAGAGGCTAGTTGAACAATGGTTTTAGATTGGCCTCAGAAAGGAAAGTTGTGTATTAGAAGGAATCAAACTGCATATGATAATTATTTTGTAGGTACAAGTGATTGCCATGATACATATCGAATCATGGGTGGATGGGGATTTAATGGAGGAAATGATCCAGTCTTTCCTGGATTATATTTTATCTGCGGGAACAAAGCATATTATCGATTGCCAGATCATTGGTATGGCACATGTTATATAGGCCTGGTTTTCCCTAAGATATTCCATGTGGGAAGAGGAAGAGATGGTGTACATAAGTTAGGAAGTCAACTAACACGTAGAAAAAGAGAATCTTGGTCAGAAATTGTAGGAGACATTTTTTGAGCATTGATACCAGCAGTGGGAATATCTCTAAATGCACACAAAATTAGAAAATTATCCACAGCAGTGGATCACTTGTCAACAAGCACCGCAGGAGGATTCTTATTAGTAAATACAGAAATGGTTGCCATGCGTGCCATGATAATGCAAAATCGACGTGCCCTTGATATAATTTTGGCAAAAGAGGGTGGAATCTGTGGAATGCTGAAAGTTCAAAATTGTTGTACTTGCATTCCTGACGAAAGTCAAGCTTTAAAGACATACATTAAAAATATAACTGATTTGCATGAAGAAATTGCACCACTGGAGGATGAAGGTGTTTGGGAAAAGATTGGAAAGACATTTTCCTCTATTAAAGATTTCCTATTAAAATTAGGTAGTACATTTATAGGTAAGATCTTATTTCCATTAACATGTGTGATATTCTTAGTATTAATCTTAAGACTAGGATGTTTATGTTGCAAAAGAAAGAAAATACAGAAAAACATAAAAAGAGAAACTTTGAAGAAGAAAGAAAATAAAAGACGAGAAAGAGAATTTGAAGAGGTAGAATTAGAAGAAATGAAAGATAGTATGTATAGAAAAGTAAGAGAAGAAGAGATAGGTGAAACAGAAATGTGAACTAATAAAACTTAAAAACTATTGAATTAATTTCTTTTTATAGTGTTACAAAATGTTAGGTAGTTTGGTGATATAATCACCAAAGGGGGGATTGATGGAGCAGGTAGTGCAAAATTTTGTATACCTCCTCTATTTTGCATGAAAATACTAATTAAATAATCTATTAATTAAATTAATAAACGAGTGATGCATGTATATTGATCAACATTATAAAAACACAAATTACACGAGGGACACTGCTATTTGCATGGCTAAATAACTCATATAATTAAATCTGTACGCATATTAACAATAGTATATGTGGTAATAGTATATTGCATGATATATTGCTTTGTGATGTTTGCATCTTCGTGGAGGATCGAAAAGGTGAATATGATTGCTTAAAGTCTCGCTATATTCTAGATAAATATTAAACACATAAAGGGATTAGTAAGGGTTTAGCATTAGAATCATAATTTCTATATATTAATTATTCTTTTGTGTTTGTTTCGCTTAAGTTGACATCTGAGCCTAATCCAAAATGGTCGCTGACACCGTACACAGAAGTGGCCACTGTCTCGTGAAGCGCGGAGTCAACCTCACATGTTCGGACGGTATCGTGAACTTCTTAGCAACCTTTACACATCATGTTCCCGGTCAAGGATAAGTATTTGGTGGTCTGCCAAGATAAGGGAACAATCAAGAATACAACAAGCCGATACTAATGTGGACTAGTGACCTCACAACTCGGACTAAACTGAGAATCTGGGAATAAGAATCGGACGATCCCAACCAGCCAATCACCACTGTTCTGGGCCTAAAAATGTATCTTGCTAATCTGAGATTTATTATAAAAAGAGTGGTAGAATAGGGAGGGGTGCGACGCCTTTTTTCCTGATGGTCCAGATGCTGCCTGACCACTTGATGACTGCAAACTTTTTCCAAATCCACGGGCTATGATTGATGCTTGCACGATTCTGGTCCTTTGATAAAATTTGGGACTGTAACGTGCTGAGCAGAGGACTTTGAACTTTGAGCCTTGGCTTGCTATATTCAGACAATTTACGACAAATTTGGTTATGCAGAGCAAATGAATTAGAGGACTCCAGATAGCCAGATTAGGTAAATATGATGTTCTGTGATTTATTTAAATTGATCTAGAAATTCTAAACTTTTGACGAGACAAATGAAATTTAAATCATTATGAAATTATAGATAAACAAATATTGATTAACAAGAAATATGAGTTTGTTGTTTTTCAGGAATAAGGATTCTGAGTCTTAAAAAGAGTTTTAGCTGGCTCTAAATCACCATCAACCAATCCAACTAATTGGTCCGTCAACCAAGTAGGTGGAGTGCCTTGATGTTTAGGATTAGGGATCTATAGGTGATGAATGCTAATGTATATTTTGTAAAATAACTTTTCTCTCCCTATAGGTTATAAGGTGTTCCCCCACATGTCCAGCGCAAGAATCGTTCCATCCCTTCTGTGTGCAGACTCTTGAGAGAGAGACGTATGAGTGTTGGTTTTATGGGCCCCACCAATAAATGCGTGTGTGAATGAGTTAGTGTGACGGCGGGTCTGCGACGCAAGGAGGACAGTTATGCTCTCACTCTTTCCCCGGCTTTTGCACTTGATCAGAGGTTCTTGCTTGGAAGGAAGCTCAACCTTCTTTTTTGCTCCAACATTAGGCAGATGTACTATTGCTGGCTGCGGCTGCTGTCGTCTTTGCTCTGTTTCCTGAAACGATTGTGGACTACTTTACAAAAGGGACAAATCCAATTCAAGATCACTGCTTGTCAGTGTCAATATGATTGCAATGGATGTCTCACTGACAGACATATCCCAGGGTTTAGCTTGAGGTGGTGGTATTGATGCAGACGTCCTGCTATCAGCTTGCTCACCAGAACCCGGTGTGGCAGGGACAAGTATGCAGAAAAAGGTTCTGGTCAGCACACGAGTGCTGGAAATCAGCTTTTTCTCCGCCCCACTGTCCACTTTCTAGGCAGCACCTTTCTTGGGGGCCATCTTGAAGCTGTCAGTTGGCAGTGGCACTTAGCTTCACAAGCTGAAGAGATGTCTGTGTTGCGTTGTCAGTCACGCATCAAGTTGTGCACAGGCCTTCTGTCTGGAGGTACTGTGGGTGATGTCTCTTCTCTTGTGCTCCTAAAAGCAAACAAGCAAGAAGAACAACAGTGAAATGTGACATTGTTGCAGTTTGATTAGCAGTACAAACAAACAATATCATTTAGTGTGGTTACTTGAGTTATTATAAATAGTTAACAATATAGGGGCAGATTTATGAGGTTTTGCCGTAGGGCAGCGCAGCAGGCCTTCCTGCTGCGCTTCCTTACGGCAAAAGAAAAGGGCAGGGATGCGCCGTATCTTTAAAATGCGGCGCATTCCTGTCCTGTTCCTCTGCACCGGCGCACAATGGGCTGCCTGCGCCAACGCAGGCACCTCTGCACCATGGTGCAAGGGTGCCTGCGTTGCGGAGATGAATATTTTTGTACAGGAAGGGAAACCTTTCTGTACAAAAATAATCACAAGAGGTTTTTCCTCTTTGTATGGGTGCTGCAGAATGCAGCACACATAGAAAAAGGAAAAACGAGGAGAAATAAAGATATTTCTCCCCTTTGCGCCTCCCTAACGCCTCCCCTGGGGAGGCGGAAGCTTTTGGCGCTGCCTCAGATTTACGATTTTTCGTAAATCTGGGGCAGTGTCAAAAGGCCATGGATGTTGCTGGGAACGCCCCCAGCAACACCCATTGCACGCCCCTTTAACGCAGAACACTGCGTTAAAGGGACTGATATTTATGAGGCAGCATTAAGCCAAAAAAAGTGGCTCAGTGCTGCCTGATAAATATCACGCAGGCTTCTGCGCCACGGAACGTCACAAAAAGTGACGTTCCGATGGCGCAACGGGCTTCATAAATCTGCCCCATAGTGTATTTTTCGTAAAACCACACCAACATTAACATTAATGGTGTACACTCGGGAAGGATAAGAAAGAACAACAACAACATACAGATGTAACTGTTTGCTCTATGTCCATCAAATTGGAATGTGGCACATGGAGCTGCACGTGACAATGGAATAATGCTTACACAATGAATGTTGTTGTGCGCCTATAGCAGTCACAGGCTTGAAACTGGATGTTAGGGAAAAAAATAACAGTAAAAAAAGAATTAAAATAAAAAATATATACAATTAAAAATGTAAATAAAATACTTAATCTAGAAAAAGTCTACTAAAAAAATAAAATTAATTACGGTAGCCCCCTGGACACAGAAACCACCCGCAAGACATACCAAAACTGCCCCCTGGTTCTCCGAGGAACTTAAAATAGCCAAAGTTAAATGTAAAAATTTGGAAAGACAATGGAGGAAAAACTATAACCATAAAAGTAAGTCACTATATAGAACAGAACTAAATAAATATCATAAACTTATAAGAACAGTGAAAGGTGCCCACTTCAAGAGTAGAATAGAATTCGCCGACAATCCCACCAGAGAACTCTTCACCATCTACAAAGAGCAAACGGTCCTTACTAGACTTGAAGCGCAAGACACCTACTCCAGTGAGTTATGTGACGCTATTGCGGATCATTTTGTTGGCAAAGTTGATAAAATACACGCCACTTTCACAATCAACACTGATGCCTCTAGTAAGCATGTAGCATCTACAGACAATTCTATCATAATATCTGGTCTGACACAATTTCAAAGTTCCCGAAAGACAGGAATTGCTGAACATTGCTTATAGCATACAATCTGGCTCCCCCTGTGACGTGTGTCCCCCCAAGCGCTGTAAGGGAGTCCTGGATAGCATGATTGATCAGATCACTCATATTGCCAGCCTCTCCTTCCAAGAATGCCATGTGCTCGATGCATGGAAAGAGCCCAGGTCATCCCACTGAAAAAAAAACCCGATCCCACATTTCCCAACTTCAAAGTCTTCGTCCCATCTCCCTCCTTCCCTTTTGCTCGAAAATTTTGGAAAAAGTGGTCAACGGCCAACTCATGACCTATCTAGAGGAGGAATCCCTTCTTCACCCCACCCAATCGGGGTTCAGAGCTGGCTACTCAACGGAATCAGCCGTCCTATACTCCACCGAATGCCTCAGACAGATGGTGGATGAAGGACAGACAGCAGCGTTGGTTTTACTTGACCTTAGTGCAGCTTTTGACACTGTGATGCACACCACGCTGCTGTCTCGCCTCTCTGATATGGGAGTGAAGGGATCTGCCCTTGCCTGGATAAAATCTTTCCTAGATAACAGGAGTTTCCAAATGCACTGCCCACCTTTTAAATCTTCCCCCCGCAAGCTGACCCATGGGGTTCCACAAGGCTCCAGTCTGAGCCCAACTCTGTTTAACCTTTATATGGAACCCTTGGCTCATATTGTTGAAGCTTTTGGAGTGGATATTGTCACCTATGCTGACGATACCCAGCTAATGATCAAGCTTACGCTCGACCACACGGAAGATGCCACTAATTTCTCCAAATGCCTTTCATCTGTGGCAACATGGATGAATAACAACTGTTTGCGCCTTAATGGCGATAAAACGGAACTTTTAATCGTCGGAAAATCCTTAAATGCCTGGACGCACATGTGGTGGCCTGTGGAATTAGGAAATCTTCCCACTCCCGCCGAATCTGTCAGAAACCTCGGAGTAATGGTCGACTCCGATCTCTCTTTCAGGTCTCAGGTTAGCAAAGTTACGGGCAGATGCTTCAGCACACTAAAAACTCTCCGTAAAGTCCTTGACCTGCTCCCCATCAACACTAGAAAAACACTCGTCCATGCCTTAGTCACACCCCATCTTGACTACGGCAACATTCTGCCCCTAGGTTTAAGTAAAACAGGTCTTCATAGTCTTCAGTGCGTACAAAACGCGGCTGCCCGCCTGGTACTTAACCTGCCCCGCAGAGCATCTGGGAAGAATGCTCTAACTAAACTCCACTGGCTCCCGGTTAAGGAGCGCATCAAATTCAAAGCCCTATGCTTCACGCACCGCATCGCCCAAGGCAAAGGCCCTAGATACTTGCAAAAGCTCCTCACTATTCACCGCCCCATCCGGAATTTAAGGTCATCCGGTGCGATGCTGTTCAAACTCCCCCGCATTCGCAGAGCCAGAATGGGAGGATGTTCGTTCAGGTACCTGGCCCCTAGGCACTGGAATGAACTACCGCTTAACCTCCGTATGCAACCTTCAGAGACCAGATTCCGTGCCAAACTGAAAACTTACCTATTTCCACCCGACTAATCTCCTTTTCCCCCTAGCCCCTCTACGCTCTCGTGACTCATTGCCTCTTTTGACATAGCAACAATCCAGCGCGGGGACACACTATTTTTAGTGCAGCCAGGCGCTTTAGAAATGGCTTTATTATTATTATTATTATTAAAATTAAAAACATTATAAGTAAGTGAAATTATCCTTGAGCATATAATTCATTAAACTGCTATCTCAGCCATCCATGCAAGCCTATGGTAAAGGGTCACAGTGGGTGGATAACAAAGTGGCTGTCAGCTAGTGCCACATGGACAACAACAACACTGAGCAAGAGGGCATGGGAAACAAATAAGACAAATGCAAAAACAACATTTGATGGACAGAATGCAGAACAATGTCATACATTCATCCCAATACAGCGAACTGGGCCTAAATCCATCGTTTTTTTGCTTACCATGCCGTTCCAGTTTGAACCCAGCCATAGTCAAATCAGTCTTGACCCTGTGCCTCATGGGAACAGTCCAGCCCGAACTGCCAAGCAAGGTCCTCCTTGGACTGGAAACAAGCATCCTAGGACCGGTTTCGGGGTTTCACCCCTCTTCAGCCAGGATAGCTTGATTCCAGTGGCATGGAGAGCACGAGACCAAAGTCTGGGCATACCCTTCCCACTCGGGGTGACAAATGAAAAAACAACAGTTGATGGACAGAATGCAGAACCATGTCATACATTCACCCCAGTCCAGCGATCTGGGCCTAAATCCATCGTTTTTTTTCTCACTATGCCGTTCCAGTTTGAACCCAACCATGTGAAATTCAGTCTTGAACCTGTGCCTCATGGGAACAGTCCAGCCCGAACTGCCAAGCTAGGTCCTCTCTGGACTGGAAACAAGCATCCTAGGACCGGTTTCGTGGTTTCACCCCTCTTCAGCCAGGATAGCTTGATTCCAGTGGCAAGGAGAGCACGGGACCCACGTCTGGGCATACCCTTCCCACTCGGGGTGACAAATGCAAAAACAACAGTTGATGGACAGAATGTAGAACAATGTCATACATTCATCCCAGTACAGTGATCTGGGCCTAAATCCGTTGTTTTTTTGCTCATCATGCCATTCCAGTTTGAACCCAGCCATATGCAAATCAATCTTGACCCTCTGCCTCATGGGAACAGTCCAGCTCGAATTGCCAAGCCAGGTCCTCGCTGGACTGGAAACAAGCATCCTAGGACCGGTTTCGCGGTTCCACCTCTCTTAAGCCAGGATAGCTTGCTTCCAGTGGCATGGAGGGTACGGGACCACGTCTGGGCATACCCTTCCCACTCGGGGTGACAAATGCAAAAACAACAGTTGATGGACAATATGTAGAACAATGTCATACATTCACCCCAGTACATCGATCTAGGCCTAAATCCATCGTCTTTTTGCTCAACATGCTGTTCCAATTTGAACCCAGCCATATGCAAATCAGTCTTGACCCTGTGCCTCATGGGAACGGTCCAGCCCGAACTGCCAAGCCAGGTCCTCCCTGGACTAGAAACAAGCATACTAGGACCGGTTTCGGGGTTTCACCCCTGTTCATCCAGGATAGCTTGATTCCAGTGGCATGGAGAGCACGGGACCCACGTCTGGGCATACCCTTCCCACTCGAGGTGACAAACGCAAAAACAACATTTGATGGACAGAATGCAGAAAAATGTCATAAATTCACCCCAGTACAGCGATCTGGACCTAAATCCATTGTTTTTTTGCTCACCGTGCCGTTCCAGTTTGAACCCAGCCATATGCAAATCAGTCTTGACTCTGTGCCTCATGGGAACAGTCCAGCCTGAACTGCCAAGCCAGGTCCTCCCTGGACTGGAAACAAGCATCCTAGGACCGGTTTCGAAGTTTCACCCTTTTTCAGCCAGGATAGCTTCATTCCAGTGGTATGGAGAGCTGGGACCCACGTCTGTGCATACCCTTCCCACTCGGGGTGACAAATGCAAAAAAAACAGTTGATGGACAGAATGCAGAACAATGTTATACATTCACACCAGTACAGCGATCTGGGCCTAAATCCGCCGCTTTTTTTGCTCATCATGCCATTCCAGATTGAAGCCAGCTATATGCAAATCAGTCTTGACCCTCTGCCTCATGGGAACAGTCCAGCCCGAACTGCCAAGCCAGGTCCTCGCTGGACTGGAAACAAGCATCCTAGGACCGGTTTCGCAGTTCCACCTCTCTTAAGCCAGGATAGCTTGATTCCAGTGGCAAGGAGAGCATGGGACCCACGTCTGGGCTTACACTTCCCACTCGGGGTGACAAATGCAAAAACAACAGTTGATGGACAGAATGCAGAACAATATCATACACTCACCCCAGTACAGCGATCTGGGCCTAAATCCATCGTTTTTTTTCTGACCGTGCCGTTACAGTTTGAACCCACCCATATGCAAATCTGTCTTGACCCTGTGCCTCATGTGAACAGTCCAGCCCGAACGGCCAAGCCAGGTCCTCCCTGGACAGGAAACAAGCATGCTAGGACAGGTTTCGGGGTTTCACTCCTCTTCAGCCAGGATAGCTTGATTCCAGTGACATGGAGAGCACGGGACCCACGTCTGGGCATACCCTTCCCACTAGGGGTGTCAAATGCAAAAACAACAGTTGATGGACAAAATGCAGAACAATGTCATACATTCACCCCAGTACAGCAATCTGGGCCTGATTCCATCCTTTTTTTGCTCACCATGCCGTTCCAGTTTGAACCCAGCCATATACAAATCAGTCTTGACCCTGTGCCTCATGGGAACAATCCAGCCCGAACTGCCAAGCCAGGCCCTCCCTGGACTGGAAACAAGCATCCTAGGACCGGTTTCGGGGTTTCACTCCCCTTCAGCCAGGATAGCTTGATTCCAGTGGCAGGGAGAGCACGGGACCCATGTCTGGGCATACCCTTCCCACTCGGGTTGACAAATGCAAAAACAACAGTTGATGGACAGAATGCAGAACAGTGTCATACATTCACCCCAGTATAGCGATCTGGGCCTAAATCCATCGTTTTTTTGCTCACCATGCCGTTCCAGTTTGAAGCCAGCCATATGCAAATCAGTTTTGACTCTGTGGCTCATGGGAACAGTTCAGCCCGAACTGCCAAGCCAGGTCCTCCCTAGACTGGAAACAAGCATCCTAGGACCGGTTTCGGGTTTTCACCCTTCTTCAGCCAGGATAGCTTGATTCCATGTATGGAGACCACTGGACCCACGTCTGGGCATACCCTTCCCGCTCGGGGTGACCAATGCAAAAGAAACAGTTGATGGACAGAATGCAGAACACTGTTATACATTCACACCAGTACAGCGATCTGGGCCTAAATCCATCGTTTTTTTGCTCACCATGCCGTTCCAGTTTGAACCCAGCCATATGCAAATCAGTCTTGACCCTGTGCCTCATGGGAACAGTCCAGCCCGAACTGCCAAGCCAGGTCCTCCCTGGACAGGAAACAAGCATGCTAGGACAGGTTTCGGGGTTTCACTCCTCTTCAGCCAGGATAGCTTGATTCCAGTGGCAGGGAGAGCACGGGACCCACGTCTGGGCATACCCTTCCCACTCGGGGTGACAAATGCAAAAACAACAGTTGAGGGACAGAATGCAGAACAGTGTCATACATTCACCCCAGTATAGCGATCTGAGCCTAAATCCATCGTTTTTTTGCTCACCATGCCGTTCCAGTTTGAACCCAGCCATATGCAAATCAGTCTTGACCCTGTGCCTCATGGGAACAGTCCAGCCCGAACTGCCAAGCCAGGTCCTCCCTGGACTGGAAACAAGCATCCCAGGACCGGCTTCAGGGTTTCACCCTTATCAGCCAGGATAGCTTGATTACAATGGCATGGAGAGCACGGGACCCACGTCTGGGCATACCCTTCCTACTAGGGGTGTCAAATGCAAAAACAACAGTTGATGGACAAAATGCAGAACAATGTCATACATTCACCCCAGTACAGCAATCTGGGCCTGATTCCATCGTTTTTTTGCTCACCATGCCGTTCCAGTTTGAACCCAGCCATAATCAAATCAGTCTTGACCCTGTACCAAATGGAAACAGTCTAGCCCGAACTGTCGAGCCAGGTCCTCCCTGGACTGGAAACAAGCATCCTAGGACCGGTTTCGGGGTTTCACCCCTCTTCAGCTAGGATAGCTTGATTCCAGTGGCATGGAGAGCAGGGGACCCACGTCTGGGCATACCCTTCCCTCCCGGGGTGACAAATGCAAAAACAGCAGTTCAAGGACAATATGCAGAACAATGTCATACATTCACCCCAGTACAGCAATCTGGGTCTAAATCCATCGCATTTTTGCTCACAATGCTGTTCCAGTTTGAACCCAGCCATATGCAAATCAGTCTTGACTCTGTGCCTCATAGGAACAGTCCAGCCCGAACTGCCAAGCCAGGTCCTCCCTGGACTGGAAACAAGCATCCTAGGACCGGTTTCGGGGTTTCACTCCCCTTCAGCCAGGATAGCTTGATTCCAGTGACAGGGAGAGCACGGAACCCACGTCTGGGCATACCCTTCCCACTCGGGGTGACAAATGCAAAAACAACAGTTGATGGACAGAATGCAGAACAGTGTCATACATTCACCCCAGTGAAGCGATCTGGGCCTAAATCCATCGTTTTTTTGCTCACCATGCCGTTCCAGTTTGAAGCCAGCCATATGCAAATCAGTTTTGACTCTGTGGCTCATGGGAACAGTTCAGCCCGAACTGCTAAGCCAGGTCCTCCCTAGACTGGAAACAAGCATCCTAGGACCGGTTTCGGGGTTTCACCCTTCTTCAGCCAGGATAGCTTGATTCCAGTGAATGGAGACCACTGGACCCACGTCTGGGCATACCCTTCCCGCTCGGGGTGACAAATGCAAAAGAAACAGTTGATGGACAGAATGCAGAACACTGTTATACATTCACCCCAGTACAGCGATCTGGGCCTAAATCCATCGTTTTTTTGCTCACCATGCCGTTCCAGTTTGAACCCAGCCATATGCAAATCAGTCTTGACCCTGTGCCTCATGGGAACAGTCCAGCCCGAACTGCCAAGCCAGGTCCTCCCTGGACAGGAAACAAGCATGCTAGGCCAGGTTTTGGGGTTTCACTCCTCTTCAGCCAGGATAGCTTGATTCCAGTGACATGGAGAGCACGGGACCCACGTCTGGGCATACCCTTCCCACTAGGGGTGTCAAATGCAAAAACAACAGTTGATGGACAAAATGCAGAACAATGCCATACATTCACCCCAGTACAGCAATCTGGGCCTGATTCCATCGTTTTTTTGCTCACCATGCCATTTCAGTTTGAACCCAGCCATATGCAAATCAGTCTTGACCCTGTGCCTCATGGGAAAAATCCAGCCCGAACTGCCAAGCCAGGCCCTCCCTGGACTGGAAACAAGCATCCTAGGACCGGTTTCGGGGTTTCACTCCCCTTCAGCCAGGATAGCTTGATTCCAGAGGCAGGGAGAGCACGGGACCCACGTCTGGGCATACCCTTCCCACTCGGGGTGACAAATGCAAAAACAACAGTTGATGGACAGAATGCAGAACAGTGACATACATTCACCCCAGTAAAGCGATCTGGGCCTAAATCCATCGTTTTTTTGCTCACCATGCCGTTCCAGTTTGAAGCCAGCCATATGCAAATCAGTTTTGACCCTGTGCCTCATGGAAACACTCTAGCCCAAACTGCCGAGCCAGGTCCTCCCTGGACTGGAAACAAGCATCCTAGAACCGGTTTCGGGGTTTCACTCCTCTTCAGCTAGGATAGCTTGATTCCAGTGGCATGGAGAGCAGGGGACCCACGTCTGGGCATACCCTTCCCTCCCGGGGTGACAAATGCAAAAACAGCAGTTCAAGGACAATATGCAGAACAATGTCATACATTCACCCCAGTACAGCAATCTTCGTCTAAATCCATCGCATTTTTGCTCACAATGCTGTTCCAGTTTGAACCCAGCCATATGCAAATCAGTCTTGACTCTGTGCCTCATAGGAACAGTCCAGCCCGAACTGCCAAGCCAGGTCCTCCCTGGACTGGAAACAATCATCTTAGGACCGGTTTCGGGGTTTCACTCCTCTTCAGCCAGTATAGCTTGATTCCAGTGGCATGGAGAGCATGGGACCCACGTCTGGGCATAACCTTCCCACTCGGGGTGACAAACGCAAAAACAAAAGTTGATGGACAGAATGCAGAACAATGTTATACATTCACCCCAGTAGAGCGATCTGGTTCTAAATCTATCGTTCTTTTGCTCACCATGCCGTTCCAGTTTGAACCCAGCCATATGCAAAACAGTCTTGACCCTGTGCCTCATGGGAACAGTCCAACCCGAACTGCCAAGCCAGGACCTCCCTGGACTGGAAACAAGCATCCCAGGACCGGCTTCGGGGTTTCAACCCTATCAGCCAGGATAGCTTGATTACAATGGCATGGAGAGCACGGGACCCACGTCTGGGCATACCCTTTCCACTAGGGGTGTCAAATGCAAAAACAACAGTTGATGGACAAAATGCAGAACAATGTCATACATTCACCCCAGTACAGCAATCTGGGCCTGATTCCATCGTTTATTTGCTCACCATGCCGTTCCAGTTTGAACCCAGCCATATGCAAATCAGTCTTGACCCTGTACCTCATGGAAACAGTCTAGCCCGAACTGCCGAGCCAGGTCCTCCCTGGACTGGAAACAAGCATCCTAGGACCAGTTTCGGGGTTTCACCCCTCTTCAGCTAGGATAGCTTGATTCCAGTGGCATGGAGAGCAGGGGACCCACGTCTGGGCATACCCTTCCCTCCCGGGGTGACAAATGCAAAAACAGCAGTTCAAGGACAATATGCAGAACAATGTCATATATTCACCCCAGTACAGCAATCTGGGTCTAAATCCATCGCATTTTTCTCACAATGCTGTTCCAGTTTGAACCCAGCCATATGCAAATCAGTTTTGACTCAGTGGCTCATGGGAACAGTTCAGCCCGAACTGCCAAGCCAGGTCCTCCCTAGACTGGAAACAAGCATCCTAGGACCGGTTTCGGGGTTTCACCCTTCTTCAGCCAGGATAGCTTGATTCCAGTGTATGGAGACCACTGGACCCACGTCTGGGCATACCCTTCCCGCTCGGGGTGACAAATGCAAAAGAAACAGTTGATGGACAGAATGCAGAACACTGTTATACATTAACCCCAGTACAGCGATCTGGGCCTAAATCCATTGTTTTTTTGCTCACCATGCCGTTCCAGTTTGAACCCAGCCATATGCAAATCAGTCTTGACCCTGTGCCTCATGGGAACAGTCCAGCCCGAACTGTCAAGCCAGGTCCTCCCTGGACAGGAAACAAGCATGCTAGGACAGGTTTCGGGGTTTCACTCCTCTTCAGCCAGGATAGCTTGATTCCAGTGACATGGAGAGCACGGGACCCACGTCTGGGCATACCCTTCCCACTAGGGGTGTCAAATGCAAAAACAACAGTTGATGGACAAAATGCAGAACAATGTCATACATTCACCCCAGTACAGCAATCTGGGCCTGATTCCATCGTTTTTTTGCTCACCATGCCGTTCCAGTTTGAACCCAGCCATATGCAAATCAGTCTTGACCCTGTGCCTCATGGTAAAAATCCAGCCCGAACTGCCAAGCCAGGCCCTCCCTGGACTGGAAACAAGTATAGTAGGACCGGTTTCGGGGTTTCACTCCCCATCAGCCAGGATAGCTTGATTCCAGTGGCAGGGAGAGCACGGGACCCACGTCTGGGCATACCCTTCCCACTCGGGGTGACCATTGCAAAAACAACAGTTGATGGACAGAATGCAGAACAGTGTCATACATTCACCCCAGTATAGCGATCTGGGCCTAAATCCATCGTTTTTTTGCTCACCATGCCGTTCCAGTTTGAAGCCAGCCATATGCAAATCAGTTTTGACTCTGTGGCTCATGGGAACAGTTCAGCCCGAACTGCCAAGCCAGGTCCTCCCTAGACTGGAAACAAGCATCCTAGGACCGGTTTCGGGTTTTCACCCTTCTTCAGCCAGGATAGCTTGATTCCAGTGTATGGAGACCACTGGACTCACGTCTGGGCATACCCTTCCCGCTCGGGGTGACAAATGCAAAAGAAAAAGTTGATTGACAGAATGCAGAACACTGTTATACATTCACCCCAGTACAGCGATCTGGGCCTAAATCCATCGTTTTTTTGCTCACCATGCCGTTCCAGTTTGAACCCAGCCATATGCAAATCAGTCTTGACCCTGTGCCTCATGGGAACAGTCCAGCCCGAACTGCCAAGCCAGGTCCTCCCTGGACTGGAAACAAGCATCCCAGGACCGGCTTCGGGGTTTCACCCCTGTCAGCCAGGATAGCTTGATTACAATGGCATGGAGAGCACGGTACCCACGTCTGGGCATACCCTTCCCACTTGGGGTGTCAAATGCAAAAACAACAGTTGATGGACAAAATGCAGAACAATGTCATACATTCACCCCAGTAGAGCAATCTGGGCCTGATTCCATCGTTTTTTTGCTCACCATGCCTTTCCAGTTTGAACCCAGCCATATGCAAATCAGTCTTGACCCTGTACCTCATGGAAACAGTCTAGCCCGAACTGCCGAGCCAGGTCCTCCCTGGACTGGAAACAAGCATCCTAGGACCGGTTTCGGGGTTTCACCCCTCTTCAGCTAGGATAGCTTGATTCCAGTGGCATGGAGAGCAGAGGACCCACGTCTGGGCATACCCTTCCCTCCCGGGGTGACAAATGCAAAAACAGCAGTTCAAGGACAATATGCAGAACAATGTCATACATTCACCCCAGTACAGCAATCTGGGTCTAAATCCATCGCATTTTTGCTCACAATGCTGTTCCAGTTTGAACCCAGCCTTATGCAAATCAGTCTTGACTCTGTGCCTCATAGGAACAGTCCAGCCCGAACTGCCAAGCCAGGTCCTCCCTGGACTGGAAACAAGCATCTTAGGACCGGTTTCGGGGTTTCACTCCTCTTCAGCCAGTATAGCTTGATTCCAGTGGCATGGAGAGCATGGGACCCACGTCTGGGCATAACCTTCCCACTCGGGGTGACAAACACAAAAACAAAAGTTGATGGACAGAATGCAGAACAATGTTATACATTCACCCCAGTACAGCGATCTGGACCTAAATCAATTGTTTTCTTGCTCACCATGCCGTTCCAGTTTGAACCCAGAAATATGCAAATCAGTCATGACCCTGTGCCTCATGGGAACAGTCCATCCCGAACTGTCAAGCCAGGTCCTCCCCGGACTGGAAACAAGCATGCAAGGACCGGTTTCAGAGTTTCACCCCTCTTCAGCAAGGATTGCTATATTCCAGTGGCATGGAGAGCACGGGACCCACGTCAGGGCATACCCTTTCCACTCAGGGTGTCAAATGCAAAAAAAACAGTGTATGGACAGAATACAGAACAATGTCATACATTCACCCCAGTAGAGCGATCTGGGCCTAAATCTATCGTTCTTTTGCTCACCATGCCGTTCCAGTTTGAACCCACCCATATGCAAATCAGTCTTGACCTTGTGCCTCATGGGAACAGTCCAACCCAAACTGCCAAGCCAGGACCTCCCTGGACTGGAAACAAGCATTCCAGGACAGGTTTCGGGGTTTCACCCCTCTTCAGCCAGGATAGCTTAATTCCAGTGGCATGGAGAGCACAGGACCCAAGTCTGGGCATACCCTTCCCACTCAGAGTGACAAATGCAAAAACAACAGTTGATGTACAGAATGCAAAACAATGTCATACATTCACCCCAGTACAGCTTTCTGGGCCTAAATCCATCTTTTTTTGCTCACCATGCCGTTACAGTTTGAACCCGCCATATGCAAATCAGATTTGACCCTGTGCCTCATGGTAACTGTTCAGCCCGTACTGCCAAGCCAGGTCCTCCCTGGACTGGAAACAAGCATCCTAGGACCAGTTTTGGGGTTTTACCCTTCTTCAGCCAGGATAGCTTGATTCCAGCGGTATGGAGAGCACGGGACCCAAGTCTGGGCATACCCTTCCCACTCAGAGTGACAAATGCAAAAACAACAGTTGATGTACAGAATGCAAAACAATGTTATACATTCACCCCAGTACAGCAATCTGGGCCTAAATCCATCGTTTTTTTGCTCACCCTCTCGTTCCAGTTTGAACCCAGCCATATGCAAATCAGTCTTGACCCTGTGCCTCATGGGAACAGTCCAGCCCGAACTGCAAAGCCAGTTCCTCACTGGACTGGAAACAAGCATCCTAGGACCGGTTTCGGGGTTTCACTCCTCTTCAGCCAGGATAGCTTGATTCCAGTGGCATGGAGAGTACGTGAACCATGTCTGGGCATACCCTTCTCACTCGGGGTGACAAATGCAAAAACAAAAATTGATGGACAGAATGCAGAACAATGTTATACATTCACCCCAGTACAGCGATCTGGGCATAAATCAATCAGTTTCTTGCTCACCATGCCGTTCCAGTTTGAACCCAGAAATATGCAAATCTTTCTTGACCCTGTGCCTCATGGGAACTGTCCATCCCGAACTGCCAAGCCAGGTCCTCCCTAGACTGGAAACAAGCATCTTAGGACCGGTTTCGGAGATTCACTCCTCTTCAGCCAGTATAGCTTGATTCCAGTGGCATGGAGAGCATGGGACCCACGTCTGGGCATACCCTTCCCACTCGGGGTGACAAATGCAAAAAAAATAGTTGATGGACAGAATGCAGAACAATGTTATACATTCACACCAGTACAGCGATCTGGGCCTAAATCCATCGTTTTTTTGCTCACCATGCCGTTCCAGTTTGAACCCAGCCATATGCAAATCAGTCTTGACCCTGTGCCTCATGGGAACAGTCCAGCCCGAACTGCCAAGCCAGGTCCTCACTGGACTGGAAACAAGCATCCTAGGACCGGTTTCGGGGTTTCACCCCTCTTCAGCCAGGATAGCTTGATTCCAGTGGCATGGAGAGCAGGGGACCCACGTCTGGGCATACCCTTCCCACTCGAGGTGACAAATGCAAAAACAACAATTAATGGACAATATGCAGAACAATGGCATACTTTCACCCCATTACAGCAATCTGGGCCTAAATCCATCGCTTTTTTTGCTCATCATGCCATTCCAGTTTGAACCCAGCCATATGCAAATCAGTCTTGACCCTCTGCCTCATGGGAACAGTCCAGCCCGAACTGCCAAGCCAGGTCCTCGCTGGACTGGAAACAAGCATCCTAGGACCGGTTTCGAAGTTCCACCTCTCTTAAGCCAGGATAGCTTGATTCCAGTGGCAAGGAGAGCATGGGACCCACGTCTGGGCATACCCTTCTCACTCGGGGTGTCAAATGCAAAAACAACAGTTGATGGACAAAATGCAGAACAATGTCATACATTCACCCCAGTACAGCAATCTGGGCCTGATTCCATCATTTTTTTGCTCACCATGCCGTTCCAGTTTGAACCCAGCCAAATGCAAATCAGTCTTGACCCTGTGCCTCATGGGAACAATCCAGCCCGAACTGCCAAGCCAGGTCCTCCCTGGAATGGAAACAAGCATCCTAGGACCGGTTTTGGGGTTTCACTCCCCTTCAGCCAGGATAGCTTGATTCTAGTGGCATGGAGAGCACGGGACCCACGTCTGGGCATACCCTTCCCATTCGGGGTGACGAATGCAAAAACAACAGTTGATGGACAGAATGCAGAACAGTGTCATACATTCACCCCAGTATAGCGGTCTGGGCCTAAATCCATCGTTTTTTTGCTCACCATGCCGTTCCAGTTTGAAGCCAGCCATATGCAAATCAGTTTTGACTCTGTGCCTCATGGGAACAGTCCAGCCTGAACTGCCAAGCCAGGTCCTCCCTGGACTGGAAACAAGCATCCTAGGACCGGTTTCGGGGTTTCACTCTTCTTCAGCCAGGATAGCTTGATTCCAGTGTATGGAGACCACGGGACCCGCGTCTGGGCATACCCTTCCCGCTCGGGGTGGCAAATGCAAAATAAACAGTTGATGGACAGAATGCAGAACACTGTTATACATTCACCCCAGTACAGCGATCTGGGCCTAAATCCATTGTTTTTTTGCTCACCATGCCGGTCCAGTTTGAACCCAGCCATATGCAAATCAGTCTTGACCCTGTGCCTCATGGGAACAATCCAGCCCGAACTGCCAAGCCAGGTCCTACCTGGAATGGAAACAAGCATCCTAGGACCGGTTTCGGGTTTTCACTCCCCTTCAGCCAGGATAGCTTGATTCCAGTGGCATGGAGAGCACGGGACCCACGTCTGGGCATACCCTTCCCATTCGGGGTGTCGAATGCAAAAACAACAGTTGATGGACAGAATGCAGAACAGTGTCATACATTCACCCCAGTATAGCGGTCTGGGCCTAAATCCATCATTTTTTTGCTCACCATGCCGTTCCAGTTTGAAGCCAGCCATATGCAAATCAGTTTTGACTCTGTGCCTCATGGGAACAGTCCAGCCTGAACTGCCAAGCCAGGTCCTCCCTGGACTGGAAACAAGCATCCTAGGACCGGTTTCGGGGTTTCACTCTTCTTCAGCCAGGATAGCTTGATTCCAGAGTATGGAGACCACGGGACCCGCGTCTGGGCATACCCTTCCCGCTCGGGGTGGCAAATGCAAAAGAAACAGTTGATGGACAGAATGCAGAACACTGTTATACATTCACCCCAGTACAGCGATCTGGGCCTAAATCCATTGTTTTTTTGCTCACCATGCCGGTCCAGTTTGAACCCAGCCATATGCAAATCAGTCTTGACCCTGTGCCTCATGGGAACAATCCAGCCCGAACTGCCAAGCCAGGTCCTCCCTGGACTGGAAACAAGCATCCTAGGACCGGTTTCGGGGTTTCACTCCCCTTCAGCCAGGATAGCTTGATTCCAGTGGCATGGAGAGCACGGGAACCACGTCTGGGCATACCCTTCCCATTCGGGGTGACAAATGCGAAAACAACAGTTGATGGACAGAATGCAGAACAGTGTCATACATTCACCCAAGTATAGCGGTCTGGGCCTAAATCCATCGTTTTTTTGCTCACCATGCCATTCCAGTTTGAAGCCAGCCATATGCAAATCAGTTTTGACTCTGTGCCTCATAGGAACAGTCCAGCACGAACTGCCAAGCCAGGTCCTCCCTGGACTGGAAACAAGCATCCTAGGACTGGTTTCGGGGTTTCACTCTTCTTCAGCCAGGATAGCTTGATTCCAGTGTATGAAGACCACGGGACCCGCGTCTGGGCATACCCTTCCCGCTCGGGGTGGCAAATGCAAAAGAAACAGTTGATGGACAGAATGCAGAACACTGTTATACATTCACCCCAGTACAGCGATCTGGGCCTAAATCCATCGTTTTTTTGCTCACCTTGCCGTTCCAGTTTGAACACAGCCATATGCAAATCAGTCTTGACCTTGTGCCTCATGGGAACAGTCCAGCCCGAACTGCCAAGCCAGGTCCTCCCTGGACTGGAAACAAGCATCCTAGGACCGGTTTCGGGGTTTCACCCCTCTTCAGCTAGGATAGCTTGATTTCAGTGGCATGGAGAGCAGGGGACCCACGTCTGGGCATACCCTTCCCTCCCGGGGTGACAAATGCAAAAACAGCAGTTCAAGGACAATATGCAGAACAATGTCATACATTCACCCCGGTACAGCAATCTGGGCCTAAATCCATCGTATTTTTGCTCACAATGCTGTTCCAGTTTGAACCCAGCCATATGCAAATCAGTCTTGACTCTGTGCCTCATAGGAACAGTCCAGCCCGAACTGCCAAGCCAGGTCCTCCCTGGACTGAAAACAAGCATCTTAGGACCGGTTTCGGGGTTTCACTCCTCTTCAGCAAGTATAGCTTGATTCCAGCGGTATGGAGAGCACGGGACCCATGTCTGGGCATACCCTTCCCACTCGGGGTGACAAACGCAAAAACAAAAGTTGATGGACAGAATGCAGAACAATGTTATACATTCACCCCAGTACAGCGATCTGGACCTAAATCAATTGTTTTCTTGCTCACCATGCTGTTCCAGTTTGAACCCAGAAATATGCAAATCAGTCTTGACCCTGTGCCTCATGGGAACAGTCCACCCCGAACTATCAAGTCAGGTCCTCCCTGGACTGGAAACAAGCATACAAGGACCGGATTCGGGGTTTCACCCCTCTTCAGCCAGGATTGCTATATTCCAGTGGCATGGAGAGCACGGGACCCACGTCTGGGCATACCCTTCCCACTCGGGGTGTCAAATGCAAAAACAACAGTTGATGGACAGAATGCAGAACAATGTCTTACATTCACCCCAGTAGAGCGATCTGGGCCTAAATCCATCTTTTTTTGCTCACCATGCCGTTACAGTTTGAACCCGCCATATGCAAATCAGTTTTGACTCTGTGCCTCATGGGAACAGTCCAGCCCGAACTGCCAATCCAAGTCCTCCCTGGACTGGAAACAAGCATCCTAGGACCGGTTTCGGGGTTTTACCCCTCTTCAGCTAGGATAGCTTGATTTCAGTGGCATGGAGAGCAGGGGACCCACGTCTGGGCATACCCTTCCCTCCCGGGGTGACAAATGCAAAAACAGCAGTTCAAGGACAATATGCAGAACAATGTCATACATTCACCCCAGTACAGCAATCTGGGCCTAAATCTATCGTTTTTTTGCTCACCATGCCGTTCCAGTTTGAACCCACCCATATGCAAATCAGTCTTGACCTTGTGCCTCATGGGAACAGTCCAACCCGAACTGCCAAGCCAGGACCTCCCTGGACTGGAAACAAGCATCCCAGGACAGGTTTCGGGGTTTCACCCCTCTTCAGCCAGGATAGCTTGATTCCAGTGGCATGGAGAGCACGGGACCGACGTCTGGGCATACCCTTCCCACTCGGGGTGACAAATGCAAAAAAAAGAGTTGATGGACAGAATGCAGAACAATGTTATACATTCACCCCAGTACAGCAATCTGGGCCTAAATCCATCGTTTTTTTGCTCACCATGCCGTTCCAGTTTGAACCCAGCCATATGCAAATCAGTCTTGACCCTGTGCCTCATGGGAACAGTCCAGCCCGAACTGCCAAGCCAGGTCCTCCCTGGACTGGAAACAAGCATCCTAGGACCGGTTTCGGGGTTTCACTCCCCTTCAGCCAGGATAGCTTGATTCCAGTGGCATGGAGAGCACGGGACCGACGTCTGGGCATACCCTTCCCACTCAGGGTGACAAATGCAAAAACAACAGTTGATGGACAGAATGCAGAACAGTGTCATACATTCACCCCAGTATAGCGATCTGGGCCTAAATCCATCGTTTTTTTGCTCACCATGCCGTTCCAGTTTGAAGCCAGCCATATGCAAATCAGTTTTGACTCTGTGCCTCATGGGAACAGTCCAGCCCGAACTGCCAATCCAGGTCCTCCCTGGACTGGAAACAAGCATCCTAGGACCGGTTTCGGGGTTTCACCCTTCTTCAGCCAGGATAGCTTGATTCCAGTGTATGGAGACCATGGGACCCACGTCTGGGCATACCCTTCCCGCTCGGGGTGACAAATGCAAAAGAAACAGTTGATGGACAGAATGCAGAAAACTGTTATACATTCACCCCAGTACAGCGATCTGGGCCTAAACCCATCGTTTTTTTGCTCACCATGCCGTTACAGTTTGAACCCGCCATATGCAAATCAGATTTGACCCTGTGCCTCATGGTAACTGTTCAGCCCGTACTGCCAAGCCAGGTCCTCCCTGGACTGGAAACAAGCATCCTAGGACCAGTTTCGGGGTTTCACCCTTCTTGAGCCAGGATAGCTGGATTCCAGCGGTATGGAGAGCACGGGACCCATGTCTGGGCATACCCTTCCCACTCGGGGTGACAAATGCAAAAAAAAGAGTTGATGGACAGAATGCAGAACAATGTTATACATTCACCCCAGTACAGCAATCTGGGCCTAAATCCATCGTTTTTTTGCTCACCATGCCGTTCCAGTTTGAACCCAGCCATATGCAAATCAGTCTTGACCCTGTGCCTCATGGGAACAGTCCAGCCCGAACTGCCAAGCCAGGTCCTCCCTGGACTGGAAACAAGCATCCTAGGACCGGTTTCGGGGTTTCACTCCCCTTCAGCCAGGATATCTTGATTCCAGTGGCATGGAGAGCATGGGAGCCACGTCTGGGCATAACCTTCCCACTCGGGGTGACAAACGCAAAAACAAAAGTTGATGGACAGAATGCAGAACAATGTTATACATTCACCCCAGTACAGCGATCTGGACCTAAATGAATTGTTTTCTTGCTCACCATGCTGTTCCAGTTTGAACCCAGAAATATGCAAATCAGTCTTGACCCTGTGCCTCATGGGAACAGTCCACCCCGAACTGTCAAGTCAGGTTCTCCCTGGACTGGAAACAAGCATACAAGGACCGGATTCGGGGTTTCACCCCTCTTCAGCCAGGATTGCTATATTCCAGTGGCATGGAGAGCACGGGACCCACGTCTGGGCATACCCTTCCCACTCGGGGTGTCAAATGCAAAAACAACAGTTGATGGACAGAATGCAGAACAATGTCTTACATTCACCCCAGTAGAGCGATCTGGGCCTAAATCCATCTTTTTTTGCTCACCATGCCGTTACAGTTTGAACCCGCCATATGCAAATCAGTTTTGACTCTGTGCCTCATGGGAACAGTCCAGCCCGAACTGCCAATCCAGGTCCTCCCTGGACTGGAAACAAGCATCCTAGGACCGGTTTCGGGGTTTCACCCCTCTTCAGCTACGATAGCTTGATTTCAGTGGCATGGAGAGCAGGGGACCCACGTCTGGGCATACCCTTCCCTCCCGGGGTGACAAATGCAAAAACAGCAGTTCAAGGACAATATGCAGAACAATGTCATACATTCACCCCAGTACAGCAATCTGGGCCTAAATCTATCGTTTTTTTGCTCACCATGCCGTTCCAGTTTGAACCCACCCATATGCAAATCAGTCTTGACCTTGTGCCTCATGGGAACAGTCCAACCCGAACTGCCAAGCCAGGACCTCCCTGGACTGGAAACAAGCATCCCAGGACAGGTTTCGGGGTTTCACCCCTCTTCAGCCAGGATAGCTTGATTTCAGTGGCATGGAGAGCACGGGACCGACGTCTGGGCATACCCTTCCCACTCAGGGTGACAAATGCAAAAACAACAGTTGATGGACAGAATGCAAAACAATGTCATACATTCACCCCAGTACAGCGATCTGGGCCTAAATCCATCTTTTTTTGCTCACCATGCCGTTACAGTTTGAACCCGCCATATGCAAATCAGATTTGACCCTGTGCCTCATGGTAACTGTTCAGCCCGTACTGCCAAGCCAGGTCCTCCCTGGACTGGAAACAAGCATCCTAGGACCAGTTTCGGGGTTTCTCCCTTCTTGAGCCAGGATAGCTTGATTCCAGTGTATGGAGACCATGGGACCCACGTCTGGGCATACCCTTCCCGCTCGGGGTGACAAATGCAAAAGAAACAGTTGATGGACAGAATGCAGAACACTGTTATACATTCACCCCAGTACAGCGATCTGGCCTAAACCCATCGTTTTTTTGCTCACCATGCCGTTACAGTTTGAACCCGCCATATGCAAATCAGATTTGACCCTGTGTCTCATGGTAACTGTTCAGCCCGTACTGCCAAGCCAGGTCCTCCCTGGACTGGAAACAAGCATCCTAGGACCAGTTTCGGGGTTTCACCCTTCTTAAGCCAGGATAGCTTGATTCCAGCGGTATGGAGAGCACGGGACCCATGTCTGGGCATACCCTTCCCACTCGGGGTGACAAATGCAAAAAAAAGAGTTGATGGACAGAATGCAGAACAATGTTATACATTCACCCCAGTACAGCAATCTGGGCCTAAATCCATCGTTTTTTTGCTCACCATGCCGTTCCAGTTTGAACCCAGCCATATGCAAATCAGTCTTGACCCTGTGCCTCATGGGAACAGTCCAGCCCGAACTGCCAAGCCAGGTCCTCCCTGGACTGGAAACAAGCATCCTAGGACCGGTTTCGGGGTTTCACTCCCCTTCAGCCAGGATAGCTTGATTCCAGTGGCATGGAGAGCACGGGACCGACGTCTGGGCATACCCTTCCCACTCAGGGTGACAAATGCAAAAACAACAGTTGATGGACAGAATGCAGAACACTGTTATACATTCACCCCAGTACAGCGATCTGGGCCTAAACCCATAGTTTTTTTGCTCACCATGCCATTCCAGTTTGAACCCAGCCATATGCAAATCAGTCTTGACCCTGTGCCTCATGGGAACAGTCCAGACCGAACTGCCAAGCCAGGTCCTCCCTGGACTGGAAACAAGCATCCCAGGACCGGCTTCGGGGTTTCACCCCTATCAGCCAGGATAGCTTGATTACAATGGCATGGAGAGCATGGGACCCACGTCTGGGCATACCCTTCCCACTCAGGGTGACAAATGCAAAAACAACAGTTGATGGACAGAAAGCAGAACAATGTCATACATTCACCCCAGTACAGCGATCTAGGCCTAAATCCATCGCTTTTTTGCTCACTATGTCGTTCCAGTTAAACCCAGCCACATGCAAATCAGTCTTGACCCTGTACCTCATGGAAACAGTCCAGCCCGAACTGCCAAGCCAGGTCCTCCAAGCACTGGATACAAGCATCCTAGGACCGGTTTCGGGGTTTCACCCCTCTTCAGCTAGGATAGCTTGATTTCAGTGGCATGGAGAGCAGGGGACCCACGTCTGGGCATACCCTTCCCTCCCGGGGTGACAAATGCAAAAACAACTGTTCAAGAACAATATTCAGAACAATGTCATACATTCACCCCAGTACAGCAATCTGGGCCTAAATCCATCGTATTGTTGCTCACCATGCTGTCCCAGTTTGAACCCAGCCATATGCAAATCAGTCTTGATTCTGTGCCTCATAGGAACAGTCCAGCCCGAACTGCCAAGCCAGGTCCTCCCTGGACTGGAAACAACCATCTTAGGACCGGTTTTGGGGTTTCACTCCTCTTCAGCCAGTATAGCTTGATTCCAGTGGCATGGAGAGCATGGTATCCTCGTCTGGGCATAACCTTCCCACTCGGGGTGACAAACGCAAAAACAAAAGTTGATGGACAGAATGCAGAACAATGTTATACATTCACCCCAGTTCAGCGATCTGGACCTAAATCAATTGTTTTCTTGCTCACCATGCTGTTCCAGTTTGAACCCAGAAATATGCAAATCAGTCTTGACCCTGTGCCTCATGGGAACAGTCCACCCCGAACTGTCAAGCCAGGTCCTCCCTGGACTGGAAACAAGCATACAAGGACCGGTTTCGGGGTTTCACCCCTCTTCAGCCAGGATTGCTATATTCCAGTGGCATGGAGAGCACGGGACCCACGTCTGGGCATACCCTTCCCACTCGGGGTGTCAAATGCAAAAACAACAGTTGATGGACAGAATGCAGAACAATGTCATACATTCACCCCAGTAGAGCGATCTGGTCCTAAATCCATCTTCTTTTGCTCACCATGCCGTTACAGTTTGAACCCGCCAAATGCAAATCATATTTGACCCTGTGCCTTATGGTAACTGTTTAGTCCGTACTGCCAAGCCAGGTCCTCCCTGGACTGGAAACAAGCATCACCAGTTTTGGGGTTTCACCCTTCTTCAGCCAGGATAGCTTGATTCCAGCGGTATGGAGAGCACGGGACCCACGTCTGGGCATACCCTTCCCACTCGGGGTGACAAATGCAAAAAAAAGAGTTGATGGACAGAATGCAGAACAATGTTATACATTCACCCCAGTACAGCAATCTGGGCCTAAATCCATCGTTTTTTTGCTCACCATGCCGCTCCAGTTTGAACCCAGCCATATGCAAATCAGTCTTGACCCTGTGCCTCATGGGAACAGTCCATCCCGTACTGCCAAGCCAGGTCCTCCCTGGACTGGAAACAAGCATCCTAGGACCAGTTTCGGGGTTTCAGCCTTCTTCAGCCAGGATAGCTTGATTCCAGCGGTATGGAGAGTACGGGACCCACGTCTGGGCATAACCTTCTCACTCGGGGTGACAAATGCAAAAACAAAAGTTGATGGACAGAATGCAGAACAATGTTATACATTCACCCCAGTACAGCGATCTGGGCCTAAATCAATCGTTTTCTTGCTCACCATGCCGTTCCAGTTTGAACCCAGAAATATGCAAATCTTTCTTGACCCTGTGCCTCATGGGAACCGTCCATCCCGAACTGCCAAGCCAGATCCTCCCTGGACTGGAAACAAGCATACAAGGACCGGTTTCGGGGTTTCACCCTCTTCAGCCAGGATAGCTTGATTCCAGTGGCATGGAGAGCACAGTATCCACGTCTGGGCATACCCTTCCCACTCGGGGTGACAAATGCAAAAACAACAGTTGATGGACAGAATGCAGAACAATGTCATACATTCACCCCAGTACAGCGATCTGGGCCTATAACCATCGTTTTTTTGCTCACCATGCCGTTCCGGTTTGAACCCAGCCATATGCAAATCAGTCTTGACCCTGTGCCTCATGGGAACAGTCCAGCCTGAACTGCCAAGCTAGGTCCTCCCTGGACTGGAAACAAGCATCCAAGGACCGGTTTCGGGGTTTCACCCTTCTTAGCCAGGATAGCTTGATTCCAGTGCTATGGAGAGCAAGGAACCCACGTCTGGGCATACCCTTCCTACTCGGGGTGACAAATGCAAAAAAAAAACAGTTGATGGACAGAATGCAGACCAATGTTATACATTCACCCCAGTACTGCGATCTGGGCCTAAATCCATCGTTTTTTTGCTCACCATGCCGTCCCAGTTTGAACCCAGCCATATGCAAATCAGTCTTGACCCTGTGCCTCATTGGAACAGTCCAGCCCGAACTGCCAAGCCATGTCCTCCCTGGACTGGAAACAAGCATCCTAGGACCGGTTTCGGGGTTTCACTCCTCTTCAGCCAGGATAGCTTGATTCCAGTGGCATGGAGAGCACAGGACCCACGTCTGGGCATACCCTTCCTACTCGGGGTGACAAATGCAAAAAAAAACAGTTGATGGACAGAATGCAGAACAATGTTATACATTCACCCCAGTACAGCAATCTGGGCCTAAATCCATCGTTTTTTTGCTCACCATGCCGCTCCAGTTTGAACCCAGCCATATGCAAATCAGTCTTGACCCTGTGCCTCATGGGAACAGTCCATCCCGTACTGCCAAGCCAGGTCCTCCCTGGACTGGAAACAAACATCCTAGGACCAGTTTCGGGGTTTCAGCCTTCTTCAGCCAGGATAGCTTGATTCCAGCGGTATGGAGAGTACGGGACCCACGTCTGGGCATAACCTTCTCACTCGGGGTGACAAATGCAAAAACAAAAGTTGATGGACAGAATGCAGAACAATGTTATACATTCACCCCAGTACAGCGATCTGGGCCTAAATCAATCGTTTTCTTGCTCACCATGCCGTTCCAGTTTGAACCCAGAAATATGCAAATCTTTCTTGACCCTGTGCCTCATGGGAACCGTCCATCCCGAACTGCCAAGCCAGATCCTCCCTGGACTGGAAACAAGCATACAAGGACCGGTTTCGGGGTTTCACCCTCTTCAGCCAGGATAGCTTGATTCCAGTGGCATGGAGAGCACAGTATCCACGTCTGGGCATACCCTTCCCACTCGGGGTGACAAATGCAAAAACAACAGTTGATGGACAGAATGCAGAACAATGTCATACATTCACCCCAGTACAGCGATCTGGGCCTATAACCATCGTTTTTTTGCTCACCATGCCGTTCCGGTTTGAACCCAGCCATATGCAAATCAGTCTTGACCCTGTGCCTCATGGGAACAGTCCAGCCTGAACTGCCAAGCTAGGTCCTCCCTGGACTGGAAACAAGCATCCAAGGACCGGTTTCGGGGTTTCACCCTTCTTAGCCAGGATAGCTTGATTCCAGTGCTATGGAGAGCAAGGAACCCACGTCTGGGCATACCCTTCCTACTCGGGGTGACAAATGCAAAAAAAAACAGTTGATGGACAGAATGCAGACCAATGTTATACATTCACCCCAGTACTGCGATCTGGGCCTAAATCCATCGTTTTTTTGCTCACCATGCCATCCCAGTTTGAACCCAGCCATATGCAAATCAGTCTTGACCCTGTGCCTCATTGGAACAGTCCAGCCCGAACTGCCAAGCCATGTCCTCCCTGGACTGGAAACAAGCATCCTAGGACCGGTTTCGGGGTTTCACTCCCCTTCAGCCAGGATAGCTTGATTCCAGTGGCATGGAGAGCACAGGACCCACGTCTGGGCATACCCTTCCCACTCAGGGTGACAAATGCAAAAACAACAGTTGATGGACAGAATGCAGAACAATGTCATACATTCACCCCAGTACAGCGATCTGGGCCTAAATCCATCTTTTTTTGCTCACCATGCCATTACAGTTTGAATCAGCCATATGAAAATCAGATTTGACCCTGTGCCTCATGGTAACTGTGCAGCCCGTACTGCCAAGCCAGGTCCTCCCTGGACTGGAAACAAGCATCCTAGGAACAGTTTCGGGGTTTCATCCTTCTTCAGCCAGGATAGCTTGATTCCAGTGGCATGGAGAGCACGGGACCCACATCTGGGCATACCCTTCCCACTCGGGGTGCAAATGCAAAAACAAAAGTTGATGGACAGAATGCAGAACAATGTTATACATTATCCCCAGTACAGCGATCTGGGCCTAAATCAATCGTTTTCTTGCTCACCATGCTGTTCCAGTTTGAACCCAGAAATATGCAAATCAGTCCTGACCCTGTGCCTCATGGGAACAGTCCATCCCGAACTGCCAAGCCAGGTCCTCCCTGGACTGGAAACAAGCATACAAGGACCAGTTTCAGGGATACACCCCACTTCAGCCAGGATAGCTTGATTCCAGTGGCATGGAGAGCACAGGACCCACGTCTGGGCATACCCTTCCCACTCGGGGTGACAAATGCAAAAACAACAGTTGATGGACAGAATGCAGAACAATGTCATACATTTTCCCCAGTAGAGCGATCTTGGCCTAAATCCATAGTTTTTTTGCTCACCATGCCGTTACAGTTTGAACCCGCCATATGCAAATCAGATTTGACCCTGTGCCTCATCGTAACTGTCCAGCCCGAACTGCCAAGCCAGGTCCTCCCTGGACTGGAAACAAGCATCCTAGGACCAGTTTCCCGGTTTCACCCTTCTTCAGCCAGGATAGCTTGATTCCAGTGGTATGGAGAGCACAGGACCCACGTCTGGGCATACCCTTCCTACTCGGGGTGACAAATGCAAAAAAAACAGTTGATGGACAGAATGCAGAACAATGTTATACTTTCACCCCAGTACAGTGATCTGGGCCTAAATCCATCGTTTTTTGCTCACCGTGCCGTTCCAGTTTGAACCAAGCCATATGCAAATCAGTCTTGACCCTGTGCCTCATGGGAACAGTCCAGCCTGAACTTGCAAGCTAGGTCCTCCCTGGACTGGAAACAAGCATCCTAGGACCGGTTTCGGGGTTTCGCTCCTCTTCAGCCAGGAGAGCTTGATTCCAGTGGCATGGAGAGCACGGGACCCATGTCTGGGCATACCCTTCCCACTCGGGGTGACAAATGCAAAAACAAAAGTTGATGGACAGAATGCAGAACAATGTTATACATTCACCCCAGTACAGCGATCTGGGCCTAAATCAATCGTTTTCTTGCTCACCATGCTGTTCCAGTTTGAACCCAGAAATATGCAAATCTTTCTTGACCCTGTGCCTCATGGGAACAGTCCATCCCGAACTGCCAAGCCAGATCCTCCCTGGACTGGAAACAAGCATACAAGGACCGGTTTCGGGGTTTCACCCTCTTCAGCCAGGATAGCTTGATTCCAGTGGCATGGAGAGCACAGGATCCACGTCTGGGCATACCCTTCCCACTCGGGGTGACAAATGCAAAAACAACAGTTGATGGACAGAATGCAGAACAATGTCATACATTCACCCCAGTACAGCGATCTGGGCCTATAACCATCGTTTTTTTGCTCACCATGCCGTTCCAGTTTGAACCCAGCCATATGCAAATCAGTCTTGACCCTGTGCCTCATGGGAACAGTCCAGCCTGAACTGCCAAGCTAGGTCCTCCCTGGACTGGAAACAATCATCCAAGGACCGGTTTCGGGGTTTCACCATTCTTAGCCAGGATAGCTTGATTCCAGTGCTATGGAGAGCAAGGAACCCACGTCTGGGCATACCCTTCCTACTCGGGGTGACAAATGCAAAAAAAACAGTTGATGGACAGAATGCAGACCAATGTTATACATTCACCCCAGTACTGCGATCTGGGCCTAAATCCATCGGTTTTTTGCTCACCATGCCGTCCCAGTTTGAACCCAGCCATATGCAAATCAGTCTTGACCCTGTGCCTCATTGGAACAGTCCAGCCCAAACTGCCAAGCCATGTCCTCCCTGGACTGGAAACAAGCATCCTAGGACCGGTTTCGGGGTTTCACTCCCCTTCAGCCAGGATAGCTTGATTCCAGTGGCATGGAGAGCACAGGACCCACGTCTGGGCATACCCTTCCCACTCAGGGTGACAAATGCAAAAACAACAGTTGATGGACAGAATGCAGAACAATGTCATACATTCACCCCAGTACAGCGATCTGGGCCTAAATCAATCGTTTTCTTGCTCACCATGCCGTTCCAGTTTGAACCCAGAAATATGCAAATCAGTCCTGACCCTGTGCCTCATGGGAACAGTCCAGCCCGAACTGCCAAGCCAGGTCCTCCCTGGACTGGAAACAAGCATACAAGGACCAGTTTCAGGGATACACCCCACTTCAGCCAGGATAGCTTGATTCCAGTGGCATGGAGAGCACAGGACCCACGTCTGGGCATACCCTTCCCACTCGGGGTGACAAATGCAAAAATAACAGTTGATGGACAGAATGCAGAACAATGTCATACATTTTCCCCAGTAGAGCGATCTTGGCCTAAATCCATCGTTTTTTTGCTCACCATGCCGTTACAGTTTGAACCCGCCATATGCAAATCAGATTTGACCCTGTGCCTCATCGATTCGTAACTGTTCAGCCCGAACTGCCAAGCCAGGTCCTCCCTGGACTGGAAACAAGCATCCTAGGACCAGTTTCCCGGTTTCACCTTTCTTCAGCCAGGATAGCTTGATTCCAGTGGTATGGAGAGCACAGGACCCACGTCTGGGCATACCCTTCCTACTCGGGGTGACAAATGCAAAAAAAAAAGTTGATGGACAGAATGCAGAACAATGTTATACTTTCACCCCAGTACAGTGATCTGGGCCTAAATCCATCGTTTTTTGCTCACCGTGTCGTTCCAGTTTGAACCAAGCCATATGCAAATCAGTCTTGACCCTGTGCCTCATGGGAACAGTTCAGCCCGTACTGCCAAGCCAGGTCCTCCCTGGACTGGAAAAAAGCATCCGAGTACCGGTTTCGGGGATTCACTCTTCTTCAGCCAGGATAGCTTGATTCCAGTGGTATGGAGAGCACGGGACCCACGTCTGGGCATACCCTTCCCACTCGGGGCACAAATGCAAAAAAAACAGTTGATGGACAGAATACAGAACAATGTTATACATTCACCCCAGTACAGCGATCTGGGCCTAAATCCATCGTTTTTTTGCTCACTATGCTGTTCCAGTTTGAACCCAGCCATATGCAAATCAGTCTTGAGGCTGTGCCTCATGGGAACAGTCCAGCCTGAACTGCGAAGCCATGTCGTCCCTGGACTGTAAACAAGCATCCTAGGACCGGTTTCGGGGTTTCACCCCTCTTCAGCCAGGATAGCTTGATTCCAGTGGCATGGAGAGCACAGGATCCACGTGTGGGCATACCCTTCCCACTCGGGGTGACAAATGCAAAAACAACAGTTGATGGACAGAATGCAGAACAATGTCATACATTCACCCCAGTACATCGATCTGGGCCAAAATCCATCATTTTTTTGCTCACCATTCCGTTCCAGTTTGAACCCAGCCATATGCAAATCAGTCTTGACCCTGTGCCTCATGGGAACAGTCCAGCCTGAACTGCCAAGCTAGGTCCTCCCTGGACTGGAAACAAGCATCCTAGGACCGGTTTCGGGGTTTCGCTCCTCTTCAGCCAGGAGAGCTTGATTCCAGTGGCATGGAGAGCACGGGACCCATGTCTGGGCATACCCTTCCCACTCGGGGTGACAAACGCAAAAACAACAGTTGATGGACAGAATGCAAAACAATGTCATACATTCACCCCAGTACAGCGATCTGGGCCTAAATCCATCGTTTTTTTGCTCACCATGCCGTTCCAGTTTGAACACAGCCATATGCAAATCAGTCTTGACCCTGTGCCTCATGGGAGCAGTCCAGCCCGAACTGCCAAGCCAGGTCATCCCTGGACTGGAAACAAGCATCCTAGGACTGGTTTCGGGGTTTCACCCTTCCAAGCCAGGATAGCTTGATTCCAGAGGCATGGAGAGCACGGGACCCACGTCTGGGTATACCCTTCCCACTCGGGGTGACAAATGCAAAAACAAAAGTTGATGGACAGAATGCAGAGCAATGAGATACATTCACCCCAGGACAGCGATCTGGGCCAAAATCCATCATTTTTTTGCTCACCATTCCGTTCCAGTTTGAACCCAGCCATATGCAAATCAGTCTTGACCCTGTGCCTCATGGGAACAGTCCAGCCTGAACTGCCAAGCTAGGTCCTCCCTGGACTGGAAACAAGCATCCTAAGACCGGTTTCGGGGTTTCGCTCCTCTTCAGCCAGGAGAGCTTGATTCCAGTGGCATGGAGAGCACGGGACCCATGTCTGGGCATACCCTTCCCACTCGGGGTGACAAACGCAAAAACAACAGTTGATGGACAGAATGCAAAACAATGTCATACATTCACCCCAGTACAGCGATCTGGGCCTAAATCCATCGTTTTTTTGCTCACCATGCCGTTCCAGTTTGAACCCAGCCATATGCAAATCAGTCTTGACCCTGTGCATCATGGGAACAGTCCAGCCCGAACTGCCAAGCCAGGTCCTCCCTGGACTGGAAACAAGCATCCTAGGACCCGTTTCGGGGTTTCACCCCTCTTCAGCCAGGATAGCTTCATTCCAGTGGCATGGAGAGCACTGGACCCACGTCTGGGCGTATCCTTCCCATTCGGGGTGACAAATGCAAAAACAACAGTTGATGGACAGAATACAGAACAATGTCATACATTCACCCCAGTACAGCGATCTGGGCCTAAATCCATTGGTTTTTTGCTCACCATGCCGTTCCAGTTTGAACACAGCCATATGCAAATCAGTCTTGACCCTGTGCCTCATGGGAGCAGTCCAGCCCGAACTGCCAAGCCAGGTCATCCCTGGACTGGAAACAAGCATCCTAGGACCGGTTTCGGGGTTTCACCCTTCCAAGCCAGGATAGCTTGATTCCAGAGGCATGGAGAGCACGGGACCCACGTCTGGGTATACCCTTCCCACTCGGGGTGACAAATGCAAAAACAAAAGTTGATGGACAGAATGCAGAGCAATGAGATACATTCACCCCAGGACAGCGATCTGGGCCTAAATCCACCGTTTTTTTGCTCACCATGCCGTTGCAGTTTGAACCCAGCTATATGCAAATCAGTCTTGACCCTGTGCCTCATGGGAACAGTCCAGCCCGAACTGCCAAACCAGTTCCTCCTGCACTGGAAACAAGCATCCTAGGACGGGTTTTGGGGTTTCACCCCTTTTCAGCCAGGATAGCTTGATTCCAGTGGTATGGAGAGCACGGGACCGACGTCTGGGCATACTCTTCCCACTCGAGGTGACAAATGCAAAAAAAACAGTTGATGGACAGAATGCAGAACAATGTCATACATTCACCCCAGTACAGCGATCTGGGCCTGAATCCATCGTTTTTTGCTCACCATGCCGTTCCAGTTTGAACCAAGCCATATGCAAATCAGTCTTGACCCTGTGCCTCATGGGAACAGTCCAGCCTGAACTTGCAAGCTAGGTCATCCCTGGACTGGAAACAAGCATCCTAGGACCGGTTTCGGGGTTTCGCTCCTCTTCAGCCAGGAGAGCTTGATTCCAGTGGCATGGAGAGCACGGGACCCATGTCTGGGCATACCCTTCCCACTCGGGGTGACAAACGCAAAAACAACAGTTGATGGACAGAATGCAAAACAATGTCATACATTCACCCCAGTACAGCGATCTGGGCCTAAATCCATCGTTTTTTTGCTCACCATGCCGTTCCAGTTTGAACCCAGCCATATGCAAATCAGTCTTGACCCTGTGCCTCATGGGAACAGTCCATCCCATACTGCCAAGCCAGGTCCTCCCTGGACTGGAAACAAGCATCCTAGGACCAGTTTCGGGGTTTCACCCTTCTTCAGCCAGGATAGCTTGATTCCAGCGGTATGGAGAGTACGGGACCCACGTCTGGGCATACCCTTCTCACTCGGGGTGACAAATGCAAAAACAAAAGTTGATGGACAGAATGCAGAACAATGTTATACATTCACCCCAGTACAGCGATCTGGGCCTAAATCAATCGTTTTCTTGCTCACCATGCCGTTCCAGTTTGAACCCAGAAATATGCAAATCTTTCTTGACCCTGTGCCTCATGGGAACAGTCCATCCCGAACTGCCAAGCCAGATCCTCCCTGGACTGGAAACAAGCATACAAGGACCGGTTTCGGGGTTTCACCCTCTTCAGCCAGGATAGCTTGATTCCAGTGGCATGGAGAGCACAGGACCCACGTCTGGGCATACCCTTCCCACTCGGGGTGACAAATGCAAAAACAACAGTTGATGGACAGAATGCAGAACAATGTCATACATTCACCCCAGTACAGCGATCTGGGCCTATAACCATCGTTTTTTTGCTCACCATGCCGTTCCGGTTTGAACCCAGACATATGCAAATCAGTCTTGACTCTGTGCCTCATGGGAACAGTCCAGCCTGAACTGCCAAGCTAGGTCTTCCCTGGACTGGAAACAAGCATCCTAGGACCGGTTTTTGGGTTTTACCCTTCTTAGCCAGGATAGCTTGATTCCAGTGCTATGGAGAGCAAGGAACCCACGTCTGGGCATACCCTTCCTACTCGGGGTGACAAATGCAAAAAAAACAGTTGATGGACAGAATGCAGAGCAATGAGATACATTCACCCCAGGACAGCGATCTGGGCCTAAATCCACCGTTTTTTTGCTCACCATGCCGTTGCAGTTTGAACCCAGCTATATGCAAATCAGTCTTGACCCTGTGCCTCATGGGAACAGTCCAGCCCGAACTGCCAAACCAGTTCCTCCTGCACTGGAAACAAGCATCCTAGGACGGGTTTTGGGGTTTCACCCCTTTTCAGCCAGGATAGCTTGATTCCAGTGGTATGGAGAGCACGGGACCGACGTCTGGGCATACTCTTCCCACTCGAGGTGACAAATGCAAAAAAAACAGTTGATGGACAGAATGCAGAACAATGTCATACATTCACCCCAGTACAGCGATCTGGGCCTGAATCCATCGTTTTTTGCTCACCATGCCGTTCCAGTTTGAACCAAGCCATATGCAAATCAGTCTTGACCCTGTGCCTCATGGGAACAGTCCAGCCTGAACTTGCAAGCTAGGTCATCCCTGGACTGGAAACAAGCATCCTAGGACCGGTTTCGGGGTTTCGCTCCTCTTCAGCCAGGAGAGCTTGATTCCAGTGGCATGGAGAGCACGGGACCCATGTCTGGGCATACCCTTCCCACTCGGGGTGACAAACGCAAAAACAACAGTTGAGGACAGAATGCAAAACAATGTCATACATTCACCCCAGTACAGCGATCTGGGCCTAAATCCATCGTTTTTTTGCTCACCATGCCGTTCCAGTTTGAACCCAGCCATATGCAAATCAGTCTTGACCCTGTGCCTCATGGGAACAGTCCATCCCATACTGCCAAGCCAGGTCCTCCCTGGACTGGAAACAAGCATCCTAGGACCAGTTTCGGGGTTTCACCCTTCGTCAGCCAGGATAGCTTGATTCCAGCGGTATGGAGAGTACGGGACCCACGTCTGGGCATACCCTTCTCACTCGGGGTGACAAATGCAAAAACAAAAGTTGATGGACAGAATGCAGAACAATGTTATACATTCACCCCAGTACAGCGATCTGGGCCTAAATCAATCGTTTTCTTGCTCACCATGCCGTTCCAGTTTGAACCCAGAAATATGCAAATCTTTCTTGACCCTGTGCCTCATGGGAACAGTCCATCCCGAACTGCCAAGCCAGATCCTCCCTGGACTGGAAACAAGCATACAAGGACCGGTTTCGGGGTTTCACCCTCTTCAGCCAGGATAGCTTGATTCCAGTGGCATGGAGAGCACAGGACCCACGTCTGGGCATACCCTTCCCACTCGGGGTGACAAATGCAAAAACAACAGTTGATGGACAGAATGCAGAACAATGTCATACATTCACCCCAGTACAGCGATCTGGGCCTATAACCATCGTTTTTTTGCTCACCATGCCGTTCCGGTTTGAACCCAGACATATGCAAATCAGTCTTGACCCTGTGCCTCATGGGAACAGTCCAGCCTGAACTGCCAAGCTAGGTCCTCCCTGGACTGGAAACAAGCATCCTAGGACCGGTTTTTGGGTTTTACCCTTCTTAGCCAGGATAGCTTGATTCCAGTGCTATGGAGAGCAAGGAACCCACGTCTGGGCATACCCTTCCTACTCGGGGTGACAAATGCAAAAAAAACAGTTGATGGACAGAATGCAGACCAATGTTATACATTCACCCCAGTACTGCGATCTGGGCCTAAATCCATCGGTTTTTTGCTCACCATGCCGTCCCAGTTTGAACCCAGCCATATGCAAATCAGTCTTGACCCTGTGCCTCATTGGAACAGTCCAGCCCGAACTGCCAAGCCAGGTCCTCCCTGGACTGGAAACAAGCATCCTAGGACCGGTTTCGGGGTTTCACTCCCCTTCAGCCAGGATAGCTTGATTCCAGTGGCATGGAGAGCACAGGACCCACGTCTGGGCATACCCTTCCCACTCAGGGTGACAAATGCAAAAACAACAGTTGATGGACAGAATGCAGAACAATGTCATACATTCACCCCAGTACAGCGATCTGGGCCTAAATCCATCGTTTTTTTGCTCACCATGCCGTTCCAGTTTGAACCCAGCCATATGCAAATCAGTCTTGACCCTGTGCCTCTTGGGAACTGTCCAGCCCGAATTGCCAAGCCAGGTCCTCCCTGGACTGGAAACAAGCATCCTAGGACCAGTTTCGGGGTTTCACCCTCTTCAGCCAGGATAGCTTGATTCCAGTGGCATGGAGAGCACAGGACCCACGTCTGGGCATACCCTTCCCACTCGGGGTGACAAATGCAAAAACAACAGTTGATGGACAGAATACAGAACAATGTCATACATTCACCCCAGTACATCGAACTGGGCCAAAATCCATCGTTTTTTTGCTCACCATGCCGTTCCAGTTTGAACCCAGCCATATGCAAATCAGTCTTGACCCTGTGCCTCATGGGAACAGTCCAGCCTGAACTGCCAAGCTAGGTCCTCCCTGGACTGGAACAAGCATCCTAGGACCGGTTTTGGGGTTTCGCTCCTCTTCAGCCAGGAGAGCTTGATTCCAGTGGCATGGAGAGCACGGGACCCATGTCTTGGCATACCCTTCCCACTCGGGGTGACAAACACAAAAACAACAGTTGATGGACAGAATGCAAAACAATGTCATACATTCACCCCAGTACAGCGATCTGGGCCTAAATCCATCGTTTTTTTGCTCACCATGCCGTTCCAGTTTGAACCCAGCCATATGCAAATCAGTCTTGACCCTGTGCATCATGGGAACAGTCCAGCCCGAGCTGCCAAGCCAGGTCCTCCCTGGACTGGAAACAAGCATCCTAGGACCCGTTTCGGGGTTTCACCCTTCTTAGCCAGGATAGCTTGATTCCAGTGCTATGGAGAGCAAGGGACCCACGTCTGGGCATCCCTTCCCACTCGGGGTGCCAAACGCAAAAACAACAGTTGATTGACAGAATGCAGAACAATGTCATACATTCACCCCAGTACAGCCATCTGGGCCTAAATCCATCGTTTTTTTGCTCACCATGCCGTTCCAGTTTGAACCCAGCCATATGCAAATCAGTCTTGACCCTGTGCCTCTTGGGAACTGTCCAGCCCGAATTGCCAAGCCAGGTCCTCCCTGGACTGGAAACAAGCATCCCAGGACCAGTTTCGGGGTTTCACCCTCTTCGGCCAGGATAGCTTGATTCCAGTGGCATGGAGAGCACAGGACCCACGTCTGGGCATACCCTTCCCACTCGGGGTGACAAATGCAAAAACAACAGTTGATGGACAGAATGCAGAACAATGTCATACATTCACCCCAGTACAGCCATCTGGGCCTAAATCCATCGTTTTTTTGCTCACCATGCCGTTCCAGTTTGAACCCAGCCATATGCAAATCAGTCTTGACCTTGTGCCTCTTGGGAACTGTCCAGCCCGAATTGCCAAGCCAGGTCCTCCCTGGACTGGAAACAAGCATCCTAGGACCAGTTTCGGGGTTTCACCCTCTTCAGCCAGGATAGCTTGATTCCAGTGGCATGGAGAGCACAGGACCCACGTCTGGGCATACCCTTCCCACTCGGGGTGACAAATGCAAAAACAACAGTTGATGGACAGAATGCAGAACAATGTCATACATTCACCCCAGTACAGCGATCTGGGCCTATAACCATCGTTTTTTTGCTCACCATGCCGTTCCGGTTTGAACCCAGCCATATGCAAATCAGTCTTGACCCTGTGCCTCATGGGAACAGTCCAGCCTGAACTGCCAAGCTAGGTCCTCCCTGGACTGGAAACAAGCATCCTAGGACCGGTTTCGGGGTTTTACCCTTCTTAGCCAGGATAGCTTGATTCCAGTGCTATGGAGAGCAAGGAACCCACGTCTGGGCATACCCTTCCTACTCGGGGTGACAAATGCAAAAAAAACAGTTGATGGACAGAATGCAGACCAATGTTATACATTTACCCCAGTACTGCGATCTGGGCCTAAATCCATCGGTTTTTTGCTCACCATGCCGTCCCAGTTTGAACCCAGCCATATGCAAATCAGTCTTGACCCTGTGCCTCATTGGAACAGTCCAGCCCGAACTACCAAGCCAGGTCCTCCCTGGACTGGAAACAAGCATCCTAGGACCGGTTTCGGGGTTTCACTATTCTTAGCCAGGATAGCTTGATTCCAGTGCTATGGAGAGCAAGGAACCCACGTCTGGGCATACCCTTCCCACTCAGGGTGACAAATGCAAAAACAACAGTTGATCGACAGAATGCAGAACAATGTCATACATTCACCCCAGTACAGCGATCTGGGCCTAAATCCATCTTTTTTTGCTCACCATGCCATTACAGTTGTAACCAGCCATATGAAAATCAGATTTGACCCTGTGCCTCATGGTAACTGTGCAGCCCGTACTGCCAAGCCAGGTCCTCCCTGGACTGGAAACAAGCATCCTAGGAACAGTTTCGGGGTTTCACCCTTCTTCAGCCAGGATAGCTTGATTCCAATGGCATGGAGAGCACGGGACCCACGTCTGGGCATACCCTTCCCACTCAGGGTGCAAATGCAAAAACAAAGGTTGATGGACAGAATGCAGAACAATGTTATACATTAACCCCAGTACAGCGATCTGGGCCTAAATCAATCGTTTTCTTGCTCACCATGCCGTTCCAGTTTGAACCCAGAAATATGCAAATCAGTCTTGACCCTGTGCCTCATGGGAACAGTCCATCCCGAACTGCCAAGCCAGGTCCTCCCTGGACTGGAAACAAGCATACAAGGACCAGTTTCGGGGATACACCCCACTTCAGCCAGGATAGCTTGATTCCAGTGGCATGGAGAGCACGGGACCCACGTCTGGGCATACCCTTCCCACTCGGGGTGACAAATGCAAAAACAACAGTTGATGGACAGAATGCAGAACAATGTCATACATTTTCCCCAGTAGAGCGATCTTGGCCTAAATCCATCGTTTTTTTGCTCACCATGCCGTTACAGTTTGAACCCGCCATATGCAAATCAGATTTGACCCTGTGCCTCATGGGAACAGTCCAGCCTGAACTGCCAAGCTAGGTCCTCCCTGGACTGGAAACAAGCATCCTAGGACCGGTTTCGGGGTTTTACCCTTCTTAGCCAGGATAGCTTGATTCCAGTGCTATGGAGAGCAAGGAACCCACGTCTGGGCATACCCTTCCTACTCGGGGTGACAAATGCAAAAAAAACAGTTGATGGACAGAATGCAGACCAATGTTATACATTTACCCCAGTACTGCGATCTGGGCCTAAATCCATCGGTTTTTTGCTCACCATGCCGTCCCAGTTTGAACCCAGCCATATGCAAATCAGTCTTGACCCTGTGCCTCATTGGAACAGTCCAGCCCGAACTGCCAAGCCAGGTCCTCCCTGGACTGGAAACAAGCATCCTAGGACCGGTTTCGGGGTTTCACTATTCTTAGCCAGGATAGCTTGATTCCAGTGCTATGGAGAGCAAGGAACCCACGTCTGGGCATACCCTTCCCACTCAGGGTGACAAATGCAAAAACAACAGTTGATGGACAGAATGCAGAACAATGTCATACATTCACCCCAGTACAGCGATCTGGGCCTAAATCCATCTTTTTTTGCTCACCATGCCATTACAGTTGTAACCAGCCATATGAAAATCAGATTTGACCCTGTGCCTCATGGGAACAGTCCAGCCTGAACTGCGAAGCCATGTCGTCCCTGGACTGGAAACAAGCATCCTAGGACCGGTTTCGGGATTTCACCCCTCTTCAGCCAGGATAGCTTGATTCCAGTGGCATGGAGAACACAGGATATACGTGTGGGCATACCCTTCCCACTCGGGGTGACAAATGCAAAAACAACAGTTGATGGACAGAATGCAGAACAATGTCATACATTCACCCCAGTACATCGATCTGGGCCAAAATCCATCGTTTTTTTGCTCACCATGCCGTTCCAGTTTGAACCCAGCCATATGCAAATCAGTCTTGACCCTGTGCCTCATGGGAACAGTCCAGCCTGAACTGCCAAGCTAGGTCCTCCCTGGACTGGAACAAGCATCCTAGGACCGGTTTCGGGGTTTCGCTCCTCTTCAGCCAGGAGAGCTTGATTCCAGTGGCATGGAGAGCACGGGACCCATGTCTGGGCATACCCTTCCCACTCGGGGTGACAAACGCAAAAACAACAGTTGATGGACAGAATGCAAAACAATGTCATACATTCACCCCAGTACAGCGATCTGGGCCTAAATCCATCATTTTTTTGCTCACCATGCCGTTCCAGTTTGAACCCAGCCATATGCAAATCAGTCTTGACCCTGTGCATCATGGGAACAGTCCAGCCCGAACTGCCAAGCCAGGTCCTCCCTGGACTGGAAACAAGCATCCTAGGACCCGTTTCGGGGTTTCACCCTTCTTAGCCAGGATAGCTTGATTCCAGTGCTATGGAGAGCAAGGGACCCACGTCTGGGCATCCCTTCCCACTCGGGGTGCCAAACGCAAAAACAACAGTTGATTGACAGAATGCAGAACAATGTCATACATTCACCCCAGTACAGCCATCTGGGCCTAAATCCATCGTTTTTTTGCTCACCATGCCGTTCCAGTTTGAACCCAGCCATATGCAAATCAGTCTTGACCCTGTGCCTCATGGGAACAGTCCAGCCCGAATTGCCAAGCCAGGTCCTCCCTGGACTGGAAACAAGCATCCTAGGATCGGTTTTGGGGTTTCACCCCTCTTCAGCCAGGATAGCTTCATTCCAGTGGCATGGAGAGCACTGGACCCACGTCTGGGCGTATCCTTCCCATTCGGGGTGACAAATGCAAAAACAACAGTTGATGGACAGAATGCAGAACAATGTCATACATTTACCCCAGTACAGCAATCTGGGCCTCAATCCACTGTTTTTTTGCTCACCATGCCGTTCCAGTTTGAACGCAGCCATATGCAAATCAGTCTTGACCCTGTGCCTCATGGGAGCAGTCCAGCCCGAACTGCAAAGCCAGGTCATCCCTGGACTGGAAACAAGCATCCTAGGACCGGTTTCGGGGTTTCGCCCTTCTTAGCCAGGATAGCTTGATTCCAGAGGCATGGAGAGCACGGGACCCACGTCTGGGTATACCCTTCCCACGCGGGGTGACAAATGCAAAAACAACAGTTGATGGACAGAATGCAGAGCAATGAGATACATTCACCCCAGTACAGCGATCTGGGCCTAAATCCACTATTTTTTTGCTCACCATGCCAATGCAGTTTGAACCCAGCCATATGCAAATCAGTCTTGACCCTGTGCCTCATGGGAACAGTCCTCCCTGAACTGCCAAGCCAGGCCCTCCCTGGATAGGAAACAAGCATCCTTGGACAAGTTTCGGGGTTTCACCCCTCTTCCGCCAGGATATCTTGGTTCCAGTGGCATGGAGAGCACGGGACCCATGTCTGGGCAAACCTATCCCACTAGGGGTGACAAATGCAAAAACAACAGTTGATGGACAGAATGCAGAACAATGTCATACATTCACCCCAGTACAGCGATTTGGACCTAAATCCATCGTTTTTTTGCTCATCATACCATTCCAGTTTGAACCCAGCCATATGCACATCAGCCTTAACCCTGTGCCTCATGAGAACAGTCCATCCCGAACTGCCAAGCCAGGTCCTCCCTGGACTGGAAACAAGCATACAAGGACCAGTTTCGGGGATACACCCCACTTCAGCCAGGATAGCTTGATTCCAGTGGCATGGAGAGCACGGGACCCACGTCTGGGCATACCCTTCCCACTCGGGGTGACAAATGCAAAAACAACAGTTGATGGACAGAATGCAGAACAATGTCATACATTTTCCCCAGTAGAGCGATCTTGGCCTAAATCCATCGTTTTTTTGCTCACCATGCCGTTACAGTTTGAACCCGCCATATGCAAATCAGATTTGACCCTGTGCCTCATGGGAACAGTCCAGCCTGAACTGCCAAGCTAGGTCCTCCCTGGACTGGAAACAAGCATCCTAGGACCGGTTTCGGGGTTTTACCCTTCTTAGCCAGGATAGCTTGATTCCAGTGCTATGGAGAGCAAGGAACCCACGTCTGGGCATACCCTTCCTACTCGGGGTGACAAATGCAAAAAAAACAGTTGATGGACAGAATGCAGACCAATGTTATACATTTACCCCAGTACAGCGATCTGGGCCTAAATCCACCATTTTTTTGCTCACCATGCCAATGCAGTTTGAACCCAGCCATATGCAAATCAGTCTTGACCCTGTGCCTCATCGGAACAGTCCTCCCTGAACTGCCAAGCCAGGCCCTCCCTGGATAGGAAACAAGCATCCTTGGACAAGTTTCGGGGTTTCACCCCTCTTCCGCCAGGATATCTTGGTTCCAGTGGCATGGAGAGCACGGGACCCATGTCTGGGCAAACCTATCCCACTCGGGGTGACAAATGCAAAAACAACAGTTGATGGACAGAATGCAGAACAATGTCATACATTCACCCCAGTACAGCGATTTGGACCTAAATCCATCGTTTTTTTGCTCATCATACCATTCCAGTTTGAACCCAGCCATATGCACATCAGCCTTAACCCTGTGCCTCATGAGGACAGTCAAGCACGAACTGCCAAGCCAGGTCCTCCCTGGACTGGAAACAAACATCCTATGACCGATTTCGGGGGATTCACCTCTCTTTATCCAGGATAGCTTGAGTCCAGTGGCATGGAGCACAGGACCCACGTCTGGGCATACCCTTCCCACTTGGGGTGACAAATGCAAAAACAGCAGTTGATGGACAGAATGCAGAACAATGTCATACATTCACCCCAGTACAGCGATCTGGGCCTAAATCCATTGTTTTTTTGCTCTCCATGCCGTTTCAGTTTGAACCCAGCCATATGCAAATCAGTCATGACTCTGTGCCTCATGAGAGCAGTCCAGCCCGAACTGCCAAGCCAGGTCCTCCCTGGACTGGAAACAAGCATCCTAGGACCGGTTTCGGGGATTCACCCCTCTTCAGCCAGGATCGCTTGATTCCAGTGGCATTGAGAGCACGGGACCCACGTCTGGGCATACCCTACCCACTCGGGGTGACAAATGCAAAAACAACAGTTGATGGACAGAATGCAGAACAATGTCATACATTCACCCCAGTACAGCGATCTGGGCCTAAATCCATCGTTTTTTTGCTCACCATGCCGCTCCAGTTTGAACCTTGCCATATGTAAATCAGTCTTGACCCTGTGCCTCATGGGAACAGTCCAGCCCGAATTGCAAAGCCAGGTCCTCCCTGGACTGGAAACAAACATCCTAGGACCGGTTACGGGTATTCACCCCTCTTCAGCCAGGATAGCTTGATTCCAGTGGCTTGGAGAGCACGGGACCCATGTCTGGGCATACCCTTCCCACTCGGGGTGACAAATGCAAAACCAACAGTTGATGGATAGAATGCTGAACAATGTCATACATTCACCCCAGTACAGCGATCTGGGCATAAATCCATCATTTTTTTGCTCACCATGCCGTTCCAGTTTGAACCCAGCCATATGCAAATCAGTCTTGACCCTGTGCCTCATGGGAACAGTCCAACCCGAACTGCCAAGCCAGGTCCTCCCTGGACTGGAAACAAGCATCCTAGGACTGGTTTCGGGGTTTCACCCCTCTTCAGCCAGAATAGCTTGATTCAAGTGGCATGGAGAGCACGGGACCCACGTCTGGGCATACCCTTCCCACTCGGGGTGACTAATGCAAAAACAACAGTTGATGGGCAGAATGCAGAACAATGTCATACATTCACCCCAGTACAGTGATCTGGGCCTAAATCCATTGTTTTGTTTCTCACCATGCCGTTCCAGTTTGAACCCAGCCATATGCAAATCAGTCATGGCTCTGTGCCTCATGGGAACAGTCCAGCCCGAACTGCCAAGCCAGGTCCTCCCTGGACTGGAAACAAGCATCCTAGGACCGGTTTCGGGGCTTCACCCCTCATCAGCCAGGATAGCTTGATTCCAGTGGCATGGAGAGCACGGGACCCACGTCTGGGCATACCCTTCCCACTTGGGGTGATAAATGCAAAAACAACAGTTGATGGATAGAATGCTGAACAATGTCATACATTCACCCCAGTACAGCGATCTGGGCATAAATTCATCGTTTTTTTGCTCACCATGCCGTTACAGTTGGAACCCAGCCATATGCAAATCAGTCTTGACCCTTTGCCTCAAGGGAACAGTGCTCCCTGAGCTGCCAAGCCAGGTCCTCCCTGGACTGCAAAGAAGCATCCTAGGACTGGTTTCGGGGTTTCAGCCCTCTTCAGCCCAGATAGCTTGATTCCAGTGGCATGGAGAGCGCGGGACCCACGTCTGGGCATACCCTTCCCACTCGGGGTGACAAATGCAAAAACAACATTTGATGGGCAGAATGCAGAACAATGTCATACATTCACCCCAGTACAGCGATCTGGGCCTATGTCCATAGTTTTTTTGCTCACCATGCCGTTCCAGTTTCAACCCAGCCATATGCAAATCAGTCTTGACCCTGTGCCTCATGGGAACAGTCCAACCCAAACTGCCAAGCCAGGTCCTCCCTGGACTGGAAACAAGCATCCTAGGACTGGTTTCGGGGTTTCACCCCTCTTCAGCCAGGATAGCTTGATTCTAGTGGCATGCAGAGCATGGGACCCACGTCTAAGCATACTCTTCCCACTCGGGGTGACAAATGCAAAAACAACAGTTGATGGGAAGAATGCAGAACAATGTCATACATTCACCAAAGTACAGTGATCTGGGCCTAAATCCATTGTTTTGTTGCTCACCATGCCGTTCCAGTTTGAACCCAGCCACATGCAAATCAGTCTTGACCCTGTGCCTCATGGGAAAAGTCCAACCCGAACTGCCAAGCCAGGTCCTCCCTGGACAGGAAACAAGCATACTAGGACCGGTTTCGGGGATTTACCCCTCTTCAGCCAGGATAGCTTGATTCAAGTGGCATGGAGAGCACGGGACCCACGTCTGGGCATACCCTTCCCACTCGGGGTGACAAATGCAAAAACAACAGTTGATGGGCAGAATGCAGAACAATGTCATACATTCACCCCAGTACAGTGATCTGGGCCTAAATCCATTGTTTTGTTGCTCACCATGCCGTTCCAGTTTGAACCCAGCCATATGCACATCAGTCTTGACCCTGTGTCTCATGGGAACAGTCCAGCCCGAACTGCCAAGCCAGGTCCTCCCTGGACTGGAAACAAGCATCCTAGGACCGTTTTCGGGGATTCACCCCTCTTCAGCCAGGATAGCTTGATTCCAGTGGCATGGAGAGCTCGGGACCCATGTCTGGGCATACCCTTCCCACTCGGGGTGACAAATGCAAAAACAACAGTTGATGGACAGAATGCAGAACAATGCCATACATTCACCCCAGTACAGCGATCTGGGCCTAAATCCATCGTTTTGTTGCTCACCATGCCGCTCCAGTTTGAACCCAGCCATTTGTACATCAGTCTTGACCCTGTGCCTCATGGGAACAGTCAAGCCCGAATTGCCAAGCCAGGTCCTCCCTGGACTGGAAACAAGCATCCTAGGACCGGTTTCGGGGATTCACCCCTCTTCAGCCAAGATAGCTTGATTCCAGTGGCATGGAGAGCACGGGACCTACGTCTGGGCATACCCTTCCCACTCGGGGTGACAAATGCAAAAACAACAGTTGATGGATAGAATGCTGAACAATGTCATACATTCACCCCAGTACAGCGATCTGGACCTAAATCCATCGTTTTTTTGCTCATCATACCATTCCAGTTTGAAACCAGCCATATGCACATCAGTCTTGACCCTGTGCCTCATGGGAACAGTCAAGCACGAACTGCCAAGCCAGGTCCTCCCTGGACTGGAAACAAGCATCCTATGACCGATTTCGGGGAATCACCTCTATTCATCCAGGATAGCTTGAGTCCAGTGGCATGGAGCACAGGACCCACGTCTGGGCATACCCTTCCCACTTGGGGTGACAAATGCAAAAACAGCAGTTGATGGACAGAATGCAGAACAATGTCATACATTCACCCCAGTACAGCGATCTGGGCCTAAATCCATCGTTTTTTTGCTCACCATGCCGTTTCAGTTTGAACCAAGCCATATGCAAATCAGTCATGACTCTGTGCCTCATGAGAGCAGTCCAGCCCGAACTGCCAAGCCAGGTACTCCCTGGACTGGAAACAAGCATCCTAGGACCGGTTTCGGGGATTCACCCCTCTTCAGCCAGGATCGCTTGATTCCAGTGGCATTGAGAGCACGGGACCCACGTCTGGGCATACCTTACCCACTCGAGGTGACAAATGCAAAAACAACAGTTGATGGACAGAATGCAGAACAATGCCATACATTCACCCCAATACAGCGATCTGGGCCTAAATCCATCGTTTTTTTGCTCACCATGCCGCTCCAGTTTGAACCCAGCCATATGTAAATCTGTCTTGACCCTGTGCCTCATGGGAACAGTCCAGCCCGAATTGCAAAGCCAGGTCCTCCCTGGACTCGAAACAAGCATCCTAGGACCGGTTTCGGGGATTCACCCCTCTTCAGCCAGGATAGCTTGATTCCAGTGGCTTGGAGAGCACGGGACCTACGTCTGGGCATACCCTTCCCACTCGGGGTGACAAATGCAAAACCAACAGTTGATGGATAGAATGCTGAACAATGTCATAAATTCACCCCAGTACAGCGATCTGGGCATAAATCCATCGTTTTTTTGCTCACCATGCCTTTACAGTTGGAACCCAGCCATATGCAAATCAGTCTTGACCCTTTGCCTCAAGGGAACAGTGCTCCCCAAGCTGCCAAGCCAGGTCCTCCGTGGACTGCAAACAAGCATCCTAGGACTGGTTTCGGGGTTTCAGCCCTCTTCAGCCCAGATAGCTTGATTCCAGTGGCATGGAGAGCGCGGGACCCACGTCTGGGCATACCCTCCCCACTCGGGGTGACAAATGCAAAAACAACATTTGATGGGCAGAATGCAGAACAATGTCATACATTCACCCCAGTACAGCGATCTGGGCCTATATCCATCGTTTTTTTGCTCACCATGCCGTTCCAGTTTGAACCCAGCCATATGCAAATCAGTCTTGACCCTGTGCCTCATGGGAACAGTCCAACCCAAACTGCCAAGCCAGGTCCTCCCTGGACTGGAAACAAGCATCCTAGGACCGGTTTCGGGGTTTCACCCCTCTTCAGACACGAAAGCTTGATTCCAGAGGCATGGAGAGCACGGGACCCACGTCTGGGCATACCCTTACCACTCGGGGTGACAAACGCAAAAACAACAGTTGATGGACAGAATGCAGAACAATGAAATACATTCACCCCAGTACAGCGATCTGGGCCTAAATCCATCATTTTTTTGCTCACCATGCCGTTCCAGTTTGAACCCAGCCATATGCAAATCAGTCGTGACTCTGTGCCTCATGGGAACAGTCCAGCCTGAACTGCCAAGCCAGGTCCTCCCTGGACTGGAAACAAGCATCCTAGGACCGGTTTCGGGGATTCACCCCTCTTCAGCCAGGATAGCTTGATTCCAGTGGCATGGAGAGCGCGGGACCCTCGTCTGGGCATACCCTTCCCACTCGGGGTGACAAATGCAAAAACAACATTTGATGGGCAGAATGCAGAACAATGTCATACATTCACCCCAGTACAGCGATCTGGGCCTACATCCATCGTTTTTTTGCTCACCATGCCGTTCCAGTTTGAACCCAGCCATATGCAAATCAGTCTTGACCCTGTGCCTCATGGGAACAGTCCAACCCAAACTGCCAAGCCAGGTCCTCCCTGGACTGGAAACAAGCATCCTAGGACTGGTTTCGGGGTTTCACCCCTCTTCAGCCAGGATAGCTTGATTCTAGTGGCATGGAGAGCATGGGACCCACGTCTGGGCATACTCTTCCCACTCGGGGTGACAAATGCAAAAACAACAGTTGATGGGCAGAATGCAGAACAATGTCATACATTCACCCCAGTACAGTGATCTGGGCCTAAATCCATTGTTTTGTTGCTCACCGTGCCGTTCCAGTTTGAACCCAGCCACATGCAAATCAGTCTTGACCCTGTGCCTCATGGGAAAAGTCCAACCCGAACTGCCAAGCCAGGTCCTCCCTGGACAGGAAACAAGCATACTAGGACCGGTTTTGGGGTTACACCCCTCTTCAGCCAGGATAGCTTGATTCCAGTGGCATGGAGAGCGCGGGACCCACGTCTGGGCATACCCTTCCCACTCGGGGTGACAAATGCAAAAACAACAGTTGATGGGCAGAATGCAGAACAATGTCATACCTTCACCCCAGTACAGCAATCTGGGCCTATAACCATCATTTTTTTGCTCACCATGCCGTTCCAGTTTGAACCAAGCCATATGCAAATCAGTCTTGACCCTGTGCCTCATGGGAACAGTCCAGCCTGAACTGCCAAGCTAGGTCCTCCCTGGACTGGAAACAAGCATCCTAGGACCGGTTTCGGGGTTTCGCTCCTCTTCAGCCAGGAGAGCTTGATTCCAGTGGCATGGAGAGCACGGGACCCACGTCCGGGCATACTCTTCCCACTCGGGGTGACAAATGCAAAAACAACAGTTGATGGGCAGAATGCAGAACAATGCCATACATTCACCCCAGTACAGCGATCTGGGCCTAAATCCATCGTTTTTTTGCTCACCATGCCGCTCCAGTTTGAACCCAGCCATTTGTAAATCAGTCTTGACCCTGTGCCTCATGGGAACAGTCCAGCCCGAATTGCCAAGCCAGGTCCTCCCTGGACTGGAAACAAGCATCCTAGGACCGGTTTCGGGGATTCACCCCTCTTCAGCCAGGATAGCTTGATTCCAGTGGCATGGAGAGCACGGGACCCACGTCTGGGCATACCCTTCCCACTCGGGGTGACAAATGCAAATCCAACAGTTGATGGATAGAATGCTGAACAATGTCATACATTCACCCCAGTACAGCGATCTGGACCTAAATCCATCGTTTTTTTGGTCATCATACCATTCCAGTTTGAACCCAGCCATATGCACATCAGTCTTGAACCTGTGCCTCATGGGAACAGTCAAGCACGAACTGCCAAGCCAGGTCCTCCCTGGACTGGAAACAAGCATCCTTGGACCAGTTTCGGGGTTTCACCCCTCTTCCGCCAGGATATCTTGGTTCCAGTGGCATGGAGAGCACGGGACCCATGTCCGGGCAAACCTATCCCACTCAGGGTGACAAATGCAAAAACAACAGTTGATGGACAGAATGCAGAACAATGTCATACATTCACACCAGTACAGCGATCTGGACCTAAATCCATCGTTTTTTTGCTCATCATACCATTCCAGTTTGAACCCAGCCATATGCACATCAGTCTTGACCCTGTGCCTCATGGGAACAGTCAAGCACGAACTGCCAAGCCAGGTCCTCCCTGGACTGGAAACAAGCATCCTATGACCGATTTCGGGGTTTCACCTCTCTTCATCCAGGATAGCTTGAGTCCAGTGGCATGGTGCACAGGACCCACGTCTGGGCATACCCATCCCACTTGGGGTGACAAATGCAAAAACAGCAGTTGATGGACAGAATGCAGAACAATGACATACATTCACCCCAGTACAGCGACCTGGGCCTAAATCCATCGTGTTTTTGCTCACCATGCAGTTTCAGTTTGAACCCAGCCATATGCAAATCAGTCATGACTCTGTGCCTCATGAGAGCAGTCCAGCCCGAACTGCCAAGCCAGGTCCTCCCTGGACTGGAAACAAGCATCCTAGGACCGGTTTCGGGGATTCACCACTCTTCAGCCAGGATCGCTTGATTCCAGTGGCATTGAGAGCACGGGACCCACGTCTGGGCATATCCTACCCACTCGGGGTGACAAATGCAAAAATAACAGTTGATGGACAGAATGCAGAACAATGCCATACATTCACCCCAGTACAGCGATCTGGGCCTAAATCCATCGTTTTTTTGCTCACCATGCCGCTCCAGTTTGAACCCAGCCATATGTAAATCTGTCTTGACCCTGTGCCTCATGGGAACAGTCCAGCCCGAATTGCAAGGCCAGGTCCTCCCTGGACTCGAAACAAGCATCCTAGGACCGGTTTAGGGGATTCACCCCTCTTCATCCAGGATAGCTTGATTCCAGTGGCTTGGAGAGCACGGGACCCACGTCTGGGCATACCCTTCCCACTCGGGGTGACAAATGCAAATCCAACAGTTGATGGATAGAATGCTGAACAATGTCATACATTCACCCCAGTACAGCGATCTGGGCATAAATCCATCGTTTTTTTGCTCACCATGCCGTTCCAGTTTGAACCCAGCCATATGCAAATCAGTCTTGACCCTGTGCCTCATGGGAACAGTCCAGCCCGAACTGCCAAGCCAGGTCCTCCCTGGACAGGAAACAAGCATACTAGGACCGGTTTCGGGGTTTCACCCCTCTTCAGCCAGGTTAGCTTGATTCCAGTGGCATGGAGAACACGGGACCCATGTCTGGGCAAACCCATCCCACTCGGGGTGACAAATGCAAAAACAGCAGTTGATGGACAGAATGCAGAACAATGTCATACATTCACCCCAGTACAACGATCTAGGCCTAAATCCATCATTTTTTTGCTCATCATGCCGTTCCTGTTTGAACCCAGCCATATGCAAATCAGTCATGGCTCTGTGCCTCATGGGAACAGTCCAGCCCGAACTGCCAAGCCAGGTCCTCCCTGGACTGGAAACAAGCATCCTAGGACCGGTTTCGGGGATTCACCCCTCTTCAGCCAGGATAGCTTGATTCCAGTGGCATGGAAAGCACGGGACCCACGTCTGGGCATACCCTTCCCACTCGGGTGACAAATGCAAAAACAACAGTTGATGTATAGAATGCTGAACAATGTCATAGATTCACCCCAGTACAGCGATCTGGACCTAAATCCATCGTTTTTTTGCTCATCATACCATTCCAGTTTGAACCCAGCCATATGCACATCAGTCTTGACCCTGTGCCTCATGGGAAAAGTCAAGCACGAACTGCCAAGCCAGGTCCTCCCTGGACTGGAAGCAAGCATCCTTGGACCAGTTTCGGGGTTTCACCCCTCTTCCGCCAGGATATCTTGGTTCCAGTGGCATCACGAGCACGGGACCCACGTCTGGGCATACCCTACCCACTCGGGGTGACAAATGCAAAAACAACAGTTGATGGACAGAATGCAGAACAATGCCATAAATTCACCCCAGTACAGCGATCTGGGCCTAAATTCATCGTTTTTTTGCTCACCATGCCGCTCCAGTTTGAACCCAGCCATATGTAAATCAGTCTTGACCCTGTGCCTCATGGGAACAGTCCTGCCCGAATTGCCAAGCCAGGCCCTCCCTGGACTGGAAACAAGCATCCTAGGACCGGTTTAGGGGATTCACCCCTCTTCATCCAGGATAGCTGGATTCCAGTGGCATGGAGAGCACGGGACCCACGTCTGGGCATACCCTTCCCACTCGGGGTGACAAATGCAAAAACAACAGTTGATGGATAGAATGCTGAACAATGTCATACATTCACCCCAGTACAGCGATCTGGGCATAAATCCATCGTTTTTTTGCTCACCATGCCGTTCGAGTTGGAACCCAGCCATATGCAAATCAGACTTGACCCTTTGCCTCAAGGGAACAGTGCTCCCCGAGCTGCCAAGCCAGGTCCTCCCTGGACTGCAAACAAGCATCCTAGGACTGGTTTCGGGGTTTCAGCCCTCTTCAGCCCAGATAGCTTGATTCCAGTGGCATGGAGAGCGCGGGACCCACGTCTGGGCATACCCTTCCCACTCGGGGTGACAAATACAAAAACATTTGATCGGCAGAATGCAGAACAATGTCATACATTCACCCCATTACAGCGATCTGGGCCTATATCCATCGTTTTTTTACTCACCATGCCGTTCCAGTTTGAACCCAGCCATATGCAAATCAGTCTTGACCCTGTGCCTCATGGGAACAGTCCAACCCAAACTGCCAAGCCAGGTCCTCCCTGGAATGGAAACAAGCATCCTAGGACCGGTTTCGGGGTTTCACCCCTCTTCAGACACGAAAGCTTGATTCCAGAGGCATGGAGAGCACGGGACCTATGTCTGGGCATACCCTTACCACTCGGGGTGACAAACGCAAAAACAACAGTTGATGGACAGAATGCAGAACAATGAAATACATTCACCCCAGTACAGCGATCTGGGCCTAAATCCATCATTTTTTTGCTCACCATGCCATTCCAGTTTGAACCCAGCCATATGCAAATCAGTCTTGACCCTGTGCCTCATGGGAAAAGTCCAGCCCGAACTGCCAAGCCAGGTCCTCCCTGGACAGGAAACAAGCATACTAGGATCGGTTTTGGGGTTACACCCCTCTTCAGCCAGGATAGCTTGATTCCAGTGGCATGGAGAGCACGGGACCCACGTCTGGGCATACCCTTCCCACTCGGGGTGACAAATGCAAAAACAACAGTTGATGGGCAGAATGCAGAAGAATGTCATACATTCACCCCAGTACATCGATCTGGGCCTATAACCATCGTTTTTTTGCTCACCATGCCGTTCCAGTTTGAACCCAGCCATATGCAAATCAGTCATGACTCTGTGCCTCATGGGAACAGTCCAGCCCGAACTGCCAAGCCAGGTCCTCCCTGGACTGGAAACAAGCATCCTAAGACTGGTTTCGGGCTTTCACCTCTCTTCAGCCAGGATAGCTTGATTCACGTGGCATGAAGAGCACGGGACCCACGTCTGGGAATACCCTTCCCACTCGGGGTGACAAATACAAAAACAACATTTGATCGGCAGAATGCAGAACAATGTCATACATTCACCCCAGTACAGCGATCTGGGCGTATATCCATCGTTTTTTTACTCACCATGCCGTTCCAGTTAGAACCCAGCCATATGCAAATCAGTCTTGACCCTGTGCCTCATGGGAAAAGTCCAGCCCGAACTGCCAAGCCAGGTCCTCCCTGGACAGGAAACAAGCATACTAGGACCGGTTTTGGGGTTACACCCCTCTTCAGCCAGGATAGCTTGATTCCATTGGCATGGAGAGCGCGGGACCCAGGTCTGGGCATACCCTTCCCACTCGGGGTGACAAATGCAAAAACAACAGTTGATGGGCAGAATGCAGAACAATGTCATACATTCACCCCAGTACATCGATCTGGGCCTATAACCATCGTTTTTTTGCTCACGATGCCGTTCCAGTTTGAACTTAGCCATATGCAAATCAGTCTTGACCCTGTGCCTCATGGGAACAGTCCAGCCCGAACTGCCAAGCCAGGTCCTCCCTGGACTGGAAACAAGCATCCTAGGACCGGTTTCGGGGATTCACCCCTCTTCAGCCAGGATAGCTTGATTCCAGTGGCATGGAGAGCGCGGGACCCACGTCTGGGCATACCCTTCCCACTCGGGGTGACAAATGCAAAAACAACAGTTGATGGGCAGAATGCAGAACAATGTCATACATTCACCCCAGTACAGCGATCTGGACCTATAACCATCGTTTTTTTGCTCACCATGCCGTTCCAGTTTGAACCCAGCCATATGCAAATCAGTCTTGACCCTGTGCATCATGGGAACAGTCCAACCCGAACTGCCAAGCCAGGTCCTCCTTGGACTGGAAACAAGCATCCTAGGACTGGTTTCAGGCTTTCACCTCTCTTCAGCCAGGATAGCTTGATTCAAGTGGCATGGAGAGCACGGGACCCACGTCTGGGAATACCCTTCCCACTCGGGGTGACAAATGCAAAAACAACAGTTGTTTGGCAGAATGCAGAACAATGTCATACATTCACCCCAGTACAGTGATCTGGGCCTAAATCCATTGTTTTGTTGCTCACCATGCCGTTCCAGTTTGAACCCAGCCATATGCAAATCAGTCTTGACCCTGTGCCTCATGGGAACAGTCCAGCCCGAACTGCCTAGCCAGGTCATCCCTGGACTGGAAACAAGCATCCTAGGACCGTTTTCGGGGATTCACCCCTCTTCAGCCAGGATAGCTTGATTCCAGTGGCATGGAGAGCTCGGGACCCACGTCTGGGCATACCCTTCCCACTCGGGGTGACAAATGCAAAAACAACAGTTGATGGACAGAATGCAGAACAATGCCATACATTCACCCCAGTACAGCGATCTGGGCCTAAATCCATCGTTTTTTTGCTCACCATTCCGCTCCAGTTTGAACCCAGCCATTTGTAAATCAGTCTTGACCCTGTGCCTCATGGGAACAGTCCAGCCCGAATTGCCAAGCCAGGTCCTCCCTGGACTGAAAACAAGCATCCTAGGACTGGTTTCAGGGATTCACCCCTCTTCAGCCAGGATAGCTTGATTCCAGTGGCATGGAGAGCACGGGACCCACGTCTGGGCATACCCTTCCCACTCGGGGTGACAAATGCAAAAACAACAGTTGATGGATAGAATGCTGAACAATGTCATACATTCACCCCATTACAGCGATCTGGGCATAAATCCATCATTTTTTTGCTCACCATGCCGTTCTAGTTTGAACCCAGCCATATGCAAATCAGTCTTGACCCTGTGCCTCAAGGGAACAGTCCTCAACGAGCTGCCAAGCCAGGTCCTCCCTGGACTGCAAACAAGCATCCTAGGACCTGTTTCGGGGTTTCAGCCCTCTTCAGACACGAAAGCTTGATTCAAGAGGCATGGAGAGCACGGGACCTACGTCTTGGCATACCCTTACCACTCGGGGTGACAAACGCAAAAACAACAGTTGATGGACAGAATGCAGAACAATGAAATACATTCACCCCAGTACAGCGATCTGGGCCTAAATCCATAATTTTTTTGCTCACCTTGCCGCTCCAGTTTGAACCCAGCCATATGCAAATCAGTCTTGACCCTGTGCCTCATGGGAAAAGTCCAGCCCGAACTGCCAAGCCAGGTCCTCCCTGGAGAGGAAACAAGCATACTAGGACCGGTTTTGGGGTTACACCCCTCTTCAGCCTGGATAGCTTGATTCCAGTGGCATGGAGAGCGCGGGACCCACGTCTGGGCATACCCTTCCCACTCGGGGTGACAAATGCAAAAACAACAGTTGATGGGCAGAATGCAGAACAATGTCATACATTCACCCCAGTACAGTGATCTGGGCCTAAATCCATTGTTTTGTTGCTCACCATGCCGTTCCAGTTTGAACCAAGCCTTATGCAAATCAGTCTTGACCCTGTGCCTCATGGGAACAGTCCAGCCTGAACTGCCAAGCTAGGTACTCCCTGGACTGGAAACAAGCATCCTAGGACCGGTTTCGGGGTTTCGCTCCTCTTCAGCCAGGAGAGCTTGATTCCAGTGGCATGGAGAGCACGGGACCCACGTCTGGGCATACTCTTCCCACTCGGGGTGACAAATGCAAAAACAACAGTTGATGGATAGAATGCTGAACAATGTCATACATTCACCCCAGTACAGCGATCTGGACCTAAATCCATCGTTTTTTTGCTCATCATACCATTCCAGTTTGAACCCAGCCAAATGCACATCAGTCTTGACCCTGTGCCTCATGGGAATAGTCAAGCACGAACTGCCAAGCCAGGTCCTCCCTGGACAGGAAACAAGCATCCTTGGACCAGTTTCGGGGTTTCACCCCTCTTCCGCCAGGATAGCTTGATTCCAGTGGCATGGAGAGCGCGGGACCCACGTCTGGGCATACCCTTCCCACTCGGGGTGACAAATGCAAAAACAACAGTTGATGGGCAGAATGCAGAACAATGTCATACATTCACCTCAGTACAGCGATCTGGGCCTATAACCATCGTTTTTTTGCTCACCATGCCGTTCCAGTTTGAACCCAGCCATACGCAAATCAGTCTTGACCCTGTGCCTCATGGGAACAGTCCAACCCGAACTGCCAAGCCAGGTCCTCCCTGGACTGGAAACAAGCATCCTGGGACCGTTTTCGTGGATTCACCCCTCTTCAGCCAGGATAACTTGATTCCAGTGGCATGGAGAGCTCGGGACCCACGTCTGGGCATACCCTTCCCACTCAGGGTGACAAATGCAAAAACAACAGTTGATGGACAGAATGCAGAACAATGCCATACATTCACCCCAGTACAGCGATCTGGGCCTAAATCCATCGTTTTTTTGCTCACCATGCCGCTCCAGTTTGAACCCAGCCATTTGTAAATCAGTCTTGACCCTGTGCCTCATGGTAACAGTCCAGCCCGAATTGCCAAGCCAGGTCCTCCCTGGACTGGAAACAAGCATCCTAGGACCGGTTTCGGGGATTCACCCCTCTTCAGCCAGGATAGCTTGATTCCAGTGGCATGGAGAGCACGGGACCCACGTCTGGGCATACCCTTCCCACTCGGGGTGACAAATGCAAAAACAACAGTTGATGGATAGAATGCTGAACAATGTCATACATTCACCCCAGTACAGCGATCTGGACCTAAATCCATCGTTTTTTTGCTCATCATACCATTCCAGTTTGAACCCAGCCATATGCACATCAGTCTTGAACCTGTGCCTCATGGGAACAGTCAAGCACGAACTGCCAAGCCAGGTCCTCCCTGGACTGGAAACAAGCATCCTTGGACCAGTTTCGGGGTTTCACCCCTCTTCCGCCAGGATATCTTGGTTCCAGTGTCATGGAGAGCACGGGACCCATGTCCGGGCAAACCTATCCCACTCAGGGTGACAAATGCAAAAACAACAGTTGATGGACAGAATGCAGAACAATGTCATACATTCACACCAGTACAGCGATCTGGACCAAAATCCATCGTTTTTTTGCTCATCATACCATTCCAGTTTGAACCCAGCCATATGCACATCAGTCTTGACCCTGTGCCTCATGGGAACAGTCAAGCACGAACTGCCAAGCCAGGTCCTCCCTGGACTGGAAACAAGCATCCTATGACCGATTTCGGGGTTTCACCTCTCTTCATCCAGGATAGCTTGAGTCCAGTGGCATGGTGCACAGGACCCACGTCTGGGCATACCCTTCCCACTTGGGGTGACAAATGCAAAAACAGCAGTTGATGGACAGAATGCAGAACAATGACATACATTCACCCCAGTACAGCGACCTGGGCCTAAATCCATCGTGTTTTTGCTCACCATGCAGTTTCAGTTTGAACCCAGCCATATGCAAATCAGTCTTGACCCTGTGCCTCATGGGAACAGTCCAACCCGAACTGCCAAGCCAGGTCCTCCCTGAACTGGAAACAAGCATCCTAGGACTGGTTTCGTGGTTTCACCCCTCTTCAGCCAGAATAGCTTGATTCAAGTGGCATAGAGAGCACGGGACCCACGTCTGGGCATACCCTTCTCACTCGGGGTGACAAATGCAAAAACAACAGTTGATGGGCAGAATGCAGAACAATGTCATACATTCACCCCAGTACAGTGATCTGGGCCTAAATCCATTGTTTTGTTGCTCACCATGCCGTTCCAGTTTGAACCCAGCCATATGCAAATCAGTCTTGACCCTGTGCCTCATTGGAACAGTCCAGCCCGAACTGCCAAGCCAGGTCCTCCCTGGACAGGAAACAAGCATCCTAGGACCGGTTTCGGGGATTCACCCCTCTTCAGCCAGGATAGCTTGATTCCAGTGGCATGGAAAGCACGGGACCCACGTCTGGGCATACCCTTCCCACTCGGGTGACAAATGCAAAAACAACAGTTGATGTATAGAATGCTGAACAATGTCATACATTCACCCCAGTACAGCGATCTGGACCTAAATCCATCGTTTTTTTGCTCATCATACCATTCCAGTTTGAACCCAGCCATATGCACATCAGTCTTGACCCTGTGCCTCATGGGAACAGTCAAGCACGAACTGCCAAGCCAGGTCCTCCCTGGACTGGAAACAAGCATCCTTGGACCAGTTTCGGGGTTTCACCCCTCTTCTGCCAGGATATCTTGGTTCCAGTGGCATCACGAGCACGGGACCCACGTCTGGGCATACCCTACCCACTCGGGGTGACAAATGCAAAAACAACAGTTGATGGACAGAATGCAGAACAATGCCATAAATTCACCCCAGTACAGCGATCTGGGCCTAAATCCATCATTTTTTTGCTCACCATGCCGCTCCAGTTTGAACCCAGCCATATGTAAATCTGTCTTGACCCTGTGCCTCATGGGAACAGTCCAGCCCGAATTGCAAAGCCAGGTCCTCCCTGGACTCGAAACAAGCATCCTAGGACCTGTTTCGGGGATTCACCCCTCTTCAGCCAGGATAGCTTGATTCCAGTGGCTTGGACAGCATGGGACCCACGTCTGGGCATACCCTTCCCACTCGGGGTGACAAATGCAAAATCAACAGTTGATGGATAGAATGCTGAACAATGTCATACATTCACCCCAGTACAGCGATCTGGGCATAAATCCATCGTTTTTTTGCTCACCATGCTGTTCCAGTTTGAACCCAGCCATATGCAAATCAGTCTTGACCCTGTGCCTCATGGGAACAGTCCAACCCGAACTGCCAAGCCAGGTCCTGCCTGGACTGGAAACAAGCATCCTAGGACTGGTTTTGGGGTTTCACCCCTCTTCAGCCAGAATAGCTTGATTCAAGTGGCATGGAGAGCACGGGACCCACTTCTGGGCATACCCTTCCCACTCGGGGTGACAAATGCAAAAACAACAGTTGATGGGGAGAATGCAGAACAATGTCATACATTCATCCCAGTACAGTGATCTGGGCCTAAATCCATTGTTTTGTTGCTCACCATGCTGTTCCAGTTTGAACCCAGCCATATGCAAATCAGTCATGACCCTGTGCCTCATGGGATCAGTCCAGCCCGAACTGCCAAGCCAGGTACTCCCTGGACAGGAAACAAGCATACTAGGACTGGTTTCGGGGTTTCACCCCTCTTCAGCCAGGCTAGCTTGATTCCAGTGGCATGGAGAGCACGGGACCCATGTCTGGGCAAACCCATCCCACTCGGGGTGACAAATGCAAAAACAGCAGTTGATGGACAGAATGCAGAACAATGTCATACATTCACCCCAGTACAACGATCTAGGCCTAAATCCATCGTTTTTTTGCTCACCATGCCGTTCCAGTTTGAACCCAGCCATATGCAAATCAGTCATGGCTCTGTGCCTCATGGGAACAGTCCAGCCCGAACTGCCAAGCCAGGTCCTCCCTGGACTGGAAACAAGCATCCTAGGACCGGTTTCGGGGATTCACCCCTCTTCAGCCAGGAGAGCTTGATTCCAGTGGCATGGAGAGCACGGGACCCACGTCTGGGCATACCCTTCCCACTCGGGTGACAAATGCAAAAACAACAGTTGATGGACAGAATGCAGAACAATGCCATACATTCACCCCAGTACAGCGATCTGGGCCTAAATCCATCGTTTTTTTGCTCACCGTGCCGCTCCAGTTTGAACCCAGCCATATGTAAATCAGTCTTGACCCTGTGCCTCATGGGAACAGTCCTGCCCGAATTGCCAAGCCAGGCCCTCCCTGGACTGGAAACAAGCATCCTAGGACCGGTTTAGGGGATTCAGCCCTCTTCAGCCCAGATAGCTTGATTCCAGTGGCATGGAGAGCGCGGGACCCACGTCTGGGCATACCCTTCCCACTCGGGGTGACAAATACAAAAACAACATTTGATCGGCAGAATGCAGAACAATGTCATACATTCACCCCATTACAGCGATCTGGGCCTATATCCATCGTTTTTTTACTCACCATGCCGTTCCAGTTTGAACCCAGCCATATGCAAATCAGTCTTGACCCTGTGCCTCATGGGAACAGTCCAACCCAAACTGCCAAGCCAGGTCCTCCCTGGAATGGAAACAAGCATCCTAGGACCGGTTTCGGGGTTTCACCCCTCTTCAGACACGAAAGCTTGATTCCAGAGGCATGGAGAGCACGGGACCTACGTCTGGGCATACCCTTACCACTCGGGGTGACAAACGCAAAAACAACAGTTGATGGACAGAATGCAGAACAATGAAATACATTCACCCCAGTACAGCGATCTGGGCCTAAATCCATCATTTTTTTGCTCACCATGCCATTCCAGTTTGAACCCAGCCATATGCAAATCAGTCTTGACCCTGTGCCTCATGGGAAAAGTCCAGCCCGAACTGCCAAGCCAGGTCCTCCCTGGACAGGAAACAAGCATACTAGGATCGGTTTTGGGGTTACACCCCTCTTCAGCCAGGATAGCTTGATTCCAGTGGCATGGAGAGCACGGGACCCACGTCTGGGCATACCCTTCCCACTCGGGGTGACAAATGCAAAAACAACAGTTGATGGGCAGAATGCAGAAGAATGTCATACATTCACCCCAGTACATCGATCTGGGCCTATAACCATCGTTTTTTTGCTCACCATGCCGTTCCAGTTTGAACCCAGCCATATGCAAATCAGTCATGACTCTGTGCCTCATGGGAACAGTCCAGCCCGAACTGCCAAGCCAGGTCCTCCCTGGACTGGAAACAAGCATCCTAGGACTGGTTTCGGGCTTTCACCTCTCTTCAGCCAGGATAGCTTGATTCAAGTGGCATGAAGAGCACGGGACCCACGTCTGGGAATACCCTTCCCACTCGGGGTGACAAATACAAAAACAACATTTGATTGGCAGAATGCAGAACAATGTCATACATTCACCCCAGTACAGCGATCTGGGCGTATATCCATCGTTTTTTTACTCACCATGCCGTTCCAGTTAGAACCCAGCCATATGCAAATCAGTCTTGACCCTGTGCCTCATGGGAAAAGTCCAGCCCGAACTGCCAAGCCAGGACTCCCTGGACAGGAAACAAGCATACTAGGAACGGTTTTGGGGTTACACCCCTCTTCAGCCAGGATAGCTTGATTCCATTGGCATGGAGAGCGCGGGACCCAGGTCTGGGCATACCCTTCCCACTCGGGGTGACAAATGCAAAAACAACAGTTGATGGGCAGAATGCAGAACAATGTCATACATTCACCCCAGTACATCGATCTGGGCCTATAACCATCGTTTTTTTGCTCACCATGCCGTTCCAGTTTGAACCCAGCCATATGCAAATCAGTCTTGACCCTGTGCCTCATGGGAACAGTCCAGCCCGAACTGCCAAGCCAGGTCCTCCCTGAACTGGAAACAAGCATCCTAGGACCGGTTTCGGGGATTCACCCCTCTTCAGCCAGGATAGCTTGATTCCAGTGGCATGGAGAGCGCGGGACCCACGTCTGGGCATACCCTTCCCTCTCGGGGTGACAAATGCAAAAACAACAGTTGATGGGCAGAATGCAGAACAATGTCATACATTCACCCCAGTACAGCGATCTGGGCCTATAACCGTCGTTTTTTTGCTCACCATGCCGTTCCAGTTTGAACCCAGCCATATGCAAATCAGTCTTGACCCTGTGCATCATGGGAACAGTCCAACCCGAACTGCCAAGCCAGGTCCTCCTTGGACTGGAAACAAGCATCCTAGGACTGGTTTCGGGCTTTCACCTCTCTTCAGCCAGGATAGCTTGATTCAAGTGGCATGGAGAGCAAGGGACCCACGTCTGGGAATACCCTTCCCACTCGGGGTGACAAATGCAAAAACAACAGTTGATTGGCAGAATGCAGAACAATGTCATACATTCACCCCAGTACAGTGATCTGGGCCTAAATCCATTGTTTTGTTGCTCACCATGCCGTTCCAGTTTGAACCCAGCCATATGCAAATCAGTCATGACTCTGTGCCTCATGGGAACAGTCCAGCCCGAACTGCCAAGCCAGGTCCTCCCTGGACTGGAAACAAGCATCCTAGGACTGGTTTCGGGCTTTCACCTCTCTTCAGCCAGGATAGCTTGATTCAAGTGGCATGAAGAGCACGGGACCCACGTCTGGGAATACCCTTCCCACTCGGGGTGACAAATACAAAAACAACATTTGATTGGCAGAATGCAGAACAATGTCATACATTCACCCCAGTACAGCGATCTGGGCGTATATCCATCGTTTTTTTACTCACCATGCCGTTCCAGTTAGAACCCAGCCATATGCAAATCAGTCTTGACCCTGTGCCTCATGGGAAAAGTCCAGCCCGAACTGCCAAGCCAGGTCCTCCCTGGACAGGAAACAAGCATACTAGGAACGGTTTTGGGGTTACACCCCTCTTCAGCCAGGATAGCTTGATTCCATTGGCATGGAGAGCGCGGGACCCAGGTCTAGGCATACCCTTCCCACTCGGGGTGACAAATGCAAAAACAACAGTTGATGGGCAGAATGCAGAACAATGTCATACATTCACCCCAGTACATCGATCTGGGCCTATAACCATCGTTTTTTTGCTCACCATGCCGTTCCAGTTTGAACCCAGCCATATGCAAATCAGTCTTGACCCTTTGCCTCATGGGAACAGTCCAGCCCGAACTGCCAAGCCAGGTCCTCCCTGAACTGGAAACAAGCATCCTAGGACCGGTTTCGGGGATTCACCCCTCTTCAGCCAGGATAGCTTGATTCCAGTGGCATGGAGAGCGCGGGACCCACGTCTGGGCATACCCTTCCCACTCGGGGTGACAAATGCAAAAACAACAGTTGATGGGCAGAATGCAGAACAATGTCATACATTCACCCCAGTACAGCGATCTGGGCCTATAACCGTCGTTTTTTTGCTCACCATGCCGTTCCAGTTTGAACCCAGCCATATGCAAATCAGTCTTGACCCTGTGCATCATGGGAACAGTCCAACCCGAACTGCCAAGCCAGGTCCTCCTTGGACTGGAAACAAGCATCCTAGGACTGGTTTCGGGCTTTCACCTCTCTTCAGCCAGGATAGCTTGATTCAAGTGGCATGGAGAGCACGGGACCCACGTCTGGGAATACCCTTCCCACTCGGGGTGACAAATGCAAAAACAACAGTTGATTGGCAGAATGCAGAACAATGTCATACATTCACCCCAGTACAGTGATCTGGGCCTAAATCCATTGTTTTGTTGCTCACCATGCCGTTCCAGTTTGAACCCAGCCATATGCAAATCAGTCTTGACCCTGTGCCTCATGGGAACAGTCCAGCCCGAACTGCCTAGCCAGGTCCTCCCTGGACTGGAAACAAGCATCCTAGGACCGTTTTCGGGGATTCACCCCTCTTCAGCCAGGATTGCTTGATTCCAGTGGCATGGAGAGCTCGGGACCCACGTCTGGGCATACCCTTCCCACTCGGGGTGACAAATGCAAAAACAACAGTTGATGGACAGAATGCAGAACAATGCCATACATTCACCCCAGTACAGCGATCTGGGCCTAAATCCATCGTTTTTTTGCTCACCATGCCGCTCCAGTTTGAACCCAGCCATTTGTAAATCAGTCTTGACCCTGTGCCTCATGGGAACAGTCCAGCCCGAATTGCCAAGCCAGGTCCTCCCTGGACTGGAAACAAGCATCCTAGGACCGGTTTCAGGGATTCACCCCTCTTCAGCCAGGATAGCTTGATTCCAGTGGCATGGAGAGCACGGGACCCACGTCTGGGCATACCCTTCCCACTCGGGGTGACAAATGCAAAAACAACAGTTGATGGATAGAATGCTGAACAATGTCATACATTCACCCCAGTACAGCGATCTGGGCATAAATCCATCATTTTTTTGCTCACCATGCCGTTCTAGTTTGAACCCAGCCATATGCAAATCAGTCTTGACCCTGTGCCTCAAGGGAACAGTCCTCCACGAGCTGCCAAGCCAGGTCCTCCCTGGACTGCAAACAAGCATCCTAGGACCGGTTTCGGGGTTTCAGCCCTCTTCAGACACGAAAGCTTGATTCAAGAGGCATGGAGAGCACGGAACCTACGTCTTGGCATACCCTTACCACTCGGGGTGACAAACGCAAAAACAACAGTTGATGGACAGAATGCAGAACAATGAAATACATTCACCCCAGTACAGCGATCTGGGCCTAAATCCATAATTTTTTTGCTCACCATGCCGCTCCAGTTTGAACACAGCCATATGCAAATCAGTCTTGACCCTGTGCCTCATGGGAAAAGTCCAGCCCGAACTGCCAAGCCAGGTCCTCCCTGGACAGGAAACAAGCATACTAGGACCGGTTATGGGGTTACACCCCTCTTCAGCCAGGATAGCTTGATTCCAGTGGCATGGAGAGCGCGGGACCCACGTCTGGGCATACCCTTCCCACTCGGGGTGACAAATGCAAAAACAACAGTTGATGGGCAGAATGTAGAACAATGTCATACATTCACCCCAGTACAGCGATCTGAGCCTATAACCATCGTTTTTTTTTCTCACCATGCCGTTCCAGTTTGAACCCAGCCATATGCAAATCAGTCTTGACCCTGTGCCTCATGGGAACAGTCCAACCCGAACTGCCAAGCCAGGTCCTCCCTGGACTGGAAACAAGCATACTAGGACTGGTTTCGGGGTTTCACCCCTCTTCAGCCAGGATAGCTTGATTCAAGTGGCATGGAGAGCACGGGACCCACGTCTGGGAATACCCTTCCCACTCGGGGTGACAAATGCAAAAACAACAGTTGATGGGCAGAATGCAGAACAATGTCATACATTCACCCCAGTACAGTGATCTGGGCCTAAATCCATTGTTTTGTTGCTCACCATGCCGTTCTAGTTTGAACCCAGCCATATGCAAATCAGTCTTGATGCCGTGCCTCAAGGGAACAGTCCTCCACGAGCTGCCAAGCCAGGTCCTCCCTGGACTGCAAACAAGCATCCTAGGACCGGTTTCGGGGTTTCAGCCCTCTTCAGCCAGATAGCTTGATTCCAGTGGCATGGAGAGCGCGGGACCCACGTCTGGGCATACCCTTCCCACTCGGGGTGACAAATGCAAAAACAACAGTTGATGGGCAGAATGCAGAACAATGTCATACATTCACCCCAGGACAGCGATCTGGGCCTATATCCATCGTCTTTTTGCTCACCATGCCGTTCCAGTTTGAACCCAGCCATATGCAAATCAGTCTTGACCCTGTGCCTCATGGGAACAGTCCAACCCAAACTGCCAAGCCAGGTCCTCCCTGGACAGGAAACAAGCATCCTAGGACCGGTTTCGGGGTTTCACCCCTCTTCAGACACGAAAGCTTGATTCCAGAGGCATGGAGAGCACGGGACCTACGTCTGGGCATACCCTTACCACTCGGGGTGACAAACGCAAAAACAACAGTTGATGGACAGAATGCAGAACAATGAAATACATTCACCCCAATACAGCGATCTGGTCCTAAATCCATCATTTTTTTGCACACCATGCCGTTCCAGTTTGAACCCAGCCATATGCAAATCAGTCTTGACCCTGTGCCTCATGGGAAAAGTCCAGCCCGAACTGCCAAGCCAGGTCCTCCCTGGATAGGAAACAAGCATACTAGGACCGGTTTTGGGGTTACACCCCTGTTCAGCCAGGATAGCTTGATTCCAGTGGCATGGAGAGCGCGGGACCCACGTCTGGGCATACCCTTCCCACTCGGGGTGACTAATGCAAAAACAACAGTTGATGGGCAGAATGCAGAACAATGTCATACATTCACCCCAGAACAGCGATCTGGGCCTATAACCATCGTTTTTTTGCTCACCATGCCGTTCCAGTTTTAACCCAGCAATATGCAAATCAGTCTTGACCCTGTGTTTCATGGGAACAGTCCAACCCGAACTGCCAAGCCAGGTCTTCCCTGGACTGGAAACAAGCATCCTAGGACTGGTTTCGGGGTTTCACCCCTCTTCAGCCAGGATAGCTTGATTCAAGTGGCATGGAGAGCACGGGACCCACGTCTGGGAATACCCTTCCCACTCGGGGTGACAAATGCAAAAACAACAGTTGATGGGCAGAATGCAGAACAATGTCATACATTCACCCCAGTACAGTGATCTGGGCCTAAATCCATTGTTTTGTTGGTCACCATGCCGTTCCAGTTTGAACCCAGCCATATGCAAATCAGTCTTGACCCTGTGCCTCATGGGAACAGTCCAGCCCGAACTGCCTAGCCAGGTCCTCCCTGGACTGGAAACAAGCATCCTAGGACCGTTTTCGGGGATTCACCCCTCTTCAGCCAGGATAGCTTGATTCCAGTGGCATGGAGAGCTCGGGACCCACGTCTGGCCATACCCTTCCCACTCGGGGTGACAAATGCAAAAACAACAGTTGATGGACAGAATGCAGAACAATGCCATACATTCACCCCAGTACAGCGATCTGGGACTAAATCCATCGTTTTTTTCCTCACCATGCCGCTCCAGTTTGAACCCAGCCATTTGTAAATCAGTCTTGACCCTGTGCCTCATGGGAACAGTCCAGCCCGAATTGCCAAGCCAGGTCCTCCCTGGACTGGAAACAAGCATCCTAGGACCGGTTTTGGGGATTCACCCCTCTTCAACCAGGATAGCTTGATTCCAGTGGCATGGAGAGCACGGGACCTACGTCTGGGCATACCCTTCCCACTCGGATTGACAAATGCAAAAACAACAGTTGATGGAAAGAATGCTGAACAATGTCATAAATTCACCCCAGTACAGCGATCTGGGCATAAATCCATCATTTTTTCTCTCACCATGCCGTTCTAGTTTGAACCCAGCCATATGCAAATCAGTCTTGACCGTGTGCCTCAAGGGAACAGTACTCCACGAGCTGCCAAGCCAGGTCCTCCCTGGACTGCAAACAATCATCCTAGGACCGGTTTCGGGGTTTCAGCCCTCTTCAGCCCAGATAGCTTGATTCCAGTGGCATGGAGAGCGCGGGACCCAGGTCTGGGCATACCCTTCCCACTCGGGGCGACAAATGCAAAAACAACAGTTAATGGGCAGAATGCAGAACAATGTCATACATTCACCCCAGTACAGCGATCTGGGCCTATATCCATCGTCTTTTTGCTCACCATGCCGTTCCAGTTTGAACCCAGCCATATGCAAATCAGTCTTGACCCTGTGCCTCATGGGAAAAGTCCAGCCCGAACTGCCAAGCCAGGTCCTCCCTGGATAGGAAACAAGCATACTAGGACCGGTTTTGGGGTTACACCCCTGTTCAGCCAGGATAGCTTGATTCCAGTGGCATGGAGAGCGCGGGACCCACGTCTGGGCATACCCTTCCCACTCGGGGTGACAAATGCAAAAACAACAGTTGATGGGCAGAATGCAGAACAATGTCATACATTCACCCCAGAACAGCGATCTGGTCCTATAACCATCGTTTTTTTGCTCACCATGCCGTTCCAGTTTTAACCCAGCAATATGCAAATCAGTCTTGACCCTGTGCCTCATGGGAACAGTCCAACCCGAACTGCCAAGCCAGGTCTTCCCTGGACTGGAAACAAGCATCCTAGGACTGGTTTCGGGGTTTCACCCCTCTTCAGCCGGGATAGCTTGATTCAAGTGGCATGGAGAGCACGGGACCCACGTCTGGGAATACCCTTCCCACTCGGGGTGACAAATGCAAAAACAACAGTTGATGGGCAGAATGCAGAACAATGTCATACATTCACCCCAGTACAGTGATCTGGGCCTAAATCCATTGTTTTGTTGGTCACCATGCCGTTCCAGTTTGAACCCAGCCATATGCAAATCAGTCTTGACCCTGTGCCTCATGGGAACAGTCCAGCCCGAATTGCCAAGCCAGGTCCTCCCTGGACTGGAAACAAGCATCCTAGGACCGGTTTTGGGGATTCACCCCTCTTCAACCAGGATAGCTTGATTCCAGTGGCATGGAGAGCACGGGACCTACGTCTGGGCATACCCTTCCCACTCGGATTGACAAATGCAAAAACAACAGTTGATGGACAGAATGCTGAACAATGTCATACATTCACCCCAGTACAGCGATCTGGGCATAAATCCATCATTTTTTTGCTCACCATGCCGTTCTAGTTTGAACCCAGCCATATGCAAATCAGTCTTGACCGTGTGCCTCAAGGGAACAGTACTCCACGAGCTGCCAAGCCAGGTCCTCCCTGGACTGCAAACAATCATCCTAGGACCGGTTTCGGGGTTTCAGCCCTCTTCAGCCCAGATAGCTTGATTCCAGTGGCATGGAGAGCGCGGGACCCACGTCTGGGCATACCCTTCCCACTCGGGGCGACAAATGCAAAAACAACAGTTGATGGGCAGAATGCAGAACAATGTCATACATTCACCCCAGGACAGCGATCTGGGCCTATATCCATCGTCTTTTTGCTCACCATGCCGTTCCAGTTTGAACCCAGCCATATGCAAATCAGTCTTGACCCTATGCCTCATGGGAACAGTCCAACCCAAACTGCCAAGCCAGGTCCTCCCTGGACTGGAAACAAGCATCCTAGGACCGGTTTTGGGGTTTCACCCCTCTTCAGACACGAAAGCTTGATTCCAGAGGCATGGAGAGCACGGGACCCACGTCTGGGCATACCCTTACCACTCGGGGTGACAAACGCAAAAACAACAGTTGATGGACAGAATGCAGAACAATGAAATACATTCACCCCAGTACAGCGATCTGGGCCTAAATCCATCATTTTTTTGCTCACCATGCCGTTCCAGTTTGAACCCAGCCATATGCAAATCAGTCGTGAGTCTGTGCCTCATGGGAACAGTCCAGCCCGAACTGCCAAGCCAGGTCCTCCCTGGACTGGAAACAAGCATCCTAGGACCGGTTTCGGGGATTCACCCCTCTTCAGCCAGGATAGCTTGATTCCAGTGGCATGGAGAGCACGGGACCCACGACTGGGCATACCCTTCCCACTCGGGGTGACAAATGCAAAAACAACAGTTGATGGACAGAATGCAGAACAATGCCATACATTCACCCCAGTACAGCGATCTGGGCCTAAATCCATCATTTTTTTGCTCACCATGCCGCTCCAGTTTGAACCTAGCCATATGTAAATCAGCCTTGACCCTGTGCCTCATGGGAAGGGTCTAGCCAGAATTGCCAAGCCAGGTCCTCCCTGGACTGGAAACAAGCATCCTAGGACCGGTTTCGGGGATTCACCCCTCTTCAGCCAGAATAGCTTGATTCCAGTGGCATGGAGAGCACGGGACCCACGTCTGGGCATACCATTCCCACTCGGGGTGACAAATGCAAAAACAACAGTTGATGGATAGAATGCTGAACAATGTTATACATTCACTCCAGTACAGCAATCTGGGCATAAATCCATCGTTTTTTTGCTCACCATGCCGTTCTAGTTTGAACCCAGCCATATGCAAATTAGTCTTGACCCTGTGCCTCAAGGGAACAGTCCTCCACGAGCTGCCAAGCCAGGTCCTCCCTGGACTGCAAATAAGCATCCTAGGACCGGTTTCGGGGTTTCAGCCCTCTTCAGCCCAGATAGCTTGATTCCAGTGGCATGGAGAGCGTGGGACCCACGTCTGGGCATACCCTTCCCACTCGGGGTGACAAATGCAAAAACAACAGTTGATGGGCAGAATGCAGAACAATGTCATACATTCACCCCAGGACAGCGATCTGGGCCTATATCCATCGTCTTTTTGCTCACCATGCCGTTCCAGTTTGAACCCAGCCATATGCAAATCAGTCTTGACCCTGTGCCTCATGGGAACAGTCCAACCCAAACTGCCAAGCCAGGTCCTCCCTGGACTGGAAACAAGCATCCTAGGACTGGTTTCGGGGTTTCACCCCTCTTAAGCCAGGATAGCTTGATTCTAGTGGCATGGAAAGCAGGGGACCCACGTATGGGCATACTCTTCCCACTCGGGGTGACAAATGCAAAAACAACAGTTGATGGGCAGAATGCAGAACAATGTCATACATTCACCCCAGTACAGTGATCTGGGCCTAAATCCATTGTTTTGTTGCTCACCATGCCGTTCCAGTTTGAACCCAGCCATATGCAAATCAGTCTTGACCCTGTGCCTCATGGGAAAAGTCCAGCCCGAACTGCCAAGCCAGGTCCTCCCTGGACAGGAAACAAGCAAAATAGGACCGGTTTCAGGGTTACACCCCTCTTCAGCCAGGATAGCTTGATTCCAGTGGCATGGAGAGCACAGGACCCACGTCTGGGCATACCCTCTCTCAGTCCAACCCAAACTGCCAAGCCAGGTCCTCCCTGGACTGGAAACAAGCCTCCTAGGACCGGTTTCGGGGTTTCACCCCTCTTCATACACGAAAGCTTGATTCCAGAGGCATGGAGAGCACGGGACCTACGCCTGGGCATACCCTTACCACTCGGGGTGACAAACTCAAAAACAACAGTTGATGGACAGAATGCAGAACAATGAAATACATTCACCCCAGTACAGCGATCTGGGCCTAAATCCATCATTTTTTTGCTCACCATGCCGTTCCAGTTTGAACCCAGCCATATGCAAATCAGTCATGACTCTGTGCCTCATGGGAACAGTCCAGCCCGAACTGCCAAGCCAGGTCCTCCCTGGACTGGAAACAAGCATCCTAGGACCGGTTTCGGGGATTCACCCCTCTTCAGCCAGGATAGCTTGATTCCAGTGGCATGGAGAGCACGGGACCCACGTCTGGGCATACCCTTCCCACTCGGGGTGACAAATGCAAAAACAACAGTTGATGGACAGAATGCAGAACAATGCCATACATTCACCCCAGTACAGCGATCTGGGCCTAAATCCATCATTTTTTTGCTCACCATGCCGCTCCAGTTTGAACCCAGCCATATGTAAATCAGTCTTGACCCTGTGCCTCATGGGAAGGGTCCAGCCAGAATTGCCAAGCCAGGTCCTCCCTGGACTGGAAACAAGCATCCTAGGACCGGTTTCGGGGATTCACCCCTCTTCAGCCAGAATACCTTGATTCCAGTGGCATGGAGAGCACGGGACCCACGTCTGGGCATACCATTCCCACTCGGGGTGACAAATGCAAAAACAACAGTTGATGGATAGAATGCTGAACAATGTCATACATTCACCCCAGTACAGTGATCTGGGCCTAAATCCATTGTTTTGTTGCTCACCATGCCGTTCCAGTTTGAACCCAGCCATATGCAAATCAGTCTTGACCCTGTGCCTCATGGGAAAAGTCCAGACCGAACTGCCAAGCCAGGTCCTCCCTGGACAGGAAACAAGCAAAATAGGACCGGTTTCAGGGTTACACCCCTCTTCAGCCAGGATAGCTTGATTCCAGTGGCATGGAGAGCACAGGACCCACGTCTGGGCATACCCTTCCCACTCGGGGTGACAAGTGCAAAAACAACAGTTGATGGACAGCATGCAGAACACTGTCATACATTCACCCCAGTACTGTGATCTGGGCCAAAAATCCATCGTTTTTTTGCTCACCATGCCGTTCCAGTTTGAACCCAGCCATATGCAAATCATTCTTGACCCTGTGCCTCATGGGAGCAGTCCATTCCGAACTGCCAAACCAGGTCCTCCCTGGGCTAAAAACAAGCATCCTAGGACCGGTTTTGGGGTTTTCACCTCTCTTTAGCCAGGATAGCTTGATGCCAGTGGCATGGAGAGCATGGGACCCACGTCTGGGCATATCCTTCCCACTCGGGGTGACAAATGCAAAAACACCAGTTGATGTACAGAATGCAGAACAATGTCATACATTCACCCCAGTACAGCAATCTGGGCCTAAATCCATCGTTTTTTTGCTCACCATGCCGTTCCAGTTTGAACCCAGCCATATGCAAATCAGTCTTGACCCTGTGCCTAATGGGAACAGTCCAGCCCGAACTGCCAAGACGTGGTCCCATGCTCACTACGCCACTGGAGTCAAGCTATCCTGGCTGAAGAGGGGTGAAACCCCGAAACTGGTCCTAGGATTCTTGATTCCGGTCCAGGGAAGACATGGCTTGGCAGTTCGGGGTGGACTGTTCCCATGAGGCAAAGGGTCAAGACTGATTTGCATATGGCCATGTCTGAACTGGGGTTGCGTGGTGAGCAAAATAACAATGGATTAAACCCAGATCTGTGACTGGGGGTGAATGTTTTGCCAATGTGCAACATTCCGTCCATCATCTTGTGTGTTTTGCTGTTCGCCCTATGTGGGAAGGATATGCCCAGACGTGGGTCCTGTGCTCACTTCGCCACTGGAGTGAAGCTATCCTGGCTGAAGAGGGGTGAAACCCTGAAACCGATCCTAGGATGCTTGATTACTGTCGAGGGAAGACATGGCTTGGCAGTTCGGGCTGGACTGTTCCCATGAGGTACAGGGTCAACACTGATTTTCATATGGCCATGTCTGAACTGGGGTGGCGTGGTGAGCAAAATAACGATGGATTAAACCCAGATCTGTGACTGGGGGTGAATGTTTTGCCAATGTGCAACATTCCGTCCATCATCTTGTGTGTTTTGCTGTTCGCCCTATGTTGGAAGTGTATGCCCTGACGTGGGTCCCGTGCTCACTACGCCACTGGAGTCAAGCTATCCTGCCTGAAGAGGGGTGAAACCCCGAAACCGGTCCTAGGATTCTTGATTCCGGTTCAGGGAAGACATGGCTTGGCAGTTCGAGCTGGAGTGTTCCCATGAGGCACAGGGTCAAGACTGATTTGCATATGGCCATGTCTGAACTGGGCTGGCGTGGTGAGCAAAATAACGATGGATTAAACCCAGATCTGTGACTGGGGATGAATGTTTTGCAAATGTGCAACATTCCATCCATCATCTTGTGTGTTTTGCTGTTCGGCCTATTTTGGGAAGGGTATGACCAGACGTGGGTCCCGTGCTCACTACGCCACTGGAGTCAAGATATCCTGACTGAAGAGGGGTGAAACCCTGAAACCGGTCCTAGGACGCTTGATTCCGGTCCAGAGAAGACATGGCTTGGTAGTTCAGACTGGACTGTTCCCATGAGGCACAGGGTCAAGACTGATTTGCATATGGCCATGTCTAAACTGGGGTTGTGGTCAGCAAAATAACGATGGATTAAACCCAGATCTGTGACTGGGGGTGAGTGTTTGATCTGCTCAAGCGCTCCGTCCATCATCCCCTTTGGTATCGCTTTGTTCGCCCTAAGTTGGCAGGGTATGCCCAGACGTGGGTCTCTTGCTCACTTTACCACTGGATTCAAGATAGCCTAGCTGACGAGGGTTATGAACCCGAAACCGGTCCCAGGATTCTTGTTTCCGGTCCAGGGAAGACATGGCTTGGCAGTTCGGGCTGGACTGTTCCCATGAAGCACAGGGTCAGACTGATTTGCATATGGCCATGTCTGAACTGGGGTGGTGGATTGAGCTAAAGAATGATGATGGATTAAACCCAGATCAGTTGACTGGGGGTGAGTGTTTGATCTGCTCAAGCGCTCCGTCCATCATCCCCTTTGGTGTCGCTTTGTTCGCCCTAAGTTGGCAGGGTATGCCCAGACGTGGGTCCCTTGCTCACTTTACCACTGGATGCAAGATAGCCTGGCTGACGAGGGTTATGGCGCTGGAGAGCTTCGCTGCCGGCGCTGGGTGCTGGGTTGCGGCGGGTCCCCGGAGAGGGCGCTGACGTGCGGGGCATTGCCCTGCTGCCTACAAAGCATAGCGGAGGTTTATCGACGGGAAAGTACCGGTGAACAGCCAAAGTACCGACGGCTGCAATAAAATGCTGAGTCATAGGGTGGCTGCCAGATGGAGGCGCTGTGCACCTGAAGACCCGCCATTTTTTCAATAAAGACAGAGACACCATACATGAGTAACCCGCCATTTTGTCCTACAAGCACCCACTGTTATAGGTTCTGGCGCTGCATCGCGAGTGTGTAGGTGAATTGCTCCTGTGTGGCTGGCATTGGGACTCAAATTACCTAGGGCAGGCGCCTTATCTACTACCCTGCTTACTAGGGCAGCAAGTTCTTTGGCATCTTGACTCTCGGGGCATATCCTTGGTTGCTGCACACAGGATAAGCGGTAAGCCTGGTGGAGTGCTCAGAAAACGCAGTGGAGAGAAGGTCGGCATCGCAGTGAGTGAAAGGGGTCACGGGGTCCTTGCTGTGGTGTTGTTCTGTCCGGTGATTTCCGCACTACGAAAGTTGCATCCCGACTTGCTAAGTACCTGACGGCACTGCTGGTGTCGGGCCAGTAGCTCCTGGACTGTACATTGGTGACTGCGCAAGCAATAAGCACTTCAGAATAGTGAATCCGCCTCCACAATGGGCAAGCCGGATAAGCAGGTGCAATCCACGTTGACATTTGAGTCAAAGCGCCAAAAAAACCAGTTAAATCCCATAGCAACCTCGGACACGGAGACGGATGTGGAGGCTGGTGGCACCAGTAAACTTGAACGAATGATGATGGCAATGCAACAAAGCTTACATACTATAGACAGTAAAATTGATACGCTTAATCTGCGCATGGACAATATGGCGTCTAGGCTGGACAGACATGACGTGCGCATGACTGAGGAAGAACAGCGCATTTCTAACGCAGAGGATAAAGTCGAAAGGGTCACCAAGTACTGCGCTCAAATGGAGAAGCTGCTGTCGGTGATTAATGCGAAGAATGAGGACTTGGAAGCCAGGTCCAGACGCAATAATCTATGCATTATTGGGGTGCCTGAATCTACGAATGTAGGGGAAATGGAGCTGTATGTCGAAGACATGCTTAAGACGCTGTTTGGTGCAGAGAAATTTTCTCACCTGCTGGTGGTAGAGAGGGCGCATCGTTCTCTTGCGCTGCGCCCGATCCCGGGGGCTCCCCCGCTTCCAATAAAAGCCAAACTCCTCAATTATAGAGATCGCAACGTCGCGCTCAGATTGGCAAGGGAAATGGGCACTACAAAATGTCAAGGAGTAGAAATTCAGCTCTTCCCGGATTTCACGGCGACGTGCAACAGGCCCGGCGGGAGTTTCAGCAGGTAAAAAAGCGACTACAAGCAATGGAAATCCCATATGCTATGTTCTACCCGGCCCGGCTCAGGATTCAACATGGAAACAAACCCAAAATATTCACGATGCCGAAGGAAGCCACGCTCTTCATCAAACAGATTGATCGCAAGAGTACGACAGACGTAGGCGGTGCTGGAGCTGAAGATTAACTGAATAGCCAGCAGTTTATGACTGGTCTTTGGAGCTGGTGTCTGCGTTCTCCTAGGATGCGGGCCCACAGATGTCCTACGAACGAAATATGTTACACTTTGTATTTGGTACAGGTTAATGGTTTGGCCCTGTACTATGCAGCAAACAATGTGATTCTGAGGTCAAGACAAGTCTTTGAGAAATTCAACGACCCAGCGAGAGGGGCTATATATGGCACGCCTCGTAAAGGGAATATATATGAGCAGGGAGTGGCGTCTAAGGTTTTGTAACGGTTGTTGGAGAAACCTTATGGTACAGGGTGCAACACTGCCTCAGAACTCTGGCAGGGTGGTATTAGTCTTGATTTGGGCTGGGGTTGCTGGTGATACGTTGCCATCCCACACTGTGTAAGTGGGTGATGGCGCATAAGACTGTGGGCTGCAGTTATATTAGATGTTGAATATCCTTTTTTGAATTGATGAAAGTCTTGTGGTACAACTGGTATAATGCAACATGATATAATCTGACATGATGAGGGAAATTAGATATGGCCCTGACCATCCCTCATTCCAACGAGGGGGTAGTTGGGCAGCTGGTGTCCTCCAAAGGGGTACGCCCCAAGAAGTTATGGGTATGCTTATTGGGTGTGAGCGGATTAGCTGCTTATGGTGGGTGGGGGGGTTTTGGTTGATGGGTTTCTTGCAATGAGAATACTTGGCATAATTGGGATGCTTCAGTGGGTGGGGGGGTTGGTTGGGTGTTTGTTCAACTGCAATAGTATGCAAATCAGACTACGTTGTGGAGGACAGAATGTGACGTATAATGTACATATGAGGGTCCAGTATGCTACACACATTGAAAACAGGGTAGATGGCAGCTGAGATAGGCAAGCTTACATGGATAACGTGGAATGTCAGGGGCTTGAACAATCCGAAGAAGAGAAGGCAGGTACTGGCTTACTTGGATAGGCATGATGTGCTGGTGGCGTTCCTACAGGAGACACATCTGACTAAGCAGGCAGCTGATAATGTGGCCACCAAATGGGCTGGGGCAAAATGGGCATCGTCCTACTCCTCTTATGCGAGGGGTGTCATGATTTTAATTTAAAAAACTATCCCCTTTATGGCAACGCATGTGGATAGCGATGATAGTGGTCGATATATTATCGTACAGGGGAAACTATGTGGCATGATGGTGACTCTTATTAATATATATGGTCCTAATGTTGATGACCCCGGGTTTTATGACATAATCTGTGGGGGGGACCTGAATGTGGTCCTGGATCCGGCCCTGGACCGCAACTCCAGAGTAGTACCTGTAGTCAAAAAAGCTGCGCAAGCCGTTAGAAATGGTATACAGGAGCTCTCCCTCGTTGACATCTGGAGGTTGAGGCATCGCAGGGAGCAGGAGGGTACATGTCACTCATATGCGCACCAATCCTGGTCTCGATTAGACTATTGGTTGGCTACTGCTGAAGTCAACTCACTAATTACTGAAGTGCGTCATTTACCTGGAACGCTCTCGGATCACTCCCCAGCGCTGTTTTCAATGCTCGTGCCCACATCTACTCCGCCCACATTCCAATGGAGATTGCAGGCCACGGCCTTACAGGACCAGGTGTTCCGGGAGGGTGTGAGGGATGCCATTATAAATTATTTTGATGTAAACACTGGCTTAGTCGAAAATGTGGGTACCGTATGGGAAGCATTCAAGGTGACGATCCGTGGTGTATGTATAGGCCTACAGGCAGGGGTGCTCAAATCACTTCGGGGCTCTATGAAACATCTGGAGCAGGACTTGATCAACCTGGAACGCCAATATGATAACACATCCGACATAAATACCCTAACATTGATCAGAACTAAAGTCACTGAATACAATGCTCTGGCGGACTCTGAAGTAAAGCATATGTCCTGACGCTGGACAGCCAGATATTATGGGGAGGGTGGTAGACCAGGGAGGGCTCTAGCCAACAAAATTAAAATGCAGTGGGCGAAAACCAATATGTTGCAATCTATTGTGGATGGTGATCTAGATATTGTGACAGTGCAGGTATCCTTGGCGCTTTTGTACAATGCTATACAGATATGTATAGGTCTCGCCAGACAGCTGATGAAGATGACATAGCACAATATCTGGAGGATATTGCCTTGGTCTGGTTGTCGAAAAGACAGCAAGATTTTCTAATGCACCCTATAACAGTGGGAGAAATACGGGATGCGATTCTCACTTTGCCTAATGGCAAAGCTGCAGGAACGGATGGGCTCCCTGCGGAGTTTTATAAGGAATATATAGATTTGCTGGTGCCACAGCTGCATACCATGCTTGGAGATGCCTATGAACAGCAGAAGCTGCCGGACACACTACGTGAGGCATTGGTTGTAACATTATTGAAGCCAGGGAAGGACTCTGATAAATGTGAATCCTATCGACCGTTGTCCTTAATGAATACAGACGTTAAAATACTAGCGAAGGTCCTAGCCACCAGGTTGCAGCTACTATTACCGGTCATGGTGCTGCCGGATCAGTCGGGCTTTGTCCCTGCTCAGTCCACGGCTCATAACCTACGAACGCTCTTCGCGGTTCTGCATCTATTGGAACCCACTCTGCCTGCTGCTGCGGTCCTCTTGGATGCTGCGAAGGCCTTTGATTCCATTTCCTGGCGATACATGATAGCAGTGTAACATCGTATGGGTGTACCCTTCGCTTTCACCAACTGGATCAAGTTATTGTATGCCGATCCAGTGGCTCGAGTGCAGGTAAATGGTAGGATGTCTGGCCAATTCCCCATTCGGCGCGGAATGAGGCAGGGCTGTCCTTTGTCGCCAATACTCTTCGCAATAGTGCTGGAGCCGCTTGCTTGTATATTACGACAGCGACATGCAAAGGCAGCGCTGTGCTTTCATCAGAGATCATTGACGGTTTCCATGTACGCGGATGACATGGTGTTATATGTACGTGAACCAGCAATTTATCTGGAACAACTCATTAGGGAATATATCAGGTTTGAATGGCACTCTGGTTTGAGAATAAACCGGAATAAATCAGTAGTGATCTCCTTGACAGCAGGTACGACACGGGTTGACTTAGGATTCCCTTTGGTGTGGAGTGATGAACCAGTTAAGTATCTAGGTGTGTGGATTCACAGGGATCTGCAATGTGTTATCAGGGAGAATTATGCCGCCGCGATCACCCGGCTTGAGGAACAGGTTGCCAGATGGATCCGTCTGCCATTGACGTTCGCAGATAGGGTGGCTCTAATTAAAATGGTAGTTTTACCAAAATTTCTGTACTTCTTTGTCACCATACCCATAATATTGAAAACGCACTTTTTTAACACACTCCGCGGATTATTGATCACATTGGTCTGGGGGGGGGGGGAAAGCCACGTGTCAAATGGGAGGTCTTGACACGTCCCTATGAGCTGGGAAGCTTTCTAGTACCGGATATGAACTTATACTATTTATGTGCACAGGCGCAATATGCCTTCTTCTGGCAGAACGCACCACCATACACACCGCATGTAGCGGTTGAGGAAGGGGCTGTGCAACCGATACCACTGAAAGCGATGATTGTAAACACAAATACGGTATTTGAAAAAGGTGAAATTGTTACGGTCCAATGTACAGCTCATGCGTGGAAAGAACTTGGGAAGCGTGCTAAGAGGTTACCATTGTATGCACTGTCAATGCCGCTTCTGCATCATGAGGGGATATCGGTGACGGGTGAACGGGGCTCACTCACTGTTTTGCAGGGTGCCGGAATGTACACGATGGGAGACGTCTACCCTGCTGGCAAATTTGTTGAGCTTCAGGCATTTGTGGGGATGGGGGGCCGGACTGCGATGGCAACATTTATATATAGTAGGCTGAGGGCTGCGATGAGAACATTACACTCCTGTTTCCCAAATGAGCCACCGACTTTAACAGCGTTACAGATACTATACACCTTGCAAATTCGTACTAAATGAATTACTAGGTTATATAATGCCTCGCAGGCTGATGAGGCGGTTGTTGCTCTGGGTCCTTTGGACAGATGGAATGCTATATTGCCGCAGCCGCTCACAGATGATGAGTGGGAAGCATGTTGTCGGCTAACGGGACAGTATGCGTCTAATTTGAACCTGCGGCTGATCCACTACAAATATTTGCATCAAATGTATTATACGCCAGCACAACTGCATAAATATGGGCTCAGGGAATCCCACTGCTGTAGGCGCTGTGGTGCGGATAATGCTGACTTCTGTCACTTGGCGTGGAGTTGTCCAAAGGTGGCTGAATTCTGGGACAAGGTCACAGGGGCCTTAGCAGAAGTGATTGGTGAACAGGTGACATGTGATATGACATTATGCCTTCTAGGTAACGTGTTGAAGCTTAAAGCTTCTAATCGGAAATTGGTGGCAATGCTGTTATTGCTGGCGCGGCGTAGGGTTTCCATACATTGGGATGGCAGACCTGCACCACAGATAGCACATTGGCTCAGAGATATCGCATATTGCCGTGATCAGGTGGTAAGTTATGGGGAGGAACTGCCTCAAACCACAAGGCCAAAGGACTTTTGGGGACCTTTCACTGCTTATATATTAGCGCATTCTGCTACCAACTAATGCCTCCGACTATGCTGCTGCGAAGGATATCTGTCTCACTGCATGGCTGTACATTTCTGGGCAGTCATTGAATTTGGTGTTATTGTCGTGACTTGCTACTGTGTATTCTGTAATATGGCTAAAAGGAAGAACATGTATTCTTGATTTTGTTAACTGAAAACTTATAAATAAAAAAAAACAATGATGATATTGAATACATGGATAAAACGGAGTGCACTCCACCCTACAATTGTGGCCTATTACAAACACACACACACTAATTGGACAAAGGAGGCAATGATTGATTTGTAACACAGAAAAAAGAGCATTAATTCAGCAATGCCAAATAAGAAAATTAACTGGGCTAAGCAATTTTATAACAGACATCCTCCAAATGCATCAAATATAATTACCCCTACCTTTTACACTGTTTGCAGTAAAATCCCCCAAAAACACATTTTGTAATTTAATTCAATGCCATCCATGGCCTAATAGATGTTTCAATTTAACTGACACTCAGAAATAGTTGTTTCCTGCAAATATGACTAGTACTGAGCCTACTGGCTAGAAGGCCCATTAGCAAACTAAGCCACATAGTAAATCAAATGAATATTGCAAACGTATTAAAAAACATGGAGAAAGTGTACTGAGCTGTGCAACATTTTCCTCTACAAAAGAAGAAAAATGATATGCAAAAAAATAACTAGGCCTCTACTAATACTGCAGGCCACCCACCACAATAAATGTATAAAATCAAATAAAAGTTCAAATAAAACCTGGACCATGCCAATAATCAAACAAACAACACCCATATGCACCAGTTTTACAACTTACTTGTGAAATCCCAAATACAAAGTCCTTAAATCCAATGGTATATATGCAGCAGACAAGTAGAGAGAATATTTAAGCTCAAAATCCCAATGGAAAATGACCAGGAGAGGTACAAAGAACTGGGAGGAGCCTGTTTCTCAGGAACAGAAAATTTGAGTCTTTGGGGCACTTCCTTCCTGTTGAAAAAAACATTGAAAAAAAGGCTTCTTGCACATAAAAAACAACTCCAACAGCGAGTTAGAAAAGAAAGTCCACTCCAAAAGCCTCCCAGCTGCATTTTGCGCCTAAAAGCTGCTCCATTGTTCCGTTTGGTGCCATTGCTGCGGGAAGCCATGCAAGTGGGTGTGAAGTCTTGCGGTAGCTAGCTTGCAGATCGAGAAGTCTCATGTGCGTTTCCAAGCAGCTCAAGTGTATCTTGGTGCTCGCGAGTGAGTGTCAAAACAAAACAAAACAAAACTCAAGCAGGCGAATGGAAAAAAAACCTCCTACTTCGAGCCAAATTCACTGGTGAGGTCAGATTGTGATTGTGATATATATTATAGAAAAGGTATTTTTAGAAAGTAGCCCTTCCCTGCCGAAAGCCTCAGAAGTCTACTTTGCATTAACCTCCAAAAGCAGCTGCACTATGAGGTGTGATAACTGCTCCAGGGCAGAAGAAAAATACTTGAGAATGGGAAGTGTTTTTGTTTCTCTGGCAGGATGACCATTAGAAGTTCCAGGAACTTAATTAAATTCAAAGGGGCCTCCCCTGTCAAAGGCAGATGTCGGATGACATTTGCGCAGGACACTTTTTTGTTTCCCCTGTCACCCTGACTCCAATCAGAAATGAGATGGACCTACCCCTCAGAACTGACTTAAAATGACCCAGAGGAGGGTTTGCTGATTTCTGTGGCCACACCTCTGGGGTAGGCACACATGTTCTGCACAAGGGGAGATTAGTTGAATTGAGGCAGACAGGGGCACTGCTGAATGGTTGTGCATTAGGGCACACAGTAAAGTAGGGAGAGGCCAAGGTGGCTGAAGGAAGGAGTGGTGGCGGGTGCTAGGTCTGGGAAAGCTTTGTGTGGCCATATAAGACCATCCTTATGTGCACTAACAGAACGGCCATATTCCGACGCACAGGTGAAACTCCATGTGTCATGAGCGGGTCTGACCTTTTTCACCTTCCTCTGTGTTTATTTCTTGTAACCCCTGCTAAAGAGACAGACTTCAAAGCAAATATGAACACTTTGATATACTGCGGTGCTTTTTTATTAGTATTGCACTTGAAATGTTATCATTGGTGGATGCAAGCTAAGGAGTAATGTTGAGCGCCACTCAGTTTCAATCCAGCTCAGTCAGCACAGGTATGACAGAATTAGATTTACCGGACGGTGTCTCTACTACAAAGTCTGGCGATGACGAGTTTTTCCCTTGAAATGGAAACTAAATTCTCGCACCCAGTTTTACCGGGTGGTTTTATAAGTAGGTTTCACCAAAGAGGCAAAGAAGCAGCTGGCTTTGCACGTTTGTGCCTGTCCGGGTGACATTAACTACTCACCTTGGACTGCAGCATGCAGTGGGTGGGACTGTGTAATGCTGCTTGGCGGAGCTCTAGGCCCAGACCCTGTAGCCTCTCTAAGAAGCCAGCTGTCTCTGAGTCTCTAATTATCAGGTCCAGAGATTTGGGACATGATAATTCTTTGCCTTGAAACACTCGTAATTTCTAATTGCGTTATTTCACCCAGAGTTACTTACTACTCTGGGTGCAATAAAACAACTTGTAGTGAGGCTTAAGTGGGAAATGCAACAAGCATTTGCAATACAGTAGGTCTCGCATTTGCGAGAGTTTAAGCTACTGGCATTGTAAATTTAGGGTCAGGTTATATTTCAAGATTTATGGTTAGGTTTAAGGGTAGTACACTTACTCTTGCAAAATACTTCTTCAATGTCAGGCATCCCTTCAAATAGGAAGTATGTTTAAATGACCGGCTTCCAGAAAAGCACCTATGAATGGATGATATGCTTTACATAACACAGCATGGGCCAATTCATGGTAAAGATGTTTATTGACAACACCCCTTCTACAACTAAGCTGACTCTTTATCACACTTAAATGTAACCGAATGCGTATGGAAAGGTAACCAACCACAATTGTTTTAACCCATACCATGGAAGTCTCCAAACAAACCTCCTTCTTCCACCCGAAGGCTGTTTATCACTTTTTTACATAGCACGAACTTGACCCGAAGGTATCGGGTATCAGAGCGCTGTACATAGCACCAGTTGCATTACACGAGGACACATTCATTTTTGTTAGGCACAGGGAGATTAAGTTAGTTGCCCAGAATCACAGGATGTTCAGCGTCATTGCCGAGACTGGAACCCGGTTCCCGAGATTCGAGGTCGACCGCCCTAGCCATTAGGTCAACTCCTCTCCTCATTTCTCTTCAGTTTGTCCTTTAGGCCTCTTTAAGCCTACATGAGAGCCATGTCTTCCTGCTGCTATATTTAGTGATGCACTGTTCTTCAGCCATGTCTTCTTCACTCTAAAAGTGCTGCAAATAAATATATATTTTTTTAAAAGTATGTCTTTCTTACAAAAAATAGTGTGTTTCTGGACACACCTATTCCGGACACACCTGTAGTGTGTCTCAATATTGGGCACGGCTCTAATTACCCTCTTTCTTCCACTTCATAGATTACAAGAAACATCTATCCAAGTAGTGTTGTGCACCATCCCACGTTGACAACCAGGATGAGTATTGTTTATTGGAAAAGAACACATATTGCAATTAAGAAACCCCCTTTTTGTTAGTATGGCTAAGATCCAAATGTATAACCAGTAGATAAACACTGATGTAGGAAGAATAAGCAATATCGGGTCTTGCCCAACCTTGTGAAATACTGTCTAATAAAAGAAATGTAATCATATTTCCAGATTTTGTGTGATGCATGAATTTACAGCTCGAGGATTTACATTACTAATCATGCACATCCTAAATCCTGCATCCTTTACGCTGACCAAACCATCATCACTGAAATGTTTTTTATCCTTAAATGTCTCCTTAGCCAAACACATAGCTCTTCAACATGCTTCTCTGGAAAGAAATGTGTCTAAATCTTATTAAAATTCCAAACCATCTGAACAACTAGAACAAGGCAGAATATGGTTCAGCTCAAACAGGAAGACATTAACCGGCCATCCATCTGACAAAAAAACAAGATCCGATGGATTTATTATACCATCTCAAAGAGACAAGACTGTGAGGTTGGTTCCATCTTCAAGTGCAGATTCTGAGGAATCCCTGGGCACATCACAACACCTCTGGCACAAGCATATTTGGCATACTCTTGGTTGGGGGGGAGTAAAGGAACATAAGCCTTAACGAAAGGCATCAACTTCATACTGGGGGAAAAGAAGAACTAAGGGGAATACTACAGAAACTACACCATCTAATCAGTTCTGCAGCATCATTACCTGCCATTATTTGGGATTCTGTGGACTTTGAGACTTCGTGGGGATGTGTAAGAATAAGGATACATTACTCTGATGTTGTCTCAGTCAATGGTTCATGTGCATTTATACCGTAGGAAAGTATTAAAGAGAAACAAAACTCATTTGAGGTGGTAAAAGGGGCTACCTTCAGAGAGGTTTTCGTTATTCTGAGGTTATCTCAACCTTGTAACCAAAGGACCTAGCACAGCCTGGGTTTACAACATCATAATAGATTGGGACAAAGTAACACCACGTAGTTTCTGGTCAACACAAACAATATCTGCTCTTGACCCAATCTTGATTTCGTGCAGGCACAGTCAGTAAGCTTAACATACTATTGTTCAGTTCACTGAAACCTGATCCATTTCCATTGACCTCTGCGTGGATTGGGTGCAGTGGCTCATGGAATTGAATGCAACAGTTTGTTCCAATGTGATGTGACCTTGATACTCAGCAAACAGCGTATCAACCTTCATATCCTTTCAGACGTTGAGTGTTTGCTGTCACTACGCTGGTAGGATGAGCAGAGTGCGGCCAATCGGATTTTTTGTATTAAGGCTCCCTTGAGCCGGTTGGGCTGACGAGCCCTGGACCAGCACCTGCGCGCCATGAGTGGTACTTTACCTGAGAATACTTTTTTGGCAGTCTACGCGGCAACCCCACACAAATACCTACTCCCTGCTGACGAGAGGCAACTACCTCGAAACACGTGTCCAGGGATGGCTAACGCGACACTTACTTTCACTTATAACTTTGGCACAGGTGTATTCACCGTCGCTACTTCATGGACCACAATTCCTTGGGGTAACACGCTGGTAGGACGAGCAGAGTGCGGCCAATCGGATTTTTTGTATTAAGGCTCCCTTGAGCCGGTTGGGCTGACGAGCCCTGGACCAGCACCTGCGCCCCATGAGTGGAACTTTACCTGAGAATACTTGTTTGGCAGTCTACGCGGCAACCCCACACATATACCTACTCCCTGCTGACGAGAGGCAACTACCTCGAAACACGTGTCCAGGGATGGCTAACGCGACACTTACTTTCACTTAAAAGTTTGGCACAGGCGTATTCGCCGTCGCTACTTCATGGACCATAATTCCTTGGGGTAACACGCTGGTAGGACGAGCAGAGTGCGGCCAATCGGATTTTTTGTATTAAGGCTCCCTTGAGCCGGTTGGGCTGACGAGCCCTGGACCAGCACCTGCGCGCCATGAGTGGTACCTTACCTGAGAATACTTTTTTGGCAGTCTACGCGGCAACCCCACACATATACCTACTCCCTGCTGACGAGAGGCAACTACCTCGAAACACGTGTCCAGGGATGGCTAACGCGACACTTACTTTTACTTAAAACTTTGGCACAGGCGTATTCGCCGTCGCTACTTCATGGACCATAATTCCTTGGGGTAACACGCTGGTAGGACGAGCAGAGGGCGGCCAATCGGATTTTTTGTATTACGGCTCCCTTGAGCCGGTTGGGCTGACGAGCCCTGGACCAGCACCTGCGCGCCATGAGTGGTACTTTACCTGAGAATACTTTTTTGGCAGTCTACGCGGCAACCCCACACATATACCTACTCCCTGCTGACGAGAGGCAACTACCTCGAAACACGTGTCCAGGGATGGCTAACGCGACACTTACTTTCACTTAAAACTTTGGCACAGGCGTATTCGCCATCGCTACTACTTCATGGACCACAATTCCTTGAGGTAACACGCTGGTAGGACGAGCAGAGTGCGGCCAATCAGATTTTTTGTATTAAGGCTCCCTTGAGCCGGTTGGGCTGACAAGCCCTGGACCAGCACCTGCGCGCCATGAGTGGTACTTTACTTGAGAATACTTTTTTGGCAGTCTACGCGGCAACCCCACACATATACCTACTCCCTGCTGACGAGAGGCAACTACCTCGAAACACGTGTCCAGGGATGGCTAACGCGACACTTACTTTCACTTAAGACTTTGGCACAGGCGTATTCGCCATCGCTACTTCATGGACCACAATTCCTTGGGGTAACACGTTGTTAGGACGAGCAGAGTTGGGCCAATCTGATTTTTTGAAGGAAGAATGGTCCCTGGACCATTGTTGTTATTGCGGCTGAAGATGCCGCTGGCTATAATTGGAGTCAGCCAGTCCAGAGTGGCTTTTGGCTTTAGCAATACTGGTCTCTGCATGTGCTGAGGCAGAGGTGAGTGGCAGGGCAGCGGGAAGGGGGGATTTCATATTGAGTTACCTTGATATTTACTACAAAACACTACTGAACTTTTACAGTGTTGTCTTTTTCAAGGTATCTGACGTCATATAAAATTTCCAGTAGGGCGTTTGGGAAAACTGACCGAAATCCACATGGGCCACTGGGGGAGCAGCACGCAGGAGTAATATCAGGTGGCTTGTTATCCCAGGAAAGGTCAAACACTGCAGAGAAACTTATAAGCGGAGTAGGCCAGTTTGGATTCTCCTGCATGAAAAGCGTTTCTTTTTAGATATCTGGCGCTCTGTAAAGGCCATACAGGAAAACTATGAACCCGTATAAAGTTAATGCGCAGGTCACTAGTTATAGCAAGCAACTCACCTGCTCTGGGTTACGAGATGGAATGTCTAATGTTTGTTTCCATAAGATATTGTGCAACACTTTATCTGCCGAGTTCTACATTTCAGCGATGAGATAGCTCACTGTGTTAATGTGTCTGCTGCAGAGGGTCACAAGTCTAAATCCCGGCAGGGCCGCATAATAACACCGTGCTACTCCACATGTATGAGTGCTGTGAAAGCAAAGGCTCCTGCTGCCCTGCTATGCACAATAAATCAACCTTGGAGAAAGGTGGCCCTAGGGTTGTTGAGAGCAAATGGGCAGGGTTCACACTGTGGACATATTCTCCTCGCGGCGGACCATTCCAAATCATTGGGGCCGACCCACAAAAGCATTTATGCGTATGGGCCCAGAAACTGTCTATATATCAGTAAAAGTGAAATGAGGGCACAGTTCTTTATATTTGGGCTAAGTTTATATATATAATTCTTGAATATTACGTTTCTTTTCCATTCAGGTGTTTTGCAGGCTATTCACAAAGTCATGTAAAAGTACGTAAAATAGCACTGCTTTAAACACTCCAAGGGGCATATTATCAAGAACTGCGTTAAAAATGATCGCCGGTTTAGCGGCAGAAAACTGCTGCTAAAGTGGCGATAATGGGCTTGATAATATGCCCTGGAGAATTCCAATGGAAGCCCATGTTGACACCAGAACATGGGCTTCTATGGGAATTCTCAAGGGCATATTATCAAGCCCATTATCGCCGCTTTAGCGGCAGTTTTCTGCCGCTAAACCGGCGATCATTTTTAACGCCGTTCTTGATAATATGCCCCCAAAATGGTAGTGAGAACCAGTCTTCATGTATCTCTGCCATGGTTTTCTCGAAATGACCCTGTCTATGGCACGTGCAGTAACTCAGAACATGTCCAGGTCCCTACATGAGCTGAAGACAGAATAAATCAGAAATAATGAGTGGTAATTAGCGCTTTGTGCTTTCCTAGCTGTGCAGTCTGCAGCTCATACACTAGCTCGGAGATTTTCCCAGATAATATGTGTTTTGTAGAAAGGGGCAAACCTTGAAAAAAATGCAGATGCCACCGGTGTCTGTGCTCTGCACTAAACGGCATGTTTAGCTGAGCTCGTTGGTGTGACTGTCACCCCTTTGCCCCCTTCTTCCTCCTGTCCAGCCTGCTTCCCTTTAAAGGAAAGAAGCTGCCATTTAAACCACACAGGCCCCTTTCAGATGTGGGGACGCAGCTATGACCAAGGAGGCATTCCTAAATAAGCGCAGAGCTACATCATTTTGCGTGAAGCTACAATGACATCAGAGGAGGCCGAAGGGGAAAGGCTGAAGATGTTCACTTAGAAGTGAAGACAATTTAAAATTGGGGGGATTGTGCGATTATCACCAGCATCTTTCTGGAGTGAGATACGACTGGCAACTCTGAGGCACCTCTCCATTATAATGTCGAGCTTGACCAACAACCAACGTCACTGACTTCTTTACACTCCTCTCAATATCTGTACGCCTCACTAAGAGAACAAGGGGTGATCTATGAAATATTTGCAGCCTCTGAGGAACTTCTGGAGAATGATTCATATGCGTTTGTTCCAACCATTGCTTTTTGTTGCTTTAATGAAATGCCCTAGGTGTATCTGGGTATTCCCAGATGTGGGCTGCGTGCTCCCCGTGCCAGAGGATCCAAACTGCACTTCCGTGATGACATCCAACTAGGCTGAACCCGTCTAGGGTTGTATTCCCATTCAAATGGGTGTTTTTTAGCTGTTTGGAATGGCCTGCTGCAGCTGGAGCAGGAACAAGCCTGATTTGTAAGAGGTTCTCCCTTTTCGGAGTTGTAAAGTTATCAAAAAAAGATGGGACTGGAACGAAGCATCGCACAAATGCCAATGGCTCAAACGTTTGCAAGCTTTCCACCCATCATCTTTTGTTATTTTAGTGTACTGACAAACACATTGCTGTTGAAATAAAACTACCAACTGAAACTTCTAGGTGGCATCATACACCAACAGCCGGTGTCAGATCAATTGGAATCCCATGGAATGTTATCCACAGTAGTTAAAACCCAAACACCGGTCCCTGGATCTACCAGAGGCCGGTTACCAATGTTCATGTGGCGCACGCCATGAGCAGATCATTCTGTGTGGGCACACGAGGGGCCTTACCAGACCGAAATCATTGTATAGATGGGAGAGTGGAAGCAATAACTGAGTAAAATGTTCAAACTAAAAAATAACTGCCTTCCCTGTGCCTAGGATTGGTCATACTATTCACGAGCCAAAGGCAGGTGTTTTAATGCGAGCCTCCTGATTGACCGGGTCAGTAAAAGTTTCCAACTCACCTGTGTTATAATTGTGTGGCAATCACAGTTGGATGTTTACATATAAACACTGATCTCATCCTGTGTCAGGGTTCAAGGAAAGTGCCTCTTAGGTGCTGCTCAACACAAGCCCCCGCCATTATATACATATTTTTATCGTGTCTTATTCAAGATTTGGTTTGTACCTGGAAAGATCACAGGAGTTGTATCAAGGGGCCATTGCAGAGTACGCTAGGAAAGCGTGAGAGTGCTGAAGGCAGTTTTACATTGTCGATCCAGAAGCGTTTCACCCGCTGGTTGGCATGGTTTGCCTGCTATAGCTTTAGTGCCTTCTGCAAGCTTGTGGTATGTGTTCATGAAGTCTACTCTGTTGGTTCCGTGGGGGTGGTTGTGCTCAATCTGGGTGAGCGGTTTTGATGGCAATTTCTATTAAACTATATTTCCTTGGCGCACCTGACAGCATCAATAAAATGTTGTGTCAGGGTTGAGAGACTGATGTATGTATCTGCACAAGACTAAAATAATCTGTTGGTTGGCAAGTGGTAACTACAGTGTAAGCCATGTCATAGTATTGCACGGATATGTGATGTGAGTTGTTGGGTCTTTGTCGCATAACCTGTTGGTTTGGTGGGGTATCTTAATGGTACATGTTTTTGGGAGCCAAGTGGCAGCCTGTTTTAAGGCACTGTTGGGCCCGATTCACAGAACTAACTCTAAACAAAATCCTAAACTTACTACTTTTTTGGTATTCACAGAAGGCACTTGCTTATTTTGGTAATCATAGAAGGCACTTACACATTGATGAGTAAGTGCCTTCTGTGAATACCAAAATGAGTAAGTGCACTTTCTCATTTTGGTATTCACAGAAGGCACTTATTCATCAATGATTAAGTGCCTTCTGTGATTACCAAAATGAGAAAGTGCCTTCTGTCAATAACAAAATGAGTAAGTGCCTTCTCTGAATACCAAATGAGTAAATGGTAGTAAGTTTAGGATTTTGTCTTAAATTAGTTCTGTGAATCGGGCCCTGCATTTTGTCTAAGATCATTTATTGTTTTTGCAGCACTAGGGGGTCCCAGAGATTGCTTCAAAGCACTTTCAAAGAGAGGGTTGCAGGGAGTGTGTCATGGATTCGAACAAACAAACGGAATTACCAGAAATACGTATGTGCTGTCAGTAGAGATGGTGATGGTAAGCGTGTCTGAAGCAAGGTGTGTGTGGCATGCTCTGTTTAATGTGGTGTGTTGGAGGTTTGCATCTTTTATTTGGAGGTAAGTGCTGCTGCAAGTTGTGAAGATATCTATACATCAGGGAACTGAGAGAAAAGGGTGATTACAGAAGAGAAGCTGTAACTTACCTTTAACATCAACGAATCGGGTGGTAATTATACCGCATGATTGACTTTTTCTCGCCACATGATTTAGTCAACTCTGCTGCATAATTTGAGCCATCCTTGCCACATAATTCCTGCGGACTTGTTTAAATCTTTTTCATTAAACGACAATATCCCTTTCACGAGTAAATCTTCGAAAGTCCACCACCACTAAGCTACGAGTGCAGAGAAGTACAGTAATTATTCACCGCTCCTCAAAGCAAACAGTTTCTATTTTATCGAGCAGCGCCAAAAACAACAGTGATTTGGCAGTGTTGCCATTCATTGACAAAAGGGAAAGCCTTATCTACCGAGTTCAGTCCCTGCGATTCCTGGACCAGAGCATGCTTGGGATGTGCTGGCATAGACAGCTAGTGGAACAGTACAGTGGGTTGAGCGCTTGCTGCAGCGACATGCATGCAACTTGCAGACCCAGGGCTGGAATGTCACCTGGGGTGTCTCAGCCGTTCATTCTGCTATGACTGATAAAATATAACAATGGAGTTGATTTATTACCGAATCACACAAATATAATTCCAATTTAAGGTGGGACGGATATAGACGACTATCGCAAGCAATAGCTCACCTTCACCCAGTAAAATAATTAAGACTGTCAAGGCTCAAGAAATTTACGTTTCATGCCATGGGCCTCAGCAGGGCTTTATAGCAAGAACGTCAGTCAGGTGACACAATACCAAAGCACATACCACACTGAAAGCACTTAAAAGAACGAGATAAGGCAGAGGTGCACCCTTCACCAGCCATATAGAGCTTATTATCGCAGCCCCGCATCTTTGTAGGGCTGTAAAACTCAGGTGTCAATGAAAGCAAGGAAACTCATTTTATCACATCAAAAATCTAACTGGTGGTTTGGAAGGCAAGCAGAGAGCTCAGCAGCAGGCACATTACCTCGCCAACTACTTTTCCGACAGAACACACAGTGTGCTCTTAAAGATAGGAGCCCTTCAGAAGCTCAGGCCCGCTGCTCTGCAGTGGGTGATGTGCAGGGCCTTGGAGAGCAAGACCGTCCTGGAGCGGGCGGGTCCTTGTCGGATACTTTGCTGACAGCATCCAGAGGAGGCTCAAAGACACATTTTTCCTTGCAGCTATCGTTATATGTTCTTCATCATTAGCTCGCACTCTGATGTACACTGAGCGCCTGTGGTAAGGGGAGACCCAGGACAGAGGCCCAATGTTAACAAGTGAAAGAAAAAATAAGCATTGGTCAATGCAGGAAAATATGCTACAGCCAATAGAACTAGAGGAAAAGTAACTGGCCCGTGCAGGAACCAATGGAAATCCAGGAAAGAGAGGGGGTGGAATTTCAACCCTTTGAATGCCACACCTTAAAAACAAGCCTAATCTCCCTTAAAAGAAAACCCAAACCAAGCAAATATCCTACTAGGAAAAGCCCAACTGCTGGTAGAAATCGAAAAGGGCAGAATGCCTGACGGAGCTCAAATTTCACCTATAGATTTATGCATTACTAAGGGCAAAAGCTGCTTTGAGTTTCAGACATGAGCTGCATTTTAAAAGTGACACGCAGACATTTGGTGTATGAAATACGAAAACAATGAGTGGGGCCTGGTCAGATGCTTTCAGTCTAATGAATCATGTAAAACTATCCTCAATTAATTAATTCATGGTTGATTTGAATGTGTTTAGTTTACATTTTACCTCCCTATAGAATCCACATTTAATTTAGAAAATGTGTTTTGAACTTTTAGAGTAGCATCTGAATGAAAACGCATTTCAATGTGTAGAAGAAAAGCTGAAATACACAGCTCGTGATTTAGTTTGCTTTGGAAGGCTCACTGTCCGGCCTTGAGATAAGAATGGAATTTCCTCCCTGTTTCTCCTGTCTTCATGAAAAGACCTTTCTTATAACTTACTGTGGCTTACTTTTATCTCAGTGCAGTTATTTAGACAAAGCTTTATTTACTTCATAATGTAGAGTAAAAACAGCAAATCACACATTTTTCTTATAATATGTATTCTCTGTTTCCCATAATTAATACTTTTTTGTTGGTGAAAATGTAATTGTTTCAGGATGTTAGGAGATGAAGTCGTTTAGCACAAGACTAAATGTGTTATAAGACCTCGCCTGATTTATGACGTGTTCAGTCAGCCCATGGGGTGTCGATGTGTTCTGAAACTCCAATTGGACAAAGTACGATGACCAAGTCCAAGTCACGTGTTTTTGTTAGAAATACTGGTTGCTAGCTGAGAGGTGTGGGGGCTTTTCCTTATTTTTTTAGCAGCATGCTTGCAGAACACACAGCTTTTTCTTTTTAGCTCTGCAAAGAGAATGGAGGGGCCCATGGGTAGCTTTGGTGGGAGACACAGAGATGTAAAGCGCGAAGACTGGGAATCAGCTGAGGGAACAAGGGCAAATTTAGATGCAAAAATCCTACGTTTTATGCTTTTACTAATTGGCTTTGAAAATACTTATTTGTTGTTAGAACTGGGGGGTCTCTAGTTGGCAGAGGTAGGTACCTTTGACCAAATAGGGACCCTTGCTTCAAAGTCAGGGAAAGGGGATTACACTACTGGATAACCCCTGCTCACCACCTTGGTAGCTTGGCACGAGCAGACAGGCTTATCTCAGAGACAGTGTGTTAAGCATTTGTGAACACATACAGCAATACAGTGAAAACACTACACATGGATACCACACAGGTTTTATAAAAAGAAGTATGCTTTACATAGACTTAACACAAGACCACAAACGACAAAAATCCACAATACTGTTCTCAAAGTTGACTTAAAGATGGTAGGATAAACTTAGTTCAAGTTGGTGATAAATGCGACACAGTTCTCGCAAAAGTACCTGGATGCGTAACGCAAAATAAACAAAAGGCTCGCAGCGTTGGAGATGTGTCAGTTCCTTGCTTTGGGGGAGACGATGCGTCGTGCCTCAATGCTTGCGCAGAGTAGGGGTTGCATCTTGATCCTCACCGGAGAGGAGTTGATGTGTAGATTCTCGTTCTGCAGCCTGGTTGAAATGTGGCAAGATAGTGCCTCGATGCGATGCGGCAATCCGGTGCGATGCAATAAGATGGTGCCCTTGATGCGACGATGTTGAGACGATGCGACACACCCTGGCAGCCTTGCGGCGACTCTGTACTTTGGAGTAGCGACAGGCCCTGCCACACGCTTCTCTGATGATGCGACGACGACCCTCACGGTTGCGACGTGCTTCTCCGGTGATGCGACAGCAGACAGCTGCGACGATGGCACGCTTCTGGGAGATGCGATGACTACAGCTGCTGCGGCGGCACGCTTCTTCTCATTGCATCGCGCTTCCAGCTCCCAGCGACACGCAGGCTTCTGCAGATAGGATTCCCAGCAAGGAAATTCAGAGGGGAGCTGGTGGTGATGTCTGTTGTCCCTGAGACTTCAGCAGGAGGCAAGCACATGTTCAAGCCCTTGGAGTAATATTCTGCAAGATGATGAAAGTTCTATAAAAGTTCCTTCTCTCCTTGGCAATGAAGACACCACTGCAGGCCAACCCAACAACACAGCACACTGACGGGGGGGGCAGTCCAACTCCTACAGCTTCCTTTGGTTCTTCTCCTGTTCAGAGGTTTCTTCTTGCTGTTCCAGAAGTGATCAAAAATCTTGGGGTCTGGGTCCCCATATTTATACTACTTTTTCCTTTGTTCTCTGAAGGCAGAGAGGCCTTTGCCTAGTCCAAACCAGTTCTGTTCAGTCCTGAAGCACTTTGTTTACATGACTCCTTCTTTCCTTTCAGAGTGCAGGGCAGAGACATCAGACACACCACAGGAGGTGAAGCCAGCATTGTTGAGGGAAGGCCCAGCCCTATTCAGGTCCCAGGTGCAACTCCTCCCACCCATTTACATGCAGATCTTCCTATTCAGCCCTGTGCTGACTCACCCTCTCCCCTGGAATCCCCCAGCCCCTGTCACTCACAGAACCAGACACTCAATACACAACCTACGAGAGGCAGGCTTGGACAGTTAAGCAAGAAAATACCAACTTTCTAAAAGTGGTATTTTCAAACACAGAATGTTAAAACCAACTTCACTAAGAGATGTATTTTATCTTTCTGAGTTCAGGCATACTAAACTCGAATTTCTACCATGTTCCCTGAGTCACTTAGGATTATAAGATGTAATAATCAAACTGCCCATTCTGGCCTACGGGGAATAGGTTGCCTTGCAATAGTGAAAAACGAAAATGACTGTAATTCTCTATTAGGACATGCCACACACACCAGGGCATGTCCTACCTTATACTTACAATGCACCCTGCCCTTGGGCCTACCATAGGGGTGTCTGATATGAAGATAAGGGAAGGTTTAGGGACTGGCAAGTGGGTGCACTTGGTCAGTCAGTATGGCAGTACCAGACTGCACATATGCTCTGCAATGGCAGACCTGAGACACACTTTACAAGCTGCTTCTATGGGTGGCACAACCAGTGCTGCAAGCCCACCAGCAGCATTTGATGTACAAGCCCTTGGCACACATGGTGCACTGTACTAGTATCTGACAAGTAAATCAAATAACCCAATCATGGAGTCACTAATTAATACATCAATTTACACAGGAGAGCATATGCACTTTAGCACTGATCAGCAGTGGTAAAGTGCCCCGAGTCGTAAAACCAACAAAAACAGGTCAGAGAAAATATAGGAGGAAGGCAAAACGTTCAGGGATGACCCTGCAAAAAGGGCCAAGTCCAACATTTGTCCTATGCATTTATTTCTCTTCATGTGAGATTTTGCAATTATTAATTATTCATTTAGCCTTGTAAAACTCACTCTTGCATTATATTTCCTGAACTCTTTATGAGTTCTGACTGACTTTTATGCCTCATTTTCCATGGAAATAGGGATTTTTCCTTTATGGAGCGCTTTGTATGCAATCTATGGATGTTCTGTATTAATTCTATTATTTCCTATTTTCAATTCTGTAATCTGATTGATATTTAAATAATGAATAAAGAGTCAGAGAAACTTAAATTTGATTAGAAAATAAAACCCTTTAAACTACTCACAACTCTCATTATTGCCTTAAATATTTATTTGCATTTGAAATTGCTCATGTTTATGCAAAGTCTCCTTTGGTCATAACACAGTGGCAAAGGTCCATTGCCTTGAGCGGGAAACAAGAGGTATTGGTGTTTTGCTTTGAGAAATTATCGTGAAATTACCGCTCCATCAGTTTGGTAGCAGAGGATGGTTAGCCCCTTCACCAGAAGGAGCAGTGTTTAGGTTAATGCCTAATTAGACCTACAAAATAATTGCCCAAGTTAGAAAAATGTCCAGATTCTCAAAAAGTCCTGATTCCTGATTCCAATGCCCAGAGCTTGAAGACTGGCAAAGCAGTACAGGAAGGTGATGCGAGAAGGCGATTGCTGGAGTGGTGTGAGTATCAATAGGGTTGTGAAATGTTGTTCATGTGCTAGAAAGTATTGGGGCATATTATCAACGGCCAGCGATGATTATTGGCGATATTTGCAAGGTAGCCCATCCGGGGAATGCCCAGTGACGCCCACTTTGCATCTCATTAGAGATGCAAAGGGAGGCGTTGGGAAAAAGGGTGCTAACATGCAATTATGCATGTTAGCACCCTCTTGTAAATAGGGCGATATTTTTATCTCCGCTTTTTGGGCTTTTTAAGCCAAAAAAGCGGAGATAAAACCCTTGGAAATATGCCCCATTATTAGTAGTGTTGAAAACATAGTAAGGTATTGACTGATGATGAAATTTTGCCTATTAGACTTGATGGTTTTATTGATTAAATTGGTAATTTTATAGGACAGAACTAATAATTTTGGTTACTAACTTATTGTGCTATTTGTTATATGTTGTCTGAAGAAACGGGTATGGAGTTGCCTAAGATCCCGGGATGTTTTAGCCTCAGGGGCAGAGGAAGAGTGTGGAAAGTACACAGTAGAGCAGGGTTTTGTCTGCTGGTGTGATATTAAGCAATGAGAGAGGTTGTTAATATTGCATAGGGACATAGTCTGAAGTTAGTAATAGTGGGAGTTTATTGGGAACCTTTAGAGAGCACATCTGAAGAAGTACCAAGAGTTCTTTTGCTTGATTGAGAGTGGAGTAACTCTGGTCAATATTCTGCTGGATGCAAAAGGAGTTCTATGAGTGATTGAACTATCTCTTTTTTAGTGGGGCAGACCGAGCAGCATTGTTTTGTGTTGTTTCTAATCTAATTATTTTCTTTGTAAAAGGTTTGCAATTTACTGCTGATTAATTTTGTAAAGGGAGAGTCAGTAGCAGAAGTTAAACTGACTGAAATTGAAACTGACAGTATTGGTAAAAGTAATTGCATTAAAATATTGCAGAAATGAAATTGTTTAAAGTTTTTAAGAAACTGTTGGGAAGTAATGTGAAAAATTTGATTTTAATTGTTGATGCTCCTGAAGGAACACCGGTGCATTTTATGTCTAGCAATTTGGGACAAAATTCATGTTTGTGGGTTCACTAATGGTACAAGATTACTAAAAAAAAAGGGTCCTTTGAGAATTCCAAAATATGGTACTTTTGAATTGCAAATTATTGACAAATTAAGGGAAGTATCATGTGAAATAAAGACACCATCTAGAGCTACACAATTTGAAGCTTTAAGCAAGTGGGAAAAAACAGCAAGAGAGAAAGAAAGAGAGGCTAAAATAGTAAAAGATCAAATACAGGAGAAGGGAATTAATGATGATTAAAAGCTTCAAATAAATAGTGATTTAGGGGATGAACTATTGGATGCATTAATAACTGAGTGTCCACCGCCTTATGTGGTGCCCATTGTAGATACTGATAATATTGTACCAGTAAGTACTACTGGGTTTACTGCTTCTGTTGAACCAAGAGAAATACAGATTGAGAGAACTGTGCAGACATTTCATATTGACTCCCCGCCTGTTGATTCAGCACTGACAGTGATATCTCCAGGTGTTACTGCGTCAATTGTGACTGATTCAGTACGAAAACGTCAAACTGCAGATGCACAGACAGTGCCTAGACAAATTGTGACTGTCCTAATTAATATGGTTCCTACTCAAAAAGTTCAAAGAGCTGCAGAAGGAGTAATTATGTCAGGGTTAATTTCAGAAACTGAGAATTCACAGATTATTGAACAGAAATAAATCCACACGGTTCACGCACTGGAATATGAGAAGAAAAAGAAACCACCAGACCTAGCAAGGTAACTGGATAAAGAAAGAAACCACCAGACGTAGTTTAGGAAAATAATAATCAACAGAATGAGGGAGAAACTTTTGCTTACTCATTGAGAGAAATAGTGGGAGAAGTGCATGTTCATGTGCCATGGAACAAAAGTGAACTTGCAGCATTTCTGAACATATTCCCAAAGTTGAGAGACAAGCCTATGCAGTGGTACCCACAAGTTGATGGATTTGTTTAAATTTCAAAGGAGTTGTGTATTAATTTGAAAATGTTCTTTGACACTGCCATGCAAACTGAATTGTGGTTTGAATCTAAAGTTTTTTGTGCAAGAGCCAGGTGAGGAGACAATGAAAACTGTTTGCATGAATGCACCACCATCTTCTGTTGTTAAGGAGAAAAATGAAGCAGTCATTACTCTCCTGGAGGGCAGAGTGTCATTAGCAAAAGGTGATCCAATTGAGGTCATCTCAGATTCCAATGTTGTGAAGTCTTTTGATAAGGCTATGGTGTGATACTGTGTTGAATGCTCTCCCTCACCAAGGACCCCACCACTAGACCCCACTTCCAGAAAGGAATGCAGGACGTCGCAGCCTGGATGAGCAACAGCTGCCTTAAACTCACCCCGGAGAAGACAGAAGTCCTCGTCCTCAGGATCCACCCCTACAGCATGGAACAACACCTGGTGGCCCACCGCCCTCGGCACCTCCGACCCACACAGACCACACCAAGAACCTAGGCATCGTACTCTACTCCTCCCTCTCCAGGATTCAACAGATCAACACCGTCACCTCCAGCTGCTCCAACACCCTTTGCATCTTCCGTAAGACTTTCAAATGGATCCCCCCCTCGAGAAAAGAGTCACCTTCAAGATACTCACCTACATCTACAAATACCTACACAACACCAGACCCCAATACCTCAACCACAGAATCACCCTCCACGTACCCAAATGAAACCTCCGCTCCACCAACCTCCTCCTCACCAAACCCCATGCATCTGCAGAGCCAGAGCAGGGGAAAGATCCTTCTCCTACATTGAGGCCAAGACCTGGAACAAGATCCCAACCGACATCAGATGTGCCCCCTCCCTGAACACCTTCAGGAAAGCTGAGAAGACCTGGCTCTTTGACAGAAATGGACCTGTTGACCCACCCCCCCAGCACCTTGAGACCCTCACGGTTGAGTAGTGCACTTATAATCCCCATGATTGATTGATTGATTGATTGATTGATTGAATGCTGCAGATAGTTCAAGGAGGATCAGGCCGTCACTTTTCCTTGGTCCAATCAGGATCTCATGTCATCTCTGGCAGCAATCAATGTGGTTTTAGGGCTGTGGTGGATGTTGAATCCAGATTAAGAATGGTCCAGAAGATTGTTCAGTGAGTTAGCGGTTGATAGCCTTCTGGAGAACTTTGGCGGAAAAGAGCAGCAGAGAAATGGATCATCTTGTTTAGAGCTTCCCTATACTTTGTTTACTTAAAGTGAGACATCCCAGGCCATCTACATCCTCTAATCCACTGAGCAATGACCTCTTAAATGATTATAAGGCACAGTTAGAATCCCCCATCGACATGCATGATTTTTATAATTAAATTTTGCAACTATATCATATAGCATATCTACAACTTCTGAGCTGTGATAATCAAATAGGATATGAGAAAAATGTATTATCAACAAATCAACGGGGCCTGCCCCAGACAACATTAATAGTTGTAACCAAGGAGAGGAGCATTGGGGCTTAACTTTAAAGCAAGAGAACTTAACAGAAATTAATATAGCCATGCTGCTTCTTGCCCTCCCAGATGATTATGGAATCACTGGCCTTCAAAATGTTTGAAAACCATCTACATGGAAGTCACCCGTAGATCAAGTCTTTTGGAGGTAAATTATATCTAAGAGCCTGATTTCGACCCTGGCAGTCCAGGAACCGCCGTCGCTTTTTGGTGGTCTGTCTGCCCGCATACCTGGTGGTCCGACCACTGAATTACAATGCAGGCGGGGAGAGAGCCTCCATATCACCTCCAGACCACTGCCATCACCAAGATCTGAGCTCCCGCGGTGGTGGGGACAGCAGTATCAATGCTGGTGGTGCTCGTATGGGTCCCTTCCTTTAGTTTTAACTTTGGAAAGGGTCCAAAGCCCAGGTCTGAGATGGTCATTGAAATCCAAAAAGGGACACGTGGGTTCTAGGGACTTGGTCAGCACAGAGTGCCACTCAATATTCTGTAGGTTAACCAAAGGGGAGAATTTGTCACTTAAGGCAATGGTAGGGACCCTCCTTAAGTCTGTTTTTGGCACCCCAGCCTGAGTGATACTTTTGACCCCTTGATGCAAACTCTGAACGGGCTTATAGAAAAATTCCAAAGGTAAGGCTTTTATTCGGCCTTGAATCGCAAACAAGTCATTAAAGGCAGTGAGCAATTTTTCCACCAACCTAGGCCTTCTAAAGGTAATAACAACACAATTGCCTCTTGAAAATGTTGGTACTCGTCCCACCCACAACACTCTCCTCACTGTCAACATCTCACTGGGAAGATCCCCTATTAATTGTTATACTGATTTTTTTGATACTGATTTACTACATTTTTTAAAGTATTTATTTTTAGATGTACAATACAATATATACTTTCTCAGAATTAATTACTTTAGTTTAAATACTTGGCAAATAGGCAACAGACTTTTAAGTACAGTAGTTACAGTTGTTGCAATGGGCAACACAATTTCAAACACAAAGCAACATTGAGCTCAATGTGAATTTCTAGTTAAATGCAATTAGTTACTTTATGGATTAGTTTTCTAACCACAGGACTGGATCCTAGATTCAGTCCTTGGACATCTCCTTTAAACAGTTGAGTAAAAGCGCTTTGGTTACAGTAGTTATTTTTAAGGAATATTATCATATTTTAAAAGTTGACACTTAGAAATTTTTTCACATAGAATCACCAATGTTATCCTATGGCAGAAAATTCACTTAGCAGGTAAGTAGTGTTATCGTTACTTTTTCTTACTCAGTGCTGGATCCTGGATCCAGCACTGGCCAACCTCCTGTAAACAGTTGAAAGAATGTGTTTAAGTCATACAGACGAATTTTTAGGAATATTTTTAGTTTGTGAAAATAGACACTTAGAAACTTTTCTGGTGAAAACCACACAATGGATTCCTATGGAAGGAAATACAAGTTACTGGTAAGTACGCTTAGAATTACTTTTCAGGGTCAGTGCTGGGCTAAAAGATGCAGCCCTGGGTTCTCTCCTGATAACAGGTGAGTAAATCGGAATTCGTAGTTCGGCTGATTTTAGAGGAATATTTGTACGTTTCAAAAATGGACACAGAAAATTTGCTGGTGAAAGCCACTCAATGGATTCCTATGGAAGGAAATACAAGTTACTGGTAAGAACGCTTAGAATTACTTTTCAGGGTAAGTGCTGAGGAAACCTGCTCTCTCTTCCAAATGCCAAAGACGATTGCTTTTCCACACAGGGAGCAGCATGTTAGCTGCTCCCCATGTGGAAAAGCAATGTCGGCTCCCTCTTTGCCAAATTTGGTGTAATTCCGTTCAGCATTTCGGGTTGTAGCGCGACAACAGATCCTATGGGAAATTGCATGGGGAAAACGCGTTTTGGGACCCCCCTTTTTTCGCGGCCCCCGCTTGACGAAACACCACAAAACTTTCAGGGTAGGAGCGGAGCAGAGCTGGCCAAAAGTTTGAAAAAATTTGCGAAGATTCGTCAATCGGCGCCAACCTTATTCCAAATAGAATGTTGCGGATTTCCTATGGAAAATAGGTCCTAACTATAACTACCTACTGGCGACCGCCAGTAGATAATATATATATATATATATATATATATATATATATATATATATGAAAATATCTTTCTAACCAGTAAGATCACTCCACGAGCTAGTATAAAAGAAGTTTGAATTTATTTATTTAGAAAGTTTTGTATAGCACGAACATGACCTCCATGGGTATCAGAGCACTTCACAGATTATGCCACAAGAAGGGTACAAGCAAACAAAACAGAATAAACAAAGCAAAAAATTCACAGTCCTAAAATGTCAGACATTCTCGTGAGCCAGGCAGCTGGGCCACAAATCAGCGGTTATGTCCCCGGAATCAAATGGTGAAGTGAGACTGAGGCAAAAATGTCAGGAGCCCTTTAACTTCTTCTTTGAAGAGGACCATGGAAGAGTTCACCCTGATTTCGGGGGGAAGGGAGTTCCAGATCCTCGGAGCCATACCTGAGAAGGCTTGATTGTATGTCTTTTTTTCTTGAACTTTTGTGGCTTGAGCAATAGGGTCTCTTCTGGAGGCTCTCGAACCACATGAGAGCTCCAGTTTCTCTGTGAGGTACAGCGGGGTCTTGAAGTGGATGACTTTGTGTGCTATGCATGCAGTTTTTAACTGTATCTGAGCTTCATACGGAAGCCAATTCAGGGCCAACAAGTCCAGGGAAACATGGTTGCATTTTTTTGTGCCAGTTATGAGCCTAGCAGCAGAATTGAAGGCAATCCTAAGAGGAGCCGTCTTCACTCTGGGCAAGCGCAGAGCGTTGCACTACCATAGTCCAGCTTTGAGCTCACTAATGCTTGCACTGCAACCTTTAGGTCATGAGCAGGTAGATAGGGTTTGAGTTTTCTTAGGATGCTGAGTTGGAAGTTCGCTCCTTTTGGTGAGGAAACTGATGTGCTTCTGCATGTTCAGACATTTGTCTAATATAATACCCAGAGAGGATGCTGAATCCACGAGGTGAGGTCTACAGCTGATTCAACCATTGTTCCAAGACCGGAGATTGTTTGTGGGGTGAGATTATGAGGAATTCAGGTTTTAGAGCATTGAGCTTCAGGTGGTTACGTGTCAGCCAGCTTTGTGTTTCCAGCAGGACTGAGTTGAGGGATTGAATGTCCTCGGGCGTGGTGATCTTCAGGTACAGTTGGGTTTCATCCGCATACATGTGATAATGAATGCTGGATGATTTCAGAATTTCTGTCAGAGGCTCCATGATAACAGGTTAAAGAGCATGGGAGATAGTGCTGACCCTTGGGGCAACCCAAAGAGGAGCCCCCAGAGTAACCAGTGCAGATGGGACAGGGATTGGTTCACCATGAAGCTTTTGGAGCTGTTCTGAAGGAACAAAGAGAACCAGTTAAGTACATGCCCAGACATCCCCATTCTGTGTTCCAGAAGGTCGATTAGGTTATAGTGTTTGACAGTATTGAATGCTGATGAAAGGTCAAGAAGAATCAATAGGCACAACTCATTATGGTCCGACATTCTTAAGGCATCATCGACAATGTGCGTTAGTGCAGATTCTGTACTATGGTCTGGGCGGAAACCAGATTGGCATTGGTCCAGTAGTAGGAAATGGCCGATGTGGTTACATAGTTGGGTGAGCACACATTTCTCCAGGAGCTTTGCCAAGGTGGGGATGTTGGAGATTGGGCGAAAGTTATGATGGTCCGTGGGATCAGCAGATGGTTTCTTTAGAAGCAGGGTAAATTGACCCGATTTTAGGCAATCCGGAATAGCACCTTGCCAAAGTGATGCATTAACGATCATAGTCTAAAATGTTAGTAAGGAGGATCTCACTTCCGTGAAAAGGTTCAACGGCAGAGGGTCGCTATAGTGATTGGAAGGTTTCAAAGTCAACAGCATTTTACGTACATTAAGCATTGAGTGGTTATAGTGGGCCGTAAGGTCGTGGACATCCAACATGTTCAAGGGAGGGGGCAGGATTTTATCGCAGAGAGCAGTCAGATCTTGGGAATTGATGTTCTGTAGACATCCTTTCAGCTGTTTTGGGTTCTTAGGCTGGGCTCTACTTGCTCTCACCGATTCCAAGATGAAGAAGGTGATGGAAGTGGTCTGTCCAATCAAATAAGAGGATCAAATCCAAGAGGATGGAGTTTACCTTACCAATGACAAGATCTAAGGTAGCTCCTTTGATATGAGAAGGGCTGTCACAGATTTGGATTAGGTTGAGGTCAAGTAGGAAGGATTTAAAGCTATTGACCACCACATCATTTCCATAGTTCCAGTGGAGGTTGAAGTAAATGGAATGTAAATTGTTGGTTATTTATTGGTCAAGCGGCTAAATCTAGATACCACTGACTTAGTCTTAGAATCTTTAAACAATAATAAACGAATATACTTTAGTTCCTTTAGTGATTGTGATATGTATTTTTACTACTTTGATTCTTTGTATTTGTGATGTAGTATTAATATTATTGTCTTTCAAGGCTTGTGTGGTTGTGTTACCTGTTATTCCTGTTCAGGGACCTCAGCCCATCAGTACTTTTTTCAGTTGGATCCACCACGTTGCTAGTTGGGAAATCTCAGACTCACACCCCCCTTGCCAGTGGAAAGGGCAAGACAGATGGCATGTTGCTTAACTTTTCAAGCACTAGAGTGCAGGAGCAATTTACTGGTTATAAGTTCACCCACCCTCCACCCCATTGAATTAATTCTTTCAACCGCACCAATTCCGTATCTACCATTGAAACACACAGTTGCATATATTTTCAGATCTATTATGAGGTCCAATATGCTTGACTGATAATTTAGACCTTTAATCAGCAACCTTAGAAACTAATTTAAGTAGGAATTCACAGTGGTTGCTTCGAAGCTTTCAGGAACAAGCTTTTAATTATTTAACTCACCATTTGTTTTGTTGACCTTATGTTACTATCTTTTTGATTTGCCAAGCAGCTCTTTGCTAATTGTGCATCTGCATGTATGTGCTCATAATTTAAGGGCGTGTAGTTTACTGTGGTCATATTCACCAGATTAGGTGTGGATGAGAGTAGTAAAAGGGTAAAGCCATATTTTTTCAATTACTACAAACTTTGTTGATTATTCCCTTACTGGTATTTGTTTGTCAAAAAAGAGGCCTTTCAAGAAATTTGAGAAGGGTTGAGACATGGGATCAGTCTCTGGGCCACCGAATCCAACATGGCAGGCATGGAAAGCCTAGCCGCTAAAGGAGTTAGAAGACTAGAGCAAAATGCTAGCACCGAAGCAAGGAAGGTGCTGAAGGTTTGTGAGGGCTGTGGTCTGGAATTCATTGTGTATTTTGGAGTACTGAAGCAGCCCTGCCAAGTACCACACATCAGGTGTTCCGCTAATGCATCTCGGTATGGTGGTCTGCATCACCGGACTGAAATGGAAAGTCATGCATAATAGTGCCTCCTGAGCTGTCAAGCAGAAGCACCAGTAATCATGCAATACTCACTGAACCCAAAGTGCGCTGCTCCCGGCAGGCTTGGGGGCTAGCTCAAAGTCGCAGCTCTACTAACTGCCACTCTGGTACAATGTAACAGTACTAGGATTCCCCCAACACAGCCAGGTTGTGCGGCATATTTGGTAACAACATCCATGATGTGAGTCAGTGCCCAATGGTGAGGTTACTACCTAGATATGAGCCTAGGGAGGTGGAGTCAGTTGTTTTGTGACATACATTTTAAAAGGGAAGTCTTGCTGCCGCCTGCAGCAGTGCGAGTGTGTGCGGCTGCAGTGGCAATGGCAGCACTGCTCATACCTCAGTAAATTAAATGAGCACATGACCAGAGCCAACCCGGTGGCTCAGCTGAGTGAACCCCATGCTATGTAGTTCCTCGGCAGCCCAGAGAGCACACCTATCCAAACTGTGGTGTGCCTCTACTGTTCTGAGCCTTAGAATCATCAGGATGCCTAGGCTGCCAGTATTTCGCACAGGAGTCATTGTGGCCACAACAAAGAGTGGCCCTTCATTTGTTGCTCACCTAATTTAAGCAAAGTAAGTGAGTGCCAGGGCCGGCTGGAGTGAGCTAATAATAACAATTTACTTTAATATCACTAGCTTGCGGTCACACTGGTGCCGGTCGGTGCAACAAATTACTCTTGGCCAGCGAGAACAGAGCCCTTTGAAAATGAAGTGCTGCAGCCTGGGCAGGCCTCATTCCAAATCACAGTTTTTTTCATCCCCCGCGGCTCACCCATTGTTTCATATGTGTCTTGTGTTGTATCAAGTGGAGTAATTTCTGATATTTATCTTCGCAAGAAGTTTTCTGCAAGCTGTTAGTAGAAATTATGTTTCACACACAGTGTCACATTCTATAAAGCATGAAATGTCACACATAAGTGCACTTAAACCATGGTAATGTCACACATACGCAATCTGAAACTTGGAAGCTATTAGCCAGGTGGTACCCTTCCGTTTCTGAAGCAGCTTTAAGATTTTCTTTAGAGTTTCTTGCTGCTCAAATGAGTGTAATTTCTGATTTTTAGGTTTCCCTTGTCTTCATTGCTTGATTTTTCCTGTGAGAAAATTTCACTCAAAATCATTGAAATGTCACTCATAATTACTCTGAAATTATGAAAATGTCACACATAGCAATCAAAACTTTGGCAGCTATGTGGAAGGAGGAGAAGATGCTGTGTGAGGAAAACCACACAGTGGGAGCCGATGTAAAGGCAGAGAAAAGGAGCAAAGGCATTACAGTGGAGGAGATGGGATCATCTTTGGAGACCCCACCAGAGATGCCAAAACTGCCAGAGCAGAATGGGATAAGAGACAGAGATCTACCGGCAACGCTTGAAGACAGAGGAGAGACAGGGAAGCTGAGGTCGGAGGAGATCCTGTTGAAGACGTCCTGTGGACCCAGCGAGGCAGGCTCTTTGGTCTTAATTGCTACGGTCCTCACAGGGCTATGGCTCGAGGCAAGTGATGTGGCTTTCATTCATTAAACTTTTCCCAGATAGAAAGATTTTTCATGTGTGGGCTACTAGGGAAGGACTAAGGGGTCACTTGTTTAGCCACACTAGCAACAGGGAGAAAAGGGTGAAGCCTATGTGCTACATCTGCATGTCAGATGCAGTGCTAGACATTCCATAGAATGTGGTATGCCAGGGTGAGGTAACTGTTGCAAGGATGCTGGTGGAGCTGGCAGGTCATTCCTGATGTTGATCTATCCTTGACAATAAATACTATAATTTCCCTCGTTTGTACTCCATTTCACTGATGATGAGGATGGGTCACCCCAGAAGGAGCATACAGATTTAAACGCATGCTCTTTGTTCTGGCTTCAGCTTTGGCTGTTTTCCAGGGCAATGCAGCAGTTGTTCAAGGGGCAGAACAAAGTGACCTATTTTCAGGATGACATACGGATTTTTGCTGTAAATCTGCCCATACCATGAAGTTTTGTCTAAAGTGTTGAACATTTTACAATGTGCGGATTTGACCATAAAACTGGACAAATGTACGTTTGGGGTAGATGGCATGGACTATTTGGCTCATTGGCTGGACAAGAGGGAGTGTCGCCTAAGCTGCAGTTTTTGAGAGCCATTGAAGAAGCCCTGTCACCTTTGTATGAGGATCAGTTGAGATCTTTTGTTAGGGGTGGCTGAATATTTCTCATGTTTTATGCACAAGTTTGCAGACAAGACTGTATATGTTGGGGTTGATGGCAAAGAAGGCTAAGTTTGTTTGGTGTGCAAAATGCGATCTACAGTTCAAGCAGCTTAAGATTGTGTCTGCCCCTGCACTTAAGACCTTTGACACCCGTGACAAGAGTGTGGCGTGTACTGATGCCAGGGCTGTAGGTTTGGGGGCTGTGCTGTTACAACAGAGGCAAGTTAGAAAGGTCACTACTGCATATGCCTCTAGACTGTTGAGGAAGGTCGAAATCATGTACTCTACTATTGTGAGGGAGGCTCTTGTTTGCTGGTTGGGAGTCAATCATTTGATGAGATTTGTGTGGGGTAAGGGAGACCAGTCTGGCTTCATCTAGAATTTTGTGTTGGGTCTTTAAAATGTTGAAATTCTTGTATTCTATGGAATATTTGCCTGGGAGGAAAAATGTTGCATCCGATTGTCTGTCCAGGTTGCTGGTGGAGTGTTGATGGATGATTATGGAGAGTTGGTTGCTAATGTGTTTACTGTCATGGGTGGTCGCTTTGAACATGAGGAATGGTTGCAAGCTGTAAGGGAGGATGGAATTTTGTAAGGCATTATTAAACACATATCTGTAGAGTGGCCGGGTAAAGGTTTCTAAGGATGTTGAATCTTTCTGCAATGTCAGCACGGAATTATCAGTGAAGGCTGGTATTTTGTTCAGAGGGCAGTTGTTGATAGTACCAGAAGTGCCGAGGTCACTTGTTTTAAGTCTGTCACGTGAAGGTCATGGTGGCATGAGTGCGTCCAAATGTGGGATTAGGGTGGAGTATTGGTGGCAGGATTTGGATAAGGATGTGGAAATGATGGCTAGGGAGAGTTATTGTGTGCATGAAGGAACTAATGTCAGCGAATTGTGACGTATCCCCCGTGGAGATGGAGAAGACGGATGCTCCATGGAAAAAAATAGGGTTGGATATATCGGGACCATACAATGTATTTGGGTCTTGTCCTGTGTATGCTTTGGTTGCTTTCGAATATTTTTTTAGGTGGCCAGAAGTAAAACTTGCGAATCAGGTAACTACCCTTTTGGTGATTACGTTTTTGGAAACGTTGTGGGGAAGAGAAGGTGTTCCCCAAATCATTGTGACTTACTACTGGGTACAATTTGTGTCTCATTCTATGAGGGAGTTTTTAAATATTTTATGGGGTAGAAAATATGCCATCTGTGTATTATCCCCAGAGTAATGGTTTGATGGAAAGGTGTAACAGGATGCTGAGGGAGAGTATTCTGTTGGTGGTGAGTCAGGGTGAGCATGTAGAGTTGCTGTGTGTAAGTTGGTGTGGGCTTATCGGACAACTCTGAATAGTGTTAATGGTCAAATACCATTTGAAGTCATGAGGGGAAGGAAGTCTAGGGTGTTACTGAGTAAGGGGTCCACAATGACCCTGCAGTCATTTGGAATGGTGACTGAAGCTGATTTATTGCTATGATGAGAGTGTGAGCCAGACTGATGAGAGTCAGGGATATTCTTGGTTTCAAAGAAAGTCCACTGTTGATTTCCCTTTGCAAAGTTTTAATTGGTAGATAGAGTAAAGAAATGGGGTGAAATTCGCTAAGAACACAAGGATCAGCAGATGGGGGTTTTAGTATGGTAAATATAGGAACTTATCATACTAAGGATACAATAGAGCAAGAAAGAGACATATTACATAGCTCTTGCAATGTGCAGCCAATTATGTTTCTAGATGGTGGTTGCTTGCAGGGCAGGGATCACAAGGTGCGCCAGATTGTATGGCAGATTGTAACTGAATAGTGGACTCAAGAGAATGGGGCAAGAAGGAAGATGGGATGGGATAATCAGGATCAGTGCAATTATATGCAGAAATATCAAAAGAGGGAATGTTCATGGAAAAGAGAATGGTAGACATTGCTTGCTTTAGAATAAAAAAATGAGAAAACACACTGCAGAGAGACTGTGAAAGAACTATGGACCTTTTACAACAAGAAGGATGTGTAAGATAATTGACTATTTTGAAAATATCTTTGGGATGCTGAAAGATAAAGTAACACTCCTAGCAAAAAACACTGAGCATATCTAATTTGGTTGTGTTGTGTCCTCAAAGTAGTACAATAAAAAGCCTAGCTGGTAAAAGAGTGAAGTTTTTGTAAATTTATTTCAGCCCTTTTACAATAAGGTTTGAGCTCTCTGAGCTCTGGGATGAACCACGATGCAGAGGGAAGCTGGTGGTGTTAGTCGAGAGCAAAAGTAAGCTTAGATTCACATCAATTTACTCCTTCCAAAACAGAGGAATCAAAACAAGGACAATTGTTTTTAAGTGTAACATCAAAATCAGAATGTTTACATTTAATCCATGAACATCGCTATATAGTGCAGGTAAGGAATTTGAGGATATGGAGGAAGGGGAAGAGTCCAGTTAAAAATTTGAGGGTATTGATAAAACCAAATCAGTAGATGGGAATAAAGGAGAGAAGCACGAGAAGTTGAAGCAGTAAAAAGCTCCAGATTACCTCCAACCTCACGAGTGCAGCCTAGTAGAAGCTGGAAGAGGCCAAGTACCATACAAGATATCAAAATGTTAGATCTTTCAACGGCTGTAGTTTGGACTATCCTCAAATTATGATAGCCAATGATAAAACAGTGGGAGTGTCCTAAAAGGAGAGCTATCAAATAATCAGAAAACAGCTTAACAAAAACCGGCCAACAGTCCCAATGGGCAAAAACTGAAAAGACTAGCAAGTGAAAAATAAAGAGATAAAATAATTTTGAGACCAAAAAGCTCAACATTTGGCATTGACTTAAGATGAAGTGAAAACACAGCTATATGTGTTTATGAATAACAATAAGACCACCACCTTTACACTCAGTGTGGGACAGGCAGAGTTAAAGGTAGAGGAGTGGTCAGCACGAAATCCGGATGCATTATGAGTCGAAGGCTTATAATTACTCATAATGTTTTTTTAGAGACCATGCATTGACAAAGCAAAATTCAACATGCCGTATGTGGTGGGTAGATGATTGTGAGAAATTACCATTGGTAGAAAAGCGAGTGTATGGATGCAAGAATGCTTGAGTGATCAATTGTAAGGATATTTTATGGATATGTAAGAGGATGGATAGATAATGGATGGCCGACTGTATGGATGAATAGTTAAATAATGGATGGAGCAATAGTTGAGAACATAATAGCTTGATAGGTGAGTGAGCCTCTAAATGAATCCTGACAATTAGCATAAAAGTATAGTTTGATAACTTAGAGAATATTAGTGATAATGTTGTAAAAATTCCTGAAATGTCTGACTATTATGTCAATGCAAGCATCACATCAGAACTGGGTACCGTTGTTAATGTTCATATTTGTATTCAGAAATTGTGAGTGTCAGGCCTAATTTGCACCACCACTGGGATGTCCTACCTGCATGGGTGCATTTTCACTTTCACCTATTAATCAAAGTATTTACATATATAACTTAGAAATTAATTTGATGGTTCTGTTAATCCAAAAGGTAATACTGAACTCTGTAAATAGTGATACTATAGGGTTGTGTATTTACTGCGTGCTGCATTAACTCCACAACCTGAGTTTCACATCTCATAAATAGAGATTATGTTGAACTATCTCGTTTCCTGAAGTGAAAAAGGGTGCATTTTGTTCCCATGCAAACGTTTGTAGGGGAAAAAAACCACTGGTTGTATTAAATTGACATATGTTGTGATTCCAATTCAGGTGCCACTTGTCTAAATGTAGATTACAATCCACAATATAACGAGGGTCTAAATCTGCAGACATACTCACCAAACAGAGAAGGTCAAAGGTCAATGGTTACCCCATCATTGGCACACTTTTTCTCCTCTCGATATTATTTGCCTCAGACACGTATGACAGCAGAAATGAGGAGAAGGACCTACGGGGAGCAATACTGAAGTCAAAAGGATTGAAGGATCTGAGATCATCAAAGAAGTTGACACTTTTTAAACTTTTAAAAAAAAAGGCAAGAAGGCAAAGAGGTTGCTAGCTATTTCTCTAAGGTGGACTAAAATAACACAACTCTGTCCAGTTGTAAAATAAAGTTGTGTGATGGATATACCAATATTAAGAAAAAAAAAATAGAGTACAATTACACCAACCTGGAAAAACACTAATTATTTTCAGATTATTTGATAAGCATTTAATTTATAGTATGAGATTGTAATGGACATCTCTCATGACGGCATCAACGACAGCATGAAACGCAATCAAACGTGAAGGCTCAGTTTAATAAGCAGTCACCAAAAACAGGCTATCCTGTCACCGCTCAGAGTGCAGACCTCCTAACTGAAATCAAGGCTTTGACAATCTAGGACTTTCTGGAAGAGAGACACCACAGCCTGCTTCAGTAACCCCACAACAACGATACAGAATAAAGAAAGTGCACTGCAACGCCTCTCGTCTGCCAATTAAATTACAGATGAAAAGTGCTGTGTTCATCCTAGCCTCGCGAGAGACCAGTAAGCCCTGAAAACCGCCAGCAGGTTCCTGGCAGGTCGTTCACATAACAGAGAAATCACTGTTGTCAGGATCAAAGGAGGCTTAGATTTTAAAGTACTGGAACATCAGAAAAATAATATGGGATACAAAAACATTATTTATACCAGCGCTCACGTCCGATGTGAAGCAACAAGAGTTAGGAAAGTGAAAGTTGAAGTGACTCATCCACAAGGGGAATGCACAATGAAAATAGGTGTTTGGCTCTGAGTTGCAGAACACATTCTCATCTGTATCTTAAGGTGCCATGTATAGGGTTAAGAAACCAAAGCAAGGGGCATATCAGCAAGGATCGGCGATGAATAACGCAAAGCACGCTTAGCGCTTTGTTATTCATCGCCGTCTATGTCTGGAATTTATTGCCCTGGTAGCGCGTTATCAACAACGCGTTGCTCCAGGGAGATAACAATTCCAGAGATCGCGGGGGAAATCGCCGTTTTCAAGTGAACATCACTGGTTTTCCAGTGATGTTCCCTGCAAAAGGGCGATAACCTTGCTGATACGACCCTGTGGTCGTAGCAGCATAATCAACCCCCTATGTTAGGGATGGGTAAGTCAGGATTTTAGCAGACGTTAGTTTTGGAGAAAACAGCGGTTTTCTCCAAAAACTAACATCTGCTAAAATGCTGGGGCAGCCTTGTAAATATCGCGATGTGCACATCAGGTATATTTGCAAGGCTGTACTGCCCAGTGACGCCCACTTTGCATCTCATTAGAGATGTAAAGGGAGGCGTCGGGAAAAAGGGTGCTAACATGCGATTATGCATGTTAGCACCCTCTTCTAAATAGGGCGATAGTTTTATCTCCGCTTTTTTGGAGATAAAGCCCTTGTTAATATGCCTCCAAATAAGGGAGTCCTTTAATACATGCGTTGCCACTGGGTAATCATTTCTAATCTGCCATATCCTGAAAAGATATCGCTGCCTAATTCTCTTCTTAATCTCCCACTGCTTAAAGACATCAGAAGTTAACTGAAGATAGAAATGTGCGACGCCATCATTCATGATTCTGTGTTTGTGTATATTTCATTAGGGTTCCCTGTCGGTTTTACCACCCAGGATAGTTATACTTTCGTGTTAATTAACTGGCTGAGAAATGCAGATATTTATGTCGTTTTATAATCTATCGCTAGGTCCATATTAGAATGGCAGTATTCACGGAACAAGAGGAATGTTCAAAGTCTCCACTGCTCCAATGACAAGGAGTTGTGAAACACAACAAAAAGTGACAATCAAAAACAAGTAAATATGATACAATGATAAGTATGACAAGAATTAGCGGAGTAACATTAGCCCCCCCACGTCCCTTAATTTGGGGGTAGAGGGGCTTTAGAATGCCGCCTCAAAACAGTACACTGACTGGGGCCAGTTTGTGTTTTGATACACTTGATTTTTTGGGCAGTGGGGCAAAGTGGTGGGGTGGGGACTCCATGGACTTTACAGGGGGGGTGCCTTGAGTTTCCTTACACCATTGACAAGGATCATAAAGTGGCTAAGTGATGAGTTGAGGCAGATTAGACATTAAGCTTTGTTAGTAATTCAGCAACCCAGTGTTCTGACTACTTGAAGGGCAGCAGCATTAATTGCAGCCAGTGGTTGCACGTGGGGCCCATCCGCACTCATTTTTGGGAACCAGCATTTACTTTTCCTCAACAGACATAGGTCCAGAGCAAGAAATAGAAAAACACAAAAGGGGTAAAGGAAGAGAAGATGGAAAAACAGTGAATAATGGAGAAAGCAGGGTTGGAAAAGAGCATGCAAGAGTGAGATACAGATGCAGGAAGTGAGGATTTATGTATTCAAAAGGAATGAGGTTGAATACAGACTACACAGCCTTAGAACTTGGCACAGTGACTGACCTGCGATATCACCGACCGATAGCTTGCAAGCAAAACTTTGGACCTGGCTCTTATTCTTTTATAAATTAAGCAGTTGTGCGAATGAACGTCTGTTATTAAGCGAGTGCTGCATTAACAGAGAAATATATTTTTAAATGAACTGCTACAACTTTATGTACAAACATATGGTAGAGCACAAACCTGTTTCTGAACAGAGATAGACGAGGGCCACATAAGAAATTGTGTTTTTTTACTGTGTTCTATATTGCTTTTTAAAAGAGAGGACAGCTAGTCTAGTGGTTGTCTTTCTTACTTTGTAACATGGGGACATGGATTGTAATCTTGGCTTCCACACGTGTCTGAAGTCACGTAATTCTGAATAAATCCCTTAACCCCTTGTGTGCCCCGCCCTTTCCCTGCCCTGTGCCGGGCGTTGAATTAGCGGGCGGGGATCATGACGAGATAGTCTCGTCATGGGCACAGCGCAACCGCGGCCCATGACGAGACCATCTCATCATGGGCACTCAAGGGGTTAAACTGTCTGTGCCCAAAATTGTAAACAAAGATTGGCAATGGCAGTAGGTCTGGCTTCTAAAGGCAACTACTTCTTCTGTTCTTGATGGACCTAATTGGCAGCCAGTAGTTCATCATATTCGTATTCTGTCACTCATCCTTACACTAGTATCCATTCATCCACCCACTGACTCATGTTTGCATTAATCGACAAACATAACCCCAATAAAACCAATATGTAACATACTCAACAACGTATGCAAGAATAAATAAAAGTTGGAAAAAGAAAAATGCTGCCACCTAAATTTAACAGCCATGTGCCTGTAAGAACAAATAAAATTACACATACTAGTCAGTGAGTATCTGCAAATGGTATTTTGCTTAGCATAGCAGTAGCATTGATTTAAGGCCCCCAACATGGCTTGTACGATAGCCCACATTTAGCAGAGCTACAGCATAAAAGTATATTGAGGTTTTTGAACACTACTTGTAGTTTTTGAATGCTATATGTTCTTTTACTCACACAACCAATCACTTCAACCACCACTTTATGGGTACACAACTCTCTTTAGTGAAGGGACTGTTCACTGTATGGGAAAAAAATGGTGTCAGAAGATTTGTTTGAGCTATAGTCTATCAATATGTTCAATGTTGGTCTAAGTCAAATATGTTTTTAGAATATATATGGTGTGATCAAGGGCACTTGTTGCTCGAAACGCATCATCAGAGGAGTGAGGAAGAATAAAGAAAACTTGCCATCCTGTCCTTGGGTGTCCATTAGTCTCTTTTTGCCGGGAGGAGGTTCTGAGAGTGCTGTGGATCGTGATATATATATATATATATATTATCTACTGGCGGTCTATTTCACACACAGACACAATTAGGCAAAATGCTCAATGAACAAAATGAATCATGTCCTAGCACTCGGCAGATTGCTTGGCAAATCAGATTATCTGCTCTCTTGTGGGGGCATGTTCACGCAGGCACAAAGATGGACAGGTACTTTGTGATATGAACGCACCACAAGATTTATGGAAACATGCGTCTGAAAGAGCAGCATTTATACCTCGCATTTTTCTCTCCTGGTTGTGTGAGTTCACAAAGGGTTCGCGGGGAGTTGGAACAACAGACTTTCTTGGTGGTTTCTGATGTTCCGATTTGGGGCGCTTGTTTGGGAGTCGGTCGGGCACCTACAGGTCATCAAAGATGAGGACCCTCCGTCACCTTATGTAGGACTGTGAGCTATAATGACTGCTCTCGGCCAGGGCATAGCAACTCGTTACACATGTTGGCGCCACTTTGCGTTGCTTTTTTTTACATAGTTGATGTTGGGAGTTTTTATGTTTGTCTGTCTAGAGATCTAAGTTATTGTTCTGTTTAAAGTGCGTTTGTGATTATTTTGCTATTACATGGGCGGAACTCAGGCCAATGCGTCCCCCTGCGGTGCAAGGGGGTTGGGGGTTGCAACCATCAGGGGCGCTACAACCCTTCAAGAAGTTCTCATTCTGCCCAAGGCATATATTTGAGATTTGCGAGACTTGGGGTGCCTCTCATCACATTCTGCAGAAGGGCCTCGTCATTTTGTGTTACGCCCCTGCGTACCTTTTATAAATCTTTACATAATTTTGTAGATGTTGAAATGCAGCCAGGAGCACTCTTTGCAAGGATTTTGTTACATATACAGGACATACCTAACAGGTTGCTGTTACTCCTTTGCCATTGTTTCAGATGACATCATGAACTGGGAAGCTGAATGGCCAGCAATGTGTAAATGTCACAAGAATCGTAAATGGATGAATAGGATAATATTGTAGTGAAGTGGCCATCACATCCCTGAGCCACCAGGGTGTCACACCTGCAGCCCACATGATGGCAATGTTCTTGCTTGAAAGTTTCTTGCATAGTTTCAATGACTCCAAATTTGGCATACACAGAAAGCTCACTTTTTTCAGATTTCTTTTATAAATTTGATGTACATCCACTTAGTAGATATTTAAAAAAATTAGAAATTTTAGCCAGAAAAAAAAAATCGGTGTAGGCCCTGCCCCCTCCCTGCAGTACTCTGCAAACGCACCCCCTGGCGCGTTGTAAGTTGGGGAATTAATTCCCCCTGAATACTGAGGGTCCCTGGGGACCAACTAGCCCACCAGGTAAATCCAGTATGCACCAGGGAGCTGCGTTGCAGAGAGGTGGTCCAAGGCCACGCCTCCTTTTTACATCACACTGCATTGTAGCTCTGTGGTGCTTACTGGAGGTAGCTGATGAGCTAGTTGGCCCCCAGGGAACCTCAGGACTCAAGGGGACTTTATCCCCCAATTTACAACATGCCAGGGGGCGCGTTTGCACAGTGGTGTAGAAAGGGGGTGGGGTCTGAGGTCACAAGTGTGAAAACGCACCCCGTGGTGCATTGTAAATTGGGGGATTACGTCCCCTTGAATTCTGAGGGTCCCTGGGGGCCAACTAGCCCACCAGGTACCTCCAGTATGCACCAGGGAGCTGGGTTGCAGAGAGGTGGTCCCAGGCCACACCTCCTTTTTACACCACTCTGCATTGCAGCTCTGTGGCGCTTACTGGAGGTGGTGGGCTAGTTGGCCCCCAGGGACCCTCAGGACTCAAGGGGACTTGATCCCAAAATTTACAATGCGCCAGGGGGTGTGTTTGCCCAGTGGTGCAGGGAGGGGGTGGGGCCTGATGTCACAAGCGTGCAAACATGCCCTGTGGTGCGTTTTAAGATGGGGGATTAAGTCCTTTAAAATCCAGAGGGTCCCTGGGGGGCAACAAGCTCACCAGGTACCTCCAGTAAGCCCCACAGAGCTGCATTGCAGAAAGGTGTAAAAAGGGGCGTGGCCTCAAACCACCTCTCTGCAACGCAGCCCTGTGGCACTTACTGGAGGTACCTGGTGAGCTAGTTGGCCCCCAGGGACCCTCAGGATTGAAGGGAAATTAATCCCCCAACTTAAAACGGGCCACGGTGTGCGTTTGCACAGTGGTGCAGGGAGGGGTTGGGGCCTCATGTGACAAGTGTGCAAACGCTCCCTGTGGTGTGTTGTAAATTGGGGGATTAAGTCCCCTTGAATCCTGAGGGTCCCTGGGGGCCAACTAGCCCATCAGGTACCTCCAGTAAGTGCCACAGAGCTGCGTTGCAGAGAGGTGTTCTGAGGTGACGCCCCCTTTTACGCCACTCTGCAAACGCGGCTTCTGGTGCACTGCTGGTGGGGCGATGAGCTCCTCTTGAGTCCTGAGGACCTCAGGACACAAGTGGACTTTATCCTCCAAGCAGCAGTGTGCCAGAAGCCGCGTTTGCAGTGTGGTGTAAAAAGGGACGTGGCCTTGGAACACCTCTCAGCAATGCAGCTCTGTGGCACTTACTGGAGGTACCTGGTGGGTAGTTGGCCCCCAGGGACCCTCAGGATTCAAGGGGACTTAATCCCCTAACTTAAAATGCACCAGGAGGCGCGTTTGCATAGTGGTGCAGGGAGGGGGTGGGACCTGATATAACAGGTTAGCTATCCTGCTGTGTGGGACTTACTGAAGGCAATAAAAGGGGTATTTGGCCCTCAAGGTTGACGTTGGGGGCTAACTACCCCTCCTGTTACCTCCAGTAAATCCCACACAGTGGGATTGCTAAAAGGTGTTTGGAGGCTACACTCACCTTTCTCCACCACTCCACAAACGCGACTGCTATGGTATAGTTAGAAATGAGCATTTAAAAAGCCTTTGAAATTCACTCAAATAACGTAGGTTTCAGGGACGTTATAGTTAGAAATTAGCTTTTAAAAAAACCATTAAAATTCACTGAAAAAAACATAGGTTTCAGAGACGTTATAGTTAGAAATTAGCATTTAAAAAACCTTAGCAATTCACTGAAAAAGACATAGTTTTCAGGGACGTTATAGATAGTTGGACATTTCACTCGTACGAAACCAGAGAAATTCCACATCTCAAATGACACCACTGATGACATCACTGATTACATCATCCACCTGAAAATCTGATGCACCTTCTCACACCCTACTATAAACTTTGATACACCCATTCTAAAATATAGACTACCATTTTCAAAACCATAGATACACCAATACCAGTTGCTACATACGCACTCACTGATTCCTAGGTCTACTCACACATCCACTCATTCACCAATACAGTCACTCATAAATTCAGTCACTCATCAATACAACACTATCATATGCACTCATATACCTATACAGACACTCACACACTGCCACACACCCAGAGTTACTCACACACCTATTCAGTCATGCAAAGAATCAATCACACTTCCATTTACTCACCTACACAGTTATATAAACACCACCTCACTTATTCATACAGATACTAATGTATACTTACTCTCTTATACAATCACTGATACAAGTACACACTAATCCATATAGCCACTCTCACAATCGCTCACTCTCACATATAGTTATTTATATACACCATCACTCACATATACTGCCTTTTACTGATGTAGTTACTCACACATGTACCACTGAGACATCCATTCACTCACCTACACACCCATACACACACTCACCCACCCATACAGCTGTTTCCACATGCACTCTTGAACCCATACACCCAGTAAATCAACCACTCACATATCTATGCACAGATTCACACACCTCCCAACCACCCACACACACACTCAGGCACCCATACAAATACACAGGCAACCAATCAATAACCCATATAGACACTCATGTAGCGACTCACCAACCCATGCAGCAGCTTACACAATAACAGACAGACTGATACAGAAATTCACACAGTTTAGTCACTAACCCATGCATTCAGTAAGATACATTTAATCACTCACTTATACAGTCAGTCACGCACCTACGAAATCCTCCATCCAGACACTTTTACACACTAATTCTTCAATACACCTTGGCATATATTTAAAACAAATTTAAACTTTATAGAAACAGACAGTCACTGGAGGATTTCATCAGTGATGTCATCAGTGATGTCATTTGAGATGTCATCAGTGATGTCCGGCCAGCCAGCCTCCCCTTTGCTATTGGATCGCAGGCCCAGTAAGCACCCCCTCCGTGGGCCACCCGGTGACACGGCCCCATCGCAGCCCAGACCTGTGCTGTCCTCCATGCCATTAGCTGGCTCCACTGCTCCAGCAGCTCTCAGTGCTGTCACCTAGCTCCCAACAGGCCCGACTGGATGTGCGGCCTCAAGCACCTTCCAGGCAGTCACAAGTGATGGCCGTCACTCCCTGCAGGCAGAATGGCGCAGGGCCACTCTCCAGTCGCTTCGCCCCATGCCCTGCAGGGATGGATTCATGGCAGGCTAGACCACACCTCGTTGCTTCAACCTCAGCACTTTTCCTCGGTCACAGGTCAGAATCAATCAGGAAAGGTCCTGCTGACAAAGGACTGTACTTAACTTCTATCCGTATCCTTGCAGCGTGGAAATCGGATTAGTGGATGGATTTGTGGGGATTTTGATGGTAAGCAGCCGGAGACCCTTCAAGATGCACCCATCTTGGTCGGCTGTTGGCCATGCCCCCTAGAATGTATATTTTTGAGTTGTGTGAATAGTTGCAGCACTCTGGTGCAATTGAACATATAATAAATGTATTTCTTTTTTAAATAGATAAATGGGATTAATTCACACTCCTAAGCAATGACGTACCCATGTTCTTGTTTCCATATACCATTTTTTGTATTGATGGTGAAAGAGAGGCATTATTAATGTACTTGATACGCTGTATGCTGTCATGAATGGAAGGAATGTATAAGTAACATTCATACAGTCCAATGGCAGAAGAGGACTGAACCAAAGCTCCTCTATGTATGTGGGAAAATATATATGCACACACACACATATATATATATATACACACACACACACACATATATAACCTACTGGCGGTCGACAGTAAGTAGTTATAGTTAGGACCTAGTTTCCATAGGAAAAGCGTTTTTTGTTTTCCCAATAAGTTTAGCGCAGGATGATGAATCTTCTCGAAATGTTCGAAACTCGTGGGGCGCTCCAGTCAGCTCCTATTCTGAAAGTTTCAGGATGATTCGCCAAGCGGGGGCCGAGAAAAAAAGGGGTCCCAAAAGCATTTTCTCCATGTTAATTCCAATAGGAAACTTTAGACACACGACTACAGCCCGAACTGCTGAACGGAATTACACCAAATTTGCAAAAAAGGTAGCCCTTGGTTCAGAAAGAACCCTTTTTCTAAATGGTTAAATCCGTTCAGTATTTCCTGAGAAATTAAAAAAATAGAGGTCAAAAAATCAATTTTCCATAGGAAACTTTATACACGGTTACAGCTGAAACTGCTGAACGGAATTACACCAAATTTGACAAAAAGGTAGCCCTTGGTACAGAAAGAGACTTTTTTTTTTAAATGGTGTAAATCCGTTCAGTAGTTGCAGAGAAAATCAAAAGATAAAAATAGCGATGATCCTGCAGCGAACATTTTAAAAAATAAAGCGCGGGCTCCCGCACTTCGTTAATATTTAGCCCCCGGATGGGCCAAGTCCCGGGGGCAGTGAAAAATTGAAATTGCGAGAGCCCAGGCAGGCCCCCGCAGCACCGGGGACCGCCACCCCCGGGGCTTTCATTAAATATTTGTGGGGAGGCTCACGGCCCCCCGCAGCCCCGGGGACCGCCACCCCCTGGGATTTAGCTTTTTTAATCTGTGGGAGGGCATTGGAGGCCCCCCAAGCCCTGGGGACCACCACCCCTGGGGCTTTTATTAATTATGTAGCGGGGGTCACATGGCCTCACCTGCTGCCCTGGGGACTGCCACCCCCAGGGCTTTAAAAAAAAATAATAGACCTGTATGGGGGGGTCGTGAGCCCCCCCACACGTCCCGGGGACCACCACCTCCCTGGGGCACTAACATTTAAATGCGGGGGACCGTAATGGACCCTCAGCCCCGGGGACTACCACCTCCCCGTGGTTGCTTTGCAATTGTTGGGAGGGGGGCTGCCCAGCACCCCTCCTGGAGCCCTTCCTGGCCCTGGGGACTGCCACCCTCCAGGGCCAGTTCCTGCAGTGTCCTGAAGTGCCCACCCTGGGACACTGCTGTTTGCAGTGACATGGCGGGAGCCGCGCGACTCCCGCCCTGTCATTGAAAATTCTGCTTTGTTTAATTGAAGCGAGAGCAGGGAAACCTGCTCTTGCTTCAATGAAGCAAAGCAGAATTGCCTTTTCATAAGGGGAGCTGCATGTCAGCAGCTCCCCTTGTGGATAAGCAATGCCGGCTCCCGCAGGACGCGGGGAGCCGGCGGGACCGTGGAGGGATGGGGGACCTCCCATGGTTCCCAACGGATAGGGCAGGCCCTGGGGGTGGGGTCCCCGGGGCCAGAAGTGTCCCGGGAGGGGGGCCATGCAGCCCCCTATGAAGAAAAAAAAAAGCAATGGCCAGGCCCCGGGGGATGGGGTCCCCGGGGCCAGAAGTGGCCCGGGAGGGGGCCCACAAAACTCCCCTTCCAAAGAAGAAAATCCCAAAATATAAAGGCCGGCCCCGGGGGATGGGTTCCCTGGGTCTATAGAGGCCTTAGGAGTGGGGCCACGCAGCCCCCTCCATAATAAAAAAATTAATATTTGGCCATGCCCGGGGGATGGGGTCCTCAGGGCCGGAATTGGTCACAGGAGGAGGGCCCACGCGGCCCCCTTCCCGTTAACATTTATATATTTTTTTTAAAAGGGGGTCAGGCCCTGGGGGATGGGGTCCCCAGGGCCCAAAAAAAGTAAAAAGAAGGGGGGCCACGCAGCCCCCCTTCCAAAAAGAAAAAAATAACTTGCACGATCGTCCCGGAGGCCCCGCCCCCTCCCAGTAACACTCTGCCAACGCGCCCTGTGGCGTGTTTTAAGTTGGGGAATTAGTTCCCCTGCAATACTGGGGGTCTCTGGGGGCCAAATAGCCCACCAGGTACTTCCAGTAAGCACCACAGGGCTGCGTTGCAGAGAGGTGGTCCAGGCCACGCCCCTTTTTACACCTCTCTGCAACGCAGCTCTGTGGCACTTACTTGGAGGTACCTAGTGGGCTAGGTGGACCCCAGGGACCCTCACTATTCAATGGGACTTAATCTCCCAACTTAAAACGCACCACGGGCGCGTTTGCACAGTAGTGAAGGGAGGGGGAGGGGCCTGAGGTGACATTTGTGCAAACACGCCCTGTGGTGCATTTTAAGTTGGGGAATTAATTTCTCTTCAATCCTGAGGGTCCCTGTGGGCCAACAACCCCACCAGGTACCTCCAGTAAGTGCCACTGCGCTGCGTTGCAGAGAGGTGAGAAGGCCACGCCCCTTTTTACACCTCTCTGCAACGCAGCTCTGTGGTGCTTACTGGAGGTACCTGGTTGGCTAGTTGGACCCCAGGAACCGTCAGGATTCAAGGGGACTTAATCTCCCAACTTAAAACGGCCACTGGGCGTGTTTACACACATATCACCTCAGGCCCCCCTTCACCACTGTGCAAACGTGCCCCGTAGCGTGTTCTAAGAGGCAATTTTAATCCCCCTGTCCTATTATGTACTAGGGCCTTACAGAGGAGGTCATGCTAATCACAGGGGTACCCCAATGCATAGTGTTCCCTAGTGTATGTAGGTGTTTTCACTGTATTCTAAGTGTCTTTTAGCATAGCATTGGCTCTATGCCTGGTTAGTCAGAGTACCCATCTGAAAAAGTTGTGGGCACAGGATAATTTTGCAAGAACGCCTCTTTTTGCTCCTCTGTTGGTTCTTTTCTGCACATGTCTTGCTTCCTCCTGCACTTTTCTTCGTCCTTGTGGACTTCTGTTGCTTCTTTCTGCATTTCTTTTGCTTCTTTCTGTGCGTTTTTTCTTCTTTCTTCACATGTCCCACCTCTGTATCCATAGTTAGAAACTAGCATTTGAAAAACCTTTGATATTCACTGAAAAAACCACAGGTTTCATGCACATTATAGTTAGAAATTAGCATTTAAAAAACCTTAGAAATACACTGAAAAAACATAGGTTTTAGGGAAAGTTATAGCTAGTTGGACATTTCACTCGTACAAAACCCGTGAAATTCCCCTGTTATAGTTAGTTCAGCTAACTATAACTCAAGCCCCCGCAATTCACTGCTGATGACGTCACATATTACATCACTCATGACATGGTCAGTGACATCACTCATGACATCACTGATGACATCTCAAATGACATCACTGATGACATCATCCATGGGATAATTTCATGCATCTTCTCACACCCTAATATAACTTTAGATACACCCACTATAAATTACAGACTGCCATTCTCAAAACCATAGACACTCCAACACCATTAACTATATACCCACTCACTGATTCCTAGGTCTACACACACATCCACCCGTACAGTCACTCACACTTATGGTCACTCAGTACAGGACTATCATATGCACTCATACACCTATATAGACACTCACACACCGCCACTCATCCATAGAGGTACTCACACACCTAGTCAGTCACACAAATAATTAATCACACTCCCAATTACTCACCTATACAGTTATACACAGACCAGCTCACTTACTCATACAAATACTAGCACATTCTTACGTTCTTATACATTCACTGATACAAGCAAACACTCATCCATGGATCCACTCTCACAATCACACACTCTCACTTATAGCCATTTATATACTCTAACACACATATATACTGCCTTTCATATATGTAGTTAGTCACACATGTACCACTGAGATATACATTCACTCACTAACACACCCATACACACACTCACCCACCCATACAGTCCATCACAGATGCACACTTCAAACTATGCACCCAGTGAATCACCCACTCACACATCTATGCACATAGTCACACCCCACCCACACAAACACTCAGGCACCCATACAGATACTCAGACAACCAATCAATAACTCATATAGACACTTATGTAGTTATTCCAAAACCCATGCAGCGGCTTACACAACAACCGACAGTACACAACAACCGACAGACAGATACAGAGATTCACACAGTTTAGTCACTAACCCATGCATTCAGTAAGATATGTTTAATCACTCACTTATAGTTAGTCACGCACCTAGTAAAACATCCATTCAGATACTTATACACCCACTCATTTTTCAATATGCCTTTCCCTATATATATTAAACATATTTAAACTTTACAGAAACACAGTCACTGGATGATGTCATCAGTGATGTCATTTGAGATGTCATCAATGATGTCATCAGTGATGTCACTGAGCATGTCATGAGTGATGTAATATGTGATGTCATCAGCAGTGCATTGCGGGGGCGCGAGTTATAGTTAGCTGAACTAACTATAACGTGGAAATTTCACGGGTTTTGTATAAGTGAAATGTCCAACTAACTATAACTTTCCTTAAAACCTATGGTTTTTTCAGTGAGTATATATACATATGCCACAGCAGTCGCAGTTTGGTTACGAGGCTGTTAAGATGGGCGGTCCGAGCACGGGTTACCGGAAACCCCACAATTGCACACATTCTTCTCCGCTTTAGCAGGAAATGTCGATTCTCATAGATTTGTTGCATAGAGAATCGCGATTTTATTAAAGACAAGGAGGCTATCATTATGCATTATATCTTTTATTCACCACCTCTGCAGCACTTAAAAGAACTTAGAATAGAACATAATGTAAAATACTAGAATAGAACACTCAAGTCCCATAAGATCCTGACGACCGCCATCTTCTTCCTCTTTTGTTTCTTCTTCTGTAGATCATAAGTAAATTCTTCCTTACAAAAACTAAAATTCCAAACTCCAATCCAAACATAAAATCCACAAAAAGAAATGTCAGTTATCTGCAAAGAAATAATATGAACAATTTAATAAAATCTTAAACTAAACTCTAAACTGAAATCCATCATTAAAACATGTCAATACACATTTTAAATAAACCTCCAAACCCTCAACTTAGGGAGGGAGGGAGGGATAATGATAGCCTCCTTGTCTTTAATAAAATCGCGATTCTCTATGCAATAAATCTAGGAGAATCGATATTTTATGGCAAGACAGGAGGCTATCATTATGCATGTTCAAAGCTTTTCTAAAACTTTATTTGCAACATGTTCAATAGGTTTAAAATAATATCTCCTAAAACCTTTTGCTTTTGACCAATCAGCAACCTTCAAAATGTCATTCAAATTTCCACCGCTCACAAAAATCTTACTTGCCATTGCACCCCTAACAGAATGTGCTGAAAACCAACTCAAATTGACACCAGCCTCCCTCATGACTGCTCTAACCCACCTGGCTATAGTAGCCGTAGAGACAGCTTTAAAAGGCCTCACATAAGATATCAACAATTGATCTACCCCATCTGCTCTAAATTCTGCAACCCTACTCTCATACTCCTTAAGACATCTGACAATACAAATCTTCGGAAACTCATCCAACATAGGGTAAAATACAGAACCAGATATAGTCTTAGTTCTCCTCCAAATTTCAAACAAGACCCCCTGAGGTTGATAAAACCTACAGCTCACATCCAAAGCCTTAACATCCGAAACTCTTTTAATAGAAACCAAACACAACAAACAGGCTATTTTCCATCACAATTCTCACAATCCCAAATACCTATTTCCTGGCCAAGCTTCAAACAATTTGAAAATCAAATTCACATCCCAAACAGAACCATATTTAGACTTCGGAGGCCTCCTCAATCTAATCCCTTTCATAATCCTGCAAACCACAGAACTCCAACCAATCGAAGAACCCTGTCCAGCTGCAACAGCAGAACAATAACAATTAATAGTCATGTAAGAAAGACCCTTCTCAAATAATTCTGCTAACGAATTAGCAACTTTCATCTCATCAGCCTCCATGGGATCCAAATTCCTTTCCAAGCACCAATGTGACCAAACTGACCACGCTTCCTTATATCTCTTCCTGGTACCTGGTGCCCTCGATTCTCTGAGCAAATCTGAAGCTGTTCCCGAAAGATCTGAGATTCCTTCAGATCCCCTGATATCTTCCAAACTAGAAGGTTGAGCAAACCCTCTTGAACCAAAGGATGATCTTCTCCTCCTTGACCTATTAACATTCCACTGTATGCTTGAATCAATAAAGGTTCTTCCACTGCCATCTCCAGAACTGTAGGAAACCAAACCTGAGTTGTCCAAAAAGGAGTCACTAAAACAATCTGAACTACCTGTCTCCTTACTTCCAACAAAACCCTTTGAATCATCGAAAAAGGAGGAAATGCATAACTCCTTTTCCCCTTCCAACACTGTTTGAAAGCATCCACAGCTAACGCCCCCGGACCCGGCCTCCAACTGAAATACTCCACCAACTGATAAGTTAGTCTTGAGGCAAACAGATCTAACTCCAGAGGGCCAAAATGATTTTGAATTTTCCGAAACATTTCCCTGTCCAACATCCAGTCGCTGAAGTCTATCAGATTCCTCGAGTGCCAATCCGCCACCAAGTTTTCCTGACCTGGAAGATACTGTGCCTCTAGGTTTATTTTGTGTTCCAGACAAAAATCCCAAATTTCTTGTGCAATCTCCATCAACTTCCTTGATCTGCTCCCTCCTAGCTTGTTTATATAGGTTACTGCAGTAATATTGTCCATCTTCAAAAGTACAGAATTCCCAAGGAACAAGACTTGAAACATTGCAAAGCAAAATGCCCTGCCTTCATCTCTAAATAATTGATATGTTCCCTCTTCTCCATTGAATTCCATACACCACCTGTTACATGATTCATGCAGGATGCTCCCCATCCAAGATTGCTTGCAACTGTTTCCAATACAAAATCTGGCCTCATACCAAAGATCGCTCGACCATTCCATGCAGTCAAATTCTCCAGCCACCAATTTAACTCTATCCTCGCTCCCTCTGTCATTTTTATATGATCTCCGTACCTTAAACCAACAGCCAGACCTGATGTCTTCAATCGTTGCAATGCCCTGTAATGTAAAGGGCCTGGAAACACCGCCTGAATTGATGAAGATAAAAGACCAATGAATCTTGCAACATCTCTCAAACTCACCATTTCTTTCCTCAATAAATACTTCACCTCTTAGCGAATTTTCTTTATCTTCTTCTCCGGTAACAATAAAAAGCATTTTACTGTATCCATAAAAAATATCAGAAATTCTAATGACTGAGAAGGATTCATCACTGATTTCTCCACATTTATAATGAAACCCAGGGATTGCAAGAGTTCCATCACCATTTACAATTGAATTCTCAATTTCCTCACATTCTGATTCATAATCAAAAGATCGCACAAATACACAATCATCCGAATTCCTCTTTCTCTCAAAAAAGCAATCACTGCTCTCATCACTTTCGTAAAACACCAAGGTGCGGATGAGAGACCGAAAGGTAAACATACAAATTGATAAATATGACCTTTCCACCTGAATTGAAGGTACTTCTGACTCTTTATGCCCATTGGAATTGTAAAATATGCATCCTTCAGATCCAGTTTCACCATCCAATCCATATCCTGCAACAAGTCCCTTAAAAGATGGATTCCCTCCATCTTGAAATGCCTGTTAACCACGAAAAAATTTAAATTCCTCAAATTGATTACTGGCCTTCATCTTTTTTCCTTTTTCTCCACAAGAAATAAAGTACTCACAAAACCTTTTTTGTCTTCCCCAATTTTCACAATTGCTCCTTTCTTTAACATGCTTTCTATTTCTTCCCAAACTATTTTCTCCTGATTTTCATTGACATTTTGACTGAAGGGGAATCTCAGAAAAACTCTATCTCGAAACGTGACACTGTTCTCAATACCCAAGGGTCTTTTGTAATCTCCTTCCATTTTCCTACATAATTTTTCAACCTTCCTCCCACCTTTTCCTGGAAAAAACCAGAACAAATCTTCGTATTCAAACTTACCTGCTCCTTGACTCGAGGACTGACCACTTCCTCTAAGACCTCTTGTACGAACCCCTCTTCCTCTTTGAGGGTAAAAATTGTATTGATTTTGCGATCCTCTTGAAAATCCTCTTGTATAATTGTATCGGGACCTATAATAACTCCGGCCGGAATGTTGCCCTCTCCTTCCGGCCCTTCCATAAAAACTTCCAGACGCACCTCCATTGAATACTTTTCTCATATTTGACTGGACCCTGTCCAGAGAAGTGAAAGTATTTGCATACTTTCCCAATTACCTTCACTGCACCATCACCAAAAAAAAATCCATTTGGTTTTTCGCAAGTATCTTTTTTTGCAAAATCACCCAATTTTGGATTAATTTTGAACAAAACAACCTTCTTTCTCTCTTCAATCAGACCCGCATTTGCGTTTCCAAGGAAACAAATCGCCCTTTGGCACCATCCTCTTAATACAACTATATCCAAATCTGTTCCTTTGAGATATGCTTCCTCCACTAAATCAAACATCCTAGCAATAGGCCCTAAAGTACCCAACAGTTTAGCCTCGCACTGTTTTAACGCCTTTTCAAGGCCCTTTCTAGGGTCTCTCCCCATTTTGAACATATATGTAATAATTTCCGGGTCTAAATTCGGAGTTAACAAATCTTTAACGCCAATCACTGGCCGAGAACATTCTGCTCTCATAATATTCCTTTCACTCCTTTCCAATGGTCTTCTCAACCAATACTGTATATAATCTGCCACGTGGCTCATCGGCCACCATTAAGACCCTCTTGGATGTCTCACATCCTTTGGATCAAATAACCTTTTCCCAAATGGGTCAATCGCCTTATTTTCACTTCTTTTACTTGATGATTCACTCTCATCTTCATCATCCAAATCATTTTTATAATTTAAATCTAAAACATATTCATCTACGTCACTCGAATTTTCATAAAAATCCTTCCCATCTCTCATGTTGCTTTGAACATTCTTTCTTTTTGAGCCGCTTTGGACTCCACTTCCACTTGCACCGTCCTCCAGATGCCTTCTCTTTTCTTTACACTTTCCACCAATTTCTTTTCCATTTCCCTGCTCACTTTCCTCCAATGAAAAATATTCCTCCTCCTCAAACAAATGAGCTCTCTTCATAAACATGCTTTTAAGAATCAACTTAATCTGTACAAAAACACTATAGCAAAAACTAAAGCCGAGTATTTTGCTAATACCATTCTTCTAGCAGCTAATAGCACCAAAGCTATATTCAGCTTAGTAAAGAGTCTGTCTAAACCTGACTGTGCTAATAACAAAATTCCTGTTACTCAAGCTTTATGCGATGAGTTAGCTTCCTATCTGGAGGATAAAATTGACAAGATAGTTAGGGATTGTGATCCACCAACAGCGGTGGAAGAACCAGATCCTCAGTTGTCCAATGCTGAGCAGTGTTCTCTGCCATCACCAGACTCTAAGCCTAGCAACCCTACCATTTTAAAACACTGCCAGCATACTCTGGATTGCTTTCGCATTCCGGACGAGTAAACATTTGATACCTTAGCCAGGGGTGTCTCCTCTGGGTCCCCCCTGGACCCCCTTCCCCACAGAATCTGGAAGGAATACGGGGCAGAGCTCTTTCCCTCTTTACGACAGATCTGTGATCTATCCTTGAGTACGGGGAGGTCCCTAAAAACTGGAAGGAAGCAGTTGTGACCCCTCTTCTAAAAAAAGCACGCTTGACCCCGGGTGTGTGGCCAACTACTGGCCAATTTCTTTATTGCCATATCCTGTTAAAATTCCGGAACGCATCGTCAGTAAGTCTCTATCCCAGTATCTTGAGGAGTATTCGCTCCTTGATGAGATGCAATTTGGCTTTCGGCCCAAGCACGGTACTGAAACAGCACTTGTTACCGTGCTTAATGATATGAGGATGCGGGCGGACAGTGGCCAGTCAGTGATCTTGGTGCTGTTGGACATGTCAGCGGCTTTTTACACTGTAAAACATGGTATACTGTTGGAGAGACTTAAAGACCAGGGTGTGACCGGTCGCGCCCTTGACTGGCTTCGTTCTTATCTAACAGACAGGACACAGACAGTGTGCCTTCAGCCGTTCTCCGCTAACAAGTCTTCCTTACGACAGGGGGTCCCGCAGGGCTCAGGGATTAGTCCTGTGCTCTTTAACATCTATTTGCAGCCTCTCATTCCGCTTATTAGATCTTTTGGAGTGGAGGTGGTGAACTATGCGGATGATACCCAGCTCGTGTTTTCCTTGGAAGGGAATGATTCCATTTCCTTGGAAAGATTTCACGAGTGTATGTCTAGCACCATGAAGTGGCTTAAGAAGAACTGGTTACAATTTAACAGCCCTAAAACGGAAGTGGTCCTGTGTTCTTCCAGAAGATCTGATCAGCCTGTTTTACCCATCTTTCAGCTGTCCCCTACTGGCGCACTTATTACCCCTTCTAGCACAGTACGCAATCTGGGGGTGATGCTGGATCAGGATCTCCAACTGAATTCTCAGGTTAACAAAACGGTTGGCACTTGCTTCTCGCTAATCCGAGTGCTGAGAAAGATCCTCCCTTTCTTGCCTAACTCTGCTAGAATGCAGGTTGTGAGATGCGTAATTCTCAGCAGACTTGATTACTTGCACTCTCTATATCTGGGTGCGCCTAACACCCTGATCGGGAAGCTGTACAGAATACAGGCCATTGCAGCGAAACTCACTTTAAATAGGCAGCGAGGGACCTCAACCACATTAGCCTTGCGAGATTTGCATTTGCTGCCGATCCACCAGCGAATTCAATTCAAAGCTCTATGCACTGTCTTTAGGGCAGCTCATGGAATGGGCCCAAAGAACCTGCAAAGAAAATTCAGCTGGTATTCTCCAACTAGAAACCTTCGTTCTGCTTCTGCATTTCTGATGAATGTAGTCAGGTTCAGGCGGTCCAGAACAGGTGGCAGATTCTTTTCTGCCGTTGCTTCTCGGCTATGGAACACTCTCCCTTTGGATCTACGTCAGGTCCAAAGTCTTATGGATTTCAGGAAAAAGTTGAAAACGTTTTTATTCCCTAGGCTGGAGTAATTTTTCCTTCTGATATTATCTCTCTTTTCCTCCCTTCCTGTGCCACACCTCGGCTGCCCCTATTAACTTCTGGTGGGGACTCTCCTCTTTAAGCGCCAGGATAACTGTCGGGTGATAGAGCGCTATATAAGCCCCTCACTACATTACATTCACACCAGATAAAGCAGCACCCACAGCATCCTTCACCATCTTCCTTATCTCATCATTCAAAACACTATTTGAATCACCTCCATTCTCCATTTCTGACATCTTTTTCCCTTTTAAAACTACCACACCAAACAACTGACCAGACAATAAACCTTTCCGTTTATCCTCTCTTAAACGCGTCTCTTAGCAACGCTCCTAACACGTTACGATCGAAAATAGAACAACAAAACCTATCTCCTTTAAAAAATAACCCAACAGCTTTAAACAAATTTAACGCTTCCACGCTAACAAAGGTACTTCAAAACTTAAAATACTACATTTCTTCTCCCCTCAAAAGTAATCTTTCAACACATTATCTTATAATGCGCGTCCCATTTTCTTTTACATTTAAAACAAATTCCTCTATATGCATGTGCTAAGACTCCACCGTACGTAACCAGTCTTTTTCAGCGCACTACGATCTTTCATCAAAGCACTTCCGCTACCATGCGTGCAAGCTTCAAACCTTCCACACGAAATGGCGACCAACTCGCGCCCGCAACGTTAGGACCTGCTTATTTTCAAAATCATTTATTTTCTTATTTTTTATTAAAAAATTAGACTTTCTTTTTAGCGACAAGAAAACGTATACAAACCTTATCTCTCCACAAAACAAATAATCCCTTTTCCATTTATTAATAATACTGAACCATTACAACCCCAAAATAACTTTCCATTTAACGACGCATTATACTTAAATAGAGTCCAAAATTTGGACTTCCTTTCACCTCAAACTTATGTAAACATTAAATCATAATCATTAAACATACTCTCCACACTATAAAATTTCGATACTTATCTGCTCCAGAAGCAGCAAACAAAAGAGTAAGAAGATGGCGGTCGTCAGGTCGTCAGGATCTTATAGGACTTGCGTGTTCTATTCTAGTATTTTACGTTATGTTCTAAGTTCTTTTAAGTGCTGCATAGGTGGTGAATAAAAGTTATAATGCATAATGATAGCCTCCTGTCTTGTCATAAAATTCTCGAACGCTCTTGCATGCTTCAAAAAAGTTTTTAATGGCTCCAAACAACGCGTTTCGGCTTTTGCCTTGCTCACGCTCAAGCTGATAAACAAACAATTGTATCTTCAGTCATTATAAACAGTACTTTAAAAATGGAAAGAGGACATAACCCATGTAATGTGTTCACAACAGTCAATACTATGGGGGCCATTTTAACTGGATGTAAAATTCATTATCTCTATACCAGCAATGCGTATATTGTTTTATAACTCACAAATAACCAATTGATAATGCCCACATTGGTACGAGAGCATAATTTAAACAGATTACAAGCAAATAACTGTAATGATTTGCTTATTCTTCAATCTAATATGACAATTTCTATAACCGCTGGAGCGCAATGTAATAGCTAATTAAATCTACTAATGCACAAATATAACAGTATGTACATATCTCAATATAAATGTGCTAACATAAATACATAATGTTATAGCAGCGCTCAATTGAAAATTGTGTCAAATAGACAAAGCTTGAGTACCCCAGTGGGCAATCCTGCTACTCAGTAGTGTTGTAAGTAATCAAAATTGCCCCCATTCCTTCCCCAGTGGGCATAAACTCCCGAATATGGACAAAGTCACCCACTTCTACACTAATTTCTCAACCCACTCCCTGACAAATAATCTGATCATCTCACCCAGCGTAGAAACAAATTCTACTAACCCCCCAGAACCATGTCCCTCCAATGATAACCCCTCCTCTACTCTCTCTGAATTCAGCCAGGTCACTGCAGACCACATTACCGATCTCTTATCCACCATCAAATCTGGATCCCCCAATGACCCATGCCCCCATCCACATTAAAATTTACACCTGACATCATAGGCCCCAAACTAGCTAACATTTGCAACTCAATGTTCACCACAGGAACATATCTTCCATCTGGAAAAAAAACGTCATCTAGCCACTGCTAAAGAAACACAACCTTAACCCCACAGATACCAAGAACTATAGACCAATTGCTTGCCTCCCTTTCCCCGCTAAAATCTTCGAGAAAGGGAAAAAACGCTCAGCTGGCCCATTTTATCAACAAAAACAATCTCCTAGATGACACCCAATTTGGGTTTAGGAAAGGCCATGGCACCGAAACTGCCCTCATCAAGGCATCCGACAAAATCAGGATTACACTTGATCAGGGAGATGCCGCAGTCCTGGTGCTGCTAGATCTTTCAGCAGCATTTAACACGGTCGACCATTCAACCCTAATCGACCGTGTCTCAGCCATAGTCATTAAAGACAAAGCCAAGGCCCTGCTGACATCCTTCCTGACCAACCACACCCAGCTAGTAAAGCTCGGCAACTTTAATTCCCCACTCTTTGCACTGCCATGTGGAGTCCCACAGGTATCCTCGCTAAGCCCGACCTTGTTCAATATATACGTGTTGGACTTGGCCAGGATCATTAAGTCCTACAACTTGAGACTAACTTCCTACGCCGACGATATACAGCTTGTGCTAGATTTAAAACAATGGTGCGACAGTCTCGGCTAGCTTCCAAGAGGGAATGCTTGCTATAAGCACCTTGATGTCAAACAATTGTCTCAAACTAAATGCTGACAAAACGGAGGTGATGATCTTCGGCAATCTCTCCCCTAGCTGGTCTCCATCCTGGTGGCCAGCAGAGTTAGGCCCACCTCCGTCCCCCGTTACAAAAGTCAGAAACATAGGCGTCATGTTCGATGACAAACTGTCTTTTATTCATCACGCCAACACAGTTGTTTCCTCATCCTTCTATACCATCAAGATGATAAAGAAACTCTTACCTTACCTTCCACCCACTGCCAGCAGGACTCTCATCAGCACGCTGGTCATGTCTAAGGTAGACTACTGCAATGGTCTACTCATCAACGCCCAGGAAAGAGTACTAAATAAACTACAAATGGTGCAAAACTCAGCGGCTAGGATCCTTTCAGGCACCCCCAAGTTCAAACCTATATCTAAGGTGATACGACAGCTTCACTGGTTACCCACTAGGAGCAGAACCAGGTTCAAAGCCCTTTGCATTGCCCATAAGTCAATCCATAACACAGGACCCGAGTTCCTTAAGAGATCTCTATGCTCCTACAGGCCTACCAGACCCCTATGCTCCTCAGCAGCACACTTGCTAACTGTCCAAAGAACCAAACAGGCCTTTTGGGGCGACAGAAGATTCACTGTCGCCACTGCTAAACTATGGAACACCCTCCCCCTTCACATCAAGACCATTCCCACTTTGTTCTCCTTCCGCAAACACTTACAATCTTGGCTATTTAATCAATAAATCACCCTTCCTTAGTCCTTCTCTACTCAGCCGTCCATAGCGCCGAGACACCCAAGGTCATTTGTGAGCTTACCAAATTGCATAAATAAATAAAGCAGATTGGCAATGTTCTGAGTAAACAAATGAATTGGAATTCAAAGAATAATGGCTGCAGCTCTTGAAGCAAAGAGAAAAGAAACTGCCAACAAACTGTTCTTCACTCAAGTGGGGGCAAGTGGGAGTCTATCAACCCCAACACAAAACATAACGGATTGAGATAAGAGTACAAACCTTATATAACCAATTGGAAAAATTACATAAAAAAGAACAATCCAAATGGTGGGAAGCAGAATGGCTTCAGACATATATTGATGTACGGCGAGTGCCCTGAGGTCTACGGATATTTACAATTCCAATTTACGAAGATCCAGACCCTGACATGTTAGAAGAGTGATCTAATAACTCTGTTGCGTGCTCGCTGACAATGATGTGCATTCTTGTCAAATATGCTTTAAAAGACAGAAGAAAATTACTGGCTGCAATTGATGGAGTTCTTGACTAGGGAAACTGGTGGCAAATGAAGCACTGGAGGAATATATGAAGAATTTAAGATCCTGGATGGGCAAATTGGAGGAGGAGATAACAGCGAAAAAGCAGCGGAAATTCCTCAGGGATTTCAAAGATTACCAGGCTGGTCGCACTTTGACATTCCACATAAAATATGACTATTTATTTGACAATAAAGAAGGGAGTGCAGTAGTGAAAACCACAATGCCATTAATGACCAGAGAAATCAGTGAAAGTGATGTCTCCGATGGAAGTTTGTTGGATGCGTCAGTTGCAGCGCTCAATCAAGAAATTAATCAAGATCATCAGAAAAAGAGCAGCAATTTTTTACGGCAATTTCAGATGAAGAACCAAGGAAGGACAGAACATTTCAGGAGCAGAATGCGCAGAGAGGCCGAGGGTACAGCAGTAGAGGAAAATTGCGAGGAACAAACAGACAAAAGAAAAGAGCAAAAAGCGACAGAAAAATGCCCGTGGGAATGGAAACAAGGGGCAGGAAAGTGAAACTATGACCGTCTTCAATCTTCCAATGGGCTCTTTATTCAGAAGAGATGGAGCTCCTCTCACTAGCTTTGTCCTTTTGTCCCTCTATGAATTTGAACTTTGCGCAGACTAGAATTGACTTATTTTATTTCTCAAGAAAATTTAAATTGAAGAAGTGTTTGACACGCAACACAGCAAAATTGGAGTGGGGGATGGAGTGGAACGATTGAGTAACCTGAATATTGATGATATTGAGGTTCTGCACACATTGTCTGCTTTAGAGAGCAATGAAATGTGTACTGACAATGCAATTTTGAACTTACAGAACTTTGATGTTGAGTTAGGCATTAATCCTGGTAGTACTTTTAAACCTAAACCTAAATCGGTATTTCTGCCCAATGTCCATTGCAACGCTATTGAAGTATTTGAGAAGGGAGTCTTGAGAGATTTAAAGAAGATCAGGTACAAGACAACTCCCATGTATAAGAAAAATCTAAGTTATGATCAAATACAAGCAATAGAAAATGTTAAACTTGACAATTCTATTGTGATCCGCCAATCGGACAAGGGTGGAAATGTTGTGGTTCTTGATAAAGATAATTATCTAGCGGAGGGCTAAGGTAACTTAAAAATGTGAACTGTTACTGTATCTCCAACAAAAATGAAATATCTAGATCTTATATGAGATTTGGGGAGATGTTGGTGGAGTGGAGAGAAAGAGGATTAATATAGTGGGAAGAGTATAATTACTTCAAATGTGCCAATCCTAAAATCCCCATACTTTACCTATTGCCTAAGCTTCATAAAGATCCTGTGAATCCCCCGGGAAGATCAATCGTCTCATCAATGGGGTCACTGCTAGAAAATGCCTCGAGATTTTTTGACCACTATCTCAGACCTTTTGTTGTAGGGTTACCTGTCTATCTCAGGGATACTACTCACTTTCTTACTATCATTGATGGTATCCATTGGGAAGACAATTACACCTTGGTCACCTTAGATGTGAGTAGTTTATGCACTAGTATCGTACATCAACTAGGATTACAGGCCATCAGACATTTCTTAAGGACACACTCGATCTCCATGTTCTTTCATTCCGAAATGATTTTGGAGATGATTGAATTTTGTTTAACCAACAATTTTTTCATTTTTGATGATATCATCTATCGGCAGTCACAGGGCACAGCCATGGGGACCTGCTTCACTCCCAGCTATGCAAATTTAGTTTTGGGCTGGTGGGAGGAGCAGGTGGCCGCACAGCTGGATGAATGTAAGAGCTGAGTTGTCCTGTGGCTGTGCTACATTGATGATATTTTTTTCATTTGGAATGGGTACGAAGAATCTGCTAGGGGGTTTGTAAAGAACCTCAATTTTAACACTCATAATTTGATTTTTACTGAACACATTAGCAAAACCTCAATTGAGTTTCTGGATGTGCAAGTAGAGATAAAAGGTGAAACATTACAAACCAAATTGTTTCCGTAAAACAACGGCAGGGAACAGTATACTTAGTGCTACCAGTTCTCATCCCCGGAAACTTATTTACAGTATTCCCTATGGGGAGCTGCTGCGTGCTAAACGCAATTGCAGCACCAAATCAACATACAGAGCTGAAAAAGAGATTATGTGTAAACGCTTTAGTGAGTGGGGGTATAGCCAAAAAACCATTGCGGAAGCTGGCAGAAGAGTAGATGAGGTTACTAGGAATGAGTTACTACACCCAGCGAGACGAGAGGTTGAGTCTGAGACTCTGAGATTTATAACAACGTTCTCTGTTCAGGCACAGGATGTACGTAAAATACTTAGCAAACATTGGCATGTCCTTATGACAGATGATAGCCTGAAGGAAAACTTAAAGAGCAATCCTCAGATTACTTTCAAGAAAATCATGAAGTGATGAATTGAGCCACAATTTAATAACCAGTAGTGAAAGGGTGAGCAGTATTGACCACCCTGGATTCCATTGCTGTAAAAACTGCAAAGCTTGCAGCAACAGTGTAGATTGCACCAAACTGATAATATCTAATTCTAGCAGATAATTCGTGATCAAGAAACCACTAACATGCAACACCATGAATTGCGTGTAAGCTCTTATCTGCCCTTGTAATAAGTTATTCATAGGGAGCTTGATACATATTGCTAAATAAAGAGTGTTGGAACATGTTCATGCTATACGACATAATAACAGGCAATATCCGGTAGCATGCCACTTCTATGATTACCACTTTCAAGATGAAAAATTACTGAGAATGGTTGTAATTGACGCAGTGTTTAACAGTGTGAGGGGTGGCAATCGTGAGCTCTCATTGTGTAAACTTAAATCAAGATATATTATCGATTTTGAAACTATGGCACCCAGTGGTCTGAATTCAAGAATTGGCTATTCATTTGAACAATTAATTGTTTGTTGTAATATAGAGTGCAGAATCGTTTGTTGGTGATTTTCCTTTTAACTGGATTTTAAAATTAAATTTTTCTATTTTTTGTAGTTGTGGGCATTTTTTCTTTTGACTATGGCAGCTACCTATGTGGAAATATGTTTGAAATGTGCTTATATAACTGGCTCTGACCATTGAGTTGATTTACTGTCACTATCTTGTAGCTTATGACCACTGGGGCAGCATTGGGAGTAGTCTTTGTTTACTCAAAACATTGCCAATCTGCTTTGTCAACTGAACTGATTTATTGACCTTATTCGGGAGTTTATGCCCACTGGGGCAGAAATGGGGGCAATTTTGTTTACTTACAACACTACTGAGTAGCATGATTGCCCACTGGGGTACAATTTCCTCAAACTTTGTCTATTTGACACAATTTTCAATGGAGCGCTGCTTTAATATTATGTATTTATGTTAGCGCATGTATATTGAGATATGCAGCAGTACATACTGTTATATTTTTGCATTAGTAGATTTAATGAGGTATTTCGTTGCGCTCCAGCGGTTATAGAAATTGTCATATTAGATTGAAGAATATGCAAATCATTACATTTATTTGCTTGTAATCTGTTTAAATTATGCTCTCATACCAATTTGGGCATTATCAATTGGTTATTTGTGAGATATAAAACAATATACGCACTGCTGGTATAGAGATAATGAATTTTACATTTACATGGCCGTCATAGTATTGACTGTTGTGAACACATTACATGGGTTAAGTCCTCTTTCTATTTTCAAAGTACTGTTTATAATGACTGAAGATACAATTGTTTGTTTATGAGTGTGAGCAAGGCGAAAGCCGAAACGCGTCGTTTGGAGCCATTAACAACTTTATTAAAGCATGCAAGAGCGTTTATGTATTTCCTGATAAAGCAGAGAAGAAAGTGTGCAATATATATATATATATAGATATATATATATATATATATATACACACACACACATGCTTATACATATATATGGGTGTGTGTGTGTATATTTATACACATATGTGTGTGTGTGTGGGTGTATATATATATCTATATAGTTATCCACCTACATAGAAATCTTGTAGGCCTGAAATAAATTTTCCCTGGAAGCTCTTGCATTAGAATTAATAGTTGAATTTCATCTTCACATTGGATTCTGCGCTTTCCCACATTTGTGTTACAGGTGGAAGAAGTGCCCTTGTTAGTTAGAATAATGTCTTTGTTTTAGGAATTAGGCAAGGAGAGAAGAGGCTACATGGGAAGTTAATGCCGATCAGGAGAAATGTTGTATTTTCTCAGCCAGAGAAGGCCTGGGAATCAAGGTCATGTTGATGCTGTTCGGGAGCATCACCGTCTTGTGGAAAACTACCTATGAGAATGTGGTCTGGTCAGATGGCGTGACCCGAAAGGAATCCTGGGAAGACACCTATGATATTGAATCATTGAAAGTAGGGCGAGAGTCCCAATTCTTCTATTACTTTGTAGAGAGAACATCTTAGAAGAAGCTCTGAGTCTGTTGCTTCATGCTACCTGGTCCATTTAAGTGAAGAGACTTATGAAAAATACTCTGCATGCTGACACCTTTACCTATCTTATCCCGAAGAATGCTTTAGTCGGGATGTCACACTAGTGCTAGTGTAGGGACTGATTAATGCTATATTTTGATCAACCCTCGATGCAGGAGTACTTGGACTCATGCTTTTTGATTCTCTGCATTCTAATTCTTGAATTAATTGTTTTGTGCATGTTACACCAATTCAACTTTATTTACAGATTTGACTTTATGTTGGTTCCAATGTATTTCTACACCCTTATCTTGAGGTGTCTGAATGTTCAACTATTTTTGGCTGTGTAATAAATCAACTGACCTTACTTAGTAGCCTGTGGGTACTATGGGTCTAGAGAAACTTTGATTGAATTGATTGACATTGCTAACAACTTCTCTCCCCTCCACACTTTCATGCTGAGAAAAAGTACCATTGACTTGTGGTGCTAGAATTGATCTAGAACGTACGGGCCTTGCCCCTTCATTATTAAGTGAAATCATCAATGAATCAATATGCATCAGCACCCCTCCCCTCCTTGCTGCTAGGTAATATTATAATAGCAGAAACATGTTGTATGAACAACTTTCTTACATTACCTTTTTACACACATACCTTTTACTCATAGTCTTTCATGTTTCTCAGATGTCAGTTTCTATCTTTGTTTTGTCATGCTTTTCTTGAGAAAATAATACATAGCACCAGGCATGCCAGTGTGTGACCTTCAAGTCGAATGTTTGCAGCTTTAATACTCCCACTGAAACCTGAAGATTTTCTCTGTCAAGTTGCTTGTGAATCTGAGTTATATATGATTTTTCAGCATTGTCATGATTGAAACAGGCCTTGTGATATCTGCTGTAAGGTGTGAAAAAGAAATATATTCGTTTTTAAAGTGTACTATACTTTATAAATCACAATATTGAATACATAACATTGTCTATTGATTCATTACCATTATATATCAAAGCATCACAATATACAATGAAAATAAGCAATGACGTAATGATCAACATCACACATTATGATTATCCAATGAATAATTAAATGCTATGAGGGATTCGAAAGATGAAAAAAAATACAATCCAACTTACCCGTTATCACATTGGCAAACGGGTGGAGCAGCTGAGGCACTGGTTCCTGCATATCAAAATCATAGGTTTGCCCTAGATCCATGAATGACAGTGTGAAAGAGGTAGAGCCAGGGGCTGCAGATGAACTCCTTTGCTCCCAATGCTTACTCTTTCATACTTATTTGTGAAATGGCAAAATGCTCTCACTCACGATGACAAACACTTAAATTACTAAATGTCTATGCTTCTCACAAATTCAAATATGAGCTGCATTTTCATCTGAACAGGACCATAAAGTTTGTTACCCTATCATTGAGATAGTTGTGATAACAGTCTATCCATTTCCCTTGGATTAAGGAAGAAAAAGCCAAATCGTCATCCTCTAGAATTCCATGTGGTTAGTGATTTCCATCTAAGGTGCACAGTGTCAATGCTGGACTGTCACTTACAGGGGAGCAGTAGAACCTGTTCCTAATCAAATAGATCTGTCACACATCATTGAACATTTTGGAGGACTTTGATATACCCTGCCAATCTGTCAGCTCCTATACATCTCACAAAGACACTCAGATATGGGATGATAATAAAAATGCCAGTCTCATTTGATCTTTCCACTTCTCTCTCCCCACAACCATGCCAGCGCAGAACCACAACCATATATACAATCTCAGATTGGACAACCCAGTGCAGTAACCAGCAAAACAGACTGCATTATGGAAAATTCCATAAAGGGACCTGCAGAGCTGTTCAAAGCTACCAGCAGATCAAAACCATAAAACGTTATCTCTCACACTTCACAGTACAACATACTGGTATGTGCTGCACCCTAGAACACGATAACCACATCTCGTGGACATGACGCACACCATGGAAATGCTGCCCACAGATGATCAAGACAAAGACAACATTCTTTCAATCACACACCCTACACAGACAGTGTTACATGCTACAGATGTAAGAAAACCCACATATTTAGGGCTGTAAGTGCTATATAAATGCTGCAATGAAATACAACTAAGCAATGTCTCCAGGGGCTAAGACATTGCTACTTTCCATGTTTGTTATTCAAAGGTCTGAGCCAAAATATGAATGTCACTCTCAGCAAGCAATTTCTAAAATGAGGTTTCACAAATTCCTTCAGTAGTGGCCCGATTACTACTCGACCGTTTAATTGTAGTCCCTGTGCAAGCACCTGTTTGCACAGGCATCAATTATAGGCGGTGCAATGTTTATCACATCCTGTAATTAAAAGGTGTGAGAAAAACGAGATCTTTCTCTAAATTTCAGGACGTCATTGCTGCCGGAAGTTAACAAGGGGGAAAGGCCCGGTATTTACTCAGACAAGTGGATTTTGGTACAGTAAGCACCAAGTACCCCTATTTTATTCCACAAAAGGTTGTGGTAAGCGATAATTATCGCATCAAATAAATCAACACTCCTTGGGGGCACATTTTTATTATATCCGATAATTATCAGCCTACTCATATTTTTCTCTGTATTTGATACGTTCTGGACCAAGACAACAAAACAGAAACATAGACGATTCAGAAAGACGTGTGGTAAAAAGGTCAATACAAATATTATGAATACAATTGAGGGTTAGGTGATAGAAAACCAAATAGGTTTTTGTCGTGGTTGCTGCCCCACTATGTCATAACTGGTAACAAATACACGTTTTTGGAGTTGTGTATTTATTTGTGCACGCTCATATCGTGTTTCTGAAACATCTAAGCATTCATAATTGTTGCGGGAAACGGAGCAGAAAATCGAGCTGCATACCTTAATGGGTGTTTTCGTAAGCATTCAGTTTTAAATATAAATGGAGGCACAAGAAATGTATTCAATAACACAGCCTATCAGAACGATATAATGGCCTCAGGATTTGATGCATTTCTCCGGTGTTACTAAATCTATTCACATGGATCCTCTCAGATTCATGAAGCCTTTTGCTCTTATCTTCTGAAAATATGCCCCATTGTGATGAATGTATTTCGAGTGCTACATTAATAATCAAATCCTGTTTTACAAAATGTCTTCAGAAACTGCTGGTTGCTTGAAAAATATTTGATTTATAATGTATTGTGTAGAAGACTAAACAAAACAAATGATGTGCTTAAGTGAAAAACGTTACATATGTCTGGAAGCTTACAAGTGTAGCAGAGGTAGCACACTCCGACACTTTCCCGGAAACGTTCATTGATAATAATATGCATTGGTGAGAAAGTCTGAGGTATTGCTGTGGATAACGCCATGGTGTCTTATTGAGGCAAATTGGAGTCAAATATTTTGTTGCTATGTCTGTTCTGTTGCTACAGAGTTATGAAGCATAAGTACTTCCTCAATCATTATATAGTATAGAAAATTGGGTTAGTTTGAGGATGAGATGTGGGGATAGACGTGCCAAACATTTTTGCTGTTGCAGCGTTTGCAACTGTAAAAATGCATTTTAGCATGTAACAATTCCAAATTGCGACTCAGTAACGTTACAGATTGGCAATTTGGAGTTGCCAATACATACGGATTCAGTATTTGGAAGAGGCATATTTAGGGCATCTATTCCAAATACTGATTCAGAATGGGATGTAAGAATGTTTGTGACCAAAATATGGTCACAAAAGATTCACACTTTACCACCAACTCAAATTTGGTGGTAACAGATTCGCAAATGGTAAGGGATCCACAAAGGACCTTTTCCCCTTTGCAGGGGCTTATCTCGGGGTGGGAGGGCGTTTGGGGTGTTACACCATTATTAAACAATGTATTTTGTAATAAATAATTGGGCACAAGTGCTTTCAGTTGAGTTTGGTCAGGCCTGTGTAGGAATTCACCTCAAATTTTCACATACACACAGGCAAAAAAAAACCCTCAGGGGCATATGTGCAAGCCACTATCACCACCACAACGTCACTGTTATCAACAATGTGGTGGCGATAGGGACTTGGCCTTATTTACAAGGCATCGTTAAGCCACTTAGCATGGCTTAACGCTGCCTTGTAAGTAAGGCCCCCTTTCATGCAATTGTTAGTGTGAAAGGGATGGGCAGTGTGTGTTGCAGTGGGTGTTCCACCGCAACACTCATTGATTCTGACGCTGCCCCCTATGTACAAGGGCAGCGCACATAGGAGGCAGCACCAAAATAAGGACCAGGTAAAACCTGGTTTTAAGTTCGTGAAACAAATAGAAATGCACAAGGCAGCACACATGGAAAAAGCAACATTCCATGGATTGTTTATGTACAGGAAGGTCCTCCTTCCTGTACATACCTAATCTTAAAAATAATGCTATTTTGTGACTTACGTGTGTGCTGCATTAAGCAGCACACATGAAAGTGACAGAAAGGCATTTCAGGATTGTTTATGTGCAGGAAGGGACACCTCCTACACATAAACAATCCTCCCCTGCACGCAGACAGCCTTGCACTATGGTTCAAGGGTGCCTGCACTGGCGCTACACTGCTAAGTGTAGCGTCATCGCAGGGAGAAACGCAAGGCTGCACCATATCATTGTAAATATGTTGCAGCCTTGAGTTTCATATCCTCCTCAGTCTCCCATCTCTGTCTTGAAGGTCTTAAACTCTTAAGCAACATTGGGCACTTTAAAAAGTGTTGTGTTTTAAGCACTCCCAAAAATACGCCCTGCACCTTTATTCCCCCTCATGCCCTGCTTCTCACATAATGTATTTTCACAAGATATGCTAGTGTGATTGTTGGGAAATCTGAAGTGCAACCCCCAATCTCACAGACCAAACGACATCTCTGCCCTTTGAGAATGTTTGAAGAAATATTTTTTAAGAGCAAGAAATAGTCCCACAGACCACTGCCTACTCTTAAAACGTGTTTTTGAATTGTTAAATTTTCTTTCTTTTTAAACACATCCTGTTTCCCTTTAAGGAAAACAGACTGTATTAAAAAAAACATGCTTTATTGAGAAGCAATCACAGACATAGTGGTGTGCTGATCCCAGCAGGCCATGATTCCAGTGATAGCTGCGATTCCTAATGAGTCAAAAATGTGTGACCTACATCATTAATATTCATGAGGTGATAATGCCAAATAAAACTCAGTCACTTTCATACACTAGGTACAGCAATTTCACAATCACAATTAGGTGATCAACATTCCTAATGCTGATACATCTAGCCCTAAAGTTGCAAAAAGTAGCATATGGCATACCGCATTGGGATTAGAACCACAACGCCCTTGGTGGCCATTAGAATAGGTCTTTGTTTGTGCTTAACAGTGTCTAAAGCAGAGTGACACCTTTCTGAGATTTGTGCTACACACTGTTAAGAGGATGATAAGTTGGTCTGGCTGAGTAATGTGTTAATTACATGAAAATGAATACTTTCACAGAAAGAGATCGTTTTCAAGGAAAATCATGGACCTGTTGAACTAAATGAATTCACATGGCCTATAATGACGAATTTTAGCTATTAAAAAAGTAAAATACATTTCCAATACTTTGACTAAAGAGACATAAAAAGGATTAATTGAATACAAATATTTTCCTATAAGATATTTATGATCATATGGTTGAAATAAAAACAATTTTTAATGTTCAAACATAAACCTCGACTGAGAAAAGTATGCAAATCAATACTCTTTAGGCAATTTAAATACTTTCAGCAATGACATTTTTAGAAAATGACAAGAGGTGATGTTAGAATTTGCAATTCAAGATAGGCAGGGACATGATATGAAACACTTGATGTTAGATTACGGTGTATGACAAAAAATCTGAGGGTGACCTGTTCTTAAATGTTTCAGTATAATGACTAATTCTGGACTGGTGCCTCTGATGTTCTGTTTTAGAGCCATCTGATGTGTCAAGGGCATTTTACAGTTTACTTTCCTCGGGTTCCATATATTAGGAAACATTTTTGTTGTGGAACTAATATTTGTTATGATGTATTGAATTAGACAAATGTTTTTGGTCTTTTAAAATGCGAAGACTTTGGATAATTATGTTAAATATTGGAGACTGAGACTTTCTTGGCGGGTCAAGGCAGGACTTCTAAGCCCAGCGGCCCGTTTGCCTGCGTGGAGAAGCCTGGTGGAGGTGAGCTCTCTGCACTTATAGTTGGTTTCTTTTCCCCATTGCACAGATGTGAGGACAATATTGGAGGATCTGTGTAGGACTTCTAAGTCCAGAGACTCTATCACCTGGGAAGAGGAACCTTGTTGAGGCGAGCTCTCTGCACTTATAACACACTTCATCTTTCTATTGCATGGACCCTGAGGATAATTTTGGAGGTTCTGGGCAGGAGTTCTAACCCCAGAAACACTTTCACTTGCAAGGTGGGTGGAGCTTGGTGAAGGCAGAATCTATGAGCTTATAGCCTGCTTCATTTCTCCACTGCATGGGACTCGAGGACAATCTTCGAGGGTCTGGGCAGAACTTCTAAGCCCAAATACCCTATCACCTGTGAGAAGGAGCCTGGTGGAGGCAGGCTTCCTTTACATATCAAACACTTTATTTTCCTGCAGTGCGGGATGCTAGGAAAAACATGGAGGGTGTGGGCAACGCTTCCCAGCCCTGAGACCCCCTCACCTGATAGGAGGAGCCTGGTGGAGGTGGGCTTGCTCTGCTTATAGCGCACTTCATTTCTCCACTGAGTGGGATGCGAGGCCAATCTTGGAGGATATGGGCAGGACTTCAAGGTCCAGAGGCCCTTTCACCTTTGAGGAGGAGCCTGGTGGAGGTGGGCTCTCTATGGTTATAAGGCTCTTCATTTGCCTACTGAGCAGGACATGCCAGGGCTGTGCCTGGGTGGAGACCGGTCTAAGAGCGGGTCCATCTGTGGCCTTCTGAGTCTCTACAAGACTGGTCCATCACCTTTTAACAACTCATTCTGGTCTAGGTACATGGGCAAGTTGAATTTTACAGGTAACGCCTGCGTTCCTGCAAAGGGTTCTATTATCGATAATTTTCTTGCACGTATAGTTGAAGATCAAGCTAGCAGAAAGGAGACTTTCTACAGACAGTCAAAATATACGGTTGCTTTCATTGCATGCTGAAAGCATCACCACGCTTTCAGATACTCCGGGTCAGTCCAGTATGCTTCAGAAGCAGCTTACCATCTCTGGGTCACCTTGCGTTAAACCTGTAGTTAAGCGCATGAAGAAAACAGTCTGCCTGCCTAAATACTTAGATTTGGGAGTAAGCACCTGTAATGAGGTGACTGTCATCATATATCCGAGAAGCGCATGGCGAATATAGTTTGTGATATGGTGGGCTCTGTCTTAAAAGAGCTTATGCTCTTCTTCACTGAAAGACTGGAAAGGATTGAATCTAAATTGCAGCGTCTTGGAAATGATGAGAACACACTATCAAAGGAGCATTCTCAAGAACCATCGGTCTCCCATGGTGTTAATCTGAGGTCTAAAATGCCTTTTCCTTATGAAAGAATTGTTCAATCTGTGACTATGGCCGATTCTGTCAGTACATGTCCTAATTCTACTATCTCAGGTCCATTAAATATAAATGCTAATGTGCTTATGCCTGTTCATGGTGGAGTTTTAGATAATATTTCTCAGAAAGGCATTATTTTTGACTGTCATATGTCTGTTTTAAACCTCCTGTCCGAGGTGTGCCAGTATGTTACCATTTTGGGTAATGTTCCAACTTTTTCACCCAATGAAGAGAAAAAGGGGGACCAACGAAAGATTAAAGTTGCACACTGGTTGTCCAAGATTTTGAGTATTAATATGTGTGATACTGATGATTTATTGTTTGTCAGAACAGTTTCCGGGGTAGGCACCTCATGTAAATTAATGGAGGGTGACAGTGTGGTCTTTATTTTCCGAAGAAAATTTTTTGTAAGAAATTTACTGGCTCATCTTAGATATCTTAATAAGGGTCACCACCGAATTATGGCCTTACTACTGGACTAAATGAAAAGGCCACCAAATATTGGGGATAGTATTAGCAAGAGTTCCCTCCCCTGAGAGACAATAAATTGTGACTGAACTACTATTAAGCTACAAAATAAACTTGCCCCTCATCAAATTCCAGACGATCTAGATTTACCAGCTTTGGAACCTTCACAGGGTGTCTCACCCCTTCCCCTAAATTCCTTATACAAAAACGGGGAGCATCCGCATCGAAAAGTGGGCTTACCACTTTGTCTGAGTTTATTAAGTTGCAACATTTCAGGCGGAAGGCTAAATTGAACATTTCTGAGTGGCTTTATTTTATTAACTCGTACGACATCATATTGCTTCAAGCAGTTTCCAATTTATTATGTAAAGGCTTGGAATGCTATTCTTTCCCGCCATTCACTTTAATTCTGGTAGAGCAAAGAGAGGCTTGGCTACATGGTTTAACTTAACACTGAAAGTGTCAATTACAGTTCTTGGCACTACCTGTCGGCACATTCAGGGGGTTTTAGTAAAATTTACTGCGGACTGGAGTTTCTTTCTTAATGATGATTACTCTTATTCCAATATCAAGAATGATCAATTCTTGTTTAATTTTGTGGATAAAATATTTAACTCAGATTGTTTATATACTATAAAGCAGCATCTCATACTTTGTGGGATTTTATTGCTAAGTTATATGCTAGGAACTCTATTTTTGATCAGAGGTGTCCTCATAATATTTACGGCTCATACCTAGATGCTGGTGATACTTGTGCTCTCCAAGGCTAAGATTCTCAAAGGTGTCACAGAACGCCGCGCAGCTGCCAAAAATGTGTGACATGTAGAGAGCAGGACAGCACCATATTCACCAAGCTATGGCACTCTCCTTCCCTCTGGTGAGGGCAGGCACTGATTTCAGCTGCCATGCACCAGGCACACACCTTAGTGTCACAGTGATAGGGAGTGTGCCCCAGTCAACCATAGGGTTTGTACAGGAAGGCTAGCCTTCCTGTACAAAATACTATGACTAGACAAGTGAAAAACCTTTTCCTACTTTGTAAGTGTGCTGTAAAGTGCAGCAAACACGCAAAGTCGGAAAAGAATGGAGAAATGAAATAATTTCCCCTTTTAACTCCTGCTTTTCAGCGGAGTACATTTTTGGTGCTAAACCCTGTCTACTATTGTTAGTAGATAGTGTTTAGCATAAAAAAACATGGGTGGGTTGCATGGGAATGTCCATGTACCAGCCATGTAATGCCCCTTGATGCAAAGTAATGTAAAGCAGCATTTTGCGCTAGTGTGCGTTATTTTTGGGAAGCCCCGGGAGTGCCGTACAAGCCACCAACACATCACCGCACCAGCGAGGGAGCGGGACATGACAACAAGTCCCAGGTCCCCTTGCGGCTCGCTGTCACACTGTCAAAAATGCCTGCATCATGCGCCAGGAGGCGCTTTAAATTCGCGGCTGGGCTCCCGTAGCGCGGGAAGCCCCGGGATTGCCGTACAAGCCGCCAACACATCTCCGCACCAGTGAGGGAGCGGGACTGGACAACAAGGCCCAGGTCCCCTTGCGGCTCACTGTGACGCCGCCAATGCCCGTATCATGCACCAGGAGGCACTTTAAATTTGCGGCTGGGCTCCCGTAGCACGGGAAGCCCCGGGAGTGCCATACAAGCCACCAGCACATCACCGCACCAGCGAGGGTGCGGGACAGGACAACAAGTCCCAGGCCCCCTTGCGGCTTGCTGTGACACCACTAACACCCACATCATGTGCCAGGAGGCACTTTAAATTTGCGGCTGGGTGCCCGCAGCGAGCGTGCCCAGGCCAAGGGCGGGCCTGTCTGTGTGTGACCGGTTGAGGCTGGGCTGGGCCCCCTCCCTTGGTTCTGCCCTAATCCACATTTCACATCCTGGCTCTCTGAAGGGCCTGCCCTGTCGTGGCCGCATTTAATCAGATTCAAGGCATACCGAGGCTTGGACTCCTACAGCAACAGCGAGGGCAACCCTAAGATCAAACTGTAAGTGACTCAAGTCTTTTGTTTCTTCCTTAAGCCGCATTTATTCTTAAATGTACTGCCTGACTTTCCTCTTGTTCTAACTTGGCAGGCAACCGATATAACAAAGAGCAACACCACAGAAAAAGCAGCTAGATATGACTATAAAACCACCATTGCAGCTGCTAAACTCTCATGGGAAACAGATCAGTGGGATAGTCTGAAATCAGCTCTGTACTCTAAAGACATGACATTTTTCTGGAGCATTGTAACCACTGGTAGTAACAAAGGCCATGCAGCACTTGAGCCAAACATTGCAGCTGATAGTTGGAGAGAGCACTTCTTAGCCTGAACAGTGCTTTTGATTTGGTACCCAGAGATGCTCTATGGAGGGTTTTAAGTGAGTTGGGACTTCCCACTTACCTCTTACATATACTGAGAAGGCTACATAATGGAAATTATGCCCAAATCAGATACAGGAAAAATGGGGAACTAACGCAGCCCATCCCTGTAAATAGGGGAATCAGGCAGGGATGTGCGCTTGCCCCCACCCTGTTCTGCATATACATCAATGGGTTGATTGATGCACTGAGAGTATGCAAGGATACAGATGCTACAAAAATTGCGCAAAAGCACTTTCCTGCCATGATGTTTGCAGATGATACTCTCCTCCTCTCTAAGTCGCCAATGGGTATACAAAGAATCTTAGATGGGTTTTGTGAGTTTTGTAGGACCAGGGGATTAGAGATTAACATCAACAAAACAAAATTTATGATCTTCAATCCTAGCAAATCCACACGCCCTAACCCGCACATGAATGGAATCCCTTTGGAGCAGGTCTCTGTATGCAATTATCTGGGCCTAACCATCACTGAAAACATGACCTGGGGGGCTCAAATTAATAAATCTCACTTTAAAATGACACAAACGTCAGGCAGCCTGGCAAAGTTTTTTAGAAAGACTTTTCACAAGCCGGTTATGGAGATATATAAAAGCCAGGCGAGGAGTGCTGCCCTATATGGGGCTGAACTCTGGGGACACTCTAACCATAGGTTTCCGGCCATTACAGAGAACAACTTCCTTAGACAATTACTCGGATACCGACAAGCTCCCCTTTGGTCCCACTGCGTATGGACCTAGGGGTGAGATTCATTGCTGAGGAAATTGGCTGCAGACCACTACTCTTTTGGCGGCACCTTTGGGCAACACCGGAACTGTCTGAGTATAGTTCAGAGCTATTGGAAATCCTGAGACTCCCTGGCTCAGGGAAGCTGCCATGGCTTCTATTTATCAGGGAGCCTCTACGAAATAGGCCTAAAAGAATTATGGGATAACCCTGATACAGCTTGCATGAGTACATCACGTAAGTTACTAATCACCAGCTATTGGGGCAGAGTATTTGCAAAGCTCCATGCAGAACCTGCACATGTCACCCTCACTTCAATCTTCCTGGAAGTAAAAGACACCTCCAGGTTGGAGGCTTGTCTTGACGAAATCTGCCCGGCATTAGGCAGGAAATTATATATACAGTTTTGCCACGGCTGTCTCCCCCTGGATGCTTTTACGTGTAAATGGTCTGGCGGAAATCCAAGTGGGTGTCCAGCATGTAACATGTGTGTTGAGTCTGAAGTACATGTGTTTTTTTTTTGCTCTGGGTATCAATTAATAAGGCAAAGATGGTTGGTTCAGATGTGTAAAAACCTAGGCACAACCCATTGCATGGTAGCATTTAGAATCTTAAAATATAACACCGATTCCCACATAGTTTTTGCAGTTTCACCTTTTTTGAATTCCATGTGGTGGGCCAGGAGAAACTTCCTTAAGATGCAAAACCAAGGACCTGACTGTGTCTGATTTTCCTATCATCTTCTTTATTTAGCTTTATTTTATTAACTCGTACGACATCATATTGCTTCAAGCAGTTTCCAATTTATTATGTAAAGGCTTGGAATGCTATTCTTTCCCGCCATTCACTTTAATTCTGGTAGAGCAAAGAGAGGCTTGGCTACATGGTTTAACTTAACACTGAAAGTGTCAATTACAGTTCTTGGCACTACCTGTCGGCACATTCAGGGGGTTTTAGTAAAATTTACTGCGGACTGGAGTTTCTTTCTTAATGATGATTACTCTTATTCCAATATCAAGAATGATCAATTCTTGTTTAATTTTGTGGATAAAATATTTAACTCAGATTGTTTATATACTATAAAGCAGCATCTCATACTTTGTGGGATTTTATTGCTAAGTTATATGCTAGGAACTCTATTTTTGATCAGAGGTGTCCTCATAATATTTACGGCTCATACCTAGATGCTGGTGATACTTGTGCTCTCTAAGGCTAAGATTCTCAAAGGTGTCACAGAACACCGCGCAGCTGCCAAAAATGTGTGACATGTAGAGAGCAGGACAGCACCATATTCACCAAGCTATGGCACTCTCCTTCCCTCTGGTGAGGGCAGGCGCTGATTTCAGCTGCCATGCACCAGGCACACACCTTAGTGTCACAGTGATAGGGAGTGTGCCCCAGTCAACCATAGGGTTTGTACAGGAAGGCTAGCCTTCCTGTACAAAATACTATGACTAGACAAGTGAAAAACCTTTTCCTACTTTGTAAGTGTGCTGTAAAGTGCAGCAAACACGCAAAGTCGGAAAAGAATGGAGAAATGAAATAATTTCCCCTTTTAACTCCTGCTTTTCAGCGGAGTACATTTTTGGTGCTAAACCCTGTCTACTATTGTTAGTAGATAGTGTTTAGCATAAAAAAACATGGGTGGGTTGCATGGGAATGTCCATGTACCAGCCATGTAATGCCTTTTGATGCAAAGTAATGTAAAGCAGCATTTTGCGCTAGTGTGCGTTATTTTTGGGAAGCCCCGGGAGTGCCGTACAAGCCACCAACACATCACCGCACCAGCGAGGGAGCGGGACATGACAACAAGTCCCAGGTCCCCTTGCGGCTCGCTGTCACACTGTCAAAAATGCCTGCATCATGCGCCAGGAGGCGCTTTAAATTCGCGGCTGGGCTCCCGTAGCGCGGGAAGCCCCGGGATTGCCGTACAAGCCGCCAACACATCTCCGCACCAGTGAGGGAGCGGGACTGGACAACAAGGCCCAGGTCCCCTTGCGGCTCACTGTGACGCCGCCAATGCCCGTATCATGCACCAGGAGGCACTTTAAATTTGCGGCTGGGCTCCCGTAGCACGGGAAGCCCCGGGAGTGCCATACAAGCCACCAGCACATCACCGCACCAGCGAGGGTGCGGGACAGGACAACAAGTCCCAGGCCCCCTTGCGGCTTGCTGTGACACCACTAACACCCACATCATGTGCCAGGAGGCACTTTAAATTTGCGGCTGGGTGCCCGCAGCGAGCGTGCCCAGGCCAAGGGCGGGCCTGTCTGTGTGTGACCGGTTGAGGCTGGGCTGGGCCCCCTCCCTTGGTTCTGCCCTAATCCACATTTCACATCCTGGCTCTCTGAAGGGCCTGCCCTGTCGTGGCCGCATTTAATCAGATTCAAGGCATACCGAGGCTTGGACTCCTACAGCAACAGCGAGGGCAACCCTAAGATCAAACTGTAAGTGACTCAAGTCTTTTGTTTCTTCCTTAAGCCGCATTTATTCTTAAATGTACTGCCTGACTTTCCTCTTGTTCTAACTTGGCAGGCAACCGATATAACAAAGAGCAACACCACAGAAAAAGCAGCTAGATATGACTATAAAACCACCATTGCAGCTGCTAAACTCTCATGGGAAACAGATCAGTGGGATAGTCTGAAATCAGCTCTGTACTCTAAAGACATGACATTTTTCTGGAGCATTGTAACCACTGGTAGTAACAAAGGCCATGCAGCACTTGAGCCAAACATTGCAGCTGATAGTTGGAGAGAGCACTTCTTAGCCTGAACAGTGCTTTTGATTTGGTACCCAGAGATGCTCTATGGAGGGTTTTAAGTGAGTTGGGACTTCCCACTTACCTCTTACATATACTGAGAAGGCTACATAATGGAAATTATGCCCAAATCAGATACAGGAAAAATGGGGAACTAACGCAGCCCATCCCTGTAAATAGGGGAATCAGGCAGGGATGTGCGCTTGCCCCCACCCTGTTCTGCATATACATCAATGGGTTGATTGATGCACTGAGAGTATGCAAGGATACAGATGCTACAAAAATTGCGCAAAAGCACTTTCCTGCCATGATGTTTGCAGATGATACTCTCCTCCTCTCTAAGTCGCCAATGGGTATACAAAGAATCTTAGATGGGTTTTGTGAGTTTTGTAGAACCAGGGGATTAGAGATTAACATCAACAAAACAAAATTTATGATCTTCAATCCTAGCAAATCCACACGCCCTAACCCGCACATGAATGGAATCCCTTTGGAGCAGGTCTCTGTATGCAATTATCTGGGCCTAACCATCACTGAAAACATGACCTGGGGGGCTCAAATTAATAAATCTCACTTTAAAATGACACAAACGTCAGGCAGCCTGGCAAAGTTTTTTAGAAAGACTTTTCACAAGCCGGTTATGGAGATATATAAAAGCCAGGCGAGGAGTGCTGCCCTATATGGGGCTGAACTCTGGGGACACTCTAACCATAGGTTTCCGGCCATTACAGAGAACAACTTCCTTAGACAATTACTCGGATACCGACAAGCTCCCCTTTGGTCCCACTGCGTATGGACCTAGGGGTGAGATTCATTGCTGAGGAAATTGGCTGCAGACCACTACTCTTTTGGCGGCACCTTTGGGCAACACCGGAACTGTCTGAGTATAGTTCAGAGCTATTGGAAATCCTGAGACTCCCTGGCTCAGGGAAGCTGCCATGGCTTCTATTTATCAGGGAGCCTCTACGAAATAGGCCTAAAAGAATTATGGGATAACCCTGATACAGCTTGCATGAGTACATCACGTAAGTTACTAATCACCAGCTATTGGGGCAGAGTATTCGCAAAGCTCCATGCAGAACCTGCACATGTCACCCTCACTTCAATCTTCCTGGAAGTAAAAGACACCTCCAGGTTGGAGGCTTGTCTTGACGAAATCTGCCCGGCATTAGGCAGGAAATTATATATACAGTTTTGCCACGGCTGTCTCCCCCTGGATGCTTTTACGTGTAAATGGTCTGGCGGAAATCCAAGTGGGTGTCCAGCATGTAACATGTGTGTTGAGTCTGAAGTACATGTGTTTTTTTTTTGCTCTGGGTATCAATTAATAAGGCAAAGATGGTTGGTTCAGATGTGTAAAAACCTAGGCACAACCCATTGCATGGTAGCATTTAGAATCTTAAAATATAACACCGATTCCCACATAGTTTTTGCAGTTTCACCTTTTTTGAATTCCATGTGGTGGGCCAGGAGAAACTTCCTTAAGATGCAAAACCAAGGACCTGACTGTGTCTGATTTTCCTATCATCTTCTTAACCTGAAAATGTATTATTCCAGATGAATAGTTTTTATCTCTTTTTTTAACTTTTTAACTATTTTAACCTGTGTGTATATATATGTGTTTGTTCTTTTATGGTGAAAAACCAAAATAAAGAAATATTGGACTGGGTACTTTCTAGTGCAAAACAATTTTTGCACTGGAAAGTGAATCAGGAAAAAAGTATTTTGTGTTGGTTAGCGTAACCCAGCGCCAAATGTTTGAGAATCTCCCCCAACTCTCTAATTATTTAAGTGATCGACTTATTTGATCTTTATCTGTCTGTAATAGCCACTGATAATTTTCTAGTAGCAATTTATGTAGACTTATGCTGAGAAGTTAACTTCCTTTTATTACAACCAGTTCATAAGTCAGACCTCCAAACAAGTAGGTCGTTTAACTCTAGTTGTTCGGCCGCAAGAATGTGATTATGGGCTGCTCTGAGATCTGCACTAAGGGATAGATCTATGATCTCAGTATATCGTGCGTTTTACAGGAAATCCTTGAAGTTTAGGAAACTAGAGATTCAAAAACATAAAGAGAGCAATTAACATCAGCTTTTGAGTTCAAGAATAAGAAGGCATTTTGGAGTGTGGTAAGAGCTACTAGACAAATGATATCCTTTCTAGTTTAAGTGCTCATATTTGACTGGCACACAGGGTTAATCGTTTTTCAAATATCTATAGAGCTACGGCTAGCACAGATATTAACTTGCCGGATACTTTATTTTTTGTCTCTCGAGAAGGTCTATCTATCAAACTACATTAGGTTATTTGTGCTGCAAGTTGCGTCTCTTGGGTGAGGCTCTAGGTCCTGAAGGGGTGTCTATTGATGTTTTTTTTTTCAGGAGCATCGTTTTATTGGCACCCTTACTTAACAATTTTTTTAATAACATTTCTTTTAAACACAGGCCCCGGTGCTGGTCTCGGTGTGTCATCATATCAGTTTTTAAAAAGGTATCCCTTATTGTATCAACAATTAAAGCTCTGGTAGGATCATATATAATAGAGGTAATGAGTGGAATGAGGAAAAGGATATTATCAACCAGTGCCAGTATGGGTGTCGTGAGGGCTTAGGGAACCATTTTAACAGTGCTTGAGTCTTCATTTGATTTTGAGCAAATATATTGTTGCCAAGTACTGTCCCATGTACCTGACTTTCATGGACTTTTCTTGAGCATTCAGCCGAGTCAACACACGGAACCTGTAGGCAATTCTTTGAATCTGGGATTGGATGTCACTTTGGTGTACTATCTCTTTGACTTACACTCTGAACTTGAGGCTAGAATATATTTTGGGCTTAATGGGCAGCATTTTGCTCCTATTAAACTGGGGCAAAGGGTATGGCACGGCTGCATATTGGCGTCCATTTTTTTACTTTTATGTATTAATAATCTGAGTAACTAATAAAACAAACGTGAACTGGATGTGGCACAAATTAAGGGGCATATTATCAAGAAACGGCGTTAAAATTATCGCCGCTTTAGTGGCAGAAAACTGCCGCTAAAGCGGTGATAATGAGCTTGATAATATGCCACAGAGAATTCCCATAGAAGCTCATGTTCTGGTGTGAACATGGGCTTCTATGGGATAATATGCCCCCAACTCTTCGACAGTTCTAGTGCTACTTTATGCAGCTGATGTGGTTTTATTAGCTTGTACCCTGAAACGTTTGGAGAAGTTGGAGAGAGCTTTTATTAATTTTATGTTTGGATTAGATCTCAAAACCAGTTTCACTAAATCCAAATTGATGCCATGTGGTCAACGTTGTTTTGGGTTGCAAACCCTCCCCATAGATGGAAGCAAGTTGGAGAAGTTTTCACAATTTCCTGATCTGCGGATCATCTTTGAACTTTTGAACCATTGGAGTCCTATCATGTCCCTGCTAGAAGTCAGGAGCTCAGTCAACCTGTGGGTGCTCTATTAAATCTCCTAAAGCCTATTGGAGTTAAGCCACTGGCTCTTTTATTAGAAATATATAAAAGGCAGTGTGTGCCAGTAGCAGTGTAAGGAGCCAGAGTTTAAGAATTGCAATCCCCACACTCTTTAATTCCCTCCCCCTTCCTGCCCCATTTTTATTTGTCATGAAGGAGCTGGGTCTCCAATATATAGATGACCTCATGATGATGGCTCCCATGTAGTTTGGCTTTCAGTGTGGTCTAGGGGTTAAGTATCCCATGGATCTCGTATGTTAAGATCGCCTTGGTGGCGTTAGGGATTGCAAACCTTTTTGATGAGGTTGTTAGTATTGTAAAGAAAGCTCAAATGCAAGTGAATCAATTGTTTTTAGATTGCAGGGGTACTGTTAAGGAGGAAGGTGAATTGGTGAAATCATCTGTTAGGCGTGATAATCTGGCGAAGACTTCCCCACGTATTGAACCATGTTTGTTGTGAGTGGCTATGCCCTGGAAGAGAGCTTGTTTGGCTCGTTTTCGAGCTGGAGTAACATACTCTCAGCTGTGTTTTCATTTGGGTCAATATGATGGCGACGATGGAGACATTTGCTCCTTTGATGACTGCCCCAATGCAGATTGCACTTTGTTTTTTTTTTTGTAAATGTTATCTTTCATATTCAAAACGGTTCATATTTCCCAGTTGAAACAATATAACTTTAAACAATGCAGACCTGCACTATGTTTATTACAGATGTTGAAAGGGGATGGTGAATGTTTTGCAGTTGGTTCCTTTTGAAATTGGTTATGAAATGTTGTAATACGATGTTTAGGTCTCGGCTCTAGACGGCGCATGCGCTGTCTGGAACCGAGACCTGCAGTATCTACTTCTGCGCATCCAGCCCGCCGAAAGGTTTTGCATTTGCTGCCACCACCGTCGCTCTATTTTCCCTCCTCCCCATTTGTGAAGGGCATGCATACTGTCGTGTAGCGGTCTAGCGTTTTGCAACGTGCGCTGCGTGACGTCACAGGATGTCCGGCGGCGGCCATTTCCCGGGGATTAGTAGCGCCGAATTCAAGAAGGAGAGAGCTCCGCTCCGACGCTCCTGCATGAGTGTAATAAACGCAGTGCACCACAAACAACGTGTACGAGTGGTTCTTTCTGCCTGGCCAATAGGAGGTACATCATTACACATACGTCATGCCTCTTCCATGTTTTGCCCTCCCTAAGCGATCAGCCCTACTACTCATAGACCTACGCAGCGGCCGTTTTATGGCATTGTTTCTGCACTACTTTTGTATGAAAACATTAGGAGCGCTTTTCACAAGCGCTTTTAATGACTGCTCCAAGCACTTTTCACGAGCGTTTTTCACAAGCACTCGTGATTTTTTTTCTCTTGGTCTGAATGAAAGTCTGCTGAGGGAAAAAAGCTGCCAGTCTCTAAACCAGAGTGCAGCACAGTAACGTCTTTAGCATCACAGGCTGTCAGATTGTGAGGCATTTCAGAGTTGGTCCAAGCTGATTACTCAAAGTAAACGCAAAATAATGTCTAAGCTGAGCAGCATGATTTTCTAGACTGTCTGACACATTGCCATGGTAGTGGTCACGTAATAAGCAAATTAGTAAATACGTATTCTTCGACTATTTCTGCAAGGTTTTAGCCCGGGTCACTGGAGTAGCTAGAGGGGGGTGGTGGGGGCGGTCCGCCCCAGGTGGCACTATTTTGGGGGTGGCGGCCGCACAGCACTGGTGGCCCGTTGCGGTGGTCTTTATAATTTATATGGGGACACTCACTGACACTACTGTCAGTCATCACAGTAGTTTCAGTGTCCCCAAATAAATTATAAAGGCCGCCGCAACGGACCACCAATGCCGCACGCGTGGCCCCGTTTGAAGTGCAAGCGCCCCTGTTTGCAACTGCTTCCTGCAGCATGCTCATCACCACCTAGTGTAGTGGTGGTGGTGTGGTGCACGACCGGACCGAGGTCAGAGGGGAAAGACTTCAATTAGCCAATGAGCTCTCTCAGCTCAGAGATCCAGCCGACGAGCCCTCCCCTTCGTACGGTGCAGGCAATCGAGCGGAGGCGCGCAAGGGTCTGTATTGGTACAGCAGGCTTTGAATTTCTCTGTGATTATTGCCACCCCGACGTACCGGGTTTGTTGTGGTTGCTTGTGGGTCCGTCCCAGAGTCCAGTGGAGGACCAGAGCCAACCCGAGAGGAACTTCTACAGTGCATCACAGGTATCTCCAAAGTTGTTTGTTTGGAACGTCTGAAGACAGGAAAGAAAGGAGAGGAGCGGACAGGTAAGTCCACCCGGCAAGCGTGTTGAAAATTATGCAAATGGCTGTATTGCCCCTTAATACCACACATGGTTGGCGCCTGAAAGGATACAAGCATCCATTAACATGAGTCCCAGTATGCTATTTTCTAGTTTTCTTTACCATTAAGGCATTTTCGAGATTTACCATGATATGGATCGGTAATCCCACAAACATCCTTTTATTTATAAGACATGTCAATGTCATGAGTGTAAAATCGGAAAATTTTGGAGAAGCAACAGTGTGGAGATTTTAGTAGCAAAGCATTTATTGTGGCATTGATAATGCATTGTTGGGGAAAGCTAATACTACCTGGAATCTGAAAGCACTGATAAGGCATTAGTGGAGGAAGATCATGTGTACGTCAACACTGATAAGGCCCTTCTGTGGTAAGGCCATACTGCTGAGGTCCAGTAGCAATGAGGCGGTGCTGGTAAGGCATGTTGGCGGGGCCTGGGATTCTCAAGGAATGAGAACACATCAGTTAAGAAGTTGGCACTGTTGATAGGCCTGGATGCTTTGGTGGATGGTGATGCTGTCGGGTTGAGCTGTCTTTATCATTTAGTAGGTACAAAGTACGCATATTTCATATATGCTTGTTTTTTAGTCATTGCTTTATCGCCACTAAAATAATGGTGTTATCTCTTGTATCTTAGAGAAGTGCTCCTCTATTTGTTCACGCAGGTATCTTTCTGACACTTTCATTGGTACACATGTTCAATAATGAGGTTCAGAAGCATTTTAATTACATTATTCTGTGCTGTATTTTCTTCCTCTTGTTAATTTTATTGTAGATAAACTTCAAAACATTTTTTAGAACCGTGGTCTGCGATTTTGTCGCAAGCAGATGCTGTAATGTCATTTCTAAAAGTGGTTTTGCTATTGTTTCAGTAACATTGAATTTATGTTTGGTGTACAGAACGCACTTTAAATTATCTTACATCAGTCATAATAATGTTCTTTTGCTGTGTGAGTATTTTTTAAAAAGACTTTACAGAATCTAGTTATAAATACTTACATTTTGTCTGAAGACATGTTATGAGATATTTGTTTCAAATTGTATTTTCAGATGATCACTGGAATCACAAAACTTGTTTTTAAAAGTACCCATTAGTGCTGATATTGCATATGTTATCTGGGTATGATAATTATTCAATCTTTATCACCTTGTTTTTTTACTCATAGGGTTTGGATCTATTTCAATCTCTTTTTTAACCTTCTTTGACTTAACGCACAGCTGATTTTTGTTTGTGTCTTTCATAGCTCCTTCGTCATATAGTCATGATATTCATGATTAGCACTTTTTGCGAAATCTTATGCATGGGACTCTTGGGTGCATGCGAGCTATCTGCTTCACTTGAGGAGTATAGCAGCAACATATTTTCACCTCTCAATCTTTTTCTCCCATTTTCGAGTTCTTATTGTATATTTATTTCCTCATTACTTGTAAATGTCATGAACTAGAAGTTTTTATACTGAATTAATGTGTTAATTTGTATTCCCAATTTCCTACTTTCCATTTAATTCATCTTGAGTCAACAAATTTCCATCTGTTCCTATTTATTACACAAATTGTGTAGACTACTTAATCATGAACTGGCCCTTTTGAAGCGAAATGTGCTTTTTGTCCATTTTGGCATGAAGAAAATAAACACTCAATTTAAATCTTCTTTGCAACCTCCTAATTAATATTTATTCATTCAAAAGACCTCAAAATGTTGTCTCTTTCTTGATGACTTTGTGTTTGATTATGATTCCACGTCACCTGTGAATATCACTGACATTTTGACTGGCAGATCCCTGTTTCCAGTGACCAGATCAGGACATGTGATTCCGGCACCATGAAGATTAATTGAAGAATTATAATTCTATGTATTGTTAGTAATTTATTTATTTTGAAAAAGTTGCACATTTTTATTAAACAAAGTGGGATATCTAGTGTCTTGTAAATAAAAGAATGCTGGAACTCTTTTGGTTCCCACTGTACACTGTAGACCGTTGACATAAGCATAAGAGAGATGAGTTGAAGGCAGGCTTAGAATATTTAATTCTGACTTATAAGCCATGGAATAAAGATGTGTAAAATTACTCTCCATGTGGTGCATGCCTATTGATGAGTACCAGGGTTTGCAGGATGCTACACAGACCAGCACCAAAAAACCTCAACAGCTTTCCATTTAAACATGCTGACCATTTTCTCTCTAATGCACAACAATATCAGAGACAAACCAACCCACTTAATTCCACATAACTCCATATAACTATTTTCACATTAACTCACGGAAATATTGCGAGCAAATACCCAACCTCTGTCTCATCAAATCCCACATCAACAGTGCGCCAATTAAAAGCCCTCCTGCTTACTCATCTGCCACTCATTGCCACATTTCTACCGTGGCTGTTGGCAGTGAACCACCCACCTGAATATTTCAGCCCTATTGTCTTTTCTGAAGTACAAATCTGCCTACTGCCTCCTTATGCACAACTTTCTGATCACTTTTTTGCATTAATTCTTGGAGACTTCTGTGAACAGTATTACGTTTTTAGTGTTTAGGTATAGAAAACATTATCCAAACATTAAATCTAGAATGGGCTTATTATACAGGATTGTGTTCAAGTCCTCCAATGAAATGTCAAGCTAATGTGACCATGTCAATAGGTGGTTCACCTCCTTTCATTGGAAGGTGTATTTTCTCAATATGGAGCTTTCAATTCATCTGCAATTTTATGTCTATGTAATACTTACCTTAAATCATTTGTGACCGTCATTATGGAATATATGTTTTTGGAGCAGTCTTAAGTCAGTGGAACACAGATACTGTTACGGTTAGGTAACAAAGCTGAATCATAAACACTTCCATTGGATTTGCAAGAAGTTAAAAACTGAAAAATCAACGCTCTCCAAGTCAATTGAGGTCAAACAGAAACCCTACTCAAACATCAGCATGTTTATCCTTATCAGCGATACCCTGGCTAGTTGCCCAGTTTATCTATCCAAAAGACAAGAAAATAAATCTGTGTTTTGTGTAGATGATATCTAATCTATCCATGTCAGGTGGAGCATAGAGTCAAAAACATTGCATTTCCACCTCCTGTATCTATATAAATATTGCCTTAAATTCCTTCCATGTACAGACTTATTATGATTAAGTCAAAGGCTAGTTTGGTACTGCCTTCCGGGAATACCTTCTGTTTGGACATCACTCAGGCTCACCCTCTTACAGAAAGCCCAAAATCTTTTGGTATGGACTTGCAATTTGTGCTTTATTTGTAAAAAAGATAAGTGCCAGGGCCTCGTCAGGGAGCCCCTGCAGGTTGCACCACCGATTGCCCCCGACAGTGCTGTTGATGATAGTACAAACACATCATACTCCTACAACTGTGACACTTCAGACTATTCCCAGCCCCCAAAGCTGTAAGAATGGCTTGGGTGGCAGGTACTAGATATTTTTAACGTATATTGAATTAATAAACAACTGTTGTAATGCTCATCTCTGACATAAAACAAACTGTGCCACCATATGCAGAGTGTCATAAGAGCCAGTGATAGTAATTGAGTGCAGGTGAAATGCACCAGAAACCACTGGCTCAAGTTAAGCACTGCTTACAGTCAGCTACAGGAGGAAGGACTGTGTCTATGCATTAACTACCGTCAGAAGGATACTGCATTGGTTGGGGAAAAGTTTAAATCACTTTGCATATAATTCAAACGCCTGGCCCAAGGCTCCTGAGTGGAAAAAGTAACCCTTAAGCAGGACTTCCATTTGACTGAAGGGATAATTCTGTCCAAAGAAACATGTGATCTCTGGGCTGCAGGCAGATAGGACTTAAGGCCTTTCGTATTGCTTTATTGGAAGAACCTTCTGGAAGTCGTTAGGTAAGCATTAGTTCCAAAGAAATTCAGAAACAAACTAAAAACTCTATTTTTCTATGTCCCCTAATTTTAATAGCCAATGTGATCAATGACTGAGGCTTATAGTAAATGTAATTGTAGGGACTACTTTATAAAACTAAATGAACTGACAGTATGAAAGATTGCAGGAAATAATTGTGAGAAAGTGTCCTCTTTCTGCATGGTTGCCCCCACCTTTTGCTGAACTGCTGATGTGCTTTGACTGAGTGTGCCCTGGGCTCCTTCCAATCAGGTACCCAGGGCCTATGTTCTTTCCCTAGGCTGCATTAAAAACAAAACCTAATTGGCATCTCTGGCCACAGGCCAGACCCTGGTAAATGGTACCATAGGTACCCATGGCACTGTGACCAGAGATGACCTACAAGGGCTGCAGCACTTATTGTGCCACCCTTAGAGGCCCTGTACCATTACACTCACACACTGCCTTTGCAGGCTGTGTGTATTGGTGCAGAACAAAGAAGAGTTCGACGAAGAGTCGACATGGCACACGTCCCTGTGTGCCATGCCTACAACCCACTGCCCTGGCATAGATCAGTCAGCCCTCTAGCTGGGTGCCCTATACCAGTGGTGAGGGTACAGGTGCATGAGCCCTGTACCCCTACAGTGTTTAAGTCCATTCTTAGATATCGTAAGTGCAGTGTTGTCATTAAGAGCTTATCGTGCTGGAAGTTTGTCATTACAAACTCCACAGTGCCATAATGGCTGCACTGAAAACTGAGAAGTTTGGTATCAAACTTCTCAGCACATTAAACCCACACTGATGCCAGTGTGGGATTTAATGAAAATGCACAAAGAGGGCATCTTATAGATACCCCCTGAAAAACGACCTATGACTAGTGTCCAGGTTGAGAGGCAGCTTTCAGCTGCCACCACCAAACGTGTTTCTGGACCACTGGGTCAAGAGCCTGCTTTTCTCAGGGGCCTGAAACAATGCACATCCTGGGACGAGGTGCGAAGCCTCCTGCCACAGGATGGGCAGGGTCCACGAAGGGGAAGCTTCAAAGGCTTGCGCCTTTGTGAGCTTCCCCATTCCACTTGCTGCTTTCAGCAACTGGTCCCCACATTTTCTGAACCCCACTTTGGCCGGGAAAACCGGCTGGAAAAACAAGTGAGGAAGAGAGGTGTGCGACTCAGGTGTCAGAGGCGAGATGAAGCACAACTCTCAGTCCCCCCATCTTGCACATTGGGGAACCCAGCCAACCAGGAGAGGCTTATGCCCCACTCCCACAGGAGTTTGGCATGATAGGGGGTGTACCAACCCCTGAGAAGGGACCGATTGGTCCCAACCTTTTACCTACCTGTAACACCCCTAAATCTAGTATTTAGGGGCACCCTTAAATGTTGCTTCTTCAGACAAAACACTTCTAGAAAAAAAGAAGAAAAAGGACCGAACAGCCGTGCTGAAGCTAACAGGAGGAGGACGCCCACTGACTTTGCCCCAGCCCTACCAACCTGTCCCCACCTCAAACCTGCTTCAGCAAAATCCCGGTGTGTCCTGCAGCCAGCAACTTCGAGAAGCCCGGAGAACCTGCCTGCCTTCAATTCCAAAGACTCTGTCGCTCGTGAACACGGAATTTGTTCAAACAACAGACTCCAGCTCCGCAAGGATCTGCGAGTTTACACCACTCTACACCTGATGCCCATGGCCCGACTTCAAGTGGCCCAACACCAAGAGGAGGTCTCCCCAGCAATCCTGACCCAAGATCCAGTGACCCCTGACCTGTCTCAAGCCTCCAGCAGATGCCTCCAGCCTCAAACCAGAAGGTCCCCCCAACCGCAACTAGGTGCTGGTAAGAAGATCCGACCTGAAAAGGCACCCCTGCACCGACGACCTACAGCCTTGGGTGGCACAATCGATGGTGCCTAACCAACCCCCAACATCCCAACTTACCTCTCTAAGTGGGGGTCGCACCCAGAAGACCTTCGTCCCCAAGCCTGCAGTGTGTTTGCAAACCGGAGACTCCCCTTTGAAAGCTATAGGGCACCGAGCGCCGAAACAGCACTCTTCACCCCTCCGCCCAAGTGCCGCAGAGGGTGCATCTTTTGTGCTGGACTAAACCCCCATTTGCCCTGAGCTTAAGTCCAGGTGTTTTGCTCCCACAACCCAGTGGCCTGCTCGTCAGCAGCCACCAACCGGAGGCCCCCTATGCCCTATTTGATAACATTGGGCCTCAGCACTCTGCATCCGGCCTCCCTTGTGCTGAAGAGGGTGTAATAAAAGTGCATCCTTGACCCTGCGGGACCCCTGAGTCTAACCTCAGAAAGACAGACTCCCACAGCAAAGTACATACCTTTGAACCAATAACACTATTTTCCTCCATAGGATAACATTGACTGTTTTTCTATGAAGGTTTTTAAGTATGGAGCTGGAAAATCTAAGAAATCCTTTTACAACTGTACTAAATACCAAAAATTATTTTACTTACCTGTTTACAGGATATGTCCCAGTGTAGTATCCAGATATACTACACTGTGTAGGAAAAGCAATCTGAAAGTAATGTACCGGTCATTTTACTAAAAAGCCCATTCAAAGTATATGTACTGTATTTTCAAAGCATTGCATTTCTCAGTAACAGAACTGTAAGTCAAAAAAAGGTGCATATACAATTACAATCCAAACTGTGTTACAACTGTGTATTTACTGCAAAGTATTTATCACTTACCTGTGCCAGGCTTGCTTGGTTGTAGGAAATAAAATAACTAAAAGAAGAGTTTTTTACAAAATCAATTAGTCTGAAGTTCAGTCTTTGAGTGTGTGAATTCATTTGCAGACTGAGTGTGTACAACAAAGGCGTAACACTGTCCTCTGATAAAACCTTAGTGCTCGCCCACACTACCACAAAGAGAGAGTGTAGTGCTATCTACTTTACCTCTGCCAACCTTTTGGGTTCCACTGGACTCTGTGAACACTATACCTCACTTTGGTATAGTACATGCAGAGCCAGCGTCCTACAATAATTAAAATACTTAGTAGTAGTAATAATAACGTTGTTCATTTAAATATTGTAATCATACTAGTAGAATCAGCAATAAAATAAGTTAAAAGGTTATAAAACAAGCATTTGCAATGCAATTGGCCTTGGCTTTGGGACGTTATAAGCATTTAGAAATTGCAACTTATTGTTTTTGTAGGTACAACATCTACTGTTCTTTAATGTGGAAGCTTTGACACTACTAGACACATTAATGTAATGCATCGAGAAATACTTATCTAAATTGTTATTTTTGTACACCTGTTAGTTTGAACTCTTATATCTGGAGTGCTTTCATACACAAAATGTAAAATAATAAGCAAGCCATGTGTGTCCAAATAAATAAAAAATAAACTGATAGTACAGAAAGCAAATAGTTGGGAGAAGTACAATCTCTACAAGGCAATCCTAAAAAATTGAACATTGTCCAAACAAAAAAGATTTCCTGTGCTCTAGAATATCTGTAATGGTTTAAAAATGCATAGACACCTGAACCAGGCAAAGACATTGGCACTTGGCATCCTTCTGTGTTTGATGTATGAGGCTGTGAAAGTCCAGACGAGCAAGCTGCACACGCGCACAACTCCAATGTGTCTGTCAATCGACGAAGAAAACACCAGATAAAACTAGGGATTGAAGAGCTATGCAATTACTACACACTGAATCTTGCAGTGTGATTCAGGAATACATGTTTGAAATCCATGCTAGATGCCTTATTGTTGGTAGCCTGAGCTAAGCAAATCTTTGACTTTGTTAATGAAGGACACTAAACTGTTGCTCACATGCTCTTCTCTTTTTACTCCACCCTTGAGATGTTCTTCCAAGCTGCTGCACCAAGCTTGAAGCCAGGGCCAGTTTTAGGGCAGTGCAACCAGTGCAACTGCAGTGTGTGCTGACCCGGAGGCGGGGCGCTGGCCTCAGCTCTGGGCGCTTTGTTTAGTAATAACTTATGATTTAAATGCAGCTGATGCAGAGTTCCTTATGCATTCAGATTTATGGCAGCAATAAAAATGTCAACATAACTCTTATAATTAATGTTCTTGCAAGAGAGAGACATCAGAGTTTTGTCAAGTAGCAGTTTTGACTCGCCATAAAGTAGCACAAAGAGCTCATATGCCTACTGCAAAGAACAGATCTGTATTTAAAGTGGATAGCTCAGTGGATCAGTAAAGCCAGCATTTTCCAACGCTTTAAAACAAATGAATTGTATGTAAGAGAGGGGCTATGTGGAGATGAGGGATACTTTTGCTGGGTGGTAGTGATGGAATTTGAGGAGGAGGTGGGGAGGGTCGCTAAAAAAGATTGCCGCACCGGCGCCTCCAGCCCTGCTTGGAGCACATTAACAAACATGGAATAGGATGTAGTAGTTATTCTACCAGGCATCCACAATGAACATATCGATAGGATCATTGAGATACAGGCAAGAAGCCCAAAATGGGCAGAAACAGTATTTGTGCTCATTAAAACAACATCTGCTATTAAAAGCCGAGTTACACTGTGCTCCCTCCTGTTTTTGCCTGGGTACCTGGGCATTGTACATAGTACAAAAAGAGAAACTAATGACATGATACGCAGGCACACAAAAAGGTTCACCCTCGTGTTAGGCCTCCTGCTTCTGTCCAAATATCCCCTCCAATGTATTGCCCATTAATGCCCTAATTGAACAAATGTTACACTCCAGATAGATTACCATCAAAAAGTAAATATGGCATACAAACACACCTTATACTTAGCATCAAATGTTCCTGCAGCTGTCTAATTGACCCTTGTTGCACAGTTAGTCCACGGTGGGCAAGAAAAAAAAAGCCATACTTCGGAAGCATAACAGGGCACAGGGTAGTATAACTGTGACACCGGGGCCTTTAGAAACAGAAGATATGATAACATGTCCTACTGGGGAATTAATGAGTATAGAGCACAAGCACATAAATACCAAGGCATTAACAAATACTAACCGTCCTTAAGGTTTGTTTTGCCGCTTTGGAAAGGCTGTTTCAAGTATGTACATTTCCAGAAATGTATTTAGTTTTTAAAATGACTGCCATTTAACATGTTAACCCCCTTATCTTGTAAACCTCAGGGTCCAGCACGTTACCACTGTTTTTCCTGTCACGATCATGTGTTTGGAGACGTGATCACAGAGATGGATGGGATAACTTGAAGATTTAAAACGACTTGATTAGAAACAGCAAAGCAATTAAATTACTGACAACTAGAATTGAGGATGCATTACAAATGCATACAGATTTATTTGACGAATACCTTCCACTGTCCCATAAAGGAGAGTGAGAATTGCAATTGTTGTGAGGCGCCTTCATGCACACACGGGAACAGTCGTAAACTTATCTTGCCCCCAGCAGCAAACATTAAAGGCAGTTTGGAGTCACCTTGAGGCATTGGGAGGTTGCGTGAAAGCTGCTTGGGCAGACACCAGGGGGATTAACTGGGCCAGAGGCGTAGCTAGACCTTGTGGTGCCCGGGGTATCCCTCAGGTTGCCACCCATGGGGGGGACGGTGCTGGGGAAAAAGGACGGTGAGCACTTGAAAGAGGTCAGAGAGACACGTAGTATTGCCGCTTATAGTTATCTTGATCATGCAAGTTACATGCACATACATGACACGGTCCGAGGCTACACAGTTGAATACACCGGTGACCGGCAGTACAAAGGAGAACACACAGACTGCATGATCTATCTGGGGACTCAGAAAAACCGCATGTGACATCCAACAGAGAGCTGCGTGAACGATTACCTGGTAATCCCCTTAGCACAATGCAAACATGCACATATATGACACTGTTCGGGGATCCATCATCTACAGCTGACATTAAATGACCAAACATTATGGTCCCCCCATTAAAGCAGTGGGGACGTGCACAAACGTGATGTGCTCTGACTTGAGGTATAACAATGAAATGACGAACTCAGAACATCATGAACTACTGAGGGGAGGTGGGGGCGGGGTGGTACACATATAGCCTGGCCTTAGAAGAGAGTTACACCAGTCTCATCAGTCAGACCCACACCATTGCAGCCAGAGAGTTTCTGCCAAACTCCCAGTGCCTACTGCTTGGTGCTGATCTAAGTTGGAGTGTGTGCAACAGCCAAGTTCAATTCAAGTCAAGGGAGATTTCTAAGATCTCACTATCTTGTCACCAATCTAGCACCAGCCTGCATTAATTGAGAGTCGCACTGGTGGCCCACCACAGCAGCAAGCCACTATAGCAACAACAAAGTACGACCCTGCAGGGTTATTACATGATTGACCGTCTGTTTGAGCAGTACAGACCAATCAATGAATACATCATGCGAAGAGGGGATGCTACTGTGAAAGGCATGACCCTTCAAATGGACCAATGGTGCCTAGTTAAATGAGATGCTTCTTCCTTTCGAGGTCTTCACACGTGAAGTCAGCAACGAGGACCGTACTATGGGCCAAGCTATCCCATTGTTGCAAATTTTAGAGCAACAGCTGAAGGAGGTGTCTGAAGTTTACAAAGGTGTAGATGAAAAAAAAGAAGCGTATGAGTCGGTGGAGAGCTTATCCCGTCGCTTAGCTGACAAGACAAGGGTGCAAAATAAGATTTTGACACAAGAACATTACATTTATGCCACAATTCTGGATCCACGGTCCAAATCGGCACTGAAAAGTAAGACATTAATTCCTTTTTCTGAAGTGGATGTTGCCCGGTACAAAACTTGGATAGCTGAGGCAGCCAGTAAGTTGGAAAATGAATGGCTGGTAATTAAAAGCTCGCTCCATACACCCACAACCACAACAAGTACTGCAGCAGTGCATCTGGCATCAAGTTAATCTACAGAGCCTGAGGGCAGTGCATTTGGCTCAAAACACTCACCGACACTATCGACAACAGGAAGAACCGGATCATCAGCCCCAGCAAAATCGTTAAAGGATTGGTATTTACAGCAAGGACCAGTGCTGATGCTAAGACAAAAGAGGCCAAACAAAGTGTAGCACCCCTGAACATTGAGCGGATGGTCCAGGCCTATCGGGATGACCCGACAGAGGTGTACATTGATTAAAACCCATTGCAGTATTGGTATGGGAAAAGGGGCCAATGGCCACTGCTCAGCAGGCTGGCGATAAACTATCTGGCTTGCCCTGTAGCAAGTGTCTCTTCTGAACGTGTTTTCAGTGCTGCTGGTTCCATTGTAACAGTGAGAAGGACCAGTCTCTCGCCAAAAAACGTGGAGAGGTTACCTATGATCAAAATGAATCAGCACTATACCATGGAATTACACAATACATGAATCAATGCCGGAAGATGAGGACATCGGCTCACTTGATGGAAGTAGCATCTTAGATGATGATTACCTACTTCTGGTTTAACCCCCAGTGTTTAAAGACGAGCTATATACATCCCTGACAACTAGACTTCCACTTCTTACTGTCTTTGACTTTTATTTGTGTGTCTGTCTTTCTGGTTGGAAACTTCGAATCACAACAAATCCATCACCACCGTATTCTAGTCTTTTATTGCCATATATGAGTTTCAGCTTTCTGCATTTCAGTCCACTCCACCAAGTTCTGCTCTTCCATCCTCCTGAATCACCCTAAATCTATTTGCCTCGAAAGTGCCCTATACTGAATTTGGATTGTACGGAAGCAACAACTGCAACAACATTTTATGTACAGGAAACAACCTTTCCTGAGGGACCCACATTTTATTCCCTGCCTCTCTGGCCGGGACGGAATTATAGCCGGTCATAAGCCCTGAGGAAGTCACGGGCACTCCCGGGTGACAAAACACGTGTTGGCTGGATCAATGGAAAAAAGAAAATGAAAGTGCACCCACTACGAAATTGTCCTGTTTTAGATTGTTATATGATAATAACCAGTATTTGATATTACATGTGTGCTCGGGTACGGAATCTTCAAGGCAATGTTTGTTTCCCTTCTCGGTTTTTAATAACACATTTTTACTTCTACTGCAGGCCGATCCATTGCATTTTGAATATGGAAAGGGGACTCAATCTGTACAATGCACACTGAGTTGGACAACACCATGATGATGACCGCAGTGACATAATATCTTCGCAGTCACTCAGTAGGATCCAAGATGATTGATGGAATAACTCAGGGTGTTTCACGAGTGGAATAAAAGGTAAACAAGTCAACAACAACCACTGCAGACCTACATGTCTGTGTAGTGGTAGAGTCGAGTGTAGTGGTATGACTGAGAGCGGTGCATTGATTTAGTCACTTAATTTGTAAAATGCAATGCTGCTGTATATTATGTGCTTTGTCTGCCTCTGTCCTCCCAAAAAAAGTACGCTAAATGGAGGAGGGGTCACGGCGGGTGACATGGGCCTGCTCTGCCCTGTTGTTGTTGGATGTTAATGCTGGAAACAGACTAGAGTAGACATGATGTATCCATGCCAACTCTGAAAGTGTTCGTGTTGCACTCCACCATAACATACTGGGAAAAACAACTACCACTAACACTTACCTGACCAATAAATCTACATCTGCCAGGCAGGCAGTGGCGTCCCCCAAGATTGATGGCCGGAGCGTCCATGGAAGGGAGGACCAAGAGGAATGCCAAGATGCAACTCCCCATTTTGACCAGGATAACATAGAGTAACAGTATCAACTTTCATCATCTTTTAAATAATTTGATTCGTTGGTTGTCTTCAATCATTAGTACTGTGTGCTGTTGTTATTCGTATGTTTGCTCTCTGCTTATAATTCAATTCATCCCTATAGTTATTCTTGAATTTCCTTTGCTATCTTTAATAGTAAGCCTGGGCAGGTACAACAGAACAGAAACTGTATGTAATTCGGGTCTCTGAGGGCAGACAGTCAAGGCAAACTGCATAATATACTGCTGTCCTGTACAGTCTAATTGTAGTTAGTAAGTACTTCATTAACCATCAAGTTATCATCATCAACATGCATGCATTTCCTTTTTCTCCCTCAACAGATTTATGGATATGGTTGTCTGCCGAGATTGTTTTTTCTTTAGTTGTTGTCCTTGCATACTGTTTTTCTATGTCAAACCTTTCCCTAAACCCCCCTTACCAACCATTCATCAAACCCTAACCCTCTTCCCCCGGGCTGTGTGACTTATTGAGGTGTAAGTAAATTAAATGGACACCAATAATTTATCACACGCTTGCTGGGGCGGAGGTGGCAAAAGCAACACTAATTCAATTTCAAAGCAGGGCGAGGATCTTCTTCTGCTTGCCCACCCATGAGCAGTATATATTTGCGAGGTAATTTTTTTACCAAAGCAACCTAATCCATAAGCATTAATTGCCGGCATCGATTGGATTTGTTGTCATCCTCCTACACAGCACTAATGGTTACACTTGTGTCAAGTGTACTATAGGTAGGCCTAGGCGAGTGACTCGACACAACTAGAGTTTGTAACTCTATGTACTAGGCTATTCCCACCACCATTATGTTTTATTAGATTTTTGCACATTATTGTTTGGCAGTAAGTTCTGGACTGTACTCCATTCTACTACTCCTCTAACAGTCTCTCTCAGGTGACGGACGGTCTCATTTTCTTTTTTTGCAAATGCTACTGCCAGTGTCTACTACTACTACCACCACAACCAATGGCATGTTGGGAAAGAAAGCCATCATCACCATGCAGCCATCGCTGTGTCTAAGTTAAACATCAAGCACAGGTAAGAGAAGAAGTTTGGGGGAGGCATAATTAATAATGGGAATGTGTTCATTAATTCAATTTCACACACCCCTTTGAGTCCAATTGCAGAATGCATAGACTAGGAGGAGAGACTGACAGTACTAGTGGGACAAGTCACTCTGTGAGGAGTACCGCATCTATCTGTGTCTGTCTTACAAAGTCAGCCAATTATTTAAATCAAACACTGGCAGTGACCCTGCAACAGCAAGGAAACAGTGTGATGTAAAACAGTAACCCCACCCACAAAATATTAACAACATCGTATGTAAAGTATAAATATATAATAATAATTTAATCCCCTAACAAAATCAAACTATGTAAAAAACCCACAACAATACCTGACCCACCCCTCTCCCTAACCCCAACCAATGTCCAGAATTAAAAAGTCCAATTGTCCAACGAAAGTTTACCTCAACGCCCAATTCCCACCCATCAAAAGAAGAAATAAAAAAGGGGCAATTAACTGGGTCTTATCGGCGGGCTTGCCTCTCCAGGAGGACATGGACTTGCTCCTCTAGCCGAGCGACGCAGCGGTTCAACGCACGGCAATTGCATCCATGGGGGGCAGCATTGATGTAAGATGGGCGGCGGCTGCCAGACGGTGGCACCGTAATGCTGGAGGGGGGTGGCTGGGGCCCTGGGCATTGTAGGAGGCTGCAGCTGCTGCTGCCACCTCCTCCTCCTCTGCCAAAATGACTAGCTGCCAGTATTCCGGTAGTATGGCCTCCAGCTTCCGGCGCCGGGCCTTGGCTGCCAACTCCTTCCTGTCTGATTTCCCTTTGGAAGGAGTAGCTATATCAAGAGAAAAAACAAGACTATTGTAAAATATACTCTTAGCTAAGCAGTGCAGTAAGACAAATTAATTCTACACATAGTGGCACAGTAGCACTAGCAAGCACAGTACATAACATTTGTGGTATGTAACTCCCGCTTCCTCGGCCTCTAACATTGGTGGGAGTTTCAGGCATTCAACCACCCATGCATCTGATTCCTATCAGCCACCTAAGCATGCATGCATCCCACATATCCTTCTCTGCCAATCATAAATATTAACTCTTGCCCGTCCTTCTTCCTTCCACCCTTCTTTCCCTTTTCGTTCAACCCATCCATTAAGGTCATCTGATCTGACTTTTAGTCTTCTCCATAAAACTTTTACAGATGAGTTGAAATCAGATAGAAGAGGCCATTGGTTACTCAACATTCCCACAGCTAATGCTTTTACTAATGCTAAGTAAAGGGTGTCTTCAACCGTTCACAACAACATCTTGCTTAATATTTCTCAACAGTACAGTATACAGTACACCCTTGCAGTAAGTATAATGCATTGTCAATAAGTAAGGATTAGGAATATAACTTACCACCGCCTGCCACTGCTTGGATTGGATTGACATTTATAGAGCACACGAATGCCGAAGCGTCTTGGCGCTGAGGTAAGAGAAAGAAGGAGAGGAAGGACCAATGTCCACAAAACAGACACCTTAGGTCCTAGGAAACAGCCAAGTTTTTATTTGCTTCCTGAGCACTGTCATGTTTGGTTGGAGTCTGACTGTGATAGGTAGTTGGTGCCACAGCCTAGCCACACCATGAGATAAGCTCTTACCACCCATCTGGCTCTACGAACTTTCGTGGCAGCAATGAGGCCAGAATTGGCTGATCTAAGATTTCTTGTGGGGACGTACCAGTAGAAGATTTTACGCAGGTCCGCAGCCCCTCCGCCATAAAGTGTCTTATGAGCCAGACATAGGGCCGTAAATTCTAAGCGTTGCTGTATTGGAAACCAATGCAATGACTTAATGGCATCCGACGTAGGGTGACCTTTGGGGATGTTCAACAATAGCCGCGCCGCAAAATTTTGAATAGACTGCAATTTAGACTTCTGTGCCTTGCAAATGCCCAAAAATAGGGCATTGCAGTAGTCTAGCCGGGATAAAACTAACGCCACTACCACGGGTTTTCCTTAATAATGGGATAAACGGAAACACCTTCCTGAGTAACTTCAGAATGTAGAAGCAGGTGGAGGTAACGCAGTTAATCTGGGCACCAAAGCACAGTTGTTCGTCGACTATGATCCCCAAGTTCTTAACTTTAGAGGATGGTACAGGACATATACCAGCCTCTGTTGGCCACCAGGTAGGGTCCAACAGGGATGGGCGACCACCAAACTCCATCACCTCTGTCTTATCTGTATTTATTTTCAGATAGTTGTAACTCATCCAGCTTATGATGTGAGTCAAACATTTATGGAAACTCACAGCCGCAGACGCCACCTGCTGAGATACAGAGATAATAATCTGTGTGTCGTCTGCGTAAGATACAAACGAGAACCCATGCTGTCTGATGAAACTGGCAAGAGGGGTGACATAGAAGTTAAATAGAGTTGGAGACAATGCCGATCCCTGTGGGACACCGCAAGGCAGGCGGAATGTTTCAGACTCTAGATTTTCCCAATACAAAGTCTGTTCCCTCTCCTCTAGAAAAGATGATAGGAGGGACAGAGCCGCCTCCCCAATCCCGACTGCCTTCAGCCGTTACACTAACACCGTGTGATTCACAGTGTCAAGTGCCGCCGATAGGTCGAGGAGGATAAGGATCACTCTCCAACCCCTGATCCACCTGTCTCCGAATATCCTCTGATGCTATGACTAGCATTGTCTCGGTCGAATGACCTGATCAAAATCCGTGCTGACTTACATCCAATAAGTTATTGGTGTCTAGATAGGTCGACAGCTCCTGATTTATTGACCTCTCAAGAATCTTGGCTGCAATCGGCAGACAAGAAATAGGTCGATAATTCTTGGGTTCCTATGGATCAAGCTGGGGTTTCTTGAGAATTGGTCGAATACAGGCCTGTTTCCAGACTAGTGAATAGAGCCTTGATTGAATCACTTGGTTTAGAATGGGGCTTAAGTGGCTACTAACAGCCCCCAACACCACATGCATGACCATAGGCGGACACGGTTCTCTCGGGGATCCTGACTTAGTGTATAGCAGGAGTTTATTTACTTCAGTAGGAGACAGTGTGCTGAACGTTTTTAATTGACAATGCTGCAACTTGCCCTCTATTATAGTGGTATGGCCTGTGTCATCTGTCTGCCTAGTACTCGGAAGGTCCTCATAGATCGTTTGTATCTTGGTTTGAAATAAATTCACCATTTTGGTGCACAGAGCGGAGTCAGGAGTAAAACGAGTGTTCTGACGTGGTCCTAACACTTGAATGTTTTTGAACAGGTCCTTAGTGGAGTTGTTAGACTCCTTTATTTTTGTTGAGTAGTAACTCTTTTTAGCGAGTATAATGGCTTCTTTATACCGTTGTAGTGCTCTATTGTAGGATATCTTATGCTCGCTACTATATTCAGTCCTCCACACATGTTCGGCTTTCCTGCATATAACTTTCAACTCTGGACAGTACCACGGCGAAGACACCTGCACTCTTCTTAGTTTAATAACTTTCTCAGGGGCCACTATGTTTACAGCCTCTGCTATCCATTTATTGAACTTGCAAGCTGCCTCATTGTTGTCTAAATCCTGGGTAGGTGGACAACTATTCAGGGCTTGTTCTAAGTCAGCCACTTGGATTTTGTTCCAGTATCGAATTTGAATACTAACTGGTTTATTTTTGTCAAGCTGGGGTGATGGTGAATACTGAATGTTGAAATAAATAACAAAGTGATCTGTCCATGGTAGGGGCACTGTGTAAGTGGCTGTAACATCCAAATTGGTGGCAAAAATGCTATCAAGAGTATGGCCTGCCGAGTGTGTAAAGCTCATCACCTTCTGATGAAAACCATAACCGGCTAGGTTATCAAGGAGCCGGCTGGTATCTGAGTTATTATTAAGTTCCAGGTGATAGTTGAAGTCCCCCAAAATAATGAATGAATTAGAATATATGCATGATTGAAGCAGAGTCTGTAACGCCTGCGAAAAAGGGGCTCTAGGGCCCGGCGACCTATAAAATATTCCCTGAAAGGAGGAGAGGTTATTGATTTTCACTGTAAAACACATTGCCTCCACTGGCAGCTGAATAATGGGCTCTATATACACTTTAAAATGATCACAATAGACAATGGCTATCCCATCTCCTACACTGCCTGTCCTATCATGACTGGCCATAGAGTACCCCGCCGAAAGGGCACTATACCAATCCGGGTCAGAAGACTGGTTGGTCCATGTCTATGTCAGGAAGACTAAATCCGGGATAGAGACCTAGAGCAGATATGCAAGCTGATATTTATGCTTTCTCAAGGATCTGATTTTTAACATCAGACATTTTAAATGGAGTACCTGCATCAGCCCACCGTTGCAGCTTCGATGGTTCCGGCTGTCAGCAACATTGATATTATCTAGAGAGGTTATATCAGTCCTAGCCTTCTCAACGTACCTTCTCCCCCCGGTATTGCCCCCCACAGTGTCAACTGGGTCTTTAGGTAACCGAAAACCACAGTGAGTACATATAAGCTCATCCCAACCCTCGTCTATGAAACACATTTTTGGCATGCAGCACTCACCTCTCCTAAGTGCCAAAATCTGAACTCTACTGAGGAGGTGAGACCCCGGATGACCAGGGGTTCTGGTGCTGGGCGCGCACCGGGCGCCTAAGGGCACGGATGGGCTTGCCTGTGGCGCACCTGGTGCGCGGACGTGCCAGCGCTCCTTTTATCCCCTCTGAGTCAGCAACTAGAAGGCTGACCTGAACAAACTGCGGCCCCGCTCTAACAAGCGCGGACTGCGAGGTCAGTGAGAGTAGCTGGAAAGGCCTATAAAAAAACTAGACTGTGCCAGTAAGTATTTAAAACTGAAATTTCAATATTTCAATATTTCAGTATTTGTAAAAAACAACTAAATCAGGAACTCATGTACAACATTGACTTCGCCCCCTCATAATGCTCACCCTGCGCAGATGTGCCAGTGCTTCTTTTATCTCCTCTGAGTCAGCAACTAGAAGGCTGACCTGAACACACTGCACCCCCTCTCTAACAGGCGAGGACCGCGAGATCAGCGAGAGTGGCTGGAAAGGCCTATAAAAAAACTAGACTGTGCCAGTAATTATTTAAAACAGAAATTTTAATATTTCAATATTTCTGTATTGGAGCTCCCCCCCTGCAGCTCCGCCTGCAACTGACACCTCTTCTCCTCCCTCAGCAGCCGCATTGCTTTCGCCGCTGGCCCCGGCACTGGTGGACGGTAGTATGTCTAGAAAAAAAATAACAAATTTTTAGATGCCATATACACCTCCCCCTATTTTTCACTAGCAAGATTGAAAAAAAAGTTAATACATACATATACAACAGACATCACTAGTACAAATCAGGTAGTAGAGTAGACACTAGTGTGTTATATGGTCACTAGGGTCATTCTAGTCTTTGCTTAGCTAGCCTGAGCCATGCAACCATTTTACCTTTATGTCTTTTATTTTTGAGAACGTTACCTCGCAGCTTGTAGCATAAGACACCTTTGAGCCCACATGAGCTCATACTGCTACTGTATGAGCGCTGCGTACAAAGTAGTAAAACAAGCAACTTTCTTATGGAGTTCTGGTGTTAGTCCATATTGCTTATCCATAAAAATGCTACACTTTTTGGCACAACTGTGAAATGCTTGCAATATAGTACTAACGCGCACCATTTATCTATTAACAGACGGAAGATTCCCTTCTACGAACCAGAGCTCTGCAGAGCTTATGAAGTAACCAGTACTAGGTTCTTCTAAGGTGAGGGGTCCCCAGAATTCGCTCAGAGATCTTCATTCATCATTTTTTATAAACCCTATTCCTAGCAAGGGGAGGGTGGCACTTCAACCACTGTTCGCTTATCATGATCTTGCCTTTTGTCTTCTACTTGTAGTTGTTGTAACTAAGTGTAACGAACTGTAACAATGTTTATTTTTTTAATGTTATGCATTTTGCTGTTGGTGCTGCATTATAGAACAACGTACAGAGCTTGTCAGTTGAAAATAAACCTTTTGAACTTACATAGACTCAGTGGTATTTGGTGTGGACTTACACGAGTGAGTGAGCAAAATGGTGTGCAATGTGCATCTGCATTGCTTCCGCGGCTGAGAGGTCGGGAGTGTTATAATCTGGGCTGTCTACTCATTGGGTATGGGGGGTTCGGAGAGCTAATAGTAATGAGACACTGTCTCTAACTAGTCAGTCAGGGGATTGTGGTGGGTTCTCTGATTGAGGTGTGAGGAAGGTCCAACCTCCCATTACCAACGTCCTATTTTCTTGTGCAAAGTTCTGTATGTGCAGAATCCCTACAACAGAAGTAGTATGTCCTATCCTATCAAAATAGTAAAATCTGGTTGGGCATTTTGTTGGTGGGAATTCTCAAAGCCTCAAGGTTTAGAAAGCCTCAAGTTTCAGAAGACTTGAAGTAGTAGAAGAGGAGAACCCAAAGGACTGGACTCAATGGCTAGAGCTATGGGTGAATCTGAGTTTTATTTAAAACCTTTCAAATAAAGAGTGGCCAACTGGGTAAGCTTAGCTACAGACAGAATAGAAGTAGTACAGAGAGACATAGCAGAGACAGTTAGAGGCAGGGATAACAAGAATTTAGAAACAGATAGTCTAGATCGAAGAAGAATTGGTAAAAGAATAGCATTAGGAAACGGAAAAAATAGTTCAGAAAAAATAAGGTGCAGTAAAAGTTAGGGAATAATAATTATTAATATTAACAACAGGAAGACTTACTGGGGCCAGCAGCAGAAACCTCGATAAAGGAGCGGTCCTAGTCCTGTTCCTCCTGTGCCTGGTGTTCTTGGCCAGCTGCTCCCGCCGACTCTGATCCAGTCTTGTTGCCCTGGATGCTGATCATGAAGGATATAAGAAAGAAAGAGACAAACATTGATGATTGGTGTGAAACAAATAAAATATTTGTAAAAACGGTAAAAAAAACATGTATGGAAACAACAATTGCAATAATATTGAGCTATCTAATCTGGTCTACTAGTAGTATCGGGGGACTTGCGGACCGACTAGTTATTATTTATCAACACTAATCCAACAGTAATCCAGTGTTCCATTCTAATTCCAGAATACCAACTATGCCTAAGTACCACCTGACCTAGCCCACCTCTTCCAAGCGGCACAATTTTCCACTAAGTCTGCATTTCCAGTTATTTTAGTCCTCAAAAATGCATAAATGGAGGACAAATTGTTGGGTGGTTGCTGCTGATGTTCTGCTAGTGCTAAGCCTCTATTACCACTCACTAAACAAACTACAAAAGGTTCTACTACAGACTGGGGTAAGCAGCACGTGATGTAACAGAGGGTGCGTCACGAACACCAGTAAAAAATTACCAACTCATTCTAAAAAGTAACTAAACCTAAGTATCAATCCACCACTATCTCTTAGTGACAGGAGGACAAAGGAAGGACTAGTCTCTCTAGCATTACCTAACTTAAGTTCTCTAAAAGAAACTCTTACATAATCAAGCTATGCGAGCGCAAAGTTGCAAACAAGTAAGATTACTAGCGCCGAGCACCTGTGTCATAACAATCACAGAAGATTTTTAAACGTAATTTACCTGCAATGTAAGCAGGAGCATTCTTGCTGGTCGGTAAATAAATATATTCGCAATATATAACACAGAGCAGAAGAACAGACACAAAGTAATAATATTACATAGCTACTCACCAAGCCCTGGGACCTCCACTCCTAGCAGGTCCAGCAGGTCCTGCCCCCTGTACAGGATATCGGACCACCTGTTCTTCAACTGGTTTTGGGTGTGCCAGACACCAGAGCAGCGAAACACTGCCCGGCGCACCTTTCCCCAATGCTGCCGATGCTCCCAGAGCCCGTACCCGGACCCAGGCCTGCTCCCTGCTGACAGGGTTAAGGGGAGGTGGCGCTGCACAAAAAAACCCATTGTGGCCACCTCGGCCTCACCGAATAAGGCCCGTCGCTGCACCCCGGGTTAGCGCCGCCTTCTGCAAGGAAGGCGGTCGCTGTTGTGGCTACGGCTACGAGCCCTGCGGCCCTTTGCCATGGTTCTGGGTAGTAGGATGGGGCGGAAAAGAAAAGGTAGGAATGAAAAAAGTAAGTAAAAGAAATGAAAAAAGCAGGTAATAGGAAAAGAGTGAAAAAGTATTGAAAAATACACAATAAGTTTGAAAAAACTCAAAATATAGAATCAGGAAAATAGAGAGATAGATAATAAATAAAAAAAGTTCAAAAAAAGTTTCCACAAACAAAGGATTGAAAAGATACAGGGAGGATTGAAAAGCAGACCCAGAACCATAGCTATAGAGTGGAAAACAAGATGGCCGCGCCCATTGTGACCGCGTTGGCAAGTTCGCGTGATATTTCCCCCGCGAGCATGCACAAAGCGTCGCTAAAACGTAATACGCGTTCCCGAAAAGGAAATATATATTGCAGACAGGCGGGAGCATGCAGTACGTGACCCGGAACAGGAAATAAGCATCGTAAGCATGCATTACGCGACCCCGGACAGGAAATTACCATCGTGAGTGGGCGGGACAAGTGAAAAACAAGATGGCCGCGCCCATTAGCGACCTCATGGGCAAGTAGGCAACCACAAGCACGCAAAACACATCGCGAACGGGTGGGAAAAAAAATCTCTGCGTCTTCGCGAAAGTTACGCAAGCTCGTGGAGATTTAGTGCAATTCCGCGATAATTTGCATAGGACAACTACCCAAATTCCGTCCACCCCTAGACATCACCTCACTTATTCCTACAGATACTAACACATAATTACTCTCTTATAGATTAATTGATACAAATACACACTCATCCATGCAACCACTCTCACAATTACTGACTCTCATATATAGTTATTTATATACACCATCACTCACATATACTGCCTTTTACATATGTAGTTACTTGCATATGTACCACTGAGACATCCATTCACTCACCAACACACCCAAACACAGATTCGCCCACCCATACAGCTGTTTTCACATGTACTCTTGAACCCATACACTAAGTGAATCAACCACTCACACATCTATGCACAGAGTCACACACCTCCCACTCACACACACACACACACACACACTCAGGCAGCCATACAAATACTCAGGCAAGCAATCAATAACCCATATAGACACTCATGCAACTACTCACCAACCCTTGCAGCAGCTTACACAACAACAGACAGACTGATACAGACTTTCACTCAGTTTATTCACTAACCCATGCATTCAGTAAGACACATTTAATCACTCCCTTTTACAGTCAGTCACGTACCTACTAAATTCTCCATACAGACACTTATATACCCACTCATTCTTCAATACAGCTTGGCATATATATAAAACAAATGTAAACTTTACAGAAGCACACAGTCACTGGATGATGTCATCAGTAATGTCATCAGTGATGTCATTTGACATGTCATCAGTGATGTCATCAGTGATGTCACTGACCATGTCATGAATGATGTAGTATGTGACATCATCAGCAGTGCTATGCGGGGGCGCGAGTTATAGTTAGCTGAACTAACTATAACTCTGGAATTTCTATGGTTTCATACAAGTGAAATGTCCAACTAACTATAATGTTCCTGAAACCTATGGTTTTTTCAGTGAATTTCTATGGTTTTTAAATGCTAATTTCTAACTATAACGTGCCTGAAACCTCTGTTTTTTTCAGTGAATATATATATATATGTATATCTCACCACAATCCTTTTCTTCACCGATCCCCTGCTGCATGGAATCAGAAATGGAACAAACTCCTCCTATTTAGTACAAGTAGTATTTTTTTTTCAATTTGTGCGCTGTGCTGCCATGATGAATTTTGGACTCTAAGGGCCTTGATCACCTCTATATCTCTATATATTCATTGGATGCTATCAGGATGATATTGAATGAAATTAGAAAGTGTGTTGGATGGCTCAGGAATAAGACTTATTATTGGCTGTTGTTTAAAAAATGAAATGTAATACAGACATTGTTATGCTTCTGAATCTGTGGAGTAAACCACACCTTCTGTATCTCATTTGAAAATAGTGTGTTCCTTCTAAAATGTGCTGTGAACTTGTGACCTACTGGTTCCACTGGGTTGTTCAGTCCACTGAGCTAAGTGTGTATTGGGGGAAGCGTGTTAAAGAGACAGAACATTTTTTTTTAATTTGAGGAGTGATGACAAAATTTATGTAATGGCTAGTTTTATCTTACAACTCAGGACTATGTAAAAAACTATTGTGTAGTATTGATTTTTTTTTTTTTTTAATCAAGCTAGATATAGGTTTGTACTCCAGTTTTTTGGGGTTCTCTCCGTGATCACCGCAAATATATACCGAACACACATAGATAGGAATCTGGTTTTGAAAGGGGGGGAAGGGTTAACAGATACTAACCATTCACAAGTTGAGATAGTGCAGTTTAAAATGAAAGACATGATTTAATTTGCTTCCTTTCTTATGATCACAGAGTGCAAAGTTGAAGAGGTTGCCATTTAAAGGTTGCTTTGTATGAGAGAGGTGTACCATTCTTGTGCTTACTTTATACAAATGCTAACTGTGTCAAAACTATCCAGAAAGAGCTAATACCACAATATAATCTATAAACTGAAATCCCTGGTTTGTACAAAACCTTTTAATCCTTTATAAAAATTACATTAGAAATGAAGATGTATATGGGAGTTTGATAAAAAAAAAAGAGTATCACAGTGATGTAAAAAAATATATCAGATGAACTATAGGTATTAGAGGCTATGTGTTTAAGAGCTTAGTGGTGAATGTTTTGGGAACGAAAAGAAAAATGAATTAGTCCCTCTTTAATATATTTTGTACTTTATTGAAATAAAATAGTATAGTATTGTGGAAAGTTGCAATGAGGAACTGAGAATGTTTTAAATGTTCAAGCATCATGTGCAAAATAGATAAATATGTGATTTGCATTCTGGGAGTTGTAATACTTTTAGAAACATTATTAAACATGAGTAGTGTAGTCACACATTAAAGATTATAACATGTTCTCTGCCTGTATATGAATTAGAGAGAAGTAATTATTATTAGGTATATATTGGGAAGTGTTTGTCAATGTGGTTTTTAACTTATATGATCGTTTAGCATATGCTTAGATGGTGAGATATGGTTCTTGTGGTTGCAGATAGCTTTATATAGAGTGGATTTTGAGTTTAGTTAAAGATACAGAGAGGTATATGTTTTTGGAAAGATGGCTTGAAGGTGCCCATCTATTAAGAAATCACATATATGTTTACATGGTGATATTTGTTCACTAAGGCTGATGAGAAATTCATGTATATGGTGAGGATGGTGTTATTTCTTTAAACATGATTTGTTTGAAATTGAGAAGGATAATTAGTGCAGAATGCCTAGAGAGTTTGTGAGCTAGCTTCATTTGGAGTGTAACTTTTGTTTGGATAATGCTGAAGATATATTTTAGAGGGAGAAGAAGTATTTGAGAAATGATGTAGCTATACCATTCACAAAAGGTTTTGTGCTTTGAACAAATGTTAAATGTTTTTTTCGGTTTTAGAAACATAGTGATGCATGTGGATGCTCAGTAGCAAAGCAATATATGCTGCTACAGAGCCATGTATGCAATTATATACCAAGATATTTTCATAGTCAGTCAGGGAGTAGTCAGGTAATCATGCAATCAGGCAAACACTTGTGTGGAAGTCAACAAATCAGTTATTTTATTATCCATGGAGTTATTCACTTACCTAGAGACTCCACATTTAGTCTTGCAATCAGGCAGGCAGAAATGATGTAGTAATTCAACTATGGAAGCACTACATATACATTCATCTAATCAACCAGACAGTAACTATTTGCTTATGCAATTAACACGGCTCTAACTATTCAGTCATCTAAGCATACACTTACAACCCATTCAGTCATTGAAATACTGAGGTACACGCACAAATTCATGCAAACATTCAGGTACTACTCATATACTCATCTAATTACGTAGAGGGAATACTTCTGCACTAGTACAATCACCCCAGTAGTATGCTTACTTTCATCCTATCTCTTAAGGTTTAACAATGGAGTCATTCAATCAGTCAGCCATGAGTCATACACCCATGTAATAAGCCAGACATTACTGATGAACTCATTGAATTATCCAGGCACCACCCATGTAGTTAGCTAAACACCCAGGCGCTACCTTTTTACTGAACCAAAAACACATGGAAAACAGGCAAGTAGTCATGCAATCACAGAAACATTACTCATGCACTCATCCGATCTACTAGGTGCCATGAATGTACTTACACAATCATGTATGCACTATCCATGCACACTACAAATCATGTCTATAGTATCTATGCACTCCTGCAATTACCCAGACACTAAAGTTGCACTCATTTAATCATCAAACCATTATCAATGCATGTATTGAATTATTGAGCCATTAGTTATGCTCTTATCTAATCATTCAGACACTACTAATGCACTCATGCAAACACCCAGATAGTAGTGATGTACTCATGTTAACATGCAGGCAGTAACTATGCAGATATGGATTGACCCATGAAGTTCTGATATACTCAGGGAATAATCTAGACGGTACCTGTATCCTCAAAATATCACGTAACTACTATGTATGCGCCATTTCAATCATCCAGGGTGCATTCATGTAATCAAACACAAATACATGTTTTTACACTCTTTACTGAAGAATATGTAGTCTTTTAGAATCATCTGGTGAATCATTTGAGGCCAGGTATGATATACTCTTCAGATGCAGTTGGAAGAATTAGTGAGGTATATGCTTTGATAGACATTAACGTGCAGATTGTTCTATGCACCATTTACCAACATTTGAATCTAATACATTTAAGTAAAACAGTACTGATATAGTTATTAGACTACTAACACAGTGGTAGAGAGGCATCCAATAGCTCTTATGTTGTGTTTTTGTATTTTTAGTTTTGAGACACTGTATGTACTTACACACTTGGGGCTAAATTTAGAAGAAAGTATTGCAGTGCGGAGCTGCAATCCATTTGGCTCTGCCTTGCTGCATTACTTTCAACATACAGGGATGTGTCATATTAACAACAATATGGTGGATCTCTATGCTCTCCCTGTGCTGGCGCAGAACTGCCTGTCATGCACCAATGGATGAACCCGGTGCCTGTGCAGTGGGGATGATGTTTTTTGTGAAGGAAGTGACACCTTCCTGTACAAAAACAATCATGAGAGGTATTTTCCTCTTTGTATGTATGCTGTAGAATGCAGCACACATACAAATAGGAAAACATGAAGAGAAAGAAAAGTATTTTTTCTCGTTGCATCTTCCTATACCTCCACTGGGGAGGTGAATGATTCTGATGCATTGCCAGGTTTATAAATTGTTGTACATTTGGGTATGTGGTAGAAACCATGGGGGTTGCATGGAAACACCCACAGCAACACCCATGGCATGCTTCTTCATGCAAAGTGCTGCCTGAAAAGTGCCTGTATTTATGAGGCCATGTAAAGCTACGTGGCTTTCTAAATATTGAGCAGCACATTACTGTCTGAGTGTCAAAAAAGAAGCTCAGGAAAGTGCTTGGGACTTGTAAATATGCCTCCTTGCCATAATGTTCATTTTAAAATTTACTGCAGAAGGGAATGTAGCTGTGTTGTAAGAGGGTGCTAAAATGTTAAAAGGTAACTAATAAATACATTTCTGTATTTTGCTCTGGATTTGTTATATTGAAGTAAGTGTATAAAGTAATATTTACAGGTTCATCTGTAGATATAAAACTGCAACATATCATGAGAACTGTTCTTGTATTATGTGTAAGTCACTAGTAAAGTAGTTGCTAGATTTGCTAGGGTAACATTTTGAATATACTTGTTTTTTTTGACAGAACAATATCTACATAACTATACACAGTTGCAATGATTTCTAAAGGTCAGACAAAAAAGAAACAGAAGCAACTTGTGATATTGCTGACTCTTCCTTCCATTTACACGTAACTCTGAACTGGGAGTTGGAGTTGTGTTGATGTTCTGTTCTAGAACAACATGAGACGTGGGAGTGAGGATTCTAGTGGGTGGCAGTTGAAGAGGGCTGTTCATGGATGAGGTGAATAAATCTACTTACCCAACGTAAACTGGTGTTCCTGCCTCTTCTTCTTCTGGAGAACACCACACAACTACAGTATGTTTACAGATATGATGTACAGAAGGAGAAAAATGCAGAAACAGTGGTGAAAGAAAAAAGAGCTACTGGTAAAAGGACAAACACATTTCTTAAAAGTATATACACACATTTCTAAAGAATAGAAAATAGATAAAATGAAATTATGCCTATGAGAAACAATAAGAGTGGACAAACTGTACATTGCAAGAACAGAAAAGATTGTAAAAGACATGGAGGCACATTGAGCAGGAGACAGAAGCAGTTTAAGGAAATCAGAGCCAGAATGTTTTGCAGTAGAGTGATTATAAATCTACAAAAAACTATGAAAAGAATGGAAGAAGGAGAGAGGCATTGAAACCGAAAGAACCAGTTGAGAGAGTAGTTGATCAGGCCTTTGTACTGAAGAGGAAACTTTTCATTTTGAATAGCAATCCTAAAGCAAAAGAGGTGATGGTACCTAGACATGTAGAAGAAGTTATTGCAGAAGAGGAACAAGAAAGGCGTTGTCAGGCCTCTGTATACAAATAGAATTGTAGTAGTGTTTGCAGTATTAGACAGTAATCCATTGATATATTAAGAAAATTCCTACGTATATTTTCAAGGCGAAGTTTAAGACACAAAAATAAATACAAGGTTTAGATACTTGCAAGCTGAGAAAGCATGTACATTTCCAGGGACACTTATTAGCTTGTTTATCAAATAAAGTTTGCCAAAGCACCTTTCATCATTTTAGGATGTTAGCTGTACACCACTCAACAATGCAAACTTCAGTTAGGAGGGTGTTCTATTTGAAAAATCCTGCTTTATATTTAGGAGAAAGGAATAGGGTCCTTTCTCATGGTACTCTGGCAGAGGTAGAAAAGGTTTGTGATGATGTGCAGTTTTCTTTCTTTGGTCCAGAACAGGACTGTAGGGAAATTGAAGAGTTGATAACAGGAGGAGTTGTAGAACAGGACACAGGTTATACATTTGAAAATTTTAACCTCTTCTGTGCCCATGACGAGATGGTCTCGTCATGGGGCACAGTCGCGCTGTGCCCATGACGAGACTATCTCGTCATGACACCCACCCACGGGGGAAACGCCAGGCACAGGAGGGGGAAAAGTCCTGGCAGCGAAAGGGTTAAAAAAGAGACTACAAAGTTTAAGACAGTAGGTGCTGTAAAACCAGAGTATGTTTGTATATGTTGTCATGCACTCACGACAAGAATCAAACAGGGTCCGTTGACTTGGGGTTGGTGGAGTTTGCGTAGTCGCGGTTCTCAAAGCTCTGCGAAACAGTAAATAATCTCCGTAAACAAGCAAAAGTTCCCTGAACACACGGAGTTGCTTGTTCCGCCCGTTCGCGATGCTTTTTTCCTGATCGCTAATACTGTTTGCATGCTCGGGGAGAAATATCTCGCAAACACAAATTTTGAATGTGCGAACAAGCAAAAAATTCCGCAAAGCTGCAGATCGCGGAATTTTTGGCAATTCCGCATTCTCCACGGAACGAAATTACCCAAACTCTGCAAATTGCGCGAGTGGAACGGAATTTACCACACAGGCCTACTGTTGACTTATATTTGAAAAGTGAAATAGAGAATAATGATAACTGGCAAAAAGTTTGCTTTGTACTTATTTGTAGAAGAAAGATTTAACTGTCCACACAAGTTATATGTAAGTACTGCTACAGTAAATTAGAGGATAATAAAATGCCTGCTAGAGCTCAGCATAACAATTTAGAACTGGTTCCCATTCCAGATGCACTTCAAGGGTTAAATATTTATGAGTCCATTATTATTCAAACTGTACATCCATTTCAGGATATAGTATGTATGGAGCAAAAAGAGAGGCAAGTTACCCCCAACAGAGCTGCAAAAAGGTCTAAAAGGTAGAGTAGTGTATTTGACATTACATGTCAAGAAAAACATTGATACACTATGGGTAGATAGAGATTTAGAGGAAGGACTAGTAATTTTTGTAAATGGTGTGCCTACCAAGAACAAGAAGATATGGCAGGAGTTAGTAGATGTTGCCAAAGTTAAAAAAACAACTGTATATCTGGTATAAAACAATGTTTACTTCAGAAATGTGGAAAACCTGCAAGATATTACACATATGGAAGATCAGACACTGCCATCAACAGGTCAGATTGAGAAGGTGGATCAGTCCAGGACAGAAGAAAAATATGAACATTATAGCATCCACCCTTTCATTCTAAAGAGGTTATTAGTGATGCAATTGAGTTGTTCAAATAAAGGAAGCGAAAGGAACTCCATTAAGTGTATAAGAAAAAGGTTTAGAAGCTCAGTATTTCCCACAACTTTTTCCTACTGGAGTAGGTGACAGGTATGACGAACGGCCTGTGCTAATACCTGCAGCTGAGAAAAGATGTAGTAGACTTTATTCAGAAGATCCTAAATTTCATCAGTGTATTCTATACATATTTCACCTAGTATTTGAGAGTGACTTGTCTGGATTCTCATATGCCATGAATAATTTTCTAAAAACAGGAGTTAATTTGCTTAATATATCAGCAAGTGAACTTTTGGAAAACGTTCAAGAAAAATATGAGCACTTGAGCACTTGGAATACAAATTAACAAACCTAATGGAATGTCAGCTTGGGACTAAGGAATATTGTTATCGGTGTCAAGGTGAGCTCAAGTGCATTTTGAGGAACCTTGGAGCACCTACTCAGTTCCTCATGCTGAGTTGTGCTGAATATGTATGGGATGACCTGCTAGAATTTTTGCAGGAGGCAAGTTCAAATATAAAAGACATTCATTTGAAGATGCCAGGAAAACTGTGCTTACGCAACCCTGCAAATATTTGCAGATATTTTAATCACAGATTTCAAGCAATGGTGGCTTTCATCTTGAACAATCAAAACCTCCTCTTGGTGAAGTGATTGATTTCTTTTGGCGTAAAGAGTACCGAGCTAGAGGTGCTCCCCATATTCAAATGCTGTTGTAGGTAAAAGATGCCCGAAAGTTTGGAATAGACTGTGATGAGTTTTTTTGTCTTGTATTGAGCTGTATGTAACTTGCTCCATTCCAAAGGAGAGTAGTGACAAAATATTAAGAGAACAAGTTCTACAATTCTAAAATCATAGATGTGGAAAATATTGACAGTGAAAATACAGTGCAAAAGTGAAATTTATACACGATGCTGTTTCAGATTTCCACAACCTGTCAACTCACAAGGAAGAGTCATCAACTTTTTGTCTGCAGTCAGATTTACACTTACAAGGAAAATAACCAAAAATTACATACAATCTAAGAAGAACAGAGGCCTCCAAGTGCATTATTGACTCCAACCCTGTGATTCGGAAGATGTGGAATGCAACCATGGATGTGCAGTTTGCTGCAGACAACTCAATTGCTGTTGTTTAGGTAGGTTACATCTTATATAACAAAGTCAGAGGAAGCTGAATTGAAAGAGATGTGGGAAGAGATTTCAGTAGCAAAGAGTCTTATGAAGAGATTATACAGTACAGCTCAACTAGTTTGTTTACTAAATCTAGAGGTGTTTTATGGGTGAGTTTAGGGCTTGCTAATACTCATAAAAGAGTACTGAAGTATTTTCCTGAAATTCATTATCTTGCAGAATTTGAGGAACACAGTACAGATATTCTGAAGAGAAACATGCTGAATACGTACTATCCAAGAAGCAGACCACATCTGGAAAGGATGTGTCTTTATGAAATACTTCAACATTATATCTTCCGTGGTAATGTCATTGAAAACATAAATGAAGGTAAATTTGCTGATACAAAGGATGTTTGGTGAGAGATAACAAAGGAAATGTAATCAACCATAGAAAGCTAAGTTGCCAAACTACTGACAAAAGATAGTTTTGCTATTTAACCTTGATACAGATAAATGGCAAACTGAAAGTGAGCTACTTGGAAAATGTGACCGTCATGAAGACTCTTTCAATGCTGTAAAAGAGAGCATTGAATGCTCTGTTTCCAGTGTATCTTCAAATTTTGAGAGATGAGATTGAACAAGAAGAAATAATTGCTGCTGAGATCTCAAGAGAGAGTTCTCAAAGTAGTCAAAGTTCAGCACCTGGATGTCAAGATCTCTGGGGGGTGGCAGTCCCTGGAGCTCACTGAGGGGGGTAAAGTAGCCCCAGGGAGGTGGGCAGGGGGGCCTGCAAGTCCCCCCACCCATTAATGATGAAAACCTGGGGAGGTGGCGTCCCCAGGGCCATAAAATACCGACACAAAATTGGAATATCTTATCTAGTGATCTTGTTAAAGGATGAAGTTTACCAACACATCACATGGTCACCTACAGAAAAGGAAGAACCCTCAGGGACATTTTAGTGAATGGTGATATCACCAACAGATAATCCGGAACAAAGCATAGCCGACGGGGGCTTTTCCCTTGTGGTGATTGCAAGGCGTGCAGGAACAGCTACATGAAAAAAACATATTAGACTCCAAGAAACAAGAAAAATATTAGCCACTTTCTAACATGTAGCTCCACTTTTATGATCTATGTACTAGAGTGTCCACGTAACCTTAGATACGTAGGGAGTACTACATTGACAGCTAAGAAGAGAGTACTCGAACACATGAGAGCCACCAATACCAGAGACAAACATTACCCTGTGTCCAGACAGCTTGAAGAATATCATTTGTCTAATAGCTTACTGCTAAGATACTTTGTAACAGAGCAAGTGCAACAGAACCCTAGGGGGGCAATAGGACCCTCCCTTTGAGAAAGCGGGAATCATGGTACATCCTAGATTTACAGACCAAATATCTAGGAGGCCATAACTTGAATGAAGAGTTAGAAATTCACCTCCATGAAGATTATCTCTGAGTTTAGTCTTGAGAAGATTGTGTGGTCTAAGAGGATATTTCTCTCTGTGTACAATATATATATATATATATATAATGTAAATATGGAAATAGTTCTGGAAGAAACAGACAGTGGGTAAGTTCACTCTGATTTAGTTTTAAGTGAAATATTTTAATCTAAGATTGTATATATTTTATTCTTCATGTTACCGGAGGAGTGGAAGGGGCCAGCTATTGAATGGAGATGCTGACAGAGGTCCCTACCCTTTTCTTCAAAATCACGTTTTGTGGTAGAGAACACAGCACAGATAAGATTGTTTTGATTATTTCGCTTAAAAATATTTTTGATGTAAAGTTTTTTTGTCAATGTGTTGTATATATGTTGCAAGATGAATACTTTCAAATTGTGGAATTCGGCCAGCTGAATAATTTTCACACATACAGGGGAATTCTCACATACTGAGCTACTTTGAGCAGTAACAAATTACTTGAACTCCCTTTGATGGGCAGAACTCTGTCTCGTCTTTCTCTCTTTGACCACTTTTTGCGCAAAAAGGGCTGCGTCGTGCAGAACAGATTACACCAGATTCTCATACTTGGATCCGGGGCACATTTTCTTCCTGTTTTTTTGTTTTAATTTATAGGAAGTCAGGATGACACTATGTCACATATATAAACAGATTGAGTACTTCCTTGCTGTCCCCAGTAGTAATCTCAGCAATTTTGCTTAGTATATTCTCACATACGCAAAATTAACCTCATCAAATTGTAACAGACAAAAAGTAATTCCGTGGTTAGTCACTAGGACAACACGCACATATATTTTTATGTTGATTCTATTCAGTATGAGATGCACATTCATCCATTTGAGATGAAGTGGCAATTGCTTATTCCTGAACTTATGGGACATATACTTGTTAGCACACACAGACACTAAGTCGAGTGATTGCCTTGTGAGCAGGCACATTGAGACATTTCAATATGGCTGCCGTTGATACACAAAATTCTAACCTGTCATCTAAAAAATTCAGAATGGTATACCATTTGGCATAGACATTCCACTAACACTAGTTTATGTACTTTCACAATGCATGTAAATAGACTTTTGATGTTGTAGCATATATGGTTTGTTCTTGAGTTTAAACAAGGAAATGTATGTTCTTATGCAGGATTCCATGGGAGTTAAAACACTTTACACAAAGGACGCAACTATCACACTGACATTAGATATTCTAAAACGAATTCTCTGTTCTCCATGTCAAATCCTCTGTATGTAATTGTGTGTTTTTCTAGATCCAGTGTGTGAACATGACTGTGTGACAGTTGAAACGCATTACTGAAAATAGAATCTTGGGCTAAAGTAACAATCCCCCGATTGTGCACTTACTTGGCTCAATTTTGAAAAAAATCTGTCCGGTGGGCTCCGTCGGTGTAGCGCATCAACTACCAGCAGGTGCATGGGAGGAGAGGGAGCACAACTGTGAAGGAATATATTACCTACTGGCGGTCGCCAGTAGGTAGTTATAGTTAGGACCTATATTTCATAGGAAATCCGCAACATTCTATTTGGAATAACATGGGCGCCGGTTGACGAATCCTCGCAAAATTTTCTAAACTTTTGGCCAGCTCCGCTCCGCTCCTACCCTGAAAGTTTTGCGGTGATCCATCAAGCGGGGGCCGAGAAAAAAGGAGGGTCCCAAAACGCGTTTTCCCCATGCAATTTCCCATAGGATCTGTTGTCGCAGCTACAGCCCGAACCGCTGACACCAAATTTGGCAAAGAGGTAGTCCTCAGTTCGGACTCGTGCCTTTTGCATATATGGTGTGAGTCTGTTCAGTAGTTCCTGAGAAAATTAGGGTAAAAAAGTTAGTGATATCTATGGCCGCAGAGGGTCCGCGGACCGTACCCGCACCGTACACGCACCCTCCCCGAACCGAGCGCGCACCCTCCCGATCGCGCGCTGAATGCTAATTGGCTGTCGAGTGTCTCTCTACATTCAAAACCAGGAACTGTTGGTGGCCATTTTCTGCCTCGGTAGAAGCGAGGCTGAAGAAGCAAGGGGAATAAGTGTGTAAAACATATAAAGGGGGTAGAGTGGAAATACTCTGACCCTCTAGAGGTGCATAGGGGGTCCCAGAAGGACACCCTGGGGCCCCCCTTTTAAAAAAAAAAAAACACGGCGAAATGCGCGCACGGTGCGCGCATCCTATCGCGTTGGATGCACGGATCCTCCGCGGTGGGTTCGCGGATCCAAGGGAAAAAAATGAAATTGTTGGGAGATAAAGATTAAGCTTAATTGTTTTGTTCTTGAGTGGCTTTAAAAAGAGCCGTTGTGTTCATTGAGAGTTTTTGGTACTTATAAGTAAGTACCTATACAGAGTCTAAAGTTGTTGAGGAAGATTCTGTTTCCTTCATCAGTAAAGTGTACTCCATCTCTCCTATACATCTCTTGCATATGAAAGCGCAGATTGTTATTGTAAATGGACCCCATTCTGTAGTCTCGGAGAAAAGCAGAAACAGATTTATTCACATGTTTCCTAGCTTTCTCAATCTGTGGACAAAGATGATCCGACCAGTTCCATTTCTGCCTTTGGCATATGTTAGAGTACACAAAGGCAGTTTTAGGGAAAAGTGAAATCAGTTCTGCAAAGGTGTCCTTCATAAGCATTTCCAGACCTACCCCAGTCAAAGTGCCTAGGTCATTGCCACCACAGTGCACTATTATGAGGTCAGGGTGTTGGATTTGCATGAAGGATTTCACCAATGGCATCAATTGGTGCCACTTTAACCCTCTCTGTCCAATCCATTTAATGTCTACATTTGGCAAACCTAGGTCTTTGTGAAAGCCTTTGTTTTCTGCATACCTTTGGCTCCAGAAAATGTAGCTGTGTCCCACAATCCACACTGTAAGCATCTTGTAAGGAGGTCTGGATGCACTCAGATGGTCTCTGTAAATGAAATGGCAGTTTGGAAAGTAAGATGTTTCTAAAATGGTGGCTAAGATGCAATTTTGAAAAAAGACAAGAAATCATTGGTTGTTTGGCAACCTTCTACACTGAAAGGCAGGGTGCATATTTCTGTTTTTTAAACACATGATTCTTATTGGTTAACAAAAACTGATAGTAAGGAACATTATATATGATAAGCTGATATGTTGACAAGTCAAGCACACTTGCTGTTTTGATTAGCAACACTGTGTGTGCTGAACTTGTGACCTGTGTGCTCATACAGTGTTCCATGACCTGTTTCTATGGTAATGGACAGAAGGCAGATTGGGGGAAGGGTTGAAGTTTATGTCATTTGGAAAGGGTTGAAATGTTTAACCAATAGAAATGTGTGTTTGCTTTTGAATTTATGTGGGAAGGAATGTGATTTGATGTTTACATGTATATGTGTGAAAAATGAGAGGGAAACTTTGCCATTCTTTGTTTCTGTTGACAGGTGCACAGTGCAGAGATTCTGTATAAGAAAATCTGGTGTGTGTGACTGATATGCTTCTTAATCTACAAAACAACTTGAAAGGTGAGTTATTTAATTGTGAGGGGATGTATGTAGACTATTTTAATTTTAATCAGACTAATGCTAAAGTGTAGGGAGTAATTTTTTTTCTCTACAATGTTATTGACAGTGTGTGTGCATGTAGAAACCATTTTATGATAAGGATTTGTTTTTTTCATGGGTTTGTAGACAGATAAGTATGCAGTTTTTATATTTTGGTAGAATTAGAGACCAGTCATTGTTTATGAATTTGTGAAATGAGTTATGTTTCTGCAGTAAAATGTAGTACTCCTTGTAGATGAAGAAATGTGTTTTGGTATAGTGCAAGGGATAGTGTTGTTTGTCTGGAATCACTCAGAGAGCCTGTGTGCATTTGGGAACCACTGTGAGAGAAGCATTTAGTAATATGTTGTATTTGCTGACAGATAACTCATTTAAAACCTGTCATGTTGTCAAGTTTTAGTAGCATGAGCAGCCAGTGTTTGCTTATGCGTTGATTAAATGAGTCAGGCAATGATAGAAAAGTGCACTTTTGAAATATGCACATTGTGTACAGTTCTCTTACCACTTCCATAGTAGTAAATACGGTTTGGTAAACTCGTAGGGATAGTGGTTGTTGTCTAGAATCACACTGTGAGTCTGTGTGCATTTGGGAACCAATGTGAGAGAAGCATATGGTAACATTGTTTATTTGCTGACAGATAACTATTTTAAATCCTGTCATGTTGTCAAGTTTTAGTAGTATTAGAAGCCAGTCATGCATTGATTAAATGAGTCAGGCATTGACACTAAAGTGCAGTCGTGAAATATGTAGATTGTGTGCAGTTCCCTTACCACTTGCACTGTAGTGAATGAGTTTTGGTAAACTCCTAGGGATAGTGGTACTTGTCTAGAATCACACTGTGAGTCTGTGTACATTTGGGAACCACTGTGAGAGAAGCGTTTGGTAACATCGTGTATTTGCTGACAGATAACTGTTTTAAAACATGTCATGTTGTGAAGTTTTAGTAGCATTAGAAGACAATTATGGCTTATGCTTCCATTAAATGAGTTAGGTATTGACAGTAAAGTGTAGTCGTGAAATATGCACATTGTGTGCAGTTCTCTTGCCACTTCCATAGTAGTAAATAAGGTTTGGTAAACTCGTAGGGATAGTGGTTGTTGTCTAGAATCACACTGTGAGTCTGTGTGCATTTGGGAACCAATGTGAGAGAAGCATATGGTAACATTGTTTATTTGCTGACAGATAACTATTTTAAATCCTGGCATGTTGTCAAGTTTTAGTAGTATTAGAAGCCAGTCATGCGTTGATTAAATGAGTCAGGCATTGACACTAAAGTGCAGTCGTGAAATATGTAGATTGTATGCAGTTCCCTTACCACTTGCACTGTAGTGAATGAGTTTCGGTAAACTCCTTGTGATAGTGGTGCTTGTCTAGAATCACACAGTGAGTCTGTGTACATTTGGGAGACACTGTGAGAGAAGCGTTTGGTAACATCGTGTATTTTCTGACAGATAACTGTTTTAAAACATGTCATGTTCTCAAGTTTTAGTAGCATTAGAAGCCAGTCTTTGCTTATGCGTTGATTATATGAGTCAGGCATTGAAACTAAAGTGCACTTGTGAAATATGTAGATTGTGTGCAGTTCCCTTATCTCTTCAACTGTAGTGAATGAGTTTTGGTAAACTCTTAGGGATAGTGGTGCTTGTCTAGAATCACACTGTGAGTCTGTGTGCATTTGGGAACCACTGTGAGAGAAGCGTTCGGTAGCATCGTGTATTTGCTGACAGATAACTGTTTTAAAACATGTCATGTTCTCAAGTTTTAGTAGCATTAGAAGCCAGTCTTTACTTATGTGTTGATAAAATGAGTCATGATTTGACACTAAAGTGCAGTACCATGTAGTATTGTCTTCACTGCACCAGAGCTGAAAATTTAAAATTTTTACCCAGGCACTGTCCTAGAAGTAGTCTGATGATTTAGTCAGTTTCTAAGTACTTATGTTGTGAACCAACCATTACCAAATAGACTGCTTCAAATGTCTTTGCAGTATGCATGTAGTTCTCTAACCACCTATACAGTTGTTTTCACACCTTCAATTCCCTAGTCAGTATCCATACACTTCTAGGAAACACCCTGTCTAATCCATTCACTGTGCCAAAACGCAAACATTTATAAATTCACTAAGACACTCTGTTTACAGTATTGTAATGATTCAGTTACTGTCTAAGTATTCATGCACTGAGCCAGGCCTTAGCACATGGACTGCTTCAAACCCCTATGCACTATGCATGTAGTTTTCTAACCACCTACAGACTTGTCTTTTACACTTTCAATTTCCTAGTCAGTATCCATATAGTCCAGCAAACATCCTGTCACTCCCTTTGCACTCTTCTAGTGACCCATTCAGTACCAAGTACTAATCCATTCCCTGTGCGAAAACCCAACCACTTATAAATTCATCCAGGCAGTCTCCTTGCTGTAGTCTAATCATTCAGTCAGTACTGAAGTACTCATGCAGCACATGGACTACTTTAAATACGTATGCAGTATGCATTCAGTTCTCTAATCAGCTACACAGTTGTCTTTTGCACCTTCAATTCCCCAGTTAGTATTCATATACTTCTAGCAAACACCCTGGTACTCACCCAGTGTGTCTCCTTTTAGTAGTGTAATCATTCAGTCACTTAGCATGTAGTCTTTTAGTGAGGTAGGCTTTAGGGCATGAACTGCTTCAAATTAGTATGCACTATGTATGTAGTGTTTTAATCATCGCCACACTTGTGGTTCAGGCCTATAGTTTCTTAGTCTGTTTTTATATAAAATGTGTTTGTACAGAAATGGAATACTGTAAATTTGAAAGTTATTAATATACATTTATTTGTGATTCTTTTTTGCAGATTCTGTTTTTTAACGTTAAAATTGCGAAATTATGCCAGAAAAAAAAAGAAAAAGAAAAGAACAGAGACAGGAGGATTATTTGAAGAAACATCAACCACAAGTATTGAATGAACAAGATAATGTGGCTAAAAGGAAAAAAAATTCTGGTAAGATCACGAAGCAATTTATTAAAAATGTTTGTAGGAGCAAACAGAATGTAGAGAATGCTGCAACTTCAGAAACATTTTTAAGTAAGAAAAAAAATCTACATAAGAGGAAAAGTAGAAAAGCAAATGTTCAGTCAAAGGAGATAAAGTATGGTAAAAGAAGACAAAATCAGTATAAGGAATTACGCAAAAAAATATTTTACAAGAGAGTAGTGCATAATTTGCTGGAAGATGTGAAGAAATATAAAAAGAGAGCTTTATTTTATAAAAAGAAGAAGCATATTGAAAGCTTTGTGGAAAAGGCTTTTGAAGTAAAAAGGAAACTGTTTATTTTACTGTTAAACAGAATTCGATCACTAGATAAACCAATATTTATAATGAAGTGTTATTAATAAAAAAAATGTTTGTGATTTTTTTTGGGAGAATGGAAACACAGTTCTAGAGCCTTTATTTAATGAAGAGAGTTATTCACTAAGTGAAAAATTATTGTATGCAGTTGACACCAGTGGTAGAGGTTATGAGGTTAGTGATGGTTGTCCAATGGAGAAAGAGAAAATGATTGAAAGAAATGCAGAAGAAGTGATAGCTGATGAAGTTTTAGGGAGACGTGCTAAGAACCCTGTGTACACTTGGGATTGCAGTAGTGTTTGTAGTGTACAACAGGAATCTATTGAAAAAATTATGTAGTTTTTTTACGAGTCTATACTAAATAAAGTGTAAAACAAAAGATTAAGCTGTTGCAAGGACTAGACCCTTACAGAGTGAGAAAACATACTGGTTTGCAAGGTCATTCTCTGGCTTGTCTTTCTAGGAAAGTTTGTGAAAGTGTTTTTCACCATTTCAGAATGCTGGCAGTTCATCATACTCAAATGCGGAAGTAAGTGAGAAGGTTGTATTATGTAAAAAGTCCAGCACTAAAGTTAAGTGAGTTGAACAGTGCTCTTTTACGTGGGTCAGTTTCAGATGTGAAGCAGGTCTGTGAGGATATTGAGTTTTGTTACTTTGGGCCTCAGCAAGAGAGTGAAGAAACTGACACATTAGTAGAACAAAATGTTGAAGACAATGTAGAACCTGTAATTACAGAAACATTTTAGGATGAAATCACAAAGTTTACGGTAATTTCAGGTGAAAGACCAAATGTTTCTTGTATTTGTTGTCGGCGAAGTCAATATAAAAATCAGACTAGGGGTGTTGATCAGTATTTAAAAAGTGAAATAGAAGATAATGATAAGTGGATGGAATTTGCAACTTATTTGTTGGTAGAGGATTGTTTTGATTTGGGATGTGAGCAGCGAATTTGCAAATATTGTTATAATAAATTTGATGAGAATAAAATGCCTGCTAGAGCTGTTCATAATAATCTAGAGTTGGTTGCTATTCCTCCAGAGCTGATTGATTTAAATACGTATGAGTCTATTCTGATACAATGTGTTCACCTGTTTCAGGCTATTGTTCGTATGGAGCCCAAAACAAGTAAATTACCTCCATCAGAGTTGCAAAGAGGATTAAAAGGAAGAGTTGTGTATTTACTATTAGATTTAAGGAAAAAAGTTGAAACTATTGGTGTAGATCATGCAGAAAATGAGCCACTAGTCATTCTAGTTAATGGTGTTCCTACTAAGAATAAGAAAATCTGGCAAGAGTTAGTGCATGTTAGAAAAGTGCAAAAGGCATCATTGTATCTGATAAAAAATAATGAGTACTATAGAAATGTGTTTGTTGGAGAAGAAGAAATAGATTTAGAAGAAGATAGTGAAACATTAAGTGGACAAATTGAAAAAGTGGACATGTCCAGATGTGAAGAGATCTATGAACATTACAGTGTACATCCACTTCATTCCAAAGAGGTGATGGGGAATACAATTGAGTTGTTTCAAATGAAAAAAGCAACAGGAACTCCCATGAGTGTATGGGAAGAGAGATTGGAAGCTCGTTGTTTCCCGCAGTTGTTTCCAACAGGAAAAGGTGGACGATATGATGAATGTCCTGGGCAGATTCCTGCATCTGAATATCGGACAACAAGATTATATGCAGAAGATCCAAGATTTCGACAATGTATCCCTTATATGTTTCATCTTTTGTTTGAAAGTGACTTGTCTGGACTTTCATGTGCAGTAAATCACATTTTAAAAACTGGAATGCATCTGCAAAATGTAACTGCAAAGGATTTTATGGATAAAGTGCATCAGAGAGATGATCATTTAGAATCTCAGTTGATTAATTTGATGGCATGTCAGCGTGGGACTAATGAATATTGGTACCGTCGACATGGAGAACTAAAATGTATGCTACGGAACTTGGGAACTCCTACGTGGTACTTACCCTAAGCTGTGCTGAGTACGCTTGGGATGATTTACTTGAATTTCTTCGAGAGGCAAATTCCAATATAAAAAATATTGAATACAAGACACCTGGAGAATTGTGCTCCTTGGATCCTGTCAATGTATGCAGATATTTCAATCATAGATTTGAAGCTATGATGTCTTTCCTATGCAATAAAAAGAATCCTCCTCTTGGAGAAGTTGTGGATTTCTTTTGGAGAAAGGAGTATCAAGCAAGAGGTGCTCCTCACATACATATGTTGTTATGGGTTAAGGACGCCCCCAAATTTGGAACAGATTCAGATGAAACTGTTTTGTCTTTCATTGAAGATTATGCTACATGTGCTCTTCCAAATAGCAGAGAAGAGAAAAACTTAAAACAACAAGTCTTACGATTTCAAAGCCACAGGTGTGGAAAATACTGTCGACGAAAGTACAAGTCAAAGGATAAGTTCTATACCAAATGTCGTTTTGGATTTCCACGTCCTGTATTAGCCAAAGGAAGAGTGAACAGTTTTATGTCAGCTGCACGACATACCATCACAAGAAAGTCTCCGAAAAACACCTACAAATTAAGAAGAAGCGAAGAATCGAAATACATAAATGACTACAATCCAGTTATTTTATCCATGTGGAACGCTAACATGGATATTCAGTATGTCGCGGACAATTCCACTGCTGTTGCTCGATATGTAACAACTTACATTACTAAAACAGAAAAGACTGAATTGAAAGAAATGTGGGAAGAGATTTCTCACGAGAAGAGTCTAAGTAAGAAAGTATACAGTTTCAGTTTGAAGATGTTATCGCATCGCGAAATTGGAGCATATGAATGTTCAGATCGGTTATCATCTGCAAGTCTATATTCCAAAAGTAGAAGAATCATTTGGGTGAGTCTAGGTCTTGAAGGAATGCGAAATCGGGTACTGAAATCTGTTCGAGAAATTGAATATTTAGCAGAAAAGGACCCTGAAAGTACAGATATTTTGAAAACCAATATGTTGGACACATACTATCCAAAGAGAATTCATCATCTTGAGAACATGTGTCTCTATGAAGTGCTGCAAAACTACACTTTTAAACGGAATATTACAGAGAACATCAACAATGGAAAATATGGAGTGATTGGTTCTGAAGGATGTCTGGTGAAACAAAGGAAAGGAAATTTAATTAATCACAGAAAACTGAGTTGCGACACTGCTGACAAAAGGGAATTTAACTATTTAGCCCTTTTGCAAATGTTCAAACCATGGCGTTCTGAACTGGAATTACTTGGAGATTTTCCCAGCAATGAAGATTCATTTAATGCTTGTAAAGATAGCATACAATGCAGGGCTTTCGCAAATTATGTGAAAATGTTGAATGATGAAATTGATCAAGAAGCTACAATTGCAGCTGAGATTGCTAGAGACAGTTCTCAAGACAGTGAAAGTTCTGTGGCACTGAGTCAAGATCCACTAGGACAACCAATTGTTGAAAATGAAGCAGCGATTGCAATGAATGAGATGGAAACAGCAATGTATCAAGCACAAGAAGATGCAATGCAGTTAGGAAACTTGGAAGAGCAACTAAATGTTGAACAGAAACAAATATATCAGCAAGTGAAAGAGCAGATTGACCATGGATTACTTCATGAAAAGAGAGTGTGCTCATGTACATCATTTCAACCTATCCGAATGTATGTGAGTGGTCAAGCTGGAACAGGAAAGAGTTTCTTAATTACAGTAATTACAAGTTATATGCAAAAAACAACTGAGTCGCATTTGTCTTGTGTTGTCACTGCTCCAACTGGGTTGGCAGCACATAAAATTAAAGGACTTACTTTACATCGTTTACTAATGCTGCCAGTAGAGCATGAGAACAAATTGGAATACCACAAGCTATCTGGAGAAGCTTGTTGTGAAGTTTCAAGAGTGCTGAAGAAAATGAAACTTCTTATTATTGATGAGGTGAGCATGGTTTCAAACTTGATGCTTGCCTTTGTGCATTTAAGAATGCGGCAAATTCTTAAAACAGAGTATGACGTGTTATTTGGAGGAAAACACATCATAGTTTTTGGAGATCTACTGCAACTGACACCGGTAAAAGGACAACCGGTATTTAAAACACTTGCCCATGAAGATGCCAGAAAGTCTCTTGGCAGTGTTGGTAATGTGAACATTTGGAGTAATTCTGAATACAACGAACTGACAACAAATATGCGACAGGCAAATGATGCTGAATATGGAAGTATTCTTCAAGATATAAGAATTGGAATTCTTTCAAAAAAAGGGAAAGAAGCTTTGGAGAGTCGATTACTTTGCAATGTCTTTCCAAATGAAAATGCAGTTGCTGCAAAAGTGTACGTGGAAATTGCTAAAAATAAGTCAGTGATTTGCTTAATGCCGACACTGCGTGAGTGTTCAATATTTAACGAAGAATTATTAAAATTGGAAAATGAAAAAATTGTTAAAATGTAAGTCATCAATAAAATACTACATGAAGGAATCACTATTATTTTGACGGGTAAGTTGAGATCAAAACTAGATTGTTTAGAAAAAAAAATATCTAAAACTGCTGGTTTAGAAAAGACACTGTATGTGTGTGTAAACTGTCGGGTAATTTTAAGGCGTAATTTGGATGTAGAGAAAGGTTTAGTTAATGGTGCAATGGGAAAAGAGGTGGATTTTGTGAATTATCAGAAAAAAGAATGAATTGAATTTTTAAAAATTAAATTTGATCAGATTGATGAAGTTAATGAAATTGGTTGTTGTTCAGTTCGTTTTTTGCTTGTTAAAGATTTATATGTTCGTAGGAAACAATTTCCATTTTCTCTGGCATATGCAGTGACTATTCATAAATCTCAAGGATTAAGTGTAGACAGTGCATTGGTGAACATTGGATCTACTGTATTTAAAATTAAAGAGGGTATGGCATATGTTGCTTTGTCGCGAGTTAGAACATTATCCGGTTTGATTTTGATTGATTTTGATGAGACAAAGGTTACTGCAGATGCAAACTGTGTAAAAGAGTATAATAGGTTAAGAAGGGTGTATGCTCCAAATTTAGGTCAATATCCTATATTTGAAAAGCGTGTGGTTTGTCGAAAAAGAAGGTTAGAGAATATCTGTTCTGAAGGTGTCAAGAAGGGAAAAGAACAAGATAATGTTGCGATTGCAGGTAAAAAGAAATTGGACACTGTTTAAGAGATTGTTGGTTATCAGTTTGAAAATAGTTCTGGTGTCAACTGCAATGCTAATGTAGTGGTCAATGTTGTTTTTTATCTTGAAGGTTTGCAAGAACAAATTATGCAGAATTGGGAAAAAAGATTTTTTGTCTCTGTTGCATTCTGTTTATGAAAAATTGACAACAGATAGAAGTAAAATACAATCTGTTTCAGATGTTCGTAATCTTTTGGATGTGTGTTCTTGTTCTAGACAATTTACACAAAATATCCAACAAGATGCTCAGGAATTTTTAATGTATATGCTTACCATTTTTGAAAATGAAGATGTAGAAATAGAAAATATTTTTGGCCTTTCTTACAAATGGGAACATTATTGTGAAAATTGCATGTATACATGTAGCACCAATGTAGACACTGAGAGATTTCTGTATTTAACATTACCAGACTGTAAATCAGTGTCTTTCAATAAATTAGTGAAAGGTGCAATTCAAAACATGGAGTGTAGTAAATGTAAATCAGAAATGTTATCCACATTATTCTTACCAAAATATGGACAATACATAATTTTAATGATGCAACATTGTACAGCTGATGGAAGAAAATTGGATACTTTAATAAAGCAGTTTGTAGCAACACAAGTATCAATATCAGGAAGGACTTTTGTAGCAATTGCAATAATTTTCCATGATGGTCCTTCCACCACATCTGGACATTATACTGCCTATCTAAAATCTGACAAAGGTTGGACACTTTGTAATGATGCCCAGTTGGTTTTCAAACAACGTTTACCTAGGGAATTACAAAATTCCTACCTAATATTTTTAAAGCCAAAGTTTTAGGAAGATAATTCAGTCTCTGAGGAATTTATTATTATAATTTAATGGACTACCATTGGATAATTTACATAAAGAAGAAGTGCAAAAATACCATTTGGCCTCAAGGAAAGGTATATTTTTGAATTATGGACTTTTTGGTGGTCGTTTATTCGGTGATTATTTTAATGCGGCAAAATTTACAGTTTTTATAAGTTAAAGTTATAAAATGTTGTAATCTGTAAGCATTTCATATATGTATGATTTGTATTTTCGGGTATTTTACTGAGAATAGTTTGTTGTTGTTTTTTTAACAATCTTTCTAATTGTTTTATTTTTTGCCCGCTGTTAAGTGATGAGTACCATTGAAATCACTATTTCTAGTGAAATTCAATATATTCTGAGAATAGCAAAAAAGGCAAACAAATTACTTTGTGGAAATTATGTTGTGTTGTAAAAAATGTATTATTATATGTTATAATTTTTTTTTTCTTTCACAGATCCAAATTTTAAAATAAGCAATTTTTAACAATTTTTATTTGAATGAAAAACAGCAAAAAATGAATACCATTTTTTAATCATATTACTGTGAAGGTAAGTTTAACTAAGTCTCAATATGCAGAATGAAGAGGCCTGCAAGAAGCTACAAAGTTGAAACACGTTTCTAAAAACACTCTGTTTATGTAGTTTTGAAATCTGACCATAATCAGATATCATGTGACCTGCAAGAAACGAGATTTGAGGGGTTCATAATATTTCATGTTTTTAGCTGTTGAAGGACTGCAATCATTTCAATCATTCTTCTTTGAACATCTTTGCAGACAAAACTCTGTGCTTACTTTTATCATTCGCAAGGAAATTTTAAAACAGAAATATGTCACTTTTTGGAACATAGTTATTGTGCAAGACACTCTTTTATATTTACAAAGAGAGGAAAAAGCACTCTGTGCACTTTTTATACTCCATGTAAATACAAACTCATCATTTAGACCACTTTGTGTTGAAAGGGTGTTCTATAAGTGTTGTTGTGCATGATTGCACTTAATACTCACAGAACAAGACACATGTCTAGATTTATCACAAATCATAAATCTCGATATGTGTGTGAATGGTGCACCATTCTATAATTGGTGTAGGAAAGCACAACAAAGAGAATTGTTTTAATTTCTCCACATTTTTATATCTTCAATGCATGCTGAAATCTTCAGCATACATTGAAGGAGAAAAATGCATTTTCTCATTGTTTTTGTACAGGAAGGTGTGTCTTCCTGTAGAAAAACAAACAGCACATGACACAGATATCCTTGCACTATTGTGCAAGGGTGCCTGTGTCAACACATGGCTGCAGTTTAAGCAGCCGTGCAGACAGAAGCATAGATTTGCAACATATTTATGTACATAGGATCCGCGCACCCTTCGCTTACGCAGCATGCACCCAGCGCGCATCCGCGAAATTGAAGTAAAAAGAAATATAGGATTAGATGTCAAAATATATTAGTTTTAAGACTAGTTTAGAGTTTGTCTTCAATTAATATTCACATGCAATACATAAATATGTTTTTTTAAATGTTAAATACTTCCCGGGATCCGCGCACCCACCGTGTCATAGACGCAGATGACGCATCGCGGAAGCGCGTAAACGTCGCGTTACGTACATCGAACGTGTCGTGTATAGGCTGGGAGTCGCGTACCGGTCGCATTGCAATCGCGCACTAAACACTTACCCAACACGTACCATGCGCAGTTTTCAGAAATGTGTGGGTTTGGTAGGTTTCCCTAGGTGGCCGCCGAGCACCGGGCCAAAAACCCAAGTGACCTCCCTTGCAAAACCAGGTCGTTTTGAGATAGGCAATTTTCATGTCGCCTCACTACGTTGTGGGCCCTTGCCTGTTGCGGGTACTTGGGCCTCCTACACGAGTGAGGCACCATTTTTATTGGGAGACCCGGGGGAACGCTGGGTGGTAGGAAATTTGTGTCAGCCCGGTGATGCCACAACTTTCCCACACAAAAATTTGTGAAAAAAGTGATTTTTTCAGCTAAATTTGAGGTTTGTAGGGCATTCTGGGTAAGGAAACGTTGGGGGATCTATGTAAGCCATACCTCCGTGGAATCCCCCACATGTCTAGTTTTCAGAAATGTGTGGGTTTGGTAGGTTTCCCTAGATAGCCGCCAAGGTTGTTTTGTGATAGGTAATTGTGATGTCTCCTCAATTGGTTTTGGGCCCTTGCCTGACGAGGGCACTAGGCCTACCCACGCATGTGAGGTACCATTTTTCTCGGAAGACTTTGGGGAACGCGGGGTGGGTGGAATTTTGTGGACCCACGCAGATTCCAGAACTTTCCACCACAGAAATGTGAGGAAAATGTGTTATTTTGGACACATTTTTAGGTTTGCAATGGATTCTGGGTAACAAAACCTGGTGAGAGCCAGTCAAGTCACCCCATCCTGGAATCCCCTCGGTGTCTAGTTTTAAAAAATGTACAGGTTTGCTAGGTTTGCCTACGTGCCAACTGCGCTAGGGCCCAAAATCCACAGGTATGCACATTGCTAAAAAAACATCCGGAGCCCAGTGGGCTTTCTGCCGCCCTGGTGGGGAATCGGGGAAGGGGGTTTCATCCCGATATGCCCCTAAAGGGGCAGAAAGATTGTGGATATTTTTTGTTATGACCATTTTGGGCAGCCCCCACCCCCACTCATAAAAAAGCCTGCGTACTCGCTGGCGCCAGTTCTGTCCCCCCAGGGGGCAGATCAGGGGCCGCTGCCGCCAACTACCCTCCCAGGGGGGGCAGAAAGACTGGAGTTTCTCTGGGGGTGGGGTGGGGGTATTGGCATGCCCATTTTGGGGAGCCCCTACCCCAACACTAATAAAACAAAAAAATCCATGGTTTCTAGTGGGCTTTCTGTGCCCCCCAGGGGGGCCAGATTGGGGGCTACAGCTCCCATCTGCCTCCTGGGGGGCAGAAAGTCTGTCATTTTTGTGGGGGGGGGTGGGGGCATTGGCGTGCCCGTTTCGGGCAGCCCACACCCTAAAAACAATTGCGCAAAAAAATCCCTGGTGGATAGTGGGCTTTCTGCCCCTCTGGGGGGGGCAGATTGGGGGCTACTGCCCCATCTGCCCCCCAGGGGGGCAGAAAGGCTGTAATGGTGTCGGGGGTGGGGGCATTGGCGTGCCCGTTTCGGGCAGCCTCCACCCTAAATAAAATCCATCACCCTAAAGAAAATTGCGCGAAAAAAATCCCTGGCGTCAAGTGAGCTTCCCGCCCCCCCCGAAGGGGCAGATTAGGGGCCAATGCCCCATCTGCCCCCAAGGGGGGGCAGAAAGGCTGTAATGGTGGCGGGTGGGTGGGGGCATTGGGCAACCCCCACCCTAAAAAAAAATCTAAAAATCAATCCCTGGTGTTTAGTGGGCTTTCTGCCCCACCGAAGGGGCAGATTAGGGGCCAATGCCCCATCTGCCCCACGGGGGGCAGAAAGACTGTAATAATTGGGGGGGCATGGGCCTGCCCGTTTTGTGCAGCCCCACCTCTATTTTTTTTTTTTTATTCCCTGGTGTCTAGTGGGCTTTTTGCCCCCCCGGGGGGGGCAGATTGGGGGCCGATGCCCCATCTGCCCCAAAGGTGGGGCAGAAAGGCTGTAATGGTGGCGGGTGGGTGAGGGCATTGGCATGCCCGTTTCGGGCAGCCCCCACCCTAAAATAAAACTAAAATCTAATCCCTAGTATTTAGTGGGCTTTCTGCCCCCCCGAAGGGGCAGATTAGGGGCCAATGCCCCATCTGCCCCCCGGGGGGCAGAAAGACTGTAGTAATTGGGGGGTGGGGTGGGGGCATGGGCCTGCCCGTTTTGGGCAGCCCCCACCCTATTTTTGTTTTTAAAAAAAATCCCTGGTGTCTAGTGGGCTTTTTGCCCCCCCGGGGGGGTAGATTGGGGGCTAATGCCCCCATCTGCCCCCCAGGGGGGCAAAAAGACTAAATTGCGCCGAAATACCCAGGGGGGAGCAAAGGCCCTTGCCCAAGGGGCCGCTCCCCCCTCCCTGGTGTCTAGTGGGCGGATTCCCTGCTTGGAGATCGCCCTCCTGTGGTGATCGCCAAGCAGGGATCCACTGGGGAGGGGTACCACTGGAAAGGGGAGATTCTCCCCTTTCCAACGATACCTCTCCAGTCTTTCTACGTGCTCAGGGGGCTGAGATAGCACCCTGAGCTTGTAGAAAGTGAAACTAAAATGAGCCTCTTGGCTCATTTCAGTTTCACTTTCACTGTAATGACGTCGGCGCGACATGCGCGCCGATCGTCATTACAGTGAAAGGGGGGGGGGCTCAGGAGCAAGGCTATTTTTAATTAAAGGGATTCCCTCTGGTGCCCGCACCAGAGGGATTCCCCAGGGAATGCCTCATGACGAGCTGGACTCACCATGGGCAAAGCGCGACTGTGCTCCATGACGAGTCCAACTCATCATGGGCACTGGAGGGGCTAAAACCTGTCATGTTGTCAAGTTTTAGTAGCATTAGAAGCCAGTCATTGCTTATGCGTTGATTAAATAGGTCAGGCATTGACGCAAAAGTGCAGTCCTGAAATATGAATATTGTGTGTAGTTCCCTTACCACTTTCACAGTAGTGAATGATTTTTGGTAAACTCCTAGGGATAGTGGTGCTTGTCTAGAATCACACTGTGAGTCTGTGTGCATTTTGGAACCACTGTGAGAGAATTGTTTGGTAACATCGTGCACTTGCTGACAGATAACTGTTTTAAAACATGTCATGTTGTCAAGTATTAGTAGAATTAGAAGACAGTTATGGCTTATGCTTTCATTAAATGAGTCAGGCATTGACAGTAAATTGCAGTCGTGAAATATGTAGATTGTGTGCAGTTCCCTTACCACTTGCACTGTAGTGAATGAGTTTTGGTAAACTCCTAGGGATAGTGGCGCTTGTCTAGAATCACACTGTGAGTTAGTGTGTATTTGGGATCACTGTGAGAGAAGCATTTGGTAACATCATGTATTTGCTGACAGATAACTGTTTTAAAACCTGTCATGTTGTGAAGTTTTAGTAGCATTAGAATCCAGTCTTTGCTTATGCGTTGATTAAATGAGTCATGCGTTGGCACTGATGTGCTGTACTTCAATATGTAGGGGCAGATTTATGTTCCCTGGCGCATCCCTGCAAATCAGCATGGATGCGCCAGGGAAGATGCGTCACGCCAATTTGCCCTTGCGCCACCGCAGATGCGCATTTACAAGGCCGCTCGTGGAGAAACTGACCTTTGCTGCCCTGTGAATCCCGCTCCGAGGACTGCGAGGACTGCGAGGCCCAGCAGCCCTTCACTTCCTGCTGCTGCTGCCTGCCTGCCTCTTCCTCTGGACCCGCCCCTGGACACAGGTTTAAAACTCGCGGCCCCCGCTCCGCGGGAGTCGCTCGTGGAGAAACTGACCTTTGCTGCCCTGTGAATCCCGCTCCGAGGACTGCGAGGCCCAGCAGCCCTTCACTTCCTGCTGCTGCTGCCTGCCTGCCTCTTCCTCTGGACCCGCCCCTTGCTGTGACTATATCCCTCCGCCCATTCATTTCCGCAGCGCGGAACGCAGCGCGGGCGAAGCCCGGGCCAAGGGCGGGCCCGTTTATGCCCGTTCGTGCCCGAGTGGGTCCGGTCCGGCCATAGCCTCTTAGTGCTCCAGTTTTGTGAGTATATTTAAGTTTGTCCTATTTTACAAGAGAACAATGGTGAATAAAAGGGGCCTGAAAACAGGCCCCACTGATCATGTTGCTGGTGCGCTGGACAAATTTATCGTAAAAGCAGCCTCCATACTTGAGCACGAAATCGCTATTACTGAGCGTCGCATGTCTTTGGATCCATCCTTTTCCAAACGCTCATCACTGGGTTCTATCGCATCTAGTCGCTCTCCTGTTATTCCTCCTGCTATTATGCCCATCCTGGCTACTACTAACGGCGAGCTTCGTCCTCCAACCTTATCCACTGTCTCTACTGATGAATTTGCAGTTATCCCTGGAAATGTTCCCGTTGAGGTATCTGGCTCTGCCATTGACTCTGTGGCTCCGGTTCGGGTTACTGGTACCATTCCCAAAAGGAAACGAAATGGGCTATCACCAAAACGCAGAAGGAATAAAATCCAGAAACCTAACCCTGATATTCTGGACTCTTCTTTGACAGTATCTACAGCCACTACCAACCTAATATGCTCAGTGCACCATTCCCCAGATGTAGTCTCTCCGCCTTTTGATATAGACTTGCTACTTGGGAAAATGTCTACAGTATTAGACATAGCCATGCAGCCGCTCAAGCTTAGATTGGTTGCTATAGAAAAGAGGTTGGTTGCTCTGGAGACAGAAATACTGAAATATGATGAAAACATACAATCTACTATTTCACGTCTACCCCCATGTCGCACCCAGGTTAATACTCCAGAAGATCTAATAACCCCACAAGACTTAACTAATACTCAGTCGACGCAACATCGGGGAGCTGCATGCAATTCTCATCAGAGCCATAGACGTGGGCCTGTTTTACAGAAACCAGCTGCCAACAATATGACTGCTGGCATCCATCAGACAGATATTCCTTGTACAGATCCCCCTGTTGAGATTCCCTATCAACAGGAATTTCCACGGATTGACCTTCCCCCCGAAAGTGCCCCCTACGTGGTTGTCTTGACTAATGTTCCTAAATTGACTTCTAAGAGACCAGAATCCTTCCAGGAACTTAAAAATAAAGTGATGTTCTGGTTGAATGCTAATAGACCCCTGCCTACGAACGTACGGTCATCCATTTTATTTGTTAGAAGAGTTGGTTGGGTGGGCCTTAGACATAAAAATGTGGGTGGTGACTGTGTCATTGTTAATTTTCAAGCACATGAGGTGGTTGATCACATTTGTAGCCCCGCCTTTGATAATCCTTCTTCTAACATTAAAACGCTTCCTTTAGGTTATTTCTACCCCCCGTCTACTAAACTCCCTTTCCCATGCTTAAGGCCCCTCGCTCCGTCATATAATTATGCTGACGGAGAGCAATATAATGAGGGAATGTGGGGTAGGCAACCTGTTAATGGAGTTTTGGGGTTTCCTTCCCATAATAGGTTTAGCCTGTTGGATGAGGTTGAATGACTAGATACACAAGCTAGTTGTTTACCTTCCCTCATACACACTGTAGATGAGACCAGTGCTAAGGGAGGCTATGGAGACCCACAAGTGCCCACTTCTGTGGCCTTTGTACCTTTGGTAGTTGAATTTACTTCCCCCAATCCTTTAGGTCTTATGGGGGATGTCCTCGCCCAACATTCGGCTCTGAAGGCTGTCCCTGTGACCCAAACTGCAACTATTGACACCTTAACCACTCAATCTAACCTTACTGAGCTTCTTCCTGATTCTGATCGCCAGCTTCAAGTTCTTAGCTGGAACATTGCAGGCCTAGCTTCTAATACCTGCAATCCAGAGTGGTGTTCCTTTATGGACCCCTTTGGGATTTGTTTATTTCAGGAAACATGGTCAACCGAATCTATCCATAGACCGGGGTACATCACTTACATGCAACCTGCTACAAAAGGCCTTCGGGGGAGACCTTCGGGGGGTCTGTGCGTTTGGGTGGGTACTCACCTTGGTTTTAATATTAAAAGGGTTGAAACGAATTGTAATGATATAATATGCATTCTTCTGTCCCATAAAAAGACTCCTAAGATTGCACTTATTAATATTTATTCTCGTCCAACTCGTGGTGGTGGTTCATCACCCACCCTTGATTCCTTGTCAACCCTTTTGGAACTACTTCCAGATGACGTCGTGTTGATGATTGGAGGAGACTTCAATTGCCACTTTGAGCCTCTGTCTGGAGTAACCTCGCTTACACTTGAGGAAGACAAGGCTAGATTAATACCATCCACTAGTATGTACCCTGCTAAACAGTGGACCCCTCTGGTACTCCAGCTTACCTCCCTCACGTACGCTTTCTCCATGAGAGCGTGTAATGGTCGCTTTAGTGGAGATATACCAGGTCAACCAACGTACAGGGGTATGGGTCACGAAACTGTGATTGATTATGTTATGGTTAGTCTAGACCTATGGCCCCATGTGCTGGACTTTAAGCTAACTAGGCGAACCGAAAGCGACCATGACCCCCTGATAGCAGTATTAAATTTTCACCTATTGAGCACGGGGTTAGATATGGTCACTCTTCCAACAGATAATCTAAGAGCTATACAAGGGGGGAAGAGGATTCGCTGGCAAACCATTAAACAGTCAGACACTGCGATAGCCAGCTTGTACTTAAAAATACTCCCCCTGCTTGATATGGTGTTTGAATGTGATATTAACAATACTACAGCAGATGGAATCACGGACCCGGTTAAAATCCATAAGGACCTCGTAGAATTATTGAGTGGCTCTTTCTACACCACTGGAACAGTTAAAGCAATGAAGTCGGGTAATAAAAATTCCTGGTTTACAAAGGGTTGCAGGTTGGCTAAACAGGATTTACTACAGGCCATTAGGGGGGGCATTCCTTCACATATCCGGGATGCCAGGCGGGTCTATAGAAAGTTAATTCAAACTGCCAAGACTGAGTGGGAAGAGGATAGATGGGCTGCTATGAGATTAGCTCTTGTGGCAAAAGATCTAAGATCATTCTGGAACCTTGTCCACTTTGGGAAACCGGAGGGTATCTCCCCGATTGACCCAAACATCTCTGAAGATGCCTGGGCTTCTTATTTTGAAAATTTATATTCGACTAATACAATCAGGACTGTTGACCCCCCCTGCCACTTTACTAGATAGGGATCCCTCCTGGCTCGTCCCTCCCTGGACCCTTTCAGAAGTTGATCTGGCTTTGGATCAGCTTCAAGTAAATAAGGCCCCAGGGTTAGATCGTATTCCCGGGGATCTATATAAGGACGAACCGAAGATCTGGGCCCCTTATCTTCAAATCCTCTTCAATGCCATTTTACAAGGTTCACCGGTACCATCAACCTGGAAGGGTGCGGAAATTATCCCCATCTTTAAAAAGGGATCTCCCCTTGATCCAGGAAACTATAGGCCTATAAGCCTAATAGATGTGAGCCAAAAAATCTATTCCAGGCTTGTCTTGCAACGGCTATTGAATTGGATAGAAGAGGAAGACATACTAACCCCATTACAAGCAGGATTTAGGCCCAAAATGTCAACTATGGACCAATTATTTAGGCTCCAGATGCTTCATTGGAAACATGTTATACTGGATGGGGGGAGTTTATATATGATTTTTGTGGATTTGAAATCCGCTTTTGATATGGTGGATCGTAACCAGTTATGGAACCTACTCTTAGTCATGGGGGCCCCGCCATATCTATGCTACCAATTGAAGATTCTTCACGATGAGACTTATGCTAGAGTCCGTTATGGAAAACATGGCAATTTGACTGGACCCTTCCCTGTTGAAAAGGGAGTACGACAGGGATGTGTCCTTGCCCCAACCCTGTTCTCTCTCTTTCTTAACGGGCTTATTGCTGATCTACTGGACTCACCTGACATAGATGCACCTCAATTGGCCTCTAGAAAATACCCTGCTCTTATGTTTGCCGACGACACCCTGCTGCTGTCAAAATCCCCACTGGGTATGCAGCGGGTGTTGGATCAGTTTTCCAATTTCTGCAAAAAGAGAAACTTGGTGGTCAATATAGGTAAAACGAAGTATATGGCCTTCAATGTAAAACCCTCTACCTATCCGCATCCTAAAATGGAAGGTATTGCTTTGGATCGGGTTAATACTTTCGAGTATCTAGGTTTGACCCTGAATGATAAAATGGTCTGGTCACCACAAATGCGTAAGGCAAACTTAAAACTTAACCAGGCTGTGGGGGGCATTCTAAAAGTCCATAAGAACTGTCGTACAAAAATCATAAGTGCTCCCTTAGAAATTTACCGGGTGCAATCTCGATCTTCTACATTGTACGGGGTCGAACTGTGGGGTCATTCCCATGCAAATGATTTGGTCCCCACTGAAAATACTTTTATGAGGAAACTTGTATCCCTTCCAACTAACACGCCACTTATGCCACTGAGGTTGGATCTTAACATCCGCCCCATCTCCGAGGTCGATGCCACTAGACCGGTGATGTAAAGGAAAAGGCTCTGGAGTACACCAGAGCTGGCATGTTACAGAGACGAATTGAAAGTAATCCTGGGTTTATTTGGGGCCGATAAGATTCCTTGGCTCCAATATGTCAGGCAGACCTTAGTTCATATTGGTCTCGCGCATCTCTGGGTTAACCCAGAGGTTTCTACTCTAGGTATTTCCAAAAAAACCCTTGCTTTAACCTTTAAAGATTACTTCCTAACGAAAGCTTATAGTTTAGTCAGACTATCCAGTCTGACAGACGCTTTCCTTGATGTTAAATCTCACTACGCCTTTGTTCCCGACCTTGATGCTATCCAACCCATTTTAGCAAAGAAGCTGTATCTACAGTTCAGATATGGAACCCTCCCCCTTTATTCTTTTACTGATCGATGGGTGGGTGGTTCCCAGCATATTTGCCCTGGTTGCTTATCTGAACTAGAAACTACGATTCATGTTGTGCTATTTTGCCCCGCATATGTCGGTATTCGGAAAAAATGGATTATACAATTATGTTTAAATTTGGGTACTAGGAGTTATCTCGATTTCTTTAGGATCTTGCGAAGTGACTTAAACTCAGTTGTTGTGGCTGCAGTTTCTAAATTTTTGTTTGCAATGTGGCTAATTCGCAGGAAACTAATAAGTAACAACATCGATTGACCCTTCGGATTAATTAGGGGGCTGTCTACTGATTAACTAATATGACATTTTGTTTTTTATATGCATTTTTATATTAGCAGGAATATGTATTTTTAAATGAACTGTTTTATATTGTACTTTTATGATTCAACCAAATCGCAATAACGTTTTTGGGAATTGGAATTGGAATTACAAGGCGGTGCATTGTGGCGCAAGGACAAGCAGATGCGTGACGTATCTGCCGGCGTAAGGTTGGCGCAGTGCTGAAGTTGTGTCGCAAGCGCGACGAATCTTCAGCACTGTGCCAACCTACCCCATACCTAACATGGTGCGTCAAGCCTTATGCCTGCTTCAAGCAGGCGCAGGGTTTTGACGCATCAGAGTTGGGTATGTGACTCAGTGAAATATTATAGATTTCACTGAGTCACTTTTCAGGGGCGTTCCTGCGACGGAACGCCCCCCCTCCGTGGAAACGCCCACATGAAACCTGACGCAGGTTTCATGTGGCGCAGGGCTTTACACCATGCCGCATCTCCATAGATGCGTCACGATGTAAATAGGGCACAACGTGGCGCAGGGTTTACGCTGTCGCTGCATCACAAAAGTGACGGAACGACGGCGTAAAAGTAGAGCAACTCTAACATAGATCTGCACCCAAGATTGTGTGCAGTACCATTAACTCTTCCAGACTAGTGAATGAGTTTTGGTAAACTCCTAGGATAGTGTTGCTTGTCTAAAATCACACTGTGAGTCTGTGTGCATTTGGGTAAGGATTGTGAGAGAAGCATTTGGTAACATCGTGTATTTGCTGAGAGATAACTGTTTTAAAACCGGTAATGTTGTCAAGTTTTAGTAGCATTAGAAGCCAGGCTTTGCTCATGCTTTGATTAAATTAGTGAGCCTTTGACACAAAGTGCAGTACTGAAAAATGAAGATTGTGTGCAGTTCCCTTACCACTTCTACAGTAGTGAATGATTATTGGTAAACTCCTAGGTATAGTGGTTGTTGCCTAGAATCACACTGTGAGTCTGTGTGCATTTGGGAACCACTGTGAGAGAAGCATTTGGTAACATCGTGTATTTGCTGACAGATAACTATTTTAAAACCTGTCATGTTGTCAAGTTTTAGTAGCATTAGAAGCCAGTCATTGCTTATGCGTTGATTAAATGAGTCAGGCATTGACACTAAAGTGCAGTCGTGAAATATGTAGATTGTGTGCAGTTCCCTTACCACTTCCACTGTAGTGAATGAGTTTTGGTAAGCTGCTAGGGATAGTGTTGTTTGTCTAGAATCACACTGTGAGTCTGTGTGTATTTTGGAACCACTGTGAGAGAAGTGTTTGGAAAATCTTGTATTTGCTGACAGATAACTGTTTTAAAACATGTCATGTTGTCAAGTTTTAGTAGCATTAGAAGACAGTTATGGCTTATGCTTTCATTAAATGAGTCAGGCATTGACAGTAAATTGCAGTCGTGAAATATGTAGATTGTTTGCAGTTCCCTTACCACTTCCACTGTAGTGAATGAGTTTTGGTAAACTCCTAGGGATAGTGGTGCTTGTCTAGAATCACACTGTGAGTTAGTGTGTATTTGGGATCACTGTGAGAGAAGCATTTGGTAACATCATGTATTTGCTGACGGATAACTGTTTTAAAACCTGTCATGTTGTGAAGATTTAGTAGCATTAGAATCCAGTCTTTGCTTATGTGTTGATTAAATGAGTCATGCTTTGACACTGACGTGCTGTACTTAAATATGTAGATTGTGTGCAGTACCATTAACTCTTCCAGACTAGTGAATGAGTTTTGGTAAACTCCTAGGATAGTGTTGCTTGTCTAAAATCACACTGTGAGTCTGTGTGCATTTGGGTAAGGATTGTGGGAGAAGCATTTGGTAACATCGTGTATTTGCTGACAGATAACTGTTTTAAAACCGTTCATTTTGTCAAGTTTTAGTAGCATTAGAAGCCTGTATTTGCTTATGCTTTGATTAAATGAGTCAGGCTTTGACATAAAAGTGCAGTCCTGAAAAATGAAGTTTGTGTGCAGTTCCCTTACCACTTCCACAGTAGTGAATGATTTTTGGTAAACTCCTAGGTATAGTGGTTGTTGTCTAGAATCACACTGTGAGTCTGTGTGCATTTGGGAAGCACTGTGAGAGAAGCATTTGGTAACATTGTGTATTTTTTAGCAGATAACTCTTTTAAAACCTGTCATGTTGTCAAGTTTTAGTAGCATTAGAAGGTAGTCTTATGCATTGATAAAATGAGTCAGGGTTTGACACTAAGGTGCAGTACCATGTACTATTCTGTTCACTGTGGCAGAACTGAAAATGTAAAAGTTTTACCTAAGCACTGTCCTTGAAGTAGTCTGATTATTTAGTCAGTTTCTAAGTACCAAATAGATTGCTTCAAATGTCTATGCAGTATGCATGTAGTGTTCTAATATACTATACACTTGTCTTTTACACCTTCAATTCCCCAGTCAGTATCCATTCACTTCCAGCAAACACCCTGTCACTCCCGTTGCATTCCTCTAGTGACCCATTCAGCATCATGTACTAATCCATTCACTGCGCCAAAACCCAACCACTTATAAATTCACCCAGGCACACTCCTTGCAGTACTCTAATCATTCAGTCAGTACCCAAGTACTGATCCAGTGACCCAGGCCTTAGCACATGGACTTCTTCAAACCCCTATCCACTATGCATGCAGTCCTCTAACCACCTACACAATTGTCTTTCACACCTTCAATTCCCTAGTCAGTATCCATACACTTCCAGGAAACACCCTGTCACTCCCTTTGCTGTCCTCTAGTGACCCATTCAGCACCATGTACTAATCCATTCACTGTGCTAATACCCAAACACTTATAAATTCACCAAGAAACTATCTTTGCAGTACTCTAATCATTCACTCAGTGCCTAAATATTCATGCACTGAGCCAGGCCTTAGCACATGTACTGCTTCAAACCCCTATGCACTATGCATGCAGTCTTCTAACCACCTAGACACTTGTCTTTCACACTTTCAATTTCCTAGTCAGTATTCATACAGTCCAGCACTTGTCACCGCCTTTGCACTCCTCTAGTGACCCATTCAGTACCAAGTACTAATCCATTACCTGTGCGAAAAGCCTAGCACTTATAAATTCACCTAGGCACTCTCCTTTCTGTACTCTAATCATTCAGTCAGTACCCAAGTAGTCATGCAGTGAGCCAGGCCTTAGCACATAGACTGCTTTAAATGACTATGCATTATGGATGCAGTCCTCTAATCACCTACACAGTTGTGTTTCACACCTTCAATTCCCTAGTTAGTATTCATACTCTTCTAGCAAACACTCACCCAGTGTGTCTCCTTATAGTACTGTAATCATTTAATCAGTTAGCATGTAGAGTTTTAGTGAGGTAGGCTTTAGGGCATGAACTGCTTCAAAGTAGTATGCACTATGCATGTAGTGTTTTAACCATCGTCACACTTGTGGTTCAGAGACATAGTTTCTTAGTCAGTATTTATATAACATGTGTTTGTACAGTAATAGAATAGTATAATTTTGAAAGTTATTAAAATACATGTATTTGTGATTCTTTTTTACAGATACAGAATAGGAGTGTTTCTCATCTGTTTGCACTCTTCTCATGCAAGATTGTTCGGATGAAGGGTCCTTAGGTGTTTCATCATACTTGCCGTGCCGTACGAGTATTTCTTGTTATCATTCCCTCGTGAGAGAACTCTTTTGCAAATCATGCACGTCATCAAGGTGGCATTGGTCTTTGTTTGCCCCTTGGGAAAAGTAAAAAATGTCCTCACCACTGAAGAAAAACGTTGTGGGCGTGGTGCCTTCTGCAAAAAAAAAATCCTCAGATTCGGTAAATATTTTAAAGCGGCAACATTTACAGTTTTTGTAAGTTAAACGTGTAAAATTTTGTTAGCTGTATGCATTTTATATATCTGTGATTTGTTTCTTGTGGTATTTTGTTGAGAATACCATGTTGTTTTTTTTTTAACAATCTTTCTGATTTTCCAGGTCTGTCGTCGACATCTGTGGTCTCCACAGGAGTGTTCCGCCTTGTTGTTTTGTATTATTGTTGTTACATTTTGTTTATTAGTTTATCGTTCATATATATGTTAATAAAAAAATAAAGTTTGAAAATAGTTTATCGTTTACATATTTATGATTATCAAAAATAAAGTTTGAAAAAAAAATTAATAACATTTTTGGTTGTTCTTTTAACTGCTGTGTGACTCTTTCTTGTTCTTATTACTGTTATTTGATGGAGTCCACCATGGTGTTAAATTTTGGGGCACTTATCACTGGAATACTGGTGATATCTGCAGTTTGCACCAACTTCTGAATAGTGTGTTAGATTTATCTCAACTTTACTTCCGTTAAAGTGCTGATAATGAAATGGAGATTAGCCGTTCTCGTGCAAAAAGACACGAGGTGCACCTTTGCAATTTATTCTAAATACTAAAATCCTGTATTGAATTGCACTGAGGTATTGGCTGCACTTACAGTGTACACACAAAATCTATTAAGAAATCTCAGTGTATTTATATTGATTGGGAATAGTGCGTCAGGTGCTGGATCTTGACGAGATACACTGCTCAGTTCATATATTGTTCTGCACACGAAAAAAATCACATCACAACTTTCACACTAATTGCAATGCGAAACAAATTCCGGCGATAAGACACGTTAGCACCAGGGATTTTACACCTGCTTTCTGCTGGTGTTAAGCAGGACAACTACCTGCACCATGAAAGGGAACACAGCCAAGAGCCACACCAGAACTCCCACAGGTGCCATAGAGTCAATGAGAATGATTCAGGGATACCCATGAGGGCCAGAAGACTCATCTCAACAACTCCAGGACCGCAAATGCCCCCCAAACCCACATCTTAGTAAGTGTGTCCCTGTGGTCATTGTCTTAGCATGATAGGCACGAGCCCTGCAACATCACAGTGTGATGTCACCTCAGTGTTGGCAGTGAGCCTGGACATGTAGCTACACACGCATCCTCCTGCATGCACAACTGGCGTGTGCTGGTCTGGGGTTCACAGGTCAGTGCAGGGGTGTGCCTATCCGGCAAGGGGAACGGGGTGTCTCGGACATGTCTGTGTACAGGAAGTGTGGTAAGTGTGTCTCTGTGTTCTGGTGTGGCCCGCTACAAGAGCCGCAGCAGTCGATGTTGTAAAGTGGCATGCACCACCTCCAAACGGCACTGTGATGGTGTAGTTGGAATGTAGCAGGACATGTGCAAATAGGCATTACAATGGTGTGCCGTACGAGTGCACGAGATACAACAGCGCACCGTACAAAAGTGTGGGGCTCGTGGGAGGGAGGAGCAGCCGTTTGGCAACATAACACACAGTGAACTCGACCATGTGCCACATGTTGGGCATCTCATCCATGATGACCACGGTCGCAGTCATCCCACAACACCAACGACTGGCCTTTGTACACATCCTGTATGAATGCAGCGTGGTTTTCACTTCTATGCTCGTTTAGTGGTGTGATGTTGGTGGGTTGTGTGACTTGTGCTCCTTGTTGGTGTGTTTAATTTTGGCCATTGTTAGTCTATATGTGTGTTGTACTTAATTGTGCATGTGTGCCATTCTGCCCATCGCCCCCTCCCCCCACTCCCTTCTTCTTCCTCTTCCTAGTTCTGTTGTGTCTATAATTTTGTTGCTGCACACATAAATACATGTAAAGAATAAATTAGAATAGTTCCTTGATTCTTTTAGGTTTCAAAACTTCTCTATTGGTTTCTTTTTAATTTTCCATATGAACCGTTTTACACATAGAAGTCAGAAGTGCAACGTATTCTATCAGCACACTTTCTAGAACATTCTACAACACGTGCAGGTTAAAAGTTCATCAATTTTTTAAAACTTAACAATATTTTTTTACAACATTTTCTTGAACATTTAACGACAGGTGCAGGTTAAAAGTTCACGATTGTTTTAAGTTCCAACAGTGCCTTCCAAATGCAAGTAGCAGGTGTGGTTGAGCTGAGCAAATTTTATCCTATGATATGTACTCCACGTTGAAACTGCTTTTTCTTAACCAATCACAAAGATGCTTTTCCACAAAACTAATGCTTTTGATGATATCTTTAGAGATAAGTTATAGATAGGTATTAGCATTTAAAAAACCTTTGAAATTCACTGAAAAAACCATAGGTTTCATGCACGTTATAGTTAGGAAGTGGCATTTGAAAAACCTTTGAAATTCACAGAAAAAACCATAAGTTTCAGGCACGTTATAAATAGGAATTAGCATTTAAAAAACCTTAGAAATTCACTGAAAGAACCATAGGTTTCAGGGGCGTTATAGTTAGCTGGACATTTCCTTCGTACAAAACCCTAAAAATTCCCCTGTTATAGTTAGTTCAGCTAACTATAACTCGCGCCCCCGCAATGCACTGCTGATGAGGTCACATATTACATCACTCATGACATGGTCAGTGACATCACTGATGACATCTCAAATGACAGCACTGATGACATCACTGATGACTTCATCCATGTGATAAATTAGTGCATCTTCTCACAACCTGATATAACCTTTGATACACCGACTCAAAATTTCAAACGGCCATTTTGACAACCATAGATACTCCAATACCAATAACTACACACCCACTCATTGACTTTTAGGTCTACATACATGTCCACTCACTCACCTGTCCAGTCACTCATACTTACAGTCACTCTGTGCATTTATACACCTATATAGACACTCACACACCGACAATCATCCATTGAGGTACTGACACATCTAGTCAGTCATGCAAATAATGAATCACAGTCCATGAATTTTTTTTTTTACCCTACAAGGTCCTTGAGGGAGTACAACGGAAATGCAGAGAGAGGAGAAGTGAAAAAAAAAGGGAGCATGAAACTAAATGTTTGATAAATACAGAAATTTCACACTTACCTGACCAACAAAATAACGGATTTATTAATAAATGGTTTATTTAAATTGCTAGAAAAAAGGTTTATTTTTTCCTAAATTTTCTTTCTCACTCTGAAAAAAAAGAAAAAAGTATTACTATTTAATAATACATTTTAGAATACAGTACACATATTTTCGTATTTAAAAACAATTTTTTGCCCTTTTTTTGCTGTTTTCAGAATATATTGCATTTCACTGTAAATCGTGAAAGCAATTGCATTCATCACTTAACAGCGGGCAAAAAAAAATAACAATCTGAAAGATTGTTTAAAAAAAGCCCAGAATCTCTTCTCACTAAAACATACCTTTATAGAAATGTAACATATTTTTAAAAAATATCATCTAAATATCGTCTTAAAATTTTTGTTGCATAAGCATAATCACCAAAATAATATGTGTCAAAGAAGTCCACAATACAAATTGTTACCTTTCCTTTAGGCCAAATGGTAATTTTTAAATTCTTTTTTGATGAAATTTCCAATGGTAATCTAATAAAATTGCAAAAAGGATTTGTACAGATGTTGCAAATTCTATCTAAAATTTTGGTTTCAGAAAAATTAAATAGGAATTTGCTAAATCAAAAGGCAAATGTTGCTTAAAAAACAATTGAGAATCATTACACAGTGTCCAGCCTTTTTCACATTTAAGATAAACTGTGTAATGACCAGATGTTACAGTAGGTCCATCATGGAAAATTATTGCAACTGTAACAAAAGTTTTTCCTGAAATTGATAATTGCTGTCCTATAAACTTCTTTATTAAAGTGTCCAATTTTGAACCATCAGCTCTACAATGTTGCATCATTAAAATTACATACTCTCCATATTTCTTTACAAATAACGTTGAAAACATGTCTGATTTACATTCACAGCATTCCATGCTATGATTGGCATCTTTAACTAATTTACTAAAACTCACTGATTTACTCTCTGGCAATGTTAAATAGATAAACCTTTCTGAATCAACATTAGAGCTGCATGTGTAGAAACAGTTTTCACAAGTATGTTCCCATTTATAAGAGAGACCGAACATATTCTCAATATCTATGCCTTCATCTTCCAGTACCATAAGGACATACATCAAGAATTCCTGTGCATCTTGCTGGACATTTTGAGTAAACTGTGTACGTCCTGAACATACATCTAAAAGATTTCTAATTTCAGTAGCACTTTCTATTTTAGTTTTATCAATACTCAGCTTCTCATAAAGGAGACTTAGCACAGAACAGAATCTTTTATCATGATTTACTATTATCTGCTCTTGCAAACTTTCAAGATAAAATACAACATTTAGCACCACATTAGCGTAGCAGTTGACACCAGAGCTATTTTCAAAATGACAACCAACAACCTCTTCAACATTGTCCTTTTTCTTTTTGCTTGCAATCACATGAGTCTCTTTTTGTTTTCTCTTCTCTACATCCTCATTACAGATATTCTCAAATCTCCTTTTCCGAGAAACAACACGTTTTTCCAACACAGGATACTGACCTAAATGAGGAGCATAGGTTCTTCTTAATCTATTATACTCCTTTACACAATTTGCATCTGCACTAAGTTTTGAGTCATCAAACTCTATCATGAATAAACCAGATAATGTTTTCACTCGTGACAAAGCAACATATGCCATACCTTCTTTGAACACAGGAGAACCAATGTTTACAAAAGCACTATCTACAGTTAATCCTTGAGACTTGTGAATAGTTACAGCATATGCTAGAGAAAATGGAAACTGCTTCCTACGTACATATAAGTCTTTTACAAGCAAAAAGCGGACTGAACAACGACTAATCTCTTTAACCTCTGCAATCTGATCAAATTTTATTTTTAAAAATTCAATTCCATCTTTTTTCTGGTATTTCACAAAACCCACAACTTTACCCATAGCTCCATTCACTAAACCTTTTTCAACATCCAAATTTCTCCTTAAAAATACTCGACAGTTCATGCAAAGATATAGATTTTTTTCTAATCCAGCTGTTTTCGAAATTTTCTTCTCTAGAGAATCCAATTTATTTTTCAGTTTGCCTGTTTTCTGCAATGTTCTTGTATATTTTCTCTGAAACTATTTCTTCCTTTGGAAATAAATTATGTAGTAACCGACTCTGTAATGCTTTTCTGCCAACTTCTGTGAGTAGTCCAATTCTGATATCTTTCAGAATACTTGCATAATCTTCATCGTTTGCTTGCCTCATATTGGTAGTAAGTTCTTTGTACTCAAAGAACGACCAAATATTCGCATTACCAATGCTTCCTAATGACTTCTTCGTGTCTTCATGTGTCACAGTATTAAACACTGGTTGTCCTTTAACTGGAGTAAGCTGTAGAAGATCCCCAAAAACTATAACATGTTTTCCACCAAATAACACGTCATAGTCTCTCTTTAAAATTTGCTGCATTCTTAAATGCACAAAGGCAAGCATTAAGTTTGATACCATGCTTACCTCATCAATAATGAGAACTTGCATCTTCTTCAACACTCTTGAAACTTCGAAGCATGCTTCTCCTGTAAGCTTGTGATATTCTATTTTGTTCTCATGCTCCACTGGTAACATTAGCAAGCGATGTAAGGTAATTCCTTTTATATTATATGCTGCTAAGACAGTTGGAGCAGTAACAACACAAGACAAAGTTGAATCTGTTTTTTGCTGTAGGTAGCTTCTGATGACTTTAATTAGGAAACCTTTTCCAGTTCCAGCTTGTCCACTCACATACATCCTGATTGGTTCAAATGATGTGCATGTGCTCTCTTTATTTTCATGTAGTAATCCGTGATCAATTTTTTTTCTGACTTCGTCATAAATTTGTTGTTGTTCTTCATTCAGTTGTTGTTCCAAATTTGGTAAGTCTATTAAATCTTCTTGAGCTTGATTCATAGCTGTTTCAACTTCATTCATGGCTATTGCAGCTTCATTTTCTACGATTGGTTGTCCTTGGGGATCTTGACTGAGTGTTTCAGAACTTTGGCTGTCTTGAGAACTGTCTCTAGCTACTTCAGCTGCAATTGTTGATTCCTGTTCGATTTCTTCATTTAACATTTGCACATAATTTATGAAAGTACTGCATTCAATCGTATCTTTACATGCATTGAATGAATCCTCATAGCTTTGAAATTCTCCAAGTAGTTCGTCCTCTGTACGCCATGGTTTAAACAGCTGTAAAAGTGCCAAGTAGTAAAATTCCTTTTTGTCAGTAGTGTTGCAACTCTGCTTCCTATGATTAATCAAACTTCCTTTTGTTTGCTTCACCAAACATCCTTCCTCACCAATGACTTTATATTTTCCATTTTTGATGTCTTCTGTGGCTTTCCGTGAAAAAATGTAGTTCTGCAGCACTTCATAGAGACACATGTTCTCAAGATGACAACTGCTTTTTGGGTAATACGTGTCCAACATGTTTGTTTTCAAAATATCTGTACTTTCCGGGTCGTTCTCGGCCAAATATTCAATTTCTCCAACAGATTTCTGTACCCGATTTCGCATTGCTGCAAGGCCTAAACTTACCCAAATTATTCTTCTTGATTTCGAGTACAGACTTGCAGATGATAACCTATCTGAGCATTCGTAGGATCCAATTTCTCGATGCGATAACATCTTTAAACTGAAACTGTATAGCTTCTTACTGACAGTTTTCTCGTGAGAAATCTCTTCCCACATTTCCTTCAATTCCGTTTTCTCAGATTTAGTAATGTACGATGTGACATACCGAGCAACAGCAATAGAATTGTCTGCCACATACTGAATATCCATGTTAGCATTCCACATGGATAAAATGACTGGGTTGTAGTCATTTATATATTTTGACTCTTCTTTTCTTCTTAGGTTGTACGTATTTTTTGGAGATTTTCTTGTAATAGTATGTCGCACAGCTGACATAAAACTGTTTACTCTTCCTATTGAAAGAACAGGTCTGGGAAATCCAAATCGACATTTTGTGTAGAATTTATCTTTGCTCTTGTACTTCCGTCGACAGTATTTTCCACACCGATGACTTTGGAAACGTAAAACTTTCTCTTTTACCTTTTTCTCTTCTGTGCTTTTAGGTATAGCACATGTTGCATATTCTTCAATGAAAGATAAAACTGCTTCATCAGCATCTGTTCCAAATTTTGGGGCATCCTTGATCCACAACAGCATATGAACATGAGGAGCACCTCTTGCTTGGTACTCTTTTCTCCCAAAGAAATCCACAACTTCTCCAAGAGGTGGATTTTTTCGATTGCAGATGAAGGACATCATAGCCTCAAATCTATGATTGAAATATCTGCAAACATTAACCGGATCCAATGAGCACAGTTCTCCTGCTGTCTTGTATTCGATGTTTTTAATGTTTGAATTTGCCTCTCGAAGAAAATCCAGACGATCATCCCAAGCGTACTCTGCACAGCTTAGGGTAAGGAACCATGTAGGAGTTCCTAAATTCCGTAACATACATTTCAATTCTCCATGGCGTCGGTACCAATATTCATTTGTCCCACGCTGACAAGCCATCAGATTGATCAATTGTGATTCCAAATGATCATCTCGCTGCTGCACTTTGTTCATAAAATCCTTAGCAGACACATTATGTAGATGTACTCCACTTTTTAAAATGTGATTTACTGCATAAGATAGTGCAGACAAGTCACTTTCAAATAACAGATGGAACAAATAAGGAATACTTTGACGAAATCTGGGATCTTCTGCATATAATCTTGTAGTCCAATACTCAGAAGCAGGAATCTGGACTGGACGTTCATCGTATCGTCCACCTTCTCCTGTAGGAAACAGCTGGGGAAAACAACGAGCTTCCAAACTCTCCTCCCATACACTTACGGGAGTTCCTTTGGCTTTTTTCATCTGAAACAGATCAATAGTGTTTGCCATAACTTCTTTTGAATGAAGAGGATGTATGCTGAAATGTTCATAAATTTCTTCTTCTTTTGACTTGTCCACTTTTTCAATTTGCCCAGTTGGTGTTTCTGTGTCTCCTAGTTAATCTTCTTCATCTTCATCTATATAAATTGATTCATACCACTTATTATTCCTTTTCAAATATAAATTTGCTCTTTGTACTTTCCGTACATCTACCAGCTCCTGCCAAATTTTCTTACTCTTTGTAGGTACACCATTAACCAGAATAACTAATGGTTCAGTTTCCAAAGTATCTGTATCAATAGTTTCCATATTTTTTTTCAAATCCAACGGCAAATAGACAACTCTTCCTTTTAAACCTCTCTGTAAATCTGAAGGAGGTAATTTACCAGTTTTGGGCTCCATACGTACTATAGTCTGGAACGGATGAACACATTGAATGAGTATAGACTCATACGTATTTAAATCAGAAAGTTCTGCAGGAATATCAACCAATTCTAAATTATTATGTACAGCTCTAGCTGGCATTTTATTTTCTTCTAACTTGTTATAACAGTATTGACAAATACGATGATCTTCACCCAAATCAAAACAATTTTCAAGAAATATATATGTTGCAAAATCCTTCCACTTATAATTATCTTCTTCTTCACTTTTTTTGTAGAGATCAACATTCCTTGTTTGGATTTTATAATGGCTTCTCCGGCAACAAATACAAGTAATATTTGGTCTTTCATTAGAGATGATAGCAAATTTTGTCATTTGATCTTCAAATTTCTTATTTACGGAGGGTTCTACATTCTTTTCCACATTTTCCTCAATAACTGTGTCATTCCCTGCACTTTCTTGTTCCGGACCAAAGTAACTTAACTGAATTTCATCAGTAACCTTCTCAACATCTGATACAGTTCCACGGAACAGAGCCCTATTCAACTCATTTAACTTTAGTGCTGGACTTTTAGCAAAATACAATCTTCTCACAAATTTTCTAATTTCAGTATGATGAACTGCCAGCATCCTAAAATGGTGAAAAACACTTTGACAAACTTTCCTAGATAGACAAGCCAGAGAGTGTCCTTGCAAACCAGTATTCTCTCTCACTCTGCATGGATCTAGTCTTTGAAGCACCTTAATCTTCTGTTTAACACTCTTTTTACTATAGTCTCTTAAAAACTCACGTAATTTATCAATAGATTCCTGTCGCAAAGTACAAATACTACTACAATTCCAAGTATACACTGGGGCTTTAGGACGTCTCCCCATAACCTCATCCGCAATCACTTCTTCCTCATTTCTTGGAACCATTTTCTCCTTTTCCATTATACAACCATCTTTCACTTCATAGGCTCGTCCAGTGGTGTCAACTGCATGCAGCAAACTATTACTTTGAAGATAACTCTCTTCATTAAAAAATAGTTCAGTACTTGAACTATGCATCCATTCTCCTAAAAACACTTTACAAAAGTTATTTCTTTTCACTACTCTTTTAGTTTTGCTTTGTGACTTCATTACATTGACTATTTTTTCTAATGTACGCATCCTGTTCAAAATTAAAATGAATAGTTTTCTTTTTAATTTTAAAGCCTTAGCTACAATGGCTTCAATATCTTTTTTTCTCTTGTAAAATTTCGCTTTTTTCTTATATTTTTTCACATCCTTTAGCAAATTGGACATCACTCTTCTCTGAAACATTTTTCTACGGATCTCTTTAAATGCTGTTTTTCTTTTTAAGTCAATCTTTATTGCTTCTGCTTGTACATTAGCATTTAGTAAATTCTCACTTTTGTCCTGTTGTTTTCTACTTGAAACAGTTTTTCCAGTGGGGACATTTTTAAATTTTTCCTTTTTTTGTATATATTTTTAAAGAATTCCTTTGTCTGCTTACCAGAAGACTTTTTCTTTTTTCCAACATGAGCATCTTCAACTAACTTGGGTCCTCCAGTTGTCTTCAAATATACATGTTTTTTCTGTTCTTTTCGCTTTCTTGATTTTATAGGCATCTTAAATTTGCTTCACTGCTCTGCAGCAATACCTGAAAGAAACAAAAAAAAAATACCTTTTTGTAATTTAAATATCTTACTACATTTTTTATGAGCTTTTCAAATCTTATAATACTATCTACCCCTTTCCTACACGTGAAAAACACAATAAAACCAACACAAATTAAATCTCTAAGAACAATTCCTGTGTGCACACAGACTCTTGGTGTGATTCTAGGCAGAAAACAATATTTGATTTGCAATTCAAAAGCACACTTACTACTGTTTTTTTTGCAAGTGAAAATTACTATAACAGTCTGACACATTTTCCTTATAGTTTAGAGAGGCAGAAAAGAGCACATGTCCAAACAGCTTTTTCAGACCATGTACATGTGTAACCTGGCTGACTGAGTACACTCCAGCAAAGGTAATGAGCCTTGGTGATATTCAATGCATTAGCGTTACTCACTCCTACCTAAAACACCACACAGTGCTGATTAGTAAGCATGAGTGTACAGGATAAACAGCTAGCTCTCTGCTAAGAGTGTGGTTCTGGAGACTGTCTACTGTCAGGTGCAAGAGAGACTTGAATGGACCCTTACATAACTGCATAATTACTGTAAACATGTATGTAAGACTACATGTGTGGTAAGGGTTAAAATGAGTTTTTAGCATGTAGCAACTACATGACCCATTGCACGAGTAGAAGAAAAATCTACCATGTTGATTTCAAATATGTTAGCATTTGCCTCTCATTTGACATACTGTTTTGGGCTGAATGCTAACCATCACATTTCCAGAAAACAAGCTTCCCCTTTCCTACGAATGCAATTCTAAAAGAACCAGAGTGACACGAAATACATCTCTGACAACAATTGCTGAGTGCTCACAGACTCATGGTGTGATTCTAGGCAGAAAACGAAATTTGCTTGCCAATTTGAAAGCACACTTACTACTGTTTTTTTCTGCAAATGATAAGTACTCTAACAGTCTGATACATTTTCATTACAGTTTTCAGAAACAGAAAACAGCACATGTGCAAACAGCTTTTTGAGACCATGAACATGTGTAACCTTGGTGACTGACTACACTCCAGCAAAAGAAATCAGCCTTAGTGTTGTTGAATGTATTAGCGTTACTCACTGCTACCTGAAACACCACTCACTTGTGAATACTAAGCATGATTCTACAGGATAAAGAGCTGGGTGTGTGCTAAGAGTCTGCTTCTGCAGACTGTGTATTTTCAGTTACAAGAGACATATGCATGGGTACATCCATAACAGCATAAACATTGTAGTAATGTATGTAAAAGTACATGTGTGGCAAGGGTTAATTGGAGTTTTGTATATGTAGGACCAACCTCACCCATTACATGTTTAGTAGCAAAATCTACTATATCTATTTCAAATGTGTTATCATTTGCCTCCCATTTTTGTGATACTGATTTATGCTGAATGGAAACCATCACAGTTCCCCCAAAAAAGCTGACCCTTTCCTACAAATGGCATTCTTACAGAACCAGGCCAACAGAAATAAAATATCTGACAACATCCAAAACCTCCCCTTTCCTACCAATGCAATTCTAAAAGAACCAGAGTGACACGAAATACATCTCTGACAACAATTCCTGTGTGCTCACAGACTCATGGTGTGATTCTAGGCAGAAAACGAAATTTGCTTGCCAATTTGAAAGCACACTTACTACTGTTTTTTCTGCAAGTGATAAGTACTCTAACAGTCTGATACATTTTCATTACAGTTTTCAGAAACAGAAAACAGCACATATGCAAACAGCTTTTTAAGACCATGAACATGTGTAACCTTGGTGACTGACTACACTCCAGCAAAAGAAATCAGCCTTAGTGATGTTGAATGTATTAGTGTTACTCACTGCTACCTGAAACACCACCCACTTGTGAATACTAAGCATGATTCTACAGGAAAACCGCTGGGTGTGTGCTAAGAGTCTGCTTCTGCAGACTGTGTATTTTCAGTTACAAGAGACATATGCATGGATACATCCATAACAGCATAAACATTGTAGTAATGTATGTAAAAGTACATGTGTGGCAAGGGTTAATTGGAGTTTTTTATATGTAGGACCAACCTCACCCTTTCCATGTTTAGTAACAAAATCTACTATATCTATTTCAAATGTGTTATCATTTGCCTCCCATTTGTGTGATACTGATTTATGCTGAATAGAAACCATCACAGTTCCCAAAAAAAAGCTGACCCTTTCCTACAAATGGCATTCTTACAGAACCAGGCCAACAGAAATAAAATCTCTGACAACATCCAAAACCTCCCCTTTCCTACCAATGCAGTTCTAAAAGAACCAGAGTGACACGAAATACATCTCTGACAACAATTCCTATGTGCTCACAGACTCATGGTGTGATTCTAGGCAGAAAATGAAATGTGCTTGCCAATTTGAAAGCACACTTACTACTGTTTTTTCTGCAAGTGATAAGTACTCTAACAGTCTGATACACTTTCATTACAGTTTTCAGAAACAGAAAACAGCACATATGCAAACAGCTTTTTGAGACCATGAACATGTGTAACCTTGGTGACTGACTACACTCCAGCAAAAGAAATCAGCCTTAGTGATGTTGAATGTATTAGTGTTACTCACTGCTACCTGAAACACCACCCACTTGTGAATACTAAGCATGATTCTACAGGATAAACAGCTGGGTGTGTGCTAAGTGTCTGCTTCTGCAGACTGTGTATTTTTCAGTTACAAGAGACATATGCATGGATACATCCATAACAGCATACACATTGTAGTAATGTATGTAAAAGTACATGTGTGGCAAGGGTTAATTGGAGTTTTGTATATGTAGGACCAACCTCACCCATTCCATGTTTAGTAGCAAAATCTACTATATCTATTTCAAATGTGTTATCATTTGCCTCCCATTTGTGTGATACTGATTTATGCTGAATGGAAACCATCACAGTTCCCAAAAAAAAGCTGACCCTTTCCTACAAATGGCATTCTTACAGAACCAGGCCAACAGAAATAAAATCTCTGACATCCAAAACCTCCCCTTTCCTACCAATGCAATTCTAAAAGAACCAGAGTGACACGAAATACATCTCTGACAACAATTCCTGTGTGCTCACAGACTCATGGTGTGATTCTAGGCAGAAAACGAAATTTGCTTGCCAATTTGAAAGCACACTTACTACTGTTTTTTTTGCAAGTGATAAGTACTCTAACAGTCTGACACATTTTCATTACAGTTTTCAGAAACAGAAAAGAGCACATGTCCAAACAGCTTTTTGAGACCATGAACATGTGTAACCTGGGTGACTGACTACACTCCAGCGAAGGAAATCAACCTTAGTGATGTTCAATGTATTAGCATTACTCACTGATACCTGAAACACCACTCACTTGTGAATACTAAGCATGATTCTACAGTATAAACAGCTGGGTGTGTGCTAAGAGTGTGCTTCTGCAGACTGTGTATTTTCAGTTACAAGAGACATATGCATGCATGCATCCATAACAGCATAAACATTGTAGTAATGTATGTAAAAGTACATGTGTGGCAAGGTTTAATTGCAGTTTTGTATATGTATGGCCAAGCTCAGCAATTGCATGATTAGAAGCAAAATCTGCTACTTCAATTTCAAATGTGTTAGCATTTGCCTCCCATTTGTGTGTTACTGATTTATGCTGAATGGAAACCATCATATTTACAAAAAGAAAGCTGCCCCTTTCCTACAAATGCCATTCTTACCGAACCGGACCAACACTATTAAAATCTCTGACAACAATTCCTGTGTGCACACAGACTCATGGTTTGATTCTAGGCACAAAACAGTATTCCTCAGTGATACCAGGACACCTTAACTTATGGTGAAAACATACTCCATAATATTTTACAAGTTCAAGACAGTTAAATATCTCCCAAACCACAAAATGTAAAACATAACTTTTAAAGAAGAATCCCAATTCTAATATTTATATCAAAAATCACCACATGCATCCTCTCTCAAACTCATATCTCACCTTTAAAATTAGTTAGTTGAGAAAGAAATGTTAACGGGGTGGGTTAACGCTTCGAGGTCAACAAGCGTGGACGCTGAGCAGTTCTTACCTGGCTCCTGGGGGACCTGCGAGTGACTCCTGTGCTGTGTGGACGCCGTGTGGATGCCTGGTTCCCCTGCCGCCTCGCGCCACCTGAGGCTGCAGCAGGGTGGAACCACAAGCCCCAGCATCCCCCTTAGCCCCGCCCACTTCCGCCGGACTACGCGCCCGGAGGCGCTACTTATTCTGAAGCTCCCTCGGTGGAGCGGGGGGTTAACGCTTCGAGGCCAACAAGCGTGGACGCTGAGCAGTTCTTACCTGGCTCCTGGGGGACCTGCGAGTGACTCCTGCGCTGTGTGGACGCCGTGTGGACGCCTGGTTCCCCTGCCGCCTCGCGCCACCTGAGGCTGCAGCAGGGTGGAACCACAAGCCCCAGCATCCCCCTTTGCCCCGCCCACTTCCGCCGGACTACGCGCCCGGAGGCGCTACTTATTCTGAAGCTCCCTCGGTGGAGCGGGGGGTTAACGCTTTGAGGCCAACAAGCGTGGACGCTGAGCAGTTCTTACCTGGCTCCTGGGGGACCTGCGAGTGACTCCTGCGCTGTGTGGACGCCGTGTGGACGCCTGGTTCCCCTGCCGCCTCGCGCCACCTGAGGCTGCAGCAGGGTGGAACCACAAGCCCCAGCATCCCCCTTTGCCCCGCCCACTTCCGCCGGACTACGCGCCCGGAGGCGCTACTTATTCTGAAGCTCACTCCGCGTCGCGGGATCGCGCGCGGGTCGGCGCCGGGAGAAGCCCGGGACAAGGGCGGGACCGTCTTTGGCCGTCCGGGGCCGGAAGAGGCCGGGCTGGGCTACCCCTCTTAGTTGTTGACATCTAGACTTCGCTAAATACACTGAAGTAATCATGGTGTTTTAATTTTGTTGTGGACCAACGACACCTCGTTGTATATTGTGGATTTTGAGGTGTTGGGTTACGCTATTTAGGTCTGTGCCCGTATATGTTATATACGTGTTCTTGTGGTGTGTAGTTGGCCTCTGTTCCCTGCACATAAAGATCCTAGGAATATAGTATTAGCTAATAAGCATTCAATTCCAAGGCATTTCACCACGGTATATAACAACTTTTAATTTGTATTCAAATTTTATATTGGTGGTATCATTTCATAGTAAGTGCTATTTTAAACGGTTGCTACTGTTTAGTAATTTTATTATATTATTTTGATTCTTTGTTTGGGCAGCATGTCTAAAACGACTGGGACTCCTCGTCCAACTGTGTCTACACTTGATAATTATTTAGTCAAAGTCGTAGACAAAATTAACAAGGAACGCAGACTATCCCTAGGTCTGACCAGCAGTTGTAGTCCTGAGACTACAAGCCAATTAGTTCCGGTCGAGATCCACTCATTTGATGACAGCCAAGCATTGGCACTTACAGTTTCCCCATCGAGGGTGGGTGTTTATGTAACAGAGTCTACCCCGGTTCCCTTGCCTGATAATGATTTGCCCATGGATTCTGATATTAGTAAGTCCCCTAATGTCACTGTAGTTTCAACCGCTGTGCCCCCTAAAACACATAGAGTGCTAAGATCAGGTTTACATGTTAACAGATATGTTCAGCCTAAAAAGGGGGGCCGCAAATGCAAAAAGAACACGGTCACTAATGTCGGCTCCCCTGAGCATACCTGTCTAGACAATGGAGATAACCCTACCCAAATGATACTAGCACCAGCTCAGCTCGACATGTTAATCGGTATGATTGATAGTAAGTTAGACAAAATTATCATACCGCTTTTAGATAAACTCGAGGCTGTATCTAGGGAAGTGAACAGATTGGGTGAAATGGTGCAACAGGGATTTAAATCCCATAACAGCTCCCCACCCATTGCTGTGGAGGGGGAGACCGGGGATTTAATGGGCCAACCGGTGCTACAATCTAAAACCTTAAAAAGTACCGGTCAAACATGCATGGGTTCTATTCCTCCCACTCAGTTAACTAGAGGGATTATTCCAAGTAATGATCGGCGGGGGTTTGCCGGTAATGCCACACAATGCGCCCCCGTGGTTACATCTAGTGCTACTCCAGCTAACAGTGCCCCGACTAATATAATTACTCATGACACGGGGAACATGAATGGGTCTCCAAGAAGAGGGAGGTTTAATGATAATCGCCTCCCCCACCCTAATCTGCCACCCGACTGCGCACCCTATGTGGCAGTTTTGACCAACGTACCAGTTATCAGACAGGATGGGCCTAATTGTATTGTGGAATCCCATGATTCCCTTAAGAATAAAACTGTGGCTTGGCTCAACCGTGAATGCGGTTTTCCTGTGGCTATGGCGGACCAGATTCTGGTTACCACCAGAACAAATTGGATTGGAATGTCCCCCAAAAACATCCCTGGTGATTGTGTTATCATAAACTTTAGTAACCCTCACCTAGCAATGACAGCTCTGATTCGCGCCACGTCCCGTCCCAGCACTGACCAGGGTATTGTACTCCGTCCCCTTGGCTTTTTCTATAGGCAACATATTGAGCACCTCCCATTGCATCGGAGGGGAGGGATAATGAGGGGAGACGAGGGCCTTAGTCTGATAAACACCAAGGTAGTTACAGCTAACCGTTATCAATGCCTGAGTGGATTGGACCAAAATGATTGACAGGAGAAGGGTGCCGCCCCAGGCCCTCCAGAAGAATCTTTAGGGAACCTAGGTTTGTTGACAGTTGGCCCGAAAATTTGTTCATCAGAGTTGGTGGCGGAAATCCCTGTAGTCTGTCTGCCCCCAGCTATAATGGGAAATTTACTGGATAACCCTGTGTCAGAAGACGAGATCTTAAATGTTGCCCCTTCTCAACAGGATAACTTTGGTATAAATCTGGGGACAGTTACCCACAACTCATCTGAGTGTTACATCGTAAGTTGGAATATTGCTGGGATTAGGGGTGGGCGGAATTTGCGGAATTGCATTACGCAAATCTCCGCGAAACGGTAAAAAATCTCCGCGAACACGCAGAAATTCCGCGAACACGCGGAATTGCTTGTTCGCGATGCTTTTTTCCTGTTCTCAATCGCTGTTTGCGTGCTGGGGGAGAAATATCTCGCGAACACGCATTTGAGAACGCGAACAAGCAAAAAATTTCGCGAAACCGCGGAAAGCAGACTTTTGAGCAATTTCGCGTTCTCCGCGGAACGCGAAATTACGCAAATTCCGCAAATTCCGCGAGCGGAACGGAATTTACCGCCCAGGCCTAGCTGGGATCCGATCTAAAGCAGATAGTCTGGGGTGGATGGAATTCTTGGATCTTTTTGACATTATTTGTTTTCAGGAAACCTGGTGTAATGATTTTAAAGGTTATAGTGGTTTTAACTCATACCAGCTTCCTGCTATTGGCTCGGTTTCAGGTAGAGCCAAGGGAGGTCTACTTGTTTTGATTTCAGTTAAAGCCCCTTTGACAGTTATCAAATATGTACAAGTTGGGGTTTATTCCCAGATTTTATGGCTGCAAATAAAAGGAGGTAGGACCATTCTTTTAATTAATTTTTACAATAATTGTTTTAATGATTCCAGGGATCAGCCGGTTAAAGACCTCTCCAAAGCACTAGGGGCCCGATTCACAGAACAAACTTAAGACAAAATCCTAAACTTAGTACCATTTTGGTATTCACAGAATGCACTTACTACTTCTGGTATTCACAGAATGAACTTACTACTTTTGCGATTCACAGAATAAACTTACTACTTTTGCTATTCACAGAATGGATTTAAGACTACTAACTTTACGTCCGCACTCGGGCCGGAAATTCCGGCCCGGAGGCGGAGCTTCCGGCCCGGAGGCGGATCTTCCGGGCCGGAGGTGGGGATTCCGGCCAGTGGCGGAGATTTAAAATCTGCACCTCTAGGCCGGAAGCCCCGCCTCCGTCCCGGAAGCCCCGCCTCCGGGCCGGAAGCTCCGCCTCCGGGCCGGAATTTCCGGCCCGAGTGCGGACGTAAAGTTAGTAGTCTTAAATCCATTCTGTGAATAGCAAAAGTAGTAAGTTTATTCTGTGAATCGCAAAAGTAGTAAGTTCATTCTGTGAATACCAGAAGTAGTAAGTGCATTCTGTGAATACCTAAATGGTACTAAGTTTAGGATTTTGGCTTAAGTTTGTTCTGTGAATCGGGCCCTAGAAGAATTGTTTAAGGACTCCAATGAAGTCTTTGATTTGCTCTTGGTAGGGGATTTTAATATTACCACCTGCCCTTTCTCTGAGGATAATGTTTGCGGATTAGTGGACGCTCACGAGGATGGGATTCTCCATTTTAAACACAATTATTATGGAGATGCCCTAAATAATTTCCTCGCCTCATATAATATGTATATTATGGATAACGAGAAAAATGCACAAGGGGATACTTGTCCCACCTTTTCGGGCCGGGGTATGAACTCTGTAATAGATTTTATCTGCATTTCCACGGGCCTGGAGGTCTTGCTCACGGCCCCAAAGGTAATAGATATCCAATTAAGTGACCACAACGGCCTGGTTGTAAAGGCTAAGTTGTGGGAAAAGGATGATGTTAGTATCCCCGGCCGTACTATTAATAGTATAGAGGCAGAGCGCCCTAATGGTACAAGACTCAGGTGGAAGGGGGATAAGGCAGACATCACGTCTGATTCCATCATAACCAGTTCCCTGGTACATATTACCGCGATTCTCGAAGATAATTTATGCACTTCTTCCTCAATTGAACATTTTATTAGTATTAATGCGGCCATTAACCTAAAACTCACAGGTACCCGTAAACATAAAGAGGACCAACCACGGGGCTGGTTTAATTCAGCTTGCACCGCGGCCCTGAGGGAGCTGAAATCTGCTCTATCTGTTAAGCCCAGAGATAAGGGACTGGTCATAGATCTAAGAACCAGATACAAGGTAACCCTTAAAAATAGGAAAGTAGAACTCCGGCAAGAGGCCTGGGAAAATTTGTCCATGGCAGCTGAATTGAACAATTGTTCCCTATTTTGGAAAACTGTCAACTCCCCATTTCTTAAAGACGACAAAATCCCAGAACTAACCTCCTATATTATGCAGGCAGATTGGATTAGGCATTTTTCTAAAATTTTCCAGCCTGATGGTGGAGCGCAAATTTCAGGGAAACAATGGCCGCATATCCCATTAAATTTTACGGTTCAAGAGGTTTTAGATAGTATACGGGACAGTAAGGGGGGGAAAGCACAAGGCCCAGACGGGGTCCCAATTGATGTGTATAAATTGGTCCCAGAAATTTGGGGGCCCCTGCTTACTAATATTTTTAACGCAGCTGTCAGTAATAAGATGCCCCCGACATGGGAAGAATCCATTTTAATCCCAATATTCAAGAAAGGTAATCGCGGGGAAGCCAAGAATTACCGACCAATCTCCCTGTTGGACTCTTCTGTTAAAGTCATGAGCCGAGTGCTCATGGTGAGATTGGAGGAATGGGCCGAAGAAAATGGCATCTTAGCAGAGAGCCAGTTTGGCTTTAGGAAGGGTCGCGGAACGATAGAGCAATGTTTAAATTTAGAACTGTTGGTTGGTAAATATACCCTGGCAAAGACTGGCACTATTTACCTCTGTTTTGCGGATCTCAGTAGATCTGGAGGACCACGGCATTCTTTGGGAAAAGCTGTTAGAAATGGGGGCCCCAGAGGGTATTATCTTCTTTCTCGCACGCCTATATTCTAAACTAAGAGCCTGTGTCCGTTTTGGGTCACAAGGCGAATGTACATCTATGTTTAAGATTGGGCGTGGAATTCGTCAGGGCTGTGTGCTAGCCCCATTGCTTTTCATTCTTTTTATCATGAAATTGAATCCTTCCTTAAATCTCTGGCAGTGGATGCACCCAAAATTAATAATGAATATGTTCCCGTGTTACTCTACGCGGATGACGCGGTTTTAATTTCACGTACACCATACGGTCTTCAATTATTGTTGGATGGTTTTATGCAATTTATCAAAAGCAGAAAGCTAGTTTTAAACAAATCCAAAACCTATGTTATGGAATGCGGCCGTAGGATTGGAAAGAAACAACCCTCTTTTTTCATAGAGGGTCAAAAGGTCCAGGTTGTTGATAATTTTTCATATTTGGGGGTTACTTTTTCAAATAAAAACACCTGGGCAATTGAATTCAAGAATGTACGGTCTAAAATGGCCAGGAGTGCCTTTGGTATTTTTACTATGGCTTCCAAATTAGGAGACAGGCGGATAAACGACATGCTGAAAATTTACCAGTCACGGTGTGTCTCAATTGCATTGTACGGAGCAGGCATATGGGGCTATGCCCCGGCAGGTTCTCTTCAGGTTGAAGAGAACGCATTTTTGAAAAAACTTTTGTGTTTGCCAAGCTCTGTCTCGAACACCTTAGTGCACAACGAATTGGGTATTTGCCATCTCTCCGATTTGACCCCCCTTAGACCTTTGCTCCTATGGCGCTCCATTTGGATTAAAGAAGAGACTTCTTTGTGTAGAGCTATCATCTCTGACTGTCTTACTTTGGACCATTTTTTAAGAATCCCGTGGTTGAAGTATGTTATTGATAGCTTTCGGGTTGTCCTTAACATCGACATCCTAGCGGATCATCACGGGGCAGATATGTTGTCTAAAACTGATCTCAAGCAGTGTTTTTTACAACAGGCTGCAATTAAGAGACATCAGAACAGCTCCAATCTTTCATCTTATACTTTTTATCATGATTTAAATGAAGTTGTGGGCTTTCAACCCTATCTGTCTCAAATAACTTGGAAGGCTCATCGGTTTGTGTTGACCAGATTTAGAATGGGAGTTGTCCACAACCTTGTTGCCTTCCCGATTATGAATTTACATCCCGTTGGTCCATGTTTATGTGATAACTCCACTTCCCAAAGCACTGTGCACTTTCTTCTGCTTTGTCAATTGTATAAACACTTTCGGATAGCTTATTTGAAACCCCTGTTTTTAAAATTTGAAGTCAGAACTATACGTGACTGTATGTGTCTACATTTTAATTTACATCATCCGGTAGTATGTTTTTATACAGCTACTTTTCTTCTTAAATCCATTAATGCTAGAAAAAGTATGCTTTTTTAAATGCTTTTATCTCGATGAATTTTTCTGCCTCTGTATCTGTAACAAATTTCTGTTGTATTGTGTGCTTTTATGAACTTACTTAAACGTTCGAATAAAGCCTTATGAAATGAAATGAAATGAGAAAGAAATGTGGCACTCAAACAGCAGACTATCAGAGTCAGAATGTCAGAGCTCTACACCTCTCTCCTCTCTCCAGAACCAGTAAATGGCAATGTTTCCCTCTCTTTTTTCACACATATACATGTTAATTACAAATCTCAGTGCTTCCCACATTTTTTCAAATGAAATCACACATTTCTATTGGTTGAAAACTTCAACCCTTTTCCAAATGAACCCTTCCCCCAACTTGACTTCTGCCTGCTACCATAGCAACAGCTCATGGAACACTGGTGTGAGCAGAGAGGTCAGAAGTTCAGCACACAATGTTTCAAATCCAAAGAGCAAGAGTGCTTCACCTGTCAAACCTAACAGCAAATCCAAATTAATCTTCTGTGGGAACACAATTTTCTGAACCAATACAAAACATGCTTCTAAAAATGTACACATACAGCCTAGTTTTAACTGTAAAATGATTTGAATCAGCCAATGAGTTCTTTTTATTTAAAAAAAAATATGCATGCCTTCATTTTACAACTGTCTTTCATTTCATATTGCCATTCTACTGAAAGACACCTCCTGAGTGCATCCAGATCTCCTTGAAAGATGTTCACAGTGTGGATTGTAGGTCACAGCTATGTCTTCTGGAGTGAAAAGTATGCAGAAAAAAAGAGGTATGTTGAGAGACCTTGCTTTGCCAAATGTAGACATTAAATGGATTGGTCAGAGAGGGTTAAAGTGGCACCAATTAATGCCTTTGGTGAAAACCTTTCTACATCTCCCACAGCCTAACCTTATTATTGTGCACTGGGGTGGAAATGACCTAGGAACTTTAACTGGGGTAGGTCTGGAAATGCTTATTAAGGACACCTTTGTGCAATTGATGTCGCTTTTTCCTCAATCTGCCTTTGTATATTCTAACATATGCCAAAGGCAAAGGTGGAACTGGTCCAACCAATTTTGTCCGCAGATTGACAAAGCAAGAAAGCACATCAACAAATCTATTTCTGCTTTCCTCAGAGACTATGGTATGGGTTCTATATACCACAACAACTTGCGTTACAACATGCAAGGCATTATAGAGGAGACGGTGTACATTTCACTGATGAAGGCAACAGAGTCTTCCTCTTGAACTTTAGACTCTGCATCGTACTTACTTGTAGGTACCACAAAAAAAAACACTTCATAAACACAACGGCTCTTTTTAGAGCCCCCTAATATCTAAACACTTAAATTTGATTTTTACTTCTATTTTTTTTATTGTTTTCTGCCGTGCGCGTACGGTAAGCTTACCGTACGCGCACCCCGCGATTTAAAAAAAAAAAATTTAAATGTGTTTTTCATACTTTTGGGACCTTCTTGGACCCCCTGACAAACGCTAGGGGGTCTGCAACTCTCTTCGTTGCCCCCTTTTCACGTTCTCCACCTTTGTTTATCAGTGTGAGACACACAAAATGGCGGCCGACACTTCCTGATTTCGACCGATTCGAATGTTTACAGTCATGTAACCACCAATCAGAATTAAGCTCGCGCACGGCACCGTGCGCGTACGGTAAGCTTACCGTACACGCTCGGAGCGCGCTTATAGATATATATATATTGATTTAAATGCTATTTTCTCAGCAAATACTGAACACATTTACACCAGACCTACAAAAGGCACATCCCTGACCTGAGGACTACCTCTCTGCCAAATTTCAAGTAATTCTGTTCAGCCGTTCGGGCTGTAGCTTGGACTAAAGGTCCTATGGAAAAATGCATGGGGAAAACATGTTTTGGGACCCCTCCTTTTTCTCAGCCCCCGCTTGACGAGTCCCCCCGAGACTTTCAGGATAGGAGCGGAGCGGAGCGGAGCGGAGGGCCTCACCTATTTTGAAAATTTCGCCAGGATTCGTCAATCGGCGCCAAAGTTATTCAAAATAGAATGTTGCGGATTTCCTATGGAAACACGGTCCTAACTATAACTATCTACTGGCGACCGCCAGTAGATAATATATATATATATATATATATATATATATATATATATATATATATATATATATATATATGTGTGTGTGTATATATATTTATATATTCAAAAAGAGTTGCCCCTCGATGATATAGCACTCGCAGGAGGTTGGATGCTGCAAACAGCTCGTGAAGGGGACTCCCAGTACATCCCCTCACTTTAATTAAATGATTAAGCTCGGGTGAGTTATACCACAGCATTCTGGGGATGGAAGGTAGCACTGCCATAAGATCCAAGAGGGACCGCTTCTGTTTTTTGGGGCAGTATTATACGGAGCAGGAGGGGCTCTTTCACTGTGAGAGCGATTCCGTGAGACATTACTATTCCTTTTGAGAACTGTTTATAGTGCGGTTGATGGCAGCGGCCCACATGGTTAATGAATTGAATTCCAGTCCCAGAATGCTGTGGTATAACTCACCTGAGCGTAATCATTTAATTAAAGTGAGGGGATGTACTGGGAGTCCCTGTGTGCCGTCATTTGCACCAACTGCCTAGGAAGAAGCATGTGATGCCCGAAACGCGTCAGCAGGAGGATTCCGAAAGAGGAGTTTGTCCACAAGCATTGCTCTCTGTTTCTGCAGCATCTAACCTCCTGCAAGTACTATATGATCGAGGGGCAACTCTTATTTGAATTTAATGTGGTCAGCCAAGGCCACGAGGTAGCACCGCCAGAAGATCCAAGAAGGACCGCTTCTGTTTATTGGGGCAGTGTTATGATTTAGCAATAAACCTATATACACATGGAATCACAGCCCCAAACAGGAACTAACACATTCATTCAAATATCTAGCAAAGAACTGACACTATCAACCCTACCATGTAGAGTAGTAGGCTGTGCATTATGTCTCCAGTCTGCTACACTTGAGCATGTACATGCACTTTTTCTGCTAGGTCTGTCTTCACATTTAAAAGTCCTACAGAAGGCATAAGCTAAACATTTAACATATATAACTCTCCAGTGAGATAGGCTGCATTAGGCCCTAGGGCAGGTTGGTATGTGCTTACAATGTATCGAATGTACTGCAAAGTTTTAGGGAGCTATGTGCAATCGTGGAGGCCCATGTGCCCAAATATACATTCACCTTGTGTCATTAGTATAACACCTCAGTACGTGTCTTGTGCCACAAGTTCACTCCCCTGCACTCTTAGGCAATAACAATAGGGCGCTCTTGTTTCGTTCCACAAGCACAGAAACAATGATAGTATTACTATGTGGAATGCAATACCAATTGAATGCACCAATGCTTTTTGGCAGATAGACTGTGTAATTACCAATGCTTGTTGACAGGTAGATTGTGCATGTGAGCAATGTTCAGTACTTCATTTGCCTGATTACAGACTGGTGGAAACTGCAAAATGGAACAATGCGTCCTATTTCCCTAATGATGTATTTGCATAACTGTTCACTGGGCACTGATTTATCCTGTCTGCTTCCATATTATTATGAACATGTGGCATTATGCTAATAACTTAAGCATGTGGCCAATGATGTTAATAACTTCAACGTGTTAAACCACAGAACTCATGTACACGCTTTTCAGTGTCCTGCCATTGTTATTTAAAGACATGCTATTAGGAAATCAGCGCTTGGTGTCGTTACAGTGCAACAGCTTCTTACCTGATTCCAATGTTGGCATCTCTCCACCAACAGCTCTTCACACTTCAGCTCCAGTCTTCTTCCCCAGTATTTGCGATCCCTTCACAGTGTCAGCAGCCTGAAGAGTTGGTTGTGTTCCAGCTTTCTTCTGCCAGGTTGCAAGATCCCATTGATCCTGTAATGGAAGAGCACCAGAAAAGAGAGAAAAACATTTAAAGGGTAACCCTAAGTTCAGTTGCATAAGCAGACAGTATATTGAAAATAAGAAGCAGGTAAAACAATTCCTTTTTTTGTGTTAGGACACAGAGACTGGAAGTGTTGTGCTTTAAGGCACTGGATTGCTTACGGTATCCACAAAGCGACATTGCCTTCTCTCTCTGTGCATTTGACCAGTGTAAAAAGTATTTCCTCTAATAGCAGCACCGTTAAGAAAGCGCACATTGAGACTATATAGGAACTTGAGGGAATATTTTTACAAGCCCCCATCACCGGCACAACCTCACTTTCAGTGACGTTGTGATGGCGATGGGGGCCTCGCCTTATTTACAAGGCAGCGTTAAGCCACTTAACATTGCTTACCACTGCCTTGTAAATAAGGCACCCTTTCACGCTGTACTTAGCTTGAAAGGGGGGCAATGGGTGTTGTGGTGGGCGTTCCACCACAACACCCATTGATTTTGACGCTGTCCCATATTTAAATAGGAGGCAGCGCCAAAATTAAGACCAGGGAAAACCTGGTCTTAAACAGGCGAAAGGAGGAGAGATGCTTTATTTCTCCTAGTTTTTGCTGTTTCCTCGTGCGCTGCCTTGTGCAGCACACATAGAAACAGCAAATTGCCTATGATTGTTTATGAAGGAAGGCCCACTTCCTGCTCATAAACAATCATACAAAACAGCATTTAGAGATTGTTTATGTGCAGGAAGGGGGACCTTTCTGCACATGAACAATCCCAACCTTGCACTATGGTGCAAGGGTGCCTGCGTCGGCACTAGGCAGCTAAAGTTAGCGCTAGCGAAGGAGGAAAAGTAGGGCTGCACCATATTGTTGTAAATATGGTTCAGCCCTGCTGTTCTAACGTGACAAAGCAGTTTGTTAGCCTTCTTGGCTTAACAACACGCTTCGCCACTTTTTTGTAAATATGCCCCTTGGTGGCTTCTGCAATCTGCAAAGAGACATTGCCTTCATTCTCTGTGCATTTGAACTTTGTAAAGCCTTATTTTTTGTAAAAACAGCATCATTACAAAGTGAACTTCAGAGCTAATTCAGGAATTGGGAGTTCTAATGGTGTGACTCAGTAGTGAAACCAGGTTTCAAATGTTTAAGATTTGGAATGTGTTCTATTTTGATCTTGTTAACTTTTTGATTATCACTATGGATCTTCTGTTGTTTGACACTTTGACCAAGGATTAATGAAGCTGTTCTTAGACAGGCATTCTGTGTATGTTTTTGACATATGGAAGGTAATATTAATACTGCTCAAATTGTTTGCAGTTAAGAAGTATTAACGGCACACTTTTCCTAACATAATAAGCATCCCTTTACATACACTCAGTGTCCGGTGATCCAGAATCCAGAGCCAAGACTATTAACTGACCTGACCCCTCCAGTTTTGATGCAAAGGCTGTACATCCTTGAAGAAGCTGGTATTTCTCTTTTTCTCATCTCAACCCCCCTTCCTTTTGGGAGCTCCCCAGGGAGAGGTGTTATTCATTGCTGCACTATTAGTTTTCACTGGGTTTAAGGGAATTGCGTGTCCCATTCAGAACAGCCTGTTTTTCAGGTGAGTGGCTTGCAACAGAAAGCCAAGCCACAACATTTACATTCCCTTTGGGCAACGTGACCATTGATCCTTTAGCTAAAGCCTTGCCTGAAGTGTCCTCTGATATAGAGCATTTAACTGTTATAGTCTAGGACCTTCAGGTAGAAATGCAAAGGTTGAAAACTGAAAATCAGGAACTTAAGGGGCTCTAGCACGCAATAAGACTTTCACACAATAGAAGGACCCACAACCACGCCCTGTGCTCAGTCCCCCTAAGTTTGGCACACAATTCACACAATCACAGACTCCTCCTAGTGCTCACCCGTTAGATCGAATTGTGCATGTCACTGTAACTACACCAGAATCTATACCTTTGGCCAATCCAAAATGATTCACTAGGAATGCTTCACGTTACTCTGCCTTTATGAGTTAGTGTCAACTACATTTCTTATGGAAAGCACAAGTATTTCCATCAGATGCAGCCAAGGTCGCCTTCATAATTTCATAATTGGGAGGTGTTGCAGCCAATTGGTCTATACCTCTCATTGTGACCAATGAGCCTATTTCATATACTTCCCTGCCTTTAATGCGACAATGGCACAGTTATTTGCAATAAATGTCTTAGTATAATCTACTGACAATGAATTGCTAATTCTGAGGCAGGGCTCCAACGAATTTCATACTTATATCACTACTTTTTTAATCGCTTAATAGCTGGAACCCACTGGGCTCCCGGGTCATTTTTGGCCCCGGGGACCCCATTCCCCGGGCCCTGGCCTCTGTGATTGGGACCGTGCTTTCCTTCATTGAAGCAAGAGCAGGTTTTCCTACTCTCGCTTCAATCAAGCAAAGGAGCGTTTGCTATGACAGGGCATAGGTCATGCTCCTGCCCTGTCATAGCAAACAGCAATGTCCCGGGGGTGGGAACCCAGGACATTGCAGGAGCTGGTCCTGCGGGGAGGCGGTCCCCTGGGCCTCTATGGGCTCCTGGAGGGGGGCCACGCAGCCCCCCTTCCTTCATTTCTTAAGCCCCGGGCAGGTGGTGGTCCTTGGGGCTGGGGGTCCGTAACGGACCCCTGAATTTCAATTTTTAGTGCCCTGGGGAGGTGGTCCCCGGGGCTTGCGAGAGCCCCCTCACCCCTCACCCCTATTTAATAACCCAAGACTCAACCGGAGTTGCGCACCCTGCGTGACTTCTATTTTTATTTTTTTTAAATTAATACATTGGGGCCCTGGGTTCCTTGTGGGACTCCCAGAGCAGACCTAGGGGGTCACGGTGTTCCTACCATGTCCCCTTTTCTTGTTTTTCATCCTTATTTTCAACAGATTTCTTCTGACTCATTAACAGAGTCCCAAATGGCTGTCAACAGTTCCTGGTTTGGAGCGTTGGCAGCCAATGAGAATGAAGCTCGTGCTCGGGAGGGTTCGCGAACCCACTGCGGCCATAGATATCGAAACTTATTCTTATTCATGGGGTGGTGGGAGGAGCAGGTGACCGAAAGTTGGTTAACATATGGAGAAAACATTGTTTTATGGACACGTTTTATTGATTACATTTTTATGATTTAGAAAGGGGACAGAGAAACAGCTGAGGATTTGATGTCATCTTTAAATAATAACAAAATGAATTTACATTTCATGTCCAATATTAGCAATGAGAAAAGCGTGTTCCTGGACATTGAACTTCCTGTACAAGGAAATGCTTTAGTGATAAACTTACATCGCAAAGAGACAGCTGGGAATATTCTCCTAACTGCAACCAGTGCCCATCCCCATAACCTGATACAGAGTATTCCGTATAGAGAGTTGATCAGGGCCAAGCGTAATTGCAGTACAGAAAGACAGTATATTGAAGAAAGGGAAAGAATGGTCAAAAGATTTGCTCAGAGGGGTTATAGTAAGAAAACTATTCAATTGGCTAAAACTAAAGTGGAGGCCTTAGAAAGACCCCAATTGCTACATTCCAGGTCGCCGAGTGAAGAGCAAGTTGAAAAAATTAGGTTTATTACAACCTTTTCTAATCAGTCAGAAATATACTCACTCGTAACTGGCATATTCTTAAAACTGACAGAACCATCAACAAATATGTTAATGAAAATCCTCAAATTACACTTAGAAAAGGAAAGTCTCTCAAAGATGAATTAAGTAAAAATGCTATCTCCTATACTGAAGAATGTAGCATCAAATCTGAGGTCACAGGCTTTAGACGCTGTAAGCGATGCAAAGCGTGTGTAGACGGTACGGATTGTGCTAGTATTAAGGTACCAAACAGTAAAATAACTTTTACAATCAAAGGCAATTTCAGTTGTGATACAGAATATAGTATTTATTGTCTGATATGCCCATGTGGAAAATTTTATATTGGAAGCTCGATCCATAGGGCTAGGAAAAGGATTTTAGAGCACCAACGAACTATCCGGAATAATAATATACAATATCCGGTAGCCAGGCATTTTAATTAAAAACACAACCGAAATGATAAACTGCTGTCTTTTGTAGTTTTAGACTCTATTGGACAACAAGAATGTGGAAGTGACAGAGAGCACCTACTAATGATGAAAGAATCCAGATATATTGTAGATTTTGATACCCTAGTGCCGGTAGGATTAAACTCAAATGAAGAAATGGGGGTACATTTGTAAGTTGGTACAGAGCAAAATGAGTAGTGATACTTCTTTACGTTAAAATAATTGTTAAACAATAATTGTATGATAAATCAGCAAGTTTGTTAAGAGGTAATTCGGATATTTTTTGTTTTCTTTTAAATCACCACACGTAGGAAGCATTAATAGGAAAAGGGCAGTTACCAATTTCGCTAAGAAGACCTTCAATTTTAAAGGTTTAACATTCTGAACAGAATTCAAAGCCCACTTGGGCGAGACTTTGTTTGTATGACCAACTTTTGAATGGGACAGTGTGTTGTCTAGAGTGACAAGTAATGGGGTGTTGTGAATTGATTTCCCCCAAGTTCCCCTCTCCCTTTTTTTTGTCTTTGCATTATGTTAAAATGTCGTGTATTGACTATACTGTGGTCAAAATCAGATATAAATATGCAAATCATTATTACCTGTATTTTGGAAGAGTATTATGAGTTCCTGGTAATCTATGAAATTAACTGTGAAGTAGCGCGATGATATGCGCTGATCGATGGTTTTATGAAATGTACCATGTGATCACGGAAGGGTAACTACGTGTAACTTTATAATTTGAATATTTTATCATTTTATGTTGCATACAGAAGTCGGTTTTAGCTATCATTACATGAACAATATGAATAATATGAATCAATATTGTATTATCTTTAAATAGCGACACGCTAAATGTATTGCTTGAAAATGAATTTAACATGGCGCTCACAGTAGGATGTTAAAATGTGTAGACTCGAAAACTTGTCCTTCCTTACTGTTGACTACCTCGTGTATGTAAATCGGCATAATGGCAACATCCACCATACCGTGAAAACACTGAAAGGTGAAACGAGTCGGTATTCGAGCGCATCTTGCTAATAAATTTATTGAAGCAGCCTTGGGTGTCCTGGAGTATTCTTTGAGTTTGAAGAATTGGCGATTGGATATATATATATATATATTTTATTATATTTTATTTGATCCTATATATACATATATAATTATATAAACACACACGTATATGTGTGAGTGTATGTTTATATGTACAAATATCTAATGTAGCCCTATTATTAAAAATATATATTTTACACTACATTACATTTTTGGGGTTATTTTTTTAATTTACTTCTATGAACATCATATCAATAACATATCCCATGCTGACAATCCCCAGCTCATCCTTTCACTTTCAGCAGACCCCACCACCACTAAGACCAACTTCCATAACTTCATCAAGAATGTCACAGGCTACATGAGTGACAACTGTCTGAAGCTCATCACTGACAAGACGAAAGTGTGAATCTTTGACAAACATGCCACCCTATGGAATAACACCTGCTGGCCCACCAACTTTGAACCCACCAACAAAGTCTACGTCCTAAACCTCAGCATCATCCTGGACCACAAACTCACCATTAAATGACAGACCAACACAGTCTCCTCCCCCTGCTTCCACAATCACCCCTATCTCTGAAGAATCTTCAAATTGCTCCATATCAGTACAAGAAAAAACAGTGACGGAAGCCCTAATCACCAGCTGGCTGGACTATAGAAATGCACTTTATGGAGCAACCACCACTGAGCTTATGATGAGACTCCAGGCAAAACAGAACTTAGCGGCCAGACTGATCATCGACTTTCTCAAATGGACCCATATCACCCAACACTTGAGAAACCTCCACTGGCTCCCCATCCAGGAAACATGCCAATTAAAGCTACTGACACACATCTCTAAAACCCTCCATGACCAAGGACCTGCATATTGGAATCACTGACTGAACTTCCACCAACCATCCACAAACTTCAGCTCCACCTCCTTCATCCTTACTTAGACACTGCACGTTTGCCATAGCCACTGTTCCTTCTCCCAGATTGCTACCACAGCCTGGAATACACTCCCCCTCTACCTCTGAACTTCACTCTTACTGACTGACTTCAGGAAGAAACGCAAGTCCTGACTCTTCGATTCAACCCAGCAACCCAGCACCTGAATACTCTTATAGGTGACAAGCCACTCTCTGCAAGTACTGTAGATTGGTAATATATATATTCACTGAAAAAACATAGGTTTCAGTGATGTTATAGTTAGTTGGACTTTTCACTCATACAAAACCATAGAAATTCCGCCGTTATAGTTAGTTGAGCTAAATATAACTCACGCCCCTGCAATGCACTGCTGATGACGTCACATATTACATTATGCAGACATGGTCAGTGACATCACTGATGACATCTCAAATGACATCATTGATGACATCATCCAGTGAGTGTGTTTTTCTTTAAAATGTAAATATGTATTATATAAATACCAAGCTGTATTGAAGAATGAATGGATGTATAAGTGTCTGGATGGAGCATTTAGTAGGTGTGTGACTCACTGTTTAAGTGAGTGATTACATGTGTCTTACTGAATACATGGGTTAGTGACTAAATTGTATCAGTCTGTCTGTTGTTGTATAAGCTGCTGCATCAGTTGGTCTGTAGCTCCACGGGTGTCTATATGGGTTATTGATTAGTTGCCTGAGTAATTGTATGGGAGACTGAGTGTGTGTGTGGTTGGGTGGGGGATCTGTGACTCTTGCATAGATGTGTGAGTGGTTGATTGACTGGGTGTATGACGTTAAGACTGCATGTGAAAACTGTTCTATGGGTGAGTGAGTGTGTGTATGGATGTGAGTGACTGGATGTCTCAGTGGTAGATATCCAAGTAAGTACAACAGTAAAAGGCAGTATATGTGAGAGTTGGAGTATATAAATGACTATCTGTGAGCCTCAGTGATTGTGGGAGTGGCTGTATGGATGAGTGTATACTTGTGTTAGTGATTATATAGGAGAGTAAGTATGCGTTAGTATCTGTATGAATAAATGAGGTGGTGTATATATAACTGTGTAGGTGAGTAAATGGAACTGTGATTGGTTCTTTGCATGACTGACTAGGATAAGTGCGCGACTGACTAGGATGAGTGGTGGTTGTGAGTGTCTGTTTAGGTATATGAGTGCATATGATAGTGTTGTATTGATCAGTGACTACATGTATGAATGGTTGTATGGATGAATGAGTGCATGTGTCTGTAGACCTAGGAATTAGTGAGTGCATTTGTAGTAACTGGTATTGGTGTGTCGATGGTTTTGAAAATGGTAGTCTGTATTTTACAGAGGGTGTATCAAAAGTTATATTACGGTGTGAGGAGGTGCATCAGATTGTCATGTGGATGATGTCATCAGTGATGTCATTTGCGATTTCATCAGTGATGTCACTGACCATGTCATGAATGATGTAATATGTGACATCATCAGCAGTGCATTGCGGGGGCGCGAGTTATAGTTAGCTCAACTAACTATAACAGTGGAATTTCTATGGTCTTGTATGAGTGAAATGTCCAACTAACTATGCCGTTTCTGAAACCTATGGTTTGTTCAGTGAGTTTCAAAGGTTTTTTAAATGCTAATTTGTAACTATAACGTACCTGAAAGCTATGTTTTTTCCAGTGAATTTAAAGGTTTTTTAAATGCTAATTTGTAACTATAACATATCTGAAACCTATGTTTTGTTCAGTGAATTTCAAAGGTTTTTTAAATGCTAAGTTCTATAAATTTTCTTCTTTAAACCTATAGTTTTTTCAGTGATTTTAAATTATCACTTCATTGTCAACCTTATGAAAACAGACAATATCCCCAGTTTTCCAGGAATAGCTTCCACAATTATTTTTTTTCACAAATGAGAACAACAACTAACAGTAATAATATACAGAGTAGACGTCCCCATGCAAAAGCACCAGTTCCCGATATTTTCAATGAGCAGCCAAATCTGGGATGCGATCCTCCAAAAACAGGGAAGTAGCCACGTTTGCAGTAGGTATCTAACATCTGCATTTTACTGGTGATGACTACCTAGAATGTGAAAGTGATCTCAGCCCAGAATCACATCTGAAGCGCAACAAATGTCATAGAGTTACTGATCACGCAACTCAAACACCCATGAAGGCCACGACACTCACTGCCACCAGCCTCAGGACGTCCCCCCGGACCACCCCACTCCCTAATATAACCGAGGCAGCGCAGAACTTGACAGCGGACCTTCCAAAAACGGCATGGTCCTTCAGCCACAAAATACTTGAATGTTGGCAGATATGGCAAGCAAATATGTTTGAAGGACGCAACTCATCCATCAATAATATTAATGCACACAATACCAAGTGTAGCGGTGATGTGCTGGACAGACCTCAATGACAGATGATAAACCTCTCCATCTGTGCATATACTGCTGGTGCTTGTAGTGTTGTGCACAATAGATGCAACCATGTTACCTCAGGCAGTGGGGAAGATCTCGGACATGTAGCTGTGTTGTCCCCCCTGGAAGTGGAAGCGCAGTGGGCTGGTCCAACGTACGCCACTCCAGTGTAGGAGTATGAATAAATAAGCCGGGGCTCTTGTGAACTGTGAAGACCAACGAGTCTGCCAGAGCAGCGGGCCTCACCCTGCCACGTGGCTGCTGCCATGACCGCGGGTCTCCTCGACACAGGCCCCCTGCGAACCCAGCGGCACAGCACCACAGACTTATGTCTGTATAGACTACTGCCTTCCATCTACACTGCGGATAGCAGGCATCACAATTCAGATGGAGTAGCGATTGCAGATGACGCAGTCCAGTACGCAAGATACATTGCTCCGAATGCGGCCCTCTTGGACCACGCATCATCGCAGAGTGCGCACATGCTGCGTGCTTCAGGTGCCACTAACTCAGTGCACCACAAGTCATCACCACGTGGCCCTATTAAGGCAGAATTCAAAAGACATTGGTCCGAGTGCAGCCCCCCCGGACCATGTATCATCGCTGGATACGTACACGCTCAGTGCCAAAAGTACTACTAACTCAGTGCACCATAAGTCATCACCACGTGGCCTCATTGAGGCAGAATTCAATAGACAAAAGACATTGGTCCGAGTGCTCCCCCCGGACCATGCATCATCGCAGGGTATGTACATGCTGAGCGCCAAAGGTACTACTAACTCAGTGCACCGTAAGTCATCGCCACATGGCCTTATTGAGGCAGAATTCAATAGACAAAAGACATTGATCCGAGTGCGGCCCCCCGGAACATGCATCATCGCAGGGTACGTACACGCTGAGCGCCAAAGGTACTACTAACTCAATGCACCATAAGTCATCGCAAGGAAGAGTGAACAGTTTTATGTCAACATACTATCACTCGAAAATCACCCAAAAATACTTATAATATAAAAAGAACAGAAGAATCGAAGTACATTAATGATTACAATCCGGTGATTTTGAAGATGTGGAATGCAAATATGGACATACAATATGTTGCAGATAACTCAATTGCTATTTCTCGCTATGTCACGTCATATATTACTAAGTCTGAGACGACAGAATTGAAAGAAATGTGGGAAGAAACTTCACAGGATAAGACACTTAGCTAGAAATTGTACAGCTTCAGCTTGAAGATGCTTTCACATCGAGAAATTAGATCGTATGAATGGTCAGATCGATTGGCATCTGTAAGTTTATATTCGAAGTCAAGAGAAATCATCTGGATAAGTCTAGGTCTTCCTGCAACACGAAATCATGTTTTGAAATCTGTACAAGAAATGGAATACTTGGCACTGAATAAACCGAAAAGTACAGATATTCTGAAAACAAATATGTTGGATACGTAAAGTCCACACCTGGATAAGATATGTCTATATGAAATACTGCAACATTATAGTTTAAAACATTTTTTTTTACGGAAAATCTAAATGAAGGAAAATACGCTGTAATTGGATTGAAGGATGGTTTTTTAAAGCATGCCAAAGGAAATCTGATTAATCACAGGAAACTAAGTTGCGATACTCTAGATAAAAGAGAGTTTTCTATTTAGCTCTTCTACAACTCTTCAAACCTTGGAGGACTGAAATGGAATTACTTGGTGATTGTGACTGCTATGAGGATTCTTTCAATGCATGTAAAGATAGCATTGAATGTACAATTTTTCCAAATTATCACCAAATATTGATTGAAGAAATTAATCAAGAAAGTACTATTGCAGCTGAAATAGCTAGAGATAGTTCTCAAGATAGTCAGAGAATTTCCTGATAATCTGTTTGAGGAAGCTCATTTTAAGTTACGTACTGTACAATGTATTTGTAAATATTGTTACAATAAATTAGAACAAAACAAAATGCCAGCTAGAGCTGTGCATAATGACTTAGAATTAGTTGCTATACCTCCTAAACTTACAGATTCAAATACATATAAGGCCATCGTTGGACAATCTGTGCACCCTTTTCAGGCTATAATTCATATGCAGCCTAAAACAGGTAAGCTGCCTTCAACAGATCTATAAAGAGCTTTAAAAGTAAGAGTTGTGTATTTACCTTTAGATTTTAAGAAAAATGTTGAAACTGTTACTGTAGAAAGAGACGATACTGAACCTGTAGTCATTCTTGTTAATGGTGTACCCACAAAGAGTCGGAAAATATGCCTAGAGTTAGTACATGTCACAAAAGTCCAAAAGGCTACATTATATCTGGTGCAAAACAATATTTACTATAAAATTGTAAATCTAGAAGGAGAAGAAATGACTTTAGAAGATGAAACACATATTTCAAGTGGACAATTCAAGAAAAGAAGAAATTGAATTGTTTCCAGATGAAAAAAGCAAAACAAACTCCCATGAGTGTGTGGGAAGCAAGTTTGGAAGCTCAATGTTTTCCACAGCTCTTCCCTACTGAAAAAGTTAGATGATATGATGAAAGACCAGTTCCGATTTTAGCTTCAGAATACCGTACTTTACAACTGTACTCAGAACAACCAAGATTTCCTCAGTGTATTCCATAAATGTTTTATCTTTTGTTCCATACACTTACACTGTAGTCAGCATAGCTCACAATTTTAAATTGAAACATGATTTATTTATTAGAGAGAATTGTACTCTATGTCCTTGAACTTTGTCAAGAGGAAGTGACTAAAAACATTCCTTGATGTCTGTGCTGACTACTGCCTTCGATGTACACTAGCGTTAGCAGGGCTCACAATTCACATCGAGTTGTGATTCTGTGGCTCGCCCGCACCACGCATCATCGCTGGCTGCGCAGACGCTAAATGCTTCTGATGCCGCTATCTCGGTGCAGCACAACTCATGCACCCTTTCTGATACAATATTTTGTGTATAATTTCACATCTGCTGTCCTACCTCAGTGTATCACAAGTCATGAACCCTTTACGATAGAATCTTTTCTGTATGATTTCATATCTGGTACCCGTATGTTAGTGAAGCACAAATCATTGACCCTTTAGGATCGAATCTCTGTGTCTGATCCAATGATTACTGTTGTACTTGTTGCCAGCACCAACCAGTCCTGGAAGGTTGGCTTACAATCACCCCAAATGCATCCACCACAGACGTCACTGGACACGTGACCCTGGTTATAAAAAGGAGTCGAGCGCACGTGCCCGTACCCAAATCCACTATCTATCTGTGTCCATGTATTTATTATGTATGCAACATGCTGCCCCTAGGCCCTACCACATTACATAGTGCTCAGGACAGCGTATGCAAACATCTTACCTTTAACAGTGGGGGGAAACTTTAGTTATGTAACTTTGTCTCGGTCATTGTACAAGTAAGTATGTAGAGACTGCATCATTAGAGTACTGCAAGCAGAGTGTATAGTGAATTTATAAGTGTGTGAGGATCGTCGCAGTGATTGTATAAGTACATATGTTGGCGCAGCCTAACTCCGACAACGAGCTTGTCTCTAATTGGCTGCCCTCCATGTGCCAAAAACTGAAACTTCAACTTACCATGGCCCTATATTGCTACAGCTGCAACACTCCACTGAATGTGAATAAACATTCATATCCACACAGATGTCTCATGTCCACCATGTTTCTTGTGTGGAACTATGAATATAGGGTCAGTAATTCCCCGTACCTTCCATGTTGGCCATATTGTTGGACTTGGCTCACAGAGTGACACTTTGGCTTTTGCAACCCAGGTGACGGTAGCACTCCAACATGGACACCCGCGTCCAGTGTTGTCTGATTTTTTAAGCTTTCTATAGCCCAAAGCCAACCAAAAAGCAGCCCAAAGTAGCCCAATATTGCGACTTTAGGGAAGGAGGAGCAGGGACAGCATCAAGCAGGCGATGAATGCATTGGAATTGATGTTGCAGCAGGATGCCAAGTAAATATTTGTCTAATAAAGTGCTTTAACAGACTACTTTGCTGGAACGCTGTATATATATTTATAATCTGGCAATTAGCACAAACCAACATTTTATCACACAACCTGCAAAATGTAGTCCAATTGTGCGTGATCTATCCCAATCTGGCAACACTGATGCCACATCCACTCCCTCACCGCTGGTATACACCCACACCACACCCATCCAGCACAGGCGTCACAGGACACATGACCTTACTAATAAAAAAGACCGGGTGCACGTGCTCTACGCCATTTTAGAGTTGCTCGCAATGCATGCACTGCGGCTGGCATAGTCACACTGCCACGGTGATGGCCCGTCCCGGTGGTCCAAACACTTGATGTTTTGTGTGCTCTGCTACACCGCAGTGTAGGCCTGAGCCCAACAGCGAGGGCCTACTGCCACGTGTGTGACCTCACTTCTCACTGAGTTAGTAGCACAGCAAGCACTGAGCGGGTGTACAACCTGTGATGATGATAGGTGCACTAGTATGTCCTCTGCCATGGCGATATCAAGACTCAGTAGCAAATGTGAGACCTATTAGCTTGGAGAACGGAACTGCATGATGTGGAGGGTGCCGTGACCGCAAAAAGGTGAGCAGTGAGGCCTTTGTGCGCAGCGTCGGGCAGATACCTCGGGGCGGCAGGAGTGGATGGGATAAAGTAGCCTGAATGCAGAAAGACGGCAGAACGATTTAGGCGTACGCACTCGTATATACTCTGCCTCAGCGTCGGATTGGTAACGCGGGCACTGGTGCAATGCCCGAGGAGCCGGTGCTGAGTTCCAACTGTGGGCTGCTTTTTGGAGTAGTCTTGGGGACATATTTGGGCGGTGTCACTGTTGTTTGGATACAGCCAGCAGCCCAGTGGGTCTCTGAATGGCCTTTCTGGAGCCAGATGGGCGTCATTACCTTACGTTTAGTAACAGGCAGAGGTGTCACTTTCTTTCTCTCGCAGGGCCGCCCATTAATGTATGCATACCTAGCAGGGCGGGGGACTGAGCAGAAGTTTTTAAGTCACCAGTGTAAACGAATATGTGCATTTTTTTGTATCTCCCCCACCCCCCTAAAATTTCACCGAAACAGTGTTTTGAGGAAAGGCAATATGCAAATGTGGGCCACTTTTTTTTTTAGCGTGCCGGGTCCGATTTGGAATCCTAATCCAACCCTGCTCTGCCATTACTAATTCTGTACTATCTTTCAGATGTGGGAGCTTGAGAGAGGTCGCGGCACATGGTTGGAGACAGAGCGGTGGCGTAAAGGTAAGCTGTGACGGCTTTGTACACAGTGTGGGCACTCAGTGTCCCTCCTCATCTCTTCCTTTCTCTCCCTCACACTCTTTCTATCTCCCTCTTCCTCTTACACTGTTTGTCTCTTTCTCTCTCTCTCTTCCTCTCTCTCTGTTTCTTGCTCTCTCACTCTTCCGCTGTTTCTCTGTTCCTCTTTCTCACACTCTTTCTCTCTCTCTTCCTCTCTCACTGTTTCTCTCTCTCTCTTCGTCTTTCTCACTCTTTCTCTCTGTCTACTCACTTTCTTTATTTTTCTCTCTCTCTTTCTCTCCATCTCACTGTTTCTCTCTTTCTCCCTATCTTCTGCTCACTCGTTCTTTCTTTCTCTCTCTCTTCCTTTCTCCTTTGATGGACAAATGATGCACAATCTTATCTTGCTTTTTATTTAACAGGCTGTGAATCACAAATCAACGTTCATCCCCCCAACACCACCAAAGCTTAACGCGCGAAAAATCTGCGATGATGCATAGCCATCCTGAACGCATAAAAAGGTTGTTTTGGCATGTGGTGGACCCTCTTACACACATTTCGGTGGCGGGCAGTCACCTCTGGGTGGTTGGAGTGGATAGTGTGCAGCAGTCTGGGCGCACAAGAGTGCCCAGACACCTTCGAGCAGTGGGAGTGGATGAGCTGCACCAGCCTCATTTCGCATTAGCGAAACAGAGAATTACGCGTGTGCAGTTGTATGTACTCTGCAATTACTAATTCTATACTATCTTTCAGATCACTAAACTTGAGTGCTGTACTATGTACCGGCACGTGGTTGGAGACACACATCAGTGGCACAAAGGTGAACTGTGAAGATTGTCTCCAGTGTCAACTCTCCCTCTCCATCTCTTCCTTTCTCTCTCTCACACTTTCTCTCTTTCTCAGTCTCTTACTCTCCTCTCTCATTCTTCCATTCTCTCTTCCTCTCTCTCTCTCACTCTTTCTTTCTCTCTCCCTCTCTCTCACTCTATATCTCTCTCTCTTCCTCTCTCTCACACTGTTTCTCTCTTTCTATCTTCCTTTCTCTCTTTTTCTCTCACCCTTTCCCTTCCTCTCTCTCTCACTCTTTCTCTCATTGTCTGTCTTCCTCTCTCTCACTCTTTCTCTCTTCCTCTCTCACTTTCTCACTCTCTCATCCTCACTCTCACTCTTTCACACTCTCTCTTCCTCTCTCTCACACTGTATCTCTCTTTCTCTCTTCCTTGAAACAGAGAAATACGCATGTTGAGTTGTATGTACTCTGCAATAACTAAATCTATACTATCTTTCAGATCACTAAACTTGACGGTTCACTATGTCCCGGTACGTGGTTGGAGACACACCGGTGGCACAATGGTGAGCAGCGAATCCCTCTCCATCTCTTTTCTCTCACACACTTTCTCTCTTTCTCTGTCTCTTCCTCTCTTTCTCATTCTTTTTTTCTCTCTTCCTATCTCTCACTTTTTCTCTCTCTCCCTCTCTCACTTTCTCTCTCTCTCTCTTCCTCTTTCTCTCTCTCTCTCACACTGTTTCTCTCTTTATCTCTGTCTCTTCCTCTCTCTCACACTGTTTCTCTTGTTGTCTTCCTCTGTTTCACTCTTTCTCTCTTTGTCTGGCTTCCCCTCTCTCACTCTTTCTCTCTCTCTCTTCCTATCTCTCACACTGATTCTCTCTTTCTCTCTTCCTCGTGTCTCACTCTTTCTCTCTCTTTCTCTGTCTTCCTCTCTCTCACACTGTTTCTCTCTTCCTTGTAGCTCACTCTTTCTCTCTTCCTCTCACTCTTTCTCCCTCTCTCTTCCTCTCTCTCACTCTTTCTCTCTCTGTCTTCCTCTCTCTCACACTGTTTCTCTTTCTCTCTTCCTTGTATCTTACTCTCTTTCTCTCTCTTACTCTATCTCTCTTTCTCTGTCTTCCTCTCTCTCTCACTCTTTCCCTCTTTCTCTGTCTTCCTCTCTCTTTCATTCTTCCTCTCTTCCTCTCTCACTCTTTCTCTCTCTCTCTATCTTCTTTGCTGGATGCATGACGCACCATCGTATCTTTCTTTTTGACTTGCAGGCTGTGAATCACAAATGGACCAGCAAGGACATGCCACGGCTATACATAGTTTTATTTGTTGTTGTTTTGTTTTATTAAATGTTTTATTTTTTATATGTAAATCTATACGACTAAGATTCTTATTTCTCCAGAGGGTCACTTCCGGCCCCAAGAAGGTTGTTGGGGTATGCTGGTGATGTGGAAAGAGGGTGCGATACCTTCTAATGTGGGAAGACGCAGCGTGAAAGGTCTATCTCTCACAGAAAGAGCTCCGGTATGTTTTCAGAAATGCCTTGGACAGATGCCAGCTGACGGATTAAATCACAAAATGGCTTTTCAATTCTCATATAGTGTGACTTATGAACAGTTCGTACCCAGGCTCGCAGAGGGACAACTGCGGCCCATCCGCTCGACTCACAGAGGCAGAACTACGAGCCGTCTGCTCCCAAAAGAACATCAGTGTAGTGGCTCGCAGATGTAGAGGCACAGCAGCGTACTAGCTCACAAAGGTAGACAGCTGTGAGCCGACGGACTGGCTTCTAAAGGCATAGCTGCGAAGAGGTGATGTTGGGCAAAGGGAGAGTGAAAGGGTGATCTTCCTACTGGTGTCCTGGAGTGGAAGCCGTGATGCCTGGCGCTCACCTGTTTCTCCTTTATTGTTAATAAATCTTAAACCTTAAACCTTCAATGTATCCAAATCATCATTACACAGAGCTCTGCTATATTAAATTGCCCCCGGAACCTTTCTTTTATATTTTCACTCGGTGCGAGGCACAAGATGGCTACTAACAGTTCCTGACACTTATATACCCATTTATTCTTCCATCGACCTTGAGATATACATATATAAAACACACATTCACTGGATGATGTCATCAGTGATGTCATTTGAGATGTCATCAGTGATGTCATGAGTGATGTCACTGACCATGTCATAAGTGATGTAATATGTGACGTCATCAGCAGTGCATTGTGGGCGCACGAGTTATAGTTAGCTGAACTAACTATAACGGGGGAATTTCAATGGTTTTGTACGAGTGAAAAGTCCAGCTAACTATAACGCCCCTAAAACCTATGTTTTTTTCAGTGAATTTCTAAGGTTTTTTAAATGCTAATTCCTAACTATAACGTGCCTGAAACCTCTGTTTTTTTCAGTGAATTTCAAAGGTTTTTTAAATGCTAATTTCTAACTATGCCTACAGAGATAGGACATGTGAAGAAAGAAGAAAAAACGCACAGAAAGAAAAAAAAGAAATGCAGAAAGAAGCAACAGAAGTCCTCAAAGACGAAGAAAAGTGCAGGAAGAAGGATGACATGCAGAAAGAACAAACAGAAGAGCAGAAAGAAGCCTTGTTGCAAAATCATCCTGTACCCTCAACGGATACTGGTGGTAACTGAGTCTGACTAACCAGTCCTAGAGCCAGTGCTATGTTAAAAGACACTCAGAATACAGTGAAAACACCTACATACACTAGGGAACACTATGCATTGGGGTCCCCCAATGATCAGCATGACCTCCTCTGTAAGCCCCTAGTATATAATAGGGCAGGGGATTAAAACTACCTCTTAAAACGCGCCACAGGGCGTGTTTGCACACGTCACCTCAGGCCCCATCCCCTCACTTCCCCACTGTGTAAACACGCCCTGTGGCCTTTTTAAGTTGGGAGATTAAGTCCCCTTGAATCCTGAGGGTCCCTAGGGTCCAACTAGACCACTAGGTACCTCCAGTAAGCGCCACAGAGCTGCGTTGCAGAGAGATGTAAAAAGGGGCACGGCCTAGACCACCTCTCTGCAACGCAGCGCAGTGGCGCTTACTGGAAGCACCTGGTGGGCTAGTTTGCCCCCAAGGTCCCTCAGGATTGAAGGGGAATTATTTCCCCAACTTAAAACGCACCACAGGGCTTGTTTGCACACGTTAACTCAGGCCCCGTCCCCTCCCTTCACGACTGTGTAAACACGCCCTGTGGCCGTTTTTTGTTGGGAGATTAAGTTCATTTGAATCCTGAGGGTCCCTAGGGTCCAACTAGCCCACTAGGTACCTCCAGTAAGCGCCACAGAGCTGCGTTGCAGAGAGGTGTAAAAGTGGCACGGCCTGGACCACCTATCTGCAACGCAGCTCAGTGGCACTTACTGGAAGCACCTGGTGGGCTAGTTAGCCCCCAGGGGCCCTCAGGATTGAAGGGGACTTATTTCCCCAACTTAAAACGCGCCATATGGCGTGTTTGCACACGTCACCGAGCAAAACCAAAGGAAATGATGGACGGAGTGTTGAACATTGCAAGCACTCACCCCCAGTCAACTGATCTGGGTTTAATCCATCACCATTCTTTAGCCCACTCTGCCACCCCAGATCAGACATGGCCATATGCAAATCAGTCTGACCCTGTGCCTCATGCACATGTCACCTCAGGCTCCGTCCCCTCCCTTCCCCACTGTGTAAACACGCCCTGTGGCCGTTTTTTAAGTTGGGAGATTAAGTCCCCTTGAATCCTGAGGATCCCTAGGGGCAAAATAGCCCACTAGGTACGTCCAGTAAGCGCCATTGCAGAGAGGTGTAAAAAGGGGCACAGCATGCACCACCTCTCTGCAACGCAGAGCAGTGGCGCTTACTGGAAGCACCTGGTGGGCTAGTTGGCCCCCAGGGTCCCTCAGGATTGAAAGGGAATTATTTCCCCAACTTAAAATGCACCACAGGGCATGTTTGCACACGTCACCTCAGGCCCCGTCCCCTCCCTTCACCACTGTGTAAACGCGCCCTGTGGCCGTTCTAAGTTGAAAGATTAAGTCCCCTTGAATCCTAAGGGTCCCTAGGGTCAAATTAGCCCACTAGGTACCTCCAGTAAGCGCCACAGAGCTGCATTGAATAGAGGTGAAAAAAAGGGCGTGGCCTCAGAACACCTGTCGGCAACGCAGCTCCCTGGCGCATGCTGGAGATACCTGTTGGGCTAGTTGGCCCTCAGGGATCCTCAGTATTGAAGGGGAATTAATTCCCCAACTTACAACTGGCCAGGGGGCGTGTTTGCAGAGTGCTGCAAGGAGGGGATGTGGCCTCCGGCGAGATGCCGGTCTTTTATTTATTTAATTTTTTTAATTTACTGGCCCTGGAGACCCCATCCCCCAGGGCCTGCACCCTAACTTTTTTTGTTGAAAAAAATTAATTTGGCCCTCCCAAGGTCTTAATCGGCCCCGGGGACCCCAGTCATGGCCTTTTTAAAAAAAAAATTCTTTAGGAGGGGCTGCCTTGCCCCCCTCCTCAGGCCACTTATGGCCCCGGGGACCCCATCCCCCGGGGCCGGCCTTTGTTTTTTATTATTTTTAAAAAATTTATTTTTATAGAAACACCTAGGACATGCTGGACAAACCGTATGTACCTATCACCATGACGATTTGCGTGATATTCATTAAAAGGCGACTATGCATAGAATGAATCCACATGGAATGTATTTACACCGCTAGTGAAGCTCTGACGTGTCTGACGCCCTACCGTGCCTAATCCCGGTGCCCCCGCCGGTGGGTACTATCCAAGTAGACACCCTTGGTGTTTATTTATACAAACATGGGTAGCTATTCACGGGCACATTTAATATACACGCACACCAAGCCATTCAAAGGGGATTCAACAAAAATTCAACCAAACTATGCAAGAAACCTCCCTCACGGTTAATAAAACACACATCCACCGCCGGATGTGTAATACTTTTTATTTTACTCTCTGGAAAGGAGACGAACCTCACTTGAGAGTCGCAGCGTGCTCCTGGCTGAGCCCAATGCTGTGTTACACCCACCAGTGCCCGCCGAGTGCCTCACACCTCTGTGTTGTATTTCACCAGCTAGTGCGTATGCTATGACACTCTCTAGCCCATGTGCATTGTAACACCACCCCATGAATATGTCATGCCACACTTGCCTTCACACGGGTTATATTGCCCCATCTAACGTGCCTTCCTCGATGCCTATGTTATAACGCACAGTGCTATGCCATACATATTACAATCTGGGATCCATACCTTTCTCATAGTGCATATGCAACGTTACACTCCCCAGCACATATTTTATATTACAACTTTAGAGACTAGTTACGTTACACAACACTGCCCTGTGCATATTACACTCCAAGGCGCATATCGCATAGCACACGCTAGTGCCTGTGCTATCTCGCGCTCTCCAATGAATCTGTCATTGAGCACAATGTATTGCATATTATATTTCACACCCCGGTTCATCTTATATCACACTTTTTGGTGCATAACTATGTTCTACATAACACTGCGTCCACCTACCCTTTTCACGGGCATTACATTTTGCGATGGGGTGGAGGGTCAGGGGGTGTTTCTGCCAAGTGAGCCCGGAGTCACAGTCACAAACGTCCTCTTCTTCCTGAATAAAAGTTAGATTATGCTGCATACTTGTTCATATTTTAAGTAGTTCGCACAGAGACACATTTTTAAAACAATAAAGTTCCTAATACTCACCTTCTCTGAACAGTTAGCTTGCTGTCCCATCCACCTCCTCCCTATCCTCTGTTGTCTGAATCCACGGACTAGCCTCCTCCCTCCTGCCATGCATGGTCTGATGTGCTGCCACTGCCCTACATTTAGCATAATGTACCAGTCCACTCCTCCTGCCCTCCATTGCCCAATTCTATGGCCCATCATTGACCTCCTGCTTAGCCTCTGTGCTTAGCTTGCTGCCCCTATTCTCCTTCTCCCTGCCCTCTTTGTGCATGCCCCTGCTCCATCCTTTTTGCCCACCATGTTCCATGGACCTGCCACTCCTATCTACTCTGAGTGTTCTGTTGAGCTGCACTCCCCTCCCACCTGCCTAGCATTGCAGATGACTGTAACTTGTCCCTGCCACCTCCACCCTGCCTGTCCACATGCCATGCCCCTATCCCCTTCCTCCTGTCCTCCATGGTTCATTTTACTGCCACACCCTTCTGCCCTCCCTGGTCTGTTGTGCTGCAACTGCTCCTCCTGCCTGCCCCATGCGGTCTGTTGTGAGGCTCCTTCCCCTGAACTCTCTTGTCTGTGCCCAGGTCCTGACCCTCCCTTCTATCCTCCATGGTCCTTTATTCATGCCCCTGCACCCTCCTTCTTGCCCATCATAGCCATTGTGCTGCCACTAACCCTCCCCCTTCCCATGCATGGTCACACCACAATTCCTATGCACTCCATGGAGAGCAACAATGAGACTATGATGGCATACACACAGACCATGGAGGGAAGGTGGGAGGGGGTCAGGGGCAGCTAGCTGACCGCACAGGGAAGGTGGGAGGGGCCATGGCAGCACAGAAGACCAAAGTCTCGGGGTGATTTGTCAATTTGTCAAGCGGGGCCGAGAAAAAAGGGGGGTCCCAAAACACGTTTTCCCCATGCATTTTTCCATAGGGACCTTTAGTCCAAGGTACAGCCCGAACGGCTGAACAGAATTATTTGAAATTTGGCAGAGAGGTAGTCCTCAGGTCAGGGATGTGCCTTTTGAATATCTGAAGTAAATCTGTTCTGTAGTTCCTGAGAATATTTCAGTTAAAAGTACATATATATCTATAAGCGCGCACCGTGCGCGTACGGTAAGCTTACTGTACGCACACGCTGCCGTGCGCGAGCGTAATTCTGATTGGTTGTTAGATGACAGTAAACATTCCAGTCGGTCGAAATCAGGAAGTGTCGGCCGCCATTTTGTGTGTCTCACCCTAAAAAACAAAGGTGGAGAATGTGAAAAGGGGGCAAGGTAGAGAGTTGCAGACCCCGTAGCCTTTGTCAGGGGGTCCATATGCGCGTACGGTAAGCATATGGCGGAAAAAAATAAATAAATAAAAAAGAATTAAAAATCAAAATGAAATGTTTGGATTTTGGTTGGCTCTAAAAAGAGCCGTTGTGTTCATGGAGTGTTTTTTGTACCTATAAGTAAGTACCGATGCAGAGTCTAAAGTTCAAGAGGAAGACTCTGTTCCCTTCATCATTGAAATGTACACCGTCTCCTCTATAAATGTCTTGCATGTTGTAACGCAAGTTGTTGTGGTATATAGAACCCATACCATAGTCTCCCAGGAAAGCAGAAACAGACTTATTGACGTGCTTTCTTGCTTTGTCAATCTGCGGACAATATTGGTTGGACCAGTTCCTCTTTTGCCTTTGTCATATATTAGAATATACAAAGGCAGTTTGTGGAAAGAGTGACATCAATTGCACAAAGGTGTCCTTAATAAGCATTTCCAGACCTACCCCAGTTAAAGTGCCTAGGTCATTTCCACCACAGTGCACAATAATAAGGTTAGGCTGTGGGAGATGTAGAAAGGTTTTCACCAAAGGCATTAATTGGTGCCACTTTAACCCTCTCTGACCAATCCATTTAATGTCTACATTTGGCAAAGCAAGGTCTTTCACAATACCTATTTTTTCTGCAAACTTTTCACTCCAGAAGACATAGCTGTGACCTACAATCCACACTGTGAACATCTTTCAAGGAGATCTGGATGCACTCAGAAGGTGTTTTTCAGTAGAATGGCAATATGAAAAGAAAGATAGATGTAAAATGGAGGCTAACATACTTTTTTTTTTAAATAACTGATTGGCTGATTCAAACCATTTTACAGTTAAAACTAGGCTGTATGTTTAGATTTTTTACAAGCATGTTTTGTATTGGTTCAGAAAAATGTTTTCACACAGAACAGTACTTTGGATTTGCTGTTAGGTTTGAAAAGTCAAGCACTCTTGCTCTTTGATTAGAAACATTGTGTGCTGAACTTCTGACCTCTCTGCTCACACCAGTGTTCCATGACCTGTTGCTATGGTAGCAGGCAGAAGTTATGTTGGGGGAAGGGATCATTTGGAAAGGGTTGAAATTTGCAACCAATAGAAATGTGTGTTTCCATTTGAAAAAATTGTGGGAAGGACTGTGATTTGGAGTTAACATGTATATGTGTGGAAAAAGAGAGGGAAACATTGCCATTAACTGGTTCTGGTGAGAGGAGAGAGGTGTACAGCTCAGAGATTCTGGCTCTGATAATCTGCTGTTTGAGTGCCACATTTATTTCTGAACTAACTACTTTTAAAGGTGAGTTATGAATTTGAGAGGGAATGTATGTGGAGCATTTTGATATAAATAATAGAAATGTGATTCTTCTTTCAAAGTTGTTTTTCACATTTTGTGTTTTGGGAGATATTTAACTGTCTTGAAGTTGTGAGATACCTCGGACTTGGTAAATCCTAGTCTGGTGAGTTTTCCACCGATTGCACCCCAATCTTCACTGGAACTCCTTGCTAAAATAAGATCTGGTTCTCCTTTGGACCCATGTCCCACAAAGTTTTTAGCTAAAATAGCTTGTGCTATTAACCCCCTGGTGAATCCAATTCTAAACTGTTCATTGCTTACAGGGACTGTGCCGTCTGCCTGGAAACAGGCAATGGTCATTCCGCTCCTGAAAAAAACGTAATTGGATCGGGATGTCCATGCCAACTATCGACCTATTTCTTTACTCCCTGCTTTGGCTAAAGTGACAGAAAAGCACGTCCAGTCTGTCCTTTCTCATTTTGTGGAGGCCCACGGCCTCTTGCACCAAACCCAATCCGGCTTCCGTACGAACATGAGCACAGAGACCGCTCTGTTAGAGGTGGTGGAGGCCATCAAGGAAGTTCAGGACTCTGGGGGAAAAGCACTGCTGGTGTTACTCGATCTCTCTGCGGCGTTTGACACCGTTCCTCATGACCGCCTATTGACCCGCCTTGGGGAGATTGGGGTTGGAGGTACGGTGTTTAAATGGTTCAAGTCCTTTCTGACCAACCGCCAACAGACAGTCTGGGCACCTCCGTACTCGGCGACAGTGCCGCCTTTGGAAGTAGGAGTTCCTCAAGGATCTATACTAAGTCCGATCCTTTTCAATATTTATATGTCCCCTCTGGCTGCGCTGGTCGAGTCTTTTGGAGCCCAGATTGTTTCTTATGCTGATGACACTCAGCTTCTTTTCACGTGTAGCAAAAATATGGATTTCAATGGAGACCGTATTAAGAGCTGTTTGGCCGCGGTCTTTACATGGTTCCAATGCAATCAGCTAAAATGCAACTCTGATAAATCGGAGGTTCTCTTCTTCGGTTGCCCTCCTGATCCGTGCTGGAGGTCTTGGTGGCCTGCTGATATGTTTCCCCCTGCTGATGTGGCCTCGGTGGCTAAAAATCTTGGCTTTAAGATGGACAATTGTCTCACCCTGAAACCTCAGATCCTGAGCCTAGTTGGTCAATGCTTTGGCATTTTAAAAATGCTGAGAAAATGTCTTCCTGTTTTGTCCATCGCCCACAGGAAGATCACGGTGCAGGCCTTGATAGGCTCCAGGCTTGACTACGCCAATGTCCTGTACCTGGGTCTCCCCAAGTGCCTTCTCTCACGCTTACAGGTTGTGCAGAATTCGGCCGCGTGGGCTATCTTTGGCCTTAGCCATTGCTCCCATGCCACTGGACTACTGCAATCCCTGCATTGGCTCCCCATTCAGAAGCGTATTGAATTCAAGGCACTTACCATGACATTTAAAACGCTTCATGGTATTGGCCCTCTCTATATGAGAAAGAGGATCGGTTTTCATCGACCCACCAGAACCTTGCGCTCTGCGTCACTGTCCCTCACCGTGGTCCCGGCAATTAGGCGCGCCCGGATCGGAGGGCGTTCCTTTAAACACCTAGTGCCACTCGCATGGAATGCCCTCCCTCTGGCGTTAAGAAAGTGCGATAACTTGACGACCTTTAGAAAGATGCTCAAAACTCGGCTGTTCAGCCTGTAAGTCCTCCTCCCTGTAGAAGCTTTATGGTCTAGGGTCTGTCAGCGCCGGGACACTCTGTCTGAGTAGCTGAGCGCTTAACAAAACTCTGGATAACATAACATAACATAACATATTATTGAGTATGTCTTCACCATTAGTTAAGGTGTACTGGTATAACCCAGGAATAATGTTTTCTGCCTAGAATCACACCATGAGTCTGTGTGCACATAGGAATTGTTATCAGAGATTTAATTTGTGTTGCTCTTGCTCTGTTAGCCTTGCACTCGCAGGAAAGGGGCAGTTTGTTTTCTTAAAGTGTGATGGTTAGCATTCAGCAGAAATCACTGTCTCACAAATGAGAGGCAAATGCAAACACATTTGAAAATAGCATGGGTTCATTTTCCTACCACTTTAAAAGTTGTGTTTTACATTTTATGTTAAGGAAGATATTTAAGTGCCTTGAACATGTTAGATATTATGGAGTATGTCTTCACCATAAGTTAAGGTGTACTGGTATCACCCAGGAATACTGTTTTCTGCCTAGAATCACACCATGAGACAGTGTGCACACAGGAATTGTTATCAGAGATTTAATTTGTGTTGCTCTTCCTCTGTTAGCCTTGCACTCGCAGGAAAGGACCAGCTTGTTTTTTGGAACTGTGATGGTTTGTATTCAGCATCAAAAAGCTGTTTGGGCATGTGCTATTTTCTGTTTCTGAAAAATAAAATGAAAATGTGTGAGACTGTTACAGTAATTATCACTTGCTCTACCACAGTAGTAAGTGTGCTTTCAAATTGCAAATCAAATTTCGTTTTCTGCCTAGAATCACACCATGAGTCTGTGCGCACACAGGAATTGTTGTCAGAGATTCAATTCATGTTACTCTGGTTCTTTCAGAATTGCATTCGCAGGAAAGGGGCAGCTTGTTTTTATTGAATTGTGATGGCTAGCATTGAGCCCAAATTAATATGTCACAAATGAGAGAGCAATGCAAACACATTTGACATCAACATGGTAGATTTTCCTTACACTCCTGCAGTGGGTCATGTAGTTTGTACATGTTCAGAAGTCAAATTAACCCTTACCACACATTTAGTGTTACATACATGTCTCCAATGTTTATGCAGTTGCGCAAGGATCAATGCGGATCTCTTTTGCACTTGACAGTAGACAGTCTCCAGAAGCACACTCTTAGCAGAGAGCAAGCTGTTGCTCATGTACAGTGAAGCTTACTATTCAGCGCTGTGTGGTGTTTCAGATAGCAGTGAGTAACGCTAATACATTGAACCTCACCAAGGCTCATTTCCTTGCTAGAGTGTAGTACGTCATTCAGGTTGCACATGTTCATGGTCTCAAAAAGCAGTTTGGGCATGGGCTGTTTTCTGTTTCTGAAAAATATAATGAAAATGTGTCAGACTGTTACAGTAATTATCACTTGCTCTACCATAGTCGTAAAGTGTGCTTTCAAATTGCAAATCAAATTTCGTTTTCTGCCTAGAATCACACCATGAGTCTGTGCGCACACAGGAATTGTTGTCAGAGATTCAATTCATGTTACTCTGGTTCTTTCAGACTTGCACTTGTGGGAAAGGGGCAGCTTGTTTTATTGAACTGTGATGGCTAGCATTGAGCCCAAATTAATATGTCACAAATGAGAGGGCAATGCAAACACATTTGACATCAACATGGTAGATTTTCCTTACACTCCTGCAATGGGTCATGTAGTTTGTACATGTACAGAAGTCAAATTAACCCTTACCACACATGTAGTGTTACATACATGTATCCAATGTTTATGCAGTTGCGCAAGGATCAATGCAGATCTCTTTTGCACTTGACAGTAGACAGTCTTCAGAAGCACACTCTTAGCAGAGAGCAAGCTGTTTCTCATGTACAGTCAAGCTTACTATTCAGCGCTGTGTGGTGTTTCAGATAGCAGTGAGTAACGCTAATACATTGAACCTCAAAAAGGCTCATTTCCATTGCTAGAGTATAGTACGTCATTCAGGTTCCACATGTTCATGGTCTCAAAAAGCAGTTTGGGCATGTGCTGTTTTCTGTTTCTGAAAAATATAATGAAAATGTGTCAGACTGTTACAGTAATTATCACTTGCTCTACCATAGTCGTAAGTGTGCTTTCAAATTGCAAATCAAATTTCGTTTTCTGCCTAGAATCACACCATGAGTCTGTGCGCACACAGGAATTGTTGTCAGAGATTCAATTTGTGTTACTCTGGTTCTTTCAGAATTGCATTCGTAGGAAAGGGGCAGCTTGTTTTATTGAATTGTGATGGTAGCATTGAGCCCAAATTAATATGTCACAAATGAGAGGGCAATGCAAACACATTTGACATCAACATGGTAGATTTTCCTTACACTCCTGCAATGGGTCATGTAGTTTGTACATGTTCAGAAGTCAAATTAACCCTTACCACACATGTAGTGTTACATACATGTCTCCAATGTTTATGCAGTTGCGCAAGGATCAATGCAGATCTCTTTTGCACTTGACAGTAGACAGTCTCCAGAAGCACACTCTTAGCCGAGCAAGCTGTTTCTCATGTACAGTGAAGCTTACTATTCAGCGCTGTGTGGTGTTTCAGATAGCAGTGAGTAATGCTAATACATTGAACCTCACAAGGCTCATTTACTTTGCTAGAGTGTAGTACGTCATTCAGGTTGCACATGTACATGGTCTCAAAAAGCAGTTTGGGCATGTGCTGTTTTCTGTTTCTGAAAAATATAATGAAAATTTGTCAGACTGTTACAGTAATTATCACTTGCTCTACCATAGTCGTAAGTGTGCTTTCAAATTGCAAATCAAATTTCATTTTCTGCCTAGAATCACACCATGAGTCTGTGCGCACACAGGAATTGTTGTCAGAGATTCAATTCATGTTACTCTGGTTCTTTCAGAATTGCATTCGCAGGAAAGGGGCAGCTTGTTTTTATTGAATTGTGATGGCTAGCATTGAGCCCAAATTAATATGTCACAAATGAGAGAGCAATGCAAACACATTTGACATCAACATGGTAGATTTTCCTTACACTCCTGCAAAGGGTCATGTAGTTTGTACATGTTCAGAAGTCAAATTAACCCTTACCTCACATTTAGTGTTACATACATGTCTCCAATGTTTATGCAGTTGCGCAAGGATCAATGCGGATCTCTTTTGCACTTGACAGTAGACAGTCTCCAGAAGCACACTCTTAGCAGAGAGCAAGCTGTTGCTCATGTACAGTGAAGCTTACTATTCAGCGCTGTGTGGTGTTTCAGATAGCAGTGAGTAACGCTAATACATTGAACCTCACCAAGGCTCATTTCCTTGCTAGAGTGTAGTACGTCATTCAGGTTGCACATGTTCATGGTCTCAAAAAGCAGTTTGGGCATGTGCTGTTTTCTGTTTCTGAAAAATATAATGAAAATGTGTCAGACTGTTACAGTAATTATCACTTGGTCTACCATAGTCGTAAGTGTGCTTTCAAATTGCAAATCAAATTTCGTTTTCTGCCTAGAATCACACCATGAGTCTGTGCGCACACAGGAATTGTTGTCAGAGATTCAATTCATGTTACTCTGGTTCTTTCAGACTTGCACTTGTGGGAAAGGGGCAGCTTGTTTTATTGAACTGTGATGGCTAGCATTGAGCCCAAATTAATATGTCACAAATGAGAGGGCAATGCAAACACATTTGACATCAACATGGTAGATTTTCCTTACACTCCTGCAATGGGTCATGTAGTTTGTACATGTACAGAAGTCAAATTAACCCTTACCACACATGTAGTGTTACATACATGTCTCCAATGTTTATGCAGTTGCGCAAGGATCAATGCAGATCTCTTTTGCACTTGACAGTAGACAGTCTTCAGAAGCACACTCTTAGCAGAGAGCAAGCTGTTTCTCATGTACAGTCAAGCTTACTATTCAGCGCTCTGTGGTGTTTCAGATAGCAGTGAGTAACGCTAATAGATTGAACCTCAACAAGGCTCATTTCCATTGCTAGAGTATAGTACGTCATTCAGGTTCCACATGTTCATGGTCTCAAAAAGCAGTTTGGGCATGTGCTGTTTTCTGTTTCTGAAAAATATAATGAAAATGTGTCAGACTGTTACAGTAATTATCACTTGCTCTACCATAGTCGTAAGTGTGCTTTCAAATTGCAAATCAAATTTCGTTTTCTGCCTAGAATCACACCATGAGTCTGTGCGCACACAGGAATTGTTGTCAGAGATTCAATTTGTGTTACTCTGGTTCTTTCAGAATTGCATTCGTGGGAAAGGGGCAGCTTGTTTTTTTGAATTGTGATGGCTATCATTGAGCCCAAATTAATATGTCACAAATGAGAGGGCAATGCAAACACATTTGACATCAACATGGTAGATTTTCCTTACACTCCTGCAATGGGTCATGTAGTTTGTACATGTTCAGAAGTCAAATTAACCCTTACCACACATGTAGTGTTACATACATGTCTCCAATGTTTATGCAGTTGCGCAAGGATCAATGCAGATCTCTTTTGCACTTGACAGTAGACAGTCTCCAGAAGCACACTCTTAGCAGAGAGCAAGCTGTTTCTCATGTACAGTGAAGCTTACTATTCAGCGCTGTGTGGTGTTTCAGATAGCAGTGAGTAACGCTAATACATTGAACCTCACCAAGGCTCATTTACTTTGCTAGAGTGTAGTACGTCATTCAGGTTGCACATGTTCATGGTCTCAAAAAGTAGTTTGGGCATGTGCTGTTTTCTTTTTCTGAAAAATATAATGAAAATGTGTCAGACTGTTACAGTAATTATCACTTGCTCTACCATAGTCGTAAGTGTGCTTTCAAATTGCAAATCAAATTTCGTTTTCTGCCTAGAATCACACCATGAGTCTGTGCGCACACAGGAATTGTTGTCAGAGATTCAATTTGTGTTACTCTGGTTCTTTCAGAATTGCATTCGTAGGAAAGGGGCAGCTTGTTTTATTGAATTGTGATGGTAGCATTGAGCCCAAATTAATATGTCACAAATGAGAGGGCAATGCAAACACAGTTGACATCAACATGGTAGATTTTCCTTACACTCCTGCAATGGGTCATGTAGTTTGTACATGTTCAGAAGTCAAATTAACCCTTACCACACATGCAGTGTTACATACATGTCTCCAATGTTTATGCAGTTGCGCAAGGATCAATGCAGATCTCTTTTGCACTTGACAGTAGACAGTCTCCAGAAGCACACTCTTAGCCGAGAGCAAGCTGTTTCTCATGTACAGTGAAGCTTACTATTCAGCGCTGTGTGGTGTTTCAGATAGCAGTGAGTAATGCTAATACATTGAACCTCACAAGGCTCATTTACTTTGCTAGAGTGTAGTACGTCATTCAGGTTGCACATGTACATGGTCTCAAAAAGCAGATTGGGCATGTGCTGTTTTCTGTTTCTGAAAAATATAATGAACATTTGTCAGACTGTTACAGTAATTATCACTTGCTCTACCATAGTCGTAAGTGTGCTTTCAAATTGCAAATCAAATTTCATTTTCTGCCTAGAATCACACCATGAGTCTGTGTGCACACAGGAATTGTTGTCAGAGATTCAATTTGTGTTACTCTGGTTCTTTCAGAATTGCATTCGTAGGAAAGGGGCAGCTTGTTTTATTGAATTGTGATGGTAGCATTGAGCCCAAATTAATATGTCACAAATGAGAGGGCAATGCAAACACATTTGACATCAACATGGTAGATTTTCCTTACACTCCTGCAATGGGTCATGTAGTTTGTACATGTTCAGAAGTCAAATTAACCCTTACCACACATGTAGTGTTACATACATGTCTCCAATGTTTATGCAGTTGCGCAAGGATCAATGCAGATCTCTTTTGCACTTGACAGTAGACAGTCTCCAGAAGCACACTCTTAGCCGAGAGCAAGCTGTTTCTCATGTACAGTGAAGCTTACTATTCAGCGCTGTGTGGTGTTTCAGATAGCAGTGAGTAATGCTAATACATTGAACCTCACAAGGCTCATTTACTTTGCTAGAGTGTAGTACGTCATTCAGGTTGCACATGTACATGGTCTCAAAAAGCAGTTTGGGCATGTGCTGTTTTCTGTTTCTGAAAAATATAATGAAAATTTGTCAGACTGTTACAGTAATTATCACTTGCTCTACCATAGTCGTAAGTGTGTTTTCAAATTGCAAATCAAATTTCATTTTCTGCCTAGAATCACACCATGAGTCTGTGTGCACACAGGAATTGTTGTCAGAGATTCAATTTGTGTTACTCTGGTTCTTTCAGAATTGCATTCGTAGGAAAGGGGCAGCTTGTTTTATTGAATTGTGATGGTAGCATTGAGCCCAAATTAATATGTCACAAATGAGAGGGCAATGCAAACACATTTGACATCAACATGGTAGATTTTCCTTACACTCCTGCAATGGGTCATGTAGTTTGTACATGTTCAGAAGTCAAATTAACCCTTACCACACATGTAGTGTTACATACATGTCTCCAATGTTTATGCAGTTGCGCAAGGATCAATGCAGATCTCTTTTGCACTTGACAGTAGACAGTCTCCAGAAGCACACTCTTAGCCGAGAGCAAGCTGTTTCTCATGTACAGTGAAGCTTACTATTCAGCGCTGTGTGGTGTTTCAGATAGCAGTGAGTAATGCTAATACATTGAACCTCACAAGGCTCATTTACTTTGCTAGAGTGTAGTACGTCATTCAGGTTGCACATGTACATGGTCTCAAAAAGCAGTTTGGGCATGTGCTGTTTTCTGTTTCTGAAAAATATAATGAAAATTTGTCAGACTGTTACAGTAATTATCACTTGCTCTACCATAGTCGTAAGTGTGCTTTCAAATTGCAAATCAAATTTCATTTTCTGCCTAGAATCACACCATGAGTCTGTGCGCACACAGGAATTGTTGTCAGAGATTCAATTCATGTTACTCTGGTTCTTTCAGAATTGCATTCGCAGGAAAGGGGCAGCTTGTTTTTATTGAATTGTGATGGCTAGCATTGAGCCCAAATTAATATGTCACAAATGAGAGAGCAATGCAAACACATTTGACATCAACATGGTAGATTTTCCTTACACTCCTGCAATGGGTCATGTAGTTTGTACATGTTCAGAAGTCAAATTAACCCTTACCTCACATTTAGTGTTACATACATGTCTCCAATGTTTATGCAGTTGCGCAAGGATCAATGCGGATCTCTTTTGCACTTGACAGTAGACAGTCTCCAGAAGCACACTCTTAGCAGAGAGCAAGCTGTTGCTCATGTACAGTGAAGCTTACTATTCAGCGCTGTGTGGTGTTTCAGATAGCAGTGAGTAACGCTAATACATTGAACCTCACCAAGGCTCATTTCCTTGCTAGAGTGTAGTACGTCATTCAGGTTGCACATGTTCATGGTCTCAAAAAGCAGTTTGGGCATGTGCTGTTTTCTGTTTCTGAAAAATATAATGAAAATGTGTCAGACTGTTACAGTAATTATCACTTGGTCTACCATAGTCGTAAGTGTGCTTTCAAATTGCAAATCAAATTTCGTTTTCTGCCTAGAATCACACCATGAGTCTGTGCGCACACAGGAATTGTTGTCAGAGATTCAATTCATGTTACTCTGGTTCTTTCAGACTTGCACTTGTGGGAAAGGGGCAGCTTGTTTTATTGAACTGTGATGGCTAGCATTGAGCCCAAATTAATATGTCACAAATGAGAGGGCAATGCAAACACATTTGACATCAACATGGTAGATTTTCCTTACACTCCTGCAATGGGTCATGTAGTTTGTACATGTACAGAAGTCAAATTAACCCTTACCACACATGTAGTGTTACATACATGTCTCCAATGTTTATGCAGTTGCGCAAGGATCAATGCAGATCTCTTTTGCACTTGACAGTAGACAGTCTTCAGAAGCACACTCTTAGCAGAGAGCAAGCTGTTTCTCATGTACAGTCAAGCTTACTATTCAGCGCTCTGTGGTGTTTCAGATAGCAGTGAGTAACGCTAATAGATTGAACCTCAACAAGGCTCATTTCCATTGCTAGAGTATAGTACGTCATTCAGGTTCCACATGTTCATGGTCTCAAAAAGCAGTTTGGGCATGTGCTGTTTTCTGTTTCTGAAAAATATAATGAAAATGTGTCAGACTGTTACAGTAATTATCACTTGCTCTACCATAGTCGTAAGTGTGCTTTCAAATTGCAAATCAAATTTCGTTTTCTGCCTAGAATCACACCATGAGTCTGTGCGCACACAGGAATTGTTGTCAGAGATTCAATTTGTGTTACTCTGGTTCTTTCAGAATTGCATTCGTGGGAAAGGGGCAGCTTGTTTTTTTGAATTGTGATGGCTATCATTGAGCCCAAATTAATATGTCACAAATGAGAGGGCAATGCAAACACATTTGACATCAACATGGTAGATTTTCCTTACACTCCTGCAATGGGTCATGTAGTTTGTACATGTTCAGAAGTCAAATTAACCCTTACCACACATGTAGTGTTACATACATGTCTCCAATGTTTATGCAGTTGCGCAAGGATCAATGCAGATCTCTTTTGCACTTGACAGTAGACAGTCTCCAGAAGCACACTCTTAGCAGAGAGCAAGCTGTTTCTCATGTACAGTGAAGCTTACTATTCAGCGCTGTGTGGTGTTTCAGATAGCAGTGAGTAACGCTAATACATTGAACCTCACCAAGGCTCATTTACTTTGCTAGAGTGTAGTACGTCATTCAGGTTGCACATGTTCATGGTCTCAAAAAGTAGTTTGGGCATGTGCTGTTTTCTTTTTCTGAAAAATATAATGAAAATGTGTCAGACTGTTACAGTAATTATCACTTGCTCTACCATAGTCGTAAGTGTGCTTTCAAATTGCAAATCAAATTTCGTTTTCTGCCTAGAATCACACCATGAGTCTGTGCGCACACAGGAATTGTTGTCAGAGATTCAATTTGTGTTACTCTGGTTCTTTCAGAATTGCATTCGTAGGAAAGGGGCAGCTTGTTTTATTGAATTGTGATGGTAGCATTGAGCCCAAATTAATATGTCACAAATGAGAGGGCAATGCAAACACAGTTGACATCAACATGGTAGATTTTCCTTACACTCCTGCAATGGGTCATGTAGTTTGTACATGTTCAGAAGTCAAATTAACCCTTACCACACATGCAGTGTTACATACATGTCTCCAATGTTTATGCAGTTGCGCAAGGATCAATGCAGATCTCTTTTGCACTTGACAGTAGACAGTCTCCAGAAGCACACTCTTAGCCGAGAGCAAGCTGTTTCTCATGTACAGTGAAGCTTACTATTCAGCGCTGTGTGGTGTTTCAGATAGCAGTGAGTAATGCTAATACATTGAACCTCACAAGGCTCATTTACTTTGCTAGAGTGTAGTACGTCATTCAGGTTGCACATGTACATGGTCTCAAAAAGCAGATTGGGCATGTGCTGTTTTCTGTTTCTGAAAAATATAATGAAAATTTGTCAGACTGTTACAGTAATTATCACTTGCTCTACCATAGTCGTAAGTGTGCTTTCAAATTGCAAATCAAATTTCATTTTCTGCCTAGAATCACACCATGAGTCTGTGTGCACACAGGAATTGTTGTCAGAGATTCAATTTGTGTTACTCTGGTTCTTTCAGAATTGCATTCGTAGGAAAGGGGCAGCTTGTTTTATTGAATTGTGATGGTAGCATTGAGCCCAAATTAATATGTCACAAATGAGAGGGCAATGCAAACACATTTGACATCAACATGGTAGATTTTCCTTACACTCCTGCAATGGGTCATGTAGTTTGTACATGTTCAGAAGTCAAATTAACCCTTACCACACATGTAGTGTTACATACATGTCTCCAATGTTTATGCAGTTGCGCAAGGATCAATGCAGATCTCTTTTGCACTTGACAGTAGACAGTCTCCAGAAGCACACTCTTAGCCGAGAGCAAGCTGTTTCTCATGTACAGTGAAGCTTACTATTCAGCGCTGTGTGGTGTTTCAGATAGCAGTGAGTAATGCTAATACATTGAACCTCACAAGGCTCATTTACTTTGCTAGAGTGTAGTACGTCATTCAGGTTGCACATGTACATGGTCTCAAAAAGCAGTTTGGGCATGTGCTGTTTTCTGTTTCTGAAAAATATAATGAAAATTTGTCAGACTGTTACAGTAATTATCACTTGCTCTACCATAGTCGTAAGTGTGCTTTCAAATTGCAAATCAAATTTCATTTTCTGCCTAGAATCACACCATGAGTCTGTGTGCACACAGGAATTGTTGTCAGAGATTCAATTTGTGTTACTCTGGTTCTTTCAGAATTGCATTCGTAGGAAAGGGGCAGCTTGTTTTATTGAATTGTGATGGTAGCATTGAGCCCAAATTAATATGTCACAAATGAGAGGGCAATGCAAACACATTTGACATCAACATGGTAGATTTTCCTTACACTCCTGCAATGGGTCATGTAGTTTGTACATGTTCAGAAGTCAAATTAACCCTTACCACACATGTAGTGTTACATACATGTCTCCAATGTTTATGCAGTTGCGCAAGGATCAATGCAGATCTCTTTTGCACTTGACAGTAGACAGTCTCCAGAAGCACACTCTTAGCCGAGAGCAAGCTGTTTCTCATGTACAGTGAAGCTTACTATTCAGCGCTGTGTGGTGTTTCAGATAGCAGTGAGTAATGCTAATACATTGAACCTCACAAGGCTCATTTACTTTGCTAGAGTGTAGTACGTCATTCAGGTTGCACATGTACATGGTCTCAACAAGCAGTTTGGGCATGTGCTGTTTTCTGTTTCTGAAAAATATAATGAAAATTTGTCAGACTGTTACAGTAATTATCACTTGCTCTACCATAGTCGTAAGTGTGCTTTCAAATTGCAAATCAAATTTCATTTTCTGCCTAGAATCACACCATGAGTCTGTGTGCACACAGGAATTGTTGTCAGAGATTCAATTTGTGTTACTCTGGTTCTTTCAGAATTGCATTCGTAGGAAAGGGGCAGCTTGTTTTATTGAATTGTGATGGCTAGCATTGAGCCCAAATTAATATGTCACAAATGAGAGGGCAATGCAAACACATTTGACATCAACATGGTAGATTTTCCTTACACTCCTGCAATGGGTCATGTAGTATGTACATGTTCAGAAGTCAAATTAACCCTTACCACTCATGTAGTGTTACATACATGTCTCCAATGTTTATGCAGTTGTGCAAGGATCAATGTAGATCTCTTTTGCACTTGACAGTAGACAGTCTCCAGAAGCACACTCTTAGCAGAGAGCAAGCTGTTTCTCATGTACAGTCAAGCTTACTATTCAGCGCTGTGTGGTGTTTCAGATAGCAGTGAGTAACGCTAATACATTGAACCTCAACAAGGCTCATTTCCATTGCTAGAGTATACTACGTCATTCAGGTTGCACATTTTCATGGTCTCAAAAAGCAGTTTGGCCATGTGCTCTTTTCTGTTTCTGAAAAAAAATAATGAAAATGTGTCAGACTGTTAGAGTAATTATCACTTGCTCTACCACAGTAGTAAGTGTGCTTTCAAATTGCAAATCAAATTTTGTTTTCTGCCTAGAATCACACCATGAGTCTGTGCGCACACAGGAATTGTTGTCAGAGATCAAATTCGTGTTACTCTGGTTCTTTCAGAATTGCATTCGTAGGAAAGGGGAAGCTTTAATTTGTGTTGGTTTTATTGTGTTTTTCACTTGTAGGAAAGGGGGAGATAGTATTATAAGATTTGAAAAGCACAAACAAAATATAGTAATAAATTTAAATTACATAAAGGTATTTTTTTTTAGTTTCTTTCAGGTATTGCTGAACAACAGTGAAATAAGTTAAAGATGCCTATAAAATCAAGGAAGAGAAAAGAACAGAAAAAACATTTATATTTGAAGACAACTTGAGGACCCAAATTAGTTGAAGATCCTCATGTTGGAAAAAAGAAAAAGTCTTCTGGTAAGCAAACCAAGGATTTTTAAAAAAATATCTTCAAAAAAAGAACAAATTTGAAAAATGTCCGCACTGCAAATAGAGTTTCAAGTAGAAAAGAACAGGACAAAAGTGAGAAATTAGAAAATGCTAATGTACAATTAGAAGCAATAAAGATTGACTTAAAAAGAAAAACAGCATTTAAAGAAATTCGTAGAAAAATGTTTCAGAGAAGAGTGATGTCCAATTTGCTAAAGGATGTGAAAAAATATAAGAAGAAAGCGAAATTTTATAAGCGAAAAAAAGAAATCGAATCAATTGTAGCTAAGGCTTTAGATTTAAAAAGAAAACTATTCATTTTAATTTTGAACAGGATCCGTACATTAGATAAAATGGTCAATGTAATGAAGTCACAAAGCAAAACGAAAAGAGTAGTGAAAAGAAATAACTTTTGTAAAGTGTTTTTAGGAGAATGGATGCATAGTTCAAGTACTGAACCATTTTTTAATGAAGACAGTTTTCTTCAAAGTAATAGTTTGCTGCATGCAGTTGACACCAGTGGCCGAGCTTATGAAGTGAAAGATGGTTGTATAATGGAAAAGGAGAAAATGGTTCCAAGAAATGAGGAAGAAGTGATAGCTGATGAGGTTATGGGGAGACGTCCTAAAGCCCCAGTGTACACTTGGAATTGTAGTAGTATTTTTACTGTACGACAGGAATCTATTGGTAAATTACGTGTATTTCTAAGAGAATATAGTAAAAAAAAGTGTTAAACAGAAGATTAAGGTGCTTCAAAGACTAGATCCATGTAGAGTGAGAGAGAATACTGGTTTGCAAGGACATTCTCTGGCTTGTCTTTCTAGGAAAGTTTGCCAAAGTGTTTTTCACCATTTTAGGATGCTGGCGGTTCATCATACTGAAATGAGAAAGTTTGTGAGAAGATTGTATTTTGCTAAAAGTCCAGCACTAAAGTTAAATGAGTTGAATAGGGCTCTGTTCCGTGGATCTGTATCAGATGTAGAGAAGGTTACTGATGAAATTCAGTTTTGTTACTTTGGTCCGGAACAAGAAAGTGCAGATAATGACACAGTAATTGAAGAAAATGTGGAAGACAATGTAGAACCTAATATTAGTAAAAATTTTGAAGATCAAATGACAAAATTTACTATCATCTCTAATGAAAGACCAAATATTACTTTTATATGTTGCCGGAGAAGCCATTATAAAAAACAAACAAGGTAAGTGAAAAAGAAGATAATACTAAGTGGTTGGATTTTGCTACATATTTATTTCTGGAAAATTGTTTTGATTTGGGTGAATGTCACCGTATTTGTAAGTACTGTTATAACAAGTTAGAAGAAAATAAAATGCCAGCAAGAGCTGTACATAATAATTTAGAATTGGTTGAAATTCCTGCAGAACTTAGTGATTTAAATACGTATGAGTCTATACTCATTCAATGTGTCCATCCGTTCCAGACTATAGTTTGTATGGAGCCCAAAACAGGCAAATTACCTCCTTCGGATTTACAAAGAGGTTTAAAAGGAAGAGTTGTCTATTTGCCACTGGATTTGAAAAAAAAATATGGAAACTATTGATGCAGATACATTGGAAACTGAACCATTAGTTATTTTGGTTAATGGAGTACCAACAAAGAACAAGAAAATTTGGCAGGAGCTGGTAGATGTACGAAAAGTACAAAGAGCAAATATATATTTGAAAAGAAATAACAAATGGTATGAAACAATTTATATGGATGAAGATGAAGAAGTTTTACTACCAGACTCAGGAATACCAGCTGGGCAAATTGAAAAAGTGGATAAGTCAAAAGAAGAAGAAATTTATGAACATTTCAGCATACATCCTCTTCATTCAAAAGAAGTTATGGCAAACACTATTGATCTGTTTCAGATGAAGAAAGCACAAGGAACTCCAGTGAGTGTATGGGAGGAGACCTTGGAAGCTCGTTGTTTTCCCCAGCTGTTTCCTACAGGAAAAGGTGGACGATATGATGAACGTCCAGAACAGATTCCTGCTTCTGAGTATCGGACTACAAGATTATATGCAGAAGATCCCAGATTTCGTCAAAGTATTCCTTATTTGTTCCATCTTTTATTTGAAAGTGACTTGTCAGCACTATCTTATGCAGTAAATCACATTTTGAAAACTGGGGTACATCTACGTAATGTGTCTGCAAAGGATTTTATGAACAAAGTGCAACAGCGAGATGATCATTTGGAATCTCAATTGATTAATCTAATGGCTTGTCAGCGTGGGACAAATGATAATTGGTACCGATGCCATGGAGAATTGAAGTGTATGTTACAGAATTTAGGAACTCCTACATGGTTTCTCACTCTAAGCTGTGCTGAGTACGCTTGGGATGATCTTCTGGATTTTCTTCGAGAGGCAAATTCAAATATTGAAAACATCCAATACAAGACAGCAAGAGAATTGTGCTCATTAGATCCGGTTAATGTTTGCAGATATTTCAATCATAGATTTGAGGCTATGATGTCCTTCATCTGCAATAAAAAAAATCCACCTCTTGGAGAAGTTGTGGATTTCTTTTGGAGAAAAGAGTACCAAGCAAGAGCTGCTCCTCATATTCATGTGCTGTTGTGGATCAAGGATGCCCCAAAATTTGGAACAGATTCTGATGATGCAGTTTTAAGTTTCATCGAAGGATATGCAACATGTGCTATACCTAAAAGCATAGAAGAGAAACACTTAAAAGAGCAAGTTTTACGTTTCCAAAGTCATCGGTGTGGAAAATACTGTCGACGAAAGTACAAGAGTAAAGAAAAATTCTACACAAAATGTCGATTTGGATTTCCACGACCTGTTCTTTCAAAAGGAAGAGTCAACAGTTTTATGTCAGCTGTGCGACATACTATTACAAGAAAATCTCCCAAAAATACGTACAACCTAAGAAGAAAAGAAGAGTCAAAATATATAAATGACTACAACCCAGTCATGTTATCCATGTGGAATGCTAACATGGATATACAGTATGTTGCTGGCAATTCTATTGCTGTTGCTCGGTATGTCACATCTTACATCACTAAATCTGAGAAAACGGAATTGAAGGAAATGTGGGAAGAGATTTCTCACGAGAAGACTGTCAGTAAGAAGCTATACAGTTTCAGTTTAAAGATGTTATCGCATCAAGAAATTGGATCCTACGAATGCTCAGATAGGTTATCATCTGCAAGTCTGTACTCCAAATCCAGAAGAATAATTTGGGTAAGTTTAGGCCTTGCAGGAATGCGAAATCGGGTACTGAAATCTGTTGGAGAAATTGAATATTTGGCAGAGAACGACCCGGAACATACAGATATTTTGAAATCAAACATGTTGGACACATATTACCCAAAAAGAAGTCGTCATCTTGAGAACATGTGTCTCTATGAAGTGCTGCAGAATTACATTTTTACCAGAAAGCCACAGAAGACATCAACAATGGAAAATATAAAGTCATTGGTGAGGAAGGATGTTTGGTGAAGCAAACAAAAGGAAGCTTGATTAATCACAGGAAGCTGAGTTGCGACACTCCTGACAAAAAGGAATTTTACTACTTGCACTTTTACAGCTGTTTAAACCATGGCGTTCAGAGGATGAATTTCTTGGAGATTTTCACAGCTATGAAGATTCCTTTAATGCATGTAAAGATACGATTGAATGCAGTACTTTCACAAATTATGTGCAAATGTTAAATGAAGAAATTGAACAGGAAGCTACAATTGCAGCTGAAGTAGCTAGAGACAGTTCTCAAGACAGCCAAAGTTCTGGAACACTCAGTCAAGATCCCCTAGGACAACCAATCGTAGAAAATGAAGCTGCAATAGCCATGACTGAAGTGGAAACAGCTATGAATCAAGCTCAGGAAGATTTAGTAGACTTACCAAATTTGGAACAGCAACTGAATGAAGAACAAAAACACATTTATGAAGAAGTCACAAAACAAATTGACCATGGATTACTACATGAAAAGAAAGAGTGCTCATGTGCATCATTTGAACCAATCAGGATGTATGTGAGTGGACAAGCTGGAACTGGAAAAAGTTTCTTAATTAAAGTCATCCGAAGCTACCTACAGCAAAAAACAGATTCAACTTTATCTTGTGTTGTTACTGCTCCAACTGGGTTAGCAGCATATAACATAAAAGGAATTACCTTACATCGCTTGCTATTGTTACCAGTGGAGCATGAGAACAAAATAGAATATCACAAGTTAACAGGAGAAGCATGCTTCGAAGTTTCAAGAGTGTTGAAGAAGATGCAAGTTCTCATTATTGATGAGGTAAGCATGGTATCAAACTTAATGCTTGCCTTTGTGCATTTAAGAATGCAGCAAATTCTAAAGAGAGACTATGACGTGTTATTTGGAGGAAAACATGTTATAGTTTTTGGGGATCTTCTGCAGCTCACTCCAGTTAAAGGTCAACCAGTGTTTAATACTGTGACACATGAAGACACAAAGAAGTCATTAGGAAGTATTGGTAATGCGAATATTTGGTCATTCTTTGAGTACAAAGAACTCACTACCAATATGAGGCAAGCAAGTATTCTGAAAGATATCAGAATTGGACTACTCACAGAAGTTGGCAGAGAATCATTACAGAGTCGGTTGCTACATAATTTATTTCCAAATGAAGAAACAGTTGCAGAGAAAATATACCAGAACATTGCTGAAAAAAATACTGTAATCTGCTTAATGCCAACACTACGTGAATGCTCGATATTCAATGAGGAACTTTTGAAATTAGAAAAGGAAGAGATTAAGAAAATGGAAGCAGTGGACACAATTCAGCATGAAGGAATTACTATTACATTAACAGGCAAACTGAAAAATAAATTGGATTCTCTAGAGAAGAATATTTCGAAAACAGCTGGATTAGAAAAAAATCTTTATGTTTGTATGAACTGTCGAGTATTTTTAAGAAGAAATTTGGATGTAGAAAAAGGTTTAGTGAATGGAGCTATGGGTAAAGTTGTGGGTTTTGTGAAATACCAGAAAAAAGATGGAATTGAATTTTTAAAAATAAAATTTGATCAGATTGAAGAGGTTAAAGACATTTGTTGTTGTTCAGTTTGTTTCTTGCTTGTGAAAGACTTATATGTACATAGGAAGCAGTTTCCATTTTCTCTAGCATATGTTGTAACTATTCACAAATCTCAAGGATTAACTGTAGATAGTGCTTTTGTAAACATTGGTTCAACTGTGTTCAAAGAAGGTATGGCATATGTTGCTTTGTCACGAGTGAAAACATTATCTGGTCTCTTCATGATAGACTTTGATGAGTCAAAAGTTAGTGCTGATGCAAACTGTGTAAAGGAATATAATAGATTAAGAAGAAGCTATGCTCCTCATTTAGGTCAGTATCCTGTGTTTGAAAAACGTGTTGTTTGTCGGAAAAGGAGAATTGAGAATATCTGTAATGAGGATGTACAGAAGAGAAAACAAAAGGATAGTGATGTGACTGCAAGCAAAAAGAAAAAGGACAGTGTTGCAGAGGTTGTTGGTTGTCATTTTGAAAATAGCTCTGGTGTCAACTGCTACGCTAATGCTGAATGTTGTATTTTATCTTGAAAGTTTGCAAGAGCAGATAATACTAAATCATGAAAAAATATTCTGTTCTCTGCTGAGTTTTCTTTTTGAGAAGCTGAGTAACTATACAACTAAAATAGAAAGTGCTTCTGATGTTAGAAAACTTTTAGATGTATGTTCAGGAAGTACACAGTTTACTCAAAATGTCCAGCAAGATGCACAGGAATTCTTGATGTATATTCTTATGGTACTGGAAGAAGAAGGGGTAGAAATTGAAAATACGTTTGGTCTGTCTTATAAATGGGAACATAGTTGTGAAAACTGTTTCAACACATGCAGCTCTAATGTTGATTCTGAAAGGTTCATATATTTAACATTTCCAGAGAGTCAATCAGTCACTTTTAGTAAATTAGTTAAAGATGCCAATCACAGCATGGAATGTTCTAAATGTAAATCAGACATGTTTTCAACGTTATTTTTAAAGAAATATGGACAGTATGTAATTTTAATGATGCAACGTTGTAGAGCTGATGGAACAAAATTACACACTTCTATAAAGAAGTTTGTAGGAAAACAATTAACAATATCAGGAAAAACTTTTGTTGCAGTTGCAATAATTTTCCATGATGGACCTACGATAACTTCTGGTCATTACACAGTTTATCTAAAATGTGAAAAAGGCTGGACACTGTGTAATGATTCTCAATTGATTTTCAAGCAACGTTTGCCTACAGAATTACCAAATTCCGACTTAATTTTTCTAAAACCAAAATTTTAGATACAAATTGCAACATCTGAACAAATCATTTTTTGCGATTTTATTGGATTACCATTGGATATTTCATCAAAAAAGAATTTAAAAATTACCATTTGGCCTCATGGAAAGGTAAAAATTTCTCTTGTGGGCTTCTTTGACAGATTTTATTTGGGTGTATGAGCTTAAGCAACAAGATTTACAGACGTTATTTATTACAAATAGTTTTTGTTGCTAGATGATATTTTTATTATATATATTATATTTCTATCAAGGTATGTTTTACTGAGAAGAGATTCAGGGCTTTTTTTAAACAATCTTTCAGATTGTTAATTTTTTTGCCCGCTGTTAAGTGATGAATGCAATTGGTTTCACAATTTGCAGTGAAATTCAATATATTCTGAAAACAGCAAAAAAAGGGCAAAACATGTCTTTGTTAAATATGAAAATATGTGTAATGTATTGTAAAATGTATTGTTAAATATTAATACTTTTTTTCTTTTGTTACAGATTGAGAAAGAAGTTTTATGAAAATTATTCCTTTTTTTCTAGCAATTTAAAAAAAAACATTTAATGAAAATTAAGTTGGTCAGGTAAGTTTGAAATATCTGTATTTATCACACATTTACTTTCGTAGTTCCTTGTTTTCAGTTCTCCTCACTCTGCTGTTGTCATTTCTCTTGTGGTCCCTGAAGTACATTGAAGGATGTAATAAATATATATTTTTTTTAAATAAAAAAAAAAGGTGTGCGTACGGTAATTTTTTTTTTTAAAGAAAACAGATGAAATAAATAAAAATAAAAAAATTGTAAGGTAGGGTGGCTCTTAAAAAAGCTCTTGTGTTAATACAGGGACAGAGGAAAGAAAGAATGGGAAAATTAGAAGGAACCGCACTTGTGCTGCTCAATCTTATTATCTATTAGAGAAATACTAGATTCCCCCACAACAATAAGAGAGTAACAAGCGATGCACCTTATTTGTACCCTCTGAAACCGAGGGTAGATGTCCAGAGGAGCAGAAGAGGGTGATGCTCCCACCGCAGAGGAAGTGCTCAGCTGAGCTGCCGAAGATGTACTCGGCTGACCTTCTGCGGGTGTGCTCGGGTGACTTACTGAAGGGTTTGCTTCAGTATGTCGAGCAAAAGTCCTGGGATGTACATCCCTAATGTGTCTTATCATAGTGTGATTACCAAAGGAATACTTCTTCCTTGGATTTCCTCTAGATAAGACACGCTCACAAAGTGAGCAGGTGACTAATGGAGCATTTACCTTTTTCTGCCCCTCTGGAAAAGTGAAATACTCCCAAACAAAATAATTCTTCTGTTTCCTCCTTCTCTGTCTAATGATGCTGCTGCCCTGCTCACTCTCAGAAGAGGACAGCTGCTCTGCCATTGTATCCCAAAGACAATTCAGCCCCTTCTCCTAAGGAATCACAAGCAGTAATGAGGGGAATGGGTGTGGTGTTGGAAGTTTCTGGAAATGAAACAAGTTTAAACCAATGAAAAGTGTTGTTTCTAGATCACATGACCTACCGTGCTCGCTCCGTAAGCTTACCGTACGCGCACGGTAAAAGTACGCAAGCGCGTACGTAAGACGCGCGCACGCGCGCATGCGCATTAGAGGCACGCGTGCGCGCATGCGCATTAGAAGCACACGCGCACGCACGTACGGCGGTTCCGCGTAACGTGCGAGTGTGCGCGTAGGGAGCAAGTGCTTACGCGTCGCATGCAAATTACGGACGCGTACGTACGCTTCCCTTTTCCTGATGGCAATCACAAGTGTAGTGCATTCAATGTTATTACTGCAAGCCTTACAGTTTCTACAGCACTGGAAGCCTGCACGCCTAGCCCTGCTTGGTCTGTCAATATGCGTCACAAGATTGGGACTGAGTTCATCTCTCAGGGACCAATTCTTTGTAAAAGTTATTTGGGGACCACTGTTGATATGTTTCTTTAGGTTGGGGTCAGTTAACAATATATGCCAGTGTTTCCTAAGGATTTGGCAGACATCCTGTGTGATTCAACACAAGAGACTCACTTTCACTTTAAACTTTGGCATAGGCGTACTCGCCGACGCTACTTCATGGACCACAATGCTTTGGGGTAACACGCTGGTAGGACGAGCAGAGTGCGGCCAATCGGACTTTTGTCTATATTCAGGCTTCCTTGAGCCCGTGGGGCTGACGAGCCCATAGCTACAAACCTGCGCGCCTTGAGTGGTACTTTACCTGAGAATACTTTTTATGGCAGCCTACGCAGCAACCCCACACACATACCTACTCCCTGCTGACGAGAGGCAACTACCTCGAAACACGTGTCCAGGGATGGCTAACGCGACACTCATTTTCACTTTAAACTTTGGCATAGGCATGCTCGCCGACGCTACTTCATGGACCACAATGCTTTGGGGTAACACGCAGGTAGGATGAGCAGAGTGCGGCCAATTGGACTTTTGTTTATATTCAGGCTCCCTTGAGCCGGTGGGGCTGACGAGCCCAGGGCTACGCACCTGCACGCCTTGAGTGGTACTTTACCTGAGAATACTTTTTATGGCAGCCTACGCAGCAACCCCACACACATACCTACTCCCTGCTGACGAGAGGCAGCTACCTCGAAACACGTGTCCAGGGATGGCTAACGCGACACTCATTTTCACTTTAAACTTTGGCATAGGCATACTCGCCGACGCTACTTCATGGACCACAATGCTTTGGGGTAACACGCTGGTAGGACGAGCAGAGTGCGGCCAATCGGACTTTTGTTTATATTCAGGCTCCCTTGAGCCGGTGGGGCTGACGAGCCCATGGCTATGCACCTGCGCGCCTTGGGTGATACTTTACCTGAGAATACTTTTTATGGCAGCCTACGCAGCAACCCCACACACATACCTACTCCCTGCTGACAAGAGGCAACTACCTCGAAACAAGTGTCCAGGGATGGCTAACGCGACACTCATTTTCACTTTAAACTTTGGCATAGGCGTACTCGCCGACGCTACTTCATGGACCACAATGCTTTGGGGTAACACGCTGGTAGGAGGAGCAGAGTGCGGCCAATCGGACTTTTGTTTACATTCAGGCTCCCTTGAGCCGGTGGGGCTGACGAGCCCACGGCTACGCACCTGCGCGCCTTGAGTGGTACTTTACATGAGAATCATTTTTTTGGGCAGCCTACGCAGCAACCCCACACACATACCTAGTCCCTGCTGACGAGAGGCAACTACCTTGAAACACGTGTCCAGGGATGGCTAACGCGACACTCATTTTCACTTTAAACTTTGGCATAGGTGTACTCGCAGACGCTACTTCATGGACCACAATGCTTTGGGGTAACACGCTGGTAGGACGAGCAGAGTGCGGCCAATCGGACTTTTGTTTATATTCAGGCTCCCTTGAGCCGGTGGGGCTGACGAGCCCATGGCTACGCACCTGCGCGCCTTGAGTGGTACTTTACCTGAGAATACTTTTTATGGCAGCCTACGCAGCAACCCCACACACATACCTACTCCCTGCTGATGAGAGGCAACTACCTCGAAACAAGTGTCCAGGGATGGCTAACGCGACACTCATTTTCACTTTAAACTTTGGCATAGGCGTACTTGCCGACGCTACTTCATGGACCACAATGCTTTGGGGCAAACACGCTGGTAGGACGAGCAGAGTGCGGCCAATCAGACTTTTGTTTATATGCAGGCTCCCTTGAGCCAGTGGGGCTGACAAGCCCATGGCTACGCACCTGCGCACCTTGAGTGGTACTTTACCTGAGAATACTTTTTATGGCAGCCTACACAGCAACCCCACACACATACCTACTCCCTGCTGACGAGAGGCAACTACCTCGAAACACGTGTCCAGGGATGGCTAACGCGACACTCATTTTCACTTTAAACTTTGGCATAGGCATACTCGCCGACGCTACTTCATGGACCACAATGCTTTGGGGTAACACGCTGGTAGGACGAGCAGAGTGCGGCCAATCGGACTTTTGTTTATATTCAGGCTCCCTTGAGCCGGTGGGGCTGACGAGACCATGGCTATGCACCTGCGCGCCTTGAGTGGTACTTTACCTGAGAATAGTTTTTATGGCAGCCTACGCAGCAACCCCACACACATACCAACTCCCTGCTGACGAGAGGCAACTACCTCGAAACAAGTGTCCAGGGATGGCTAACGCGACACTCATTTTCACTTTAAACTTTGGCATAGGCGTACTCGCCGACGCTACTTCATGGACCACAATGCTTTGGGGTAACACGCTGGTAGGAGGAAAAGAGTGCGGCCAATCGGACTTTTGTTTACATTCAGGCTCCCTTGAGCCGGTGGGGCTGACGAGCCCACGGCTACGCACCTGCGCGGCTTGAGTGGTACTTTACATGAGAATCATTTTTTTGGGCAGCCTACGCAGCAACCCCACACACATACCTAATCCCTGCTGACGAGAGGCAACTACCTTGAAACACGTGTCCAGGGATGGCTAACGCGACACTCATTTTCACTTTAAACTTTGGCATAGGCGTACTCGCAGACGCTACTTCATGGACCACAATGCTTTGGGGTAACACGCTGGTAGGACGAGCAGAGTGCGGCCAATCGGACTTTTGTTTATATTCAGGCTCCCTTGAGCCGGTGGGGCTGACGAGCCCATGGCTACGCACCTGCGCGCCTTGAGTGGTACTTTACCTGAGAATACTTTTTATGGCAGCCTACGCAGCAACCCCACACACATACCTACTCCCTGCTGACGAGAGGCAACTACCTCGAAACAAGTGTCCAGGGATGGCTAACGCGACACTCATTTTCACTTTAAACTTTGGCATAGGCGTACTCGCCGACGCTACTTCATGGACCACAATGCTTTGGGGTAACACGCTGGTAGGACGAGCAGAGTGCGGCCAATCGGACTTTTGTTTATGTTCAGGCTTCCTTGAGCCGGTGGGGCTGACGAGCCCATGGCTACGCACCTGCGCGCCTTGAGTGGTACTTTACCTGAGAATACTTTTTATGGCAGCCTACGCAGCAACCCCACACACATACCTACTCCCTGCTGATGAGAGGCAACTACCTCGAAACACGTGTCCAGGGATGGCTAACGCGACACTCATTTTCACTTTAAACTTTGGCATAGGCGTACTCGCCGACGCTACTTCATGGACCACAATGCTTTGGGGTAACACGCTGGTAGGACGAGCAGAGTGCGGCCAATCGGACTTTTGTTTATATTCAGGCTCCCTTGAGCCGGTGGGGCTGACGAGCCCATGGCTACGCACCTACGCGCCTTGAGTGGTACTTTACCTGAGAATACTTTTTATGGCAGCCTACGCAGCAACCCCACACACATACCTACACCCTGCTGACGAGAGGCAACTACCTCAAAACAAGTGTCCAGGGATGACTAACGCGACACTCATTTTCACTTTAAACTTTGGCATAGGCGTACTCGCCGACTCTACTTCATGGACCACAATGCTTTGGGGTAACACACTGGTAAGAGGAGCAGAGTGCGGCCAATCGGACTTTTGTTTATATTCAGGCTCCCTTGAGCCGGTGGGGCTGATGAGCCCACGGCTACGCACCTGCGCGCCTTGAGTGGTACTTTACCTGAGAATAATTTTTTTTGGCAGCCTACGCAGCAACCCCACACACATACCTACTCCCTGCTGACGAGAAGCAACTACCTTGAAACACGTGTCCAGGGATGGCTAACGCGACACTCATTTTCACTTTAAACTTTGGCATAGGCGTACTCGCCAACGCTACTTCATGGACCACAATGCTTTAGGGTAACACGCTGCTAGGACGAGCAGAGTGCGGCCAATCTGACTTTTGTTTATATTCAGGCTCCCTTGAGCCGGTGGGGCTGACGAGCCCATGGCTACGCACCTGCGCGCCTTGAGTGGTACTTTACATGAGAACACTTTTTATGGCAGTCTACGCAGCAACCCCACACACATACCTACTCCCTGCTGACGAGAGGCAACTACCTCGAAACACGTGTCCAGGGATGGCTAACGCGACACTCATTTTCACTTTAAACTTTGGCATAGGCGTACTCGCCGACGCTACTTCATGGACCACAATGCTTTGGTGAAACACGCTGGTAGGACGAGCAGAGTGCGGCCTATCGGACTTTTGTTTATATTCAGGCTCCCTTGAGCCGGTGGGGCTTACGAGCCCATGGCTACGCACCTGCGCGCCTTGAGTGGTACTTTACCTGAGAATACTTTTTATGGCAGCCTACGCAGCAACCCCACACACATACCTTCTCCCTGCTGACGAGAGGCAACTACCTCTAAACACGTGTCCAGGGATGGCTAACGCGACACTCATTTTCACTTTAAACTTTGGCATAGGCATACTCGCCGACGCTACTTCATGGACCACAATGCTTTGGGGTAACACGCTGGTAGGATGAGCAGAGTGCGGCCAATCGGACTTTTGTTTATATTCAGGCTCCCTTGAGCCGGTGGGGCTGACGAGCCCATGGCTACGCACCTGCGCGCCTTGAGTGGTACTTTACCTGAGAATACTTTTTATGGCAGCCTACGCAGCAACCCCACACACATACCTACTCCCTGCTGATGAGAGGCAACTACCTCGAAACACGTGTCCAGGGATGGCTAACGCGACACTCATTTTCAATTTAAACTTTGGCATAGGCGTACTCGCCGACGCTACTTCATGGACCACAATGCTTTGGGGTAACACGCTGGTAGGACGAGCAGAGTGCGGCCAATCGGACTTTTGTTTATATTCAGGCTCCCTTGAGCCGGTGGGGCTGACGAGCCCATGGCTACGCACCTGCGCGCCTTGAGTGGTACTTTACCTGAGAATCCTTTTTATGGCAGCCTACGCAGCAACCCCACACACATACCTACTCCCTGCTGATGAGAGGCAACTACCTCGAAACACGTGTCCAGGGATGGCTAACGCGACACTCATTTTCACTTTAAACTTTGGCATAGGCGTACTCGCCGACGCTACTTCATGGACCACAATGCTTTGGGGTAACACGCTGGTAGGACGAGCAGAGTGCGGCCAATCGGACTTTTGTTTATATTCAGGCTCCCTTGAGCCGGTGGGGCTGACGAGCCCATGGCTACGCACCTGCGCACCTTGAGTGGTACTTTACCTGAGAATACTTTTTATGGCAGCCTACGCAGCAACCCCACACACATACCTACTCCCTGCTGACGAGAGGCAACTACCTCGAAACACGTGTCCAGGGATGGCTAACGCGACACTCATTTTCACTTTAAACTTTGGCATAGGCGTACTCGCTGACGCTACTTCATGGACCACAATGCTTTGGGGTAACACGCTGGTAGGATGAGCAGAGTGCAGCCAATCGAACTTTTGAAACCAAACATGTGCCCGTAAAATATAATGGGAAAAAATATAAAAGTTAAAATACATATTTATAAAATTTACCAGAAGAAACAGCGAATATTACAATAAATACAAGACTCTTAATTATCTAGATGTACAGATAATTCCTCACTTGAATTTAATCCCAAGGGGGTCATAGTTTCCGGGACAATTATGTACCTCGACTCCTATTTACGTAATGTAAGTTGTCTGTTACCTCCTCACACATTCTCAGGGACAGCATCAATCACAACCATTCTCAAATATTTCTAATTTTGAAGATGTTGCTCAAAAAAATGTTGCGCTACAGGGTACTGTCTATTATTATGGCAAATTGCCCCAATGTGTTCCAGCACTCGTTTTTTTGCATGATGAATCGTGCTACCTATATAGGCCTTATTGCAGGGATATACAAGTGCATATACGCAATACATCGTATTGCATGTAAGCGCTTTTTTGATTACTGCTTCCCTTTTCCTGATGGCAATCACAAGTGTAGTGCATTCAATGTTATTACTGCAAGCCTTACAGTTTCTACAGCACTGAAAGCCTGCACGCCTAGCCCTGCTTGGTCTGTCAATATGCGTCACAAGATTGGGACTGAGTTCATCTCTCAGGGACCAATTCTTTGTAAAAGTTATTTGGGGACCACTGTTGATATGTTTCTTTAGGTTGGGGTCAGTTGACAATATATGCCAGTGTTTCCTAAGGATTTGGCGGACATCCTGTGCTTGCCCAGAAAAGGTAGTAATAAATCTTAGCAAGTTAGTTTCCTGCTGTTTCTTTTCAGGGTATAATAACTGGGTACGAGTTACTGCCTCTACCTTCTTACATGCCTCAGAGATGGTTCTACAGCCGTAGCCCCTATCCCTGAAGCGCTGCAGCATAATTTCCTTTTCTGTCTGGTAGCTACTTTCAGAGCTACAATTCCGTTTCTCACGTAACAATTCGCCAAACAGAATACTGTGTACCAGTTTTCGTGGATGGAAACTTGTTGCACTCAAAATACTATTTCCAGCAGTTGATTTTCGAAATACTTTAGTGTGTATGGTGTGATCTATGATTTCTACTAGGATGTCCAGAAACTCAATTCTAGTTCTACTCATTTGTTCAGTGAACGCTAGATTATAACTGTTCTCATTGAGTTTCGCAACAAATGCCCTAGCTGAATCAATGTCACCATCCCAAATAAAAAAGATGTCATCTATAAAGCGCAGCCACAGGACACAATGTTCGTATTCCGCCAATTGGGACGCCACCTGTTCCTCCCACCAGCCCATGACCAAATTGGCAAAGCTGGGGGCCAAGCAGGTGCCCATGGCGGTGCCCTGTGACTGACAGTAGATGACATCATCAAACAGAAATTGTTTGTTAAACAAAACTCAATCATGGCCAGAATCATCTCAGAGTGACAAAACGAAATAAAGTGACGTTTCAAATAATGTCTTACGGCTTGTAATCCAAATTGATGTTGAATACATGTATATAAACTACACACGTCCAATGTTACCAGAGTATAACTAGGTTCCCAATATATGCCATCAATGATGGTCTAAGATACACTGGTAAACTAAGCACATAGGGTCTTAAATAGTGGTCAATGAAACGAAATGTGTACTCAAGTAGAGAGCCCATTGAAGAAACAATGGGCCTGCCCGGTGGGTTAACAGCCTCTTTGTGGAGTTTAGGGAGTAGATATAATATAGGAATTTGTGGATGGCAAAATTTAAGATAATTATGTTCCTCCCATTCCAATAGGCTGTGCTCCTGCCACTCAACCAGCATCTCTCCATATTTTGCATTAGATCTTGCTATGGCTGTCTTATCAGAAATGCAATAACATGTGTCATCAGATAGTTGTCTACGACCCTCATTAAGATATACCAGTCTGTCTAACACCACAACATTTCCTCCTTCATCAGACTGTCGTATAACAATAGAGGAGTCTGATTTAAGATTTTCAAGTGCCACCATTTGGTCATAAGTTAGATTCTTCCTCCCAATAGGCGTTTTTTGTGGCGAATTTCCTTGAAGTCATTCAAGACCCTTCTTTCAAGCACATCAATAGCATCACATTCTATTAGGGGTAGAAATACTGACTTGGGTTTAAAACCACTACCCGGATTGACTTTAACATTAATATCATACTGTTGTAAATTAGAAATCACATCATCCTTTTCCGTCCCTTGATCATATTGTGATGTCAAAGCATTCAAAACTTCAATGTCATCAATATTGAGATTACTTATAGTAGCCACTTCAGATATGGTGGAAGCTGTTTTGTGTTTCGTGTCAAACCATTTTTTTTCAATTTCAATTTGCGTGAAAAATAGAATAAATCTATCCTAGTTTGTGGAAAATTAAAATTAGTAGTTGAACAAAAGGACAAACCTAATGCAAGGACCTCAATTTCCTCTGCCGTGAGTGTCCACTGGGAAAGGTTGACAACCGTCATACTTGCATTTTCTTCCCCCTTGTTACCATTCCCATAGGGGTTGTGCCTCTTTTTTCCTCCTCTGTTTGGCTTGTCTGTTCCTGCACCTCTGCCTCTGATGCCTCGCCCTCTCCCTCTCAGTTCCCCTTGAGCATGCTGCTGTTCTGTCTGTCCTTGGTTCATCATTTGGAATTGGGCTAAAAAATTAGTGGGTTTCTTCTGGGTCACATTGCTGCCAGAGTAGACTGCTGATGTCGATGCATCCAATAGACTTTCTTCTGAAACATCACTCTCCGAAATTTCAACCCTCACAGGTGTGTTGGTAAGATTAATTGGACCACTGCCATCTTTTTCAAATAGGTGATCGTATTTTCTATGAAACGTTAAGGTGCGGCCTGATTGATAGTCTTTGTAGTCCCTCAAGAATTTTCTTTGCTTCTTGGCAGTAATCTCTTCCTCTAGTTTTTCCATCCGAATTGACAGATTCTTCAGAAATTCCTCAATAACCTCTTTAGTAGCCAGTTTTTCCAATTCCGCCACAGCCTGCTCAATTTCAGCCAATAATTTGCTGCGATCTTTAAGAGCATATTTGACTAAGATCCGCAGCATGGTAATGGAGCAGGCATTTGAATTACTGGACCATTCCTCAATCATTTCAGGATCAGGGTCCTCATATATATATATGTTCACTGAAAGGCGATAGGTTTCAGGGGCGTTATAGTTAGGACTTTTCACTCGTACAAAACCATAGAAATTCTGCCGTTATAGTTAGTTCAGCTAACTATAACTCGGGCACCCGCAATGCACTGCTGATGATGTCACATATTACATCATTCATGACATGGTCAGTGACATCACTGATGACATCCCTGATGACATCTCAAATGACATCACTGATGATATCACTAATGACATCATCCAGTGACTGTGTTTTTCTTTACATTTTAAATATGTATTATATATATGCCAAGGTGTATTGAAGAATGAGTGTCTGGATGGAGGATTTAGTAGGTGCGTGACTGACTGTTTAAGTGAGTGATTACATGTGTCTTACTGAATGCATGGGTTAGTGACTAAACTGTGTGAATGTCTGTATCAGTCTGTCTGTTGTTGTAGAAGCTGCTGTATGGGTTGTTCAGTAGCTACATTAGTGTCTATATGGGTTATCGATTGGTTACCTGAGTATTTGTATGTGTGCCTGAGTGTCTCTGTAGGTGGGTGGGAGGTGTGTAACTCTGTGCATAGATGTTTGAATGGTTGATTCACTGTGTGTATGGGTTCAAGAGTGCATGTGGAAACATCTGTATGGGTGGGTGAGTGTGTGTATGTGTGTGTTGGTAAGTGAATGGATGTCTCAATGGTACATGTCCAAGTAACTACTCCTTTGGGCAATGAAGTAGGACCGCCAAGCATGCGGATATTATCCTGGAGCATAGAAAGACTCACTTTAAAACTGGATCTCCCAGATTGGGGGTCATTCATTGACCAGCACGAATGATGTATGTTCCAGGAAACATGGGCAAGGGTAGCTGCACATAGAGTGGGCCATGCGTCGTATAGCACCTTAGCAGTTCAGGGTGCTAGGGGGAGACAACCCGGGGGCCTGTGCAGCTAGATTGGCATGTACCTTGGTTGCGAGGCCAAACAGATAGAGGCTTCCACTCGTGATATTGTGTGTGTCTTTCTGTCCTTCTCTACTTTAATTAGGATTGCTTTAATTAATGTTTACTCACGGCCAGTTAGTCAAGGGCAAGTTTCCCCCACTCTTGACCATCTGACCTCCTTCCTCCCAACTATACCGGAGAACTATTGGGTCATTATAGGTGGGGATTTTAACTGCCAATTCTAGCCCTTGAATGGCCTGTTCACAAGCATCACAAGGGAGGAGGATTCAGTTTGAGCAATTCCAGATCCTAATATTCCACCAACACGGGCATGGACTACTCTGGTCCAACAAATGAACACACTCATACTAAGCAACTCACTGAGGGCCTGTAATGGTCGATCAGTATCCGATAGCCTCGGGAATTCTACCTTTAACAGACTCGGGCAGGCATCGATCATAGACTCTATTCTGGTAGATGTCGGATCATGGCATAGGGCCCTCAACTTTAAGGTCACCTCTCGCTATGACAGTGACCATAACATTCTGGTTTTAGAAGCATATCTGCCCCTAGCCGAAGGTCATCATACCACATCTATAAAATCTGACTCTGGCCTAGTATTGGCCAACTGAGGGAGGAGAGTACACTGGGTGGAACTTGTACAATCACAGGACAAAGTGGCCTCCCTATACCAACAAATCGTTCCCTTTCTCGAAGCTGCGTACCAACTCTCTGTGACTAGCGGCACTCTAACTTTCCAAACCAGAATTGCAAATAACCATCAGGATTTGCTTTCTGTCCTGGTACCCTTTTTTTTTACAGTTAAGGGCCTGGGCTGATTTCAAAACCAAAGCACCCATATACGGTTTAACAAATACTGCAAGGTAGCCAAGCAAGCCCTTCTAATCTCCATTAGAACTAATGATAGGCTACAAATTAAGGAAGCTAGGGAATATTATAAAAATACTGTAGCTAAAGCAAAAAGTAACTGGGAAAGTGAAAAATGGGATGCCATTAAAATAGCGCTAGATAGTCGTGACATGAGGGCCTTTTGGAATTTATTTAACACAGGTAAATCTGAAGGTAAATTGGCCATTGCGCCAAATGTAGGGGAAGAAGTCTGGAGAGCCAATTTTAAATCTTTATATACCAGGACAACTGAGGAAGTTGGCTGGGTGGAAATAAACACTATCAACATGGAGTTATCAAATCAAGATGTCCCACTCTGTTCAATGAAAGAGGTCACAGAGGCACTGGGCAAGCTATTGCCAGCTAGTGTGCCAGGGCTGGACAAGATTCCTGGCGACCTTTTTCGCTCTGAGCCCTCAGTCTGGGCAGCCTATTTGTGGTCACTTTTTAACACAGTTTTGCAGTGCATGGCACAGCCCTCTACTTGGGCAGGGGCAGAAATCATCCCAATTTATAAAAAGGGTTCACCTCTTAATCCAGCCAATTATCACCTCATAAGTCTTTTAGACATTGGTCAAAACATTTTTGCACGCATCCTCCTGGGGCGTTTTGCAATCTTGGATAAAAGAGAGTAATGGATTGACACCTCTACAAGCAGGGTTTAGGGCCAAGATCTCTACTATGGACCAGATCTTTAGATTACAACTTATCCATTTGAAAACCGTGGTCCTTGAGGGTGGCAGAATCCACCTCACATTTGTGGATCTAAGATCCGCTTTTGAATTAGTCCAGAGGAAACAATTGTGGCGTATACTTTTGGACCTTGGAGTTCCATAGTTTCTCTGCTACCAGTTGAAACGCCTTCACCAAGATAATTATGCACACATAAGATATGGCAAAAATTGTGAACTTTCTGCCCCTTTCCCCGTAGAGAAAGGGGTGCACCAAGGATGTGTGCTGGCCCAACACTCTTTTCCCTTTTTATAAACGACCTAATTAAATCCTTGCTGGATGGAAAAGATATCGATGCACCCAGGCTAGCAAACCACAAAATTCCAGCTCTCATGTTTGCGGATGATAATACGCTTTTACTTTCCAAATCTCCAATGGGCTTGCAAAGGATTCTTGATGTATTCAGCACTTTTTGCAAAAACCGGGGATTGGAGATCCATTTACAAAAAAACAAGTATATGGTCTTCAACGCAAACACCACGAATTGCCCAAATCTCCAATTAGATGGAAGGGCCCTAGACACGGTGTCTATTTTTGATTATTTAGAGATCACACTAACGAAAAAATGGAATGGGGGACACAAATAGAGAAAGATAGCCTAAAACTGACCCAGTCTACGGGACGCATCATGAAAGTTTAGAAGAGCTGCACGTATAAAGTGATAGGTCCTGTAGTAGAAATTTACAAGACACAGGCAAAGAGTGCGGCCCTGTATGGGGTAGAATTATGGGGCCACTGTTTACCCACCTCTCTATCACTGACAGAGAATTCATTTCTCAGGCAATTGCTGGGCCTTCCCACTAGTACTCCACTAACACCCTTCAGTATTGACCTAGGAATTAGCCCTGTGGCAGATGTCGTCTCTTTTAGACCTCTCCTATATTGGCAACGCATCTGGAGTATACCCGAACTAGCCGAATACAAAGAGGGGTTGAAAGATGTTATGAGGCTACAAGGTGCGGGGAAACTCCGCTGGCTAGTCTATATTAGGAACACTTGCCAGGCTCTGGGGAGGGTAAACATGTGGAATTTTGCCCCATGATCCCAAGAAAGTCACTCCTCGAGACACATAGAGATTTTAAACTAACTCAATTATGGCAGGGGACCAAGCTTGGATGCCTAACTTCCAAGTAAAACCGCAATATAGGCTAGAACCGGAGCGAGATCATATTCAACCGCTCTTAGCAAAGAAGCTTTTTCTCCAATTTAGACATGGGGTGCTCCCACTTCGATCATTTACTAATAACTGGCAGGGCTCCCATACTCTAGATTGCCCAGGGTGTGACCAAGCAGAGGAAACTGAATTGCACGTACTTTTCTTCTGCCCCGCCTATGGGAAGTCACGGTCTCGGTGGATACTACAATTGTGCAGGAACATGGGGACTAGACATTGTACTGAGGTGTTTAGGCTTTTCAAATGTGATACTGAGATGCCTCTTGTGTTATCCATTTTGCGTTTTTTATATTCTATGTGGTGGACTCGCAGAGCTATTTTAAAGAAAGTCCCTATAGGAAAGTTTTAGATTAACTGTAACTATTAGCTACGCTATGTTATGCACCTTTTAGTACAATGTTGGTATGTATACATTTATTACAAGTTTACTCATACCGCAATTTACCATGGCTAAGGTATTTTATAATTCCTGTAATATTATCTCTTTTAAACTGGTATCCCTATTATTCTATTTCTAGTATTTATTAGATAAGAACAAAGTTTTTAGTACTAAAGAGGTGTTTTAAATATTAATGAAATAGCCATTTGTTATAGCACGTGTTATTGCTCCTCACTTTGCATTTAATGTAGAAATCTTGTATTCTATGCACATTGCATTATTCCCGGCAATAGAACACTGACAGGCCTGGGGAGCTAACTATAGAATGCAGTCATGATTCGAAAACTTATAGTGATTTAAAAACAAAAAATGTATTGTTTTGTTTTATGTGCTTTTATGGCCTGTATGGCTGAAATAAAGGTTTTTTGACTGACAGACATAAGTAAAAGGCAGTGCATTTGAGAGTTGATGTATATACATGACTATACGTGAGAGTCAGTTATTGTGAGAGTGGCTGTATGGATGAGTGTGTTCTTACATCAATGATTGCGTATGAGAGTAAGTATGCATTTGTTTCTGTTTGAATAAGTGATGTGGTCTGTGTATAACTGTATAGGTGAATAAATGGGAGTGTGATTGATTCTTTGCATGACTGACTAGGTGTGTGAGTTACTCTGGATGAGTGGTGATGTGTGAGTGTCTGCATAGGTGTATGAGTGTTTATGATAGTGTTGTATTGATGAGTGACTGCATGTAAGAGTGACTGTATGGGTGAATGAGTGGATTTTTGTGTAGACCTAGGAATCAGTAAATGCATATGTAGTAACTGTTATTGGTGTGTCGCTGATTTTGAAAATGGTAGTCTGTATTTTACAGTGGGTATATCAAAGCAGCTGAACTGACTATAACGGCCACATTTCTCTGGTTTTGTATGAGTGAAATGTCAAACTAACTATAATGCCCCTGAAACCTGGGGTTTTTACCTGTGAATGTCTAAGTTTTTTTTAAATGCTAATTTCTAACTATAACATCCCTGAAACCTATGGTTTCTTCGGTGAATTTCAAAGGTTTTTTAAATGCTAATTTCTAACTATAACGTCCATAAAACCTCTGTTTTTTTCAGTGAATTTTAAAGGTTTTTTAAATGCTAATGTCTAACTATGTCTACAGAGGTAGGAAATGTGATAGAAAGAGGAAGAAAGGTGCAGAAAGAAGCAAGAGAAATGCAGAAAGAGGCAACAGAGGTCCAGAAAGATGAAGAAAGGTGCAGAAAGACACAAAAGATGTGCACAAAGAACCAACAGAGGAGCAGAAAGAGGCCTTGTTGCAAAGTCATCCTGTGCCACCAACTTTTTACTGACTGGTACTGGTGGTAACTGACTCTGACTAACCAGGGCCGGAACCAGTGCAATGCTGAAAGACACTTACAATACAGTGAAAACACCTACATAGACCAGGGTACACTATGGGTTGTGGTACCCCTGTGATCGGCATGACCTCCCCTGTAAGGCCCCAGTACATTATAGGGCAGGGGGATTAAAACTACCTCTAACTCAGAGGTGCAGAACGAGGCCATAGAAGTGCAGAAAGAAGCACAAGAGGTGAAGAAAGAGGCAAGAGGTGTACAGAAAGAGGCAACAGAGGTACAGAAATCAGCAAGAGAAGTACAGAAATGAGCAAGAGAAGTGCAGAAAGAGGAAACAGAATTGCTGACAGAAGCAACCAAGGTGTAGAAAGAAGCAGGAGTAGTGCAGAAAGAGGCAAGTAAGTTGCAGAAAGAAGCAAGAACAGTGCAGAAAGAACCAACAGAGGTGCAAAAAGAGGCAAGAGTTGTGCAGAAAAAGGTAGGAGGGGTGCACAAAGAGGCAAGAGAGGTACAGAAAGAGGCAGGAGGGATATAGAAAGAAGGAAGTGAAGTGCAGAAAGAGGTAACAGAGGTACAGAAAGAGGCAATAGATGTACAGAAACAGGCAGGAAAGGTACAGAAACAGGGAACAGGGATGCAGAAAAAGGCACACGAGGTACAGAAAGAAACAAGTGAAGGGCAGAAAGAGGCAACAGAGGTGCAGAAAGACGCAAGAGAGGTGCAGAAACAAGCAAGAGACGTGCAGAATGAGCAAGAGAATTGTTGAAAGAAGCAACAGAGGTTTAGAAAGAAGCAAGAGAAGTGCAGAAAGAGGCAAGTGAGCTGCAGAAAGAAGCAAGAGCAGTGCAGAAAAAACCAACAGAGGAGCAAAAAGAGGCAAGAGGGGTGAAGAAAAAGGTAGGAGGGGTGTACAAAGAGACAAGAGAGGTACAGAAAAAGGCAGGAGAGTGTAAAAAGAAGGAAGAGAAGTGAAGAAAGAGGCAACAGAATTTCTGAAAGAAGCAACATAGGTGTAGAAAGAAGAAAGACAGGAGCAGAAAGAGGCAAGTGAGGTGTAGAAAGAAGCAAGAGCAGTGCAGAAAGAACCAACAGAGGTGCAAAAAGAGGCAAGTGAGGTACAGAAAGAAGCAAGAGAGGTCCAGACAGAAGGAACAGATGTGCAGAAACAAGCAAGAGAAGTGCAGAAAGAGGCATGAGAATTACTGAAAGAAGTAACAGAGGTATAGAAAGAAGCAAAAGAAGTGCAGAAAGAGGCAAGTGAGACACAGAAAGAAGCAAGAACAGTGCAGAAAGAACCAACAGAGGTGCAAAAAGAGGCAAGAGGGGTGAAGAAGGAGTTAGGAGAGGTGCACAAATAGGTAAGAGGGGTACAGAAAGAAGCAGGGGGTACAAAAAGAAGGAAGAGAAGTGCAGAAATAGGCAAGAGAATTGCTGATAGAAGCAACAGAGGTGTAGAAAGAAGCAAGAGAAGTACAGAAAGAGGCAAGTGAGTTGCAGAAAGAAGCAAGAGAGGTCTAGAAAGAAGGAAGAGACGTACAGAAAGAAGTAACGGATGTGCAGAAAGAACCAATGGAGGAGAAGAAAGTCCTCCTGTGCCTCCAACTTTTTAGTGACGGGTACTGGTGGCAACTGACTCTGACTAACCAGGGCCAGAGCCAGTGCTATGCTAAAAGACACTTAGAAAACAGTGAAAACACCTACATACACTAAGGAACACTAAAAACTCTAAGTCAGAGATGCTTCTTTAAGTAGTAGTCACGTTTGCAGAGTGGTAGAGAAAGGGTTCTGACCCTCTGACCAGCGCTCAGGAATTCCACTGCATAGGACTTATAGGAGGTACCAAGAGGGCTTCTTGGACCCCAAAGTCCCTCAGGAGTAAATTGGACGTCACCCCCATCCTGTAGTCTGCCAGGAGGCGTGTTTGCAGAGTAGTGGAGAAAGGGGGCATGTCCTCCTTAGACGTCTTAGCAATCCTACTGTGTGGGATCTTACTACAGGTAACAAGAGGTGTAGTTTGTCTGTTACAACAACCTTGGGGGCTAACTACCCCTCCTCTTACCTCCAGTAAGTCTCACACAACAGGATTGCTAAGTTCTCATAACAGGCCATGCCCCCTTTGCCCACCACTCTGCAAACTCACTCCCTGGTGCGCTCTTGGAAAGGGGATGAAAGTCCCCTTCACTGCTGGGGGTTCTTTAGGGACCTACTAACCTACTTGTTACCTCCTGTAAGCCCCACACAGTGGGATTGCTGAGAGGTGGACACAGGTCATGCCCCCTTTCTCTACCACTCCACAAATGCACCCCCGGCATGTTCTAAGTTGGGGGATTAAGTCCCCTTGAATACTGAGGGTCCCAACTAGCCCACCAGTTACCTCCAGTAAGCACCACACAGCTGGATTGCAGAGAGGTGGTCCAAGACCAAGCCCCTTTTCACATCACACTGCTGGTGGGGCGATGAGGTCCTCTTGTGTTCTGAGGACCTCAGGACACAAGTGGACTTCATCCCTTGAGCAGCAGTGCGCCAGGAGCTGACTCTAAAATAGCATTTGCGACTCCCGCTATTAGGAAGGGGCGTCCCTTCCTAATAGCAAGTCATCATGCCTTGTACAATTGTTTTGTGGCTGCAAAACACTCGCAGTTTACCACCTACTGCAAGTAGGTGGTAAACCACTCACAATGGGGAAGGGGTCCCCAGGGGACCCCTTCCCCTTTGTGAGTATGTGATAAAATATTTTTAAGAGTAGACAGTGGTCACAGGGACCACTGCTGAAACTGAAAAGTTTCATTTATCTTTTTTAAATGGATCCTGTTTTCTTTGAAGGAAAACGGGCTGCATTTAAAAAAAAAGACTCCTTTATTTAATAGCAGTTCCAGACAAGGTGGTCTGCTGACCACAGCAGGCCGCCATCCCTGGGAGTGCTAGCCATTCCTAATGGATTTGCAAATTGCGCCTACCTCATTATTATTCATGGGGTATGCAATTTGCAACCCCATTAGGAATTGCAAACAGTATCTGAGACACTGTTATACATCCCAATTTGCGAGGTGCAAATGTGACACAATTTGCGAGTCCCAAATTGGTGGGTCATACTTCTGGCCGATAGTGTTAAATTTAAAAAAGTGTAGACGAAGGAGAAAGATCAAGTTTTGAGAGTAGTTGATAAGGCTTTGCTTTGAAGAGGGAGTTTTTCATTTTGATTCTAAATGGAATGAAGTCTCTTGACTAAATAGTGTTGTGCATGAGGAGAAAAAACCAGAAGACAAATTAGTGAGTAGAAGTATCTGTTGTACTGTTTTTAGTGCAGAATGGATACATACTTCTCATACAGGGCCTTTCTTTAATGAAGAAAGTTAACTCCAGGATAACAGATTAGTTCATGCTATTGATTAAAGAGGAGGATATTATGAAATGAAGAATGGCAGTCCTATAGCAAAAGAGGTGATGGTACCTAGAAATGTAGAAGAAGTTATTGCAGAAGAGATACAAGGAAGGCGTAGTCAGGGTACTGTATATAAATGGAATTGTTTTAGTGTTTGTAGTATTAGACAGCAATCCATTGATATATTCAGAAAAAATCCTACGTATCTTTCCAAGGCGAAGTGTAAAACACAAAATAAGTTAGACCACTCAGCAATACAAACTGAAGTTAGGTTACTGTATTATGTAAAACCTCCTGCTTAATCATTATGAGAAATGAATAGAGCACTTTTGTATGGTAGCGTGGCAAATGTAGAAAAAGTTTGAGGTGATGTTCAGTTTAGTTTCTTTGGTCCTGAGCAGGCTTCTACAGAAAATGAAGAGTTGTTAAGAGGAGGAGTTTCAGAACAAGACACATATATTACAATTGACAATTGTAAAGAAGAGATTACAAAAAGAGAGTGTTGTGTAAATAAACAGAGTATATTTGTTTATGTTGTCGATGCACTTACTAGAAGATTTAAACACAGACTGTTCACTTTTATTTAAAAAGTGAAAAAGTAAATCATGATAACTGGCAAAGGTTACCTGTGTATTTATATACAGAGGGACTGTGTGACTTGTCTATACAGCAAGTTATATGTGAGTAGTTTTGCAATAAATTAGAAGATAATAAAATGAACAACACATAAGAAGTTAGATACCCATTTTGTAGGATAAACTATGAAGGACCAAAAATAAAATCAACATTCATTATTCTTTGCAGGATTGTGAAGGGTCGTTATGGACTGCTCACCAGCACTCACTATCACTTCACAATCCATGTAGTATGATGTAATCGGGGAAAACTATGGAGCCAAATCTTGAAGTTGTGATTGGGGTTTTGAATGGACACTCTGCTTCGGTGTTGTTGTGCCGCTATTGAAGTTGAGGGTCCTTTAGCTTTGCGTTGCCTTCTTGCTGCTCACTATGAACTCTTCTTATGAAATGTGCAACAAACATAAAAGGGGGAAAAAATACCATGTAGGATTTTTGGCTGCATTGTGAATAGCTGTAACACACTGCTCACCAGCTGGTATAACAACACTACAGTCCATGCAATACGTGGCCATTTTTGAAAACTCTGGAACCATATTTGTTGCAGTAGTCTGCACCTCTAAAGGGACTTTCAGGACGGGAATTGTTGCTGCTGCCAATTATGTAGATGGTCCTCCAGCTTCCTTCTGCTTGATTGGCAGTTGGAGACATTTCCTGTGATAGGTTTTAAGATGATAGAACACTAATGCCATCCCACATGAGTCCCAACATAGTCTCCAGCCAAAATCTACCACCTGCTCACAATAAACTTCTGGAAAAGAAGATTCAAGAAGGAGGAGTGGGTGTATACTTCCTATTAATTTTACTGATCCGTATATTATCCAATGATATTACTTACTTTACCGATGAAGTGATGTTTTCAGATTTTGCATTGCTCTAGTTTGGCACCAGTTTTCAATTCCCCATGAGTTTGGGTAACAATGGGTAGTTTGATGGGTGATTGGTAGTTATGTTCTATTTGTGAGTTCAGATGTTGAGTTATTTTTTTTAATTGTTTTTGTAGATGTGTTGTTAAAATAAAGTTAAAGAATTAATTTACTGAAACGCTAGACTCAAACTTTGTGTAAAATATGTCTATAAATCTGTTTTTCACTTTGTCATTTGTATTTGTGACTACTGATGTCATTGCGACCTTTGGTGATGATGTGAAGAAGGAAAATACATTTTTGATATAGTTATTTCTACAAATGAATACAAAGGGAAAAGTTAAATTAGTATCTTACTAAATAGCTACACTGAAACCTTATGTAAAATTTGTATACATATGTATTTTACATTTTGTAAAAAACACCCAGCATTTGCAATCTGCCCTTTGGCAATGACATTCATAGAATCATAGAGGCACTGTTCTATGAAATTGCATGTGGTGGCCTGTAGATGGAAAATCTTTATATAATGCTGCTTGAAATATGCATTTTAAACCACCTAGCGTTTTGCGTATTAGTACTGGTTGCACTTCGGACAATCACTTTATGGATTTATTGCATTGTCTTATACTGCCCTTGGAGGAACGTTGCTTATGAAATTACACAAGGTGGTTAAGACATTTTTATCTTATTTTAAGAGAATGATGATGAACTGGATTTGTGTTTTTGTAGGACCCTGAGACTCTTATCATTTCGTTATCTTTTTTAAACATATTCCCTCTAAATGTGATCGATATGTATTATGTGTTTATGTGTTCATCTTATTTCATTTTTGTTTGTGCACACTTTGATGGTTATTCGTAACCGAATAAAGTATTTCTACTATGATATAGAGGCACTACCTGTGCAATCATCAAGGACGTCCTTTCTGCATCACTCTGCAAATGTGCCTTCTGGGGGATGAAGTCCCCTTGGCTATTGAGGAAATTTGGGAGCCAAGTGTCCCTCTTGTACCTCCAACAAGTTCCAAACAGTCAGTTTCCTAAGAGGTGTTTTGAGGCCACACCCCCTTTCTTCACCACTTTGCAAACACATCTTCGGGCACACTACTGGTTGGGGAATAAAGTTGCCTTGGATGATAACGGATTTTGGGAACCAAGAATCCATCCTGGTACTTTACATAAGTCCTACTCAGTGGGATTTCTGAGAGATGGTCAGACACCCGTCCCTCTTTCCACACCATTCTGCAAAGACCATTGCTGCTTATAAAAAACTTTGACATTCACTGAAAAAAACTAAGATTACAGGTAAGCTATAGTTAGGAATTAGCATTTAAAAACATTAGATATTCACTGAAAAAAACAAAGGTTACAGGGATGTTATAGTTAGGAAATGGAATTTAAAAAAACTTAGAAATTCACTGAAAAGACAAAGGTTACAGGGACGTTCTAGTTAGGCTAACATTTCACTCATACAAAACCAAAGAAAGTCATCAGTTATAGTTAGCTGAGCTAACTATAACTCGCGTCCCCGCAATGTTCTGCTTATGATCTTAAATATTACATCACTCATAACATGGTCAGTGACATCACTGATGACATCACTGATGACATCTCAAATGATGTTACTGATGACATCAGCCACAGAATCTCTGATGCACCCACTCACACCCCTTTTAACCTTTCATACAACAACTGCAACTTTCACACTACCACTCTTGAGAGTGGTAGAGAAAAGTGAGGTTTAAAACATGTTGGCAGATGTAATAACCTCTATCCTAGTTCTTATCAGTATCTGCAAATGTATACTTCACGTAGGCCATCGATAGGGAGGTGTGTGCTTTAAACTGAAAGCGCACTCTCTCAACTTTGAATGTCTGACTGTTATCATGTCTTAGGTATGTGTGTACTTCTACTTGTAGTCTGACATGTGTGGTGCACGTGATGCCTCTAAGTTAAAAACTAGGCAGTCTTTCATACTCCTGCACAAATCTTGTCAGAGGTACTTCAGCATTCAGTCCCAGAAGCACATATCTGTTAGTGAGGCAGGCCACACACAAGGAGTCAAATACACAGTTGCATACCCACCAGTTGTGTGTAATGAACATAACGTAATCCACGCATCTTCTTTTATATACATTTAGAGAGCATATGGCATTCTAGTACCTATGTGCTTCTTCGCATGTGTCACATCACCCCAAAAAAGTCACGGAGACACTCATTGAGGTGTTTAGGAAGTTGCTGCGACTCACAAGAGTGGAATTACAGGAGTCAGACTCTCATTTTGCCGTAGGGCTGGCATCATGAACTCTGGCTTTCTAATAAAACTGATGCAGAAAAGTGAGGTTATAAAGATGTTGATAGTTTATATCAGTCTCTGCAAATGTACACTTCAAGTAAACTGTAGATAGTGAGGTGTGTGCTTTAAACTGAAAGTGTACTCTGTCAAGTTTGAATGTCTGACTTTATTTTATTTATTTATTCAGTGTTTTATATAGAACAGGCATGACCCAATTAGAGTATCAGAGCGCTGCACAATTCCATAGCCTTAACATTTCTACAGCAGGTTTGACATGACCTTTAAGCAAAATTAACAAGCGTATATAATCATTTTGAGTGTGAGACATTTGTTCTTACAAAAACATACATACATGTCCTAACGATTACTAGAGATCGATTTGTACTATAATAGTACTTGATATAGAAGGTATCCTAACTGTGTCTAGCATGCTGTTATTATGGGAGAAATGTTCTCATAAGAAAAGTCTTAGCTTCTTTTTTGAAAACTGAAGTGGATGAGATTATTCTAATGCTTGGTAGAGCATGTTCCAAATTCTTGGTGCAGCACCAGAAAATGCTCTGTCATAAGTTCTCTTCTTCCGGAAAAGTGCAGATGTTAGTAAGAGATCTCCATTGCTCCTAGAGAATCTACTGCCACCTGATAATTTGATTTTCTGGCTTAGGTATAGTGGCGTTTTGTAGTGTATCGTGATACATGCCATTTTTTGTTGGATTCTTGCTTCAAAAGGTAGCCAATTAAGCGCTTTCAGATGTGGAGTGATGTAGTCAAACTTTCTGGAGCCTGTTATGAGTCTTGTGGCCTAATTAAGACAAGCTTTTAGGAGGAGGTGTTGAAATCTTGGGTAGTCCTGATAAAGTTGTTCATCCCTACTGAGTCCTCGAGATGACTAATGCCTGGACTGCCGTTTTGCGGTCTCATGTAGCCATGAATGGGTTCAGTTTTCCAAGATAGCACAGATGGAAGCGGGCATTTTTTGCCATCATGTTAATGTGGGTTTACATGTTCAGGCTCTTATCTAGCGTAATTCCAAGAGACTTGGTTGAGTTCACTAGACTCGGAGTACAGTTTAGTGCAGTGATCAACTTGGCCCATTCCATTAAACTCGCTGAGCTTTTGTGGGGGGAAATCAGAAGGAAAATTGTTTTATGCGGGTTAAGCTTGGTATGATTATTAGTTAAAGAAGAAGAAACACAATCACGTGGAAAGGGGGGTCTAAGGGAACGTTTAATGACCTGGCGTGGATATATTCTCCAATCATATACTGTATACAAACCACATTATCCATGGGTCTGATTAAACAACCTGCTGATATGATGTGTGTAAGAGCTTAAAAATAACCCTGCGACTTATACACCTCTTGACAGGCTATGAAGAAATAACTTTAAATAGGACGGATTCCCATCACTCACCATTGGTGACATGCTTCATTATCTGGGTCTCCTCCTAGTAACACACTAGTGTCATTAAGGGCTGCAACCCTTTCAAAAGGAAAGGGGAGCTCACTGATGTTTTTATGTTGTTCAAAGTTTAGCGATATAACACGCTGTGTATGATCCTGCAGATTTGAGCAATGTGTGGGAGTGATAAGTGCAGTGCAAAAATGATAAATGGTGAATTAAAATTGATCAGTGAGAGAGAAAAAACTTTATTGAATATCTCTCATTGTTCAAGCTTAAAAACAGTGCAATGGCAGTCTCCAACAAATCAATCAATCAATCAATCAATCACGGAATTTGTAGAGCGCACTACTTACCCGCGAGGGTCTCAAGGCGCTGGGGAAAAAAAAAAGGGAAGAGAGGAGGGGGGTGCCGCTACTGGTCAAACAGCCAGGTCTTGAGTAACCTCCTGAAGGTCAGCAGGTCTTGGGTCTGTTGTAGGCTGAGTGGAAGGGTGTTCCAGGTCTTGGCGGCGAGGTGGGAGAAGAATCTGCCGTCTGCGGTGGTTCTTCTGATGTTGGGGACAGTGGCGAGGGACAGGTCGGCAGAGCGGAGCTGGCGGTTGGGGACTTAGAAGTAGAGCCGTCTGTTGAGGTAGGCTGGGCCGATCTTGTGGAGTGCCTTGTGTGCGTGGACGAGGAGTTTAAAGGATATTCTCCTGTCGACGGGGAGCCAGCGCAGGTTTCTCAGGTGGGGGTGATGTAGCTGTGGTGTGGTACGTCGAGGATCAGGCGTGCCGAGGCGTTTCGAATGTGTTGCAGTTGTTTGATGAGCTTGGCTGGGGCTCCCGCATAGAGGGCATTTCCATAGTCGAGTCTGCTACTGACGAGGGCCTGGGTGACTGTTCTTCTTGTATCTGTCGGGATCCACCTGTAGATCTTGCAGAGCATGCGGAGGGTGTTGAAGCAGGAGGAGGAGACTGCGTTGACTTGCTTGGCCATGGAGAGCGTTGAGTCAAGGATGACTCCCAGGTTGCGTGCGTGGTCGGTGGGTGTCGGGGCTGCCCCCAGTGTCGTAGGCCACCAGGAGTCATCCCAGGATGAAGGGTTGGAGCCGAGGATGAGGACCTTCGTCTTGTCCGTGTTCAGCTTTAGTCCGCTGCTCTTCATCCAATCGGCGACGGCCTTCATTCCTTTGTGGAGGTTGGATTTGGCGGTGAGGGTGTCCTTGGTGAGGAAGAGGATCAGTTGAGTGTCATCGGTGTAGGAGATTATGTTGAGGTCGTGCTGTCAGGCGATGCGTGCGAGCGGGGCCATGTAGATGTTGAACAGTGTCGGGCTGAGGGATGATCCCTGTGGTACGCCGCAGATGATCTCTGAGGCTTCGGATCGGAACGGGGGGAGGCAGACACTCTGGGTTCTGCCGGAGAGGAAGGAGGTGGTCCATTCCAGGGCCTTGTCTCGGATCCCTGCATCATGGAGGCGTGCGCATACAGTGCGGTGGCAGACAGTGTCGAAGGCGGCGGCGAGGTCCAGAGGGCCGCGGTCTCACCATTGTCCAGCAGGGTCCTGATGTCATCTGTGGCAGCGCTGAGGGCAGTCTCAGTGCTGTGGTTGAGCGGGACCCTGACTGGGAGGGGTCCAGGATGCTGTTTTCTTCGAGGTATCGGGTTAGCTGTCTGTTGACGATGTTCTCGATGACCTTGGCTGGGAAAGGAAGCGGGGAGATGGGCCGGACGTTCTTGAGGTCTCTCGGGTCCGCCTTGGGTTTTTTGAGCAGGGTGTTGATCTCGGCGTGTTTCCAGCTCTCTGGGAAGGTCGCGGTCTCAAAGGAGAGGTTGATGATGTTGAGCAGGTGGGGTGCGATGGAACTGCTGGCTTTGTTGAAGATGTGGTGCGGAAAGGGTTTGACGGGGAGCTGGAGTGGATTGTGCTCATGGTTTTGATGGTGTCCTCGATGTTCACATTGGCCCAGACTGGCAAGGGGTCGTGGTCGATGATGTGTGGCGAGTCTGGTGTGTCGGTGTCTGTTGGGGCTGTCTGGGTGTTGAAGCTGTTGTGGATGTCTGTGATCTTGCGGTGGAAGAAGGTGGCGAGGGAGTCGCACAGGGCTTGCGACTGCGGGATGTCTTTGGCGTTGGAGAGTTCCTTCACAATGTTGAAGAGCTCCTTGTTGTTGTGTGCGTTGTTGTCAAGTCGGTCTTTGAAGGAGATCCTCTTAGCGGCCCTGATGAGGCGATAGTGTTTGCGGCTGGCGTCTTTGTGGGCTGTGTGGCTGTCCTGTGTCTTTTCACAAATAACTGTCTATGAGTAGAAACTAGGGGTCAACATGTTTTAGCCAGAAAGGATGAGATTTATCCACAGATTTCTTCAGGACCACATAAATATTGCTACTGCATTAGTGAAAAAAAAAATAATAATAGTATAAGTGAAAGGAGGTTAGCTACAAATACAACCTTGTCACCTGTTCTCAGGGATATATTAATTCTCTGCAAGTGACAGTTTGATGTTTGAATCTGAAAAAAATAAAAGTGCGGTCCACAAGTAAAGGGTTGTCACAACTTCAATAGGATTCACAAGCTCAACACATCTAGTCGATACTTAGTGACCTGATTTAATTGTCATCTATGAACTTTAAAATATTTTATAATAATATACTTTCATGCTTACCTGTTTTGCACGAGAAAAAGACCTCACCTCGCTTCGCTTGGCAACAGCTCAGGATAAGGAGGCATCGCTCTATGAGAAAACAAGGGAAGAACCGCAAATGTTCATGATAACCTTGTTATCTGTTACCCTTATTTGTCTATTGTTGAAAAAGGACCATGTACACTCATGACACATAACCATGACTTAAAGAGAACGTTTTTTACAAGCTTAATCATATAGGGATATTCCTATCTGTAATACTGACAGTCTTTGGGAAGATGTATGCATGAGTGACCTCCCATGCGCATCTCCACTTTGTCCAGTGTGGAGACCTATTGTGTATGCCCCCTACTTTATCTTGTCAGGTATTGGTGAGTAGTCATGACACTGTGTACCCACTTTGCAGTCCATCATGTCTGGTTAATGCTTGACTGCACTCTAAAACCCTTCATCAGCGGTGGCTCAATCAAGGAACAACTAAGCTCGGGCACCTCCCGCATGCATTAGAAAGGAAATATCACCTTTGTTGAAATTTGTTACACCTGAACACACAAACTGACTCATCGGACTAGGTCCACCATATTTTCATCCCAGGCTCATCAGTAGATATAGCCCGACCATCGTCCCCTGCCAAGTGAGTGATTAACTAGCGGTGGCGCCGATGGTTACACAGAACGGGCTGACCGAGCTAAACTTGCCGTGTCCATCCGAAACTAGCAAGCGAGGAAAAAAAAAACAAAAAAAACCTGTGGCGCACGCAATGATTGCCCCTCACCTGTCCGTCGGTACCCCTCGCGGTTCACAAAGCCATATGGGAAGGAGCCGAACACCGGGTGATTCCATATTTAAAAATACAAGCTCATGACATGGCTCTCAGTGTATTGGGCAGTATGAGTCATATGGTTTTCTCTAGAACGTCGTGCTAGGAGTCATGAGAATCGTAGTTTGTTAGAACATCCCATGATGCAATTCTCAGTTTATTGGGCAGTGTGAGTCATGTGACCTCTTCTCAAACGTTGTGCAGGGAATCATGGGAATAATAGTTTGTTACAATATCCCATGTGATGCATAGAGTCGGACAAAAGACTATAAACCTGTCAATAGTAGGATTAAGTCTATATAAATATACGTAGACTGTATATCTATATATATGTGCTCTAGGGTATCCCGATTAGATAGGTGATTACATTTTAAGCTTTTCAATTTATGAAGATCACTTTCAGGAGTACCGAGTGTTAATTTGAGTGTCATTATTGTCGTGTAGCTGAAATTTAGCGAGATGTCACGCTCTCTTTTCCGCTAACCAGTCTAAATTTCTGTAACTCCCATATCAAACCCTGCTGTACACCAACACGGAAGGTTTTACCACATTTCATATACACGCTATGGAGCATAAAAGTGACATGCCATGTGTTCTAACCAAAATCTGTGTTTCTTACAGTCATGGCTCCTGTGTCTCAGTCTCCCTTTTCTGCCATGTCATGATTGTAGCTATATCAAATACTCAGGATATTATTCAGTTGTCATATAATATACATGTCTACAAATGTATGTTGGGGATATAGGCAGTATGATTGAAAATTAAAATTGTCATATGCCCGTGTCTACTACACCCCTTGGACTGGTAGACCATCATTATGGGATGTAATCCACTGCATGCAGAGGCCAGAAGTGCCTGATGTATAGCGGGGTGTAAAGCTGATCTTTAGTAGCTGCATTCAATCAACTGGAGATGTCTTGCCCATATCCTCCCATCAACCAATACCATCTGTCTGATGTCCTCCCAGCAAACAATGCCGGCTGTCTTGAAAGATCAATGTCCAGTCACTCACAGAGTCTAAATTATAGAGCGTCCCATGGTATCTCATCATTCAATCCTATTCTGTCTCCCTGCAATTTGAAAACCCGTTTCTGTTCTCTAATAAGTAAGAATTTAGCGACATCTGTGATGTGTGTGGGAATGAATGGTTGTTCCAGACGGTCCAGGAGAATTTTTCAGGCCTGTGATTGACTTCCAAGAAATGTCTTGTAAATCTTGTAGCTTGTCTCTTGCATCGCACCGTGCTCTTGTGTTCCAGTATTCTTAATTTGACCTTTCGGGTGGTCATGCCCACAAATTGTAATTTACATGGGCAGGTGATTAAGTAAATACGTTTATCGCTATTACAATTGGTAAACCTATTTTGTAAAGTGGCCCCGGACGGCTGGAAGGTCACAGAGTGTCCCTATCGCTGGAGAGGGTTTGGGTCTGGTGTGGACGAGTTGGTCCCGAAGATTAGTGCTTCTTTCAAAAGAGAAGAATGGTGGTGGTGGAATCGGTTTGTTCCCAATACTGAGTATGCACCAATGTTTACGTACACTTTTTTGGATGCTTTTAGACATGGTACTAAAAGTGTTAACAGAGGTCATCCTCATTAGCTCAGGTTTAGGTTCAGATGGTTCCAACGAGGCCTCTCTGTTGTTGTTCATGGCCCGTTTGAGTGAGCGACGCACCAATTTCCTGAGATATTTCCTGTCGCACAGTTGAGATGACAGAGTGGTAGCATGATTAGCAAACCTCTCTTTTGTAGAGTAATTTCTTTGTGCCCAGAGAAACTGGCCGAATGGTAAATTGTCACAAAGTGACTTTGGATGATGGCTATCGTAGCGAAGCAAAGAGTTTCTAGCCATCGGATTCCTATATAGCTCAGTCTCAAGGCCTGATGGTGTTGTTGCAATCAGTAGATCCAGAAATGCTTACTTATTTTTTATCATATTCCACCATGAATTTCAAAAATTCAATCCTGCTGTTGAGCCACGTTTGGAAGAACATATTAGACTCTGGGTTACCTCACCACACGACGAGGACGTCGTCTTTATCGCACTTCCATAGACATATCGAGGCTCTAAAGGGGTTAGTCTGTGTCAAAACATGTTCCTGCTCGAAGCCATGGACATACAAATTTGCCAGACTGGGAGCAAAAACGCTTCCCATGCTGGTACCGGAGATTTGGAGATAAATGGTATCCTCAAACTTAAAGAAGTTCTCTTTCATGCCAAGTTGGGCGCATGCCATAATAAAGTGTACCGGGGTGATGGAGTCCAAATCACTATCGGCCAAAAATGATACTGTTACAATTCACTCCCTGTACTCTTGTGCCCACCACCAGGGGGCCAAATTGTGGGGCTTTCCAGTGTTCTAATGTGCCTCCAGACACTCCCCTGTAGGCATATCCTGACTTCCAGGAGTTTGGACATCATTTAGGAATGGAAATCCATTCCCAATCCATGCCGGGTTTTGTGGAAGCCAGTTTGCTCATGCTGCAAACTCTATTTCCTAGAATTCCCTGCTCTCTACTTCATCTCCACCCCTGCAGACCAAGGATGGGTGGAGGAATTCAGCTCACCTGATATATATTATTACTGTGAGCTCTTTTAAGCCCCAGCTCCCTTCATACCAAGGTTGGTTATTATAGCTAGATTCCGGTGAGACCGATCCTTGTTTCCTGAGCTGTTTGATCGTCCTTGATTCCTGAGCTATAGTTAATCCTTGATTCCTGAGCAATAGCTATTCCTTGTGCCTGAATCAACACTGCCTGCAGTGCTACCTTATTTCCTGAGTTCCTGAGCTATAGTTATTCTTTGTTCCTGGGCTTCAGCTATTTCTTGTTCCTGATTTGCACAGATTACAGTGCTCTCTTGACTCCTTGTTCCTTAGCTGTAGCTCTTTCCTGTTTCCTTGAACCAGCACTGCCTGCAGTGCTACCTTGACCCCCTGAAGCTTTAGGAATTCCCTGTTCCTGCCCCAGCACTGCCTTCTATGCTACTTTGTTTTCTTGATTCCTTAACCTGCACTATTCTAGTATACCCTTGTAGACTCCCCTTCTGTATATCCTTTTCCAGTCCCTGCCTTTCTTCCCATTTCCTTGGTTCATGTTCAGTTTGCTGTCTTTCTATTCTGCTGTCTTGCTTCTGTTAACTTGTATGTTTGTTACCTGCTTTCTGCCAAGTGTGCCCTGTGATTTCCTTCATTTCCTGTTAAGCACTCCTCCTTGCTAGCTCCTTGTCCATTGTGCTAGTGTTTAGTTCTACCCCCTTGATGTTACTGCCTTGTGTGTTCCTGTTTGATCGCCAGGATCCATGGGTACAGCTGACTACCTAGGTGGTGTTTCTTGTTCACTGTGAGTATTGTCTTTGAGTTACATTTATAACATCACCATAGGTATAATCTCCACAGACCCTGCCAGTGCATACATATCCTATATGTAGGAATTTTCAGTCAGTATCTGTAACAGCAATTGTGGGTGAAGAACTTACTGAGCTTCAGTCTTACCGTGTGGAGCTCCTGAGTGCTTTACCCCACACGCCCCTTTATTGTTAATGTTGTATTATATATATGTCTTGCATGTCCCTTCTGGGTGTAGTTAGTCTGAATGCTAAATTGCCTTGTAAGTTCCCGTCCTTTCTGAGTCTTACCCATTTTGCTCACTTTTACAGGCTTCCCCTTCGGATCTCTTTTCCTCCTCTGACTTCCTATGTGATCCTGGGCAGCACTGTACTCCTCTCTGTGTACGTTTTCTACCCCGTTCCCAGTCCTTGCCCAAGTCCTTGACTGTGTTCCTGACATAGTCCCGGACAGCCCCTGACAGATACTATGGCATCAAGAGGTTCATCCTGAGGAATCGAAGTATAGAGCGACTCAACGTCGAATGAAACTAGATAGTCAGTTGCCATGTCAAATTCCACCTGCGGTAACATACATAAAACGTCATTGGTGTCTTGCAGGAAAGTGGGCATTTCCTTCACCATAGGTCTGAGGAAATGGTCCACAAAAGCAGACAATGGTTCCAAGACTGATCCCAGTCTGGAGATGATGGGTCACCCTGGTGATGGCCTATCAGGTTTATGCACCTTCGGAAGTACATAAAAATAGGACATTACTGGGTGATCGGTTTGAAAAAAAGGCTGCCTCCTGGGTGGTTATCCAGCCTTCACTCACCGCTTCTTCTACCATAGTGACAATGGTGTTTTTATCTTCTCAGTGGGGTCAATTTACAGAGGGCAGTAGGATCTTTTGTCGGCTAATTGCCGTGAGCATTCTGTGCGATATGTGTCAGTGTCAAGAATGAAAATCTCACCGCCTTTGTCCACCGGTTTGATAGTAATCCGGTTGTTACTGGTTAGTTTGCGTAATGCCAATTGTTCTTGTTTGGGAAGATTGCAGTATGAGTTGTTCCCTCTTTTACAGAGTGCCGTTACGTCTTCACTGACAGCTTTTTCAAAGGTTAAGACTTGTGCTGGAACCAGATCGGCTGGTGGATTGAAAGTCGAGCAATTCTTTAGACCAGTGTTCAAGCCAGCAGGGTCTGTCGGTTCTTGTTGTTCTTTCTTAAAGAAGAAATGTAAACGTATTTTGCGAAAAAATTTCCCAAGTTCACATTGGGTCTGGAAGGGGTCACCTCGGAAAGTAGAGACAAAATCTAGGCTTCTGTTCAGGACTTGTAGTTTGTCCGTTGTCATTATCCGGGGAACTCAGGTTGACCACTAGTCCGTCTCTGTGCTGGTCCCCGCTTGTTGTGGGGTTTTCTTCTTGTTGCTGCGCAGACTCCGGGGCGACGGAGGGGGGCTCCAATGTACATGGGCCTGTTGGTTTCTCCGTCTTCCTCTCGAGCGCCCGTGGCCAAATCCTAAAAAAGGCTGATTATTAAAATTGTGGGGATATTGTGGTGGTGCTGCAAATGGACTCATGGGTGGTTGGAAGGAAGGGGCTGCAAAGCCCCATGGATTAAGTTGCCACCATGGTTGAAACTGGTTTGGTGGTCCATTTCTCCAATTTGCTCTGTTGGCCACTCCTTGTGGAGGAGTCGGAGTAACTCGATCCCTCATCCGAACTCGATGTTCCATAAGAAGAGCCCCGTTTACGTCCTCTGCTGTTGAACTCCGGGGGGGTGTAGTTATCAATTTTTTCAATTTCAAGTCTTTATTTCGATTTATCATCATAAAAGACACATAGTACTTGACAATTATAAAATAAATAGAGGGGTACAGAAGGCAAAAGGGGGGACCATAGATTCAACTTAGACTGCAAATAGGTCATTCATGGCAGCTGGAATTATAAATAAATAAATATCTCATACATTTAAAATACGTAAAAAGTTAAAAAATATATCAATTAATCAGACGAGGCGTAATTTATAAGCACGAATAATCCAGAACCAATGAAGAAATTTTGAAACAGCAATAATCACAGTTTGAGATGTGTTTGACTTAAAACACCGCAAAGCCTCAACCCCTGTCGGAAAAAACCAAATAAGAGACAGATTGGTTTAATCCAAACCTGTCTTGGTGTTTTGTACTCTGGACAGATGAATAGAATATGTGCGATATTTTCTCGATGAGCTGGGCAAAAGGGACAATCAGGTTTTATATCATTACGGCATTTTGCAACATATGTATTAATTGGAAGAGTGCCCACCCTGAATTGGTGATATCGCTTTCTGTCCTCAACGACAGTGATACAGTCCCAATAATTTTCGAACCGGGGTTTATCCTTAATTGCCAGAAAGTCCGAAGTTAGAGATGGGCCAATACTTGAACCAAATCTTCTTTCTGAGACCAACATGTCTTTTAGGGTTTTCCTGGGGGAAAAAGTGTGTACTAAAGGCTCCTCCCATAAGCTTGCTAGGCCCATTGCAGAATACAGTAACCTGACCTCCCTCATCCATAGAATCTTGTTCCCCTTGTCAGACCCCCTGACATCCAGGAAAGCCTGGGCGTATTCGGAGAGTTCAGGGGTAACCCAAAGCCTCCTCCAATAAGCCACAGGTCTATATCTTGCAATATCCTCAAGGCGTTGGATCCCCAGGTCATAATACAGGGGGATTAGGGGAGTTGAGGTCGGGAGGCCAGTAATCAATCGCAAAAACTTGTTTGGGCTAAAACGCACCCTTGGCGAACTCCCCTGGCAATTGAAAATTTATCTGTGACACTGCCTGATTGGTTCCATCTTACTTGAGCAAAATTTTCCTCGTGCAATTTAATTAAAAAAAGTAAAATGTCAATAGGCATTCCTTGATCTTTAAAAACAGACCACATTTTTGCTCGAGGGACTAAATCAAAAGCTGATTTAAGATCAACAAAGGCTGCAAATATCATGCCATTCCCCAACTGAACCACCCGCCAGTAGATTAATAGAAACCTAAATACCTGATCAATGGTACTTGTGTGGCTGCGAAACCCTGCCTGTAATGGTGATAGAATTTCCTCCTCCTCTATCCACCCCTGTATCCTTAATAGGACAAGCCTTGCTACCACCTTCTGTATACAGTCGATCAGGCTTATAGGCCTGTAGTTACCCGGATCGGAGCGATCTCCCTTTTTGAAAATCGGGATAATCTGGGCGCCCCTCCAAGTATTAGGTATGGGTGAACCATCCGATATGCAGTTAGCTAAGGAAAGAATGTAAGGTGCCCAAAGATCTTTGTCGTGCATGAACAGGTCAGCTGGAACCATATCTAACCCTGGTGCTCTTCCTCTAGGGATAGATTTCAAGACCTTATGAATCTCATTTAAATCAAAGGCCAAAGGAGTTGTAGCCATATTGGAAAAATTATTGGTATACGACTCTCTTCGTAAGCATCCGAGGGAGCAAACTGGGATGCACAGGGCCCGATTCACAGAACTAACTTAAGACAAAATCCTAAACTTACTACCATTTTGGTATTCACAGAAGGCACTTACTCATTTTGGTATTCACAGAAGGCACTTACTCATTTCGGTATTCACAGAAGTTAGGAGTCCTAACTTTAGGACTCCTAAATGCCTTCTGTGAATACCGAAAGTCTTAAAATTAGGATTTTTTTCAGTTTAGTAGTAGTATAGTTAGGACTCCTAACTTTAGGACTCCTAAATGCCTTCTGTGAATACCGAAAGTCTTAAAATTAGGATTTTTCTCAATTTAGTAGTCCTAAATTTAGGACTCCTAACTTTAGGACTCCTAAATGCCTTCTGTGAATACCGAAAGCCTTAAAATTAGGATTTTACTCAGTTTAGTAGTAGTATAGTTAGGACTCCTAACTTTAGGACTCCTAAATGCCTTCTGTGAATACCGAAAGTCTTAAAATTAGGATTTTTCTCAATTTAGTAGTCCTAAGTTTAGATTTAGGACTACTAAATTGAGAAAAATCCTAATTTTAAGACTTTCGGTATTCACAGAAGGCATTTAGGAGTCCTAAAGTTAGGAGTCCTAACTATACTCCTACTAAACTGAGAAAAATCCTAATTTTAAGACTTTCGGTATTCACAGAAGGCATTTAGGAGTCCTAAAGTTAGGACTCCTAACTTCTGTGAATACCGAAATGAGTAAGTGCCTTCTGTGAATACCAAAGTGAGTAAGTGCCTTCTGTGAATACCAAAATGGTAGTAAGTTTAGGATTTTGTCTTAAGTTAGTTCTGTGAATCTGGCCCATAGTGCGTAACCCACTGGCTGGGAGGTACAAAGTTGATTGGTTCTTTTCTTATTTGACCCCTACCCCACCTGACTAGGTCCCAAAAGGAACACATCGATCGTTTTTTACTGGCTGAGCAGAGATCATTCCAATAATCCTGATCCCATGCACGTTTGGCATCCAGTTGAGCTTTTTTGTATGATTCACGGGCAGCCCTAATACAAGCTATATCCTTAGTTTTAACTGCATCGGACAAAGCACGATAAGCAGTCCTGCATGATTTCCCATACCATTGGTCCTCCTTTCGGGGTGGTCTGTTGGGTTTGGCATGAGTTTGTTTTATAAAAAAAACACTAAGTTGGTTGAATAAATTCAAATGAATAATATTTGCATTTCCCATGTTTTCCTTCTGAGCAATACAAGTCTGTAGATCATTTGTGGCTTTGGTGGTTAAATCCTTAATTATTAAAATTTGCCTCTCGTCCAGTAGGCAATTAGCCCATTTGACTCGCCTTGAGTCGTTAGATGGAACAATTTCCACCGTCCTAGGGGGATTCCCTTGACTATTAATATGGTATAATTGGAATGATAGTAATAGGGGGTCATGATCACTCTCCACCCTCTCCATCACTTTCATATCCTTAATATTTGACCAATGTTCTTTATTAGTCAATATATAGTCGATGCGACTTTTACGTAAGCCATTATTAAACGTAAAAGCCCCCTGTTTATCAGATGCTGATCTACCATTAATTGTGCGTAGACCTTGGCCCAGGCAAAGTGCCTTAAGCTGAAGTACAGCCTCGGTCCATTTATGTACTGGCGCAAGAGTCAGCTGGGGGATGTTCCAGGTACGATCCTCCTCAAGAGTGAGATCAATATCATCAGCATCCAGAGGTACAAAGCAACAATTAAAATCACCACCTACAATGACATTACCCCCCTTGCAAAATACATCGAGAAGCTGGTCCAACTCCTCCACAGTTTTTGAGGATTTACCTCCTGGTAACCCTCTAGCATAAATATTAAAAACAAATAACTCCTTTAATCCTGAGCGCTGGATTTGAATAAGTAGGATGTCATTACTGTTTGTGTCCAGTTGAGTCAGAGAATACCCTCTATCCTGTTTAATCCAGGTTAAGAGACCCCCCTTAGCTCTTCCATGGAGACTTGGGACAGCGGGGACTTAAAAGCTGAGGTAACCAGGTCTGTAATCTAAAACAGTTGACCAGGTTTCCTGCAACAATATAATGTCCTTGTTTTCAAAAAACTTGGACCAATCAGATGACACAACTTTTTTCCTGATTCCTGCTACATTCCATGAAACTAAAGATGAGAAGACATTATCCCCAATCTTACCACAAAGTAAAACTTCCTGCAGGTCTCCGCCAACAGGAACCTCATATTGAGGTACTACTAGCGGAGTACTATTAGTATTGGATGGGACACTGGTCAAGGTCACTTCTCTAGATTCCCGGGGAATTACATTATGTGGATCTACATCAGATGGTGTGTTGGCTGCAGAGAGTATCACTAACGAAGGTCCTCGCAGACCCTGATCTTGGCCATTAACCAGTCAGTCATTACAGTCCAAAGAACTCAACGCCTTAAATCTATTACTTACGGTAATGGGTCTGACATAGGAATCCGGACAAGAAACAGGGCCCCTCACTTTGCCAATAACTTTAGGGCAAGGGGGGTAGAAAAACCCTAGAGGCAGAATATTAATACGATCTTGGTGTATTCTCATTGAGCCTGCCTGTCTAAGGATGTTATCTACCAGCTGGGGGGATGCAAAGTTGACAACAACACAATCTCCATCCATGCACTTTTTAGTGTCTCCCACCCAGTTGACCCTTCGGACCATCTTGAAATTAGTGTAGAGATTATCACCCAGGACTGTTCTGGAATTCAAAAAGTGTAGTACTTTATTCTTAAGTGATACCCAGTGTTCCTCTTTACCATCTAGTGTTTTGGGGACGTTTGCCAAAATGATGGAATATGGGCACGCCTCAGGGGGGAGATGGAATATTGTGGCTTTTCGGGAAGGGTAAGGAATACCATTTAAATTGTCTCTAAGGCCCCCAGAGCCAGCGGTGGTGTTTCTTACAGGAATAGAATTATTAGTTACATTGATTTCCTGAGCCCCTGCTGGTTCTCTAAATGTCTGAGCTCTGACATCCGAGCTAATATTTACTAGTATTTGTGTGGGAACTACGTCAGAGCAGGTACCCGTTGGTTTGGTCATAGTCAGGGAACCCTGTTGACTTAATACCTTACTTTCCAGGGCCGCTAGTCTATAATCAATTAGCTCAAGTTTTTCCATTACTGGATTGATCAGGGCCTTAAAGCGCTCCTCTAGAACCCCCAGGAATCTGGCCATTTGGTCTCCCTCAATGGGGTTGGCTATAGGGGAAGATGTTGTTTGGGTACCCTCCGCTTGAAATTTGGATTTTTCAGGCTAGATCAATTGGCTAGTTACTTGAGGACCCATGCCAGTAGTGGATTTATTTTTCCTTGCTTGTTTCGCACGCGGTTTACTGCCCTTAATGGCACTCTCTGCCTTCCGCTTCCTTGATAACTCTTTGGTACTGGTAGCAAGCTCAACCCGTGCCTGTCTAGTGCGTGTGTTAGGAGGAGAAGGCATCGGGCTTAGAGCAAGGGGGCAGGGTGCATTTGGTATATCTAGTGGTCCAAGACTTCGAGGCACTACCATTGGAGCTTGAGAATTATCCAATGAAACAGCAGTCGAAGCAGTATTCGAGTTGTTAGTATTAATGCTACATGGCTCAAGAGATAACCTCCTTTCAACTAATTCTATCTCTTTAGCCACTGCCGTTTCTGCTCGTTTAAGGTATGCATCCAGTGTCCCAGCCCCCCCTTTAGAGTTGGTAATACATTTAGCCATAGTACTAGGCTACACTCAAAATGATGCACAATAGCACAATAGTACAGTGGCACAGATCGGGCAGTATACGTAAAAGTAGTCACAAGACCAAACACTCAATGGTACATAAATGTCTCGCAATAACTTATCTGAGTGTCCCCATGCCAGGAAACACAATGTTAGGGGGCTGGCCCGACCCGACCTCCAACGACCTCGGACGGCCACAGACGGCCCGCCTTTTGCCCGGGCTTAGCCCGGCGCTGCCCGCGCGCTGTCCCGCGATGCGGAAGGTATGCTGGAATTTAAAGCGCCTCCGGGCGCGTGAGTAGCGTCACCTGTTCCGCCCTCCACAGCCGGGGAGACTGGGTAATGTAGTTTTCTCCACACGGCGGCCACGTTATCAGCAAAGCGGCAGCGGGAGGGAATGAGGCCAGCAGCACCCAGAGCAACCACAAGGAACAACAGGTAGGTTTTCGTGGGTCCCCCAGATTCACAACAGCGTCAGGACAACCCCCGCTCCCCCGGAGGTATGCTGGAATTTAAAGCGCCTCCGGGCGCGTGAGTAGCATCACCTGTTCTGCCCTCCAGAGCCGGGGAGACTGGGTAATGTAGTTTTCTCCACACGGCGGCCGCGTCATCAGCAAAGCGGCAGCGGGAGGAAATGAGGCCAGCAGCACCCAGAGCAACCACAAGGAACAACAGGTAGGTTTTCGTGGGTCCCCCAGATTCACAGCAGCGTCAGGACAACCAGTAGTTATCACTTATGCATGGATACACCCTCTCATGGGTGAAGCGTGCCAGGTCTTTCTTGAACTTCTCGATCTTGGTAAACAGGATCAAATCCTTGAATTCCTTGTTGGTTTTGTTGGATTCTTCTTGATTCTTTTTAAATGATGTTGCTGTAATGGTCACCTTAATCTGTGATTCTAAAAGTTGGATCTCAATAAGTATGGTGTCAGCCACACGCTTTGCTGTTCAAATGATTAGAATTAACCAATCGCGCGTGCAGCGCCATGCTATTAGTGACCAGTCTTTCAGAAATGTTTTATCTTGGAGGAAAAGCCTAGGAACATTGGTAACTATTAAACCCATTGGGGCGCAATTGCCCCTCAAATATTCGGTCATAATCGCCCCATGGATAATAGTGCATGAATGTGATTTCTTGAGCCCTAACACCTTTCCCCATTCATCTTCATTACTACTCATGGTAGATTGTAAAGTGTCTAGAATACTCAGGTTAGTGGAGAGTATCGATTGTAAAACATCATCGTTGTAAGCTAGTCCGCAAATCTCAGTCATGGTGGTCCTATGTCAATAGTAAACTATAGTACACCTTAAAAACAGAACACAAACAGGGGGATGGGAAGATACTGACTGTGTATATAGTACAGTGTAAGACCATTACTTATATATGGTCGAATCTTTCAAAGACCCGCAGCCTCAGTCCTATTTAAAGTTATTTCTTCATAGCCTGTCAAGAGGTGTATAGGTCTCAGGGTCCTTTTTAAGCTCTAACACACATCATATCAGTAGGTTTTTCAATCAGACGCGTGGATAGTATGATTATTAGTCAGCCACTGTACAGTCCTCTCTAATGCCTGATGCATCATGATGATCTCTGCCAACGATATAATCTTGACATATTTTTAAGTTTTAAAGAAAATTTTATTGAGATTTAAATATAACAGAATCGTAATAAAACATCATGACTAAATTCAATTACAAAGAAAATTGTCCTCTGAGAAGGGAGGGAAGGAAGAGGTAAGGGAAGGGAACAAAAAGGGAAAAAAGAGACTGTCAAATATTAGAGCAAAGTAGAAATATAAAAAGTATAAATATTATTGCTGTATAACACGCATGTATAAGAAGTATAAAAGTACAATTGAGTATAAAGAGACTTCTCTAGTCATAACATATGAAATATTCAGGAATACAAACATTTTATACGTATAGATGCTTAAAAAACAACAATAATATGTTCAAGGAGGATTGGGAACTTCCTCTGTAGGAGGATTGTGTAATGGCCGAGAACGAGCAGCTTCATTCAAAAAGTTTGTAATTGGTATCCATAATACATCGCGTTTAATAGCAAGGGTAATGGGATATACATAGGCCCTGTCTAATCTATGGTGATAACAAACCCCATACCACCAAGCCTGAAAAGAAATATTTGAGGCATCCTTCCACGACTTAGTGATTTGTTGAAACGCCACAGCTATGAGCAGGTCAATAATAGGAGTGTCTATAGTGGAGAGAGACCATATGTCGGAAGTGATTTGTTGAAACGCCACAGCTATGAGCAGGTCAATAATAGGAGTGTCTATAGTGGAGAGAGACCATATGTCGGAATAATCTTGACATATAACTATGTATCATCTGCATACATGTGAAAGGAGATGTTTGCCTGCTATAAAATTTCTGTTAGTGGTTCTACATACAGATTGAATAGAGATGGCGATAGTGTTGATCCCTGTGGTACTCCCATAAGATTTGGGGATGATGCTAATAGTATTTGGTTCACCATGAATCTTTGTGATCTGTTCTCTAAGAAGGATCTAAACCAATCTAGGACTTTACCAGATAATCTCATTCTTTCCTCCAGCCCGTCTAGTATTTTGAAATGGTTTACCGTGTCGAATGCGGACGAAAGGTCGAGCAGTACTAGGAGACAAGTTTTGTTGCAGTCTAGAGCAAGTAGAGCGTCATCCACTGTGTGAAGAATTGTTGTTTTAGTATTGTGATTTGGTCTGAACCCCGATTGGTAGCCATTAAGAAGTTTGAATTCATAAATGTGTTGGCTTATTTGTGGTTGAACACATTTTTCCAGAACTTCGGCTAGCGTGGGAATGTTTGTTACTGGTAGAAGGTTGTTAGGGTCTGAGGGCTTCTCAGTAGGTTTTTTTAAGATGGGAGTGACTTGCCCCATTGTTAGGCAGCCTGTTAAGGAGCCATGCGATAGTGAAGCGTTAATATTCTTGGTCCATGAGGGGACGAGCAAATGGTTGATTGTAGAACAATATTTTAGAGGAGAGGATCATTGAAGTGGTTGTTCGGTTTTATGGTCAATAGGGTTTTGGCAATATCTTTGTGATTATTTTACTTGGATTCTGACCATAGAGCATTTTTTTTGGGTGTTGACTGAACGGGTAGAGACTGAAGCTAAGCTGGAGTGTTCTTTTGGATTGAGGGGTTCTCAGAGGCTTTCTTGAGCTCGATCTCCAGGGAGTTAGCTTTGGCTGTAAATAAGGCAATTCTTCACAAATGATTTTGTTAGATTGATCTTTTAACAATTTGAAGAGTTTACTCAGTTTAGAATACTTTTATGTTACGCGCTGCCCGCGCGCTGTCCCGCGACGTGGGAGGTATGCTGGAATTTAAAGCGCCTCCGGGCGCGTGAGTAGCGTCACCTGTTCCGCCCTCCAGAGCCGGGGAGACTGGGTAATGTAGTTTTCTCCACACGGCGGCCGCGTTATCAGCAAAGCGGCAGCGGGAGGGAATGAGGCCAGCAGCACCCAGAGCAACCACAAGGAACAACAGGTAGGTTTTCGTGGGTCCCCCAGATTCACAACAGTGTCAGGACAACACCTGCTCCCCCGGAGATATGCTGGACTTTAAAACGCCTCCGGGCGCGTGAGTAGCGTCACCTGTTCTGCCCTCCAGAGCCGGGGAGACTGGGTAATGTAGTTTTCTCCACACGGCGGCCGCGTTATCAGCAAAGCGGCAGCGGGAGGGAATGAGGCCAGCAGCACCCAGAGCAACCACAAGGAACAACAGGTAGGTTTTCGTGGGTCCCCCAGATTCACAACAGCGTCAGGACAACACCCGCTCCCCCGGAGGTATGCTGGAATTTAAAACGCCTCCGGGCGTGTGAGTTGCGTCACCTGTTCCGCCCTCCAGAGCCAGGGAGACTGGGTAATGTAGTTTTCTCCACACGGCGGCCGCGTTATCAGCAAAGCGGCAGCAGGAGGGAATGAGGCCAGCAGCACCCAGAGCAACCACAAGGAACAACAGGTAGGTTTTCGTGGGTCCCCCAGATTCACAACAGCGTCAGGACAACACCCGCTCCCCCGGAGGTATGCTGGAATTTAAAGCGCCTCCGGGCGCGTGAGTAGCATCACCTGTTCCGCCCTCCAGAGCCGGGGAGACTGGGTAATGTAGTTTTCTCCACACGGCAGCCGCGTTATCAGCAAAGCGGCAGCGGGAGGAAATGAGGCCAGCAGCACCCAGAGCAACCACAAGGAACAACAGGTAGGTTTTCGTGGGTCCCCCAGATTCACAACAGTGTCAGGACAACCAGTAGTTATCACTTATGCATGGATACACCCTCTCATGGGTGAAGCGTGCCAGGTCTTTCTTGAACTTCTCGATCTTGGTAAACAGGATCAAATCCTTGAATTCCTTGTTGGTTTTGTTGGATTCTTCTTGATTCTTTTTAAATGATGTTGCTGTAATGGTCACCTTAATCTGTGATTCTAAAAGTTGGATCTCAATAAGTACATCATCGTTGTAAGCTAGTCCGCAAATCTCAGTCATGGTGGTCCTATGTCAATAGTAAACTATAGTACACCTTAAAAACAGAACACAAAAAGGGGGAGGGGAATATACTGACTGTGTATATAGTACAGTGTAAGACCATTACTTATATATGGTCGAATCTTTCAAAGACCCGCAGCCTCAGTCCTATTTAAAGTTATTTCTTCATAGCCTGTCAAGAGGTGTATAGGTTTCAGGGTTCTTTTTAAGCTCTAACACACATCATATCAGTAGGTTGTTCAATCAGACCCGTGGATAGTATGATTATTAGTTAGCCACTGTACAGTCCTCTCTAATGCCTGATGCATCATGATGATCTCTGCCAACGATATAATCTTGACATATAACTATGTATCATCTGCATACATGTGAAAGGAGATGTTTGCCTGCTATAAAATTTCTGTTAGTGGTTCTACATACAGATTGAATAGAGATGGCGATAGTGTTGATCCCTGTGGTCCATGAGGGGACGAGCAAATGGTTGATTGTAAAACAATATTTTGAGAGGAGAGGATCATTGAAGTGGTTGTTCGGTTTTATGGTCAATAGGGTTTTGGCAATATCTTTGTGATTATTTTACTTGGATTCTGACCATAGAGCATTTTTTTGGGTGTTCACTGAACGGGTAGAGACTGAAGCTAAGCTGGAGTGTTCTTTTGGATCAAGGGGTTCTCAGAGGCTTTCTTGAGCTCGATCTCCAGGGAGTTAGCTTTGGCTGTAAATAAGGCAATTCTTCACAAATGATTTTGTTAGATTGATCTTTTAACAATTTGAAGAGTTTACTCAGTTTAGAATACTTTTATGGTACGCGTTTCTGGCCTGTCTTAGTAGTTTTAGATGGGGAAAGGATGATTGTTGTCTCCATTTCTGTTCTGATAGTCTGAGTATCTGTCTTTCTCCGTAGAGGGATCCATTAAACCATGGGTTTTTATCTTTGTCCACTATTCTTTTGAGTTTTAAAGGGGCTATGTCATGAATTATTTTTGTCATCGTGGTGTTGGGGTGTTCTGACTGCTATCATGCCTCAGGTATGTCTGTACTTCTACTTGCAGTCTGACATGTGTGGTGCAGCAAATGACCCAAAGTAAAAAACTATGCAGTGTCTCATCCTCCTGCACAAATCTTGTCAGAGGTGCTTCAGCCTAAGGAGCAGAAAGTGATTCATGCAGCTTCTTTTACAAACATTTAGAGAGTGTGCATGGAGAAACAGAGGTAGTCAAACACCTAGAGGCTTCTTTTAATGTGGTATCTTACCCGTAAAAGGCAGAGACACCGTTATTAAAGTGCTGAGACTCACAAGAGTGGCATGAGAGGAGTTGGCCTTTCATTTTGGCGTAGGCCTGGGATTGTGAGCTCTGAGTCTGTAAAGAAAGTGGTAGAGAAATGTGAGGTTTAAAACATGTTGCTAGATGTATTATCCTTTATCCCCGTCAATATAAGTCTCTTTCCAGGTATATTTCACGTAGGCTGCAGATGGTGAGGTTAGTACTTCATATTGAAAGAGTACTGTGTAAAGTTAGAATGTCAAACTGCTACCATGTCTAAGGTATATCTGCAATTCTATGTGTAGTCTGATACATGTGGCGCAGGTGATCAGTGTAACTTAAAACCTATACAGACTATTATATCCTTGTACATATCTTGGTACAACTAATTCAGGATTTACTCTCAGAAGCACAGATGTCTTAGCTAGGCAGGCATCTCTATAAAACTTGAACACACACCTTCATACCTAGGTGCACTGTGTAATGACCAGAGAATGATTAATGCAACTTTTTTTTAAAGACAATTAGAAAGCATACGGTGTGAAACAAGGGTACAGTAGCTAGGTATAGGCTTGCTTGCATTTGTTATCGTGCCTCTAGAAAGGCAGTGACACAGTAATTGAGGTATCTACAAACATGCTGACATTGACAGTGGCGGAATAACAGGAGTCGGCCTTTCATTTTGGCTTAGGCTTGGTATTGCGACTACTGTCTCTCTGATGAAACTGGTAGAGAAATGTGGGGTCAAAACATGTTGCCAAATCTATTAACCTCAGTTCTAGTCCATATAAGTCTCTGCTAATGATCACTTCAAGTAGGACATAGGTAGTGAGGTCTGGGCGTTAAACTAAAAGTTTGAATGTTTGACCTGTGCCACGTATTAAGTATGTCTGCACTTCAACATGTAGTTTGATATGGGTGGTGCAGCTGATCAGCCTACTTCAGCATCAAGCCTCAGAAGCACAAATCTGTTACCTATGCAGGCATCACAAAATCAGTGGAACACACACGTTCATACCTGGCTGTTCGTGTAATAAGTAGAACGTGATTCGTGCAGACTTTTGTATAGACATTTAGGAAGTATGTGGTGAGAAACTGAGGTACTGTTTTGCCTATAATCAACTATAAAAGGCACACACACCCTCATTAAGATATTTAGAAAGATGCTGAGACTCAGAAGATTGGCATGACAGGAGTCGACATTTAGTTTTGGCTTAGGCCTGCCAGCGTGAGGTCTTATTCTCTAATGAAAGTGGTAGAGAAAAGTTAGATTTAAAGCATGTTCCCAGATGTATTAATCTCTTTTTTCTAGTTCATATAAGTCTCTTCATAGGTGAACTGAGAGTAGGCCCTGGATAGTGAAGTGTGTGCTTTAAACTGCAAGCATACTCTGTCAAGTTTGAGTGTCTGACCTGTACTATGTCTCAGGTATGTCTGCACTTGAACATGTAGTCTGATATGTATGGTGCAGCTCCTGAGCCTAACTTAAAAATTACACAGGCTATCATGTCCCTGCACAAATCTTGTGAGACCTATTTCAGCATTAAGTGCCAAAAGCACAGATGTCTTAGCTGGGCAGGGATAATACCTTCATACCTGGCTGACCTCTGTAATGAGTAGAAAGTAATTTATGCAGGGTTTGTACAGACATTTAGAAAGCATGCAGTGTGAAACGGAGGTAGTGTTTCAACTATAACCTTCTTTACATCTGTTTTCTCATCTCTAAAAGGCATACAAATAATTAGTAAGGTGTTTAGAAATAAGCTGAGACTCACAAGAGTGTATGACAGTAGTAAGCCTTTCATTTTGGCGTAGGCCTGGAGTTTTGAGGTCTGACTCTCCAATAAAACTGATAGGGAAAAGTGAGGTTTAAAGGATGGTGGCAGATGTATTATCCTCTATCCCACTTCATATAAGTCTCTGCAACGGTACTCTTCAAGTATGCCGTAGATAGTGAGATGTGTGCTTTAAAGTAAAAGCGTACTCTGTCAAGTAGGAATGTTTGTCTGCTATCATGTCTCAGGTATGTCTGTACTTTTCAATGTAGTCTGAAGAGTGTGGTGAAGCTGATGACCCTAACTTAAAAACTATGCGTCTTTCATATTCTTGCACAATTCTTGTCAGAGGTACTTCAGCTTTCCGTCCCAGTAGCATAGATGTGTTACCTAAGCAGGAGTCACAAAAGCACTCAAACACTCAGTTGCATATCTGACAGTCCTGTAAAATTAACAGAAAAAGATTCATCTAGCTTCTTTTACAAACATTTAGAGAGCATGTTGTATAAAACAGAGCTATTCTAATATCTATAGCCTTCTTTACATGTTTCATCTCACCCCTAAAAGCCACAGACACACTTATTGAGGTATTTACAAAGATGGTGAGACTCGCAAGAGTGGCGTGACAACAGTCGCTCTCTCATTTTGGTGTAAGGGTGGCATTGTGAGCTCTGACTGTGTAGTGACAGTAGTAGAGAAAAGTGAGGTTTAAAACATGTTGATAAATATATTAACCTGTATCCCAGTGTATATAAGTCTCTGCAAAGGTCCATTTCAAGTAGGATGTAGATAGTGAGGTGAGTGTTTTAAATTAAAAGCATGCTCTACCAAGTTTGAATGTCTGACTGCTAAAATGTGTCATGTATGTGTCTACTTCTACATGTATTCGGACACGTGTGGTTCAGCTGATGACCCTAAATTAAAAACTGTGCAGTTTACCATACAGCTGTACAAATCTTGTCAGAGCTACTACAGCATTTAGTCCCAGAAGCATAGATCTTTTAGCTAGGCAGGGGTCAGAGAAGCACTGAGACTCTCGGTTGCATACCTGCCATTCCTGCATAATGAGTAGAAAGTGATGCATGCAGCTTCTTTTACGAACATTTAGAGAGTACGCAGTGTGAAATAGAGGTAGTTTAATATCCATAGGCTTTTTTTACATGTGTTATATCACCCCCAAAATGCAGAGACAGACTGAATGAGGTGTTTACAAATATGCTGAGACTCAAAAGAGTGGCATGAAAGAATGTGGGGCCATATTATCAAGACCAGAGTTAAAAGTATTGGCGTTTTCGCGGCAGGAAACTGCCGCTAAAGCGGCGATAATGGGCTTGATAATATGCCCTCGTGAATTCCCATAGAAGCCCATGTTCTGGTGTGAACATGGGCTTCTATGGGAATTCACAAGGGCATATTATCAAGCCCATTATCGCCGCTTTAGCTGCAGTTTCCTGACGCTAAAGTGGCGATAATTTTAACGCTGATCTTGATAATATGGCCCTTGGTCTTTAATTTTGGAGTAGTGCTGATATTGTGAGCTGTGACTCTGTAAGGAAAGTGGTAGAGAAAAGTGAATTTTAATACATGTTGGCAGATGTATTAACCTCTATTGCAGTCCATATAAGTGTTTGCAAAGGTACATTGTAAGTAGGCCGCAGTTAGTAAAGTGGGTACTTTAAAATGAAAGCATATTATGACAAATTTGAATGTATGACTGCTACCATGTCTCAGGTATGTGTGCACTTCAATGTGTACTTTGATGTGTGTGATGCAGCTGATGAGACTAACTTTAAAACTATACAGCCTATTATATCCCTGCACAGATCTTGTCAGATCTTCTTCAGCATTCAGTCGCAAAAGCCGAGATCTCTGAGCTAGCCTGGGATCATGTAATCACTTGAACATACACTTTCATACCTGTTTGCCATGTATAAAGAGCAGAAAGGGATGGATTGAGTTTACTTCTAACACACATTCAGAAAGCATGCAATGTGAAACACGGGTAGTCTAGTATGTATACAGTTGTGTGAATGTATTATTTTGCCTCTAAAGAGGCACTGACATACTTATTGAGGTCTCTAGATAGAGGCTGACACTCAGAAGAGCCCCATGATAGAAGTTGGCTTTCAGTTTGGCTTAGGCCTGGCATTGAGAGCTCTGCCTCTCTAATTACAGTTTTAGAGGAAGGTGAGCTTTAAAGCATGTTGCTAGATGTATTTACCTGTATCCTACTACATATAAGTCTCTGCAGTGGTACACTGCATGTATGTCGTACATAGTGAGGTGTGTGCTTTAGACTAAAAGTACACTGTGTGGAATTTGAATGTCTGACTGCTACCATGTGTTAAGTATGTCTCCACTTCTACGTTTAGTTTGACATGTATGGGGCAGCTGATGATTCCAAGTTAAAAAGTATACAGTCTATCATACCCCTGGGAAAATGTTTTTAGAATTTCACATTTTAGCACCACAAACACAGATCTGTTTGCTAGAGTGGATTGATGTAAGCATTTGATTACACAGGTTCATACCTGTCTATCCTATATAATAAGTAGAAAGTCATTTATGCAAAAAATGAAAGGGTAGACCGAATTAAAAAACATTTCTGACAGACTTTCAAACATTTACAGTTTTCCTAATGTGCATAGTTAGATAGTCTACATACTTATTGCTAATGGAGTCAATGGAAGTGTAATTTAAATAACTGGTTAGTGATTATTATGAATAATATTATCGAATTAATTCAAAATGATTAATTTATGTAACATCCTATTAAAAGTGTTAGTTTTTTAGATATTTACTTTACGTAACAAAAAAACTTAAAGTTGGCAAGAAAACATGAAAAGAGAAGAACACAAAGAAAACAATACTACTTAAAGAAGAGTGAAATGACGAAATTAGAAGATGCACAAAATGGTATAGCGGGAAGAAATTTTTCTGGTTAGAGAACTAAACAGTTTCTTAAAACACTTTTACAAAGATTGAAATCTGTGGAAAATGTTCAAAAGAAAAACAAAAGTTTAACATCAAATCAGAAACATAAGAGAATTAGTCATGTTGAAAGAACTTCTAATTGAAGAAAAACAACACATCTGACAAAAAAGGTAGAAACAGTATAAGGATATAAGAAGAAGAATGTTTATAAGAAGAATAATTCAAAATGTATTAAAGAATTTAAAACAATATAAAAGAAGATCAGCAGTTTATAAGGAAAAGCAATAGATTGAAAGGGTGGTAGATAAAGCTTTTGAGTTGAAATGAAATCTATTATTCTTAATATTGAACAGATTGAGAAGACTGGATAAAACAATGTTATTTATGAAGGAGAAAAGCAGGGGAGAAAGACTGGTTAATAGAATTAACTTTTGTAAAACCTTTACTGGTTAATAAAAAAACACTTCCAGTACTGAGCCTTTCTTTAATGAAGAAAGTTATTTTCAAGAGAACACATTAGTACATGCAGTTGATACTAGTGGTCGATGCTATGAGGGGAAAGATGGTTCTCCCATTCCAAAGAAAAAAATGGTTCCTATGAATGTAGAAGAAGTTATAGCTGAAGAAGTTCAAGAGAGGCTTACATTAGCTCCTCTGTATAAGTGGGATTGTAGCAGTATTTGCGGTATCAGACAGGAGTCTATTGAGATATTAGAAGTTTATTCACGTGAATATGGAAAGAAAAGTGTTTAACAGAAGATTAAGATGTTGCAATTACTTTATCGATGTTAAATAAGAAAATATACTAGGTTACCGGGTCATTCTCTGGCTTGTCTTCCAAAGAAATGTGTGCCAAAGCACTTTTCATCATTTAAGAATGTTAGCTGTCCACCACTCTGAAATGCGGAAGTTAGTAAGGAGACTTTACTATTTAAAAACTCCTGCATTATATTTAAGTGAAATGAATACAACTCTTTTGCCTGGTCCTATAGCAGATGTATGGAAAGTTTGTGATGATGTACAGTTTTGCTTTTTTTTGGTTCCGAAGGGCAGTGTAGAGAAACAGAGGATTTGGTAACTTTAGGTGTTGTAGAACAGGACAGAGATTAGTATTGATGATTCTGAAAAACCAAACTGTGGGGCTTAATCACACACTCCGCCACTTCTCAAATGTAGGTTATGAATATGGTGAAGTCCTGCGTTTCACCCTGCACTGGCGCTAAGTTTAGCAGTCTAGTGCCAACGCAGGTACCCTAGCACCATAGTGCAAGGGTGTCAGCATTAAGGGGAAGATTAAGGGGAAGATTGTTTATGGGCAGGAAGGTCCCCCTTCCTGAACATAAACAATCTTTAAATGCCTCTTTGTAACATCTATGAGTGCTGCTTAATGCAGCACACACAAAATGATTGTTTATGTGCAGGAAGGGGGACCTTCCTGTACATAAACAATCATTGTCTTTTTACTGTTTTTGTGTGTGCTGCCCTACACAGCACACATGAAAACAGCAAAAAGGAGTTGCACCAGGGTAAGACCAGGTTTTCCTTGGTCTTAATTCTGCTGCTGCCTCCTATTTATGCCTCCCTTGTAAATAGGAGGCAGTGTCAGAATCAAAACACCTGATTTGATTTGAATGGGTATTGCTGCGGAACACCTACAGCAACACCCATTGCACTCCCCTTTTACGCTAAGCTTACAAAGCAGCGTTAAGTAGCTTAAAGCTGCCTTGTAAATAAGGCAAATATCCTATCACTACAGGAACGTCCTAAAAAGTGATGTTCTCGTGGCGTGACAACTTATAGTTGGTACCTATTCCTCAGGAACTGGCAGATTTAAATGTACATGAGTCTATTCTTAACCAATCTGTATGCCCATTCAAGGTCATAGTTTGTACGGAGTCTAAGACAGGTAAGCTCTCACCAACAGATTTACAAAAAGGTCTCAAAGGAAGAGTTGTGTACTTACCATTAGATTTTAAGAAAAATACTAAAACTGTTGATGTAGACAGAGAGTAAAAAGAGCCAGTAGTTTTTTTAGTAAATGGTGTACAAACCAAAAGTAAAGAAATCTGGCAAAAGTTTGTAGATATTGATAAACTTCAAAATGCTACATTATACCTGGTACAGAATAATATTTATTATAAGAATGAGAATGTTGATGAAGATGTCAGTTGCCTACAAGATGATAAACTAGTCTCAACTGGCCAAATAAAAAAACTGGATAGATACAGGAGTGAAGAGATTTATGAACATTATACCATACATCCTCTCCATTCAAAAGAAAACATAGGAAACACTATTAAATTATTTCAAATGAAAGAAGCAAAAGGAGCACCCCTGAGTATATGGGAAAAAAGAATTGAAGCTCGCTGTTTTCCACAGCTATTTCCCACTGGAGAAGGTGGACGATGTGATGACCGAGCTGTACAGATTCCAGTATCAGAATACCGACTAACAAGATTGTACTCTGAAGATCCAAGATTCCAGCAGTGCATTCCATATATATTTCATCTTCTGTTTGAGAGTGATTTGTCTGCACTTTCATATGCACTGAATCATATTTTAAAAACAGGTGTTCATCTTCAACATATTTCTGCAAAAGAGTTCATGGAGAAAGTTGAACAAAGAGATGAAAATTTGGCATCACATTTAATCAGTTTGATGGCGTGCCAACGTGGCACCAATGAATATTGATATCACCGTCATGGTGAACTTAAACGCATGTTCAGAAACCTAGGTACCCCTACATGGTTTCTAACACTTAGGGTCCGATTCTGATCTGGTTCAGAAGGCCTCCAGACAGGTTCCAAAACTAGCAAATCCAATTAAGAGCCTGTATTTCCAACCGAATCATCCCCGTTCCAAACGGCCAAGTACGATGCGAAGATCTCATCCGAGTCGACCGAATCGTTTCCGAATCCGATCCTGTCAGTCCGACTCATCCGCAGCCGATTTGTGCTGCACAATGGAGCCAGCTTCCGAACGAGCTAGTACGATGTACGATTCCGAGAGCCGTATCAACTCGGTTTGGCCAGGATGAAATGGCTGTGGGACTCGGACTTTGGGGAGCTGTGGCAGGCCCTCATTCACCCAGGGCCCTCCGAATCAGTCACTGGGGGGTACTGATGAGTCCCCCCTTTCCATGCATGCACAGTGTGGTGGGCATCATGGGGTGACTGCCACAGGGTTCAGCCTTTTCCACACCCACCCCTTTTTGCAACGGGAGTGTGTGTACGCATTCGGTACATGGGCACCCATTGAGTTCAAGGGAGTCCAGGCGAACAGGGTCCTTCACTATACAGACACTTATGAATCAGTCGCTTGGACTCCTGGAGCATGAGTCATTCAGAAAGCTCTCCAGATCAGACTCGTCCGGAGGGCTTTCCGAAAGAGATCGTAATCGGGCCCTTAGTTGTGCTGAATAAGCGTGGGATGATTTACTTAAATTCCTACAAGAAGCAAATTCAAATGTAATAAACATTGAACTGATGACAGCTGGAGAATTCTATTCCGTGGATCCTGTAAATGTCTGCAGGTATTTTAACCATAGGTTTCAAGCTATGATGTCATTTCTCTGCAATAAAAACATTCCACCTCTTGGACAGGTAACTGATTTCTTTTGATGAAAAGAGTACAAAGCCAGAGGTGCTCCTCATTTACACATGCTATTATGGATAAAGAATGCACCAAAATTTGGAACAGATTGTGATAAAGCTGTTTTGTATTTCATCGAACAGTATTTTACATGTGCCATTCCAAAAGACGGAAGAGAAAACAGCTTGAGACAACAAGTTCTATGGTTTCAAAGTCATAGATGTGGAAAATACTGCTGACGTAAACACCAATGTAGAGCAAACTTTTATACAAAATGTCATTTTGGATTCTAATGGCCTATAATTTCTAAAGGGTGAGTAAATAGTTTTTTCTCAGGAGTAAGACATACAATAAGTTCGAAATCTCCGAAGAATACATACAACATAAGTTTCAAAGTATAATATTGAATATAATCCAGTCATTTTAAAAATGTAGAATGCAAACATGGATATTCAGTTTGTTGCAGATAACTCAATTGCTGTTGCTCCTTATGTCACATCATAAATTACAAAATCTGAAAAGTCAGAGATTAAAGAAATGCAGGAGAACCACTTGGCACTACCCTTGCACTCATCCATTCGCTCAGGCACTATGCATGTGCTCAACCATTCACTCATGCACTACCCTTGCACTCATCCAATGACCCAGCCACTACTCATGCACCCATTCAATCACCCAGGCAATACCCATGCACTCATCCTTTCAATGAGGCGGTATGCATGCACTCATCCAATCACCCAGGCACTGCACTTACACTCATCCAGTCACCCAGGCAGTACCAATGAACTCATCCATTCACTCAGGAACTACCCAGGCACACATTCAATTATCCATTCACCCAGATACTATCTATGCATTGATTTAATCACCCAGGCGCTATACATGCACTCATATAATCATTCAAGTGCTACCTATGAACAAATACATTCACCCAGGCACTACCCATGCACACATCAAATCACATCAAATCACCCAGACTCTTGCACTCATCCATTTACTCAGACACTTTGCACATGCTCATCCAATCACTCAGGCACTACCTATGCACTCAAACAATGACCCAGGCCCTACTCTTGCACTCATGCATTCACTAACCTATTTACTGAGGCACTATTCATGCACTGCTGCATTCACTCAGCCACTATCCATGCACTCATCAATTCATGGAGGCACTACCTATGCAGTCCTCCATTTACTCAGCCACTAACCATGCACTCATCAATTTACCCAGGCACTACCCATGCACTCATTCACTCACTGAGCCATTATCTATTGAGTTGTCCATTCACTGAGCCGCCACCCACGTACTCATTCTATCACACACGCACTATGTATTTGTTTTCTCAATCACCCAGGCACTATCCATGCACAAACCAATCAGTGACATACCTATTCACTCATACATACATGCACTATTGCACAAATTGCTTATTCATACATCCACTAATCCATTCAATAACATACACAACATATATTTCTTCTTTTTTTAAACCAGAATAGGTGGTTCCTTAAGAACAATTTTTTTCAACTATTTTAATTTTTTGTGGTTTTTTTCAATTTTGAAGTTTTTTTGTTTTTCTTCAGAAAGAAAAAAACAAGCACAAAAAAGTGTGCTTTATATTACAATAAAAATGAACAACAATGATTATTAATTGTCTCCAACATTGTAGGTCCAACTTGTTCTCCCACACTTAAACGTATGTCACACTTTGTACCAAACAATCCAACCTTCGCACAATCAGGCAATGTTACAGGGATCACCTGAAACATTGTCCTACTCTAGATGTTCCAGGCTGTGCATCTCCAGAACATTGTCCACCTTTTTGCTCCTTCATTCTTATAAACTCTACTCATGCTAGCTGGTTACTGTGGATTGTTTTCAGTTGTTTGTACATTGAAGATGATCCACATGAGTATTTTATCTCGGACCCATGTGACAGCACTTTCTTGCACAGCACACTAGTAACCTTTTGGGCATTAACTTTCTTTTGACCTGCAGGAACTGTAAAAAACTACCATACCACACTTTCTTTTTTTTTGTTGGTGGCTCTTCGTCCTCAAGCAAAGTCTGCTCCTCCTGCTCCTCAATCACCGCAGAAGAGGGCATCTTTTATTTTGGAAAAACAAAAAAACACCAAAACTCCTCCAAAGAGCTTCTGCTCCAATAAATGTGACTGTTGCAATCCACACCAATTGTTTAAACAATCACATATCTTTTTTTTTGTGTCACATGATGTGCCTGACTCCTACACAATGGTATTGTGTATCCAACGTAATTCCAGAACTTATTTTTATTTTACATTTAAACTAGATTTGTTTGCATTTTACACTATTTGATTTACCTATAACTATACATCTACATTAAAAATAAACAACATAAATATTTATGTACCTAAATTATTAATGTAAAATAATCTTTAGAGTTGCGTCCCCTATGCAAACCAGGAAATACGTGCAGGCGATGTACGTGGACACAAGCAACTCCTAAAAGTTTTATAAAATAACCTTTTTAATATTTTCCACTTATTATAAAAGTTTCTTTGCTATCTTAGTGTTAGAAATGGGATTTCCGGTTTGCTAAGGCTTGCGCCAAAGCCTGGCAGAAACCATCACTCTAGTCAGGGCAAGGGTGTTACACACTGTTGATAACCCCTGCTCACCCCCTTGGTAGCTTGACACGGGCAGACAGGCTTATCCCCAAGGCAATGTGTAAAGTATTTGCATCAGCACCCACAATAATACAGTAAAACCACACAAATTGACACCACACAGGTATTTATAAAAATAGATATCTTTATCTAAAATTAGGCAAGACCGAACGACAAAAATTCCAACATACACAGTGACTCTTCTTTCTTTAGAATGTTCTTGATAGAAATTAAAATGATTGGTTCTGCAAGTTTTAAACCAATGTAAACCAACTGTTCCTGACATATGGAAGGCTTCTCCTAAAACCAAGGTTGTTTACTTAGACCGTGCTGTTCTGAAGGCTAAGCATGCAGTGGTAAAATAAATGTGCCCCCTATCTTGTTGACAACACAAGCTCTGATGAGCAGGCCCTGGTACTGCAGCTCGTCTGCTAGCCCGGTACGGGCTGTATGCGTGGGTTAAAGAAAAGGGGAGCCCTTGGCTCCACGTGAAACTTATTGGTGCAGTCAGTTGCAGCAATATGCCCCCGGTATACTTTTAGGAGACCCAGGTCGTCTTGGAGCACAGATCCCGGTACTACCGCAATCTGTCTCTAAATTCAATGAATGGAGGCAGGAGGCGTAACACCGGCCCCCTCCGGCACAGCTGATCTCTAATCTCAGGCCCTGTTCAGCCAGCAACCCGCCCCCAGGCAACATCACACACTCTGCGGTCCCGGATTTCAGTCCGGTGGTTACCTGGGGTGTTTGGCCTCTTCCTGGCACCTCCGGTCTTCTTTGGACGGCCACCCAGACTTTCGACAGCTTCCTGGATGACGTGGGGTTTCGGCCTGCGAGAGAGAGCACGCCCCGCTCTCCCACTGTACTTGACCTACATTGCTAGGCAACTTCTCGCCGCGAAAAGTTAAAAGTATCGGCGTTTTCGCGGCAGGAAACTGCCGCTAAAGCGGCGATAATGGGCTTGATAATATGCCCTTGTGAATTCCCATAGAAGCCCATGTTCTGGTGTGAACATGGGCTTCTATGGGAATTCACAAGGGCATATTATCAAGCCCATTATCGCCACTTTAGCTGCAGTTTCCTGACGCTAAAGTGGCGATAATTTTAACGCTGATCTTGATAATATGGCCCTTGGTCTTTAATTTTGGAGTAGTGCTGACATTGTGAGCTGTGACTCTGTAAGGAAAGTGGTAGAGAAAAGTGAATTTTAATACATGTTGGCAGATGTATTAACCTCTATTGCAGTCCATATAAGTGTTTGCAAAGGTACATTGTAAGTAGGCCGCAGTTAGTAAAGTGGGTACTTTAAAATGAAAGCATATTATGACAAATTTGAATGTATGACTGCTACCATGTCTCAGGTATGTGTGCACTTCAATGTGTACTTTGATGTGTGTGATGCAGCTGATGAGACTAACTTAAAAACTATACAGCCTATTATATCCCTGCACAGATCTTGTCAGATCTTCTTCAGCATTCAGTCGCAAAGCCGAGATCTCTGAGCTAGCCTGGGATCATGTAATCACTTGAACATACACTTTCATACCTGTTTGCCATGTATAAAGAGCAGAAAGGGATGGATTGAGTTTACTTCTAACACACATTCAGAAAGCATGCAATGTGAAACACGGGTAGTCTAGTATGTATAGAGTTGTGTGAATGTATTATTTTGCCTCTAAAGAGGCACTGACATACTTATTGAGGTCTCTAGATAGAGGCTGACACTCAGAAGAGCCCCATGATAGAAGTTGGCTTTCAGTTTGGCTTAGGCCTGGCATTGAGAGCTCTGCCTCTCTAATTACAGTTTTAGAGGAAGGTGAGCTTTAAAGCATGTTGCTAGATGTATTTACCTGTATCCTACTAAATATAAGTCTCTGCAGTGGTACACTGCATGTATGTCGTACATAGTGAGGTGTGTGCTTTAGACTAAAAGTACACTGTGTGGAATTTGAATGTCTGACTGCTACCATGTGTTAAGTATGTCTCCACTTCTACGTTTAGTTTGACATGTATGGGGCAGCTGATGATGCCAAGTTAAAAAGTATACAGTCTATCATACCCCTGGGAAAATGTTTTTAGAATTTCAAATTTTAGCACCACAAACACAAATCTGTTTGCTAGAGTGGACTGATGTAAGCATTTGATTACACAGGTTCATACCTGTCTATCCTATATAATAAGTAGAAAGTCATTTATGCAAAAAATGAAAGGGTAGACCGAATTAAAAAACATTTCTGACAGACTTTCAAACATTTACAGTTTTCCTAATGTGCATAGTTAGATAGCCTACATACTTATTGCTAATGGAGTCAATGGAAGTGTAATTTAAATAACTGGTTAGTGATTATTATGAATAATATTATCGAATTAATTCAAAATGATTAATTTATGTAACATCCTATTAAAAGTGTTAGTTTTTTAGATATTTACTTTACGTAACAAAAAAACTTAAAGTTGGCAAGAAAACATGAAAAGAGAAGAACACAAAGAAAACAGTACTACTTAAAGAAGAGTGAAATGACGAAATTAGAAGATGCACAAAATGGTATAGCGGGAAGAAATTTTTCTGGTTAGAGAACTAAACAGTTTCTTAAAACACTTTTACAAAGATTGAAATCTGTGGAAAATGTTCAAAAGAAAAACAAAAGTTTAACATCAAATCAGAAACATAAGAGAATTAGTCATGTTGAAAGAACTTCTAATTGAAGAAAAACAACACATCTGACAAAAAAGGTAGAAACAGTATAAGGATATAAGAAGAAGAATGTTTATAAGAAGAATAATTCAAAATGTATTAAAGAATTTAAAACAATATAAAAGAAGATCAGCAGTTTATAAGGAAAAGCAATAGATTGAAAGGGTGGTAGATAAAGCTTTTGAGTTGAAATGAAATCTATTATTCTTAATATTGAACAGATTGAGAAGACTGGATAAAACAATGTTATTTATGAAGGAGAAAAGCAGGGGAGAAAGACTGGTTAATAGAATTAACTTTTGTAAAACCTTTACTGGTTAATAAAAAAACACTTCCAGTACTGAGCCATTCTTTAATGAAGAAAGTTATTTTCAAGAGAACACATTAGTACATGCAGTTGATACTAGTGGTCGATGCTATGAGGGGAAAGATGGTTCTCCCATTCCAAAGGAAAAAATGGTTCCTATGAATGTAGAAGAAGTTATAGCTGAAGAAGTTCAAGAGAGGCTTACATTAGCTCCTCTGTATAAGTGGGATTGTAGCAGTATTTGCGGTATCAGACAGGAGTCTATTGAGATATTAGAAGTTTATTCACGTGAATATGGAAAGAAAAGTGTTAAACAGAAGATTAAGATGTTGCAATTACTTTATCGATGTTAAATAAGAAAATATACTAGGTTACCGGGTCATTCTCTGGCTTGTCTTCCAAAGAAATGTGTGCCAAAGCACTTTTCATCATTTAAGAATGTTAGCTGTCCACCACTCTGAAATGCGGAAGTTAGTAAGGAGACTTTACTATTTAAAAACTCCTGCATTATATTTAAGTGAAATGAATACAACTCTTTTGCCTGGTCCTATAGCAGATGTACGGAAGGTTTGTGATGATGTACAGTTTTGCTTTTTTTTGGTTCCGAAGGGCAGTGTAGAGAAACAGAGGATTTGGTAACTTTAGGTGTTGTAGAACAGGACAGAGATTAGTATTGATGATTCTGAAAAACCAAACTGTGGGGCTTAATCACACACTCCGCCTCTTCTCAAATGTAGGTTATGAATATGGTGAAGTCCTGCGTTTCACCCTGCACTGGCGCTAAGTTTAGCAGTCTAGTGCCAACGCAGGTACCCTAGCACCATAGTGCAAGGGTGTCAGCATTAAGGGGAAGATTAAGGGGAAGATTGTTTATGGGCAGGAAGGTCCCAAGTTTCTGCAAGTTTTAAACCAATGTAAACCAACTGTTCCTGACGTATGGAAGGCTTCTCCTAAAACCAAGGTTGTTTACTTAGACCGTGCTGTTCTGAAGGCTAAGCATGCAGTGGTGAAATAAATGTGCCCCCTATCTTGTTGACAACACAAGCTCTGATGAGCAGGCCCTGGTACTGCAGCTCGTTTGCTAGCCCGGTACGGGCTGTATGCGTGGGTTAAAGAAAAGGGGAGCCCTTGGCTCCACGTGAAACTTATTGGTGCAGTCAGTTGCAGCAATATGCCCCCGGTATACTTTTAGGAGACCCAGGTCGTCTTGGAGCACAGACCCCGGTACTACCGCAATCTGTCTCTAAATTCAATGAATGGAGGCAGGAGGCGGAACACCGGCCCCCTCCGGCACAGCTGATCTCTAAACTCAGGCCCTGTTCAGCCAGCAACCCGCCCCCAGGCAACATCACACACTCTGCGGTCCCGGATTTCAGTCCGGTGGTTTCCTGGGGTGTTTGGCCTCTTCCTGGCACCTCCGGTCCTCTTTGGACGGCCACCCAGACTTTCGACAGCTTCCTGGATGACGTGGGGTTTCGGCCTGTGAGAGACAGCACGCCCCGCTCTCCCACTGTACTTGACCCACATTGCTAGGCAACTTCTCGCCGCGACTCTTGCGGCAGCATGATCTCCTCCTTGAGCCCGAGGACGTAGGCGTTGACAAGACACAGGGGGTTTGGAGCGGTTCCTGAGCCAGCACATTGCAGCTGCTCGGTGTGCTCACACAAGGAAGGGTTACTCGGTCCTGCGATCGGGCCGGCGGCAGTGAATTCTGGCAATACTTCTTGGGCGAGTGGAGGTCCGGGTGAAAGGCTTGCAGCTCCTTGTGGAGGACGGCTGGGGCTGATGAGAATAGCAGCGCTTCGTTGGTCACACTGCTACTCGCAAAGGTGGGGATAACCATGCAAAAAGGGCCATTTCCAACACAACCCCCTTCCAGCCTAAAGTCAGGGTAGACCAATCTATACCTCGATGTGCTCCCCTGCTTGGGGTGATAGAACACGGAAACTGGCCCAAACAGCAGGGGACTATTACTATTCTATGCCTTCCTGAACACAGTTGGATCCCTCTATCAATACTCTCAGGGCCCACCGGGCTAACCCATGGGGGGCCCTTCTCCTCACCTGGGGATCCATCTGTGCAGCGCCCAAACTTACTTTGCTCACAGATGTGTCCGCACTGGTAGACAGTACCCACCTGGCAACACAGAGGTGTGACCCAGTCCACCCCAAGGGTGTGACTCCTGCCCCCTCCCAGGGGCAGCTCTGTCCACCAGTACAACCAGCCACAGTGGCCACTGACAGCTGTCAGTGATGAGAGCCAGGCCTCCTGCCTGTCAGGCCTCTCTAACCTCTGTGGCATCAGAAAGTGGGGGGCATTAGCCCCAGGTGCCTTGCACCTTTTCTCCACTCTCCCTCCTGCCAAGTAAGGTATGGCATCCTGACACTGGCCTGCCAGCCCAGGGTCTGTACCCTCAGGCTGACCAGAGGTCACGGGCGAGGCTCTCCTCCCAGGAGAGTCACCCTTAGAACACAACTCTCCCACCAGTTCAGGACCTCTCTCCAGCAACTGGTCTCCCAACCTAGGGTCTAAATCCTCAGGTTGCACCAAGGTCAGAGGTGAGGACACCCTCCCTCTGCACCCCCTTCCAGAGTGCTGCACGCTCCCAACTGGAGTGGCACCCCTGAAAGCCAAACCGGTCAGGGCACTGCTTACAGTCATCCTTCCCTCCAGGTCAGGCAGAACCTGCACCTGCCCTCCCAACCTTGGGGCAGAACCATGTGGCTGAGCACTTGACTGGCACACCAGGACTTCTGGGGACTCACACAGTATCCCCCTGAGGGTAACACATGACTCATGTGTCATGTGACAGTCTGCCTGGCGCAGAATCTTCCGACCCCTGTCCATCTGATAGTGGGCGAAGATCTCCCAGACCAGAAGTGGTGTCACCATGGTTACTCCTAGGAGGCTCAGCCCTTCTGGCCGGCCACTGACCCACTGGTTCTCCCACGGGGGAACACGTCCCCCTCTCACCCCTCAAGCTGGACTTCTGCAACCTCCCAACTGGAGCGGCACAGCCAGACACCAGAACCACTGGAGGTCCGTTTACAGATGCTCCGGGTTCTCCTGGCACTAGGAGATCCCCCTCAAATGGTTTACCAGTACTGCCTAGGACCCCAACCTAGTGTTCCCTTAAGAAACCCGTCAGGCCCTGAGACTAGGTTTTGGGCACCTTGGAACACACAGTCCCACACTCACTCCTTCTCCACTGAGACATGACATGAGCCTCTACACCCCTCCCACTACACTGGGACCTAGCTGGGCTACACTGAACCTCTTCCACCACACAGGACCGGAAGATACCCGAGCCACTACTTTTGGAATCACTCCCCAATGCCTCTTCAGAAACTCTAGCACACAGCCAGAGGTCTACCTCCATCGCAATATCCCTAGAATCAGAGAACTCACACTCCACCGGGTGTTGGCATAGCTCTGGAAAACAGGGACTCAAAATATGCTCTCCAACAAATGAATCACACAGCCCTCCACAGTTGTTAACCAAGCTACCCTTTGCCTCACCCTCCAGTGCCTCACAAAAGCACCCCACACCACTCTTCTGAGATTTTCAAGACAGTGTCTGACTGTCTCTGTCACTCAACCCACACTCTTCTGGGCAGTCTTTACACTCACACACCAAGATTTCTACCATGGGACCCCTCTGCCTGTACCTCTCATCTAGAGTCAGTAGAGTGTCCCTCCCGCCACTAGAAAAATGATCCCCTGTGTCAGTTCCCCAATCTACTTCAGGGACACTGTACCCCACTGGAGCTACCTCATAAACCTTCACCCCCCTGGGGTTTTTCAACCCCCTTCCTCATGTCAGGCGCCACACCTCTGGGTGTGTGTACTTCTCCCTCAGCACTAGATAACACAAACTTGCTGCCTGGGCTGGACTCCACCTCCAACTCAGCAAATCTCACTTCCTGACCTAAACACTTTTCTTCTTGCGGGGCTGAGCCCTCATGGCCTCAAGCCTCTCAAGCTCCAAATCAAGCTCCCTCATTCTTAACTTGTGTGCCAAGGTCAATTTCAATTCTTCCAAAGCATAAATCTTCTTGCTCTCCTCAAGCAATCTCTTTTCTTCCACTTCAGCCTTTTGGTTCTCCATTTCCAGTAGTCTCATCTCTAGTCTCATGACTTCTAACTCATGATCTCTAACCCTTTGGTTTTCCTCCAACTCCTCTAGAGAAAAACTTTTAGCGGAATGGTTACTGCCAGCCCTGGAGGCTGCTCTGGACACAGGCAGATCCTGTGATCTAAAACCATCCCCTTGTGCTTCCTCATCCACCTCTGTATCTTCTGCCTCCCCATCCTCTTTGGCCTCCCACAAGGCCCTTAAGGTCTTCTGCAGCTCATACTTTTTAGAGCTGCTCCTCATGGGACATCCAAAGTTCCTGCAGAATTGCTTGAGTTGACCTAGTTTGTAACTACTAAACATTTCGATATCAAACTCCACTGTGCTACCTGTAATTCGCGTAGTGCGAAGTAGCACAAACTACGCAAACTTCGCGAGCGTAGCATAGTTGTCTGCCCAGGGTTACAAATGTGCCCCCTAACTTGTCAACACAAGCTCCGATGAGCAGGCCCCGGTACTACAGCTCGTCTGCTGGGCCTGTACGGGCCGTATGTGTGGGCTAAAGAAAAGAGGAGCCCTCAGCTCCAAGTGAAACTTATTGGTGCAGTCAGTTGCAGCAATATGCCCCCGATATACTTTGAGGAGACCCAGGTTGTCTTGGAGCACAGACCTACCGCAATCTGTCTCTAAATTCAATGAATGGAGGCGGTAGGCGTAACTCCGGCACAACTGATCTCTAAACTCAAGCCCTGTTCAGCCAGCAACCCGCCCCCAGGCAACGCCACACACTCAGCAGGCCCGGATTTCAGTCCGGAGGTTACCTGGGGGGTTTGGCCTCTTCCTGGCACCTCTGGTCTTCTTTGGACAGCCACCCAGACTCTTGACGGCTTCCCAGATGACGCGGGGTCTCAGCCCGCGAGAGAGAGAACGCCCGCTCTCCCACTGCGTCTGATCCACGTTGCTAGGCTACGTCTCTCCGCAGCTCCTGCAGCAGCGTGATCTCCTTCTCGAGCCCGGGGCCGTAGGCGGTGATGAGACACAGTGGGTTTGGAGCGGCTCCTGAGCTAGCACGTTGCAGCTGCTCGGTACGCTCAGAAGAAAGGGTTACTCGGTCCTACGATCGGGTCAGCAGCGGTGAAATCTGGCAATACTTCTTGGGCGAGTGGAGGCCCAGGTGAAAGGCTTGCAGCTCCTTGCGGTGGACGGCATGAGTTGATGACAATAGCAGCTCTTCATTGGTCACGCTGCTATCGCAAAGTTGGTGATAACCCTGCAAAAAGGGCCATTTCCAACACTTAGTGAAACTCTAACCTTAAACTTAACCATACAACTGTCTATATATATGTTTTAATATCACAAAAAAATAAGTCAGTCGGTTCTGACCGCGAGAAGGCAGTTACATATTGCAAACAAACTCGGAAGTGGTACATATTTTAAACAAAACTGTTAAAGAAATACTCAAATTTCAATTACGCACAACCATAAATATTACTTTAAGAAATCATACTGGGGCTGCGTTTCCTACACGGACCCAGAAGTATACCTAAATTCCATTTTTAAATTACCTTTACCATAACTACATATTAATTTCACTACTCTAGTTCTAAACCACTGCCCTTAAAATATACTTGAAGAGCAAATTTGACAGTATTTTACACTTGTACACATATAAAGGGGTTTGCACACATAACATGGAGGACCGCGTCCAGTACGCAACTCCATTTATATATTAAAAATAATTAGATTACCAACACTGTTTCAACCAGTAGGCCCCCCATGCAGCCCCGGGGAGTGCCACCTTCTTAGGGTAATATTGTATTAGAATGTGTGAGAGGGATCAGCCCCCCATGCAGCCTCAGAGACCACCACCTCCCCGGGCCAAATATATTCAAATACAGAGGGGCCACGCACCTCCCCACTGTCCTGGATACCATCACCTCCCCACGGCACACATTTTTTTCTTTTTTAATTCGGGGAGACCCTATGGCCTCCCTACAGCCCCACAGACCACCACCTCCCCAGAGCACAAATGAAATCACTAAAAGGGTCCGTTATGGATGCCTGGCCCAGGAGATCACCACCGTCCCGGGGCTATATATAAGATGGTAGGGGGGCTATGTGGCCCCTTCCAGTAGCTCTAGATGGTCCTGAGGACTGCCACACCACCAGGGCCGACTCCAGCAATATCCCAGGGTACCCACCCCCAGGACACTGCAGTTGGTTAAGGATTGGAGAGAGCCCTGCTCCTGCCAAGCCATAGCAAACTATGGCACACTTCATGGACGCAAGAGTATGTAAAATGCTCTCGCTTCCATGAAGCAGATCAGAATTAAGGGTGGGCGTAGTTCGCGAAGTAGCACTTCGCGAAGCTACGCAAAGTGCAGTTCGCACTACGCGAGCTACGCGTAGCACTTCGCGAACTGCGTAGTAACATATTCGCACTGTGCAAGATGTTGTTTTCAATGATTGCACAGTGCGGACAAGCAACCGGCACTGTGCAATCATTGAAAATGGCATCTTGCACAGTGCGAGCTGCAGTTTTCTGCTGCTCGAGTAGATTTCTACTCGAGCGGCAGTTTTCTCAACGCGAACTGGTAGTTTCTCACCGCGACCCCTCGCAATGAGAAACCTGACCTCCTCGCGTTGAGAATCTCGCCGGGAGGTTTATTTTCCATGCTCGCAATCGCCAACTTGATGTTGCTGATCGCGAACAAGGAAAAAGTCTCGCCGAGATGTCATTTTGCTTGCTCGCGGTCGCCAACATGATGTTGAGGACCGCGAGCAAGGAAAAAATGACCGCAGCACTACGCAAGACTACGCTACGCGTGTTCGCACTGTGCTACGTGCAATTCGCGTAGTGCGAAATAGCGCAAACTTCGCAAACTACGCGAGCGTAGCGTAGTGCTTTGCCCAGGCCTAATCAGAATTCCTTTTGGACAAAGGGAGATGGCTTCTGACAACTTGTCACCAATCCTGAGGTCGAACTACCCTCCTGTTACCTCCAGTAAGTCCCACACAGCAGGATTGCTAAGATGTGTTCGGAGGCCATTCCCCCTTTCTCCACCACTCTGCAAATGTGGATGCTGATGCAATACTGGTTGGGGATGAAGCCCACTTTATTCTTGAGGGGCCTTGGGGGCCAAGAAGCCCCCTGGTACCTCTTCTAAGCCCTACACAGTAAAATTCCCGTGAGCTGGTCAGAGGCCTGCCCCCTTTCTCCACCAATCTGCAAACATGGCTACTACTTTAAAAACCAAAAAAATTCACGGAAAAAACAAAGGTTACAGGGATATTATATTTAGGAATTGGTATTTAAAAAACCTTAGAAATTCACTGAATAAACCAGAGGTTACAGGGATGTTATAGTTAGGAAGTATAATTTGAAAAAAACATAAAAATTCACTGAAAAAACCAAAGGTTACAGGGAGGTTATAGTTAGGCTGACATTTCAATCGTATAAAAATAGAGAATTTCAGCAGTTATAGTTAGCTGACCTAACTATAACTTGCACCCCCGCAATGTATTGCTTATGACCTCACATATTACATCACTCATGACATGGTCAGTGACATAATTGATGACATCACTAATGACATCTCAAATGGCATCACTGATGACATCATCCATTCACTGTGAGTGTTTTTAAAATGTTTATGAGTGTTAAATATATATACCACTGTGTATTGATGAATCTTTGAGTGTATGAGTGCCTGTATCGATTATTAAATTGGTGCATGACTGTATAAGTGAGTGATTAGGTGTCTTAGTGAATGTATGGGTGATTGACTAAGTTGTCTAAATGTCTGTATCAGTCTGTCAGATGGTGTCTAAGTGGCTGTATAGGTTGGTGAGTGGGTATGAGAGTGGCTGTATGGGCGATTGATTGGTTATCTGATACCTGTATGGGTGTCTGACTGTCTGTGTAGGTGGGTGAGGGGGTGTGTGACTGTCTGTATGGAAGAGAGAGTAGTTGAGTCAGTGGCTATATGAGTTAGTGAATGTGTACGCAAGGGGCTCTATGGGTGAGTGAGTGTGTGTACTGCTGTGTGGGTAGGTGGGTGAGCCACCACAGCCACACAAGGAATTATTGGTGTGGTAATTCTTCTAAATCAGGGCAGGTGCCATGAAGGTATCTGCAAAGTACTGTGGTAAATAATTTAATTACCGGGACTTAATTTGATGCGGAAAATCTATAACAATAGCTCAGTAAAATAAGAGGCAGAATCCGTGGTATTAGAGGTTCGGAACAGGCTTTATTCCATAATCAATTTAAATCGATGAGCTCCATATTCCATCACCACGAAGGTTCAGGAAGTGAAGACCGTTACTTTATTGACAGGTAATCATTTTTATACAATAGGCATTACAGTGAAACAAATGGAGGAGGCGTAACAATTGATAGTAAAGATAAAACATACATGCGTAGCAAAAGTGGGTGTAACTGGGCGTAACTAAAGAACGTCATCAGGTATGATGTCATAATAGGGTGGTTCCATGAAAGAATTTCGCAATGTCAGCAGAAATACTTGGCAGAAATGCGCGCGCAGCAGCATGGCGTGTGATTGACGTGCAACTAGGGGGTGAAGGGGACTTGACATTTAGCTCTACATGTGGCGACAGAAGTCTGGAGGGTCAAGTCAACCTAATCCCAAATCATATCTAACATCCTATGTTTAGAGAACTATGTTATCCAAAAGAGAGGTCTCTTAGAGTAGAATCTTATTCTATACTGACTATACTGACTGTTAGTGCGTGTACAAGCGTCTAAGTGTCTACACTAGATGCGGGGGCAAAAATCTTCCATAGTGACAGGGCTATGAATTACTTGAAAAAATGACAGAGGAGCCGGGTCTTTTGCTCGGTAGCTGGAAGAATGTTTACTTAAACTACTAGACAGGAATGCATTGGGTAGGGAGCGGAGCAGATAATTTCGAAGGTGAAATACAGTTTTTGGCAGGCAACGGGCTGATGTCAGGCACTGTTAGCTGCGCAGAGAATGAGGACAAAGTTCATAGATACAGATGCGAGCTCAGACTGAAGCTTTCAGAGGCAGAAGGCAGGAAAAGCTTGATGGCAGAATCAGGGCCTACTTGCCTGGACTGTAAAATGGCATAAGTGAACCATATAAAGCCGGTGGCCTTTCATACTTAGGAATGGAATATCCAGCCCATTCATGGCGAATCTGAAAGAGGACATGTTGGCGGTGGATGCACATGTGTTTGCGTCTTCATAACTGGAACTGGAGGGAACATACATGTACTTGTGATTTATACATGAAACCGTTGGGGTCCAAGATAGGGGACATAACTGATCAGGAAAATCCATATTTCCACATTCCCTCCTTGTCCCCTACTTGCCCGTCAAGAGATATCAATCTTCATTAATCCATCGATCTGTTCATATAGCATCATTTGTTCTTCTTTCTTCTTCCGTGATGAATGAAATCTTGGTGGTGGAATACACGATGTGGCACACAGACCACAGATCGCTGGTCCACATTGTAGACATAGACAGCAACTGAATAATATGAGGAAGCCAATACCTAGGAAGGATAGGACCTTCCATCCAAAGGTAGATAATACACTCCAAAACCAACCGGACCAAGTCCAGGTGCCTGGATTCTGGTGTATCTGGCTTACAATCTTATGAAGGCGAGTTATGGCTTTATATACAGATGGCGAATTTTCTGGTATGAAAATGCAACAACTTGATCCGATGACCCTACAAGCTCCGCCCCTATCGGCCAGGATGACGTCAAGGACAAGACGATTTTGAAGCACAACAATCCGCATAGCAGACTGCTCTTCTGTTAAATTGCCTAAGGCGGAAATAGTTTCGTTCACTACTGCTTCAAGGGTTCTGGTTAATCTACGTATCAGCTTACTATTGGTAACTGTACCTATATAGGGAAAGAGACCTTTATTGAAATCTGTGTATTTTTCCCATGCTGTCTCAGTGTAATCGACTATTGGGAGATCTCTCCTTTCTCTATTGTGTACTAAATGAGTATTTCTGTGATAATCAGGAGGAGCTAGGAAAACAGGTGGCAAAAGGAATCCGATGTAGCAGGTACCATCCCAATCTAGTGGCAAACGTATGTATGCCGTCTGACCACATATGAAGTAGGAATGGCGGGAAGCTCTAAATGTAGACTTGCCTTGATCACTAAATTCTATTACAGTGGTGCATCTACTATGGCCCATATGTATGGAACCATTCTTTCTTACACATAATTCACCTTTTACTGGAAATACTGACATGGCGGACAAAATTGGAGTAGTTTCGGATTCGACATTCAAGATCATGAGATTGGGCGTAAAATTACCTAATCCATATACTTCATTTTCTAGATCAGTTCCTGTTCTTTTGGGAAGTCCCTCCTTGTTGGGGTGGCAGATTTTGAGTAAAACTAAGTTCATATTTCCCCATACCCAGTTATTCTGGTAAACTGCAGAATTCGAATCTAGGGAATTAATTAAACTAAACCATGCTCCACAGGAGCCGTTGTGTGTGAACGGGTATGGAAAGAGAGGTAGAATTCCTTTATAGGTCTGATAGGGAGGGAGTCGGCCACATATCCAACAATTTGTAGCATTGCTAACCTGATGGGAATGATGTAACATACTAATAAAAGTGTTATTGCGCAGCGCAAATCTATAAGACAATTCATGCGGAGGTAATTCACTAAAAGAATGTTCAGCAGTAATATTGTAAACATGTCTAGAAATAGGATAATATGTGTGCAACAATATACTTGCAGTAATTACTAAAAGACTTAAGAAAAACAAAATTAATAACGTCACTGTGCAATGACTACGCAGTGATTTACAGTACGCATGTCGTTTCAACTTTATCCTTCTGTTTCTTTCTCTGTACAGGTCTAAGGGATACATGTCAGAGACAAATTCGACCGCTTCACCTTGGAGAGGACTTAAACAATCAAATTGCCTGACTGGTTAGACCTAAGTTTTAGTTTGTATTGTTCATGGTTATTCGGTTCAACCAAAGGAAGTTTAGAGTCACTCGGGGAAGACACGCAAGGTGTGTCGTTTACGTCTGACGGTAGTCCATGAAATTTCTTGATATGACTTGAATGTATCCAGCCTTTTCGTCCTTCGATCTTTACGGCTGTCCTCGTCGTTAGCAATACGAGTTGAGGCGACTTCCACCTAGGATCCAGCTGAGACTTCCGGTCAAAGTTCCTTACTAAAACCAAATCTCCTGGAATTACGTCATGGGGTTTCACCTCGGTGTTGTCGGGAAAGGCTGCAGCTACCTGTGAACGACAAGATTGTAGTGCAGACATCAAGGAAGCCAAGTAATTTGTCAGCATATTACAGTCAATATCAGTTATTTTGCGTGGTATAGGCGTCCCCCACATATTTGGTGGTCTACCGAAGATCACCTCATACGGGGATAGCCCTGTTCGAGAGTGTGCTACCATTCTCATGTAAAAGAGTGCAACGGGTAAGGCTACTACCCAGTCGACACCTTTCTCTCTGCATATTTTGGACAATCTAATTTTCAGGGTCTGGTTATGTCTTTCCACGAGACCTGCTGCCTCGGGGTGTCGGACACAGTGAAATTTCCACTGATAGCCTAACAAAAGTGAAACGTGTTTCATTAATTCGGATGCGAACGGCTGGCCGTTATCTGAGTAGACAACACGTGGTAAACCGTACCGTGGGAAGAATTCTCGAACTAACTGTTTGGCAGTAGTCGGGGCAGTGTAATCTGAAACCGGGTATGCCTCTGTCCAACGGGAAAGAGCACAGACAACTACGAGAACATATTTGAATCCTCGACATCGTTCCATCTGGATATAATCCATCTGGAGGACTTCAAAAGGGTGATCAGGAGGCTGAAATCCACCCTGTTCTACGGGAATGCTTTTACCTGGGTTAAACTGACAACAGATCATACAGGTACGGACTTTTTGTTTAGCTGCTGCTCGTAAATGTTTGTTGAACCAAATGTGTTGGATGCTGTCTAGCATAGCTTTTTCTCCTAGATGTGCTGGACTATGTACAGTGTTAATAATGACTTGGACCATTGAATCAGGAAGGAACCACACAGATTTTTCCTTCGTCATCCATCCTTGATCCGTTTGGATCCCTCCTAATTCAGTCCATTTCTTTATTTCGTCTGGTGTAGCATGTGTCTGTATGTCGATTACGTCAAGAGCGGGATCCTTAACCATCATGCAATGTGTTGGTGTCGGGACTATTGTCTTTGTCATGTCGGATGTTTGAGTTTGAGCAGTCTGTTTAGCTGTTCTGTCAGCTAGATCATTGCCTTGAGAAATGATATCAGTAACTTTCGTATGAGCTTTACATTTCATAATTGATATTGCAGTGGGTAGATGTATTGCATCTAATAAGGCATGAATAAGGGGTCCGTGCTGAATGTGGGCACCGTGAGAAGTTAAATAACCTCTCTCTCGCCACAGCACGCCGAAATCATGTACAACTCCGAATGCATAACGTGAATCAGTGTATATGTTGACTTTTTTATTTGTGGCTTGAATACAGGCTTGTGTCAGAGCGATGAGCTCTGCTGCTTGAGCGGACAAGGTATTTATGCAATTTGTTTCAACGATTTCAGTGTCTGTTGTGACTGCGTAAGCGGCCACTAGCTCTCTTGTACCTGTTCTCATACATGAACCATCTACATACAACGTCAGGTCTGGGTCTGACAATGGGACGTCTGTCAAATCTTGTCTGGGTTTCGTCGTGATAGTGATAACTTCAATACAATCATGTGCAAGTGGGTCTGTTCCATTTATAGGTAACAGTGTGGCAGGATTCAATGTACTACAACGTCTGATTTCTATATGTGGCTGAAACAATGTTAATTCGTAACCAGTAAGTCGTGCTATAGTCAAGTGTTGTGTTTGTGTGCGGTTCAAGAGAACCTCTACTGCATGTGGTACTTGTACTGTCAATGGATGTCCTAATACTATGGCATCGCTTTGTCTGATTGCTAAAGCTGTTGCTGCCACTGATTTCAGGCACGCAGGCAAAGCCTGAGCTACGGGATCTAATGTACTAGAAAAATAAGCACATGGTTTGTGTGATCCTGCTTGTTCCTGTGTGAGTACTGACAAGGCAGTACCTTTGCGTTCTGTAACGAAGAGTGTAAACTGTTTATTGTAACATGGTGTTGCTAAAACAGGTGCTTGGCATAAGGCTTTCTTTAGGCTTTCAAAAGCTTGTGTATGTTCCTGAGTCCAAGGGAGAACAGTCGATGTGGCTGCCTCCTGTGTTGTCAATTGAATGAGGGGTTTTGCTAGAAATGCATACTGAGGGATCCACTGCCTACAATATGAAGTGAGGCCTATGAAAGCCCGCACCTCCTTTTGTGTCTTGGGTATCGGCACATTTGCAATTAGCTGGATGCGATCTGGTGTAAGCTGCCTTCCCTCCTTGGACAGCGAGTGACCAAGGTAAACAACTCGCTGGACACAGAATTGCAGCTTAGAAGGGGACACCTTGTGCCCCTTTTCGGCCAAAAATGGTAATACCGTCAGTGAGGCTTTCTCACATTCAGGTTCGCTTCTAGCGGTGATCAGCAGATCATCGACATATTGAAGCAGGGCAGTGTTGACTGGCATGTGGATACTGTCGAGTTCTCGTTTCAGTGCTTGGCTATAAATGCTGGGGCTTTCTGTAAATCCTTGAGGTGCGCGTGTGAATTTAAAGCTTCGTCCATTTAAACTAAATCCGAACAAGTATTGGCTTTCCGGATCTATGGGGACGCTGAAGAAGGCATTCTTGAGATCAATTACAGTAAAGAATGTTGCTTCGGAATCAATGGCTGTCAGTAATGAAGAAATGTCTGGGACTACGGGGTATTGTGGTACTATGCATTTATTTAATTCGCGCAGATCAATAACCAATCGATATACTGGCGGGGCTGTTGGATCGGTTCATTTAAGAATCGGAATTATCGGGGAATTACATACATTGGAGTCAGTTTCCACAACCACTCCTTGGGTAATAAGCTCGTCAATGATTTGTAGTAAAGCCACTACAGCATCTGGGGGTAACTTGTATTGTCGCATTCGTGGAAGTACCACTCCTGCCTTTAGTGTGACTCGATATGGTGTAATGTTCATGCAACCAACATCTGTAGGGCCTTGTGCCCATAAATGTGTCGGTAAAGTCTGTAGTCGGTGATCCATGTCTCGGGACACGTAGTGCCCTTTGAAATCACGTAAAAATAATCTTACTCCTTCTGGAGAACAACATATAATAGCTTCTAGAGCTTTCAAAGTTTTTATGCCTAACAAGTTTTCTGGACATGATTTAGTAAGTAATAAATCTGTAGTTCGTGTCAAGGGACCGATCGTAAGTGGAAGAGGCTGTGTTACTTCGTTAATGATAGGTTTTCCTGAAAAGCCAAGGGAAATATTCTGTGTGTCTGAGAGGGGTGCCCCTGGAACTTCACTACGTTTTATTGTTGTTCGGCTTGCCCCTGTATCAAGTAAGAATTTTCTATCTTGACCTAATAGTTCACTGTGTACATAAGGTCCTTCTTGATCTACAGGGACCTCAATAAGGGGTAAGCCAACTTCCCTCTCTAGGCTGTTTCATGAGTATCGTTGGTAATCAGGATAGTCATACTGTGCGGTCTGATACATCTGTCGGGTCGTTGTTTGTGTGGCAGCAATAGGCTGCGGTGGTGGAGCTGGCATAGACTGTTGCGGAGCTGGCATGGACTGTGCATGCTGCGGAGTTCCTTGTTCATTCTGATCCTGTCTAAGTGGCCGTGGTCTTTCTTTTGTGTTACCTATGGCGATATTATGTTTTAAAACGGGACAATCGTGTACATAATGACCTGGCTGTTTACAATAGTTGCACGTCCCTTTAACAGGACCTGTTGAAACACTGGACTGTGTTATACCCTTCTTATGACCGTCAGCTGGAACTGTCTGGGAAACTAGCATTTTCATTTTCGTGTCTTTCATGCGTCTATGTTCATGTTCTTGTTCTTCTCTAATTCTATTGTGATGGTACTGTAGCATTTGTAACATTTGTGACGGAGTGTTACCTTGCCAGGTACTCTCGAACTTCAATACTCTATTCTTAACTTGGGGCAAGGCATTTTCAACCAATTTTGTCACAAACAGATGTGGATACGACTCGCTACTTGCTTTTATTCCACTATTTATACCAAAACATTTCTCAAATCGGGAATAGAAATCACTAGTGTCTTCATCTGATTTTTGTTTACAGGCTGAGATTGCACCCCAGTCTTCCTTTTTCGTAGTTAATAAACGTGGCAGTACCTGTACTAGTAGACCTGGTAGTGCTTTGATCTTGTCCCCGAGCCCTGAACCTGGACCTCGAGCTTTTTCTTCGTTTTCTAATGCCGTCCAATCTATCTTCTGGTCTCCCACCTCCCAATCCTTTTCCTTGAGTTTTTCGTAAATGCCCGCAGGCATTAATACCTTCAATATTGTCATAATGTCGGGGTAGGTATATTCTCCCATGAGTAACATATCTTTAATTTCACGATGGAAACCTGCTGGGTCTTCATCATGACTGGGTACCACTTTCTTCATTTCCAATAGTTCTATTTTAGATATGGGTGTGTATACAAACACACGTTTAAACTCATTGTCATCACCCTTTATCGGGTGCACTTCGCGTAAGGGATTCTGTCTATCCATGTAATGCGTCGTTCTTTCCTTGATGGGCAGTGAGACATGTTCAGGACATACAAAAAGGATGTACTGCTTTCTGGATTCTAGTATTTCTTTAATTAACTTAGTACCGGAACCTCTCCATTTATTCGTGAGTAATTCAGTCAATATATCAGGTAAGGGGCCAGGATCGGAGTGTTGGCTTTTATATAATATAAGGAGTTGTTGAATCATATAGATACCAGCTAAACGCTGTTCATCTGGGGCGAGGTTCAAAAACGTATGTACTAGTGTATCATCACCATATTTTCCAGGACTATCAACCCAGTGAACGGCTGACCTGGCTAATTCTTGTTCGTCCATAGAATCGAGTATAAGATAACCCCTTCGTTCTCGGAGTAATTTGTCAGCGGCTTGGAATGAATGTTCGGGGGACCTTATATTTATTATAGGAGTTTGGAATTTTCTGTTATTATCTGGACGTATCGGACATATCGGATCAGTAAAGCATCTAGTATTATTGCAAGATCTTCCTCTACCTACATAGGCCATTGTTTCTAACTGTCCTGTGGGCAGTTCTAATTCTTCCTCGTCCTCGATTTGTACTGGTTCGTCTACTGCTAATCTTTCCTCGTGTATTCGTTCTATTTCTTTGCGGATCTTTCGGCTCATAGCTACTATACATGATCGTTTATCGTGTCTCCCCTCTGATATATTTTTACCCCATGTGGTAAGAATTTGCATTTCTTCCGGATTTACCCCTGGTTGATCTTGATTTCTTATCACACAGTTTATGAGGAAACGTAACAGTTCCCCCTGTATTTCCACCTTTTGGTACTCCATGGCTCTGTTAATACTCTCAGGATCTCGCCCTGATTGAACAAAGTGATATATATTTTCTAAATGTGCAGTCATTCCTGGTAGCTTCCCTAAGTATATTGCAGCTCGTCGGATACGTAATGATGCCAGCATCATTTCGTCCCCTTTTCCGGGCACAGGGTCATATCTACAATCTATTAGAAGTTCCTTGAGCGTGTTGGGAGTTACTAGTTTGGGCGTACGTTGGTGGGCTAATTCTTGAAAGGAAAGTTTATTTGTTCTGGGTGGCGTAGAAAAAATGCTTGATGTACCTCCGGTAGCACCACCTGGGGTGCTGGATGTGAAAGGATTCGTTGAACGGGATATAGCAACCATAGGTGTGGATGCGGATGTAGAAACAGATGTGCTTGCCGGAACTTGTGTCGGAGTTTGCTGTTGCAGAGGTACAGATGAAGGAGGGTCTTGGCGTTGAACCCCCTCGGCAGGCGGTCTATGTGGCGCAGCATTAGCATACGCGGGAGCTGCGTCGTCTAAATAAGAGGAAAGAAAAACATCTTCTGCGGTTCTGGGATGCCCTTTGGGATGTGCTTTTATCGGAAACAATGGGGGTGGCAAGTCTCTTGGTATCTCCGGGGTAGCCTTAGGTAGTCCTTCGGCCAGAAGAGGATACATACCATTCACAAGGGCATTTCTTTGTCTGTCTGTTTGTTCTGACTTTACTTGAGTACCTTCTTCAATTAATACACTTTCTCGAACTTTATTTGAATTCTCCTTACTTTTCTCTTCCTGTCTGAGCGCTTTTTCTGTACGTCTATATGATTCTTTACGCCATAATTCAATGGCATCTTTCTGTGACTGTCTAGCTTTCTTTTTCCACAATTCTTCTTCTACTTTCATAATGCAACCTGCATCCCAGGTCCCAGCTGCGGGCCACCTCTGACTTTCTGGTAATTCCTTGGTGTAGTCTACCCATAGATCAAGAAATAATATGGCGTCTAGGCCATGTTTATGATACATGAAGTACCCTGGAGTGTCCCTAGGAGGAATGGGAACAGCTTCTTCGAGTACCCCTTTTCTGGTTTTGATCTGTCTTAATTTCGAAAAGAGCGGCATATTGAGAACTGATCTGATACCTAATTTTGAACACGTTTAATACCATAAAACACAATAATGAACAGTCATTCACACCACAATATACAGAACGTATTTAAAACATTTTAACATTTAACATTTAATGAATAAACAATGATGGTCATTTAGGGAACTAGTCACTAAGCATAATACTCGATACTAACTAGGTAAATCTGAATTATATACTAGACATACTTGATATACTGCTAAACAGTACAGATACACTGCTGAAACAGTGCAGACCGGATTTGTGTACCCAAACCCGTCTTGACCGGCACAACCTATGTGCACGTCAGAACGCCTCCCCGATAATGGTACTCACCGGGTAGCTCGGAACGGAAGGCCTCGGAACTGAACTGAACTTGAACCGGACTGGACTCGACTCGGAACTTCGGAAACTTCGGAAACTGGTGGGCCTCTGTATACCTCGGATCTTGCTCTCTCAGCTAGGCTCTGGTCGGGATACTTCGCACTTCTCACCGCCTCGTCTGGGTGTTGATCGCAGCCTCAGTTACCCCCGCTCGGCAGGAGGGAGATACAGGAAATCCTGTGGGTACGCGTTGTTGTCCGTCCAGCTGTGACAGGAGACCGGGCCTGCAACGCACCGCCGGCGCGTGAGATGAGAAAGTGTCCCTGTTCGGGCGCCATTTATGTGGTAAATAATTTAATTACCGGGACTTAATTTGATGCGGAAAATCTATAACAATAGCTCAGTAAAATAAGAGGCAGAATCCGTGGTATTAGAGGTTCGGAACGGGCTTTATTCCATAATCAATTTAAATCGATGAGCTCCATATTCCATCACCACGAAGGTTCAGGAAGTGAAGACCGTTACTTTATTGACAGGTAATCATTTTTATACAATAGGCATTACAGTGAAACAAATGGAGGAGGCGTAACAATTGATAGTAAAGATAAAACATACATGCGTAGCAAAAGTGGGTGTAACTGGGCGTAACTAAAGAACGTCATCAGGTATGATGTCATAATAGGGTGGTTCCATGAAAGAATTTCGCAATGTCAGCAGAAATACTTGGCAGAAATGCGCGCGCAGCAGCATGACGTGTGATTGACGTGCAACTAGGGGGTGAAGGGGACTTGACATTTAGCTCTACATGTGGCGACAGAAGTCTGGAGGGTCAAGTCAACCTAATCCCAAATCATATCTAACATCCTATGTTTAGAGAACTATGTTATCCAAAAGAGAGGTCTCTTAGAGTAGAATCTTATTCTATACTGACTATACTGACTGTTAGTGCGTGTACAAGCGTCTAAGTGTCTACACTAGATGCGGGGGCAAAAATCTTCCATAGTGACAGGGCTATGAATTACTTGAAAAAATGACAGAGGAGCCGGGTCTTTTGCTCGGTAGCTGGAAGAATGTTTACTTAAACTACTAGACAGGAATGCATTGGGTAGGGAGCGGAGCAGATAATTTCGAAGGTGAAATACAGTTTTTGGCAGGCAACAGGCTGATGTCAGGCACTGTTAGCTGCGCAGAGAATGAGGACAAAGTTCATGGATACAGATGCGAGCTCAGACTGAAGCTTTCAGAGGCAGAAGGCAGGAAAAGCTTGATGGCAGAATCAGGGCCTACTTGCCTGGACTGTAAAATGGCATAAGTGAACCATATAAAGCCGGTGGCCTTTCATACTTAGGAATGGAATATCCAGCCCATTCATGGCGAATCTGAAAGAGGACATGTTGGCGGTGGACGCACATGTGTTTGCGTCTTCATAACTGGAACTGGAGGGAACATACATGTACTTGTGATTTATACATGAAACCGTTGGGGTCCAAGATAGGGGACATAACTGATCAGGAAAATCCATATTTCCACAGTACTTGGCCTGTAAATTTTGCAGCAAAGAGTACAGCTGGAGAAGCAGAATTAAACAATTAGTATGAGTATAACAGGGTTGTGGAGGCATCTGAGTTCAGTACATTTGCAAAGGCTTGCACGAAAACAGTTGGCTGATTCTGCAGAGGTAGACATCTCTACTGAATCTTCAACTTCTTTTGCGCCAGGACATTCGATTACTTTGAAGGAGATGTTTTTCGGGTTTGTTTCACACCTCAGTTTTTATGTTTTTGTCCTACCCATTTAATCAAAAGTGTAAGCACCCAAAAAATATTACAATTGTTTGAAAACACATTTTTTATAGTTGTTCAAAACTGTTAACAGAAACTGCTCTTTTCCAAGCTACCCTACAGTTTCATGATCTATGTTGTTTGTACTATGTCTTCTTTTTTCCCTTCTCCAAAGCTCAAAAGAGACTCTTGTGAGAGCCAGTCTGAAGATATGTCATGCACAGTCCAATGGGTTTATGCTTTCTGGTTTTCTCTTATGAGCCTCTCAGGAGATACCACTTTTTATAATGGACGTTGCATTTACACTGAATGTATCCTGATGTAGTACATATAATTTATATACACCAGAATAGTAACAGCGTGTTTATTTTTTTTAAAAATGCAATCCATGATATTATTCTGGTGAAATTAAATCACTTAGACTTATGGAAAACCCCATTTGCTTTATGTGCATGAGATGAACATTGGTACATAGCACACATTGATACTCGTTTGCTTACTTAAAGTCTATTTATTATTAATAGAAAAAGTTCAATCACTCCTTGTTTTACTGTAGTGGAGGCCGCGTTTTAGATAGATACATTGCTATGTTAGCATAAGCGCCTTCGATGTTAGAAACGCCATCTTGCCGCGTTTGCTGCTTTTTGCACACGACACTGCAGGTACATGTTATTATTTGAAAACTGCTTGCTTGCCTTTTCTTCACATGAGAACTGTCGGTTGTTCACATCCCTAGACGTGCACTGCGACCTTGGTCGAAACAGTCTGAGCCACCAAACAATTTATGTTTTTGAGTTCAGGTTGATCGGCCCACGCTCTAGCCATAACACGCACACAGCTGCAAATATCTGAAAGTCGAGAGCCTTTAATATTGCAGTTTGAATGCATTAGACACACATTCTGGAGAATAACTTTTCCAGGCGCAGAGCAAAGCTGATCCTGTGATGTGATTCACCTAAGCTGATCTCTTACGGTATGGGGTTCCCCATTCAAACCTAGAGACTTTCTATTAGTATAATAATACTAGCTTACTAGCGAAGGGAGGGTGGTTGTATTCCACTGTCATTTGTAATATGATTTCTCCCTTCATTTTCTATGGTATTGTAACAATGCTGATGGTTTTAGTTGTAATCATTTGTCTGCTTATGTTAGCCAAAGTACTGCATCTTAGGACACGTAGTTTATAAAATAAACATTTTAAAATTTACAGTGTCTCTGATTACTCTTGTTGTGGACTGATATGAGAATAATAACGAACAGGTATTTCTGATTCCCACCATTCCTGAGAGTACTCTAACAGGCACATGCATCAAGCACAAAACCGGTCGCAAACGGGCAGATTCTCAGAATCTGCCCCTTTGCGACCAGTATTTTTACATTTGGGATGCATTATCCCAAATGCAAAAATCGCTATTTAAGGAATCTCAAAATTGGGATTCCTTAAATAGCGATTGCATTTAAGGAATCCCTAATTGAGATTCCTTAAATGCAATGCATTACAGTTTAAAAAATAGCGATTTCGCTATTAGCGTGAGCAAATTACCATGAGGCTGGACCTCATGGTAATTTGCGAAAACTTAGAAAAATGCACTTATTTGCATTTTTCTAAGTTTCATGTTGCCCACACACATGCCCTTAGAGCATGTGTGTATGCAACATTTGTGCACAGTGAACATACATGGGTGCAATAGGGTGTCATTTTGACACCCTTGCACCATCAAAATTGCGGGAGCAATTTGCGAGTACCTACTGGTACTCGCAAATTTCTCCCGCAATCTCTAATTCATTCCTATGGGCCTGGAGGCCCATAGGAATGAATGGGAAGACATTCCTTAATTGCGACTCGCAATTTGCTAGTCGCAATTAAGGAATTTGTGGGAATCGCTATTTCTTTAGCGATTCCTACATGCATAGGGTTTTGCTATTTCTTAATTGCGATTCCTTAATAATCGCTATTAAGGAATCGCAAAACCCTATGATGATGCATGTGCCTGTTAGTCGCTTGTTCTGGTTTGTCTATACATTGGGAGCTCCGAGAGGATACGGATAATGAATGGGACACTGATGCTAGTCGGATTGGGGTTCTGGGTACTGAGGTGAGTTTTTGGTACACCGCAATTCACCGAGGTCCTGGTTTCCTGCACATAGTTCTGTGCATGAGCAGAATCCCTGCAACATTACAAGGTTGCAAGAGTCTCGGGAGATTGCAAATTCTTTTTAGTTTTAAATTTGTTTTTATTGTTGCAGTGTAAAGGATATTGCAATTCACACGTACACCGACATAGCGGCAATATTCCGCCTTGTCAGCCATCTATGCAACTTATGAGAAAAGAGTAAATGAAACATGAAAAACATACTTTCTATCTCTCTCAGGAACGCCGGTAGGATCTTTCAGGGTTTCTCTAGGGATACTATTACATCATCTGCGTACAATGTAATGAGGTGGTCCTCTCCATCAAATCTCAGGTTAGTGATCAGTGGGTCGTCCTGTACACGCTGCGCAAATGGCTCCATATAGAGACCAAAGAGCAGTGGGGACAAAGGGTAGAACCGCCGTGTACCGTAAGCAATGGGAAAGCTCCCAGAACCCCAGCCATTTACCCTAACTGTGGTTCTTGGCCCCCCCGTATCCACTTAGTATTCATGCTTGGAACCCTTCCTCAAACCGGTATCTCACCAATACTGCTTCCAAGTAGGGCCAATGCACCAGATCAAATGCCTTTTCTGCATCAATAGAGAGGAGCATCGTCTCTCGTGGGAGCAGGTCGCTTTATCTATGATATGGAGAATTCATGTTGTATTGTCTGCACACTGTCTGCCTGGGATGAACCCAGATTGGTCCGGGTTAAGTAACGCAGGCATGTGCGAGGCAAGGCAACCCGCCAATATCCCTGTAAATAGCTTAGCGTCCATGCTTAAATGCAAAATGGGTCCATTAGACCCGCACAACCGTTTATCCTTTCCCAGTTTTGCTATGACCATGACCATCGCCTCCTTCATCGAAGGGGGTAGTGTCTCTTGGCTGGTGACTGCATTGAGTACCCTAGTGTGGATGGGGCCATCAAGTTGCAAAAAACGTTATAGAAACCCACTGAAAAACTATCCGGGCCTGAAGATTTATGTGGCTTGAGTTTATGAATTGCTGAGATGACTTCCTCAATTCTAATTGGGCCTTCCAGTCCCTCCGCCTGTCCCTCAGTTAAACATGTCACATTAGCCTCCTCTAGATATTCCCAGATAGCCAGGGTTGCAGGTCCTGCACTGCATAGAGTTCCTTGTAAAAGGATCGAAACTTCTCTGTCACTGCTTCCTCCTCTCAACCACTGTTCCATCCTCTTCCAGCAGCGTCTCAACCGCATTGGTCTGGCGCTGTCCCCTGAGTTTGTTTGCCTGCAATCTTCCTCACTTATTAACCCCCAGATAGAATGCATGTTTGAGGCACAAGAGCGAATATTCTGCCTTGTCTGAATCTAAGCCCACCAATTGTATTCTAACCGCCTCGAATGGCACCAGACTCTAGGAGCCCCAGTGCGGTTGTGTATTCTCTCTAGCTCCCTCGTTTATTGGTGTAGCTTTTCACGCTTGTCCCTCTGTTCCTTTTTATCAGCCGTAGAGATAGCGATCAATTCCCCTCTTACTTTGGCCTTCAATGCATCCCATATGTTGTAATTGAGACCTCTGGGGAATCATTGAGCTCCATATATCCCTTAATCAAGCTATCTATTTGTTTTATTATTTCTGGTCTGCAATATAGCGTTTCTCTCAATCGCCAGGATCTCTGCCTGTGCTCTTGAAGGGGGAGGGTGAGGTCTAGTGTAACTGCTGACTGGTCAGATAATGAGCGGGGTTCAACACCTTCCACAGCTAAGATTTCCCGAGTACCTAGGAAATAATCCAGCCTACATATGACTTGCATATGTGTGAGTAGAACGTGTAGTCCCATAAATGTGGATGTTGATGACACCAGATATCTAGCAATCCCAGCTCCTCCAGTCTAAGGGCCCCCCAGCACTAATCTCCCCAGATACTTCTTGCCTCAAGATCGATCTATCCAGTTCATTTTTAAAGACTCCCCCTAGAACCACCCATCCATCTTATGTGTTCACTATTTCTGCTGTGGTTTCTTGGAAGAACCACTCTTGTCCCTCGTTAGGAACATAGACCGTGCCTAGAACAATGGAGAAGGGCCTCAAGCAAACTCAATAGCCTAGTAGGTGCCCCTTAATTTCAGCTACCTTATCTTCTACTCTCCCTTTGAAGGGACAAGAAAACAATAATGCCACCCAAGCCCTTTTGTGTGTTAGTGAGGAGAAAAATTGCTGCTGGAAGGCCCTAGATTTCAGGCTCGGCCAGTCACTGTGGACCAAATGCATTTCCTGAAGGAGGCAGGCATCTACCTATGATTGCCCCAGATACGTAAGGATTGCCCTCCTTTTAACCAGGTTGTTGAGGCTCTTGACATTTAGAGTGAATATCCTAAGACTCTTTGCTAGTGATGTCATAGGTGGGTCCCCTTCCAGATGCGCCAGACCTCGCCATGTCCCTTCTCCCTCTGCCTCTCCCCGAGCTACCCATGTATCTGACCAAACATCTGTGAGTTAACCTTTGATGTGCATCTCTCGATTGGGCACCCTTGTACATACCCCCAAACAGTAACTAAAATCAAACATAACCATTGTCCCTGGTTTGGGGAGGAAAACAAAATGTCCATCCCTCTACCAGTGGTTAAGCCTCCGTAAAGGTGAGTGACCAAGTCCCCAGAATGTTCCTTTATCTCCACCTCCCCCATGCAGCCCAGCTATTTCTTAAGCCATTTCACCTCATGCAGGGTCATTGGAAGAAGTGCCTTCAGGCAGCTTGCTAAGCAGAGCTCTCCTTTCAGATGCCATGGTTGCCTGGTCTGGGCTCGCCCCCCCTTTTTGGTGGGGACCCTTTGCCACCTTTCGCCATTCTCAATCCGGGACCTACTCGCTGAGGGCTCCATCTCGGCTCATCAGGAAGCTCTAGCTGGAGCAATGCACAAGCCACCAAGAGGGAGAAAATCTGGTGTAACTGATCCTGCCAGCGAAAGATGATCCTGAAGGGATTACCCCATTCGTAGGCCACCTTCTTCTCACAAAGGAATTTCATGTCAGGACAGAATTCTCTCCTCTTCTAAAGCGTAGAGGCCACTAAGTCCTGGTAAAGATGTAGCGTCTGACCCCGGAATTATACGGCCGTTGTTTCTCTGGCCTTTCCTAAAATCCGCTCTTTCAAAGGGAAGCTGTGAACGCAGGTTAAGATGTCTAATGACCGGGTAGAGTCGGGCCCCAACGGGCTACTCTAAGAGTCCAATCCAGGCAAATCTCTGCAGTTTGTGTATCTCCTAGGATGTGGGCAAACAGCTCCGAGACATAGGCCTCTATGTCTCATTCCTCTGCATCTCATGGGGCCCCCCTAATGCAAATGTATTTCATCTAGAGCAATTTTCTAGGTCTTCTGCATGTCATCAAGCTGCTGAAGTGTCAAGTGGATAATCTCCTGCTGGAGCTGCTCTATCCCTTCATCCCAAGAACATTCTCACCCTTCGATGGCATCCACTCAAGCCCCTATGTCGGTGATCTCTTTGCGAACTGTCGGTAGTTCAATGGTAAGGTTTCTTTTAACTGCGAGGAGGTCATCTTGCAGTCCAACAGACTGGGCCTCCAGATTAGGGTGTGTGACTGGAGTCTCCAGCTCTTCTGACACCGGAGAGGCAGCTCTGCTCAAGCATCCCTAAGAGTCACCTTCTTGGGTATTCACCTGTTTCAGTAGCAAGTCTTTGATGATGTTCCCTTCCTTTACTCTTGCTGATGCCATCTTTTGCTGCCTCGGCCCGGGGTCCCCCACCGTTCTCACCCCTCACCAGAGATAATGTAGACCACCCTCGCTGCTGATTCGTTCCCTTGCAGTCCTGCACCCCTTCACTGTCCTGTATCAGCTGTCCCAGCTACTTCCAAGTAGGGTGTCTCCCATGTGGCTGTGCTGCTGGGGCTTTGGAGGTATGCTGCTGCATCAGGGGCCCCGGCCCTCCTCTATGGTTGTATTCCCCCTCACCTCCTCACCTGGGAGAGTGCCACTTCTGCTAAATTGTCTTGTGCTCATCCATGGCCAGATCGGCTGCCTGTCATATCTGCCACTCTGGTGTTGCTAGGGGTTCTTCACCCCCCTCTGAGTCCTCTTCGCAGTTCGCAGGGACAGTTCCATTTAAGCATTAATGAAATCCGATTTGGGGCCTGATTCATACATCTTTAGCTGTGCTTCGTCTAGTGACCCCCTTGATCACCTATTGTTATCAGAGGCTGTTCCCCTATGTCAGGCACACTCTGGCCCTAAGTGGAAATGCTCCCCTCTATCTGTGTTGTCACTAGGCCTGGGCAAACATTTCATTCCGTTTGCGGAAATTGCGATAATTTGACATTTTCGCGTTCCGCTGAGAGCGCGAAAATGTCAAAATTTCCGCTTTCCGCAGCTTGGCGATAATTTGTTTCTTGCTCGCGCTGTAAAATAATACATTCTTGCGCGCGCGCGATCGCCTTACCTGAATCCCTGCGTTCGCCGACAAGTTTTCTTGATCCGGTCGCGTTCTCCATGAGATGTTGGATTGTTTTTAGCCATTTGCGCTGTCTCGCGACAGTTCGCGCCCGCAGTGACGTCATGCATCGCGCGATCACGTCTTTCTTCTCGCGATCGTGCACCGCGAGACAACTCAAAACAAGATGGGCGCGCCCGCAAGCAACCACATGGGTAAGTTGGTGATCCGCAACCATGCAGAAAATCTCACGAACATGCGGGGAAAAAAAGTTCCGCATCTTCGCGATATTTCCGCTTGTTTGCGATAATTTTAAACATTTTCGCGATAATTTGCGAAAGTGGATTTCGCAAATTCCGCCCACCCCTAGTTGTCACCTCCGCCTTCTGCAGCCTCTCTGGGATTTCTGCTAGTTGTGCCCTCTGTGGGTGTATCACTCACTGCGAGGTGTCTGGTGGCCTCTCTTCCTCCTTCTTCAGCCCTCTGCTGTTGGTCTCCCGGCTTCCTCTGCTAGGGCTCTTGTTGGGCCCTAGTGTGTGCTGCAGCGCTGCTCTGGGTTCCTTACTCGAAGCAGAGGTCTTGCACCAATGCCTCTTGCCTCATATGATGCAGTCCACTGCCATGTCCCTGCTAAAGTCCGACAGTCGTGGGCCACTGTGTGGTGTGGTGCGGCCAGCTTTCTCTGTCTTCAAGGTGGCAGGGTCCCGCTGCTTGGCTCCTCTTCCCCTTGCACAGGAGTATTGCCCATCTCTGGGTGACCCAGGTACTCCGGCCCAACTCTCACTAGGCCTCACTGGACCCATCCCTTTCGGGTCCACTATTTCTGTGGCCTCCGCTGTGGGTTTCTTGTTGTCCTCTGAGCTGGGACTGCTCAGCAGGGGGTCTATATTCGGGCAGGCCATGAGTTGGTGTCCCCCGCGCTGTCTTCCCTGCACATGTGGGTGTTTTGCTAGTTGCTGGGAGCAATGAGTACCTCCACCTGCCACAAACTAGGCCTCCTTCCGGCCTGCTAATGCCATGGCCCCCTCGGCTGGTCTCTCACGCTCTCTACCATGATATGTTTCATATAGGTATCCTAATATAGGTCCGGGTAACATCATAATCCTTCACCTACATTACCCCCCCTACACTACACTGTAACGAGGCTTTTAGTATTGAACCTTTACCTAGTTCTAGTCCCGAGTGCAGAAGGAGGGTTTCTCCTAAACAATAGAGTCCTATAACTCCATCAATAGACTCACACAGTCTGAATAAATATTCATAAGGGTTCTTGGAAACCAGGCTGGGGCTACACCACCTTCCTCCCCATATCTACATACACAGTTCATCCCATACATCATCCTCAGATCTAACAATGGCTAATACAAGAAACAAGGGACAAAGGAACACTAGATACTTTCTGTATAGATACAGTACCTCTTGCTAGTATTAGCTAGAATGAACCAAGACTTCCAGGCCGACACACTGACCAGAGACGCTGAGGCTCCTGCATGCAGACGCATCAGCTGACAGTGGTCTGAACATCCCTCGCAGGGTGTCCAACTCGAGACCAGGACGGGCTCCTACATTCTCACACTCGAGGTAATGGGGTTCGACTAAGTCCTAGAGGGATTCTTGGCTTCACACCTATTCACATACTAGGTACACTTAGGTACATCTAGATAGACATCATAGGATCATAGGAGTACGCACACTTTTATCATGCATTTTATATTCATGTATTTATTCATGCTTATTGCAAGATGGTAGAATTGTACTATCCTTTTATATTCACAGTACTGCTAATCATATATCTCTGCTACTGTCTAATGGTTGTTGCAGCTCATATATTCTATACGAGAATAACAACTGTTCAATATGTCCTTATTGAAATGCCCAGACTGTTTATCTCTGAGACAAACTAAGTGAGCACAAGTTACTGAGCGAAAAGTAGTATATTGTTTCCAGGATCCTGAGGGATCAGGGTTGTCATGTTCTAAGCTTGTCAGAAACTATTTTCTTCCCGATAAGAGAAGACACTAGTGGCACTGTGAGCTAGCTAATGCAAACAGACTAACATTTCTCGGTGGGGGTGCACGGAACCAGTCTGCCACCAATCCCACAGTTTATGTTATCCAAACTCGCAGGACCTGCATGGATACTATAGGAACTACATGACATGGCACCACCAACGTTGGTTGGGTACTTATTTAACAGTAGAATCTGAGTAGTTCAGTTGTGCGGAATTCTCAGAGACCCCCAGAGATGTCTGGAGTGGGTGGGCACAAAAACTCCACCACAGCTGAGTTGGCAGAATATCCTATTTATTGGCTGTTGGGTATTTAAAGCTTGAAGGACACAGTGTTCCTAAAATTGTGCAAAAATAAAAACCTTATCTTAAGTTCCCTTGAACAAACGTCTCCTTTACAAAGTGACTGAGGGCAAAGATAACCCAGTAGTGACTCAACGCCTCTCAACAGGAGATGAAGTGGTGGATGGAATTCTCATCGCACCTAAATTCAAACGTACTGTCACCATGAAACTACTAGAATATGGTTTGACACCTAGGGGTGGCTTAGTAGCTTTCGTGATTGAGGCACACAAATCAAACAAAACAGAGGTATTGTATTCATGGGTTACATTGCCAAAAGCAGATGCCAGAACACAGATATTTAACTACTCTACAGAAGGAGATGCACCACTGGAATATGGTCCTTGCGAGGACATAGAAGTTCCACTCACGTACCAGGAAACTTCCCTACCCCAAAAAAGACACAGAGTTAGATTAGTCCCGGTCAGAGGAGACGGGGCAACATTGCCAATATTAGAGACCTACACACCACATCCTGACAATGATATAATGCCACAACCAGACTTACTCATACAACACAAAGATTTAATTGGAATCTACAGAAACCTGACGCAATTCGTCATGAGGACTTTTTTACAGTCCAACCAACAACAGTTGCAACAAATGGAACTCAATTTCAGGGTACAGCAACTAAAATAACTCCACAAACATTACACGCGGTAATGGGGAAAATGTCCACAAAACTGGAACAAATACCATTCTGGGTAGCTCAGAAAATAACTCAGCTCGAGGCAGTATTCCCAAATACTGCCACGTTTGAAAAACACAGAATGCTAACTAAAGTCCAATTGGTCGCACACTGCTCCACCTACCAGCGTGTTGCCCCAAAGAATTGTGGTCCCTGAAGTCAGCTTCGGCGGGTACGCCTATGCCCGAGTCATGAGTGCAAGTGTGTGTAGCGTTAGCCATCCCTGGACACGTGTTTCGAGGTAGTTGCCTCTCGTCAGCAGGGAGTAGGTGAGTGTGTAGGGTTGCTGTGTAGGCTGCTAAAATAAGTGTTCTCAAGTAAAGTACCTCTCGTAGCGCGCAGGTGCGTAACCATGAGCTCGTCAGCTCCACCGGCTCAAGGAGCCTGAATATTAACAAAAGTCCAATTGGTTGCACACTGCTCCACCTACCAGCGTGTTGCCCCAAAGAATTGTGGTCCCTGAAGTCAGCTTCGGCGGGTACGCCTATGCCCGAGTCATGAGTGCAAGTGTGTGTAGCGTTAGCCATCCCTGGACACGTGTTTCGAGGTAGTTGCCTCTCGTCAGCAGGGAGTAGGTGAGTGTGTAGGGTTGCTGTGTAGGCTGCTAAAATAAGTGTTCTCAGGTAAAGTACCTCTCGTAGCGCGCAGGTGCGTAACCATGAGCTCGTCAGCTCCACCGGCTCAAGGAGCCTGAATATTAACAAAAGTCCAATTGGTCGCACACTGCTCCACCTACCAGCGTGTTGCCCCAAAGAATTGTGGTCCCTGAAGTCAGCTACGGCGGGTACGCCTATGCCCGAGTCATGAGTGCAAGTGTGTGTAGCGTTAGCCATCCCTGGACACGTGTTTCGAGGTAGTTGCCTCTCGTCAGCAGGGAGTAGGTGAGTGTGTAGGGTTGCTGTGTAGGCTGCTAAAATAAGTGTTCTCAGGTAAAGTACCTCTCTTAGCGCGCAGGTGCGTAACCATGAGCTCGTCAGCTCCACCGGCTCAAGGCGCCTGAATATTAACAAAAGTCCAATTGGTCGCACACTGCTCCACCTACCAGTGTTGCCCCAAAGAATTGTGGTCCCTGAAGTCAGCTTCGGCGGGTACGCCTATGCCCGAGTCATGAGTGCAAGTTTGTGTAGCGTTAGCCATCCCTGGACACGTGTTTCGAGGTAGTTGCCTCTCGTCAGCAGGGAGTAGGTGAGTGTGTAGGGTTGCTGTGTAGGCTGCTAAAATAAGTGTTCTCAGGTAAAGTACCTCTCGTAGCGCGCAGGTGCGTAACCATGAGCTCGTCAGCTCCACCGGCTCAAGGAGCATGAATATTAACAAAAGTCCAATTGGTCGCACACTGCTCCACCTACCAGCGTGTTGCCCCAAAGAATTGTGGTCCCTGAAGTCAGCTTCGGCGGGTACGCCTATGCCCGAGTCATGAGTGCAAGTGTGTGTAGCATTAGCCATCCCTGGACACGTGTTTCGAGGTAGTTGCCTCTCGTCAGCAGGGAGTAGGTGAGTGTGTAGGGTTGCTGTGTAGGCTGCTAAAATAAGTGTTCTCAGGTAAAGTACCTCTCGTAGCGCGCAGGTGCGTAACCATGAGCTCGTCAGCTCCACCGGCTCAAGGAGCCTGAATATTAACAAAAGTCCAATTGGTCGCACACTGCTCCACCTACCAGCGTGTTGCCCCAAAGAATTGTGGTCCCTGAAGTCAGCTCAGGGACCATTTTTCATTGGGGTAACACGCTTGGTAGGTGGAGCAGTGTGCGACCAATTAGACTTAACTTTATTTCAGGCTCCCTTGAGCCGTTGGAGCCGACGGGCTCATGGTTATGCACCTGCGCGCTATGAGAGGTACTTGACCTGATAACGATTTTAGCAGCTTACACAGCAACCCTACACACTTTCCTACTCCCTGCTGACGAGAGGCAACTACCTCGAAACACGTGTCCAGGGATGGCCAACGCTACTCATACTTGCATGCATTACACGGGCATAGGCGTACTCGCCGACGCTGACCTCAGGGACCATTTTTCATTGGGGTAACACGCTTGGTAGGTGGAGCAGTGTGCGACCAATTAGACTTAACTTTATTTCAGGCTCCCTTGAGCCGTTGGAGCCGACGGGCTCATGGTTACGCACCTGCGCGCTACGAGAGGTACTTGACCTGATAACGATTTTAGCAGCTTACACAGCAACCCTACACACTTTCCTACTCCCTGCTGATGAGAGGCAACTACCTCGAAACACGTGTCCAGGGATGGCTAACGCTACTCATACTTGCATGCATTACACGGGCATAGGCGTACTCGCCGACGCTGACCTCAGGGACCATTTTTCATTGGGGTAACACGCTTGGTAGGTGGAGCAGTGTGCGACCAATTAGACTTAACAGAATGCTAACTATCTGCTTGGCCATGGGGATAACACCACAATTAGAGGATTATACCTCTTGGGTTACAGTCTTTGCTGCCATATATACCAGAACACATGGTATTTCTTTATTATTGCTGATACCAGATGTATTAAGACAAATACAAATGAGTAGGGGGCTGAACCGGCCCTGAACATAGGGATGAAGTTATTAAATAACTATGACCAGGTATCAGCCATGATACTAGCTAATATTAAAAGGGAAGCAGCTTCAGTGGCAATCCGCCAACCCCTAAGCGAGTTCGGTCCGTTGGATCAACAACACAAACTGCCCAAAATAATTGAAACTGCATATGCAGAATTAGGCAGAGACCGTTTGGGTGGGAAAGCTTTAAAATCACAACTAATGGGCAGTCCGGAAAAGGACACTTCCAAGCAGACACCTGCTTCTTCTAAAAAGAAGTGGGATAGTAAAAAACAACGAAACTTTACAGACAAGAGATCTCAATCCCGAGGTAGATCTCCTCCACAGGAGCCCTCTGAAAAAAGGTATAATCTCAGGAATAGGAATAACATTAGTAAACCTGATAGGTATCTGGATATTGATACACGTTCCTCTCGTTCCTTTCATGGCTCGATGAAAAACTCAGAGAGAGAAGGACGGTAAGAACACAAAGAAGAGCGTACAAAGTTCAGAGACAAGCAGCACGCTCAAGACTATACTTTCAAAAAAGAAGACAAGCAAAAATTCAAAACCTCAACTGAAGAAAAAGAAAGTTACAGGTCTGAAAATCCGACATGCCCAGAATTCTGAGGATGCAGCTACTGAACGGGAAATGGCTCTGACGATGCTAGACAGTGCAGCAGAAGAAACAATAGCTCGCCAGAACCTGATGGAATTTCTGATGACAGCGGACTTGAATGATTACATCACGGTGGAAACACCAGACACAAGGGTGAGCGCCCCATATAAGTTACACAAGATAACACTCCAAATCGATGGGGACAAGCCCAGGAAAGTTAAAGGTCTCTTTTGGGAAAATCTGTCATCTGGTTATGACATCCTATCAGCAGAACAAGATTGGCTGCCAGCATTCGTTATGGAGTGCCCTAGGGGGGGGATATAATTTTTCCAGCATTCTCCGACCTTGTTCCCATACACCTTAAACATGAATATGCATGGGAGTGGACTGTAGCCCTAGCTCCAGCATTGTATAAAAATCATGCAGGGTGGGATGAGGAGTCAACCCACCACGTGATCCTGTTAAAAGTTTCACAAAATGCACAAAGGCAATATCCTATTAAGCAAGAAGCTAAAAAATAGGTCAGGGAGATCTTAGATCAACTTGAATACCAAGGGGTGATTGAAAATTGCACCTCACCAATAAACAATCCTTTGTTTCCCGTATCAAAACCGGATAATTCAAAAAGTCTAGTTTTAGATTACAGATATTTGAACACATGCACAAAGACATTTGCTGTCCAAAACACACACAGTGCTGCATTAATGAATAACATTGTGCAGATAAAATACAAAACTCTGGAGATCTGAAATGGATTTTCTGCCAAAAGATAGCACCTGAAAGCAGGTATTTGACCACATTCTCAGCGTTGGGGTCCCAGCGAAAATTTTGTCATCTCCCCAGGGGTATAGGAACAGCCCGGGGGTATTTTCAGCAAGGGTAACTGAGTTACTCCAAAATTTTGATGAGGAAGCATTGTCCTATGTGGATGATATTTATCTGATGGACGATGACTTAAAGAAGCACTTGACCAGGGTGAGCACCATAATTATGGGATTTGCCTCTGAGGGCTACTAATTTAACTTCGAAAAATCAAAAATTGCCCACCTCAGTGTCCTATTTTTAGGATATAAGATTTCAAGTGAAGGAAAAAGCCTGGCAGCTAATTTTTTAGAGAAATTGTGCGCTGCTCCAACCTCCAAAAACATTTAAAAACTACAATCAATATTGGGATCCCTAAATTTCGGCAGAACATACATTTTGGATTACGCAGAAAAAGTAAAACCTTTCAATGACTTAATAAAACATAACTTTACAGTTAGACATTGGACACAGGAACATTCAAACATCCTACGTTCACTACAATAAGAAATGATTGCTTCCAAACACTTACAGACAGGCGTAAATGTACGCAACTTGGTGATCCGTGTAATAGCGGGTCAATGCAGGTACACTTACTTAACCTTCAATGAAGGCGAAACAGTACCAATCACATACAAATCACAACTATACACAAATGCAGAAATGTGTTTCACTTCAACAGAAAAAACACTGACAGCTGTTCAGACCGCTGTAGCAAGAGAAAGAACACTGGCTCCGGGGAAGCGCATAATCGGCGTCACCCCGGTACCAGCCTTAAAGTCTGTTACGAAGGCTAGCATTCCGAATGCAAAAGCCTTACATCCAAGATGGATACAATGGGCTAATTCTCTTACTGCAACGGATGTTGAATATAGATTTGATCCAAGTCTAAAAACACAAGCATTTCTGCAATACGAACAAGTATATCCTCTACCAAATGAACTCTTGCCTATAGATCAGTATGAATATATTATTTATACTGACAGATCTGCTCAACTGGCCATAGGGAGTAAACAACAACACAGCGCAGCGTGTGCTATCGTTAAAGGTTGCATGTAGGATGAAAAGTTCCATCCAAGTTGCACAAAAACGCAATCTCTAGGAGACTGCACGGCACAGTTGGAAGAGTTAAAAGCACTAATTCTGGTACTTGTAAATATGGATCATGAATTTCCCACACTAATTGTGTGTGATTCTTTTACTGTGTGCAATCATACAATGAATATTTACATCATTAAGAACAAAACAGGTTCAAAGATGCAAAAGGTGGTACAATTAAGCATAAAATGCTATGGGAGCAGGTAGTTGAATTGAAAAATGAACTACCACGGGATCACGTGATACACACACTTTGTCATCAATGTGATGGCGTTCACGTTGAAGGGAATTCATTAGCTGATGAAGCCGCAAAGGGGGCTGTACGCATGGCTTCCGCAGCTGCAATCACTCGTTCTAAAATTAGAATAGACGGTGAGATAATGGTGGCTGTCATTGCTTCACGGAAGGGCAGCTCAGCAGTACCTAAAAAAAAAGTGTCCACTCAAGTACTCCCACAAGTTAGATGCAAACAACATTCCATATGCTCAGATTCCTGGAGTGGGGGATAGAGTAATACCAAATATTGATCGTAGGCAAGGTTTAATACTAGCTGCACACAAGACGGTTTAGGCTCTGCGCACACAGGTGTTACAGCAACTATTTCTTTATTGAAACAGCGCTGTTGGTGGCCGAGACTAACAAAACAAACTAAAGACTACGTCTTGAAATGTGACATCTGTCAACAGATGAAATGCTCCACCATAACACACCTGGCACAGACACCATTAATAAAATAAGACAAACCTCTTGCTTGTGTATATTTGGATCACTGTGGAACCTTACAATCTGATGGGGTTTACAAGTATATCCTGGTAGCAGTGGATTCATGCTAGGGGTGGGCGGAATTTGCGGAATTAACCTTCGCAAATTATCGCGAGAATGTTTAAAATTATCGCAAACAAGCAGAAATATCGCGAAGATGCGGAAGGTTTTTTCCGGCATGTTCGCGCGATTTTCTGCATGGTTGCGGGTCGCCAACTTACCCATGTGGCTGCTTGCGGGCGCGGCCATCTTGTTTTGAGTTGTTCTCGCGGTGCATGATCGCGAGAAGAAAGACGTGATCGCGCGACGCATGACGTCACTGCGGGCGCGAACTGTCGCGAGACAGCGCAAATGGCTAAAAACAATACAACATCTCATGGAGAACGCGACCGGATCAAGAAAACTTGTCGGCGAACGCAGGGAATCAGGTAAGGCGATCGCGCGCGCGCGAGAATGTATCATTTTACAGCGCGAGCAAGAAACAAATTATCGCCAAGCTGCGGAAACCGGAATTTTTGACATCTTCGCGCTCTCCGCGGAACGCAAAAATGTCAAAATATCGCAATTTCCGCGAACGGAACGAAATTTTTGCCCAGGCCTAATTCATGCTCAAGATTCCTATGAGTATGGCCTCAGTGCTCGGCTGATGCTTGAACTGTTATCAAAGATTTGTGAGCCTTTATAGTGACATACGCAGTTGGCATATTACATCTGACCGTGGCCTGACGCTTAGCTCTCAGGCTTACAAAGAGGCAATGGAAAGTATGGGCGTAGCATTGCGGTACTCCTCTTCGTACCATCCTAAGGGAAATTCAGTTGTGGAGAGGAAAGCCCGAGACTTAACGCAATCTTTAACAACTAGGGTATTAGGCAAGGGCGGTATTTCGGTCAATCACTTATATGGGGTACAGAGAGCCCTCAACAACCAACCAAGAAGATCTCTAGGGTGTGTCACTCCATATGAGGTCCTATTTGGGATGAGAATGTGAGTACCTGATCTTGATTGTGAAGGCACAGTGGCGGATGGGAATCCATTTGATATCAATGATGGTTTGGCTGTTTTACAGAATCTAAATGAATCCAAGAAACAACAAAGCAACGTCCACTTAAAACAGACCGCCACTCGGGAAGTAAAAGGCAGTTATGGCAAGACCTGTCTGGATCACAAAGGTAGGGTATCTGGTCAGAAAAAAAATAGCAGACAAGAAAGAATTTGGGCCATTCTACAGAAAGCCTGTACCGGTCCTAGCTGTACAAGGAACAAGAACTGTACTTTTGCCACCTCTTGCCGGGAAAAAGTAGAAAATATTTCTCTCAATTGACTTAAGGAAATCACACTATATAGCCGATACTGAACAGTAGGCCTCGTGGACTCCACAGCAGCAGAAGCCCTCCCCTAGCTACAATCCAAGAAGTTCAAACAGAAAGACTCATCACATTTGAAGAGCCTCCTGTGTCGAATGAAGGACTAAGCAACAATGCTGTGGAACTTGTTCCCCTTGAACCCGAAGTTCATCTTCAAAATGAAACTCAAAACAACACTCAAGTTGCAATTTGACCAAATACAGACGTCTACATCAACATGCCTCGACGAGAGCAAAATGCGATTTCAACAAATCTCAGTGCAATTCCAACAATTGATCAAACTGCTTCTGGCTACTTCATGAACTTTGATACATTTTCTTTGGATCCAAGTGAACCTGAAACGATGCCAGCCCAAAAATCACTCAAGCAGCAAGTTACAGACTTTCTGAACTTTCTTAAAAAGACTTACCTGGTATCGCCTTGATTAGAACTCTGGGTAATTACTGGGATACTATTCTTTCTTTTCTGGCTAAGTTTAGTTATACCTTTTAGCATGCTTATTAATGGACGATACCTTCAACAAAGCTCTACATCCCAAAAAGTAAATATGATTCTCAAACCTCATCAATCCTCACATCGTGAACAAAGAGACTTGTCATCAGTGAACATCACAGCAGTTCCTATGCCGGAAGGTATAGTTTGGGACAAGGTTCATTTTAAAATATTTGGTCCGACTGAACTTTTAAATATTTCTCATGTATTTAAAATTTCATTAAGTGATTTCATTACCTCCAGTACATTTTCTGGTGATTGGGAATCTGAAACTGTTATTAACATGTTGTCTGATTTAGAAAAAACTGCAGAATTTCTGAACACTGAAATGTTAGAAGGTAATTCAGACTATGACACTTTGTACTGTTACCAACATTATGGTCATCATTTTCTGCACAAATCTATTTCACCCAGAAATATTTTTGAGTACCATCAGTGGGAACATTGCCCTACACCACCAAAAAGTAGTTTGCACATATTTTCACAGACATTTTCATAATTTTCAGGATTTAACACCAGTGACCCGACCTCATATTATTATAAGGTTACACCAACATCAGCACTAAAAATTATGTTGCCAAACACTAAACAGATTTACTCTGCTTCCTTTATTGCCCAACTGTCTGAATAGGGTTTTGACCTATGGAAGGACACGATAGACTTAAAATCACTCTGGGGTTCTAGAGACTGGCAAGTCCAGGGAACAGAAGCGCTATTTAGAGCATGCCTCATTCCACAACAGATGGTATTTCTAAACGAAACTGTGCAACAGACATCCTGTCTTGGATTAGCCAAGAACACACCTCGATTTCCAATACCATCACAGATGGGAAAGTGACAAAATTCAACTTCACAAGAAGGGGCAACAATAGATGACATTTTACAGTAAAATAGATCAGATCCTAATTGGAAAAAATGGTTGGGTTGGCCCTTAGACATGAACAGATGTCAGAAAGGATTCTGGGATACCACTGAAGGGTTCAGTATCCATAGGCCAGATGCACTTTATGTACAAAGAGAACACCCAGTGGTAGTGACATCCTACAGTGTTGGGAAGTTGTGCCTTGATTGGTTAGGAACCTCAACACTCACAGAATTGAAACAACACTTAGCCTTACTCTCACAAGACATGGATCTTAGGGATTTTTTACAAGGTCCCAGGAAACCCCGTCAAAAACGCTTCATATATGCTGGCATTTATGCTGCCTACAACGAAATTTGGAAAATATCCCTACAAGAGGCTGCAGAGAGAATACGGGAAATAGACCGTATAAACTTAGAAAAATCATTAGCTGTGGTAGAAAATGGGTTAACATCTTTGTCCTCCAGAATATATTCCTTAGGCAACATTGTAGCTTCTGTAATAGACATACTGGAACAGGATTTAGCTATATTACAACACGGGCCATCTCAGTTACGTTCTATTATGTTATTGAGCTGGACGCTGCAATCTTTGCGTGCAGGCTATGTGCCTTGGCGTTTTATAAAGAGTACGTCTCTGTTTTCTGAATATGATCTAACAGATAAACAGGTTCAAATGGCACAAAGGGGGGCTTAATATACAATGCTGCGTATTAAAAAACTGGACCGTCTACCATTCACAGTAGCGGAAGCCCCGTCTACGGAGTGGCTTATCCATGGCCACTGCTTTTCAGTTTCAATATTGCCTTAAACAGAGGCAGGCGGCAAATATGAAAAGATGGGTAAGGAATACACTAAGGAATATCGGGATTTACAAATCGATTTTGATGCCGGAGTGGGGATCGAGAAGTGTTTCTAAGTGGTACAAACTGCAAGAATGCGCTTTAAGGGGTTCTCTCATGTGCCAGGACCTTTTATTGCACGTAAATTGTAATGGGTCAGTAGCTAACTTGTCCTGCCTCCAACTGCTGTGATTAAACCGGTATTCGAGCTACTCTCAAATGGGAGTTACTTTATTGCTGTGAGATGCTTCCGGGCATGGCCTCTCTGGTCACTGTGAACTCCAGGGTTACTTGCTGTATGCAAGTATTGTTTCCCCCAACAAGTACAGTCAGGGAGGCGCCTTTATGGCCTTCATTGAAAGTTTCTTTTATTCAGTTTGATACTTTGAGCAGACTGAAAGCCATGCTTTTACACCAAACAGTACCCGTAACCTCTGCTCGAGAGACCTTTGATCTACAAATCGCACGGAGCTCGACTGAGATACAGGCACTTATACGTACAAACTGCCCCATTCATTTAGCAGAAATGGTAGGTTTTATCTTTAATATGTCTGATACGAGTGGTATTTAACACCTATTTAGGACCACAAGGTCAGGATTTCTTAGCACCTTCCAGACAATCCTCGGAGTTCTTCCAAACTTCATACACATTTGGAAGCATTTTTGGACATCTACCTCTGATCCTGATGTCAATAGCGGGAATCCTGATTGTCATTTATCTGCCATGGCCCAATCACCAACGAGATGGCAAAAGCTTTCCTGGAGAGGAAATACTGTGAACGCATGGTAGAGCATCTGGGTACACCTGGCCTACGGGAACTGAGCGCCTCTTGGTTCCTAGAGTTTAGACCAGTCTGGATGGATTGCATCTTACCTGTTCTTCAATGCCTGTTTTACAGTGACGAAGGCTTGTTGGACCTCTGTCTGACACTTGCAACGGACATGCCTGCAGACTTGAATACCAGGCTGGAACCCTTGAGGTCTCTTGCTCGGCAATTCCCCCAGCGTATTCCTATACTGATGACTGCAATCATTGAGAACTCGCAGGATCCTTTCACAACTGGGTTGAGCATCAGCTCTACCACTAGCATCACTAGCACCAAGGTATCAACTACATCACCGGCTGCTTCTACACCAGCAATTGGCTGTACTTCAAACCATCTATGCTCCATTGACGTACTCCGCGAGGTGTTACAAGGACCGTCCCCTGCAGCAGCATGCAACAACGATGTTGCGTCTCCCAGACGGGACATTTAATCTATAATTGGCTCATCGTGTGCTGGGAAAGAATTAGGATTTTCCTTTCTTCTAAACGTAACTAAATTAGGAACATTTCCTAAAAATGTACACTTTCTTGCTGAAAAGCATGGCCTTTTGATACTTGTAATAATTCAACCTATATAAACAAACTCAATTAGGACTGTGACTTAAGTTTTTTAAATGATTTTAAAACAACGGTTTTACACAGCTCATTGATAAATGTTTCATGCACTACTATCTAGTAAAGAGAATAGTTCACTAGCATATTTTCATCATTGTTGACTGTTCAGAAGAGGAGTGGGTGTTATGTTTCATATAGGTACCCTAATATAGGCCTGGGTAACAACATACCCCTTCACCTACATTACCTCCCCTTCACTACACTGTAACAAGCCTTTTAGGATTTAACCTTTACCTAGTTCTAGTACTGAGCGCAGAAGGAGGGTGTCTCCTAAACAATAGAGTCCTATAACTCCATCAATAGACTCACACAGTATGAATAAATATTCATAAGGGTTCATGGAAACCAGATTGGGGCTACACCACCTTTCTCCACATATCTACGTATACGGTTCATCCCATACATCATCCTCAGATCCAACAATGGCTAATGGAAGAAACAAGGGACAAAGGAACACTAGGTACTTTCTGTATAAATACAGCACCTCTGCTAGTATTAGCTAGAGGGAACCGAGATTTCCAGACCGACACACTGACCAGAGACGCTGAGGCTCCTTCATGCAGATGCTCCAGCTGACAGTGGTCTGAACATCCCTCACGGGGTGTCCAACTCGAGACCAGGACGGACTCCTACATTCTCACACTCTAGGTAATGGGGTAGAGGGATTCTTCGCTTCACATCTACTCACATGCTAGGCACACTTAGGTGCATCTAGGTAGGCATTGTAGGAATACGCGCACTTTTATCATGCATTTTATATTCATGTATTTATTCATGCTTATTGCATGATGGTAGGATTGTACTATCCTTTTATATTCACAGTACTGCTAATCATATACCTCTGCTACTGTCTAATGGTTGTTGCAGCTCATATATTCTACACGAGAATAACAACTGTTCAATAAATCCTTATTGAAACGCCCAGACTGTTTATTCTGTGTCTCTCTGAGACAAACGAAGTGAGCACGAGTGACTGAACAAAAAGTAGTATATTGTTTCCACTATCCTGAGGGATCAGGGTTGTCATGTTCTAAGGTTGCCAGAAAATATTCTCTCCCCGATAAGAGGAGACACAAGTGGCACTGTTAGCTAGCTAATGCAAATAGGCTAACATTTCTCGGTGGGGGTACACAGAACCAGTCTGCCACCAAACCCAGAGTTTATGTTATCCAAACACACAGGTCCTGCATGGGTATTATAGGAACTACACGACAACCTCTCCTTTACCTCCTTTTGTCTGCAGTGGATTGTGCTCACGCGAGTTGTGAGCAGGCAATTCTCTCTCTTTTGCTGCTGACTTGTAGAGTCAGAGGAGCGCGCGCCTCCGTCCAAGTCAGACCATGCCCGCCGGGGTCTCTGCCAACAAGGCTTTGAGCGCCGCTGTGCTGGAGCCGCCGTCACCTCTGCCTAGTTTTGGGGGTTCAGCTGGGTCCACACCTTCATGGAGAGCCCCATACCTTCACAGAAGTCTCCGCTGCTGTTCTACACCCCGCAATCCGTCCGATGCACGGGCGGCAGAGTGGAAATCTCTTGGTAGGCCCGGAGAGATGGAGTCCTGCAACTCACTCCATCACCATTTTGGCCACCCCCCATGCAAACATTTTTTAGAGGAAGAATTTACACTTTCCTTTATTATAGTACTTATGCCTTATAGTCCTCATTAGTAGGTTGTGGGGTGAAAATAGGCTATCAAATGGGTCATTTTTACAGTATAACAAAAGTGCACAGTAGGCTATAAGGATACATCCTCCTTAAAAAAGAGAGAATAACCCAAAAGATAAAGTTACATAGATCAATAATTGATAACATTGATACATCACTATACTGCCTAACCTTTACAAATGTTTTCACCCTCAACCCATATTTCTTACTAGTGCACCAGTAGCGTATTCCTTTCTCCTGTAAGATTCCACACCCTCAACCATTCTATTTTTTGTCTTTTCAAAATTACATTTTAACATGCCATGCACTCTGCTTCCATAACAGTTTATAAGTACCACATTCATCTTTAAACACCTTTGCTAACATTCACCACAGTGTATCACACTAGAAACAGCAATAGCACCACTCAAACACCTCATAGGGCTAAAGTATATGTACAGTGAGGTTCATAACAACACAAGGGCTTGTATTAACACATTTCACAATCTTTCTTTTATAGCTTGAGAAACACTGTTTCCTTTACTTACAAGTACATACAGCTGTAAAACTCAACTGTTCAACACAATCTGCAATACTTGCTGATATCTCTCTACATTCTAATGTCTACCTTTCAAAAGCTTATTATGAGATCAACAACTGCACAGCTTTCCACTCTCTAAAGATGGTATAGAATATGTTTATCAACATTAGCATGCTTACTAACACTTCACAACAAAGTTTATAAAATGTATTATTAAATATTAAATACCCTAACTCAAAGTTATTTCTTAAATGCAGATAAAGAAACAGTCTTCCTTCTCCTCCAAAGTACCTAATAAAAACCCATCTATTTCTGGTTCCCCACCCAATCACATCACAACATTTCTTCAACTATGTAATAACAATGGTAACTATTGGTTGAGCTTTGGCTTTTTTGTTTTACTTACGCTCTTGCAAGACCCCAGCGGGATTATACCTTGTGGCAGACTGAGCAATTTTCCATGAGAATCTCACTAGAAAAAAGAGGGATCACAAACACCTTGTGGTACACTTTTCCATGCGAGTCTCACGGTATACTCGTGAAATAGAACAAATGTCATAAGAAATAACCATCTACTCATCGCAGTACTTATCTATTACACACTTTCTCTCAAACACAAGCACCACAATATACATTCCACTAATGGAGTATATTGAGAACTAATCTATTCTGTTTAATATTCATGAACCAGCAGGAGTCCCACAAGATTGTAAAAAAATGTGTTAAAAATAAAATATTTTGATTTTATTCACAGTACTTTTTCCTTAGATACCTCTTCTCTAAAATTAGGGAGAAAACATGCCTTTATGCTGCCCCTCTATATGGCATTTTTTATTTTATTCCCACAACACCTCCAATTTTTTCACAGTAAACAGTAATGGTGGCTATTTCATTTCTAACATTGCATCAGCCAGCCAATCAGCGAACTTGGGAAAAACTGGCCTCTCGACCAATCACATGGCTCCATTTTTGATTTCACGCTCTAACTGGACTTTTATGAGCCCAACTGCCAAAATATACAATTATTTATGACACTTAATTTCTCAAAAACTACTGAACATATGTACACCAGATCACAAGAAACACTATCTGTGTCAAAAGGCTGGAAGACCTTCACATTCTACTAAGGGAAATGGAGCGCTGCCAAATGGGCAGCCCTTGCAGATTATGTTACCCATTTGCATACTTCTGCTAATTAAACAAGAGAACCATGGACTCTGCTATCAAGACAAGAAAGAAACCAGTTGTCACAACCACTACAGATTAGATTGCACTCCAGTAGATCAACAATGAATTATTTTCCATTAAGGATTTTGTATTGTTTTTAAACATGGAATACAGGAGGCAACACACTTGCTGAGCTTTCACCCAAGACGTTAGTATCATTTGTTCTTTAAAGAAGTGGAGCTTCAACTGGGGAACCTACTGTGTTAAATGCTTCCTGTTGAAGATTAATTTCAGTGAAATATGCATCAGGGCCAGAATGGAACCTCATTTTTCCAAGGAGAGTCCACAGTTTTGCTGATAATGTTTACCAACTGCAGTATTTTCAACTCGTTAATTTGGAAACTCTTGGCCTCTCCTAGTACATGACGAAGAGTCTTGACTGTGTTCTCAGGCAGTGGAAATGTCTGGAGGAGACACAGACACTGAAGTGAGGAATGGATAAATTCTGTGAGTATTTTGATTATCAAGGAGCTGCTGATTAGTCTTTACAGGCACTGCCATCTGGTAAGGGTGAGGGGTAGGACTGCAGACTCTTGTCGGAAGTGACAAAGTCTTTAGATGTCGCTTGCCTCTTTGGCTTTCCCTTATTACTCCTGCAGTTGGGTTGCTGACAGCCAGATGGAGAAACCTCATCTACTTTTGTTCCTCCAGTGAGGGTGCCCCAGGATGGAGATATCTCTAGTAACACCTCTGGTAAGAAGTTTCATTTGATACAAAGCTCAAAAAGATATTTGAAATAATTGCTACCCCAAACTAGATCTTCAGTTTGAGACAGTGGATCCACTTTCTTCTAGTTCCAATTTCTTTATGACCAAGGCAGGGAGTGCTTCACTGAGTACTCAAAGTAATTGAGTAATTGAGTATTCCTGCTTGTTCAGTGAGAGTCCCAATAGTCATATCTGGCTCTGCAGGAGGAGAGACTATCCAGGAAAAAACACATTTAAGCATGTCCCTAATGCCTGTGTGATGCCCAGAGATATGCAGCCTGCTCAAGAACAACTTAAAGGGACATTTCTGCCTGTGGGACTTTCACTCCAGTTCCTGACTGGAACCACAACAACGTAATTGTGAGACTGCCAAAGGCAAGTTAGGCAGCAATTATGTGACCACTGAAGGCCCAGTAAAGGATGCATCTGCCAAATACAGTAAGCCTAGATAAGGCTGCAAAGGCTATTTGGTGAATGCCTAGGCAGAGATGCTTCTGCTGAATTCAGTAAGCCCTAGACAATGAGCTGCAACTGCCAATGCTGAGGACCAATTCAGCACTCCATACGCAGAATAAAAATACCCTGATGGAGGCTGCAACTGCTGATTTCTGAGGACCACCTGGCACAGTATATATATTGTTTTGCTACCCTTAACAACAGCTAATTGCCTGGCACACCATCAAGACTGCCACAGTCCTGCACTATCTAGCACTCAACCTCTTAAGAATCAGCTGGGCGGATGTGCTGCTAAATGTGGTGCACGCCATAGCTCCAATGAGCTCTGAGAAGAATTTGCTGGTTACCCAAACCTCTTTCATGTGCACGGGAAACACAATATCAGTGTGTGACAGCAGTGCAAAGGACTCGTGAGAACCCACCTATTCTGATAAAGGGGAACGTTAAAGACTGGGTTACCATTTGAATTGTGGTTTATCAAAACTGCACCTGAGCCTGATTGCCTTTAGAGATGGGTCAACCCAGCACCTGGTGAGATCACAAGGGAGGAACAGCATGGAATGAGTATAGTGCCTACATGACATAGGGCCAAGAGTTTCTGATTTGGGTAGGTTCCTTGAAGTATGTTATTATTTAGTTCAATAGTGTGATTAAAGTCTTTTTACAAAGATAAGCATTAGACTGTACAATAACTTTATTGGACCTGCTGATTGACTTATTGAGTTTTGCACTCATGTACTCACATACTATCTCTCTTAGAAGTCTGTAACTGCTTGCCCTCAATACCCTGAGAGCCAAGAGTGGAAGGGTATGTACTTGGCCTAGTTTGCAGAGCCAGAGTAGGATGGGCCACAGGACACACACAACCCATGGATAAGACCCGGTAGCCCTTGTCTGCCCTGTGACCCTGACAAACAGAATGATGAATGACTAAAACCAGTATCTTTTGACCCTATTTTATTTCTGTGGCATTTACATTTTCGGATCAGATTATTCAGTTTACTTGCTTTCTTTCTTAGCTTTATACTTCCTCATTTGATCTCTATATTAAAGTCATTTGATATTAGCACTTTGAGACAACCGCCACTAACTTGTGTTGCCTTAAAAGAACACAAATAAATCAATTAATCAATTAATTATTTATTTAATACATACAAAGAATTTGAATTCACCAGTGACAATTTAGTAGTTGGAGGTAATGAAGAGGCTTGAAAGCTGAGCTCGGAAGTGCTTCGGGAATGCTGTTGCTTGGCTGGGGATCACAAGCACAGAATTATTTTACAATATTTGTTGGTTGATATTTGGTTGTTAAAACTAATGTTTTTATGTCAGGTTGTGGTGTATTGAGACAGTTTGAGTGAAACCTAGCTACCTTTTCTCCTTGCCCAGTGTATCTGTTTGCGTGCTTGAGTGGGTAGTATTTTGACATTATGGGTCCTATTACGACTGGCGGTCTGAAGTCCGTCAGACTTGTATTTGCACTGCGGTGGAGGATCCAGCCACCGTCGCACTGGTGTTCCGACTGCCCGATTACAACTTGGGCAGTTGGACCAATTCCCTGGTGTTGGAGCCATGTTCAGACATCACAATATGTTTGGCAGGACTGGCACAGTCCTACCAAGCATATTACGAGTTTACTCTCCTCTAGGTTTACATGGAGGTTCTTCCTCCATGTAAACTTGGAGGAGAGGAAACAACGGGGGCCCTACTAGGCCCCTGTGTGCCTCAACCGCATGTACATGCACACAGGAGGGCATAAAATGTGCCCACTTGTTGGCATGCACATAGGCTCCTGCATGGCATAGACTTTCGAGTACATGCCTTTGCAGGAAACTTGTAGTGTGGTCCCATTGTGGTGCCTTTTTCAATACTTGTAAGTTATAATCTGGTGGGTGGAGGGGTCTTTCAGCGGAGCAGTGGTGTGACGGCTTGCACCGCCGCTCCACCAAAAACTCGTAATCAGCCTCTAAGTGTTCAAGTGTTGGATCGAAATTGTTTGTGCAACTTATACCTATGGTAAGGAGGATGTTGTGTTTGTTGTCAGTGATAAGTTGTACAAATCAAGTCAAGGGTATATTTGACACCATAAGTAGCATTTATCCAACAATATTTCTTTATTGTGTCAGAGTATGTTCGTGAATTTTTGAGAAACTGCAGCAATAGTCCGGCTGTCTGGATGTTCTTTGTGTAGGAAACACGCACTTCATTAATGAGAAGGTGAGATCTCACAATGAATAAAACTTAATTGCTCATCCATGTTGAATTTAGTGTTTGAAGATTAAGATGTTGCATGTGAGAGAAGTAAGTGTCCAAAGAAGGGGATGTGAGCGGTGCTATTAGTGCAGTTGGAATAGAGCAATCAAATATTTAGAGATATCTATCAACGGAGGTTGCCCTGTATATTTTGGATATAAACTGGTAAAGATATCAACAGTGTTGTTGTGTGGACTGAGAAACAGGTACCTCCTATGTGAAAGGTTTAGATCTGAGGAAGTACAATCTAGAGTTTGGAATTTGAACATAAGTTCTGCTTACGGTGGTAACAGCCATTTTCATTGAAGGGCTTTTAAAAAAATTCTAAGCATTTCTTTATCTGGAACCTCAAAACAGGATATCAAAATGCTTCACATAGAACAAGCTAGAAACGCAAGGTAGGTTATACTTAGACACACTGAAAATGAAATGTTAGTAACATCCAACAAACTCCAATAGTCTTTTTTTTAAAACATTTCTAAATAGAAGTTCTTTTAGACCCTTTCTGTATGAAAGGAGGGTGAAAGAGCATCTTATGTTCTCACGGTTTCAGACCCTGGGCATTTGGCAAAAACATGCATTGTATGATGTCCTTTTTTTTCATTTGTGACCTTAGATTTGCTTCTTGTGTTGTAGGTATCATCTGTGATTGATTCATTTGATGTGGCAATAGGTGGGAGGTTGGTTCTGTAGGTACCTTATAGTTATTCTGTTGTGGAAATTGGTTGGTTGTTGCTGTAGGAACCTTAAATCAATGCTTTCGTTTTTGAATTTTCATTTGTAATGTGAACCAATGAGCATTATTCAGCTTAAGGGTTACATAATGAGGTTTTTGACTTCAGAGGTCAGTCTTGTAGCTGCATTTAGTACTGCTTTTAGTGAGCCATCATGGGTCTGTTACTTAGTTCCTCTTTTTAAATAAGACAGGGCCATGACTTGAGCCACCTTTTTGAAGTCTTCATTCAGGATCAAAGATTGCATGTTTCTCAGGGGATGTAATTCATAATTCATTTTCAAGATAAATTCAAGATCGATTGGCGATCATTTGGAGGCAATTGATACAGGATACACCGTTTGGACCTTAACATGGAACCATTCTCCCAAAACATCAGGAATAAGGTAACAGTGCAACTAAGCTTAAGTTCCCTACTACTTGTAGGATTGCACCAATCAATTATCTTACAATTCACCATATATATAAGTGTTAACATGCAACAAACATTCTTCACAAAATGTTTTAATTGATCACAATTTAATTAGACCCACTCTTTTTTTTAAGGATTATCGTCACTTACTCTTTTTCCCTATCTAATTGAAAGGTATAGGTAATTCAAATATGCTAGCTGAATATCAAAAGGGAATAAAAAATCGTACCTTTTCTGAGAATAACATTACAGATTATCTACTAAATGTCAATAAATTTGTGTGGTGTTCCATGTTTCAGTGTCAGTGATATTTATTGGGTAAGTAAAGATAAGTTACAATTTTAATGAACCAAAATAGAAAAATGACTTTGCCGACTATGACATGTCTGTAATGATGTAGATATGGACACTGGGACAATTAACTGGATTATATTACTGCACTAATATTTTCAGGTTGGCTAGATCACAATGGTACAATCTATGTAAATCGGTGTGCGGTCACTCAAACTGTACTCACTAACTCAACGCATCGGTGCCTATCACTGATGCAATACAGCACATTCGTACATTAACAGAAAAGTGTGGCAAATGGCACCACAAGAAAGTGATATTAACCTAAGACTTGAATCTAAAATGGAGACTACACGTGTGCCATGAAACACCCTCTGCTTGGTCAAATGGGAACCTAATAATTAAAGGCAACTAATCATATAATGTAAAACTTCAATAATATAAGCATAATGAAAGCCATTAAAAATGCCAAATAAAAATCCTGCAAATTACAAAAAAAATTTAATAAAATCATTTTAAAAAATGAAAAATTTGCCATTGGTCATTAGCCCAGAAAGATCCACCATGTCCAAAACGTAATTTGAGTCCTACAAGGAGCACGCATCCACGGACAACAGATACACTTTGTCCTGAAAAGCAAATTCCAAAGAACCAACTTGGTCAGTACTAGGGGTGGGCGGAATTTGCGGAATTAACTTTCGCAAATTATCGCGAAAATGCTGAAAATCTCCGTAAAACATGCCGGAAATACCGCGAAGACGCGGAAGTTTTTTTCCCGCTTGTTCACGGTATTTTTTGCGTGATCGCGGGACGCCAACTTACCCATGCGGTTGCTCACGGGCGCGGCCATCTTGTTTTCACTTGTCCCGCCCTCTCGCGATGCTTACTTCTTGTTCCGGGTCGCGCAATGCATGTTCGCGCCCGTTCGCGGTCGAAATTTCCTGTTCGCGAATGCTTTTACTTGATCGCGTTGCTTTTTGCTTGCTCGGGAGAAAATATTGCGCGAACTTGCGCACTGATTTTGAATTCTCCCAAAATCTTTTCAATCCTTTGTTTGTAGCCACTTTTTTTGGATCTTTATTACTTATTATTTCTCTAACTATTTTCCTGCCTCTATATTTTTGGTTTTTGTCTACTTTTTTTTTGTTTTTACTCCTTTATTTATTTTACCTTTTCTTTCCCGCCCCGTCCCCGGAACCATGTCCAAGGGTAGGGCTGTTCGCCGGCACAGCCAGAGCCGCGACCGCCTTCCTTGCGGAAGGCGGCGCCCACAAGGGGTGCAGGCACAGGCCTTATTTGGGGAGGTGGAGTTAGCTGCACTAATTTTCTTTGTGCAGCGCCACCTCCCCTCAACCCTGGCAGCAGGTGGCAGGCCTGGGTCCGGGTACGGCCTCCGGGAGCGTCGGCAGCGGTGGAGGAGGGTGCGCCGGGCAGTGTCACGCTTCTCTGGTGTTCGGCGCACCCAGGCGCAGCTGACGCACCGGTGGTCCAACATCTTGGACCGTGAGCAGGACCTGCTGGACCTGCTGGGAGTGGAGGTCCCGGGGCTTGGTGAGTACCTATTTAATTATTACTACTTTGTGTCTGTTCTTCTGCTCTGTGTTATATATTGCGAATATCTTTTTTTTCTTCCAACCAGCTAGAATGTTGCTGCTTACATTCCAGGTTAATTACGTTTAAAAGTCTGTGATTTTTTTGACACAGGTGCTCTTCTGCGCTACTACTAATCTTACTTGTTTGCAGCTTTGCGTTTGCGCTTGCTTAGCGTGATTCTTTACGAGTTTATTTTAGAGAAATTAAGTTACGTAATGCTACAGTGACTTTAGTCCACTCCTTACTTTGTCCTGTCACTAATAGATAGGGGCGGATTGATACTTCGGTTTAGGTACTTTGTATGAGCTTCTAATTTGTTAGTGGTATGCGTGATGCCCCCTCACTCAGTTACGTGACGTGCTGGTAGTACGGCTGTCTTTATTAGAACCTTTTCTAGTTTGTTCAATGAGTGGTGGTAGGCTTAGCAGTTACTTAGCACTAGCAGATCAGCATCAATCAATCAAACCCAAATTTGGTGTATACAAAACATGTAGTCATGTTCATGTGTCCTCCATGATTTCACCATATGCATTGTTGAGGAATACAGTGGAAATGCATACTTAATGTACAATTGGCATGCCTGGAATAGGTGGGCTAGGTTGGGTGGTACGTTGTACTTAGGCTTAGTTGTAACTTGGTATTCTGGAATCAGAATGGAAGACTGGATTACTGTTGATAAATAGTAACTTAAGTAGTCGAACTGCGAATCCCCCGATATTACTTGTTGACCAGATGAGATCGGTCAATTTAGTTATTGCAATTGTTGTTTACATAAGTGTTTTTTGACCATTGTTGAAAAATATTGTATTTGTTTGACACCATCCATCAATGTTTGTCTCTTTCTTATATCTTTCCTGTTCATCAGCACCCAAGGGCAGACCGACAGGGACTGGGCAGTCGGTGGGACACACAGAACACCACCAGGAGGACACCGCTGAGGGCTCCTCTGCTGGCCCCAGTAAGTCTTCTTGTTTTTAATAATATTTCTTATTCCATAACTTGTACTGCCCCATATTTTTCCCGAACTATTGTTTGTTTCCAAATGCTATTTTTTTACCATCAATTATCCTTCGATCTGTACGGTTTCAAAAATCTTATCCCTGCCTCCGCTATGATGACTCTGAGTACTACTACTACTACATACTATCAGTCTGTCTGTACTGTAGTAGCTAGTCTTGCCCAGTTGGCCAGTGCCACTCTTTGTGAAAGGTTGAAATATAAAACTCATATTCACCAGTAGCTCGAGCCATTGAGTCCAATCCGTTGGGTCGTCGTCTTGTACTACTTTTACTCTTATTGCTCTTGAGGCTTTGAAAATTCACAGCAACAACAGCCCTACCAGATTTATTACTATTTTGATATGATACCCCATAGGACATACTACTGTTGTAGGGATCTTGCACATACACAGACATTTGCACCAGAAAATAGGATGTTGGTGATGGTAGGTTGGACCTTCCTTGCACACCTCAATCAGAAATTCCGCACCCACCACAATTCCACTGCTTGACTATAGTACTGTCTTGTCATAACTATTAGGTCTCGGAACCCTCCCCCCAAGATACCCAACAAGTAGACAACCCAGAACATAACACACCCAACCTCTCAGTCGTGAAAGCAATTCACATGCACACCCTTACTTTAATTTGCTCACTCGTGTAAGTTAGTCCACATCAAATACCACCAAGTCTATGTAAGTTCAAAATGTTTATTTCAATTTGAGAAGGTCTGTACACTGTTTTCTTATAAATGCAGCACCAACCGGAAAATCAATAACATTAAAACAATATACATTGTTACACTTATACAGTTGGGAATTAAATCATGATAACTGAACAGTGGTGGAAGGCAGCACCACCATCCCATAGCAATTTAGTTTATATAAATGTATAAAAGAAGATGTGAGTGAAGGGACCCCTCACCTTAGAAGAACCTAGTACTGGTAGTTGTTGTATCATTCAGAAGCTCTGGTTCGTAGAAGGGAATCTCGCGTCTGTAATGCGAAAAATGAAATGGTGTGCGTTAGTATATTGCAACGTGCAAGCATTTCTCAGCCGTGCCAAAAAGTGTAGCATTTATGGATAAGCAATATGGACTAACAGTAACAGTAGTACACCAATACTTCCTAAAAAAGTGGCTTGTTAATATTTGTTGACCGCTTGTACGAAGCGCGTAGACTAGACAGTAGCAGTGTGAGGCAGGTCATGTGGGCTCAAAGGTGTCTTAAGAAGCTGCAAGGTAAAGGTAACGTCACATGTGCAAAAATAAAAGACAGAAAGGTAAAATGGTAGCATGGCTAGGGCTAATTAAGCAAAGGCTACAATGATCATATATAACTATTAGTGTCTACTCTACTACTACCTGATTTGTAATAGTGATGTATGTTAGTATTAACTCATTTTTCAACGTTGCTACTGATCAATAGGGGGGAGGTGTATATGACGCCTAATAAATGTGTAATGTTTTCTAGGCACACTACCGACCACCATTGCCGGGGCCAGCGAACAAGGCGACGCGGAGGGCGAGGATGCGGCAGTTGCTGCCGATACCGACGATGGAGCGGTAGGGGGAGTGGCAGCACCAGTGGCAGGCGGTGGTAAGTTAGATTCATAATCCTTAACTATTGTTGAACTTGACAGTACACTCACTGCAAGGGTGTACTGTATGTATATGTATACTGTACAGTTGTGACTTAGGGCCCCATTAGGATGGTGGGCGTATTGCCCCCGCCGGGCCGGCTGGAATTCACTGCCGACACCGCAGGGGCAAACCTCCCGCCATCCCTGTAGAAAATATTCAGACCCCCCACATGTCGACCAGGCGGAAAAGGGTTCAATATGCCGGTGGTGTCTCTCTGAACACACCGCCAGCCATATAATCTGCATTTTGGAATGCCTTTGCGTGGCGGCATTGCCGTCCGCCACGGAAAGGCATGCAGACATTGCAGAGTATGCTTGGGTGCCCCCATGGAGGGTACCTACCTATGCTATGGTACCCCGCGCCTTTCAAAGCAAAACGTGACAGGCTCCCTGCGGGGCCCGTCATGTTGTGCTTGGAAAAGCAGCACAACATTTTAGCATTGCTTTCAGCAAAGCCAACCAGAATGTAAAAAAAAAACAGGATGCGCCCGCCACTGTGCTGGGCGCATCATCCTAATTAATTGTCCCCACGGGACCCCCAACCTTTTTAGCATGAGGATGGCGGGTAGACAAAGTCCGCCCGCTATCCGATGTCGTAAGTAAGTATGAGTTGTTGGGGACGTTTGAAGAGTGAACTAGAAGACTAGAATTCCCTTTAATTGGCATAGGAGCCGGAGTATTGAGTAACCAATGGCCTCATCTATCTGATTTCAACTCAGCTTTGAAAGTTTTATGGAGAAGAGCACCTGGTGCACTGTTCAACTAAAAAGTGAAAGACGGGTGGAAGGAAGAAGGACGGGCGACATTTAAAATGTTATGTACTACTGTGCTTTATTGTGCTACTCTACCATGCCACTATGTGTATAAATAATTACCTTGTCCTACTGTTTTTCTAAGAGTATATTTTACAATTTTCTTGTTTTTTTCTTTTTGATACACAGCTACTCTGAAACAAAATCGGAAGGAGTTGGCCGCCATGGCACGGCGCCGGAAGCTGGAGGCAATCCAGCGAGAATACCGGCGGCTGGTGGTCTTAGCCGAGGAGGAGGAGGAGACTGCGGCTGCAATTGTTGAAGCCTCCTCCCGTGGCCCGGGCCCCAGCCACCGCCCTCCAGCGGTACGGCGCCACCGTCTGGCGGCTGCCCGCCGCCACCGTGCCATCTCCGGTGCACCCCCCACTGTGGCTGCAACTGCTTAGACGCCGCGTCGCCCGTTTAGAGGGCGAGATGCGCCAGATGCGTGTCCTCCTGGAGTCCCGCCCCACCACTTAGTCCCTGTCATCCTGTTCTGCCCCTTTTTTAATTCTTGTTTGGGTGGGTTGGTGGGAACTTGTTTGGCCGTTATGGAGTTCTATGGACATTGGTTGGGGTTAGGGAGGGGGGTGGATCAGCTTTTGTGGGTTTCGTTTATATTTTTCTATGTTACATGCAATGTTGTTAATGTTTTGTAGGTGGGGTAAATGTTTTACATCACACTGTTTCCTTGCTGATGCATGGCCGCCCATAGCCTGTGTTTGATTTCAATAATTGGCTGACTGTATAAGACACAGATAGATGCGACACACCTCACTCATTGACTGGTCCTTCTAGTACTTTCAGTCGGTCCTCTAGTCTATGCATTCTTTGTACTGGTGTGTGAAAATGAAATCATTGACAACATGTCTATTATTAATTCTGCCTCCCCCAAACTTGTCTCTTACCGGTGCTTGATGTTTATGTCCAACTGTGGCACAGCACTGGCTGCATGGTGAAGATGGTTTTCTTTTTCATACATGCCATGATTGGGGAGGTGGTGGTGGTAGCAGCATAGTAGTAGTAGACACTGGCAGGGCGGCAGCATTTGCAAAAAAAGAGAAGGAGACAGTCAATCGCCTTTGAGAGACTGTTAGGAGTAGTTGAATGAAGTACAGTACAGAACTTACCGAGCAACAATAATATGCTCAAATATTTGACAACAAAACAGAATGGTGGTTAGGAGGATAGCCTACTAGACAGAGTTACAAACTATAGTTGTGTCGAGTCACTTGACTAGGCCTACAGCCTAACAGTTAGTGCTGTATATGAGGAATGACAAGAAACAAATCCAATCAATGCCGGCAATTCATGCTGAGGTATATGTTCCTTTGTTAAAAAAAATAACCTCTGAAATATCCTACTCATGGGTGGCCAAGCAGAAGAAGATCATCGCTCTGCCTTGAAATTGAAGTAGTGTTGCTTTCACCACATCCGCCCCAGCAAGTGTGTGATTAAGTATTGGTGTACATTTAATTTAGTTACACCTCGACAATAAGTCACACAGCCCGGATGAAGAGGGTTAGGGTTTGTTGAATGGATGGGAAGGGGGTTTTTGGGAAAGGTTTGACATAGAAAAACAGTATGCATACATAGACAAACAAACGACAATCATTGAAGACTACCATATCCATATGTTAAGGGAGAAAAAGGCAATGCATGCATGATGATGAGAGACCCGGATTACATACACTTCTAGTTCTTGTTCTGTTGTTCCTGCCTTAATACTTTAACAGATAGCAAATAGAAATTTTAAATATTGGTAGGGAAGAATCGTAAACACAGAGCAAACCTAATGATGATAATAACAACTCCAAGAACACACTGTTGTAAAGATTGTATACAAGATATTAATCAAATTATTTAAAAGAAGATAAAAGTGGATACTGTTACTGTCTTATCCTGGTCAAAAATGTGGACTGGATTTTTGCATCTCGGCATTCCTCTTGCTCCTCTCGTCCATCAATCTTAGGTGTGTCGCCTCGCCACTCGCCACTGCCCGGCTGGAAAAAAAAAGGTGATTGATTGGTAAGGTAATTAATATGCATTGTAATGTTTTACCAAGTTTCGGGCAAGGCCCGGCCTGTAATTGTAGATGGAAAACCAAAGGGGATATTAAGAAAGAAAGTTAAAACAAATGCAATAGTGATGGTGTAGTGCAACAAGAACACTTTCCGAGGTGGCATCTATGCATCATCTCTACTCTAGTCTGTTTCCAGCATTGACCTTGAACAGTGACAGGAGAGAGCAGGCACACAGTGCTTAGCATTAGAACATCCTATGTTAACACTTAAAATTCTTTTTTTTTCTCTCAAAGAGTTGGACAAACGCAAAGCACATTATCCATTCCAAACATAGCATTTTACAGTTTAAGTTAGTAAAATCAATGCACTGCAGTCATCCAACCGCTACATTCTATTCAACTTCTACACAGACATTTGGGTCTGCTGTGGTTGTTGTTGTTGATGTGTTTACCTTTTGGCTTTTCCGTTTTATGCCACTCATGAAACGTCCTCCTGAGTCCTGACTTAATTATCATCATCTCTGATACTTTTACTGACTGACTGTGAAGATCGGCCTGCAGTATAAGTAAAATTTTTATGACACAACAAGAGTAGAAATATAAATACTACTGAGTTGAGTCATTCTTTATTGTGTACAGAAAGATAGATTACTAGTACACTTTGACATCACTTTGTGCACAACAAACAAACAACGCAAACACAAAGACCAATAGCTTAGAGTCAGGTGTCCAATGCATGCCATTAATTGTCATCATTACCTGTTCCTTCTCATCTTAAGTTAACGGGCCGTCTATTTCGCCATCATCATGATGGACGGGTCTGTTGTGTCAATCATACTCATTGCGCAGATTGAGTGAGTCCCCTTCCTGTATTAAATTAAAAGCAATGTATCACCAAGCTGCAGGAGAAGTACAAATTTCTTATTTGCAAGAAGGGGAAAATTAGTGTGTTCTGTAGAAAGTTGATTAGTGGCAGTGCACAATTACATAAATTCATGCACAACAAACACAACAAAATCTAAATCATTCAGTCTGCGACTCTGCGTCCAATGCATGGCATCAATCATTACCTGTTCCATCTTATTTTCAGTTAATGGCCAGTCTCTCTCGGCTCTGAAAGGAGAATAGCTATAGTAGTCATCTGATTCATGGTCCACTTCTTTTGGAAGGATTAGGAAAGTTTGAATTTGTTGTTACCATCATCCAATCATCATTCATGAGGGAAATGGAATTGAGCAGGAGATTCAGTATGATGGAGCAGAGGAGCTGGATTCGGAGGACTGTACTGTCAAATAGCAGACACCTGAAACTTGTATATTAAATTAGAAGAGTAGAAGACGGTGGTAATGGATTTGTTGTGATTCACAAGTTTATAACCGGAACGACAGACACATAAACAAAGGGGGAAAAAAGGGAGGAAGACAGTAAGTGTGAGCCTAATTGTCAAGGAAGTATAGCTCGTCCTCAAACTCTGGGGGTTCAGCCAGTAGTAGGTAATCATCTGACACAATACTTCCGTCACCTGAGCCGCTGTCCTCATCTTCCTCCGTTGATTCATGTATTGTGTAATTCGGTGGTATGAAGTGCTGATTCATTTTGATCATTGTTAACCTCTCCACGTTTTTTGGAGATAGACTGGTCCTTCTCTATGTTACAATGGAACCAGCAGCACTGAAAACACGCGACAGGGCAAGCCAGAGAGCTTATCGCCAGCCTGCTGAGCTGTGGCCATTCAGACCTTTTCCTATACCAATACTGCAATGGGTTTTGATCAACGTACACCTCTGTTGGGTCGTCCAGATAGGCCTGGACCATCCGCTCAATGTTCAGGGTTGCTGCTGGTAAGCTTTTGTGCTGTTTTTTCTGTGCATCAGCACTGTGCTTACAAAAGCCCATCTTTACATACCAATCCTGTAATGATAATGATTGTACTCGGCCTAATGATCCAGTTATTGTTTCTGTAGTGGTGAGTGTTGTGATTGTGAGCCAACCGCACTGCCCTCAGCCGACGAAGTTGCACTTGATTCTGCATGGCCTGCTTCAGTATCAGTACTTGTTGTGGGTTGATCTTGCTGGCTTTTAATTAGCAGCCATTCGTTTTCCAACTTACTGGCTGCTTCAGCTATACAACTTTTGTAGCGGGCAACATCATTGTCGGAAAAAGCAAGGAATGTCTTCAGTAGTCCTAATTTTGCACGTGGATCCAGAATTTTGGCACAAATGTAATGTTCTTGTGACAAAATTGTATTTTGTATCCTTACATTTTCAGTTAAGCGCCGGGATAAGCTCTCCACCAAGTCATGGGCTTGCCTTCTGTCCTCTACACCTTTGTATGATTCAGACACATTATTCAGCTCATGCTCTAGCATTTGCAATAATGGGATAGCTTGGCCCATTGTACAGTCCTCCTTGCTGACTTCACGTGTGAAGACCTCAAAAGGAGAAAGCATCTCAGTCAGGCATTTAATTAGGCTCCATTGCTCCATGTCAAGGTTCATGCCTTTAACAGTAGCACTAGCATCCCCTCTTCTTTTCCAGACATATTCATGGAGTGACATGTGCTGTTCGTACAGACGATCAAGCATGTAATACGTTGAGTTCCAACGTGTTGCCACCTCCTGGATGAATGCCTTGACTGGCATCCTAAATTCACGTTGGATGATCCTCAGATGCTTCCGAGCTTTAAAAGAATGGCTGAAATGAGTGCATATACTTCGGCAGATGGCCAGTAAATTGCTGACTATGGGTTCTTTTTTCAGAAAGTCTTGAACTATAATGTTTATGCAGTGCGCCAAACACAGAACCCTGAAATAGGAACCAAGTTCCATGGCCTTAAGTACATTACTGCCATTGTCTGTGGCAACAAAACCAATACGAAGCCCTCTGGGCCGCAGCCATTCCAAAACCTAGGTGCGAAACTCGTGTAAAATGTTTTCAGCCGTATGAGATTTCTCCATGGCGAACATGGCTACAGTTGCATGTTTCCGAGTATCTTCAAAAATCGCAGCTGTGTCAACAACACCTCATGCAGATAGTTTATCTTTAACCCCCACAAAAGAGATCCAGTGTGCAGTGATGCACATGTAATCTGTGGCTTGGCAACTGCTTCACATGTCTGTTGTCAGGTGGATATTGTGCACAGCACTCTTCTGCAAAGCTTGTCCAACCAATTCCAGCACATCATGATGTAGTGCCGGATCAGCAATTCTTGCGAAATAGGACCGGATGGGAACTTTCCATTTCGGGCAGATGGCAGACACAAATTCAAGGAAACCCACCCCTTCCACAAATGAAAAAGGAAGAAGGTCCAGCGCTAACATTTTAGCCAGCTTCGCATTGTACAATCGTGCCGTTGGGTGGTTGCGTTGGAACTGCCCCTCCAACCTAAACATGCTCTCAATGGTAGGCTGTCTTACTTTCCTTAGTGGTGCTGTCTTCATTAACCCACTACGGCTCAACGACACAGATTGTCTCTTTGAGGTTCTCGCCGGTCGCCTTGGTGTCTCACCCAGACTCTGAGTTTGGCTCTTACTGCGGTGCCACTCTGATGTTACTGAGGAGGATGCGGGCGTTACCACTGCACTACTGGGGACAGGGCTAGAAATGCCTCCCTCTTCTTCACCTGCCACCGCAATAATATCGCTCTCTGATTCATCCTGACCAACTTCAATGGGTTGAGTTTTTCTACTTTCTTTTAACTTAAGTAGGTGATCATCCCACACGATAGTGTGGTGTATTCTGAGATGATTTGCTTGTCCTCTGGTACCATAATTTGTACCAAGCTTACCACGCCGAACACCTTGCCGACAAATTGAGCATATAGCAACGTTCTCCTCCTTGGCGCTAACAGAAAAGAAGTCCCAAACTGGGGAGGAGAACTTTCTGGCACTGCTGGATGTGCCACTTTCAACACCAGATGAACTTGAGGGGGTGCTTGAAAATGTGTAACCCTGTGCACCTACACTGTGACTTTTACTACCACTACCTACTGAGATGGTTGAGCTGGATGTAGGTCCCTGCCGGGCCTTGGAAAATATGTCAGCTGGAGGTAGTGGTGGTGTAGCCTGTGTTGGTGAGATCCGTGCTACATCCCGCTCAGTAGCAGCCTTTCTGGATAGGGTGAGAATGTTGGTCTCCAATCCCTTTGGGGCGGGAGTAATGTGCGTGATGACTGGCTCGTCTTCATCAACATCATCACCCCCCTCTTCTACATCTACCTCCATAACTCTAAGTTTTTCTGGGACCTTCCTTTTCAGAAGCATTGTCTTGTGGCGTATATCACTCTCAGACCGAGCTGGTGGGACCCAAGTGTCATCACGATCATCAGAAGCGAGGCTTGAAGAAGAAGATGATGGACTAAGCCTCCTTTTCCTTGCCGGTGGTCTACAAGACAATAGATCTTCTGAAACAGTGGTTTGACTTTGCTCCACTTTGTCTGCAGGAAGCTCGACTTCCTGAAATGCCCCTACGTCAGGAGCAACAACTACTATGGTGGGCTGTTGCAGCGGCTGCTGCTGTTCTTGTTGCGACGGCTGCTGCTGTTCTTGTTGCGGCGGCTGCACACTGATCTGCTTAGTTTGCGCCTGCGTTGAACTTGATTGTGTACTACTTTGCGGTAATGACATTTCTTCAACATCGCTGCTCGTTAGTAGACTGGCTACCTCTGCGACACTAAAGCCCTTGGGCCTAGGTTGGTGGGGTTGGACCGCTGTGCTGCTCCCAGCTTGGTTCCCGGACAACGCTTTGGTGTCAAAAAAAACATTGGCCGGCACACCACCAGTCGTGGTTAATAGCACTTCCTTTTTCTGTTCCTTCTTCTCACAGGCAACTTTCTTGGTACTGGACCTGGTACCTTTCTTTGGAGCCATCTTCTTCAGATGTCAGGCAGGATGCAGATGCACAACAAGTTCTGGTCACACATGGACGTGATGCGCAGCAGGACTTCTGTCTGGCTGGCAGTACAACGGGTAGCCGGGTGATGCTCATGACACCTCCTACTCTGTCTTTTGTGCACCTAAAAGCAAATAAGACAGGAGAAGAACATCAGTGAAATGTTGCATTTGTTGTTGTGGTTCAGTTACTTAGTACTGTACTAGTGCAAACAAAAGATAGTCTAGCCATTTATGACTTTTTTTTTTAACTAGAGCTATGTTATACTACTGTGTATAGCCACACACTACACTCTCAGGAAGGATAGGAAAGTTAATAATAACCACCAAAATAAAAATGTAATGAAAGTGGGGTGGACCATTAAATTATTTGAGCATCTCAGCATCCATGGAGCTGCTGCTGGCAAAGGGGGTAGATGGATGGAAGCAGTAAGCCAAATAGCCAATAGGAAAACCATGCAGGCCTATGGCAAAAGCAGGACACTAATAACTCACAGTCCAAACACCAAAAAAGGCCACCACCCACATGGACACTCACAAATCACAAACAAGCCGGGGGCCTGGGAAACACCAGGAGCTGACAAAAGGCCTATAAAAGCCAGGTAAAGGATGCATGCTAAAGCACACTGCTCTGCCTTTTTAATGCAACAAAATGTAAATACGAACATTCACAGGCATTGCACACCAATACACCAGTGACCAGACACATACAAAAAAAGCATGTCTTTAAGACAACCAACATCAGAAAGGCCACCCCCAAAAAGCACACTTCCCCAACTCAATCCAATGCCATCCATGCCCTAAATGATGTCTAAATTCAACAGATCACACAGAAAACACTTGATTAATAAAGCTGTGGCTACCTGCTCTGAACCTAGTGGATGAAAAAGCAGGCCTGTTGGCAGACAAGGCCAGGCAAGCTTGCAGGCCTAGGCTTCAAAATGGCCACCAGCCACATGGCCAGGCCCAACAACATCACAAAGGCCACCCCCAAAAAACACACTTCCCCAACTCAATCCAATGCCATCCATGCCCTAAATGATGTCTAAATTCAACAGATCACATAGAAAAAACGTGATTAATAAAGCTGTGGCTACCTGCTCTGATCCTAGTGGATGAAAAAGCAGGCCTGTTGGCAGACAAGGCCAGGCAAGCTTGCAGGCCTAGGCTTCAAAATGACCACCAGCCACATGGCCAGGCCCAACAACATCACAAAGGCCACCCCCAAAAAACACACTTCCCCAACTCAATCCAATGCCATCCATGCCCTAAATGATGTCTAAATTCAACAGATCACACAGAAAACACTTGATCAATAAAGCTGTGGCTACCTGCTCTGATCCTAGTGGATGAAAAATCAGGCCTGTTGGCAGACAAGGCCAGGCAAGCTTGCAGGCCTAGGCTTTAAAATGGCCACCAGCCACATGGCCAGGCCCAACAACATCACAAATGCCACCCCCAAAAAACACACTTCCCCAACTCAATCCAATGCCATCCATGCCCTAAATGATGTCTAAATTCAACAGATCACACAGAAAACACTTGATTAATAAAGCTGTGGCTACCTGCTCTGATCCTAGTGGATGAAAAAGCAGGCCTGTTGGCAGACAAGGCCAGGCAAGCTTGCAGGCCTAGGCTTCAAAATGGCCACCAGCCACATGGCCAGGCCCAACAACATCACAAAGACCACTCCCAAAAAACACACTTCCCCAACTCAATCCAATGCCATCCATGCCCTACATGATGTCTAAATTCAACAGACCACACAGAAAACACAAGATCAATAAAGCTGTGGCTACCTGCTCTGATCCTAGTGGATGAAAAAGCAGGCCTGTTGGCAGACAAGGCCAGGCAAGCTTGCAGGCCTAGGCTTCAAAATGGCCACCAGCCACATGGCCAGGCCCAACAACATCACAAAGGCCACCCCCAAAAAGCACACTTCCCCAACTCAATCCAATGCCATCCATGCCCTAAATGAAGTCTAAATTCAACAGACCACACAGAAAACTAGAGGTGGGCGGAATTTGCGAAATTAACTTTCGCAAATTATTGCGAAAATGTTTAAAATTATCGCAAACAAGCGGAAATATCGCAAAGATGCGGAAATTTTTTCCAGCATGTTCGCGAGATTTTCTGCATGGTTGCGGGTCGCCAACTTACCCATGTGGTTGCTTGCGGGCGCGGCCATCTTGTTTTGAGTTGTCTCGCGGTGCATGATCGCGAGAAGAAAGACGTGATCACGCGACGCATGATGTCACTGCGGGCGCGAACTGTCGCGAGACAGCGCAAATCGCTAAAAACAATACAACATCTCATGGAGAACGCGACCGGATCAGGAAAACTTGTCAGCGAACGCAGGGATTCAGGTAAGGTGATCGCGCGCACGCGAGAATGTATTATTTTCCAGCACGAGCAAGAAACAAATTATCGCCAAGCTGAGGAAACCGGAAATTTTGACATTTTCGCGCTCTCCGTGGAACGCGAAAATGTCAAATTATCGCAATTTCCGCGAACGGAACGAAATTTTTGCCCAGGCCTACAGAAAACACTAGATTAATAAAGCTGTGGCTACCTGCTCTGGTCCTAGTGGATGAAAGAAAGCAGGCCTGTTGGCAGACAAGGCCAGGCAAGCTTGTAGGCCTAGGCTTCAAAATGGCCACCAGCCACATGGCCAGGCACAACAACATCAGAAAGGCCACCCCCAAAAAGCACACTTCCCCACCTCAATCCAATGCCATCCATGCCCTAAATGTGCTTGAAAATTAAATACATTCAAAAAACAACAAAAGGAACAGTTGCTTCATCATGCACACACCCATGAGGCCATGCCCATAGCTAGCTCGGGCCTACTACTACTACCCACAAAATAAAAAAAATAAAAAAAGGAATGATGATAATTAATTATCAAAAATAAATTGTAGTTACAACAACTGCAATGCCCACAATCAAACAGACACAACAATCACTTAGTTGTAAAATATCCTATTCCAAAAATCCTCAAATCCAATTGCAATGATGCAGCAGACAAAAAGAGTGATCTTTCCAGCTCCAAATCAAAAGGCAGAATGAGCAGGAGATGGACAAAGCACTGGGAGGAGCCTGCTGGACAGGAACAGGAAGTTCGAGATTCTGTGTCACTTCCTCCCTCTCTCCACCTTTTAAAAAAAGGACTCCTTGCACAAAAAAGGACAGCCAAATGTCAATGTAAGGAGTTGTGTTCATCCAAAATCAGAATTTGCAGAAGGTTTCATGCTGCTAGAACTGATATTCCTCTCCAAATTGAAAATTTTAAATGTTCGAGTTCTCGAGCTTCACATTACTTCCGCCGGCGTGTCGAAAATGACATGATCGCGTTCTCTTTGTCCCTGTCGCGTTGGATATGACGTGTTGGGGGTCTCTTTCTCCTGTTCGCGTTCGATTAGACGAGCCCACGTCCTCACCCTCTCGCTCGCGATGTAGAATGACGTGTTCGAGATCTCAATCTTCTCATACTCGCGCGGTGCATGATCGTGAGAAGAAAGACGTGATCGCGCGACAAATGACGTGATCGCGAGACAGCGCAAAATGGCTACCAACAATCCAACATCTCGTGGAGAACGCGACCGGGTCGGGAAAACTTGTCGGCGAACGCGGGGATTCAGGTAAGGCGATCGCGCGCACGCGAGAATGTATTTTTTTACAGCGCGAGCAAGAAACAAATTATCGCTAAGCTGCCGAATGAGGAAATTTTGACATTTTCGCGCTTTCCGCGGAACGCGAAAATGCCAAATTATCGCAATTTCCGCGAACGGAACGGAATTTTGGCCCAGGCCTAGTCAGTACCAGCCTCGTCAGCTAAAGGCGAGGGCGGGGGTGCCAGAAGTGTAACCTCAGACAAGGAGCCAGACAATTGAGCTTGTAGAGGAAGCATCCACCCAATCTTTGGCAACAATGGTAGCAACACAGGACAACACTGTAGATGCACCCTCAATGGATACATGAGCAGATTCATTTCTGTAGTTTGCACCAATTGTGTAGCAAGGCATATGTCTAGTGCACATTTGAAACAGCACCTGAGGCAGCTAAACCCAAGCTATGTTCTCTGAAACCACACAAGCTGGAAATACAAAGACCAGTTGCTGTTTAAATCCAGTAGCACAGAAAGTCTAAAGTACTGCACCATGCATTAATGGATGTGTGGCAAATCAATCATCATTTGGCCTTGTTGTTAAACATCCATTGTGGAGAAAAAAATAGAACCGGAACAGCAATCAACAGGAATAATGCCAATGGAATGCCACCCAAAAACACTTGAAAAGAGTGAGTGTATGAAAGACGGAATCACTCCAAGTATAGTATGAAATGACAAAACAAAATTCAGATCCAATTGCTTTAAAGGTTTCCAGCACCAGTGGTGTTTGAAGCATTACAAATGTGATGCCCAAGTTCAGAAAACTGTAGTGGCAAATTAGTGTGCAACAATGAGTGTACTTCTCAGGAAGACATCTCAACTTGGAGATCAAATGTTTCTTGGACACATTTTAGTGCCACATCTTTTTGAAACAATAAGGTTTTAAGGGGGCTTAATCTTTCCAAGTTAACCTTAGAAATAGTGACTGTTGGCCACAAGATATGTTCCCCAGTATTGTGTGCATGTGGATATAATACATTCATACAGCAAATCATGGACTTGGAAACTGTTACAATTTAAAGGACACCTGGCTTCATCCCACAGCAATCTAGAATCCAGTAACTTCCATTAGAAAGTAACGAAAAAATGGCTTGATCAAGGGGACAGGAACTCCCTTCAAATAATGTCCCAAAGTGGCCATGGATGCATTGCACAATCCATGCACTGTTATCTCTTTACAAAGTAATGAATCGCTCAAGGAAGCTCTGCATTCATTCCCACTAGGAAAAACCTCACTGTCACCACTACCACATGTGTAAAAAAAAGGAAGAAACCAGGTCTCATTCAGAAAGTTACTGACCATCCATTCATATCTGCCTACTTGAATATGTTTCAGACAAGATGAGAAATGAAGCCTAGAGATCTTTAAAGAAATGAAACAATGTATTGACCATATATCTGAAGATGTTTAGGCTACAGTAAAGGGAAGTTCCACTAAATGTTCTCAATTCAGCATTGCTTATTTCTGTGCCAGGACTTGTTGAATATGTGACAACTTGTAAGGGACAAACAATTCTGTCACATTCAAATATTTCTATGGTACCGGTTTGATTTTAAAACTAGCAATTTCCAACTCAATTATAAAATTTGTCTAAATTGACTTTGACCATGTAAAAAGGCAGACATGTCATTTTGTATGATATCAGATGCAAATAACACAATATTATTAATATAATTCAGTGAATAAATATGAGTAGACAATGTGGTCCTGCCATTATCAACAACAGCTAATGCTTTTTCTAAATTTTCCTTATCTGTTTGTCGCAAATTTCAACAGCTTCTAGTTCGTTATATGAAATGTTTAGAACAAGGATAGCTGGGACCTAAAAAGAAATCTTGCAAGTCTATGTTGTGTGAAAAACTGATGAATGTTGCTTAAAAGCAGACAAAGTGAAGTGCTCTAGACATTGCTGGCATAAATTACACACACTATAGTTAGTTACTACACCCGAGTGTTGTGACTGGACATATCTGGGGTCTGGTCTGCTAGCTTTAAAACCTTTAGAGGAGTTTAAAACAGGTACAATGCAATGTACCAGTCTGCACCAGCTCATGAAGTTGTTCTTCTGTAATACTAATGTACTGTTGCCATTTATCAAAATGTGCAACAGAGGGAATGCTAGGTGTATTTAAATTCTTAGCATTGGCTAGTGCAAGACCAATAGGCTGTTTTACTGTTTTGTCTATAATATTATTTGTCTAGGGATCTAACAAGCCCTACATACAGCATATATGCCAAGGAACCTACCAGTGTCTTGTACCCGTAGCTGAATTCAGATCAATATTGTTTTTTCAATAAACATAACCATGTATGGTCAATTTTTAAATGAAGAAATCCGAACAAATTGATTTTGTTTGTGACATTATGTTTTCATCACGTTGGAAGGTGTCAATTTATAATACAAATAAACAGAGTCTGTGGGGACATAACTAGTAAAGAAAGAAAATATTTTTAAAAACTGTTGACTTTAGGCAGTGTTCCCATTGGTATAGTAATTAATAACGTGGTGTTCTAGCTCTGTGTAAACAATGCTGAGCATATTGATGGTAGCAAAACATGTTACCATAATTTGCAGAATTAAAAATACAAATCTTTTAATACTGTATAGGATTCTAATTCAGATAACATGTTTGATGCAGTCACATCATCTCATTCATCAGAGATCCAACCAGGAGTCATTATATCGTCCATAGCAATTTAAAAAACATGTAGAATTTATAAAGTTTCTGTGGGACCGAAAGCGTCATATGGGTAGGAAATGTAGTAATGTTCACAAGGGATAAGTCTCTTTGGACCTTATGTGAGTAATAATGGAGTGTAAGTACTTCAGCTACCAGTTCTGTAGAACAACATTCTGGAAGAGGACGTTGGCAACTTCAAAGGTGGTAAAATTATATAATGTCATTGTTTGGTATCACAGTAGAAATAGGCACAAATGCATGTTCAGCATCAGAAATCCCAGCTGGGGTGTACCTAAATTAGGTCTGCTTAGTGCACATACAGGAATCTCTTCCAGAGTGGGAAAAGTAGATAAGGAACAACCTAGATACCCTCATGGCCTACTGTTTAGGACTGGCAACATGATGGAGCTTTATTATATCGATGGGAATCTGTCATTTCTGTTTACAATCGGCAAGCAATGGCAAAATCACAGTTTGAGTACTTCGAACAGTAAATACAGGCATTGGGGCACAGTATGAAGGGCTGAATTCCCTCTAGTTTGTAACCTTCTCCCAGACCAGATCCCCAACTTTAGGATTCCAACCAGAACTCCCTGGTTGTTCCTTCACTTTGTTAGTGGTAGAAAGTCTAGTTTTCACATTCAAGTGTTTATCTCAGAAGTTGTGTAATTCCTGTAAGACAGCGAAACATTAATTCATGTGAAAGTTCGTATCAGCTGCCACTGTGCCAGGGTTTTCAAGATCTGGAACATACATCTGGACCCCAAACAGGACCTCATAGGGGGTCCATCCACCCATACAATCTTCTAGTCAGATTATTTAAAGCTCTCTTGACTCCATACAGATGATGGATCCAACTACGACCTAAACATAATACATAGCTGTTAAGGATTGCTTTAAGTCATGGTTTTTACACTTCACTAACAGTTTGAGAGTTAACTGACCGCTGTGGCCACACTCAATAGAATTGAGAACTGAATCAATAGCCAATAAAATAAACCTAAGTGCATCATTCAAATGGAGTGGTCCGCAATGATCAGAACAGAGATAATTTAGTGGTGTATTAGAAATTTTGAGGGGTGTCTGTGGTGGGCAGGCAATAGTGGAACTTTTAATTTGTTAGCAAATATCACAGCAGAGGACATATTGTTTATAAAGAACCCTGCCCCCAGTAGTGGTTCTGTAAAAAAGAATCTGTAGCCACCACACCAGCATGGATAGATGCTAATTCTTTATGTATAGTAACTATTAGTTCTCACCTGTGGTCCTGGTTTGGTATCACTCAATCACCCACCCCAGGAATAAGGACAAAAAGAATGTTTTGAGCCCTCAATAAAGAAGAGCATTTTGTTGGAAGACTTTCAGATAGGTCATGCCACTAGCTGAAGCAGTGACTGCAGTCATAATGTCATCATCTATTCTTGTATGTGAACAAGTAATCTCAGCTACTAAAACTGCCTGAACTGCTGCTTTGGCAGCTTCATCAGTCAATTAATTCCCTACAATGTGTACAGCAACACGTTGATGGCCCAATGTGTGAATTACATGAACCAGTGGCAGAGCCTCTGTAAGAGCTGTCACCTTTCCTCAAAGCAATTTATGCTTGATAGTGTTACCTTTTAAGTTTCTGAATACATTAAAGCGCCAATAGTGTAAATTATCATTATAGAAATGGACACAGAGATAGAAATCACACACTATAAGTGTTGGGAATTCTGGATACATATTCTACAGTGCTAGAACTAAAGCTTTCAGTTCAGGTAGGTGAGCTGTACAGTCAACCAAAGTTTCTGTATCTGTTTTTGTGCCTAAAATTCACCATCATTCATGACACACTTCACAGCAGCCCATGCTGATGAGTATTTATGCTCAGGGGCGGCTCCTCGAGGGAGTGCTGGGGGGCAGTGGGCCGGGGCGGGGGGGGCAGGGAAGGGGCAGGGCGGGGGTAGTAAACTCTAGCTTACGGCCGAACAGAGCTAAGTTAAAAAATAAATAATACAAATTACATTGCGCGTGCTGCATCGCCAATGTAATTCGTTTTATTTATGTAATTATTAACTTGACTTTGTTCAACAATATGCCGTAGTTTACTACCTCCCCCGCCACTGTTTATGCTTAGTATCAACTGCAGGCTGGGATGAACCAACAGTATATATATTATATATATCATACTGATCTAAAGTTAGAATTTCATTAAACATGAGGTATTTTTGTTCATACTGGAGAAATTCTTGTGGTCTTAGTGTAGGGTCAAAGACATAATCTACATCAGTAGCTGTCAAGAAAATGACCCACTGGATCCATGGTGAATGTAAGGCTTTGGCAATAGAATGCTTGCTTTGGAACAGCCTCTAAGGCTGGAATAGGAGAAACAATTGTGTTTCGTCTCAACCAACTGATGTTCATTTAGAACAGCTGGTTGCACTGCAGTCAGAATTGTTTTAATTGTTGCAAAATGCATTTCTGCATTACAATTAGGGGTGGGCGGAATTTGCAAAGTTGCTGTTCGCAAAATTCTGCGAAAAGGCAAAAAATCTCCGCAAACACGCAGAATTTCGCATGCTCGTGGAGATTTCGGGGGCGTGGCTTCTTTGCTTTATTTATATCTGTAAGTGCTTCCTGCTGAGGTTTAATTTTAGTGACAGGAGCATCGTGCCGGAATTAATCCTGCCCTGCATATTTATCCGAGAAGATGCCACCGTTTTGTGCAATACCTCTGCTCAACTGGAGTACTTTCTACTGGCTAATCAGTAAGTGCTACCTAGTTGGGTAAATGTATAGTGCTTTTCCTACACTACAGCTGCGTAAAGGGCCAGAAGAGTTGTCTCCCATGACCATGTGTGTGCTACCTCGTTGGGTAAATGTATAGTGCTTTTCCTACACTACAGCTGCATAAAGGGCCAGAAGAGTTGTCTCCCGTGACCATGTGTGTGCTACCTCGTTGGGTAAATGTATAGTGCTTTTCCTACACTACAGCTGCGTAAAGGGCCAGAAGAGTTGTCTCCCATGACCATGTGTGTGCTACCTCGTTGGGTAAATGTATATTACTTTTCCTACACTACAGCTGCGTAAAGGGCCAGAAGAGTTGTCTCCCGTGACCATGTGTGCGCTACCTCGTTGGGTAAATGTATAGTGCTTTTCCTACACTACAGCTGCGTAAAGGGCCAGAAGAGTTGTCTCCAATGACCATGTGTGTGCTACCTCGTTGGGTAAATGTATAGTGCTTTTCCTACACTACAGCTGCATAAAGGGCCAGAAGAGTTGTCTCCCGTGACCATGTGTGTGCTACCTCGTTGGGTAAATGTATAGTGCTTTTTCTACTCTACAGCTGCGTAAAGGGCCAGAAGAGTTGTCTCTCATGACCATGTGTGTCTGTAACTTTGCCACCACGCCGAAAGGTGCTGGGGTCCCTTGAGTGAGCTGTCCATCGTAGTGAGAAAAAGGCGGGAAGTTGTTGCATACTGCTAGTGTGTGTGAGGCGGGGCCAAACGGGCGGGGCTTCTAGGCCAGTTCACATGCCTCTTGTTTATAAAGGGTCAGAGCAGGGTCTCTGAGGCAGACAAGGAGAAGGAACCGCCTTGTCACAGGAACTACACAAGGATTGCTCTCGAGTAAATCGAGGATGCAAAGCCCACCGTCAAGGATTACAGCTAACATTTCAGGGTGGAAATGGGAAGAAGGCACATCTGCTTAACCACGCTCATGAATTCTACATGAGGACTGCGCTCGAGAAAATGAAGGATGCAAAAACCACCATCAAGGATTACAGCTAACATTTCAGGGTGGAAATGGAGAGAACAGACATCTGCTTAGCCACCACCATGCTCACAAATTTTATTGCAGATTAATGCGTTCCAGAATTTGAGCTTCAACTCAGGCCCCTGCTTTATTTATATCTGTAAGTGCTTCCTGCTGAGGTTTAATTTTTGTGACAGGAGCATCGTGCCAGAATGAATCCTGCCCTGCATATTTATCAAGGGAGATGCCACCATTTTGTGCAATACCTCTACCCTCATGCCCCCGAATTCCGTTCCGCCGTGGATTGCGGAAATGTTGACATTTTCGCGTTCCAAAATGCCGAAATTTTGCAAGTTCCGAGAGCAAAACGGAATTTGCCGCCCACCCTTAATTAGAATATAAATGCAATTTAAATGCAATTAGTACTGTTTCACTTTCATTACAGATGACCTATGTATAGTCAGTAGAACCAGCAATGATGCAGGTAACTAAATTATTTTGTTTATATGAGTGAGCAAGTGTTTGGATGTAAGCATGTCTGTTTACAATGTTTTGAGAACAATAGTATGTCCTAAAGTCCAATGTTTGTCTTAAAAATCAGGACAAATTAAATCATACAATGGTTTAACCTGCTGCAAATAATCTGGTATGTCTGTTCTACCAAAGTTTAGAAAACCTAAAAGAGATTGCAGCTTTTTAATGTATTTGTTTATTGGGGAAGAGTCAGCTGGTTTATTACCCCTGGCACAGACGCAGCCCCAGAGTATTTGGAGAGCCGAACAAAACCAAGCCACCAATAAAAAGCAAGTCCCAAATATATCAAAAATGAATGAACCCTATTCGGAAATATCTTACCTCACAAAACAGGAATAGGAGGAGCTGGTAGCCTCGCATACCCAACAATCTTTTGATGCATTGCAGGAAAAAGCCAGCAAGACACCTGAATCCAACACCAAACAAGACAAAATTTATGAGAAGGATAACATCTGGACCTCACTACTGAACACCATGCAAATGTAACCACAATGCAATATCAGTCTGACAAAATGGACATACAACTGTCAGTCCTGAATTCACTGTCTATCTTCATCTCAAATATTGACACCAAACTGGCTGACCTTAGCAATCTGATCAGAAGGGCCCAAACAGAGGCTCTGCTTACTCAGACTAGTGCAACTGTATGGAAATAATAGACAAACTATCAACTTTGCCATCAGCAATGGGTGACCTACTAGCAGATATAAGGGAAGCAACCACTCATCTGACAGCGAAAACATTAGCCTATTTCCCCTACAAGGTGACCAGCCTTGAATCAACCAAGCTTGGAAAACCCAGACATTGGTCTGAATCTAAAATTAGGACAGATCCACAAGGGGAACCAGCAGACAGAGGAAGAAACTAATGAGTTAGTTCATCAAGGAGAGGTAATCACCACTATCGGGGTTCCTGCATCAGCATCAGCCAGCAAATAACAACAGGGAAACATCTCAATGGCCAGCATGCAAATTCCAAGGCAATCAAGTAAACAGAGGAGAAAGGAATGGAAAAGGAAGACGGACTCAACAGTATGCTTTAACGGTGGCCAGAATCAATCTCCTAACAATTATCGCAGGAAGATTTAAGGGTTACTGCAAACTCAAAAGATGTGCAGAAAGAATCCAGTTATGACCTGACAGGAAACATCACTGCGGAAGAGAGGCCAATGTCTAGGGGCAGCGGCCTCACACAAGTATCAACAGGCACCAATACAATCCCCAAGGACGAGACACAGGTGGAAGAAAGAATCACACAAAGGGAACCAGATCTGATCATGGGACCTGGCACAGATACAGCATGGCCTGTGGAAAGTAACACTCAAGAACCGAGTGTATGGATTCAAGAAACACTGGATCATATTATCAAGAACGGCGATAACATTATCGCTGCTATAGCGGCAGGAAACTGCCGCTAAACCGGTGATAAGGGGTTTGATAATATGCCCTTGAGAATTCCAATAGAAGACCAGGTTCTGGTTTGAAGGACATCAAACCCAGGGTTCCATTTGAATTCTCGAGGGCATATTATCAAGCCCCTTACCGCAGCTTTAGCGGCAGTTTCCTGCCGCTAAAGCGGCAATAAGGTTATCGCCATTCTTGATAATATGGCCCAGTATTACTTAGATGACAGCTGATTCAAGCAGAGTCATCGACCACCTTGTTGTACCTTAAATATAAATCCAAAGGCCGGGCGGATTTACTAAACAGGGGTAACATCCTACAGATTCTAATGTCAATCAGCAGCTTGAAGGACTTAAACTCTATAATCAATTCAATGTTTGATGTCTAAAGAGCATTCAGGTATCAAAGCAACAAAGGCATTCTGGTCTTCACCTGAATTAGCCAAAAGCATTATGAATGAGCAAGCACAACTCAACGCTTGGGCATCAGATTGTTACCCTTCCTCTACCAAGATACATGGAACCATTGGTATCTCAGCACAAGAACCAACATAAGTTCCGCCATGATTCCCCCAGAGTTCAAAAGGAACAAAAAGGACATGCGTAGCTAGGCTTGGGGAAAAATGAAACGGTAACTCTGGTTTCACAAGACCGGTACTGGCTAGCAAGGGCAATAAACAGCAGAAGTCACAAACCCTAACAAAGCTCGAACATTTCACCAAAGGAAAAATAAACATTGATTCTATGCTCCTAGAACATAAACGGCATGGGTAATAGGACTGTGGATCTGGAGCTGCACCTATACCTTCAACAATGTGTTATCATACTCTTACAAGAGATATGATCTGACCAACCAGCCTATTTTCAAGGATTTAATTTACATTACCTACCAGCCACCAAAAGTGCTAAATGTGGCCACCGCAAAGAAGGCCTTGCAATTTACACTTCTAAAAAGAGCATCCACACAGTTAGCAGTCACCCCACCAATGCAATACAAGCTTTCAGAAAAATGTTTCAAGAGTCAAACAAAACCCAATACCTGGAACTAATAAATATATATTTACATCCTCAAGGCAAGAAAAAGGAAATTACCCGGCTGAGAGAAGAATTATTCAAACTATTAATGGACGAACAAACCCCCAACTTTATAATCACTGGTGACTTCAGTCTACCTATGCTGGGCACAACGGTTGACGAGATCCCCATTGAAGACCACCCTCTTGCATGGAACATGCTGCCACAGGAAGGGAACAACTGGGGAAGACAAACCAAACTAGCATAGAAACTTCTCAGAATCATAGAAAACCTGAGTTTCCATGCACTAAATGGTCAATTTCTAGGAAATTGCCCTCCAGCTGCAACATTCCATAACACAGCAAATAGTACAACAATTGATTACATCTTTATTTCACTTCCTCCGCTATGTAAAGTAGTGGATTATCATATCGGAGCCCGTGACTATAGCGATCACCTGCCACAAGAGATCACAATGAAGACACAGGTCATAACTCTAACACAGTCTCCTGGCCTTGCAAACAAAACTTTACCAAGAAAAGCAAACGGCTGAACATAGTGCACTAATAGGCTGGGAGAGCTTCACAAAAGAACTAGGGAAAGCATATACAGACAATGAGGACCAACAAAACTGTGGAATATCAAACCCTAGAGAGGGTAACACAGCCATCTCAAATAATCTGCAAATAAAATCACTCAAGAAAGCCATAAACCAAGTGGTACTGAGGCCCCAATGAAGGTGCCAGGACACTAGATCCCAAAGTGAACTGAGACAAGCAACACGTAAAAGGCGACTCAAAAAGGAATCAGATGAGTGCTTGTGTGCCAAACTTTTGTACGACATTAAGAGGAATAACAGTTCATGATTTTGGCACACAATCAACACCCTTATAAACCCATCAGCTCACAGGATCAATTCACATCTGACTGAAGAGGCCTGTACAACCCGCCTTTGTTCGAACCAACTCTAGCACAAACATTGACTCAGTTTACCCGGAGCCAAGCAGAATCCAAAAAGAACCTACCAACTCAATGGTCAATTCGATTTCGATTTCAATCATCCAAATCTCAAGGAGAATAACTAAGTGCAGACGAGAGGCCGCGCCGGGCCCCAATGGGATTCCCCCAATCTTGTATAAACTAGACCAGGTATATTGAGCTGAAGGACTGACACAGTCTTTGAAACAATACTAGTAGCACAATCAATTCCAGCATCTCCCCAATTTACAAAAATGGCAACAGGAACACGTCAAAAAATGACCGGTTAGTAGCCCTGATAGACAACGATGCTAAATACTTTTCGGGCTAAATACTTTGCGGGCTTCTCTTACATGAATTAATAACTGGGAAACAGAAAATGGAGCCATCCCTCTAAATCAAATAGGCTTTTGCATACACATGGGGATGAACACTAATATTTTACTCTCTTTTTGATGATTGATGCCGAAATTGCAGCCAAACAGCCTTTGTATGCATGCTTCATTGTTTATAGCTCAGCATTCGATTCCATTGACAGAAGCATACTCTGGCGAAATTTGACCAAGTGGACCATCCCATCCTCACTCCTAAAACAATTAATTCTTTTGCATTCAAACATGTGGGTGCAAGTAAAACTGGGTTGAAGGAAACTACCTGACAAAGAAGATTCCAACATCTATGGGGCTGAAACAGGGCTGTGTGTTAGCTCCAACCCTGTTCAAGCTCTCTATGTCAGACCTGTTATCAGGCTAGATGAATGCCATTCTCACACCCCAAAGATGGGATTTTTTTGCCTTTTTAAACTCACTATATGCAGATGACCTCATACTCATTAGATGAACTGCAATCAGTTTTCAATTCTAACTTGATGTAACACAAAGATATTCAGAAGACAATGGCATGAGTGTTAATTTGGGAAGAAACAAAGGTAATGAGTGTGAACCAACGGAGAGCCAAAACACCATTCCACTGGCATTTGTCTACACAACAGCTGGAAGGTGTTCAAGAGTATAAATACCTGGAAGTTTTAATATTTCACAAAGGGAACTTTGTTGTCCAAAAGGAGGCCATGAAAATAAAGGGCACAGTGATAGCCGTGGCACTGAGAAACTTAAAGTGCAAGATCACTGGCACAAGCATCTCCACACTGATCCAAGTGATTCTCCTGAAACTTATACTGGCAATCACCTACGGAAGTGAGGCCATGAGAGGGAGAGATGCAACAATACTGGATGGTGCAATAACAAGAGTATTACAAATGATCTTTGGTCTACCTGGAAACACATTTCCTGCACAATTAATACTAGAATTCGGCATTCTGAGGCAGGAGCTGGCACGCAAAGGATCAGAATCAAATGTAGATATAAGATTGAAACGGGGAACCAGGGAACTTAAATGCCTATTTATGGATAGAATCGATAACTAAGGAGACAGTCCATGCAAGGACCTACCTGGAAGACTCATTAAAACTACGAGGTCTCTGGAGGACCTCAGTGGCACATGAGAGCATTAAAAAGATAGTCAACAAAACTATCAAAAGAGTTTCTCTGCAGGAGGACAGAGCTGCATTATCAGGAAGGGCACATAGATGGTTCATTGTGCAGAGTTACAAAAAGGTTATTTCTCAACCGTATCTAAGTATTGACTTTTCTAAAGCCTCCAAAGAGAAATACATATGGCAAAGTCTAGAAATACTACCCTCCGCACTTCATCTGCCACGATGGCTTCGTCCCCGGTCACCACTAACTTGCTGAGTATGCAGGGTGGGAAAAGAAGACATTAAGCACTTGCTATGCATATCCACGGAGCTACTAAACAAATGCAGAACTTTGCTGAGACCACTCTTTAACAGCAAATAAATACGGTCATGCAGGCAGGCAGTGAAAGCAAGTTTTTCAGGAGAAGACGTCCAACTGAACTGCCACCTGGTGAGGTTCCTGAGCATTGTCATAAAGAAAAAAGAACTCTTAGCACTTCCATTTTCACTTCATTTTACTATGAAATGATGACTGCACCTTTATTCATTCAACTTGCAGAGACAAAATGTAATCTCAACAGTTAGCACTGTTCGCACACTTTGCACATCTTTGCACACTCAATATACTGAAGTCATGAGCTCAGTACAGTCTGAAATGGCTAGATTCAGTCAACGTATGTTATCAAACACAAGGCACATTCTGAATCCATCATCTGTGGAGGGAGAGGGTATCGTCAATATTCAAGCATTACATGATGATCAGCAAGAATGTAACTTTGAGAGAACCAGATCACCCTACAAATCTTCCCCTTTGATCCTCCATTTTTATATATATATTTTTTAATTTATTGCAAAGGTTTTAATTAATCATAGAAATAAAAAAATTACTTACTTACTTACCATTAAGCTGAGGAGGATAAATACTTTTGACCACAGATGTCTCTCTGTAGAGGTAAAAAGGATTCTTGGGCACGTGCAAAAGACTACTCAGAATGCCCATTAAATAAGTGCCTGACCTAAAATGTTGCAGTCACCATGTTATACAGTTCCTACAAATATAGCAGGACTGTGTATTAGACCAACACAAACTTCATAGTATAGAGACTTAGTCCATGTATACCATCTGTGAGTGTTGGTGGGTTTCAGCTAGCTCACAGTACCACATCTAACTCCTAAACCAATGAGGGTAACAGATGTAATTAGCAACCTTGAACATGACAATCTAGGGTATATTTACAAGGATTGTCACTAAGCAGTTTTCACACTGCTTAGTGACAATTGTTTTACTGCTGCCGATCGCCAAATCCTAACGCCATCTTTGCAAAGTATTTACAATGGGTCGATACGTGGCATTAGGATCAGCTAGCGGTCGGGAAAAATGACGCTAGCGTCAAGGCATAAATAAAATACAGTGTGTGAAAAAAGTGATGGCCAGCCAATCAACGACAAGAAAATCAAGCTAGCCAACCTAACATCTCTATTCAGCATTTAGTGGCAAAAAAAAGCTTACAAATACCCCGCTAAGGGAAAAAAACTGAATGCAGAATGGAGTAGCCAGAAACCAAGTTCAGCACAGGACAACAACCCCCCAACAGCCAGGATGAGCAGCCAAAGTCCATGAGGAAGAGTATGAGGAAATGCAGATTCAGTCAGGAGGAGAATGATATCCTGATTGCAGAGGTGATGAAGCATCAACGCCAGCTCTTTGTCAACTCCAAGGTGTCATTGGAGACCAAAAATGCTATATGGCAGTCCATAGTAAACAAGGTGAACTCTGTCGCAGAAGTCAAGTGGACCATAATGGATGGCAAAAAATGCTGGCATGATGCCAAGTACACCACTAAGCAGAAACTGGCCAGTATTCTCAGAGCATCACTGCAGACCGGAGGTGGGAGTCCAGTACCCCATGAAGAGCTTGATGCCTTTGAGCACAGATGTCCACGGGCATCTGTGAGGAGTCGGTGTTTGGAATAGAGGGACTGGACAGTTGTTTTGTGGATTGAGACTCACAGTAAGTGTGCTGTGATGAGGTTAATGTCTGTTATCAAATTTGAGTGCCTTGGCACATCCATGGTGGTGGGCTAAAGACATCCACACAATGTTTTAATTGCCTTGTTATCCTATTTGGCCTACGTACACAATAGTGTACTGTTGCTTTCTCAGTTATCACATGACCAACCTATGTGTCAGTGCTTGTGATGAGTGGTGTAGGGCAATTTAAAGTTAGTACAGTGTTTAAAGATGAGTCATACACAGTGTTTGCATTTTAAGACATTCACCAACCTATGGTTACAGTGACACATGTGTGAGGTATAGGGGAAGTATCACGTGCAAGACCGGACATTATGTGTAAAAGTTTTGAATGATCTTGTCCCTCCACTGTATTGATGCAACAGTTGATCTTGCTACCTTACCCTTTTCTTCTTCAGCCTCCCAAGCTTCTCGGTGATCCTGCTCACCATTGTCAAGTAGCTATGGGACAATTGTCTGAAAACATATTTTATGTTAGATGGAGCACGCCAAGATGATTTCACAAACCATTATCAGCGAGAAGAACAGTCTGCCCCCAGATAAATCTATTCACCGAAAGCAGAATATCTTGACTCCTAAACTCAAATGAATGATGGACCTGGTGCTGAATGGGGCACAACACACCAAGTACCTAGTATTTCCCAATGGTGTTCCATCTGCATTTTGTAGTTGACATGCACTACATATTGGACAGACTTGAGTGGATCAACTACAGTATGCCAGAAGTATAATGTTAAAATATGATAAACAAAGCTTACAAGATGTTGGTCAAGTGATTGTTTATTTATATACATAACCATAAAAGTAATTAGGTCATATGTATAGGTGAACATTAAATTAATGTGTCATTCTGTGAAGAAATTATTGATGACTCCATCCCTCCGTTGCTGCTGCTGTATTGGCAGGTTGTCTCTGGTCCTCTTCTTGTTTCCCTTCAACCTCAGGATTTTCCTGACCCACATTTTAATCAGGCAAAGGTGCATTAGTCCGGACACATATGTTGTGTAGTATACAACAGACACAAATAATTTTGCATACCATGTGGTGAGTAGAACAGACTTCCGCCACATATGTACAGGCACCTAAAACAGGATTTGATGACATCAAAAGTCCTTTTAACTATGGACCTGGTGTGGCCAAGTGCAACATTGTAGTCCATCTGTGCCTGGGTCTGGGGATTTTTTACCCGTGTCATCACCCATGGCATGAGTGCATAGCCTTGGTCAGCGAAAAAAAAAGAAATACATTAGTTTACAATCATGATGTGGGTGAGAGGTACATTAGTCAGCGTTGTGTTCATTGTACAGCTTTCTCCATTCACATTGCACATGGTCTAGTACATGCCATTATCAGCATCTAAGACATACAAGATACAATTGGTAATAGCTTACACATTACTACACAGCCATTTGTGTTGTTCCCTGTCATACCTCCATTTTTGAGAATCAGCAAAGTGCCAATTCCTTGTAGATGTGATTGGTCACTAATGTCAATGTGTACTTAAATATTTCTGAGGCAATTGTCTAACATGCTTAGGTTTTATAGATATATATTGGTACCATTCAACGTAGTGAATTTTCATCCTTAAATTACATGACACATGACAGTAGCTGTAGAGTTATTTCCATCTGGCACAAAATTTGCAAACACAATTTTGGGTATCTACATATTTCAATGTGTCAGGCATGGACTTGAAAGTGGATCTATATGAAAGGTTTATTGACACAAGTTGGCGCAGAAGGTCCACTGTAGGGGCACTACACAGAAATTAGTAGATGTGTTGTGAGGTTGAAGAGAATCACTGAAAAAGTTGACTGCATACACTACAATGCAGACACCTTGGGGTCTGTGTAAGCCATAGCTTTGACAGTATTTGGCATCCATTCATTGTGTGTCTACCCTGGCAATACCAGTGCAGATTTCCTCTATGGTGGGTCGACTTGTGTGTTAAATTTGTACTTACCAACAAGCAGGCCATTCCCATTGGTGCCATTCTGCAAATGCTGGTTGATGGCATGTTGGCGTGCACACTGCCAGGGTACTTTGCAAATGCATTGATAGAAAAACAACAAATTGCTCCACAATAGCCTGCACATTTATGGAGTAAGTGTGCTTCCTGTTTCTGTAAATGTGTGCAGTTTCTGCAGGAGGAACACGTTGCACATGGGTGCAGTTCATTGCCCCAACACATGCCGGAAGCCAGCAATGACATATAAGCCTTGCTTGTTGTCGAGTTTCGAGTTGCTCTTGCACAATGTTGGGGAAGTGGCGGTACTTTGGCATGAGGCTTATAATGGCATCCAGGACAGTGGGGAGGAACTTGAAAAGGATGCCTGTGATACTCCTGCCACTCTTTTGGTGGGAGGTTGAAAAATTCCTGACGCCAGAATGTGGAGGACAGCAAGTAGCTTGGTCTGTGGAGGGATGTTGGTGCACCAATGGGATGTGGGCTGAAGCCTTGGCAATGTCGAGTTCATGAGGCAGACAATGGGACCACTGTTAAGCCTGTAATAGGATTATGACCTCCTCTTCCCGCAAGTGAATGAGGGTGATCCTCAGGCAGTAGATCAGCTCCCTTCTCCGGCGCTGCCTCGGTGGTGGTGGTGGTGGTGGTGGTGGTGGTCTCCTTGGTGTTCCGAGCTGCAATAGCAGAAGATTCATGGCGTAGTTGAGCTTCCCAACGATGAATTACGGAAGTTATAATTTTATCCAAGTGTGTTAGAGTCATTTTTAAGACCAGGTGATTCCTAGCTGTAAGAAACTGCTGCTAATGAGACTCAGCAGCAGTTTTTCTATTTTAGCGACATAAAAGGAAAGCCTTGTAAATATTGAGTTGTGTGTTTAACGGGTGTTTTATCGCGGGAACGCCTTCCTTGCATCATAGTCAAGCTAACCGAGTTGGCGCTGTGAGAAATAGTCGCAAACTGTGTGAAAATGTCGCTTAAGGGGCTTTGCAAAAATTTGCAAATAGGGCAATAATAAAATGCCGCCTCAGTGTATAAACAAAAATGACGCCACAGTAGCATTAAATCCTTGTAAATATTCCCATCTGATTCTTAAGGAATCTGTGGAAACAGATCTAAGCTTTTCATTTGAGTATTCTTGCATGCCCAAGGTCAACACAAGAAAGATGTGACAGTGCATTTTCAAACATGTATTGAAATGATCATATCCTTGCATAAAAAAGGTTGAGCTGTGATTGTTTAGAAAGATTAGACATGTTACTGTAATGAGCATTGTTAGAATGGTAAACAATATGAACAATTGAACCATGTTAATTGATACTAATGTTTGCGTACTCCTATCTGTATCTAACACTATACTAAAGAGAGTATAGCGAGAGCACCATTCTGCCAGATCAATTGGGATAGCCTTACCCCCCATACCTTGGTCTTAGGTGTCAGGATGCCGGTCACGGTGCACATGTTATCTTCCTTACCAGAATGGAGGTCAAAGTCAGCAAGGTTGCATCTCATCTCAGTCACAGTCTGCAGGAGCTCCATGATGATCCTCTTACAAGACCTTTAGCACGGAAATTGTCTATATAATAAAATGTTGCTCTTATCATCTGTTGCAGAGGCACAGAGAGGCTCATTTGGTTTTGTCTTGCTAAAAATTAAGTGTCTCTTAAGGAGCACAGAAAGTAAAAAAAAACTATTGCATTGTGTCCTCCATGTACGACCCTAGAACTAACTGAACAGACTACAGGCCTATCACAAATGCACATACAGCCAACCCATTCACGTGTTGGCAGAAAAGCATGACAAAGAGCACCATCAACCTAAGGAGTGGAATCTAAAATCGAGACCACGCGTGCTCCATGCAACAACCATATACACCTAAACTTCTTTCTTTCACTTCACTACAGTAGTGGAATCTTGTTCTGCTGTACAGCAACTAGCCCAAGATAAGGCCCTTGTTAAACAATAGTAATTGACTCAATAAATCACCTGTTTCTAGAAAAACAATCTGCGTTTGAAATGTAATATTCCAATCCCATCAAAAGCGCCTGTTTCCAAATGCGCCTTCCAGTATTATTGTCATGGCAGACATTTAAGCAGACATTTAAGCTTGCAAACGGAAGACAGAAGCACTTATGTATGCATATTTCTTTCTTTTATTAGAAAGAGGTCGATTTCTGTCACACAGATTAGTATTGTTTCGCTTTCTGTTCCTCAAATTTGTTCCTACAGTGATTTAGCTTTCTGAAGACAAACTGCCTTCTAATATTTTATTTGGAGATTCAGTCAAATTTTTGCACTGCCACTAATGAAACTACCTGATTATTTTCTATAGCCGAAGCTACCAAGGTACCATGAAATTGAACCACCTGCTGAGGCCTCTTAGGACATGTTACTGAAGATCTTAAAAGAGAAAAATAATTGTTCTCATGGTTAGATGCTTTTGTATCAGTCAGGTTTTATGTATCAGAAAGTGTACGCATTCAAAAACACTTCATCAAAAACCAAGTAGTGTTCGGATTTGTTTCCGTGCACTGGGGAAATGCAAATAATACCAATTTAACTCATTGATTAAAAAAATGCGTATTCTATTTATGTAGAATTGGGAATAAAAGGCCTAACATTTACCTAACTGGGGGCATATCATCAGGACAGCGTTAAAAGTATCGCCGGTTTAGCTGCAGAAAACTGCCGCTAAAGCGGAAATAATGGGCTTGATAATATGCCCTGGAGAATTCCCATAGAAGCCCATGTTCACACCAGAACATGGACTTCTATGGGAATTCTCTGCGGCATATTATCAAGCCCATTATCACCGCTTTTCTGCCGCTAAACCGGCGATCATTTTTCACGCCGTCCTTGATAATATGCCCCTTGGTTATCATATAATCAGGTCTGAAAATCCAAAATTAGCGAAAGGTAAATCATACCCACATATCTGATGTAATTTTGGGAATTTAGCGTTATGCTTGTTGCACAAAACCATCAAAAAGACACCATTCTATCACTTTGTGTGATTACGCACCGTTCACTGTAAAAATATACAACACATGCGTACTTGAGCGTCTGTTGTTTGTGGGGCTTCTATTTTGAAGGAGAAACCTGTTGTTGCATCAACAATTATAAGATGCAGTTGTTGCTAAAATATAGTGATAATTGACAGATTCGCATGTAGCGAAATTCTGCATAATTTGGCGTCATTTTGCAGAAATTTTGCGTGTTACACTAAAGAAAATTTCAGACGCCTCTGCTCCTCACGGCTTTTTTACATTTGTTCTAACATAGCTTCTTTACCTGTAGACTGTTAGTCACAGTTTGCATGCCCCTTGAAATTATCAAGCGTGATAAATAGTACCCTAATTATAATTATGGTGTCGTAACATGCAAAGACTTGCTGCACCAAAATCTAAATTTCTCATTATTTAATATTCATACCCTCCCACCCCCCAGTTCGTTTTAACTGGTTTAGCCAGCCATAAATGACCTGGCGGAAAATGTTGGTGATTTACTTATTGCATTCCTCTTAATTGCCATATGCGCAGTAGTAGAGAAAGACCATATGAGGCTCCAGAAGTTGTTCTATAAAGTCCTTCAAAAAGTTTGCATAGAAACGTAGATGTTGGTCACATCCAATGAAGCAGATAAAACAGTGAAATCCATGTAATGTACTGCTCTTTCACTATCCAGTTGGGGATAATACATTAAGAGGTAGTATAGTCAACTGTATAAATAAGGGTGTTAGTCACTGCTTAATTTGTAAAAAAAATAAAGTGCCGGGGCTCACAGTATTTTTCAGGAGTCCACTGCAGCTGGAGCCACCCCAGCTCCTGCCCCTACTACCAAATGGCAGTCACATAGGTACTTATGTATATTAAATCACCAATGAAGATTTCTGCTACAAATATATACACAGAGCTCCGACATGTGGTGAATGAATATGTGACAGTGTGTTGAAAAGGGTGCCAGTGCCGAGCACCAGCACAAATTAAGCGTTGGTGTTATTGCCTTCAGTAGAGCATTGCTCAGTACTTATTTTGCATATTCATATAACAAAACGTGCTTTGTGGAGTGGTACAAAGAAAATTATGGTTTATAGCAATTTATGGGGGATTTGTTAAATAAAAAATGATACACACAATTAGGTTTTATGTTTTAATATGCTTTATTGGGCACCAAAATATATTTTTATTCTACAAATAATATTGTACATTAACTTAATTTTCACTGAAGCAGCAAAGGGAAAATGCTATCTGTTTTTATGAGGTGAATCGAGAATTACTACAAGCGCCTTCAACACCTTTTGGTTTTGTTGCAACACCAGCGAGACTGAGAGTAAGTAATTGTCAAGCATCAGCAATTTACAGAGGAACAAAATGAAACCACAAACCACCCTCTCTTTGGGGCAGCAGCCGATAAGAGAATTCCTCAAGTTAGATGCCTGAAAGTGTGGGAGAGAGAGTTAGGAAAAGGACTTCAGAGAATAGATACTATTGATAAAGGAGATTGTCACTCAATGTGTCCATCACGTTACATTCACAATCTTTTAAGGCTATGAACAGGACCTACTTGAAAGATGATTACTGTGTTGGGGTCGTGGCCAAGCAGGCGACCAACATGGCCGCGCGACATTGAAGCTCCGCCAGCCGTAAGCAGACATAAGGAGATAACCCGATCTGAAATGCCGTAACACCATGTCCATTGACCTGAAAAACTACCTCATGATGCCGGGAACGCACTGCGGGGCCTGAGAGGTGCTGGAGTGGTGGCGAGGTGAAGATACAGACCTCGGAGAGGAGTGGGGAGGAGCTATCCTTCGTAAACAGCCGTTCCTGATTCCGGAGCCCTGCAGACGCCTGCAGGCTGCACTGAAGCGCGCCATCAGATCAGGGGACCCCGCGATCCTGATAGTGAGCCTGGCGGTGGTGCGGGGCGGTTTGTGCTCTCCCCCCCTCCTGTACCCGCTGTACTGCCGCTGCAACACAGCCCTCACAGGCGTGCAGGCCTGCGCCCCCCTTCGCCTCGCCTTCACCAAGCAGACCCCGCGGGGACAGGGCCTGCGGTGCATTGCTACACCGACTTGAACTCGGCTGGGGGCGTGGGCAGATGAGGCGGGGGGGCTGGGCCACTGCTCCCCTGCCGACCAGCGCTAAGCCCCCGTGCGGCGATGCGTCCCTGGGAGGCAGTGAGGTGAACAGATACACACACCGTTAAAATGCTCCCTGGTGGCGCTTAAGTGCTCCAGGAGGCTCCCACCCCACACAGCCGCCTGCATTGTTACGGGCTGACCCCAGTTGCTTTGGACACTACGGGAGGAAGCCCTCTCTCACTAGTGTGCCACACAACCCTCAGGCCACACAGACATCTATCCCCATACTAGACGATCAGGGGCAACAGTGGCTGCCCGCTCCTGCTTAGGCTGGCTTCGGAAGCTTTAGGCACTGCAGGGGGGTCCCGCCCCCACTGCCTACAGGCCACATTGCTCTTAACCCCCATCGTGGAGCTCAGGGGGGTAACACCATCATCCTGCCCCGAACTGGGTTACCTAAAGACCAACGTTGAACACAGCCTTGAATACTTGCTCATGCACTGCTCGCTAATTGATGTGGCCCTTAGCATGTGACAGGACACTTCCGTTACCTCTCCGCATTCTTGTGTGGCTCTCGTATTTACTACAACAGCTGCACATGGAGTTGGCGGCTGACCAGGTCCCGTACTCCATCGCTGCCACTCGGCATGCGCTGTCTGGCTCCCCATCTGCTCAGACCTTGGGCCGCTGCAGTCCAGATCGTACGTCAGCACCACCAACTCTTTCTCCAGTCCATCCAGGTAAAATACTTGATATTGCCACAGCCTTGATCTTATTACCCAGCTACGGCATGGGCCGCAAGACCCTAAACAAAAGACGCTGCCATTCGGGAAACTTGCGGACCACGCTCAAGAAGAGGAACCCAACATGGCCGAAACCAGCACCGGCACCACCAATGTAGACACCCCTGCTGCACAGGCATCGGACCTTCTGCTAGAGATGCGGGCGGGATTCCGTGCACTGGATGGACGTTTTGATGGTCTAGACAAACGCCTGGATGACATGGGGGCCAAATTACAGTTGCATGACCGGCGTTTGGATGTGGCAGAAACAAGGATCTCGGACATCGAAGATGGAACAGCGCAATCCCTCAAGCGGCTAGAACGCGTGGAACGCATCCTCAAAGATGTTGCCATGAAAAATGAGGATCTCGAAGCGCGAAGTCGGTGCAATAACATTCGCATTCTTGGGGTACCGGAATCAATATCGACAGGTAGATTAGGTCTGTTCGTTGAAACTTTGATGGTAGATTTATATGGCAGGGACTCTTTCACACCAGGCTTCGTTGTGGAACGTGCCCACCGCTCACTGGGCCCGCGCCTGAACCCTTGCCTGCCTCCTCGGCCCATCATAGCTCGCATAATGAGCTTTCGCCATCGAGACACGGCACTGCGCCTCGCCAGAGAAAGAGGAGACTCAGACTGGCAGGGCTCCAAAATCACACTGTACCCAGACTTCACTCTCATCGTACAAGAGGCCCGCCGTAAGTTCAATGGGGTCAAGGCCACCCTCATAAACCTGGGCATGAGATATGGCATGCTATATCTAGCAAGACTGAAAGTAGATTTCAATGGCCAGCCACGCATCTTCGACACCCCGATAGATGTGCTAGAGTTTTGCCGCACTTTCAAACAGAACACTATCTGATCTGGTGTAGAGGAAGACGGATCGTCGCCGGCGAGAAGCGGCTCCAACGGCAGCATGGAACGATTCTTCAGCTCGGGCATGGGCTGACATGAGTAACTAGTTATGAACTGTGCTTTCACATCCTTAAAATGGGTTATCCAAATACAGTTCATCAGTATGATTCCACTATCTGCTTGATTGGCGTGGCGTTGCCGCCCCCCATAGTGTACACCTTTGGTTTTTCTTTCTTGATAGTTGCATATACCTTGTTGGGGATTTGGTGAATTACAGCGTGAAGATTATTGGTATTTTTGGATAAATCTCAAATTCTGGGTAATGCCTCACTCCTCTTCAAACAAGGCTGGGTGGAGGGTGGGGGGATTATGTAAGATTGTTTAATGTTTATATACAAGATTTTGGCTTAGAGGTTATCACTTGGCTAAAGGCATGCTTATTGTCGCATTCTGAGAGTAAATTTTGCTGCTCTTTCAAGGCACGCACAAGACACACCTGGGATGATACAGCTGGGTAATGTAGCTGGCCCTTCGGGCCTTTCCCTTATGACTTGGAACATTAGGGCCTTAACGACAATCGTAAACAAAGGCATGTCCTGCATTATCTTCTCAGGCACAATATTGATGTGGCTTATTTGCAGGAAACTCAACTGCCTAAGGCTGACCCACTCTGCTTTGCAGCCAGCTGGGGTACACACTGCTATTTCGCAACAAAAGTAACTATGCTAGAGGGGTAGCCATTCTGATCCACAAAAGAGTTCCGTTTAGCCCAAGCTCTGTTATTGGTGATAATGAAGGCAGATATGTTGTTGTTACAGGCTCACTTATGGGATATAAAGTGGCATTGGTGTGTCTCTATGCTCCGAACATCGACACACCTGAATTCTACCATGCTCTACACACACAACTGCTAAAATTAGTTCCCAGCTTACTTCTACTCTGGGGAGATTTTAACCTACTCCTCAACCCCACATTAGACAGCACAGACTCCACTTCAGACACTAAACAGCGCTCCCAATGCACCCATATGGCCATCTGCGCTCACCTTAGCCTAATAGATATCTGGCACCAGCGCCACCCCTCCCACACTGACTACACGCCCTACTCAGGCCAACACAACACTTGGACGAGGATAGATTATTGGCTGCTGTCCCCCGCTATTGCCAACTGATTCCGGTCTCTTGAGACGCTCCCTAGAACATACTCCGACCATTCTCCGGTCCAACTCTGTCTGAATATTCCCCGTCCTGAGGGATATTAAAGACAGTGGCGCTTCCCTAGCCAAGCACTGCTTGATGACTTGTTTAAAAAAGAAGTAAGTGAAGCAATTGAAGAATACTTCACACTAAACACGGGGTTGGTTGATTTCAATTCTATCCTCTGGGATGGTTTCAAAGCATACATGTGCGGTGTCTGCATTGCTAAACATTCAGGGGTACTGAAAAGTCTACGAACCACTTTTTCCCGAATTGAGCGGGAAATTCACGCCCTAGACGATGTAACAAGACACTCCTTAGCCCCAGAAGATGCTGGCCGTCGGTTTGCCTTGTTGCTTGAATTTTGTGATGCCGCAGACCGTGAGATCCTTTTCATGGGCAAATATCAGACGACCAGGCATTATGGAGAGGGCGAAAGGCATGGCAGGGTACTGGCGCAGATGCTACAGCCCCCATACAACAAAGACTGCATAACTGAGATACATTCCATCTCAGACCGAGTCCTCACTACCACTCAGGACATCCGTGAGGAATTCTTAGCATACTTCACTGCGCTATACTACACTAAAACAGGCACTGACCCTACCGACCAGGAGGCTTACCTGTCGGAAATTGCATTAGTATACCTTGAGAAAGACTTTCTCGCTGAATCGATAACTGAAACTGAGATCCGCGGTGCCATAGCTGCTTTTTGTTGCTCCTCAACCCCTGGCCTTGATGGCTATATCGGGGACTTCTATAAAACCTATGCAGACCTCTTGGCCCCACAACTGACTGAGGTCTATGCTGCCTCCCACGTTGTGAGAAGCAGTCGTGATCCTTCTCCCCAAACAAGGAAAAGACTCAACGTTATGTGAGTCATATAGGCCACTGTCCCTCTTAAACCTAGACTATAAAATACTGGCTAAAATAGTGGCCAACCACCTTTCCCAGCTGATGGAATACATATTCTCTCCCTCACAATCTGGGTTTGTCCCCCACAGGTCCAACTCCTTGAATTTCAGAACGCTTTTCTCGGTCTTCCATAGAATCGACCCCTCTGTACTTGCGACTGCCATCCTCCTGGACACGGCTAAAGCCTTTGATTCATTGGAATGGCCCTTCTTCCTCTCGATAATACGGCGTATGGGTATGCCAATTGGATTCATGGCAACCACCGCTCTTCTCTACAATTGTCCCACGGCTCGGTTGCGAATCAATGGTACTCTATCCTGTCCCTTTCCCCTGACATGAGGCACACGGCAGGGCTGCCCCCTATTGCCCTTACTATTCATATTGGCCATGGATCCCTTGATACGACATTTTCAGGAGCAACATTTACAGCAGGGCCTACAGTTTAACACTGAGCCCCTCCTTGTCTCCCTATACGCTGATGATAACATCCTCTACGTCAGAGATCCCCAGGTAAATCTCGATCCTCTCATCAGGGAAATACTCCATTTTGGCCTATACTCTGGTCTTGGGATAAACTGGTATAAATCAGTCGTATTCCCACTCACCTCTAGCACGACCCCCTGGGAATGCGAGTTTCCCCTGAAGGGGTGCTCTGACTCTGTCAAATATCTGGGTATCCACATTCACTTGGAAACCACCCAAATCCTTCGACTAAACTACGGTCAAGCCATAACCACACTTGAAGCCCAGATTGAAAGATGGGTACTCTTGCCTCTATCCATGGCTGGACGAGTCGCAATTCTCAAAACGGTAGTCCTACCCAAATTCTTATACCTTTTTAACAACATTCCTATCCCCCTCACAAACGGGTTCTTCTTACACTTACGCAAACTCCTTATTCGTCTGATATGGGGAGGCAAACAGGCCCGCATCCGCTGTCAAATCCTTACAATACCGTACGAAAGAATAGGCTTCGGTGTGCCTGACTTCCAACTGTACTACCTAGTTGCACAATGTTGCTTTGCACATGCGTGATACCATCCAGATACGCGGATACCCTAGCTTCATCCAGAGGTGGATTTTGTCCTCCCAGATTGGCTCTCTGTTGTGCTACCTAAGGGAATTCCACGTGACCCTGCAGACATACAAACTGTATCCACCACTAGCTGGGCCTGGGAGAAACTCCGTCAGCTCATCGTGGCTCCCATTTTGTATTCCCCTGCCTTGCCTGTCGCCAACGCCCGATGAGTTCCTATTACTGGCGAGAGACTGATTCAGCGTACACTCACCAAATTCGACATCACAACGTTCAGGAACTTATATCCTGAAGGACACATTTTTTCCCCATCAGAAGATGCCAGATTCCAGACAGCCACATTTATGAACAGCTTTGTCCTGAGCCGCATACGATCTGCACTGTGTGCTGCATTACCTGGGTTTCCCCTTGAGCCAGAACCCTCCCCCCTCTCACTCGTCATTGAAAACCGCTCATTTCCAAATTGTATACATCCTGCTCAACTGTACGTCCCATCCGTGATGATAAGATACGAGCTGACTGAGAATCTGATCTCGGGCACCCCATCACAGCACACAGTGGGCTAAATGTTGTGCAGTGACACAAAAAGGTTAATTGAACAGTAGACACAAGCTACTACACTTCAAGTTCCTGAGGCGAACCTATTTCACCCCGGCTAGGGTTCATCGCCTAGACCCCACTAGACCACACACTTGTCGCAAATGCAATGACCCACATGCCGATTTTGCTCACCTCACTTGGACCTAACCCAAGATTCGCACATGTTGGGAGGCAGCACACAGCACTTTAGGCACCATTACAAAATGTACCATTAACCCCATTCCAGGAGTCGCTCTACTGGGATACACTGTAAATTTCCCCAAACATCTCAGGAGATTTGTGGCACTCAGCCTGCTGTTGGTAAACCTTGAAATCGCCATCCTATGGGGTCGCAAAACTGTCCCTGATCTGAAAACCTGGCTAAGCAGCCTAGCCTATTGCAACATGCATAGCGAGGTATGTGCTGAGCTCATGCCTCGGTCCTCGCAGCCTAAAGACATCTGGGGCCTGTACAGGCTATGTATAAATGGCCTACTACAAGACGCCAACTCACAGCAGCACAACGGCATAGACCCAGAAGGTGTGGGATAAGCCACTTGCACTAACACATATTTGCTCAATGTCACAGGTCCCACCTTGCACAAGCAGCCTCGTTGATTGCTACACATGACTACTTGCACCTGTTGATTTATGGCGATGATAGGCTTTGGAACAATACTGCCATTATACATTCCATACTAGTGGGGAAATAACCTAGAAGAATGTTTTGTTACTGTAATACGATACCATCTAGAGAGTTTGCACATTTATATGTCACACTGAGTCTAAGATTCTTATGCGATAAGCAACTTCTATATGCCTTATTTGATTATGTACGATCATCATGCCTTGATTTGTAAATTGTTATCAGATGTCTGCACTAAACTCTCTATTGCCAAAAAGATAAATAAAGTAAAAAAAAAAAAAAGATGATCACTGTGTTGACTTATGACTGATAGATTTGTGTGATAGGACTTTCACCCAGCAAGGATATCCGATGGTAGGATTGATGAAGAGGAAAAGGGATTTTCTACAAAAAGTTTGTGTGAAATCACAAGGAGCAAGCACTTCTCTTACCATCATCATATCATCAACTGTTTAAAGTCACACACCTTCAGGCCCTGATTCACAAAGGTGACTTATACTTATGAGTTACTACTAAAAAAATACTATTAATACCAACATCACACATGGCTAACCACAGGCACTGCAACACATTCCGATATGAAGTAAAGACAAGTAATTAAATTAAAACCCCATAGGAAATAATGATAAGTTAAATTGAATTAATTAAAATAGTTAACAATTTAAAATTAAATGTAATTTATGTTAAAACATTATACAAAAATATTTTTTTATAACAAGTATAAAAAAATGTATTACCTTAGCTAAAATGTAAAACATAATAGCAATATTTCTATTATACCTACAATAATTTTAAGAGTAGAGTGGCTTAGTTTGAAGTTGCATTGAGTTGTACGGTGAGGCATAGAAAAGTTTGGAGTAGCATAGAGTAGAGGGGTGTTTTATGGCATAGAACGGAGCCTAAAGTGGCGTAGAGTGGCATATAGTGGCATTGTGTGGAGTAGAGTGACGTGGAGTGACAAGCAGTGGAGTGGCTTAGAGTGGGGTGGCATAGATTACAGTTGTAAAGAGTACGAAGATGTAGAGTAGAAGAGGTGCAGAGTGATATGAGTGGGGTGGAGTGGAGTAGAGGGCCATGGAGTAGAGTAGCGTGGAATAGAGTGGATTGGCATAGAGTGGCCTGGCATAGAGTACAGTGGCGTAGAGTGGTGTGTAGTGGCATAGAGTGGAGTGGCATGGAGTGGAGTTGGGAAGCGTATAATGGTATAGAGTGAAGTGAAGTAGAATGGTGTAAAGTAGAGTAGAGTGGCATAGTGTGGTGTAGGGTAGAGTGGTGTAGAGTGGAGTAGAGTGGCATAGAGTAGAGAGATGTAGAGTACAATAGCATAGAGTAGAATGGCATAGAGTGGCACCGAGGAGAGTAGTTTACAGTAGAGTGGCATAGAGGGGAGTAGCGTAGATTTTTGTGGAGTGGGAGTTTGTGGGGTGAAGTGATGTCGAGAGGCGTAGAGTGGAGTGGCATACAGCAGAGTGGTACAGAGTAGAAAGGCATAGAGTGTAGTGCAATGACGTAGAGTAGAGAGGTGTAGGGTAAAATGACAGAAAGTGGTGTAGAGTAGAGTGACAAATTGGAGTGGTGTGGAGTGGAGTGGAGTAGATTGAAGTGGTGTAGAGTGGCATAGAGCATAGTGAAGTGGCGTAGAGTGGAGTGACATAGAGTGGCATTGAGTGGAGTGACGTAGAGTGACATAGAGTAGAGAGGAGTGGCTCAGAGCACAGTAGGATGGCGTAGAGTGGAGTGGGGTGGAGTGGAGTGGAATACAGTAGAGTGGTGTAGTGTTGAGGATAGTAGAGTGGCGTAGAGTGGATTGTGTAGAGTGGAATAGCACAGAGTAGCGTTCTACATAATAGTACAGTAGTGAGTCTAAGTAATAAAAGGGCCACTATAGATGACAGATAGGGTGAAAGCAACATAAACAAGAAGCAATATACCAGTGTTAAAAGTAGAAAAGCACATTGTATGTCCAAGAATAAAACTGAAACACGTATTAAATACAGAAATAGTGCTTTGCAAAATGACAAGGAAGAACAAAGATGAAGAAGAACACATGCACTTGGTCTGTACTGCAGAGAGAAGCTAACACATGTGAAAAAAGGAAGCCTAGGGGAGCTCATCAATCTAAATATTGCACAAAAAGTGTCACTGAAAACAACTAATGGTATGCTGCGGTGCGTTGTTAGCCCACTGTTTTGTAAACAATATGTCTCGCAGCTCATGCGATGTGTAGGAGAAATCTAAAGTCTTGAGCAAATTTTGATGTCCTCACAAATGTGCCTCTCTAGCTGCCAGCTCTATGGGTTCTCTCCATCATGTTTAATGACATCACCCATGCGAGGAAAAAACTCTGTGCAAAGTACAAAGTGAAGGAAGTGTTAGTCTGTGTGTTAGACCTGGCACCTTAGCGTGAGTCTCCCTTCCACTTTTTGTCGCTGTGCCTCATGTGTTTTGCTGGTGTTAGCTGCTCAGAGCACTGTGCCACTGCCAACCAGTGCCAAAGTGCAAGTGCTCCCTATTTAAAATGTATATGTTGGTTGGATTCCATGATTGGCTTCTTTGGTTTACTGTCAGACCCCAGTAAAGTGCACCAGGAATGCCCACTGCTTGTAAATGCAAATGCCGCTGGTGGGCTTGCAGCACTGGTTGTGTCACCCACAGAAGCGGCCTGGTAAAGTGTGTCTAAGGTCTGCCATTGCAGAACCTGCGTGCAGTCTGGTACTGTCATGCTGACTGGAAAGTGCACCCACTTGCCAGTCCCTAAACCTTCCCTTAACTTCATGTTAGTCACCCCTATGGTGCAGGGTGCATTGTAAGCATTAGGTAGGACAAGCCCTGATATGTGTGGCATGTCCTAATAGTGAATCACAGCCATTTTCGTTTTTCGCTATTGTAAGGCTACCCTGTTCTCATAGGCCAGAATGGGCTGTTGGAATTGTTACATCCTATGATCCTAACAGACCCAGGGAACATGGTAGAAAATCGAGTTTAGTATGCCTGAACTCAGAATAATAAAATACATCTGTTAGCAAGGTTTATTTTAATGTTCTGTGTTTGCAAACGTCACTTTTAGAAAGATGGCCTTTGCTTGCCTAACCATTTCAGCCCGTCTCTGCGCTGATGTGTATCTGCTGTCTGGCTTGTGTGAGTGACAGGGCTGGGGAAACCCAGAGGGGCAGGGCTAGGTAGCCTGGTGGTGAATAGAGAGATTGACATATAGATGGGTGGGAGGAGTACACCAGGACTCTGAATAGGGTTGTGCTCTGCCACCACAATGCTGGCTCCACTCCCTGTGGAGCGTCTGATGACTCTGCCCTGCACCCTGAAAGAAGAAGCCTGCATCGCATCAACAAAGTGCTCCAGAACTGGACTGAACTAGGGAAGGGCACCCCTGGCCTGAGAGAACAAAAGATTTGTGGTATAAATGTAGGAGCCCTGCTCCTAAGAAACTAGATCCTGTCCTGCCAAGAAGAAACCTCTGACCGACGAGGAGGAACCGGGAAAGCTGCATGGAGGAGTACTGTCCCTGACCTGGGGATTGGCCTGCAGTGGTTGCCTTGCTGCTGAAGAAGAGGAAGAAAAGACCCAAGAAACTTTTATTTGACTTGTGCTGAAGATCTCCAAGGGCTTGTGAGCGAGCTTGCCCCCTGAACGAAGTCCCAGGACCAGTGGACTTCACCGCCTTGAGAGCGCACCGGAAAACGGACCGTTTTCCCCGTAATCTTGACGCAAACTGTTGTGTACGCCTCGACGATCGAAGCGTACCCCCCTGAAGCCTGCACCAAGCTGTCCGGCCCGAACAAAGTGACTAAGGCCCCTCTACGAGCCGTAGCTCGCACCGTAACGGAAGAACTGCAAACCATACTTGCTTCTATTCCCTACGAACCGTACTGCCAGCGTGCGCTCCTTTCCCCTGCTTTGGAAAGGCTGCGGTGCGTACGGTAGTCGCGTACTTTTCCCCTGTGCGGAGCGTACTGTTCGCTTGTATCCAACGCTTCTACTCAAGATTGCCGATCTCATGGTATGGCGCGAACACCGCGACGAACATTGAAAGCACCGTACCTACGCACCGTACCCTGAAGCTCTGCACACCCAAGGTCCAATGTACCGTAGTATGCACCGCACCAGAAGGACAACGCACCGTACATCGCGCTTGATGCCTGCGCAGCCTTCGTGACGAACTCCCCAAAGACAAAGATACTGTGCCTGTTCGCACCGTAGGGTGTATGCTTCCTCCCGAAGCGCCTACAGTGCGTGTAAGACCCGATCCCCAAGCCTATTTTTGACACATACGAAGCGTACTGAAAGGAACGAAGCGCACAGAACATTAACATTACGCTAAAGTGAAGAACTCTTTTTATCAATCATATTGTGGGCCGTTTAAACGTTATTTGGTCTTGTGCTAAGCCTTATATAAATATATATTTACTTTTGATAAAATCCTTGTGTGGAGTCCATTCGTGGGGGATCATTGAATTACTGTATGAGTTCACAAATGCTTAACCATTGCGCCCTGAGATAACGCCTTGTCTGCTCGCGCCAAGCTACCTAGAGGGTGAGAAGGGGGTTATTGTTAGAGTGTAACCCCTTACCCTGACTTGAGGAAAGGTTCCCTGCTTGACACAAATACCTACCTGTGCCAACCAGAGAACCCGGATTCTAACATTGGTGGTCAGCGGTGAGGATTCTGAATTTGCATTTGTGATTCATATACAGTGATTTTGTGAACGCCACTTAGTGAGTTCAGACCAATAGCGCAACCACATACTTTTTAAGTTTCGTTTTGCTGGAAATCGCCATTTTTTAAGAAATCATGCCTGGTTCAGTCATTGTGGAGAGAGCAGCATCTGTAGTCTCTGAAATTGAAGATGTTGAATGGGAAGAAGAGAGACTAGAGAGCTACACCAAGGCCCAGCTGAAGGGCTTCTGTAAAAAGTTCAAAGTCTCCATCGTTGGATGTAAGCTCAAGGCAGATCTACTCAAGGTGCTGAGGGCCTGGATCGAGTCCAGATCACATGAAGAGGCAGAAATAATTGAACCAGTGGGAAGCGTCCAGAGCTTTGGCAGAGGCCTGTCGCCAGAAGAGTTGGCAAACAGGAAAGAAACCAGGATGCATGAAATGGAGATGACAAAACTTAAATGCTGGAGCTGGAAAGCAAAAAGCTGGCTCTGGAAGAGAGAAGAATCCAAATGGAGCATGAAATGAAGTTGAGGGAATTAGATCTAAAGGCTACAAGTTTAGAGTCTACTCCCTCTGATGGCAGCACACCGTCAGTGCAGACAGAATCAAGGGTGTACATATCCAAGGATGTGGTAAAGGATTTTTTTTTAAAGGATGACGTAGGGCAGTGGTTCAAAGCCTATGAGGTAGCCATGTCTTCTCACCGGGTCCCTGAGAAGGATTGGGGAGCGGAGTTGTGGGGACGGTTCCTTAGTGAGGGACGGGACACACTGCTAGATTTGCCTTCAGATTATTACAATTCTTATCCCCATATGAAGGCCGCTTTGATGACTAGGTATGGGTTGACCCCTGAGTTGTATAGGCAAAGGTTCAGGGGCTGCACAAAGATTCCAAACAGTACGTATGAGGAGTATGTAACTTTATTTTGTAGAGCACTGGATGGTTGGGTGAAGGGTAGCAAGGTTGATGATTTTCAAGGGCTTCTTGATTTAATGGCATGGGAGCACTTGTCCAGTAATTGTTTTCCTGAGCTACGCCAGCACCTGATTGATAGTAGGAGATTCCGCCAAAGGTGGGCAGGGTCCCCAGCAGAAGAGTGGAGGGGACAGGAGTAATCAGAGGGAGTTCCCAAAAAGGCCCCAAAGTAATCCCCAAGGGAACCAAGGGAAAGGTTCGCAGCCCCCCGTCCCCAGAAACAAACCGGGGCCCCGACAGGTCCCCCTGTTCAAAAGGGACCCATCAAATGTTACAAGTGTGGTACCATAGGGCATCATGCCTCTGATTTAAAGTGTCCTTTGTTTGGTAAACCAGCACCCACTGGTGCTCCACCCCGGCAGATGGCTAGTGTAGCCTTGGGGGAGGAGATGGCAGTCCAAGGTGGGTGGGGTCCCGCAGAGATGTCCCTTGTCTCATTAGGAGACTGTGAGATGGTCCCCCAAACCCAGCTGCCTGATAACACTAAGAAATACAGGCAGTGGGTGACCATTAATGGCCGTAGGGTGGAAGCTCTGAGAGATACAGGAGCCAGTGTGACAGCTGTCAAGAGATACAGGAGCCAGTGTGACAGCTGTCAAGTGTCATCTGGTGTCTCAAGAGCAGGTTGTCCCAGGAGCATTCTATCCAGTTGTTGCAGCTGACAACTCAGAGAGTCACTGCAAGGTGGCACAGGTTCCCTTTGAGTGGGGGGGGGTCTCTGGCACTCTTCAGGTAGCTGTGTGGCCCGCCATGCCTGTAGAGTGTCTGTTAGGGAAAGATTTGGAGAGCTCACCTTGGGTTAAGGTCGAGCGGTGTGCTCACCTGGAGATGTTAGGTATGCCGGAATGGGTGTGTGTCACCACACGGTCCATGGCAGCAAGTAGAGGTGCTCAAGAGGTCCTAGAGCCTGAGAGGGAGGCCCAGGGACCGGCCTTAGAGAGAAGAGGCAGGGGGCGTGGGAAACCGGCCCCCGAAGTTCCCACAGCCCAGGAGGAAGCAGACCTTGGGGGGGATGCCCTGGAGCCTACCGGGGAACAGATAGCTGAACTGGGGGACCTGCCTGAGCTGACCCATTGGCAGCAGGAAGGAGGCCCCTCCAGGGAGGACTTTTGTAAGGCACAGAAAGAATGCCCTTCTCTCGTGGGTATGCGGCAGCAGGCTGCAGACCAAGCCGCAGGTGATCAGTCTGGGTCACATTTCATTTACTGGGAGAACGACCTCCTATATACAGAGCCTAAGGTTGCTGAGCCTGAGTCAGCCCGTGCGCTGGTGGTACCCCAGGTCTTCAGAGACTTCCTACTGGGGCTGGCTCACGATATGCCACTGGCAGGACATTTGGGGCAGGACAAGACCTTTGAAAGGCTTGTCACCCACTTTTATTGGCCCCAAATGTACAGGAGTTCAGACACTCACTGCAGGACCTGTCAGACTTGCCTGGCAAGTGGAAAGAGTGGGGGGAAGCAGAAGGCTCCACTCCAGCCATTCCCTGTGGTCGGTACCTCATTCCAGCGAGTGGGGGTTGACATTGTGGGGCCACTGGACCCCAGGACAGCCATGGGCAACAGGTTTATCCTGGTCCTGGTGGACCATGCCACCCGGTACCCGGAAGCCATCCCTCTGAGGACAGTGACGGCCCCCGTGGTGGGACGTGCACTGATGGGAATTTTCTCCAGAGTGGGATTCCCTCTAGAGGTGGTGTCTGACCGAGGTACCAATTTCATATCCAAGTATATGAAATCCCTTTGGCAAGAGTGTGGTGTAACCTACAAGTTCACCACACCTTATCACCCCCAAGGAAACGGGTTGGTTGAGAGATTCAACCGTACCCTCAAGGGCATGATAATGGGTCTGGAAGAACCCATGTGGCGTAAGTGGAACGTCCTCTTGCCATGCCTTCTCTTTGCATACCGTGAGGTGCCACAGAAGTCTCTAGGGTTCAGCCCCTTTGAGCTCCTGTATGGCCACCCAGTGAGAGGACCTCTAAGTCTGGTCAAGGAAGGCTGGGAGCAATTTCCCAGGAAACCTCCCCAGAATGTATATAGCTACATGCTGGCCTTCAGGAATCAGACTAGGCGATTCAGGCAACTTGCTGAGGCAAATCTGGAAGCCAGCCAGGAGGAGATGAAGCGGTGGTACGACCAGAATGCCACTCTGGTAGAGCTTCACCCTGGGCAGAAGGTGTGGGTCTTGGCCCCCGTGGAGCCTTGTGCGCTCCAGGATAAGTGGACCGGTCCCTTTGAGGTTGTGGAGCGCAAGAGTCCTGTTACCTATTTGGTGGACTTGCAGTCTCCAAGGAACCCCTTAAGGGTCCTTCATGTCAACCGCGTCAAGCCCCACTTGGAGAGGTCCCAAGTGGGCATGCTCTTGGCAACAGATGCTGGGATGGAAGAGGAGACCGAGCCTCTTCCTGACCTCCTGTCAGCCCAGGAGCCAGATGGGTCAGAGGATGGTGTCATCCTCTATTCTGCCCTTACCCCTGAGCAACAGAATCATTGTCGCCAGCTGCTGGGACAATTTTCTGATCTGTTTTCCCTGGTTCCCGGTGTCACTGATTGGTGCGTCCATGATGTGGACAATGGGGATTGTACACCTGTGAGGCACAAGGCCTATAGGGTGACTGACAGGGTGAGGGCATGCATCAAGGAGGAGGTCTCCAAGATGTTTGCACTCGGGGTAATTGAGTCCTCCAGCAGTCCTTGGGCCAGCCCAGTGGTCTTGGTCCCAAAGGCTGCAGCGCCGGGAGCCACACTCGAACTCCGGTTCTGTGTGGACTACAGAGGACTCAATTTGGTCACCAGGACTGACGCACACCCCATCCCCAGAGCTGATGAGCTCATAGATCGGCTAGGGGCTGCCAACTACCTCAGCACGTTTGATTTAACGTCTGGCTACTGGCAGATCGCCTTGACCAATGGGGCCAAAGAGAGGTCAGCATTTTCCACCCCAGATGGGCACTACCAGTTCCGGGTTATGCCCTTTGGGATGAAGAATGCCCCTGTCACCTTCCAGAGGTTGGTCAACCAGGTGTTGGCTGGGCTAGATCAGTTCAGTGCAGCCTACCTGGATGACATCGCAGTGTTCAGCTCCACTTGGGAAGAACACCTGCGCCACCTCTGGGAAGTGTTGATGGCGCTGTGGAGGGCAGGCCTCACGATCAAGGCGAGTAAGTTCCAGATCGGGCAGGGTTCCGTGGTGTACTTGGGGCACCAGGTTGGGAGCGGCCAGGTGGCGCCCCTTCAACTCAAGATAGAAACCACCCTGAATTGGGAGTCGCCCAAAACCCAGACAGAGGTGAGAGCCTTCCTAGGTCTCACCGGGTACTACAGGAGGTTTGTCAAGGGGTATGGCAACATTGTTGCCCCCTTGACAGAGCTGACTTTTAGGAAGCAGCCCCGGAAAGTGATTTGGACTGACACCGGTCAGAAAGCTTTTGAGGCCCTGAAAGCTGCTATGTGCACAGCGCCCGTGCTCTTGGCTCCCAACTTCTCCAAAGAGTTTATCGTTCAGACAGACGCTTCAGAGCATGGTGTGGGGGCTGTTCTTTCACAGATTAATGAAGAGGGCCTAGATCAACCTGTAGCCTTCCTTAGCAGGAGGTTACTATCACGGGAACAGAGATGGAGTGCTATTGAGCGTGAGGCATTTGCTGTGGTCTGGGCACTGAAGAAGCTAAGATCCTACCGGTTTGGGTCTCACTTCCGGGTTCAGACAGACCACAGGCCCCTCAGATGGTTGATGCATATGAGGGGTGAGAATCCAAAGCTGTTGAGGTGGTCCATTTCCCTACAGGGTATGGATTTCACGGTGGAACATCGCCCTGGTACAGATCACGCCAATGCTGACGGTCTGTCCAGATTTTTCCACCTTAGTGAAGAGGAACTCCCTGGGGTAGGGTAGTTTTCCCCACATTTCAGCTGGAGGGGACACGTGTTAGACCCTGCACCTTGGCGTGAGTTTCCCTTCCACTTTTTGTCGCTGTGCCTCATGTGTTTTGCTGGTGTTAGCTGCTCAGAGCGCTGTGCCACTGCCAACCAGTGCCACAGTGCAAGTGCTCCCTATTTAAAATGTATATGTTGGTTGGATTCCATGATTGGCTTATTTGGTTTACTGTCAGACCCCAGTAAAGTGCACCAGGAGTGCCCAGGGCTTGTAAATGCAAATGCCGTTGGTGGGCTTGCAGCACTGGTTCTGCCACCCACAGAAGCGGTCTGGTAAAGTGTGTCTAAGGTCTGCCATTGCAGAACCTGCGTGCAGTCTGGTACTGTCATGCTGACTCGCAAGTGCACCCACTTGCCAGTCCCTAAACCTTCCCTTAACTTCATGTTAGTCACCCCTATGGTGCAGGGTGCATTGTAAGCATAAGGTAGGACAAGCCCTGATGTGTGTGGCATGTCCTAATTGTGAATCACAGCCATTTTTGTTTTTCGCTATTGTAAGGACCCTGTTCTCATAGGCCAGAATGGGCTGTTGGAATTGTTACATCCTATGATCCTAACAGACACAGGGAACATGGTAGAAAATCGAGTTTAGTATGCCTGAACTCAGAATAATAAAATACATCTGTTATCAAGGTTTATTTTAATGTTCTGTGTTTGCAAACGTCACTTTTAGAAAGATGGCCTTTGCTTGCCTAACCATTTCAGCCCGCCTCTGCGCTGATGTGTATCTGCTGTCTGGCTTGTGTGAGTGACAGGGCTGGGGAAACCCAGATGGGCAGGGCTAGGTAGCCTGGTGGTGAATAGAGAGATTGACATATAGATGGGTGGGAGGAGTACACCTGGACTCTGAATAGGGCTGTGCTCTGCCACCACAATGCTGGCTCTACCCCCTGTGGAGCGTCTGATGACTCTGCCCTGCACCCTGAAAGAAGAAGCCTGCATCGCATCAACAAAGTGCTCCAGAACTGGACTGAACTAGGCAAGGGCCCCCCTGGCCTGAGAGAACAAAAGATTTGTGGTATAAATGTAGGAGCCCTGCTCCTAAGAAACTAGATCCTGTCCTGCCAAGAAGAAACCTCTGTCCGACGAGGAGGACCTGGGAAAGCTGCATGGAGGAGTACTGTCCCTGACCTGGGGGATTGGCCTGCAGTGGTTGCCTTGCTGCTGAAGAAGAGGAAGAAAAGACCCAAGAAACTTTTATTTGACTTGTGCTGAAGATCTCCAAGGGCTTGTGAGCGAGCTTGCCCCCTGAACGAAGTCCCAGGACCAGTGGACTTCACCACCGTGAGAGCGCACCGGAAAACGACCGTTTTCCACATAATCTTCAAGCGGACTGCTGTGTACGCTTCGATGATCGAAGCGTACCCCCCTGAAGCCTGCACCAAGCTGTCCGGCCCGAACAAAGTGACTAAGGCCCCTCTACGAGCCGTAGCTTGCACCGCAAAGGAAGGTATCATCCGGCCTGAGCAACACGACTAACAGGCCCCTACGAGCTGTAGCTCGCACCGTAACGGAAGGACTGCGAACTGTACTTGCTTCTATTCTCTACGAACCGTACTGCCAGCGTACACTCCTTTCCCCTGCTTTGGAAAAGCTGCGGTGCGTACGTCTCCCCTGTGCGGAGCGTACTGTTCGCTTGTATCCAACGCTTCTAATCAAGATTGCCGATCTCATGGTACGGCGCGAACGCCGTGACGAACATTGAAGGCACCGTACCTACGCACCGTCCCCTGAAGCTCTGCACACCCAAGGTCCAATGTACCGTAGTACTCACCGCACCAGGAGGACAACGCACCGTACATCATGCTTGATACCCGCGCAGCCTTCGTGACGAACTCCCAAAAGGTACTGTGCCTGTTCGCGCCGTAGTGTGTACGCTTCCTCCCGAAGCGCCTACAGTGCGTGTAAGACCCGTTCCCCAAGCCTATTTTTGACGCGTACGAAGCGTACCGAAAGGAACGAAGCGCACAGAACATTAATGTTACGCTAAAGTGAAGAACTCTTTTTATAAATCATATTGTGGGCCGTTTAAATGTTATTTGGTCTTGTGCTAAGCCTTATATAAATATATATTTACTTTTGATAAAATCCTTGTGTGGAGTCCATTCGTGGGGGATCATTGAATTACTGTATGAGTTCACAAACGCTTAACCATTGCGCCCTGAGATAACGCCTTGTCTGCTTGAGCCAAGCTACCTAGAGGGTGAGCAGGGTTTATTGTTAGAGTGTAACCCCTAATCCCTGACTAGAGGAAAGGTTCCCTGCTTGACACAAGTACCTACCTGTGCCAACCAGAGAACCCGGATTCTAACACTGTGACTGTAGAGACTTTGCATTTTGGCATAAGCCAAGCCACCTGACACAGCCTCAGAGAGGAGAGGCAGTGCACGTAGGCCCATCACCTCTCCTAATCTTTCACTCACGGTAGACCGGCTGCCTTCTCTATCTGTGACTACAGAGGCCAGAGAGCAGCTTGGTCTTGTCTCTCACCAGAGAGGCAACACACACCGTTGGGCATCATGGGCAAAATGGCAGCGCTCCAGCCACACAGCCTGAAAAAAAGGAAATGAATGCCCATTGGTTGCCACACGAAACAGGGACCACATACTGCATGGTATAACTGACCCCAACTGTACGTAATTGAAAGTCACCAAGTAGTTCCATTCCATTATAAAGGCACTTGGTCTTCCTCCTTGTGTCTGCATATGGTTATGAAACCAATATTTCACAGGGAAGAAAAAGAGATGAAAACATGGATGATTCATTTACTTCTACATAATTCATTGAAATAACATCATTCCTATGAATTATGGGCTGCATCCAGTATCTGATTACATTCTTTCCAGATTATTACCGCTCATGACCCACAGTGCTTTTAGGTAATCACAGTAGAAAACTACAATGCAAGCTTTGATAATGGCCTTTGCTAATTAGCATTATTTTCAAGAAAGAGAAACAAAATCTTAACATTTGCATGTCAAGGTAGACCATGTGCGAGCTAAATCTTGCAGGAAGAAGCCTCATAACTCATCTCAAGTCCACGGACAACGTGTGCATCTGAAGACAGCAAAAGATGCCTGCTTTGATACTTCAATTTCTAATAACATACATAAGCATGTTATTTTCTTTTTACTGCAGAAAATACACATTATGGTCCCATATTTAACTATTTAAAAAAATCCCTGCCAATACAAATCATTTGTTTTCATAACACTTAGGGGCAGATCTACAAGGGAGTGCCGCAGCGTGGCACCACAAGCCCTTTGGCTGCGCCACGCTGCGGCACTTCCAAAGCACAGGGATGCAACATATTTACAAGAATATGCTGCATCTCTGTGCGTCTGCCTCCGCTTGCCCACAAACCGCAGCCATCCGCTGGCCACCATGGTGCAAGTATGCCTGCGTCATGGTGAGATTGTTTTTGTGCAGGAAGGGGCACCTTACTGCACAAAAACAATCACTACAGGCATTTTCCTCTTTCAATGCGTGCTGTAGAATGCAGCACGCATTGAAAGAGGAAAAAACGAGGAGAAATGAGAACATTTCTCCTCGTTGCGCCTCGCTACGCCACCTCTAGGGTGGCGTAGCATTCAGACGCAACTCCAGATTTACGATTTCTCGTAAATCAGGAGATGTGTCTTGTTGCATGGGTGTTGCATGGGAACACCCACAGCAACACCCATGGAACGCCCCTTCAACGCAAAGTGCTGCGTGTGAAAGGGCTGTATTTACAAGGAGGGGAAAAGTCATGCAGAGTGGCTTTTCCTGTCCTTGTAAATATGGAGGAGCCCCCTGCGCCACCAGTACGTCACAAAAAGTGACGTATTGGTGCCATAGGGGCTTGTAAATCTGCCCCTTAATACGTAATACAGAAAAATACTTACGCCTCGATTACAACTTGAGCCTAGTGGAATTTCCTCCACTTAATCATAAGTACGTAATTGTTCCTCCACCAGCATTTAACAGGCGTGCGAACAACAGAGCTATTCTGCGGACTGGAAAATTGGCCAGCGAAATTGCCTTGGTTATTGGCTATTGGCTGCCATTCACTGGTCCTTATGTGAAGCATTCCTTACCAATTATGTCCTCACCTCCAATCTCCCACTCTCATCATAACTCTCCACTGACATCCGATCTGCACTAGCCCACACACACATTTATCACCTGCTAAGAGTAGGTGGTAAATAAAAGCATTAATCCCCAGGAAAAGGGACTAGGGTGCATAATATACCTGGTAAAAACTGTCCCAAAGTTGTATTCCCAATTTTGTGGGAACTAACTTGTAATTGCATGGTACAGGAGGGCTAATAAAGCACTGTTCTGTTGTTAATAGGTGCAGAGTTATCACCTCTCCACAGTGCTAATCGTAATGTGGGCCATAATGGTTTACATATACACTAAGGTGTAATAAAGATATCTTAGGGCTCTGGTGACATTTACAAACATCTCTCGTGGGTAATTAACACCAAAGTCATTTGTTGGCATTAATTAGTTTTTTATAACAGGGAAACTTAATAAAGCTATAAGACCTCCACCTGTCAGTTTGACTTCTCCTGTCATTCATGCCCATTACATGGGATTATCTTGGTCAGCAGTCTTTCCTTCTCTGGTCTTATCGGTTCTTTCTCTTTAGCATGCTTAGCAACAATTTTAAAATGATTAAGCCAGTTTTGATTGAGTTACTACCCCTAAGTAAAACAAGATGAATTTTCACACATTTCCTCCAAGATTTATTACAACCTGACCCAGATTCAGTCTTACATAAAGGCCTTAGTGTAAGGTATCTTGCTGGAAAATGGCCCTCTTTGCAGGGTCTCACTCCAACATTATGCCTTCCTCTTCCACTTTTTTCTGGCCTAGTTTTTTCAGTGTAAGGACTCTGGCACTTTAGCACTGCTAACCAGTGCTAAAATGCATGCGCTCTCTCCTCTCAACATGGTAATATTTTGCTCATACCCAATTAGTATATGTAATTTTCGTAGAAGTCCCTAGTATACTGCACTACATGTGCCCAGGGCCTGTAAATCAAATGCTACAAGTGTGCCTGTGCACTGCTTGTGCCTCCCACTTAAGTAGACCTCTAACCATGTCTTAGGCCTGCTATTGCAGAGCATGTGTCTGCAGTTTATACTGCCATTACGGCCTGGCAAAACATTCGCCAGGCCCAAACCTTCCATTTTAATACATATAAATCACTACTAGGGTAGGACCAGGGCAGCCCAGAGGGCAGGGGGCAAGGCTTACATCTCCCATTGGATAACATTGGGATTACCTTATTCCATTTTATAAGTGTAATTCCCACATGGGAAGATATAACTAATCCAAGTTCGGTGTCTGGATCTAAATCACAACTTAAGATTTTAAATTGCTATTCTGAAAATGCCACTTCTAGAAAGTTTCAAAGAAAGTTCATGATTATTCAATTGTCAAACAAACATTTTGGGCGTGGATGACACGAGTCCCAATGCATTTCGTGTGCCAAGCTCACCCTTCTTCAGGGGAATCTACAAACAAATCATAATCATAATCAATGTACAATAAATACTCTTGTCAATACATACAGTTGACCAGGCTGGCCTGTGAGGTGATAATGAAAAGAGTCAGACAAGTGAATGGTATCCAAAAGTAAGAAACGGACCATGTACTGTGAAGATTAACATTCCAAATATAGTCAAAAAGTGTCAATATATCATGGAAAAAGTCCATGCAAAAGAAGATAAGTTGGTTGCTTAAGAGCCAGTTATAGCTGAACTAGAGGTAAAGGTCAAGAACCCAAAAAATACCCAACAGGGCACCCATGCTTAATCCGAAACCGGACAATAAAGATCGCAAATCTCGAATAGACAGAAGTGTGTGACCCGTTGAATTTGCTGTGGGCACTAGCTTATATGTGCATCAACCTCCTGCCCCATGCCTTCACAGACACAATCTTAAAAATTCTAAATTACCTTCATGCCACAAATATCGTGAGAAAAGCATTGATGGTATGATGACGTATCAATTGCACCTAACAAATAGAGTGGATGTGCGACCATGTATTCATTCAACGGATGGTAAATAGCTTTAACTTTGCCACTGCAAATAATTAAATGTCTACTTAGACTCTCGTCCCATGCAAATCTCCAGATGGTGCACAGTCTGTTGGCCTCTAAGTGAACTTGAACTGTCTGTACTTTTGTTGTAACCCCGAGGACTTGAGAACTGACCAAGTCACAAGTGTATGCGACAAGCTGTTGCTATTCTTCTCTTCCTTATTCAATAAAGTAATTACCAAGTATAGCTAAGGACCATATTCTGATTAATGATGAGATAAATGTGTGAAAATAAAACATACTGTTTCACCAAGCAACTGACTCTCATCAACTGTGTATCATTTGTGCAATATCTGCAATATGTATTGTAATCTATAAAAACCCATGTTAATGTCTGTATTCAGAAGTCGGTCCACACTGGCTACTGGCTCCTCAGCAGCTATTGAATAACAAGATACATTGGAAATCTCACTATCTCATGTTTTTTTTTTCATTTTAGACTTCCGCAACTGGATTGCACATGTTCAATGTTCTGTTTATCATTGATCCATGGCTTGCAGTATTTACTTCCATAGCGGCAAATACAGAACCAAGTTTTTGATTCAACTTTAATGTACTTGTTCTTTTACTTTTTCAATTATATTCAGAGTCACATTAATTTCTCCCAGTGAATCACTGAGTAAAGCACTGTCTTCAGAAATGGAATGGAGCCTACAAATCCAGAGATTAAGTCTTTGCCATCTTAAATTTGTCACTAAGTAATGGAACAATAATAATGTTAAATAAAGTGAGGACAATAAATCTCCCTGATTGAAAACCAATTTGATTTTTATTTCAACAATTGATTCACTGATTGTCTTTGAAAAAACAAAGCTTAATCTGTATTTAATCAAATTACAAATATGTGACAACATTTATTACTGTTTAAGGCATTTTATGGTGTGATTTTAAGGGAATTTGGACAAAATATTGGAAAAAATGTTGTGTTACAAAAATATCCTGTCAAGAATATTGGGATGCAAAAACAGGAATATCGAAGATAACAATATTGTTTTAAGTGTTGTTTTTAAGATTGCTGTAAAAACATATTGATTTAGAAAATATTGTTGTAAGTAGTACTGTTTGTAAGTTTTAGTTATTATGTAATCTATTGTGGTGTAATTCACTCTATATGTTTATTACTTTTCAACACCTTCCCCCCAATATGGTTAGATTGAAGTGGGGATAGTAAATGACACTTCTTTAGTGTACAACACCTTCTACAAATTGTTAACATTAGAGTAGGAATAGTAAATTTCACCCCTTTTGTGACCAACACCTTTCCTAAATACAATTAGATTGGAGTGGAAATAGTAAATGCCCCCCCTTTAGTGTCCATTGCCTTTCACCAATATGGTTTGATTGGATTGGGAATAGTAAATGTCACCTCTTTAGTGATCAACACCTACCCCCAGTAGTGTTAGTTTCTTGTTGGAATAGTAAATGGCACCCCTTTAGTGTCCAACACTATCCCCAAATTGGTGTAGGTTCGAGTGGAAATAGTAAATGTCACCCTTTTAGTCTCCAAAATCTTCACCAAATTGGTTTAGATTGGAGTGGGAGTAGTAAAGGTCAGCCTTTTACTGTTCAACATCCTCCCCTAATGAGGTTAGATTATAGTGGGAATAAATTGTGACTTCTTCACTTTCCGACCCCTTCTATGAATTGATTTCACGAAAATCAGCAAGAGGCCACCTATCAAGCGACATCAATAGCTTTAACAACTGGATCATGCCTGTCCTAACATCTTGGCCCCTTGGAAAAATAAGTCAAATAACAAGAATGCAGGCCAGCTGATACATCGAAGTATTCATAATGACCAAACGGCACAGCAAACAACTGGAATGAGATTGAGAGTGAACCAGAAAGAATCAGATAAGGAAGCATTAAAATCTGCCTAGAGATGCCAACACAAGCAAATTCAGTAAGACAAAGGGCAGGCTCTAGCCAAGCACATCCTCAAGAAGTTGAACAACAGCAAAGACATTATTGTTATCATCGAGGACTTCACCACACTAGCAGTAACCAACAGCAACATCCCCCTAAGAACTAGGCAACAGCCTCTAAGACATTTTCTGCAGCAACATCACAGTCATCTACACCAACTTCAACCACCAACTACACCCCATGAACCTTGCAATAAGTCTTCTGGTATCCAACAAAAGTGACATGTTGACAACATCCAACCCATCACCACAAAGGAAATCACAATTAACCTGAAGAGCATCCACTCCAGAGCTCTGTTGGACCCCTGCCCCCACCACACCTTCAGCAAAGCTCCTCCCCCTATCAACAAAGCTCTCATCCCTTGCTCAGTACCTCCAATGACACAGCCACCTTCCCAAAAGCCTGGATGTATATAGCCTTCAACACCCCCACAGAAGAAGCTCTCAGTAGGGCCAGACAAACTCACAAACTTTCATCCTTGGCGAAGATCCCAGAGAAAGTCATCAATAGACACCTCTCCAGCCACCTTGCTGACCTACAGCTCCTCTATGCCACACAATCAGGTTTCAGACCTAAGCACCATACAGAGACAACCCTTATAGCAGCAACATACAAATGATCCTTGGCAAAGAAGAAACTGCAGTAGTCATCCTACTTGACCTCTCCACAGTTTTCAAACTGACCTCTCCATAGCATTCAACACAGTCTCCCATCCCATCATGATCAGATTGCTTTACAAGGGTTACAGCCAAGAGACCACCCTTTAATGAATATACGATTATCTTACTGGACAAACACAAACAGTCAACATGCCACCTTGCTCCGCAGAAGCCCAGAAACTCAGTTGCAGAGTCCCACAGGGCTCTTTGCTCAGCCCAACCCTTTTCAACATCTACATGACACCAACGGCTGTCATCATCAGGGTCACAACATTGACATACTTAGCTATGCTGATGAAACACAGCTAATACCTTCTCAAAACAAAACATACACCAGCAGGGACAAGTTCAACTTGTGCATCACTGAAGTGGCTACCTGGATGACATCCAACTGCCTTAATCTTAACACGAACAAGAGTAAAGTACCAATCTTCAGAAAGGATGCCTTATCCTGTGACTGCTCTTGGTAACCTAATCACCTAGGACCCACTTCCAGGAGATATGCAAGAAACCTCACCATCGTTACTGCCAGCAAGCTGGACATTGCCGTCCAGGTCATTGCCATCATCACAGACTACTTCAATGCCCTGAGAATTCTGAAAAAGATTTGCATGTAACTATTTAGCAACAGCAGGAAAACCGTCACTCAAAGCCTCATCAGCAACAGAATAGACTACGTAAAACACTCTCCACATAGGAATCACCAAACAGCTCACAAAAAGGCTTTAGACTTTCTAGAACACAGCTTGCAGACTGGTCCGCTACCTCCCACACTGGTCTAAATGTCACAGCACACCTAAGGAAACTACACTGGTTCCCTATACATCAGCATGCATAGTTCAAGCTCCTCACTTCTACATACAAAGCACTACACAAAATGGGTCCTGCTCACCTGAACAATCGTGTACAGTTCCACCAACTCAATAGGCACATACACTCAGCTGGTCTCACACTAATAGATATACCACACATGCAAAAAAGTAGAGCAGGAGGTTGTGCCTTTTCATATGTCAGTCATAAAGCTTGAAACAACCTCCCACACCACATTAGAGCCTCCTCGTTGCGTTCTGAATGCTGCAAATAGCTGAAGGGCTGGCTCTTAGAGTAAAGCACTTCAAATCAAGCTCAACATACCTATAAAGAGCCAGGATACCCTCAGGGGTGATAGGTTGCAATGAAAATAAACATCTTTGGCACTCAAAATAAACACATGTTCGCAAAAATGGAATTCAATGTCATGATTAATATTATATTGTTTAAACTAAAATCAATTTGGACAACAACTTAAAAGAACAGTTGCTTCAAAACAAGTGAAGGAATACAGATGCTCAATGGAGTGCTTGTGAAAGAATGGGTATAAAGGTAAAAGTGCAATTAATTACAATATTTACAAAAAAAGATAATTGAACCTGTCTAACAATATACTATGTATTATCTAATATAATCCACAGTTGCAAGATACAATATATGAATTTCCACTATCTGCATTTTAAGTGCAGGTTAGTATTTGAGAAAGGTCGAAGTTTCGACCCCAAGGAAGGTATAAGGGCAGATAGTTTCATAGAAGGGGGTCTTCATCAGGACAGAAGGAGGCGCAACCTACAAAATTGGTATGAAATACCATGGATTAATAAATAGGTGAAAAACAGAATGGGTGCACTTAAAAAGTGGCACAGCGGCTCACCTCAAACCCACTGTAATCAAAACGGAAGGGGACTTAGAAAATGGGGCCTGTAAGCTCCTAGGAGAAAAATTACAAATGAGAAGCATCCACAATAGTCCCTGTTAGAAAGTAGCACTTCAACACCAAAAAAAGAGGGTATAATAAGCTATGGCAGTCTGTGAAATTCTCACATTCTTGCATGAAGCCATGGTATTCAAAACATTTCTTTTTTCGGTGAGTACGATGCTCAAAATTACTGTATTTGTAGAAACAGAGTTAGTCCGGTCAAAATTTTAAAAGCGGGACAAAGCAAACGAAAAAACCATCACTAATTGGTATTGTGGAGATGACAGAATAGATGTCAAAATCAAAGTTTGATGAATACAAGACCGGGCAGGGCTACAATCATAAACATTACCTCATATCATTATTAAATAGCTTCGGAAGCACCTCACATCTCTGCGAGCCATCTAGAGTCAGTGCCTAAAAATAGACACAGAAAGGTTAGCGTACACGCAATCTGTGCTCATGTTGAGAGCACTGTCACTAGCAGCTGGCTATCTAGACGGGGGCCTGCGTCACCAGAAGGTGCTCAGCAGAGGAGGTAAAAATGGTAAGGGGAAACATGCCCTATATTACTTACTCACAAAGAACTAGGGGGCATATTATCAAGACAGGCAATAAAATTATCGTCGCTTTAGCGGCAGAAAGCTGCAGCTAAACAGTGATTATGGGCTTGATAATATTCTCTATGGATTTCCAATTGAAGCTCAGGTTAGATGTCCTTCACATCTAACATGGGCTTCAATTGGAATTCCATAGAGCATATCATCAAGCCCATTATCGCCATTTTAGTGGCAGTTTTCTGCCGCTAAAGCGGCGATAATGTTGTCGCCTGTCTTGATAATATGCCCCTAATTCAGCAACATTAATCTACATAGTTACATAATCACACATAACCGCAAGAGAGTCGCCAGAAAAAGCATTATGATATATGAATTTAAATGCATTATGTTACAGGAAAATTAAATAGGAAACAGAAAATTGTAAAGGGGGTCATCATGAGTTTTGCACTAAATTAAGTCACAACAAATGAATCACAACAATTTGAATCATGACAGTTCACACGAGTTGCAAATTGCAATGTATTATAGACAACAGTTACAGTTCTATACATCATAAGTGAAAAACAAGACAGGGCACTAGTGTTGTGCTAATCTTAACAAATAGTTGAGTCATCCAGCCTTGGGTCAGTTAAGTCAGCTAATAGGATAGTGAGGTTTCTGTACATGCGGTGGTATACTAAATTGTAAGTGCATGTGGAATAAAACCATGAGTAGTAAATCAGATTTAAACAATGGGATATTCAACCTGTATTGAGAAAAGGTATCTGCCTTATAATCTCCTCCTGTTCATTCAAACCATGATGGACAGTGTCCAAAGTGTGCATCCACTTACACTCTCGAAAATTGAGATTGTCTGCTATACTCCCAAAGGATTGCATAGATTACATCTATACTGCTACATTTGGTGTGACTCTTGAGTTCAAAGATGTGTTTGTTATGACTAAATTGTTTAGTCTCAATAGGGAGGTTGCAGACTTTGCAGTGACCAGATTTGTAATGTCTGACAATTTGTGGTAGGTTCTGCATAGAGCAAATCGAGGGCTGTGTCTGATTCGTAAAAAGGAACAGACTACATGATCCCTGACGCTTTTGCCCTTCTTAAAAGAATGCATAGGTGGTTCATTCATCTCAAGCTCATCTTAAATCAATCTCTAGTAATAGTTAAGGACAAGTCTTATGTCATTACTGCGTGTGCAGAAGGTGGTAACACAAATCATTCTTTCCATGGTTTTACCAGTGTGAGGTTTAGGTTATAGTAGGGTTTCTCTGGGGTTAAACCAGGCTCTCTTGTTCACCTTTTTGAGTAAACTTTTGGGATAGCCTCTCTTCAATAATCTGAGTAGCAGATCTTCCGATTCATTGAAATAGTCCACCTTCCGGGAGCAGTTTCTGTGAAAACTGATAAATTGTCCGCAGGGTAAATTCTTTCTGGGACCTCTGGAATGGTGACTACTGTAGCGCACTTACTATCAGGGTCGGATTGGTAACGTGGACACTCGGGTTAATGCTCCAGTGACCGGTGTCCAGTTCCTGCTGTGGGCTGCTTTTTGAAGCAGTCTGGGGGGGGGGGGTGATTTGGGTGGTTTCTGCATTGTTCAGATACCGCCAGCGGCCCAGTGGGTGTCTGAGTGGCCTTTCTGGAAGCAAATGGGCATCCATTAGCTCCATTTTATCAGGGCAGAGGTGTCACTCCCTTTCTCTGGCTGGGCCAGCCAATTAATGTGTGCATGCTGAGCGGGGACAAAAGGCCTGAGCAAAAGTGGACTCCCTTGATTTCAGGTGTGTTTTACCAGTGTAAACTAATCCCTGCATTTTTTTTTACCCTTTCCCTTTTTTTTTTTAAATAAAATTTTGCCGAAGCAGTGTTTTGCGGAAAAGCAATATGCAAATGTGGGCCACTTTTTTTAACATGCCCGGGCCGATTTTTAATCCCAATCCAACCCTGCTTACTGTTGGAGAGAGGTTATCCCAATGCAACCGCATTTTTACGGTCCAGGGAAAACCTAGCTTGGCAGTTCGGCCTGGACTGTTCCCGTGAGGCCCAGGGTCAAGACTGATTTGCATATGGCTGGGTCTGAACTGGGGTGGCGAAGTGAGCTAAAAAACGATGATAGATTTAACCCAGATCTGTTACTGGGGGTGAGTTTCTGAAAAATGTTAGTGCTGCATCCACCATCTCCATGTGTGAGCTTTGTTTGCCCTAATTTGGCAGGGTATGCCCAGACGTGAGTCCCTTGCTCACTTTGCCACTGGATTCAACCTAGTCTGGCTGATGAGGAGTGTTACCCCTAAACCAGTCCCAGGATGCTTGTTTCTGCTCCAGGGAAGAGATGGCTTGGCAGTTCGGGCTGGACTATTTCCATGAGACACAAGGTCAAGATTGATTTGCATATAGCTGGGTCTGATCTTGAGTGGCAAAGTGAGTTAAGAACGATGATGTATTCAACCCAGATCTGTGACTGGGGGTGAGTGTCTGAAAAGTGTCAGAGCTCCGTCCATCATCTCCTTGTGTTTGCTTTGTTTACAGTTAGATGTATTCCTAATAAACTCTTCAATGTTGTTGGTTCTACAAGAAGATTTAACAAATATGGTAAGGAAGTAACTGAGGGGCATATTTTATTTGATTTTGTGTCAGGTTTAAGTCAATTTTGTGGCACAGCCCTTATGCAAAATCATATTTAAAATTTACTAAGTCATGCAAAGCCACCGTGCGTGGTTTAGTAAATATGAACTATGGCAATGCAGCACATAGTGCTGCCTTGCATTACTTTGCGTCGGGTAGGCATTACATGGGTGAAGTATGAGCATTATTCTCATTTGGAGAGAGCGAGAGATCACTAACCCAGTTGCATTCTCCCAAATAATCACAGTTTCACAAATGGGCAGCTGGGCAAAGGAAAGGAGAATGGGAGGAGTACAGAATATACACCACTCTGCAATCTGTTAGAAATGGGGGTCTCTAGTTGGCAATGGCTGGCCACTGTCCAAGTAGGGACCCTTCTTCCTAAAATCATCAACAAAAAGAGGGGGGGACCGGGAGCATAATTAGAAAATAGGTCCAGTACCCATGCTCCCTCAAAATCACGTGTTTATATTGAGAGGGTAGCTGTTCCTAAAGATAAGAGTAAAAATTGTGTGTGCTATGAGTATGGTCGGGCCAGAATGAGTGTGGGGAATTTCTCCTTTGAAATATAGTGCCCTCACACACCCTTTCGGGTGTCCTGCTTCATCATGGGGCGTTGCTCCACGTGGGGGTGGCGCTGCAGTCCCCCACGGGCCCCGCAAGAGGGCTCTTTGTCGGAGTTCTTTTTGGAGATGCCGCAGTTGTGCTTGGGGGTGTGTGGGTCTATCTATGAGGGAAGTGAGTGGTGCGTTAAAATTACTAGGTAGAGGCCAAGACCTTTATTCACGGCTCTGTCTAGCATAGATTAAAAATGATCCTGGAGGTCCTCAGGGAACAATATAATGAGGGCAGATATAAAATTTACTGCAACTCTCAGGATAAGTGAGTGAATAGGGGGTGAAAGTTCTAGAAAAATAGGGTCAACATGTTTCGCGCTTCAGAGTAGGTCCATAAGGGATCCGATTGCGCTTCGTCAGGACCAAATCAGACAAGTGAGTGTAAAAAGTATATAAATGAGTTGGAATAGGTGCCAGTGAAATAGAGTACTGTGAACCTATAGTACCTTGATAGTAAGGGGATATTGCGTCCTCGCGCTGGTAGGTGCTCCTTCTTTTTGGAAAACCTACACCCAACCCTTTAAGATGAAAGGAATGGGCTCCGTCAGCGGTTCGGAGTTGGCGGACAGAGATAAAGTGCTCAGTCGCCTATGGAGTGGAAACCTACCCCTCCTCTGTGTCGCGCACGGAGGAGGGGTAGGTTTCCAGGACGCAATATCCCCTTACTATCAAGGTACTATAGGTTCACAGTACTCTATTTCACTGGCACCTATTCCAACTCATTTATATACGCACCACTCACTTCCCTCATAGATAGACCCACACACCCCCAAGCACAACTGCGGCGTCTCCAAAAAGAACTCCGACAAAGAGCCCTCTTGCGCGGCCCGTGGGGGACTGCAGCGCCACCCCCACGAGGAGCAACGCCCCATGATGAAGCAGGACACCCGAAAGGGTGTGTGAGGGCACTATATTTCAAAGGAGAAATTCCCCACACTCATTCTGGCCCGACCATACTCATAGCACACACAATTTTTACTCTTATCTTTAGGAACAGCTACCCTCTCAATATAAACCCTTCTTCCTAAGTCAGACTAAGCGGGCTACACCCTTTGATAACCCCTGCTCAACCCCGTGGTAACATAGCATGAGCAGTTAGGCTTATCTCAGAGGCAGTGTGTGAAGCATTTATGACCATAAACAGTAACACCGTGAGGAACACTACAAAGGGACACCACACAAGTAGTTATAAAAAATAAGTATCTTTATATATAGACTTAACACAAGACCAATAACAGTAAATTCCACAATACTAGGAAAATAGGGTTACTCTTAAAATGCTGCAAAAATAGTTCAAAGTGTGCAAAGAGGAGTTCAGTTCAAGGCAGTGGTCTCTGCGACCCTTTTACTCACAAACTACCTGGATTCTGTAGCAAAGCAACCAAAATGTCGCTAAGGAGTTGTAGCGATGATTTTCCTCATGCGTGACCAGCGATGCATTGAATCCTTGCCGCAAGGTAGGATGATGCGCTGATCTGTGTGCAGGACAAAGCAACAAACTTCTCCACGCTAAGCCGGCGATGCGTTGAAATCCTTGCCGCGAAGGGAGGATGATGCGCCGAGCCTGTGGCGAGTGTGATCTTGTTGCGATGAAAAGAAATGGTGCCTCGTGAGGGAGCGACGATCCTGATGCGATGTAATGAAAATGGCGGACGCTCTGTGATGTCGTGAAGCGGTGAACTCGCTGCGATGATCTCTGGTTAGCGAGCCTTTGGCAGCCCGCAACAGGTGATGCAATGATCTCCGGTAGGGAGCACTCAGCGGCAGCAGCGCGGTGATTTTCCTTATGCTCTTCAGCTGCAACTGCTCGCTAACGGGTGTTAGCGATGATTTTCAGCACTCTCTTCTCCACAGTAGAACTAGAGGCCCTGGAACTCACAGGAGCCTCACCTGCAGATAGAAATCCTCGCTGGGAGGAAACAGGAGGCTGGTGGTGGAGTCTGATGTGCCTGAGACTCCAGCAGGAGGCTAGCTCTCTTCTAGCCCTTGGGTGATTGCTGTAGCACAAAATAAAAGTTCCTTCAAAGTCCTTTTCCTCTTCTTCCAAGTCCAGTAGTAACCACTGCAGGCCAGTCCAAGAAACACCACACAAGCACAAGGACAGTCCTCTTCTGCCGATTCCTTTGGACAGAGGTTCTTCTTGTTGTCCAAGAGCAATACAAATTGTAGGGGTTTCAGCACAGATATTTATACCCCAAAAGTCTTTGTTCTAAAGAGTCACAAGCCACTGAACCCAGCCAGAACCAGTTCTGCCCAGCCCTGGATCACTTTGCTTACCAGGCTGCATCCTTCCTTTCAGAAAGAGGGCCTCTGCCATCAGACGCACAGTGGGAGGTGGAGCCAGCATTCACTTTAACAGGCACAGCCCTATTCAGGTCCAGGAGCTACCCCTCCCCATACTCCAATGCAGATCTCTCTATTCGACCCAGGTCTGACTCAGCCTGCCCTGTCCCTCCAAAACCAGACAGCCAATATACATAACAGCAGAGCACACTGGAAGGCTTAGGCAAGAAAATACCTACTTTCTAAAAGTGGTATTTTCAAACACAGAATATAAAAATAAACTTCACTAAATGATGTATTTTAATATTCTGAGCTCAGGCATACTAAATTCGTTTTTCTACCATGTTCTTTGGGTCAGTTAGGACTATAGAATGTAATAGCCAAACCTCCCATTCTGGCCTATGGAGAACAGATAGCCTTAAAGTAGTGAAAAACGAAATTGGGTGTAATTCACTACCAGGACATGCTACACACATCAGAGCATGTCCTACCTTACACATACAATGGACCCTACCATAGGGGTGGCTTACATGATGCCAAGGGAAGGTTCAGGGGCTGGGAAGTGGGTGTACTTCACAGCCAAGATGGCAGTTCTAGACTGCACACAGACACTGCAGTGGCAGGTCTGAGACACACATTACAAGCTGCTTCTGTGGGTGGCGCAAACCAGCGCTGCAGGCCCACCAGCAGCATTTGGTTTACCAGCCCTGGGCACACACAGGCCACGCTACTAGGGACTAACAGGCAAACCAAATAAGCCAACCATGGATATACCAATTGTCATGTCATCTTTACACAGGGAGCATTCGCGCTGTGGCACTGAATGGCAGTGGCACGACGCCTAGAGCATCTATTACCAGCAAAAACAGAGGAGACAACAGCGAAAAATGGAAGGGAAACCCACGCCAATGGTGCCAGGTCTAACACAATCCTACTGAGGTATTCAAAGATATTGGAACAGACAACCCATTCAGTTTATCCTGACATATATTTCCCCAGGTACCTGTTTGTGAAAAAGTGAAGTATGAGTGTTCCCATGCTTCCATCCATTTACAAAAAAGATTTTAACCTGGTTTTCCACCAAAATGATACAATTACCTAACAGAGGTGTAACGACGTGGGTCCCTTTCTCACTTTGTCACTGGATTAAAGCTAGCCTGGCTGATGAGGAGTGTTACCCCTGAACCGGTCCCAGTGTGCTAGTTTCCGGTCCAGGGAAGACCTGGCTTGGAAGTTCAGGCTGGACTGTTCCCATGAGGTACAGGGTTAAGACTGATTTGCATATAGCTGGGTCTGAACTTGGGTGGCAAAGTGAGCTAAAGAAAGATGATGGATTCAACCTAGATCTGTGACTGGGGGTGAGTGTCTGAAAAGTTTCAGCGCCAGACAGAGGCATAACTAGGAGTAATATATTTGTTTTTACTTCTTGCCTCTTCTTTCCATATGTGTTGCATTGTGAAGCACACACAGAAGGAGGGATATGCCTCTAAGGATTGCTTTTGTGCAAGAAAGCTTCCCTTCCTTCACAAAAACAATCCAGCCCATAGCACAGGCACTCTTGCAATACGGTCCAGGGTTGCCTACATTGGCACTAGTCAGACCCAAGTGGGCCAGTGCCAGGAGAGAACTGAAGAGCATCATAACTTAGTATATATGGCACTTTTCAGATCTATCCCATTCATGCAATGCATCAAATCAACTTTCCCTGCTGCACAGCATTGCTTGAATTCTAGTGTTCTAAGTAATGCTGCCACTCAGTTTTGTGCACTTCCTTTTGCCTTCTTCCATCCAGCAGCATTTCTGCTTAATCTGGAACATCTTCATAAGATAACTCTCTAATAATAATGTAACTATAATAGCAGCCTTTTGTATATAAATACTGTGTATTAGTAAGGGTGACCTGTAGGACCGCATGGATTTAAAGCTACCTTTAGTGAATTCACATATAACCCATCATTGAATTAAAGATATGAATCTTAAAAAGTAATCACTTTCTGATCTTGGAACAATTTCGTAATCTAAACAAATGGACAAAATGTGTAGAATAAGAGAGTATATTATAAAGCACCCCCCTAAATTCATTCAAAGGATATTTTGCAGGAAATGTCTCATACCGAGCTCCTATTCAGTGCTCATAATATCAGTTCATGCAATTTACCAAATACACTGGCCCAAATTTACAAATATTTGACACAATCTAGTAGAGCAACGCAAGCGGCTGTGTTTCCTTGGGTCAAGGGGAAATAGAATAAAATATGCCACATCTAAAATATGGTGCATGTTTTCTCTCCCTCTAAACTAGCCCACTTTCGACTGTCATGTACCAGCACACGCCCTGCACAAATATTTAAAGGTGAGTGTGTTCTCTTCACCATAGGTTTTGTACTGGAAGGGACTCTTCCAATACAAAAACTGTCCTTTAAGACTTTTCCCACTTCATTTTTGTGGTGTACAATGCAGAACACATGCAAAGTTAAAAGACTATGGAGAAATTAAAACATTTATCCTTGCTTTGCCTGCCTCGAGGAGGCATTGGTGGGCCGATTCACATAACTAACTTAAGACTAAATCCTAAACTTACTACCATTTTGGTATTCACAGAAGGCACTTACTCATTTTGGTATTCACAGAAGGCACTTACTCATTTTGGTTTTCACAGAAGTTAGTAGTCCTAACTTTAGGACTCCTACATGCTTTCTGTGAATACCGAAAGTCTTAAAGTTAGGATTTTTCTCAGTTTAGGAGTAGTAAAGTTAGAACTCCTATCTTTACTACTCCTAAACTGAGAAAAATACTAACTTTAAGACTTTCGGTATTCACAGAAGGCATTTAGGAGTCCTACAGTTAGGATTCCTAACTTTACTACTACTAAACTGAGAAAAATCCCAACTTTAAGACTTTCGGCATTCACAGAAGGCATTTAGGAGTCCTAAAGTTAGGACTACTAACTTCTGTGAATACCGAAATGAGTAAGTGCCTTCTGTGAATATCAAAATGAGTAACTACCTTCTGTGAATTCCAAAATGGTCGTAAGTTTTGGATTTTGTCTTAAGTTAGTTCTGTGAATCGGGCCTATTGTTTTGGTGCAAATCCCTGTCTATGAAAGTTAGTATAATTGAATTTGTGTCAAAATCCAATGGTGGCTGCATGGGAATGCCCGTGTGCCTCCCATGGAATGAACCCTTGACACAAAGTAGAGAAGAGTAGCCCAATGCATTACTTTGTGATACTTTCCAATGCACATCCTGAACCTTTTGCACCTGGTTTGCATCACTTTTTGAAAGATTTGAGATGGTAGGATTCATAATAAAAGATTCTTCCACTAATGTATGGGAATTTTGGGATGGGAACATCTTACTGGTGGAATTGTGCCGCCAGAGTGGGAGGAGGTAGGGTAGGGTTATGTTCTGTTTGAGTGTAAGGGTAAATCTACTAAAGTCTAAATCACCAGGTTTGCCACCCCCACAAGCACCCATATACATGTTTTGCAGCATTCAACCAACACAACTAGGAATGACTGATGCTGATTGAACAGCATATAATAATGCATGAGTGAGATATACCTGTTTGACTTGGAATATTCACAGACTGGGTGATCGCCACATACTGACATACTTAGATCGGCACAATAATTACATCAACCTATTTCAGGAGACCCATATCAAGGACTCATACTTTTACATCTCACTGGGAATCGCATTGCTATTTTGTAACCTACTCCACTTATGCAAGAGGCACTACAACACTTATAAGCAGGGGCATCCTATATGTTCCAATGAGCACGCTCAATGACCCCCAAGGTCATTACATCTTGATATGGAGATGACTGGCATATATATCCATCACAGCTGCTATCTTCTATGGCCCTAACACTGATGACCCAGGCTTCTTTGACAAGCTCTGGGAGCTGATCATTGATATTGTTTCCATGCACCTCATCTGGGGAGGTGGTTTAAATGCAGTGCTGAATGCAAAATGAGATAGATCACATGTAACACCAAATTATCAAGCGTTAGCAGTCAGACACATTCAAACTATTATAGATGATCACAAAATGCTCGATGTGTGGATGAAACCCAATCTGATTGCAAAAGAGGGCACCTCCCGCTCAGGAGTTAATAATAGCTGGTCCAGGATAGATTACTGGATTATACCCAGAAGTTTGGCAACCCGCTGCATGATGCAACCCACTTAGCATGTAACTAATCGGACCACTCCCCAGCGCTGATGGTGTTGACTCATCCAGTCACTCCTTCCCCGCTCGCATCCTGGAGACTTTCTCCAATGTTACTTCTTAATGGGGCATTTCGGGAGGGGAGGAGACAGACGGTGGTGGAATTCTTCTTCAGGAATAAAGACTCAGTTCCTCAAATTAGTATGACATGGGATGCTTTCAATATTACTGCGCGGGTGATTTATTCGGTAAATAATGGAGGGATCCTGCTCTCCATTAAACACTCACTTAGGAAAACATTAGAAGGTAAATTAGGAGATCCACAGCACACAGCGAGTAGTGGGCGGCTCAGGGAAGCCACCATGGGCTATCAGGAAATGACTGAGTGGGAGTGCTTATTCTGAGGTAAATTCTTTAGGGCAAGGAAGTATGGTGAGGGAGAGAGGCTGGAGCATGCATTGGCAACTATGACATGAAGCCCTCCGGGATCTAATGCCGTCATAGAAAAAAAAGAATACAACTATACCCTAGTGTGTTACACCCCAGAAATATTGAAAGCATTACCTAAGTTTTAGAACTGTCTTTACACTTCTCTTCTGCTGCAAACACCTGAAATAGATTCATATTTAGTCAGGGTGGCACTTGAGTGGTTGAGCTACGTGCAGGCCGCATCTAGCTATTGGGATATTTAGGGATACATGGACCCTATTCTAACTTTAGCCTCTCTGGGTGTGAAGGGGATTTGCACCAGGGCAACGGACACTACTGTTGAATTCATCACAACAGCATGGGAGAAAATGGCTTGGAGATTGGACAAGCCTCTGCTTTACTCACCTCTTATTTCCCTGCCCTATCACTTTATCTTTCCGGTGACTCATGAGGCAACCTTTACGGTCATGCTAATAAAGGCTGGATTCAACACTTGGGGTGATCTATACTCTGATGGTCTCTTTCTTAGTTGTGAAGAGTTGCAGAGCATCAACACCACTAGATATATCAGATTACATTAGATTACAACACAATGTTACGACCGCCACACCTGATTTCCCCCATGAACTGCCCACATTCAATACACTGCATACCCTACTCAGCTGCACTGGTCCACAACACCTGGTCTCAGCTTTATACAGCCCAGCCCAGCTCGATGCGACTGACCTGGCGGGGGGAGCAAGGGCCAGATGGGAAACAGAATTGGGTGCAACACTTACGGATCAAAAATAGTTGTATTGCTGTCAACAGACAGGGAATATAACATTGAGCAGCAGGCTGCAAATTATCCACTTTAAGTTTCTACATCATATTTTTACACACCAGCCAGGCTATACCGCTACTACTTGTGCCCTGATGATAGATCTAACAGGTGCGGCGCTGCAGGGGCCAACTTCCTTCATCGTGCCTATGACTGGTGGGTTGATACAGGCATGCCGGGCGGAGGTGGTGTGGATGTTAGCCCTTATGATAGGCTGCACTGGAAACCTCACCCCAATAATGGCAGTACTGGGACGCACTGAGGACATGGAGAGAGGCTTCAGAGAATATGTAGCACCTGGGTTCCTCCTGGCCAAGTGCAGAGTCACATAGAAGTGGGGTAGAGGCCGCCAAAGTTTAAGGATTGGCTACAAGATCTCACCTATTGTCAGGATCAATTGACCACTTACGCAAAGCTGCTACCCCCAGCTGCCGATCCCAGGATATCTGAGCCCCCTGCTGACATACTTGGCAACACAAACACTAGAAGATTTAGCGGTGAACGCACCACAGTATGCAGAGAATGTGCCATATGATACTTTAGAGGAGTGACATGCCGTTGAGCTGACACAAAGCGAATAATATAGATATCTTCATTGATAGATGTTTGACAAAGGATGCCTGATGGTGGTCAGTTTTCATGCAGTTTACCCGTCTGGACTAATATACTCACTTTTGCACCTTACATGCTGAATATGCTGAATTGTATACTCTCAAACCACTAGATTGATTTCAATAAGAAGAGGCAGAAAGGGATTGGCATATCCCCTAAGAGAGCATACGTGATGAGATTGTGCATAATGTTATTGCTTGGTTACATAATTGCATTACATTGGCTCTGTAATATGACATGTATGCAAAACCAATAAAGAAAATTAAAAAACATATATATATATATATATTCACTGAAAAAACCATAGGTTTCAGGGGCGTTATAGTTAGCTGGACATTTCCCTCGTACAAAACCCTAGAAATTCCCCCGTTATAGTTAGTTCAGCTAACTATAACTCGCGCCCCCGCAATGTACTGCTGATGACGTCACATATTACATCACTCATGACATGGGCAGTGACATCACTGATGACATCACTGATGACATCTCAAATGACATCACTGATGACATCACTGATGACGTCATTCATGTGATCATTTGATGCTTCTTGTCACACCCTAATATAATCTTTGATACACCCACTCTAAATTACATATTGCCACTCTCAAAACCATAGACACTCCAATACCAATAAGTACATACCCCATCACAGAGTCTTACGTCTAAACACCCATCCACTCACTCACCTGTACAGTCACTCATACTTATGGTCACTCAGTACAGGACTATCATATGCACTCATACACCTATATAGACACTCCCACACCGCTACTCATCCATAGAGTTGCTCACACACATACTTAGTCATGCAAGTAATTAATCACACTGCCATTTACTCACCTATACAGTTATACACACACAAGCTCAATTACTTATACAAATACTAGCACATTCTTATGGTTTTATACAATCAATGATACAAGCACACACTCATCCATACAGCCACTCACACTATCACACACTCTCAGTTATAGCCATTTCTGCACTCCAACATACATATATACTGCCGTTCACATATGTAGTAAATTACACGTGTACTAATGAAATATATATTCACACACTAACACAACCATACAGATATTCACCCACCCATACAGTCCATTACAGACCTAGTGTTGAAACCATGCACCCAGGGAACCACCCACTGACACATCTATGCACATAGTCACACACATCCCACCCACACAAACACTCAGGTACCCATACAGATACTCAGACACTCAGATAACCAATCAATAACTTATATACACATTCATGTACCTATTCACAAAACCATGCATCCGGTTACACACCAACAGAGAGACGCATACAGTCATTCACACAGTTTAGTCATTAACTCATGCATTCAATAAGATACATTTAATGATTCACTTATAGAGTCAGTCACGCACCTACAAAATCATCCATTCACACACTTATACACTCACTCATTCTTCAATATGCCTTTCCCTATATATAATAAACATATTTAAAGTTTATAGAAACACACAGACACTGGATGATGTCATCAGTGATGTCATTTGAGATGTCATCAGTGATGTCATCAGTGATGTCACTGACCATGACATGAGTGATGTAATATGTGATGTCATCAGCAGTGCATTGCGGGGACACGAGTTATAGTTAGCTGAACTAACTATAATGGGGGAATTTCTAAGGTTTTGAAAAGAGGGAAATGTCCAGCTAACTATAACGCCCCTGAAGCCTATGGTTTTTTCAGTAGATTTCTAAGGTTTTTTAAATGCTAATTCCTAACTATAACATGCCTGAAACCTATGTTTTTTTCCGTGAATTTCAAAGGTTTTTTAAATGCTTATTCCTATCTATAACTTATCTTAAAACCTATGTTTTTTAATGATTTGCATAGGATTTCTAAATATTTATTTTTCAATGTATCAATTACTTTTATTTATTTTTTATATTGTTTTTCACCATTTTTAAAAGTTTTTTTTTCACTTATTTCTTTTAAAAATTAAAAAATATTATTTGTTTTTAATGAATTTTTTTATACAATATTTGTAAAAATTTTGTAACTATATTTTACATTTTTGAAACTATATTTTAACACTTTGTTATTATTTTTTTTTTCCAACTTTTTTTTGGATTCGCACACCCTATGCACACCTTTCTCGATCCCTGCGTGGAACATAGTCGCCATTTTACGATTTTACGATTTTTCCTTGGAGTCGCGCACCCAATGCGTTAGGAACCGCGCACCCTAAGCGAGAGAAATCGTGCACCCAACGCGTTAGGATGCGCGACTCCTAATTTTACCATAAAAAAATAGCCCCTATCACTAATCTTTATTATCCTCGGGGACCCCATCCAACGGGGCTTATTAAAACACATTGGGGACCATGGGGGGAGTCCCAACGCCCCCACGGTCCCAGCCGGCTCCCCGTGTCCTTTGGGAGCCGGCATTGCTTTTCCACATGGGGAGCTGCTGACATGCAGCTCCCCGTGTGTAAAAGCAATATCGTTTGGATTTTGATAGAGAGAGCAGGTTTCCCTGCTCTCTCTTTCAAAATCCAAACAAAGTTTGCTAGGAAGGGCGGGAGACTCCCGCCCTCTCATAGCACACAACAGTGTCCTGAGGGTGTGCACCCCAGGACACTGCAGGAGCTGGCCCTGGGGGGTGGCGGTCCCCAGGGACCTCAAGGGCTCCAGGAGGGGGGCCACGCAGCCCCCTCCCTCAATTAATAAAGCCCCGGGAGTGGTGGTCCCCGGGGCTTGAGGGGGCCCTTCAGCCCCCCCACCCTATTTATTTTCTAGCCCTGGGGGGTAGCGGTCCCATTAATTTTTACAGATTTTGCCCGGGGGCTAATTATTAAGGAAGCAGATCCGCGCATTTTGCCGTTTTTGTTTTTGTTAAAAAAAGGGGGCCCCTAAGCAACACTAGAGGGTCAGAGTATTTCTTCCCTGCCCCTTTACATCTTTCACACACTTATTTCCCTTAATTTCCCTTACTTAATCAGCCTCGCTTCTACAGAGGCACAAAATGGCTACCAACAGTTCCTGGTTTCGAATGTTGTCAGACACTTGACAGCCATTTAGCATTCAGCGCGTGATCAGGAAGGTGCGCGCACGGTTCGCAGAGGGTGCGCTCAGGGTGCGCATAGGGTGCGCGGATCCTCCGAGGCCATAGATATATATGTACTTTTAACTCTAATTTTCTCAGGAACTACTGAACGGATTTACACCATTTATGCAAAAGGCACGAGTCTGATCTGAGGACTACCTTTTTGCCAAATTTGGTGTAATTCCGTTCGGGCTGTAGCTGCATGAAAAGGGTGTTTAAAGTAAACACATGAAGCATAGTAAATTTAAATTTTAAATACATGGAGATATTTGTAGTTAACACACCACTCATTACACCTCTTTCTGCTAATAAGGTTGGTAGAGCTGCATATCCAACTGAACTCTCCTTGGGAATTCAATATTCCAACCAGTTGGTTGAATGACAAAAAACACAACATGAAGATATTCTATCTGTCATCTAAAAACCTTCCCTAGTCTAAGAAATCATCCTTAAAACTAATCTCGATTTTAAATGACGCTGAGTTATGAGCGCTAGCTTATATTTCCAATTTGTTGGGCTACCCTTGCACAGATGTAGGCAATGCACTAACAATTCACAACCAGTCTTTAATTGCGAACGGTTTTATCTTCTGCGAGGGCAGACTTCATTTATAACAAGTATTATATTAATGGCCACATAACATTTAATACTTATACTATAAGATTGTAAAAGAGGCATACATTCTTGTCTCATAGAGTTTGTTTAGATAGTTTTAAATTGACCCAGGTTACAATTAGATTGTGTATTGACATAAACAGTGGTGACAGCACATGCATACAATAATTTTATGGAATCTGCAGTTCAGTCCCCAAACCAGCAAATACATCCTTGGCCAAATCTACTGAACATCCAATTTCTGGCATAGCCCAAAAATTATTTATAGCTTCACGACAGTAAGACACAATAAGTAAGGTATATTGAGAAAACATATTTATAATATTAATAGGTAAGGTATTTGAGAAAAAATATTTATAATATTGAGAAAATGTTTCAGAATGGAAGAGCCTACTACACAGCCGCAAGCCAAATAGTCCATAATCTCTGTTATTTACCCAGTGGCTGGCAGAATAGTACATAATCTCTGCTCCTTTGCTTGCCAGCTGTAGGCTAAATAGTAGAAATTATGTTCTATGGGACCGGCAGCCAGGTATATAGTGTGAGGGGGGTCTTTATTTAGCTGGATTTGTAGAAGGAGAGAGACTGCAGGCGATGGTAGTGAGGTGGCCATCTTGTAAAGGGAATGCTTCATATTGAAGCATTTGAATGTAATTGCAAATACAAATGTGCCATTGGTACACACAAAAGTAGGTGCAGTAATTATCCCGTCCATGCGCATGACAGAATGGTTCCGTCATGCGCCACCGTGGTGGTGTCCTCAGGATGGAACCATTCCATCCTCTGCAGATGAGCACCAAATCCCACTGCTGTAAACAACAGATGGATTTCCTTTATTTTCTTTCAGCCTCAAGAGCTGGGGAAGAGCGTCCTCAACCTCCTGAGCCATTTTTTTTCTCAGTGTAATCACGATTAGCGCGCATGCCGTGCCATCATCATTACACTGAAAGTGAATGTGAAATGGGCCGATTTCACTTTCACTGCCTACATGCTTTTGGGGCTATCTCAGCTCTCAAGCACGTAGACAGAAGGGAGAAGTATAATTGGGAAGGGAGAATCTCCCCTTTCCAATGGTACCCTTCCCTAGTGGACTCCTGTTTGGGGATTGCTGAAGGAGGGTAGGGGAATATATGACATTACAACACATACCATTACAGCGCATACTTTTATTTTTTCGCTGTTTTTACAACACAAATACCATTACAATGCATGTTTTACAATGCATACCATAACACATTTTCATTGAGATATATTAAATCTACCATTACAACGCATTCCATTACAATGCATACTAACACAACACATACTAATACAACGCATAATATGTTTTCATTGATTATTATTATCAGTTAGTTAATTTTTTCGCACCCATCCTCTGGGATGGGGTGCAAGGGAAATAGAGGTTTTGGGTGGGGGAGATTAATAATACCCAAGTATATCCATTAAAATACATGGGTATTAATAATAGAATCTAACAATGTGTTTGAAAAAATTATGAAAATTACAAAGATATTTACAGCATTTTCTTAAAAATACACACTAATGACAGACTCAAAAAGAGATTATACATACAATCAATGAGAAACACATAAAACGGCAGTCCTTCAACTATTTTTAATACAGCCCCTGAGCCAGCATCTACTCAAAATGGCTGACATTCTGAGAAGGATCATCTAAATGAACATTTTTACACAAGACAAAATAAATATACGTTCTGTCAGGGTATGAATCACGCGAAAAAACTGTTTCCAAAACATATTTTCTTTTAAATTCTCGTTTACCCTTAAAAACATATAAAAGAAGCTGTCCACCATTTTGTGCTCAGGGGTAAACTGATTTCCATGGTGACCACACACAGCAGGAATAGCAGGATAATTTTGTCATCTTTCCAGTTGAAGACTGCCATCTACAGACCGAAGTAAGTGTACGTTATTGAGCAAACAGCTTCCAAATAAATACATCAAATTCTCAAGGACTTAAAATGTATTTTTAAAATATTTACAGCATTAACTGAATTTGAAAAGCAGCCCCTACAGAAGATACTCATGAAATTATCTTTCCTTTGAAAAGCAAGTGAATAAAAGAACAAAGAGGCCCATTGGGATGGCGGGCGGATCGCCCCCGCCAGGCTGGCAGCAGCCACCGCCGGCCCGGCAGGGACGATCTGCCTGCCATCCATGCCTGATTGACCTGCCGCCATATTAGGATGGCTGGGGGGTCTGCAGTGGGCGGGAATACCGACCGCCGTTTTTCCGCCGGTCGAATCGTCGACTGGGTGGAAAACAGGCACAATATGGTGGCGGTGTCTGCAAGACCCCGCCCTCCATATTGTGATGCAGGCGGTGATTCGCATTTAGATGGTGGTGGGGGCAAATTTACTATTCCTACTATGACCAGTGCTTACCTCAGGAAAAGTGCTGGATGGTGGTGGGGGCAAATTTACTATTCATACTCCTACAGGTGCTTGCCTCAGGGAAAGTGCTGGATGGTGGTGGGGTAAATTTACTATTCCTACTCTGACAGGTGCTTGCCTCAGGGAAAGTGCTGGATGGTGGTGGGGCAAATTTAATATTCATACTCTGACAGGTGCTTGCTTCAGGGAAAGTGCTGGATGGTGGTGGGGGAAAATTGACTATTCCTACTCAGACAGCTGCTTGCCTCAGGGAAAGAGTTCGATGGTGGTGGGCAAATTTACTATTCCTACTCCAACTGGTGCTTGCCTCAGGGAAAGTGCTGGATGATGGTGGGTGCAAATTTACTATTGCTACTGCGCAGATGCTTGCCTCAGGGAAAATGCTGGATTGTGGTGCGGCAAATTTACTATTCCTACTCCAGCTGGTGCTTGCCACAGGGAAAGTGCTGGATGGTGGTGGCGGCAAATTTACTCTTCCTACTCCAACAGGTGCTTGCCTCAGGGAAAGTGTTGGATGGTGGTGTGGGCAAATTTACTATTTCAACTCCGAGAGCTGTTTGCTTCAGTGAAAGTGTTGGATGGTGGTGGGGCAAATTTACTGTTCCTACTCTGACAGGTGTTTGCCACAGGGAAAGTGTTGGATAGTGGTTGGGGCAAATTTACTATTCCTACTCGGACAGGGGCTTGCCTCAAGGAAAGTGCTGGATGGTCGAGGGGGCAAATTTACTGTTCCTACTCTGACTGGGGCTTGCTTCAGGGAAAGTGCTGGATGGTGGTTGGGGCAAAAAGTACTATTCCTACTCTGACTGATGCTTGCCTTAGTGAAAGTGTTAGATGAAGGTTAGGGCAAATTGATTGTACTTAAATTTAAAAAATGTAATTTAAACTGCACATTTCACGTTTTCATTTCTGTTCTTTGTCAATCATGCAATCAAACAGTTATTTTTCTTTACAATTCTCAACAGATATAATAATCTTAGGCAACCAGAGTAGAGGAACACATCCTTAACCACAATAATCAAAACAAAACCACAATTATTAATTTTTGGGGGCAGGTTTGAAGTAAAGAAACATTTCATTCGAAAATGTATCATTGCATTAAAAAGTTGAGCCTCACAAACGAAAGCAAAATGACGTATTTTCTAGTACATAATAACTAATCTATTTCTTTGCAGGCTATTTACAAAACTAAAATTTTCAAAACAAAAAACTTATAAAATGTCTTCACTTTTCTCAGAAACAAAGAATGAAAAGCTCCAAACACCACATAAAGAACAACTGAAAGAAAAATTCAAAGAAAACCAGCATCTACACCAGGACTTTCCAACCACACAACAGAAAAACCTAAGAATGGTAACCTTTTTCAATTTGGCAAGTCTATCCAAAATGAACCTTTTTTATCAAAGGTATCAAAGCAGCAAACAATTCAAAACCAATATTATCAAGCCAATATAGTTAAATACTGGTAACATTTTGTTAAATAAATATTGTCAAATAATTAATGTACATAACTTTTCACTTGCAGACAAAATATTTTTAAAAGCAACCACACAAAAATAGTTTTCTCTTTTTCAATTCAATTCAAATACTTTATTCAACACTTAAGTTGTAAAAGTGACATAAAAACAATGTACACATGATTCCAATACAGATTTACATTTAAAAATACATGTTGTAAAATAGCATATGATAAGATTATAAGTACGCAAAGATACATTGATAAACCAGCCCACATGATATATCAATCCAGTCAATTGCCTAGTGAAGAATCACTTTGGCATTTAATCAGTTTAGACCGAATTGCCCAAGCCCACTTAATATATTTTGACATTGCAATAGTAATGGTCGGGCTTGGGTCAGTAGACAAGATTCTCATAGCTACCTCATATCTTCGGATGCCCATCAATTGACAAACAGGTAGTACCCATTTCTTACGTGGAATGGTATACAACGGGCAAAAAAGGACAAAGTGACTCATAGATTCAGTCTTGTCCAAACACTTTGGACACCTATTTTCAGACCCCGCTGCCCAATGGGATGTAAATGAGCGCACCGGGAGTGTGCCTATCCTAAACTGGAAAAAGAGTTTACGATCAGACGGTACTTCAATTAAGCCCCAATATGGTTCCAGTCTGACATCAACCTTAAATTCCAGGAATCTGCTGGTTAGAGTAGATGAGCACCCCTTAGCAAATAATTCTAGGCCGATCATCTCCCAATATCTAATTTTCAAAGAGTCTTTTGAGGGGAAAACTGCATTAGAAGGGTCGTCCCATAGATCTCTCAGCCCCATTTTCTACTTTCTACAGAGAATGGCAGCAAGAAACCAAGCCAAATATTTCCAATCAAGCAGGGGAAATAGACTGTTAAGTTACAGTGGCTACGTTTATTGTATGGATAGATTAACTGAGCCCAGGTGTAATTGGAGGTGTGCGCATTATTACTCATCCCTTTGAATAGGCAGAGCTGGTACTCTTGGTGACACTGGTGAAAGGACCACAGAGCATAATGTCTCCGTCTCTGCAATGGAGATAGAGGTAAGAGAAAATATAAATGAAATGAAAGCCCTGTCATCCACATGAATTACCCATAATTAACACACTTTCCAAAATGTTCATGGATACCCAAATTTAACGATGCTTTTTTCACTTTTCACATGCTTATTAGCGAAAAATAAAAAATAAAACATCCTTAGTTGATTATATATCAGACAGCAAACTACAATTTGAATTAAAGAAAATAATAGCGCTTTGCTTTGTTCCTCCTGACAGAGTAGCTGAATACTACACATCTAATAATGAATCTTACTATTTACTACAAATGAGGACAAATTGGCATCCCTTCTAAATTACTTTGAAGACACATTGATTGGCCATCTAAGCAGGTCAGGTCGCAGGAGGAAGCCACGTTTCCATGTGCAGTGGTGGAACTGCTACACGATCTGGTTAGAGGGAGGAGCAGAAACAAATAATGCCATAGAGGGATTGCACAACTCCTTCAACAAATCTATAGGAAAACCACATCCTAACTTCTATCATTTTTTGTAAATTTTTAAGAAGGAGCAAAGTTTCCAAGAAATGAGAATTGCGCAATCATTAACTGGTAGTCTGCACCCACGAATTTCAAAAGGATCAAAAGAAATGTCCACGCGACTATTGGGTGCAATTCAACAATTTTCGTTGATGGTGGCTTTAGTCTGCCTAGATAATATTGCACATGTCCTACATTCCTAATCTACACAAACTCCTAAACCACCTTACTTGCCTGTTTTGACAATGAATTTTCCTAATTTAATTGGCATTTTTCTAAAATCTAATTAAATTATAAATGAAAAGTCGGTTTTCTTACCTTCAGTTGTCTTCTTTTTCAACTCTTGGACTTGCGTACAATCCCACAAAACACCAAGCATCTTGAGCAGTCCTTTAATCCATAGTAAATAATCCATAATCCATGATGTAAGCCATGACCCAAGTTAAACTAACAAAAATGACACCGTTTGGTAAAGCTATTTTTTACAGTACTGTGCTCACGTACAAAAAACACATCCCCCCAAAAAAAATCCCGAAAAAGAACACTTGTTTGGCAAAAAAAATGCTACAAGAAATCCATTGTTGGAATCCTCTCTCGATTGAATTCAAGTTAAAAGAACATGAAAAAGTACAAACGTATTGAAAATTTTGCAACAAAAAAATCCATTGCCAAAATCCTCTCTCGACTGAAATCCAGCATAAGTCGGAAAAACCATATATCCATATTTTAAAAATGTCCCAAAAAGTATTTCTGCAATCCATGAAATCAGTGTCCATGTTCCTTCGACCTATTTGAAAAACCGCAACGACGCAATAACTTAATTTATAAAACAAGTCACATAAAAAAATAAATATATTTTTTCATAACACTATTGTTTAATAGAAAAAGTAATCATTCTTTCAAAATATTAAACAAAAAGTAGTACGAAAGCAATCAACCTGACGTAGGCCTACAGCTTGTATTAAAAAGTTTTTTATATAAAACATAGAAGAATATCAAAATACAACTACCCTAGTGCTTACAACCTACCTCCTCTCTCCTTACAATAAACTATGCCACCCTGAATCTATTTTTAATAATTCAAATTTGCCTTACCTAGAGGCAGCTCTGCCTTGTTTCTAATTCGGACCGCGAAGATCCTCGCAATGATGAAACTTACATACAAGCCGCAACGTCATCTCTTGTGGTAAAAACGAACCATGGGAATGGGGAACCATGGGAATACCTGCAAACAAATTAAAAATTATGTGTTACAATATCACTATTAAAGTTAAATATACTTTTTAAAGTTTTAAACTAAATTAATATACTCTTTTCAGTTTACCAATGTTATTGATGATAGCTTATAATTAAACCTTGATATTAAATCACCCCTACCCAAAAACACCCTAGGGTTTACTATAATGTCGGGCGGATCGCCACAGCCCGCATGGCGGTGGCGATCCACCCGACATTATCTCCTGCCCGCCTCCCATTTCCCCCGCCACATTATGATGGCGGGGGTACCGCGGCGGACGTGAAGACCGTCCGCCGCTTTTCCGACCGGGCAGAATAGGGTTGAATATGGTGGCGGTGTCTGCTAGATACCGCCATCCATATTACAATGCATGCAGGAAGCAGCCTTCCGCCATGGAAAGGCATGTGGTTTTCGCAGTTGGGGGCCCGTCACGGGCCTCCAGGATGTTGGGGGATGGGGGCACATGGGGGTACCGATGGTACTCCCCTGCCTTCGCATGCACAACGTGGTGCCTGCCACATTGTGCATGCAAATGCACAAATGCCTTTTTTGCATTGCGGCGGGTGCTGCTGACAGCACCACCTGCAGCAATGTAAAAAACGCGGGATGCGCCCGCCAATGTGACGGGCGCATCCTAATTGTGTATGCCGCACACATAGCGGGCGGTCCCATTTCACGATGCGATGGCGGGTGGACATTTTCCGCCCGCCATCGTAATACACCCCCCTGTGTTTGTCTGCATATCACTTTTATTAATTTTAATATTTAAAATGTATTTAACAATTCTACAAAAAATAAATTATAAATTAGGTAATAAATAATACTCAAGTATTAACATTATTATCTGAGTGTTAATACTCTCCCCCACCCACAATCATGCAATAACAAATCATGCACTCCCCCACCCAAAACCCCTGTTTCCTATGCATCCCGTCCCAGAGTATAGGTGACAAAACCTTTTTTATTCATTTGAGATTTTTTTTAAATGATCTATTGGTAAAACTAAACATAAAATAATTCTCTAGTTGTAAAATTAATACCTGAGTATTAATACACTGCCCCACCTAAACCCCCTGTTTCCCATGCATCCTGTACCACAAGCCTTTGTCACTACAGATCTAATGGACATTATTGCGGTTAACGACGGGGACAAAGTGCAATGTAGTCGCTCCGATGTCAAAGCGCACTTTTGAAAATATAAAGACCGCCAATGTATGAAATGTTACTTAAACAAATACCATCACTAAGATGAAACATCACTAAGATGGACTTAAATAATCATTCAATGATGGCGAGCGCAATGGACAGAAGGTACCATAGTGATGCTGTGGTCCTTCCTTGCTGACCACTATGCAGGAGGAGTTAAGTGGACTACATACTCACCTGCACGACACTGACTTTCACTTGAAGCATTTGAAAAAGGCGGACTCGCTGAAACGCGTCATGCTAAGTGAAATGGATGCATTTTTGTAAAAAATGAACGAAATAAATGCATCTTCTTTTCCCGAGAGAGTGCTCCGTTTGGTTCCTGGTGGAGGGAACCGTTTGGTGTTGAAATTGTAGTGAGCAAGCCACATGCTCACCGGAGGCACCCGTCAGCAAAGGAGTTCGGCGGAGTTAGTGGCATTTGGAGAGTTGTAGAAGTGAACTTGCCTGAACCGCCGCAGTCCAAAGGAACAACTGTGCCTGCTGACTAAAAAGTTGGGACATCACTGTATGGCAAGGTGCAGTTACTAAACCGGCACTTTCAGGTACTACAGATCTAATGGACATTATTGCGGTTAACGACGGGGACAAAGTGCAATGTAGTCGCTCCAATGTCAAAGCGCACTTTTGAAAATATAAAGACCGCCAATGTATGAAATGTTACTTAAACAAATACCATCACTAAGATGAAACATCACTAAGATGGACTTAAATAATCATTCAATGATGGCGGGCGCAATGGACAGAAGGTACCATAGTGATGCTGTGGTCCTTCCTTGCTGACCACTATGCAGGAGGAGTTAAGTGGACTACATACTCACCTGCACGACACTGACTTTCACTTGAAGCATTTGAAAAAGGCGGACTCGCTGAAACGCGTCATGCTAAGTGAAATGGATGCATTTTTGTAAAGAATGAACGAAATAAATGCATCTTCTTTTCCCGAGAGAGTGCTCCGTTTGGTTCCTGGTGGAGGGAACCGTTTGGTGTTGAAATTGTAGTGAGCAAGCCACATGCTCACCGGAGGCACCCGTCAGCAAAGGAGTTCGGCGGAGATAGTGGCATTTGGAGAGTTGTAGAAGTGAACTTGCCTGAACCGCCGCAGTCCAAAGGAACAACTGTGCCTGCTGATTAAAAAGTTGGGACATCACTGTATGGCAAGGTGCAGTTACTAAACCGGCACTTTCAGGTACTACAGATCTAATGGACATTATTGCGGTTAACGACGGGGACAAAGTGCAATGTAGTCGCTCCGATGTCAAAGCGCACTTTTGAAAATATAAAGACCGCCAATGTATGAAATGTTACTTAAACAAATACCATCACTAAGATGAAACATCACTAAGATGGACTTAAATAATCATTCAATGATGGCGGGCGCAATGGACAGAAGGTACCATAGTGATGCTGTGGTCCTTCCTTGCTGACCACTATGCAGGAGGAGTTAAGTGGACTACATACTCACCTGCACGACACTGACTTTCACTTGAAGCATTTGAAAAATGCGGACTCGCTGAAACGCGTCATGCTAAGTGAAATGGATGCATTTTTGTAAAGAATGAACGAAATAAATGCATCTTCTTTTCCCGAGAGAGTGCTCCGTTTGGTTCCTGGTGGAGGGAACCGTTTGGTGTTGAAATTGTAGTGAGCAAGCCACATGCTCACCGGAGGCACCCGTCAGCAAAGGAGTTCGGCGGAGTTAGTGGCATTTGGAGAGTTGTAGAAGTGAACTTGCCTGAACCGCCGCAGTCCAAAGGAACAACTGTGCCTGCTGACTAAAAAGTTGGGACATCACTGTATGGCAAGGTGCAGTTACTAAACCGGCACTTTCAGGTACTACAGATCTAATGGACATTATTGCGGTTAACGACGGGGACAAAGTGCAATGTAGTCGCTCCGATGTCAAAGCGCACTTTTGAAAATATAAAGACCGCCAATGTATGAAATGTTACTTAAACAAATACCATCACTAAGATGAAACATCACTAAGATGGACTTAAATAATCATTCAATGATGGCGGGCGCAATGGACAGAAGGTACCATAGTGATGCTGTGGTCCTTCCTTGCTGACCACTATGCAGGAGGAGTTAAGTGGACTACATACTCACCTGCACGACACTGACTTTCACTTGAAGCATTTGAAAAAGGCGGACTCGCTGAAACGCGTCATGCTAAGTGAAATGGATGCATTTTTGTAAAGAATGAACGAAATAAATGCATCTTCTTTTCCCGAGAGAGTGCTCCGTTTGGTTCCTGGTGGAGGGAACCGTTTGGTGTTGAAATTGTAGTGAGCAAGCCACATGCTCACCGGAGGCACCCGTCAGCAAAGGAGTTCGGCGGAGTTAGTGGCATTTGGAGAGTTGTAGAAGTGAACTTGCCTGAACCGCCGCAGTCCAAAGGAACAACTGTGCCTGCTGACTAAAAAGTTGGGACATCACTGTATGGCAAGGTGCAGTTACTAAACCGGCACTTTCAGGTACTACAGATCTAATGGACATTATTGCGGTTAACGACGGGGACAAAGTGCAATGTAGTCGCTCCGATGTCAAAGCGCACTTTTGAAAATATAAAGACCGCCAATGTATGAAATGTTACTTAAACAAATACCATCACTAAGATGAAACATCACTAAGATGGACTTAAATAATCATTCAATGATGGCGGGCGCAATGGACAGAAGGTACCATAGTGATGCTGTGGTCCTTCCTTGCTGACCACTATGCAGGAGGAGTTAAGTGGACTACATACTCACCTGCACGACACTGACTTTCACTTGAAGCATTTGAAAAAGGCGGACTCGCTGAAACGCGTCATGCTAAGTGAAATGGATGCATTTTTGTAAAGAATGAACGAAATAAATGCATCTTCTTTTCCCGAGAGAGTGCTCCGTTTGGTTCCTGGTGGAGGGAACCGTTTGGTGTTGAAATTGTAGTGAGCAAGCCACATGCTCACCGGAGGCACCCGTCAGCAAAGGAGTTCGGCGGAGTTAGTGGCATTTGGAGAGTTGTAGAAGTGAACTTGCCTGAACCGCCGCAGTCCAAAGGAACAACTGTGCCTGCTGACTAAATAGTTGGGACATCACTGTATGGCAAGGTGCAGTTACTAAACCGGCACTTTCAGGTACTACAGATCTAATGGACATTATTGAGGTTAACGACGGGGACAAAGTGCAATGTAGTCGCTCCGATGTCAAAGCGCACTTTTGAAAATATAAAGACCGCCAATGTATGAAATGTTACTTAAACAAATACCATCACTAAGATGAAACATCACTAAGATGGACTTAAATAATCATTCAATGATGGCGGGCGCAATGGACAGAAGGTACCATAGTGATGCTGTGGTCCTTCCTTGCTGACCACTATGCAGGAGGAGTTAAGTGGACTACATACTCACCTGCACGACACTGACTTTCACTTGAAGCATTTGAAAAAGGCGGACTCGCTGAAACGCGTCATGCTAAGTGAAATGGATGCATTTTTGTAAAGAATGAACGAAATAAATGCATCTTCTTTTCCCGAGAGAGTGCTCCGTTTGGTTCCTGGTGGAGGGAACCGTTTGGTGTTGAAATTGTAGTGAGCAAGCCACATGCTCACCGGAGGCACCCGTCAGCAAAGGAGTTCGGCGGAGTTAGTGGCATTTGGAGAGTTGTAGAAGTGAACTTGCCTGAACCGCCGCAGTCCAAAGGAACAACTGTGCCTGCTGACTAAAAAGTTGGGACATCACTGTATGGCAAGGTGCAGTTACTAAACCGGCACTTTCAGGTACTACAGATCTAATGGACATTATTGCGGTTAACGACGGGGACAAAGTGCAATGTAGTCGCTCCGATGTCAAAGCGCACTTTTGAAAATATAAAGACCGCCAATGTATGAAATGTTACTTAAACAAATACCATCACTAAGATGAAACATCACTAAGATGGACTTAAATAATCATTCAATGATGGCGGGCGCAATGGACAGAAGGTACCATAGTGATGCTGTGGTCCTTCCTTGCTGACCACTATGCAGGAGGAGTTAAGTGGACTACATACTCACCTGCACGACACTGACTTTCACTTGAAGCATTTGAAAAAGGCGGACTTGCTGAAACGCGTCATGCTAAGTGAAATGGATGCATTTTTGTAAAGAATGAACGAAATAAATGCATCTTCTTTTCCCGAGAGAGTGCTCCGTTTGGTTCCTGGTGGAGGGAACCGTTTGGTGTTGAAATTGTAGTGAGCAAGCCACATGCTCACCGGAGGCACCCGTCAGCAAAGGAGTTCGGCGGAGTTAGTGGCATTTGGAGAGTTGTAGAAGTGAACTTGCCTGAACCGCCGCAGTCCAAAGGAACAACTGTGCCTGCTGATTAAAAAGTTGGGACATCACTGTATGGCAAGGTGCAGTTACTAAACCGGCACTTTCAGGTACTACAGATCTAATGGACATTATTGCGGTTAACGACGGGGACAAAGTGCAATGTAGTCGCTCCGATGTCAAAGCGCACTTTTGAAAATATAAAGACCGCCAATGTATGAAATGTTACTTAAACAAATACCATCACTAAGATGAAACATCACTAAGATGGACTTAAATAATCATTTAATGATGGCGGGCGCAATGGACAGAAGGTACCATAGTGATGCTGTGGTCCTTCCTTGCTGACCACTATGCAGGAGGAGTTAAGTGGACTACATACTCACCTGCACGACACTGACTTTCACTTGAAGCATTTGAAAAAGGCGGACTCGCTGAAACGCGTCATGCTAAGTGAAATGGATGCATTTTTGTAAAGAATGAACGAAATAAATGCATCTTCTTTTCCCGAGAGAGTGCTCCGTTTGGTTCCTGGTGGAGGGAACCGTTTGGTGTTGAAATTGTAGTGAGCAAGCCACATGCTCACCTGAGGCACCCGTCAGCAAAGGAGTTCGGCGGAGTTAGTGGCATTTGGAGAGTTGTAGAAGTGAACTTGCCTGAACCGCCGCAGTCCAAAGGAACAACTGTGCCTGCTGACTAAAAAGTTGGGACATCACTGTATGGCAAGGTGCAGTTACTAAACCGGCACTTTCAGGTACTACAGATCTAATGGACATTATTGCGGTTAACGACGGGGACAAAGTGCAATGTAGTCGCTCCGATGTCAAAGCGCACTTTTGAAAATATAAAGACCGCCAATGTATGAAATGTTACTTAAACAAATACCATCACTAAGATGAAACATCACTAAGATGGACTTAAATAATCATTCAATGATGGCGGGCGCAATGGACAGAAGGTACCATAGTGATGCTGTGGTCCTTCCTTGCTGACCACTATGCAGGAGGAGTTAAGTGGACTACATACTCACCTGCACGACACTGACTTTCACTTGAAGCATTTGAAAAAGGCGGACTCGCTGAAACGCGTCATGCTAAGTGAAATGGATGCATTTTTGTAAAGAATGAACGAAATAAATGCATCTTCTTTTCCCGAGAGAGTGCTCCGTTTGGTTCCTGGTGGAGGGAACCGTTTGGTGTTGAAATTGTAGTGAGCAAGCCACATGCTCACCGGAGGCACCCGTCAGCAAAGGAGTTCGGCGGAGTTAGTGGCATTTGGAGAGTTGTAGAAGTGAACTTGCCTGAACCGCCGCAGTCCAAAGGAACAACTGTGCCTGCTGACTAAAAAGTTGGGACATCACTGTATGGCAAGGTGCAGTTACTAAACCGGCACTTTCAGGTACTACAGATCTAATGGACATTATTGCGGTTAACGACGGGGACAAAGTGCAATGTAGTCGCTCCGATGTCAAAGCGCACTTTTGAAAATATAAAGACCGCCAATGTATGAAATGTTACTTAAACAAATACCATCACTAAGATGAAACATCACTAAGATGGACTTAAATAATCATTCAATGATGGCGGGCGCAATGGACAGAAGGTACCATAGTGATGCTGTGGTCCTTCCTTGCTGACCACTATGCAGGAGGAGTTAAGTGGACTACATACTCACCTGCACGACACTGACTTTCACTTGAAGCATTTGAAAAAGGCGGACTCGCTGAAACGCGTCATGCTAAGTGAAATGGATGCATTTTTGTAAAGAATGAACGAAATAAATGCATCTTCTTTTCCCGAGAGAGTGCTCCGTTTGGTTCCTGGTGGAGGGAACCGTTTGGTGTTGAAATTGTAGTGAGCAAGCCACATGCTCACCGGAGGCACCCGTCAGCAAAGGAGTTCGGCGGAGTTAGTGGCATTTGGAGAGTTGTAGAAGTGAACTTGCCTGAACCGCCGCAGTCCAAAGGAACAACTGTGCCTGCTGACTAAAAAGTTGGGACATCACTGTATGGCAAGGTGCAGTTACTAAACCGGCACTTTCAGGTACTACAGATCTAATGGACATTATTGAGGTTAACGACGGGGACAAAGTGCAATGTAGTCGCTCCGATGTCAAAGCGCACTTTTGAAAATATAAAGACCGCCAATGTATGAAATGTTACTTAAACAAATACCATCACTAAGATGAAACATCACTAAGATGGACTTAAATAATCATTCAATGATGGCGGGCGCAATGGACAGAAGGTACCATAGTGATGCTGTGGTCCTTCCTTGCTGACCACTATGCAGGAGGAGTTAAGTGGACTACATACTCACCTGCACGACACTGACTTTCACTTGAAGCATTTGAAAAAGGCGGACTCGCTGAAACGCGTCATGCTAAGTGAAATGGATGCATTTTTGTAAAGAATGAACGAAATAAATGCATCTTCTTTTCCAGAGAGAGTGCTCCGTTTGGTTCCTGGTGGAGGGAACCGTTTGGTGTTGAAATTGTAGTGAGCAAGCCACATGCTCACCGGAGGCACCCGTCAGCAAAGGAGTTCGGCGGAGTTAGTGGCATTTGGAGAGTTATATATATATATATATATATATATATATATATATATTCACTTAAAAAACCATAGGTTTCACACATTTTATAGTTAGCTGGACATTTCCCTCGTAAAAAACCAATGAAATTCCCCCGTTATAGTTAGTGCAGGCAACTATAACTCACGCGACCGCAATCCTCTGCTGATGACGTCAGATATTACATCACTGATTAAATATGTGTCTTTCTGAAAAATAAATATTTGTAATATATGTATAGCTATATAGCACTAACTATAACGGGGGAATTTCATTGGTTTTTTACGAGGGAAATGTCCAGCTAACTCTAACATGTGTGAAACCTATGGTTTTTTAAGTGAATTTGCAAGGTTTTTTAAATGCTAATTCCTAACTATAATGTGTGTGAAACCTATGGTTTTTTAAGTGAATTTGTACGGTTTTTTAAATGCTAAGTTATGTAATTATGATTTTTTTTTTTTCAGGTTCTTTACCGTGTGCGCACCGTGCACACGGTGCGCTTCCCGCACCGTCCGCGCACTGTGGGCGCTCGGTGCGCTTCGCGCACCGAGCACCCACGATGCGTTGTGCGTGCTGTGCACACCCTGCGTTTTTTCGCAAAAAAAAAAAATGTTTTTATCATCCTTGGGGGTCCTTCAGTGACCCCCTGACAAAGGCTAGGGGTCAAGAACTGTCCACCCTGCCCCCTTTTCACATTCTCCACCGTAGGTTATTCACTGCCTCAGACTGCGAGAGACAAACGGGTGGCCGACACTTCCTGATTTCGACTGACTGGAATGTTTACTGTCATGTAACCAACAATCAGAATTACGCTCGCGCAGGTCAGCGTGCGCGTACGGTATGCTTACCGTACGCGCACGGTGCGCACCTATAGATATATATGTACTTTTAACTGAAATTTTCTCAGGAACTACTGAACAGATTGACTCCAGATATTCAAAAGGCACATCCCTGACCTGAGGACTTTCTCTTTGCCAAATTTCAAATAATTCTGTTCAGCCGTTCGGGCTGTACCTTGGACTAAAGGTCCCTATGGAAAAATGCATGGGGAAAACGCGTTTTGGGACCCCCTTTTTTCTCGGCCCCTGCTTGACTAATCACCCCGAGACTTTCAGGGTAGGAGCGGAGCGGAGCGCCCCATCTATTTTGATAAATTTGCGAGGATTCGTCAACCGGCGCCAAAGTTATTCAAAATAGAATTTTCAGATTTCCTATGGAAACACGGTCCTAACTATAACTATCGACTGGCGACCGCCAGTAGATAATATATATATAAATATATATATATATATACATTCACTAAAAAAACCATAGGTTTCAGGCACGATATAGTTTGGAATTAGCATTTAAAAAACCTTAGAAATTCACTGACTTTTCACTCGTACAAAACCATTGAAATTCCCCCGTTATAGTTAGTTGAGCTAACTATAGCTTGTGCGCCCGCAATGCACTGCTGATGACGTCACATATTACATCACTCATGACATGGTCAGTGACATCACTCCTGACATCACTGATGACATCTCAAGTGACATCACTGATGACATCATCCTTGTGATAGAGTGGCAGACCTCCTCTCCCCCTAAAATAACCTTTGATACACACATTCAAAAATAGAAACTACAACGCCCCTGTGATGTCATGAGTGATGTCACTGACCATGTCATAAGTGATGTAATATGTGACGTCATCAGCAGTGCATTGTGGGCGCACGAGTTATAGTTAGCTGAACTAACTATAACGGGGGAATTTCAATGGTTTTGTACGAGTGAAAAGTCCAGCTAACTATAACGCCCCTGAAACCTATGTTTTTTTCAGTGAATTTCTAAGGTTTTTGAAATGCTAATTCCTAACTATAACGTGCCTGAAACCTCTGTTTTTTTCAGTGAATTTCAAAGGTTTTTTAAATGCTAATTTCTAACTATGCCTACAGAGATAGGACATATGAAGAAAGAAGAAAAAACGCACAGAAAGAAAAAAAAGAAATGCAGAAAGAAGCAACAGAAGTCCTCAAAGACGAAGAAAAGTGCAGGAAGAAGGATGACATGCAGAAAGAACAAGCAGAAGAGCAGAAAGAAGCCTTGTTGCAAAATCATCCTGTACCCTCAACATTTTCAGACGGATACTGGTGGTAACTGAGTCTGACTAACCAGTCCTAGAGCCAGTGCGATGTTAAAAGACACTCAGAATACAGTGAAAAGACCTACAAACACTAGGGAACACTATGCGTTGGGGTCCCCCTGTGATTAGCATGACCTCCTCTGTAAGCCCCTAGTATATAATAGGGCAGGGGATTAAAACTACATCTTACAACGCGCCACAGGGCGTGTTTGCACACGTCACCTCAGGCCCCATCCCCTCCCTTCTACACTGTGTAAACACGCCCTGTGGCCGTTTTAAGTTGGGAGATTAAGTCCCCTTGAATCCTCAGGGTCCCTAGGGTCCAACTAGACCACTTGGTACCTCCAGTAAGCGCCACAGAGCTGCGTTGCAGAGAGATGTAAAAAGGGTCACGGCCTTCACCGCCTCTCTGCAACGCAGAGAAGTGGTGCTTACTGGAAGCACCTGGTGGGCTAGTTGGCCCCCAGGGTCCCTCAGGATTGAAAGGGAATTATTTCCCCAACTTAAAACGGGCCACAGGGCGTGTTTGCACACGTCACCTCAGGCCCCGTCCCCTCACTTCACCATTGTGTAAACGCGCCCTGTGGCCGTTCTAAATTGAGAGATTAAGTCCCCTTGAATCCTAAGGGTCCATAGGGACAAACTAGCCCACTAGGTACCTCCAGTAAGCGCCACAGAGCTGCGTTGCATAGAGGTGTAAAAAGGGGCGTGGCCTCAGAACACCTGTCAGCAACGCAGCTCCCTGGCGCATACTGGAGATACCTGTTGGGCGAGTTGGCACTCAGGGACCTTCAGTATTGAAGGGGAATTAATTCCCCAACTTACAACTGGCCAGGGGGCGCGTTTGCAGAGTGCTGCAAGGAGGGGGCATGGCCTCCGGCGCGATGCCGGTCTTTTATTTATTTAATTTTTTTAAGAAGGAGGGCTGTGTGGCCCCCCTTCTTTTTCTAATTTATTGTCCCTGGGGACCCCATCCCCCAGCGCCTGCACCCTAATTTATTTTGTTGAAAAAAATAAATTTGGCCCTCCCAAGGCCTTAATCGGCCCCGGGGACACCAACCCCCGGGTCATGGCCTTTTTTTTTTTTATTCTTTAGGAGGGGGGCTGCGTTGCCCCCCTCCTCAGGCCACTTATGGGCCTGGGGACCCCATCCCCCGGAGCCAGCCTTTGTTTTTTTAAAAATATATTTAAAGAAACACCTAGGACATGCTGGACAAACCGTATGTACCTATCACCATGACGATTTGCGTGATATTCATTAAAAGGCGACTATGCATGCAGTGAATCCACGTGGAATGTATATACACCGCTAGTGAAGCTCTGACGTGTCTGACGCCCTACCGTGCCTAATCCCGGCGCCCCCACTGGTGGGTACTCTCCAAGTAGACATCCTTGTTGTTTATTTATACAAACATGGGTAGCTATTGACGGGCACATTTAATACACACGCACACCAAGCCATTCAAAGGGGATTCAACAAAAATTTGACCAAACTATGCAAGAAACCCCCCTCACGGTTAATAAAACACACATCCACCGCCGAATGTGTAATACTTTTTATTTTACTCTCTGGAAAGGAGACGAACCTCACTTGAGAGTCACAGCGTGCTCCTGGCTGAGCCCCTTGCTGTGTTACACCCACCATTGCCCGCCGAGTGCCACACACCTCTGTGTTGTATTCCACCAGCTAGTGCGTATGCTATGACACTCTCTAGCCCATGTGCACTGTAACACCACCCCGTGAATATTTCATGCCACACTTGCCTTCGCACGGATTATTTTGCCCCATCTAACGTGCCTTCCTCGATGCCTATGTTATAACGCACAGCGCTATGCCATACATATTACAATCTGGGATCCATATATTTGTCACAGTGCATGTGCAACGTTACACTCCCCAGCACATATTTTATACCACAACTTTAGAGACTAGTTAGGTTACACAACACTGCCCTGTGCATATTACACTCCAAGGCGCATATCGCATAGCACACGCTAGTGCCTGTGCTATCTCGCGTTCTCCAATAAATATGTCATTGCGCACAATGTATTGCATTTTATATTTCACGCCCAGGTTCATCTTATATCACACTTTTTGGTGCATAGTTTATACCATATACTATATCTAGTTTTCATTTTCAATCGTGCTCTCAGGACTATGTTCTATATAACACTGCGTCCTCCTACCCTTTTCACGGGCATTACATTTTGCGATGGGGGTGGAGGGTCAGGGGGTGTTTCTGCCAAGTGAGCCCAGAGTCACAGTCACAAATGTCCTCTTCTTCCTGAATAAAAGTGAGATCATGCTGCATACTTGTTCATATTTTAAGTAGTTCGCACAGACACACATTTAAAAAATAATAAAGTTCCTAATACCCACCTTCTCTGAACAGTTAGCTTGCTGACCAATCCACCTCCTCCCTATCCTCTGTTGTCTGAATCCATGGGCTAGCCTCCTCCCTCCTGCCATGCATGGTCTGATGTGCTGCCACTGCCCTCCATTTAGCATGATGTACCAGTCCACTCCTCCTGCCCTCCATTGCCCAATTCTTTGGCCCATCATTGACCTCCTGCTTAGCCTCTGTGCTTAGCTTGCTGCCCTATTCTCCTTCCCCCTGCGTTTTGATGTCTTTGTGCATGCCCCTGCTCCATCCTTTTTGCCCACCATGTTCCATGGACCTGCCACTCCTATCTACTCTGAGTGTTCTGCTGAGCTGCCACTCTCCTTCCACCTGCCTAGCATTGTCAGATGACTGTAACCTGTCCCTGCCACCTCCACCCTGCCTGTCCACATGCCATGCCCCTATCCCCTTCCGCCTGTCCTCCATGGTCCATTTTACTGCCACACCCTTCTGTTGTGCTGCAACTGCTCCTCCTGCATTCCCCACGCGGTCTGTTGCGAGGCCCCTTCCCCTGATCTCTCTTGTCTGTGCCCAGGTCCTGACCCTCCTTTCTATCCTCCATGGTCCTTTGTGCATGCCCCTGCACCCTCCTTCTTGCCCATCATAGCCATTGTGCTGCCACTAACCCTCCTGCTTGCCATGCATGGTCTTCTGTGCTGCCATGGCCCCTCCCACCTTCCCTGTGCGGTCAGCTAGCTGCCCCTGACCCCCTCCCACCTTCCCTCCATGGTCTGTGTGTATGCCATCATAGTCTCACTGTTGCTCTCCATGGTGTGTCTTGTTTCTAGTGCCCATCCTGCCTGACCTCCATGGTCATCTTGCTGCTCCTGCCCTGCCCCCTTTCCCCCAGCCCTCTGTTTCCATGTGCAGACCCCTATTCCCTCCCTCCTGGCTTGTCTGTTCCATTGTAATGCCCCTGATCTGTCCCTCCTGCCCTTTATGGTCTGTTATGCTGCAGCTTTCTCTCCTGTCTATCCATTATGGTCAGCTAGCTACCATTGCCTCTTTCCCCTCTGTTCTCTGTTGTCCATGTGCATGGTCTTGTCCCCTTCCTGTGGATTTCTATGGATTGTTGTGCTGCACTCCCGTCCCGCATGCCCTGTGTGGTGTATTGTGCTGTTGCAAACCCTGATGCCTGCCCTGTAGGGTCAGTTTGGTGCACCTCTCCATGTCCCTCCTGTCCTCTGTTATCCAAGTCCATGTCCCTATCCCAATTCTTCCTGCCTTCCATGATCCAATGTACCATACTAGCGAACATTTTGAACTTGGTAAGAGGGAGACTTTGAAAAAAAACTGGGTTATTGATTTTCCCCTTTGAGTTACATTGAAAAAGAGGAGATTGTAGAGAGGAGACAGATCAAATAAAGCCCATTTGAGCTTAAAAACATTGGACAGTTCCTGGCTGAAACGGGTCTGTTGGCATGTATGGTTGTACTACCACTGCCTCTTCCTTATGCCCACAATGGTCTATTATATTGCCACAGCCTCTCTTGCCAGTCCTGTATTGTTGGTGTGTTGCCCCTGCCCCCCTTTCTACTGCCCTCCATAGTCTGTTGTGCTGCCACTGCCCTTCCTGCCTGCCCAGTGAGGTCAAATTGTTGCCTCTGCACTCTCCTTCCTGCCTTCAATTTTCAGAGTCCGTGCCCCTGGCCTCTGCCTCTCAACAGTATCCCAATGAACAACTAGATTGCTAACATTCTATATTTATTACAAAAGTGTGAAACGCCTGACGCCATCTTGATGTAATCAAAACTGTAATACCTAGAGCATTTCCTTTAGAAATTACATATATGAGAGGGTCTTATTTGCATCAAAATTATGGTTAGTGCTCCAAAAAACTAAAATGAGGACATATTTTCTGAGTTTTCAAATAGCGACAAAGAACTTTTAAATCATTTGTAATCTTTATGTTTTTTTATCCAGTTGACCACTTGATTAAATGTTGCACCTAGGGGAGAGGATGTGGTGGTACTTCCTGAGCTGCAGACTTTGCAACTGGGGAACCAGGTTGGAGTTTCTGCTTCAGCTCAACATTCTGTGATTCTGGTCAAATCACTTAATCTCCCCATGTCTACAACCAAAATGAATTTGATCTTATGTGATGTAACCAATGCTCATGTAAAGCACTCCAATACCTGACAAGTCTGCACTATATAAAACTGCAAATACACAAAAAATAAGTGTTTTGCACACTTCTGTCATTGGGCTACATGTGGGCTACATCTGGGTGATATTTGTGCTGCATTTGGGCTCTTTTGTCTCTGGTGGCCATCTTGGGAGATTTATTTGTTATGAAGTTTCCTAATTTCCTCATTTACTGCAGTCTCCTCAGTAGGAAATGTTTTCAGTTTTTTACTTTGATTCCATCAAGAAGGTATTCAGATATATCACACATTTGTCATAAATTCTGAATGTTAGCACTCTAGTTGCTCATTAGATCAATGTAGTAAAGCTACTGCTCACCACGGAAGTCTGCTGCTGGTATTAAAAGTGCATGTTTCAGTCTGCATATCAGAATTTTTTTAATGAATTAGAAGAGGATTTGAGAAGTCACTCAAAATGTGCCATAATTTTTCTTTCTTCAGCACTAATCATAATTTCTATGGCGAAATAAACCCCCTCATTGTGTTCCTTTTTAAATTAAATGTTTTAAGTGTTACCAGTTAATTCCAATCAAGATGGCTTCAGGTGTGCCATACTTTTGTCATAAGTAAGACAGTAAGCGCTCTAGTTGTTCTTAAGAACACTCTGGGACATTCTGTCATTGGGCTATACTTGGGCTACATCTGGGTGATATTTGGGCTACATTTGGGCTCTTTTGTCTCTGGTGGCCATCTTGGAGATTTATTTGTCATGAGGTTTCCTAATTTCCTTATTTAATGCAGTCTCCTCAGTGGGAATACTTTCAGTTTTTTATTTTGATTCCATCAAGAAGGCATTCAGATGTGTCACACATTTGCCATAAATTCTGAATGTTAGCACTCTAGTTGCTCATTAGATCACTGTAGTAAAGCTACTGCTCACCAGGGAAGTCTGCTGCTGGTATTGAAAGTGCATGTTCCAGTCTCCATGTCAGAAGTTTTTAATGAAATAGAAGAGGATTTGAGAAGTCACTCAAAATGTGCCCTAATTTTTCTTTGTGCAGCACTAATCATACTTTCTATGGCAGAATGAACCCCCTCATTTTGTTCCTTTTTAAATTAAATGTTTTAAGAGTTACCACTTTATTCCAATCAAGATGGCTTCAGGTGTGCAATAGGTTTGTCATAAGTAGGACTGTAACGCTCTAGTTGTTCTTTAGAACACTCTGGGAATCTGCAGTAGAACACAAAGGAATCAACTGACAGTCTCTGCCCTTGTTGGATGTACATGTTTTACTGAGAATGTCAGACTTCATTCTCACATGACTGAGAAAGATAATGTGAATTTACAGAAAATATGCTCTCAGTTTAGCTTATAGATCACCTTCCAAACCTCTGTGGGATAAGCATGAGAAAATAGTTTTCTCTCAAACATGATTCATGATATCACAGCAGAAGGTTTTTTCACGTTTTAAAATCACCTTGGAACACACCACAATTTCTAAAATGAGTATGGTACCATCAACAAATGATTTATAATGTAACTAAAGTCTTAAAACCTTCTATTAACTGCAATGCATTTTAATGAGGTGCTATCACGTATATTGGTCCCAAGATGGCTGCCAACACTTCTTGGACAGCCAATCAGATCTCACGATGAGATGTGTGGTTAGGTTCCGCCCAGATATATCTATCTTTTTAACTCTAATTTTCTCAGAAACTGCTGAACGGATTTACACCATTTAAACAAAAGGCATGAGTCTGAACTGAGGACTACCTCTTTGCCAAATTTAGTGTAAATCCGTTCAGCAGTTCGGGCTGTAGCTGCATCAACAGGTCATATGGGAAAATGCATGGGGAAAACACGTTTTGGGACCCCCCTTTTTTCTCGGCCACCGCTTGAGGAATCACTGTGAAATTTTCAGGATGGGAGCGGACCGGAGCTGGCCAAAAGTTTGGAAAATTTCGCTTAGATTCATCAATCGGCGCCAACGTTATTCAAAATAGAATGTTGTGGATTTCCTATAGAAAATAGGTCCTAACTATAACTGCCTACTGGCGACTGCCAGTAGGTAATATATTTTTAAAACTACAAACTTGTAAACTAAATAATAATTCTCAAAAATAAAATGCCTGAGTATTAAAACACATCCAGTTTCCCAAGCCTCCTTATCCCTGGGGATCAGTTCCATGCAATTTTAATTTAAAAAATGGATATATAATAATTTATGAAAATAAAAACAACTACAAATAAAATATTAAAATACTCCCCCACCCAAAACCCCTGTTTCCCATGCATCCCATTCCAGAGGAGAGGTGCAAAAGCCTTTTTTATAAATATATTTGTTAAATCTTCTATTGGTAAAACTAAATTTCAATTAATTCTCAAGTATTAAAATTAATATCTGAGTATTATTACACTCCCCTACCCAAAACCCCAGTTTCTCAAACATCCCATCTCAGGGAATAAGTGCAAAGCATGTTTAATATAATCTTTATCAAATATTATATTATATATATATATATATATATATATATATATATATATATATATATATATATTACCTACTGGCGGTTGCCAGTAGGTAGTTATAGTTAGGACCGTGTTTCCATAGGAAATCTCAAAATTCTATTTTGAATAACTTTGGCGCCGGTTGACGAATCCTCGCGAAATTTTCAAAACTAATGGGGCGCTCTGCTCAGCTCCTACCCTGAAAGTTTCGGGGGGATTCGTCAAGCGGGGGCCGAGAAAAAAGGGGGGTCCCAAAACGCGTTTTCCTCATGCATTTTTCCATAGGGACTTTAGTCGCAGCTACAACCCGAACGGCTGAACAGAATTATGTGAAATTTGCCAGAGAGGTAGCCATAAGGTCCATGAAGTGCCTTTTGCAAGTTTGGTGTAAATCTGTTCAGTATTTCCTGAGAAATTAGCATTTAAATCAATATATATATCTGTACGCGCGTACCGTGCGCGCACTGAGCAAGTCCTGTGCGCGCAGCTTGCCGTGCGCGAGCGCACTTCTGATTGGTTGTTAGATGTCAGTAAACATTCGAATCGGTGGAAATCAGGAAGCGGCGGCTGCCATTTTGTCTCTCGCATAAAGAGGGGGTGATAAACAAAGGGGGAGAACTTGAAAAGGGGGCAGAGTGGGGAGATATTGACCCACTAGGCATTGTAAGGGGGTCACAGTAGGACCTTGTAGGGCAAAAAAAAGATTTATATTTTGAAAAAAAATATCGCCGAGTGCGCGCACCCAGCGCGCACCCGAAAAAAAAACTTTAAAAAAAAATATAAAAAAATCGCATTTAAGTGTTTAGATATAAGGTGGCTCTAAAAAGAGCCCTTGTGTTTATTGTGTGTTTTTTGGTACCTACAAGTAAGTACCGATGCAGAGTCTAAAGTTCAAGAGGAAGACTCTGTTGCCTTCATCAGTGAAGTGTACACCATCTACTCTATAAATGTCTTGCATGTTGTAACACAAGTTGTTGTGGTATATAGAACCCATACCATAGTCTCTGAGGAAAGCAGAAATAGATTTGTTGACGTGCTTCCTTGCTTTGTCAATCTGCGGACAAAATTGGTTGGACCAGTTCCACTTTTGCCTTTGGCATATGTTAGAATATACGAAGGCAGTTTGTGGAAAAAGCGACATCAATTGCACAAAGGTGTCCTTAATAAGCATTTCCAGACCTACCCCAGTTAAAGTGCCTAGGTCATTACCACCACAGTGCACAATAATAAGGTTAGGCTGTGGGAGATGTAGAAAGGTTTTCACCAAAGGCATTAATTGGTGCCACTTTAACCCTCCCTGACCAATCCATTTAATGTCTACATTTGGCAAAGCAAGGTCTCTCACCATACCTCTTTTTTCTGCAAATTGTTCACTCCAGAAGACATAGCTGTGACCTACAATCCACACTGTGAACATCTTCAAAGGAGATCTGGATGCACTCAGGAGGTGTCTTTCAGTAGAAAGGCAAAAAGAAATGAAAGACAGTTGAAAAATGGGGGCACACATACTTTTTTTTATAAAAAGAACTCATTGGCTGTTTCAAACCATTCTACACTAAAAACTAGGCTGTATGTTTAAATTTTAAAAAGCATGTTTTGTATTGGTTCAGAAAAATGTGTGAGCAAAGAACATTAGTTTGGATTTGCTGTTTGGTTTGAAAAGTCAAGCACTCTTGCTCTTTGGAAATGAAACATTGTCTGCTGAACTTCTGACCTCTCTGCTCACACCTGTGTTCCATGACCTGTTGCTATGGTAGCAGGCAGAAGTCAAGTTGGGGGAAGGGTACATTTGGAAAGGGGTTGAAGTTTTCAACCAATAGAAATGTGTGATTTCATTTGAAAAAAAGTGGGAAGCACTGAGATTGGAAATTAACATGTATATGTGTGAAAAAAGAGAGGGAAACATTGCCATTTACTGGTTCTGCAGAGAGGAGAGAGGTGTAGAGCTCTGATATTCTGACTCTGATAGTCTGCTGTTTGAGTGGCACATTTCTTAAACAACTAACTAATTTTAAAGGTGAGTTATGAGTTTGAGAGGGAAAGTATGTGGTGATTTTTGAGATAAATATTAGAATTGTGAATCTTCTTCAAAAGTTATGTTTTACATTTTGAGGTTTGGGAGATATTTAACTGTCTTGAACTTGTAAGATATTAAGGACTATGTTTTCACCATAAGTTAATGTGTACTGGTAACAATGAGGAATACTGTTTTGTGCCTACCATCAAACCATGAGTCTGTGTGCAGAGAAGAATTATTGACAGAGGTTTAATTTGTGTTGCTGTTGAAAAGTAAGACTTGCAGTTGAAAGAAAAGGGCAGCTTGTTTTTAATTGTGATGGTTAGGATTTAGCAGAAATCAGAGGAAAATGGCAGCACATTTGAAAAAAGCATTAGTTCTGTAAGAATTGATGACCCAGGAAAGGGTCAGCCTGTGTTTTGTGCCTACCAACACTGCAGGAGTCTGTGTGCATATAGGAATTGTTGTCTGAGATTTAATTTGTGAAGTTGTTGTTCTGTAAGGATTGCAGACCCAGGAAAGGGGCAGCCTGTGCTTTGTGCCTACCAACACAGCATGAGTCTGTGTGCATATAGGAATTGTGGCCACAGATGTATTTTGTGTTGCAGTTATTTTGTAAAACATGCACTTGCAGGAAAGGGACAGCTTGTTTTCTTCAAATGTGTAGGTTAGCACTCAGCAGAAATCACTTAATCGCAAATTGGAGGTAAAAGCTAAAAAATTTGAAACCAACAGGGTAGATTTCCCTTTCAAAATAGCAAAGGCACATGTAGATGCCATATGTTCAAAACTGAAAATAACCCTTAGCACACATGCACTGTTACATATATCTCTGCAGTCTTCATGCAGTTCTGGAAGTCTCTTTGCTCATCTGTCTTGCACCAGACAATACACAGTCTTCAGAAACACACTCTTGGCACACACGAAGCAGCTTCTCCAACACTCTCATGTGTAGTACTCAGCTCTGTGTGCTGTTTCAGATAGCAATGTGTAGTGCAAACACATTCAACGTCACCAAGGCCTCATTTAAATTGATCTAGTCTAATCACTCACCCTGTAACACATGGTCATGGTCTTAAGGAGCTGTTAGGACATGTGCTGTTTTCTGCTTCTGTAAATGATAAGGGAAATGTGTCAGGCAGTAACAGTAATTTGGTACTATTCAGGGACACTCTTTTGTTCCAAAAAACATAGCATGAGTCTGTGTGCGCACAGGAATTGTGGGCAGAAATTTAATTTGTGAAGATGTTGTTCAGTAAGAAATGCAGTCTCAGGAAAGGGGCAGCCTGTGTTATGTGTCTAAAATGATGGCATGACTCTGTGTGCACACAGGAATTGTGGGCAGAGATTTAATTTATGAATTTGTTGTTCAGTAAGAACTGCAGTCCCAGGTAAGGGGCAGCCTGTGTTATGTGCCTAAAATGATGGCATGAGTCTGTGTGCGCACAGGAATTGTGGGCAGAGATTTAATTTGTGAAGATGTTGTTCAGTAAGAAATGCAGTCCCAGGAAAGGGGCAGCCTGTTGTGTTTACACAAAATATCCCTTAGCACACATGCACTGTTACATACATCCCTGCAGTCTTCATGCAGTTCTGGAAGTCTCTTTGCTCATCTGTCTTGCACCAGACAATACACAGTCTTCAGAAACACACTCTTGGCACACACGCAGCAGCTTCTCCAACACTCTCATGTGTAGTACTCAGCTCTGTGTGCTGTTTCAGATAGCACTGTGTAATGCAAACACATTCAACGTCACCAAGGCCTCATTTAAATTGATCTAGTCTAATCACTCACCCTGTAACACATGGTCATGGTCTTAAGGAGCTGTTAGGACATGTGCTGTTTTCTGCTTCTGTAAATGATAAGGGAAATGTGTCAGGCTGTAACAGTAATTTGGTACTATTCAGGGACACTGTTTTGTTCCAAAAAACATACCATGAGTCTGTGTGTGCACAGGAATTGTGGGCAGAGATTTAATTTGTGAAGATGTTGTTCAGTAAGAAATGCAGTCCCAGGAAAGGGTCAGCCTGTTGTGTTTACACAAATTATCCCTTAGCACACATGCACTGTTACATACATCCCTGCAGTCTTCATGCAGTTCTGGAAGTCTCTTTGCTCATCTGTCTTGCACCAGACAATACACAGTCTAAAGAAACACACTCTTGGCACACACGCAGCAGCTTCTGCAACACTCTCATGTGTAGTACTCAGCTCTGTGTGCTGTTTCAGATAGCACTGTGTAATGCAAACACATTCAACGTCACCAAGGCCTCATTTAAATTGATCTAGTCTAATCACTCACCCTGTAACACATGGTCATGGTCTTAAGGAGCTGTTAGGACATGTGCTGTTTTCTGCTTCCGTAAATGATAAGGGAAATGTGTCAGGCTGTAACAGTAATTTGGTACTATTCAGGGACACTGTTTTGTTCCAAAAAACATAGCATGAGTCTGTGTGCGCACAGGAATTGTGGGCAGAGATTTAATTTGTGAAGATGTTGTTCAGTAAGAAATGCAGTCCCAGGAAAGGGTCAGCCTGTTGTGTTTACACAAATTATCCCTTAGCACACATGCACTGTTACGTACATCCCTGCAGTATTCATGCAGTTCTGGAAATCTCCTTGCTCATGTCTCTTGCAGCTGACAATACATAGTCTGCAGAAACACACTCTTGGGACACACGCAGCAGCTTCTCCAACACTCCCATGCGTACTACTCAGGTCTGTGTGTAATGCAAACACATTCAACGTCACCAAGGCCTCATTTTCTTTGCTCTACTCTAAACACTCACCCAGGTTGCAGATGCTTATGGTATGAAGTAGCTGTTAGGAAATGTGCTCTTTTCTGCCTCTGTGATCTACAAGGAAAATGTGTAAGGCTGTAACAGCAATTATCACTTGATCTACCAGAGTAGTAAATGTGCTTTGAATTTGCAAATCAAATTCTGTTTTCTGGTTAGAAGCACACCATGAGGCTGTGTGCGCACAGGAATTGTGGCCACAGATATAATTTGTGTTGCAGTTGTTCTGTAAAACATGCACTTGCAGGAAAGGGGCAGCTTGTTTTTTTTCAACTGTGGTGGTTAGCACTGTGCACAAATTAGTAAATCACAAATGAGAGGCAAATGGAAAAACATTTGAAATTAATGAAAAGTAAAAAAAAATATTTTAATGAATTATAATTACAAATTGCAGGTATTGCTGAGCAACAGTGAAAAAAAAATGCCTTTAAGGACAAGAAAGAGGAAAGAAAAGCAACAACAAGTATATCTGGACAAAACTGGGAAAAAGAAAATAGGAGGAGAAGCTGGTAATGGCAAAAAGAAAAAGTCTACTGGTAAGCAGAGCAGAGATTTCTTAAAAAAGATTTTCCAAAAACAAAAAAATGGCAAAAATAACTGTAAAACAAACAGTGTTTTATGTACAAAGCAACAACACAGTCAACAGCAAAAAAAAAAAGCTAATGTACAATCAGAAGTGTGTCAAACTGATTTAACACGAAAATTAGATTTTAAAAACATTCGTCGAAAAATGTTTCAGAGAAGAGTGATGTTAAATTTGCTAAAGGATGTGAAAAAATATAAGAAAAAAACAAAATGTATTAAGAAAATTTTTTTTATAGAAAATATTGTAAGTAAGGCTTTGGAAATAAAAAGAAAACATTTTATTCTAATTTTGAATAGGATACGTAGATTAGATAAATTACTGAATGCAATGAAGTCACAAAGCAAAAGGAAAAGAGAAGTGAAAAAAAGTAACTTTTGTAAAGTGTTCTTGGGAGAATGGAAACACAGTTCAAGTACTGAACCATTTTTTAATGAAGAGAGTTATCTTCAAAGTATTAGTTTGTTGCATGCAGTTGACACCAATGGTAGAGCATATGAAGTTAAGGATGGTTGTGTGATGGAAAAAGAGAAAATGGTCCCAAGAAATGAGGAAGAAGTAATGGCTGCTGAGGCTATGGGGAGACGTCCAAAAGCCCCAGTGTACACTTGGAACTGTAGTAGTATTTGTACTGTGCGTCAGGAATCTATTGATAAATTACGTGACTTTCTAAGAGAATATAGTAAAAAGAGTGTAAAACAGAAGATGTAGGTGCTTCAAACACTAGATCCATGCAGAGTGAGAGAGAATACTGGTTTGCAGGGACATTCTCTGGCTTGTCTATCTAGAAAAGTGTGTAAAAGTGTTTTCATCATTTTAGGATGCTGGCTGTTCATCATACTGAAATGAGAAAGTTTGTGAGAACATTGTATTTTGCTAAAAGTCCAGCAGTAAAGTTAAATGAGTTAAATAATGCTCTGTTCCGTGGATCTGTATCAGATGTAGTGAAGGTTACTGATGAGATTCAGTTTTGTTACTTTGGTCCAGAACAAGAAAGTGCAGAAAAGGACACAGTAAATGAGGAAAATGAGGAACAGAATGTAGAACTCATTATTACTAAAAATTTTGAGGATGAAATGACAAAATTTACTATCACCTCTAATGAAAGACCAAATATTACTTGTATTTGTTGCCGCAGAAGTCATTATAAAATTCAAACAAGGAATGTTGATCTGTATAAAAAAAGTGAAAATGAAGATAATTATAAGTGGAAGGATTTTGCAACATATATATTTCTTGAAAATTGTTTTGAATTGGGTGAAGATCAGCGTATTTGTAAATACTGTTATAACAAGTTAGAAGAAAATAGAATGCCGACCAGAGCTGTACATAATAATTTAGAATTGGATGCTATTCCTGCCGAACTTTCTGAATTAAATACATATGAGTCTATACTCATTCAATGTGTTCATCCGTTCCAGACCATAGTACGTATGGAGCCCAAAACTGGTAAATTACCTCCTTCTGATTTACTGAGAGGTTTAAAAGGAAGAGTGGTGTATTTGCCCTTGGATTTGAAAAAAAATATGGAAACTATTGATGCAGATACTTTGGAAACTGAACCATTAGTAATTCTGGTTAATGGTGTACCTACAAAGAATAAGAAGATTTGGCAGGAGCTGGTGGATGTACGAAAAGTACAAAGAGCAAATTTGTATTTGAAAAAAAATAATAAATGGTATGAATCAATTTATATAGATGAAGAAGAAGAAGATTTACAAGAAGACACAGAAACACCAACTGGTCAAATTGAAAAAGTGGACAAGTCAAAGGAAGAAGAAATTTATTAACATTTTAGCATACATCCTCTTCATTCAAAAGAAGTTATGGGGGACACTATTGATCTGTTTCAGATGAAGAAAGCAAAAGGAACTCCCGTGAGTGTATGGGAGAAGAGCTTGGAAGCTCGATGTTTTCCTCAGCTGTTTCCTACAGGAAAAGGTGGACGATACGATGAACGCCCAGAACAGATTCCTGCTTCTGAGTATCGGACTACAAGATTATATGCAGAAGATCCAAGATTTCATCAAAGTATTCCTTATTTTTTCCATCTTTTATTTGAAAGCGACTTGTCTGCATTATCTTATGCAGTAAATCACATTTTAAAAAGTGGAGTACATTTACAAAATGTGTCTGCTAAGGATTTTATGGAGAAAGTGCAGCACCGAGATGATCATTTGGAAACACAACTGATCAATCTGATGGCTTGTCAGTGTGGGACAAATGAATATTGGTACCGACGCCATGGTGAATTAAAATGCATGTTACGGAATTTAGGAACTCCTACATGGTTTCTAACCCTAAGCTGTGCCGAGTACGCTTGGGATGATTTACTGGATTTTCTACGAGAGGCAAATTCAAACATTAAAAAGATTGAATACAAGACAGCAGGAGAACTGTGCTCATTGGATCCAGTTAATGTTTGCAGATATTTCAATCATAGATTTGAGGCTATGATGTCCTTCAACTGCAATAAAAAAATCCACCTCTTGGAGAAGTAGTGGATTTCTTTTGGACAAAAGAGTACCAGGCAAGAGGTGCTCCTCATATTCATATGCTGTTGTGGATCAAGGATGCCCCAAAGTTTGGAACAGATACTGATGAAGCAGTGTTATCTTTCATTGAAGAATATGCAACATGTGCTATACCTAAAAGCACAGAAGAGAAAAAGTTAAAAGAACAAGTTTTACGTTTCCAAAGTCATCGGTGTAGAAAATACTGTCGACGGAAGTACAAGACCAAAGATACATTCTACACAAAGTGTCGATTTGGATTTCCTAGACCTGTTCTTTCAAAAGGAAGAGTCAACAGTTTTATGTCAGCTGTGCGACATACTATAACCAGAAAATCTCCCAAAAATACCTACAACCTAAAAAGAAAAGAATAGTCAAAATTTATAAATGACTTCAACCCAGTCATTTTATCCATGTGGAATGCTAACATGGATATTCAGTATGTGGCAGACAATTCTATTGCTGTTGCTCGGTATGTGACATCTTACATCACTAAATCTGAGAAAACAGAATTGAAGGAAATGTGGGAAGAGATTTCTCACGAGAAGACTGTCAGTAAGAAGCTGTACACTTTCAGTTTAAAGATGTTATCGCATCGAGAAATTGGATCCTACGAATGCTCAGATAGGTGATCATCTGCAAGTCTTTACTCCAAATCCAGAAGAATAATTTGGGTAAGCTTAGGCCTTGCAGGAATGAGAAATCGGGTACTGAAATCTGTTGGAGAAATTGAATATTTGGCCGAGAATGACCCAGAAAGTACAGATATTTTGAAATCAAACATGTTGGACACATATTACCCAAAGAGAAGTCATCATCTTGAGAACATGTGTCTCTATGAAGTGCTGCAGAACTACATTTTTTCACGGAAAGCCACAGAAGACATCAACAATGGAAAATATAAAGTCATTGGTGAGGAAGGATGTTTGGTGAAGCAAACAAAAGGAAGTTTGATAAATCACAGGAAGCTCAGTTGCGAAACTACTGACAAAAAGGAATTTTACTACTTGGCTCTTTTACAGCTGTTTAAACCATGGCGTTCAGAGGACGAACTACTGAGAGAATTTCAGAGCTATGAAGATTCCTTTAATGCTAGCAAAGACAGCATAGAATGCAGTACTTTCACAACTTATGTCCAAATGTTAAATGAAGAAAATGAACAGGAAGCAAAAATTGCAGCTGAAGTAGCTAGAGACAGTTCTCAAGACAGCCAAAGTTCGGGAACACTTAGTCAAGATCCCCTAGGACAACCAATCATAGAAAATGAAGCTGCAGTAGCCATGACTGAAGTAGAAACGGCTATGAATCAAGCACAGGAAGATTCAATCGACTTACTAAATCTGGAACAACAACTGAATGAAGAACAAAAAGAAATTTATGAAGAAGTCACCAAAAAAATTGATCATGGATTACTACATGAAAAGAAAGAGTGCTCATGCACATCATTTGAACCAATCAGGATGTATGTGAGTGGACAAGCTGGAACTGGTAAAAGTTTCTTAATAAAAGTCATCAGAAGCTACCTACAGCAAAAAACAGCTTCAAATTTGTCTTGTGTGTTAACTGCTCCAACTGGGTTAGCAGCCTATAACATAAAAGGAATTACCTTACATCGCTTGCTAATGTTACCAGTGGAGCATGAGAACAAAATAGAATACCACAAGCTAACTGGAGAAGCATGCCTCGAAGTTTCAAGAGTGTTGAAGAAGATGCAAGTTCTCATTATTGATGAGGTGAGCATGGTTTCAAATTTAATGCTTGCCTTTGTGCATTTAAGAATGCAACAAATTCTTAAGAGAGACTATGACGTGTTATTTGGAGGTAAACACGTCATAGTTTTTGGAGATCTTTTACAGCTCACTCCAGTTAAAGGAAAACCAGTGTTTAATACTGTGACACATGAAGACACGAAGAAGTCATTAGGAAGCATTGGTAATGCGAATATTTGGTTGTTCTTTGAGTACAAAGAACTCACTACCAATATGAGACAAGCAAACGACGAAGATTATGCAAATATTCTGAAAGATATCAGAATTGGACTACTCACAGAAGTTGGCAAAAAAGCATTACAGAGTCGGTTGCTACATAATTTATTTCCAAATGAAGAAATAGTTGCAGAGAAAATATACCAGAACATTGCAGAAAAAAATACTGTAATCTGCTTAATGCCAACACTACGTGAGTGCTCAATATTCAATGAGGAACTTTTGAAATTGGAAAAGGAAGAGATTAAGAAAATGGAAGCAGAGGACAAAATTCAGCATGAAAGAATAACTTTTACATTAACAGGCAAACTGAAAAGTAAATTGGATTCACTAGAGAAGAACATTTCCAAAACAGCTGGATTAGAAAAAAATCTATATGTTTGCATGAATTGTCGAGTGATTTTAAGGAGAAATTTGGAAGTAAAAAAAGGTTTAGTGAATGGAGCTATGGGAAGAGTTGTGGGTTTTATTAATTATCAGAAAAAAGAAGGAATTGAATGTTTAAAAATAAAATTTGATCAGATAGAAGAAGTTAAAGACATTTGTCGTTGTTCAGTTCGTTTCATGCTTGTGAAAGACTTATATGTGCGTAGGAAGCAATTTCCGTTTTTTCTAGCATATGCTGTAACTATTCACAAGTCTCAAGGATTGACAGTAGATAGTGCTTTTGTAAACATTGGTTCTACTGTGTTCAAAGAAGGTATGGCATATGTTGCTTTGTCACGAGTGAAAACATTATCTGGTTTATTTATGATAGACTTTGATGACTCAAAAGTTAGTGCTGATACAAACTGTGTAAAGGAGTATAATAGATTAAGAAGAACCTATGCTCCTCATTTAGGTCAGTATCCTGTGATTGAAAAACATGTTGTTTGTCGGAAAAGGAGATTTGAGAATATCTGTAATGTGGATGAACAGAACAAAAAAAAAAGGACAGTGATGTGATAGCAAGGAAAAAGAAAAAGAACAGTGTTGAAGAGGTTGTTGGTTGCCATTTTGAAAATAGCTCTGGTGTCAACTGCTATGCAAATGTAGTGCTGAATGTTGTATTTTATCTTGAAAAGTTGCTAGAACAGATAATAGTAAATCATGGAAAAAGATTGTGTTCTCTGCTGAGTCTCCTTTTTGAGAAGCTGAGTACTGATAAAACTGAAATAGAAAGTGCTTCTGATGTTAGAAATCTTTTAGATGTATGTTGTGGTTCTACACAGTTTAAAGAAAATGTCCAGCAAGATGCACAGGAATTCTTAATATATATTTTGAGTGTACTAGAAGATGAAGGAGTAGAAGTAGAAAACTTATTTGGGGGCATATCAACAACAACCGGCGATAATTATCGCTCAGCGCTCTTAGCGTGAGGATAATTATCGCCGGCTAGCGTGAATTTTTATCGCTGAGATAGCGTGCTATTAGCAACGCTTATCTCAATAGCGATAAAAATCTACACGCTAACAGGCTAACGTGAGATTATCGCTGGAAACCCAGCGATAATCACACGTTACCTTGTTGATAGGGACAGGCAAACTTAGCCATGATATCCTCCTTCCATAGGATATCATGGCTAAGTCTGAAAATTAGCAGACGTAAAAAAGCAGCGTTAACCGTGGTTAGCGCTGCTTTTTTTGTCTCTAACAGGGTTAGCGACATTCTTGATAATAGGAGAAATGTCGCTTAGCGACATTTCTCCTATTATTTTACTCTGGAACGCCCCCTTTGCATCTCATTAGAGATGCAAGGGGAAGCGTAGAGTAAAAGGGTGCTAACATGCAAATTTGCGTGTTAGCACCCTGTTGTTGATAGGGCGCTAGTTTTATCTCTTCTTTTTTGGCTTTTAAAGCCAAAAAAGCAGAGATAAAGCCCTTGTTGATATGCCCCTTAGTGTCTCTTACAAATGGGAACATTGCTGTGAAAACTGTATGAACACATGTAGTAGTAATGTTGATTCAGAAAGGTTCATATTTTTACCATTACCACAAAGTAAATCAGTGACTTTTAGTAAATTAGTTAAAGATGCCAATCACAACATGGAATGTTCTGAATGTAAATCAGACATGTTTTCCACATTATTTTTACAGAAATATGGTCAGTATGTAATTTTAATGATGCAACGTTGTAGAGCTGATGGTTCAAAATTGGAAACTTTAATAAAGAAGTTTACAGGACAGCAATGATCAATTTCTGGAAAAACTTTTGTTACAGTTGCAATAATTTTTCATGAAGGACCTACTGTAACTTCTGGGCATTACACAGTTTATCTTAAATGTGAAAAAAGCTGGACACTGTGTAATGATTCCCAATTGATTTTCAAGCAACGTTTGCCTTATGATTTACCCAATTCTTATTTAATTTTTCTGAAACCTAAAACTAAAAACTGCATCTGAACAAAGCATTTTTTGTATTTTTAAAGGATTATAATTGAAGATATCACTTAAAAAGGATTTTAAAATTACTATTTGGCCTAAAGGAAAAGTAATAAAAACAATTGTGGACTCCTTTGACAGAAATTATTTTGGCATGTGTGCTTTTGCGACAAGGTTTAAAGACGGTTTGTCTAGAAAATTTTTATTCATCTAGAGAAGTACTTGTAATATATATGTAATATTTCTAACAAGGTATATTTTAGTGAGGAAAGTTTTAGGGCTTTTTTTAAGCAATCTTTCAGATTGTTTTTTTTTTTGCCCGCTGTTAAATGATGAATACAATTGTTTTCACTATTTTAAGTGAAAAATAAAAAAATTCTGAAAACAGCAAAAAAAGGGCAAAAAATTGCTTTGTAAAATATGTAAAAACATGTAATCCTTTTTGTAATGTATGATTGAATATTAATACTTTTTTTCTTTTTTTGCAGAACTGGAAAGAAAAAAAAAAAAATTCTGTTCCCTTGCAAAATACTTTTAAATGTTTTTTTCTAAATTTTTTTATTTTTTTTAAAAATAAGTGAAAAATATTAGTATTACTCAATCCTCCCTTTTCATGCTTCCATTTCTTCACCTCTTTTTGTACATTAAATTTAAAAAAAAAAAAAAAAAAATTTTAAAAACCTTGGGTGCGCGCAGGGTGCGCGCACCCCAAAAAATAATAACCAAAAAATTCCCCCCCAAAAATTTTTGGGGTTAAGTTTATAAGTGGCTCTTAAAAGAGCCCTTGAGTTAATGGAGGGAAACAGGAAGAGAAAAACTAAAAAAAAGAAAAAACATCTATGGCCTACTGCACTCATGGGCATCAAATTTTCTCTGAATGAGATCAAGACTGGTCTCACACACAGAAATAAGTTTACCGCAATCAGTGCAGCGTGTGGACAACCTCGCAAAACAAGGTGGTCCAAAACGAGGTGTGGAAGAAGGCAAAGGCACCACTGCAAAAGAAGTTTTTGGCTGAGCTGCCGAAGATGTGCTCGGCTAAGCTGCTGCAGACGTCGTCGGTTGAGCAGGTGGAGGGTTTGCTCCAGAAGCTCGACGAAAAGTCACTGGATGCATTTTGTCAACATGCCTCAACATAGTGTGAATGCCAAAAGAATACTTCTTGTTAGGATTCCCACGTGACAAGACTTTTTGACAAAGTACACATGTAACTTTAGGTGCATTTACCTTTTTTTGTCCCTCTGGAAAAGTGAAAAACTGCCAAATAAAGCTGTCTTTCTGCTTCCTGTTCCTCTGCCTCTCAAGAGTGTCCTGGTCACTGTCTGAAGATGGTTGCTGTTCAGCCATTGTCTCTCAACAACAGAATAGCTCCTTCTCCAAAGGAATCAGAACTAATAATGAGGGGAGTAGGTGTGGTTTGGGAAGAATCTGGAACTGAAAGTACTTCAAACCAATCAAAAGTGATGATTCTTGATCACATGACTTGCCATGAGGGGATTGGGTGTGGTGTTGAAACAATCAGAAACTGAAAGTAATGATAACCAATAAGAAGTGTTGTTTTATTATGCATATACCCGAGGTGCGCGCACTGCGCAAGCTCCGAGCGCGCACCTCGTGATTACGTATGCGCGAACGCGTAGGTGCGCATGTGCATACGTCATATGCGCATACGTAGCGCGCATACGTTGAACACGCGTATACGCGACCGTTATTGCGCGTAATTTAAGCGTATGCGGAAGTAAACCGCGTGGAGCGCGTAGGACGCACGCACGCATGCGTACGTACGTACGCATACGTACTGGGTGCGCGCTCCCAGCGCGCACTATGACGTATATATGCGTACGTAAATAACGTACGACGGTATTCATAAAAAACTTACGAAATTGTACTAGGAGCGTGCTCAGAGCGCGCACCCCAAGAATTCATATATAAAAAAAAAAAGTGGAGAAAAATTAATTGCAAAAATTAAAAAAACTGTTCAACTTTATCCTAATTGAAATTTTTAAAAAAAAGCAAAAACAAATAAAAAGATACAGATGATATATAAATGAATACATAGGAATATTTTTTTTATTATAAAAAATATTTTTTTAATTAAATAATTCAAAAATTAGCATTTAAAAAACCGTACAAATTCACTGAAAAAACCAAAGGTTTCACACACGTTATAGTTAGGAATTAGCATTTAAAAAACCTTGCAAATTCACTGAAAAAACCATAGGTTTCACACATGTTATAGTTAGCTGGACATTTCACCAATGCAATTCCCCCGTTATAGTTAGTTCAGCTAACTATAACTCGCGCCCCCGCAATGCACTGCTGATGACGTCACATATTACATCACTCATGACATGGTCAGTGACATCACTCATGACATCACTGATGACATCTCAAATGACATCACTGATGATATCATCCTTGTGATAGAGTGGCAGACCTCCTCTCACCCTAATATAACCTTTGATACAAACATTCAAAAATAGAGACTAAAATTTTCCAAAAAATGGACATACCAGTACCAGTTACAACAACCTCTTCAGTAATTCTAAGATCCACATACACATCCACTCATTCACCAACAGTCCTGTACAGTCACTCATACATGTACTCACTCATCATATGTACTCATACACCTATACATCCTGTTACACAATGCCACACATCCACAGAGTTACTGACACACATAGTCACTCATGAAAATAAAGAAACAAACATACATTTACTTGCATATACAGTTATACACACACCACCACACTTACTTATACAGGAACTTACACATACTTAATCTTTTAAACAATCACTTATAGAAACACATACTTATTCATACAGGAACTCTTTCAATCTCTCACTCTCACATATACTCAGTTATATACACCAATAGTCACATATACTAGTTTAAAACAAATGTAGTTACTCATGGAGACACTATTGAGACAGTCATTCACTCACTAACACACCCATGCACACACTCATCCACCCATACAGTCCTGCAGACATGCTGTCTTCAACACATACAAAGTCACTCATTCATGCACCTATGCAGTACGTAATACCCCCCACCGAACCATACACACACTCACACTGATACTAAAAAAAACAACTAATAACCTATATAAACACCCATGTAGCTACTCACCAACCCATGCAGCCACTTATACACAAAGTGAGAGACTGATACAGATATTTACATATTTAAACATTACTCACTAAGCCATGTATTCACTAAGATACACTTAATCAGTCAGTTATACAATAAATTTTTCAAAAACAAATCATCCGTTTAGACACTTATATACCCATTTATTCTTCCATCGACCTTGAGATATACATATATAAAACATATTTAATTTTCAGAAAAACACACATTCACTGGATGATGTCATCAGTGATGCCATTTGAGATGTCATCAGTAATGTCATGAGTGATGTCACTGACCATGTCATGAGTGATGTAATATGTGACGTCATCAGCAGTGCATTGCGGGGGCGCGAGTTATAGTTAGCTGAACTAACTATAACGGGGGAATTTCATTGGTTTTTCACGAGTGAAATGTCCAGCTAACTATAACATGTGTGAAACCTATGGTTTTTTCAGTGAATATATATATATATATACATATATATATTATCTACTGGCGGTCGCCAGTAGATAGTTATAGTTAGGACCGAGTTTCCATAGGAAATCTGAAAATTCTATTTTGAATAACTTTGGCGCCGGTTGACGAATCCTCGCGAAATTTTCAAAACTAATGGGGCGCTCCGTTCAGCTCCTACCCTGAACGGGGTCTTGGGGTGATTCGTCAAGCGGGGGCCGAGAAAAAAGGGGCGTCCCAAAACGCGTTTTCCCCATGCATTTTTCCATAGGACCTTTAGTCGAAGGTACAGCCCGAACGGCTGAACAGAATTACTTGAAATTTGGCAGAGAGGTAGTCCTCAGGTCAGGGAAGTGCCTTTTGCAGGTCTGGTGTCAATCTGTTCAGTAGTTCCTGAGAAAATAGCATTTAAAAGCATATACGTATCTATAAGCGCTTCGTGGAAAATGTGTATATATTTATATATGTATACATATATATATATATATATATATATATATATATAATTCTTTTTAAATAATAACTAATCAACATTTTTTTAAATACTCAAGGTTTTATTTTTTAACTTGAGTATTAATACACTAGCCCACCCTAAACCAATCCCTTTTAATTTATTTTCATATATAGAGATTTTTAGACTTGTAAACTAACTATTAATTAATTCTTAAAAATAAAATGTAATACCTGAGTATTAAAAAACACCCAGTTTCCCAAGCATCCTTATCCCTGGGGATCTGTTCCATGTACTTTTAATGAAACAAATTGATATATAATAATTTTATGAAAATAAAAACAACTACAAATAAAATATTAAAATACTCTCCCACCCAAAACCCCTTTTTCCAACAAAAGTTAATAACCAAATATAACAAATAATAATAACTTACCTTCATAACTCACCTTACAGTGCGTTGTAATGGCATGCGTTGTGTTGGCATGCATTGTAATGACATGTGTTGTAATGTCACTTGCATTGTGAAAGATACGTTATAAAGGCATTGCGATGTAATACCTGCGTTGTAATGGACGTTTCCCAGGGCAGGGATCGACCCACTTGACACCAGGGAGGGGGAGCAGCCCCTTGGACAAGGGCATTTGCACCCCCCTTTATTTTGACCATATTCAGTCTTTCTGCCCACCCTGGGTGGCAGATGGGAGCAGTAGCCCCCTATCTGCCCCCGGGGGGAAAGCACACTAAACACCTGGGATTATTTTTAATGCTTAGGGGTGGGAGCTGCCCAAAATGGGAATTATAATGCCCCCACCCATCCCCAAAAATTGCTACAATCTGTCTGCCTGCCTTGGGTGCAGATCGGGCCAATAGCCCCCAATCAGCACCCTAGGGGGGCAGAAAGCGCACTAGGCACCAGGGATCAATGTTTTTTAATTAAAAAAAGGGTTAGGGGCTGCCTACATTGGGCATTCCAATGTACCCCTCTTCCCAGTCCCTAAAAATAACAGTCTTTCTGCCCCTCCTGGGGGCAAATGGAGGTTATTACCCCAGATCTGCCCACCAGGGGTAGCAGAAAGCCCACTAGGGACCAGGAATTGTTTTTTTGAATGCGTAGAGGTGGGGCTGACCAAAATGGGCATGCCAATACCCCCATCCCCAAACATAAAGAGACAGTCTTTCTGTCCCAAGAGGGGGTTATTCCCACTAGGGGCAGACAGCCCACTAGACACCATGGTTATTTTTTATTATAAAAGAGGGGTGGGTGCTGCCCAGAAAGAGCATGCCAATGCCCCACCCCCCTAACAAATGTGCACAGTCTCTCTGCCCCCCATGAAAATCCAAGGATATGTGGCTTGTGTGGATGCTTTAATGTTTGTTTACCTGAAATCCCCTGTAAACTTTAATTTTAGCTGAAAAATCAACTTTTCCCCACATTTTCATGTTGGATCACCGAGCCAGCGCAAATTTCCTTCCACTCAGTGTTCCCCTAGCTCTCACAAGTAAAATTATACCTCACTTGTATGGTGGGCCAAGGGCTTGTGACTGGGAAGGGCCAAAAATGTAGAGATTGAGGGGATAGCAAAATGAGATCTAAGCACTGTAGTTTTTTTTTTCATATACGAGTCTGCATTGGACACCCAAACAAGTAAGTATCATTTATATCAGGAGTCAAGGGGAATCCTGAGTGGCAGAAACTGTGTGCCAGCAATGTGATCCCAGCCTGAAATGTAAGGAAAATTAAAAATAAATTAGCTAAATTTAAGGGTTCACAGGAGATTCTGGGCACCAAAACTTTGGGGGTTGCATGCAAACCACACCTCCATGGACTTCCCTGGGTGTCTCATTTTCAGAAATGTGTGGGTTTGGTAGGTTTCCCTTAATGGCCACCGAGCCAGTGTCCAAAAACACATGTACCCCCCCTTGCAAAGTCAGATCATTTTGGGATAGATAATTTTGATTTCTCTACAATACGTTTTGGGTCCTTCCCTGTCACAGGTACATGGCCAACCAAGCAAGTGAGGTAGCATTTTTATTGTGCGATTTGGGGGAATGTGGATGGTAGAAAATTTGTGTCTGCCCTGTTATCCCATGACTTTCCCAGTCAGAAATTCGAGGAAATTTGTTTTTTAGCTAAATTTGAGATTTGCAGGGGATTCTATGGTAGGAAAATGTATCGAGATCCGGACAGGCCACACCTCCTTGGGCTTAGACGGGTGTCTAGTTTTTAGATATGTCTGGATTTGGTAGGTTTTCCTAGATGAACGACGAGAATGGGACCAAAAACGCAGGTGCCCCCCTTACAAAGCAGGTTGTGATAATTCTGATGTCTCCACAAAGCATTTTGAGCCCTTCCCTGTCATGGGTACTTGGCCCACCTACTTAAGTAAGGCAGCATTTTTATCGGGAGACCTGGGGGAATGCAGAGTGCTAGGAAATTTGTGTCAATCTGGTGATCCTACAGCTTTTCCACACAGGAATGTGAGAAAAATGTGTTTTTCCTTAGCTAAATTGGAGGTTTGCAGGGGATTATGTGTAGGAAAACATAGGGACATCCACGCAAGCCACACCTCTCTTTACTCCCACGGGTGCCTCGTTTTCAGTAATGTCTGAGTTTGGTATGATTCCCTAGATGCCTACCAAGCCCGGGACCAAAAACGCAGGTGAATCCCTTGCAAAACCACTTTTTTGGTGATTGATCATTTCCATCACAGAAATGTTAAGAAATGTTTTTTTTAATAAAGTTTGAGGCTTGCAAGGGATTCTGGGTAACAGAACCTGGTGGAGCCGGACAAGTTACCCCATTCTATATTTCCCTGGGTGTCCAGTTTTCAAAAATGTACAGGCTTGCTAGGTTTCACTAGGTGCCGGCTAAGCTAGGGACCCAAATCAACAGCTAGGCACATGCAAATAAAAGGGTCAGTTTTCACTGGAAAAATATGATGTGTTCACGTTGCCTTTTGTGCCATTTCCTGTCGCGGCCACCAGACCTACCCACACAAGTGAGGTACCATTTTTATCTGGGGACTCAGGAGTATTGCTGACTGGGAGGAAGTTTGTGGCTACCCACACATTTCCGAACATTCCATCAGAGAAATGTGAGGAAAATGTGTTTATTTATAGCAAAATTTGAGGTTTCCAAGGGATTCTGGGTAACAGAACCTGGTGAGAGCCACACAAGTCTGCACATCATGGATTCCTCTGGGTCTCCAGCTTTCAAAAATGTACAGTTTTGCTTGGATTCCCTAGGCACTGTCTGAGCAACGGTCCCAAATCCCAGCTAGACACATTGCGGTAAAAAGGGTCAGTTTTGACTGGAAAAATGTGATGTGTCCATGCTGTATTTTGGGCTGTTTTCTGTAGCGGACACTAGGCCTAGGAGACGTAGGGGAATACAGAATAGTAGAGAAAGTGTTATTACCAATTGACTTTCTATGCATTTCTGCCTTCCAAATGTAAGACAATGTATAAAAAAAAAGTAATTTTGAAAAATGCACTATAATTCACATGCTATTATAGATACCCATTTCTCCCAGAAAAACAAAATTTAACTGTATTTTGGATAATTTCTCGGTCCTCTCCAGGGGAATCCACAAACCCTGGGTACCTTTAGAATCCTCAGAATGTTGGAAGAAAATTACACAAATTTGGTATGGATACTTTGGGGCCTATTATGATCGCGGGCGGATCGCCCGCCAGAACTCCCCGCCCAATGGCCATTTACCCCCTTCACATTAGCATGGCGGGGGCTACAGCGGCTGACGGATAGAACATCTGCCGCTTTTCTGCTTGCAGGCAATGGTCACGACTGCCTGCCGGGCAGAAAAGGCCCACAATATGGTGGCGGTGCCTTGCAGGCACCACCATCCATATTAGGATGGGTGCGTGGAGCATGCCTTCCCATGGCGGAGACTCCGCCATGGAAAGGCATGCAGAGAATGCCATTGGGGGCCCGTTGCGGGCCGATGGGGGTGGATGCCTGCACTTGGGGGGTACCCATGGTACCCCCCTTCATTGGCATGCACGGGGTGCCAGGCACTGCGCAGTGCCTGTCACGTTATGAATGCCAATGCACAACATGCATATTGTGCATTGAGGTGGGTGCTGATGACAGCACCGCCCACCGCAATGCATGGTATGCAGGATGCGACCACCAGGGTGGCGGATGCATCCTAATTGGCATAGCGGGACGGCCGCACCTCTGGCGGTCGGTCCCGTTTACCATTACGGTGGCCACCGTAATGGGCCATCGTATGTGGGCAAAACGCTACAGGGGCTTAAGCGTCAACTACCCCAAATAGCCAAAATGATTATTGAGGGCTGGGCTCCTTTAGGACATAGTGGTAGCTTTATGCTTATTTTTGAGGAGTATTGTGCTGGCTTAGTATTTCAGACCTGGCAATGCAGCAGCTGTCAACAAGCACTTGCAACCCAGGAATACAGAGAGATAGGTGGTATCTGTGTCAAAGAAAGAGGTACACTTACAGGAGGGACTTGTAGTTTGGGGCACAGTGCATTGGGACACTTGCAGGAGGTTAAGTGAATGAGACAGTTGTGGGGCTTCTGTGAAATGTGGAAGTAAAAGTAGGAGACAAGTAAGAAAATCTATCTGTATAATTTACAGCAAGAATTCCCTCAGCTGCCTAATGAATAAACACACATTGTCATACTATTCACCCAGAAAAGTGAGTTTCAGGCATAGATGTTCATTGTTCCCATGTTATGTGTGGACCTTTCAGCCACACTGACATTTTGTCACCCGCATCTTTGGAATGGTAGTAGTCATTTTTTATCATGCTAAGCAGTGTTTTAAGTGAGCAAGGTCATGTCTCTACAGACAGTGCTGTCTCATAAAAAAAATCTGAAAGCTCACAAAAACTTATAAGCTGAGTCACCAGCTTGTAAGTTTTACCTGACTAAAATGATTGTGGAGGGGGCATGGGGAAGAAAGGAGTAGGGTCAGTAAGAGGTGGACAAAGACCATTAGTAGAGGGAGATAGACCATCAGGGGGCTAGGAGGACCAGAGCCACAAGGGCCAAAACAAGAAGAACCAGGCCTTGGAAAGCTTAATCCATGAGACCCAGGTTTACCAATGCCAGAGAGGGCCAGGAACACATAGAGTGACAGGACAAGGAAAAACACGACTAGGGGTACCCAGACAAGGATGAGAAGGATCAGGACACCCCGAGAATGTGAAACAGGGAGATCAGGACCCAGTGAACAATGGCCCAAAAGAACCGAAGGCCCAGTGGCAGTAAGAACAGAAGGTCCTGGACTAATAAAAGGAGGAGGGCTAGAAGGTCCTCAGTGCACTGACCAGGAACATACGAACAATGACGACCAGTGTCAGGAGTAGTGGACCCAGGTATACAGACAAAGGAGGATCAGAACACCCATGCAAAGGAGGACCAGAGGTAGAAGGACCACAGAGATCAGATATGGGAGGACCAAGGAGCCAGAAGCAAATGTATCAGGACCCAGAAAACCATGACTGAAAAGTTAGATGGCTAACAGAATGTGGATAGCTTAGAACAGAAGGACAAGGAGGAATATAAAGGAGCAGGAAGTCGAGGCCAAGTGGTATAATGATCAGAAGGTCCATGAAGATCAAACAGAGAGGGATCCTAAAACAAGGTGGCAAGGACATGTAACACGATGCCGGAAACATGGGGACTAGAAAGACCAGAGCCACAGGGATGAGGAAAACCAGATTCAAGAGGCCTATTACTAGAGGACCATTATAGAGAGAACCAGGGTCAAAGGTGGAACAGGCAAACCAAGAGACTAGGGGGAATAGTAGGACTAGGATTGGGCAGGAGGACCGGGGACTAGGAGTGTTAGGGAAACCAAGGCCAGTGGGAGCAACAAGAAAGATCCGATTCATGAGGACCAGAAAAAGGATTACCAGAATTAAGACCAGGACTGCATGGACCAGGGAGACCAGTAACACAGGATTAGGAACACGCCAACAAGAAGACTAGATAAACTAGGGAGCAGGACCAGGAGGACTAATGGTTGCACATTAGGGTGATGAGGATGAAAGGTCCAGGACCCAGAACCTTTAATAAAGGGGACCCAGGAACCAAATTACTAGGGGCAGAAATAGATAGGAATGACAAGCAGATAGACAAGGGAGTATGGGGTCTGGAGCTTTTAAGGCTAGCATGAAATGGAGATTAAAAAACATTAGATCTAAGATAGGACTAGGTTATCTGTGGTGGGCCAGGACAGGTTATTGCAGAAAAATTAGAACACGGAGCAGGAGGACAAGGGACAGGTGGATGAAGATAAAATGTGTAGGAACTAGGGTCATTAGTTGTGTGGTCTGCACAAGTAATAGGTTCAATATTGTCCTTATTGGGAACCAAGTACCCCAAGGGTAGAGTTGTGGCGCCGCGGCCAGGGTGACTCACTCCGGAATCTGAGGATCATGGTTTGATCCCCTGTGCCGGCGGCAGATTAGCCCAGCACCATGTGACTCTGGGCAATAGTTTTCTTAATCTTCCCGACAGCCCCCAGCGCCTAGAGACCCTTACAGGTGATTGTTTGCGCTTTTCAATTGTGGATTATTACAAATGTGGATAATATTGCAGCGCTTGACTCTGTCAGGGTGGTGAGGCTGAACAGTCAAAGGCTTACTCAGGGGAGGTGGTGTGGGCTAGTAATCACCATTTACTGACATGCAATAATATCACTGAATAAATGATTGCCCAATCAGTACTTATTCTTTAGAAAAAGGAGAAGTACATCTCTTATACACATAATACTAAACACTATGCAATAATTTACAAATATGTACAATGGCACATGGAAAATACCATTGATGACACTGCACATTCACCTTTAAACCCCTAAAGGGATCATACAACATATTGAGCAAGTCTATTACCTTAATCAAGGTTTAAGAGCAGCACACCATAAACTGGAGAGCGCTTCAAGACATGTATCTTCTTAACTACTTCTTAACTATTTTCTTGCCACAATAGCTATAACCATAGACACAATCCCTAGAGGGCTTAGCACTCCAACTGTAGAGCAAAAGCTCCAGCCTTGGGAGTACTTAAAAATAATATGTAAATAATCGTGGGATAATAGATACATTGACCATGCAAACATAGGGCTAGTACTTTAAAAACATTGTTTTGGAGGGTGTTGCTGCACTCCTGCAGCCCCTCATACCACCTGCAATTTATCAGTGGTGCCCCTGACATGTTGGGGGTCACCACGAGGAGAGAAAACATGAAAAACTAGGATTATGGGTTGATCCTGCTGAAGCAGGTATTATTATAGTAGCAGCTCTTCCTCTGTGTATGGAAAGCCACAGAGCTTGTTTTTTCTTTGCTTGGCATGCTGCCTTGCAGCACCCACCTCTTTGTTTTTCTTTTTGGGGGCTGCCCAGTCCCACTTGGGCACCCCACATGCTCCCAACTTTGCTGGCTACTCAGGGAGCCCACACCTGGCTACTCCGCCAGCTCCCATGTGGCCCACACCTCCTTGTGTGGCTGCAGGATCCAACAGCTTTGTTCTCCCTGTCCGCCCCATGGACAGGGTGCTATTTCCTGTGGTGGGTTCCTGCTCATCCTAGACATGGGCACATGAGTGGGGGCAAGGCCACCACCATTGGAGGGGTGCCATGGTGCTCCCCCAGTACTGCTGTTTTGGCATCGGGGAGATGAGGGCCCCTGAGAGCAAAAGACAAGGAGGGGACTCTACACACACCCTCCATGGTACAATACAAAAATAAGTTGTGAGCCAAGGCTCTGGTCCACCCTGGGGGTAATGAAAGAAAAGGCAGTGGACCTCCATGCGCTTCATCAATGGAGAAAGGTCAAAGGTCACCAAACTTAATATGCCATAACTCGGGCCTCATTGGGCTGATTTTGATGATCTTGGGCTAATTGTACTGCTAGTGGTGAGTTCTAGCCACGTCAGACAGTTGTAGTAGACCTCCTTACCTCCAAGGTGGTGCAGTTCTCAGGGAGCTGGTTCTCCTGTCTCTCTTCACCAGCCTTCCTACTGGTCTTGGTGTCTGGGTGCAAAAGTCCAGGACTTTACCCCAACTGGTCCTCGGGAGGTGTAAGCAGGCCAGCCTCCTTGGCCCTTGGGAAGATCCATTGGCCCTTTGGTTAACTGTGCAGAGTCATTAGTCCTTTCTGGGCATCAGAGGGGTTCCTCGTACCAGTTCACCATGGTGGTTCCAGTATTTAGCAGTAAAAAGCAGAAAAATCACCAGGCAAAAGAGAGCCTCCCCCTTGTGCCAGGATTTTTGAAAGGGAGAAGAACATTTCCGTATTTAGGCGCCACTGGCCAATCCTAGTGTGCTACATTTCCTTTCCACCCCTGTCCAGACCCTCCTGCACAGCATGCTGGGACAGTACAAAATGGCATCATCCAGGAGTCACTGGTCACATTTGTCCTGGGAACTTAGCTCTGCCCTCGTTGATATCACTGCAAGGGTCTTGTGCAACAAAAGTTCAAAGAGAGCCACCTCCTGGCTTGGATCCAGTTGTCTGGCCTTTTTCCTTTGTTCATTGGTCTTGGGCAGGCCAATCCCTGGTACGATGTGGCAGCTGATTGAATGATGCAGATCCTTCTACCTGCCCCTTTCCTCCTCAGGAGTTGGGTGAAGTACTGGAAATTGCTCACTTTGTGTTGGGAAGCCTTTGTTCCTGCTGCTAGAGAGGAATTCAATGAACTAGGCACAGCCGAGTGACAAATGGAATGCACACATCCAGATGGCCCATAAAGTGTACAGATATCATTTTGAAAATTGCAGAATTGATTTTCCTACACAGGTTACACCCTAATTCGATATGTCAATGATCTCTGGAGGCCAAAGGGAAGAGAAACTACACTCTAAGGTAGTTGTTCCCTATGTTTGTAATAAAGTGTCACTATAGACAAAAGAGTAAACCTCTGACTTTACCTGTTAGTGTACACTAACATTATGAGACCTATCCCAGGTCAAAATCTAATCCTGCAGAATTTCTATTTGTGTGAGGCTACCTGTGCGCAGTTACTGGGCTTTGCATAACAGTAATCTCCCATGTGCAGCCAGCACACATGCACATGTGTTCATGTGTAACCAGCCAAGTGCCTCTTACCCGTGCTGTGTCACAGTGGCCTTATCTTAAAAGATGGGCACTGGCTGCAAACACACGCAGTCTGTTTGCCATGTGATAACTGTGGGTGAGACACATGTAGCGAGGCTCACTAACAGTAAAATGTTCAAAACTAGGTGATCAAAAAAGCAAACAAATCAAGGTGTACTGAATGAGTGAAATCCAATTGCAATACAATTGAAGATGACTATGAATATCAGCACCTGGAGGGCATTGGCCATTAGGCCGGGGAGACCAGGATAAGCAGGACAAGGACTAGGAAGGCCAAGGGGACAAGTATCAAGAGTACCCAGTAAACCAGAGCAAAGAGGACTGGGTGAACTAAAAGGATATTGAGCACTAGCACTGAAAATAGGACCATTGGAAACTAGGGGGCTAGGGCTTGGATAACCAACTGGGGTAGAACAATATTCACTGGTAGCAGGGCCAGAATGAGAAGGATCAGATGTATGAAGGTCAACCAGAATCTGCAAAACCAAAGGGACAGGACAGTGATGGACAGATGGGCCAGAACCAAAAGGACCAAACTCGGGAAGACCCGAACAAGGAGAATGCTGGATCAAGAGAGACTGGATAAATGAATGAAGTATCAATAGTACTAAGCGGATTAAAAGATCCAGGCGGACCAAGGCAATCCAACCCAGTGGGACAAAGACCAAGAAGGCATGGGTGAGGAGAACCAGGACCAGGTGACCATTATCAAGAGGATCAGAAAGGAAGAGGGTCAGATGGGCAAAGAAAGGAATTAAAGGTACTTTCAAAGTATTAAACTACTCGATTTTTACATATAGGTCACCCTTAAGGTCTAAACTAGGTGCCCCCAGTGTATGGTACTTTTTCAAAATAATCAGGGACATTTAAAAAGATGTTTTATATGCCCTGGTGAAGGAAAAACGACCAATTTTGTTTTCCCCATTGTAGCACTTTTACCTTAATAGGCTAACATAGGAATATTGGAATACAGTGTAACTATTGACTGTTGTGAGCTGGTGTGAGCTAAAATAATATTTCAAGGAATTGAAAGATTGGTAATGATAAACCCAACAGCTTGCCACAGTTAAATGGATCATAACTAATACAGAAAGGAATGTGTAGAACTTTCTTTCCTGTGAGCCAAAATCCAGCCTTCTAGCAGCCTCTCCTGATTGCCAGCCCTTAACCCCTACGATGCTCATGACGAGCTGGACTCGTCATGGCACACAGTGGTCATGTGCTCATGACGAGTCCAGCTCGTCATGAAACATCGCGTGGGAAATCCCTCTGGTGCGGGCACCAGAGGGATTCCCTTTAAGCTAAAATAGCCTCGGGAGCTGGGGAAGAGCTTCCCCAGCTCCCGAGGCCCCCCCTGGTTTCCCTGAAATGACGATCGGCGCGCACGTCCTTCCTAGTGGATCCCTGCTTGGGGATTGCACCCACTAGGCACCAGGGAGGGGGGAGCGGCCCCTTGGACAAAGGGCCTTTGCTCCCCCATACATTGTTTTGCATCATTAGTCTTTCTGGCCCCCCTGGGGGGTAGATGGGGGCAGTAGCCCCCAATCTGTCCACCGGGGGGTAGAACGCCCACTAGACAGCAGGGATTTTGAAATAAGCTATTCATTAGGGGTGGGGTCTGCCCAAAATGGGCATGCCGATGACCCAACCCCCCAGGCACAAAATTAGTCTTAATGCCCCCCTGGGGGCAGATGGGGCAGTAGCCCCCAATCTGCCCCCCGGGGGGCAGAAAGCCCACTAAACGCCAGGGATTTTGTTTTTGCCCCATGTTTTGGGGAGGATGGGGCTGCCCGAAACGGGCATACCAATGCCCCCATCCCCCACCACCATTACAGCCTTTCTGCCCCCCCTGGGGGTAGATGGGGCTGTAGCCCCCAATCTGCCCCCCCGGAGGGGTGGAAAGCCCACTAGACACCAGGGATTTTCTTATGGGGTATTAATTAGGGGTGGGGCCTGCCCAAAACGGGCATTCTGACCCCCGGCCACAAAATTAGTCATTCTGACCCCCGGCCACAAAATTAGTCTTTCTGCCCCCACTGGGGGGCACATGGGACAGTAGCCATCAATCTGCCCCCCGTGGGACAGAAAGCCCACTAAATGCCAGGGATTTTATTTTTGCACCTTTTTTTTTAGGGTGGGGGCTGCCCGACACTGGCATGCCACCCCACTACCATTACAGCCTTTCTGCCCCCCCCTGGGGAGCAGATGGGGCAGTAGCCCCCAATCTTCCCCCCCGGGGGGGGCAGAACGCCCACTTGACGCCAGGGATTTTTTTTGCTCAGTTTTTTTTAGGGTGGGGCTGCCCAAATTGGGCACGCCAATGCCCCCACCCTCCACCACCATTACTGCCTTTCTGCCCCCCGGGGGGGTAAAAAGCCCACTAGACACCAGGGTTAGTTTGGGGAAAATTTGAATTAGGGTGGGGGCTGCCCAAAATGGGCATGGCCATGCCCCCACCCCCTTCCCTGTAAAAATAACAGCCTTCCTGCCCCCCTGGGGGGCATCTAGTTTTCAGAAATGTGTGGGTTTGGTAGGTTTCCCTAGATGGCTGCCGAGCACGGGGCCAAAAACCCAGGTGACCCCCCTTGCAAAACCAGGTAGTTTTGAGATGGGCAATTTTGATATCGCCTCACTACGTTTTGGGCCCTTGCCTGTCGCGGGTACTTGGGCCTCCCACACAAGTGAGGCACCATTTTTATCGGGAGACCTGGGGGAACGCTGGGTGGTGGAAAATTTGTGTGAGCCCGGTGATGCCACAACTTTCCCACACAAAAATGAGTGAAAAAAATTATTTTTTCAGCTAAAATTGAGGTTTGCAGGGGATTCTGGGTAAGGAAACGTTGGGGGATCCACGCAAGCCATACCTCACTGGAAGCCCCCGAACTTTGCCAAAAAAGGGTCATTTTTCACTATAAAATTGAGGTGTGACCACATTGCATTTTGCGCCGTTTCTTGTCACGGGCACTAGGCAAACCCACACAAGTGAGGTACCATTTTTCTCATAAGACTTTGGGGAACGCGGGGTGGGTGGAAAATTGTGGATCCACGCAGATTCCAGAACTTTCCACCACAGAAATGTGGGGAAAATGTGTTTTATTGGACAATTTTTTAGGTTTGCAAGGGATTATGGGTAACAGAACCTGGAGGGAGGCAGTCAAGTGACCTGATTCTGGATTTCCCTGGGTGTCTAGTTTTAAAAAATGTATAAGTTTGCTAGGTTTCCCTAGGTGCCGGCAGAGCTAAGGTTAAAAAACGACAGCTAGGCACTTTGCCAAAAAAGGGTAATTTTTCACTGCGAAATTGAGGTGTGACCACGTTGCGTTTTGCACCGTTTCCTGTCACGGGTACTAGGTCGACCCACACAAGTGAGGTTCCATTTTTCTCATGAGACTTTGGGGAACGCGTGGTGGGTGGAAATTTGTGGATCCACACAGATTCCAGAACTTTCCACCACAGAAATGTGGGGAAAATGTGTTTTTTGGACAATTTGTTAGGTTTGCAAGGGATTCTGGGTAACAGACCCTGGTGGGAGGCAGTCAAGTCACCCCATCCTGGATTCCCCTAGGTGTCTAGTTTTCAAAAATGTATAGGATTGCTAGGTTTCCCAAGGTGCCGGCAGAGCTAGGGTTAAAAAACGACAGCAGAAAGCCCACTAAACGCCTGGGATTTTGTTTTTGACCCATGTTTTGGGGAGGATGGGGACTACCCGAAACGGGCACGCCAATGCCTCCAGCCCCCACCACCATTACAGCCTTTCTGCCCCCCGGGGGGGTAAAAAGCCCACTAGACGCCAGGGTCAGTTTGGGGAAATTTGAATTAGGTTGGGGGCTGCCCAAAATGGGCATTGCCATACCCCCACCCCCTCCCCTGTAAAAAATACAGCCTTCCTGCCCCCCAGGGGGGCGTCTAGTTTTTAGAAATGTGTGGGTTTGGTAGGTTACCCTAGATTGCCGCCGAGCACGGGGCCAAAAACCTAGGTGACCCCCTTGCAAAACCAGGTGGTTTTGAGATGGGCAATTTTGATGTCGCCTCACTTCGTTTTGAGCCCTTGCCTGTCACGGGTACTTGGGCCTCCCACACAAGTGAGGCACCATTTTTATCAGGAGATCTGGGGGAACGCTGGGTGGTGGACAATTTGTGTGAGCCCGATGATGCCACAACTTTCACACACACAAATGTGGGGGAAAAGTGATTTCTTCAGCTAAAATTGAGGTTTGCAGGGGATTCTGGGTAAGGAAACATTGGGGGATCCACACAAGCCATACCTCCCTGGAAGCACCCGGGTTTGGTAGGTTTCCCTAGGTGCGGGCAGAGCTAAGGTTCACAAACTACAGCTAGGCACTTTGCCAAAAAAGGGTCATTTTAAGACTTTGGGGAACGTGGGGCGGGTAGAAATTTGTGGATCCATGCAGATTCCAGAACTTTCCACCACAGAAATGTGGGGAAACTGTGTTTTTTTGGACAATTATTAAGGTTTGCAAGGGATTCTGGGTAACAGAACCTGGTGGGAGGCAGCTAAGTCACCCCATCCTGGATTACCCTGGGTTTCTATTTTTTAAAAATGTATAGGTTTTCTAGGTTTGCCTAGGTGCCGGCAGACCTATGGTTCAAAAACTACAGCTAGGCACTTTGCCAAAAAAGGGTCATTATTCACTGCGAAATTGAGGTGTAACCATGTTGCGTTTTGCACCATGTCCTGTTGCGGGCACTAGATCGACCCACACAAGTGAGGTACCATTTTTCTCGTAAGACTTTGGGGAACGCTGGGTGGTTGGAAATTTGTGGATCCACGCAGATTCCAGAACTTTCTACCACAGAAATGTGGGGAAAATGTGTTTTTTTTTACAATTTCTTAGGTTTGTGAGGGATTCTGGGTAACAGACCCTGGTGGGAAGCAGTCAAGTCACCCCATCCTGGATTCCCCTGGGTGTCTAGTTTTCAAAAATGTATAGGTTTGCTAGGTTTCCCTAGTTGCCGGCAGAGCTTGTGTTCACAAACTACAGCTAGACACTTGGCAAAAAAAGGGGAAATTTTCATTGAGAAAATGTGGTGTGTTCACGTTGGGTTTTGAGCTATTTCCTGTGATGGGCACTATGCCTACCTGCTCAAGTGAGGTACCATTTTTATCGGGAGACGTAGGGTAATTCTGATTTGTAAAGCAACTGTTATTACCTATTAATTTTTGATGCATTTCTGCCTTCCAAATGAAAGACATTGTGTAAAAAAGAAGTCATTTTGAAAAATGACCGATAATTCTCATGCTAGTATGAGTATTCCCAATTTTGAAAATGTGCAAATATGTACTGTTTCTAAACTCTATAATTTGTTCCCATTTCATAAATACACAGGTGTCTTTCTTACCGATTTTTCCATGTATACATTTTCCCACAATAATTGCTATATACCTGGAACATGATAAAAAACCATTGCAAATTGCTGCTCAGTTTGTGACTCTGGGCTCGTCGGGTTCTTGGTGAACCTACAAGTCCTATATATCCCCACAACCAGGAACGTCCAGCGGATGTAACGGTATATTGCTTTCAAAGAGCTGTCATAATTAGAAGAAGTTACAGGTGAAAACATTGACACAAAAGGCTGTTTTTTTCAACTAATTTAAAAAAAATTCTATATTTAACTGTAGTTTCTATAACGATACCCCTGATGGATCTACACAAACGACCCCTTGCTGAATTCAGAATTGTATCTACTTTTCTAAAATGTTTAGCTTTCCAGGATCCATTATTGCTTTCACACCCATTTCTACCATTAACTGGAATGAGGTTGAAAGCACAAAAAATAGCAAAAATAGTCTATGACCTAGAAAAATGCCATAACTGTGTGAAAAATGTTAGTTTTCTGACAAAAGTCTGTCATTTCCTAAAAGCTGGGAAAGTGGTGATTTCAGCCCCACAAACCCTTTTTTGATACCATTTGCAGAGAAAAACGGAGACGCTTTCATTTGCAGCCCGTTTTTCCCATTTTTCCCCCAAAAAACAAAATTTTGCTGTATTTTGGCTAATTGTGGGGACCCCTCCAGGGGAATCCACAAACCCTGGTACCTTTACAATCCCCATGATGTTGGAAGAAAAGGACGCAAATTTGGCGTGGATACCTTATGTGGTCAAAAAGTTACAGGGTCCTAAGCGCACACTACCCCAAATAGCCAAAAAAAGGCTGAGCACGGGGGGGAAAAGGCCTAGCAGCGAAGGGGTTAACAGGCTTAGCCAAACTGCTTTGATGAGGTGATAAGTGGCCTGCACAGAGACAGAGTTTACCTGATGGGGGGGAGCTGTGCAGCTGCAGAGAACAGGCCAGGATGGGGGCAGGGTCAATCAAACTGGTCTTCAAAGAGAGCAGGAGAGTAAGGAATGCCAGACAGGCCTACTCCCTCTTCCTGTACCCGCCAGGCAGATGGCTGCCCCAAGAATGGAAATGAGAAATGGGAAATGAGCCACACTGGTGCAATGCCTTACTCTCAAGGAGAGAAATTCTTCAACTAGAATTTTAAAAATGCAATGCTTTGTGGGACAAGAAAATGACACAATCTGGAGGAACCTGTCATGCTTACTGGTGGCACCCTGCACCCCATTGGTCATGGGTGTACACCTGCTTGTCACCTCAGAACATTGAATAAATATGTGAGACCTGCATAGCAGCTCAGATTGTTTGCCTGAAACTACAAGGAGAAGAAGGACTGCCCTGCTGGAACCCTGTTCAGCATCCCCAAAGGATTGCACTCTAAAGGACTGCTCCTCGTGGACGCTTTGAACTACAACCCTGGGGACTTTGCCTTTCTTCAAAAAGGATTAAGGATTTGGTTCCCTGAAAGCAACAGGTTAACAGAGCCCGCCTGCACCATCTCCTCCAAGAGGTCCCCCGCCTGGAGTGGACTTTTAAGGATTTGGCTAGGCGCATTGAGGGAATTGTAGTTCTAAGACCCATCTCAGAACTTCTGTACCCTTGGATTTGTGTTTTAAACACTTTGAACCCTCAAGAAGAAGTTCAGGAAGAAGTTCCAGAAGTTTGGAGGAACTTGTGGAAAAGTTCCATTAGGTGACAGACCCGTTAACAAGAGTCAGGTCGCCGACATCAAACCACGACCCCGCCTGGATTTCAGGTTAATCCGCTGAAAGATAAAGAGCTCAGGACTTCCAGGATTTTACTGAGACCTGACGCTAAGCCAAGCCACCATTTTCAACTCGAATCCCTACCTGAACAGCAGCCTCGCTTGACGACAAGAGCAAACTTTCCAGAAAAGTTTATAAGTGCAAAGGGCAAAATTTTGACCAGAGCCTCCCGCTTAGGGTATCCGACCAGGGCTCCATCGTGGTCGGCCTCTAACTTTGACTTTGTCCCAGTCAGGTGCGGCAAGATACCCTAAGTAGGCGGTATATATTTTTAATCACAAGAAAGTGATAATTTTTTTTAAATTCATATCTCTGGTTCCTCATATTGGATTTTTGTCATTTAGATGTCATTTTAAATCATAAAAATATTTCCTGTTTCTATATAATTGGTTGTGGATTTTAATTGCATATTGTGTCTTACTTATTTAATATAATTGTGTTTTTAAATGCTCACACACCTGTCTCCTAAGTAAAGCCTGACTGCTTGTTGCAAGCTACTAAGGGCTAAGGAAATGCAAATTGTTTGGGGAACCTTTTATTGCGTTGTTGGCCTTATTGCTAGTGGACGGTGAATACTTACCCCTACTAATTAATAAGCCACCTTTCAACATAGTAATAAAGTGAACACACAGCACAAGAAAAATCCCAAACCAACTTAGAAAATAGATCATATTTTAACAAAAGTATAAAAATCTGAGATATTGATTTTTATTGTATTATGTGCAAATAGTGCCAAAAAGGACAATGTTTCAACAAGAGATATCTGGTTGCACTAGTCACAGTTTTCAAGTTTCAAGTTTATTTTATTTGCCTAGTTCGTTAAAACCATTGTAATACAACAATATTTCCTTTTAAAACAATATATACGAATAAAACTCCATAATTCAAAATGCCTTGTATTTAAACTTCTTCTAAAACTGTACTATAATTATACAAATTTACAAATACAGGGTCAATATCTTAGCCACATTATATCCGACTTTGCAAATCTCATTTGTTAGCTAAGCTATCTAATTCAAGTCTGTATATTCCTTTATATATAAAAAATTAATTCATGCAAATAAGGTGCTTACAGCTCAAAATAAAGCTCATTAGTGCCTGACAGGGAGCTCCTCCTAATCCTGCATTTTATTCCATGTGGCTGAGTTGAGTATGCGGTTTGATTGTTATAATAACTATGTTGCCGGCATTTTCTTTTCGCATATCCTCAAGAACGTTACCAAGGAGCAGTTCAGTTGTGAGTCGCTAGGTGTAAAACATGCCAGAACTGCTTGCCTCCTGTTGATTATATTTACCTTTCAGTAGCTCTTTCCGTTCTTGTAAAAGTTCTTTACATGAGCATAGTAGATGCAGCAGATCTTCCGGTGCTGAACCGCATAAGCGGCACATAAGGCCCCTTTTTCTCCTTTAGCCAGGGTGGGAGGTGCTGTATGCAGGGTAGCAGACCAAGTGTATACTTCAAAAAGCTAATTTTTATATACTTGGCATAGCCCAAACTGAAGTACTTTTGAGCGACTGCCTCATCGTAGGTATTCAGAGTCATCCATCCTTGAGCCCTTTCTGAGAGAGATGCCTTATCCTCCAGCCATGAAAGATATTTGACTGTTTTCCAAACCAGTTTCTTGAGCACGCTGGTAGTTGTAGGCGTTTTCCAGAGTTGGTTCAATCCCATTTTGAGTAAGCCATTTTAAAGAAAACTCGGTGCTGGTGAAGCGGTATGGCGTTGTAGCTCCTTCCATAGCTGTTCATTTAGAGTTCCCGGAGGGGCTTTCCGCACTTTGTCCCAGGTAATGATGTATGCCCCTTGTCTTGCGATAGATTGCTTCTGTATGCCAAACTCAAGTCTGATTTGTGAGGGCAAAGTATATTTGGGTAGCGCAAATATTAGGGGTGGGCGGAATTTGCGAAATTGACTTTTGCAAATTATCGCGAAATTGCTCAAAATCTCCGCGAGCACACGGATCTTTTGCGAAGATGCAGAGATTGCTTTTCCCGCCCGTTTGCGATGTGTTTTTGAGTGCTCGCGGGGAAATATATCTCCAACTTGCCCATGCGGTCGCTAATGGGCGTGGCCATCTTACTTGCGATGCTTATTTCCTGTTCCTGGTCGAATGACGTGTTCGCGATCGCAAACTCTCGCGGGATAGCGCGACCGGATACCAACAATCCAACATCTCGTGGCGCACGCGAACGGATTGGAAAACTCGTCAGCGAATGCAGGGACCCGGTAACTCACGACCACGCGTGCGAGAACACATTTTTCAAGCGCGAACAAGAAAAATACTTCCGTTTCGTGGCAGATTGCGAAAGTTTTGACATTTTCTCGCACTCCGCGGAACGCGAAAATGTCAAAATATCACAAATTCCGTGAGCAGAACAAAATTTACCACCCAGGCCTACCAAATATGACCCTATACATAGTTGTTACTGTAGAGTCAAGTATTTTGGCATCTCTTCCTTTCTGCGCCTCACTGCCGTAAGTAATTGTTGGCAGTAGCTTTGCATGAACCAGCTGCATTATAGGCAGGATCGATGGGCCATTTAGTTTAGAGTTTAATGCTTTTAAAGAAGTTGCCAGGGCAAGACCTTTATGACTAATGATATTCCTCTGTGCAAGAAATCGGCCACCTTTATCTATATTCACACCAAGATATTCATATTCCAATGTGTCCTCAATTTGGGTCCCCCCAGAACCAAGCTGCAACATTTTCCCTTTCTTTACTGACCATCATGGTTCTTGTTTTATCCAGATTTATTGTTAGGCCATTTGCTTTCAAATAGTCCTGTGTAGCGTTTAGAAGATGTTGAAGGCCTACTTTCGTTTGGCGAATCAGGACTATGTCGTCCGCATATAAGAGACATGGCAATAAGATGTTTCCCAATTTTGGAGCGTGTGAGTTATAGGCATTTAGTATTGGTACAAGGTCATCTATAAACAAGCTAAAGAGTGAAGGTGCTAAAACACATCCTTGTGTAAGCCATTTGTCCATTGATATGCATCTCGACAGGAATAATCCATCGCCCAACTTAATCTGAACCCATGTGTGTGCAGTTTTATCAGAAAGTTTAATAGGGACTGTGGGAGCCCCCAGCTTTGCAGTTTGGACCGTAGTCTATTGCGATTGGCGTGATCGAAAGCTGCTTTATAATCATTAAAAAACAGGTACAGGGGCCCCCTTGCAGGTTCAGCCTTATCAAAAAGCATTGCCATTGTTATTATGTTTGTAGTTGTCCCAACTGCTTTCGCAAATCCAGTCTGGGTTAATGGAATTGTGGATATCTCTTTCGCCCATGCCTGAAGCTCCTCTAGTAGCATTCCAGCAACAAATATTGCCTCATTGTCCATTAATGCCACTAGCCGATAGTTCTGTGGAATTGACTTTTCCCCTGACTTGTGAGTTGGTGAAATAATAGATCCTCTCCAAGAGTCCGGCAAGATGTTTGTCATCCTTATTTTCCTGAACAATGGTTCTAGCGCTTCAGCCCAAAAAGTTGACTCTTGCTTCTAAAGTGCCGGTGGTATTCCATTTGGGCCGGGTGCCCCTTCTCACCTGATATTAATTGGGCTCCTTGGCAAATCCTCAGTTGAGAAATCTTCTTCCAATTTCCCAAGTGTGGTCTGGTTACTTGTTGCCCAGCCCATGCTGATGTTATGGCCTTCCGTTGCATCCAAGATTCTTTCCCCTTTACACTAAGCTCAAGGTCTTGGTGGAAATGAGACCTAAGATATTTTACCCATTCTTTCTCTGAAATATTGGAAGAAATCCCATCATGGTTAGGGTGAATAAATTAATTTATGGTTCTCAAAAAACTTGCTCTGGTATTTTTTTTGATGTCGGCATGTAATTTTGCCTACAGGTCATTCTCTGCATCTCTGTTTGCATCCCTTTTTTGTTTCTTCAATAGTGCCTTGTTCTTTTGTAGCAAGTTTAATTGTATTGTACCATTTGGCTTACACTGAAGCTGTCTCAATGAGCGATAGATGGAATTTTTAGTGAGCTTGATTTCTTTCTTCGCGGTTTGTGATATGGACTTCAGTCCACCAAATCTCTGCTGGGTTTGGGGTTTGATCTCAGTGGCATATACTGCCAAAGGTTTTCGATATCCTAACTTTGTCTTTTCCAGCCCTCAAAGTGTTCTTTTGCAGTTTCCAGCATACTGCAATCTGTGGCAGTCCTGAGTTTGATTCTTTTAACGTCAATGGTAAAATCTGGTCATCGAGCAGCCTGGCACTGCTCAAGCATAGGGAAAATTGTTCTGAGCTCGATATCTTGTTGCTGGTGGTCACTATCTCCTTTGTCACCCAACTGAAATGAGATCATTTGATGAAACAACTCTAAGGTAAAAAAGGTTTAGTCCAGTATTGTGTTTGTTCTTGTTGAGCTGTGTGTTGTTACAGGGGATTGTCTCCACTTGATCTGCCAATTAGTGCTCTTAAATTTAGATGTTCCAGTTCCTCCAGGGCCAACTTTCCTGCCTTAGTTTGTTTGCATGGATGCAGTTTCCCTTGCGATGGGATGTTCCAAATTGCATTTTGTATTAACACTTCTTCATCCCAGGAAGAACCCATTAGATTTAAATTTAGGTCCCCAGTAAGAATGAGGTCAGTTGTGGGCCCTTCTCTAATACATGTTTCTAGAAAATTACACATTTCTTTTGCTAATTTGCTTTTTCGTTTTGGTTGAATATAAACATTTATTATTATAATGTTGGTGTCCATTGTGTGTGTTAATGTTGGGGAGAATAAGTTTACAGCTAGGGTTGCTGGTGATGTAGGACCAAATTGAAGGGCAATGAGATTGATTGTACTTGCAACATATATGACCAAACCTCCCTGCAGGTGTCCGTACTTTGCCCCTGTAAGTGCATTTGCGAAGAGACGCAGGAACCCCTTCATATGAGGAGGGTCAATCAGCCAGGTCTCTTGTAACGGCACACTATCAAGAGTCCTGATATGGGTGACAAAGTCCAGATCTGATCATTTGCTTGCCAGTCCATTCACATTCCATGAGCATATCCGTATAGACCCTTTTGTGCCGGAACTTTGCAGTGGACTAGATAGTTGTCAATCTTTTTTATTGTTATTTATTGTTCTCGAGATCCATCTTATGTCAGAATCCCAATTCTGCAGTGTAATAGTTTCATAATGTGTTTCTGGTTCCACTAGAGGGTGCTCCCCATTCATTTTACAGTGCCCCATGACTCCTTTCAGCACTGATGTAGTAGGCCTGTTTGCGGTCACCTAATTTCCCCTTGTGTGCTTTGGCATTAAGAGGTTGGGGTATCCTGGCTTGATGTAAGGGGTAATAGTTATCCCCCAGGTCTTAAAAAAGTCGCTTTCTAAAATGATTCTTTGTGCAATTGTAGATGAACTCCATATTGCTCTTGTTTCTTCTCCCGCCATGGATTCCTGGCATTTGATGAATTCTATCAAGTCTAGATCAGTTGTCTTTATCTCAATCAAGGATGGAATGTGGGATAGCAGATGTAGTATATTGCCTCGATTCATGATATCATGCCTTCCTTTAGAGGTATATTCTGGTATAAACCATAGGGCACTTGTTTCCTTCCCACTTATCCCTTTAGGGTCAGTTTTTTGCTTTGTATATGGAAGGGCAGTATTATTTTGACATCCTCCTATTTTCCGCTGGTTCCCTTCTGCTCTTTTCAGTTGTGCCTTTTGTTAAGCTTCCCTCAATCATCCTGCAGATTCTATCCGATTTAATTCCCAACTAGTTCGGGTAGGCTCTGAGAGCGCCTCAAGATGCTGTCTCTGGTTATGCTCTGTGTTTATAGAGGAAGATGTTTGTGTGTCAATCATATCCGGCACTTGGCTCCGTGTGCATGTTTTTTTGCTGTTCTTATTTTTTCTGTCGTTTTGTGTTGGTTTGATCATGGTCGATGGGTTCTCTTCCTTAGTGATTTCATTTGGGTGAGCTGTCAAAACTTTGTAATTTCCATTTAAGGATTGTTCCACTAATAGCTCAGTGCGGCGGTTGTTTGAAAACTTTTTGATTTGTGAGCATAAGTCACTCAACATTGTCGGGAGAGTGGCTAGTTTATAGATGGGCTGCATCCACAGGTTGGACCGTTAGCTAGGGCGTAGTCCTGGATGCTTTGCAGACAGGAGGTCAACGTGCCTAGCTTGCTGTCAAATGCAACCACAAAGACTGCTAAAGTATTCATTAATGTGAGTTGTGTGTTAATTTTATTGGATTTATATTGCAGGGCCTCTACCAGGTGTTACACTGTTTTTAGCAGACTTGCCCAGGCGTTCCCATTATCTGATTGATGCGTGTCTTCATGTTGATCTCCGGATGCACCCTTTTTGCGTCCAGGCAGATTTGCTTTTACTTGCATCCCCTCCCCTGCATTATGAGCCGTGTTTCCCATAGGCCCCACTATTTTTATATCTGCCAGGGTGTCATTCCTGCAGTTTGCCTGCGAGTAGGTTTCGAAGAGTCCCTCCCATTCCTCCTTATCGAGGTATGAGAATTTGTCCAGGTCTTCACTATCTTCCATTTCACTAAGATGGGGTAACACTGGTTTACTTTGTGTTGGTGATGTTGCAAACAATATTTTATACTCTGAGCCCAGATTTTCGTTTAGGATTTTGGGTACACCCGCTGTTGTTTTTGTTTCTTCCATTTTATCTGCAGGTGTGTATGTTCTTTTCCTCACCTGCGGGTGTTCTTTTGGGCTGTCTAGCTCACAAATAGTTAATGTCTCTGTTATAACACAATTTCCTCCTTCTGCTTTGTTTCGCGACATACTCCTAGGCGATGGGGCATTTGAGATGTCTATTGCATCAAAGTTGTAAACACCTATTCCTTCTGTAGTGGCTTCCCATTGTTCCTTGGTCCCATTCTTTGAGTTGGACTCCTGAATTATTTCCGTATCTTCTTCATTGTTTTTTTTCCCCAAGGTCTGGGGTGTCCGGGAGGCAGAGATAGTTTGACACTGTAGGATTGTTGTTAGACTGACTAGACTGGCTGGACTGGACTTTGATCTTTGTTTCCTTCTCTCTCTCCACTTTCCGCTTGGTGTAGGGGCTGGAGGGGAGTCCAAAGGCCCATTGTTGGTGTAAGGCCTGTGAGAAGAGTGTCTCCAGTGTTTTTTAGGAAGAAAAATGTTGTATCTATTTTTGGCAGGAGGAGACAATGTTTTAAGGTTTTGTTTTCTGGAGTTATATTGCTTGTATTGCTTGTCCTTTTAATATCTGGAGTTAATTCAATTATAGTGTCAGATTTCTGCATAGAAGGTCTAATTTTTGCCTTCGGTTTGCCCACTGTACCAGTAGATGTTTTCAGCTTCCTTTTATGCTTACTGATGTTATTTGTAAATATAGTCCCTCCACGCACATGTCCTGACCTCATGTTTTGCAATGCTGTGTTTTGTGGCTTTTGTACCTTTGCAGTTCTCTTACACCCTTTTTTGTATATTTGTATAATTTGTATATTTATTATAAATAGCTTAAATCCTTTAAGTGGACACCGGGAAAAGTTGTATCCTTATAACGGCCTTAAAGGAGGAGGAAGTAATAACCCCAATGCTCCAGGTAGTTCCATAGTGTCCAGCGGCCAGTGCTCAAGACTGCAGGCCATGAACAGCAGTCGTCAGCAGGAAGCAGAAGGCAGGCAGTCTCCACCAACTAATGCGTCATCGCCTGTCAACCCAATGCCATCCGCCCTCTGCCCTCCGTACATCACTCTACTTCTTTACTCCCCTGTCCTCCAGAAGTAGTTTCAGAAGCCAGAAAATCTCTGCAATGAACCCCCTAATTTGCTAATCTGGGTTGACCCCCAGAAATAACATTCACTGGCACTGGCACGTCTTACCGCAGGCTTGGCTTGCTTTTGTAGTGGTTCCCAATTCCTGGTTCTGAGCTGGGCTGGGGATCGTGGATGAGTCCAGGCTCCACTCTGCTCCACTCAGAGCTGTTTCCACTTGTCTGGCCTGCCACTGAGCGAGCTGTTCTCCATATCCTGCCCCTGTTTTCATTCGTGCTGCCAGAAAAAAAGTATTTTGTGAGACGTCTTGGCCCACCAGTTCCTCGAGGGGCCACTAGCTGTTTTTTATAGCACTGTGCGGGCTGTGCTTGCAGTGGCAGCAGACCCAGCACCCTTCAAGCACCATCCAAAGCAGGCAAGGCAGGGAGTCTGCAAGACTTCAAGGGCCGTGGGAGGCCTCAAACAGTAGCTCAGCAGAGCTCAACAGGGTGGGGTGGGCGAGGGCCTCAATCGGCCTCAAACGGAGCTCAAAAGTAGCCTTGTAGGCCTAGCAGAGGTAAAGACAGCGGGGAGCAGAGAGGAACAGCGAGGAACAGCACGGCGTCTCCCACCTCCTCTCCCTCACTCCTCGCTCACAGTGCAGCGGCTGGCTGGCAGCGGTGCCGGGGTCTCCCCCCTCACTCACAGCGCAGCGGCCGCGGCTGGCAATCACGAAGACGCGGTCAGGAGTCAGGTCTCGGTCAGGAGCCACAGATAAAGTTGAGGCTGACTGTGATGGAGTGCAGGCCAGCTACAAGTACCAGGCTTGGCCTGCTGGGCAAAATTACCTTAGTCAAGGTAGGGTCAACTTTGAAGTTGACAAGTAGGATGCAGAATGCAGTCAAAGCGATGCATCAGTGTCAATCCTCACGCTGACAACATTGTGCAGGTCCGTGAAATAGCACCAATGCATCGGCTCTGATGTATATAAAAGCTGTGATGCAGATTTTTCTTTGTCGTTGTCATGGCTGCCTTTGATGGAGACGTGAATACCTTGAGCGGAGGGAGCATTGCTCAGTGGTGGTGCCGAAGGCAATACTTCAGGTTGATCAATGCAGCAGAGGCAATGCATCTCTTCTGCCAACGTCAGGCAAGGGATTCAGAGGAGCTTTCAGTTTCTTCCCTATCTTCCTGTTGGCCTGACAGGTCAGGCAAGGCCTAAAAAAACTATCTGAGGAAATTTACATACGGTTCCAGTAAAAATGTGGGACGAGCCTGGAAAAGGTTTTGTCCTGCAATTGTGTTCTGCCAGGGGTATTTCATGAGTCAGCTCCAGTAGGAAGGCCCTGTAGCTTTGAGGAACTCCCAGTGCCCTTGTTGCTCCATGCACAGGTGTCTTCAGCTTCCTATCGAGAAGGCTATACTCTAAATAGATTCTGTGTTTTCCAGATGCAACACCAGCTGCCTGGGCTTTGGCCTGTTGCCTCATGCTCTCCAGGGTTGGGCATTCCATCTGTGAGTTACATAACTCCTCCCTAGTGGGTGCTCCTACTGCTTGCCATACAGCAACTTCAGGCAGGTCACCAAAGGAGGCAATATCCTCTCCGGTGGTCTCCAGGGCAACCTCCTCTGGTGCCCCATCCATCTTAGCTGGGAGACATTCAGGGGCTGGTTTCCCATGCCCCTCACACTTCCCTCTTTTGGCAGCTGTCTGAGCCATTGTTCCAGGCTCCAGATTCCCTTGACCCCCTTCCAGGTCAGCCATGGACCTCGTCAAGCAACCCTAACACTTCTAGGTGTGTCCTGTGCTCCACTTCCTTCCAGGTAGAGTGTTTAAGATTATTCCATATCAAACAATCCACAGGCATGGCAGGGCTCAAAGCAACTTTCTGAAGACCTGAGACCCCGCATCATTCAAATAGAACATGAGTCAATGGGTAGTGACCATCCCAGTTGTCTGCTAGTACAACCCGGTGGAATGTATTGGCTATAATCTGCACTGCAGCCACCTGCTGACTCCTTACCATACCTCCACTCCTTGCCCATTGATGGTGACACACTGCCTATACTTTGCAGTATTGGAAGGCATGTGGGCTTTGGGCACCACCTCCATGTCACTCAGGGACACTAGGGTAACCTCACAAACCTCTCCTCCACTGACTGGGACAAACTCCTCCCCAAGCGCTACATCAGCCAACCCTGAGTTTTTTTCACCAGTCGGAGGCTGTGCGCTCTTAAGGCACTGGGGGTCACCCTTGTAATGCTCTTTCTCATAGCACTCATAGCCCTAGAGATTTCTATTATGATTTTTATCAGGGAAGCTCTTCTTCTGGTGGCCAGATTGGGACTTGTACCCTTTATCTTGAGAACCATTTTGGGCGCCTTGAAAAAACTTGTTATTTTTATCTCCCCTCCCCTTCTTCTAGTGGTAACCCTAAGCACCCTTTAGGGAGTCCATCCAGATGCCTTCATGGACATTCTGGTGCTGACCCAAAGGTCCACCTCCTCAGTACATTTCCTGGGGTCAGTCAGTCAGCTTGCTATCAACCAGGTGTTGACACAGCTCTGTAAAAGAAATATCAAGCATGAGCTCTCTCAGAATTAGGTTGTGCAGCCCAGTATAATAGTTTACCTTGCTGCACCTCACACAGCCCTTCAGTGCCTCACTGGAATAATCTAGAAAATGTACCCAGGTCTCAGTGGGAGGTTTGTGGCTGCCCCTGAACTTCTGCCTGTATCTCTCATAGGTCAACCTAACTTTAATAACAAGAATGGCCTTCATGGAAGTGTATTGTGTCTGGTCCTCTACCTTTAGGGTTAAGACTGTGTCCTTCCCCAATGTGTGCATGTACCTCCACAAGCAGTACTCCTCAGGAATCTTAAGTACCCTTTAAGCCACTTTATATGTTGAGAATCACTTATCAATATCATCTCTCATCACAATAATGGGCACAAAATCTTTGGGTATGTGTACCCTTTCTTCCCCATTGGATACTGCAGTTATGATGTCACCATTACTGTTGGACTCCACATTTTTGGCTTTAATGTCCCACTCCTTTATTTCAAGTTCATGTGCCAACTTTTTCTCCTCATCCTTAGTTTAGCCAGCTCCAGTTTGAGTTTCCTCTCCTCCTTTCTGTCCTCCACCTGTGGGGACAGGCCTCTGTCAGACACACTGCTTCCTGCTCCAACATGAGCATCTGGGGCATCCATGTTGTCTACTGAGGTCACATTGGACTCTCCTGGATGCTCACGACTGAGGTCTGGGTCTGGGTCCTCCCTCTCCTTTTCGCTCCCTCCTTTTAGTTGTCATCGACCACATCCTCCTCTGAGGTGGCCTGCCACCTCTGCACTTCCTCCAAAGCCCTCCAGGCAACCTGGAAATCCAGCTTGGAGGTCTTTTTGTCAGCTTTCAATCCTTTTTGATTGCAGAGTTTCAGCAGCTCAGGCCTGCTGAGGGTGGCAAAGTCACAGGCATCCACATCCATAGTACACAATGGAAGTTAGGGTGCTTACATTTAGAAATTGGGGAAAAACCAACCAATTATTTATCTGGGGCTTTTGTGTGACTCAGTTCACTGTATGGTATTGCACAAACACAAGTCCTGATCCACAACGTTAAACATAATTGTGAAAAAAATGGATTGTTGGTTGACTGGGGTGTGATTTCCGGTCAAGCAACAGCCACAATCCCTTGCAGGCTGAACCACAAAAAGTCACTAAATCAACTAGTGCTTAACTCTGGGTAGCTTGCCACATAAGCAGTCAGTCTTAACTTAAGACAATGAGTAAAGATTTCATGCAGCACACAAACAGTAATACATTGAAAGAAAAATCCCAAACCGACTTAGAAGCATAGCGTTTATTTTAATAAAGGATTTGACACTAAAACACCAAATATCCAATGAGTAAAATGGGAGATATTTTTTTTTTAGCAGTAAGTGAAAATAGCGCCAAAAAGCACAAAGCTTCAACAATGGATATCTTTTCAGGTCGACCATGATGGAGTGTGGACCGACTAAATAGACCAGGCTCTGACACCTTCTGAGTAAAAGTACCTTAGTCCAGATTACATCGACGTCGAAGATGCATCGATGTCGAAGCGATGCAACGCTATCGATCCTCACAGTGGTGAAGCAGCAATTTGTCGACACGAGTGAGTGCAGGAGTTGTGAGGTGAAGATGCCAATACCTCGAGCCGGGGGAGCGGTGCACAGTAGTGGGTCTGAACGCGATTCGTCTGGTCAATCCATGCAGCATAGGTGAATGTGCAGGTTCTGCACACACAACCGAGGCAATGCCCTGGTTCTAATCCAGGCAATGATGACAATACACCAGTTCTAGAGAGGATCTGTGGGTTTGGCCTAAGTAAACAGCTTAGGCCCACTTCCAAGTGTCCAGGACTGAGGTGGGACCACAATAGGGCAGACTCAAGGATGGCAGAATCCAAGTGCAGAAGCAGGATAGTTGGAAGTATTTTATATCCCTGAGCCTTGAGATAAGGAGTCATACCAACTAGCCATTGGAGTCTCTCCGGGTTCTGGGGATCAAGTGATGCAGGTTCAGCTCTTTTCACTCAGACGAGGAGGGCAGCAGGCAGCAGGTCAGCACAGCAAGAAAGCAGGTCTTCCAGAGTAGTAGTCCAACAGAGTACCCATCCTTCAGCAGCAGAGCAGTCCTTCATCCTGGCAGAGTATCCACAGCTCCAGATGTTTACTGAAGTGGTAGGGTATGAGTTCCAGTTCTTATACCCAGTGATACCTTTGAAGTCAGGGAGACTTCAAAGAATGGTCTTTGAAGTGCACAGAGGTCCTCCCTTCCTGTCCTGGCTAAAAACGTAATACAGGGTGGTATGCAGTCCTTTGTGTGTGGACAGGATACAGCCTATTCAGCTGTAAGTGTGACACGTTGTCCAGCTCCTCCCTCCCATCCTCCCAGGATCAATCAATCAATCAATCAGTCATTTGTAAAGTGCACTACATACCCGCGAGGGTCTCAAGTTGCTGGCGCCACTGATTGAACAGTCACGTCTTGAGCATCATCCTGAAGGTCAGCAGGTCTTAGGTCTGTCGTAGGCTCAGTGGGAGGGTGTTCCATGTCTCGGCGGCTTGGTGGGAGAAGGATCTCCCGCCGGTGGTTGTTCTTTGGATGCGTGGGACAGTGGCGAGTGAGAGGTCGGCGGAGCATAGCTGGCAGTTGGGGATGTAGAAGGAGAGCCGTCTGGTGAGGTAGGCTGGGCCAGTCTTGTGAAGCGCCTTGTGTGCGTGGGTGAGGAGCTTGAAGGATATCCTCTTGCTGACGGGGAGCCAGTGCAGGTCCCTCAGGTGGGGGGTGATGTGGCCGTGGCATGGTACGTCGAGGATCAGTCGTGCCAAGGCGTTTTGGATGCGTCGTTTGATGAGCTTGGTCGGGGCTCCTGCATAGAGGGCGTTTCCGTAGCCGAGTCTGCTGCTGAAGGGGGCCAGGGTGACTGTCTTTCTTGTATCTGTCGGAATCCATCTGTAGATCTTGCAGAGCATGCGGAGAGTGTTGAAGGAGGAGGAGGTGAAGCCGTTGACCTGCTTGGTCATTGAGAGCGTTGAGTCGAGGATGATTCCCAGGTTGCGTGCGTGGTCAGTGGGTGTTGGGGCTGCTCCCAGTGCCATTGGCCACCAGGAGTCGTCCCAGGCTGAACGGTTGGGGCCGAGGATGAGAACCTCTGTCTTGTCCGAGATCAGCTTCAGATGGCTGGTCTTCATCCAGTCGGCGACGGCCTTCATTCCTTCGTGGAGGTTGGCTTTGGCAGTGATGGGGTCCTTGATGAGGGAGAGGATCAGTTGAGTGTCGTCGGCGTAGGAGATTATGTTGAGGTCATGCTGTCAGGCGACATGTGCGAGCAGGGCCATGTAAATGTTAAACAGTGTTGGGCTGAGGGAGGATCCCTGGACTACGCCGCAGATGATCTCGGAGGCTTCGAACCAGAATGGGGGGAGGCGGACGCTCTGGGTTCTGCCGGAGAGGAAGGAGGTAGTCCCTTCCAGAGCCTTGTCTCGGATCCCTGCGGCGTGGAGGCGTGCGCGTAGTGTGTGGTGGCAGACGGTGTCGAAGGCGGAGGAGAGGTCTAGGAGGGTGAGTGCTGCGGTCTTGCTGTTGTCCAGCAGGGTCCTGATGTCGTCGGTGGCGGCGATGAGGGTGGTCTCGGTGCTGTGGTTTCTGCGGAACCCTGACTGGGAAGGTTCCAGGATGCTGTTTTCTTCGAGGTATCGGGTTAGCTGTCTGTTGACGATTTTCTCGATGACCTTGGCCGGGAAGGGGAGCAGAGAGATGGGCCGGAAGTTCTTGAGGTCTCTTGGGTCAGCCTTGGGTTTTTTCAGTAGGGCGTTGATGGCGTGTTTCCAGCTCTCTGGGAAGGTCGCGGTCTCAAGGGAGAGATTGATGACGTTGCGCAGGTGGGGTGCGATGGAGCTGCTTGCTTTGTTGAAGACGTGGTGCGGGTAAGGATCTGACGGAGAGCCGGAGTGGATTGTGCTCATGGTCTTGATGGTGTCATCGATGCTCACGCTGGCCCATGCTAGCAGGGGGTCGTGGTCGATGGTGTGCGGAGGGTCTGTTGTGTTGCTCTCTGTTGGGTTTGTCTGGGTGTTGAAGTCATCGTGGATGTCTGCTATCTTGCGGTGGAAGAAGGTGGCAAGGGAGTCGCACAGGGCTTGTGATGGCAGGATGTCGTTGGTGTTGGAACTGGGGTTGGAGAGTTCCTTCATGATGTTGAAGAGCTCCTTGCTATTATGTGTGTTGTTGTCGAGGCGGTCTTTAAACGAGGTTCTCTTGGCGGCCTTGATGAGGTGGTGGATGGCGTCCTTGTGTGCTGCTCGTTTGTCTGGAGTTTGTTCGATGTGCAATTTCTTCTATATTTTCCGGCAGGCTCGCTTGGAGGCTAGGAGTTCTGGGGTGAACCAGCTGGCCCTCTTGCCGGAGTCTCTGTGGGGGGGTTTCTTCAGCGGGGTGAGGGTGTTGGCGCAGTCTTCGATCCAGCGTCTGAGGCTGAGGGCAGCATCGTCGGTGTTGGAGGGTTCGGTGGGTGGGCTGAGAGCGAGGTTTGCATGTAGTTGGTCTTCGGTGATTTTGCTCCAGCAGCGGCTGGGGGTCTGTTGGGTGCAGTGGTGTGTGGTGGGTTTCTGGAAGGTGAAGTGGATACAGCGGTGGTCGGTCCAGAGAAGTTCGGTGGTGTGGCTGACAGAGACGTGCGGGCTTGGGGAGAAGACGGGGTCGAGCGTGTGGCCGGCGGAGTGGGTGGGCGTTGTGACGAGTTGCTTTAGTCCGAGGTTGGCGAGGTTATCAATCAGGGTTGTGGAGTTGTTGTCGTTGTTGTTCTCAAGGTGAAAGTTCAGGTCTCCAAGGAGGATGTAGTCAGTGGAGGTCAGGGCGTGCGTGCTGATGAAGTCAGCGAAGGAGTCGCTGAACTGGGGGCGGGGTCCGGGGGGTCGGTAGACGAGGGTACCTCTGAGGGTGGAGTTGGGGTCTGTGTGGATCTGGGAGTGCATGTGTTCGGCGGTGCTGAGCACGTCATCGGTGCTAGTCGAGACCCTGATGCTGTTCTTGTGGACAATGGTGATTCCTCCTCCGACTCCATTGGTGCGGTCTCTGTGGGTGATCTTGTAGACGTCTGGGATGGCTATGGCGATGTCGGGTGCGGAGGAGTCGTTCAACCAGGTCTCTGTCAGGAAGGAGACATCCGGGGATGTTGTGTCGAGCAAGTCCCAGAGCTCGACGGCATGTTTGTGCGCAGAGCGGGTGTTAAGTAGTATGCATCGCAGGTGGGTGCGGTCTTTCTTGGCGGGTGGTTCGTTGGTTCCGAAGCTGGTGTAGCTGTAGTTACGGCAGGTGAAAGGACCGTGTGTGCATTTCGGGGCGGCCTTGAAGCAGGTATGGGTCCGTCCGGGGTTGAGGGCGTGAAGTGTGCTGGCATCGTAGCGGCAGCGGTCGTCGTGGTGGGAGCGGGGTCCAGGGGTTCTGGTGCTGGGCGCGGTCCAGGCGCAGACGGGCGCAGATGGGCTTGCCTTAGGCACGCCTTTGGCTGGCATATATGGGGAGGTGGGAGGGAGGAGCAGCAGGGAGGTGGGGGCAGCGAATGGGCAGTGGGCAGTCAGGGGGGCGGGGCTGCAGGGGACACAGTGGCGGGGCGGTGAGGGACTACGGAGGTAACAGAAAGAAAAGGGCACAAAAAATGAGGGAAAAACGAGTGGAACAGAATGCATAAAGGGCACAGAAATTGGGCAAAAGGGCACAAAAATCAATGGAAAACAGTGGCACAGAAGGCAAAAAGGGCACGAAAACGAGGGGGAAACGAGTGGCACAGAGGGCAAAGGGCACAAAATCAATGAAAAACGAGTGGCACAGAAGGCAAAAAGGGCACAGAAATACAGGGGCAGCTAGGAATCAGAAGGCAAAACCGGGCAGAGAGGCACGGGGCAGCGAGGGGAACAGAAGGGAAAACCGGGCAGAGGGACACGGGGGCAGCGAGGGGTACAGAAGGAAAGAAAATGGGCAAGGACCATGTACAGGCAGCGGGGGAAGACAGACAACAGCAGTCACAGCCCCGAAGAGTCGTGGGATTACTCTTCCCCGACGAAACACGTGTCGGCTGGTTGCGTTTCTCATAAGAATAAAGAATATCCAGTATCACTGAAGAACTCTGGACGTATTGCTCGCGTTTAATGTTGCATCTGCGTATTTCAATTTGTATGTGTGCACAGGATAACGTTGTACTATTTTGCTGTAGGGTCTTCCCTACACACATCGAGTGGTTACAAGGGTCTCCCCTTCCTGTATAGCACCATACCTACCTGTTCACCCAAACACACTACACGCATATTTGCTGAGCGCCATCACTTCCTACACACTAAAACCCTTAACGCAGTTGTCAAACTTATGGCCTACCACTGGCCACCAGGGATGAGGCGCAGGTGGTAGCCTGCGGGTGGCGAAGGGCCTCGAGTTTCCTCAGCAGCGGCAGCTGGGGCAGGGACACACAGGCGGAGCTGTGCGAAGGGAGAACGACCTACCTGGTGGGTCAAGGGTCGCTCAAGGCTGATCAATTCACACCTAAGCTCTAATTGTGTGTGGCTGTCCAGAGGAAAAACAAAAAGTCCAGCTGTCACCCACCCCAGACATGCAGCCAGAGACAGAATGCACGCACACAGGGCTAAGAGTAGGGGTGGGCGGAATTTGCGAAATTAACTTTCGCAAATTATCGCGAAAATGTTTAAAATTATCGCAAACAAGCGGAAATATCGCGAAAATGCGGAAGTTTTTTCCCTCATGTTCGCGAGATTTTCTGCATGGTTGCGGGTCACCAACTTACCCATGTGGTTGCTTGCGGGCGCGGCCATCTTGTTTTGAGTTGTCTCGCGGTGCATGATCACGAGAAGAAAGACATGATCACGCGACGCTTGACGTCACTGCGGGCGCGAACTGTCGCGAGACAGCGCAAATGGCTAAAAACAATACAACATCTCATCGAGAACGCGACCGGATCAAGAAAACTTGTCGGCGAACGCAGGGATTCAGGTAAGGCGATCGCGCGCGTGCGAGAATGTATTATTTTACAGCGCGAGCAAGAAACAAATTATCGCCAAGCTGCGGAAACCGGACATTTTCGCGCTCTCCGCGGAACGCGAAAATGCCAAATTATCGCAATTTCCGCGAACGGAACGAAATTTTCGCCCAGGCCTAGCTAAGAGCAGGAAACGCCACCTTTCTAAGAACATTTTTATAATGAAACTATGAAGTAATGGTTAAATAAAAAACCAGGACCAAGGAACTCAGACATTGGCCTTTAGTCTGTCTAAGAAAATAGCAGCATTAGAAGTTGTAGCTAGGTTCACTTTTGTACTACTTTAACTTTAACTTCCTAAAGGTGGCATTTTCAAAATTGTAACAATAAATACGACTTTGCCTTTGAAGAGGATTATTCATTACAGTTTCATAGGTACTAAACATGACAGATCTACCACCTTTCAATTAGGAATTACAGCTTATTAAATGTAATAAGTAATTCTCAATGTTATCCAATGAGAGTGGCAGGCATAACATTAGTGAAAATGAATTTAGGAAATGTTCACTACCAGTGCATGTAAAACTTAAAACCACATGTCCAACCTTTAACTTACATAGCACCCAGCCCTATGGGCTACCTAGCATCTACCTTAGGGGTGCCTTATCTGTAGTAAAAAGGGAGTTTAAGGCTTTTAAATATCAAGTCAACATGGTGCTGTGACACTGCCTTCAGTCTGCAATGGCAGGCCTGGGACAAGTTTACAGAGCTACTTAGGTGGGTGCCACAGAAAATAGCATTTAATTTACAGGACCTGGGTACATAGTATATAACCCTACAAGGGACTTATGAATAAATTAATTGTGCCTATTAGGTATATGCCAATCGAACCATGTTTAGAGGAGTGAACTCAAGCACTTTACCACTGACTAAGACGAACAAAAATGAATTCAGCAAAATTGGAGGCAAGCAGGAAAGGCATTTGGGGGATGACCACCCTAAGGCTGAAAGGTATGGCCCGCCTCACTTGCAGTTTTTGAGAGTATTGCAATGACAAAAGGCAGTCCAATCTTTTCTGTAGGTTTTTGAAGGGCCCAGAAGTGATTCAGGCAAGAAGTAGGGAGTGGTTTATAGAGAATGAAGGCGCAGCTGCTACCATTTGCGTCCATACCCGTGCCTCCCATCCCTGTTGTGGGGGGCCCTATTGCTGCTGCGCTCTTGTTGCAAGCCCCTGCTGTGGCCTCTATTGCAGCTCCTTTGCTCTGGTGGAAAGATAAAGCTCGCTCTAAGCCTTCTGCCAGCAGTTCAGGCTCTTGCTGCAGTGCTGCCGTGCTGTGCTATGGTCCAGCGGTTCTTTGGTGCCATCAGCCGTGGAGGCAAATACGGTGTAGCACACGGTGCGACGAGTGCGGCTGCCGATAGCTGGTGGCCATGGAGTGAGTGCCCCAGGTGAACCACGGAGGCAGCCAGACTAGGTTCAGGTGCAACCTGCGGTTCCTGCCTCGTGGGCCCCCCTCGTCCCACATGCCACAGCATCAGCATCAGCACCAGGTGCAACACTAGGCTCAGCACCTGGTCAACAGAGACAACAGGGGTCTCAAACAACTCAAAACATTGCCATAGGGACTCCCAGGATTCCTAGGACCGGGAAACAAACCACCAGCTTCATGTAGAAAGGTACTTAGGAGTTGGGAGGTAAGAGGGCTTTCTGTGAATTATCTGCTTATCAATTATTGCTCAACTATAGTTTTCTCCCACCCCAGGCCCCTTTCTGGCCACCCTAGGTTGTTGACTCCTCGTTTGTTTGTTTTTTACCACTGCTACACACAGTTTTATGCATAGTGGAGCAACACTCATCCAGCCCTGATATTCGCCCCAGATTGGCTACAAGTAGCAGGGACATAGAACCAGCAGCAGCCACAGTGGAGTGGCCTGTTGGGGGAAGGGAGAAAAAGCCAAGAACCCTGTGGGGGATACAGGTGGTCATTAGAGGACACCGTGGCCACAAGAATGTCAAACCAAGAAGCACTATAGAAAGAGTGAAGAGCCCATACAAAGTGCTCACTGGGCATATAACACCAGGTTACTGGTCGCACCATTTATGTTCATTTAGGTCAACTTTTCTATTGCTGCCTATTCCTATCAGTTTGATAACCGCAGGAGCAGCAGGATCATTATTTTAAAAAAAAAACATGCGTTCAGCTAAAGAAAGACGTCCCGCTCCCACGGTAAGGAGAAAAAAGACATTTCAAACTTTAACAACATCAGAAAAAGTTAAAGCATAAACTATAGGGGGAAACTAACCTTCAATCTCACCAATTATTTACATGTTTGAAAAATAAATTAAAATTCCTCACAAATTTCACTATATGAAAGACCCAACCGGAGCTATGTTTACACTAAAAACTGAAATTGAAACACATAGCCTACAAATTCCAATCAAACCAGAAAGTAAGACATAAGCTGTATGTCAGGGACAAGACTTGCAAGTCTTGGATGGCTCAGATCAGCAGGTGATAGAGGAAAACAAGGATTTTCAAGGGGACACATAACCGACTCCGAGATGTTAACATTAGCTTCAACATCACAACTGTTACAAGAATATCCAAACTCACCTAAAAGACCCATAAGTAAACCTAAAAATTTACGGATCTCATGGGCACCAGTCCTTCTAGAAGTAATGATAGAAATGAAAAAGTGCAAAATTGTAATGTTCCCTTCAAATAAATCATACAAACCAAGATCCACCAATGCCAGGTGCCCAGGAAGCCCAGTGTAATACATTAAGTGGAACCGCAAACCTTTCTCAACTAAAATTTGAGACTTGGATGGATAAGGAAACAGCTTACAACCCTACGATATCTTCAAAGCTGGGAAAGATCATCAAGAATTTAAGGTCGAACCCCTAATAAAACCTGATAATCTGCAGCTTTGGAGTACACCTTATGACAAAAATAGCCGCAATGACAGCAATCAATTCACTCAGTCAAAAACGAGTGCCATCAAAGTCAATATCTGCTGATCTCGGGAACACCAGATATAGGGGCCATGTGGGATATATTTTACAGAACCTCTCATCTAACATTAGAAGCTCTAACAAATCAATCTAATAAAAAGGATGTACAAATTCATCTTCTCAATGTCATGGCGAAATCTTTGGCAGGTATAGACCAGAAAAGGGCCACCTTAAACAAATTGTTACTACGAGCACAAACACAAGCTACAGCTCCATACTTAGATTGCTTGTGTGCTCCACTACTTAACAAATAACAAGTTGCCTACAATACTGGATGTTCTGGGTACTATACTTGAGGACTTAAAAATTATTCGACAAACCTTAGGGACTGATAAAAACCCGGGAAGGAACTAACAGAGGAAATAGGAACAAGATATAAGATAAAAATACCAAGTAGCTCGTAACCATCGGCACCATTGGACTTACAGGGTAAAAAAATGGAAAAGCAAATCCTAATAACAAAAAAAGTTTTGAGCAGCAAGAAGAGGATGTAATTAACATAAAACAAAGTATACAGTCCCATTTAAGGAAAAAATAGGAGATCAAGTAGACAAGCAACAACTTCTCCACCCTTTATTATGATGAAAAAACAGAGGAAAAACGATGTAAAGCAAGAAATAAGATCAAAAGTAATACAATACTCACCACACCTCAAAAACAAACAACAAGATTGATGGGATATAGCATAAGCAGTCCTACTCAAATTAAAGTAATATTTTGGAACCAGACCAGTAAAATTAAAAGAAACAATCACAAATATTTCCCACTATTTTACAAAGACCAGAGTGAAAAAATTCCCATCAAGGAATACAAATTTAAGAGTGAGCTAATTGAACAACAAGTATATGAATTACTGGAAAATCACTGGAAAAACAAAAAGAAAAAATACAATGTCACTGTTGTTTGAAGCCAACACGGTAAGGGATCGCCCACACAAAACAGGACACACCTATTAAATTTGAGAAACTAAAAAGATCGTATGATCAGCAAAAATTGAGGATGGTCAGTGGAGGCTACAGATGGATATACTATTGAAAACTAGGAACAAACAATACAAAGAACAAGTAAACTTCAACGAAGTCCAAAACAGTGCTAGAGGAGAACCATAGTGGGTACACATGTGGAATCAACTTGCTTGTTAGAGTCAACACATCAGCAGATGAAAAATACCACAATGAAGGGAGCGCCGTATTCAGTAATCAGTATTTGCAAAAGCAAATTTGTTCCCAACTGATTCAATCAAAAAGACAGATTTCCTTGAATCCACAGATCCACAATTTATTACACGTCACTTTAGGATAGTGTTTCCACAACGATTATGACTGTTCATCAATATTGATTGACAAGCTTGTAGCAGTTCATCAACAGAAGTTCCTAGGACGTTATCATGGCTGAAAAGAAAAACAAAACACCGTTCATATTTCCCATACCACATAATTAAAATCAGCTTGATTGATGACACAATTTCCTAAGCATTAAATTATTCACATTATCATCAACATCCCCAATATATCATTGTCATCAATTTTTAACAAAGTCCCTCTATAAGGAAGCCTGCCTATATAAAAATCACAACAAAAGTCGATCATATAAAGCAAATTGCAAACATTTTTTAGAAACAACTAAACACTGGGAGAAAAACATATTCATCCTATATGTAGAAAAACTGGACCCTCCATAACAATCTCATGGTTATTAAATCTAGCCGTAAATTGACCAGTTCATTCATGTCACCTAATTGTCTTTACTGACATTGATCATTCACTTATTATTTAGCTAAACCTGAGACATTATTATGTGCCAGAATTCTAGCTCTATCCTAAAATCCTCTTTACAGTATTAGGACAGAAAAGTAAAACACCTACCTATAGTTCAGTTTTCTTTCTGTGTAACTTCTACCTATCACGCAAAAGGTTCTGATTTTTATTTTGATTTTTCTGAAGATAAAAGGAGATACATAAAATATGATTATTACATCTACCCCAATCTTTTTATCTCTTGCCATCTGTTTCTAATCTGAAAACCTAATTGCCCATTAAACGCACCTTCTAAAATAATGGTTTCCAAAATGTCATGAGCACCATATATCATTAGGTCATCCGTGCCTTCTAAATTCCTAATCAGCAGTTCTGCACGAAAATAAAATTAAACCTATTACACCTAAGTCCACTAAAGTCTTTATCATACAAAAGTTTCAACATTGAACCCCCCACCATATTTATTATGAGCTCAACTTACATATATGCATCTGCAGATGAGTTCATCAAAGAAAGGAAATATAACTATCTTAGTAGGCAGAACAAACAAAATAACCAATATTCATAATGATAGTAAGATCCAACTAATCTTTAAACCAGAATATCAGTCCAGGGATAGGCAAGACACTATGGGCCCCATTAGCGTGTCGGGTAGATCGCCACCGGCGGGTTGGCGGTGGCTACCGCTGGCCCGGCGGTGGCGATCCGCCCACCGAATGTCCCTGGTACTCCCCCCACCATATTAGTATGGTGGGGGGCACTGCGGCAGACGGGAAGACCGTCTGCCATTTTTTCGCTGGTCGACTCGTCGACCGGGTGGAAAAGGGATGCAATGATGTAACCACTGCATTTGCATTGCGGGCAGGTCTGAAGCCAGCAGGTCCACCTGCAATGTAAAATGCCCAGGATGCGTACACCAGTGTGGCACCCGCATCCTAATTTGCATTGCGGGACCACTGCCACTTCGACGGTTGGTCCCAAGCTCCGTTGTGGTGGCGGGTGGACTTTGTCCGCCCGCCATCGTAATGGACCCCATGAATCAGGGAAATATTCTAGGACTTTTTGAAGCAATCCCTTCTCTTGAAAAAATCACGAGTGAAAACCTAGAAGCTATTGAATTTCTTTCAAATAAAGAACTGACATTAGTAACATCGAATTCAACATGTCTGTTAGAACTAATCATCAATGAATATGAAACCTTTTTAAATTGGGGAATAATAATCAGTATGCCCCCTCAATCTATATACCCAAGCCCATTTACAACACAAGATCGAACAGAGTATCGATAGAAATACATAAACAACCAAGTATATTAAATATTGAAAAACCCTGTAGGCAAAACTACTAACCTACCAACAAAAAAAACTGAATCAAATGTAAGAAGAAAAGCCTATACAATTATATCAAGGAAGGATGACAGTGGCCCTTCATGCTATAATATAACCTTGACAGGAAAAGCCTAACCGTGTTGAGAAGGAAGCATTTAATCAAAGAGAAGTAATAAGACTGTGTTCCTGGAATATAAATGGGATACATGCTAAAATACAAAATGCACACTGAGGGGCCCATTACGATGGCGGGCGCACTTTGTCTGCCCGTCACCGTATCGGGAAAGGGGACCGCCGCCATTGTCGCGGCGGTCCCACAGGTGGCATTAGGATACGCCCACCAAACTGGCGGGCGCATCCCGCATTTTAAACATTGCGGCGGGCGCTGCAGCAAGCAGGAGCCGCCGCAATGTGTAAAATGCATGTTGTGCATTTGAATGCACAACGAGACAGGCACCACGCGGTACCCCCCATGTGCACCCCCCATCCCCGAACACCCTGGGGTCCCGCAATGGGCCCCAAAAGACAAAACCACCTGCCTTTACATGGCAGAGTCTCCGCCATGGAAAGGCAATTCACCGCAATGATTATAATATGGGTAGCGGTGCCTGCAAGGCACCGCCACCATATTTCTGGGCTTTTCCGCCTGGTAGGCAATCAGGCAGATTGCCTACCAGCGGAAAACCGGCGGACGGTCTTCCTGTCCACCGAGGTCCACCCCGCCATCGTAATGTGCCGGGGGGGAAAAGTCAGGCGGGCAGTAGGTTTTGGTGGGCGGATCGCCACCGCCATACGGGCGGTGGTGATCCGCCTGTTATCATAATGACCCCCTTAATCTCAATGTCAACTACCCTTCAGATTATATTCCTTCAAGAAACCTGGGTAACCCAACCACTGATGTTAGAACGTTTTGCAAGTTATTTTTTGCCGGCCATTAACAAGAGGAAGATATGGGCATCCCAAGCTGGGTCTAGCATTATTTATAGCAATAAATTTAAAATTGGAGTGCTAATAAGTAGTCATAAATGACAAAACATCTTAATAGTAAAATGATATTACATGGAAAAAACAAACCGAAACTATTATTACTTATACATTTATATATAGATCCTGATCCAAGAACTAGGAAGATTATAGCCAGCATTGTATTGCAGCTAGTGATTGAGGACCTACATGTTGAATTTATTATGTATGGCAATTTTAACACAAATCTGTTATGGTCATTTAACAGTGACAATGCAATATTACAACATGACCATCTATGGGCAATAACTCAACAATAATTACACTCAGTGAATAAAGCCCCAGGACGAGTAGCCCGAAAAAACCTATTAGGAGATTTAGAATCCCTGGGCTTGAGAATATTAAATGGGAGGTTCCCACATGACATACCGCTGGTGTGGACGTACCATGCACACAATCACAATTCAAGAATCAACTGCACAATAGTATCCTTGAATCTATTCCTGAAGATATCATCCTTCCACATTGAGAAAACAAATGAAAGTGATCATGGCCAATAAATATTGGGCGCAAAGTTCCAATGTACAAGATACCAAAAATTAAGACCTCTTCCTGGAAAGACTGGAACAGTTAACTATAGTAGATTGTATTGGAAAGAAGACTCCAAAGAATCCACTGGTAAATTGGCAATCAAACTGGTTAAGGAAAGCTTTGATGGGGATTCTCCCACTGTAATTGAAAGTTGTTCACAGTTTTTATAGAAAAATTTGTTTCCACCTATGTATCGAAACCTTATAACAAACAACAATTTAGTAGTCATGTTGAATCAAGACATAGAATCAAGCTATCTTACTCAAGCCACTTACTAAAAAGAAATCACAACGGACTATTGAGCAGCCCCTCGTTCTAAATTAAAAAGTATTAACTATGACCTGAGAAGGCTAATTTGGGAAGAAAAGAATTCAATTAAAACAAACACTCTGGGCAAAAGCACTGTACACAAGTAAAATAAACAACTCAAGAGATTTCTGGAAATTGATAAATGGGATATCTAGAACTAGCACAACACAAGTATGTATCGTCTACTCTAACTGAAGCTGTCTGGATAGGATTTTTAGCACCTCACTTGAATAGTAATGGGGAAGTTTTGCAAAAGGAAAATACACTCAACTATACAGGAACAGAAAAAAATAATGTTGTAAACGAAATAGATATAACTGAAGATCAAGTATGTAAACTAATTTGAAAACAAAAAGACCGAGCCCTGGGCACTAAGGGGATTCCATTTGCTTTATTGAAAGAAAACCCTGCTTTTTGGGCAGAATATCTCACAAGAGTGTTTAAAAAAGCAGCTGAATCATCATCAATACCAGAAACATGGACAGGTTTGTTAATATCGCCTATATACAAAAGTGGCAACTGGGCACAGTCAGGGCAATTATCGATAAATCACATTACAAGACACAGATGGCAAACTTTTTGCAGGAGTTCTACTGTCAAGGCTATCTACATGGGCAACTGAGAAGCAGATAATCCTACCTAATCAATCAGATTGTATGCAAGGGCTGGGAACAGAGACAAATATATTAGTTCTCTCAGTACTAATAGACAAATACATAGCAAAAGCAACCATTATATCTTTTTTTCGTGGATTTTAAATCCACCTTTGACTGTGTTCACAGGCAGTTACTCTGGGAAAAGTTGAAGAAGCAAGGAATACCATCTTCCCTTCTGAAACTATTATATTCGAACACCTAGGTTATGACTAGGTGATATCTCATGTGTATCAAGAAAAATTACAACCTCCTTGGGCCTAAAACAAGAGTGCATACCTGCCCCATGCCTTTTTAACTTATTTTTTTATCAGACCTAACACAAGCCATGGACAATGTGAATGCCTACCCACATAAATTATCCAGAAGTCACATATCAAACTTATTATATGTGGGTGATTTTATCCTAAGTCAAACAAAGATAGGGGTACAACGTCTGATAAATAGGATTTCAAAATATTCTTTGTCAAATGCCATGGTAATAAAAGTCACCCAAATTGTCAACTAGAGCAAGTAAGAACATACAAATACCTGGGAGTACTTTTTGATGATAAAGGAACATTCCATGTACACAAGATTGATCTGCAAAGGAGAAGTAACATATTATTGACTGTATTTCAGTCCTTGCAGAAGTCTCTAGAGGGACCTTTTTATCTCCTACTTTTAAAAGTGACAAAAGCAATATGACTGTGAAGTATGGCATATGGTAGTGAAGCATTGTGCAGAAAGGGCTCTATAACCATAAATAATGCCATGACCAAAACCTTAAAGTTACTTTTCCAGCTCCCACACAATGCATAGCCCGCCAGATTAGACTAGAAGGTGTGGAAAAGAATAAAAATAAGACCCAAATGTGCCACCTACTATGCCGTGAAATACAAACAATCAGAAATCTCAATTTTGGAAGTATTAACAAGCTGCCTTTGATGAATACTCAGCACATGCGATTTGAGATATGCCTATAATGGCAAAATCTTTTTAAAAGACTATTAATAAAATAACAAAACAACTACTGAGGCATAAAGACGAAGGGCCCGATTCACAGAACTAACTTAAGACAAAATCCTAAACTTACTACCATTTTGGTATTCACAGAAGTTAGGAGTCCGTTAGGAGTCCTAACTTTAGGACTCCAAAATGCCTTCTGTGAATACCGAAAGTCTTAAAGTTATGATTTTTCTCAGTTTAGGAGTAGTAAAGTTAGGACTCCTAACTTTAGGACTCCTAAATGCCTTCTTTGATTACTGAAAGTCTTAAAGTTAGGATTTTTCTCAGTTTAGGAGTAGTAAAGTTACAACTCCTAACTTTAGGACTCCTAAATGCCTTCTGTGAATACCGAAAGTCTTAAAGTTAGGATTTTTCTCAGTTTAGTAGTAAAGTTAGGACTCCTAACTTTAGGCCTCCTAAATGCCGTCGGTGAATATCGAAAGTCTTAAAGTTAGGATTTTACTAAGTTTAGGAGTAGTAAAGTTAGAACTCCTAACTTTACTACTCCTAAACTGAGAAAAATCCTAACTTTAAGACTTTCAGTATTCACAGAAGGCATTTAGGAGTCCTAAAGTACTTTGGGGCATATTAGCAAGGGCCATATCGCCGCTTTAGTGGCACTTTTTGCCGCTAAATCGGCGATATTTCTATCGCCCTATCAGCAAGCTGTCGCTAACAGCAGTTAGCGACAGCTTTTAGGCGATAGCGAGTGGTTTGGGGCCCACTTTGCATGTTAGCAATATTTATCGCTAATGACATGCAAAGTGGGCATACCCAAACTGTTAGCGACTGAAAGCAGTCACTAACACAGCTATCACCTATTAGCAAGGCAGGCGAAGCGATAAAAAAAATCGCGCTAAGCGCTATTATCGCTATATTCTAACGCCTGCTAAAAACATGACTTACCTGTTTATCCAATGGGAGGTGGATCTTCAGGTTAAGTCCCCATTGGCGTTAATGCGTGAATATCGCTGGATTTCCAGCGATATTCACGCATTTCGCCACTATCGCTGGATATTTTAGCACAATGGAGATAAACGTTGCCAATAGCATGTTTTCTCCACTAAAATATCCAGCGATAGGCAGCGATAACAATGAACGCGCTAAGCGCGTTTTGCGATAAATATCGCAACTTCTTGCTAATAGGCCCCTATGTACTTAGAAATTCCTTGGTCCATATATCTAAAACATTATTTTTTAAATGTATGATTTGGCCTTATCCAAGGATCATTTCATGCAATGCCATGGCTGTGCACAAAATAACTGATGCCTTGTCTATTATGCAAAAAGGGAGAAGAAAATATAATCCATGCGCTTTGAAGATGCCCAAAGTTGAAGGAAGAAAGAAGAGCGATGCTTAAGAGGCATTTTAACACTTGCGGAATATGGTCTTGCAGAGAAGCACTTATAAGATGTCCTAAATCAACTGACATAGTTTTGAATGCTGCTTTGTAAAATATATATTAATGATAAAAAAGAAATTGGACTCCTATGATTTGACTTCAGCAATACTACTGTGAACTAAAATAGGAGTACAAATGGGAGATGTCTAATAGCTAAATTGCACAATAAGATTTGCACTATCCAGATATCAGTAAAAAAGAAAAAGACAGTTATTAAGTGGAATTTAATCAATTTTATGATGATTTGCTATTTTTTAAAATGTGAAACTTTCAATCCAAATAATGAATAATACATTTGTATCTTAAATGTGAATTTTTTTTAGCATCTATTGTTGTTGTTTTTACATATCGTTTGATTTTAAATAATCAAACAATAAACATTAATCAGAGCAGGTGTTGTTTATAGTGTAAATCAAAATTTGCCACAGTAGAGTGCTTGCCCCTTGTCACCTTTCCAACGCTGTGATATAGAGGCACTGACAGGATAGTTTTCTCACATTATACACCCAAAGCAGCAACCAAGTGGCTCAAATACAGAGCCTCAAGCCTGAACTATGCCCATCCTGGCTCCATCTACATTCTGAAGGTAAGTATCAGATATTACTAAAATATCAAGATTTTTGTGGTGTATGCTAAGTAAAATTAAGAAGTTGTGTTGCATTTCTAATTATTTGGTGTACAGTTACAAATTACTCTGTAATATATTTTTTAGGCCTGGGCGGTAAATTTCGTTTTGCTCGCGGAATTTGCAGAATTTGGGTAATTTTGCGTTCCATAGAGAATGCTGAATTGCCCAAAATTCTGTGTTCCGCGGCTTCGCGGAATTTTTTGCTTGTTCGCGTTCTCAAAATGTGTGTTTGCAAGATATTTCCCCCCGAGCATGCAGACAGCATTCGCAAACAGGAAAAAAGCATCGCGAACAAGCAATTTTTTTCGCAGAATTTCTGCGTGCTCGCGGATTTTTTTTACCGTTTTGCGGAGCTTAGCGTAGCGCGACTATGCATATTCCTCCCACCCTTAATCTTTTATGTTCATTGTGTGGAAAAAGCAGGGCTAGAATTTATCCTAATAAATTAAACACCAGGCAGGGCATTTGTTGATGGTTTTCTGGGCAAAACAGGCCGAAGGGCTTTAAAGCACTTTACAACAGAACCAGACTAAGGGGGTCATTACGATGGCAGACGGAGAGCCCTCCGACCGTCGTGCTTGCTGGAAAAAACGGCGCATGTTCCGCGGCCAAACCGGCGGTCACATTATGATGCAATGAATACAAGATTCAACCGTGGCAGTCGGATTTCACAAAAATCCATTCACCATGTCCGGAAAACTAGAAAATCCGACCGCGGTGGACGGAAATGCTGCGGAACTCACTAAAAAGGCCGATCCTCACGTGGAATGACCACAAGTGAAATTATGATAAGATGGCGGAGCAGGTGGAACAATCATTGTTTTCTGACCGCTGCGGTCACGTTTAAAGATGAATGGCAGAGCAGGTGGAACCATCATCGCGTTACGACCACTGCAGTCACACGGAACTAAGAATGGCGAATGAATGCAACCACACAACAAGGCCTCCAAGTGTGCCTTTTCTTTCCGCTGCCTTCAAACACCCCAATGATACACACTCAAGGTATTTAAAACCAAACAAATCCCAGGTCAACATGGATAACACCTGACAGGAATACCTCACTTTGACACACCCATATAGCGGAGTATAAAACCAACTCCTTCCCTGACTATCATCCTTTGCACAACTCCAGCAGTGAAGGGCCAAACACCACAGCTAAAAGGAGAGGCAAATCATCACACATCACACTGATCCAGCGGTGAACCAGCAACAGATACTCCAATACCATATACTCACCTGGGCCCATAAACACTCATACACACACACAGGCCAGTAAAACCGCTGGAGTCAAAGTTTTTGTTGTGTCTTACTTCAAGATTAGTTACCTACCATACCCAACTAATCTTTCACTGATCAAAAAGTTCTTTCCTCTGGTCAATGGACCATTAGTTGAACTAGTTGATGGTGAAATTACATGAATTAATTCTCTTTGCAATGAAATGACCACAGACTCGGGAAAAAGTTTTAAGTCTTTATCTAAATTATTTTCATGTGAACCATCTCTCAAAGTACAGTACAGTCTCCGTCACTCATAGGAAGGAAAATTCAATTAATAAATCAAATATATCATACTCCACAATGACGTTGCTCAGAAAGGAGAGGATAGAGAGAGAAGAACAGACACACTCATAAAAGTATATTTACCTAGGATGGTGTGAAAACCAACCCCCTGGCCAAGGAGCTGGGAAAGGTCCCCGGGAAAGATCAGGTGACAAAGGCTTCAGGACAGGAATCAGGACAGGATAGATGACCTCTCTAACACCAACGCTTGCGTAGCACCCCTCTCTGACACTCTCTTCCTCCTCTAAATTAATTTTAGGATAGATTATTCAGCATTCGATTCTTCATCACTCTGACAGCATCCCGAGCTCTGCATCATTCTGCAAATCTCCATCTGACTAACTATCTAAAAACGACCTCAATTATACTCTTTGGAATTCAGGTACCACCCATTAATGTTTCAATATCGCAAAATTACTAACTCTGATTGGACAGGCAAGGGGGGGGTGATCATCACACCATGCTTAATTTTCAATTTAGTCTTTCAGTCCATAGTTCAAAGATCCCACCCCTTAATTTGTATTCATAAATCTTTATTCCCACCCGTATTCACATCTTATTAGACACAAAAGTATAATTTTCATGTGCTCCCATTCATTTCAGAAGACTTTTGGTCTGATTCCGAGGGTATGTATCTCCTGCGAACTTGGACTGCGTTCAAGAGTCACATCACTTCTTCCGGCTGCCTCACACCATGCATGTGCAGAGATCAGGTGGGTTACAGACTCCGGATTTGTACGAGAGGCCCAAATACATAATTATAAGAAAGTCAAAAAGATAAATATTGATTTCAAAATAAAATGGTTTCACTGTATACCACCTATTTCTACTCTAATCCCATTTACTTATAAATGCTTTCCCCGCATTAGCATTAGTAAAACAGCTTGGTTTAGTTTCAGCAGAGCAGATGCCAAGCATGTGAGCTTTCAAGCAGCCATTTTAATAGCGTCTGCACAGGCGCAATAAATTCCCTCCAAGCGACAGCTCATCATACTGCGTAGATGCAGTTGACGCATGCGCAATAAAGAGTTCCCGTTGCGGCCATTTTAGAATTTCGCTCGAGTTACTTATTAGTAAAACAAGTAGGCAAGCTTCTCTGTCTTTTATGTCAAATGTGGTGCGTATTTAGTTTACACAATACATAGTTAATACAAGGTTAAAAGTTAAATGAGAAGATTGCTTCCGAGCAAGTCTCTTTTCTACGAGTCCTTGCTCCATCAATGCCCTCTCTGATGGCATTTTTGAGCCATCACAAAATTACCCATCCCAAACAGATGCCAATTTTAGCACATTTCAATTCCCTTTCCATTTTTTTTGTTCTTCTCCTCATCTTTGAATTTCAAGTCTTTCATCTTTTTATATAATTCTCCTTTCATCTCTTCCAGCTGTATCTTTTCATATTTTCGTTTCTTTCCCTTTACATTTACTTCATATTTCCTTCCCTTTTTGCAACATTTGCACCATATCATTATTGTTAAGACTATTGTTGTTATTCCAACTGATGGAAATACCATTTGACCTATAATACCTTTCCCAAGATTAGTAAACCAAGTCCCTATTGAAGAAACACCTTTTTTTAGTCTTTCCCATACACTGTCAACCTCCGGTGGTTTCAATTCTTCGTGAAGTTTTGTAATATTCTTAATATATCCTTTAATTTCTATGCTTTTATCTGGTATGTCAACATTTTACAGACTCTGCCTTCTTTTGCTAATAATACATCAAGCGCAAGTCGATTTTGTAAAACCGTAGACCAAATTGCAACCATTTCTGTATTAATCATCAAGAAACCTCCAGCAGTATCAGTCGATAGACGATCAACTACTGTTCACAATTGACAGATTCTATGAGAATTCAGAATGACTCCCACTGAAGGTATCACTATCAATGCACCAAATAAGTCATCTATTATTTCTGAAAAACTAGCTCTCTTTCTACGTGTTAGTCCATTAGTGTTTTCATTGCTTCCAGTGATTCTTTTTGTATGATATATCTTCATAAATACTATTCCGAAGTAGCAACTCCCATACCACCATGCATGCAGCTTATAATAAGCATTATTCCCACACACATAGTAGACACGAGGAAATACTGGCTCTGTTCCTCCTTTTAGTCCCCACCTCCCAGAATTAGGAAGTTATGTTCACACTCACTGGAACCAATAAATACATTCTTATAGTCTGTCTTTAATCTATGGAGGCAGGTTTTCCCTGTCTTTACAAAGTCTAGGGACATCGCAGCATGAGTCTTGCCAGCTGTATAAATTCCCTCTTTCTCAGCCCATGGTGGAATATGGGTTTTCTGTTCAGTAAACTTTCTTTGGAAATCCTGTCTCCTTTCTTCAACTAAATTCAAAAATACTTTTTCATCTTCACATAATGAGAATGTTAGATTATTTTTGTGTGCCCTTGCTATTGACTTCATAGTTAAGAAAAATGCACCCATAAACTGTGCATCTGGACTACTAAGCACTGGATTTATATTCTTCCTAATAGGAATTTCGAAAAATACTACATCTAAATTTGAATAATAATATTGACGTTTTCCTGTTCTATAGAATAGACTTGTCAGTATGCTACATGAAATACCATATGTTAACGGTAAATGATGATATGTGACTCCTTCTGCTACTGAAGCTGGTAATTTCATAAAAACGTAACAATCACTAATCTCCATTGTGTCTACATACTGGAACAACAACTCTGTGAATACATTTAAAGATGTGTTAATATCTGTTACTGTATGATGTAAATCTATCTCATCTGCTTCTTCTAATTCTACTCTATTTCCTTTCATGTTAGCTGTCTTTTTATTAGTATCTGTGTCATTCTTCTTGTCTTTTATCATAAGATAAAGAACTGCTATTGTTAGAAATAGCCATATTATGACCACTAATAAAATACTACATATGCAAACCCTACAACATTTCTTTATACAGTTTCGTTTTGGTCTTTCAGCAACCCTATCTTCAGCCATTTTGATCTAGGAAGATTTCTCTTCTTTTCTTTTCTTTTACTTGTGAATTTAATTTCTTTGTTACTTCAAGGAGGCCTCACTTCCCCTTTGTCAATCTGTTCTGCATTTAATTCTTCATCAGTCTCTTCATTTAAATCTAGATTCTCAAATTCTTCAAGAATCACGTAGGTCCATTCAGGACCCTTGATCTTATTGTTCAAGATTCTCAGTCTTTGGCTTATTCGACTGCTTTTAAAAGTTGACTGCCCAGACTGACTAGTAACCTCATTCACTTGTTCAGGAGTTTCACTTGTTTTCCTCAAATGATATTTTAACCTTTTGACTCCACCTGGCCAGTTATCACCTTTTCTGACCCTTTTAGCTTGCACTACACGTTCACCTTCTTTGTCTTTCTCAAGAGCTCTTTTATTCTCGTTATGTTGTGGCAAAATCAGATTTTCCTCTCTTTCAGAGTCACTCTCTATCTGTCCCTGTTGAGGTCTTTTTATTGTGGCTTCATCTGCCAGAACTTGTTCTTCTTCCTCTATCTGTTCCAGTTTGGGCCTTATTTCAAATTGTTCTTCTTCCACCCAAACTTGTTCTTCTTCTCCTAACTGGTCCTGTTCAGGTCTCACTACAAATTGTTCTTCTGCAGTCTGAACATGTTCTTCCATACCTGTCTGTCCCTGATCAGGCTCTTATGTTTGTTTGCTTGCCTGAGTACATTTTTCTTTCCTTGTCTGGTCCTGCTCAGGGTCTCCAGTAGCTTTATTCACCTTTTCCAGATCGTGTTCTTCTACACCTATCTGGTCCTCTCTAGTTTCTTGTCTTTCTAGTCGGTTTCTGCTTCTTGTTTGAATAATCACCTCAGGAATGTCAACCACTGGTATCCAGTACTCCTGACTTGTGCTCAGTTGTTCTTTGTCAGAGTCTTCAGAATCTGTTACTCTAGATTCTTCAACTGCACAACCTTCAGCAGCCTAAACTATTTGGGTCAGTTGCAGTCTCGCTTCATCGGGGCTGGAACCCTCTTTGTGTGGCATGCATGAATCCAATTTGGCAACCTGCACAATTCACTGCTGTGGTAGTGACCAGTATGACCTGCCATCGATCATCCCACCTGGGTGCTAGGCACGACTCTCTGGTGTGCTTCTTCACTACCACCCAGTCTCCCGGATTCAAATCATGCGCTTGATCTGGCTGCCTGGCAACTGCGTCTTCTCCAAACTGGTGAGAGACAGAACGCACTAGGTCAGCCAATCCTTTGCAGTAGTCTAATACTAGATCATCAGATATATTCAACAATGTATGTTCTGGTATAAATGCTTGTCTCATTGGTCTTTCCATGAGAATCTCATGGGGACTCAGTCCTGTGTTTCTGTCAGGTATACTTCTGAGTCCCATCAGTACAAGAGGCAATGCATCTGGCCAACTCAGTGATGTGGATGCACACACCTTTGCCAGTCTTGACTTGATTGTGCGATTCAATTCTTGCGCGCTGTAACGTCTTACCGTGATTCTGCGTTCGCCAACTTGCTTTTCTGTCCGTTCGTGTGCGCCACGAGATTTGTAATATGGCTGCCCAAGCACGCGAGAGTGTGCGAACGCGAACACGTCATTCGGGCACGCGAGCTGACTTCCGGCGGCTGTCTTGGTAAGATCACGATCCCGAACATGCCAAAACTACAATCTGGCGAAGAATATCTCTCGAGCTTCATAAAACCTTCTCTAAAATGATCATTTTGCTCAGAAAAACTCCTCAGATTGTGATTTTGCTGCAGTCTTTTGTGTAAGGAGTCCTTTAAATTTTTTTACTCTTTATTTTAAGAAGAAGGAAGTGCCCCTGAATCTCCAACTTCCTGTTCCTGTCCAGCAGGCTCCCCCCAGTGCTTTGTCCATGTGCTGTTCACTTTCATTTGGATTTGGAGCTGGAAGGATCACTTTTTGTGTCTGTCTGCTACATCATATACCATTTTATTGGATTTATTTGAGGACTTTTTGATTTGAGATTTAATTTACTACAAGTAAGTTGGAGAATGGCTGTGTTTGTTTTGGAGCACGGAGTCACTTTTATTAAAAAAATATATATTTTTAGGAGAGGAAGTAAGTCCCACAGAGACTACAACTTCCTGATCCTGTCCTTTGTAATCACTTTTTTGTTATTATTGTGGTGGGTTGCCTGAGCATGTGTGGTGGCCATTTTGTGGAGGCAGGCATTGTGCTTTTGCAATAGGCCTGCATTGTCTGTCTTGTATTCCTGACCTTTTCTTGTTTTTGTGAGTGGCCTGGCCATGTGGTGGCGGCCATTTTGTGGTACCAGCTACTGTGCTTTTTCCATAGGCCTCCAAGCTTGCGGCCTAGTCGTACAGTAGGCCCAGGGGTACTACTCATCAATCATCATGGGTGCATAGAATTTAAACAACTTTTTTTGTGTTGTGCGTTAAATTTCAACATCATGTATGGCTTTGGATTGAATTGTAAAATGTGGGCTTTACTTTTTTTCGGGGGTACATTTCACTTTTTGGGTGTTGTAAATAAATGCCTTCAGTTTTTATGTGTATATGTTCATTGTTGTTGCTCCCTGATGCTGCATCCATCCCATAAGATGTACAAATTGTTATTTAGGGCAAACAGGCTACACTATATTTATGTTTTTGTTCTTTGCTATTCTTCTTCCTGAGTGTACACAGTACAAGTACACCAGGAGTCCTGGCCTTGTCAGTCTCATAAATGGCTATACTGTTGTTGTTCACTGACTTCATAAAATTTAATAATTGTGACCACCCACCAGACACTAAGAAGTTATATATTGTATTTTTGATCTTTTGACTGGTGTTCTTCTGGCTTTTTTGCTTTTAGGTGCACAAAAGACGGAGGAGGTGTGTCATCATCATCGACCTTTGTGGTGCCAGACCGACGTCCTGCTGCTGTACACAACGTGACGTGTGAGTGACCTGACCAGGCATCTCTGCAACTTGTGCAACTGAGTGCTGTTTTGACATCTGAAGAAGATACCCCCAAAGAAAGCAGGTAGCAGGTCATCCGGTACTAAGAAAGTGGCCATGGAGAAGAAGGAACAGAAGAAGAAGGAAGTGTCACTTAAGTCTGGTGTGCCTCCCAAAACCTTTTTTGGGACACCAAAAATGAGCAGCAGTGGTGTCGGGGGGCCAAGCTGGGGGCAGCACCTCCACATCAGTGGGCCCAACCCACCAACCCAGGCCCAAGCAGATGAGTGTGGAAGAGGTAGCCAGCCTTATGGTGGAAAGCAGTGATGCTGAGCCTGAACTAAATGTATCGCTATCTCAAAGTAGTACACAATCAACGCAGGAGGGAACACAGCAGATAAGTGGTCAACAGCAGCAACCACCGCCCGCAATAGTAGCTGTAGTTCCTCCCGAAGTAGGGGCAGTTCAGGAAATTGAGCCTCATGCAGAGGAAGAAGAGGAAGCCCCTCCTTTAGAAGTTGCATTGGCTTCCAAATCCCCAGCAAGGAAAAGGAGGGTTAGTACATCAAGTTCTTCACTAAGCCCCCCTTCTGATGATCTAGATGCCACTTGGAAGCCACAAACTGAGTCTGAGAGGGAAACACATCACAAGAGCAGGCATGGGAAAAGGAAGGTTCGAGAAAGCCTTACCCTTATGGAGGTTGATGTAGAAGAGCAGGATGATGATGATGATGAAGATGAGCCAGTCATCACGAACATCACTCCCGGGCCTGGGGAGATGGAGACCAACATTTTTACACTATCCAAAATGGCTGTGAGGGATGTAGCACGCATACCTCCAACACAGGTAACACCAACACGACCTCCAGCTTCCATATTTACATTAGCAAAGGGCCGGCAGCGTCCTACATCCAGCACAAGCACCACCTCAGCAGAAGTAGGTAGTGGTACTGCACAGAGTCAAATTCAACACACACCCTCCAGTTCATCCGGCATTGGAAGTGGCACCTCCAGCAGGAGACAAAAGTTAAGCTCCCCAGTGTGGGACTTCTTTACGGTTAGCAGAAAGGAGGAGAACATTGCTATATGCTCCGTTTGTCATACCTCTGTTAGTCGTGGTAAGCTTGGTACAATCTATGGTACCAGAGGCCAAATGACCCATCTGAAAAAACACCACGCAATCCAGTGGGAGGAGCACCTTAGTTGCATAAAAACTGGAACCGTTGCTGTTGGGCATAAACGAGTAGAAAGTCCGCTCACGGTGGAACAGGAAGAAGAGGGAGACATTTTCTGTGGTAGTGGTACACAAAGTAGCCCTGTCCCCAGCATTGCAGTGGTAACACCCACATCCTCAGTCACATCTCATTGGCACAAGAGTAAGAGTCAGCCTGAGACACCGAGGAGTACTGCTTGCCAAAAAAGTGCGACGTTGAGCACAGGAAGGAATACCATGCAGCCTACCATTCTTAGCATGTTTACTAGGCCGGAGGGGCAGTACAAACGCAACCACCCAATAGCACGTTTGTACAATGTGAAGCTGGCTAAAATGTTAGCACTGGACCTTCTCCCTTTTTCTTTTGTTGAAGGGGTGGGTTTTCTTGAATTTGTGACCACCATCTGCCCAAAATGGAAAGTTCCCAGCTGCTACTATTTCGCAAGAGTTTCTGTTCCAGCACTACATCACGACGTGCTGGAATTGCTTGGAAAAGCCTTAAAACAGAGTGCTGTTCAGAGTATACACCTGACAACAGACATGTGGACCAGTTGCCAAGCCACTGCTTACATGTGCATCACTGCAAACTGGGTCTCTTTCTCGGGTGTTAAAGATAAGATATCTGACGGTGTTGTTGACACCGCTGAGATTTTTAAAGACACTTGCAAACATGCCACTGTAGCCATGTTTGCTATGGAGAAATCTCATACTGCTGCAAACATTTTGGATGAGTTTAACAGTAAGGTGTTTGAGTGGCTGCGACCAAGAGGGCTTACCATTGGTTTTGTTGCCATGGACAATGGCAGTAATGTAGTTAGGGCCATGAAAGATGGTGGCTATTTCAGGGTCCCATGTTTGGCACACTGCATTAACATTGTTGTTCAAGACTTTCTGAAAAATGAAAGCAAAGTCAGCAGCTTACTGACCACCTGCAAAAGAATATGCACACATTTCAACCATTCTTTTAAAGCCCGGAAGCAGCTGAGGGTCATTCAATGTGAGCATAAAATGCCAGTCAAAGCACTCATCCAGGAGGTGCAAACACGTTGGAACTCAATGTATTACATGCTTGAGCGTCTGTGTGAGCAGTACATACCACTTAATGCTTATATCATGAAAAGGTCAGGAGATCCTACTGTGAAAGGCATGACCGTTGAGATAGCCCAATGGGACCTCGTTAAATGCCTGACAGAGATGCTACTTCCTTTTTAGGTCTTCACACGTGAAGTGAGCAGGGAGGACTGTACTATGGGCCATGCTATCCCATTGTTGTACATGCTAGAGCAAGAGCTGAAGGAGGTGTCAGAAATGTACGCAGGTGTGGATGACAAAGTAGACGTATATTATTTGGCAGACACCTTAGTCGCTCGCTTATCTGACAATACAAGGATTCAAAATAACATTGTAGGAAGCCACTGACTTTGAAAACGAACGGATCTTAATTAGAGGCCCGCCACCCCAGGGCAGAAAAAGTACTGCAGGGCACCCAGAGTCAAGTTCTACTTCAGAGGCCGAGAGCAGTGCGTTTGCCTCCCAGCAGCCAACAACACTGCCAGCAATAACATCAACAGCACCAACAGGATCCTCAGCCACATTTAAAAAAACAGCAGGTGATTGGTTTCTACAGAAAGGGTTTTATACGTCCATGACTGATGCAAAGGCAAAAGAGGCCAAGCAAATCGGAGCACACGTGAACATTGAGCGGATGGTTCAGGCCTATCTAGATGACACAACAGAGGTCTTCATGGAGCAAAGCCCATTGGTGTATTGGTGTGGGAAAAGAAGCCAATGGCCAGTGCTCAGCAGGCTGGCGATAAAGTATGTGGCTTGCCCTGTTGCAAGTGTCTCTTCAGAGCGTGTTTTCAGTGCTGCTGGTGCCATTGTTACTGTGAAAAGGACCAGTCTCTCGCCCAAAAGCGTGAAGAGGTTAACCATGATCAAAATGAATCAACACTTTATACCACTGGAGTACAAAATACGTGAGTCACAGCAGGAAGAGCAGAGCGGCTTCGATGACATAAGTAGTGGGTTGTTAGACGTACTTCTGTCCGAACCACAAGAGTTTGAGGACGAGCTCCTCTTCCCTGACAACTAGGCTTTCAAATTGTTCTCCCTTCCTTTATTTGTGTGTGACTGTGTATCTGTTTTTCTGGTTCAAAATCTAATCACAACAAATCCATCAACAGTCTCCTCTTTTTATTTCCCTATTGGAGTTGCACGTCTATGCATAACTGTCCACTCCACTCCTCAGGGTCCTGCTCCATCTTCCTTACTCTCCCTAAACACATTTCAAGCAAGCCAGACATTGGATGGAGATGGAGAATAGTACAATACATGTTGCCTCTAACAGTCCCTCCATAAGAAGTGAAACTTGACTCCAGCTATATTCCGTTTTGTTTCCAAGCCGAAAGAAACTCATCACTGACTGTCAGAAGGCTAGGCAGGCATCAGATCTGACAGCCAAAGAGAACAGCAAGACAGGTAATGAGTGATTATTGTGAATGATGGCATGCATTGCATTGGATGCTTGCTGACTACGAATGAATGTGCATGAAGTAGAACTATACTAGTTTATCGACAAAGTAAAAGTGAGTCAGGTCAGGTGACAGTTAATGTTTCCTTGTTGTTTAATAACCACATTGTACTCCTTCCACTGCAGGTGCCGGCCAATATCCCTTGCAATTTTGTAATATGGAATGTATTATAAACTTAATCAGTCACTACAGACTGAGTTGGTGTTGGAGAACACGTACCACACGGTCATCATGATGCTGCTGAGCATAATATCTTTGCACACAGTCAGTCAGTTGGATCGGAGATAATTGATGGAATAACTGCGTTTCATGGACTGACTTAAAAGGTAAACAGTTTGAACAAGAACCACAGCAGACCTAGGCTAGATGCTTCGGCATTCGTTGTGCTTTATAAATGGTTATCCTATCCTATCCTATCCTAGTGGTGTGGACTGGAGTAGAGTGTAGTGGTATGAGGGACAGTGGTGCATTGATTTAGTTACTTCATTTGGAAAATTCTAGGTTGCTGCAGTGCATATGCCATTTGTCTGGCTCAGTCAAAATGTAAGTAAGGGGTAGGGTGCCTGGCCTGTGCCACGGTTCTCCTCTTCTGTGGCTGTGCTGGCTCCTGAGTCCTGTCCCGTTGTTGTTGTAGCTTAATGCTTAATGCTGTAGAGTAGACACTATGTATCCTAGCCAAGCTGCCTCAGTCTGAAAGTGTTCTCTCCAGAGTCTTGTCTTCTCTTCTTGCACTCCACTGTAATTGAGTTTATTGTTTTAAATGCAGTAATTTTTCAATACCCCGTTTGTTTTTCCATCTACACTTACAGGCCGGCCTTTAACCTGTGCTATAGTGGGAGAAACAACTCACACTTACCTTACCAATCCGCATCAGGCAGGCAGTGGTTCCCAAGATTGATGCGCGGAGTGTGCATGGAAGGGAGGACAAAGAGGAATGACGAGAATGACTCAACTCCACATTTGGACCAGGATAATACAGTAACTTTAGTATCATTCATCATTTGTCTTTAACTTTATTTGATTCCTTTTTTCTCTTCAATCATTACGACGGTGTGTTGTGGTTTGTTTGGTAATTGAGCCTTACAACTATTTTTTCATTTCCTTTGCTAGCTTGAAAAACAAAGTGAGCCTACAGCATGTAATTTGGTTCGGTCTGAGCTCTGAGGGCAGCAGACAGGCAAGGCAAATTTCATATTAATAATTTCTTACCTGTACTGTCTCATTGGGTAGTAGTAGTTAGTAAGTACAACTCATTTTCATTAACCATCAAGTTCTCTTCCTCAGCATGCATGCATTTTCTTTTTCTCACTTTATACTTTGATTTCTTTGATAATGGATCATGGTCGTCTTACAAGATTGTGTTTTACTTTTGTTGTATATATGCATACTGTCTGTTTTTCTTTCTCAAACCTTTCCCAAAACCCCACTTCCCATCCATTCATCAATCCCTAACCCTCTTCCCCCGGGCTGTGTGATTTATATTGAGGTGTGATGTGACTACATTAAATGTACACTAACAATTGATCATACGCTTGCTGGGGCAGATGTGGTGAAAGCAACACTAATTGAATTTCAACTAAGGCAGGGCAAGGATCTTCTTCTGCTTGCCCACCCATGCTGTAGTTTAATTTGTTCTACTACTCCTCCCACAGTCTCTCAGTCAAGTGACTTTCTCTTTCTTTTTTCAAATGCTATTGCCAGTGTCTACTACTACCACCACAATAATGGCATCTTCTCCGTTCATTTGGGAAACCAACCATGCAGCCATCAGTGTGCCGAACTTCATCATCAAAGCGGTACAAAAGGGGGTGGTGATGGACGGAGCATCAGAGCCAATCAAACACTCACACCCAGTCAACAGATCTGGGTTTGATCCATCACCGTTCTTTAGCCCACTCTGCCACCCCAGTTCAGACATGGCCATATGCAAATCAGTCTGACCCTGTGCCTCATGGGAACAGTCCAGCCCGAACTGCCAAGCCATGCCTTCCCTGGACCGGAAACAAGCTTCCTAGGACCGGTTTCTGGCATTTCAGCCATCTTCAGCCAGGCTTGCTTGAATCCAGTGGCATAGTGAGCAAGGGACTCACGTCTGAGCATACCCTGCCAACTTATGGCGAACAAAGCGGTACAAAAGGGGGTGGTGATGGACGGAGCATCAGAGCCAATCAAACACTCACACCCAGTCAACAGATCTGGGTTTGATCCATCAACTTCATCATCAATCACAGGTAAGATAAGTTTGGTGGAAGGTATGGACTAGGAGGAGAAACTGACAGTACTATTATGACAATTAAAAATAACTCAGTGAGGGGTACTGCATCTATCGGTTTGTGTGTTACAAAATTGGCAGATCTTTTAAATCAAACACTGGCTGTGGGCATGCAGCAGCACGGAAACAAAGTAACAAACCATGTAACTTAGATTGAATTAGGAAAACAGTAACCCACCACAAAACATTAACATCGTATAAGTAAATAGTATAAAATTGAATATCCCCTAACAAAAATAAACTATCCCACTCTGACCTAAACCACCCCCTCCCTAACCCCAACCAATGTCCACAACGAAACGAAAGTCCAAGTCCCAATGTTCAAATGAATCCCCAACGCCCAAAAACCCACCCACCAACAAAAGGAAAAAAAAAAGGGGCAAATGACAAGCTCCTCTATAGTCGGCGGGCCTTCAGGTGTTTATCCACCAGGATTTTTACCCGCTCCTCTAGGTTCTCCTCTAAGCGGGCCATCCGGCGAAGCAGCTGGCGGCGAAATGCCCTGCAGTTACATGCAGGGTGGGGGGCAGCAGTGGTTGAGATGGAGAGGCGGCGGCACCATGAAACTGGAAGCAGGGCCTGACTGGGGCCCGGGGCATTGGAGGAGGCTGCAACTGCAGCCGCCTCCTCCTCCTCCTCCGCCTGAGCCACCAGCTGGCGATATTCTTCGCAAATGGCCTCCAGTTTACAGCGCTGGGCCCTGGCGGCCAACTCCTTCCTAGATGGTTTTGGTGTGGATGTGGAAGGAGTATCTATATCAAGAAAGAAAAAGAACATGTTGTAGCCAATACTCTTAGCAAAACAGAAACACTAAAATCATTCAACACATAGTGTCACAGTATCACTAGCATGCACAGTTCATAACATTTGTGATTTGGTGGTAAGTATCTCTACTCCTACTTCCTTGGACTCTAACATTTGTGGGAGTTTTCGTCATTATAATCGTACTATGTACTCCGGTAAACCAGTCGTGTTGTTCTTATCGCTAGTTTAGCACAGTTACATAACCTTGTTGTAGCCGGCATGCCAGCTCAGTCAGCTAAGCTTGCACCCAAGAGAAACAGATATGAGCCACATGATGCAGACTCGCGTTAGTTTTATTTACTACTACTGTCTGCAGGTGGGGAAACTCATATTTTTGTATGACGCCTTACGGCCGGTGACACTGGCCATACTCTGTCTGTTACATGAGGGCAAATGAACAATTTCACTTACACCCTGCCCTGGGTACTACAAAAAGTCTGATTATTTATCTGATCCAATTATCATTGCTTATATTCATATTATAGATGGTAATACGACATCAGGTCAGTAGCGGTCGGTGGTGGGAGTGCTGCCGGGCGGTGACGTGGGAAGGTGCATGGTGGGGATAGTAAACTATGGATTAAGGACAATCACAGGTAATTAAACAATATATTAAAAAAAAAAAAAATTGTTGCACGCACTGCATCGCATTCGGCGGTGCAGTGTGCACAATGAAAATAATTTTATTTATTTTTATGTTGATTACCTGTATTTGGCTGTAATACATAGTTTACTTGCCAGTGCCACCCACCCTGCCCCTCCCCATATCACCGCCCACCAGCACTCCCACCACCAACCGCTACTGCAGAGGGCACTTTGCTTTCATTGATTGTGCAACCATAAACAACAGATAGGCCACCCTTTGCAGGCTGGCTAACCCAATTGAAAATACATTAATAGGTAGGGAGTGGTCCCCAGAGTCGGAGGAAGGGGCGTCCGCTTGATAATATATATATATATATATATATATATATATATATATATATATATATATATATATATATATATATATATATATATATATATATATATATATATATATATATATATATATATATATTTATTATCTACTGGCGGTCGCCAGTAGATAGTTATAGTTACAACCTAGTTTCCATAGGAAATCTCAAAATTCTATTCTGAATAACTTTGGCGCCGGTTGACTATTGGGGCGCTCCGCTCAGCTCCTACCCTGAAAGTCTCGGGGTGATTCGTCAAGCGGGGGCCCAGAAAAAGGGGGGGTCCCAAAACGCGTTTTCCCCATGCATTTTTCCATAGGACCTTTAGTCGCAGCTACAGCCCGAACGGCTGAACAGAATTACGGGAAATTTGGCAGAGAGGTAGCCATAAGGTCAAGGAAGTGCCTTTTGCAGGTCTGGTGTAAATCTGTTCAGTATTTCCTGAGAAAATAGCATTAAAAAGCATATCAATATCTATACGCGCGCACTGTGCGCGCACCCTGCCGTGCGCGAGCGTAATTCTGATTGGTTGTTAGATGTCGGTAAACATTCGAATCGGTCGAAACCAGGAAGTGTCGGCCGCCATTTTGTCTCTCGCAGTCTGAGGGGGTGAAAAAAAAGGTGGAGAATGTGAAAAGGGGGCAGAGTGGACAGTTCCTGACCCCCTAGTCTTGGTCAGGGGGTCACAGAAGGACCCCCAATGGAGAAAATTTTTTTTTTTATTTTTTTAAATCGCGAGATGCGCGCACCGCGCGCGCACGACACGCACTGAGAACCGTGGGCGCTCAGTGCGATGCACGGTGCGCGTACAGTGAGCGCACCTCGCGATTTAAAAAAAATAAATAAATTCACGGTGCGCGCACGGTGAAAAACCTGAAAAAAAAATATTTCATAAATGAATAACTTAGCATTTAAAAAAACGTACAAATTCACTGAAAAAACAATAGGTTTCACACACGTTATAGTTACGAATTTGCATTTAAAAAACCTTGCAAATTCACTTAAAAAACCATAGGTTTCACACATGTTATAGTTAGCTGGACATTTCACTCGTAAAAAACCAATGAAATTCCCCCGTTATAGTTAGTGCAGGCAACTATAACTCACGCGACCGCAATCCTCTGCTGATGACGTCAGATATTACATCACTGATGACATATGTGTCTTTATGAAAAATAAATATTTGTAATATATGTATAGCTAAAGATTAATGGAAGAAGACATGGGTAAATAAGTGTCTAAATACAGTGATGTAATATCTGACGTCATCAGCAGAGGATTGCGGTCGCGTGAGTTATAGTTGCCTGCACTAACTATAACGGGGGAATTTCATTGGTTTTTTACGAGTGAAATGTCCAGCTAACTATAACATGTGTGAAACCTATGGTTTTTTAAGTGAATATATATATATATTTATATATATTTATATATATATATATATATATATATATATATATATATAAAACGTGCTTGCAAACTACTGCGAGTCAACTGTATTCTGATAAAACTACCTATATTCCCCTACGCTTTGCTACTGTGGTGCTGTTTCTTTTACATTTTCTTCAAAGTAAGACTCTCCAGTGACACTTTCCATCTATACTGTCTAATGATGATAGCACATCCAGCCATACATCCATTAAAGTAAACGTTTATTCTTCTTTTTTATATATCTCATACTTAGTTGGTTTCACCAACAACCACCCATGCTTCCGCTCCTTCCTTGCTTGCCTGGCTTTGAGTTTGAACCAAAAACAGCTGATACTTGCTAACGAGCACTATCCACCCATACTGTGTGGCCCACCCAGGCAGGCATTCTCTTTCACCTTCCACCCATCCTTCAACAACCCATGCATCTGATCTGATTACTATCAGCCACCTATGCATGCTTCCAACAACATATCCTTCTCTGCCAGTCAGTCATATTATTTATCTCGCCCGTCCTTCCACCCTTCTTTCCCTCTTTGTTCAACACATCCATCAAGGTCATCTGATCTGAGTTTGTCTTCTCCATAAAACCTTCACAGCTGATTTTGGAGTCAAATAGAAGAGGCCATATAATGTTCACTACAACTTAATAAGTCGCACAGTACAGTGAAATAGTGAACACACTTCCATCTAGTAGTAATGTCAAGAAGTAATGAATATAACTTACCGCCGCCGGCCACTGCTGCTGGCTCCCCCCCTGTCTCTCCTGCAGGTGCCACCAGTTCTACTGCCCCCTCTGGAATGGCCGCATCGCCGCTGGCCCCGCCGGCACTGGTGGTTGGTAGTGTGCCTAGAAAAAAAATCACACACAATCAAACTAGTATATGTGACTTTTGGTGTATATAAGTGAGTATATGTGAGAGTGAGAGATTGAAAGAGTTCCTGTATGAATAAGTATGTGTTTCTATAAGTGACTGTTTATAAGACTAAGTATGTGTAAGTTTCCGTAGAAGTAAGTGTGGTGGTGTGTGTATAACTGTATATGCAAATAAATGTATGTTTGTTTCTTTATTAGCATGAGTGAGTATGTGTGAGTAACTGTATGGATGAGTGGCATTGTGTAACAGGATGTATAGGTGTATGAGTACATATGATGAGTGAGTACATGTATGAGTGACTGTATAGGACTGTTGGTGAATGAGTGGATGTGTATGTGGTTCTTAGACTTACTGAAGAGGTTGTTGTAACTGGAATTGGTATGTCCATTGTTTTGAAAATTTTAGTCTCTATTTTTGAATGTGTGTATCAAAGGTTATATTAGGGTGAGAGGAGGTCTGCCACTCTATCACAAGGATGATGTCATCAGTGATGTCATCAGTGATGTCATTTGAGATGTCATCAGTGATGTCATGAGTGATGTCAGTGACCATGTCATGAGTGATGTAATATGTGACGTCATCAGTAGTGCATTGCGGGCGCGCGAGTTATAGTTAGCTGAACTAACTATAACGGGGGAATTTCATTGGTTTTTTACGAGTGAAATGTCCAGCTAACTATAACATATGTGAAACCTTTGGTTTTTTCATTTAATTTCTAAGGTTTTTTAAATGCTAATTCCTAACTATAACGTGTGTGAAACCTTTGTTTTTTTCATTGAATTTCTAAGGTTTTTTTAAATGCTAATTCCTAACTATAACGTGTGTGAAACCCATGGGTTTTTCAGTGAATTTGCAAGGTTTTTTAAATGCTAATTCTTATATTTACCTTTTTTTTTTTTTTTTTTCTCAATTTTTTTTACATATTTTTATTTTAATTTTCTATCCTTTTTTAAAGACTATGGTTAAATTTTAAAAATTCTACAATATATTTTATATTTTTACCATTTTTTTAAACTAAACAGGTAAGATTTATTAGTATAACATAGTGGGTTTTTTTTCCCCTTTTTTTTTTTTTTTAGTATTTTTTTAACGTGCGCGTACGGTAAGCGCACGTCTTGCTTTTATAATGTTAGATTTCTACGCTGTTTGCGTTCATTTACGCAATTTGCGTAGACGTACGTCACGCGCGCGCAGCGCGTAACGCGTAGGCTGCACGCGCGTGTTATGCGGAAGTGAAGGGGCGTGCCTGTTTTGCGCATGCGCGCGTGCGCGTGTCTTTTTTACGCGCATGCGTACTTTTGCCGTAAGCGCTCCGTAAGCGCACCGTAAGCGTAACGTACGCGCACGGTAGGTCATGTGATCAAGAAACTAAACTTTTGATTGGTTTAAAGTACTTTCAGTTCTAGAACTCTCCTACACCACACCCATTCCCCTCATTTCTGCTTGTGATCCCTTAGGAGAAGGAGCTGAGTTGTCTTTGTGATACGATGGCAGAACAGCAGACCTCTTCTGAGAGTGAGGCTAGCAGCACTACCTTGAGGCAGAGAAGGAGGAAACAAAAGAGCTCTTTCATATGGGAGTATTTTTCTTTTCCAGAGGGCAAGAAAAAGGTAAATGCACCCTTAGTGACTTGTAAGCTTTGTGACCGTGTACTTTCAAGAGGGAATCCCAACAAGAAGTATTCCTTCGGGAATCACACCATGTTGAGACACCTTCATGATGTACACGGTAGGACATATGCTCGACATACTGAAGGTAACCCTTCAGTAAGTCAACCAAGCACATCCACAGCAGCTCAGCCTGGTCCATCATCTGCAGGGCCGAGTCCATCTTCGGCAGGTCAGCTGAGCCCTTCATCTGTGGGGGGAGCATCTCCTTTTTCTGGTCCTCTGGAAACCAACCATCGGTTTGCGAGGGTTTTAATTCGGTGCGCCACTTGTCATGATCTAATTTGTCATAGGGAGACCAGTGTTGCCCTAGTGAACAATTTAATAGATCAGCACATTTGTCGTACCGACTAATATTCCCATTCTTTCTTTCCTCTGTCCCTGCATGAACACAACGGCTCTTTTAAGAGCCAACCTTAGCTTTCAACTTTTTTTTATAAATTTTTTTAAACTTTTTTAGATTTTTTTTTTACCGTACGCGAACGGTACGCGTAATTTTTTTTTTTTTTTTTTAAAAAACACTAAAAATCAATTATCACATTACAAGGTCCTTGAGAGACTACAATGAAAAACTGAAAATGTGATTGTGGAGAAGTGGAAAAAAGGGACCATGAAATTTTTGACTTACCATACCCACTCAAAAAATTATTTATTCATTAAAATTTAATTTTAATTGCTTTAAAAATGGTTCAAGTTTTCGAAAATTTTCTATCTCAATCTGAAAAAAAAGAAAAAAGTATTAATATTTAATAAAACATTTTATAATACAGTACATATATTTACACATTTTCCCAAAATTTTTTTGCCTTTTTTTTGCTGTTTTCAGAATATATTGCATTTCACTATAAATTGTGAAAGCAATTGCATTCATCATTTAACAGCGGGCAAAAAAAAAATAACAATCTCAAAGATTGTTTTAAAAAAGCCCAGAATCTCTTTTTACTTAAACATAACATTATAGAAATGCATAATATTCTAAAAAAATATCATCTAATATCAATACTTATTTCTTTAAAATACCGTCTGACATTTTTGTTTCAGAAGTATATTCACAAAAATATATCTCAAATAACTCCACAATACATCTGGTTCCATTTCCTTTAGGCCAAATAGTAATTTTAAAATTCTTTTTTGATTAAATTTCCAATGTTAATCCAATAAAATTCTAAAGTTTAAATTGTACAGATCTCACCGATTCTCTGTAACATTTTGGTTTCCGAAAGATTAATTAATAATTAAATAAGTCCACAATACAATTGTTTACCTTTCCTCATGGCCAAATAATAATTTTAAAAATCTTTTTTGAATAAATTTCCAATGGCAATCCAATAACATTCCAAAATTTAAACTGTGCAGATGTTACCGATTTTGTCTAAATTTTTGGTTTTCCAAAGTTTCATTAAAAATTTAAAAAGTCCACATTACAATTGGTTACCTTTCCATTAGGCCAAATGATAATTTGTAAAATCATTTTTTTTGAAAATTCCAATGGTAATCCAATAAAATGGTAAAATTGTTTTGTACAGATCTTGCCAAGTCTCTCTAAAATTTAGGTTTCAGGAAGATTAGATAGGAATTTGCTAAATCAAAAGGCAAACGTTGCTTGAAAATCAATTGGGAATCATTACACAGTGTCCAGCCTTTTTCACATTTAAGATAAACTGTGTAATGTCCAGAAGTAACAGTAGGTCCTTCATGGAAAATTATTGCAACTGTTACAAAAGTTTTTCCTGAAATTGATAATTGCTGTCCTGTAAACTTCTTTATTAAAGTATCCAATTTTGAACCATCAGCTTTACATCGTTGCATCATTAAAATTACATATTGTCTGTATTCCTTTAAAATTAACGTTGAAAACATTTCAGATTGACACTCACCGCATTCCATGCTATGATTAGCATCTTTAACTAATTTAGCAAAAGTGACTGTTTTACTTTCTGGCAATGTTAAAAAAAATAAACCTTTCAGAATCAACATTAGAGCCACATGTATTGTAACAGTTTTCACAACTATGTTCCCATTTATAAGAGACACCAAACATATTTTCAATGGGAACCCCTTCTTCTTCCAGTACCTGAAGAAAAAACATCAAGAATTCCTGTGCGTCTTGCTGTACATTTTGAGAAAACTGTGTTCGTCCTGAACATACATCTAAAAGTTTTCTAATTTCAGTAGCACTTTCTATTTGAGTTTTATCATTACTCAGCTTTTGAAAAAGGAGACTCAACTCAGAACAGAATCTTTTTCTCTGATTTACTATTATCTGCTCTTGCACACTTTCCAGATAAAATGCAACATTCAGCACTACATTAGCGTAGCAGTTGACACCAGAGCTATTTTCAAAATGACATCCTACAACCTCTTCTTCATTTTCCTTTTTCTTTTTGCTTGCAATTACATCACTCCTCTTTTTTTTCCTCCTCTCTACATCTTCATTACAGATATTCTCATTTCTCCTTTTACGAGAAACTACACGTTTCTCCAACACAGGATACTGACCTAAATGAGGAGCATAGGTTCTTCTTAATCTATTATACTCCTTTACACAATTTGTATCAGCACTAACTTTTGAGTCATCAAAGTCTATCATGAATAAACCAGATAATGTTTTCACTCGTGACAAAGCTACATAAGCCATACCTTCTTTGAACACAGTTGAACCAATGTTCACAAAAGCACAATCTACAGTCAATCCTTGAGACTTGTGAATAGTTACAGCATATGCTAGAGAAAACGGAAACTGCTTCCTACGTACATATAAGTCTTTCACAAGCATGAAACGAACTGAACAACGACAAATGTCTTTAACTTCTTCTATCTGATCAAATTTTATTTTTAAACATTCAATTCCATCTTTTTTCTGATAATTAATAAAACCCACAACTTTTCCCATAGCTCCATTAACTAAACCTTTTTCAACATCCAAATTTCTCCTTAAAAATACTCTACAGTTCATGCAAACATATAGATTTTTTTCTAATCCAGCTGTTTTGGAAATGTTCTTCTCTAGTGAATCCAATTTATTTTTCAGTGTGCCTGTTAATGTGATAGTAATTCTTCCATCCTCAATTTTGTCCACTTCTTCCAATTTCCTGATATCTTCCTTTTCCAATTTTAAAAGCTCCTCATTGAATATTGAGCATTCACGTAGAGTTGGCATTAAGCAGATGACACTTTTCTTTTCTGCAATGTTCTTGTATATCTTCTCTGCAACTATTTCTTCCTTTGGAAATAAATTATGTAGCAGCCGACTCTGTAATGCTTTTTTGCCAACTTCTGTGAGTAGTCCAATTCTGATATCTTTCAGAATACTTCCATATTCTTCATCGTTTGCTTGCCTCATATTAGTAGTAAGTTCCTTGTACTCAAAGAAGGACCAAATATTTGCATTACCGATGCTTCCCAATGACTTCTTTGTGTCTTCATGTGTCACAGTATTAAACACTGGTTGTCCTTTAACTGGAGTAAGTTGTAGAAGATCACCAAAAACTATGACATGTTTTCCACCAAATAACACGTCATAGTCTGTCCTTAGAATTTGCTGCATTCTTAAATGCACAAAGGCAAGCATTAAGTTTGATACCATGCTCACCTCATCAATAATGAGAACTTGCATCTTCTTCAATACTCTTGAAACTTCCAAGCATGCTTCTCCAGTTAGCTTGTTGTATTGTATTTTGTTCTCATGCTCCACTGGTAACATTAGCAAACGATGTAAGGTGATTCCTTTTATGTTATATGCTGCTAACCCAGTTGGAGCAGTAACCACACAAGACAAAGTAGAATCCGTTTTTTGCTGTAGGTAGCTTCTGATGACTTTTATTAAGAAACTTTTTCCAGTTCCAGCTTGTCCGCTTACATACATCCTGATTGGATGAAATGATGTGCATGAGCACTCTTTTTTTTCATGTAGAAATCCGTGATCAATTTTGCTTCTGATCTCTTCATAAATTTGTTGCTGCTCTTCATTCAGTTGTCTTTCCAAATTTTGTAAGTCTATAAATTCTTCTTGAGCTTGATTCATAGCCGTTTCCACTTCATTCATGGCTATTGATGCTTCATTTTCAACGATTGGTTGTCCTAGGGGATCTTGACTGAGTGTTCCTGAACTTTGGCTGTCTTGAGAACTGTCTCTAGCTACTTCAGCTGCAATTGTAGTTTCCTGTTCAATTTCTTCATTTAACATTTGCAGATAAGTTGAGAATGTACTGCATTGTATGCTGTCTTTGCAAGCATTAAAAGAATCTTCATAGCTTTGAAATTCTCCCAGTAGTTCATCCTCTGTACGCCATGGTTTAAACAGCTGTAAAAGAGCCAAGTAGTAAAATTCCTTTTTGTCAGTAGTGTCGCAACTCAGCTTCCTGTGATTTATCAAACTTCCTTTTGTTTGCTTCACCAAACATCCTTCCTCACCAATGACTTTATATTTTCCATTGTTGATGTCTTCTGCGGCTTTCCGTGAATAAATGTAGTTCTGCAGCACTTCATAGAGACACATGTTGTCCAGATGATGACTTCTTTTTGGATAATATGTGTCCAACATGTTTGATTTCAAAATATCTGTACTTTCTGGGTCATTCTCGGCCAAATATTCAATTTCTCCAACAGATTTCAGTACCCGATTTCTCATTGCTGCAAGGCCTAAAGTTGCCCAAATTATTCTTCTTGATTTCGAGTAGAGACTTGCAGAAGATAACCTATCTGAACATTCGTAGGATCCAAATTCTCGATGCGATAACATCTTTAAACTGAAACTGTACAGCTTCTTACTGACAGTCTTCTCGTGAGAAATCTCTTCCCACATTTCTTTCAATTCAGTTTTTTCAGATTTAGTAATGTAAGACGTTACATATCGAGCAACAGCAATGGAATTGTCAGCTACATACTGTATATCCATGTTAGCATTCCACATGGATAAAATGACTGGGTTGTAGTCATTTATATTTTTTGATTCTTCTTTTCTTTTTAGGTTGTAGGTATTCTTAGGTGATTTTCTTGTGATAGTATGTCTCACAGATGACATAAGACTGTTTACTCTTCCATTTGAAAGAACAGGTCTAGGAAATCCAAATCGACATTTAGTGTAGTATTTATCTTTGCTCTTGTATTTCCGTCGACAGTATTTTCCACACCGATGACTTTGGAAACGTAAAACTTGCTCCTTTAACTTTTTCTCTTCTGTGCTTTTTGGTATAGCACATGTTGCATATTCTTCAATGTAAGATAACACTGCTTCATCAGTATCTGTTCCAAACTTTGGGGCGTCCTTGATCCACAACAGCATATGAATATGAGGAGCACCTCTTGCCTGGTACTCTTTTCTCCAAAAGAAATCCACTACTTCTCCAAGGGGTGGATTTTTTTTATTGCAGATGAAGGACATCATAGCCTCAAATCTCTGATTGAAATATTTGCAAACATTAACCGGATCCAATGAGCACAGTTCTCCTGCTGTCTTGTATTCAATGTTTTTAATGTTTGAATTTGCCTCTCGTAGAAAATCCAGTAAATCATCCCAAGCGTACTCAGCACAGCTTAGGGTAAGGAACCATGTTGGTGTTCCTAAATTCCGTAACATGCATTTTAATTCACCATGGCATCGGTACCAATATTCATCTATCCCACGCTGACAAGCCATCAGATTGATCAGTTGTGTTTCCAAATGATCATCTCGGTGCTGCACTTTCTCCATAAAATCCTTAGCAGACACATTTTGTAAATGTACTCCACTTTTTAAAATGTGATTTACAGCATAAGATAGTGCAGACAAGTCGCTTTCAAATAAAAGATGGAACAAATAAGGAATACTTTGTCGAAATCTGGGATCTTCTGCATATAGTCTTGTAGTCCGATACTCAGAAGCTGGAATCTGTTCTGGACGTTCATCGTATCGTCCTCCTTTTCCTTTAGGAAACAGCTGGGGAAAATATCGAGCTTCCAAGCTCTCCTCCCATACACTCACGGGAGTTCCTTTTGCTTTCTTCATCTGAAACAAATCAATATTGTCTCCCATAACTTCTTTTGAATGTAGAGGATGTATGCTAAAATGTTAATAAATTTCTTCTTCCTTTGACTTGTCCACTTTTTCAATTTGTCCAGTTGGTGTTTCTGTGTCTTCTTGTAAATCTTCTTCTTCTTCTTCTATATAAATTGATTCATACCATTTGTTATTCCTTTTCAAATACAAATTTGCTCTTTGTACTTTCCGTACATCTACCAGCTCCTGCCAAATCTTCTTATTCTTTGTAGGTACACCATTAACCAGAATAACTAATGGTTCAGTTTCCAAAGTATCTGCATCAATAGTTTCCATATTTTTTTTCAAATCCAAGGGCAAATACACCACTCTACCTTTTAAACCTCTCAGTAAATCTGAAGGAGGTAATTTACCAGTTTTGGGCTCCATACGTACTATGGTCTGGAACGGATGAACACATTGAATAAGTATAGACTCATATGTATTTAATTCAGAAAGTTCGGCAGGAATAACATCCAATTCTAAATTATTATGTACAGCTCTGGTTGGCATTCTATTTTCCTCTAACTTGTTGTAACAGTATTTACAAATACGCTGATCTTCACCCAATTCAAAACAATTTTCAAGAAATATATATGTGGCAAAATCCTTCCACTTATAATTATCTTCATTTTCACCCTTTCTGTAGAGATCAACATTCCTAGTTTGTTTTCTATAATGAGTTCTGCGGCAACAAATACAAGTTATATTTGGTCTTTCATTAGAGATTATTGCAAATTTTGTTATGTGATCATTAAATGTTTTACTTACAGAGGGTTCTACATTCTCTTCCACTTCTTCCTCATTTACTGTGTCCTTTTCTGCACTGTCTTGTTCAGGACCAAAGTAACAAAACTGAATTTCATCAACAACCTTCTCTACATCTGATACCGATCCACGGAACAGAGCCCTATTCAATTCATCTAACTTTATTGCTGGACTTTTAGCAAAATACAACCGTCTCACAAACTTTCTCATTTCAGTATGATGAACAGCCAGCATCCTAAAATGATGGAAAACACTATTACACACTTTTCTAGATAGACAAGCCAGATAATGACCCTGCAAACCAGTATTCTCTCTCACTCTGCATGGATCTAGACTTTGAAGCACCTTAATCTTCTGTTTTACACTTTTTTTACTATATTCTCTTAGAAACTCACGAAATTTATCAATCAATTCCTGACGCACAGTGCAAATACTACTACAATTCCAAGTGTACACTGGGGCTTTAGGACGTCTCCCCATAGCCTCATCCGCCATCACTTGTACCTCATCTGTTGGAACAATTTTCTCCTTCTCCATTATACAACCATTTTTCACTTCGTAAGCACGACCTCTGGTGTCAACTGCATGCAGCAAACTATTACTTTGAAAATAACTCTCTTCATTAAAAAAAGGTTCACTACTTGAACTATGCATCCATTCTCCTAAAAACACTTTACAAAAGTTTGTTCTTTTCACTACTCTTTTTCTTTTGCTTTGTGATTTCAGTACATTGACCATTTTATCTAATGTACGCATCCTATTCAAAATTAAAATGAATAGTTTCCTTTTTAATTCTAATGCCTTTGCTGCAATGGCTTCAATTTCTTTTTTTCTCTTGTAATATTTTGCCTTTTTCTTATATTTCTTCACATCCTTTATCAAATTGGACATAACTCTTCTCTGAAACATTTTTCTACGTATCTCTTTAAACGCTGTTTTTCTGTTTAAGTTAATCTTTGTTATTGCAGAAGGTATATTTGAATTAACTAAATTCTCAATTTTTTCCTGTTCTTTTCTATTGAAAACATTCTTTCCAGTACAGACATTTTGTACATTTTTCCTTTTTTTGAAGATGTTCTTTAAAAAATCTTTTGTCTGCTTACCAGAAGACTTTCTCTTTTTCCCAACATGAGCATCTCCAGCTAACTTAGGTCCTCCAGTTGTCTTCAAATATAGATTTTTTTTGTGGTTTTTCCTTTGTCTGGATTTTGTAGGCATCTTAAATTTTGTTCACTGCTCTTCAGCCATACCTGAAAAAAACTAAAAAAAAATCCTTTATTTTATTTAAATATATTACTACATTTTTTATGATCTTTTCAAATCTTAAAATACTATGTACCCCTTTCCTACAAGTGAAAATCACAATAACACCATCACAAATTAAATATCTAAAAACAATTCCTGTGTGCACACAGAGTCATGGTTTGAAATTAGGCAGAAAACGAAATTTCTTTGCCATTTTGAAAGCACACTTACTACTCTTTTTTTTGGCAAGTAATAAGTACTTTTACAGTCTGACACATTTTGAATCCACTTTTCAAATTCTGATAAAAGCACACGTCCAGACTGCTTTTTGAGACCAGCACCATGTGTAACCTGGGTGACTGACTACACTCCAGCAAGGGCAACCAGCCTTAGTGATGCTGAATGTATTTGCATTACTGACTGCAACCTCAAACCCAACTCGGTTGTGAATACTGTGCATGATTCCACAGGATAAGCAGCTGGGTGTGTGCTAAGAGTCTGCTTCTGCATAAAAAAATAGCTCCCCCTTTCCATCTAATGCAAATGTAAAATCACCAGAGCAATACCAAACAGATTTCTGAGACCAGCAACATGTGTAACCTGGGTGACTGACTACACTCCAGCAAGGGCAACCAGCCTTACTGATGCTCAATGTATTTGCATTACTGACTGCAACCTCAAACCCTAAAAGTATTCCTCATTTATACCACTACACCTTAATTTATGGTGAAAACATAGTCCATATTATTTTAAATGTTTTTATTTGCATTATTAAGTGCAACCTCAAACCCCACTCAGTTGTGAATACTGTGCATAATTCCACAGGATAAGCAGCTGGGTGTGTGCTAAAAGTCTGCTTCTATATAAAAAAATAGCTCCCCCTTTCCTACTAATGCAACTGTAAAATTACCAGAGCATAACGCAATAAATCTCTGCCTGTAATTCCTCTTTGCACACAGAGTCATGTTTTCATATTAGTCTGAAAATGTAATTTCTTTGCCAATTTGAAACCACACTTACTACTCTTTTTTTTGGCAAGTGATAAATACTTTTACAGTCTGACACATTTTAAATCCACTTTTCTGATTCTTAAAAAAGCACATGTCCAAACTGCTTTTTCAGACCAGCAACATGTGTAACCTGGGTGACTGACTACACTCCAGCAAGGGCAACCCAGCCTTAGTGATGCTGAATGTATTTGCATTACTGACTGCAATCTCAAACCCCACTCGGTTGTGAATACTGTGCATGATTCCACAGGATAAGCAGCTGGCTGTGTGCTAAGAGTCTGCTTCTGCACAAAAAAATAGCTCCCCCTTTACATCTAATGCAAATGTAAAATCACCAGAGCAATACGCAATAAATCTCTGCCTGTAATTCCTCTTTGCACACAGAGTCATGTTTTCATAGCAGTCAAAAAACAAAATTTCTTTGCCAATTTGAAAGCACACTTACTACTCTTTTTTTTGGCAAATGATAAGTACTTTTACAGTCTGACACATTATGAATCCACTTTTTAGATTTTTAAAAAAGCACATGTCCAAACAACATTTTCAGACCAGCAACATGTGTAACCTGGGTGACTGAGTACACTCCAGCAAGGGCAACCAGCCTTAGTGAAGCTGAATGTATTTGCATTACTGACTGCAACCTCAAACCCCACTCGGTTGTGAATACTGTGCATGATTCCATAGGATAAGCAGCTGGTTGTGTGCTAAGAGTCTGCTTCTGCATAAAAAAATAACACCCCCTTTCCATCTAATTCAAATGTAAAATCACCAGAGCAATACCAAACAGCTTTCTGAGACCAGCAACATGTGTAACCTGGGTGACTGACTACACTCCAGCAAGGGCAACCAGCATTAGTGATGCTGAATGTATTTGCATTACTAAGTGCAACCTCAAACCCCACTTGGTTGTGAATACTGTGCATGATTCCACAGGATAAGCAGCTGGGTGTGTGCTAAAAGTCTGCTTCTGCATAAAAAAATAGCTCCCCCTTAACATCTAATGCAAATGTTAAATCACCAGAGCATAACGCAATAAATCTCTGCCTGTAATTCCTCTTTGCACACAGAGTCATGTTTTCATATTAGTCTGAAAACGTAATTTCTTTGCCAATTTGAAACCACACTTACTACTCTTTTTTTTGGCAAGTGATAAATACTTTTACAGTCTGACACATTTTAAATCCACTTTTCAGATTCTTAAAAAAGCACATGTCCAAACTGCTTTTTCAGACCAGCAACATGTATAACCTGGGTGACTGACTACACTCCAGCAAGGGCAACCAGCCTTAGTGATGCTGAATGTATTTGCATTACTAAGTGCAACCTCAAACCCCACTCGGTTGTGAATACTGTGCATGATTCCACAGGATAAGCAGCTGGGTGTGTGCTAAGAGTCTGCTTCTGCATAAAAAAAATGCTCCCCCTTTACATCTAATGCAAATGTAAAATCACCAGAGCAATACGCAATAAATCTCTGCCTGTAATTCCTATTTGCACACAGAGTCATGTTTTCATATTAGTATGAAAACGTAATTTCTTTGCCAATTTGAAACCACACTTACTACTCTTTTTTTTGGCAAGTGATAAATACTTTTACAGTCTGACACATTATGAATCCACTTTTCAGATTCTTAAAAAAGCACATGTCCAAACAACATTTTCAGACCAGCAACATGTGTAACCTGGGTGACTGACTACACTCCAGCAAGGGCAACCAGCCTTAGTGATGCTGAATGTATTTGCATTACTGACTGAAACCTCAAACCCCACTAAGTTGTGATTACTATGCATGATTCCACAGGATATGCAGCTGGCTGTGTGCTAAGAGTCTGCTTCTGCAGAAAAAAATACCTCCCCCTTTCCATCTAATGCAAATGTAAAATCACCAGAGCAATACCAAACAGCTTTCTGAGACCAACAACATGTGTAGCCTGGGTGACTGACTACACTCCAGCAAGGGGAACCAGCCTTAGTGATGCTGAATGTATTTGCATTACTGACTGCAATCTCAAACCCCACTCGGTTGTGAATACTGTGCACGATTCCACAGGATAAGCAGCTGGCTGTGTGCTAAGAGTCTGCTTCTGCATAAAAAAATAGCTCCCCCTTTCCTACTAATGCAAATGTAAAATCACCAGAGCAATACGCAATAAATCTCTGCCTGTAATTCCTCTTTGCACACAGAGTCATGTTTTCATATTAGTCGAAAAACAAAATTTCTTTGCCAATTTCAAAGCACACTTACTACTCTTTTTTTTGGCAAGTGATAAGTACTTTTACAGTCTGACACATTATGAATCCACTTTTCAGATTCTTAAAAAAGCACATGTCCAAACAACATTTTCAGACCAGCAACATGTGTAACCTGGGTGACTGACTACACTCCAGCAAGGGCAACCAGCCTTAGTGATGCTGAATGTATTTGCATTACTGACTGAAACCTCAAACCCCACTCGGTTGTGAATACTATGCATGATTCCACAGGATATGCAGCTGGCTGTGTGCTAAGAGTCTGCTTCTGCATAAAAAAATAGCTCCCCCTTTCCATCTAATGCAAATGTAAAATCACCAGAGCAATACCAAACAGCTTTCTGAGACCAACAACATGTGTAGCCTGGGTGACTGACTACACTCCAGCAAGGGCAACCAGCCTTACTGATGCTGAATGTATTTGCATTACTGAGTGGAACCTCAAACCCTTAAAGTATTCCTTATTTATACCAGTACACCTTAATTTATCGTGAAAACATAGTCCATATTATTTTACATGTTCCTCACATTAAAATTTCTCCCAAAACAGAAAATGATAAACACAACTTCAACAAAAGGAATTCCAATTCTATTATTCATTTCTTAATTTACCATATACATCCCCTCTCAAACTCTAAACTCACCTTTAAAATTAGTTAGTTGTGAAAGAAATGTGGCACTCAAACAGCAGATTATCAGAGCCAGGATCTCTGTTCTCTACACCTCTCTCCTCTCAGCAGAACCAGATAATGGCAAAGTTTCCCTCTCTTTTTCCACACATATACATGTAAGTTTCAAATCTCAGTGCTTCCCCCTATTTTTCAAATGTAATCACACATTTCTATTGGTTGAAAACCAACCCTTTTCCAAAAGTACCCTTCCCCCAACTTGACTTCTGCCTAGTACCCTTCCCCCAACTTGACTTCTGCCTGCTACCATAGCAACAGCTCTTGAAACACTGCTGTGCAGAGTTAGGTCAGAAGTTCACCAAACAATGTTTCATTTCCAAAGAGCAGGAGTGCTTGACTTTTCAAACCTAACAGCAAATCCATAGTACTGTTCTTTGGTAACACATTTTTCTGTACCAATACAAAACATGCTTCTATAAATTTACACATACAGCCTAGTTATTGTTGTAGAATGGTATGAAACAGCCAATCAGTTTAAAAAAAAAAAATATATGTATGCCTCCATTTCCAAACTGTCTTTCATTTCTTTTTACCATTCTACTGAATTACACCTCCTGAGTGCATCCAGTTCTCCTTTGAAGATGTTCACAGTGTGGATTGTAGGGCACAGCTATGTCTTCTGGAGTGAAAAGTATGCAGAGAAAACAGGTATGGTGAGAGACCTTGCTTTGCCAAATGTAGACATTAAATGGATTGGTCAGAGAGGGTTAAAGTGGCACCAATTGATGCCATTGGTGAAATCCTTCATGCAAATCCAACACCCTGACCTCATAATAGTGCACTGTGGTGGCAATGACCTAGGCACTTTGACTGGGGTAGGTCTGGAAATGCTTATGAAGGAGACCTTTGCACAACTGTTTTCACGTTTCCCTAAAACTGCCTTTGTGTTTTCTAACATATGCCAAAGGCAAAAATGGAACTGGTCCAATCATTTCTGTCCACAGATTGACAAAGCAAGAAAGCACGTCAACAAATCTGTTTCTGCTTTCCTCCGAGACTATGGTATGGGTTCCATTTACCACAACAACTTGCGTTACGACATGCAAGACATTTATAGAGGAGATGGTGTGCACTTCAATGATGAAGGGAACAGAGTCTTCCTCTTGAACCTTAGACTCTGCATCGGTACTTACTTGTAGGTACCACTAAAAAATCACTTCATAAACACAACGGCTCTTTTTAGAGCCCCCTAATATCTAAACACTTAAATCTGCATTTCATTTCTTTTTTTATTTTTTTTTTCTACCGTACGCGTACGGTGAGCTTACCGTACGCGTACGGTGAGCTTACCGTACGCGTACCCCGTGATTTTTTAAAAAATTAATAAATGTTTTTTTGTACTTTTCTGTCCTTCTTTGACCCCCTTTCAAATGTTAGGGGGTCTGTAACTCTCTTCCTTGCCCCCTTTTCAAGTTATCTCCCTTTTTTTTTCTGACTGAAACACACGAAATGGCGGCCGCCGCTTCCTGGTTTCGACCGATTCGAATGTTTACTAAGATCTATCAGCCAATCAGAATCGCGCTCGCGCACGTCACCGTACGCGTACGGTAAGCGCACCGTAAGCGCACCGTAAGCTGGCTCAGATATATATATTGATTTAAAGGCTATTTTCTCAGAATCTACTGAACAGATTTACACCAAACCTACAAAAGGCACTTCCTTGACCTGAGGACTACCTCTCTGCCAAATTTCATTTAACTCTGTTCAGCCGTTCGGGCTGTAGCTGTGTCTAAAGGTCCTATGGAAAAATGCATGGGAAAAACGCGTTTTGGGACCCCCCTTTTATCTCAGCCCCCGCTTGACGAATCCCCCCAAGACTTTCAGGGTAGGAGCGGAGCGCGGCGCCCCACCTATTTTGAAAATTTTGCGAGGATTCGTCGACCGGCGCCAAAGTTATTCAAAATAGAATGTTGCGGATTTCCTATGGTAAGAGGGTCCTAACTATAACTACCTACTGGCGACCGCCAGTAGGTAATATATATATATATATATATATATATATATATATATATATATATATATATATATATATATATATATATATATAGATATATATAGATATATATATATATACATATATATACATATATATATACATATATATACATATATATACACATATATATATATATTTATATATATATATATATATATATATATATATATATATATATATATATATATATATATATATATATATATATATATATTACCTACTGGCGGTCGCCAGTAGGTAGTTATAGTTAGGACCACGTTTCCATAGGAAAACCTCAACATTCTATTTTGAATAACTTTGGCGCCGGTCGACGAATCCTCGCGAATTTCTCAAAATAGGTGGGGCGCTACGCTACGCTCCTACCCTGAAAGTCTCGGGGGGATTCGTCAAGCGGGGGCTGAGATAAAAGGGGGGTCCCAAAACGCGTTTTTCCCATGCATTTTTCCATAGGACCTTTAGAACGAGCTACAGCCCGAACGGCTGAACAGAATTACTAGAAATTTGGCAGAGAGGTAGTCCCTAGGTCAAGGAAGTGCCTTTTGTAGGTTTGGTGTAAATCTGTTCAGTAGATTCTGAGAAAATAGCCTTTAAATCAATATATATATCTGAGCCCGCTTACGGTACGCTTACCGTACGCTTACCGTACGCTTACCGTAAGCTTACGGTGGCGTGCGCGAGCGCGATTCTGATTGGCTCTTAGATCTTAGTAAACATTCGAATCGGCCGAAACCAGGAAGCGGCGTCCGCCATTTTGTCTCTCGCACTGAGTGTTGTTTATCAAACATGATGGCCAAAAACATGTTACGGGGCTGTTTTGACAACTCCCTCCCACATAGTCATGTTGAGGGAGTCCCCAAACATCCCCCAAGAGCAAAAACGGTTTTATTTTTTTTTCGGCAATTTCGCGGGGTACGCTTACCGTACGCTTACCGTACGCTTACCGTAAGCTTACCGTACGCTTACGGTAAAAAAATAAAAATAAAAAAAACACTATCCACACTTACCCCACCCCCTGTGCTTTTGGTGGCCGCAGGCCACCAAATGTGCAGGGCTTATTAATAGAGAAAAAAAACGTAATTTTGGCAACATGAAATTATAAAATCGAAATAAAAAAAACACTATCCACATTGACCTCACCCTCTGTGCTTTTGGTGGCCGAAGGCCACCAAATGTACAGGGCTTATTAAAGTTGATAAAAACCGTGCACGGAACGAACTGCGTTAAGTGGGCGCGCACGCCACAAATGGCGTAAAGTAACTTAGCATTTAAAAAACCGTACAAATTCACTGAAAAAACCATAGGTTTCACACACGTTATAGTTAGGAAATAGCATTTAAAAAACCTTGCTAATTCACTGAAAAAACCATAGGTTTCACACATGTTATAGTTAGCTGGGCATTTTACTGATAAAAAACCAATGAAATTCCCCCGTTATAGTTACTGTAGGCAACTATAACTCACGCGACCGTAATCCTCTGCTGATGACATATGTGTCTTTATGAAAAAAAAATATTTGTAATATATGTATAGCTAAAATTTAATGGAAGAAGATATGGGCAAATAAGTGTCTAAATACAGTATTAGCATCAGCAGAGGATTGCGGTCGCGTGAGTTATAGTTGCCTACAGTAACTATAACGGGGGAATTTCATTGGTTTTTTATCAGTAAAATGTCCAGCTAACTATAACATGTGTGAAACCTATGGTTTTTTCAGTGAATTAGCAAGGTTTTTTAAATGCTATTTCCTAACTATAACGTGTGTGAAACCTATGGTTTTTTCAGTGAATATATATATATATATATATATATATATATATATATATATATATATATATATATATATATATACCTGATACTGTTGTCCTTCATTTAGGCACTCAAGAGATTATAGACTGGTAAAACAAACTGCTTTACATTCCTTCAAGGCTTAGCCTGAAGGCTGCTCTCCATAGCTACCACTAGGATAGCTTTCAATAAAGGTTGCCTTTAACCTATAACCAATACGGGGTTGTTTGGACTGGTACAGGGTGCCCACTATAACTAGTGGACAGCATATACCAGGCCAACTTCTCACAGACACAAATCAATTACTGTTTACCATCCTGTATTCCATGGTATCTGATACAGAATCACTGCTGGATTTGGAACTAGAGGACGACAAGGCACTACGATTTTATTGATCTTTCCGAAATCCTGCACTATCCGGTACTTTCCGCTTGGCTTTTTAAGTCCTAATATAGGTGAATTACACGGACTGCTCATTATCACTTTTAAAATGCCCTGTTTAATAATTTGTTCAATTTCGGAAGCTACTCCTGCTTTGACTCATTTTATATTGTTGGGTGTTGGGGTAAACTGCACCTTCTTTCACAGTCACTTTCACTGGGTCTACATTTGTCATTGGCCCTAATTCTTTTCCAGTGAAATCCGATACTTATGGATTCACAATTGTTTTCAGCTCTTCAGGTAAGTCATCTTTTGACATTAATGAATACATTTCATCTATCTCTGTGCCTTGTTTTGCAAGCATTATCTTGTATACGATATCCTCATAAGGGGTTTGAAGAGCAACACCATGCGGTGTGCAATAATTTGTGCAGTTCATTTTGCACAGCAAATCTCTACCTAGTAAATTCACTGGACTAGAGTCGCACACCACGAATCTGTGCATGTCTTTATAATTTCTGATGTGCACCTCCATAGGCTCTGTAATTGGGGTTCTAATCTGCTGATTCGAGACTCTGACTACTTGGATGGTTTGTCCCGAGAGGGGTAGGTTTGGGATGTCTGCTGTTCTTACAGTAGACCGGGTAGCACCAGTATCCAATAGAAAAGTGATATCATTACCTTCCACTTTCCCATCAATAAATGGACCTGACTGATCTACAGGCAAGGATGTGCCAACTATGCACTCCTCTTTCTCCCCCCTCAGGCACCATCATTGTTCATTTTCACTGTCACTGTTATTTTGCAAAAGATATTGTGAAATCACAGAATTTTTCTTACCACTGCCTCCTGAAAATCTGGCGTCTGTACTGTGCTTTTGATCGTTCACAAAGATTGACATAGGGGCAGGTGACACCTGACACTGCTGCTTAACTACCTGCTGCGGTTGATTCATAAGCACCTCATTCTGCATCTGTGGATTTAAATTTAGGTTTGGGCCATTATTATTATTCTGAATATTCTTGCACTCGTTTTTCCATTGTCCAAGCTTTCCACACCCATGAAACGGAAACTTCTTCTTTGCGTCTTCTATTCATTTGTCCTCTTGATTTACCACCACTCACTGCATTATCATTCTGACCCTGTTCTTTCATCCGACTGTCAGTCTGACTGTTTAATATAAGTTCCTTTTGTTCTGCCAATTTCACTTGTGCCCACATCATTTTCCCTTTTAACTTCTTATGCCTTGCCTCAATATCAACCCCGGTGAGCAGTCTAAATATCGAAAATTTAATTTCGACCTACAATAATATCAAGTCTAGAATATCGAAGGGACAGAATATCGATGTCAAGAATATCAATGGACAGAATATCGACCCTAAGGTAAGTAATATCGATTTTTTTATATCGATGTTAGTAATATCGAAGTTAGTAATATCGATATGAAATATATCGATGTTACTAATATCGATGTCACTGATATCGATATGTATAATATTTTATCATGTATTTAATATGTATGTGTTAATTATTTTTTGTTAAGTGTTCAACTGTTTTTAAAATATATGTATACAATTTTTATATGTTAATAATGTTTTTTAAAGTTAATTTTGTGTTTTAGTACGGGTTGTGGGTTTATAGGGAAATAGGGTGGGAAGTAATTTAATTATATGAATTTAATTGTACATTTTTGGGAATTATAAATTAATTTTAAATAATTTTTGCGTTTAAAGTCTGTAGCGGGTTGCGGGTTTATAGGGGATTAGGGTGGGAAGTAATTTAATGATATGAAATTAATTATACATTTTTAGGAATTATAAATTAATTTTAAATAATTTTTCCATCTAAATTCTGTAGCGGGTTGTGGGTTTATAGGGGAATAGGGTGGGAAGTAATTTAATTGTAATTAAGTAATATTTTTATTTATTTATTGGTATTGATAATTATATTTTGTTAATTAAGTATTAATTGGTAATTAATTTTTATTAATTGGTAATTAGTTTTTATTAATTGAGTAATTGATAATTATGTTCACTGTATTATTTTATTATTTGAGTGTTTCGTGTGTTTATAGGGGAATAGTGTTGGAAGTAATTGAAATCTAATGTGTTGCTGGGTATTGATAATTAATTAATTGGAGATTAATTATTAATTGGTAAATATTTTAAATGATAATATTTTGGTTATGAAAATTGGGTTATTGTTGATTAATAATCAATTGGTAATTAGATATGTTTAAATATTATTTATTGATATTTCTAATTAATATATTAATAAGTAGTTATTAATTGGTAATTAATGTATAATAATTATTATTTTTGGTATAAAAAATATGCAATTGTTTAATTATTTTTTAATTGGTAATTAAAGTTTGATAATTATTTTTGGGTATAAAAAATGTAATTGTTCAATATTTTTTAATTGGTAATTAATATTCATTAATTATTATTTATTGGTATTTATCAATAATTTATTGCTAATTAATTATTTATTGGTAGTTATGTTTTTAATAAATATCTATTGGTATTTGTAAGTAATTTTGAGTTATTTAATAATTACATTATTAATTATTTTAAAGAATTATTGTATTTATAAGTACGTTATTTTTAACTTCTAAGCTATCCAACACTTTCCCTACTGTTGCACTCTCTGGTGTTAGAATAGTAATGTTTACCCCTACGCAATCCAACACTTTCCCTACTGTTGCACTCTCTGGAGTTGGAGTAGTAATGTTTACCCCTACGCTATCCAACACTTTCCCTACTGTTGCACTCTCTGGAGTTGGAATAGTAATTTTTACCCCTATGCTATCCAACACTTTCCCTACTGTTGCACTCTCTGGAGTTGGATTAGCAATTTTTACCCCTACGCTATCCAACCCTTTCCCTACTGTTGCACTCTCTGGAGTTGGAATTGTAATTTTTACCCCTACGCTATCCCACACTTTCCCTACTGTTGCACTCTCTGGAGTTGGAATAGTAATTTTTACCCCTACGCTATCCAACACTTTCCCTACTGTTGCACTGTCTGGAGAGGGAATAGTAATTTTTATCCCTACGCAATCCAACACTTTCTCTACTGTTGCACTCCCTGGAGTTGGAATAGTAATTTTTACCCTTACGTTATCCAACACTTTCCCTACTGTTGCACTGTATGGAGTGGGAATTGTAATTTTTACCCCTACGCCATCCAACATTTTCCCTACGGTTGCACTGTCTGGAGTGGGAATACTAATTTTTACCCCTACGCCATCCAACACTTTCCCTACTGTTGCACTCTTTGGAGTTGGAATAGTTATTTTTACCCCTACACTATCCAACACTTTCCTTACTGTTGCACTCTCTGGAGTTGGAATAGTAATTTTTACCCCTACGCTATCCAACACTTTCCCTACTGTTGCACTCTCTGGAGTTGGAATAGCAATTTTTACCCTTACGCTATCCAACACTTTCCCTACTGTTGCACTCTCTGGAGTTGGAATAGTAATTTTTACCCCTACGCTATCCAACACTTTCCCTACTGTTGCACTTTCTGGAGTTGGAATAGTAATTTTTACCCCTACGCTATCTAACACTTTCCCTACTGTTGCACTGTCTGGAGTGGGAATAGTAATTTTTATCCCTACGCAATCCAACACTTTCTCTACTGTTGCACTCCCTGGAGTTGGAATAGTAATTTTTACCCTTACGTTATCCAACACTTTCCCTACTGTTGCACTGTATGGAGTGGGAATTGTAATTTTTACCCCTACGCCATCCAACATTTTCCCTACGGTTGCACTGTCTGGAGTGGGAATACTAATTTTTACCCCTACGCCATCCAACACTTTCCCTACTGTTGCACTCTTTGGAGTTGGAAAAGTTATTTTTACCCCTACGCTATCCAACACTTTCCTTACTGTTGCACTCCCTGGAGTCGGAATAATAATTTGTACCTCTACGTTATCCAACACTTTCCCTACAGTTACACTATCTAGAGTGGATATAGTAATTTTTAGCCCTCCGCTATCCACAATTTTTCTTTCTGTTGTTTTTTGGAGCTGGAGTAGTAGTTTTATTGTCTCTGCTATTTAATATTTTTTTTATTATTTTAGCTAATGTAGTATATAATTAATTTTAACAATATTTAAATTAAATGTAATTTTTTTAATTTGTTATATATAATTATTTAATTTTTATTTATGTTATTGTTTTATGTGTGTAATGTTTTTGCAATTTTTTATATTTTTAAATAATTTATAATATATTAAAATAATTATAAAAACATTATTAAGTAAGTATATATATTATATATTATATATATATGTGTTTAATTATTTTTATTAAATTATATTGATTAATTATTAATTTTTAACATTATGAAATATATTTAATTATGTTTATTTTCTTTATAAGTATTATTATGTTTATTTTACATATTTTTTGTAACCAAAAAAAAAACGATATTTGTCAAAACGATATTTTTGAAATCGATATTTTATTTTCGATATTTTTGTACTTACCATGTGGTAGATAGGATGTCGATATTCTTGACATCGATATTTTTGTTGCGATATTTTTGTAGGTTGAATTTCTGACCTTCGAAATTTTGTCAGAGATCCATCAACCCCACAGTACTTCGCGTATTTTAGAATGTCATCTATGGGTTTTTCCTGCCAACACGACATGTGCTGTTGAATCATCTGACTAATTTCTGGTTTCAGACCGCACACAAACCAATATACAAAATGACCCATATCCTTATCTCCAATGCTTTCAAAGCCACTATAATGTTTAAACACCTGCAACAGTCGTTCATAATACACATGAACAGATTCATTCAGCTCTTGGGTCGTTCTATCTAATTTTACCCAGTCTGTTTCTTTAGGAGGAATTTTCCCTTTCAAGAAAGTAATTGCTTGATGATGTTACTTCATCACATCATCTGAGGGTGCTCCTGTTTTCAAGTCTCTTGGATACTCATCACTAGGCCAATCAACAGTGATCTTACATTCTGTCCATAAATTAGCAGGCATCACTATGTCAACAGACCATCCAAATCTTCCAACAAAACCTTAGAAACTTTCACAAACCTTTCAACCTGTTTGTACCATTCCACTGGTTTCTCCCTCAGTTTAGGGAAGTCGTTTGTAAATGACAAAATATCTTATCGACTCCATGGAACATGAACATATCCACTACCAGGTACCTCTCTCATGGGACACAATCTTTCTACTTTCACTGACTCTTTCAACATATATTTCAAGTAGACGCTTCTTTTGCCTGTGCTTCCTCGTTTTTCTTTGTCCACCTTCTTCTCCACTTCTCAATGTCTCTCCATTCTTGCAAAATATTCATCAACTCCTGTACTTGTAGCTTCTTTCCAGACACATTCATATTTTCTAAATCTTTGTCAGTAAACTCCACTCGATATGGTTTCTGTAGCACTTTTGATCATCCTATGTCTGTCAGGATCGCTAAAACTCCACGAAGAACGAGACTCCCTGTGGGTGTATTTATTCATAAAGATAGGATAAAAGGATTAAGTGGGCAAGAAACGCTAAGAAGGCGATGTTTGATGGTTCCTAAAAATGGCGGCCAACGAGCGACGTCTATGGGAGCAGGTTCGCGCTCTAGTGTGAGGCAGCAATCTGGAATGTCCAGGTGCTGAGCTCGCGCTGTGCCGCACTTCACCGTGACAGGAAGAGAGACGGATGTTTGAATTTCGAGCTGTGAAGATTTTCGAGAATAATAAAAACAATACCTTTACCTTTGGACTACAGAGCATGGAGAACTTGATGAACATATCGGCAGTAAGACTGTTCCGTTATTTGGAGTTTTTGGCATTCACTAGAAATTAGAGTTAATGAAGGGAGCGTGCGCAGTAGTTAGCCTAGAACTAGCGTCAGGCATGCGCAGCTCTTGAACAATAGTTTTTCTTATCGTGTGGCAAATTAAGAGGCAGCACAAGTCGAGTACCGGAAAATTAACGCACCCTACATACGTGGAGAATACAAGTGGCTTGAATGAGGGAGAAGCGAAAGACAGAAGGAAAGTCAGGTGTACATATCAGAAGAAGCAGAATAGTTCCACAGAATAGAAAAGCAATAAGAACATTTTACAATTAATACGGAAGAAAATAGTATACAGAAAACACTTACCTGAGAATTTAAGAAGCAGCAGCAGTGATACTTGAGGTGAGGAATCTAAAAGGAAAAGACAAGATAAATAGGAGAAAATAAATTAAGACTAGAACAAGAGAATTAACACACATGTTATTTAGTTGCAGAATACAAAAGCCAAGCATCACTCATAAGAAGAGGAGCAAAGGCCACACCACTTCAGACAATTGCCGAAGGAAGACGAGTAGCAGGAGTCTGAAGCTGAAGGAAGAATCGGACGAGTGTGGCCGTCTCTTCTCTGTCCCATCCCCTTTCCCCCTGGGGTTTCTAAGCACTGTGTATCACGTATTGCATATTGCTCGAAACCTCGGAGGGGCATTGGGAGCTGACGACATTCTGCTCTTGTGCATCGTGACAGCACAGCCTCTGACAGAAGTGAAGTGCCCACGTAAAAACTAGCACCTGAGCAGAATGGCGGAAGGTTTAGATTTTAAAAAGTTAGGTGAAATATTAGAAGGTATTCAAAGAGAATTAATCTCAGTCAGAGAAGAAAATAGAGAGCTTAAAAGAGAAACTGCAGATCTGACTGTTAAGATGAGTAGTCTAGTGTCAGGACCCAGTTTTAAGTATTCGGCCTCTCAGGAAGGAGTTTCAGGGGAAGCATCTGTTCCTTAGCCTAAAATTACTACTCAAGTAATCCATTCCTTATCACCTGTGATCCCGCTAGCCCCACCCGAGCGCTTTAATGGAGACCCACAGAAGGCACAGGTCTTCCTGACGCAGTGTACCTTACACTTTATGTGTCGCCCAGCAGTATTCCCTGATGCGCAGTCTCGAGTGGCATTTATCCTATCATATTTGAGTGGTGATGCAGCATCATGGTCAATGCCCTTAGTGACTAGAAATTATGCCATCTTATATGACCTTGATGAATTCAAGAAAGAGTTTCTATGGATCTTCGATAGGCGAAGGGAATCACAAGCCACTGACAATGAGTTATTGGAGCTTTGACAGGGCAATCGAGATTTAATTTCTTATATGGCTCAGTTCAACAAACTGGTGGTGGAAAATAAGAGAGCCGCTGTGTTCTATCGAGGTTTGAGAGTGACGAAATAAAAGACGCCTTGGCGCAAGTGCCTAATAGACCCTCCGAGATTTCTGCCTTAGTCGATTTGGTACTAGAAATCGATTTCCGACAAAGTGAGAGGAGAGGTGAGAAGAAAAGAGAGTTTCGGTCAAGTGTTCCAAGATTTGATAGAGCCAGAGTTGGACTGGTGGTTGCAAAAGCAGAAAAAGCTCCAGAAAAACATACCTTGGCGAACACCTTACAATCGGCCTCTACGCATTTAATTATTCAGATGACCCTACGATTCCGAGAGAAAAAATTGACTCAAGTAGCCGTAATGGTGGATTCCGGAGCTACGGGCAACTTTTGCGACTTGAAGTTTGCCGAAAGGATTGGGTTAAGAGCGATTAAGAAGGAGCGAAGCGAGGCTGTTCGTGCTGTCGATGGCACACATCTATCTTCTGGGCCCATTGTGAGCCATACTGAATTAGTAGAGATGGAATCTGAGGAAGGGCATTGTGAAACTTTTCAGTTCAATCTAATCGATGCACCACAGTTCCAATTGATACTGGGGTTGCCATGGCTTACAGAACACAATCCTGCTATTGATTGGGAAGCCCGAACAATTGCTTTGAACTCAAAATATTGTAAAGAGAATTGTTACAAGAAATGTCAGAGTGATCATATGAAGTCACCAGCGTATTATTTAAGTGAAGGTGAAGCCACAGTTTGTGTAATAACAACAACCGAGTTGCCAGAAGAGAACACAGAATTTCGAGATGTATTTGATGAGAAGGAGGCTGAAAAACTTCCCCCTCATAGAGAATTTGACTGCAAGATAGAATTGGGACCCGGCGCCAATCTTCCCTGTAGCAGAATTTATGCTTTAACTGAACTAGAAGATGCCCACCTGAAGGAATATTTGCGGAAATACCTTGAAAATAGATTTATTAGGCAGTCACAATCTCCTGTCTCTTCGCCACTTTTTTTATCCCAAAGAAAAATGGGGAGCTAAGAACTTGCATAGATTATAGGGCAATCAATCGTATCACTATCAAAAACAGATATCCTCTGCCATTGATCTCAGTCCTTTTGGATCAAGTAAAAGGAGCGCAAGTATACAATAAATTGGATCTGAGGGAAGCATATCACCTTGTGAGAATTCGAGAGGGTGATGAATGGAAGACGGCCTTCCGTACCAAGCATGGACTTTTTGAGTATCAAGTGATGCCTTATGGCTTATGTAATGCTCCAGCAGCATTCCAGCATTTTATCAATGATGTGTTAAAGGAGTTCATTGATCGGAATGCGATAGTGTATATTGATTACATACTGATCTATTCAAACACAGTGGAAGAACACCAATTGCATGTTAAAAAGGTGCTACAAAGAATACGGGAAAATAGTTTGTTTGTAAAATTGGAGAAATGTGCATTTAATGTATCCTCAGTTGAATTTTTGGGGTTTGTACTCTCCCCAGGTGGAATCACCATGGATGAAAATAAAATCAAGGTGGTGATAGATTGGGAGTCTCCGAAGTCTGTGAAGGAAATTCAAAGCTTCATTGGTTTTGCAAACTTTTATCGGAGATTTATTCAAGATTTCTTCAAGAAATTAATTCCTTTAACCAAATTACTGAAAAAAGGAGCTAAGTTCGAATGGCCCAAGGAAGCAGAGGAGGCCTTCACCCAATTGAAAAAGGATTTCACCACAGCACCCATTTTGCTTCACCCGGATCCATCCGAGCCATTCTTTGTAGAGACTGATGCCTCAAATTTGGCGTTAGGGGGAGTATTGTCCCAAAGACATAAAACAACAGGACAATTGCATCCAGTGGCCTTTCGCTCTAGAAAAGTGACCTCAGCAGAAGTCAATTATACAATAACCGAAAAGGAGTTATTGGCCATTAAGGACGCATTTAAAGAATGGAGACATTACCTGATGGGTGCTAAACATGTGGTCACAGTTTATACTGATCATCGAAATTTGAAATTTTTAAAATCAGCAAAGACTTTGACACCGAGGCAATTGCGTTGGTCTTTATATTTCGCTGAGTATGATTTTATCATAACTTATCGGCCAGGCTCACAGAATGTTAAAGCGGACACCTTATCTCGATTAGGTACAGAAGGAATTTCTGATGACATCCAAGAACAGGAAATTATCCCAGCGGAAAGAGTGATCAGCGTAGTTTTAAAAGAGACTACAGAAAAAGAAGATCAGGCAGCTATGACTCAGGAAGAAATAAGGGCTTGGTTGAAAGAAGATTCCAGCCGAGAAATTCGAGGAGGGTTATTGTATCATGATCAAGCTCTCTATCTGGCCACACAAGAGATGCAGCAAAAGGCCTTAAAGGAATGTCACGATAACATAATGGCAGGCCATAAAGGAATATTGAAGACGGAAGATCTGATCAGGCGACGTTTTTGGAGGCCAAATATGATTAAGGATGTGCAACAATATGTAGCTACATGTGAGACATGCACAAGGGGAAAAACTGAGAGGCAAGCTCCCAAGGGTCTATTACAGCCACTGCCCACCCCACCATACCCATGGCACACTGTCACATTAGATTGGTAGTGGAATTAACATCAAGCCAAGGGTTTGATACGATTCTAGTCTGTGTAGATGTCTTCTCTAAAATGGCTCATTTTATTCCTTTAAAAGGGATACCTACTGCCAAAACATTAGCCCACATTTTTAGTCAAAATATAGTTCGAGCTCATGGCATACCTAAGGTTTTAATATCCGACAGGGGCTCTCAATTCCTTTCCCATTTTTGGAGGTCCTTCACTGAGAGGTTGAATATTGAATCTAGGTACACAACTAGTTATCATCCAGAATCAGATGGCCAAACAGAGAGGACTAATCAGGAACTAGAACAGTACCTTACTCAAGAGGGTGACTGGCCAGATTATCTGTGGGCAGCAGAGTTTGCCCATAATAATGCTAAAAATGTGTCCACAGGATACTCTCCCTTCTATTTAAACATAGGGAGACATCCTAATCAATCCTTAAATTTTCGAGAGGCAGATGTACCAGCAGTTACAGATCTAGTGGAGCACATGATGAGAGTGCATGATGTAGCTGTAAGGAACTTATCCAAGGCTAAGGAAAATTATAAGCATTATGCAGATAAGAGAAGAAGAAAGGAACCAGAATTCCAAGTAGGAGAGAGAGTTTGGCTAAACACAAAAAATTGAAGACTCAAGGGAAACAGGAAGTTACAACCACGGTTTGTAGGCCCCTATTTGATTGAGAGAAAATTAAATAGCCTAAATTATCGGCTAAAACTACCCAAGGGGTTGCCAGTGCACCCGGTATTTCATGTCTCTTTATTGAAGAAGGCATCAAATGAAATGCGAAGTAGTAAACCACCTAGGCCTGTTCAGACTGAGCAAGGATAGGAATTTGAGGTGAAACAGGTCTTAGATGCTAAAATACATAAGCGGCACTTATAATATTTGTTAGATTGGAAAGGTTATGGACCGGAGGAAAGATCGTGGGAGTTGTCCTCTGATGTTCACGCTCCCAGATTGATTAAAGACTTCCACAAGAAATTCCCTGACAAGCCGGGAGATTTCACCTTTTGGGAGGGTACTGTCAGGATCGCTAAAACTCCACGAAGAACGAGACTCCCTGTGGGTGTATTTATTCATAAAGACAGGATAAAAGGATTAATTGGGCAAGAAACGCTAAGAAGGCGATGTTTGATGGTTCCTAAAAATGGTGGCCAACGAGCGACGTCTATGGGAGCAGGTTCGCGCTCTAGTGTGAGGCAGCAATCTGGAATGTCCAGGTGCAGAGCTTGCGCTGTGGCGCACTTCACAGTGACAGGAAGAGAGACGGATGTTTGAATTTCGAGCTGTGAAGATTTTCGAGAATAATAAAAACAATACCTGTACCTTTGGACTACAGAGCACGGAGAACTTGAAGAACATATCGGCAGTAAGACTGTTCCATTATTTAGAGTTTTGGGCATTCACTAGAAATTAGAGTTACTGAAGGGAGCGTGCGCAGTAGTTAGCCTAGAACTAGCGTCAGGCAAGCGCAGCTCTTGAAGAATAGTTTTTCTTATCGTGTGGAAAATTAAGAGGCAGCACAAGTCGAGTACCGGAATATTAACGCACCCTACATACGTGGAGAATACAAGTGGCTTGAATGAGGGAGGAGCGAAAGACAGAAGGAAAGTCAGGTGTACATATCGGAAGAAGCAGAATAGTTCCACAGAATAGAAAAGTAATAAGAACATGTTAGAATTAATAAGGAAGAAAATAGTATACAGAAAACACTTACCTGAGAATTTAAGAAGCAGCAGCAGTGATACTTGAGGTGAGGAATCTAAAAAGAAAAGACAAGATAAATAGGAGAAAATAAATTAAGACTAGAACAAGAGAATTAACACACGTTATTTAGTTGCAGAATACAAAAGCCAAGCATCACTCATAAGAAGAGGAGCAAAGGTCACACCACTTCAGGGTAGGTTTAAGATCAGTGGGAGTGGAAAGGGTAGAAGGAAGGCTTGGAATGCTAAGTGTGTAATTTATTTTCATAGCAAACAAGACAATTGCCGAAGGAAGACGAGTAGCAGGAGTCTGAAGCTGAAGGAAGAATCGGACGAGTGTGGCCGTTTCTTCTCTGTCCCATCCCCTTTCCCCCCTGGGGTTTCTAAGCACTGTGTATCACGTATTGCGTATTGCTTGAAACCTTGGAGGGGCATTGGGAGCTGATGACATTCTGTTCCTGTGCATCGTGACAGCACAGCCTCTGACTATGTCTATCCCCATTACAGAGGCAAGTTCTGTCGATTTCTCATGAAAAAATTTCGCATTTCTGGTTATACTCCTACATATAAAACAACAACTCTTCCTCACTGTAGGTGTTTAATCTATCTTCTCCCACATTTCCAGCTACCATCTCTTCCAATTCCACTTTTAATTTGTAAATATCTAAAATCTTTGAGGGTGAGATTAGTTTTTCTATTCCCTGTGCCCATCTCCCTAAATCTTCTGACTCCTGAGGATGTCACTGACCTTCCTTCTTTTGAACTACTGGGTGAAACTCTTTTCGTGGTTTCGTTTACTGATTTTCTTATCGGTAGATTCATTAATGAAATTACTGAATCGCACTCACTGACTTGGTCATCAGTTATTAAAATGTCTTTTCTAGGATTATTCAAAGGAGTTGCTACAATTTACTTTGTTTCCATACAATGGAACAACGGGACATATAGTCACGGGTATTGTCAATGCTTCAGGATTTATATTTAGTTGGTTTATTTTCTGATTTGAATACTCTCTGTTTTTATTCAACACGTCTTTTTCTTTATCATGAAGTACCCTACGAACTTTTGGATCATGTAAAATCAAGGGTGTTCCCAGGACTGGTGCACTCGGAGTGACTCTACTGGATCCTTCCTGATACAGAGGAGGGTCTTTAGTTAAAATGTCCTCCATAAATTCATCATCTGATTCACCATAACCTGACACTTTCATGTGTTTAGTTTTTTCCTTACACTTGCCCCCTAACTGTTCTTCAGCCATCAATACTGGATATAATCCTTCTGACACCATTGCTTTTCTCCATTGCTTCATCTGACCCTCACATGACTCATGCAAATACCTAGGGAAATGATCCATGTATCTTAAACTCCTGTTTTCTCTCGTTCATATGATTCAGTCTTCCATTCTTCTAATGCCTCATACTGCGTCACCCTGGGTCTCAGATCTAAATCATTCATCCGCATTCTCAAATTCTGAAGAATTCTCCCATGAAACGTACCATGTTCTGGAAAAGCCAAAACACCATCACCTTTCATATACTCTATCCAATTCTCCATCCATACACACGTATGATATCCTCTTTCCATCATCATAAATGAAGCAGGCGTTTTTGGCGGAGGTATAGGAATTCCCTCTCTAGTCAATATAGGCTTATGTTTCTTAAAGACATTTTTAATTCTCTTTATTAGTGACATTTTTCTCTTTTCACCTTACATTCTATTCTTTGAATACATAAAACAATCATCTGCAAACCCTTGAGCTTTCCTGTCAGGGTGACTCGCACCAAAAGGCAAATGAGAATCAACCATACAATTTTTCACCAACCAATTGGAAAACAGCTTTCATCCAATCACCCAATCAGATTGCGGCTCATGCTCATGGTCTGACCAATACCAACGCGGCCTTTTTAGATGTCGTCAGTTCTGCTCCTTACTACTGACCCCTCCTTTACAATTTGCATCAGTCAGACGCCCGTTGTTTCAACCTACCCCAGCGCGCCTCTCTGTGACATCAGTGCAACTACGGCGACTGACCCTCACTTCACAAGGTAATTCCGAAACTTATTTTCTTACTGTTTTGCATAACATTTTCGTTAATAATAACATAAAACATTCGCTACTCTGCCTGTTCCACTAAAACCAAAGGATAGCTTATTTCTGTCCACTGTAAGTAAAACCTTCCACTTACTCTTCATACACGATGAGTAAAACCTTCTGTTTACTCTTCATTTAAGCTCAAGAGAACCTGTTACTCCTTCAGTATTACCTTCTCTAGGTGATATAAGACCAAAGTTTCGCCAGCGAACCCTTATTGCTACCATTCACACTCAAATTTTACAGAAAATAGTCCCTAATTTAACACTGCCAGCCCTGCCTAGCTTCCCAGTGCTATTCCAACAGACGATTAACCTCACTGCAGTATGGCTTCGATCACCACCCGCTATTCATTCCCCCCAGGGAATTTTATGGACAACATAAAACCGGACTCTAACTCTTTTTGTTAAACATAAATCAATAATCAAAAATCAATACTTATCACCAAACCAGTCAATATTAACCATAGCTCTGCTATCAGAAAACTGATCCAGTGGTGAACCAGCAACAGATACTCCAATACCATATACTCACCTGGGCCCATAAACACTCATACACACACACAGGCCAGTAAAACCGCTGGAGTCAAAGTTTGTGTTGTGTCTTACTTCAAGATTAGTTACCTATCATACCTAACTAATCTTTCACTGATCAAAAAGTTATTTCCTGTGGTCAATGGACCATTATTTGAACTAGTTGATGGTGAAATGACATGAATTAATTCTCTTTGCGATGAAATGACCATAGACTCGGGAAAAAGTTTTAAGTCGTTATCTAAATTATTTTCATGTGAACCATCTCTCAAAGTACAGTACAGTCTCCGTCGCTCATAGGAAGGAAAATTCAATTAATCTATCAAATACATCATACTCCACAATGATGTTGCTCAGAAAGGAGAAGATAGAGAGAGAAGTAAAGACACACTCATGAAAGTATATTTACCTAGGATGGTGTGAAAACCAACCCCCTGGCCAAGGAGCTGGTATGGGTCCCCGGGAAAGATCAGGTGACAAAGGCTTCAGGACAGGAATCAGGACAGGATAGATGACCACTCTAACACCAACGCTTGCGTAGCACCCCTCTCTGACACTCTCTTCCTCCTCGAGATTCTTCTGCAATCTTATTCTAAATTAATTTTAAGATAGATTATTCTGCATTCAATTCTTCATCATTTCGACAGCATCCCGAGCTCTGCATCATTGTGCAAATCTCCATCTGACTAACTACCTAAAAACGACCTCAATTATACTTTTGGTATTCAGGTACCACCCATTAATGTTTCAAAATCGCAAAATTACTAACTCTGATTGGACAGGCAAGGGGAGATGATCCTCACACCATGCTTAATTTTCAATTTAGTCTTTCAGTCCATTGTTCAAAGATCCCACCCCTTAATATTTATTCATAAATCTTTATTCCCACCCGTATTCACATCTTATTAGACACAAAAGTATAATTTTCATGTGCTCCCATTAATTTCAGAAGACTTCGGGGCTGGTTGCCAGGGTATGTATCTCTTGCGACCTTGGACTGCGTTCAAGAGTCACATCACTTCTTCCGGCTCCCTCACACCACGCATGTGCGGAGATCAGGTGGGTTACAGGTTCCGGATTTGTACGAGAGGCCCAAATACATACTAATAAGAAAGACAAAAAGACAAATATTAATTTCAACATATAATGGTTTCACTGTATACCACCTATTTCTACTCTAATCCCATTTACTTATAAATGCTTTCCACACATTAGCATTAGTAAAACAGCTTGGTTTAGTTTCAACAGAGCAGATGCCAAGCATGTGAACTTTCAAGCAGCCATTTTAATAGCAACGATACAGGAGCAAGAAATTCCCTCTAAGTGACAGTTTGTCATACTGCGTAGATGCAGTTGACGCATGCGCAATAAAGAGTTCCCGTTAGTGGCCATTTTAGAATTTTAGTAAAACACGTAGTCAAGCTTGTCTGTCTTTTATGTCAAATGTGGTGCGTATTAGTTTTCGCAATACATAGTTAATACAAGGTTAAAAGTTAAATGAGAAGATTGCGCCCGACATCAACACTACCCACACACACCTCACACATCTCCACCACCACCTTCCCACCTGCACTTGTCACTTATTTGCACATCACACACCATGACACAGAAAACAATTCCCAAAATCACAGACAATGAGTTGTCAGTGATGGTAGATGAGATAATTAGAGTGCAACAACAAAAAGCAAATGTGGGAAAGGATCGCCAAAAGGTCAATGCAGTAGGGACCACCCTGCGCACACTGCGTGACATTACGAGGAGTTGGCATGACCTAAAGACCAGGGTGAAATACTGTGCCAACAGGAACCATGAGCCAGCTCAGAGGACTGGCGGTGGTCCTCCCATTCCACCACTAACATTCACTGAATGAGAGGAAAAGGTGCTTGCCATACTGCATCCAGAGAGTCTCACAGGAATAGCTAGGGGAGTGGAGGCTGGTAAGTACCAACAAATGTATCCCATCACACTGCCAAGTACTGTCTTGCACAACTATGAAGCTACACTTTCTACACCTAAATGCACTTATGTACAACATACTCTTCCCAACACATTCCTCAAATATCTATCATTTCCTAACTCAAATTCACTTCAAATGTAGGTGGAAATATTTCCATGGGGGTTTGCGTACAGGCAGCCAGCACTACAACTCCCACCAGGCACCCTTGACTCACAGCTGAGCAGGATGGAACACTCACACCACCCAGGAGCCATGTGGCAGCCATTTCATTGCTCTTCTCCACTTTACAGGTAGGTAGCCATCTCAACAGGGAGAGGGGTTTGTGGATAGGTAGCCAGTACTACAACTCCCATCAGGCACCCTTATCCCATAGCTGAGCAGGGTGAAACACTCACCCCACCCAGGAGCCATGTGTAACCTATCCCCTTCCTCTGATCCACTTCACAGGGAGGTAGCCTTCTCAACAGGGAGGGGTGTGTGTACAGGCAGCCAGCACTACAACTCCCACCAGGCACCCTTGACTCACAGATGAGCAGGATGAAACACTCCCCCCAGAACCATGTGGCAGCCATTTCATTGCTCTCCTTCACCTTACAGGTAGATAACCTTCTCATGCTCACTTGCATCACCTCTGAGCAGGATGGAACACTCACCCCACACAAGAGCTGTGTGTAACCTATTCCCTTTCTCTGCTCCACTTCACAGGGAGGTAGCCTTCTCAACAGAGTGGTGGGGGTGTGTACAGGCAGCCAGTACTACAACTCCCATCAGGCACCCTTGACTCACAGCCGAGCAGGATGGAACACTCACCCTACCCAGAACCATGTGGCAGCCATTTCATTGCTCTCCTCCACCTTATACGTAGGTAGCCATCTCAACAGGGAGAGGGGTTTATGGATAGGTGGCCAGCACCACTACTCCCATCAAGCATCCTTGTCCCACAGCTGAGCAGGATGGAACACTGTGGCAGCCATGTCATTGCTCTCCTTCACCTTACAGGTAGGTAGCCTGCTCATACTCACTTGCATTACCAATAAGCAGGATTGAAAACTCACCCCACAAAAGAGCCATGTGGCAGCCATTTCATTGCTCTCCTTCACCTTACAGGTGGGTAGCCTTCTCATGCACACTTGCATCACCCCTGAGCAGGATAGAACACTCACCCTACCCAAGAGCCATGTAGCAGCCATCTCCCTCCACTGTGCCACCTAACAGGTATGTAGTCAGCACATGCACCCTGTCATCCTTCTCAAATGCATGGAGACATATGACCACCACATCCCTCACCTGTTAGCCAACTCTGTACAGATGAAAATGTCACATCCAGTGAGCACATAGCTAAGCCAATGTAAATGTCACAGCAATTACACTTTGAATCACAAAGTCACATGAGAAATAAAATCAGGGCCCAATCATGCAAAGCACACAATGCAATGTATAATTCCCATTGTTTGAGAGCATGCAGGCTCATATGAACCCAGCAAATGCATGGTCAGTCTGTCAAAAAAAGAAAATCACATGATTTGAAACCAATGTTAACTAATGAAATCATGAATATTTAGCATGGCTGAAACAGATTCTCAGAAAAGTCTACAATATCCAAGCATAAAACAAAGTGGATGACTACAAAGTTGGTAGATGCTGACATGTCCCTGTAAACACACTATCTGTACATGTCAAATTGTTCTTATTTACATGTCACAATAATAACAAGTAATGTATGTACTTCTACATCATGTCATGATGCTGATAATCTTCTACCAATAACAAGTGATTTCAATGTAAAATGTTTGGCGTATCAACTGAAACATCCAAAACTGTGTCACCAAGGTTGTAGAGTGTACTTACATGACAATCTAACCTCTGTCCAACAGGAGATTCACAAGCAATAGCCGGTGAAAACACCACCAACCAGCAAAGCCAGTCTCCCCCGGAACAGGAACACTCTGATGCTGATTCTCTATTTTTCTCAGATGACGAGCAACAACCTGGCCCCTCAGGACTGCCAGGGCGCACGCCGTCTCAGGGCCTCATTGTCCCTACCACCACCTCAACTATTAGCACACCAGTGACAACTACTACGCTGACCCCTGCTACAATGACCTGTGCTGCAGCCACCTCCACCATCACCACTGCTGCCAGCAACACTGTCCCTGGCTCAGTGGTTACCATCACCACCACACAAGCAGAGGCTGCCAGGGACAGTGTGCAGGTGCATCGACAGCCAATGCCACAGGTCCATGTCAGCAGGGCAGGTGGTAGGGCAACGGGGGGACAATCCCAGAAGGACACTGGGACAGAAGCCCTGGCCACCGTTGCAACAGTCTTTGGTGCATACCAACAAAACCAGGGACAGATGGGCCAAGTTGTAGCGGGTCCTAAGACAATGCTTCCTCTCATCCTGAGGACAAACGTAGATAGCAATATTTTTGGGTTTAGAAATCTTCGAGCATTTCGCGCAACTCCGGACTGAAGTAGAAAACAGGAGCCAAGAGTGTTTGCTGGGCTATTATTTTAAATGACTTCCTGATGTACATCTAATGAACTGACACTGACGGAAAACCGAACTTGGAACAATAGACACCTACCAGTATCTATGTTACGGGCCGAGTTTCTTCCATGATATGGTCGCTAGTCATACTCATGACGTCGACGGAAAGCCTCTGCGAATGGAGTATGATACAAGTAAAATAAAACATACAACTTCTGCCCAATAAAACCCTATAAACATGGCCCCAACATCTGGGTGAAGCCAAAGCCTTTCTGAGTGATTCTCACAACAGCTTTGCCGTCAAGCCAGGCCATAAAAGCTGAATCTGCATGTGTTAAGTTCACAAATATATAGGGGCAGATTTACAAGAAGCTAACGCATCTGTAGAGATGCGTCTGTTTCCCTGAGCCAGCCTGCGATACCCTTGCTCCACCATGGATGCGCCATATTCACAATACGGTGCACCATGGCGCAAGGATTGACATATGCATCAGAAATTCTGTAGTCCCAAAAGTCACGCATTGCTGGAGTCGTGCCGCAAGCACGACGCAACTACAGCAATGCATGGGGAGTCTTTTACATATTGTACTGAGTCACTCCTTCTGCCTGTTTCAAGCAGGCGTAAGGTTTTGACGCAGTGGCATCGTAGAAGTGGTGCAGTGAAATCTTGTAGATTTCACTGAGTCACTTCTACGAGGCTTCCCTGCGTGGGAACGCCTACACTGCATACATTATACCTGACGCAGGTATAATGGGACGCAGGGCTTTACAACGTGATGCATCTCCCTAGAAGCGGCACATTGTGAAATGAAATGCAAAGGAAATGTATAGAGTGCAAAACATTCACTCAAGGGTATCATTGTAAATTGGCCGTATTTGTTACGCTGCATCACAAAAGTGACATGACAGCAGCGCAAAATGTGTCACCAGGGGCTTGTAATTCTGCCCCATAGTCTCTAGAAAAGGTGCTTTGCGTACTGGTAGAGCAAGATTCGAAAAGGCAGATATTACAGTAAAGGCTAGCCTATTATCAAAATAAGATAATACCTTAAAGGATGAACTCCAATCACATTCATTTTGTAATCCCAAGCAATTCCACAAGTGTGTGTGTGGTAGGGGATGAAGTTGCTTCTTGTTATCAATAAGGATCAAGAGTCTAGGGGTATATAATTCACAGACTCGATTTCTGTTGGACGTCAGTGATATGATCTCGCGTTATTGTCAATTCCAATCTTGCTCCTTGAATTCCCGGATATACATTAACCAATATTCTAAACATCATATATGATTGTTTCAAGCGGCAAGCACTCGTGCTATTCAAATTGCAGGCGTAAGATTCTTAAGCGAGTTTATTACCGTTCCACTTCTGAAGGAGATTGTAGCATAATAGATGGGCCCCTCTCCCCAAGAACCTGCTGCGACAAGGCTTTGGTTAAGAACAGAATAACAAACGTTCTTTGAAATGCATGTAGCTGAGGAAGGCAGAAAAAGACACAGATCAAGATAAAGACAGTAGATCTGCAGATTGAAAATAAATCTAGGAAGCAGGAGCATAGTTTTCAGGCAAATCTCGTCTTTGACAACAGAAGAAAGGGAATGATTTTTAAAAGTGCTAGACCAACAATCTTGGAAGGTCAAAGAGGTGTTTTAAGACGGGAAAAGTGGACAATTGCATAGGTCCCCCATATTTTACCCCGCCTGCTCCCCTCAGGAAAGTAATCTCTCTATATATCTCACGTTTGTCTTTTCCTCTACTTTACTCTCTGTACTACACTCTAACTATGTCTCTGTCTCTCTCGTTCCCGTGACATACATCTGGTGCATTTATGTGACCCTATTTTCGAACCATTTCACATTACGTTCAGTATTGTGTGGCATCCTGCTGGCTTGCAAGAGCGGAAAAGGGATAACAAAACCCATAGCTTATTCAAACAGGGGCCCTGAAATCTGTCTTGTATGGTGCCCCAAAATCCCATTCCATAATATTAAGAAGAGATTAAGTTGTTCATTACACAGTGTAACACAGCAGGTACTATTGATTTTTAGAATGGGTGGTTTAGAAAGCAGATAGCCTTTTTTGATGAAAAGGTAGTTATGAAGTATAGATCAAGGTAATAGAGAATATATACAATTAGCCATGGTGACATTTTATTTACGTCGTAGTGATGTCACATATTTCTTGTCATTTTGCATTATGATTGCTATGCAAAATGCCTGAAATTGAGGCATTAAATCATGTTGCATGATTGAAACTTTGTTCAGGCAGAAATCCAATTGTGGCAAACGAACTGAATGCAAGTGTTAACTCTCACCTGCTGTTTCACAGCAGGGATATGCAAGTTCAGAAGAAAAGGTCCCAACTTCCCTTACCCACCACGCATGTCCAACAGTGTCAAAGCAAAACTCGTCTAATGGGGGAAGAGGGCAAACAAAGGAAGAGAAATGAAGAAATTCCCCACGGCGTAACCAGTGAAGATGGTAAGGTTCAATGCAATCATATGTGTTCACTGTCTGTAAAGAGCAGAGCAAGATGATTAGTGTATGTACTTGTACTTTGCAATTCTATTTAAGTGTAAATGTTTTTAATGGTGGCCTTAGCTATCTGCTAAATACCCCCTTCCACTTATGAATCAATCCTAGTACATGCAGGAACATTTTTTCAATCTATAAGAGAGAAAATAAGGATGCATTTTGTAATCCCAGTTCGTTATAGCAAACATGAAAATATAAATACAAAGGACCATGAAACACCCACCTGATTTGGATGCAGCAGTGAGTTACGTCTTGGCCAACTTCATGTAGTCATAAGAGAACTGATAAGGAAGTATTTGACAGCATGAACTGTTCTCTTAAAAAATAAACCAAGAGAAAGAGAGAGACACCCCTTTACACCAAAGGAATGGGGTACTGTTACCAAGTAAAAGAAAAAGTCACCCTTTGGTTGCTTAAATATTCCACACTGTAAACACTCGACCAATCAACCCACAACAAAATATTGCAACTCATAAGGCTTAGAGAAATCCAATGATCAGCTCAAACCAGTTCACCAAGAATATGTCAATAGTTAAAATTGTACAAATCTTTTATTTAAAATTAGTTAAAAACAATGCATAAAAAGTCAATCGAAGTTAAAAATCACAGAATATTATATCAATTTCATTTCATAATCCTATAATGAAGCACCACAATTATAGCAAACAAATCACGAAAGAATTTGTTGCATATATATACACAACCTATAAGAACACCCACATAAAAAGACAATGAGAGTGAAAAAAAGACAGTACACTTTGTCATAAACAAGCACACATCCGTGTAAAAAAAAGAATAGAAAGACTGGTACCAGATATATTGACAATTGCTGAATATCTGCGGTTCGAAGTCGTCAAAAGGGGATTATGTCCCAGGGCGTCGAAGTGTTTCGATGGTTTTCTAATTCATACCATCTTTTTTAAGAGTCAGACTAGACTCTTCCAATTAGTACTCTGCCACACAGCCGAATACTGAAGCAACTCAATCTTAAAATATTGAATCGCTTTTGTCCTGTTTCAACTGAACTTCAGCATCTTAATCGATGTAGTTCCAGAAGTGAGGACTATCTAGATACCAGAGTGCCTAAATGTTACTTCAATGGCACATACCCATAGCTTCAATAGCTCTTATAGGGGGAATCTTTTACAAATCACACTTAAAACTGGAAATAATTCCACAACCTTCCCGAATAGCTTCTAAGGTTATCTTCTACGGTTATCTCTAGTCGCCCTTCATCAATTGGGCCTCTCACGTTGAACTCCGGCAAGTCTGGCTGCTTCCGGTGGTTTTCTTAGAATCAAAAATAAAACAAAAAAGAAAAATATGTAGGCTATATGATCTGTCTCCTGAACGTCAGGAAACATTAATGTGCTATTTCTGTTTTATAGCTTTACTCAGTGTGCACAGAGAGAATCTCCAATGCAGTAATACAACAATCCGATAAGTAACTCATACATATAATACACTTGCCAGCACAGAGCACTTTTTCTGCAATTCAGAAGCCATTTGGAACTTTAGAAGTTTTCTTCTTTCTTTGTTTTGGAATTTTCAATGCTGGTTACAGTAGCACTGACGAGGTGCACAAAAGCAGGAGCCAGTGAGAACCGCCTCACCAGACTCACAATGGAATGCTGACCGCAGCATGGGCTCAACGACCCAAAAATGTTAAGGAGAATGAACCGGATACGGAAGAGCAGCAGGCGATCACTAGAATGCGAAGAGCTCTTCCACGGACCCAGGACCACTTTATGCCTTCACCGCTCCGCCCCTCCTGCAGCCTGCAGCAAAGAGGGAGCATTCCTGACAGCAAATGACTGTTGTTCATGTTATGCGCAATTGTACACTATTTTCAGTGTGAAATGCATCCTTACACCAAAAATGAATGTGAGGATGTCGGCTGTGAGTAAGGACATCCGGATTCCACCCTCCTCCATGCACGACGCACATGACCTCACTGAGCACTACATCAATTACATGTCTAAAATGCTGGACACACTTGCCCCAAACAGCTAAAGAAAATCTGTCTAAAATATCCAACCTGTGGTTCAATTGTAACCTTAATGAGGAACACTGACACCTCAGACTCGTAGAAAGAGCATGGAGACTTACCCCCTTGTCTGTCCAACCTCAAACTTCTATGACAAAGACGGGGCGCTTAGAATGGACACATCGTGAACTCCAAATCAGCTTTCTTGCGAAATCAACTAGAAACAGCAAACAATCAACCAAAAACACTGCTCAAAATTATCAAAACACTGTTTATCCGCAAAAGCAATCCCATTTCGTCTGACAACAAAATACTATCTATCTGCAAAAGCCATGCCTCCTTTACTGAAAAAACTGTCTAATCTCCAATGACATCCAGTATACTGCAATGCAACTATCACATGAACCGCCTCTACTCCCCACCCCACTCATTCAGGAAATATGCCTGACTAACCCCCCCACACCTAAAAAGAAAACCACTTGGTCCAGCTTTAAAATCTTAGATGAAAATGACATCTTTAATTTACTGACCTCTTTGAAATACTCCAACCAATTCAATGACCCCCTTCCCTCCAAATGCCCTAATGAGTCCATTCACCTCCTACTCCTACTATGGAGCAAGATAATCAATGCATCAGTCACCCAAAGCTCCTTACCTCACTCCCTCAAAAGTGGCCAGGTTACCCCTATCCTAAAGAACACAACTCAGACCAGTCCGACCCCAAAAATTTCTGCCCTATCTCCAACATCTCAACTTCGGCAAACCTCCTAGAAAATATGTGCACTTACACCACGTAATCACATCGAGCAATTCCAACTCCTTGACCAATGTCATTCTGACTATTGACAAGTTCAACCAAAAGAAGAGCAATCCTAATGTCCATGTGAACATAGGTATCAAGTAAACCTTGGAACAAGTATTCACATGGATCTCATTTAAAGAAAAAATTGCAGTGATGCAGAGTTATCTGTGCAGACTTAATCTATACCAACATTTAAATTAAATGTTTTTGGACAAAAAATTTCTGGTCTTGATTTAATCAAAAAATAAGTCAAGACAAGAACATTTCTGTTATAAATAGTTTAATTACAATTTTGGTATTGTGTAAATCCAAACAGAAAACTCTGCGTCACTACATTTTGTACGTTAAATAACTTTGACCAGGGCATAGCAATGAACCCACCCTGGTTCACATTGTCGACAATGCCCTGCATGCATTAGACTAGAAAGAATCATGTCTCTACATTTTACTTGACCTGTCAGCGGTATTTGACACGGTCAATCATAATACCCTATTAAACCACCTCGAACACAAGATGGGCCTTTCTGGCACTATGCTAAACTAGGTCTCCTCTGTACTTGCACAACAGATCTCAGTGCAACCTTTTCAACCACACATTTTCTGATAAGTCTCCTGTGTTGCTGTGTGCACCCCAATGTTCTACCCTCTTCCTAACGCTGTTTAACCTATATATGGAGCCCCCAATGGAAATCTTCATACTCGATCACACCTCTTACCACATATATGCGGACAACACTCAACTCTACATGAAAATCACCTCATCTGATGACATCACTAACCTCAACAACACCTAGACAAAAATTCTAAATTGGCAGACTCACAATCACCTCACATTCATTGCCCTCAAAATTGAATTTTTACTGATCTCGCCGCCCACCACTGCCCCGAAAATCATAGAATAGCTCCTACATCTTATTGCCTTGAATTGTAACCCACACATCATTGACTGATTAAATCCCTGGGTATAACCTTGGACAAAGCCCTCTGCATGTATGAACTATCAGTTGCATCTTCTCAGGAAGCTGAAATGGTTTCTTCCACAAGCAGACATGAAAACTGCATTTCAAGCTCTGGTACTATCAGAATTTGACCACAGTAACACTACCCTTGTGGGCATCCCAGAAATCTCACTTGCACAACTGAAGGCTGTGCTGAATGCAGCAGCCAGGCTCATCGCCAGGATCAAAAACAAGTGATCACATCACCCTGAATCCTTCAGTCATTGAAATGGCTACCTTATGAGGCTTGGATCCATTTAAAAATTGCATGAATGACCCATAAAGCATGGTATCACAATACCCCCTTATCCTTGTCCCATAAACTAACCCTATCTGTTAAAAACAAATCTTCCAGAAGCATAAGCTCCTTATTACTCATGCAACAAATATTCAAGAAAAAGAAAACCTACAAACAATCCTTCTCTGGTATTGCCCCCAGAATTTGGAACTCTCTTCCTCCAGAGATTAGATGCATCCCTTCCACATCCATCTTCAGGAAAGAAGTAAAATTCTACTACCCAACAAAATTATCACTCATTGGGGAACATGGCGGCCTGCTAACGTGCCGGCCGCGAGCTCTGTTTCCTCCGTGCCACACATCACTACACCGAATAGCCAAACGGAACTACAAACTGCCTTTCGACAACCCCGCAAGTGCCGCACTGTTCCTCCTCATCGTGGGCACTGTTTTTCTCCTACCTGAGCCCCCCCCGCGGTAGTGCTGCGAGGGGGAAATGCCATCAGTCACGGGCTCTCAGTGGCTCCTTGCTGCTTCTGAACTCTGACGCGATCGTCGCGTGGTTGCCCGGATTAACTTCCAGGGCATTGGGGGAAGTGTCAGCACCTGTCCCCCAGGAGTGTATGCACTGTCAGGAGCACAGGGGAAGAAAGAAGAGCCAAGAGAGACGCCATTGAGCTCATCTATGACCCCCTCAAAAAAAGGACAGAATCTGTGTGCCTCCAGGAAAGTAAAGTCACCGGCTCTCAAAAAAGGGACTGAGCAGGTATTTAAACTATCTAAAAAAAGGGAGACAATAGCTGAGTCAAAGGGGCAATTACCTGATTCCTCTGTGCCTGCTACTTCCAATGGTGTGGGGGAAAAATAGATATACTCTGAGGAATGCAAAATTTGGGGTGGGGGAGCCACAGGATATCAAAGTAACCCAAAACGAAACTAGTATAAAAATTGCCACGGGGGTCAGTCAGGGAGGTGTACTAACCCAGATACCTACACAAGTTGTTGCACGCAAATCCACAAAAAATGTGTTACATCTATAGTAACTGCTTCTAATAATTCTGGAGAGAGAGTGAAGATTACTCCCTCCCTAAAATCATACTTTAAGATTAGGAATACCGAAGAGCCTCAGATTGGCCAGTCTGAGACCAGCATAATGGAGTCTCCCAACCCCACCCTAGAAGTGGGCCTAATGAGCCGCACGATAGTCCCAATCTGTCTACTCCTATGGATGTTGGGAACCTAGAGGGAAAAACAGGGGAAGGCCAGAACACAGAGGGTCCTAGCACATCAGGAAAGGAACAAGTAATGCCTGGAATAGACGTTTCGCGGATCCTCCTTTCCCTCTTAAACGATATAAGAGAAAAATGTGCTGTTTCAGAGCAAAATCAAGCAAAAATACAAGAAGATGCGAGGGGTTGGAAAAAAGCTAGTTGACATCACGGAAAGACTTCTCACTGTGGAAACCTCCCTTGGGTCGCTCCAAGAGGAGGTTAAATCTAATCAGAAGGAAATAACAGCATTAAAGGCAGGAGAGAAGGAGAGAAGGAGCTGAGAGACAAACTTGCTGTGTTGGAAAATATTTCTAGAAGAAATAATCTAAGAGTCCTGGGTATTTCCGAAGGCATTGAGGCAGGAAATTTAAAGAAATTTGTAGTAGATCTGTTGACAGAATTTCTCCCAGAAACAGCCAAATTAGATCTAGAGAACAACATTCAGAGGATGCATCATGACCCTTTTAGAAAACCCCCGGAAAAGGGAAAGCCCAGGAAAATCTTGATAAATTTCCACACTTTCACAATTAAAGAACTAATTCTTTCAGCCGCTCTCAGGGGCAAACAATTTAAAAAACAAGATTAGATCAGACATCTCCAAGGTTACTCAAACCCGGCAATGGGAACTAGAAAAATACATTGAGTATTTGAAGGCGGTAGGAGCAACGGCGGAGTTGAAATTCCCGGCGACACTCAGAGTGATGTGGAACAATACAATGTATAACATGAGGGAGGTGGTTGAGGTAGAAAATGTATTGGTTGAGATTAAGTCTCACAAAGATTCCTAATGGCTTTAAGTCACTTTTTTCTTTTTGACGGAGACACAGAGCTCTAAAAGGCTATGCTGGAATACCCAGATAGGAAGCAAGGAGGGTTCCCCAGGGCAGGAGGGGGGAGTGGGATTCAGACATTTTCAAATATTTTAATTTACCTGAGCACAGGGTGGGGAGCAGAAAGGGAAACAATAAAAACTCGTAGTACAAAGGGATAGAATTCTTGTAACAAGAGGGAGGTCTGAAGATTTCATTGTAAAGAAAAGAGAAGGGGATGGCTAGCAGAATAGCTAATAGTCTAAAAATAACTTCTTGGAACGTGAATGGCTTAAGGGTAAGCTCTAGACGAAGGAGGATTTTGGAATTTCTTAGGCTTACTAATAGTGACTTTATTCTACTGCAGGAGACGCATTTACGCTGTGAAGAATGGGCGGGAATCCGAGAAAGGAATAGATGGATTTCCCATCTGGTGTGTGCAAATCAGGCCTGTAACGCGAAGGGAGTGGCATTTTTATACAAAACATTGGCTCAGGTTAGGTTGGAGGGTTCTAAGACAGATGCCTAGGGGTAGATGGGCAATAAGCTATGTTAAAATCCATAATATAGGATATGCTTTTGTGGCCTATTATGGCCCAAAACATTGATGACCCTGCCCCTCTCAGAGAATTATATCAACAATTGCTTGAAACAAAATACTATATCATTCTGGGTGGGAATTTTAATACTTTCCTAGATCCAGTTTTGGATAAATCTACCCCTAGACCAACAGTAAACTCTCCTTAAATGAGTGATTTTGTTCACTATATGATAAAAAATGTAGCCTTGGTGGACATTTGGAGAGTGAAAGCGGGGCAGGAGAGAGGGTACACTTTTCAAAATAAAAAGTGGGGCCATGCGTCCAGAATTGATTTTTTTTTGACGGACCGGAAACTAAATAATAACATTTGCAAGGTAACCCATCATCCGTCACACTTATCTGATCATGCGGCAGTTAAGCTGAAGATTTTAATTAAGCCCCCGATAGTACAGCCAAGATGGACTTTAGATAGAACCCTGTTAGAAGATGCGGAAGTAATAAGGTCCTTGAAAGAGGAAACTGTCTTTTTTCTTTTTTTCAAAATGTACATTCGGCCCACCCTCACATTGTTTGGGATGCGTATAAATCGAATCAGAGGGAAGATAAGGAGCATAGCTTCTTATAAGAATAAAGTGAGGAAGAACAAAATTAGAGTTTATGAACAGGATATCGAAGAGATTCAGAGAAAACTGGCAGTGACCCTGCCCAAACCTCGATGAAAGAGGTCTTACAAGACAAATTGTCAGAGGCAAAGGGGGTTTTATCTAATTATCTAGAGGGGCTGGTGAAACAGAGTTGGGAAATTAGTAAACTGGCGAATCACGAATATGGGGAAGGATGTGGGAAGATGTTAGCATGGAAAGCGAGACAAGACCGGGCTAGAAATGAGATAGGAGGTAATAAACAATAAAACAGGAATTAAGTGTACAGAAGAGTGAGCAATTGGGGAAGCTTTCGTAAGTTTTTTTCAGGAGTTATATACTGACGATGTGGAAGGGACGCAATTAGAAATAAGAGATTGGTTAAGACAGGATAAACTCCCCTGCCTAAACATCACTCAGCACTCAGGGCTAAGCCAAGAAATATCCATAACAGAAATAGGCATTATTATAAAAAATCTAAAAAATAGGAAAGCCGCAGGACCTGATAGCCTACCCAATGAAATATCTCAAATACTGGCAGAGGAAATCACCCCCTTCTTAACAGAGATGTTTAACAACATTTATACACAGCAAACACCCCTTCCTTCCACATGGACTGAAGCAGTGCTTACTTTAATACTCAAGCCGGACAAGAACCCAAAGAAATGTGAATCCTATAGGCCTATCGCTCTGCTAAATGCAGATTACAAAATCTACTCACAGGTTCTGGCTAAAAGGTTAGAAAAGGTCTTAGGAGTCATAGTAGGCACAAACAAAAATGGCTTTATGAACGGGAGGCAGCTCTCAGACCTTACTCACGACCTGGTGTGTGCAATAGATGTAGCCTCTGTCAATGCTGCTAAGGCATTTGACAGAGTGAGTTGGCCCTATCTGTATGAAGTGCTAGAACAAAATGGTCTTGGTGGTAACTTTTTGCAGGCTATTCAAGGTGTATATGCAACTCCCACAGCGAGGATCTTAATTAACGGCTCTCTAACCACGCCCCTCTGGATAAACAGGGGAACTTGACAGGGCTGCTCACTTTGGCCTTTACTATTTAATTTGTATTTGGAACCTTTGGCAAGGAGAATAAGAGCAGAGCAAAGAATACCCCGTTTCAATATGGGGAGTGGTATAGGAAAGAAGCGCTTTACGCTGACGATCCGGTAATTCATACAACTAGTTTGGCAACATCTTTGCCAGTAGTCATGGAATTAGCGGGCAATTTGGACGAATCGCGGGTTACCTAGTTAATGAAGACAAGACAGAGACTATATCATGGAACAATCCCGTTCCTATCCACCTTAAACATCTGGATAAGACAGAGATCAGATACTTAGGAGTGCGAGTTAAAAAAGTTTTGGATAGGGTGGCATTGGTCAACTATACTCGTCTTATGCAAGAGATTAAAAAGCTCTTGCAAAACTGGGCCTCTAGGAAGGGCTAATTTAGTCAAAATGACTATTCTCCTGAAATGTACATTTATTTTTAATACCCTCCCTTTGTTCCTTAAGCCAGCAAGGTTTAAAAAACTTCATGGACAACTCAGCAGTTTTATATTGAGGAGTAAGAGCGTAAGCATATCCTGGGAAAAACTTAGGAAGAAAAAGATGGAGGGGGGTATAGCTCTTCCAGATTTCCAATTGTATTATTGGGCTTTCACCCTGAAGAACGCCAGGATTTTGTTGTTGAGCCCCCAGGATATGCCAATGAGATATTGGGCTCTAATAAGTAAACTAGAATAAGAAGGCAAAGGGTTCTTATATAAATTTGGCCATGCAAAATTCTTCAAAAAAAATCAAATTTAAGACGCTTATAGCATCATGCAGAATCTGTTTCCAGGTTAAAAAAAACTTTAGGGATTCCATACTATAGCAGCAGTGCGCCAATTTGGAAATCCCTAGAAACACCGCTATGTATGAAGGACTGCTTAGTTTCTCCACTGATAAAGACAGGCTTACTAAGGTGGGGCCAACTTACTGAGAATGGCACGACAAGAACATGGGCGGACCTAAACCAGAGAACGAATTTTAATCTATCCAGATTTAAATATTATCAGTTGGTCAGTTGGTCGCGATCGCAATTAAATCTTGGACTGGAATCAGAGGTGGAGAAAGAGTTATTAAACACGCAAACCTTCAGGAAGGAAGTCTCAAAGTGGTATTGGGTACTGGTACAAGGGGAAGATGGTGGTGGGCCTTTTCCTGAAGAAACCTGGAAGCTGGACATGCCAGGCTGCGATATCCACAACCTATGGCAAGAATCTGCTACTACATTATGGGCTGCAGTGATGTTGGTGCCACTTAGGAGAAATCGTTTGGTCACCCTGTACAGGGCCTACTGGTCTCCCAAGAAACTCGCTAAGATGGGAGGGAACAAAAGAAGACGCTGCCCGAAATGTAAACTGGAAAATGCAGATGATATACACCTCTTTTGTCAATGTCCAGCTATCCAGCTATCCAGCTATTCTGACAAGACATGGGTAAAGTATTAAAAAAAATCTAAGGCTGTGATTTTGAGGTAAGCCTGCCTTGGGTTATATTTGGGGAACAGGAAGCCGATAAAATAGTCCTGGGGAAAAACATCATGTATTTGTTATTTAATTTAATGGCTATCGCACGCAGGGAAATCTGTGTAAATTGGGTTTCTGAGCTCTCCCCTACTTGTGCAAATTGGCAAAATATTTCAAGGCATATAGCCAGGTTAGACTCTCAGACAGGCTCTTTCAAGAAAGAGAAAATGTGGACCCCCTTTATCTCACTTCGCTTGTAATAAATGTACTTATGGTATAAACTGTCCAGGTGGGATTCAGGATGCGTTTATAATTTTTTTTACAGGTCTAGTCCAAGGATTAAGACAAGCTCTTGGAGTTGACGAGATTAGTAGTGGTTGCCACTAGACCGCTTATCAACTGCAAATCAGCTAAGGCCTGCTCCCCAGTGGAACTTTGAAGGTGTATGGCACCCAAAGCTTCCTTTCAAGACCTTCAGATAGATCTCACCCTCGGCCTTTGTCAAATATGAGGACTAAAAAAAATAAAAAAATAAATATCACTCATTGAGGACATTCAGACATTCATCCCCTTCTCCCCATGAGCAACTATTCTTTTACTGTTCTCTCTTCTGCTTTGCCGTGTCATCCGCACAACATTATACCACCAATGGGACTCGCTTAGGCCTGGAACTATGTTGAACCTTTATCTCTCTTCTACCCATTTGTGCTATAGATACTGTTCCTCATGATATATTCCAACCTTTATATGCTACCTCATTTTGTATCATATTGTCCATTGTTTTGCTTGCCCTGTAAAGTGCTCGGTCACCTGAAAGGGTCTTGTTCCCACTATGTAAAACTCCTAAATAAATGTCACACTAAATAATAATGTGTATTTTTGCAATTTTTGCAATTTTCTAGAAAGGAAATTACATAAATTCCAATGAGTCCTATGTACAAGTTCTGTGGTGTAGACAAAACAATATCAGTATAAAAAGTGTTCTGGAAGGTGTAAAAGGTGTACAGGGAAGTATCAATCAGAGATGTTACTTGAGTGCTTTTATAAAAAGTATTTTTCTATTGTTTTCTGAATGATGGAGCTTAATCGATATGGAAAAAATATTCTTAACCACAGTCCGGAAAACTATCCATAGTGTTTTTTAATATGTGGTAAAAGACTTACAAGAATCAATAAAAGGAAACAACTAAACTGAAAAGGTAATTTGATTTCAATGAATTCTAGGGATGTGGAGAAGAAAACAGCGTTTGTACAGAATAGGCAGCTTGTGCAATATTTGAAAATATATCTATATATACATATAAATATCTATATCTATCTATCTGTATATATATATATATATATATATATATATATATATATATATATATATATATATATATATATATATATATATATATAAATTCAATGAAAAAACCAAAGGTTTCACACATGTTATAGTTAGCTGGACATTTCACTCGTAAAAAACCATTGAAATTCCCCCGTTATAGTTAGTTCAGCTAACTATAACTCGCGCGCCCGCAATGCACTACTGATGACGTCACATATTACATCACTCATGACATGGTCAGTGACATCACTCATGACATCACTGATGACATCTCAAATGACATCACTGATGACATCATCCAGTGAATGTGTGTTTTTCTGAAAATTAAAAAAGTTTAATATATGTATATCTCAAGGTCGATGGAAGAATAAATGAGTATATAAATGTCTAAATTGATGATTTGTTTTTTAAAAATTGATTGTGTAACTGACTGATTAAGTGTATCTTTATGAATACATGGCTAAGTGAGTAATGTTTAAATTTGTAAATACCTGTATCAGTCTCTCACTTTGTATATAAGTGGCTGCATGGGTTGGTGAGTAGCTACATGAGTGTCTATATAGGTTATTAGTTGGTTTTTTGAGTATCAGTATGAGTGTGTGAGTGTCTTCATGGTTCGGTGGGGGTTATTATGTAGTGCATAGGTGCATGAATGAGTGACTCACTGTTTGTATGTGTTGAAGACAGCATGTGTGTAGGACCGTATGGGTGGATGAGTGTGTGTATGGGTGTGTTAGTGAGTGAATGACTGTCTCAATAGTGTCTTTATGAGTAACTACATATTTTTTAAACTAGTATATATGACTATTGGTGTATATAAGTAAGTATATGTGCGAGTGAGAGATTGGAAGAGTGCCTGTATGAATAAGTATGTGTTTCTATAAGTGATTATTTAAAAGACTAAGTATGTGTAAGTTTCTGTAAAAGTAAGTGTGGTGGTGTGTGTATAACTGTATATGCAGGTAAATGGATGTTTGATTCTTTATTAGCATGAGTGACTATGTGTGAGTAACTCTATGAATGAGTGGCATTGTGTTACAGGATGTTTAGGTGTATGAGTACATATGATGTGTGAGTACATGTATGAATGACTGTATAGGATTGTTGGTGGATGAGTGGATGTGTATGTGGATCTTAGAATTACTGAATAGGTTGTTGTAACTGTTATTTGTATGTCCATTTTTTTGAAAATTTCAGTCTCTATTTTTAAATGTGTGTATCAAAGGTTATATTAGGGTGAGAGGAGGTCTACCACTCTATCACAAGGATGATGTCATGAGTGATGTCATTTGAGATGTCATCAGTGATGTCATGAGTGATGTCACTGACCATGTCATGAGTGATGTAATATGTGACGTCATCAGTAGTGCATTGCGGGCGCGCGAGTTATAGTTAGCTGAACTAACTATAACGGGGGAATTTCAATGGTTTTTTACGAGTGAAATGTCCAGCTAACTATAACATGTGTGAAACCTTTGGTTTTTTCATTGAATTTCTAAGGTTTTTTAAATGCTAATTCCTAACTATAACGTGTGTGAAACCCATGGTTTTTTCAGTGAATTTGCAAGGTTTTTTAAATGCTAATTCCTAACTATAACGTGTGTGAAACCCATGGTTTTTTCAGTGAATTTGCAAGGTTTTTTAAATGCTAATTTTTTTTTTTCTTCTTTTTTTTTTTACATATTTTTATTTTAATTTTCTATCCTTTTTTAAAGAGTATGGTTACATTTTTAAAAATCTACAATATGTTTTTATTTTACATTTTTTATAAAATAAACAGGTAAAATTTATTAGCAATACATTTTTTCCTTTTTTTTTAAATTTTTTTTTAGTGCGCGTACGGTAAGCTTACGGTAAGCGTACGGTTTACGCAATGTCCGTAATTTATCTACGCTGTTTGCGTATAGTTACGCAATTTGCGTAGCCGCGCGTACTCCGCATGGGGCGCGTACGCGTGTACGCTACATGCGCACGTTACGCGGAAGTGTTGGGGAGTGACTGTTATGCGCATGCGCGCGAGCGCGTGTCTTTTTTACGCGCATGCGTACTTTTGCCGTAAGCGCACCGTAAGCGTACGGTGGGTCATGTGATCATGAAACACAACTTTTGATTGGTTGAAACTACTTTCAGTTCTAGAACTCTCCTACACCACACCCATTCCCCTCATTTCTGCTTGTGATCCCTTAGGAGAAGGAGCTGGGTTGTCTTTGTGATACGATGGCAGAACAGCAGAGCTCTTCTGAGAGTGAGGCTAGCAGCACTACCTTGAGGCAGAGAGCGAGGAAACAAAAGACCTCTTACGTATGGGAGTATTTTACTTTTCCAGAAGGCCAGCAAAAGGTAAATGCACCCTTAGTGACTTGCAAGCTGTGTAAGCGTGTACTTTCAAGAGGGAATCCTGACAGGAAGTATTCCTTTGGGAATCACACCATGATGAGACACCTTAAGGATGTACACAGAAGGACACATGCTCGACTTACTGAAGGTAACCCTTCAGTAAATCAACCAAGCACATCCACCATCATCTGCAGGGCCGAGTCCTTCTTCTGCAGGTCAGGTGAGCCCTTCATCTGTGGGGGGAGCATCTCCTTTTTCTGGTCCTCTGGAAACTAACCCTCGGTTTCTGAGGGTTGATATACGGTGCGCCACTTGTCATGATCTAATTTGTCATAGGGAGACCAGTATTTCCCTAGTGAACAATAAAATAGATCAGCACACTTGTCGTACCGTCTAATATTCCCAATCTTTCTTTCCTCTGTCCCTGCATGAACACAACAGCTCTTTTAAGAGCCAACCTTACCTTTCATCTATTTTTTATATATGTTTTTAAAAACTTTTTTTTTTTTTTTTTTTACCGTACGCGTAATTTTTTTTTTTTTTTTTAAAAAACACTAAAAATCAATTATCAAATTACAAGGTCCTTGAGAGACTACAATTAAAAACTGAAAATGTGATTGTAGAGAAGTGGAAAAAAGGGACCATGACATTATTGACTTACCATACCCACTCAAAAAAAGATTTATTCATTTAAATTTTTTTTTAATTGCTTTAAAAATGGTTCTAGTTTTCGAAAATTTTCTATCTCAATCTGAAAAAAAAGAAAAAAGTATTAATATTTAATAAAACATTTTATAATACAGTACACATAATTACATATTTTTCAAAAAAAATTTTTGCCTTTTTTTTGCTGTTTTCAGAATATATTGCATTTCACTATAAATTGTGAAAGCAATTGCATTCATCATTTAACAGCGGGCAAAAAAAAAATTAACAATCTCAAAGATTGTTTTAAAAAAGCCCACAATCTCTTTTTGCATAAACATAACTTTATAGAAATGCATAATATTCTTAAAAAATAACATCTAATATCAATACTTATTTCTTTAAAATACCGTCTGATATTTTTGTTTCAGAAGTATAATCACAAAAATATATCTCAAATAACTCCACAATACATCTGGTTCCATTTCTGAGACCAGCAACATGTGTAACCTGGGTGACTGACTACACTCCAGCAAGGGCAACCAGCCTTAGTGATGCTGAATGTATTTGCATTACTGACTGAAACCTCAAACCCCACTCGCTTGTGAATACTGTGCATGATTCCACATGGTAAGCAGCTGGCTGTGTGCTAAGAGTCTGCTTCTGCACCAAAAAATGGCTCCCCCTTTCCATCTAATGCAACTGTGAAATCACCAGAGCAATACGCAATAAATCTCTGTCTGTAATTCCTATTTGCACACAGAGTCATGTTTTCACATTAGACCCTTAAACGAAATTTCTTTGCCAATTTGAAAGCACACTTACTGCTCTTTTTTTTGGCAAGTGATAAACACTTTTACAGACTGACACATTATGAATCCACTTTTCAGATTTTTTAAAAAGCACATGTCCAAACTGCTTTTTCAGACCAGCACCATTTGTAACCTGGGTGACTGCCTACACTCCAGCAAGGGCAAACAGCCTTAGTGATGCTGAATGTATTTGCATTACTGACTGAAACCTCAAACCCCACTCGCTTGTGAATACTGTCCATGATTCCACATGGTAAGCAGCTGGGTGTGTGCTAAGAGTCTGTTCTGCACCAAAAAATGGCTCCCCCTTTCCATCTAATGCAACTGTGAAATCACCAAAGCAATACGCAATAAATCTCTGCCTGTAATTCCTATTTGCACACAGAGTCATGTTTTCACATTAGGCCCTTAAACGAAATTTCTTTGCCAATTTAAAAGCACACTTACTGCTCTTTTTTTTGGCAAGTGATAAACACTTTTACAGACTGACACATTATGAATCCACTTTTCAGATTTTTTAAAAAGCACATGTCCAAACTGCTTTTTCAGAACAGCACCATTTGTAACCTGGGTGACTGCCTACACTCCAGCAAGGGCAAACAGCCTTAGTGATGCTGAATGTATTTGCATTACTGACTGAAACCTCAAACCCCACTCGCTTGTGAATACTGTCCATGATTCCACATGGTAAGCAACTGGGTGTGTGCTAAGAGTCTGCTTCTGCACCAAAAAATGGCTCCCCCTTTCCATCTAATGCAACTGTGAAATCACCAGAGCAGTACGCAATAAATCTCTGTCTGTAATTCCTATTTGCACACAGAGTCATGTTTTCAAATTAGGCCCTTAAACGAAATTTCTTTGCCAATTTGAAAGCACACTTACTGCTCTTTTTTTGGCAAGTGATAAACACTTTTACAGACTGACACATTATGAATCCACTTTTCAGATTTTTTAAAAAGCACATGTCCAAACTGCTTTTTCAGACCAGCACCATTTGTAACCTGGGTGACTGCCTACACTCCAGCAAGGGCAACCAGCCTTAGTGATGCTGAATGTATTTGCATTACTGACTGAAACCTCAAACCCCACTCGCTTGTGAATACTGTGCATGATTCCACATGGTAAGCAGCTGGCTGTGTGTTAAGAGTCTGCTTCTGCACCAAAAAATGGCTCCCCCTTTCCATCTAATGCAACTGTGAAATCACCAGAGCAATACGCAATAAATCTCCGCCTGTAATTCCTATTTGCACACAGAGTCATGTTTTCACATTAGTCACAAAACGAAATTTCTTTGCCAATTTGAAAGCACACTTACTGCTCTTTTTTTTGGCAAGTGATAAACACTTTTACAGACTGACACATTATGAATCCACTTTTCAGATTTTTTAAAAAGCACATGTCCAAACTGCTTTTTCAGACCAGCACCATTTGTAACCTGGGTGACTGCCTACACTCCAGCAAGGGCAACCAGCCTTAGTGATGCTGAATGTATTTGCATTACTGACTGAAACCTCAAACCCCAGTCGCTTGTGAATACTGTCCATGATTCCACATGGTAAGCAACTGGGTGTGTGCTAAGAGTCTGCTTCTGCACCAAAAAATGGCTCCCCCTTTCCATCTAATGCAACTGTGAAATCACCAGAGCAATACGCAATAAATCTCTGCCTGTAATTCCTATTTGCACACAGAGTCATGTTTTCACATTAGTCACAAAACGAAATTTCTTTGCCAATTTGAAAGCACACTTACTGCTCTTTTTTTTTGCAAGTGATAAACATTTTTACAGACTGACACATTATGAATCCACTTTTCAGATTTTTTAAAAAGCACATGTCCAAACTGCTTTTTCAGACCAGCACCATTTGTAATCTGGGTGACTGCCTACACTCCAGCAAGGGCAACCAGCCTTAGTGATGCTGAATGTATTTGCATTACTGAGTGAAACCTCAAACCCCACTCGCTTGTGAATACTGTGCATGATTCCACATGGTAAGCAGCTGGGTGTGTGCTAAGAGTCTGCTTCTGCACCAAAAAATGGCTCCCCCTTTCCATCTAATGCAACTGTGAAATCACCAGAGCAATACGCAATAAATCTATGCCTGCAATTCCTATTTACACACAGAGTCATGTTTTCACATTAGTCACAAAACGAAATTTCTTTGCCAATTTGAAAGCACACTTACTGCTCTTTTTTTTGGCAAGTGATAAACACTTTTACAGACTGACACATTATGAATCCACTTTTCAGATTTTTTAAAAAGCACATGTCCAAACTGCTTTTTCAGACCAGCACCATTTGTAACCTGGGTGACTGCCTACACTCCAGCAAGGGCAACCAGCCTTAGTGATGCTGAATGTATTTGCATTACTGACTGAAACCTCACACCCCACTCGCTTGTGAATACTGTGCATGATTCCACATAGTAAGCAGCTGGGTGTGTGCTAAGAGTCTGCTTCTGCACCAAAAAATGGCTCCCCCTTTCCATCTAATGCAACTGTGAAATCACCAGAGCAATACGCAATAAATCTCTGCCTATAATTCCTCTTTGCACACAGAGTCATGTTTTCACATTAGTCACAAAACGAAATTTCTTTGCCAATTTGAAAGCACACTTACTGCTCTTTTTTTTGGCAAGTGATAAACACTTTTACAGACTGACACATTATGAATCCACTTTTCAGATTTTTTTAAAAAGCACATGTCCAGACTGCTTTTTCAGACCAGCACCATTTGTAACCTGGGTGACTGCCTACACTCCAGCAAGGGCAACCAGCCTTAGTGATGCTGAATGTATTTGCATTACTGACTGAAACCTCAAACCCCACTCGCTTGTGAATACTGTGCATGATTCCACATAGTAAGCAGCTGGGTGTGTGCTAAGAGTCTGCTTCTGCACCAAAAAATGGCTCCCCCTTTCCATCTAATGCAACTGTGAAATCACCAGAGCAATACGCAATAAATCTCTGCCTATAATTCCTCTTTGCACACAGAGTCATGTTTTCACATTAGTCACAAAACGAAATTTCTTTGCCAATTTGAAAGCACACTTACTGCTCTTTTTTTTGGCAAGTGATAAACACTTTTACAGACTGACACATTATGAATCCACTTTTCAGATTTTTTAAAAAGCACATGTCCAAACTGCTTTTTCAGACCAGCACCATTTGTAACCTGGGTGACTGCCTACACTCCAGCAAGGGCAACCAGCCTTAGTGATGCTGAATGTATTTGCATTACTGAGTCCAACCTCAAACCCTTAAACTATTCTTTTTTTATACCAGTACACCTTAATTTATTGTGAAAACATAGTCCATATTATTTTACTTGTTCCTCACATTTAAATTTCTCCCAAAACAGAAAATAATAAACACAACTTCAACAAAAAGAATTGCATTTCTATTATTCATTTCTTAATTTACCATATACATCCCCTCTCAAACTCTAAACTCACCTTTAAAATTAGTTAGTTGTGAAAGAAATGTGGCACTCAAACAGCAGATTATCAGAGCCAGGATCTCTGTTCTTTACACCTCTCTCCTCTCAGCAGAACCAGATAATGGCAAACTTTCCCTCTCTTTTTCCACATATATACATGTTAATTTCAAATCTCAGTGCTTCCCCCTTTTTTTCAAATGTAATCACACATTTCTATTGGTTGAAAACCAACCCTTTTCCAAAAGTACCCTTCCCCCAACTTGACTTCTGCCTAGTACCCTTCCCCCAACTTGACTTCTGCCTGCTACCATAGCAACAGCTCATGGAACACTGCTGTGTGGAGTTAGGTCAGAAGTTCGCCAAACAATGTTTCAATTCCACAGAGCAAGAGTGCTTGACTTTTCAAACCTAACAGCAAATCCATAGTACTGTTCTTTGGTAACACATTTTTCTGTACCAATACAAAACATGCTTCTATTAATTTACACATACAGCCTAGTTTTTATTCTAGAATGGTATGAAACAGCCAATCAGTTCTTTTTTTATGAAAAAAATATGTATGCCTCCATTTCCAAACTGTCTTTCATTTCTTTTTACCATTCTACTGAATTACACCTCCTGAGTGCATCCAGTTCTCCTTTGAAGATGTTCACAGTGTGGATTGTAGGGCACAGCTATGTCTTCTGGAGTGAAAAGTTTGCAGAGAAAACAGGTATGGTGAGAGACCTTGCTTTGCCAAATGTAGACATTAAATGGATTGGTCAGAGAGGGTTAAAGTGCACCAATTGATGCCATTGGTGAAATCCTTCATGCAAAACCAACACCCTGACCTCATAATAGTGCACTGTGGTGGCAATGACCTAGGCACTTTGACTGGGGTAGGTCTGGAAATGCTTATGAAGGACACCTTTGCACAACTGTTTTCACTTTTCCCTAAAACTGCCTTTGTGTTTTCTAACATATGCCAAAGGCAAAAATGGAACTGGTCCAATCATTTCTGTCAGCAGATTGACAAAGCAAGAAAGCACGTCAACAAATCTGTTTCTGCTTTCCTCCGTGACTATGGTATGGGTTCCATTTACCACAACAACTTGCGTTACGACATGCAAGACATTTATAGAGGAGATGGTGTGCACTTCAATGATGAAGGGAACAGAGTCTTCCTCTTGAACCTTAGACTCTGCATCGGTACTTACTTGTAGGTACCACTTAAAAATCACTTCATAAACACAACGGCTCTTTTTAGAGCCCCCTAATATCTAAACACTTAAATCTGCATTTCATTTCTTTTTTTTTTTTTTTTTTTTACCGTACGCTTACCGTACGCGTACCCCGTGATTTTTTTTAAAATCAATAAATGTTTTCTTTGTACTTTTCTGTCCTTCTTTGACCCCCTTACAAATGTTAGGGGGTCTGTAACTCTCCTCCTTGCCCCCTTTTCTTGTTATCACTCTTTTTTTTCTGAGTGAAACACACGAAATGGCGGCCGCCGCTTCCTGGTTTCGACCGATTCGAATGTTTACTAAGATCTAAGAGCCAATCAGAATCGCGCTCGCGCACGCCACCGTACGCGTACCGTAAGCGTACCGTAAGCGCACCGTAAGCTGGCTCAGATATATATATTGATTTAAAGGCTATTTTCTCAGAATCTACTGAACAGATTTACACCAAACCTACAAAAGGCACTTCCTTGACCTGAGGACTACCTCTCTGCCAAATTTCTAGTAATTCTGTTCAGACGTTCGGGCTGTAGCCCTGTCTAAAGGTCCTATGGAAAAATGCATGGGAAAAACGCGTTTTGGGACCCCCCTTTTATCTCAGCCCCCGCTTGACGAATCCCCCCAAGACTTTCAGGGAAGGAGCGGAGCGTAGCGCCCCACCTAATTTGAAACATTCGCGAGGATTCGTCGACCGGCGCAAAAGTTATTCAAAATAGAATGTTGCGGATTTCCTATGGAAACGTGGTCCTAACTATAACTACCTACTGGCGACCGCCAGTAGGTAATATATATATATATATATATATTCACTGAAAAAACCATAGGTTTCACACATGTTATAGTTAGTGGAAATTTTACTGATAAAAAACCAATGAAATTGCCCCGTTATAGTTAGCGCAGGCAACTATAACTCACGCGACCGCAATCCTCTGCTGATGCTAATACTATATTTAGACACTTATTTGCCCATGTCTTCTTCCATACATTTTTAGCTATACATATATTACAAATATTTTTTTTTTATAAAGACACATATGTCATCAGCAGAGGATTGCGGTCGCGTGAGTTATAGTTGCCTGCGCTAACTATAACGGGGCAATTTCATTGGTTTTTTATCAGTAAAATTTCCACTAACTATAACATGTGTGAAACCTATGGTTTTTTCAGTGAATTTGCAAGGTTTTTTAAATGCTAATTCCTAACTATAACGTGTGTGAAACCTATGGTTTTTTCAGTGAATTAGTACGGTTTTTTAAATGCTAAGTTTTTTTCCCTTATAATAAGCCCTGTACATTTGGTGGCCTACGGCCACCAAAAGCACAGGGGGTGGGGTAAGTGTGGATAGTGTTTTTTTCCATTGTAATAAGCCCAGCACATTTGGTGGCCTTCGGCCACCAAAAGCACAGGGGGTGGGGTAAGTGTGGATAGTGTTTTTTTTATTTTTATTTTTTTACCGTACGCTTACCGTAAGCGTACGGTAAGCGTACCCCGCGAAATTGCCGAAAAAAAAATAAAACCGTTTTTGCACTTGGGGGATGTTTGGGGACTCCCTCCACATGACTATGTGGGAGGGAGTTGTCAAAACAGCCCCTTTACATGTTTTTGGGCTTCCGATTTTAAAAATCTCTCTCAGTGCGAGAGACAAAATGGCGGCCGCCGCTTCCTGGTTTCGGCCGATTCGAATGTTTACTAAGATCTAAGAGCCAATCAGAATCGCGCTCGCGCACGCCACCGTACGCTTACCGTAAGCGTACGGTAAGCGTACCGTAAGCTGGCTCAGATATATATATTGATTTAAAGGCTATTTTCTCAGAATCTACTGAACAGATTTACACCAAACCTACAAAAGGCACTTCCTTGACCTAGGGACTACCTCTCTGCCAAATTTTGAGTAATTCTGTTCAGCCATTCGGGCTGTAGCTCGTTCTAAAGGTCCTATGGAAAAATGCATGGGAAAAACGCGTTTTGGGACCCCCCTTTTATCTCAGCCCCCGCTTGACGAATCCCCCCGAGACTTTCAGGGTAGGAGCGGAGCGTAGCGCCCCACCTATTATGAGAAATTCGCGAGGATTCGTCGACCGGCGCCAAAGTTATTCAAAATAGAATGTTGAGGTTTTCCTATGGAAACGTGGTCCTAACTATAACTACCTACTGGCTATCGCCAGTAGGTAATATATATATATATATATATATATATATATGCCTTCTACTCCCATTCACGCAATCGTTTTTGCCGCTGCAGGTAGGAGCTCGGACCACAATTTTGTGCTTAAGATTCGTTTTATTGTCTGCTCACAAGCACAGCACAGCCATTACGCGTTTGGAGCCCACAGGCCCTTGATCACATATATATATATATAAACTGCCTACAGGCGGTCGCCAGTGGGTATATATATAAACTGCCTACAGGCGGTCGCCAGTGGGTAGCTATTGTTAGGACCTAATTTGAATAGGAAAAGCAGTTTTAGATTTGCCAATATCTTTGGCGCCATCTGGTGAAGCTTCTCGAAATTTTAAAAACTAATAGGGCGGTCACATCAGTTGTGATCTTAAAATTGTGAGTGTTCCGTCAAGCGAGGGCCGAGAAAAAGTTCCATCTTAAAACGCTTTTCCTCCATGTTAATTTCAAAAGGAAATTTTTGACGTGGCTACAGCCGGAACTGTGAAATGGAATTACATCAAATTTGGCAGAAAGCTAGCTCTCTATGCAGAAAGCACTCTTTTTGTTAAATGGTTCAAATCCCTTCAGTATTTGCTGAGAAATGTAAAGATATTTCAGATATACAACTGTGGCAGATCCGTGAACCCTCGCAATCTTGTACCTGAGATCTGATTGGTTTCCAACACTTCAAACCAGGAAGTGTTGGCAGCCATCTTGTGACTCGGTTGAACAAGAAAACAAGAAAACGAGCAGGGTAGAAACACCCTTACTCCCTAGGCCTGTTAGGACCCCAGGGTTAAACATAAAGCTTTTTTGTCAAATTTGGCAGGATTCGCAGAGGATCCGCGAATCTAGGTGAAAATGTAAAAAAAAACAAAGGATGGGCTTGCGTGATTTGGGGCATATTCTCAAGTACTTATCGCCGAGTTATCCGCACGTTATCCCAGGCAAAGTGGCGATAAATTTATCGCCCCATTCACAAGCTGGTGCTAACAGCCCATACCACCAGTTTACCTGTGATAGCAGCCGCAAATAACATCGTGACAGATGACCCCGGCAACTAACGCTAATGAGATGCAGAGTAGGCATCCCCGAGCAAAAAGCAGCAAAAACAACACTCCGCAACATTCTCAACGACCAGCCAGGTCAGTGATGAGATCACAAAACAGGCGATAAGGTGCGTTAGCAGCAGGGATTTAACACCTGCTCTGACCTGGTGTTAAGTCGGACAACAACCTGCACAATAAAAGGGAGCCAGTCCAGAGCCACACCCGAAGAACAACAGATGCCATGAAACAACTGATCATGCAGCTCGGAGCCCCAAGAGGGCCACATCACCCACCACCACCACACCCAGGCCCGCCACCTTCCCCATGACCCCCAGTGCGCCACCCACCCGGACTAGCACAGAGGCAGCAGAGACAAAGACAGTGGACCTTCAGAGAATGCGACAGCCTCACAGACCTAACACCAGAGGATGTCATTGCCCACTACAGGCTCAAAAGGACAACCATCCTCCGCATCCTGAACACCATAGCCCACAGGCTGATGGTACCAACACAGCAGACAACCAACATTCCACCTCAGACAAAGCTGCTGGCTGTGCTGCACCTGTTGGCCTCTGGTACCTTCCAGCCAACAACCGCCAGAGTCAGAGGAGTCTCACAGCCAGCCCTATCAAAGTTCCTCACGCCTGTCCTGGATGCCATCTTCAGCTTGGTACCCCAGTACCTATAGTTCCCCCACACTGCGCAGGAACAGCTGAAGACCTAGCAAAGCATCTACGCCATAGCTGGCTTCCCGCACGTGATGGGGGCAATTGACTGCACACATGTCCTACTTGTGCCCCCTGCCGACACTACACACAATTACCGCAACAGAAAGCACACGCATTCCATTCAATGTGCAGGCAATAGTGGACCACCGGGGACTCTTCACCAATGTCGTTGCCAACTACCCCGGCAGAGTGCATGATTCCTTCATCTTCTGACCGTCCATCATCAACCAGCGCTTTGAGGCTGGCACCTATGGGAATGCATTGCTCGTTGGTAAGTACCAAAACACAGCACACACCTCAATTCCACAATCATACAACTCACTACTCTGGGAATGCCCACATCACAAACTCACATACAACATGCCAAACAACATGCCCACCCACCATAGACGACAGCACAATATAATGTGGTAACCTGGGCTAGCCATGCACATGACCCATCAACAGCATGGCACCTCAGCCACACAATAGTAAAATGTGGGGAGAGGTGGGAACCAGGCATGTGCGAAGGAAGTAAGTGACCCATGAATGAGAATGTACACAATGCCAAGTGTGGCGTGAATGTGCTGACAGACTGCAGTATGCAGACCACAGACATATCCATGTCGACATACACTGCTGGTGGTTGGAGTGTAGTGGACAGTGGACGCAACCATGTTACCCCAGCCAGTGGGAAAGATGGTGGAAATGTAGCTTGTTACGTCCCCCATGTAAGGGTGTGTGGAGTGGGCTGGCCCAGCGTATGCCAGGCTAGCGTAGGGTTGTGAATAAAAAGCACGTACCTCTGGGTGTGGTTCTCTTCCGGAATGGCCAAAGTGTCTGCCAGGGTAGCGCCTCTCACCCCGCCACGAGGCCGATGCCATGAGCGGCAGTGCCTGTGAACCTGTGCACCTGCTGCAGCCTGGGCTGCGGGTCCCCGAACGAGTCTTGCCCGACCCTGCGCACCCAGGCCTCACTGCTCACCTGCCGACACTGGCGTGTGTCACAGAGGGCCCACCATGTTCCGGTGGAAGTTCCAAGCCCGAGGCCCGTGACCTTGTCAGCCTCCTCAGACCATCACGGCCTCCACGAGCATGGCCTGCAGTACTCCTTTCTCATTGACGTACTCCACCAGCATACACAGCGGTCAAGTAGGTCACACATTTGGAACTGAGTCTTGATTACACAATGGCAGAGTACATATTTTATGGCTGAGATTATATCACTATACTCCCTTCGATGTGGTGCCACCAACTCTGTGCATGGCATTCTAACCACACGTGTCTGTGGGCCCTTGCTCACTTCTGCCTTCGGCCTACACTGCGGGCCAGCAGGCCTCAAATCAATCCAATCCAGTCCGTACCAGGCACGACAAGGCATCGTCGCAGGCTGCACACCCGCTCAGCTCTGGTGCCTCTACCTCCGTCAACCACAAATCATCTCCACATGCCATTTCCAGGTTGTGTGTTAGAATTCCAGGAGGAGCTGGCTGAACAGCGGTTGGCCCACACTGACCACTGCCTCCGGCCCACACTGCGGTCAAGTAGGTCACACATTTGGAGTCTTGATTTTTTCATGGCAGAGTTCATAGCACTGTACGCAAGGAGAGGAGTAAGAGGAAGACGTGTTTCAGTCTGGAGGAAAAAAGGATCTTCGTTACGAGGTGACCGAACACTACTAACAACTGTCCTGGTGCCACAAGCCGATGACACGTGGCTATGGGCCCCTGCTGACCGCTGCCTCCGGCACACACTGCGGTCGAATAAGTCGCACAATTGGAACTGAGTCTTGATTTCTTCATGGCAGAGTTTCTATCATTGTACATGCCTCATTGCAGACTGCATCCTCTTTCAGATCTTGTGCCACTGACTCTGTGCCCCGAAAGTCATGGACACTCTTTGGTTGAACTTTTGTGGCATCTAAGTCTATGGCCTGGGGATTGTCTTCATCATCATGTAGCTGATACTGACTTGGTGGTAAAAAGGAGTCTGTAGCATTCTGCTCCTCCATTGGCCAGTTTCTGCTTGCTTCTGCCCTCTGCATCATGCCCTGGAAGTACACCTTCCACTGTCCCCCGTATTACCCCTGACATTCTTCTTGGACATCAACGAGGACCCGCTCAGCTCGGGTGGCCCTACCCTAGTGCACTGCAAGTCACCGTCTCGTGGCGGGGTGCCTGTGCCGGCCGCAGTGCATCCGGGGCCACTAACTCTGTGCAGCTCAAGTCAAGGACCCTTGCTGTTTGAACTTTGAACTTCTGATTGTCTAATCACTGTTGTAGTTGTTGCTAGCACAAACCAACCCCTGAGGGGTGGCTTACACTACTGAACACCCACCCAGCACAGGCGTCACTGGACATGTGACCCTGGCAATAAAAGGTGGCAGGCGCACGTGCCCGTAGCCAGTTCCACAAACTATCTCAGTGTGTCCGTGTGGTCATTATGTGGGCATGAGAGCCCCGGGCCCTACCACATTACATTGTGCTGTGTACATCGGACGCAACCTTGTCACCACAGGCAGTTGGGTAGACCTGGGACATGTAGCTATGTCGTACCCCCCTGTGGGCATAAGCGGAGTGGACCAGCGTACAACAGTACAGCTTAGGGGTGTGGTTAATCAACACGTGGCTCTGGGCGTGGTTAAGTTTAGGCCTTGCCAACAAAGTAACTAATGTATGTGTCTCTGTTGTAGTGTCAGCGCCACCTGTCCCGCAATGGACAATGTTGCTATGTAGCATGCGGGCTCGGCAGTAGGGGTAAATGAGGGAGCGCAAGCCCGCTCGTGGTCAGGGATCGGACATGCCAACTGTTTTGTGTGTCGCCATTACCGCAGCATAAGCCAAAGCTCTACCCTCAACCGCATGGGGAGTTCAGCCAGCCATGAACTCTACATCTGTGTCCATCGTGTCCTTACCATAGACCTACACACACGTGGCCACCCACCTTCAGCGCACAACATCATTCTGTCGTTGTCAGGTTTGTGGACATGCGCAGACAGGCATTACAATGGTGTGCCATAGGAGTGCAAGTGATGCAACGCGCTGCGCACACTAGTGAATTGGCTTGTGGGAGGAGCAGCAGCGAGGCTACGTAATACACATTGATACCAATCATTTGCAACAAGCAGTACATGTCAAACAGTAATCACTAAGTCACACATATCACACACCAATGAACCAGTGAGCCTGCCAACACATCATGCAGAACGAAGTATTGACTCATGTGTCTCTGCACCGTCACAGGTGATCAAGAATATGCACTCTGCCCATGGATGATAACACCCCTCCTAGCCCCGAACACACAGGCCCAGAGGCAGTACAATGAGGCACACAAACGCACCAGGGGCATCGTGGAATGCACATTTGGCGTGTTGAAGTCACGTTTCAGGTGCCTGGACATCACAGGTGGAAGGCTCCTGTACAGCCCAGACATCGTTTGCACCAATGCCCCATGGATACAAGTGCCAGATGCACCAGACGATGATGAGGAAGAATGAGGCAGCTGGACCACACCCCACTGCAGCTGCAGCAGGAATGGCCTGTCGGAACACCATAATTGACAATTTCTTCACCTGAGCACGTCACATTGTGACAGTCCTTGGCAATCATGTGACAGTACAAAATGACCACAGGCACAGCATGTGCAAACAAATGTGTTCCAAGACACATTCCCTGAGTGCATGTCACTCATCTGTACAAGCACATCACTCAGACAATTGTGAGTGCAACATGTAGTGGTAGCAATTTTATAATTTGTTGATAGATGGTGGGTGTGTCACCTCTGTACTGAGAGGCTGTTTAGGGTGTCACGTATTCGAACTGCCAGTTCTGTGTGTCTTAGATAGTACGGAATCTCACTCTTCTGCGTTTCACATGTGTCCCAAATCATTACATATTGGCTGTCATTTGTGACCTACAAGTGACAACAGGGTCAAATATGTACCACCATGATGCAGGGAAGCGCCCTGTGACTCAAGTCCCACAACATGAGCAACATGTATGTGTGGGGGAGTCACTGCCCCAACATTCGTCCATGCTTCCGTAATTGATTGATCATGGACATGACACGTCAGTGTGCAGGGGGTGTTGATTGTCCCTCTGCAATGTGAAGGGGAGATGCGGTTTCACAGTGTGTGTAACCAAGTTGTGATATCTGCATAGCTCCATTTTTAGTAAGCTTCGTAATTTCATAGCGCTATTATCCCACAGCGCTTACATTGCTTTGATTGCATTGTTGTGTGTGATTTCCCCCGGCGCCCTGCTCTGACCTCCCCTCCATTTTGATCCTGCTGTTGTTGTGTTCCCCTGAGCCCGCCACGCCTCCCAGCTGAGCCGCCCTCCCACAAGCACCCAAAAGCATTCCCCAAACCTCGCAGCGCTGTGATTCACTCGCTGCTTCCGCCTTGAGTGATCGCTCCCCTCACTGCTCCTCACAGCGTGGTATCGTATTGCTGCATTGTAACCAAGTTGTGATATCTGCATAGCTCCATTTTTAGTAAGCTTCGTAATTTCATAGCGCTATTATCCCACAGCGCTTACATTGCTTTGATTGCATTGTTGTGTGTGATTTCCCACGGCGCCCTGCTCTGACCTCCCCTCCATTTTGATCCTGCTGTTGTTGTGTTCCCCTGAGCCCGCCACGCCTCCCAGCTGAGCCGCCCTCCCACAAGCACCCAAAAGCATTCCCCAAACCTCGCAGCGCTGTGATTCGCTCGCTGCTTCCGCCTTGAGTGATCGCTCCCCTCGCTGCTCCTCACAGCGTGGTATCGTATTGCTGCATTGTAACCAAGTTGTGATATCTGCATAGCTCCATTTTTAGTAAGCTTCGTAATTTCATAGCGCTATTATCCCACAGCGCTTACATTGCTTTGATTGCATTGTTGTGTGTGATTTCCCCCGGCGCCCTGCTCTGACCTCCCCTCCATTTTGATCCTGCTGTTGTTGTGTTCCCCTGAGCCCGCCACGCCTCCCAGCTGAGCCGCCCTCGCCCCTCCCCCTCCGCTATCCATATATGACAGTAGTTCCCGCGCGCAGCGTCCACGCGCAGCGCCCGCGCCCAACCCGCGCCGAAGGTGCGCCAAAGGTAAGCCCGTCTACGCCCGTCCGCGCCTGGACCGCACCCAGCGCCAGACCCCCTGCCCCTCGAGCTGCCCAGCCCTCCCGCATTACCTACGATGCCGCCTCCCTCCTAGCCCTCGACCCCGGTCGCGCCCCCAACTGCGTCCAGGCCGCTCCTGGACACACCCATGGCCCTTTCTCCTGCTACTCCTGCAAATTCAGCGGCACCGACAACATCTCTGCTACGACCACACAACAGATTCCCGACCCCAACCACCTACAATGCATCCTTCTCAACACCCGATCGGTCCATAGGCATGCCATTGACCTATGGAATCTACTAGACACCATTTCCCCGGACATCGCCTTCCTTACGGAAACATGGATGAATGCTTCCTCTGCACCAGACATCACCATTGCCATCCCTGAAGACTATAAGATCACCCGCAAAGACCGTACCAGCCACACAGGAGGAGGAATCGCCATCGTCCACAAGAAATCTATCCGCATCTCAACCAGCTCTGACGTCAATCTCGCCAACTCCGAACATCTTCACTTCCAGATCCACATCGACCCCAAAACAACACTCAGAGGCACTCTCCTCTACAGACCACCAGGACCCCGCGCAAAATTCAGTGAAGACATCACGGACTTCATCACCCCACACGCGCTCCCCTCCAAAGATTACATCCTTCTGGGAGACCTCAACTTTCACCTTGAAAAGACCAACGACCACAACACCTCCACCCTCGTGGACAACCTCGCCAACCTCGGACTTAAACAACTAGTCACTTCCCCCACCCACATCGCAGGTCACACACTCGACCCCATCTTCACATCCAGCAATCATATCTCCTTCTGCCACACTACGGATCTCCTCTGGACCGACCACAGCTGCGTTCACTTCATCTACAACAAGCCGAAACCCATCATCCACTCCCAACCTACCCTGCAAAGAAACTGGAACAAAATCACCACGGACCAAATCTCCGCATCGCTCCTTCGAAACTCCCCAGCCCTCTCTTCTAACGCCAACGAAGCCGCCGCCAACCTCACCCTATGGTTATCCAACACCGCCGACACCTTAGCTCCACTGAAAAAACGTCAAAGCAAACCTGGCAGCAAGAAAGCCTCATGGTTCAACGATGATCTCAAGAAGTCCAAGAAACTCTGCCGCTCCCTTGAAAAGGCCTGGAAAAAAGACCCAACCACCAGCACCAAGGACAGCCTTCAAAAGCGCCACCCGCACCCACCACCAACTGATCCGAAAAGCCAAGAAAACAGCTTTCAAGGATCGACTTGACAACAACGCCCACAACAGCAAGGAACTTTTCAACATCGTCAAGGAATTTTCCAATCCCTCGGCCAACTCCAACGACATCACCCCCTCTCAAACCCTCTGCGACTCCCTAGCCTTTTTTTTCCACAACAAGATTGCAGACATCCACAACAGCTTTGACAACCAACCCGGAAACCAACCCACCCTACCATCTGCTGACCACCTTCCCCCCGTGAACACCCTTAACGCTTGGAACCCAATCTCCACTGAGGACACCATCCGCCTGATGAATTCCATCCACTCAGGATCCCCCACAGACCCATGCCCTCACCACATCTTCAACAAAGCAGACTCCGTCATAGCACCGCACCTCCGAGACGTCATCAACTGCTCCTTCAACTCCGCTACCTTCCCAGAAGACTGGAAACACGCCGAACTCACTGCCCTTCTGAAAAAACCAACAGCGGACCCCACCGAACTCAAAAATTACCGCCCCATCTCGCTTCTTCCATTCCCGGCCAAAGTCATCGAGAAAGCCGTCAACAACCAGCTCGCCGCTTTCCTCGAAGCCAACAAATCCCTCGACTCCTCACAGTCCGGCTTCCGAGCCAAACACAGCACTGAGACCGCCCTCATCGCAGCAACAGACGACATTCGAACTCTACTGGACAAGGGAGACACAGTCGCCCTCATCCTCCTCGATCTCTCTGCAGCATTCGATACAGTCTGCCACAGCACCCTTCTACAACGCCTCAATAACATCGGAATCCAAGGAAAAGCACTTGAATGGATCACCTCGTTCCTCACCGGAAGAACCCAGAGAGTCCGCCTTCCTCCATTCAAGTCCGAGGCCTCTGAAGTCATCTGCGGCGTCCCTCAAGGATCCTCACTCAGTCCCACCCTCTTCAACGTATACATGAGCCCCCTCGCGGCCATCGCACGCCGACACAACCTCAACATCATCTCCTACGCGGACGACACTCAACTAATCCTTTCTCTCACCAATGACCCTAGCACCGCCAAAACTAACCTACACGAAGGAATGAAAGAAGTTGCCGAATGGATGAAACAAAGCCGTCTGAAACTGAACTCAGACAAAACTGAAGTCCTCATCTTAGGTACATCCCCCTCTGCATGGGACGATTCCTGGTGGCCTGAAGCCCTCGGAAAAGCACCCATCCCGACAGACCACGCACGGAACCTAGGCGTCATCCTGGATTCTTCACTCTCAATGAACAGACAAGTCAGCGCCGTATCCTCTTCCTGCTTCAACATTCTTCGCATGCTCAGAAAAACATTTCGCTGGATCCCCCTCGAAACAAGGAAAACAGTTACCCACGCTCTAGTCACGAGCCGACTGGACTACGGAAACACCCTCTACGCGGGTACTACCGCAAAGCTCCAGAAGAAACTCCAACGAATCCAAAACGCATCAGCCAGGCTCATATTAGACATCCCTCGCAACGAACACATCTCTGATCACCTTAAAGACCTCCACTGGCTACCCGTCAATAAGAGGATCACCTTCCGACTGCTTACCCACGCACACAAATCACTCTACGACATCGGACCAGATTGCCTCAACTCTCGACTGTCCTTCTACACCCCCTCCCGCCAACTACGATCTTCCAGCCAAGCCCTCGCCACTATACCTCGCATCAACAAGACCACCATGGGAGGCAGATCCTTTGCATACCTGGCTGCTAAAACATGGAACTCACTCCCCTCCTACCTTCGCCTCACCCAGAACCACCTAGCGTTCAGAAAGCAGCTTAAAACGTGGATATTTGACAAATAATCCTCCTCCCCTTCCTAAGCGCCTTGAAACCCTCTGGGTACGTAGTGCGCTATACAAATTTTATGACTTGACTTGACTTGACTTCCATGTATGTTTCCACATTGGCGCAGTTTACATGCAGACTGCATGTCAATGTACATTGTGACTGTTTGTGAGGAGAATGCGGGACAATGGTCATTTGTTCTACGTCACGGATGTGGGGTTGTACTCGTACATTGTCATTTCATAGTTTTTTACTCTGCTTTTATGGTGCATTTTCCCGCATGACGAGTGGAAATTGCAGGCCTGTCGCTGCTTATCGCTAATTTTTGTATCGCGGTTTGGGACATCGCCACTTTTGTCGCGTTCGTCTTTCGCATTTTTGTGGGGTCGCATTGATTTTAACGCGGTCATTTGATGCGTTATCGTGGAATTATTGCATGGTACCGCCGTGTTCAGAATTCCACGTTAACACAGTGTTATTTTGTCGTGATAGACTGCAATGTGCACAGTTGCGTTAAGCTAATTTTGCGATGATTATCACACTTTCTTCAGAATATCCCCCTTTGTTTACTGTAGGCCCCCAGGTGGGCCAGGTAAAGGGGCAATTAAATATAAAGATGCAGGGGACCACCAACTCCTCGAGGCTAATAGTTTTAAGTGTGGATGGCCACGTGGCCCCCCCTTGCAGCCCCAGGAACCGCCATCTCCCTGAGGCTATATTTATTATAATGCGTAGGGGGCTCAAGCCCCCATGCAACCCGGGGACCACCACCTCCTAATTTTCTGAAATGTGGGGGGCCACTCAGCCCTCTCCCAGCCTCAGGGACCACCGACTCCCCAGGGCTATTCTAAAATGGGAGGGGGCAACGTGGCCCCTCCTTTGGGACCCATAAATGGCCCTGGGGGCCACCATCCCCCAGTGCCAACTCAAGCAATGTCCCAGGGTGCCCACCCCTGGGACATTGCAGTTTGGCGCTCCCACCATCCCACTGCAAACAAGTGCCCCAGTTTGCACAAGCAAGAGCATTTTGCTCTTGCTTGTTTAAATGGAGCACTTTGGTTTTTACGCCTAGAGAGATGCATGTCAGCAGCTCCCAGGATGTAAAAGGCACTGCTTTCTCCTGCAGGAGGTGGGAGCCAGATGGAACCATGGAGATGGGGTCCCCGGAACCAAAAATGGCCCGGAAGGGGTGGTGCACAGCCCCCCTTCCTTTTCATTTAATAAAAAAAGATGAAGCAATGGCTCAGCCCCTGGGGAATGGGGTCCCCGGGGCCACACAGCCCCCCTTCCTCAAATAAAAAAAAATCAGAAGCTGGCAACTCGCCTGAAGGCCCCACCCTCTTTCTCCACTACCCTCAAACGTGCCTCTTGGTGCACTCTTGGTTGGGGGATGAAGTCTCCTTCACTGCCAAAGTTACTTAGGGGCCAACTAGCCCACCTGTTACCTCCAGTAAGCCCCACACAGTGAGATTGCTGATAAGTGGTGAAAGCCACACCCCTTTCTCCACCTCTGCAAACGTGCCTCTCAGCGTACTGTTGGTAGGTGGATGAGGTCCCCTCACTCCTGAGGGCCTCAGGATTAAAGTTGACTTCATCCCCCTTGCAACAGTGCACCAGGTGTTAGAGAAAGGGGGCATGGCCTCTGACCACCTCTCAGCACTCTGGCTGTGTGGGTCTTACTAGAGGTAACCGGAGGGCTAGTTGGCCCCCAAGGACCCTCAAGAGCCAAGGGGACTTCATCCCCCAAATAATAGTGCGCCAGGAGGCACATTTGCAGAGTGGAGGAGAAAGAGGGCATGGCCACTGTAAGCCTCTCATTCAGTCGTTATAGTTACCTCAGTTAACTATATCTCGGGCCTCCGCATTGCACTGCTTATGACCGCACATATTGCATCACTCATGACATGGTCAGTGACATCACAGATGACATCACTAATGACTTCTCATATGACATCACTGATGACATCATTCAATGACTGTGAGTGTTTTTAAAAAGGTTTATGATTGTTAAATCTATATACTTAGGTGCATTGGTGTATCAGTGTGTGTTTGAATTGACTTGATGGGTGTATGAGTGACTTGATCGATGACTGAGTGGGTTTGTGACTGATTGTATGAGTCATTAGGTGTCTCTGTGAATGTAATGTATGGGTGAGTGGCTGGTTATGTGAATGTTAGTATGTGTCTGTCAGTTGATGTCTAAGTGGGTGTATTGGTGTGTTAGTGGGTATGTGATTGGCTATATGGGTGATTGATTGGTTGACTATCTCTATGGTTGTCTGGGTGTCTCTGTGTATGGGTGAGGAGGTATGTGACTGCCTGTATGGATGAGTGAGTGAGTCAGTTGCTGAATGGAGTACTGAGTATGTGTGTGAGAAACTGTTTGGGTGAGTGATTGTATGTCTGTGTCAGTGTTTGAGTTTATTGTGTCAGTATGGGTGAGCAACTGGGTATGTGAAAGGCAGTATAGGTCAGTGGCTGGGTATATGAGTGACTGTATGCATGAGTGAGTGAATGTGAGAGCAGCTATATTGATGAGTGCATGCTTCTGTCAGTGTCTGTATAGGTGAGTGACTATATGTTACTATTTGTATGAGTAAGTACGTGGATGTGTGTCACTGTTTGGGTGAGTAAGTGGCTGTGTGATTGACTGTATGGGCGAGTGTCTAGGTGTGTAAGTAATTCAATGGGTGACTCACTCAGTGTATGAGTATTTGAGTGGGTGTATAAGTGGATATGTCAATGGCTGTCTTAGTGAGTGAGTGGGTATATGAGTGGGTGTATGGGTGAGCAAGTAGATATGTGTGTAGATCTATGAAACCGTGAATGGTTGTGTAAGTACTGGTATGGCTCTGTGATTGGGGTTGTGAATGGTTGTGTGGGAGTGGCTGTGGGTGTATAAAAGTTTCTATGGGCTGTGAGTGGGTTCATCAGGGATGCTGTGGATGATGTCATCACTGATATCCGCAGTGGTGATATTTGAGAAGTCATCAGTGATGTCATCAGTGATTTCACTGACCATGTCATAAGTGATGTAATATGTGAGATTGTTGAAACTGGGGGTCTCTACTTGGCAGAGGTAGGTACCTTTGACCAAATAGGGACCCTTGCTTCTAGTCAGGGTATGGGGGTACACTCCTAAAATAACCCCTGCTCACCCCCTTGGTAGCTTGGCACAAGCGGACAGGCTTATCTCAGAGGCAGTGTGTAAAGCATTTGTGAACACATACAGTAATCCAGTGACAGCACTACAGATGGACACCACTGAGGTTTTTATATCAAAAATAAGTATTCTTTATATAGACTTATCACAAGACCACAAACAACAAAAATCCACACTACTGCGCTTTAAAAATGGTAGAAGTAGCTTAGTTCTCTTAAGATGGTAAATGCGACACTTCAAGTTCAATGTACCTTTGGATGCATAACGCTATACGACGAAAGTGTTGCAAGGAAGGTGATGCGTTGGTTCCTTACAAGCAAGAACGGTGCTGCGTCGGTTCCCTACTGCTGTGTAGGGGACGGTGATGCATCGGTTCTTCTCTGCATGGGGAGGTGATGAGTCTGTTTCTTACTGCGCTTCCATGGCGGTGCGACCCGAAACGCCGTGATGCGATGAACATCCGGTGCAAAGAAAAAAAATGGCGTCTTCTTCTTGATGCGACAACAATGCGTGTACTCCCGACGGCCGTACGGCGACTCAACAATTCTTCTGAGCTGCGACAGGCCCTGCGACACACTTCTCTGGTGATTCGACGGCATCTGCTGCGACTGTGACACTCTTCTACAGGGATGCGGGTCGCCTCGGTGATGCAATGCGACAGCGGCAGCGGCGTCACGCTTCTCCGGTGATGCGACCGCGTTTGCTGCGACAGCGACACTCTTCCAGTGACACGCAGTCTCTCAGAAGGCCCAGCTCAACAGCAGGCACTTCAATTCCCAGCAAAGGAAGGCAGGGGAGCTGGTTGGTGAAGTCTGTTGTCCCTGAGACTTCAGCAGGAGGCAAGCTCTATCTCAAGCCCTTGGAGATCCTTTACAAGTTGATTTGAAAAGCACAAAGTTCCTTTCTCCTTTCTTTGGCAGTCAGGCAACTACTGCAGGCCAATCCCTCAAACAGCACTCAGCTTAGGAATAGTCTCTTCCTCAGTTTCTCTAGTTTCTCTCCTCAGCAAAGGTTGTTCTTGTTTCCCAAAGTGATCTAAAGTCATGGGGTCTGGGCCCCAGTATTTATACTCATATTCTTTCTGTTCTCTGAAGGCAGAGAGGCCTTTGCCAAATCCAAATCAGTTCAGGTCAGTCTTGGAGCACTTTGTTTACAGGACTCCTTCTTTCCTTTGACAGTTTGGGCCAGTGTCATCAGACGCACCACAGGAGGTGGAGCCAGCATCGTGGAAGGCAGGCACAGCCCTATTCAGGTCCCAGGTGCTACTCCTCCCACCACTCTACATGCAGATCTCTCTATTCAGCCTTGTGCTGACTCACCCTGTATCCTGGAATCCCCCTGCCCCTGTCACTCACAAACCAGACATGGAATACACAATCTAGCAGAGGCAGGTTTGGGTAGTTAGGCAAGAAAATACCTACTTTCTAAAAGTGGTATTTTCAAACACAGAATGTTAAAACCAACTTCACTAAAAGATGTATTTGATCATTTTGAGTTCAGGCATACTAAACTCGAATTTCAACCATGTTTCCTGAGTCAGTTAGGATTATAAGATGTTATAATCAAACTGCCCATTCTAGCCTATGGGGAACAGGTAGCCTTGCAATAGTGAAAATCAAAAGTGGCTGTAATTCACTATCAGGGCATGCCACACACACCAGGGCATGTCCTACCTTATACTTACAATGCTCCCTGCCCTTGGGCCAACCATAGGGGTGTCTGATATGAAGAAAAGGGAAGGTTTAGGGACTGGCAAGTGGGTGCACTTAGCCAGTCAACATGGCAGTACCAGACAACACATAGGCTCTGCAATGGCAGGCTCAGACACACTTTACAGGCTGCTTCTGTGTGTGGCACAACCAGTGCTGCAAGCCCACCAGCAGCATTTGATTTACAAGCCCTAGGCACACTCAGTTCACTGTAGTAGGGTCTGACAAGTAAACCAAATCAGCGAATCATGGAGTCACTAATCCATACATCAATTTTACCGTAGGGAGCACTCTCACTGTGGCACTGAATAGCAGTGGCACAGTACCGAAAGCATCTAACACCAGCAAAAACACACGAGGCAACAGCAAAAAAAGGAAGGTAGACCCACGCCAATGGTGCCAGGTCTAACAGAGATCATAAGCAGTGCATTGTGGGGGTGCAAGTTATAGTTAACTCAGGTAACTCAGGTAACTATAACAGAAGAATTTCTCTGGTTTTGTATAAGTAAAATCTGACCCTAACTATAACGTCTCTGTAACCTTTGTTTTTTTTAGTGAATTTCTAAGGTTTTTTTAAATTCTATTTGCTAACCTTTAAAGTCCTTGTAACCTTTCTTTTTTTCAGTGAATATATATATATATATATATATATATATATATATATATATATCCAACAAACAAGAGCACTTCATGTGGAAGGAGCCACACAAGGTAGGTAATACTTGTCTTTATTCGCCAGGGTGCACACAGTGGAATTTTAGATGGAAATCACCAGCATAGACGCCAGACGCGTTTCGGGATGTCGTTTTCCCTTCTTCAATGGCAGCTAAATGTACGGCAGGCTTCATGAAGAGCAACCTTTTTCCAAGCGAAACACCTCCCCAGTGGGCACGGCCTCTCCCGAGGCCTTCTGGTATTAGTAGTTGTCCTTCAATTTAATTAAAGCTCCAGTGAGTCAGCATGCCTTACATTGTCTATTTAACAATGAAAACCCCGGTGGGTTGGTGTAAGTCCATACAAACACGCTGCTGCTCATCACTCCCTTGGCGCTGACCACCTTCCCGCAATAGTGAACACCGCTTGGTTTCACAGCAGGGACGCCGCTCCAGCAGCGGGGCTCCTTCCGCGGCCGAAGCAGACCGCTAATATTCAACAAACAAGAGCACTTCATGTGGAAGGAGCCACACAAGGTAGGTAATACTTGTCTTTATTTGCCAGGGTGCACACAGTGGAATTGTAGATGGAAATCTCCAGCATAGACGCCAGACGCGTTTCGGGATGTCGTTTTCCCTTCTTCAATGGCAGCTAAATGTACGGCAGGCTTCATGAAGAGCAACCTTTTTCCAAGCTAAACACCTCCCCAGTGGGCGCGGCGAGTCAGCATGCCTTACTTTTTCTATTTATAAACGCGGGGCTCGCTTTTTTTAATGTCGTATGGTCTATTTTCCAGAAGATTTCTCATATGCATAGAATCTCTCACATAAGTTTCTCATAAAGGGACGTAGTCTTTAATAAAAAAATCTATATATTTGCCGATGGGTTCAAGAATTGAACCACAGCCCGACAAAATAGGGCGTCCAGGAGGGTTGGTGGTACTCTTATGTATTTTAGGGAGCGTATACAAAACTGGGGTTCTAGGACAGTCAATATTGAGATATTCAAATTCTTTTTTATTTAAGAAACCTTGATCTAGGCCTTCTATTGTTGTTTTTAATATCTCTTCTTTAATTACTGCAAGTGGATTAGCCTCCAGTTTGTTATAGTGTTTTTTGTCTCCTACTTGTCTCTTAATTTCTATGTCATAGTCTTCTCTATTCTGAACGACAATCCCACCACCTTTATCTGCAGGTTTCAGTACAATCGAATTGTCATTTTTTAGTGTCAGCAAAGCTTTACGTTCATCCCAACTGATATTATATGGAATAAATCGCTTAGTATCTTTCAAGTTATCTATCCCTGCCAGAATTACCTTCTCAAAAGTCAGCAGTTCTGGCGGCATCATGCCATTGGTTGGATAAAAAGTCGAAGATGGTCTGAGTCCTGTTACCGAGTCTTGCAAAGGATCATCTCTTCCCATAAAAAATATTTTCAGACGTATCTTGCGGAAGAACTGATACATTTCTGTCTTAAGATTAAAGAAATTTGTGTGTTCAGTTATCACAAAAGATAGTCCCTTACTTAGTAGGGAAATCTCAGCAGAGGATAGGAGGTGTTGGGACAAATTAAACATGTGGTCGGCTTGTCTATGTAATATTGTGGAATTTCGATGCCACAGGTAGATTGGACAATGTTTGTTCGATCTGTCCACCCTTTATATTATTACAACACGTAACAAACATCTGTTTGGTCTATTCATCGTGACTATTGCCCAGTAATTGAGGACGCGCTTGTGGTGTATCCTTTATCAGAGGGGCTTGATTTATCTCCCATTGTGACTACATCACATAGACCAAATGTTCATTTGGTTTATTCATTTATTCACCGCTCAATATGACTGCACTATGCGGAATCAAGAGCTTGTCTCCGCTGTATCATTAGGCCTCGTATTGTAACATGCCTGTTACAAGAATAGTATAGCGTTACCAGACAAAAAGTGATAATCACGTAAATTCCATCGTATAACTTTATTGACCATCATTGATTTGCACATTACCGTGTTGGCTTTGAAATGAGACGCGTTTAGTTGCGTAGCAACCGCTTCATCGTGTGAGAAGTGCCGTGATTGGTCTATTTAGGTTCTTACATGTTTGTATTAGAATTTTTCACTTTACAACAGTGGACTTCCTGCCTGTCAAAATAATAATCTAAGTATTGCAAAATAAAAAAGCGAGCCCCGCGTAAATTTCATCATGTTTATTCACTAACCACCGTTTGCTTGCACACCACCGTGCTTGTAATGAGTTGCTTAGCAACCTTTCTCGCGCGAAAGAAATGATGTGATTGGTCTGTCTACAGCCAACCACGTTTATAGTCTGATCGTAGTTCACCACTCTGGGTGATTGTACCAAGCGGACTGTTTGCCGTTTGCCCGTAGTAGCGCCAGACGATATAACGTCTTCGTGAGAGGTAGGAAAGTTTTTCCTCATACCTGCGTATTGAATGAGATGGTGAATAGGTAAACCTTATTCTAAGGTTTCCTTTTTCTTTCAATTTGATTTCAGTAACTCCCGATACCGGCGAAATTGAGAACGCGGTTGACATACTATGGCTATATCCTTTAGCCTCTTCGTTATCAGACCTACTCGCTTGCGCTAAAAAGTATTCATTGGGCATATGTGAGACAAATACCGATTGTGGAATTGTTTCCTCCTGCTCTAACCCTCACAGGGGTAAGTGACAACGTTATGCACCAGTAAACTAGTGCATTCTCCTGTTGTTTTGCGATCATTAATCTTTCTATAATTAACATCTACAGCACCCGGCCGGGTACTCTGTGAGTTATTTTGCTTCACTCCTAGCACGTTGACACTCTATTGACGTGTGGGTCATTGCTATTATCGTTCAGGTAGAAAGGCCCTACCACATCAATTTAATATAATATCTTCTCTAAATAATATCGCACATTGACGGTATTTTCATTTAATTCCTAGGTGTCCCTATACCAAATTGTCCTGAAGAGACCCTCTATTGCAAATAGGGTCGAAATGTCGTTGACGAGATTTAAGAGGCGAACCACTATCCAACACTTATGATAAATAAGTGTTGATGAACTGCATCTCACTAATTCCCTTCTTTTGGTCGCCCATACAATGAATAATTGAAACCTTTTATGTTGCACTTTGTTGTTAAAATGTTGTTGTTTAGGTTTATTCACTGTCTTTCACAGGGACACTTTTCAGAATTGTCTAAAGAAACTGTCATTTTGTTTGGAATGTATATTGTGAGATTGTTTTTAGCAAAGACTTTTTCATTGTAAACATAAAGAACAATGTTTTTTACCAAGTTTCTAATGTGTGTGGTCAACTTTCCTTTCTGACTTCACGTTAACCCTTTGTTGTTTTTGCCATTGGGCTTTGTATATTACAATTTGGTTATTAAGCCATACGAGCCATTGTTTCTGTCCAATAGTATACCATAGATATACAGGTGCATCCCTGCCCTTTCATTTTGATGCAGGGCAGCAAAATAGCTGGCTGCACTGTCCCGCGCCAAATACCCATTAATAGGCCCCCATTTATTTATGCTCTCACATTTTCATGTGTAGAAAATTCTGTCAAGGTTCGCTAATGTATTCCAACGTTTACCGGGCTGCATACAAAAGTGCAGTTTAGCCTTGATTATGGAAAAGTTATTACTGTATGTTCATTTCAAAAAGCATAGAAATCACTCTGATCTTGTTGCGCTATTGCAACTGAACATCAATGCATGAGCGATGGGAAAATACGTTTTCAGTATAAATGCGTCATCGCGATTTCAGGACAATTTCAAAACAGATTTGTCTCACTAATGACATAATAAGGCTAAATGAGCATGAAAAACAACATCATCAAAAGACCTTTTAATTAGAGCCTCCTATTCCTCTGTCCTCGGGATTTTTTTTTAAATATCTTGCTTACAGCAATGTAGACTCTTTGTTTACACAGGGCAGACAAATGACACCTTTAGGGTTTTGTGGGTGATAATTATCTTGCTCCTACCATGTATTGCTTCATTAAGTACAAATTTTATGAAAGCTACATTGAGTATCTCTGATATCAGCTAATTAACTGCAAAAGGAACCCCCCCTGGCCATTAGTGTTTTTATCACTCATCACATCTGTACAAGATGAAAAAATAGCGAACTTACAGTATTTTCTCTTCATCTACAGAATGCTTAATCAGATGCCTTTTTAACGCCATTGAATTCTAGCGGTTATTAAGGATTGGCAAACATCTTGAACCATGAGGCTTCGGTAGTATGCAGCACAATAAAAATTCCCAAAATAAAACAAATACATTTTCAAGAGGTTTGCTTTGTTGGCTCATAACACCTTCACAAGTGTGAAAGAAAGTGCACTTACACCGGTGAAGCAGGACTACTCTAGGGTGGAACAAAGCACAGCATTTAAGTTGCTTTTTCTCAGAGTTATATATTTTTAAGAAAATAAAAATGGCGCAGTACCAATACTAAACTTACTTTTGCTTTTTCTTCGACATTTTTCAATTAGGAAACCGAAAGCATAATCATATGCTCCTTTTTAAAAATGTTAACTTTTTGTCATCACAGAATACTCGTTATAAACACGTGTACATTGTTGCCCAACAGGAATTAATACGTTTATCATAAATCTGATAAAGATTGGGGTAAGAGGACTCTGAAATCTTTTACCCATTGCTAAATTAAAATATTTTCTCATCATGATGTCATATATTGGCCAGATCGTATGGGCCCCTCGATTCCAAAAGAAACAGTCAAAATCAGTACCATACCACCAACAGGATCTGCCATAATGATCTTTGACACTGACAATGGTATGTCCCACCCGTGCTCCCTAGTCGAGACATCATATACCTCAGATCTAGACGCTCTAACACTCTCCAAATTATCAATCACCGTATGGGCTGCAGTATTACTGACTTATGTCCCTATTTTTAGGAGTCTCTGTTTAGCCTCTTGACACACTGATGCTTAAAAACCTTCCACATATTTTGAAACTATGGGGCATATTATCAACGGCCAGCGATAATTATCGCTGGCCGTTCATAGCGATCGAAAAATTATCGCCAGCTATCGCTGAATATTATCGCCATGATAACGGTATATTTACAACGCATAGCGCTATGGCGATAATATTTCAACGATAGCGGTGTTTTCAATGGAACATCCCTGGTTTTCCAGCGATGTTCCATTGAAAACAGCGATAACATTGCTGATAGGACCCTGTGGTCCTATCAGCATAATCCATATCCCATTAAAAGTATGCCTTAGTCAGGAATCTAACAGGTGTTAAATTCCTGAATTAAGGCTGAGGTAGCACGATTTTTTTTATCGCTGCACCTCCTTGTTAATATCGCGAAGCTGCCTTCACAATATTAACATGTGATGTTTTCACAGCCACGCCTCTTTTGCATCTCTTTAGCGATGCGAGGCGAGGCTGTGAAAAAACGGGCTCTACATCAAGGAAACACGCGCTAGCGTGTCCTTGATGATATTGCAATATAATTATCGACACTTTTCGCCCAAAAACGGATGCTAAAGCGGCGATAATGATATCGCCCGCCCTTGCTAATATGCCCCCCTCTTCTTCTGAGCACAGCGTGTGAGATAAGATGACAACATCTGTGCCCTTCATATGTCAAATCCCATGTAGCTGCCTCCAGGGCCGGACTGGGAACCAAAACCGGGCCCTTGCAAAGTGCTCGGCGGGCCCCCCCAGGGCTTGGGGGTGCCGCCGAGCTCTTTGCCAAGGCCGTTTTTCGGCCGATTTTGTTACAGGGCCGATTTTGCAGCTATGCTGTGAAAATGGCCCTGTAACAAAAACGACCCCCCAGGGGGCCAAAACCGTCCCCCACTCCTGCGGCGCACCGGGGGATTGCCCGGGTACCCGCTACGGCCAGTCCGGCCCTGGCTGCCTCTGACTTTTTTTACATGTAATCTATCACCTCTCATATCCACCAGGACTGCCCTTGCGTGACGCATTGGAAATCAAAGCAAGTCCTTTAGTGGGATTTACTCAACGGTCGAAATGCATTAAAAAAGTATGGAAACTCTGATGCTGCATGCAATGCGGGCGTGGTCAGTGAGTGTTTTGGTGGGATCAAAGGTGTGGTTAAAAATCAAAATTATGTACGGTTTTATTGTGGTGTTTCACCATCAGGTAGCTGCATATAAAATAATGCATTAACTTAAATGAAAAATACATTTAAAAAAGTTGTTACTGTGGGAAATGCACTATAGTTCAATGTGAAACCTCTAGTAGTTGATGCCCAGACTGTACATAATACATTTTGTTTTGCATGACTGTCCCTTCGACGCCTCAATGGGAGTAGGCACTATATAAATACAATTGCAAATATAAGCTCACACTTCACAGCTAAGTTATTAACTCTTTGCATTACCACCTAAAAAGAAAAAATCTATGTATCAAAAAGCTTCAAGTGATTAGATCGATTAAACCCAGACCAGCTCCCAAGCATCATTTACATTCCCTAATTACCCTTTACATTTGCAGATTAACTTGTTGCACACATTTGCATTTTTCTTGCGTGAGCTGTTTACTAAAGGAGGACCACCCAGTAAAATTCCTTAACTATGGCTACCTAAAAGGGTATGATTACCCCTAGGTGTTAGACCTGCCGTCCTTGGTGGGGTTTCCCCCTAACCTATTGCCCTCAGACCTCCTGTTTTGCTGACTTCGTTTTTGCTGGCCAATGGAATCTGCACACTTTACCACTGCTTACCAGTGCTAAAGTGCTTGTGATCTCTTCTTACAACATTGTAATTTGGCTTGTACCCAATTGGCATATTTAATTTACTTGTAAGTTCACAGTAAGGTGGCACTACTTGTGTGCAGGGCCTGTAAATTAAATCCTACTGGTGGGCATGCAGCACTAATCGTGCCACCCACGTAAGTAGTACTTCAAACATGTCTCAGGCCTTCCAATACAACCGATGTGTGCAGTTTTAAACAGCCGTTTAGACCTAGCAAAATAAACCTTTTTCCAGGCCCATACCTTCCTTTTATATACACATAGTCACCCCGAGGGTATGCCTTGGACAGCCCAGAGGGCAGGGTGCAATGTATTTAAAACGTAGGACATGTGCTTTTAAGTTTTACATGTCCTGGTAGTGAAACACTCTTATATTTGTTCTTCACTACTGCAAAACCTACTTCTGCCATAGGATTACATTGGAGTTACCTTATTACCAGTGCATGCTTGGTATCGTTGGAACTTTAATGAAAAATCCTAACTTATGGTGAAGTCAGATTTTAAATGACAATTTTTAAAATTCCAATTTTTAACATTTGGCATTTTCCTGCCTTAAACTTGGGGCCTGTAGCCTATCTCTGGGTCACATGACTGGGTGTAATTGACAGTTAGGCTTTGCGTATTCCTCCTAGACAGCCACAAACAATAGAGAGCCTAAGTGTGACTCGATGGGGTATCACTTGCTGGATGGGAGGGTGGAACAGGGCACTGCCCTATTTACACTTGGATAGCTTGAGTCCTGCCTCCACACAAAGGGCTGCATATCCCCTGTAGTTATTCGGGAGCAAGGAGCAAGGGTGACAGGAAACCTGTGCACTTCAAGGCATGCCTCTAGCAGCTTCTCCTCACTATAGAGTTATAACTGGGGGTAAATACTGAACTCCAATCTGCGGGACTGCTACTCTGAAGGACATTTGCTCAGAAGGACTGCTGCCCTGCTGTGCTGACCTGCTGTCTGCTGCCCTCTCTCCTGGGTGAGAAGGACTCCAAGGGCAAGTTAGCTGGCCTCCAGATCAGTGTACTGCGGTAGTGTACTGATTTGGGAGAGTTAGAGCCCCAGTAATTATACTCAAAAGTGCCTTTGATGTAGGGGGTGAATTCAAAGCAATTCTCTGAAGTGCACAAAGATCCCTTTCAACTCAGTCCTGTCTGCCAGGCTAACTGTGGGGGTAAATCAGTGCTTTATATGTGGATAGGACACTATCCATTGAAATGCAAGTGGCAGCCCCGTTCCTCCCTGCCCAGGAAGACCGATCAGGATGCCGATGAGTGCTCAGAATACAGATGAGCATCCCTTTCCTGTGTTTGTGGCTGTCCAGAGGGAATGAACAAAGTGCAGCTATCACCCAGCCCAGACGTGTATTGGAGACAGCTGCAAAGCATGCAGAATTATAAGCACAAAGAAATGTCCACTTTCTAAAAGTGGTATTTAAAAAACAGTAATGTTAAATCCAACTTAAGCAGTAAGGAGTATTTGCCATCATGATTCCAAACACATGAAAGATGACCAAGCTCTCTCCTCTGATTAGTAATTACAGTTTAAAAGTGTATTAAGGGTTTCACAATGCTAGCCAATGAAGGCGTAGGCCTCACAGTAGTTAAAAAACAAAATAGGCTGTTTGCCACTACCAGGGCATGCAAAACATACCAGTACATGTCCTGCTTTTCATTTACACAGGACTCTGCCCTCAGGGCTACCTAGGTTCTACCTTAAGGGTGATGTATGTGTAATAAAAGGGACATTTGAAAAACCAATTCAAAATTGCAGTTAACATCACACACATGCCTTATCAGATCTTCAACAAGTTCTGTTGTTGCAATAATTTGTGAGGGATTTAAGGCAGATAGGAAATACCTTATTCTAATAAAGGACCATTTAATTGATGCTTTGTAGTATTGGATGGTGGGTTCTATGTCACTCCATTTTTTCCAGTTCACTTCCCAAAAATCCTGAATCCTTTCCTATCGTTACTTAGCCACCTTGATGCAATGGTCCTATCTACCCGGGGAACCTCCCCAATGTATATGACTGATAGCAAGGCTGCCACATTAAATAAGGGGATATCGTGATGGCAAAAAAAGTGCTGCCTGCGTTTAATGTGCCACTGTAAAATCTCATACCTGACTTTTTAGGGGGTTTTCATTAATCGCATAAAATCAATAATAATATATTCTTGATAAATTAGATGTAACAAGAAATTGTCGTACCTATTAATATTTAAAGTTATGTCTGATTTGTACGCGGCATGTTCACAATTCGCAAAAAAGCATTCTTTCAAATCCGGGAGTGCCAAACCGCCTTCGGTCAAAGGTCTATATAATGTATCTATAGCTATTCTAGGTGCTTTGTTTGCACTGCACTTCCTTAAAAAAATCATCTGCATTGCACTTAGATGTAAAATCGACATGCAAATGAATGTGGCTCGGCCTATTATTGACAGTGGTGTATTATTATTCCATTATAGCAACAAGCTTTTAATTTTATTCACTAAAAGAATAACATTTAAAGTGTATAAATGGTTAATATCTTCTGAGACATATATTCCTAGATATCTCTTTGGTCTGGTATTAACTATGGAATGAAGTTCTATCATTAAAATGTCAAGTGGAGTATTACATAGCAAGATCTCTGTTTTCAATGTATTTATCTTATACCCCCCCCAACAGTTGTTACTCCTGAAAAATATCAAATATACTCTTTTGACTCCCTAAATCAGGTTTAACCTCTTCAATGCCCATGACGAGCTGGTCTCGTCATGGGCCGCGGTTGCGCTGTGCCCATGACGAGACCAGCTCGTCATAAACCCCGCCCGCTAATGAAACGGCCGGCACAGGGCGGGGAAAGGGGCGGGCACTGAAGGGGTTAAGAAACAGAGCTATATCATCAGCAAACAGCTTTATGTTTGTCACCCCAGGGAGTGAAGTGGTTAAATTGTTGGAGGAGCGAACGCAATTGCTAATGGCTCTATAAAAAGATCAAAGAGTATAAGTGACAGGGGCAGCCTTGTCTTGATCCTCTGTGGATGCTGCACGTACCACTAATATTCGAATGAATGATTATTAGCACTGTGGCCCCTTTATAAAAATCATACTAATATATTTGGTGGGGAATCCAATTTCACCTGGAATGTAAAAAAGGCTTTCTCAGCAAACCAAATCAAAAGCCTTTGCAGTGTCTACCAGCATGATGTGGGACAGGATCTGATTTTGGCTAAAATAATCTAAAATAATCTAAGGCCTCAGCTAAAAAAGTTGTGTTAAAAAATAACTGCCTCCCTGGCACGAATCTGCACTTACCTGGATGTGTTAATGACCTTATACACTTACTCATTCTATTGGCTAGTGCTTTAGCTATGATCTTGTAGTCCATATTTAGAAGACTTATTGGTCTATATGAATTTACATCCTCATTATCTTTATTCTTCATTAAGCAGCTTACCACCACCACTGATTTAAAAGAGGGTTCGCTGTTTTAAAGAGGGTGGGACCCCACCCCCTGCCACCCCCTGCAAAATATAGTTGGCTATCGTCACCCATTCTGGATTTAATACTGCAGAAAACATGTTATATAATTCAGCTGGAAGGCCATCTTCTCCACTTGCTTTGGCGTTAGCCAATGATTGCACTGCTTCCTCGATTTCTGGAAGCATAATATCAGCCAGCAAATCCCTTACCTGATCTGCCTGTAACTTGGGGACTGCAAGCTTGCTGAGAAACTTCTGTAGTTTTGAAACATTAACCTCCTGTACATTAGAATAGATGGCTTTATAATGATTCAAAAAGTAGTCATGAATTTGTGTTTCTTCTGTGATGCCAATTCTTGAATCTTTTTCTACCAAAGATATTATCCTATTGAATGCTTGTCACTCTCTTATTTGCCAGGCTAAGCATTTCCCCGGATAGAAAAACAATCTGAACAAGACGATGTGGGTTTAAGCAATAAGTGCACAGGCAGGCTAATCCAAACCAAATCAATGCGTTACTAAATATTCATCAGTTAAGCTCTACTCCTAGTGGCCCATCGTCAACCAGCCACTAATCTATGAACACACGTTACTACAAGAAGGAGCATAAAAATAATCAGCAATTACAATCTAGAAAATATTAAGTATTCATTAATAATGTCCAAAAAGAAAACTCTTCCAGTAGAATAAATTGTGATTCTTCGTCTTTTATTCGATTATTTCATCGATTATTTCATCATTTCAATAAAGTTGACTAATCGTTACGGAAAACAGCCGACGCGTTTCGTCCCCACCCGGGACATCATCAGGGCTTTAAAGTAAATAACATATAATCAAACATTCAGTACATTTCTACATAAAATAATTTTTGGAAATATACATTCAATATTCATAAACAATGGTACTGGTGTCCGGTACAACCTTAACATTTCATTCAAGTATATCATACCACATCATGAATCCTGCCTATTGAACAATCTAATTATACCTATGTATATTGCTAAATTCATAAAACATGGCCAAAAAACAAACAATGCTATATATATTTTTTTTACGGCAGCAGAGGAAGTTATCATATGTTCATTGAACTGTTCGTAGTCCCACCCAACCCTATATTATAACAGGAGCCAACCTTCAAGAAAAGAGTTAAATCACATAATAGTTGATGTTCATCAAATTTATTCAGATTCTACAAATTCTACCGCTAATCATAAGACTGTGTAAGCATGTCTTATAAATGAGATTTGAATTATATAAATTCCTAGCTCACCTTAATATCAGTAACCTTATCTAAATCATGATCAAATGGGCAGTATCTTCATATGAATATCGCCTTTCCTTTCATCCAACGTGCAAAATCTAGATGAATCATAATACAAAACACAACAAGACAAAAAAACTTGTAATGCGCATAAATATAATCATATCCAATCTATACTATTCCAAGGGCAGATCAAAATAAAAATATGAAATCCAAATCCTCACCTATTTTAATGCGGTAAATTCCGCATCACAAAGATGTATTTAACGATTCACGGGTGCTCATGTCAGCCTCAGCAATTTACGTATCTAATCAAGTGAAAAAAATAAGACAAAAGTATCTCATTCAGAAACTCCATACCATATCAATCCAAACTCTGCATCTATAAAATCCAAATCAACAACCAACATCCCCCTCCTTACCGTTGTCCACAAAAATTCTGGTCAGCTTCTTACTTCAAGCACAGTGATTTCGCTATAAATTCAAGCGTTCCAACCTCACACATTTAAATCTTCTTTCCACCAATCATATTTAAACTTCCATACAGCCTCCAACTCACCAATCAGAACCATTCTAAAATCTCAAACGAGGAATGCTTCCTTTCAAGTCCGCTACCACGCGCGACTACTGCGCATGTCCATTCTGTAAATAACTCTTCCCAACCAATCGCGAAGAGGTAGTTAAAATTACCCTTTCATCTCTAGACCATTCGTACTTCACACCATTCAGTCCTCCTGTTAACAGTCGCAAATCGACTTATCGAGATTCCTATGCATGTCCAATTACACATAAATCCTTTCGAGTCTATCACGGTCAAATTATTCTAGTCACACCGTTCTACAATTTCAAACGGAAAGTGCTTCCATTCAGGTCAGCTATCATGCGCGACTACTGCGCATGTCCATTCCATATGAAACCCTTTCAAACCAATCGCGATAAGGAGGTTAAGTTTGCCCCTTCGTCTCTGAACCGTTCGTGCATAGTGCCATTCAGTCCTCCTGTCATGTCTGTTACCTAGTGAGACTACTGCGCATGTCTAATTATACATGAATCCTTTCAGGTTTATCGCGGTCAAGTTATTCTGATCACACCGTTCTACAATTTCAAACGGAAAATGCTTCCATTCAGGTCTGCTACCATGCGCGACTACTGCGCATGTCCATTCCATATAAAACCCTTTCAAACCAATCACGATAAGGTGGTTAAAATTACCCCTTATTCTCTGAACCGTTCGTACGTAGTACCATGAGGCCCTCCTATTATCAATACCAAATCGGCTTACATATAAAAGCATATTTAACAATCAAAAACACTGTAAAGTCACCAAAACGATATGTTTCCTGTCACATCCGCTACCTAGCGAGCCTGCTGCGCATATAATTCCATATGAATCCTTTCGAGCCTATCACGGTCCAGTTATTCTAGTCGCTCCGCTATTTCCAATATGTCACCATCACAAATCAACCTATTCACGTCTGTTTTTACCACGCAGTTCATGCTTTTCCTGTGTATCGCCGGACTTGGCTTTACAACAACCGTCAAAAGATAATACCCTCACATAACAGTACTATCCAGAAATGTATTTAATCCCACATCATCGAATTTATAAACAAACATTAATCACAGTACCTGCTATGAGAAAATTGACGGTCACACGTGCTATCTAAATCACAATAAGATCTATGCTGTGCAATATTGGTAATGTATAGTACCTCTGACAACCCCAATACTGAGTTTCTATTCAAATACACATATTTCCCCAGAAGTGGGAAGTAATCAACCTTAATTCCAAAAAATCTTCGTTCAGAGAAATTGACCGCAAGACCTCACTATCCTTCATCACAGAAAGTCCATAGAGCCACGGCAGCCAAACCACCCAATAACGGCACAGCTTAGTATGTGCCAGTATGAACAAAAGGTACAGCCACCTTATGCTAAAAAATAATGTAATTCAGAATCAGTATTTAAACCATCAGTCACAGTCCTACATTTGCTAATCCATCTGGCTTCTGCCTGCCTAATTCTTAATTCCCAATCACCCCCTCGGATGTTGGGAATCATCTTTTGAATCCCATGAAATCTAAATTCCATGGATGTGCTATGTTGAGCCTCCATATGAGCATATAGTGGTGATCTAATATCTCGATTGATCACTGCTCATCTGTGTTCCTGAATTCTCATTTTTAGAGTCCTCTCAGTACTTCCAATGTAAACTCTTTTGCAACCACATACGATTGAATAGATAACCCCATTCTGTTGCAATTGATACACTCATTAATGCAATAAAGTTTCTTACTGTTGTACGAAAATTCTTTGATCTTATTGATACCTAATGGACACACATTGCAAGATCCACACACATAAAAACCCTTAGGTGGTTGTGGTAACCAATCCGATTTAACTGAACTAGTGGGGCGAACATAATTAGTAGAAACCATCGGTAACATTTAAGAGATGCCCTACAATTAAAGAAAAGGTTTCTACTAATTCTGTATGTGTTACCTTTATTGTCTGGCTTTTCTCTATTGCTGCTGGGTGGGTACTGTAACACAGAGAGGTATACTGTGTGTTGTCAAGGATGGCGAATTTTATATGCCGGAGACAACTAGAGGACACATATTTGGTTCAGGCTACACTCTAGTCACTCAGCAGCAGGCATGGGTACTCCAATGCCACAGGTGCATTTAAGCAGCACTGTGTCATAAATGAGAGAGGGCGCTCTGCTGGCGCACTGAAGCTGAACCTAAGAAAGGTTCGTTGGAGCCTGTCTGCGTCCCGACCACGACCAGCACCAGATAATGTAACCTGAGGTGCACCAGCCAATCTGAAGTGTATCTGCCACTCCAGTGGAGAGCTGAGGGATCTTTGCCCATGCTTTACCTGCTCTAGCACGCTGGATCAAGAGCATTACTATGGATGTGTTTCCTGTCCAGCATGCCATTCTATATCCCCCATAGAGTGCCCAACCCATGTACCCAAGTCTAAATATTTTCCTTGGAACATCTTATCAGAAGGTGTTAATTCAGTCAATGAACTGCCGGCCCTCTTAATTAATGTCCAATCCCTACATAGAAATGTCCGGCACATCTTCAACCTACTTAGTAGTGGCAGGCTAGATGTACTCTTTTTGACTAAAATGTGGCTGAATCTGCCTCTGATCCAGATATCGCACTAGCTATCCCTGAGGCATACTCACTGGTCCACTGCGACTTAAGTCACAAATGGGGTGGGGTGTGGTGATTGCTTTTAAACACCCTTTTACTTTCTCCACTCTTGAGCTTGCTGATCTCTGGGGAACAGAGAGCCTTGGTTTTCATATTGTGCTATCAGTAACCCTGGGCGTTAGATCGCATAGTCGCGCTACTCGAGGCTACGCAAAGTTGTAAAAGCACTACGCTAGCATGCATAGTTGCTTGGCTTCCCGTTCGCGATGCGTTTTCTTGTTCAAGAATGCGTATTGCGTGTTCGGGATGCTGTTTGCGTGCTTGGGGGACAGTATCTCGCGAACTTGCCCATGCGGTCGCCTATGGGCGTGGCCATCTTATTTTTCACTTGTCCCGCCCGTTCACGATGACTTATTTTCTTTCTGGGTCGCGTATAGCGTGTTCGCAATGCACATTTCATGTTCGGGAATGCGTTTTACATGTTCGCAACGCTTTTTGCGTGCTCGGGGGGAAATATCCCGCAAACTTACCCACGCGGTCGCAATGGGCGCAGCCATCTTGTTTATCACTCTATGCTATGGTTCTGGGCCTGCTTTTCTATCCTCCCTCTATCTTTGCAATCCTTAGGTGTTTACACTGTTTTTTCTGATCTTTTTTTATTTATTATCTATCCCTCTCTGTCCCTAAGTCTATATTTGGCATTTTATTTCTACTTTTACTATGCTTTTTTCACTTTTCTACTGTTTTATATGAATTCCTTGTTTAAGCTCCTACTTCTTCCCCTAACTTTATTTTTTCCTTCTAAATTTTCTTTTCCGCCTCCCGCACACCCCAGAACCATGGCTAAGGGTACCACCACTACCGGCTCCAAGGGCAAGGCGCCTGCACCCAAGAGCCGCCTGCCTTGCGGCAGACTGCGCCCTGCAGGGGTGCAGGCCCAGGAGCTTTTCTGCAAGGCAGAGGTGGCCACCCTTGTTTTTTGTGCAGCGCCAACTCCCCTTGACCTTGGCAGCAGGTGGCAGATCTGGCTCTGGGTACCCTACCCAGGAGCATCACCGCCGGTGGGCGAAGGTGTGCCGGGCAGTGTTTCACTGCTCGGGGGTCTGGCACGCCCATAACCGCTGGTCCACCGGTGGTCAGACATCTTGGACCGGGAGCAGGACCTGCTGGACCTGCTAGGTGTCGAGGTCGTGGGGCTTGGTGAGTAGCTAATATACTAGTAGTATAAGTATTGTGTATAATTTTTTTCCGAACAGCAAGAATAATGCTGCTTACGTTACAAATAAATTACGTTTCAAAATCTTCTGTGATTGTAGGACACAGATGCTCAGTGCTACTCTTACTTGTTTGCAACTTTGCGCTCGCTTGTGCTGATTATGTTAGAGTTTACTTTAAAGAACTTAAGTTAGGTAATGCTATTGGTAAAGAGACTCTAGTCCTTCCTTTGTCCTCCTGTCACTAAGAAGAGATAGTGGTGGATGGATTGATAGGTAAAGTTAGTATTAGTTGTTAATTTTTTAGCGGTCTGCGTGACGCATCCTCTGTCACTGAGTGCTGCTTACCCCAGTCCTTAGTAGAACCTTTTTTAGTTTGTTTAGTGAGTGGTAAGGCTTAGCAGTGTCACAAGCAGAACATCAGACGCAACCAACCAACAATTTGGTGTATGCACAAATGTATGCATGTGTCCACCATCTATGCATTTTTGAGGGCTAAAATGAATGGAAATGAGGACTTAGTGAACAATTGGCCAGTCTGGAATAGGTGGGCTAGGTCAGGTGGTACTTAGGCTTAGTTAGTGTTCTGGAATCAGAATATAACACTGTATCAGATAGATGAGGTACCCCTCACTGAGTGACTTGTCCTACTAGTACTGTCAGTCTCTCCTCCCAGTCCATTATTATACCTCTCCAAAACATCTTTTCTTACCTGTGATTGATGTTTAAGTTAGGCACAGCGATGGCTGCATGACGATGAAGGTTGGGTTTCTGAAGAGAATGGAGATGCCATGGTTGTGGTGGTAGTAGTAGACACTGGCAGTAGCATCTCCAAAAAAAGAAAATGAGACAGTCATTCACCTGAGAGAGACTCTGGGAGGAGTAGTAGAGCGAAGTAAATAAAACATAATGGTGGAGGGGATAGCCTAGTACAACAAGTTGCAAACTGTAGTTGTGTCGAGTCACTCAACTAGGCCTACAGTCGACACAAGTGTAACCTTTAGTGCTGTATGTAATAGGATGACAAATCCAATCGATGCCGGCAATTAATGATGATGGATTAGGTTCCTTTGGTAATAAGTTACCTCACAAATATACTGATCATGGGTGGGCAAGCAAAAGAAGATCATCGCCCTGCCTTGAAATTGAATTAGTGTTGCTTTTGCCAAATCCGCCCTAGCAAGCGTGTGATCAAATATTGGTGTACATTTAATTTAGTCACACGTCAATAAATCACACAGCCCGGGGGAAGAGGGTTAGGGTGTGATGAATGGTTGGGAAGGGGGGTTTGGGGAAAGGTTTGACAAAGAAAAACAGTACGCATGGACAAACAACAAAACACAATCTTTGTAGACTACCCTATCCATAAATCTGTTAAGGGAGAAAAAGGAAATGCATGCATGATGATGATAACTTGATGGTTAATGATGAGTAGTATTTACTAACTACTACAAGACAATTAGACAGTACAGGGCAGCAGTATATTAATATTATGCAATTTACCTTGCCTGTCTGCCCTCATAGAGACCCGGATTACATACAGTTTGTGTTCTGTTGTACCGGGCTTACTTTTAAACATAGCAAAGAACATTTTAAAATAGCTGTAGGGATGAATTATAAGCAGAGAGCAAACATAATTAATAATAATAACAACGACACATGGTAGTAATGATTGAAGACAAAAAATGAATCAAATTATTTAAAAGATGATGAAAGTTTATACTGTTACTGTGTTATCCTGGTCAAAAATGGGGATTTGCATCTCGGCATTCCTCTTGGTCCTCCCTTCCATGGATGCTCCGTCCATCAATCTTGAGTGACGCCACTGCCTGCCTGGCAGATGTAGATTCATTGGTAAGGTAAGTGTGCGTTGCTTTTCCAAGTACAGCACAGACGTTCTGCAATTCAGGAAGTCCCTTAAAACATGACTACTTGCACAAGTCTAGATTCAATGTTCCTCTTCGACAGCACTCAGAACCTTTTAGCACCATGAAGCCACCCGGTGTACGTGTGCTTTATAAATCATTATTAACATTAACATTAACAAGTATAGCACAGGGTAAAAGCCGGCCTGTAAGTGTAAATGGAAAAACAAAAGGGATATTGAAACATCAATGAATAAAAAAAATGCATCAATTACGGTGGAGTGCAACAAGAGAAGAGAACACTTTCAGACTGAGGCGGCATGGATACATCTACTCTGTTTACAGCATTAAGCTACAACAACAACAGGAAAGAGCAAACCCATGGCACTGGGCCATGACCAAACCTCCATTTAGCTTAAATGTTGACAGAGCCAGACAAAGCACATATACAGCAACCTAGCATTTTCAAAACTAAGTGACTAAATCAATGCACCACTGTCAGTCATACCACTACACTCGACTCCACAAATACACGGACATGTAGGACTGCTGTGGTTCTTGTTGACTTGTGTTTACATTTTATGCCACGTCATGAAACACAGTTATTCAATCAATCATCTCTGATCCTAAGTACTGACTGACTGCGAAGAGTATAGTATGTGGTCATCATGATCATGGTGTCCAACTCAGTCTGTAGTGTACCAAGTGAGTCCAGAGTCCATATTCAAATTTCCAATGGATCGCCCTGCAGTAAAAGTACAATTTTGTTATTAAACAACAAGTCTGTTTCCAGCATTAACCTGAAACAGGACACATATACAGCAACATAGCATTTTCCAAAGTAAGTAACTAAACCAACACACAGCTGTCAGTCATACCTCCACTACTACACTTGTGACTACTCGACTCCACCACTACACAGACATGTAGGTCTGCTGGGATTGTTGACTTATTTCCCTTTTATGTCACTTGATTTGAAATGCCCCGAGTTATTCCATCAATCATCTCCAATCCAACTGACTGCGAAGATAGTATGGTCATCATCATGGTGTTGTACGTGTTGTCCAACTCCAACTCAGTCTGTAGTGTACCGACTCCGAGTAAGTCCATATTCCATATTACAAAATGCAACGGATATTGGCCTGCAGTAGTAGGAGTACATTTTGGTTATTAAACAACAAGAAGGGAAACATTGACTGTCACTTGAGTCACTTTTAGTTGGTAGATTAATTACTAGTACAGTTCGACTTCATGCACAACGTCATCATCACAACACAACGTCATCATCACAAAAAACAGCAATCACTGAGAGTCAGCATCCAACGCATGATTCGAACCAGAAAGACAGAGACACACACAAATAAAGCAAGGAAGAAAGTAACAATTTGAAAGTCTTGTTGTCAGGGAAGAGGAGCTCTTCCTCAAACTCTGGTGGTTCGATCAGAAGTAGGTCATCTAACACACTACTTCCATCACGTAAGTCGCTCTCCTCTTCCTGCTGTGATTCAGGTATTTTGTACTCTGGTGGTATAAAGTGCTGATTCATTTTGATCCTGGTTAACCTCTCCATGCTTTTGGGTGAGAGACTGGTCCTTTTCACAGTTACAATGGCACCAGCAGCACTGAAAACACGTTCAGAAGAGACACTAGCGACAGGGGAAGCCAGATACTTTATCACCAGCCTGTTGAGCACTGTCCATTGGCTGTTTTTCCCTTACCTATACACCAATGGGTTTCGATCCATGAAGACCTCTGTTGTGTCATCCAGATAGGCCTGGACCGTACGCTCAATGCTCAGGGGAGCTCCGATTTGCTTGGCCTCTTTTGCCTTTGCATCAGCACTGGATTTACCCTACCCATGCCGAAGAAACCAATCAGTTGCAGATTGTACTATGGCTGAGGATCCTGTTCTTGCTGCTGTTGATGTTATGGGTAGTCTTGGTGACTGCTGGGAGGCAAACGCACTGCCCTCAGGCTCTGAAGTAGAACTTGACTCTGGAAGCCCTGTAGTACTTGTTCCGGCCTGGGGTGGCGGGCCTCTAATTACCAGCCATTCGTTTTCAAAGTCAGTGGCTTCCTCAGCTATCAAAGTTTTGTACTTGGCAACATCCACTTCTGAAAAAGAAATTACTGCCTCACTGTTCAAAAATGCTTTGCACTGTGGATCCAAAATTGTGGCAGTAATGTAATGTTGATGTGACACAATGTTATTTTGAATCCTTGTATTTTCAGATAAGCGAACGGCTAAGGAGTCCACAAAATAATATGCGTCTTGTTTGTCATCCACACCTGTGTATGTTTCAGATACCTCCTTCAGCTGTTGCTCTAGCATGTGCAACAATGGGATAGCTTTGCCCATAGTACAGTCCTCCCTGCTGACTTCACGCATGATGACCTCAAAAGGAAGTAGAATCTCTGTCAGGCATTTAACGAGGTCCCATTGGCCCATCTCAACGGTCATGCCTTCACAGTAGGATCCCCTAATCTTTGCATGACATAAGAATTGAGTGGTATGTACTGCTCAAACAGACGATCAAACATGTAATAAGTTGAATTCTAACGTCCTGGATGAGTGCTTTGACTGGCATTTTATGCTCACATTGAATGGCCCTCAGCTGCTTCCGGGCTTCAAAAGAATGGCTGAAATGTGTGCTTATTCTTCTGCAGGTGGCCAGAAAGTTGCTGACTTTGTATTCATTTTTAAGAAAGTCTTGAACAACAATGTTAATGCAGTGTGCCAAACACGGGACCCTGAAATAGCCACCATCTTTCATTGCCCTAACTACATTACTGCCATTGTCCGTCGCAACAAAACCAATGTTAAGCCCTCTTGGGTGCAGCCACCCAAATACCTTGCTGTTAAACTCATCCAAAATGTTTGCAGCAGTATGAGATTTCTCCATGGTAATCATGGCTACAGTTGCATGTTTGCGAGTGGCATGACAAATCTCACCAGCGTCAACCCCAGCAGATATCTTTTCTCTAACGCCCACAAAAGAGATCCATTGTGCAGTGATGTACATATAATCAGTGGCTTGGCAACTGGTCCACATGTCTGTTGTCAGGTGGATACTCTGAACAGCACTCTGCTACAAGGCTTTTCCAAGCAATTCCAGCACGTCGTGATGTAGTCCTGGAACAGCAACTCTGGCGAAAAAGTAGCGGCTGGGAACCTGCCATTTTGGGCAGATGGCTGTCACAAATTCCAGAAAACCCACCCCTTCAACAAAAGAAAAAGGGAGAAGGTCCAATGCTAACATTTTAGCCAGCTTCGCATTGTACAAACGTGCTATTTGGTGGTTGAGTTCGTACTGCCCCTCCACCCTAGTAAACATGCTGATAATGGTAGGCTGCATGGTTTTCCATTCTGTTAGGCTCAACGACGCACTTTTTTCATTGCAGTACTCCTTGCTATCTCAGGCTGACTCTTACACTTGTGCCACTGAGATGTTGCTGAGGATGTGGGCAATACCACTGCACTGCTGGGGACAAGGCTACTTTGTGTAGCACTACCAGAGAGAATGTCTCTCCCTCCTTCCTCTTCCACCGTGATCGGATCTTCTATTCGTTTATCCCCACCAACAGCAATGGTTGCAGTTTTTATTCGGCGAAGAAGGTCCTCCCAGTCGATCCAGGGGTGTTTTTTCAGATGGGTTATTTGGCCTCCAGTACCATAGTTTGTACCAAGCTTACCCCGACTAACAGAGGTATTACAAATGGAGCATATAGCAATGTTCTCCTCCTTTTCGATAACCGTAAAGTAGTCCCAAACTGGGGAGCTTAACTTTTGTCTCCTGCTGGAGGTGCCACTTCCAATGCCGGATGAACTGGAGGGTGTGAGTTGAATTTGACTCTGTGTATTACCACTTCCTACTTCTACTGAGGTGGTGGTTGCGCTGGATGTAGGTCGCTGCCGGGCCTTTGCTAATGCAAATATGGAAGCTGTAGGTGGTGTTGGTGTTACCTGTGTTGGTGTTGTCTGTGCCACATCCCTCACAGCAATTTGGGATGTGGCAATGTTGGTCTCCACTGGGGCAGGAGTAATGTCCATGATGACTGGCTCATCATCATCCTGCTGTTCTACATCGACCTCCATAAGTGTAAGGCTTTCTGGAACCTTCCTTTTCCCTAGCCTGGTCTTGGGACGTGTCTCCCTCTCAGACTCAGTTTGTGGCTCCCAAGTGGCATCTAGATCATCAGAAGGGGGGCTTAGCGAATAACTCGATGGACTAACCCTCCTTTTCCTTGCTGGGGATGTGGAAGACAAATGGATCTTCTGAATGAGTGGCTTCCTCTTCTTCTTCCTCTGCATGAGGCTTGATTTCCTGAACTGCCCCTACTTCACGAGAAACAACTACTATTGTGGGCGGTGGTTGGCGCTGTTGTTGATCACTTATGCTGTGTTTCCTCCTGCGATGATTGGGTACTACTTTGAGATAGCGATAGGTTTATCACAGGCTCAGCATCACTGGTTTCCACCATTAGGCTGGCTACCTTTTCCACACTCATGTGCTTGGGCCTGGGTTGGTGGATTGGGCCCACTGATGTGGAGGTGCTGCCCCCAGCTTGCCCCCCAGAAACTGCTGCTGCAGGCGTAATTTTTGGTTTCCCAAAAAAAGTTTGGGGCGGCACACCAGACTTAAGTGTCACTTCCTTCTTCTGTTCCTTCTTCTCAATAGCAACTTTCTTGGAACTGGAGGACCTGGTACCTGCTTTCTTTGGGGCCATCTTCTTCAGATGTAAGCAGCAATCGGTTGCACAAGTTGCAGAGATGTCTGGTCAGGTCACATGTCACGTCGTGTACAGCAGCAGGACGTCTTTCTGGCAGTACAACGGGCGATGATGACACCTCCTCCTCAGTCTTATGTACACCTAAAAGCAAAAAAGCCAGAAGAACATCAGTCAAACGTGGAAATTGTTGTGCTTAAATTACTAATAATACAATCAAACAAAAGTAATATATAAGTTAGTGTGTGGTGGTCACAATTATTAAATTTTAGTAACTCAGTGAACAACAACAGTGTAGCCATTTATGAGACTTTGACAACAAGGGCTTTCCTGGTGTACTGTGTACATCAGGAAGAATAAGAATAGCAAAGAACCAAAACAAAAATACAAATGTAGTGGAACCTGTTTGGCCTTAATTTGTGCATCACGTGGGATGGATGCAGCATCAGGGAGCTGCAGCTGGCAATGGGGCTGGAAGCAGTAAGCCAAGAGGAACAATGGAAAGACATGCAGGTCTATTTGGCAAAAACAGCACACTACTAACTACCACCACAAAATGGCCCCCAGCCACATGGTCACTCACAGGCACAAGGCACAGAAGACAATGAACTCAAGCAGGCCTATATGGCCAGACAAAGGATGCCTGATAAACAACACAGCTTTAATGCAAAAACAATAATCCACATTGCTAAAAAGGTTGGAAAGTTACACAACAACCACAACAACAACACATACACATGCAACAAAGGCATTTATTTAACACCAAAAAAGTGAAATACACCCCAAAAACCACATTTTGCAATTCAATCCAATGCCATCCATGCCCTAACTGATGTTTAAATTCAACAAACACCACAGAAACAGTTGTTTAATGCACCCATGAGTACCTCTGGGTCTACTGGCTGAAAAGGCGTAACACACACCAAAAAAGTAAACCTCCCCTCAAAAAAACACATTTTACAATTCAATCCAATGCCATCCATGCCCTAAATGATGTTTAAATTCAACGGACAACACAGAAACAGTTGTTTCATGCACCCATGATGATGACCTCTGGGCCTACTGGCAGACTAGGCCACAAGCTTGGAAGCCTTTGGCAAAAGCACACTGCCTTGCTCCACAAAATGGCCTCCACCCACATGGCCAGGCCACCCGCAATAACAAGAAAGTGAAGACAGACAATGCAAGCCTATGGCAAAAGCACACTACTTGCATTTGTGGTACTTTAAAATGTGGGACCGCATAGGAGGCAGGGCCCTACCCTGCCTATTCCGGTATCAGCGAACCGCGAATGGCCAATGCAGTATGTACAAGTGCTTTACATAACGTTTTATCGATAAATACACTTTGTATACGATATTACACATTGACTTCGTGGGTTCCATCTTGGAGCAGTGGCCATCTTATGGTTGCCCTCACATAGGCTACACATTAAGGACAAGTACAGGCCTTGAGAACACATGTGCCTTCCATTGACTTCTCTGTGACCTATGCGACTTGGCTCCACCGCCCCAGGTCAGTCCGGTCTCACGAGCTCCCCGTCCTACGGCCACCTGTGATTAGCATCAGGGTTTGACACACCATAAAGCCTTTTCATCCCACACAAGCCTCCGGCTAATCTCTTTCACACCTAACCCTTCCCGCTTTATGGCTTGTTTTACAAACAGGAGGTGCCCGTGTTTATTGGGGTCTGATGATATCTGAGGAGGGATCTGAACCTCGCTGGGTAAATAATTGTGGGCTGGCCGAACTGGAATGTGGGATGGTCATCATGACTCTGCCTTTTCGTTTGTAATGAATACATATGAATGACCATATCGTAAAACGAGGAATGTGTGCCTGAAGCATGTTATTATGTATATAAGGAGAAGGCCGTTTTTGTAACTTTAAGCAGTCTCCTGAGAACATACATTGTGTTGTACTTCTCGGATACCTGTAATTGGTCTGCAGCCAATAAAGACGATCGCTGACTTCACCTAGAAGACTCTGTGTTTCTGTGGGTCTGAAACAGGAAGAACTCGAAGTCTTAGGGTGTGTTCCCCTGCACCGCTGGGTTTTAAAAACCCAGTACTTCACCTTCAGAAAATGGCCACCACCCACATGGCCAGGCCACAACAACAAGAAGCATAAGCCAAGGGTAACAAAGGAAACACATGCACGCCTATATGGAAAAAGCAGCACACTACTTAACTACCACTACAAAATGGCCCCAAGCCACATGGTCAATCACAGTCACAACAGGCCATGGAAAACAATGAACTCAAGCAGGCCCATATATGGCCAGACAAAGGAGGCCTGCTAAACCACACAGTTTTAATACAAAAATGCAAAAACGAAAATCCACAAGGCTAAGAAAGGTTGGAAAGTTACACAACAAGCACACACACACATCCAACAAAGGTATTTATTTATTAACACATACCCAAAAAGTGAAATACACCCCAAAAACCACATTTAGTATTTCAATCCAATGCCATCCATGGCCTACATGATGTTTAAATCCAACAGATACCACAGAAACATGCACCCATGAGTACTTCTGGGCCTACTGGCTGAAATTACAATCAAAGGACAACAACTAGACCCCTACTGAAACTACAGGCCACCCACAACAATACATTTTAAAAACGATGACAATCCCCAATAAATGTAGGTACAAACAATGCCCCAATCAAACAAACAAGTACACCAATTCTTCAACTTACTTGTAAAATCTCAAATCCAAAAGTCCTCAAATCCAATCCAATGATATGATGCAGTAGACAGACACAAAAGTGATCTTTTCAGCTCCATATCCAAATGAAAGTGAACAGCACATGGACAAAGCACTGGGAGGAGCCTGCTGGACAGGAACAGGAAGTTGGAGACTCAGGGGCACTTCCTTCCTCTTGAAAAAAGAAGTAAAAAAAAGAAAAAGAACTCCTTGCACAAGAAACTACAGCCATATCACAATCTGAGGAGTTTTTTTGAGCAAATGATCATTTTCGAGAAGGTTTTATGATGCTCGAGAGATATTCTTTGCCAGATTGCAATTTCTGCGTGTTCGGGATTGCGATCTTGCCAACACTGCCGCCGGAAGTCAGATGGCACGTTCGAATGACGTGTTCGCATTTGCACATTCTCACAGGATCGTGCGGTCAGATACCAAATCTCATGGCGCACGCGAACGGATAGGAAATCTCGTCGGCAAACGCAGAATCCCGGTAAGTCGTTACAGCACGATTTTGCTGTTTTTAGGGTGTGGAAGAAGGTGAAAACCACTGATTGGGTGGATCTTCTCACCAACATGCACCCCTACCTGATCAATGATGTCAATTAAAATGTGTGGGCTGTCATCTCTTGATAAACAGGAGCAGCGGATGTGGTAGCCCCTCTACAAGAGTTGAAGAAGAGGAGGGCAGACCCACAGCCCACTAGTTCTCTAATCTGCTGACCACAGAATGTAAATCCTGTCAAAAGCTAGAATGCACTCGTCATAAGAACTACTCACTTGGCAGTAATGCTAAGTACAAAGCAGATCTTAGAGCCTATCATATCTCTCTTGAACAGGCCCAAAGAGTGTTTTTTGCTGAAAAAAATGACCTCTGATGAGCACAGTTCAGATTGTGAAATCCCGTCAAAGGGCAATGTTCTATGAGACAAAAAATACTGATATTCAGAGATTCAGCAATCACTGCTTGTCCTCCTGTCTGCCATGCAATTCCTGACAGCCATGGCAACAGGCTTATCCAGTTCAGGTCTATCTCCTTTGAAGTTATTTTGAAATTCAAATTGAAATTTTGGCTCCCCTCTTAATGTCTGCCCCCCCACTAGCTATGGCAGTAGATGCCACAATTGTGTGATTTACCACATTTTCAACCATTCTCTTTTTTGGGTGGTTTTGCCTGCCAAAAGGAAACTGGCTAAAGTGGTCCCTCTGCTCAAAAATCTGACAAGACCCCAAAATCGTTTGCAACTATAGGTCCATCTTGCTTCTACTGGCCTTTACTAAAATGCTGAAAAAACTAGTTAATGTGCAGCACTCTGAGTATCTTGAGCAAGACAGCACAGTCAATCTAGCTTTCACCTCCTCAGAGTATGGAATCAGCACTACTGGAGATATCTAACCCGATTAAAGTGTCATAAGACTTGGGAAAGAATGCAGACTTGATTCTTCTTGACTTATCTGCCACCTTCAACACCGTTCCACACTCTATCCTTCTGCACTGATTGTCTGCCATGGTAGTAGGGGGTATTGTGTGGCACTAGTGTAAGTCTTCCTGGACTCTAGTGACTAGTCAGTGTTGCTTGCTCCTTTTTCTTCAGAGGTCAAGGCAGTTGACCAAGGGGTCCCTCCGGGATCCTCACTGAGCCCTACCCTCATTAATGTCTTCATGTCCCCTTTGACCTCTGAGGTGGAATCGTTTGGGTGCAAAATAATGGTATACGCTGACAACACCCAGCTGATCTTTATTTTTGATGGCTCCCATGCCTTAATTGCAACATCTTTCACTGACTGCATAAAAGACATTTTTGACTGGATGCATGGTAGCCAACTTAAATGTAACGTGAAGAAGACTGAAATGTTCCTATTTTGATCACATGCATCTAATCGGTGGGAAGATCTCTGTCCCTCTGTGCTGCTGGCATCTCCCTGTTCAGTTGTTACACACTTAGGAGTGAAGTCGGACACAGCCTTTTCCTGCGGCCACAGATCTCAGCAGTAGTGGGCCAATGTTTTGCTGTGCTCTGCACTCCACTGTAATTCCTTCCCCCTTCTTCCTTTGGAGGCTAGGAGAGTGGTGATTCACACACTGATCACCTCACACTTTACTATGCTAACACACTCTATTTAGAAGTTGAAGAGGCTCTGGTGAATCACCTGCAGGTGGTCCAAAATGCAGTGACTAGGCTTCTCTTGTGCCTACCTAGGCACTTTTCCATCTCGCTGGATCCCATTTAAAGCTCTTGTCCTGGTTCACAGGTCAGTGTATATGTCCAGCCCTGGCTATCTGGTGAAGAGATTTGTTCAGTGTCTCCCTTCTGGAGCATTGCGTTCTGCCTCTGCCTTGCTTCTGTTGATTCCTCACTTGAAGCGTGTCTGAAGGGACGGTAAAGCTTTCTCTTTTCTGGTGGCTAAAGCATGGAACCAGCATCCATGTGAACTGACTCTAATCTCCCTCGAGACTATATTTCATAGAAAACCTAAAACTTGGCATTTTTTGGGTGGGCAGTAAGGATTGTGTTTTTGGGGGAATGTCTCATGGGCCTCCTACCATTAAGCCTGGGAAACTCCTTGGAGTAGGCACTCACTGTATAAATCTCCCATTCATTGATTTTGGCTTAAGTAGTAATTATAGAACTACAGTTTGTGAATTGCAATGGGCTTACTTTTCTGTGGGTGGGTGGGGGCATGTGGCTCCCTAAATCTCTCCCTATCCCAATCCCTTTGCTTAATTCCTCCTTACTCCTCCCCAAAACCCTTTCACTTTAGTAGTATTCCCTATTTTCCAGCCACTTCCTCTGACCCCTGCCCCTCACGGATTTAATACTAAAATGTATACGTACATGAGTGGTGGTCTCTACAGTCAGAGTAGAGATTTTAACTCAGAAAAGACATGAGATTTGAAGGCATTGACCTTCGCATGTAGGTTAGTGAATAGCGTTTTGCAGTACATAAGTAGTACCATGATAATACTATTAAATGTACTAAGAAATGCAATTTGTGAATAGATCCCAGTATGTTCACTACAATACCCTATCATGTGTTATCCCAAGAGTTTCTTCTTAGTAATCCTTGTACAAAAGGTATTCTGTAGGAAGCTGGCTCTGTACATCCGATAATAAAGTAAGGTATAGTGTGCACAGAGTTCAGGGAGTCCCCAGAGGTATAACAGAGGTTAATTTAGACAAGTACTAACAGCTCTCTTTTTGGTAGTGTGGGCAAGCATTTAGGCTTATACAGAGGTTGTGATAAGTATTTTTTGCATTCACTCAATCATGGCTGATGGCACACACAGAGACTGAATCCAGACTAATAAACTAAGTATAAAAAGCTATACTTATATTTTTATCTTGTAGAACCATGCAGGACTTGGCACAGGCAAGTAAGAGATACATTTGAAAGTATCTCTGACTTGCCTGTGAATGTGAAGCTGTACACAGAAATGCAATTGTGGACTGTATTGAAATCGTTTACAGGTTTGTACTACTTTTATAACAGTTCAAAATATAGTCAGATTACTTTCAATTACACTTGGATTACTTTTCAGTTACTTTCAGTTCAGAAAAGATGCTGCAGGCTTGGTCGGGGAGGCTTCCTGAAGGCAACCACTGGCTCGAGAGGTAAGCTGGGTTCTTGGGAGATGCCTGGTCACGGTCGGTTGGGCCACCCAAGGAGGTGCAGCGTTGCCTGCAGGGGTATCATTTGGCGCTGTGTCTTCTTACCAGCTCTGGTCCTGGACGGGGGGTCACTTCAGGTTGAGGATGCAGGTGTCGGCTTGAAGCTTCAGGAAGGTTGGGGGTCACCAGATCCCAGGTCAGGAATGCTGGGGAAAACACCTTGTGGTGTTGGTCCACGGGAGTCGGGTGCACAGTGGTGCAAAGTCGCAGAGCTGTCTTGATCCGTATTCTGTGGGAGAATCTTTGTTTGAGCAAATCCAATGCTCATGGGAGACAGTCTGGGGGGCTGTAGGCTGCTGGACACACCAGGGTTCTGCTGTAGGCAGGTCTTAGTTAGGGCAGGCTGGTAGGGCTGGGGCTAAAGCAGTTAGTGTCCTTTTCTTCCTGGGTCAGCATGTCTCTTTGGTCCTTCTTCTTTCTTCCAGGAATCTGAGGAGGCAGGGTTCAGGGTCACCCCTAAATACTAAATTTAGGGTCGTTTACAGGGGTGTGCAGGTCAGGACCATTGGGTCCCTTCCTTGGGGTGAGTACACCCCCTATTATGCCACCCTCTAGTGGGAGAGGGGCAGGAGCCTCTTCCTAATTGGCTGGGTCCCTTCATCTTCAAGATGAAGGGTCCTGAGATGTGTGCTTCACCTCGTCTCCCCCCTCACCTGAAGGGTAGAGTTGGCAAAGGTGTGCACACCTCTCCTCCTAAATGGGTTTTCCAGTCGATTCTCCTGTTCAAAGTGGGCATCAGAACTGGTGGTAGCCAGTTGCTGGGGGCAGCAAAAGGCAGGTACAGCTTATAAAGGCAGCAGGCCTTTTGAAGCGTTCCCTTTGTGGACCCAGGCCATCCCGAGGGAGGAGGCATGACACCTCTTCCCAGGATGGGCTTTGTTTCCGGACCCAGAGAGTGGAGGCTCTGTACCCAGGGTTCCAAAAGCCTGTCTGGTGGTGGCAAATAGTGGGCAGCCATCCAGGAACCACACCAGAGCTGGTCATTTTTCTAGGGGCATATCTAAGATGCCCTTTGTGTACATCGTACTCTAAAACTCACACTGGCAATGGTGTGGGATTAATGTGCTGAGAAGTTTGCTACCAAACTTCCCGGTGTTCAGTAAAGCCATTATGGAGCTGTGGAGTTCGTAATGATCAACTCCCAGACCATGCTCTCTGTATGGCTTTACTTCAGTTACAATGTCTAAGAATGGACTTAGACAATGTAGGGGTACTGTGCTTATGCAACTGTACCAACTGTACCCTCACCTGTGGTCTAGTGCACCCTGCTAGAGGGGTGGCTTACCTAGACCACAGGCAGTGGTTTGCAGGCATGGCACACAGGTTTGTGTGAATCTTCACGATTCTCTGCCTCCAAACACAGAGCCTGTGGGTGTTAAGGTGCAGGGCCCCTATGGGTGGCACAATAGTTGCTGCAGCACTTAGAGGCCTTCCCTGATCACAGTGTCCTTGGTACCCATGGTATTTTTTCCAAGGGGCTTACCTGTGGCCAGAGATGTGCCAATTGTGGGTACAAAGGTGCAGCTTTGGAAAAGAACAAAGGCCCTGGGAACCTGATTTTCAGGGACACAGGGCACACCAAAGTGCCTCATGTGTCAGGCACAAAATGGGGGGTGACTATGCAACAAGGGGCACTTTCGGCCAGCATTGATGAGGTTCTGTTGGCAGGAAGAACGGTGAGCGGGAAAACCCGGGCGGAAAAACCCAGGCAGCAGCGGAGTCATTAGATCAGGCTGCAACAAACAGGAACAGGAGGCCGCAGGCAAGTGGCAGGCTTGGTGTCCAGGTGCCTAAGGTTAAGAAGTTTTCATAAATACATAATGCCGTCCTGCCAAGTATCATGCATCAGGCGTTAGACAGACGCATTTCAATGTGGTGATCCACATCACCGCACTGAAATGGAGAGTCACACATTTATAGCACCTCCTCATCTGTCATGCTGGAGAACTGTTAGCACCACTGTCAGGAAGCTGGCTGCAGCACACGATCCAAGCTGCTTGCAGCAGCATTGGGGGCATGCTGTGAACTGGCTTAGGCATGCAGGCTGAAGCTACAATGTAACAAAATTAGTTAATTGACCCACTGGCTCTGCACCGGGGCATTCTGATTCTCTGTGACTGTTCATGTCACATGATAAGTGGGCCATATACACAGTGGGCAATTGCTACTTCCGAGACTGCCAGGGACCAACAGACACTCGTGTGTAATTGAAAAATTGGCGGGCCGGCCCGGCCGAGCAAACTCTAAGTTTAAGTTCGTCAGGGCACCAGTCTCTGCAAGCATCGCGGGTGATTTTGACACTGTCTGTGCAATCAATATATGTGAAACTATCCACCCACAGTGACGGGCCGACCCGAACCGCTGCAGGCGCAGTCTGGCAGCACTGTGAGGCTGTGAAGCAAACATAATTTGAGAATGCTGTGGTGGGCAGCAACAAGTCATCGACTGGACTCCTGGACTGTAGCCGCAGCCGAGCCCATCGTGCAGGGGGGGAGTCATCTCGGCAGAGGACTGACCCGTACAAGTGACCGGCACTGCTTCTACGGCAAGTGCCATTATTACCTCTTCAGTCCTCCGTTCAGTGTATCGTCGAGGCTGGCAGTGAATACAGCGGTTATCCTATTTACCCTGCCCAGTTTAATCAACACCACCTTAGTTTTCATTGTATTGTATCTGAATTAACTTTACAGTGCGTGGTGAGCAGTCATGCACTGTGTGTCAAATGGGAGAGTTTCAATCACAGGGAAATGAGGGGGTGCTTTGGTGTGCGCTTTCCAGTACCAGCCTTACTTTGGCACAGACCGCAAGTGACTAGCAGTGAGTGTTTAGAGTAAAGAGATGTACAACAAACTACCTGACTGCACAGTTAGTATTACAGGAGGCTGGAGACTTGATGGTAGACTGAAAGGATATGAAAAAAAGTAAAGAGCAGTGTTGGGGGCGGGGTGTGTAGTGGGCGATTCCATGGTTACTGAGGGACGATGATGAACTAAATGAAGGGTAGCTAAGTTGTGAAGGTGGCTCCCCTGAGGCTTGCTCGGTGCTGCGGCATGCTGGGCAGCACTCTGAATTGGCTGATTGTAGTGACACAGGAATTAGGATATTTTATTAGCAGGAAGCTGGCAGCCGCCACCGCGGCAGGTAAGGGTGGGCGCGGCAGGTAAGGGCGGGGTGCCAGCTGGGCGGACTTGTGGTTGTGTCTCTAAATCCCCCCCAGTCGGCCCACCGCCCCACCGCTTTTACCTGCAGCGGCCGCAGCTGGAAGCTGAGATCATCCACGCTGGGGCTTCACACATCCTATTTGGTACAGTCAGGTCCCAAAGTGCCCTTCTATTTGCAGCAATTTTAGGAACTTCTTAGAGTGTCTGGTTGCTCAAATGGGTGTCATTTCTAATATTTATATGTTTTTCTTCTCTTTATTGCTTGATTTTGGTTGTGAGAAAGTTTCACTCATAGTCGTTGAATGTCACTCATAATTTCACAGAAATTTTCAAAATGTTAACACATAAGCAATCTGGGGGCATATTATCAAGCACGGAGTTAAAATTATCGCCGCTTTCGCGCCGAAAACTGCAGCTAAAGCGGCGATGCTGGGCTTGGTAATATGCCCTTGAGAATTCTGATAGAAGCCCATGTTGACACTAAAACATGGGCTTCTAATGGAACTCTCAAGGGCATATTATCAAGACCATTATCGCCGCTTTAGCCGCCGTTTTCTGCAGCTAAAGCGGCGATAATTTTAACTCCGTTTCTTGATGATATGCCCCCTGAAACCTTGGCAGCAATGATAATGCATTTTCTCACATTTTGATTCAGTGCAAAACTTCAGGGTAATCACGGGCCATATTATCAAGGAACGGCGATAACATTATCGCCGCATTAGCGGCAGTTTCCTGCCGTTAAAGCGGCGATAATGTTATCGCCGTTCCTTGATAATATGGCCCCACTTGAATTATTCACATAGCAAGACGTTTTCCTCACATTTTGCTCCAAACTCGCGATGAATACTTTGCTCTGTTTAAACCACATCGGATGGGTTTGGCAGTGCAGTTTAAAAATAGCTCAAAAATCACATATAATAATAATTCTGTGAAATAGAACTCCCCCATAGTCCGGCGTCGGCATCCCATATAAAAGCATCATTTTGAGACTTTAAACATTTTGGCTACTTAGTGTATACATGGGGCAAAATTGGAAAATAGTCTGCTCGACGGTGGTTTGGTCTTATTTATTCTCTTTCAAAAACATTGCAAAATGTACTGCCATCATCAGTGCTGCTATTAGAATAAACATGTCTATATTTTCCATGAACATTGCGTGGCATTTCAGAAAGCTAATATTTGAAAAAACACAAATATAATATTCAGCTGAGTCGAAGGCCGGAGGGCAGCTGAAATTATTCTTTCTCTGAACTTCATTGTGCCAAGTCTTGTAGTACAGTACAAAAATATGAGTTATTCGAAATCAGACATATAAAAGCAATTCGCCATGACAAAAAAACCTTACTTTTTAACATTTAAGTCACGTAATTAATAATATCACATTGCAAGCAATTTAAAGGCTTTGATGCGGTAGACAATGCAGTAGGCTGAGAAAAGTAAATCCCGCAGTCAGTGAACACCGAACCCTATAATCAGTGTCAAGATTTAGAAAAATCTGTCAATCATGTGACTAATCCACTCTGTTTCCACATCATGCTTGAAGTGATGTAATGAGAAAGGGTAGACACCACCTTAGTAATTGCTGTTACATCCTAACAGTAGAGCGAGATATGATTCCTACAAGGTTTCACAAGACATTTAACATCGAAATCAAAACTAACATATAATTTCACCCTGAAATATACAACACTTTCACTTCAGTTCGCTTTGTCCTTAACCTTTGCAAACTTTGGTCTAGTGAAATATTTTGGTCTAGGTAAAAAAATGCTGTAAATGTATTTGCATATGATTTTTTTTTCTTGACCCTGCCCTAAGCCATAGTGAAAGGGTTGAAATGCACCGTATTTAAGCGATACAGTGCATTCCAGTGCTTAATTTGTAAAATATTAAGTGCAGGTGCTCAGATTTATTTTTAGGAGACCACCCCCACTTCCCGGGGCTTCGCCCACTTTCTCCAATGGCTCCACCCACTTCCTTTATTGGCTTCACCCACAAGCCTCAAAACATCAGAGCCTCCTCCTCACTTCTTGAGTTTCGCAAGATGCTAATTACCTAGCTCTTCTCATATGCACCACGGGGACCTCACACTTACACACCTGCCCAAGCGCCTGGATACCCTCTCAGGTGATTAGTGCACTATATAAATCAACATAACATAACATATGGAAAGCCTATGAAAACAACTCTAAAGTGAAATCAAATTTGAGAATGTGTGTATATCTCAAAATGCAGCTTCAGGAAAGGTTCATTTGAGGACTTGAGGCAACTTGGCAAATTGAAGAGGATAGGCTTGTACAGTGCTGTTTAAAAGAAAGGAAAAGATGAAGGAAGGAATACATTAAACAAGGCGGCATCAAATGCAGGCAGGAAGGGGAGTAAAGGAGTGAGGAAATAAATAACGGATGAAAGATGGAGGAAATAACAACAGAATGTGAAAGGCAGAAATGAAGGAATAGAAGGAGAAAGGATTGCAGGAAGACAAGCACAAGGAAGGGTGAGGATAAGAGAGGAAGAAGTTAAAGAAGGGATGAAGGAAGGATCAAGATAAAAAAGTAAGGAACAAATGGAGGAAGAAAGAAGATATGCACCAAAAGGAGGAAGGGTGGGGAATGAATGATGTAAGGAAGCAAGAATGAAAAGAAAAAAGGAGGCATGGCTTGAGGTGCTGAGGAAGAGAAAAATGACAGAAAGGAGTTCTGGGGAATGGATACAAGCATGAAATGTACTGGGTCAAGGAGGGACAGAGGAAATAATGAGTAATATTGCAAATAAATTTAAAGTAAAAAAAAATTAAAGTACATTTCTGTGTCCTTAACACACCATGTTTGTTTGTAAATCATACGTACACCAGAGGAGGTCTTGCAACCGAGTTCAAAATGCTGTCATCCAAATCAAAGGCACTAATTTTATCCACCTCAGAAAGATGAAAGGCTGAGTGGCACTCCAAGATTTAAATTTATGACCCCGAGATCAAACATTTCAACAAGAATTGTTACATACACCCAGACAAAAACACACACAAACTCTCTCCCTCTCTCTGTTTTGAAGCTCTTCAAAAATATTGAGTATTTTACAAATTATTGTAATTTATCTCACTTAGAACCCCTACCAGTCCATATTACTTTTCTTCACCACTGCCCCTTAGACCCTCTCATGCACCCTGTTTTCCGTATATTGTGTCTTAACATTATAGGCCAGTGTGATTGTTGGGAAACCTGAAGCTCACCCTGCCAATCTTACTGACCAACTACTCCCCTGGTTCATGCGTACCATGAGCTGCACGTCCAACAGGCGATGGCGTTCAAGCCAGTGGACAAATTAATGTATACAGGGTAGAGGAATGAGAAGGGAAATAAGAGAGTAAAACGGGAAAAGGGGGTCCACTACTGCAAACGTGAAAAAAACAATTTTAACAATTGGTAAATATTTTGATGGTCAGTAACATTTGATGGAATCTTTCAGCTTTGGTGTGATCTAAAACCCTTGGACCTAAACCTTTTATATCAATAGAGCAGCATGCCTTCTTCACCTGTGACTATCAGCACTCTGTTGTTTTAAGGCTTGGTCATCTTTTGAGACATCCTCTTTTGGGAACCCAGTGGCGTGGGCTGTCATTTGTGCAGCCAATGCAGTGACTGTGAGGGCCCCTCTGAACTCCAATTATTGATGTTTTTACTGCCCAACAGGAACATTTAGGCCCCATTTTCTTTGCTAGCATTAGGGCCCATGGGAGCCTTGCTATGTCACTACCCACACCTTCTTCGTTTCTGTACTCTTTCCTCTGTACTGTAAATTTGAGCCTGTGTGATGTACTTCCTGTGTGTATGCTGCAGATCAGAGCATATAAATTCTCCCTACTTCCATAGACAGAGTAATTCCACAGTCATACGCACATTTATTCACCATACGCTAGGGCCCATCACACTAACATTCATTCTATTACTCTATCCACACTGAATATACGAGAGAACTCCTGAATCAATCTGCATCTAAACTGAGGTCAATATAACCTAATTGATTTGTCTCGAGTCATGATTTAAACAATAAGAACACATTTGAAAATTCAATAAATGACAAAGAAATAACCACTCGACACTGTAATTCAAACAAGGAAATACTTTATCTAAATTAGTTCAAATGAAATCATCTAATAGCAAAATCATTATTCTCATAGTTACCTATTCTAGCTAAAGTCAGGACAGGTCCCTCAAAGAGTCTCCCGAGTCGCCGTCCTCTTGATCAGCATCGATTCTCTCGAGCATAAGTTCAGGAAGAAGTGGCCTTAGACCCTCTCTAGTCTAACAATATTTATACTGAAACTTACACATTAAAAGTTACAAACAAGTTCTAAACGTCCGTTGAGCAGAGCGAGCAGGAAAGGATGTTGGCTCGCAACATTTAGAAAAACCTCCGCTCTCGAATATCACAAAAATAAAAACACGGAAGAAGGAAGCACAAACCAAATCTGCAACATTCATGATTGCTCTTCTCCGGAATTATAGTGAAGCCACTGCAAAATTATCAAAATGTTCCTTGTGGCTACTGTTCTCTTCCAAGGATAGCTGGCGACGAGCCCAGAGCTGCTGTCCTCACGGAAACTTTTAATACAGACAGAGGCCGAGGTCAGGTTTTCAACCATATTCAGCGAGGCCTCTCTTCGTATTTCATCTACTCAAATGTAGGCTGTAAATATCGGCCATCTTTCACTAGGCCAGAATGGACTATCTTAATTAAAAGAAACACAAAACAACGTTACTACATCGTATTGATTATACAGTGTTAATTCCCAATAATACCCTTATGTGTATGTAATTATCTAGACATTTGCGACATTAAAAAGCATAAAGCATATTATTTCAAAGCGCAAACACATAACAAATAACACTTTAACCACATGTATTTAATTAATCTGCTCACCAACTTAGTTCACGCATTAATTTAAGCCATGCAATTGCATTCCCATGTGTAATTCTTTCATTAGTAATGTTGATTAGTCAGAAACTCAACAAAATTAATATCTAGTAATTATTCTTGAGTAATTTTAATTTTGACATACAAAATTATAAGCTGATGTTCGGGTTTAAACAGAAAACCCTGCTCCAGCAATCCCCCCTTTGGTGATATATTATCACCACAAAAATCCAACCCAAAAAATGTTGTTCCCATTTTTAGGAGAAAATCAAATGTCTTTTTGTGATACATTATACACCGGTTTCTCTTTCATCATCTCTTTTAGTCTCAAAATACATGCTCTCTCTGAATTCTTCTAATTCAATTTCTTGAGGGTCTCTTTTTGACCTCTTTTGTTTCTTTTCAATATTTTCTTTTACTATTTCCTTTTTACTCCTCCTATTTCTACAACATAGGCACCCTAATCTAATAATCAATAAAGCAACAATCACACATGTCAATGGAAATAATATCTTACCAAAAATGGTACTACCTATCTTAGCAATAAAATTCTTAACAGCAATCATCTTATTAGCCATTTTAGTCCAGATACTTTCAGCTTCCAGTGGTACTAATTCCTCATGCAAATCAGTAATATTTTTGATATAGACCTTTAGATCTCTGCTCTCGTCAGGAATGTAAGTGTAACACTGTTGAACTTTCAGCATTCCACAGACTCCACCCTCTTTGGCCAATAGTATATCAAGGGCAAGTCGATTTTGCATAGACATGGCGCGTAAAGCAACCATCTCCGTATTCACCAATAGAAACCCTCCATCGGTGCTTGTCGATAAGCGATCCACCACTGTTGACAGCTTCCGAATTCCATGTGCATTTAATGAAATTCCCACTGCTGGAATCAAAGCTCCAAAAATATCTCCTACAATTTCTGACCAAGTTTCTCTTTTAAAGCGTGTTAGTAGATTAATCTGTTCTGCATCTTCTATTCTATCTATATGGAAAATCTTTGGAAAGACCAGGCCAACATAACATATGCCATACCAATGGTCAGGCAACCTGTAATAAGCCTTATTCCCACAAATATAGTACACTCCCGGGAAAACTGGATCTTCTCCTCCCTTGAATCCCCATCCTGTTGCAATAAAATATGTATCATGGCACTCACTAGTCCTAACAAAATCATAATCATATTGAGATTTCCTTCTGGTAATGCATAGTTTACCCTTCTGTGTTGCATCTAAAGCCAAAGTTGGACTGGCCCCATTTTTCAACTCCTTTCCCATCTCAAGGTCCCACACCGTCTCACTCATTTTGAATCCTCCTGCCTTCTCATGCATGCTCACTCTCCTTTTCTCTACCATGTCTAGGAAAGCTTTTTCTTCTTCTTTCAAACTACAGGTTAAATTGTTTCTAAAAATATAATCTAATGTTAATTCTTCTGTTTCAATAAAAATCTCACCAAAAATGTTAGCTTCCTTAGCAGGATTCAGTTTCTTACTCATAGGCAATTGCCCAAAAATGTTATCTTTATTGGACATCTCATAATCTATCTTCCCTAACAAATAAAAAACACTACTTAACACTAACCCTGGGCGCGACACTACGCTTCGCCCACGTAGTGTACGTAGCGCTGCCTGCTTCGCAGTTTTCGAAGTAGGCGAAGCAGGCAGCACCTACGCACACGCGAGGGCGAAGCGTAGCTGCCTGCCGCCCACCACCCGCCTCCCACCCGCCCTACTTTTAAAAGCTAAAATAAATTTGTAATATAGCAAATTAAAGGCACTTACCTGAAGCGCGGCGTCTCCCGGGGCTCCCTCTTCCTGGTTTTCAATTTTCCTGACAAATGCGCATGCGTGAAGGCCCGCGCATGCGCATTTCTCGCGAGAAATGCGCATGCGTGGGCCTTCACGCATGCGCATTTGTCAGGAAAATTGAAAACCAGTAAGAGGGAGCCCCGGGAGACGCCGCGCGTCAGGTAAGTGCCTTTAATTTGCTTTATTACAAATTAATTTTATCTTTTAAAAGTAGGGTGGGTGGGTGGCGGGTGGCGCGTAGTGGAGCTACGCGAAGCGCGTAGTGTGCGTAGATTCGGGCACACTACGTGCTGCTTCACGTAGCCCCACTACGCCCACTACGCCCACCCTTACTTAACACACTACATGTAATTCCATACGTAGCCGGAAGGTGATGATAAGTAACTCCCTCTGAAACGGATGCAGGCAATTGCATACAGACGTAGCAATCCCTTACTTCCATTGTCTTTACGTATTCATACAACAACTTTGAAAAAACATTGCTAGAAAAATCATTAATTGACCTATCCTTATGTATGTATATGTTACTAATTCTAGTTGGAACTACTTTCTGTGAACTCGTCTCTATATTAGTCATATTCTCAGTATGTATTCCAAAGGTGTCTGTTGTAACTCTAAAAGTAACTAGTAAAGCAAGTACACTCCATAGTAGCATTAATAATCCTGTACAGCAGCAGCACATTCTACACCATCTTTTCAAGAAGGTACATCTACTTTGATTATTTTCTGTGTTAGCCATCTTATTACTTTGGCAGTGTCTTTTGACTTAGCCTCTACTACTCCACTACTGAATCTCTAGAACACTTGATTATTTCAAACTGCTAATTTTAGATTTCTTCTTTTTCACTCTCCTCCAAATGACTCCTTCAATTCACTCAATTTGGATTTTCATCACTTTTCACTTCTTCTTCAGCAACATCAAATTGTATCAGATCTTCAATATCCTGAGCATCCGACTCTTCTCCAATGTCAGTCAAGATAACCTTCAGGATTCCAACAGTTTTCTCCTCCTCAACCACTTCCCGTAAGGCCCCCACTGGATTTCCTTGACTTTCTGCCTCTTCTTCTTCAGACAGTGCCACATACGTCCATTCCGGTGACCTATACTTCTGGTTGGGCTTTCTGATTCTCTTAATCTCCTCTGGTTCCTTTGATTTCTTTTGTTCTTCCTCTTTTGCCTGATTCTGACTCGACACCTCATTCACCTGTTCAGCTTTTGATGAATTCGCTCGTGTCAGTCGATACCTCAGCCTCTTTATCTTGTTAGGCCAAAGATCTCCTTTTACACTCCTTTTCTGTTTCACTTCTCTGTTGCTTATTTCTCCGATCCAAGTTCTCTTCCTCAGAACTCGACCCTCTGGTTTCTCATTCTCACTCTCATCTGATTCTGTCTCATTTGCCTCTGGTTCATGAACGATTTTCTCTTTTTCCACAGTCTTCTTCTCCACCGATTGAGATTTCCCTACTACTGTCCCTCCTCGGGTCTCCGACACGCAATCTTCTTGCTGTCTACTTGTCCCTTCACCTAGCTTATCTGGAATGTTCCCTACACCTCCTCGGGGGTCTTCCGCAATCTGTCCCTCTCTATCTTCTTCTGACCCTACTTCTTCAGGAGTAATCTCAGGTGGATCCTCAATCTCTTCATCTGACTCAGGTATAGTTTCTGCGGAATTACTCTTTTCTCTTCTTTCTTTCTCTTTTTCTCTTTCACTGCTCGTTGAAACTCCAGGCACCTTTCCAGAATCTGAACTTTCTCCTGAGGTCCTCAATGTTCCTCTTGAAGCCTCTCTTGGTAAGAAAAAAGAATCACCTGACTGTCTTTCTGACTCTCTTTCCCCCCTTTCAGGATTCTTTTTTCTTCTTACTGTCTCAGTGTCTGCATCATCACTGGAATCTGACTCTTCAAAGTACTCTTTCCCAGTCCCATCCTTTGGATTTGGAACTCTCGGAGTATGACTTGCATGTACCCAGTTCTTCACTCCAGCACACTTCACAGCAGTTGTTGTAGTCAGAATGACTTGTCTTGGCCTTCCCCACCTTGGAACCAAGCAATTTCTTCTCCTGTGCACTTTTATTCTCACCCAGTCCCCTAGACTCAGATCATGGGCTTGCTTCTTTTTAAGTGTGGTGGCGTCTTCTCCAACCTGGTGAAACACAGAATGAACTGCGTCAGCCAGGCCCTTACAGTAATCCAAAATCATGTCATCAGTTATTGTCATCAACTTGTTGACAGGCACGAATGCATGTCTCATTGCTCGTCCCCTCAATATTTCATGTGGACTCAACCCTGTAGTTCTATCTGGAGTAGACCTAATAGTCATTAGCACTAGAGGCAAGACATCAGGCCATTTCATTCCAGTGGCTAAACACATCTTACCAATTCTATTTTTGATTGTGCCATTCATCTGTTCAACAACACCAGAAGCCTCTGGCCTGTATGCACAATGTAGCTTCTGCTGTATGCTCAATGCTTCGCAAATTAGACCCATGAGTTCATTGTAGAAGTGTCCCCCTCTGTCTGACTCAATTGTCACTGGGAACCTGTACCTAGGAATCAATTCTCTCAACAGTAACTTGGCCACTGTTATTCCATCATTCCTCCTAGTCGGATAGTCTCCCACCCACCTTGAGAACAAACAGACTACCACTAGAACATACCTTAATCTATTGACCTGTGGCATTTCAATGAAATCAATTTGCATCCTGGTAAAAGGACCTCCTTCTCTGCCTATTGTTCCTAGACTCACCACTGTTTTCTTTCCAGTATTGAACTGCTGACAAATCAAACATCTTTGACAGATGCTTTCTGCAATCAGCCTGAACTTTGCATTGTACCAGGTTTGTTTAAAGGACCTAATCATAGCGTCCCTCCCCAGATGTCCCTGGCCATGATACATTCTTGCCATTGTTGACAACATGGAATTTGGCATGACTGGTCTCCCATCCCTATAGATACAAACATGATCTTTTTCTCTTGGGGCACAACCTGCCTTAATCCAATCTCTCATTTCCTCATCTCCTGCTTCATCCTGCAACTGTTTCACCTCATCCCATGTTTCCAGGACATTAGTAAACATCACAGAACAAAAAGACATCTCCTTCTCTCTTCCCTTGTTCATCGAATGAATGTTCTTTGCACAATATCATTTGCTATGTCATTTGCGAACCGATTACCAAGAGTCACAAAATCATCTCCTTGTCCATGAGCAGCACATTTTACAACTGCTAGTTCTTTAGGCAGCTGTATCGCCTCAAGCAACTTCCCAATCACTTCAGCATTCTTAATAGGAGTCCCACTCGACGTCAAGAAACCTCTCTGTAGCCAAAGTTGGCCAAAGTCATGAACCACTCCAAATCCATACTGACTATCAGTCATCACAGTCACTCTCAAATTCTTCCCAATCTTGCAAGCCTTTGTTAATGCCACCAATTCAGCTACCTGAGCAGATCTAACTCCCTTCAAAGACGAAGCTTCCATAACTTCTGAAACTTTACACACCGCATATGCTGCACTCAGCACACCTTCCTCCGTTCTCAGACATGATCCATCCACAAACAACACATGATCACTCTCAGGTAGTGGCAGATCTCTTATGTCTGGTCTGGGTTTTGTGCAATAATCAAGCACATCCAAACAATCATGATCAACATCATCTCCCACATTCACATTTTCAGCATCTGGCAACAGTGTTGCTGGATTCACATTCACACATCTCTCAAGAGTCACATTTGATGCTCCCAGAATGATTTTCTCATATTTAGTCAGCCGACTATGTGACATATATTGAGTCCTGCTTCTCGTCAAAAGAATTGCCACATCATGAGGTACGAACACCCTTACAGGATATCCCATTATTATACCCTCACTCTGTTCCAAGCTTCTGCACGTAGCAGCTACTGCTTTCAGACAACCTGGCAAACCCACAGCTACTGGGTCAAGTGTTGATGAGAAGTACGCAATTGGCCTTCTCAGTCGTCCATGTTTCTGGATTAACACTGAAAGTGCACATCCATTTCTCTCACTACAATACAATTCAAACTCCTTCTCATAGTCTGGCATTCCCAGAGCAGGAGCTTCACACAATCTACTCTTCAATTCCTCGAATGCTGCCATTTGTTCTGCATTCAATTCCAATGGGTCTTTTACTTCACTTTTGGTCAATTTAATCAGTGGCTTTGCTATCAGGGAAAAATTACTTATCCACTGACGACAATAGCCCACCATTCCCAGAAACATTCTTACTTCTCTCTGGGTCATCGGGGCTCTCATTCCTCTGATAATTTTGATCCTGTCATTGGTCACCTTTCTCAGACGTTTTTCAATATTATGTCCAAGATAATGTACTTCTTTCTTGCAAAATTGCAATTTGGCCGGAGATACTTTTAACCCTCCATCTGCCAGATGATTCAATAAAGCTATGGTATCCACCTCACAAGCTTCACGTGTCTTTGATGCCACAAGTAGATCATCAATATACTGCACTAGTACTGAGCTTTCAGGCATGATCAAACTCTCCAAAGACTTTTTCAGCAACTGATTGAATTTTGAAGGACTCTCTGTATACCCCTGTGGGATTCGGCACCATGCCAAAATACGCTGTCCAAACCGAAATGCAAAAATCGGCTGGCTGTCATGATGCAATGGAATTGAAAAGAAAGCATGACACAAATCAATTACTGTGTACCATTCAGCATCATGAGGAATCTGATACAAAATCACTGACGGATTTGGCACAATTGGACAACATGATACCACAATTTTGTTAACTTTTCTCAAATCTTGTACAATCCTGAACTTCCCATTAGGTTTCTTCAGCCCCATTATTGGTGAATTACATGGGCTACTCAGTAACTCTCTCAAAACACCCTGCTGAATCATCTTATCTATGATAGGTGTTATTCCTTCAATTATTTCTGGTGTCAATCTGTACTGTGGGATATTAGGGTAAGTGATTCCCTCTTTCACTGTAATCTTTACTGGATCTACATTATTCATCAATACCACATCTTCTCCAGTAAAATCCCAAACCGCTGCTTTTACTGTGTTTCTCAACTCTTGGGGCAAATCATCTGGATTAAACACAGCATAAGTTCCTACAATCTCACTTTCTCTATTATCTAGAGTCATCCTGTACAAAACATCCTCATCTGGTGTCTCAAACGCTATTCCATCTGGAGTACAAAAAATTGTGCAATTCATTTTACACAATAAGTCCCTACCTAACAAATTCATTGGACTAGTGTCACAGACCACAAATCTGTGCATATCTGAAAATGTCCCTATTCTTACCCTTACTGGTTCAGTAAGACGAGTCTTAATCTGTGTATTAGCTACACCAACCACTTGGATTGCTTCGTCCGAGAGAGGAAGATTTCTTATATCTGCTGACCTGACAGTTGATCTCGTTGCTCCTGTGTCTACTAAAAAAGTAACACTTTCCCCATTTATTTTCCCATCTACAAATGGTCCTGCCTGGTCTATTTCTAGAGTTGCTCCAAGTATGCACTCTTCCTCCTCTCTTCGGCACCGTCAGTAGTCCCCTTCAGACTCACTCCCCTCATTCTTTAACCAGTACTGCTGTACCAGGTTTGAACGTCTTGGTTTGTTTACCTGCTCATCATTGTAGAATCCTGAGTCCTGGTTATATTTCTGGGACCCTCTATTCTGTGGCAAGGGCGGTTTTGGCTCTTAATTCTGCTGCTTGACAACCTTCTGCTGTTGCTGCTGATGATTACACCCCTCGTTCTGCACCTGTTGATTCAATGATTTATTCTCATTACTCACTAATGGTGGATTCGTACACTCGGATCTCCAATGCCCCAATTGTCCACAGTTGTGACATGGGAACTTCTTTTTGGCCTCTTCTAAATTCCCCTTTCCTTTTCCTGTACCATATCTGGGCCTATTTCCTGGATTATTTGTTTGTTCCACCAGCTGTGCTTCTTGTCTTTCTGCAACTTTCACCTGTGCCCACATTGCTTTCTCCTTCAGCTTTCTATGTTTTGCCTCAATTTCATCACTGAAGTATTTCGCATGTCTCAAGATTTCATCAATCTTTTTACTCTGCCAATCGACTGTGTGCTCACGAATCATTTCACTGATTTCAGGTCTCAAGCCATATACAAATCTGTATACAAAATGACTCAAATCCTTATCACCCAGATGTTCATCTCCACTGAACTGTTTAAAAGCCAGTATCAGCCTTTCATAGAAAGCATGAACTGATTATTTTGCTTCCTGATGTGTTCGATCTATCTTAACCCAGTCTGTCTCTTTAGGGGGTACCTTATTCTTCAGGAACACAATAACCTGTTCATATTTCCTCATAACCTCCGGGTCTGGAGCTCCTGTCTTTTGATCTCTTGGGTATTCCTTAGCAGGCCAATCTACAACTATTTTACATTCTGCCCACAAGTCTGCTGGAACAATTATATCAAACAGACTATTCAGGTCAATCCACAGTACTTTTGACAATTTCACAAACCTGTCTACCTGCCTATACCACTCGACGGGCTTTTCTCTTAGTCGAGGGAAATCATTCGTAAATGACAAAATATCCTGTCTAGTCCATGGGACATGTACATATCCTCCTCCAGGAATCTCTCTCATAGGATAAGCATCCACTGTTTTTTCTCTTTCTCTCATGGGAAATGCTGAGTAAGTCCTGTCCACTGAATCTTCTCTTTTCTTGTACCACCTATCCTTCCACTTTTCCACATCACCCCATTTCCGTAATAAGGAAATCATTTCCTTAATCTGCCCTGTTCTGCCAACATCATTTAGATTCTCAATGTCCTTGTCAGAAAAATCCACCCTATAAGGCTTCTGCAAAGCTTTCACTTTATCCATATCAACTCCCAGTTCACTCGCTATCCCTTTTAACCTGTCATGTATATTCTTAGCCCTCCAGGTGATACTCTTGCACATGAATAACAACTCTCCATCATGATGATTTTTTAACATTTCTGTAGGAATTCTACCCACTATAAGCTCCTCCAGTTCTATGCGCAACCTGGCTACATCAATTGCCTGAGAATCTTTATCCTTCTTTTGAAGAACTTTCAACCAATCATTCAAATCCTCAGCTGTTATTTCTGTAGACCTTTTCACTGCACCCACTTGTTCTGCCATCCTCTGTGGTTCCAAAATTGATCCTCCTACACAACCAGTATTCAATCCTGAATTAGACTGTACATTTGACCCTCCACCACATGTGTCATGTCTCAACTGTCTCAAATTATTTTCTTACGTCCTCATTCCTGACTCTCCCGAAGAACCAACCAAACCATTTCCTACATAGGGAACCGTCAAACCATTTTCACCCATTCTTTGCTTATCAGAAATAGGCATAACCGGACCTATGGTTACAGGCATTGTAACAGCTTCTAGATTCTTTGTTAATTCTCTAATTTTCTCTGTCAACTCAGAAGTCGTTCTGGCTAATTCTCTTGTTTTCTCATCCCCGATTGCATTCTCTCTCTCTCTCGCTCTCTCTCTCTCTCCCTCTCCACGAAAGAGCTACCACTTTTCAGATCAGGTGTCGCAATTTCTGTTTTAACGATTCGCAAAGTATCTCTTATGGAAGTAGCAACTGGTGTTCTCTCTTCTGGTTCTGGTCTATATGGAGGTGGTCTCTTATAGAGCATGTCATCCAAGACTTCATCCTCATAATCATTAGCCCCATATCTTCTCAGTTCTGCATCAGGTACCTTTTCCGTACCTTTCCTCCCTTCTGTCTCTTCAACAGTTCTCATAGGATATAATCCCTCTGACATACTAGCATCTCGCCATCTCCTCATTCGATCATGATGAGTCTCACAATCATATTTCCTCCCAAAAATGTACCTATAGTTACCTCCACTCCTCTGCTTTTCTCGCTCATGCACCTCATCTTCCCATTCCACCAATGCCTCAAACTGTGTTGGCCTTGGTCTTGGCTCTAGACACATCATCTTTTCCCGTAAATTTCTCAACACGGCCAGATTAAATGAACCATGTTCCGGGAACGCTAAAACACCATCCTCTTTAGTGTACTTAGCCCACTTGTCTAACCAGATACAGGTATGATACCCATATTTTGCAACCATGAAGGATGCAGGGGTTCTTGTCGGAGGTAGTAATTCACCTTCTCTAGTTATTATGTCCTTATCCTTGTCGAACCACTTTTTAATTTTACCAAACAAGGATTTCTTCTTCTTTTCCTCCGTTTGATAATACATTTTTGCGTCTACCACGACTCTCTAGTTCCTTCCGCAACTGTACGATCTTTTGTCCAATAACAGCGCGACTCACACTAACGCACCAATCCTGGAGCGTCTACGTCACTTTATACTTCTTCCAATCCCTTCGCGGCTCACACCAACGCACCAATCACAGCGCGTGCACTGTTCTAATCCACTGTCCAATCACAGCGCGGTCTGTTTGACGTCAGTAGTCGCTGCAGTCGCTTCTACTCTTGTCTCCTGTCACTCGTCTACCCCTCCTTTACAAAGCCACCTTGGTAGACTCTGTTTCAGATTCTACAAAATCTATTAGTTACGACATATAAACATCTCCATTGTCTGCTTCGCTAACCACAGAATAGTAAAGACCTTTCTCACAAGAATCCCGCTTCTCTCTAGAACAGCGCTTACCTCTGCTCCACTACGGAATTATTACTTTCGTTGGCACAGTAGCACGTCCCTCTACTCTGCCCTTCTAACATGCATCCATTAACTGCTTCCTCCCGGAATGCTCCAAAGAGTTTCACAATCAACTAAATGCTCATACATTCACACACTTTCATACCAGAAAATGTAGCACATTTACACAGAATCCTGCCTTTCCCGAGAACAGCGAACAATCTGTCCCACTACAGAATTATATCACACGTTAACTAAGCAGCGCTTACCTCTGCCCAGTCCTTCAAACAAGCTCAGAGAATACCTATTACTTCTCCAGCGGTATGCTTTAACGGCAAACCTTACGGATCCCTGGGACTTAAGACCAGAGTTTCACAGAAAACCTTTGCTACCATACGCACTCCTCTTATACAGAAAATATATCCCTAATAGTAACACACGGCGATGTCACTGATTCCGAACCCAGACAATGCGACGCGCAACTTCAATTGTCACACGCTTTTCCCTGCATACGTACAGGGCCAACAATCCCGTCTTTCCCGAGAGCAGCACTCACTTCCCTCTGCCCTACTACGGAACCGTCACCAGCTCCCTTCGTTCCAGAAGCCGTACACACTACATATAACTCAATACGACAACTTCAACATTTAATATTAGTACATGCATCAACATTAATCAATAAACCAATAAATCCAAAAGCCTATGTACAAGCAATCTATCAGATCAAGCCAATAATCAAACCATCATACTGCTACCAGGAAACTGCTGCAGATCAGAGCATATAAATTCTCCCTACTTCCATAGACAGAGTAATTCCACAGTCATACACACATTTATTCACCATACGCTAGGGCCCATCACACTAACATTCATTCTATTACTCTATCCACACTGAATATACGAGAGAACTCCAGAATCAATCTGCATCTAAACTGAGGTCAATATAACCTAATTGATTTGTCTCGAGTCATGATTTAAACAATAAGAACACATTTGAAAACTCAATAAATGACAAAGAAATAACCACTCGACACTGTAATTCAAACAAGGAAATACTTTATCTAAATTAGTTCAAATGAAATCATCTAATAGCAAAATCATTATTCTCATAGTTACCTATTCTAGCTAAAGTCAGGACAGGTCCCTCAAAGAGTCTCCCGAGTCGCCGTCCTCTTGATCAGCATCGATTCTCTCGAGCATAAGTTCAGGAAGAAGTGGCCTTAGACCCTCTCTAGTCTAACAATATTTATACTGAAACTTACACATTAAAAGTTACAAACAAGTTCTAAACGTCCGTTGAGCAGAGCGAGCAGGAAAGGATGTTGGCTCGCAACATTTAGAAAAACCTCCGCTCTCGAATATCACAAAAATAAAAACACGGAAGAAGGAAGCACAAACTAAATCTGCAACATTCATGAATGCTCTTCTCCGGAATTATAGTGAAGCCACTGCAAAATTATCAAAATGTTCATTGTGGCTACTGTTCTCTTCCAAGGATAGCTGGCGACGAGCCCAGAGCTGCTGTCCTCACGGAAACTTTTAATACAGACAGAGGCCGAGGTCAGGTTTTCAACCATATTCAGCGAGGCCTCGCTTCGTATTTCATCTACTCAAATGTAGGCTGTAAATATCGGCCATCTTTCACTAGGCCAGAATGGACAATCTTAATTAAAAGAAACACAAAACAACGTTACTACATCGTATTGATTATACAGTGTTAATTCCCAATAATACCCTTATGTGTATGTAATTATCTAGCCATTTGCGACATAAAAAAGCATTAAAGCATATTATTTCAAAGCGCAATCACATAACAAATAACACTTTAGCCACATGTATTTAATTAATCTGCTCACCAACTTAGTTCACGCATTAATTTAAGCCATGCAATTGCATTCCCACGTGTAATTCTTTCATTAGTAATGTTGATTAGTCAGAAACTCAACAAAATTAATATCTAGTAATTATTCTTGAGTAATTTTAATTTTGACATACAAAATTATAAGCTGATGTTCGGGTTTAAACAGAAAACCCTGCTCCAGCATGTACACCGGTCTCTGTATAGCGCCTTGTTCATTTCTGTTCACTCTGCGCTAGATAAATACCCCAAAGACATGAATGTGCGTAGAATATAAATCTGAAACGTATAAGTCCACTGTGTTTTAAAGTATGAGATAGGAGAGTGATGTTTTTCAGCTTCGCTCGAGTCGGACCTACAGCACACTGAGTGTCAAAGTCAAAGAGCAGCCTCTGCCTCCACAATCAGAGGAAAATAGAAAATGTGACCGGATCAAAAGCACTCAGTACTCGCACATTCCAGAAGCCAAGACCATGGCCCAACAATATAGTGGGGAAGTGAGAAATAGAAAACAGACCATAAAAACACAGTGTAATTTGGCGCAGTGGTGGTGGTAAATAATTTTCCCAAATTGAGAGAGCGAAGCATGGTAAATATCTGAGAATAGAGCAGAATGATGTTTTATAGAATATTTTTTAAAAGCAATTCTGATTCTACTTTTTGAGTGTGTCTTTATATTTTTTCCATTGGTGAAAATTATCTCATGCAGTAAATAATTTGCCAAATTTGTACAGTGACCAAAGTAGTACTTTTTCTTTCTGCACACATGGTTGCCTGCCTCACTGGCTTTGCCAAATAATGAGAGGTGAAATAGTTGAGTTTCAACCAGACACATAAAATATGTAATAAAACCAAAATAGGCTTTCGCTTTAATATGCATTCATGTAAAATGTCAAGATTCAATCATTTGTCTGTTGATGGTTTCGATACCGGCATTGACATACAAAATTAAATGGAAAGATTTGTGACCACCTGGAAGATAAGGTGACACTTCTATATAGGGAAATGGAAACACATTGTGCCGCCATCCAGGTATACGGTGCATGTGCCTCTTCATCCTGGCTAAAATTGAAATAAGTAAGTCTACTTTCATAATGACCCGGTACATACTTTCCTCTACAGCCCGTCCTCTAAATTTGCACTTGACTTCTTCATGCACCACTCTATTTCCCCAGCAACCTTCTACATCCATTAGCTAAGCGCCCCACAGAATGATGCTTCAATATTTTTAGATGTCAAATTCCTTAGTAAAGAATGTAATCAGTAAGGTTAAAAAAAAAAATAAAAGTGCATGTTGAGGCCAAAAAATAACATGAGTGATCAGCGTGCATGTCTCTCATACAATATATTCATTTACTTGTTGCTGAAAGTTCACTTTTCCCTCGGTATGATGAATTTTTTTCAGGTCAAGGAATGGTGAGCCTTAGCCTGTGTTCACAAGTCAGAGACGACACCGATGACAAAAGCTTTGCATCATCGTTTGGCTTTAACACTAACAGGTGTCCGAGCGCACACGCATTTGCAAACAATTTTGAATGGAGGAAAAAGCATTAAAGCTAAATATGAACCAGAAAAACATATCCAATCACTATATGCATTCAAAATGAAGCTGCGCTGTGATTGGTTAGACTGTTTCCACCTTCCCACTGCCTGTTATTTCCTGATTGTGCATGTGTCACAGAGTTTGAATTGCACTGAGGCAGGCCTGCCTCCCATCCAATCCTGAAGCCACTCTCCTATTTACTACAAAGAACAACTTGAAAGGAGCATCTAGATTGGCTGGGGCACGTAATCAAGCACTCGATTTAAGAACATGGAGCTGCTTTCTCTCGGCTCTCAGACAGTGAAGCTGGGAGACCTCAAAGTGTGCATAATGGGATGAACGAGCCAGAGAAAGGTCAATCCGTCATGTGCTGTAGTACAGTTTAATCCAGGGCAGCAACAGCCTTGTCACTCACGACTAGCAGTAGAGCAACGAACGTGCACCACAGGCAAGCAATAATTACTGGGCCCACTGCCGAGGGGAGAAAAATTCTATAGACCCGGCCCTAGGAAATAAGTGCAGGTACTATGCACCGGAAAGCACCGGCACAAATTAAGCACTGGTGCATTCCTATCCTTACTACCTGCGCTAGTGCCATTTTGGCAGCCTAGGGTCAACCTAGGCATTCTTGCACCATGGTGCGAGGGAGACTCCATTGCAGAGAGCATTGTCAGGCTTCTTCCGGCGCAAAAACAATCCTTTGAGGCGCTTTCGGCTTTCTATGTGTGCTGTGTAAAATGCAGCACAGATGGAAAGATGAAAAACAAGGAGTGATAAATATATTTCTCATCGTTACCCCTCACCTCGTGAGGCACACGGATTTGATGCTACCCCCAGGTTTACATCACTTTGTAAATCTGTGGAAGCATCAAATTCTATCGGTGACGCATTTGAAAACCCACCGCAACGCCCGTGCTCCCAGGCGTAAAGTAAGGCGCTGCAACGATTTGTGTTGAGTCGCCTCACTCATGATTTTGTGAGGCCACTCAAAGCCACACAGGGTGTCTTTGAATGGCTTCATAAATTTTGTGAGAGCCCTGCATCACGCATGTACCACTTTATGTGGTGTAAAAGTGGCAAAGGGCCTCTCAGAAATAAGTCCCTAGGTTAGGGCTTTCCAGTCACCGAAAGTGCAACATGTTCCCGTCTTGCATTCATTTAATTGTGAGAGGAATGTGCCCAGACTATATTATGTGTGCGTCATGTGGCAATCGTCATATTAACCCTTTCTGTGCCCATGATGAGCTGGACTCGTCATGGAGCACAGTCGCGATGTGCCCATGACGATTCCAGCTCGTCATGACACCCACCCACGGGGGAAGCGCTGGCGCTTCCCCCGTGAGTGGTCGATCCTTTTTGTTTTACTGGGAAGGCAGGGGAAGACCTTCCCCTGCATCCCCCCGCCACCCACCCCCACCCCCACGTCATCAATGACGTCAGCGCGCAAGCCGCGCTGACGTCATTGGAGGTTTCCCCTTTGTTCCCCGTCGCGCAGGAAGCCATTTGCTTCCTGCACAACGGAGAAGAAACAGGTGAGTTTTGGGGCTATGGAGGGGGGATTTGAGTTTTAAATGCCCGATCAGTGGCGTAGCTAGGGTGGGGCGGTGAAGGCACTATTTTAGGGGAGGACAAAGGCATTCAGATGAGGCCAGCTTGCTTTCATGGACGTTCTGGGACGGGCAGAGAAGGATTTGGACTTGGGTAATGTCCTCTTCTTTTTGTGCTGTCAGCTGTCCCCCCCTCTATTCCTATTATTCCCTCTCTTTCTGTCTTGCTCCTCACTTAATGAAAAAAGTGACTTGAAGAAACGGTTCACAACCTCTATTTCCTTCTTTCATTTAGTTGCTTCCCTGTGAAATGGATCCAAAAAAGAAAAACACTCTTCCGAGAAATGGCCTTTTCTGACATTTTTCTATTCCAAAGTGCAGCAGGATGGAGAGAAATAGAAGGTTTTAAATATGAAAAATAAATACATAACTAAATAAAGCAGGACAGAGGGGTTGCAAAGTGGCCAGATTGGTTTTATTTACATCCAAATACATCAGCATCACTTTACAGAGTTTGCCAGTGAAGCGCTACTTTCGTTTTCTCGTCTTTCTTTGAACAGCATTGTTGTTCCCAGGTGGGAAAGTGTACCATTCCTGGAGGTACTGCAATACCTGGTTGATGGGTGGATTGGAAAACACAATGTGTACCATGGCTCTGTGTTTATGGATGTGGTCTTTTTATACCATAGTGCTTACATTTTATAAGGATATAAGCAATGGACATTGAAACGGTTCCCTTCAGGGCCCTCTAGTCATGTCCATAACTTTTCAGGTAAAACCACTCGCTGATTTCTGAATAGTGAATGAGAGATCGTTAAGGTAACCATGTTGTTTCTGCTTACATTTCACATGCTTTACTTAATCTTGCATTCCCTATGAGTGGTTGCTTTTATTTTTTTTTTAGGCAGCATATTACTCTTATCAAGTGCATAATTTGAATTGAGCCACATCCAAGTGTTTATAGCGGGCACAATTAGGTTATAGCTGAAGGCAGTGCGAGTTTCTCTCAGTGGGGAAGTATGGTGTTCAGTGGGGGAGAGGATGTGGCATTATGGCCAGAGCTGTCGAATTTGGAACTGGGGAACCGGGTTCAGCCTTCATGACCAGTCCACCAGACCACTGTACTGAGGGAGCACATTCCCATGCTAGACCTTAGAAGGCCCCACTAGACCTTAGAAGGCTTGATGTCTTAGCACAAGCAGGTGTACCCTAGTGGTGTCAATTGTGGGTTTACCTTGAAGGCCTGTCCACAACAATCCGTACTGAAGTTCATCTCCAGTCTTGCGAGCAGGCCTACGAAGCAGCACACCCTAGAGCAACAGTGATCCAGTCGCTGTGACTCTGTCACTGAGGTCACATGAACCTTGAGCAGGATAGGGCGATGCGCACGGTGTGACCTCACTGGGTGCCTATTTCGGGTGGGTGCGTAGTGTTTGCAAGTATATTATGGTTTGAAAAAATCTTGCTGCCTCCTTCCTGGCCTCCAGCAATTTTCAGAAACAATAAAAATGTCATGATAACTTTGGTGATTAATGTTCTTCCTAGAGAGAGATGGAGTTTTGTCTAGTGGAAGGGTTGACTCCTGGAAAGGTAGCACAGAGGGTTAATGTGCCTGCTGCAAAGAACATGTACCATGCAGATCACAAAGTGCACTGCTTTAATAGGGGGACCATGATGAATGGTCATTTAATGTCAGCTGTAGATGATGGATTCCTGAAAGGTGTCATGTATGTGCATGTTTGCATTGTGCGGAGGGGATTACCAGGTAATTATTCACGCAGCTCTCTGATGGATGTCACATGCGGTTTTTCTGAGTCCCCAGATAGATCATGCAGTCTGTGTGTTCTCTTTTTTACTGCCAGTCACCGGTGTATTCAACTGTGTAGCCTTGGACCGTGTCATGTATGTGCATGTAACTTGCATGATCGAGGTAACTATCAGCAGCTATACTACGTGTCTCTTGGACCTCTTTCAAGTGGTCGCCGTCCTTTTTCCCCAGCAACCCCCCCTCCCCAGGGGTGGCACACTGAGAGATAGACCCGGGCGCCGCAAGCTCTAGCTACGCCTCTGCCCCCGATGTCTCTTTTATGCATTCCTGCTGCACAATCGTGCGATCATGCAGCAGGAATGGCCACTAGCGCCATAGTTTTTTTTCATTTTTTAGGTTTGGGGTTGTTTGTGGGAGGGGCCCCTTAAGCAAGGGTCGCTCCCCTTATGGCCACATTATTTTTTAAATATTTTAAAGTGCAAACAAAATCAAAGAGGTAGCCGACAATACGTTACAAGAGGAAAAAGTGATGTGTGCATGTTACAAAAGAGTACAAAATACAAGTAGAGGTAAAATACTGCAATAAATGGCAGACACTCAGAAAACAAGAGCAAACGTTACGTTACATGAGGCAATGGTAGTAATTGTGCATGTATCAAAAGCAAACAAAATACAAGAGGTAGCAAACAATACGTTACAAGAGGAAAAAAGACATGTGTGCAAGTTTCAAAAGAGTACAAAGTACAAGTAGAGGTATAAAAGTGCAATAAATGGCAGACACTCAAAACACAGGAACACACTGGGAAGGCACTTCTATAGGCATGGAGAATAGAATTTCCTATAATGTAAATGCTTCCTTCAGATAATAGAGAGGGCGTGAATTAAGTTTGGAAGTGTCTTTGCAGGAGGAGAACTTTGAGGTCAGTTTTGAAGGACTGGGAAGAGGGGGTGGTCCGGAGCTGAGGCTGAGTTCCAGATTCTCACCATGTTGCCTGTAAAGGATTGGGCCATCGATCTTTCCTTCTTGAAAGTGGGAGGTTCAAACAATAAATTTTGCGCAGTACGTGATGGTCTAGAGCATTATATGCATATGTGACATTAATGTTTTTTTCTCCTTTTTATTCTAGTCTAAAGCTTTTGATTCCTGTTTCCGGTTTCGACAGTGGCTGTTCAGCAGTTTTATGTAGTTGCATTTTTTTGGTAAGAAATTTTGTTGTTGTTGTATTTTCTCCAAATGAGTAATATTGTAATGTATGAATGAATTTTTTTGTAAGTGATGTCATAGTGGCAGCAGATTTAGTTAGTGGTTTGAGCATGAAATTCTTTGCGATGTGTTTTGCATGGTCTTATGTTTAATTTCTTTTTTCTTTCTTTTTTAGTGGGATATTGTTGATCCATACTGTGTCTGTGCAGAGTAGGTGGTGGTGAGTAGTTTAGCTGCCTCTGGCAAGTGAGTGGTATTGTTTTGGAGTATATATGTGTTTTTGATAAAGGTGTTTTTTGTTTATTACTTATTTTACAAAGTGTTTGTTGTTGTTGACTTGTTTGACAAGTTTCCTTTATTAGTAAGCATTATGGCTAGCCGTAGAATGACTGCTCAGCAGGTGGTTGGTATGCTTCTTGAATCTTCCTCTGAGCATGATTACGAGACTGACAGTGCGTCTGAGGGAGAGGAGGGAGGGGAAGATTCTGGCAGTGAGTTTTCTCTCCACATGGAATCAACGGATGATGAAGGTACTCTCAGTGCAGCTGAAGGTACTCTTGGTGTGGATTAAGCAACTCTCAGTGCGGATGAAGTGCCTGTTTTAGAGGAGGAAACTGCTGTGCCGATGGAGCAAGAGGCAACTGGATTGCAGTCTGAGGCTGCTAGGCTTCCTACTGGAAGTGCTGGACTTTGGGTTGATCCAAACATGGTGCAGCCGGTGTTGCCTGCCTTTAGCGGTGATGCAGGGTGTAGAGTGTGAACATTTTTTGCCTATACAGTTTTTTCAGTTGTTTATGGATGATGTATTTTGGGGTGAGATTGTTGAGCAGACGAATTTGTATGCTGAACAGTTTTTGAGGGACAACAGTGACAATCTTAAGCCCCAGTCTAGAGCTACCCGGTGGACTCCCACAAATCTGGAAGAGATTAAGAAGTTTTTGGGTTTGACTTTATTGATGGGTGTGGTAAGGAAGCCAAACTGGCTTCATATTGGTCTACTAGCCCCTTGTTGGCAACTGGCATATTTCCTGCAGTTATGACTCGTAATCAGTATTTACTTTTGCTACGTATGCTGCATTTTGTTGATAATTCTATGGCGTTGCCACGAGATCACCCTGACTGTGACCATCTTTTTAAGATTCGTCCCGTTCTTGATCACTTTGTAGATCGATTTTCTGAGATCTATACTCCAGAGAAAGAAATATCTATTGATGAGTCTTTGGTCTTGTTCAAGGGCCATTTGGTTTTTAGGCAGTACATCCCTAGCAAGAGGGCACGCTATGGAATTAAGCTGTATATGTTGTCTGGGAGTAGGACAGGATATGTTTTTAATTTTCATGTGTACACTGGTAGAGATTCTTCTATTGACCCCCCAGGTTGTCCGTCCACTTTTGTAGTTTCAGAGAAAATTGTGTGGGATCTTGCTAGAAGAATGTTTAACAGAAGCCACCATTTGTACCTTGATAACTTCTATACTGCTGTGCAAATATTTAAGGAATTGTATAAAGTGGACACTTTTGCATGTGGCACAATCTGCTCTAACCGTAAAGGTTATCCGAAAGAGCTTGTTTGCAAAAAACTTCAGAGGGGGCAGTGCAGTTCCTTGCGTAGTGATGAACTACTAGCTGTAAAATTTGTGGACAGGAGGGATGTGTACATGCTGACTACCATCCATGATGAGAGTACTTCACCTGTGGCTGTTTGGGGTCAGGTGGCTGAAGTACGCAAACCTGTGTGCATTCTAGACTACAATAAGCACATGGGTGGTGTAGACAGAGTAGATCAGAGGTTGGAACCTTACTCTGCTATTCGGAAGACTTATGTTTGGTATAAGAAGTTGGCCATCCATTTCTTCGAATTAGCAAGTTTCAATGCTTTTATTGTGTTCAAGGAGTGTTCTCCTGCGTCAAAGTTGACATTTCTTCAGTTTCAGCACTCTGTGATAGCTAACCTTGTTGTTGTGGAACAGGCAAGTGTTCCTAGATTTGGAGGGGTGGAGGATGGGGTTCGATTGAAAGATCACCCCTTTCCTGATTGCATTCCTCCCACATCTTCAAAAGATTTTCCCACTAGGAGATGTAGAGTCTGTTGGCGAAGAGGTACGCGGAAGGAGTCTCGTTATTTCTGTCCTGGGTGTACTTCTAACCCTGTGCTGTGAATGCCTGCTTGTTTTAGAGCGTACCACACGCAAAAGAAATTTTGGGAGCTTCCATGAGTGGTAAAGTGAACTGCCTGGTCTGTATTGTTTAAAAGAATTATTCTGTTTCAAGGTGGCATTAGTGCAATGTATTTAGTTTCAGATTTTGTGTTAGAAGATTTGTATCTATTTGCAATTTGTTTGTGTTTTTTGTATATAAAATCCTAAATGTGATGGTGGTGTGTGTAGGTTGGCGCTTGGCTGGAGGTGTGCGTGGACTGGCGCTTGGCTGGCAGTGTGTGTGTTTTGGCGCTTGGCTGGCGGTGTGCATGAACTGGCGCTTGGCTGGTGGTGTGCGTGGAGTGGTGCTTGGCTGGCGGTGTGCGTGGAGTGGCGCTTGGCTGGAGGTGTGCATGGACTGGTGCTTGCCTGGAGGTGTGCGTGGACTGACGCTTGGCTGGCGGTGTGCATGGAATGGCGCTTGGCTGGAGGTGTGCGTGGACTGGCGCTTGGCTGACGGTGTGCGTGGAGTGGCGCTTGGCTGGCGGTGTGCGTGGACTGGCGCTTGGCTGGAGGTGTGTGTGGACTGGCGCTCGGCTGGCGGTGTGTGAGTAGTGACTTGCTGCTGGTCACCACACACACTGCTAGCTGAGCGCCACTCCAAGCAATCCATCAGTCTGTGTAGTTGCTGTGTCAGGAATGTGGGCGTGTGGAAGTGATGGGCCCTTGAATGGCGCTGTCTGCTGGTGTGAGTGTTGTAATGTGATGGGCCCGCGGCTGGTGGCGTGAATGTTTTGTATGTGTCACACATATGAAAGGTGTATGAATGGCCTGTAAAGAGGTTGGTGCCTTGTCGTGGCTTTACCTTTTTAAGAAATAAAGGGGTTTACTCAATCAACCCTTTGGCATCTGGGTGATTAAACAAGTCGTAAAAGAAAATAATGCCTCGGGATTGATCCACACTACTACTAAATGAAGAGGTAGATTAGTTATCTCTTCTTATATAGATTATTTTTATAGATGAATCAAAATATTTCAATCCTAAGTCAAAGGTAGACCAGCACAAAAATATATACGCTTGACTAGTAAATGTCAAAAACAATCATTGCTATTTTATTTTTCGCAATATATATAGACAAGTTTTACATATATATACACATATTTATATTTCACATTTACATTTTACACCATTTCTTTTTGCCCTACTAATTACACAGGATGCTCTCAATACTTTATCACACTAGCATTCCTTTTTTGAAGATCACTCTCTTAGAGAAACTCAAGGGTTTATCTATTTAACCATGTAATCATATAGTATTCTTTATATCTATTTGGTCATATTTAAATTCATATGGGTGTCTTCAAAATATGTGTCGACGCGTTTCAGCCTTAAATATTTCAGGCCTCTTCAGGACTAGGGCAGTTGAATGTGCAAATTCATGATTCAACCTAAAAAATGAAATAAACCTTTTTAACTCAATATGTACAATATATTTAACATTATTTACATGTATACATCCATGGGAACCACAGACTCGGAGAGTCTAACAAGATATAATGTTTGAATATTAATGTTCAAGTGATAATCTGAAGGGGCGTCCAACTACTAAATTAACACACCCATTGTTGTGCATATTCCAATTATTCAAAATCAAAACGAGCTCTAAAGAAAATATTGCTCTGAAAAAAATATATTGCTCTAAAAAAATTTATTTAGAGTGTATTAGGATAGGCCTAAACCTTCACCAATTTAGAAAAAAATATCACCGATTTGAAAGAAACATGCCTACCGTGGCTGTATACAACGCGGGTACTTGGGCCTCCCACACAAGTGAGGCACCATTTTTACCGGGAGACCCGGGGGAACGCTGGGTGGTGGGAAATTTGAGTGAGCCTGGTGATGCCACAACTTTCCCACACAAAAATGTGTGAAAAAAGTGATATTTTCAGCTAAAATTGAGGTTTGCAGGGGATTCTGGGTATGGAAACGTTGGGGGATCCACGCAAGCGATACCTCCGTGGAAGCACACGGTGTCTAGTTTTCAGAAATGTATAAGTTTGCTAAGTTTCCCAAGGTGCCCGCAGAGCTAGGGTTCATAAACTACAGCTAGGCACTGTGCCAAAAAACTGTCATTTTTCACTGCGAAATTGAGGTGTGACAACGTTGTATTTTGCGCCGTTTCCTGCTGCGGGCCCTAGGCCGACCCGCACAAGTCAGGTACCATTTTTTTCGTAAGACTTTGGGGAATGCGGGGTGGGTGGAAATTTGTGGATCCATGCAGATTCCTGATCTTTCCACCACAGAAATGTGGGGAAAATGTGGGTTTTTTGACAAGTTTTTAGGTTTGCAAGGCATTCTGGGTAACAGACCCTGGTGGGAGGCAGTCAAGTCACCCCATCCTGGATTCCCCTGGGTGTCTAGTTTTCAAACATGTATAGGTTTGCTAGGTTTCCCAAGGTGCCCGCAGAGCTAGGGTTCAAAAACTACAGCTAGACATTTTGCCAAAAATGGGTCATTTTTCACTGCGAAATTGAGGTGTGACCACGTTGCGTTTTGCGCCGTTTCCTGCCACGGGCACTAGGCCGACCCCCACAAGTGAGGTACCATTCTTCTCGTAAGACTTTGGGGAACGCGGGGTGGGTGGAAATTTGTGGATCCACGCAGATTCTGGAACTTTCCACCACAGAAATGTGGGTTTTTTGACAATTTTTTAGGTTTGCAAGGGATTCTGGGTAACAGACCCTGGTGGGAGGCAGTCAAGTCACCCCATCCTGGATTCCCCTGGGTGTCTAGTTTTAAAAAATGTATAGGATTGCTAGGTTTCCCAAGGTGCCCGCAGAGCTAGGGTTCAAAAACTAGAGCTAGGCACTTTGACAAAAAAGGGTAATTTTTCACTGCGAAATTGAGGTGTGACCACGTTGCGTTTTGCCCCATTTCCTGTCGCAGGCACTAGGCCGACCCACACAGGTGAGGTACCGTTTTTCTCGTAAGACTTTGGGGAACGCTGGGTGGGTGGAAATTTGTGGATCCACGCAGATTCCGGAACTTTCCACCACAGAAATGTGGGGAAAATGTGGTTTTTTGACAATTTTTTAGGTTTGCAAGGGATTATGGGTAACAGACCCTGGTGGGAGGCACTCAAGTCACCCCATCCTGGATTCCCCTGGGTGTCTAGTTTTCAAAAATGTATAGGTTCGCAACATTTCACTAGGTGCCGGCAGAGCTAGTGTTCAAAAACTACAGCAAGACACTTCGCAAAAAAAGGGTAAATTTTCATTGTGAAAATGTGGTGTGTTCACGTTGGGTTTTGAGCCATTTCCTGTTGTGGGCACTATGCCCACCTACACAAGTGAGGTACAATTTTTATCTGGAGACTTAGGGTAATTCTGATTTGTTAAGGAACTGTTATTACCTATTGACTTTCGATGCATTTCTGCCTTCCAAATGAAAGACATTGTGTAAAAAAGAAGTCATTCTAAAAAATGATTGATAATTTTCATGCTAGTATGAGTACTCCCAATTTCGGAATTGTGCAAATATCTACTGTTTCTAAACTCTATATTTTGTTCCCATTTCAGAAATACATAGGTGTCTTTCATACCGATTTTTCCATTTACACATTTTTACAGATTAATTTCTATATACCCGGTACATAATAAAAAACTATTGCAAGTTGCTGCTCAGTTTTTGGCTCTGGGTTAGTCGGGTTCTTGGAAAACCTACAAGTCCTATATATCCCCACAACCAGCATTGTCCAGCGGATGTAACAGTATATTGCTTTCAAAGAGCTGTCATAATTAGAAGAAGTTACAGGTGAAAACATTGACACGAAAGGCTGTTTTTTTCAACTAATTTTCAATTTATCCTGTATTTAACTGTTAGTTTCTATAAAGAAACCTTGATGGACCTACACAAATGACCCCTTGCTGAATTCAGAATTTTGTCTACTTCTCTAAAATGTATAGCTTTCCAGGATCCATTATTGCTTTTGTACTCATTTCTACCATTAACTGGAAGGAGGTCGAAAGCACAAAAAATAGCAAAAATAGGCTATGTCCCAGAAAAATGCCAAAACTGTGTAAAACATTTTGGGTTTCTGACAAAAGTCTGGTATCCCCTAAAAGCTGGGAAAATGGTGATTTCAACCTCACAAACCCTTTTTTGATAACATTTGAAGGGAAAAACCCAGATGCTTTCATTTGCAGCCCGTTTTTCTCACTGAAAAAAACAACATTTTGCTGCATTTTGGCTCATTTCTGTGACCCCTACAGGGGAATCCACAAACCCTGAGTACCTTTAGAATCCCCATGATGTTGGAAGAAAAGTACGCAAATTTGTCCTGGATACCTTATGTGGTCAAAAAGTTACAGGGGTCTCATCGCGCACTACCACAAATAGCCAAAAAAAGGCTTGACACAGGAAGGGGAAAAGGCCTGGCAGCGAAGGGGTTAAGCCATGCAGGTTATCAGGTTATTGCAGCCAGTTTAGTTTATCCGTCAAAAAGGTTTTTAGTAACTTTTCAGATTCAAAAAGTTTTTAACCTAAGTAACAACAGGGTGGATTTTGAAAAAAACACTTATCTAGTAAGTGCAATAATATTGGGAAGGATGACACACATACTGGTACGAAACGAACAAAGCGAACGTAGAAATGCTTTCTAAACTTAACTATGTAAACATTAGATAACAGTCCCTATGGTGATAAATCCTGTGTCATTAAATGACTTCTTTACCCTCAGGTGAAGTCTGGATCCCCAGTACTCGAGATTGGGAAAAAAGTAACCAAATAGCATCTTACGGCAGGTAAAAAATATCAAAGCATCTAGCATACTATCTGAGGATGGAGGAAGGGGAGTAATGGCTACTATGAAATTAACATCAGGCACATTGTAGAAGATACCACTGCAAGGATGTACCCAGTTTGTATAACAAGCATGTGATAAAATGGAATTAGTTTTGGATAAGAAGGTGATTGAAACAACTGAATCACACTACATTACAAACAGAAGGAGATTTAATTAAAAAAGCGTGAGTTCAGAGTGAAAAAAAATCTGTGACCCCCCTGTTTTAAATTTTACTGGAAATAACAGATTGCAAGCACCTGAAACTAATTTGAAAGAAAGTGGCACTATTCTCATTTTAACCCTTTGAGTACACCTTGGAGAATCTGCATTGTATGTGAACATACTAAAATTATTGCACTCAGTACCAACAGTGGTTACAGAGGGCTTTAACCCCATTCGCTGCTAGGCCTCCCACCCATGTTAAGTATTTTTTGGGCTTATTGGGGTAGTTCCTGCTTAGGCCCCTGTAGATTTTTGTCCACATAAGGTATCTGTTAGAATCCGGGTTCTCTGGATGGCACAGGTAGGTACTTGTGACAAGCAGGTAACCTTTCCTCTAGTCAGGGTAAGGGGTTACACTCCTAAAATAACCCCTGCTCACCCTCTAGGTAGCTTGGCGCGAGCAGACAAGGCTTATCTCAGAGCGTTATAGGTTAAGCATTTGTGAACACATACAGTAACCAAGTGACAACACTACAAATGGACACCACACAGTTATTTATATTAAAAATAAGGATTCTTTATATAGGATTATCATAAGACCATTAAACGATTAAAAATACACAATACGGTTGCTTAGTTGGTAGAAGATTGCTTAGTTTCTCTTAAGTTCTTAAATGCGACACTTTAAGTCAATGTACCTTAGATGCGACATGCAGGGCAACAAAAGGGTTGCAGCGATGCAGATGCGTTGAAGTTCTTGGTGCAAAAGAAATAAAGACGGGATCTTCCAGATGCGTTACGCTTCTCCGATGTTGTGAGAAGGCTCGACTCGATGCGTCAGCTACAGCGGCGTCACCTTTGGCGAGATGCGACAACAGCGGTCTTGGCAGCGGCACTCTTCTCCGACGTTGCGAGATGCTTCCGCTCGATGCGATGCTGCAGCGGCGACATCCCTTATGCGAGATGCGACGACAGCGGCTCTGACGGCGGCACGCTTCTCCGCGTATGCGAGGCGCTTTTCTGGATGCGGTGCAATGCGACAACTACGATGGCTGCGATGGCGACACGCTTCCTCCTCGATGCGAGACTCTTCTCTCGATGCGGTGCAATGCGACAGCTGCGATGGCTGCGATGGCGACACGCTTCTTCGGCGTTGCGGGACACTTCCAGAATGATGCGAGACGCTTCTGCTCGATGCGATGCTGCAGCGGCGACACTCTCTGCGAGATGCGACGGCAACAGCTCCGACGGCGGCACGCTTCTTTTCCTGGCGTCGCGCTCCCAGCTCCTTGCGACACGCAGTCCCTCAGAAGGCCCAACAACAGCAGCAGGCACTTCCAAAAGACTCTGGGGAGCTGGGGGTGAAGTCCACTGGTCCTGGGACTTCGTTCAGGGGGCAAGATCAGTTCAAGCCCTTGGAGATCTTTAAGCACAAGTTGAAATAAAAGTCTTTGTAGTCTTTTCTCCTCTCCTTCCAGCAGCAAGGCAACCACTGCAGGCCAATCCCCCAGGTCAGGGACAGTACTCCTCCTTACAGCTTTCCCAGTTCCTTCTCCTCAGGCAGAGGTTCTTCTTGTTTCAGCAGGATCTGATCTAATTTCTTGGGAACAGGGTCCCAATACTTATACCCCTAATTCCTTTGTTCCTCTGGGGTAGAGGGGCCTTTGCCCATTCCAAACCAGTTCTTGAGCACTCTGTTGACATGACTCTGCCTTTCTATTCAGGGTGTAGGGCAGAGACATCAGCCGCTCTGCAGGAGGTGGAGCCAGCATTGTGGTAGCAGAGCACAGCCCTATTCAGAGCCCAGGTGTACTCCTCCCACCCATCTGACTGCAAATCTTCCTATTCACCACCAGGCTACCTAGCCCTGCCCCTCTGGGTTTCCCCAGCCCTGTCACTCACACACCCAGACAGGCAGATACACATCATAGCGGAAGCGGGCTGAAATGGTCAGGTAAGCAAATACCAACTTTCTAAAAGTGGTATTTGCAAACACAGAATATTAAAATAAACTTTACTAAAAGATGTATTTTATTATTCTGAGTTCAGGCATCCTAAACTCGAATTTCTACCATATTCCCTGGGTCTGTTAGGATCATTGGATGTAACAATTCTAACAGCCCATTCTGGCCTATGGAGAACAGGTAGCCTTACAATAGTGAAAAACGAAAATGGCTGTAATTCACTATTAGGACATGCCACACACATCAGGGCTTGTCCTACCTTATGCTTACAATGCACCCTGTCCCTGGGCCTACCATCGGGGTGACTAATATGAAGTTAAGGGAAAGTTTAGGGACTGGGAAGTGGGTGCACTTGCCCAGTCAGCATGACAGTACCAGACTGCACGCAGGTTCTGCAATGGCAGACCCTAGATACATTTTACCAGGCCGCTTCTGTGGGTGGCACAACCAGTGCTGCAAGCCCACCAGCAGCATTTCTATTTACAAGCCCTGGGCACTCCTGGTGCACTTTACTGGGGTCTGACAGTAAACCAAATAAACCAATCATGGAATCCAACCAACATATACATTTTAAATAGGGGTGGGCGGAATTTGCGGAATTAACCTTCGCAAATTATCGCGAGAATGTTTAAAATTATCGCAAACAAGCAGAAATATCGCGAAGATGCGGAAGTTTTTTTCCGGCATGTTCGCGAGATTTTCTGCATGGTTGCGGGTCGCCAACTTACCCATGTGGTTGCTTGCGGGCGCGGCCATCTTGTTTTGAGTTGTTCTCGCGGTGCATGATCGCGAGAAGAAAGACGTGATCGCGCGACGCATGACGTCACTGCGGGCGCGAACTGTCGCGAGACAGCGCAAATGGCTAAAAACAATACAACATCTCATGGAGAACGCGACCGGATCAAGAAAACTTGTCGGCGAACGCAGGGATTCAGGTAAGGCGATCGCGCGCGCGCGAGAATGTATCATTTTACAGCGCGAGCAAGAAACAAATTATCGCCAAGCTGCGGAAACTGGAATTTTTGACATTTTCGCGCTCTCCGCGGAACGCAAAAATGTCAAATTATCGCAATTTCCGCGAACGGAACGAAATTTTTGCCCAGGCCTAATTTTAAATAGGGAGCACTTGCACTGTGGCACTGGTTGGCAGTGGCACAGTGCTCTGAGCAGCCAACACCATAAAAACACATGAGGCACAGTGACAAAAAGTGGAAGGGAGACTCACGCCAAGGTGCCAGGTCTAACACGTGCCCCCTCCAGCTGAAAAGTGGGGAGAACTACCCTACCCCAGAGAGTTCCTCATCACTAAAGCGGAAAAATCTGGACAGACCGTCAGCATTGGCGTGATCTGTACCAGGGCGATGTTCCACCGTGAAATCCATACCCTGTAGGGAAATGGACCACCTCAACAGCTTTGGATTCTCACCCCTCATATGCATCAACCATCTGAGGGGCCTGTGGTCTGTCTGAACCCGGAAGTGAGACCCAAACAGGTAGGGTCTTAGCTTCTTCAGCGCCCAGACCACAGCAAATGCCTCACGCTCAATAGCACTCCATCTCTGTTCCCGTGGTAGTAACCTCCTGCTAATAAAGGCTACAGGTTGATCTAGGTCCTCTTCATTAATCTGTGAAAGAACAGCCCCCACACCATGCTCTGAAGCGTCTGTCTGAACGATAAACTCTTTGGAGAAGTTGGGAGCCAAAAGCACGGGCGCCGTGCACATAGCAGCTTTCAGGGCCTCAAAAGATTTCTGACAGGTGTCAGTCCAGATCACCTTCCTGGGCTGCTTCCTTGAAGTCAGCACTGTCAAGGGGGCAACAATGTTGCCATACCCCTTGACAAACCTCCTGTAGTACCCGGTGAGACCTAGGAAGGCTCTCACCTCTGTCTGGGTTTTGGGCGACTCCCAATTCAGGATGGTTTCTATCTTGGGTTGAAGGGGTGCCACCTGGCCACTCCCAACTTGGTGCACCAAGTACACCACTGAACCCTGCCCGATCTGGCACTTACTCGCCTTGATCGTGAGGCCTGCCCTCCGCAGCGCCATCAACACTTCCCAGAGGTGGCGCAGGTGTTCCTCCCACGTGGAGCTGAACACTGCGATGTCATCCAGGTAGGCGGCACTGAACGAATCCAGCCCAACTAACACCTGGTTGACCAACCTCTGGAAGGTGGCAGGGGCATTTTTCATCCCAAAGGGCATAACCTGGAACAGGTAATGCCCATCAGGGGTGGAAAATGCTAACCTCTCTTTGGCCCCATCGGTCAAGGCGATCTGCCAGTACCCAGACGTTAAATCAAACGTGATGAGGGAGTTGGCAGCCCCTAGCCGATCTATGAGCTCATCAGCTCTGGGGATGGGGTGTGCGTCATTAAGTCTTCTGTAGTCCACACAGAACCGGAGTTCGGGTGTGGCTCCCAGCGCTGCAGCCTTTGGGACCAAGACCACTGGGCTGGCCCAAGGACTGCTTGAGGACTCAATTACCCCAAGGTCAAACATCTTGATGACCTCCTCCTTGATGCAGGCCCTTACCCTGTCAGTCACCCTGTAGGCCTTGTGCCTCACAGGTGTACTATCCTCAGTGTCTACATCATGGACGCATCACTCAGTGACACAGGGGACCAGGGAAAACAGGTCAGAAAATTGTCCCAGCAGCTGGCGACAATCATTCTGTTGCTCAGGGGTCAGGGCGGAAGAGAGGATGACACCATCCACTGACCCATCTTGCTCCTTGACTGACAGGAGGTCAGGAAGAGGCTCGGTCTCCTCCTCCATCCCAGCATCTGTCGCTAAGAGCATGCCAACTTGAGACCTCTCCAAGTGGGGCTTGAGGCGGTTGACATGTAGGACCCTTAAGGGGTTCCTAGGAGACTTCAGGTCCACCAAGTAGGTAACAGGACTCTTGCGCTCCACAACCTCAAAGGGACCGGTCCACTTATCCTGGAGCGCACAGGGCTCCACGGGGGCCAAGACCCATACCTTCTGTCCAGGCTGAAGATCTACCAGAGTGGCATTCTGGTCGTACCACCGCTTCATCTCCTCCTGGCTGGCTTCCAGGTTTGCCTCAGCAAGTTCCCTGAAACGCCTAGTCTGGTTTCTGAAGGCCAGCATGTAGCTATATACATTCTGGGAAGGTTTCCTGGGAGATTGCTCCCAGCCTTCCTTGACCAGACTTAGAGGTCCTCCCACTGGGTGTCCATACAGAAGCTCAAAGGGACTGAAGCCTAGAGACTTCTGTGGCACCTCTCTGTAAGCAAAGAGAAGGCATGGCAAGAGGACGTCCCACTCACGCCTCATGGGTTCCGCAAGACCCAATATCATGCCTTTTAGGGTTCGGTTGAATCTCTCAACCAACCCGTTTCATTGGGGGTGGTAAGGTGTGGTGAACTTGTAGGTTACACCACACTCTTGCCAAAGGGATTTCATATACTTAGATATGAAATTGGTACCTCGGTCAGACACCACCTCTAGAGGGAATCCCACTCGGGAGAAAATTCCCATCAGCGCACGTCCCACCACGGGGGCCGTCACTGTCCTCAGAGGGATGGCTTCCAGGTACCGGGTGGCATGGTCCACCAGGACCAGGATGAACCTATTGCCCATCGCTGTCCTGGGGTCCAGTGGCCCTACAATGTCAATCCCCACTCGCTGGAATGGGGTACTGACCACAGGGACTGGTTGGAGTGGAGCCTTCTGCTTCCTTCCACTCTTCCCATTTGCCTGGCAAGTTTGGCATGTTCTGCAGTGAGTGTCTGAACTCCTGCGCATTTGGGGCCAAAAGAAGTGGGTGACAAGCCTTTCAATGGTCTTGTCCTGCCCCAAATGTCCTGCTAATGGCACATCGTGAGCCAGCCCCAGTAGGAAGGCTCTGAAGCGCTGAGGTACCACCAGCACACGGGCTGACCCAGGCTCAGCAACCTTAGGCTCAGAATACAGGAGGTCGTTCTCCCAGTAAAAGAAGTGTGTTCCAGACTGATCACCGTTGACCTGGTCTGCAGCCTGCTGCTGCATACCCACAAGAGAAGGGCTTCCTTCTGCTCCCTGCAGAATTCCTCCCTGGAGGGTCCTCCTTCTTGCTGCCAATGGGTCAGCTCAGGCAGATCCCCCAGTTCAGCTATCTGTTCCCCTGTAGGTTCCAGGGCATCCCCCTCAAGGTCTGCTCCCTCCTGGACCGTGGGAACTTCAGGAGCCGGTTTCCCGCGCCCCCTGCTCCTTCTCTTTAAGGCCGGTTCCTGGGCCTCCCTCTCAGGCTCCAGGACCTCTTGAGTACCTCTACTGGCTGCCATGGACCGTGTGGTGACACACGCCCAATCCGGCATACCTAACATCTCCAGATGAGCACTCCGCTCCACCTTAGCCCAAGGTGAGCTCTCCAAATCGTTCCCTAACAGACAATCTACAGGCATGGCGGGCCTCACACCTACCTGAAGAGTACCAGAGACCCTCCCCCACTGAAAGGCGACCTGAGCCACTGGGCAGTGACTCTCGGTGTTGTCGGCGGCAACAACCGGATAGAATGCTCCTGGGTCAACCTGCTCCTGAGACACCAGGTGGCGCTTGACAGCCGTCACACTGGCTCCTGTGTCTCTGAGAGCTTCAACCCTATGGCCATTTATGGTCACCCACTGTGTTCCCAGGCAGCTGGGTTTGGGGGACCACTTCACAGTCTCCTAATGAGACAAGGGACATCTCTGAGGGACCCCACCCACCTTGGACACTCATCTCCTCCCCCAGGGCTACACTAGTCACCTGCCGGGATGGAGCACCAGGGGGTGCTGGTTTACCAAACAATGGACACTTCACATCAGAGGCAAAATGCCCCATGTTACCACACTTGTAACATCTGATGGGCCCCTTCTGAACAGGTGTACCTGTCGGGGCCCCGGTCGGCTTCTGTGGTGGGGGAGGCTGAGAAATTTTCCCTTGGTTTCCTTGGGGACTACTTTGGGGCCTCTTCTGGAACTCCCTCTGATTACCCTTGTCCCCCCCACTCTTCTGCTGGGGACCCTGCCCACCTTTGGCGGAATCTCCCACTTGACCCTTGTGGACCCTGGTACTGACCCAGCGGTCCGCCTCCTCAGCAAGCTTCCTAGGGTTAGTCAGCCTACTATCAATCAGGTGTTGGCGTAGCTCAGGAAAACAATTACTAGACAAGTGCTCCCATGCCATTAAATCAAGAAGCCCTTGAAAATCATTAACTTTGCTACACTTCACCCAACCATCCAGTGCTCTGCAAAAAAAAGTCACATACTCAACATACGTACTGTTTGGAATCTTGGTGCAACCCCTGAACCTTTGCCTATACAACTCAAGGGTCAACCCATATCTAGACATCAAAGCAGCCTTCATATGGGGATAGGAATTATAATCATCTGAGGGCAAATCCAGCAGTGTATCCCGCCCCTCACTAAGGAACCGTCCCCACAACCCCGCTCCCCAATCCTTCTCAGGGACCCGGTGGGAAGACATGGCTACCTCATAGGCCTTAAACCACTGCCCTATGTCATCATTCTTGAAGAATTCCTTAACCACATCCTTGGGTATGTACACCCTTGATTCTGTCTGCACTGACGGTGTGCTGCCACCAGAGGGAGTAGACTCTAAACTCTTAGCTTTCAGATCTAATTCCCTCAACTTTGTTTCATGCTCCATTTGTATTTTTCTCTCTTCCAAAGCCAGCTTTTTGCTCTCTAGCTCCAGCTGCCCATTCAATTTGAGCTTTGCCATTTCCATTTCGTGCATCCTACCCTCTCTTCTATCTGCCAGCTGCTCTGGAGATATACTTTTCCTAGAAACACTGCTACCAGCAGAGGAAGGGCTTCTCCTTCCTCCTGAGCCCACTGGCCCAACCAGTTGTTCATCTGCATTATCATCATCAGTGGCATTCCTTGCTTCTACCCAGGCCCTCAGCGCCTTGTAGAGCTGTGGCTTGTTTTTACATCCAGTTGTAGAAACATTAAACTTCTTGCAAAAGAACTTTAGCTGCTTGGCAGTGTAATTATCTATTTCCTCTTCTTCCCATTCGAATTCAGTATCAACAGAGTCTATGGATGCTGCTTTCTCCACCATGGTAAAGCTTGGCAGTGCTAAAAAATAGATAGTCCCAAAATAAATCTACCAACAAGTATTGGTTGAGTTTAAGGTTTGCACTCACTAATTACTCTACATGAGTCACAAATGCAAATACAGAATCCTCACCGCTGACCACCAATGTTAGAATCCGGGTTCTCTGGTTGGCACAGTTAGGTACTTGTGACAAGCAGCGAACCTTTCCTCTAGTCAGGGTAAGGGGATACCCTCCTAAAATAACTCTTGCTCACCCTCTAGGTAGCTTGGCGCGAGCAGACAAGGCTTATCTCAGAGCGTTATAGGTTAAGCATTTGTGAACACATACAGTAACCAAGTGACAACACTAAAAATGGACACCACACAGGTATTTATATTAAAAATTAGGATTCTTTATATAGGATTATCACAAGACCATTATACGATTAAAAATACACAATACGGTTGCTTAGTTGGTAGAAGATTGCTTGGTTTCTCTTAAGTTCTTAAATGCGACACTTCAAGTCAATGTACCTTAGATGCGACATGCAGGGCAACGAAAGTGTTGCAGCGATGCAGATGCGTTGAAGTTCTTGGTGCAAAAGAAATAAAGACGGGATCTTCCAGATGCGTTACGCTTCTCCGATGTTGCGAGAAGGCTCGACTCGATGCGTCAGCTACAGCGGCATCACCTTTGGCGAGATGCGGCGACAGCGGCCTTGGCAGCGGCACTCTTCTCCGACGTTGCGAAACGCTTCCGCTCAATGCGATGCTGCAGTGGCGACACCCCTTCTGCGAGATGCGACGACAGTGCTCCGACCGCGGCACGCTTCTTCGTGGATGCGAGGCGCTTTTCTGGATGCGGTGCAATGCGACAACTACGATGGCTGCGATGGCGACACGCTTCCTCCTCGATGCGAGGCTCTTCTCTCGATGCGGTGCAATGCGACAGCTGCGATGGCTGCGATGGCCACACGCTTCTTCGGCGTTGTGGGACACTTCCGGAATGATGCGAGATGCTTCCGCTCGATGCGATGCTGCAGCGGCGACACTCTCTGCGAGATACGACGGCAACAGCCCCGATGGCGGCACGCTTCTCTTCCTGGCGTCGCGATCCCAGCTCCTTGCGACACGCAGTCCCTCAGAAGGCCCAACAACAGCAGCAGGCACTTCCAAAAGACTCTGGGGAGCTGGGGGTGAAGTCCACTGGTCCTGGGACTTCGTTCAGGGGGCAAGCTCAGTTCAAGCCCTTGGAGATCTTTAAGCACAAGTTGAAATAAAAGTCTTTGTAGTCTTTTCTCCTCTCCTTCCAGAAGCAAGGCAACCACTGCAGGCCAATCCCCCAGGTCAGGGACAGTACTCCTCCTTACAGCTTTCCCAGTTCCTTCTCCTCAGGCAGAGGTTCTTCTTGTTTCAGCAGGATCTGATCTAATTTCTTGGGAGCAGGTTCCCAATACTTATACCCCTAATTCCTTTGTTCCTCTGGGGTAGAGGGGCCTTTGCCCAGTCCAAACCAGTTCTTGAGCACTTTGTTGACATGACTCTGCCTTTCTATTCAGGGTGCAGGGCAGAGACAACAGCCGCTCCGCAAGAGGTGGAGCCAGCGTTGTGGTAGCGGAGCACAACCCTATTCAGAGCCCAGGTGTACTCCTCCCACCCATCTGACTGACAATCTTCCTATTTACCACCAGGCTACCTAGCCTTGCCCCTCTGGGGTTCCCCAGCCCTGTCACTCACACAACCAGACAGGCAGATACACATCATAGCAGAGGTGGGCTGAATAGGTCAGGCAAGCAAATACCAACTTCCTAAAAGTGGTATTTGCAAACACAGAATATTAAAATAAACTTTACTAAAAGATGTATTTTATTATTCTGAGTTCAGGCATACTAAACTCGAATTTCTACCATGTTCGCTGGGTCTGTTAGGATCATAGGAAGTAACAATTCTAACAGCCCATTCTGGCCTATGGAGAACAGGTAGCCTTACAACAGTGAAAAACGAAAATGGCTGTAATTCACTATTAGGACATGCCACACACATCAGGGCTTGTCCTACCTTATGCTTACAATGCACCCTGCCCTTGGGCCTACCATAGGGGTGACTAATATGAAGTTAAGGGAAGGTTTAGGGACTGGGAAGTGGGTGCACTTGCCCAGTCAGCATGACAGTACCAGACTGCACGATACATTTTACCTGGCCGCTTCTGTGGGTGGCACAACCAGTGCTGCAAGCCCACCAGCAGCATTTGTATTTACAAGCCCTGGGCACTCCTGGTGCACTTTACTGAGGTCTGACAGTAAACCAAATAAACCAATCATGGAATCCAACCAACATATACATTTTAAATAGGGAGCACTTGCACTGTGGCACTGGTTGACAGTGGCACAGTGCTCTGAGCGGCCAACTCCATAAAAACACATGAGGCACAACGACAAAAAGTGGAAGGGAGACTCACGCCAAGGTGCCAGGTCTAACAGTATCCATGCCAAATTTGCGTCCTTTTCTTTCAACGTCTTGAGAATTCTAAAGATACCCAGGGTTTGCGGATTCCCCTGGATAGAAACGGAAAGTTAATACAGCAGATTTTTGTTTTGTTTTGAAAACATTTGAAAAAAGTGCTGCAAAAGAAACCGTCTGTTTTTTTCCCTGCAAAAGGTATCAACAAAAGGTTTCAGGCACTAAAATCACCATCTTCCCAGCTTCCAGGAACAGACAGACTTTTGTCAGAAAACCAACATTTTCTACACAGTTTTGCAGTGTTGGCCGACATTGGTCACGGTTGGGAGGGCGGCACTCAGCAAGGGGTGGGCATGTTCTCCATGCAGGCTGGAATGCACCCTGCATGGAGAATGGGGAAAATGTGCATGACTGGTTTACAGGCCGACCAAACAGTGATTGCACACTTAGCAGTCGGCAAACCACTCCTCCCCTGCCCTGCTCCGAGAGTAGAGCAGTACCACCCGCAAAGCAGCACAAACATAAAATGATAACAACCGAACATTATTATCATTTTATGTTTTTGTTTCTCGCACTGCTTGAAAGCAGTGGGGCGATGCTCCTCTCTGCCTTAGCGGAGGAGCCACCACAGCAGTTTTGGCATTTTACTGGGACGTAGCCTATTTGTCCTATTGTTTGTGCATTTAAATTCCGTCCAGTTATCCTGTATAACTATACATTTCTAAAAAGGAGGCAACATTCTGAAATTGGCAAAGGGGTCCTTTGTATAGATCCTTTAGGTTTTCCTATAGAAACAGTAGAAATAAAATAATATCGAAATTGAGTTGAAAGAAACAGCTATTGGTGCCAACATTTTCACTTGTAACTTCTTCTAAGTAAGGCAGATTTTTAAAAACAACATACCAATACGTCTGCTGGACCCTTCTGGTTGCTTTGATATATAGGACTTGTAGGTTCACAAAGAACCCGAGCTACCCAGAGCCAATTACTATGCTGCATCTCGCAATGTTGTATTATTGTAAAACCGGGTATATAGGAATACATTTGGTAAAATATAAAGAAGGAAAAATAGGTACAGAGAAAACATATATATTTCCAAAATGAGAACAAAATGCAAAGTTTAGAAGCAGTGATTATATGCACGTCTCCGAAATTGCGGGTACCCATACAAGCATGTGAATTAGAGGACGTTTTTCAAAGTAACTCATTTTTTATACATTGTCTAACATTTGGAAGGCATAAATGCAAAGAAAGTCAATTGCCAATAACACTTGTTCTACTTTTCTGCATTTCCGTAAGTCTCCCGATAAAAATGGTACCTCATTTGTGTGGGTAGGCCTAGTGGCTGCAACAGGAAATGGAACAAACTTCAACGTGGACACATCACCTTTTTCCACTGAAAACTGACCCTTTTCTTGCAATGTGCCTAGCTGTGGAGTTTGAACCCTAGCTCTGCCGGCACCTAAGGAAACCTAGCAAATTTGTACATTTTTAAAAACTAGACACTAATGGGAATCTAGGATGGGGTGACTGATGTGGTTCTCTCCAGATTCTGTTACCCAGAATCCTTTGCAAACCTCAAACTTTGTAAAAACAAACACATTTTTCTCACATTTCCCAGAGGAAAAGTTCTGAAATCTGCGTGGAGCCACGAACTTCCACCCACCCAGCATTCCCCAAGTCTCCCAATAAAAATGGTTCTTCACTTGTGTGGGTAGGCCTAGTGTCCATGACAAGAAAAGGCCCAAAACACAACGTGGACACACCACATTATTTGACAGAAAACTGGCCCTTTTTTTGCATTGTGCCTAGCTGTGGATTTTGGGCCCTAGCTCAGCCAGAAACTAGGGAAACCTAGGAAACCTGTACATAATTTAAAAACTAGACATCCAGGGAAATCCAGGAAGGGGTGACGTATGTGCCTTTTAGCAGGTTCTGTTACTCAGAATCCCTTGCAAGCCACTAACTTTGTGAAAAAACACATTTTCCTCACATTTCTTTGATGGAAAGTTCTAGAATCTGCAGGATGCCACAAACTTCCACCTACCCAGTATTCCCCCAAGTCTCCTGATAAAAACGGTACCTCACTTGTGTGGGTAGGCCTAGTGCCTGCGACAGGAAACAGCCAGAAACGCAAAATGGACTCATCACATCTTTCCAGTGAAAACTGTCACTTTTCTGCAATATTCCTATCTTTGGATTTGGGACCCTAGCTCGGCCTGCACCTAGGGAATCCTAGAAAACCTATACAGTTTTCAAAACTAGACAACCAGGGGACTCCAGGATGGGGTGACTTGCGTGGCTCTCACCAGGTTCTGTTACCCAGAATCCCTTGCAAAGTTCAAACTTCTAACACCTTTTCCACACATTTCTTTGAAGCTAATTTCTGGAAACTGCAGGGTGCCACAAACTTCTACACACCCTGCATTTCCTGAAGTCTCCTGATAAAAATTGTACCTCGTTTGTGTGTGTAAGCCTAGTGCCTCCGACAGGAAACAGCCCAAAACGCCACATGAACTCATCACATTTTTTGCAGTAAAAACGGACGCTTTTTACCAATGTGCCTAGCTGTGTATTTTGGATAATAGCTCAGCCGGGACTTAAGAAAATCAAGCAGGCCTGTATATTTTTGACAACTACACACCCTGGTGAATTTAAAATGGGGTGAGGTGCCTGGCTCTCACCAGGATCTGTTACCCAGAATCCCTTGCAAACCTCAAACTTTGTAAAACAAAAACATATTTTCCTCACATTTCTGTGACGAAAGGTCTGGAATCTGCGGGGAGCCACAAACTTCCACCCACCCAGCATTTCCCTAGGTCTCCCAATAACCCGGGTACCTCACTTGTGTAGGTAGGCCTAGTGCCTGCGACAGGAAATGACCTAAAACCTACTGTGGAGACTTCAAAAATATCGATTAAAAAAATACCTTGTTTTGCAAGGGTGTCACCTGCATTTTTGATCCAGGGCATCTAGGGAAACCTACTAAACCCATACATTTCTGAACACTAGACACATGGGGAGTCAAGGGAGGTGTAGCTTGCATGGATCCCCCAATGTTTTCCTAATCAGAATCCCTTGCAAAACCCCAAATTTAGCTAAAACAAATCATACTTTCCTTACATTTGTGTGTGGGATCACCATGCATGCCGGCACAAATGTCCTACCACACAGTGTTCCCCTGGTCTCCTGATAAAAATTATACCTCACTTGTGTGTGCATCCAATTCAGAATTGCCTAAAAACGTATATTAAAACAAATATAGCGCTTAGAGCTTGCTCTGCTATCACCTCAATCCCTGTGTTTTTGGTCCTTCCTAGTCGCAGGCCCTTGGCCCATCTACACAAGTGAAGTATCATTGTACTCTGGAGACTGAGGGGAATGCTGAGTGCCCCCCGGAGGGCAGGATTAGGCTTTTTTATTATAGGTAGGGGTGGGTGCTAGCAAAAATGGGCATGCCAATGCCCCCACGCCTTCAAAATAATTCATGGGCTTGAAGGGCACTGGGTAAACATTCAAGACCTTTCATGGTTGCCAAGCCAATGAAATCTGATGCTCAACAGCAGTTGGCCTCATTTGTTTCAAAATGTACCATGGCTGACCCACATTTCAAAAATTACCACCATTGTGCCAGGGTCAGCGTTTTATCATGGGTTCTTCCCATTTCTATGGGTGCTCCCTAATGCTAAAAGTAAACATAGTAAGCCAGTGGCAGAATTTTGCCATTATTGCAGTCCATATACCATGGGAGGCCTTTAAGTGAAGAATTGTTTCTAGAATGTCAGAGCCAGCATTTCCTGATGGTTTCACACTAGCACATACTACTTCTGTACTTTTTTATGCCATGAATCTTCTAGAATATGCTAGAATCAGTATTTCACCCAGGGTGCCAGCATGCCAGAAAATGCCCTCAAGTATGATAACCCCAGCCTTTTTCTATGGGTGGCAAGTATGCCAGTACCAGTATTTTGTCAAAAGTGCCTGTCAAGCTAATTATTGTGTCCAGTATGCCGATGAGTATTTTGTCATGGCCAACAGAAGACATTCAGGCATAACACCACACTCTCACTCATGCTCACTTACACCCACTCACCCTCATTATCACTGATTCAGTCTCATTCACTTGCACTCATTAATTCTCGCTCATATTCTTGCATTCTCAACCAGTGCTAATGTGCATGTGCTGCTCCCCTAAAACATGGTGGCAATGATGTATACCTGATTGGTATAGTTAGTTTACTTATAAGTCCCTTGTAAAGTGGTATACCATATACCCATCACATGTACTCTAAATTCTACTAGTGGGCCTGCAGCACTGATTGTGCATTCCACACAAGTATCCTTTCAAACCTGCCATTGCAAGCCCTGTGTGCAGTTTACTGCCACTTCAACTTGGCATTTAAAACCACTTGCCAAGCCATACACTGCTCTTTTATTACATTGAATTACCCTTAAGGTAGGCCCTAGGTAGCCCAAATGGCAGGGTGCTATGTAAGTAAAGGTTGGACATGTACGTCTAAGTTTTGTGTATTCTGGTAGTTAGTCAGCCCATGTCATTTTTATGTCTCGTCTGACCCAGCGCATGGCGAGACATTTTGTGAGGGCTCCAAAAAGTGCTACCAGGCCAGCCTAGAGCTACAGTCCATATGCGCAGGCGCGCGCATCGCGCTTTACCGTGATTACTTTCACTTTCGCGGCCACGCGGCCGCTTTGATGTTTGATCGCGATCGCTTTGATGTTCTCCGTGAGGCTTCAATAGATTGCAGCAGTTAAAACAAGTATTGGCAGAGCCAATAGGTCTCGCTTTTGGGACCTTATAAGTGTTTAGTTATGCAACTGTTGCATGGCTAAACACTTATAAGGTCCCAAAGGCGAGACCTATTGGCTAAGCCAATGTTTGTTTATTACTGTGAGGCCTACTCCTTCAATGGGTTAGTATTGGAAATTTTATTTTTACGCTGTAATTCCTGATCCGAGAGGAGTAGCTTCATATATTTGGAATAGTATTGATAAATCCTTCTTACTGGTGAAATTTGATTTAACAATACTATTTTAGAAATGCCACTTTTAGAAGGTAGTGCTGCAGCACTTTTAAAACGTAGACATTTCTCTGCACTTGTTGCCCTGTGTGCCTGCAGCCTGTCTCCAATACACGTATGGGCTGGTGATAGCTAAATTTTGTGCATTCGCTCTAGACAGCCACAAATACAGGAAGGAGGGATTCATTTGCATTTTGAACACTCATCTTTATTCATCTGCATTCTGATGGGTCTTCCTAGGTAGGGAGGAATTGGAGAGGCTGACACTTTCACTTAAATAGGTAGTGTCTTGTCCACACACAAAGCACTGATTTTCCCCCATAGATAGCCTGTCAGACAGTACTGGGCTGAAAGTGATGAGTGTGCACTTCAGAGAGCTCCTTTGAAGTCACCCCCCACATCGAAGGAACTTGTGGGTATAAGCACTGGGGCTCCGACCCTACAAAATCAATACACAACTGGACCTGAGAAGACCTTTGCTGGAGTAAAAACTGCTTTACTGTAACAATTGACACTTTGCCTTGACTGACTGTTCTGAAGAACTGCTTTTCTTATTTGCTGAAACACTCTGCTGCCTGCTGATCTCTGCCTTGCTGAGGACAAGGACTGGAGCCATCTCTCCTGAACCGAGAGTGACTCCAAGGACTTTTTGGCTTGCCTCCTTTGTCACATGTCCCAAAGGGAAAGTGCTTTTTTTCTCTAAGTTAGGATGAGCACGCTGCAGCTTGCCTGCTGTTTTGTGCACATTACTACACAACTTTATTTTTGCAATATTCTCTATGGCAGTTTTCACATGAGAACTCATCGCTGTGTTCACTCTTTGCTGGTTCCTGGGATTTTGACTGAACATTGTGAGCAAGGTCGAACAACAATGTCCCTCGTTACTTGGTTCTGGCCAGGCCTTAGCCCTTAGATAAAACATACTGATGCAGCTGTTGTTTGGTTTTTATTAGGATACATGAATAGGCAGCACACACTTGGAGAGGGACCTTTCCAGGGAGAAGAGCGAGACAGCACCTATGATGTAGATCAACTCTCTATAGGCTAAGGTATGGGGTCTGCTGACAAAGTTCAGAGATCTTCTAATATATAATAATACTGCTTCTTAGCAAGGGGAGAGAGGTTAGGCTCTATTGTCTTTTCATGATGACATCTCCCTTCATGATATATGGACTAGCTGCTATGCTGACTGTATTTGTACTATGCATTTTCATTGCTTCTTGTGGCATGTATACTGCATGTTAGGGCACATTAGTTAAAATAAATATTTTAAACTGGTTTGTGACACTTGTCAGATCTTATTGTGGACAAGTACAAGAGTGCAAGCGAAAGGGTGTGTTTTGCTGCCGCGATTCCTGAGAGATCTGGGAGTGTTGTGTTCTGGGGTGTCTAATCATTTGTTTCTCTGTGAGTGAGTAGGAGAGCAAGTGAGACACTCTAGCTAGTTGGTCCTGGGCTCATGGGTACTAAGGTGGTAGGATGACTCAATCCCTATACACCAAGGTCTTATAATCTTGCTCATAGTTCTGTTTTTGGGCAGAATCCCTGCAACACCTATTTTCTGAATCTCAGGGACACAAAAGATGTCCTGCGATTCTGTTGGTGCTGCTGGAGTCTGCCTGAGGGGTCTTCTCCATTCCTGGACCTCAAAAGTGGGTTTTGCAGCTGTTTTGCTACAAATTTGATGCATCATCAACACTGCGCCGATGAGAACTGACGCATAGTCCTCCGATGCTGACACAGAGGCTGTCGGGTGACAGCATTTCCACACCCTGAGGCACTCTGCGCTGCTCGATGAGGACGCATTGCCGGCATCTCAACGGAGATTGATGGCGATGCAGTGGACTGCCTGCGTGAAAAATATCGACACATCGTGCCCTCAGCATCAATGTTTTTCTCCTTTGCTCCATTCAAGGTGCTTTTTCTGCTGCACTTGCTTGAGTCTCATAACTCAACCTGCCCTCCATTCGGACTGCCTGAATTTGGGATTTATATTGATCCTTCATGACCTCAAGTGACCTTTTAGCGCTATTCACTTCTAAGCACTGTTTTTGCATTTATTCCTCGAAAATTCATATCTCAACTTCTACTGACTGGATTTTGTCATTTTAGTCTTGTTTTACTCAGATAAATATTCTCTATTGTTCTAAACCTGTTTGGAGTCTTATTGTGTTGTTTTCGTTGTGTTACTGTGTATGTATTGCACAAATACTTTACACATTGCCTCTTAAGGAAAGCCTACCTGCTCTGTAACAAACTACCAGAGGGTGAGCACAGGTTAATTTAAAGTGTGTATCTTGCTTACCCTGACTAGGATTGTGGTCACTACTTGGACAAGGTGCAAACCTCTGCCAACTGGAGACCCAATTTCCAAAACAGATACTGTGGATGTCACTTGTCAACAGGGATTTGTTGTTTTGGGGGGATAGGACCCCCTGGCACGAGCAACACCTTTGGGGTATAAAACATAACTTGTGAGTTTGCTCCTTTCCTGGGGGGATGAGGGGAGGTTGGTCAAGTGCCTAAGGATAGCTTAATATCCCCGAAGGGAAGGGAACTTTTAGTAGCCATTTTGTAATATCTTGGCACAATACCAGATCAGTGGCTGAAATGGGTTCATGGATTGCCTCATAATATATATGTTGTGGTGAATAAAGCAAACATGTGAATAGCCTAATAACTGTTCAGTGTCTGAAGTGGGCTTACTCACTGCCCATGATGTATGCTGCACAGGGTTAAACTAAAATTATACATTGCCTATGTGGTGGAAGGCGGAACGGCTAAATAACTGATCAGTGGATGATGTTGGCTCATCCATTCCCCCATGATGGATGTTGTGCTGGGTGGAAGTAAAATGTGAATGGCACAGTAACTGTTCGGTGGCTGAAGTAGGCTGACACATTTCCCTATTGTGGGTTGGTTGATTGGATGTGTTGCAACCTTAAGTGATTTTTTTGTTCTTTTCTATTTTAGCTTTTTTGGAGAAGTTCCTTGCAGAGTGGAATCAGATAAGTGTGTTCCCCTTTGAAACTGCTATTGTGGTCCCCCTTTACTACACTTTCACTCTAACACCAGTGCATTCCTTTCTTTCAGTTCAGAGCATGCACACAGCATTTATTTTTTACGAGTACTTCCGATTGTGACCTAGTCCAGAACATTTTATATAGAAAATAGAGATTATGTTTCATTGCAAGACCAGACTCTAACTCAAATAATGTAGCAAAGCTCTGAGGAAGGGACTGATACAGAGTCAGAATTTGAGAGAGGGTCGGGGAGCACAAACTGGAAGTGATTTCTCAATCGGAGTTCTTTCTGAATAGGACTTGTCTTCCAGTGATTCTAATAAACATGACCATGCCAATCATGATGTCCCTTCGCATGCACAATCTGTGGAGAGCTACTGACATAATAGACCAATCCAAAGGGCAGGCTGGTAACACAACAAGCACAGACAGAGTGCTCACGTGGCAGCCTCCTAATTTAGCTCACTCTCCCATTTACTGCAAAGGATAGATGTTGGTCAATACTGCAAATGTTTGGCTTATTTACTATTTCCATCTTTTTTCTGGATAAAGACTTCCATAAGGATATTGTGCTAAAAACAAATTTGCATGCAGAACAGTTTCTGAGGGAGCATGGAGGCACTCTGAACTCGCATTGTCCCAGGTTTGAGGTATTTTGTAGTGGGCAGCCGACCCAGCCACACAAGTGAGGCAGCATTTATACTGGGGCAAGAGTGGGAACATTGGATGGTAGAAAGTTTTGTATCCCTACAACTTCCGTAACATTCTCTCACAGAAGATTGAGGAAAGTTTTTTTTAGCTAACGTTTGAAGTTTGCAAGGCTTTGTGGGTTAGAACGCTGGTAACAGAGCATGGGCCAAAATACAGCAGCTACCCACATCACCAAGCCGGGCAATTTTTACTTCAGATTGTTTGATGCCTCCATGTTGTACTTTGGAGCGTTTTGTGTTGCAGACACTAGGAATCAGCTAAACAAGTCGGGTTCTAGTTTTATTGGGAGAAGTGTGGGAATGCTGAGTCATCGGAAATGCAAGGATCCATATAGCATAAAGAACTTTCTCTCTAGAAATGTGAGTAAAGGTGTTTTTTTTGCCAGAAAATAAGATTTCCATGGGCTTATAGGTAGGACAACATTATGGGATCCACATGAGTCACACCAATTTGGACTCCCTTGGGTGTCTAGTATCCAGAAATGACTAGTTTAGGTAGGTTTCTATGGATGGCACCTGAGTTAGGCCCCAAATCCCAGAGCTATACAAATTTTAAAACAGTATTGATTTTGTTGGGGGAAATGTAATGTCTCCAGGTCATGTTTTGGGACATTTTGTGTCACTGGCCCTAAACCAATCTACACAAGCGGGGTAGCATATTTATCAAGAGATCTGTAGAAAAACAGAATAGTATAACATTTGTTTATATGAATTGAATTTCTCTTCATTGTTGGCTTTAGGCGAGGGTACAAGAATGATCACGTTTTGCAAATTACACTTTAAACCATATGAAAGTATGGATATCCCCATATTGAGAAGTGTACAAATACCTAGTATTACTAAACTCAATTTCTTCTGTACCTTTAAAAAATACATAGGTTTCCTTCATACCCATTTTCCATTCATTAAATTTTACCATCTGAATTGCTTTATAGCAGGTGCACAATAAAATACCATTATAGGCTGCAGCTCGGTTGTTGGCTCGTGGTATCACAAGTTCTTAGAAAACCTAACAACCCTGCATATCCTTGGGACAAAAAGGGTCTGAGAACTCTGTTTTTTCCTGAAAGATGGGAATACGGTGATGATAGTACAGCAAACCTTTTCATCGATGTCACCACTGGCGAAAGAAATTGCCTTTTGCACAGTACTCTTTTCCCATTTTCCACAAAAACATAGAATAGCTATGATTTGGCTATTTTCTGAGTTTGTTCTCGGGAAGTCCACAAACCTTGGGGACTTTAAGTATCCCTAGGATGTCAGAAAATAAATACACAAATTTGGCATAGATACCTTTTGTGTGGAGAGACAGGCTGGAGGGGCAGCATGACCAGGGAAGCCATCTTTTACAAGGAGTAGCCGGGAGAAATGGCAAGATGACTGCTGTTTGACCGTGGCTGCTGGAACCCTCCCATTCACTCTGCCCCGCAGCTGCACTTTGATTTCCATCCCACGCTGGCAATGTAGGATGAAGGAATTGGCGTCACTTACCCAGAAACGAGTGGCTAGGCAAATAGCAATTTTCAGCATTCTCGCATCTCACACTGTCCAGGCTTGCCGGATCTGGGGTTGCCTCGCCTGGCAGCTGATTTCTCTCGCGAGTGTTGTTGCTGCTGGATGCGGATATTGATTCAAGCATTCCCAGATGACATAGAGGCTCAGAATGCAAAACGGGAAAGTAAGTTGGGAAGGGAAAGAATATATATTGAGGATTCATTGGAATTGGCAAATCAGGTGTTGCTGACAGGGAGTCTTAGTAGCCAACATTTTATGTCTATTTTTGATCTTTATTACACCCCAGCGAAGATAACTGAATGGTTGTGGTATGAGGGGAGGGAAGTGCAACAGATTCGGATTGCAACTGGCTATCTTTCTGCACGATCTCAAGGCTTTTTTAATTTTGGTTTGAGGTGCACCTCTGTCTATTACTCTTGCTCTTTAAATTTTGGGGTTATTAGATAGCACGGAGACAAACAAAAGGGTAAGGACAGAGATAGGGTTTTTGTTTATTGCAATGGCTGTCGCACGTCTATATGTCACTTCTCAATGGCTAAGTGTCGACCGTCCTGCCTTTTCCAAATGGTGGGCTAAGATGTTAGCAATATATATTATATAATCTTCAGTATACAAGCTAAGAGGACGAAGGAAAAGGGAGCTAGGGTGGAGAATTTGGGCACCGATCTCTAGATTGGTAAATTAAATGAAGGATATTGAAGATACATTTTAAATACCTACTTTTTGCTTCTGAAGCTTCTTTTTTGGAGCAATTGGGTAGGAATGAGGGCAGGGGTTATGTTACTCTATCCTCCATCCTGCTACATCCGATTGTCGACTATGTTCATTCATGAATTGTGTATTTGTTCTTTCTATTTATTGCACTAGCACTTTTTCTCTGTCGCAAAAAATCCTTTGAGGTGATTTAACCTGCTCTGATTTGTAGGGGTTTCTCTTTTTTAAATTTTTTCTGAATTTATATCATATATTATATATTGTGTTAAGAAATGTCATGACATGTATTCATTGTCTCTATTATTGTTGCAATTAAAAATCAATAAAAAAAGGATACCTTTTATGTGAAAAAGGTTATGAAGGCCTAAGTGTGAAGAAAGGGGTTCAGGACTGAGTGTGGAAAAGCTTTAACAGCTGAGGGGTTAATAGTCCTATTTAGACCGAGTGCTAATGGAATGAATTGGAGTTTGGTAGATGCATACTCAGTTGTAAAGATTACTGATCAATCATGTCCTCCCAATTACAAGTGCAATATATCTAATGCACTTGGAATAAGGCAGATGGCATATCTGATACGTTTGTGACTAAATACACTTGTGAAAATGACAGGCTATCTGTCACATTTGTGATGAGAACCCTTCTGCAAACTATAGAACAAGCCTAAAATGCAAAGAGCATGAAAGATCATCACTTACAAATTCAGTGGCTATTTTAGGAGCCAAATACTGCTGCATCTGGTTGCTCCAGGCAAAAGCAGAATATTTCCTTTCTCTTCCGTACCATTTTTCTTCAATTACTTCTAACCTTTAGCTATGCTTCTCTTTTCAGGCATTTCTTATATAAATCCTTCTGAGCACTTGTCGCTCTATAGAGGTCATTTGAAGAGTGAACATATACCTCACACAGCTTACAAAAGGCTGTGACTGGAATCATTATAGCAGTGGCTTAATATATATGCCCCTTACCCAAAATATCATACAAATAATAGAATCATACATGACTAGCTATTGTATTTCAAAATAAGATATCATTATTCTTGCATCATCCTAATCTATTTTAGCCAGTTTTCCCCACAATTCTGATATCCTATATTGTGTGATGATCTTTACAAAACTATTTAAAGTGTGTTTATGATACATGCCTAGGTCATTAATAGATGAGTAAAATTAAACCTGGAATGTTCATCCATTTCAAATTTAATAGACCTTACACATAGGATAGTAATTATTTTCTTCACAAAAGAGCAACCCAAAATAAAAGGCGCTTGGTAAGGGTTTACATCTATAAAGGTGTAGTCCATTACATTCCCACCTGGATAGTCTCTTCACTCCTCCTGTTTGCAAAATGTAATCAGAGTACTCCATTATTGGTAATTAGATAGTGTCCCTTTTGTCATTATCTTTCACATTACATGAAGCTAGTATTTTATTTTTCTCCGCTTATCCAATTAACTTGGCTATTAGAGCCACAACAGGTTGGTTTCATAGAAAAGTCTTGTAAGAACTGTACAGGCCTCAGAATGGATATAGCAATTAACAACAAGCTCATGCACTTCTTAAGCATCACTGCTTGTCCATACCAATGAAAGCCATGTCATGGGAATTTGATTAATTTATAACATGCTCTGTATGCTACATACCAACCTTCTAGTCTTATCCTATGATTGTTTGTTGTGGATTTGTGTACTTGATTATTGTTACAAATAGGGGTCTCTAGTTGGTAGAGGTAGGTACCTTTGTCAAGTAGAGACCCTTCTTCCTAGTCAGGGTAAGGGGGATACTCTTCTAAAATAACCCCTGGTCACCTACTTGGTAGCTTGGCACGAGCTGACAGGCTTATCTCAGAGGCAGCGTTTAAAGCATTTGTGCATGCATACAGTAACACAGTGAAAACACTACAAATGCACACAATTTAGGAAAATAGGTAAAACTTTGTCGAAACCAAATATGATGAAAAACAACAAAAATCCACAATACAATACTGTAAACATAGCTTCTTTGCAAGAGAACCTTTAACTTGCAGAAATAGCTGAAAAACACAGTTCTTCCGATTTGGTAGCTCCTTCCCGGGCTACCACGATGCTGAAAACAACAGAGGCTAACAATTCCAGCTGACCGTGTCGGTGCGGGGTCAGCTAAAGTGCAGACAGATTCAAAAACAGTACTTTTCTCGTTGCAGCCGACACGGTATGAGCCGGTCGGGGCAACCATTGCGGTTGCATTGCAAAATGGAAGCAGAGCTGGGTGGGGTGCCCTCTTGATGAGGTGCAGGCAGGGGCTCGATGACGATTGTCTAGACGTGTTGGTGAGGCCACAGCTTACGGTTCAGGGTTAGGCAGTGCACGATGCGCTGCTGACAGGCTGCGGTGTAGGCGACGGAGCCAGTTGACATACCGGTCAGGCAACAACAGTATCGGAGATGTGCAGGCAGGGTGAAGCAGGGTGGTACAGAATGTGATGCTCACAGGATGCTGTGTGAGCAACAGCATCAGTGAGACCAAGGATGCAGTGCAAAGTGCGGGGGTGACTTCTGAGGGGCCTTCAGGACACAGAATCTTGCAACGAACTCGGTGACAGAGTCGGTTGCCCTTTTCTTCTGCGACGAGTGAAACCGGTGGTTCCAGAGACTGTGCCCAGAAGGATGTTGAGGTCTTTGCTGTTCCTGATACCTCTTGAACTGGGAGCAACCTTCACTTCAAGCCCTTGGAGACACTTTGCAATCAGGATACACACACAGTTCCTCTTCTTGGCAGAAACAGCCACTGCAGGCCAACCCCAGACAGCACACAGCAAAGGGGCAGTACTCCTCCTCCAGTTTCTTCCAGTTCTTCTCCTTGGCAGAGGTTCCTCTTGATTTCCAGAAGTAGTCTAAAGTTCTGAGGTCTGGGCCCCAATATGTATACAGGAAAATCATTTGTTCCCTGGTGGCAGAGAAGCCCTGTGCCCAGCCAAAACCATTTCTGTCAATTCTCTGGTGCAGATGCCCAGCAGGAGGTTGTGACAGCATTGTCCAAAGCAGACCAGGCCCATTCAGGTGTGAAAGGAAGTTCCTCCCCCTACTCTAAATGCAGCCCAGGTCTATTCAGCCCAGCCGTGACTCACCCTGGAAATACAGTACACACCTCGACCCCCCCAAGTGGCTGTCTGAACAGAATGCACATCCCGAGCTCCCACCAATCCAAAACCAGGCAGTCAATACACAAACCTAACAAAGGCCCACATGATGGCTAAGCAAGAAAATATCCACTTTCAAACACAGATTGTAAAAATCATCATCACTAAAAGATGCATATTTACATTCGTAATCCAGGGATACTAAACTTTATTTTCCTATTTTGTTCCGCTGGGCAGTTATAGTTATAAGATTTTATAAGTTAATTCCCCATTGTTAGAAATTGGATTTCTGGTTGGCTACGGATTGCGCCAAAGCCAGGCAGAAACCACCACTCTAGTCAGGGCAAGGGAGTTACATGCTGAAGATAACCCCTGCTCACCCCCTTGGTAGCTTGGCACGAGCAGTCAGGCTTATCTCAGTGGCAATGTGTAAAGCGTTTGTGCAACACACACACAGCACTAACAAACTAGGCACATTACAAAAGAAACTCCACACAAGGTTATATCAAAAACAGCCTTTGTATTCTCATAAACACATTAGAAACATAATCACACATTTACACTGTGCCAACTGGTACTAGGCAATATTCACAGGGGACTATATACAGGACCAGGCCAATCGGGCCACGGTCAGAACCATTAGAACAGGTAAGTAAAGGCAAAACATAACCAGTAACTACTGGTACCATAATGACCTAAGCATTATCATATTAGCACTAGACACCATCCTAAAATATCATTACATGACATTAGGCAATAAATCACATTAGGCCCAAACCTCATTAGCATAAACACATTATGCACTAGGCCGCACCAGCATAAACACAGTATGCAAATACCCCCTAAGCATAAATCAAATTTAGGCATGAATCACATTTCCTGCGCATCACATAAATCACATTAGGGTCTGGCGCCCTTTTAACCTCACAGTGTCCCCCTGGCCAACTGGCCGTCTCAGAGGGCTCCAATGCCCAATGTCCAAAATGTCAGGGTGGCTGCCAATGCAGCAGACTAAGAAGTGCGAAATTGTGCAGGCACCACTGTGCCTCCCGGGTCCCAACTGGGAACCCTCAACAAATGCTCTGGCCTAAACGGTGCAGCTGCCGCTAATTGTGGTACAGCTGTGGAGCAAAAGTGTTGCCACTGGCACTCACTGTGCCCTGGGTCTCCATGGGGACTCTGTAAAACAAAATGAGCCCAATTGGTGCAGTTGCCTGCTATGGCGGTGCAACTGAGGAACTAAAGAGGGGCACTGGCACTCCGGTGCCCTCTTGACCCCCACTGGGGCCCCCCAAACAGGTATGGCCACATTGCAGCTGCCTGCACTGGTGCGGCGCAGCCGTGATTAAGGGCTGGTACTACTGTGCCTACTGAGACCCCACTCGGGCTCCTAAACAACAACTTCCCCCAATGTTGGAGCGGCCTGCTGTCCTGCAGGGCTGCTCAGGTAACCAGGCACCTGCAATGTGCCTCACTCTCACTCCCCCAGGCCAGCCCCACTCACCGGCAGTCCGGGGGACTCTGTGGCATCTCAGTTGGCCAGCACCACAACACGCGGGGCTCTCTCTGCTCACGAGAGCCCCGCCTCCAATCCTGCACAGGCACTGCCTGTTCCGTCCGCACTCTTCCTGCTCCCACGAAGGCGGGGTGGGCTCCCGCCGGGCCTCAGGTACCTCCTTCTGGGGCACGCAGTCCTCTGCCAGGACTCCTTCAACGCGGCGTGTTTCCTCCCGGCATCTGTGGTGGTAGCAGGAGCCCTCAAGGCTCCAACATTGGGACCCCGGAACTTCCTTCATTCTGCCGGCCATCCCCCCCACAGTCAGGCACAAGCGCCTGACTTCCTGGTCGCTCGGCGATCGCAGCGGTCATTTTGTTCTTGGCCCGGGTTGCGGCGGTGACTTCTCGGCAATGCGGAGTGGGCTCCCACTCGATGAGGCACAACCGCGGGGTGGGCTCCCGCTCTGGTTTGGAAGTATCCGCAATGCAATGCCCACCCCGCTTTAAATATCTATAAAGCGGGGTGGGCTCCCGCTCGGCAGGTGCAGTGCGGGGTGGACTCCCGCTTTCCTGGTACCATGGGGGAATCCCTACGATGGGGATCCCCTCGAAAAAGACAGCAGCTCAGTGCTGCGCGTCCCACGCTCTCCTCCTGCTTGGGCAATTAAAGGAATAAAGTGCAGCACTCACAAGGCGCTAGAATCACAGGAAGTCCAAGCCAAAAAGTTCCTCCATGTTTAGGGGGCATAGCTGGGCCCAGGGAGGCCAGCACACAGGGCCCTCCAGCAGGAAGTTGGCCCCAATGGCGGTTCCTCCTGGGCCTTAGCAGCGGCAAGCCCCCAGCATGGAACAGAATACCTTTGATGGGGTCACAGCCTCTATATTTATACCACAACATCTCTTTGTCTGTAGTGCAGGGCATGGGGGAACCAGATGCAACTGGTTCAGGGGGGATTTGGAGCACTTTGTTTTCCAAGCTCCTCTTCCCCTTTGTCAGGTGGGGGCTAGGGGATCAGACACACCACAGGAGGCGGAACCAGCATTTTACAGGCTGGGCACAGTCCTCTTCAGAGTCAGGGGATTACTCCTCTCACTACTCCCAGCACAGATGTCCCATTCAGCCTTGTGCTGACTCACCCTGCCCCTCCTGGAGCCACACACACCTCTCAGCCCCTGTCACTCACAAGCCAGACATGCAATTCACATCAGGCAGGCAGACATATAGCACACAGAAATGCCAACTTCTTAAAGTGGCATTTCCCAACCAGTCATAATAAATCTGCACCAACCATTGCACAGTATTTATTACTACCATTCCATAAATACTAAACTCAACCACTCTGCTCCTCCCATAACATGAATTACCACTGACACACACTGATCAGGGAATCCCCAATGCATTCCTATGGGAGGGCAGGCCAACCTTACTAAATGTGCACAGAGAGTGCACACACTTTACACTGGACCACAGTGCTGAAGTGCCCAGAGGCCTAAAACCACCAACACCATGTCAGAGAAAAAGGCAAAATGTTTAGGGGTGAACCTGCCAAAAAAGGGCCAAGTCCAACACCTATTCTATCCTATGAGACAGATAGCCTTGCAATAGTGAAAATGAAATTTGCAGTATTTCACTATCAGGACATGCTACACACATCAGGGCATGTCCTACCTTTCACATACACTGCACCCTGCCCACAGGGGTACCTTGGGCCTACCGTAGGGGTGACTTACATGTCAGAACGGGTGGTTAGGGCCTGGCAAATGGGCGCACTTGCCAGGTCGACATGGCCGTACCATACTGCGCAAAGACACCACAGTTGCAGGTCTGACCTACATTTACAGGCTGCTTATGTGGGTGGCACAATCAGTGCTGCAGGTCCACTAGCAGCATTTGATTTACAGGCCCTGGGCACACACAGTGCACTGTACTAGGGACTGATAAGTAAATCAAATATGTCAATCATGGAATCACCAATCCATTCAACAATTTACAGGGAGCACTTGCACTTTGGCACTGAACAGCAGTGGCAATGTGCTCAAAGCATCTAGACCAGAAAAAAGGAACTCGAACACACAGCAAAATACCAGGAGTCAAAGGCAAAAATACAGGGGAAACCCATGCCAATGAGGCCAGGTCTAGCAATTATCAAAACAAACAAATAAATAGAAGTGAGACATACAAGTGTAGATGAATGTTAAACTGAGTATAATCTATACAAAGGAAGGGACAGAGTGGCTTATTTAAAGAGGTCCAGCATACATGCAGAAACGTGTATAGCAAGAAATAGGTATGACGTTCCTCTGAGGCGTAATGAACACGAGGGGCGAGATACAAGTGTTAGGCTGAAGTGAATAACAGTAACTCACAGCGCTATTATGGGAGGGAAATTCCTCCTTTTGGAACTAGGGTCCTCACACACCCAGCAAGCTAGGTGTCGTGCTTCATCATTTGGGCCTGCCCCTCGTTGGGTCGGCATTGCAATGCCCGACTGGCACCCAAAAAGGGTCTCTTTAATGGGAATCTTTTGTTCCTGCTGTGTGGTGCTGTAAGGGTAAGGGGCCTAGTGTGTGTAGATGAGAGGAAAAGTGAGATTAAAACAGGTCAGTTAGTCCTAGAACTAGTTTTATTCAGGTAGGTAAACTGCCTGATTAAAAACAGGAGAGTGGCAGATAACTAGGGACTATGGGCCATATGTAGGAAGCCCAAAACCGGTCGGTAACGGACGATTTTCGGTAAAAATCACGTTACCGACCGGTATTCAGGCTTTTGGTATGTAGGGGAGACATTTCAGGATTCGGTAATTTACCGAATCGGTAAAATTACCGATTCGGTAATTTTACCGATTCGGTAAATTCCGAATCCTGAAATGAGATGTAGGGGGAGTGTGTGGGTGTAGTGTGGATTCGTTATTTACCACCAACTAAAAGTTGGTGGTAAATGACGAATGTCTTAGAAAAAACATTATTTGGCCCTTAGAAGTGTGCAATGTGGCAGACATACATGCCCTTAGGGCATGTATGTGTGCCACATTTGCACACATGCAGGAATCAGGGGTGCAAAAGGGTGTCACTGTGACACCCTGCCACCCTTGATTGTGCTCCCCCCATTACCGAATCGGTATTTACCGATTCGGTAATGGTAACTGGCTTCCCATTGATTCCTATGGGCCTCCTGGCCCATAGGAATCAATGGGAAGCCAGTTACCATTACCGAATCGGTAAATACCGATTCTTAATTACCGACCAATACCGAATCGGTAATTTTTACCGACTTATTACCTACATAGCATTTGGTGAGTAGACAAAATATCGGAAATGTAATATCGATATACAGAAATATCGAAGTCAAAATATCGATGGAACAATATATCTCTGTCAATAATATAGATGTAAAAAATGTCGAGATTGTGATGTGTAGTAAAATATCGAGGTATAGTATATCGAAAGACATAATATCGTGTAGTAAAAATATCGAAAAAGTATAGTATTAAGTCACTTTGTGATTTGTTAAAAATTATTGTTTAGAAGTGTCAGCAAATGTTTATTTAAGTGTATTAAAAATAACAATTTTGTTTCTATTAATATAATTTTTTAAATTTTGATATATAATTTTAGGAGCGGGATGTTGGGTTTATAGGGGATAAGGGTGGGGAGTGTTTTAAAAATATATATTTGAAATAAAATATTTTAATAAATTTTTGTAGAATTTAAATTTAAATTTTGAACCAAATTCTAATATTTAAAATTTAATTATGAAAAAAAAAAATTTTTGTGGGATGTTGTGTATATAGGGGTTAAGGGTGGGGAGTATTTTGCAAATAAATATTAAATTTAATATTTTAGGATATAATTATTGAAATATTATTAATATAATTTTTTAAATTTTGATATATAATTTTAGGAGCGGGATGTTGGGTTTATAGGGGATAAGGGTGGGGAGTGTTTTAAAAATATATATTTGAAATAAAATATTGTAATACATTTTTGTAGAATTTGAATTTAAATTTTGAACAAATTTCTAATATTTAAATTTTAATTATGAAAATAAATATGGTTAGTGGGATGTTGTGTATATAGGGGTTAAGGGTGGGGAGTGTTTTGGAAATAAATATTAAATTTAATATTTTAGGATATACAATTTGAAAGATTATATTTAAAAAAAAAAAAAAAAAAATTCAAATTTGTTTTTAAATTTTAAATGTGAAAATTGTAATAATAAAATAAATGTAATAAGTGGGATTTTGGGGTTATAGGGGATAAGGGTGGGGAGTGTTTTAGATATATATTTAATATTTAATATTGAATTAAAAAAAAAATTTCAATTTTGGTATGAAAATTTACAATTAAAAATTTTACTAATAAAATTTAATAATTTATGATATTATTTTTGAAATATTATATTTTCAAATAAAAAAAAATCAAATTGTTTGTAAAAATTTAAATGTGAAAATTGTAATAAGAAAATAAATGTAATACGTGGGATTTTGGGGTTATAGGGGATAAGGGTGGGAAGTGTTTTAGATATATATTTATTATTTAATATTGAATTACCAAAAATTTAAATTTAAATTTTTGTCTTAAAATTTACAATTAAATATTTTACTAATAAAAGAAATTTAATAAGTGGGATTTTGGGGTTATAGGGGATAAGGGTGGGGAGTGTTTTTGAAAAATATTTAATATTTTATAAAAAGATAATAGAAATTTTAGTTTTGGGTTTAAAGATTAAAAATTAAAAAATTACTAATACAATAAATATAATAAGTGGGAATTGGGGGTTATAGGGGATAAGGGTGGGGAGTGCTTACGAAATATATGTAATATTTTATATTTGATAAATATAATGTAAATTTCTAATTTCTTAATAAAAGTAAATTTTAAACTTTTTAATAATAAAATAAATGTCATAAGTGGTATTTTGGGGTTATAGGGGATAAGGGTGGGGAGTGTTTTAGAAATATCTAAAAATTTTGTTATTAATAAAAAATTATTTACATTTAGAAATGTTCTTTGAATTAACATTTAAAAATTTTAAGAAGATAATTCATTTAATAAGAGTGATGTAGGATTTATAGGGGATAAGGGTGGGTAGTGTTTACAAATTAGTAATTGTTTGAAAAAATCAAAAATATATAGTAACCCTAATTCAATATAGATTGGAGTGGGAATAGTACATTATTTATGGTCACTGTCCAGCACCTACTATAATTTTTTATAGACTGGAGTGGGAATAGTAAATTATTTATGGTCAGTGTCCAGCACCTACTCTAATTTATTTAAGACTGGAGTGGGAATAGTAAATTCTTTATGGTTAGTGTCCAGCACCTACTTTAATTTATTATAGACTGGAGTGGGAATAGCAAATTATTTATGGTCACTGTCCAGCACCTACTCTAATTATAATAGACTGGAGTGGGAATAGTAATTTATTTATGGTTAGTGTTCAGCACCTACTCTAATTATAATAGACTGGAGTGGGAATAGTAATTTATTTATGGTCACTGTCCAGCACCTACTGTAATTTATTATAGACTGGAGTGGTAATAGTAAATTATTTATGGTCACTGTCCAGCACTTACTCTAATTTTTCATAGACTGGAGTGGGAATAGTAAATTATTTATGGTCAGTGTCCAGCACCTACTCTAATTTATTGTAGACTGGAGTGGGAATAGTAAATTATTTATGGTTAGTGTCCAGCACCTACTCTAATTTATTATAGACTGGAGTGGGAATAGTAAATTATTTATGGTCACTGTCCAGCACCTACTCTAATTTTTTATAGACTGGAGTGGGAATAGTAAATTATTTATGGTCACTGTCCAGCACCTACTCTAATTTATTATAGACTGGAGTGGTAATAGTAAATTATTTATGGTCACTGTCCAGCACTTACTCTAATTTTTCATAGACTGGAGTGGGAATAGTAAATTATTTATGGTCAGTGTCCAGCACCTACTCTAATTTATTGTAGACTGGAGTGGGAATAGTAAATTATTTATGGTTAGTGTCCAGCACCTACTCTAATTTATTATAGACTGGAGTGGGAATAGTAAATTATTTATGGTCACTGTCCACCACCTACTCTAATTTATTATAGACTGGAGTGGGAATAGTAAATTATTTATGGTTAGTGTTCAGCACCTACTCTAATTATAATAGACTGGAGTGGGAATAGTAATTTATTTATGGTCACTGTCCAGCACCTACTGTAATTTATTATAGACTGGAGTGGTAATAGTAAATTATTTATGGTCACTGTCCAGCACTTACTCTAATTTTTCATAGACTGGAGTGGGAATAGTAAATTATTTATGGTCAGTGTCCAGCACCTACTCTAATTTATTGTAGACTGGAGTGGGAATAGTAAATTATTTATGGTTAGTGTCCAGCACCTACTCTAATTTATTATAGACTGGAGTGGGAATAGTAAATTATTTATGGTCACTGTCCAGCACCTATTCAAATTTTTTATAGACTGGAGTGGGAATAGTAAATTATTTATGGTCACTGTCCAGCACCTACTCTAATTTATTATAGACTGGAGTGGTAATAGTAAATTATTTATGGTCACTGTCCAGCACTTACTCTAATTTTTCATAGACTGGAGTGGGAATAGTAAATTATTTATGGTCAGTGTACAGCACCTACTCTAATTTATTGTAGACTGGAGTGGGAATAGTAAATTATTTATGGTTAGTGTCCAGCACCTACTCTAATTTATTATAGACTGGAGTGGGAATAGTAAATTATTTATGGTCACTGTCCAGCACCTACTCTAATTTTTTATAGACTGGAGTGGGAATAGTAAATTATTTATGGTCACTGTCCAGCACCTACTCTAATTTATTATAGACTGGAGTGGTAATAGTAAATTATTTATGGTCACTGTCCAGTACTTACTATAATTTTTTATAGACCGGAGTGGGAATAGAAAATTATTTATGGTCAGTGTCCAGCACCTACTGTAATTTATTGTAGACTGGAGTGGGAATAGTAAATTTTTTATGGTTAGTGTCCAGCACCTACTCTAATTTATTATAGACTGGAGTGGGAATAGTAAATTATTTATGGTGAGTGTCCAGCACCTACTCTAATTTATTATAGACTGGAGTGGGAATAGTAAATTAGTTATGGTCAGTGTCCAGCATCTACTCTAATTTATTATAGACTGGAGTGGGAATAGTAAATTATTTATGGTCACTGTCCAGCACCTACTCTAATTTTTTATAGACTGGAGTGGGAATAGTAAATTATTTATGGTCAGTGTCCAGCACCTACTTTAATTTATTATAGACTGGAGTGGGAATAGTAAATTATTTATGGTCAGTGTCCAGCACCTACTCTAATCTGTCTGGTATTTAATTAAATTAAATTACATTGATATAGCAATAATAAAAATATATTTAAGTGAATATTATTTGTATTGTATTATTATATATTGGATTTGTACTAATTAATTCAATATTTATAGTTTAGGATAATATATACATGTAAAGTTTTAATGTGATATGTTTGGAATATTTAATATTAATATTAGGAAAAATATATGAATATTTTGTATTGGAATAATGGGTAATGGCATTCTGTAATTTTATAATATTTATTGATTTTTAATTTTTTATAAAATACATATTCTATATGTTAAATATTCATAATAGAAGATTAATATTAATAATCAGAGAAACACAATTAATAAGACAAAAACATTGTTTTTATTGTAGTTTTTTAAATTTTTTTATTGTTTATTCATTTTAGTAAGATCATTCAGAAATAGTTTTATTTACATTGTAATTACATTCAAACATATTGAATATAGGTCAGAACAAATTTTATGTACATTAAGTATATTTTCTAATATTTTTTAGTAAATTATAAATATTATTAATAATGTTGTACAATGTAGTGTTTTAAATTAAATTTAACATAGCAATAGGTTTTGTAAATCTTTATAGAAAACTTTTCACAAATATTTTCATATATAAACATTTTAATATTTGTAGTACAAACATGTTATACCTTTTTTATTAATATTAATATGTAAAATATTAATATTAATTATTTTTACAATGTTTTCAAAACAAACATATTTTTAACATAAATAAAATTTTAGCATTCATGCAAAAATATTTTAACAATTTTTCATACATTGTTCTGTAGTATTATCTTTTTAGAAATTATAATAATAAATATTTTAAATTTTAAAATATTTATTTATATAATTTTACACATTAGGAACATTTGTTGACAATTTGTAGGTAAATGAAAAAAATAGGTCTATTTTTGCTAAATAATATGAAATATTTGTGTGTGAATTTACTGTTTTACCTGATTTATTTAGGGGTTTTTAGTATAGTTAAATGTTTTATTATGTTTTGGACACTCTATTTTGTAACCGGGTAATGTTGTTTTGGGTCATTTGGTTTGAAGGGAAGCTCGCGGTTGGGAGTTACTTCGCGTCGTGAAAGGTAAGGTTTGTTTTATATGTTTTAGATGGTTTTAAACTTTATTTTGAGCCTAGTTAGATAATGTTTAGTGTAGCTGTACATATATTAGTTATATTTGGAAATGTTATGTGTTAGAGTTGCGTGTTGTGTTTTTACGTGTTTATAACTATGTGTAGGCATGTTTCGAAAGTTAGGTTTAAGGTGTTTAATGTATATTTAGAACTGTTTTAAATCTAGTATTATTGTTAGTAAGTGTTTATGTGTTGTTTTATGTGGGTGGGAATGTATGTTGCTTTGTTTTTACAATTTCTTTTCTAGGTTATTCGTTTCAGATGGACTCGTTTTTTTTTTTAAAGAAGTGTGTGTTCGTTTTATTGAACAATATGTTTTTTACACTTCTTTAAATGTTTCTGTTTTCATGGATCGTTTTTTAATATTTTTAGCTATTTTCGGGTTTTTCATGGTTTTTCGAAGGATATTTGGTGAATGGCTTATGGATTTAATCGCCAGTTGTATTTTTGCATTTTTTTTTGGGAACCTTTTTTTTATGTTTGGATTGTGTAAGCAGGAAATGGATTTTTCAGACTTTGGAATAAACTTGGTAAGTTAATTTATTATTATTTCTTGTGGGTGGGTATTGTTTAATATTATTGTTTATTTTTATTTTATTACAAATATTATTAATGTGTGTTAATATATTTTTGGCAATATGTATAAATATGTTACACACAGTAATTATTTTTGTAATAAGATAAATATATTTTATGTGTTTGATATTATTGAAAATGGGTAATTAGTCATTTATTTGTATTTCTACTTTAAAGAAGTGTTTTAGCTATGATGTTTAGGTATTCTAGGCCTTTGGTAGTAGGGTACAATTTTACTTGTTGCTCTAGATATTTATACATTTGTTTAGTTTGTTTTGAGGTTTTTGGAGTTAGCTGAGTTATGGATTGTTCCATTCGGAACTCTTGATAACTCTGTTCTTTTTGTAGGCATGATATAAATCTTTCTAGTGTTGGTTTTGTTCTGCCTGTTGATTGTAGGAAGGCGTTATGCCATCCTTCAACTGCGTTATTAGTTTTGGATTCTCCATTTAAGGTGCTTCTGTATACGTTCCACCAGGGAATTAAGAATTTAGGGTTTCTTCTGTGGCCAGATCTATGTAGTCTGCCGACCCATGTATCTTCGAAATAGTCCAATAGTGAACTTAGTTTTTCTTCATTTTGTTTGTAGAAGGCGCTGTCTATTAAAATGTTGTAATGTTCTGTTACGTCTGTGTCAGGTACATAAGCTAGTGCTATGAGTTTTTTTATTTGATATGCAAAAGATGAATTAGTTGCATATTCAATGCTTAAGGCTGATTTTTGCATGTGTCTCCATAGGCATTGATTAAAATGATAGTAACAGCCTTGTATGGAGGTATGGGGGTGTGTTTTTAATATAGAATTAATCATTGCATGTTCAAAATCTAGGATTATTTTTTGTGGGGAAAAGTCATTTGTTTTTTGTTTTATTATATTTAATAGTTCAGTGTATGTGGAGTTATGTTTGTTTGGTAATAATGTGTAAATTAATGGTATATTGCAATTGTGATATAGGACATGTATTGTATATAGTTGGAAAAAGGGTTTGGGACATATGGTAAAAGTCCCATCCATCATCCAGTTATGTGATTCTTGTAGTTTACAGAGATTATTAGCTGTTCCAAATATTATTATTCTTTTGTCATTGTTTTTATTATCAAAAATGACAAATGGTTCTTTGTTTAAAGTTATACTTTGTTCTGGACTTAGAATAACTTCACTATATGTGTGAGGAATTGGGGTTGAAGTAGTAGTGGTTTTTTTAGTACGTGCTATAGTTCTTTTGAGTGAAGTTACAGATGGCATTTGTGTAGTAGCAGTTTTAGGAATTTTGGGAAGCTGCTCTTTTAAAATTACACTAGTAGGTTTTTGAGAACTTGTGCTAGCTTCCTTTATAGTTTCTAAAGCAGATCTGACTTCGATTTCAGTAATGTTTGGTGGGTGGTTATGTTCTCTAGTGTATAATACTGTTGTTTGTCGTGTTGTAGCACGCCCATAGCACTTATTAGAGTAGTATTTAGTGCATTTCCAGTTAACTTTTAAACCATACACTTTTTCCTGTGTGTAAGTGTATCCCATATAGCATAGTAACATTTTTCCCTTCTGGCTTGTTATGAATTCAGCTCCTTCAGTCATTTTGATGTAGCTTTATCTATGAAAAATATATATTATAGTTATTATATATGATGTTATATTAATTTTCAGTAGAAAAAAACAAGATTTAGTTACTATATACTTACAAAGTTGGTTTTGATGTGTTTGAGTAGAATGCTCTTGATTCTTTATTTGTGGGATTTTCCTGTAGTATTTTCTTTGTCTGGAAAAGAAAAGGAAATGTGTTGTAATAATTGTTTCTATATTTTTATAGGGAATGGTTAGGGGATTTGCAATTGGGATTTAATTAGGGTGGTATTTTAATCTATTAGTTGATTTTTGGTTGTGAAATACTTACTTTTTAGTTGTATCTTTTTTGGTGCTGTTCTGTATTTTCTTAGTTTGTTTTGGAGTTTCCTGTAGTGAAAACATGAAATAGAAAGAAGACATTAATTTATTTATAGTGTATGTATATTTCAATTACAATTTATTCGATTTGAGTCTTCATGAGAATAATATAGTTAACTTACTTTTGATAGTTTTAAACATTTCCTCTATGTTGATTTTCTTATATCTGTAGTTGCAATCCAGTAGATTTTCCTCTTCATTCAATTTCGTTTTTTTGGTTTTGGACTGTGAATGAAGTTGAACTTCTTTTTATAGTGCTTTTGATGTTGTAATATGTGTTTTATTGGTTAGTTTGAATTCGGAGTGTTTTTATTGGTTAGTTCGATTTTTTTTTTTTTTTTCTGGTAGTTAGTTTCCTAATAAGGAAAACGCTAATTAGTGGTTTTGTGGTGTATTATTCTATATGTATTTTTCTAAACATTATATTATGTATTGGATGCATAAATTGATAAAGTATAATTTAATAATATAGTTGTTTAATGTAGGAAGGTTGTTAATAATGTTTTAGTAAAGAGTTAATTATTTAAATCCATTTTTAAATGTAGTAAATATATAATTGTTTAATAATAATTTTGTGTAGAGATAAAAGACATTATTTGGGTGCCAATTCCGATCCGGTAAAAAAATTCCCCGTCCGACTCGTATCCGGATTTTTTTCCGTCCGAATCGTCAAAGTAGCGTACAAACTGCCAAGTACGATTCGAACGGAAAAAAGTCCATACGAATCGCATTGGGAAGATTTCCCCACACGTCCTCGGGTCGGGAAAAGTCACCGACACGTCCCCGGGCGAGAAACCCACCGTGCGGAAAAATAAAGTCCGACTGCGCAAGTACGATCCCTCCCGTCCTCCCCATTTCACAACCGTACGCAAAAAACACCGTCCGAACCGAACTCCCATAGCAACCATGGAGACATGTGCCCGCATACGCGCCGAACACCCCACCACCCCCCGCCCGCGTATGTACGCCCCGAACCACCAGCCGTGTATGTACGCCCCCGAACCCCCCCCCAGCCGTGTATGTACGCACCGAACCACCAGCCGTGTATGTACGCACCAAACCCCCACCCCAGCCGTGTATGTACGCACCGAACCACCAGCCGTGTATGTACGCACCAAACACCCACCCGTGTATGTACGCCCCCGAATCCCCCCCCCAGCCGTGTATGTACGCACCGAACCACCAGCCGTGTATGTACGCACCAAACACCCACCCGTGTATGTACGCCCCCGAACCCCCCCCAGCCGTGTATGTACGCACCGAACCACCAGCCGTGTATGTACGCCCCCGAACCCCCCCCCAGCCGTGTATGTACGCACCGAACCACCAGCCGTGTATGTACGCACCAAACCCCCACCCCAGCCGTGTATGTACGCACCGAACCACCAGCCGTGTATGTACGCACCAAACACCCACCCGTGTATGTACGCCCCCGAATCCCCCCCCCAGCCGTGTATGTACGCACCGAACCACCAGCCGTGTATGTACGCCCCCGAACCCCCCCCCAGCCGTGTATGTACGCACCGAACCACCAGCCGTGTATGTACGCACCAAACCCCCACCCCAGCCGTGTATGTACGCACCGAACCACCAGCCGTGTATGTACGCACCAAACACCCACCCGTGTATGTACGCCCCCGAACCCCCCCCAGCCGTGTATGTACGCACCGAACCACCAGCCGTGTATGTACGCACCAAACCCCCACCCCAGCCGTGTATGTACGCACCGAACCACCAGCCGTGTATGTACGCACCAAACACCCACCCGTGTATGTACGCCCCCGAACCCCCCCCCAGCCGTGTATGTACGCACCGAACCACCAGCCGTGTATGTACGCACCGAACCACCAGCCGTGTATGTACGCCCCCGAACCCCCCCCAGCCGTGTATGTACGCACCGAACCACCAGCCGTGTATGTACGCACCAAACCCCCACCCCAGCCGTGTATTTACGCACCTAACCACCACCCCACCAGGGAATGTACGGACCGCACCCCCACCAGTGCATGTACGGACCGTACTGACGCCAAAAAAACACGTACTGAACCCGGACAAACCATATTTACACAAGGAGAGTCAAGTAGAGTTTCCCCACACCACCAAACAGGCCCAACAACCCCACAAACATCACATACACTCACCTGCAACTGCCAAACTGCCAAACAGAGGCCCAAAACTCAATCACTCCTCATAACACACCCACACAAATTTCAAACACAGCCACACCCACAAATGGACCAATAAAAATGGACCACACACACAAACCATGAGCCTTTGCAACAGACCCACTGCTGCCAGAGCCCACAGACGACCCACACCACCATACTTGAACCTCACACTTGCATACCTTCACACAACCACCTACACAAACACCCCCTCATCACATTCACACACACACCTCCACTACCACACCCACACACCCACAGCCATCCACACCCACACCCCCACAACCACACCCCACGCCATGTCCACCACCAAGAATCCAAAGTTCACAAAGGAGGAGCTGGAGATCCTTGTCGACGAAATCCTCAGAGTCGAGCCACAGCTCTTTGGGACATTGGTCAGACAGACCAGCATATCCGAAAAAACCGCCATGTGGCAGAGGATCGTCGATTCTGTGAATGCTGTTGGGACAACCAGAAGGACCAGGCACGAGTGCCAATCCAGGTGGTACGATCTGCGGAGGACGGTCAAGAGGAAGATGACTGACAATCACAACCAGGGGAACATCACTGGAGGAGGGCCGCCCCCCAGACCGGTACTATACCATCCCTGGGAGGAGAAGGTGATGTCCACGCTGGCGGTGGAGGGACTACACGGACTGCCAGGACTCCCAGACCCTGGTGAGTACACAAACAACTCACCTCACATGGGGGGGATGCCATACACAATCAATCATGCATGCCACCCCCCCCAAGCCACCACCGGACACAACAACACTCCACAAACACACACATGCCACTGGCACCTCCATGCCCCATGCAACAATCAGGGCCATGCCAAGTCACAGGCCACACAAAACACCAACACAACACAGGATGTGGTCGATGCTGGGAGTGGGGGCAGCAAAACTAACATTGAGCAACTCACAAGCACACAACAATGCCCTCAGCCCATATGGCCCAGGGCACAGCCATACAAACTGTGTGTACCCACACAGTACTGTCTTGCCTGCAAATGATGGCTGCCATGCAGGATGCCATGGGTCTGAAGGCACAATTTGCACATAACAGCAGACAATGAAGATGCATCGCTCTGATAGAGTCTCAGCACACACCGCCACAGCAGCAGCCTACACTCAGACACACTGCCCAATGGGTGCCCGGAGAACAGGGACTAACTCACATGAACAAGCCAATGGCCATTCAAAGACCGGCTAACTGTGTGTGCCCAGGAAGCTGGCCTGAGGTGACAGAGAGTGACAAAGAGAGGGAGGGAGAGGGGGAATGAGAGGGAAGGAGACAGAGGGGGGACACAGGGAGACAGACAGAGGGAGGGAGTAGGGTGACAGAGGGAGACCGACAGAGGGAGGGAGGAGGGTGACAGAGGGAGGGAGGAAGGGAGACACAGGGAGACTAAATCACCCTTGGGTGGTGTGGCCATGTCCACTCGTCAGCCGGTGGACTGTGTGCATGCAGACCAGGTCTGGCAGTGCCTCAACCCCCCCTTCCGTAGATGAAGACCGGTCCATGTGTCAATCTGTGCACGAGTCCATCCGTGCTGCAGGCACAGACCTAACCACACACCCAGTATACCCACCCACCGTGTCGGTAAGAACCCTGTCACAAATGCTTCAGTCCCCTACCTGCAACATCAAATTGCCTTGCCAAAACACCATTTGGCCACGTACAGTGCAACACGTAAGGCGCCTCTGCATGGCTCGCTACGCCCGCACACCACACTGCTGACTGTGTACCCAAATAGATGCATCAACTAAGATTGTGTCTCACACATGCGTAAAGCCCTGACAGCTGTGGCCAAGGGACATAGCCATGCACAAGTGCACTGTGAGAGGAATGCAGGACAGATCCAACTACCCAGAGGAAGAGTGCCAAATCAGAAATGCATGCAACATGGATGCCACATGTGACACTGTTAACATTGTCTCTCTCACACACAGGTCAACGTCGACGAACACCCCCCAACACTGGGGGGGAAGTCACACAGGACCAGGCTCCGCGGGATGATGACCCCACCGCCAGCGATGACTCTCACCACTCCGTGGATGACCCAGACCAACCTGGCCCCTCTGGTGTCCAACCACCTGCAGCACCTGCGTCAGGTACAACTGTGCCAACCACCACCCCCATTCCTGCCACATCCCAGGAGACGTCCAGGAGCCCTGCCCGCACACGACCACCCAGCCAGTCTGCCCAGGAGGGACACGGTCCTCCGGGCACCCAGGAGGAGGCAGGCGGCAACGCAGATGCCATCCCTCAGGGGTCCCGGAGACCCGATGCACCCACAACGGCAGGCCAGGTGCACGTGGGCAGGGGTGGCGGGAGTGGAGGACGGCGGAGGCGCGAACCTGACCAGGCAGCTCAGGACCCGGTAGTGTCCCAGGTCAGCAACATCCTGGATACATACCGGCGTGACACCAGGGGCATGGACCAGATTGCGTCCACCCTCAATGACATCAAGGGGACCCTCCAGGAGATGAAGACCCTGCAGTCCCAGCAACATGCCTGTCAACTGCAACACCAAGGAAGGATGGAGGATAGACAGGCTGAGCTCGTGGCGGTGCAAACCCAAATGACCGGTGTACTCCGTCGGATTGCCGACAACATGGGCAACCCTCCCTGTGGCACCAGGCGAAGGCCATTACCAGACACAGGGAGGGATCAGGAGGAGGAGGATTCATCCGACGGAGCGTCACAGACATCGTCACGGACTGCTTCCGAGGGTCCCCGCAGGAAGGTGGGTCGTCCACGAAAAAGACTGTGAGAGTCAGCAGAACATCACCATCTCCCAGGTCACCTGGCCTGGCACCTGGCCCTCTGGCCCAATAGCAGCACATGACATTCTCTGCCACATGGACTTGCTGGTCACTGTCTGACCTATGTTGACGAAGACTGTGGCATGGACTCTGACATTTTGCTACGACAAGGATACCAACTCCCCCAGTGAACTCTGGATTCTACACTCCCGCTGTGCACCTCTTGTCATCCCCACAAACCCGTACCCCACCACAAATAAATGAATCACACTTACAAGATGATGCCGTGATTCTACATTATTACAATACATGTGTGTGTCGTACAGTCAAAGCATGCCTGATCTCAGAATTAACTCCAACCATCCAAACCGTGGGGTCGCAGTCTTGCCCAGGACACACATGGGTCCCAATGTCTCATCTGATACAGACATGGAGTACCAAACTCACCTGTGCTGGGCCCAACCAGCTGAGTGGTTCCCGCACAACTGTGGCAACAGACACATTCAGGGGAGCAACAGTCATGCGCAGAGGTCAGGGATCATGTGGAGTGACCTGGCTTGCCGCTCCCAGGTATGTCTAGACATGTGTCCCTACAATGTGCAGCATGCTTGCGTCAGGCGGATGTTGAGAATGGTGGCTAGGCCAAGGTTGGATGCATGGAGATGCCAGAATGCAGTTTAGGATCACTGTGCCACATGGTTGTGTTGGGGTTGTGGGCTGCATCATGAGTGTGGGCGTGGATCTAGAAGGTCATCCTGCAGCTGGCTGTGAAACATTCCCCCCATCCCGTTAGGACGTTGATGTGGCCTGGTTGCCCGACGCAGTAGCAGAGCTGTGCAGATGCACTCCGGATATGGACAAGTACCATGGGAGTCGTGAGGCACATGTCCGTAGACTGCAGGGTAGGATTCTACACAGATGTTGTAGTTTCCCTGGGGGATGGTCTCTCTTGCCTTGAGGTGGATGGAACTGTGCATCTTGTGCATAATACAGTTCCCACTCCCTGACAAACCCCTAGCATCTTGTCACTCTACACATAGACACATATGCACCACCTATGAAAACTATGCCAGACCTGCGGCACGCACAGTGGCAACAGGGCACCATTGACAGGGAAGAGGCACCTTGGAGACAGAGGGACAAATTTATTAGTCATGTGTGTTGGAATGACAATGATACTCTGTCAACACATACACAGGTCATGTGGATGTACATGTGGGAGCAACACTGGCACCCCCCATTGCAACACAGATGCTGGCATCCCATTGACCTGGCACACAAGTGACGGATAACAGCTAAACACCCCCTGCTGCCACGGAGAGGCCGCTATACACCATTGAGGCCCTGATGGGGCAATCACACACCATGTCAACCCGGTGCAACCTGTATGTTTCCGAGGCCAGTGTTACACACAATGATGGCCTCATCACAATCCCCAATCCCCTGCCACATGACAGTCACCAAGTCTGACCATGGCTCCAGGTGAAGCCTGCCCCATGTCATGTTCCCCATGTAGGATCACCATGTATGCAAATGGAACACACATGAACCGGAGAAGTGCACACAGACTACAAACAATTCACACACCCAAAACGACGTGAGGCATCCCTTACCCTGAGGAGATTTCAACACTTGCCCGTGCATGTGACGCTGAATCAGCACATGTCGCTGTGTTCATGAGGAGTAGCAGGAGCACAACAATGCCACCAGCAGACAGCATGCACATGGACCTGTGGAAGAGAGACACACAAGGATTCAGCACAAAGGAGCACATCCGCAAGCATGTACTTAACACGTATCATGTTGTTAACATGACAGGTGACAATGATGACCCTCAGACAACATCCTTCCATTGCGCCATCACTTGAGTGACACTTCAATACACACCACTGACTCACTTGGCAGACATGCAGATGGACACACACATTGCAACACATGCCACACACGGCCCAATGCGTGCACACTCAGACACTGGAACTCACCACTAAGCAAAGAAGTTGCGTATGAGCCGACTCCGCATGTCCTCCACAGCCTCCTCCTCCTCCACATCACTTGCCCCGTCACCAAGCCCTTCATCCTCCACGGGTGGATGGTCCTGGTCATCTTGATCCAGTATGAGTGGAACAGCTTCCTCCACTGCCATGTTGTGCAGCATGCAGCAGACGATGATGATCTTGCACACCTTCACCGGGGCATATGGGAGTGCTCCGCCGGTCTTGTGGAGGCACCGGAATCGGCTCTTCAGAAGTCCAAACGTCCTCTCAATGACTCTCCTGGTCCGCCCATGTGCGTTGTTGTAGAGGTGCTCGGCAGCCGTGCTGGGGTTGCGGACAGGCGTCATCAGCCATGGCATGTTGGGATAGCCAGCGTCCCCTACAAGGAAACATCATGGACAGAAGTGTGTCAGCACAGGCAGTGAGATTGGAAGATGACGCCAAACACTGCACTGCCAGAGTCTACCCACCAACAATACATGCTCGCTCGTTCCGCAGCTGCAGCATCATTTCTGGCACCCTGCTACGCCTCATGATGAAGGCATCGTGTGCTGATCCTGGAAAGCGAACACAGACATGTGAAATCACCATGTTGGACAGACACACCACAAGGGCATTAATGGAGTGATAATGTTTGCGATTCCTATACACCACCTCCTGTGCCTGTGGTGGTACCAACGCAACATGTGTCCCATCTATGGACCCAATGACATGGGGCATCCCTCCCAGGGCATAGAACTCACGCTTGACATCTGTCAACTGCTCACGATTTGGGAATTTAATGTACTCATCCAGGTGAAACAACATGGCCTCTAAGAAATCATGCAGAACACGGCTGAACATCGTCTGGGACATGCCCCCGACATCAGCAATGGTATGTTGGAACGTACCCGTGGCAAGGAAATGTAGGGCTGCCATCACCTTCAACTTGGGTGTCAGTGCACTTGGATACCTGTGGCGCGGGAGGAGTTGTGCTTCCAGCCGGCCAGTCAACTCATCAATCAACCGTTGGCTGAATCTGTAGCGGCGTATACAGTCCCGTTCATGCAGGGCAGCAATGTCTGGCATACGTCGAGGGAGAGGCGGAGCCCTGCAGTGAAATGGAAGGAACACCTAAGAGTGAGCACTGTACAACAACATCGTCAATGCACTGAGCACATGTTACACAGCCAATACACATATGCCACGTTGTGAGTCAGGTCTGTGCCACAGTTCCTGGACACGAACGCCAGTCAGGTTACACTCCTACCAAGGGACAGCCACTAACGGAGGGGGGCAAGATCACGATGACATGGCATGAGACTAGCTGTGGGCCAGTGTAAGTGAACATGCACACGCATCACAGGATTCACAGACATCCACACATGTGCAGAAGTAGTATGCGTATGGTACAGACAGGTAGTTGGATGCGATATGCACTGGTCACATGTCATAGGAATAGGACAGGCCACACACATTGCCTTTGAGGAGTACATGTCGAGACAGAACATACATAGGGAGCATGTGGATATGTACTTGTGTTGATACTCCGTGTAGTTGGATACATACACACCTCATGGCAAATCACATATGTGGGCTGGTGTGCGGAACAGTGTGCCATGCCCATCGACACACAGACACATGTTGGCAGCAGCAACTGCTGACACATTGAATCACACACCTACAGCAAAATCATGGAAAGACATGCCACACACATGACATGGTTGCAGCATGCAACGCAGCCATACACGTGTCATATGTAATATTCCGTGTACCTGGCATCAGGGGACAGGTGCGGGTGTCCGTGACTGGGACATGCAAGTGACTCATGGCTCCACTAGTGTGTACGACATGCACACATGTCAAAGGAGTGCAGGGGATGTGTGGTACAATGCGCACCATCACACACGACATGTGTACACAGCTCATCGTACATGTGCTTTGCCCACACCTCAGGGGTAAAGTGCCACATCACATCCTGACACACCTGTGTCACACACAGGTGGTATTGCACAGACAATGCATTGGTGTCCACCCTTGGCAATACCTGTCCGCTCCATTCCTGTCTGTGTGCCGCCTGTCACCACTGACAGTTGTAATACGCACCGTACATACGCTCGGAGCGCGTGTATAGGGTCCCTGGGCCAATATTGCCGCTGGCGTATGCGTACGCCACAGTAGTACGGACTGTACACGCGCTTGTACGGTCCGGATCACAATATGGGCGCTGGCGTATGCGTACGCCACAGTAGTACGGACTGTACACGCGCTTGTACGGTCCGGATCACAATATGGGCGCTGGCGTATGCGTACGCCACAGTAGTACGGACTGTACACGCGCTTGTACGGTCCGTACTACTGTGGCGTACGCATACGCCAGCGCCCTTATTGTGATCCGGACCGTACAAGCGCGTGTACAGTCCGTACTACTGTGGCGTACGCATACGCCAGCGCCCATATTGTGATCCGGACCGTACAAGCGCGTGTACAGTCCGTACTACTGTGGCGTACGCATACGCCAGCGCCCATATTGTGATCCGGACCGTACAAGCGCGTGTACAGTCCGTACTACTGTGGCGTACGCATACGCCAGCGCCCATATTGTGATCCGGACCGTACAAGCGCATGTACGGTCGGTATCACTGCTTGTGGGGTGCCCTAGGGCGTGGAACGCACCGTACCTGTGTGTAAATGTATGAAAACACATAGGGGACACATGAGGGACAAGTATAAGGGCCTAAATGCCTGATGGTTGCCATGGAGACTGAGTTAAATTTTTGATTTTGAGCACCAGGTGCACAGCAGAAGTCAGTTTGAAAGAATCTACATTGTTGCAATGTGGATGTTGACTTGACATCATTATCAAAACTGAAACCATGCAAAGCCACACACTGGGGTAGGTTTGAAGGGATTGGATGAAACGTAGGATGCTAATGTGACTGACCAATCAATCTGTACTCCTATACATGAACAGGCCAGCCAGGCATATATAAGGCAGCCAGGTCCCATGAGAGAGCACTTGCCTGCACATCCATTCATCCATTACCACTGCTGCTGATAGTGATTCCTCTGGCACCATGTCCAGGACTGTGGAGAGGTCACAGCCATTCACCCAGGAGGAGAACCTTGCCCTGATAGATGTGATCCTCCCACAGTTCCAGAGCCTGTATGGTCGACCAGGGGTTCAGGTGAGTGCAGACTCCACTAGCTTAGACTGTGCCCCTTTTGTGTGACAGTGACTTCTGGCATTGTGTCCATGTGTGACAGACATGCACTGTTGTTTGGAGTGGGTCCCAGGGTGTGGAAGGCCTCATGTCACCCATGCAGAGCATGCTGTGTTTCCTGTGTGCACTCCTCACTTGCATAGTGCCTACTGTGACAATGAATGCAAGGTGCATGCCACATTCTGCCTGCATACTCCTCCTGGGGATGTTGTTTCCACAGTCCTGATGTGATCCTGTGTTCCCCCCAGTGTGACAGGTGTCAGTACCCATGGATGTGTGTTTGTTCAGTGTACCTGTGCTGTGAGTGTCCAAAGGCCGTGTTCGTCCCCTGCACATTGGTGTGTGTGTTAGTCCCCTGTCATGTGGGTGAGTGCATATGGGGAGTGTTGCACACAAGCAGCATGAGGGATGGATATGGCCTGGCCATCGGATGTGAGCAGGGAGCAGTGCTGTGTGCATGCCGTGCTGAGCCAGCCCCACACCTGTGACACCCCCGTCTACTGGCACATGGGCAGAGTGAGGTGTGTACCCGCAGTTGGCAATGCCATGTGATTGTCCTGTACCTGTGTGTGTCTGTGTACTCTGCTGAGGTAGCATCAGTGTGCTGGGGCAGGTGACTGCTGTGAGGTGCTGTACATAATCCTGGTGTAGCCTGTGAGGCACAGTGTGATCCCTGGTCAGTGAGTGTGTGGTACCCCTCATGCCACCCGTGTGCTTCCACTGGCACGTAGTGCATTTGGCCTTCCACAGTGGATAATGTCCCTATGACAAAGGTGCAATTAGTTGCATGCATACCATGGCCTGTTCATAATGAGGATTGTTCTATATGTGTGTCTCTGTGTCTTTGCTCATGTGGATTAATGTATTCTCTCTTTTGCATCCTCACAGGTAGGCGCCATTGCCAAGGGGGAGATCTGGAGGGAAGCCGTCAGTGCCGTGAGGGGTACAGAGGGTCGGAGGCGGAGCCTGTCTCAGGTGAGGAAACGCTGGCAGGACATCCGGTGCTGGACGAGGAGGATTGCACGGCTCCTGCTGGGGGACTCACCTGAGAGCCGTAAGAACCGTGGCCGCCGTCGTCTGACCCACATCCAGAAGCGTGTGCTGGCGGTGGTCTTCCCCGATATGGACAGGCGCCTACAGGAGAGGCAGCAGCAGGAAGGGGGTAGGTACATGTGTGTCAGTTGTGTGTCCCCAGCCAATGTAAGTGTGCAGTTGCATGGATACACTGCCAGGGTTTGATTGTGCAGTGCGTCAACTTCTCCACAAAGTAGCACAGTGCTGTTCTCACTCCCTCCCTTCCCCTCCTTGCAATGTGTTCCCTGGTCTGTCGCCACTCTTGCACAAGGTTATTTATGCAGGCAGTTCATGCAGGTGCCCTATGCTATCAGCATCATGTGTGGGGGTGATGTGCCACAGGTATGGGGACCTTGCGTGTGCCATGGCCAATTTCAGTCATTGTGGTGTCCATGTCACTTGGCACTGATTGTGAATCACGACATAGGGGTGTGTCTCCAAAATGTACAGCCTTCCAGCATGCATGTCCAATTGTGTGCCCTCTGACATGATGTGCCTGAGTGGGAGGCCTGCTAAGTGCAGGGACGGTTGCTTAATTTGCAGTCATGTCCATCCTGGACCATGGAGGAGTGTGGGCACTACTGTGCCCTGGGGCACCTCTTCCTAGGTATCATGTGCGTCATCCAACAATATGGCCATTCACTGTGTCTTTGCCATGGGTTGCGTAGGGTGGCATTGTACCCTGGGCTCAACTGTTAGGACCTACAGGTTGCTACATGTGTCCACTGTACAGGGGGACCCATTTTGCTTGTGCATACTCACAGTGGGCATTACCTGTGTGTGTTGTTGAGACAATCTGATGATGTTTGCCTGTCAATGATGTGTGGACATGGCCACCAGGGGCTGTGTGTTTACAGTCATGAATTAGTGGAGGCCATGTGTTTCCATCCCAGAGTAAGAGGTGTACATACTTTCTCCGTCTCAATGAGATTGTCTCAGGTGTGGGTGGTTTGTGCGTACAAGGCCTACATGTCAGAAGCTTCATCCTCCTTGCTGGGTTTAGCCTGTGTGTGATGTTTGACTGGACATACGCTCAAGGTGCAGTGACCCTGTCATGTGTGGCCTGGTTTCATGTATTGCCTTTGCAGCATGCGGCAAGAGTAAATGGATATGATTCATGCTCATCCCTTTTTGACGACGCAGTGTGGTGCAGGTGCTGTGCACATTTGTCCCCAGAGGCTGACTCCTCTCTAAAATTTCAGGTGCAGTGATTTGCTGTTGTGTCATGATCTCCATTGTGTCTCAGTGGCATGGTGGGTAGAAAAACTGTGTGTTCCATGGCCTACATGTGTACATTGTTTTGTAGGTGTTACTCCTGTTGCTTTTCAGGCTATGCAATGTGACCTATGTATATTTGACTCATGTGACATATGTGTACAGGTGTCTGATTTTCTCCTGTCTCTTCACCTTGCCCACAGCATCGCCGGGGGACACGGAAGGAGACACTAGCACGGACCGGGAGGAGAGATTGAGCACCAGTACCAGCAGTGCTGTCCTGTCTGGCACATGGAGTGGCACGGAGGCCGAAGGGAGTGAGGCGGAGGACCTGTTGACTGCCAACACAGACTATGACGCAGACGGGTCCGAGGCTGAGCTCCCAGAGGTGGCGGAGTCTGCCCCCCCAGCTGATGGCAGCCCTCCACATCCCCCCGCCACCTCAGGTTCCATCACCGGCCTCCCACATGCTCGTGGCCCTTCCCTCCGTGCTCGGTCCCCACATGTCTCCTTCCTGCCAGGCACCGCACCCCCTGCCCCTGTCACCACTGCTGCGGTGAGTGCGGAGTCTGTGGACATCCTGAGGCAGTTGCAGGTTGGTCAGACTGCGATGCTAAATGTCCTCCATGCCCACACCCAGGTGCTGACCCAGATGGAGGCATACATGGAGGGCATGTCGGCTGCGCAGTCTGACCAACGGCAGTTGCTGAGGTCCATAGACTCCACACTGACTGCAGCACTGGATCTCCTGCAGCGCTGCGTAACACCCCCTACCCCTGCCCCATCCCCAATTCCCACTCCCGTGCCTGTCCCACGCACATCCAGACGTCAGCGTGCACGCACCCCAACAGACACAGGCACCACACCACCAGGGAAGTCGAAGCGCACACCTCCTGTCACGCACACACAGGGTGAGGAAGGCACACCCACTGGGTCGGGGGGGAAACGTAGAACACGCAGCCACAGTGGGAGTCCGCATTCCACACAACCCACTCCCTCCAAATCCACTCCCCTTAGCTCTCCTGGCCAACAGTCAGTGACAGCATCATCCACTGCGAGTGTGCCCCCCAGCCCCAGGATGACACCACCCCGCAAGCGGTGGAGGCGGGACCCGGCCAGGGGAGTTGAGTCCCCCACCCTGTCCACACCCTCCCCCAGTGGCGCTGCGACCCATCCCTTTGCCCCCCCCCCCTCCTTGGGGCCTGTGGTTGGATTGGGTACGGGGGAGTCGCTGGGGGAACTTGCCGACGTGTGCAGCGCCATTCTGTCCTCCACCTTTGGCGCTGGCACCCCCCCTGTGGCAGATTCATCCCTCCCTGCACCCACAACACCTACCCTTTCCCCTCCTGTCCCTGCGGTGCCTGTTTCCACCCTCCCCCCTGATGCCCCCTCTTCTGTGGATGAAATGGACTTGTGAACTGTGCAGCCAAGCTAGGGGACACACGTCCCGATGTGTACCCCCCCCCCGGACATTGCTGCTGGGCTGGCCCATGGCCCTTGTACATAGTGGACATTTTCTCTGATATATTTTCCTGCTGAATAAAGCCTTTTCTTTTTGTTTTGCACACTGATGCTTTCCTGGACTTGCTGTTGGTGCTGGTGCTCCCTGCGTTGGGGTGGTGATAATGTGTTAGGGGTCTGTGAAATGTTGGAGTGTGCTGCTCATGGGGTGTACCCTGCCATCTGCGTGCCATCACAAAGGTCTCTGCAAATGGTATTTGGTCATGTTTGCTCTCACTGTATGGTGACATTGTCCCAAGGTGTGTTCCGTCCTCTGTGGCCCAGCCCATTTTTCCTGCAGGGTGTCTCCCAAATGCTGTGCTGTGCTGTGTCTACATTTCCTGGATGTGTGAGGGTTGCCTTTCAATATAGCCATGCTGGCTCAGCGATGTCTCCGCCTGCATCTGGGGTATCACCCTTGTAGGTCACTGAACTTGTTGATGGGGTATATTGTCCGATGTCTGGGCACTGCTGGGAGTGATAGGTACACACCCCTCCTGTGTCTGGGCACTGCTGGGAGTGATAGGCACACACCCCTCCTGTGTCTGGGCACTGCTGGGAGGACCCTGCACCCACCCCTCCTGTGTCTGGGCACTGCTGGGGGTGTTTTGCACACCCCATTCTTATAGCAGGTTCGGTGCGTACATGCACGGGTGGGGTGGGGGTTTGGTGCGTACATACACGGCTGGTGTGGTGGTTTGGTGCGTACATACACGGGTGGGCGTTTGGTGCGTACATACACGGGTGGTGGTTTGGTGCGTACATACACGGCTGGGGTGGTGGTTTGGTGCGTACATACACGGGTGGTGGTTCGGTGCGTACATACACGGCTGGGGGGGGGTTCGGGGGCGTACATACACGGGTGGGTGTTTGGTGCGTGCATACACGGGTGGGCGTTTGGTGCGTACATACACGGGTGGTGGTTTGGTGCGTACATACACGGCTGGGGTGGTGGTTTGGTGCGTACATACACGGGTGGTGGTTCGGTGCGTACATACACGGCTGGGGGGGGGTTCGGGGGCGTACATACACGGGTGGGTGTTTGGTGCGTGCATACACGGGTGGGCGTTTGGTGCGTACATACACGGGTGGTGGTTTGGTGCGTACATACACGGCTGGGGTGGTGGTTTGGTGCGTACATACACGGGTGGTGGTTCGGTGCGTACATACACGGCTGGGGGGGGGTTTGGTGCGTACATACACGGGTGGTGGTTTGGTGCGTACATACACGGCTGGGGTGGTGGTTTGGTGCGTACATACACGTGTGGTGGTTCGGTGCGTACATACACGGCTGGGGGGGGGTTCGGTGCGTACATACACGGGTGGTGGTTCGGTGCGTACATACACGGCTGGGGTGGGGGTTTGGTGCGTACATACACGGCTGGTGTGGTGGTTTGGTGCGTACATACACGGGTGGTGGTTTGGTGCGTACATACACGGCTGGGGTGGGGGTTCGGTCCGTACATACACGGGTGGGGGTTCGGGGCGTACATACTCTGCTGGTGTGGTGGTTTGGTGCGTACATACACGGGTGGGCGTTTGGTGCGTACATACACGGGTGGTGGTTCGGTGCGTACATACACGGCTGGGGTGGGTGTTAGGTGCGTACATACACGGGTGGGGGTTCGGGGCGTACATACACGGCTGGGGGGGGTTCGGGGGCGTACATACACGGGTGGTGGTTCGGTGCGTACATACACGGCTGGGGTGGGTGTTAGGTGCGTACATACACGGGTGGGGGTTTGGTGCGTACATACACGGCTGGGGGGGGTTCGGGGGCGTACATACACGGGTGGTGGTTCGGTGCGTACATACACGGGTGGTGGTTCGGTGCGTACATACACGGCTGGGGTGGGGGTTTGGTGCGTACATACACGGCTGGGGTGGGGGTTTGGTGCGTACATACACGGGTGGGCGTTTGGTGCGTACATACACGGGTGGTGGTTTGGTGCGTACATACACGGCTGGGGTGGGTGTTAGGTGCGTACATACACGGGTGGGGGTTTGGTGCGTACATACACGGCTGGGGGGGGTTCGGGGGCGTACATACACGGGTGGTGGTTCGGTGCGTACATACACGGGTGGTGGTTCGGTGCGTACATACACGGCTGGGGTGGGGGTTTGGTGCGTACATACACGGCTGGTGGTTCGGTGCGTACATACACGGCTGGGGGGGGGTTCGGGGGCGTACATACACGGGTGGGCGTTTGGTGCGTACATACACGGGTGGTGGTTCGGTGCGTACATACACGGCTGGGGTGGGTGTTAGGTGCGTACATACACGGGTGGGGGTTTGGTGCGTACATACACGGCTGGGGGGGGGTTCGGGGGCGTACATACACGGCTGGTGGTTCGGTGCGTACATACACGGCTGGGGGGGGTTAGGGGGCGTACATACACGGGTGGTGGTTCGGTGCGTACATACACGGCTGGGGTGGGGGTTTGGTGCGTACATACACGGCTGGTGTGGTGGTTTGGTGCGTACATACACGGGTGGGGGTTTGGTGCGTACATACACGGCTGGGGGTTCGGGGCGTACATACCAGGGTGGGGTGGGGGTTCGGGGCGTACATGCACGGGTGGCGCTTGGGTGCGTACATACACGGGTGGGGGTTCGGGGCGTACATACCAGGGTGGGGTGGGGGTTCGGGGCGTACATACACGGGTGGCGCTTGGGTGCGTACATACACGGGTGGCGGTTCGGGGCGTACATACACGGGTGGGGGTTCGGGGCGTACATACACGAGTGGGGGTTCGGGGCGTACATGCACGGGTGGGGGTACGGGCCGTACTTCCACGGGTGGGGGTACGGTCCGTACATACCCCTGCCCACGCTCTGCGTGCCTGGGTACGGGCCGTACCCATGCCTTTGGTGTGTGGGTACGGTGCGTCCCACCATTGTTGCGGGCCGTGGGGTCCGCACCGTACACAGGCCTTGGGGGCGTGGCTACGGGTCGTACCACGCGTACCCCTACATGACCCCAGCAATGCTGGTACGAGCTGTACCAAGGCCTTTCTGACGTGGGTACGGGCCGTACCGCTATTGTTGGAGTGACGTAGGGGGACGCGTGGTACGTTCCGTACCCACGCTCTTGCGGCCTGGGTAGGGTACGTACCGGTTCGCGTGACCATCCACTTCCGTTGTGGCGGACGCTTGCGTTGCTGGCCTTGCCCCCACCCCCTGGAAGTGACCAGGCCCTGATGGTCAGGTATGTCCAGGCCATGTGTGATTTGGTACCATGTGTTGGTGTTGTGTGTCCTGCCCCTGCCCCCCCCTTTGCCCCTGGTTGTTGTGCTGACCTTCTGCGGCGTCTGCGTCGGTTCCTGTACGCCAGGTGGACTGCTAGGAGGGCAGGGATGGCACGTAGGTTCGGGTCCATGTCTGTTCGTCGCGTCCAGCTGCTCCTTGCGTGTGTCGTCCTGATTTCCCGGCAGTTTTTGGCAGCCGGTAAATATTTTCCGTGCGGGATGACGTCGGTTCGAATCGTACTTCCTGGTTCGTGAAACGTAGGCTGGATGCGTACCGACGTCACGTCGGCTCCTTTCAGGATCGGAATTGTGTTTAGTTTCTGTTCGGTCGGTGTTTTGTTCGAATCGTACGGAAATGGTGTTTCCGTATGATTCGTACTTGCATTTTCGGATGGATTTCGCACCGGGTACGAGTCGGACGGAGAAAAGGCTCCGTCCGACGGTTCGTACCCGGTTTTTACCGGATCGGAATTGGCACCTTGGTGTTTATGTTGTTTGATTTTAGGTTTTAATTAAATGTTATATAGTCGATATTAGTAAAATGGAGATATTTTAGTGGTCGATATTTTAGTTTACGATATTTTGTTATGAAGTATATGTATATTACTGAGCATCGATATTTTAGGCTTTCGATATTTGTGTTGGCGATATTTTGTGTACCTATATTTCTGTAGTTCGAAATTGTGTGTTCGATATTTTTGTAATGTTTTAAATAAGTATATGATGTCGATAATAATGTGATCGATTTTTTTGTATCGATATATTTGTAGGTCGATTTTTAGTCTTTCGATATTGTGTCAGTGATTCATAGCATTTACCACTTCATAAATACCGAATCGGTAAAATTCGGTATTTATGAAGTGGTAAATGTTAGGCTACCTACATAAGGCCCTATGTGTCTAGATGTATTCGCCCTGCTCTCAGTCGGTCAACATGTTTCATGCCATGGGTGTCAGGAGGATCATAGGCAATTCTTCAGGACCAAAATAAAAGCTATCTACACGATCTGGTGAGGGAATCCTACCTCCCACGTAGTCTAGGTAATTACCTAGAAAAAGGATAGAGGACATAGAAATTTGAAACAGTAAAAACACAACGTATCTCATGGTTGTTCCATGCAATGGTGGCCTGTATGTGTGCATGCCATGAAAAAACATGTCACACAAACGTGCTAATGGTACAGCATCAACGTTAACACAAATCATGCAGGTCAAATCGCACAGCAACAGGGTATTGTATTCTATGTAGCCAGAAAAAACAGAAATATTGCTCACCTATGGCTTAAAAATGACCAGCCTCAATAGTATCCGACAGTCATAATGGACACCAAATTTAGTGTCCTGTAAAAGTGAAATGTAGCTGAGTTAAGGAGGACCCCATCCACTGATATCCATCAAAACACCTTCGGCAGTATCATGCAGTAGGTGTTGGAGGGAAGACGGGGCACCATGGGTCCGATCAATGCAAGCCCCTACAATGAATGAAAAAAGCCCTTTGTGTGTCCAAAGGTGATCTGAAGTAAACCACAGATTCAAGCTGCACCATAGGCAGGAAGGGTATCAGCCACTGGGCCGCATGAATCAGACTACGAAAAAACACCTTGTGGGGACAGCATGGGGGTGGCTCATAGCGGAGCGCAATTAACAATCCACCGGTACCCCAGACCTCACGATCCCCCAATAAACTATCTGCAATTAAATACTGGGTGCCCAGGACTTCACAACATCAATAGATTAGGTTGTGTACTTACCAGCACTCAATGAGAGCTCCTCACGGAACCTACCCTGCCACCGGAACCGGGTGGTGATCTGTCCACTTGAACCTTCAAAGTTATATACCTGCGTTCGCTGTCGGACAGGTATTATCGTGGGAGCGTGAATGGTATCCCCTTGCACGTGCAGTGGGGAAGAAGCAAGAGTGTTGTGAAACAACGCAGCCATCTTAGGCTGTTTACTGTAACATTATAAGCCAGGTAACTGCTCGTAAAAATTATATATATATATATATATATATATATATATATATATACATATATATATATTACCTACTGGCGGTCGCCAGTAGGTAGTTATAGTTAGGACCCCTTTTCCATAGGAATTTCTCAAAATAGGTGGGGCGCTACGCTCCGCTCCTACCCTGAAAGTCTCGGGGGGATTCGTCAAGCGGGGGCTGAGATAAAAGGGGGGTCCCAAAACGCGTTTTTCCCATGCATTTTTCCATAGGACCTTTAGACAGGGCTACAGCCCGAACGGCTGAACAGAATTACTAGAAATTTGGTAGAGAGGTAGTCCCTAGGTCAAGGAAGTGCCTTTTGTAGGTTTGGTGTAAATCTGTTCAGTAGATTCTGAGAAAATAGCCTTTAAATCAATATATATATCTGAGCCAGCTTACGGTACGCGTACCGTAAGCTTACCGTACGCGTACGGTGGCGTGCGCGAGCGCGATTCTGATTGGCTGTTAGATCTTAGTAAACATTCGAATCGGCCGAAACCAGGAAGCGGCGGCCGCCATTTTGTGTGATTCACTCAGAAAAAAAAAGAGTGAAAACAAGAAAAGGGGGCAAGGAGGAGAGTTACAGACCCCCTTACATTTGTGAGGGGGTCAAAGAAGGACTGTAAAGTTCAAAGAAAACATTTATTGATTTTTAAAAAAATCACGGGGTACGCGTACGGTAAGCTTACGGTAAGCGTACGGAAGAAAAAATAAATTAAAAAAGAAATGAAATGCAGATTTAAGAGTTTAGATATTAGGGAGCTCTAAAAAGAGCCGTTGTGTTTATGAAGTCATTTTTTTAGTGGTACCTACAAGTAAGTACCGATGCAGAGTCTAAGGTTCAAGAGGAAGACTCTGTTCCCTTCATCATTGAAGTGCACACCATCTCCTCTATAAATGTCTTGCATGTCATAACGCAAGTTGTTGTGGTAAATGGCACCCATACCATAGTCACGGAGGAAAGCAGAAACAGATTTGTTGACGTGCTTTCTTGCTTTGTCAATCTGCGGACAGAAATGATTGGACCAGTTCCATTTTTGCCTTTGGCATATGTTGGAAAACACAAAGGCAGTTTTAGGGAAAAGTGAAAACAGTTGTGCAAAGGTGTCCTTCATAAGCATTTCCAGACCTACCCCAGTCAAAGTGCCTAGGTCATTGCCACCACAGTGCACTATTATGAGGTCAGGGTGTTGGATTTGCATGAAGGATTTCACCAATGGCATCAATTGGTGCCACTTTAACCCTCTCTGACCAATCCATTTAATGTCTACATTTGGCAAAGCAAGGTCTCTCACCATACCTGTTTTCTCTGCAAACTTTTCACTCCAGAAGACATAGCTGTGCCCTACAATCCACACTGTGAACATCTTCAAAGGAGAACTGGATGCACTCAGGAGGTGTCTTTCAGTAGAATGGCAATATGAAAAGAAAGACAGTTTGGAAATGGAGGCATACATATTTTTTTCAAAACAAAAAGAACTGATTGGCTGTTTCATACCATTCTAGAATAAAAACTAGACTGTATGTGTAAATTAATAGAAGCATGTTTTGTATTGGTACAAAAAAATGTGTTACCAAAGAACAGTACTATGGATTTGCTGTTAGGTTTGAAAAGTCAAGCACTCTTGCTCTGTGGAATTGAAACATTGTGTGGCGAACTTCTGACCTAACTCCACACAGCAGTGTTCCATGAGCTGTTGCTGGAAAAAAAAGAATAGTTTAAGGGTTTGAGGTTGGACTCAGTAATGCAAATACATTCAGCATCACTAAGGCTGGTTGCCCTTGCTGGAATGTAGGCAGCCACCCAGGTTACACATGGTGGTGGTCTGAAAAAGCAGTTTGGACATGTGCATTTAAATAAATCAAAAAAGTGGATTCATAATGTGTCAGTCTGTAAAAGTGATTTTCACTTGCCAAAAAAAAAGAGCAGTAAGTGTGCTTTCAAATTGGCAAAGAAATTTCGTTTTGGGACTAATGTGAAAACATGACTCTGTGTGGAAATAGGAATTACAGGCAGAGATTTATTGCGTTTTTCTCTGGTGATTTCACAGTTGCATTAGTAGGAAAAAGGGGGAGCGATTTTTTGGGGGAAGAAGCAGACTCTTAGCACACACCCAGCTGCTTGCCATGTATAATCATGCACAGTATTTACAAGCGAGTGGGGTTTTCAGGTTTCAGTCTATAATGCAAATACATTCAGCATCACTAAGGCTGGTTGCCCTTGCTGGAATGTAGGCAGCCACCCAGGTTACACATGGTGGTGGTTTGAAAAAGCAGTTTGGACATGGGCTTTTTAAAAAAACTGAAAAGTGGTTTCATAATGTGTCAGTCTGTAAAAGTGATTTTAACTTGCCAAAAAAAAAGAGCAGTAAGTGTGCATTCAAATTGGCAAAGAAATTTCGTTTTGGGACTAATGTGAAAACATGACTCTGTGTGGAAATAGGAATTACAGGCAGAGATTTATTGCGTTTTGCTCTGGTGATTTCACAGTTGCATTAGTAGGAAAAAGGGGGAGCGATTTTTTGGTGCAGAAGCAGACTCTTAGCACACACCCAGCTGCTTGCCATGTATAATCCTGCACAGTATTTACAAGCGAGTGGGGTTTTCAGGTTTCAGTCTGTAATGCAAATACATTCAGCATCACTAAGGCTGGTTGCCCTTGCTGGAATTTAGGCAGCCACCCAGGTTACACATGGTGGTGGTCTGAAAAAGCAGTTTGGACATGTGCATTTAAAAAAATCAAAAAAGTGGATTCATAATGTGTCAGTCTGTGGAAATGTGGATTTTTCTGATCAGTTATGTCCCCTATCTTGGACCCCAACGGTTCCATGTATAAATCACAAGTACATGTATGTTCCCTCCAGTTTCAGTTATGAAGACGCAAATACATGTGCGTCCACCGTTAACATGTCCTCTTTCAGATCCGCCATGAATGGGCCGGATATTCCATTCCTAAGTACGAAAGGCCACCGGCTTTATATGGTTCACTTATGCCATTTTACAGTTCAGGCGAGTAGGCCCTGATTCTGCCATCAAGCTTTCCCTGCCTTCTGCCTCTGAGAGCTCCAGTCTGAGCCTGCATCTGTATCCATGAACTTTGTCCTCATTCTCTGCGCGGCTCACGGTGCCTGACATCAGCTTGCTGCCTGCCAAAAAACTGTATTTCACCTTCGAAATTATCTGCTCCGCTCCCTGCCCAATGCATTCCTGTCTAGTAGTTTAAGTAAACATTCTTCCAGCTACCGAGCAAAGGCCCGGCTTCTCTGTCTTTATGCAAGTAATTCATAGCCCTATTATTATGGAAGACTTTTGCCCTCGCATCTAGTGTAGACACTTAGACGCTTGTACACGCACTAACAGTCAGTATAGTCAGTATAGAATAAGATTCTACTCTAAGAGACCTCTCTTTTGGATAACATAGTTCTTTAAACATAGGATGTTAGATATGATTTGGGATAAGGTTGACTTGACCCACCAGACATCTGTCGCCACATGTAGAGTTAAATGTCAAATCCCCTTCACCCCCTAGTCGCACGTCAATCATACGTCATGCTGCTGCGCGCACACTTCTGCCAAGTATTTCTGCTGACATTGCGAAATTCTTTCATGGAACCACCCTATTATGACATCACACCTGATGACGTTCTTTAGTCACACCCAGTTACGCCCACTTTTGCTACGCATGTATGTTTTATCTACACTATCAATTGTTACGCCTCTTGCATTTGCTTCAATGTAATGCCTATTGTATAAAAGTGATTACTTATCAATAAAATATGTACTTCACTTCCTGAACCTCCGTGGTGATGGAACCTGGAGTCAACGATTCGAATCGTCCATTGGAATAAAGCCCATTCCGAACCTCTAATGTCACGGATTTTGCCTCTTATTTTACTGAGCTATATTTATTATTTTTCTGTATCAAATTAAGTCCCGGTAATTAAATTATTTACCACATGAATGGCGCCCGAACAGGGACACTTTCTCATCTCACGCGCCGGCGGTGCGTTGCAGGCCCGGTCTCCTGCCACAGCTGGACGGACAACAACGCGTACCAGCAGGATTTCCTGTATCTCCCTCCGGTCAAGCGGGGGCGACTGAGGCTGCGATCAACACCCAGACGAGGCGGTGAGAAGTGCGAAGTATCCCGACCAGAGCCTAGCTGAGAGAGCAAGATCCGAGGTATACAGAGGCCCACCAAGTTCCGAAATTCCGAGGTTTCCGATGTTCCGAAGTTTCCGAAGTTTTCGAGCCGAGTCCAGTCCAGTTCAGTTCAGTTCCGTTCCGAGGCCTTCCGTTCCGAGCTACCCGGTGAGTACCATTACTGGGGAGGCGTTCTGGCGTGCACATAAGTTGTGCCGGTCCAGACGGGTTTGGGTACACAAATCCGGTCTGCACTGTTTTAGCAGTGTATCTGTACTGTTTAGCAGTATATCTAGTATATCAAGTATATAAATTCAGAATAATTCAGTTAAAATGCCGAGGATTATGTCTTGTGATAAAGTTTTCTTAGATCGTCATCATCATTGTTGCTCATTTAAACGTTAAATGTTAAATGTGTTAATACGTCCTGCATATTGTGGTGTGAATGACTGTTCATCATTGTGTTTATTGTATTAAGTTTGTTCAAGATCAAGTATCAGACCAGTTCTCAATATGCCGCTCTTTTCGAAATTGAGGCAGATCACAACTAGAAAAGGGGTACTCGAAGAAGCTGTTCCCATTCCTCCTAGGGACACTCCAGGGTACTTCATGTATCATAAACATGGCCTAGACGCCATATTATTTCTTGATCTATGGGTAGACTACACTAAGGAATTACCAGAAAGTCAGAGGTGGCCCGCAGCTGGGACCTGGGATGCAGATTGCATCGTGAAAGTAGAGGAAGAATTATGGAAAAAGAAAGCTAGACAATCACAGAAAGACGCCATTGAATTATGGCGTAAAGAATCGTATAGACGTACAGAAAAAGCACGTAGACAGGAAGAGAAGAGTAAGGAAAATTCGAATAAAGTCCGAGAAAATCTATTAATTAAAGAAGGTACACGAGTGAAATCAGAACAAGTAGACAGACAAAGAAATGCCCTTATGAAGGGTATGTATCCCCTTCTGGCCGAGGGATTACCTAAGGCTACTCCGGAGATACCAAAAGACTTGCCACCCCCATTGTTTCCCAATAAAAATGCATCCTAAGGGGCATCCTAGAACAGCAGAAGATGTTTTTCTTTCCTCATATTTAGATGAAGCAGCTCCCGAGTATGCTAACCCCGCCCCACATAGACCGTCTGCCGGGGAGGTTCAACGCCAAGACCCTGTATCTGTATCCCTACAGCATCAAATCCTGACACCAGTTCCGGCAAGCACATCTGTTTCCACGTCTGTTCCTACAGCTGCTTCTACAGCTGTGCCCACACCTATAGTTGCTGTATCGCGTTCAACGAATCCTTTCACGCCCGATACCCCAGACGGGGCTACCGGAGGTGCTACCAACATTTTTTCTACGCCACCCAGAATAAATAAACTTACTTTTCAAGAAACAGCACATCCACGTACCCCCAAACTCATAAATGCCCGCACGCTTAAGGAACTTCTTGTAGACTGTAGATATGACCCTGTGCCCGGCAAAGAGGACGAAATGATCATGGCATCATTACGTATCAGACGAGCCGCGGTGTATTTGGGGAAGTTACCAGGAATGACTGTGCATCTAGATAATATATATCATTTTGTCCAAACAGGGCGAGATTCTGAATGTATTAACAGAGCTATGGAATACCAGAAAGTGGAGATACAGGGGGAACTGTTACGTTTCCTCATAAATTGTGTGATCAGAAATCAAGACCGACCGGGGGTAGACCCGGAAGCAATGCAAATTCTTACCAGATGGAGCCAGAATATATCAGAAGGGAGACATGATAAGCAAAAATGTATAATAGCCATGTGTCGAAAGATCCGTAAAGAAATAGAACGCCTACACGAAGAGAGATTAACGGTAGATCAGTTCGAACAAAGCGAGGAGGAAGGATCAGGACTGCCCACAGGACAGTCAGAAACCATAGCCTATGTAGGTAGAGGAAGATCTTGTAATAGTACTAGATGTTTCACTGACCCGATACGTCCGATATGTCCAGATAATAACAGGAATTTCCAAATACCTACAATAAATCTAAGGTCCCCCGAGCATTCGTTCCAAGCCGCTGACAAATTACTCCGAGAACGAAGGGGTTATCATTTACTCGATTCTATGGATGAACAAGAATTAGCCAGGTCAGCCGTTCATTGGGCTGACAGTCCCGGAAAATATGGTGATGATACAGTAGCACACACATTTTTGAACCTCACCCCAGATGAACAGCGTTTAGCTGGGATTTATATGATTCAACAACTTCTTATACTTTATCAAAGTCAACATTCCGATCCTGGTCCGTTACCTGATATATTGACTGAATTACTCACGAATAGATGGAGAGGTTCAGGTACTAAGTTAATTAGAGAAATACTAGAATCAAGAAAGCAGTACATTCTTTTTGTATGCCCAGAACATGTCTCACTGCCCATCAAGGAAAGAACGACGTATTACATGGACAGACAGAATCCCTTACGAGAAGTACACCCAATAAAGGGCGAGGACAATCAGTTTAAACGTGTATTTGTATATACGCCTATATCGAAAATAGAATTGTTAGAAATGAAGAAAGTGGTACCCAGTCATGACAAAGACCCAGCGGGTTTTCACCGAGAAATTAAAGACATGTTACTCATGGGAGAGTATACCTATCCCGACATTATGACAATATTAAAGGTATTAATGCCTGCTGGCATTTATGAAAAACTCAAGGAAAAAGAGTGGGAGGTAGGAGACCAAAAGATAGACTGGACAGCATTAGAAAATGAAGAAAGGGCCCGAGGTCCAGGTTCGGGGCTTGGGGATAAAACTAAAGCACTACCAGGTTTACTAGTACAGGTACTGCCACGTTTATTAACCACGAAAAAGGAAGACTGGGGTGCAATCTCAGCCTGTAAACAAAAGCAAGATGAAGACACTAGTGATTTCTATGCCCGATTCGAAAAATGTTTTGGTATAAATAGTGGTATAAAAGCAAGTAGCGAGTCATACCCACATCTGTTTGTGACAAAATTAGTTGAAAATTCCTTGCCCCAGGTGAAGAATAGAGTATTAAAATTCGAGAGTACCTGGCAAGGTAATACCCCATCACAAATGTTACAAATGTTACAGTACCATTACAATAGAATTAGAGAGGAACAAGAACATGAACAAAGACGCATGAAAGACACGAAAATGAAAATGCTAGTCTCTCAGACAGTTCCAGCTGAAGGACATAAAAAGGGGTACGACACAGTCCGGTGATTCAGCAGGACCTGTAAAAGGGACATGCAACTATTGTAAACAACCAGGTCATTACATACACGATTGCCCAGTCTTGAAGCGTAATATCGCCACAGGTAAAACACAAGAAAGACCACGGCCACCTAGACAGGATCAGAATGAACAAGGAGCACCACAGCATGCACAGTCCATGCCAGCTCCACAACAGTCTATACAGTTTGTGCCAGCCGCACCAGCGTTGCCTGTTGCTGCCACACAAACCACGACACGACAGCTGTACCAGACCGCACAGTACGACTATCCTGATTATCAACGATACGCATGAACCAGCCTAGAGAGGGAAGTTGACTTACCCCTTATCGAGGTCCCTGTAGACCAAGAAGGACCTTATGTACATAGTGAACTATTAGGCCAAGATAGAACATTTTTACTTGATACAGGGGCAAGTCGAACAACTATAAAACGTAGTGAAGTTCCAGGGGCACCCCTCTCAGGCTCACAGAATATTTCCCTTGGTTTTTCAGGAAAACCTATTGTTAATGAAGTATCACAGCCTCTTCCACTTACGATAGGACCCTTAACCCGAACTACAGATTTATTGCTTACTAAATCATGTCCAGAAAACCTGTTAGGTATAAAAACACTGAAAGCTCTAGGAGCTATAATATGTTGTTCTCCGGAAGGAGTAAGATTGTTTTTACGTGATTTCAAAGGTCACTATGTGTCTCGAGACATGGATCCCCGACTACAGACTTTACCTACACATTTATGGGCACAAGGCCCTACTGATGTGGGTTGCATGAATATTACACCATATCGGGTTACATTAAAGGCAGGAGTGGTACTACCACGAATGCGACAATACAAGTTACCACCAGATGCTGTAGTGGCTTTACTGCAAATTATTGACGAGCTCATTGTCCAAGGAGTAGTTGTGGAAACAGACTCCAATGTATGTAATTCCCCGATAATTCCGATTCTTAAACGAACAGATCCAAAGGCTCCGCCAGTATATCGATTGGTTATTGATCTGCGCGAATTGAACAAATGCATTGTGCCACAATTCCCTGTGGTCCCAGATATCTCGTCATTACTGACAGCTATTGATTCCGAAGCAACATTCTTTACTGTAATTGACCTCAAGAATGCCTTTTTCAGCGTCCCAATAGATCCGGAAAGCCAATACTTGTTCGGATTTAGTTTAAATGGACGTAGCTTTAAATTCACACGCGCACCTCAAGGATTTACAGAAAGCCCCAGCATCTATAGCCAAGCACTGAAACGAGAACTTGACAGTATTCACATGCCAGTCAACACTGCCCTGCTTCAATATGTCGATGATCTGCTGATCACCGCTAGAAACGAACATGAATGTGAGAAAGCATCACTGACGGTATTACAATTTTTAGCCGAAAAGGGGCACAAGGTGTCCCCTTCTAAGCTGCAATTCTGTGTCCAGCGAGTTGTTTATCTTGGACACTCGCTGTCCAAGGAGGGAAGGCAGCTTACACCCGACCGCATTCAGTTAATAGCTAACATGCCGATACCCAAGACACAAAAGGAGGTACGGGCTTTCATAGGCCTCACTTCATATTGTAGGCAGTGGATCCCTCAGTATGCATTTCTAGCAAAACCACTCATTCAATTGACAACACAGGAGGCAGCCACATTGACTGTCCTCCCTTGGACTCAGGAACATACACACGTTTTTGAAAGTTTAAAGAAAGCTTTATGTCAAGCACCTGTCCTAGCAACACCATGTTACAATAAACAGTTTACACTCTTTGTTACAGACCGCGAAGGTACTGCCTTGTCAGTACTCACACAGGAACAAGCAGGATCACACAAACCATGTGCCTATTTTTCTAGTACATTAGATCCCGTAGCTCAGGCTTTGCCTGCATGCCTAAAATCAGTGGCAGCAACAGCCTTAGCAATCAGACAAAGCGATGCCATAGTATTAGGACATCCATTGACAGTACAAGTACCACATGCAGTAGAGGTTCTTTTGAACCGCACACAAACACAACACTTGACTATAGCACGACTCACCGGTTACGAATTAACATTGTTTCAGCCACATATAGAAATCAGACGTTGTAGTACATTGAATCCTGCCACACTGTTACCTGTAAATGGAACAGATCCACTTGCACATGATTGTATTGAAGTTATCACTATCACGACGAAACCCAGACAAGATTTAACAGACGTTCCATTATCAGACCCAGACCTGACGTTGTATGTAGATGGTTCATGTATGAGAACAGGTACAGGAGAGTTAGTGGCCGCTTATGCAGTCACAACAGACGCTGAAATCATTGAAACAAATTGTATAAATACCTTGTCCGCTCAAGCAGCAGAGCTCATCGCTCTGACACAAGCCTGTATTCAAGCCACAAATAAAAAAGTCAACATATACACTGATTCACGTTATGCATTCGGAGTTGTACATGACTTCGGCGTGCTGTGGCGAGAGAGAGGTTATTTAACTTCTCACGGTGCCCACATTCAGCACGGACCCCTCATTCATGCCTTATTAGATGCAATACATCTACCCACTGCAATATCAATTATGAAATGTAAAGCTCATACGAAAGTTACTGATATCATTTCTCAAGGCAATGATCTAGCTGACAGAACAGCTAAACAGACTGCTCAAACTCAAACATCCGACATGACAAAGACAATAGTCCCGACGCCAACACATTGCATGATGGTTAAGGATCCCGCTCTTGACGTAATTGACATACAGACACATGCTACACCAGACGAAATAAAGAGATGGACTGAATTAGGAGGGATCCAAACGGATCAAGGATGGATGACGAAGGAAAAATCTGTGTGGTTCCTTCCTGATTCTATGGTCCAAGTCATTATTAACACTGTACATAGTCCAGCGCATCTAGGGGAAAAAGCTATGCTAGACAGCATTCAACACATTTGGTTCAACAAACATTTACGAGCAGCAGCTAAACAAAAAGTCCGTACCTGTATGATCTGTTGTCAGTTTAACCCAGGAAAAAGCATTCCCGTAGAACAGGGTGGATTTCAGCCTCCTGATCACCCTTTTGATCAGATGGATTATATCCAGATGGAACGATGTCGAGGATTCAAATATGTTCTCGTAGTTGTCTGTGCTCTTTCCCGTTGGACAGAGGCATACCCGGTTTCAGATTACACTGCCCCGACTACTGCCAAACAGTTAGTTCGAGAATTCTTCCCACGGTACGGTTTACCACGTGTTGTCTACTCAGATAACGGCCAGCCGTTCTCATCCGAACTAATGAAACACGTTTCACTTTTGTTAGGTTATCAGTGGAAGTTCCACTGTGTCCGACACCCCGAGGCAGCAGGCCTCGTGGAAAGACATAATCAGACCTTGAAAATTAGATTGTCCAAAATTTGTAGAGAAAAAGGTGTCCACTGGGTAGTAGCTTTACCCGTTGCACTCTTTTACATGAGAATGGTAGCACACTCTCGAACAGGGCTATCCCCTTATGAAGTGATCTTCGGTAGACCACCAAATATGTGGGGGACGCCTATACCACGCAAAATAACTGATATTGACTGTAATATGCTGACAGATTACTTGGCTTCCTTGATGTCTGCACTACAATCTTGTCGTTCACAGGTAGCTGCAGCTTTTCCCGACAACACTGAGGTGAAACCCCATGACGTAATTCCAGGAGACTTGGTCTTGGTGAGGAACTTTGATCGGAAGTCTCAGCTGGACCCTAGGTGGAGGTCGCCTCAGCTCGTGTTATTAACGACGAGGACAGCCGTGAAGATCGAGGGTCGAAAAGGCTGGATACATTCAAGTCATATCAAGAAATTTCATGGACTACCATCAGATGTAAACGACACACCTCGTGTGTCTTCACCCATTGACTCAAAACTTCCTTTGGTTGAATCAAGTAATCACGAACAATATAAACTGAAACTCAGGTCTAACCAGTCAGGCAATTTGATTGTTTAAGTCCTCTCCAAGGTGAAGCGGTTGAATTTGTCTCTGACATGTATCCCTTAGACCTGAATAGAGAAAAAACCCGAAAAATGTTGAAACGACATGCATACTGTAAATCACTGCGTAGTCATTGCACAGTGACGTTATTAATTTTGTTTTTCTTAAGTCTTTTAATAATTACTACAAGTATATTGTTGCACATATATTATCCTATTTCTAGATATGTTTATAATGTTACTGCTGAACATTCTTTTAGTGAATTACCTCCGCATGAATTGTCATATAGATTTGCGCTGCGCAATAACACGTTTATTAGTATGTTACATCATTCCCATCAGGTTAGCAATGCTACAAATTGTTGGATATGTGGCCGACTCCCTCCCTATCAGAATTATAAAGGAATTCTACCTCTCTTTCCATACCCGTTCACACACAACGGCTCCTGTGGAGCATGGTTTAGTTTAATTAATTCCCAAGATTCGAATTCTGCAGTTTATCAAGACAACTGGGTATGGGGAAATTTGAACTTAGTTTTACTTAAAGTCTGCCACCCCAACAAGGAGGGACTTCCCAAAAGAACAGGAACTGATCTAGAAAATGAAGTATATGGATTAGGTAATTTTACGCTTAATCTTATGATCCTAAATGTCGAATCCGAAGCTACTCCAATTTTATCCGCCATGTCAGTATTTCGAGTAAAAGGTGAATTATGTGTAAGAAAGAATGGTTCCATACATATGGGCCATAGTAGATGCACCACTGTAATAGAATTTAGTGATCAAGGCAAGTCGACATTTAGAGCTTACCGCCATTCCTATTTTATATGTGGTCAGACCGCATATATACGCCTACCTCTAGATTGGGATGGTACCTGTTATATAGGATTCCTTTTGCCACCTGTTTTCCTAGCTCCTCCTGATTATCACAGAAATACTCATTTAGTACACCATAGAGAAAGAAGAGATCTCCCAATAGTCGATTACACTGAAACAGCATGGGAAAAATACACAGATTTCAATAAAGGTCTCTTTCCCTATATAGGTACCGTTACTAATAGTAAGCTGATACGTAGATTAACTAGAACCCTTGAAGCAGTAGTGAATGAAACTATTTCCGCCTTAGGCAATTTAACAGAAGAGCAGTCTGCTATGCGGATTGTTGTGCTTCAAAATCGTCTTGTCCTTGACGTCATCCTGGCCGATAGGGGCGGAGCTTGTAGGGTCATCGGATCAAGTTGTTGCATTTTCATACCAGAAAATTCGCCATCTGTATATAAAGCCATAACTCGCCTTCATAAGATTGTAAGCCAGATACACCAGAATCCAGGCACCTGGACTTGGTCCGGTTGGTTTTGGAGTGTATTATCTACCTTTGGATGGAAGGTCCTATCCTTCCTAGGTATTGGCTTTCTCATACTATTCAGTTGCTGTCTATGTCTACAATGTGGACCAGCGATCTGTGGTCTGTGTGCCACATCGTGTATTCCACCACCAAGATTTCGTTCGTCCCAGAAGAAAAAAGAAGAACAAATGATGCTATATGAACAGATCAATGGATTGATGAAGATTGATATCTCTTGACGGGCAAGTAGGGGACAAGGAGGGAATGTGGAAATGTGGATTTTTCTGATCAGTTATGTCCCCTATCTTGGACCCCAACGGTTCCATGTATAAATCACAAGTACATGTATGTTCCCTCCAGTTCCAGTTATGAAGACGCAAATACATGTGCGTCCACCGTTAACATGTCCTCTTTCAGATCCGCCATGAATGGGCCGGATATTCCATTCCTAAGTACGAAAGGCCACCGGCTTTATATGGTTCACTTATGCCATTTTACAGTTCAGGCGAGTAGGCCCTGATTCTGCCATCAAGCTTTCCCTGCCTTCTGCCTCTGAGAGCTCCAGTCTGAGCCTGCATCTGTATCCATGAACTTTGTCCTCATTCTCTGCGCGGCTCACGGTGCCTGACATCAGCTTGCTGCCTGCCAAAAAACTGTATTTCACCTTCGAAATTATCTGCTCCGCTCCCTGCCCAATGCATTCCTGTCTAGTAGTTTAAGTAAACATTCTTCCAGCTACCGAGCAAAGGCCCGGCTTCTCTGTCTTTATGCAAGTAATTCATAGCCCTATTATTATGGAAGACTTTTGCCCTCGCATCTAGTGTAGACACTTAGACGCTTGTACACGCACTAACAGTCAGTATAGTCAGTATAGAATAAGATTCTACTCTAAGAGACCTCTCTTTTGGATAACATAGTTCTTTAAACATAGGATGTTAGATATGATTTGGGATAAGGTTGACTTGACCCACCAGACATCTGTCGCCACATGTAGAGTTAAATGTCAAATCCCCTTCACCCCCTAGTCGCACGTCAATCATACGTCATGCTGCTGCGCGCACACTTCTGCCAAGTATTTCTGCTGACATTGCGAAATTCTTTCATGGAACCACCCTATTATGACATCACACCTGATGACGTTCTTTAGTCACACCCAGTTACGCCCACTTTTGCTACGCATGTATGTTTTATCTACACTATCAATTGTTACGCCTCTTGCATTTGCTTCAATGTAATGCCTATTGTATAAAAGTGATTACTTATCAATAAAATATGTACTTCACTTCCTGAACCTCCGTGGTGATGGAACCTGGAGTCAACGATTCGAATCGTCCATTGGAATAAAGCCCATTCCGAACCTCTAATGTCACGGATTTTGCCTCTTATTTTACTGAGCTATATTTATTATTTTTCTGTATCAAATTAAGTCCCGGTAATTAAATTATTTACCACAAGTCTGTAAAAGTGATTTTCACTTGCCCAAAAAAAAGAGCAGTAAGTGTGCTTTCAAATTGGCAAAGAAATTTCGTTTTGGGACTAATGTGAAAACATGACTCTGTGTGGAAATAGGAATTACAGGCAGAGATTTATTGCGTTTTTCTCTGGTAATTTCACAGTTGCATTAGTAGGAAAAAGGGGGAGCGATTTTTTGGGGGAAGAAGCAGACTCTTAGCACACACCCAGCTGCTTGCCATGTATAATCATGCACAGTATTTACAAGCGAGTGGGGTTTTCAGGTTTCAGTCTGTAATGCAAATACATTCAGCATCACTAAGGCTGGTTGCCCTTGCTGGAATGTAGGCAGCCACCCAGGTTACACATGGTGGTGGTCTGAAAAAGCAGTTTGGACATGGGCTTTTTAAAAAAACTGAAAAGTGGTTTCATAATGTGTCAGTCTGTAAAAGTGATTTTAACTTGCCAAAAAAAAAGAGCAGTAAGTGTGCATTCAAATTGGCAAAGAAATTTCGTTTTGGGACTAATGTGAAAACATGACTCTGTGTGCAAATAGGAATTACAGGCAGAGATTTATTGCGTTTTTCTCTGGTGATTTCACAGTTGCATTAGTAGGAAAAAGGGGGAGCGATTTTTTGGTGCAGAAGCAGACTCTTAGCACACACCCAGCTGCTTGCCATGTATAATCATGCACAGTATTTACAAGCGAGTGGGGTTTTCAGGTTTCAGTCTGTAATGCAAATACATTCAGCATCACTAAGGCTGGTTGCCCTTGCTGGAGTGTAGGTAGTCACCGAGGATATTATGCATTTCTATAAAGTTATGTTTATGCAAAAAGAGATTGTGGGCTTTTTTAAAAACAATCTTTGTGATTGTTAATTTTTTTTTTGCCTGCTGTTAAATGATGAATGCAATTGCTTTCACAATTTATAGTGAAATGCAATATTTTCTGAAAACAGCAAAAAAAAGGCAAACATATTTTTTGAAAAATATGTAAATATGTGTACTGTATTATTAAATGTTTTATTAAATATTAATACTTTTTTCTTTTTTTTCAGATTGAGATAGAAAATTTTCGAAAACTAGAACCATTTTTAAAGCAATTAAAAAAAAAATTAAATGAATAAATCTTTTTTTGAGTGGGTATGGTAAGTCAATAATGTCATGGTCCCTTTTTTCCACTTCTCTACAATCACATTTGCAGTTTTTAATTGTAGTCTCTCAAGGACCTTGTAATGTGATAATTGATTTTTAGTGTTTTTAAAAAAAAAAAAAAAAAAATTACGCGTACCGTACGCGTACGGTAAAAAAAAAAAAAAAAAAAGTTTTTAAAAAACATATGTAAAAAAAAGATGAAAGATAAGGTTGGCTCTTAAAAGAGCCGTTGTGTTCATGCAGGGACAGAGGAAAGAAAGACTGGGAAAATTAGTCAAAGCGACAAGTGTGCTGATCTATTTTGTTGTTCACTAGGGAAACACTGGTCTCCCTATGACAAATTAGATCATGACAAGAGGCGCATCGAATATCAACCCTCAGAAATCGAGGGTTAATTTCCAGAGGGCCAGCAAAAGGAGATGCTCCCCCCACAGATGAAGGGCTCACCTGACCTGCAGAAGAAGGAGTCAGCCCTGCAGATGATGGTTCAGGCTGAGCTGCTGTGGATGTGCTTGGTTGACTTTCTGAAGAGTTACCTCCAAAAAGTCGAGCATGTGTCCTTCTGTGTACATCCTTGAGGTGTCTCTTCATGGTATGATTCCCAAAGGAATACTTCTTGTCAGGATTACCTCTTGAAAGTACACGCTTACACAGCTTACAAGTTACTAAAGGTGCATTTACCTTTTGCTGGCCTTCAGGAAAAGTAAAATAATCCCATACATAAGAGGGCTTTTGTTTCCTCGCTCTCTGCCTCAAGGTAGTGCTGCTAGTGCTAACCTCACTCTCAGAAGAGCTCTGCTGTTCTGCCATCGTATCACAAAGACAACCCAGCTCCTTCTCCTAAGGGATCACAAGCAGAAATGAGAGGAATGGGTGTGGTGTAGGAGAGTTCTAGAACTGAAAGTAGTTTCAACCAATCAAAAGTTGTGTTTCATGATCACATGACCTACCGTACGCTTACGGTACGCTTACGGTGCGCTTACGGCAAAAGTGCGCATCCGCGTAAAAAAGACACGCGCTTGCGCGCATGCGCATAACAGTCACTACCCGACACTTCCGCGTAACGTGCGCGTGTAGCGTACGCGCGCACGTGTCCCACACGGAGTACGCGCGGCTACGCAAATTGCGTAACTATACGCAAGCAGCGTAGAAAAATTATGGGCGTTGCGTAAACCGTACGCTTACCGTAAGCTTACGGTACGCGTACTAAAAAAAATAATAAAAAAAATAGAAAAAATGTACTGCAAATAAATTTTACATGTTTATTTTAAAAAATATATTAAAAAAAAACATATTAAAGAATTTTAAAAATTTAACCATAGTCTTTATAAAAGGTAAGAAAATTAAAAAAAAATATGTTTAAAAAAAATAGAAGAAAAAAAAAAAATTGCATTTAAAAAACCTTGCAAATTCACTGAAAAAACCATGGGTTTCACACACATTATAGTTAGGAATTAGCATTTAAAAAACCTTAGAAATTCAGTGAAAAAACCATAGGTTTCACACACGTTATAGTTAGGAATTAGCATTTAAAAAACCTTAGAAATTCAGTGAAAAAACCATAGGTTTCACACATGTTATAGTTAGCTGGACATTTTACTCGTAAAAAACCAATGAAATTCCCCCGTTATAGTTAGTTCAGCTAACTATAACTCGCGCGCCCGCAATGCACTGCTGATGACGTCACATATTACATCACTCATGACATGGTCAGTGACATCACTCATGACATCACTTATGACATCTCAAATGACATCACTGATGACATCACTGATGACATCATCCTTGTGATAGAGTGGCAGACCTCCTCTTCCCCTAATATAACCTTTGATACACACATTCAAAAATAGAGACTAAAATTTTCAAAACAATGGACATACCAATAACAGTTACAACAACCTCTTCAGTAATTCTAAGATCCACATACACATCCACTCATTCACCAACAGTCCTATACAGTCACTCATACATGTACTCACTTATCATATGTACTCATACACCTATACATCCTGTTACACAATGCCACTCATCCATAGAGCTACTCACACACAGTCACTCATGCTAATAAAGAATCAAACATACATTTACTTGCATATACAGTTATACACACACCACCACACTTACTTCTACGGAAACTTACACATACTTAGTCTTTTAAACAATCACTTATAGAAATACATACTTATTCATACAGGAACTCTTTCAATCTCTCACTCTCCCATATACTCACATATATAAACCAATAGTCACATATACTAGTTTTAAACATATGTAGTTACTCATAAAGACATTATTGAGACAGTCATTCACTCACTAACACACCCATACACACACTCATCCACCCATGCAGTCCTGCACACATGCTCTGTTCAACACATACAAACAGTGAGTCACTCATTCATGCACCTATGCACTACGTCATACCCCCACCGAACCATGCAGACACTCAGACTAATACTCAAAAAACCAACTAATAACCTATATAGACACCCATGTAGCTACTCACCAACCCATGCAGCCACTTATACACAAAGTGAAAAAATGATACAGATATTTACATATTTAAACATTACTCACTAAGCCATGTATTCACTATGATACACTTAATCAGTCAGTTACACAATCAATTTTTCAAAAAGAAATCATCCATTTAGACAGTAATATACCCATTTATTCTTCCATCAACCTTGAGATATACATATATAAAACATATTTAATTTTCAGAAAAACACACATTCACTGGATGATGTCATCAGTGATGTCATCAGTGATGTCATTTGAGATGTCATCAGTGATGTCATGAGTGATGTCACTGACCATGTCATGAGTGATGTAATATGTGACGTCATCAGCAGTGCATTGCGGGCGCGCGAGTTATAGTTAGCTGAACTAACTATAACGGGGGAATTTCATTGGTTTTTTACGAGTAAAATGTCCAGCTAACTATAACATGTGTGAAACCTATGGTTTTTTCACTGAATTTCTAAGGTTTTTTAAATGCTAATTCCTAACTATAACGTGTGTGAAACCTATGGTTTTTTCACTGAATTTCTAAGGTTTTTTAAATGCTAATTCCTAACTATAACGTGTGTGAAACCCATGGTTTTTTCAGTGAATATATATATATATATACACCCCGATCAAATTAGCAACTGTGAATAGAATTGCACAGTCTATTTGTAGTGAAAATGTCATGCACTATGGGTATCAAGGTGAATGTAATACAAAACACCTCCGAGTGACTGCCTACAGAAGGATGAAGGTGCGACAATTCGCGTAGGGGAATGTAAGTGAGGTAGAAATATCTATGCCGTGAGAAACTTTCTCGCCAGCAAGTGTATATCTGAGTGGCAGCCATATTCGAGAGAGTGTTGCTGGCAATACTCCACAAATGTACATCTGTGTGGCAAACATCTTACAGTGTATAAAGGGCTGCTGTGTGTGTAGGCCCATGCTGGATGTGAATATATTCTAGCCAAAGGCTTATATGTTAAAACAGAAATCGCCTCACTACAAACGTATAGAAAGTCATGAGGGACAAGAATGCAATTGGATAATCGGGTATATGGTGTGGAATCATGGTTCATGCACAATCAAGTTACAAAGGTCTGTGACTAGCCCATGGTCCCCAAAGACAATCAAAAGGCGAGATGGTCTGGAGGATAGGACGAGTTCTAATTGAGGGCACCCCACGGGATGTCATCATTGAGTCCCTCTCGGTCTGTTGATAATATGTGGACCCATCTCTGCTCTATTCTAAACAGAGCTGTCTGTGTTGTCTGTGTGTTTGCTTCTAGGATCAGCCAACATAGAGATTCAGGGGGTTGGTTAGCATCTTTGAAATGTGTATACATTTTGGTAGTAACCCTTTGGCAACATATGTTACTTTTGTGTTCTGTTATCCGGGTTTTGACCATCCGCATGGTCATACCTATGTATTTCAAGTCACAGGGGCAGGTGATCATATAGATGCGTTGCATGGTATTGCAGTTCATATGTCTGGTTAACTTCCATTTGAACTTGGCTGATATGGTAACTTCTTTTACAGCTGAGGTAAGACGACATACTGCGCAGGAGCCACATGGATAGTGACCCGTAACTGGCGGTAGATCCCACAGGGGTCTTTGTACAATAGACTTGGCTGGTGTAGGTCTTGTTTGTACCAAGATATTCTTTAGATTCCTGGTCCTCTTGTATGCAAACCTAGGCCTAGGAATGTGTAGATCACCTGTACCCAGTAGATGATCTTCTTCATTCGGGCTGAGTCACGATTAAATGATGTTACACATGTCAGTGTCGCAGTGGTGTGTTTGGTATGTACCTCAAGGAGGGCCTCTCTGGGGTTATTCCTTGCTCGTTTCCAAGAGGTCCTGATCTGTCGTTCATGGTAGCCCCTCTGTCTGTGGTTAGATGCCAGAATGTTTGCTTCAGTCTTATAATCTGTGAGTGAGTTACACTTACATCTTCTCTGTAAAAACTGGCCTACAGGTAAGTTGTCTTTGAGTCCCCTTGGGTGATGGCAACTGTATAACAACAGACTATTGCGGTCTGTGGGTTTCTTGTATAGTGTTGTACTTAATAACCCATCATTCAAGTTAATGTTCAGATCCAGGAAAGGAACGGTGGTATCTGAGATGTATGTGTAAACCGCAGGAACTCATTTTGGTTATTGATCCATCCTACAAATTCTTCACAAGTGGTGTGGTTACCTTTCCAAAAAATTAGGATGTCATCTATAAAATGCCTCAATAACTTCAAGTTATTGACGTATGGGTTGTTGATGATATTGATGACATCCTTTTCAAAAGCAGACATGTAAAGATAGGCCACACTAGAGGCAAAGGTGCTGCCCATTGAAGTACCCTGGCCTTGATGATATAATTGTTTTTTTAACTCAAAAAAGTTCTCAGTCAAGGCCAGGGTCACACACTCCATAATGAAGGACACAGGAGTAGGTGAGGTCAACTCTGTGGTATTGAGTGCTGTTTCAATGACTGCCAGGGTAGCCCTTTGTGGGATATTGATGTATGGAGCCTCCACGTCCAATGAGACAAGGAGGTCTATTTCATCAGTGCTCTGTGTCTCCTCAATGATTCTAAGGATATCTGTAGTATCCCGTACAAAATATGGTGTCTGTCTCACAAGGGGCTGCAATAAGTGGTCACAGAATTTGGACAATGGCTCAAGTAGTGAGCTGATGCCCGAGACAATCGGGCGACCTGGAACCAGGGTAATACCCTTGTGTATTTTAGGCAGGGTATAGAAATATGGCACCCTCGGTTCCTTGGCAATCTCAAAATCTGCCTCCTTATGACTGATCCAGCCATTTGTCTCTGCCTCATACACCAGTGTGGATTTCCTAGTGGAAACACACACTAGGCCCCTTACCCTCACAGCACCACGAGGCTGGAACAAAAGATCCCCATTAAAGAGCCCCTTTTTGGGTGCCCATTGGGTATTACAACGCCGACCCGATGAGCGGCAGGCCCAAATGATGAAGCATGACACCTAGCTGCTAGGGCCCTGGTTCCAAAAGGAGCAGTTCCCTTTCAATAATAGAGCTGTGACTTACTGTTATTCACTTCAGCCTAACACTTGTATCTCTCCTCGTGTTCATTACCCCTCAGAGGAACTTCATACCTATTTCTTGCTAAACAGAGTATAATGCCATAAATTGCCATCTTAACAATGCATTATTATAAAACATGGCACATTGTGAAATTAGTGTAAACATCACACATTATGAGTGATTGAACCTGTTGAAACATATTTAATATGACAAACCAAAACAGTCATGTTGTTACAACACACACAGATTCAAACAGATGTGCAAGTACTGACATTGACAATTGTAAAGGGATGTTGATGTTGCTAGGATGGGGAGCCTCAATCTCTGGTACAGGAAGCCATGCATTCGGGTTCTGGGGACATCCCAATCCAGGGACAGGGAGAATATTGCCACTGAGATAGGCAATAAATGGACACTGCAGTAGAGATCACATTAACTGAAGGCCAAGAAGACAAATAGATAATGCAAATAGTACACTTACATTTGGATGGAGGATTAGAAAATGCTTGAAGAATTGGAGACATACACTGACAATTAACTGCCTTTGAGGCATTGTCACTGTAAAGACATTTTAATCATTATACTTTCAATCTTTCAATGTCCTACTTGTAAATACCATGCACCCTGCCTTAATGGGCAGTAAGGCCTACCTACGGGAAACATATTTATAAGGAAGGTTTAAACCTGTCAGAAAGGGTTATTTTTGCAGGTCAAATTTGCAGTTCTAAAACTGCACAGACAGGCTTCAGGGGTAGGTTTGCAGTTATTTTTGTACGGTCAGTGTAGTGGGTGGCACAATTGGTGCTGCAGTTCACTAGTTAGATTTCACTTACAATCTCTGGGTACGCTTTGTATCATGTACAAGGCAACTATAGCTAAGTTAACTATGCCTATGTAAAGGTATAACCAACTTGTTTTAGAGGTCAGGCCACGCGTACTAGGGTCTTGTTAGCAGAGTACCAGTGCAGAGAGTCTAACAACCAGCAGTCTCAGTCCACAAAAATGGGGGTGACAATTTTTACATGTTGTTGGAGTCATAGCACAATATGAAAAATCTAAAAACTAGCAAGACAAGTTAGTAAAAGAAATACTGGTGGCCACGCAACATGGGGCACTTTCTAAGGGGATTAGTGTCCTGAAATGCATTGGTCAGAAGACCTTTTAGACTTGGATCATCATCATTTCAGATGGAACGCAATACAACCTGAAGTTCAAAAAGAGTAAAGGCCAGTGGGGCACATCTGATATGATTGTGTCATACAGGAACTCTGCCCTGGCACAGTACCCATAATATATAAACTTATTATGTAGTTTGACAACTCAGATTGAGAGGTACAATTAACTCCCACTTCTTTGCTCCTGGTAAATATTAGTTAACTAATCTCCAGAACCTACGAGCATCTCATGTTTTAGAAACCTCATTTAAATTGCCCCATTTTTGCTAATTCATCATCAATACACAACCTTTATTTGCATACCAGCGTACAACATTTTTTAAATAACTACTATCTAAACCTCATACACAAGATAGAACCAGACACAAAGGAACTCTTCCTTGCTTGAACTGCAGTCATTGTATTAACATCATAAAAGGAACTATTATTCCACACCACACTAAGGGCTCACCTATCAAACTCCGAACCACCGCTACATGTGATTCAAAAAATCTCTTATATTTACTGAAATGTCCTTGCGGAATCCCCTACGTGGGAAAAACAGAGCAGAAAATTAAAGTAAGGCTCACGGAACACAAAAGCAATATAAGAACTAAATCAGAAAAGTCACCAATAGCAGAGAACTTCACAATCACAGACATAACATCAGCCAATTACGTTTTTTGGTTCTCGAAGTTGTTACCATACCAGAAGGAGTGGATAACAGATAAAGACTGCTACAGAAGGAATTGATGTGGATACAAAAATTAGATTCCTGTCAGCCAAAAGGTCTTAATGACCGTGTAGAATACAGTTGTTTTTTATGATCCTTGTACCTGGGTACTAATTGCTCATATAATATCAGAACTGTATACAATATAGACGTTTGCTTTATTTCTCTTGAATCATTCTGCCAATGGACATTCACCCGGGCATTACCTGCTTATGTAACCACAGAACTGTGTATAACACTACAGATTGTCAAAAGTATCATAGAAAGGAACGGAGTAATGTTACATGTTATAAACAAATAAATGTTGTAGTACAAAATGAATTTGAGTTATTTGTTTTTATTCCTTATTCTTTATAATTATTTGTGTATTTCCTTCCTAATTGTTTCAATTATTCAAAAGTATTCCAATAAACCTATACATTGGTTTCCATCTTAACCATCACATGTAGAACTGATGCATTGATTCATTTATGCCAGCAATATTCAAAATTATACACTTTGTAATAAATCAATTCAAATAAATGATGCTTAGTATATACAGTTGTACAGCTTAATGCTCAATACAATGCTCAATATGTACAATTATACAGCCAACGCGTTTCGTCCTATCTAGGACATCATCAGGGCTGTAAAAAAAGAAAAGAAAAACATCATATCAATATACATTGTTCGATATATAAATCCTATCACGATACCTATACAAGGAAGAAAAATATCCACAATATACAGAATATACCTATTTGACAGTACAAACTTGTTGATCATAATCAAAAATATCCATGTATAGAACAGTGTTAACAGCTGCTTGCAATACTGAAAACAATATAATAGTTGCTTCATTCCTTAATTATCGAAATTATGTCCATAATCCCATCCAAGGCCTGTCACCCATTCAGTATATTTTTATTCAGGAGGATAACTCATAGTCCCCTTTATATTTCAAACATGAAAGTACAATCTTTAAATTAAATTAGTATTTCCTAATAGTCCATCCCTACTGCTTGTTTCTCACCTCAATGTTACTTGAAACAATCCTTGCAAATCTATGCTCTCTTTTCCTTCCGTACTCTCTCCAATTCTTCGTTTCCTAGCACTTGCCAATAATTTCAGTATCTCATTCCATACCTCTGTATATCAGTTAGTTAATCTAAAGACAAAAGACAAGTCAATGATACCAATCCTACATTATTTACCATTAATGGGCTAACGCATCCTACTACCATGACGTACCTTGGAATAATATATCCCCATATATTCCACAAAAGATCCGATAATCCAGCTCAATAGCTAGAAACCACCATCTTTTTTCCAGACACTTCCACATCCATTATTATTCCCGTAATTTCAGTTTGTTGATTAACCTCCTCTTTGCTAATAATTAATCTGAAAATAAAACCAAATGGCACCCAATTAGTATCGCTCTCACTGGTCCCCCAAAAATAAAGTAAACGCCCTTATTCTAAATGCATACCTTGCTTCAGCATATCCTCGTTCCACACAGCCGGTCCGATAGCCCTGCTCTGTAGCATAAGCCCGCTGAAGTCCTCTTTTAAAGGATTCAAACACCAATCATAAACTCCGATTTCAAGGCCTCATTGCCATAACACTAAAACTGTTTCCTATCTGGTCCACCTATTCAAGCCTCCAATCAAATCCCATTTTACTATCCCGAGTTTTAAACAGAGTCAGGATACCATTTCATGTGATCCTCAACCAATCCGTGTTTTTGCTCTAGTACTGATGCTTTTTGACTGAAAGTGCACTGGGTCAGTGCTAACCAGGACCCAGTGCCAGTGCTCTTTCCCTTAAAACAAGTTAAATGTCTAATTGCAACCCAATTGGCAAAGATCTTAGCACCCTGTAAGTCCCTAGTAAATGGTACCCCTGGTATCCAGGGCATGGGTACTAAAGAAGTTACCTTTTGGCTGCAGCATTTATTTTACCACCCTAAGGGACACACACAAAAACTGCATACAAACTTCCATTGCAGGATGAGTGAAATGGTTCAAACCATTTTGAAAACCTGTCATGGCATACTTCTTGTGTGCAATACCAAGGTACACTGCATATACTATATGTAAGTCACCTCTTCAGCAGGCCTTAGAGGCCAAAGACAGAGTGCATTATATTAAATGTGAGAGTCGCAGATTGCCTTCTGTAATGTCTAATTCCTTCACTTGATATTGCAAGTGATAAGGCAGCCATCTTAAGGATATGTACCGGGCATTGGTCATTACACGTTACACAGCTACATGATGGCTGCACTGAAACCAATGGTGTTTGGCATCAAACACCTTATATTAATAATTCTGTACTGATGCCAGTACTAGATTTATTATGGCATGCACCCAGAGGGCACCTTAGAGGTACCCCCTGAAAACCTACTAATCCTCTAATGTGCTTGCAGACTGATGTCACCCAGCCTGCTACCACAGAAAGGTTTCTGACCCCCTGTAGGTGAGAGCCCATGCTCTCAGAGGTCAGTAACAATGCCTGCTCTGGCAGAACGTTATCACACCTCTTTCAGCAGGATGACTTTTTAATTAGCATGTCAAGGCCAGAGGCTTCCAAGCCTTTGCCACTCTTGTTATGCAACAACAGCTTCCCCCAGGCATGGGGGAGCACCACACCGTGGGGCCCATTTGGCACCAGAAAGGGTGAGAAATTAATTAGTCAGGAGGTATTTCACACTTTCAGGCTAGGCACAACCCTAAGATGGGCCACCTGAAGTGAACAGCCAAGAAATGTTTTTCACCATTTTGAATTTGGTGAAACTAGGACCTCTGGGTCAGGATTATGCCGACTCTAAACAGGAAATGGTCATATGGGGGAGTAGTTATTGGCAACTACCCTACACTTCCCTAAATTCCAGTAAATTCAGAATTTAGGGGTCCACCTCACACCAGGAGCTCAGATTCATCTACTGGGAACAAATGGAAGGACAAAGAAGAGCTGAAGGAGTGAAAAAAGAGATCCCACACCGAGATTGGCTCCAAACCCTTCCTGGCTGCTTACACAGCACCAATCACAAAGACCGACTCAACCAGAAGTTAAACAGTCTGCTCAAACCCCTGGAGGGCTGTTGCATTCCCACCTTGAACAACCAAGCATCATCTCCCTTGGGGTGTAGGAGCCATCCCCCTGCATCTGCCGACACCGACTGCATCAACCAGGTACTTTGTCTTGCTGGCCATTGGACCCCCCGATGGAGCAACTCCCCAGAAAAATGTTGTTGTGGGTTCAAGAAGTCAGCCCTGTTTCTCTCACCAAGTCTTCAGCTGCTGATCCCTTCCTAAGCCTCTCAGCACCAATCACCTGGGAAACAGAGCCCTTGCAACTTCCAAGGTTTTTTGTGTGCCCAGTCTGACCTGCCATCAAGGGACTTTAGGATCCATGAGGCTTTCGTTGAGAGTGGCCCTGCTGCCCTGTTTCCTCTCCCTCTCCAGGTCACCAAAGCCAAGTGAGATCCTCTAACTGCAGCGACGCACCAGACAAAACACCTCTGTACCCGAGCCCCCCAGCCCGGGTTTACATAATCCAGCAGTGTCCCTGTTCACCAGAGACACTCAAGATCCAAGCCCCCTTTGGGTTCTGCCACACCTATCCCCCAAGTCCCCATTTGAAAACTTTGTTTTGCACGTACTTCTTCCATGGACTTAATGACATAGCCCTCGCGGCTACTAATGCGACCTGCTTCTCTGCACCCAGACACACAAGAGCAGGTCAAATGAATTGCTAGTGGTTTCTTGGACCTTGGTCCTAGAAAACACCCTCCAAAAATGTTTGTAAGTATATCCACGCAGTGCATATTTTACCCATAAGATAACATTAACACATTCGAGGCTCATACCTCAAAACTGTTATTCAACGTTATTTTCTGTTTCTACAAAAATCTATAACTCCAAAACTACTTACCCAATTCTGATGATCTTAGTACTAAAATGATGTGATTTTTTAAATTATTTTCCTAAATTGGTCTTGAATTTCTTCTTGCGTGTGTGTCTCATTTATTGATTCTGTGTGTACAACAAATGCTTAACTACCCTCTGATAAGCCAAATATGCTTGCCCACACTACCATAACTAGAGCATTTGGAGTTATTAATTTAACCCTTGTAAACTAATAAGGGCCATCTGTACTTTTTGCATGGTGTGCCATTACATTAGGACTACCACATTAAAAAGCCAGCTTCCTACAGATGATTGACACAAGCATTGCTTTCCAATTAAGCAACACTTTATTCACTAAACTAAATCAAGATGAAAATGATATGCATGTATTCATTTTTGTAATGTGGGCCCGGATGTACTAAGATTGTGTATTGATGTTGCATCACTTTTTGATGCAGCCCTAATGCAAAATCTCTTTTAGGATTTACAAAGCCACGGAAAGCCTAATTGCATTGCTTTGTGTGGCGTTTTAAAAATAAATGCAGCACATAGCATTCTTTGCATTACCATGGATCTGGTAGGCAATACATGGGTGGATCATCGGCATACCCATGCACCCACCCATGTATTTTGTGCCAAAATGGTGCGCTTACCCAGAGCTGCCATGAAAGTATGAGTTCCGTGACCCGCTGTAAAAAAATAGTTGTTCAGAGATTTCCATTTTTGTATCATTAGAGAAGCAACTAAGATGGGGTAGTCAGTGCTAATGTGTGCCACATTTTTCTGGATGCCATTTTTATAAATGGCGGATGTTTTGCAGTGATGATGTAATATTTCAGGAATCATGAGACCTATATACTTAACTTTGGTGTCAAAAGATAGATTTTGGGGGTCAGTACTCTTATAGGGACAGAAATAATCCTAAAAGCAACCCTTTTGCTATTTTACAAAATGGCAGCTCTATAGTGATGTGTTTTAGCCATCATATTGGTAATTTATCATAATGAGGAACTTTAGCTCCAGCCAGAGTGTTGCTAACTACAAATTCTTAGGACTCCTTCAACAAAAAGAAAATGTGTCATATCCCAAACTAATACAAAAGAAAAGCTAAAATCAACTGTGGCTGGACAGAAGAGAGTTTGAGATGCTGCAGAAATAGGGCCAGACGAAGTTCACAAAAGATTGGAACTGATGTGTGAAGAGGATCAAATATTTTATCAAGTCGTATACAATGGAAAAAAGCCTGCAAAAGAGTCATAAAAAAATAGAAGAAACCAGTGAATCACAACAACTCTCTGAGTATTCTGAGAAAACGACAACAGCCTAACCCAATGCCCATCCAGATCGATGGCTACCCCATGACCACCACCACCAACTAATCAGAAAGCAGAGGATCTTTGCAGTGTTATCTCTGGTTTAGCCAGAAGAAGGACCAAAGGGGTGTATGAAAGAACAAAGTACAGAGTATGTGAGTCTCAAAGGGAAAATCTGTTTTTTATCTGCAGCTAGTTTCTTCCAAGATGAAGTTGTCAGCCAAACAGCAAGGTGAATGTATTTGCAGTGGATGTGTATGCCCACCCGAACTGCATCCATGCATACGTTCAATAATGTGAATGTACAATGAGCTCCCAGCTGCGACGTAAGCCCCAGCATTCAGTTACGTTTGCACTCTTTGAAAAAGCAAATTAAGTTTTAAAGCAACTCTTGAGTGCGGGCTATGGGTTCACACTCAGTGAGATCAGAGAAATAATGATCAGCATTGATGAAACTGTATGGATCCATAATAATGAATTTAAGATTTTTCTGGTGAGAATCTACAAGGACAGAATTTGTTTTTGTCAGTGTAACAAAAAGAATGAGCTACTCATGGTGCTCTCAGATGATTTAACTCCTGAAAGTCTTACTGCCAAAATGAGATCACAGGATGCAGTAGAATCAGCAGGAACCATTTTAAGAAATGTCCTGAACAATGTAGATTTTAGACTTAATGACAAATATTAAGATGCCCCCAAGCTCTGCAATTAATGGGAGTCTACAAGAATGCCTGATGTTGTCTTAACATTTTTTACATCATTGTATTATATCAGCAAAACAAAACTTTTACAAACTAAAGTTCTTGAGTTCGGAACAGAAGCCAACAACATTTATGATGACATTGAAGATAAGATAAGTGGAAGACAATCCCATGAACCGACAGGCTTATGCTGTGCAAACATACCAAATCATGTTTTATCAATCAATCAATGAGGGAATTGTGAAGCACAGCTACTCACCCACAAAGTTTTCAAGAACCTGGGAGGTCATCCGAATAGCCAGGTCTTGAGGTCCTTTCTGAACTGGGGCAGTGTAGATTCTTTTCGGAGGTGGAGGGGGAGGTTGTTCCAGGCCTTGGCTGCGAGGTAGGAGAAGAACGTTCCTCCAGTTCTTGTCTTGTAGATATGGGGGATGGTGGCCAGAGAGAGGTCAGCTGATCTGAGGTGTCTCTTGTGTGCGTGGAATGAGAGGCGATTGTTTAGGTATGCTGGTGTGATGTTGTGGAGGGCCTTGTATCCATGGGTGAGGAGCTTGAAGGTTATTCTTCTTTCGATGGAAAGCCAGTGGAAATTACAGCAGTGTTGGGTGATGTGGTTGTGATGGGGATGCCTTGGTTCAGTCTTGCTACAGCGTTCTGGACAGTATGGAGTTTGAGGAGGAGTTTCTTGTTGATTCCGCCATTGGGCATTGCCTTAGTCTAATCTGCTATTGATTTATTTTGTTGTGTGACCGTTTTTCTGGATTCGGGTGGGATCCATTTTAATTGTTTTCAGAGTGTGCAGAGGGTGTTGAAGCAGATAGAGGATACAGCATTGATCTGGTGGTTCATTGTGAGCGATGAGTCAAGTATGATACCGAGGTTACGTGTGTGGTCAGTCGGAGTGGGGGGTTTCCGAGGATGGGGGCCACCAGGTGTTGTACCATGTGGAGGGGGTGGAGCTGAGGATGAGGAATTTTGTTTTCTCTGAGTTGAGTTTCAGGCAGCTCTTCTTCATCCAGGTGGTGACAGCTTTCATCCCTTATTAGAAGTTGTGACTGGTGATGTTGGGTTCTTTGGTGAGGGAGAGGATGAGCTGGGTGTCGTCGGCATAGGAGACAATGTTGAGCCTGTTGTTTCTGATGATGGTTGCTAGGAGGCCATGTAGATGTTGAAGAGGGTGGGGCTGAGGGACAATCCCTGAGGCACTCCACATCTGCTCTCTGTAGTTTCTGAGAAGTAGGGTGGGAGTCCGACTCTCTACGTTCTGCCTGTGAGAAATGAGCATACCCAGTCTAGGGATTTTCCGCAGATTCTGGCATCATGGAGTCTGGTGGCTAGTGTGCCGTGGGAGATGGTTTAAAAGGAAGCTGAGAGGTCCTGTTGTGTAGTTTCAATACAACCTATGCAGGATCTGCGGGTTTGGATAACATAACCTTTGGGACTGGTGGCAGACTGATTCTGTGCACCCCCACCGGGTGTGCTAGCCTGTCTGTAATAGCTAGCTCACAGTCCCACTATAATCTCCTCTTACCAAGGAGAGAATAGATTCTGGCAACCTCAGAACGTGACAACCCTGATCCCTCAGAATCATGGAAACAATGTACTACTTTTCACTCAGTCACTCGTGCTCGCTTAGTTTGTCTCAGAGAGATACACAGAATAAACAGGCTGGGCGTTTTCAATAAGAATGTATTGAACAGTTGTTATTCTAGTGTAGAATAGATGAGCTGCAACAACCACCAGACAGTAGCAGAGATATATGATTAGAAGCACTACGAAAGTAAAGGGATGGTAAAGTTCTACCATCTTGCAATAATCATGAATACATACAAGTATATAAAACACATGAAAAAAAGTGCGTACTTCTCCGATGCCTCCCTAACTAGATGTGCCTAAATGTACCAAGCATCTGTGTAGGTGTTATGCCAAGAATCCCTCTAGGATCTAGTCAACCCCATTACCTGAGAATGACAGAATACGGGACCCCGTCCTGGTCTCGAGTTGGACACCCCACGAGGGATGTTAGACCACTGCGTGCTGGAGTGTCTGCATGCAGGAACCTCAGCGTCTTGGTCTCCTCTATCCTTCTAAGCAAGATGTGATGTATAAATACCCATAGATCTCGTCTGCGGTCCTACCTTGCTGTGTTACTGTGTCGGCCTAAAGGATGACGTTGGGCCTGAACTTTATACAGAGATATTATACAGGAGATGTATATGCGCCTGAACTATCCTCCCCTTTGCTGAAGGTCACTAACTGGCAGCTGTTTGATGATACCTCTTTTCTTTCCTGTTTGAACAGTGTCAGATCTGGATCCCCTCGCGATTTGATCCCAGCAAGAGTTCTAAAGTTATTGGATCTCAAACCCCGTCGGGTTCTAATGAGTCTTCTCAATGCGTCCTTGTCGGAGTCCTATGTGCTACCAGAATGGAAGCACGCAATGGTTGTTCCCCTCCTAAAGAAAGCTGGTGCGGACATTGCGAACTTGTCCAACTTTAGACCCATATCTTTGTTGCCTTTTCTTTCAAAGGTACTGGACAGACATATTAACTCTCAGTTAAATCAAATAGTGGAAAGCTCTGAATTTTTACACCCTTCTCAATCTGGCTTTCGAGCACACTATTCTACTGAGACTGCTCTCCTAGGGGTTACGGAGAAGTTGCGACACGGTATTGATCGAGGGGAAACATCTGCACTCATCCTATTGGATTTGAGTGCGGCCTTTGATACCGTGTCCCATACCATTCTTTTAAATTCCCTCCGGTCCCTTGGAGTGGATGGCCCCGCACTCGCCTGGATTGCCTCCTTTTTGTGTGAGCGCACCTTTCAGGTCTTTTCGACGAAGGCCTCCTCAGCTATTTGTTCATCGGCATATGGCGTCCCCCAGGGGTCTATACTCAGCCCCTTATTATTCAACATTTATGTTAGACCCCTGGCTGCCATCGCTGAGGACGCTGGGCTGACCATCTTTTCATATGCCGATGACACACAGATTGTCTTCTCCCTTTCCAGTAGTGAAGGCAACCGTGACTCTGTTCTAAGAGATGGACTTTCCCGTGTCGCCGAATGGATGCAAACACATCTTTTAAAGTTGAATGGCGACAAGACGGAGGTCGTTATTTTAGGTAAAAACAAAGAGTTATGGGGCCCTCAGCACTGGCCAAGTAATATGGGACCCCTTCCACAACCGGTTTCTGTGGTCCGCAATCTTGGTTTTCTTATTGATGACAAGCTATCAATGAGACAGCAAGTTACCAAGGTTGCCTCCACCTGCTTTGCCATCTTAAGGTGGCTGCAGAAAATTCTGTGGATGCTTCCCCACTCTACTCGGAGAACTGTCGTACAAGCGTTAGTTACATCTCGTCTTGATTACGGCAATGTTCTCTATCTTGGCGCTGATGTTTTTACCTTAAATAAACTCCAGGTAGTACAAAACTCAGCCGCTCGACTTTTATGTAATCTACCACGGAGATCCTCGGCAACACAGGCCCTCCGCGACCTGCATTGGCTGAGAATTGCTAGTCGCATAAAATTCAAAGCCCTGTGTTATCTTTTTAAGATTAAGAATGGTGTGGCCCCAAAATACCTAAAATGCCTTGTTCAAGCATACAAACCCTCTCGCTTGTTAAGATCTTCGGCAAACGGCGACTTTGTTGTTCCAAGATTTAAACTTGTCAGAATGGGTGGACGGTCCTTTTCTTATTTAGGACCCAAATTCTGGAACACTTTGCCTACTGCCCTTAAGTTGGAAGCCAACTTATTGAACTTCCGCAAAAAATTAAAGACTCTGCTTTTTTAATTTTTAATTTCTTCCTGTTATTTAATTTGGTGTTGTCATGGTTACTGTGTTCTCCTTTTCTTCTCTAGTCTATCCCTGGCGCCGGGAAACCCACTGCGGGTAGCTGTTGCGCATTATAAGTTTTATAAATAATAATAATAATAATAATAATGTTAGTCCTGCTGTTAGTCCTGCTGTGCTTCCAAGAAGCCTCATGCATAATGTATGAGATTCGAACTAGGGAAAAAACCCCATTCTGATTGCTGTGTCGTATCTAGGTAAAAGGTCAGTCTCTAAGAAATGTTTTGTATGTAATGTAGGGAAGAATATAGGTGAAAGGTTGCAATGTTAGCTAGGCCTATATAGGGTACCTATATGGAATACAACAGTCCAGTAGGATTAGGGCTGCTGTTTGGCCCTTATCGAGGCGGGAGCAGATGTCATCACTGGTAGCAAGTAGGGCGGTCTTGGGTGCTGAGGTTGCTGTGGAACCTGGATTGGGAGATGTCCAGGACATTGTTGGCTTTGGTGAAGTTTGCTAGCTGGGTGTTGACTGCATTTTCAATGACCTTGTCTGTGAATGGAAACAGGGAAATGGGCCTGATGTTCTTGAGGTCCATCAGGTCTGTGGAGGGTTTCTTCAGGAGGGGGTTGTCTTCAGCGTGTTTCCAGTCATCTGGGAATGTGACATTTTGAGGGAGCAGTTGATTGTCCAGCGTAGTTGGGGATGGCTGTGGCAGCTCTGTGGAAGATGCGGGTGGGCAGGGGTCTGAGGGTGCTCTGTTGTGGATGCTCTTCATGGTCTTTAGGGTATCTTCTGTAGTGAGCGCGGTCCAGGTGAGCAGGGTCTGTTGGGTGGCACCACTGGAGTGGGATCTGGAGCTGTGCAGAGGTCTTGGTTGTTGAAGTTGTCATAGATCATCTTAATCTTGTGGTGAATTAAGGTGCTGAGTTTGTTGCGGAGGTCTTGGGACAGTGGGACATCTGTTGTTTGGCTGTCGGGTTTGGCGAATTTCCTGATGATGGAGAAGAGTTCTTTGGTGTTGTGGGCATTTGTAACGATTCAGTCTTGGAGGAACTTCTTTGTGGATTTGATGAGGTGGTGGTGTGCTCTGTAGGGGTGGGTGTTTCTGGGGTTCTGGTGTTCCTCCATGTTTTTTCAAGTTAATTCATCAGTAGGAGTGCTTGTATTCTTGGAGTGCTGGGGTGAACAAGCTTGATTTCTTGGTGTGTTGTCCTGTGGCTTTCTCGAGGGGGCAAGAGTGTCGGTTCAGTGTGTGATCTAGCGGTGGAGGTAGCGTGCCACAGTGTTAGCATCTGTCATCATTGGTGATGGGGTGTTGATGAGGGTGGAGGTGATCTGGTCTTTGGTGACTTTGTTCCAGCTTCTGCGGGGCAGGCTGTGGGTGTGTTTGTCTGCAGTGGGCTTTCTGAAGGAAAAGTGGATGCAGTGGTGGTCTGTCCAGAGGAGTTCAGTGGTGTGACTGTAAGAGATGTTGTTTCCTCCTGTGAAGATGGGGTCGAGTGTGTGTCACGCTGTGTGCGTGAGGGGGTGATCAGTTGCTTCAGTCCTATGTTGGCAAAGTTCTCAATGAGGGTGGTTGTGTTGGGGTCATTGTGGTTGTCCAGGTAGAAGTTTAGGTCTCCGAGGAGGATGTTGTCAGTAAAGGTGAGGGCATGGGGTGCAATGAGATCGGCAATAGTGTCAGTGAAAGGCAGGAAGGGGCTAGGTGGCCTGTAGGTGGGCTTTCCGCTGAGGGTCGTTTTGGGGTTGGACTGGATCCGGAAGTGGAGGTTCTCCATGAGGGTTGTGGTATCATCCAGGCCGGTGGTTGTCATGTGGAGGGTGTTTTTGTAGATGATGGTGATGCCTCCTCCTGGGCGGGTGGGGCCGGCTTTCGCAGGATCTTGTATCCAGTGGGAATGGCAATTGCGATATCGGGGCGCAGAGTTTGCGTTGGTCCAGGTTTCTGTGAAGAAGGTGATGCCGGGCACGTGGGTGTTGAGGAGGTCCCAGATTTCTATAGCATGCTTGTATAGGGAGAGCACATTGAGGATGATGCAGTTGAGTGGTTTGTGGGCAGTGGTGTCCGGTAGGTTGGGGGCTGCTGCTGGGGTCCGGTGGTGGGTAAAGGCACAGCGGCAGTGTTGACAGGAGATCACGACTTGGGTGTTGTTCAGCGTCAAAAGCTGGCAGTTGTTGCAGCGTCCAGGCTTGAGAGCGCTGCGGGTGCTGGAGTCTTAGCGGAGGCGGGCCGGAGGACCAGGGTTTCTGGCACTGGTTGCACCCAAGTCATGGAAGGGCACACCAAAGGTGCACCCGATGCACTCAATTTTATGAATTATATCACGCCAAAAAGACAACTTTGATACACATGATGACTGCCCACGCAATCTATGACAAGTGCAAAAGATGAGAGCTAATCACTTCAATGAATAAGACTGGTGAATCAACAAGTTATAATGACTTATAGTTCTGAGCAGGAACCTATTAGCAGCTCATGCTATAAAATCTTGTGAATCCGAAAGCACACCACTTCCAAGTCACTTTACCATGAAATGATTTACAATTGGAGCTCTTGATAATTTTGATTTTGAAGACAGCTGTTCTTTGTCTAGAACATCCAGGACACATGATCCTGTCACGGTGCTTTTTCAAGAATATACCAATGAAGTAACTTCTGGAAAACAAGCTGTGTCATATGTAGGCATAAAGAAACAAAGCTACAAATTTATAACCCAACTGCCTTACCAACATGTGCTGCAACCATACCAGTGAAGCACAAACTTGTACAAGAGCTGAAAAACAAATTTCACCCGATGAGGTGTCCTCATTAAAAACTACTGTGGTTGCAGACCATACGTGCAATAGCCAATGGAGAAGATTTCATTTATGCAAAACTTTGGAGAGGTTGTTCAGACTTTTCTATAGATATCAAAGTCAGTGTGCACCTTGCGAGAAATGCACATTATCCTTGACAGTTATCTTGAACTATCTGTCAAAGAATGTGAAAGAATCAGACAAATATCTACAAGTGGAACAATTGGTCTTGCCTGCATCATAAATGTGACATCCATACATGTTCAACCTGATAAATTCTGGTCATCAAAATCGAACAAGATGAACTTGGAGATGTTAAATCACCAAAACATTGATGATGCTTCAGTGAACACTAAATTTCCAGTTACTGCAAGTGAATGATTGTCAATGGGGAGTTGGTTCCTGCCGAGATATAACCAACAGGTACGGGCCATATTATTCAAGAACTAAACAGCAAATTGGAAGAAGCTGACATTCGTGTTGTACCGCATGTTGAGTGGACTGTTCAAAATGATTCCATTCATGTCATTGTACTGTCAAATGACACAGATGTTATTATTGTGCTGCTTAGATTTCTTGCAAAATTCATAAGGCAAGGATTGTCAGGTTATGGATACATCATGGAACAAGGGAGAAAAGGCACTCAATCCTGCTTCATATTCTGTATAAGAAACTTGACCCAGAAATGCCCAGTGTTCTTATCAAATTACATATTCTTAGGCGTGATGACACTATGAGCAAAATTGGAATAAAGCTTGGAGATTTAACTGCTGAACCTGTGAAGTTTCTAAAGAATTTGCTGAGACAGAAGAAGAATATGACTTGAAAGACGTAGAAAAATACCTTGTGCATGTGTTGAAAAGGAGTTCTGGCTGTCACACATTTGACAATCTTTGATATAGTGAGTTCAAGAGATCAGTCCAGTTAAGTGACATTAAAAGAGCATTCTACTTGATCAGAAGATGTGTTAATGTTTTATATCATGCATATGTAGAAAAAAGATCTGTGTGAATTTGGTTGGGAAGATATTGATGGGGTGCTAGAACATACATAATTTCTAAAACCTCTACCCACAGAACTTACACTTACATGTACTTCCAAAACCTGTGCTATAAAAAAGGTTTTCCTGTTGATATGCTCTTCTTAAATTGTTCAGAATTCTGCAAATGTACCACAAGGGATTACCGAAACAAATAATAAAAAATACTAATAAAATGTGTCTGAAACAGGAGCGATAAAATAATTTTTTTCATGTTTTGATCATAAAAAAACTGTTTTATTTATAGGCCTGGGAGGTGAAATCAACTCCGTTCATGGAGTTCGCAGTTTTCTGCACTCTGTGGAGCACACAGATTTCTCGGAGCAGAGTATTTTCCTCACTCTCTAACATTAAGTTGCAAGGAAAAAACAGCGCTAGACAACCTCCCAGCGAGATTTCTCAACGCGGGCGATCGCGGATGGTCATGACCGCTCGCGTTGAGAAACCTTCTATTCATGTTGAAGAAGCAGCCACTCAAGTAGAACATCTACTTGAGCCACAGAATGAGGCAGTGTCCTCTTGTGCTGTGCATGGTGCTGTTTGCACAGATTTTTCAGCACGGCACAAAATCCCGGCACTAGAAATCAGCACGAACGGCGCAACCAAAGGCACTCCGCTGCTTGAGGAACCCCACACGGCGGAGTTGTTGGTCTCATAGCGGAGTTCTGCATAGCAAACTTTGCCCCTCCGCTTCATTTCTATATGTCTGTTCTTCTCTTATTATAGCCTCCATTTTGGAAAATGGCAGAAGGGTTCCACTGAGGAGTTATTTTCTGTCTCAAAGACTACTTGACCCCCAATGAAGTATATAGGTCTTATGGTTCCTGAAATAATACGTCATCAATACAGCACATCTGCAATTTTTAAAACTGTTGTCCAGAGAAATTCGGCCCCAATCAGAATGTCTACCCAAGTTAAGTTACTTCTCTAATGATCCAAAAACACAAATCAAAAATGGAAATCTCAACAAGTTTTTTTATGGGAGCCAGGATTTTAACAGGGTACAATGTATACATTTGTCCTCACTTTTTTCCCTTTGCGAGTGTTCTGCATTCTGCAGCACACATCCAAACAGTGTTGTGAAGTTTCCACTAATCAGTGGGAACTGTGTGTTTGTAAACAACATACATTTTGTGGTTTTTCTAGGCTCATTCCTTGCACTCCTGCAGGATATGCGGTCATATTGACCAGCTGGCTCAGAGAACCACAGTATGCCCGCCTAACCTAAACAGGGTGCAAATGGTTTTGGCAACTACTGAACATGACAACCATGGCCGCTCAGGAATCCTGACAAATCTAGAACCTTTCTCTCAAACAGGCGTGCTCTCCTATGCTTGGAGAATTGGACAAAGAATCCACAGAGGGACGTTTTTAATATTTATTGAGCCAACATGATCCTTTTAGAGAATATATGTGCTGCGATGATCAGTTTACAGAAGCAGATGAAAGTTATAAGAAACATCAAGACAGTAAACAGAACTGAAAGTTCGAGCAATTACATATATATATATATATATATATATATATTATCTACTGGCGGTCGCCAGTAGATAGTTATAGTTAGGACCGTGTTTCCATAGTAAATCTGAAAATTCTATTTTGAATAACTTTGGCGCCGGTTGACGAATTCTCGCAAAATTTTCAAAACTAATGGGGCGCTCCGTTCAGCTCCTACCCTGAAAGTCTCGGGGTGATTTGTCAAGCGGGGGCCGAGAAAAAAGGGGGGTCCCAAAACACGTTTTCCCCATGCATTTTCCCATAGGACCTTTAGTCAAAGGTACAGCCCGAACTGCTGAACAGAATTACTTGAAATTTGGCAGAGAGGTAGTCCTCAGGTCAGGGAAGTGCCTTTTCCATATATGGTGTCAATCTGTTCAGTAGTTCCTGAGAAAATTGCAGTTAAAGCACATAAATATCTATAGCCGCGCACTGTGCGCGCATGGTGCGCGCACCCTAACGTGCGTGAGCGTAATTCTGATTGGTGGTTACATGTCAGTCAACGTTCGAATCGGTCGAAATAGGGAAGTGTCGGCCGCCATTTTGTTTGTTTTGGGTGCGAGAGTGAAAAAGAGAGGTGGCGAACGTGAAAAGGGGGCAGGGTAGAGAGTTCCTGACCCCCTAGCCTTTGTCAGGAGGTCCCTAAAGGACCCCGAAGGGTGAAAAAACATTTTATTTGTTTTTCAAAAGATCGCGGGGTGCGCGCACGGTGAAATATTTTTTTAAAAATAATACATACATAACTTTGCATTTAAAAAACCGGACAAATTCACATAAAAAACCATAGGTTTCACACACGTTATAGTTAGGAATTAGCATTTAAAAAACCTTGCAAATTCACTTAAAAAACCATAGGTTTCACACATGTTATAGTTAGGTGGACATTTCACTCATAAAAAACCAATGAAATTCCACTGTTATAGTTAGTTCAGATAACTATAACTCGCGCGACCGCCACTCTATCACAAGTATGATGTCATCAGTGATGTCATGAGTGATGCCACTGACCATGTCATGAGTGATGTAATATGTGACGTCATGAGCACTGGATTGCGGGCGCGCGAGTTATAGTTATCTGAACTAACTATAACAGTGGAATTTCATTGTTTTTTTACGAGTGAAATGTCCACCTAACTATAACATGTGTGAAACCTATGGTTTTTTAAGTGAATATATATATATATATATTCACTGAAAAATCCATAGGTTTTACAGACGTTATAGTTAGGAATTAGTATTTGAAAAACCTTAGAAATTCACTGAAAAAACCATAGGTTTCAGGGACGTTATAGTTAGTTGGGCATTTGACTCATATAAAACCAGAGAAATTCACCCGTTATAGTTAGTTGAGTTAACTATAACTCGCACGCCTGCTATGCACTGGTGATGACGTCACATATTACATCACTCATGACATGGTCAGTGACATCACTGATGACATCACTGAAGACATCATCCACGTGATAATCTGATGCACATACTGATGGCCTAATATAAACTTTGATACACGCACTCTAAAATACAGACTACTATTTTTGAAACCATACACACAACAATGCCAGACACTACATACCACCCACTATTTCCTAACTATACACTCACATCCACTCACTTATACATGCAGTTACTCATCAATACAGTACTATAATATGCACTCATACACCTATACATACAGTCACAGTCCGCCACTCATCCATAGAGTTACTCACACACCTAGTCAGTCATGCAAAGAATCAATCACATACCCATTTACTCATGTATACAGTTATACACTCCAAATGCGTTATTTTACACACACCACATAACTTATTTATGCAGATACAAACACATACTTACTGTCTTATACAATCACTGATACAAGCAGACACTCTTTTATACACCCACTCTTCAAATAACTTACTCTCACGTATAGTCATTTATATACTCCAACACTCACATATACTGCCTTAAAACATATGTAGTTACTCACACATATACCAGTGAGACATTCATTCACTCACCAACACCCACACACACACTAACTCACCCATACAGCCCTTCCCAGATGTACTTTTGAATCCATATAACCAATGAATCACCCACTCAGACATGTATGCACAGTCACACACCCGCCCACCCACCCACACAGACACTCAGACACTCATACAGATGCTCAGATAACAAATCAATAACCCATATAGACACTCATGTAGCTACTCACCAACCCATGCAGCCGCTTATACACCAACTGAGACACTAATACAGACTTTCACACAGTTTAGTCACTAACCCATACATTCAGTAACACATGTTCAATCACTCACTTATACAGTCAGTCACGCACCTACTAAATAATCCATTCAGGCACTTGTAAATCCACTCATTCTTCAATACACTTTGGCATAGATATATATGAAAAATATTTAAACTTTACAGAAACACACATTCACTGGATGATGTCATCAGTGATGTCACCAATGATGTCATTTGAGATGTCGTCAGTGACGTCATGAGTGATGTCACTAACCATGTCATGAGTGATGTAATATGTGGCATCATCATCAGTGCATTGCGGGTGCACGAGTTATAGTTAGCTCAACTAACTATAATGGGCGAATTTCTCTGGTTTTATATGAGTGAAATGTCCAACTAACTATAACGTCCTTGAAACCTATGGTTTTCTCAATGAATTTCTAAGGTTTTCAAATGCTAATTCCTAACTATAGCGTCTGTAAAACCTATGGTTTTTTCAGTGAATATTATCTACTGGCGGTCGCCAGTAGATAGTTATAGTTAGGACCTATTTTCCATAGGAAATCCACAACATTCTATTCCCAATAAGTCTGGCGCCAGTTGACGAATCCTCACGAAATTTTCCAAACTTTTGGCCAGCTCCGCTCCGCTCCTACCCTGAAGGTTTGATGGTGATTTGTCAAGCGGGGGCAGAGAAAAAAGGGGGGTCTCAAAATGCGTTTTCTCCATGCAATTTCCCATAGGATCTGTTGTCGCAGCTACAGCCCGAACCACTGAATGGAATGACACCAAATTTGGTAAAGAGGTAGTCCTCAGTTCAGAATCGTGCCTTTTGCATAAATGGTGTGAATCCGTTCAGTAGTTCCTGAGAAAATTAGAGTTAAAAGTACATAAATATCTGTGGCCGGGGAGGATCTGCGGACCCTACCCGCACCGTGAGCGCACCCTCCCCGAACCGAGCGCGCACCCTCCCGATCACGCGCTGAATGCTAATTGGCTGTCGAGTGTCTCTCTACATTAGAAACCAGGAACTGTTGGCGGCCATTTTCTTCCTCGGTAGAAGCGAGGCTGAAGAAGCAAGGGGAATAAGTGTGTAAAACATATAAAGGGGGCAGAGTGGACATACTCTGACCTTATAGAGGTGCTTAGGGGGTCCCAGAGGACCCCCTGGGGCCCCCTTTTAAAAAAAAAAAACAAGCGGCAAAATGCACGCACGGTGTGCGCATCCTATCGCGTTGGGTGCGCGGATCCAAGGAATTTTTGTTTTTGTTTTTAAAAGACAAGAAATCATTGGTTGTATGACTACTTTGTACACTGAAAGGTAGGGTGTATATTTCTGTTTTTTAAAGGTATGATTCTTATTGGTTAAGAAAAACAGATTGTAAGGAACATTATATATGATTATGATTCTATGGTAACAGGCAGAATGCAGATTGGGGGAAGGGTTGAAATGTATTTCAGTTGGAAAGGGTTGAAATGTTTAACCAATAGAAATGTGTGTTTGCTTTTGAGTTTATGTGTGAAGGATTGTGATTTGATGTTTACATATATATGTGTGGAAATTGAAAGGGAAACTTTTCCATTCTTTGTGGTGCACAGTGCAGAGATTTTGTAAAAGAAAATATGGTGAGTGACTGATATACTTCTTAATCTACAAAAGAACTTGAAAGATGAGTTATTTAATTGTGAGGGGATGTATGTAGACTATTTTGATTTTAATCAGACTAATGTATTTCTCCTGCTAAAGTGTAGAGAGTACTTTTTTCTCTACAATCTTATTGACAGTGTGTGTGCATGTAGAAACCATTCTGTGATAAGCATTTGTGTTTTTCATGTGTTTGCAGACAGATAACTGTGCTGTTTTTATATTTTGGTAGAATTAGAAACCAGTCATTGTTTATGAATTTGTGAAATGAGTTATGTTATGTTTCTATACTAAAATGAAGTACTTCTTCTAGATGAAGAAATGTTTTTTGGTATAGTGCAAGGGATAGTGTTGTTTGTCTAGAATCACACAGTGAGTATGTGTGCATTTGGGAACCACTGTGAGAGAAGCATTTGGTAACAATGTGTATTTGCTGACAGATAACTGTTTTAACCTGTCATGTTGTGAAGTTTTAGTAGCATTAGAAGACAGTTATGGCTTATGCTTTGATTAAATGAGTCATGCTTTGACACTGATGTGCTGTAGTTAAATTAGGCCTGGGCGGTAAATTCCGTTCCGTTCGCGGAATTTGCGGAATTTGGGTAATTTCGCGTTCCGCGGAGAACGCGAAATTGCCCAAAAATCTGCGTTCCGCGACTTCGCGAAATTTTTGCTTGTTCGCGTTCTCAATATGCGTGCTCGCGAGATATTTCACCCCGAGCATGCAAACAGCGATCGCGAACAGGGAAAAAGTATCGCGAACAAGCAATTCCGCGTGTTCGCGGAATTTCTGCGTGTTCGCGGAGATTTTTTACCGTTTCGCGGAGATTTGCGTAACGCGATTCCGCAAATTCCGCCCACCCCTAACTTAAATATGTAGATTGTGTGCAGTACCATTAACTCTTCTAGACTAGTGAATGAGTTTTGGTAAACTCCGAGGATAGTGTTGATTGTCTAAAATCACACTGTGAGTCTGTGTGCATTTGGGAACCACTCTGAGAGAAGCATTTGGTAACATCGTGTATTTTTTAGCAGATAACTCTTTTAAAACCTGTCATGTTGTCAAGTTTTAGTAGCATTAGAAGCTAGTCTTTGCTTATGCATTGATAAAATGAGTCAGGGTTTGACACTAAGGTGCAGTACCATGTACTATTCTCTTCACTGTGGCAGAACTGAAAATTTAAAAGTTTTACCTGAGCACTGTCCTAGAAGTAGTCTGATTATTTAGTCAGTTTCTAAGTACCAAATAGATTGCTTCAAATGTCTATGCAGTATGCATGTAGTGTTCTAACATACTATACACTTGTCTTTTACACCTTCAATTCCCTAGTCAGTATCCATACACTTCCAGGAAACACCCTGTCACTCCCTTTGCAGTCCTCTAGTGACCCATTCAACACCATGTACTAATCCATTCACTGTGCCAAAACCCAAACACTTATAAATTCACCAAGACACTCTCTTTCCAGTACTCTAATGATTCAGTCACTGCCTAAGTATTCATGCACTGAGCCAGGCCTTAGCACATGGACATCTTCAAACCCCTATCCACTATGCATGCAGTCCTCTAACCACTTACACACTTGTCTTTCACACCTTCAATTCCCCAGTCAGTATCCATACACTTCCAACAAACACCCTGTCACTCCCCTTGCACTCCTCTAGTGACCTTATTAAGCATCATGTACTAATCCATTCACTGCGCCAAACCCTAATAAATTCACCCAGGCACTCTCCTTGCAGTACTCTAATCATTCAGTCAGTACCCAAGTACTCATCCAGTGACCCAGGCCTTAGTATATGGACTGCTTCAAACCCCTTTCCACTATGCATGCAGTCCTCTAACCACCTACACAATTGTCTTTCACACCTTCAATTCCCTAGTCAGTATCCATACACTTCCAGGAAACACCCAGTCACTCCCTTTGCAGTCTTTTAGTGACCCATTCAGCATCATGTACTAATCCATTCACTGTGCAAAAACTCAAACACTTATAAATTCACCAAGATACTATCTTTGCAGTACTCTAATCATTCAGTCAGTGCCTAAGTATTCATGCACTGAGCCAGGCCTTAGCACATTGACTGCTTCAACCCCCTATCCACTATTTATGCAGTCTTCTAACCACTTAGACACTTGTCTTTCACACTTTCAATTTCCTGGTCAGTATCCATACAGTCCAGCAAACATCTTGTCACTGCCTTTGCACTCCTCTAGTGACCCATTCAGTACCAAGTACTAATCCATTCCCTGTGTGAAAAGCCTAGCACTTATAAATTCACCTAGGCACTCTCCTTGCTGTACTCTAATCATTCAGTCAGTACCCAAGTGAGCCAGGCCTTAGCACATGGACTGCTTTAAATGCATATGCAGTATGGATGCAGTCCTCTAATCACCTACACAGTTGTGTTTCACACCTTCAATTCCCTAGTTAGTATTCATACTCTTCTAGCAAACACCCTGTCACTCACCCAGTGTGTCTCCTTATAGTACTGTAATCATTTAGTCAGTTAGCATGTAGAGTTTTAGTGAGGTAGGCTTTAGGGCATGAACTGCTTCAAAGTAGTATGTACTATGCATGTAGTGTTTTAACCATCGTCAGACTTGTGGTTTAGGGACATAGTTTCTTAGTCAGTATTTATATAAAATGTGTTTGTACAGTAATGGAATAGTATAATTTTGAAAGTTATTAATATACATTTATTTGCGATTCTTTTTTACAGATACAGAACAGGAGTGTTTCTCATCTGTTTGCACTCTTCTCGTGCAAGATTGTTTGGATGAAGGGTTCTTAGGTATTTCATCATACTTGCTGTGCCGCATGGGTATTTTTTGTTAGGATCCCCTCGTAACCGAACTCTTTTGAAAATCTTGTGCATGAGAAAGGTGGTATTGGTCTTTGTTTGCCCCTCGAGAAAAGTAGAAAATTTCCACATCACTGAAGGAAAACGTTGTGGGCGTGGTGCATCCTCCAAAAATTCAACTTTAGATTTGGTGAAGATTTTATAGTGACATCATTTACAGTTTTTGTAAGTTAAAGTTACAAAATGTTGTTAGCTGTGTGCATTTTATATTTCTGTGATTTTATTTTGAGAATGGCATGTTGTTTTTTTTTAACAATCTTTGAGATTGTGTTTTTTTTGCCCGCTGTTAAGTGATGAGTACGATTGAAATCATTATTTTTAGTGAAATTGAATATATTCTGAGAACAGCAAAAAAGGCAAAAAACTTACTTTGTGGAGATTATGCTGTGTTGTATAAAATGTATTATTACATGTTATCATTTTTTTTCCCTTTACTTTCACAGATCCAAATTTTAAAATAAGCAATTTATATGAATTTATATTTGAATGAAAAACAGAAAAAAATGTATACCATTTTGTATTCCTATTACTGTGAAGGTAAGTTTAACTAAGTCTCAATATGCAGAATGAAGAGGCCTGCAAGAAGCTACAAAGTTGAAACACGTTTCTAAAAACACTCTGTTTATGTAGTTTTGAAATCTGACCATAATCAGATATCATGTGACCTGCAAAAAAAGAGATTTGAGGGGTTCACAATATTTCACCTTTTTAGCTGTTGAAGGACTGCAATCATTTCAATCATTCTTCTTTGAACATCTTTGTAGACAAAACTCTGTGCTTACCTTCTATCATTCGCAAGGAAATTTAAAAACGGAAATATGTCACTTTTTGTAACATAGTTATTGTGCAAGATACTCTTTTATATTTACAAAGAGAGGAAAAGGCACTCTGTGCACTTTTTATACTCCATGTAAATATAACCTCATCATGCACACCACTTTGTGTTGAAAGGATATTCTATAAGTGTTGTTGTGCATGATTGCACTTAATGCTCATAGAACAAGACACATGTCTAGATTTATCAGAAATCATAAATCTCAATATGTGTGTGAATGCTGCACCATTCTAAAATTGGTGTAGGAAAGCACAACAAGGAGAATTGTTTTAATTTCTCCACATTTTTATATATTCAATGCATGCTGAAATGTTCAGCATACATTGAAGAAGAAAAATGCATTTTCTAATTGTTTTTGTGCAGGAAGGTGTGTATTACTGCAGAAAAATAAACAGCACATGACACAGATATCCTTGCACTATGGTGCAAGGGTGCCTGAGTCACCACATGGCTGCAGTTTAAGCAGCCGTGCAGACAGAAGCATAGATTTGCAACATATTTATGTACATATGTTGCAACCCTGTGCTTCGGAAGTACTACAGCACACTGCAGTTAAAGAGGTTACTGTGTGATGCTGCAGCACTTCCTCATACTTCTGCACTTAAACATTCACCATACGCTACTAATGCATTCATTCAGTCAATTACATACTACACATACATTCATCTAAACTAACAATAACAAAGAAATTCAGCTCTTTTTATAAACCAGGAAAGTTAGTTCTTACAAGAACTTTTTTTTTTCTTCTTTCTTCTTTTATAATTTTTGGGGGGTTTTCTGAACAATTTTTAATTTTTTTGGGTTTTTCTGCAAAAAACAAAAACAAAAAGCAAAACAGGAGAAACCAAACAATGAACTTCAGGGAACAATAAAAAAAAAAAAAAAAAATAGCAAATGTGACTTTCTTGCCGGCGGCAGATCAGATCGATCGACTGCTCACCATAACACAAAGTCTTATTGCAGTTAGTGCAGAGCACTTTTAAAAATTGAAATTGAGGACGGATGTCCAAGGTTTGGGCTGATGGATGCACTCTTGATGTGCTCAGCTGCGATAAGGTGGATGGCGCAGGAGCAGGAGTGTTTCTCATCCGTCGGCACTCTTCTCGTGCAAGATTGTTCGGATGAAGGGTCCTCATGTGCTTCATCATACTTACCGTGCCGCAAGACTATTTCTTGTTAGGATCCCCTCTCGATAGGACTCTTTTGCAAATCTTGCACGTGACCAAGGTGGCATTGGTCTTATTCTGCCCCTCGGGAAAAGTAAAAAATTTCCACACCACTGAAGAAAAACTTTTTTTGGTTGGTGCCTCCGGCAAAAATTCATCCTCAGAAGTATGAGGTGATGCAGATGATGCCTGCTGCCCTGAAGCCATTTTTGGTTGAAAAAAGTTAGAGCTAAGTGTAAACTTAGTCTAAAAGATCTTCTTCTCTCCAAAGAGATGGTGCTCTAAAGAAGGTCAAAGAAGAATGATTGAAATGGGTGGGGTCTTTTTTTGCAGGTCACATGGGATCCGCGCACCCTGCGCTTATGCAGCACGCACCCAGTGCGCATCCGCGAAATTCAATTAAAAAGAAATCTAGGATAAGATATAAAAATATATTAGTTTTAAGACTAGTTTAGAGTTTGTCTTCAATTAATATTCACATGAAATACATATATATATGTTTTTTTAAATGTTAAATATTTTGCGGGATCAGCGCACCCACCGTGTCATAGACGCAGATGACGCATCGCGGAAGCGCGTAAACGTCGCGTTACATACATCGAATGTGTCGCGTATAGGCTGGGAGTCACATACCTGTCGCATTGCGATCACGCACTAAACACGTACCCAACTCATACCATGCGCGGATGCTATCACGTAGGGATCGAGAACGGTGCGCATAGGGTGCGCGGATCCAAAAACATTGAAAAAAATATATAAAATACAGTTTTGAACATATAGTAAAAAAAATATTTTGAAAAATATAAAAAAATATGTTTGTAAAACCCATTAAGTTCAAATAACATTTTTTAATTTTTAAAAGAATTAATTGAAAAATAGGTTTAAAAAATGGTGATAAAAAAGTATTTTAAAAAAAAGATAATTAATGAAATTGACACACTGAATTTGAAAAATATAGAAATCCAATCAAAATCATTAAACATGATATCTTCAGAGATAAGTTATAGATAGGAATTAGCATTTAAAAAACCTTTGAAATTCACTGAAAAAACAATAGGTTTCATGCACGTTAAAGTTAGGAATTGGCATTTAAAAAACCTTTGAAATTCACTGAAAAAAACAAAGGTTTCAGGGGCATTATAGTTAGGAATTGGCATTTAAAAAACCTTAGAAATTCACTAAAAAAACATAGGTTTCAGGGGTGTTATAGTTAGCTGGACATTTCCCTCGTACAAAACCCTAGAAATTCCCCAGTTATAGTTAGTTCCGCTAACTATAACTCGTGCCCCCACAATGCACTGCTGATGACGTCACATATTACATCACTCATGACATGGTCAGTGACATCACTAATGACATCACTGATGACATCTCAGATGACATCACTGATGACATCACTGATGTGTCATCCATGTGATATATTAGTGCATCTTCTCACACCCTACTATAACCTTAGATACGCCGACTCAAAATTTCAGACTGCCATTTTGAAAACCATAGATACTCCAATACGAATAACTACATACCCACTCATTGACTCTTAGGTCTACATACATCTCCACACACTCACCTGTACAGTCACTCTTACTTACAGTCACTACGTACAGGACTATCATAGGCATTTATACACCTATATAGACACTCACACACCGCCAATTATCCATTGAGGTACTGACACACCTAGTCAATCATGCAAATAATTCATAACAGTCCAATTTACTCAGCTATACAGTTAAACACACTCAAGTTCACTTACTCATAAAAATACTAACAAATTCTGACACTCTTATACAATTACTAATACAAGCACGCACTCATCCATACCGGCACTCCCTCAATCACACACTCTCACATATAGATAGTTATATACTCTTACACACATATACAATGAGTTTCACATATGTAGTTACTGACACATGTACAACTGAGATATACATTCAATCACTAACACACTCATACATACACTCACCCAACCATACAGTCCATCACAGTTGCACTCTTAAAACTATGCACCATAGAATTACCCACTCACACATCTATGCACAGAGTCACACACACCCTACCCACACATATACTCAGGCACCCATACAGATACTGAGACAACCAATCAATAACCCATATATACACATTCATATCGGTATTCACAAAACCATGCAGACACTTATACACCAACACACAGACACATACAGATATTCACACAGTTTAGTCACTAGTCTGCAGTATTCTCACTCTCACTTATAGAGTCAGTTACGCACCTAGAAAATCATCCATTCACACACTTGTACACCCACTCATTCTTCAACAGGCCTTTCAATATATATATTAAACATATTAAAACTTTACAGAAACACAGACTCACTGGATGACGTCATCAGTGACGTCATCAGTGATGTCACTGACCATGTCATGAGTGATGTAATATGTGACGTCATCAGCAGTGCATTGCGGGGGCGCGAGTTATAGTTAGCTGAACTAACTATAACAGGGGAATTTCTAGGGTTTTGTACGAGGGAAATGGCCAGCTAACTATAACGCCCCTGAAACCTATGGTTTTTTCAGTTAATTTTTAAGGTTTTTTAAATGCTAATTCCTAACTATAACGTGCCTGAAACCTATGGTTTTTTCAGTGAATTTCAAAGGTTTTTTAAATGCCAATTCCTAACTAGAACGTGCATGAAGCCTATGGTTTTTTCAGTGAATTTCAAAGGTATTTTAAATACTAATTCCTATCCATAACTTATCTCTAAAGATATCATGAAAAGCATTCTTTTTTAAAAGTAGAGTGCACATTAGTTTTGTGGAAAAGCATCTTTGTGATTGGTTCAGAAAAAGCACTTTCAACGTGGAGTACCTGTCATAGGATAAAATTTGCTCAGCTCAACCACACCTGCTACTTGCATTTGGAAAGGCACTGTTTGAACTTAAAACAATTGTTAAATGTTCAAGAAAATGTTGCAAAAAAATATCGTTTAGTTTTAAAAAATTGATGAACTTTTAACCTGCATGTGTTGTAGAATGTTCTAGAAAGTGTGTTGATAGAATACGTTGCACTTCTATGTGTTGTTGAATATTAAAAAAACGGTTCATATGGAAAATTAAAAAGAAACCAATAGAGAAGTTTTGAAACCTAAAAGAATCAAGGAACTATTCTAATGTATTCTTTACATGTATTTATGTGTGGAGCAACAAAATTATAGCCACAACAGCACCTGGAATTACATTACATGCGCCTGCATGAGTGATGGCGGCTCCTGGAAAGCACGATTGACTCCGGAGCGACTTTGCCGCTCTTCACCTGCTGTACAGTCGCTGAAGTGGCGTCGGAGGTGAGGGGACTGAGCGACGCTTCTCCCTGCGGTGGTCGCTGCAGTAGCGCTGCCCCGTTGTTACCCCCTGGCTCGGCCCGCTTCGATCCTGAGCGCGGCGGCTGTGGAGAGTGCTGGAGGGGGCGCGGGCCCGGTGGCGTCCGACGGCGGTAAGGCGGAGGAGGCGGCCTGTTGATGTGCCTGGGGTAAGTGCCCCTACTAGACGTCCCCGGCTCTGAGGAGACACCGTTGGAGCGCTTGGCCTCAGCCGAGGGAGTACACCGCTGCGGCTGCTCGGAGCCTCTCGGAGACGGGGCTTGGCGTGGTGAGCCAGGGTGGCCTAGACGGAAGGGACGCCCGGGCCTTGCCGCGCATGAATGCTTGTGGGGAGGCGGGGGCTGCGGAGGCTGCTTAATAACGTGGAGGGAGGTCCAGCTGCCCCCTGCTCCGCTGCCTGTGAAAGAAACGCATAGACTAGTTGAATAGCAGGCCTGGGGCCTGAATTGCTGGGAGGCCTTGTGAGGCTGAAGGCGCTGTTGCTGCTGGGCCTGCCGTCTGATCGATGGCTCTATAACTGCCTGGATCTCTGTGTTCATAGTCGCCCTCATCGGTGGGGCTCCAGTGAGAGGACATACGCTCCCCACGTGTCTCTGCTGAAATCCTGCCCCTTGAAGGTGCCCTGACTGCTTGATTTGGCCTGGGAGGCCTGGCTCTGCCTGCCCGGGTGGATCTGTGTTTTTGGGAGTGGGCTCTTCCAGGGACGCTCACAATTAGGATAGGCTGTCTGGCCGAGTGACCACTCGTAGGCGCGGACTTCGTATTTTTAAAACTATTCATTTTTACCGGCCATTACCCTTGAGGAGCTGCTCTGGAACTGTGGGGGAATTCTGAATAGCGTGGACACTTCGGGAGGTTGCTGTTGTGCTGGGACTGCGAGGCCCAGGGTGCCTTGTTTCACAATCATCGAACGCACCTGATCCTCTTCCCGGCCACACCTTCCACTGCTTTGCCATAAAACGCCTCGCGGCCCCCGCTTCGCGGGAGCCGCTCGTAGGCGTGGACTTCGTATTTTTAAAACTATTCATTTTTACCTGCCATTACCCTTGAGGAGCTGCTCTGGAACTGTGGGGGAATTCGGAATAGCGTGGACACTTCGGGAGGTTGCTGTTGTGCTGGGACTGCGAGGCCCAGGGTGCCTTGTTTCACAATCATCCAACGCACCTGATCCTCTTCCCGGCCACACCTCCTACCGCTATTTAATTGATACCAGTATACGCGTGACCGGGACGCGTGCGGGGCGCAGCGCGGGCGAAGCCCAGGCCAAGGGCGGGCCCGTTTATGCCCGAGAGAGTCCGGTCCGGCCATACCCTCTTATTGCATCAGTCTTGTGAGTACACTTAAATCTTGTTCCAATTCCAGGAGAACAATGGTGAACAAAAGGGGCTTGAAACCGAGTGCTACTGATCATGTTGCTGGCTCGTTGGACAAATTTATTGTAAGAGCATCTTCAATACTTGAGCACGAAATTGCAATAACTGAGCGTCGGTTGTCCATGGAACCACTGTTTTCTAAACGCTCCTCATTGGGTACTATTGCATCTAGTCGCTCTCCTGTTATCTCCCCTGCTCCTATGTCCACCCAGACTACTAATAATGGTCAGCCTCGTCCACCAACCTTATCTATTGTTTCCACTGATGCAGCTATAGCTACGGTCACAAATGTTCCCACTTCAGCACTTGGCTCTGCCATTATGCCTGCAACTCCAGTTTGAGAAGTTGGTACCATCCCTAAAAGGAAACAAACTGGGTTATCACCAAAAGGCAGGAGGAATAAAATTCAGAATTCTTATCCTGATACCTTGGACACTTCTTTGACTGTATCTACAGCTACCACCAACCCAACTTGCCCAGAGTGCCCTTCCCCAGATGTAGTCCCACCGCTTTTAGATATAGACTTGCTACTTGGGAAAATGTCTACTGTACTAGATCTAGCCATGCGGCCGCTCGAGCTTAGATTGGTTGCTATAGAAAATAGGTTGGTTGCTCTGGAGACAACTTTAGTTAAATATGATGAAAATATACAATCTATTATTTCAGGTTTATCTTCATGTCAAAACCAGGCTAACACTCCTGAAAACCCAATAATTTTGCAAGATCGACCTTATACTCAGTCGATACAACATAGGGGAGCTGCTTGTAATCCTCATTTGGGTCATAGACGGGGCCTTTTACACAAAAACCAGCTGCTAATAATATGTCCGCTAGACTCCATCCAACTGCCAACCATTGTCCTGAACCCCCTGTTGAGGTTCCCCACCAGCTGGAATCTCCACGGATTGTCCTTCCCCCTGAAAGTGCCCCTTACGTGGTTGTTTTGACCAATGTTCCCAAACTGACCTCTAAGAGACCAGAATCCTTTCAGGAACTTAAAAATAAAGTTATGTTCTGGTTGAATGCAAACAGACCCCTGCCTATGAACGTACGGTCTTCCATTTTGTTTGCTAGAAGAGTTGGTTGGGTGGGCCATAAACAAAAAAATGTGGGTGGCGACTGTGTCATTGTTAATTTTCAAGCGCCTGAGGTGGTTGACCACATATGTAGCCCCGCCTTTGATAATTTATCCTCCAACATTAAAACGCTTCCCCTAGGTTATTTCTACCCCCCTTCTAGCAAACCCCCCTTTCCATGCTTAAGGCCTCTTGCTCCGTCCCACAATTATGTTGACAGAGAGCAATTTAGCGAGGGAACGTGGGGTAGGCAGCCTGTTAATGAAGCTTTGGGTTTTCCCACCCATAATAGGTTTTTTTTTTTTTTTTTTGAGTTTTTTGACTTTTTAAAAACCTTTATTGTCACTTCAAAATGTACACCGCTATTTAGCCAACAACCCGGAGGCAGGCAGCATAGTGACGTGGCGGCACGCCGCCAAAGCTTATCCACCTCGTACATCTGAGCAATATATCCAAAATAAGAATATACACGATTTATAGCAACAAACAACCAGAAAGCGACAGTCGAGGAACAGTAGCACACGCTAATCATCAGTACTTCTGCAGTCTCCAACACGTTACCCACGAGGTGCCGCAGCCGCGGAAACACCAGGCAGCCCATCCAGTCATATCGCAGCCCAGTCACCAGAGCAGCAGCGGTCAGGGCAGCGCGTCCCCATCGCCAGTTAGCCTCCACATGCAGACCCAAAGCGTGCCCATATCAAACCACCAGTCCACTCGCTCATGGCCTCAGTCCTCGCCAGTCGCATCCCTCCTCGCCAGCCAATCCACTAACGGCTGCCATATATCCACCGGCCGTGAGCGCTGCGGCAACTGATCCCAATAGGCAGTGAGTTGGTCCTTGCAGTATATCGCGGATCTAACCCATCCCGCAACGGCCGGCGGGGCCTGCTTCTTCCAGTGTACTGCCAGTTGACGCTTGGCGAGCAGTAAGAGAAGGGCCACAAGACGACGCGACGCCGGGGGTATATTCTTAACAAAGCCCAGGAGGGCCACCAGTGGGTCCGGGACAATGCGCATACCCACAATTTCTCCGACAGCTTTGAAAATGGCATCCCAGAACCCGTCAATGGGTCCACATGTCCATACAAGATGGAAGAACGTAGCGTCCCCCGCGCCACATCTCCAACACTTCGTATCAGCCTGCAGGCCCATCTTAAAAAGTTGTATAGGTGTACGGTACGTCCTGTGTAAGTAGTTGAAGTGTACCAGCCGCAGCCTATAATTAGGCGACAATTGCTCAAGCTGGGCGCAGCAGAATTCCCACTGTTGTTCCGTGATGCGCACGCCCGTTTCCCCCTCCCACAATGTCCTGGAGTCCACATGCGCAACAGGCGTCGCGCGTTGTGTAGACCTGTATATGCGTGTTATTAATTTCCGTGAGGAGGAGTTGGACAGCACATCCTCTAAGGCCGCCAGCGACGGCGGGGCCTCCGGGAACGTAGGGTACCTCTGTTTACAGGCCGACCGTAATTGATAGTAGAGTAGCAGCTCCGATGCCGTCGGTTCAGAGGCCGCGGCCATGTCAGGCAGTGTAATGAAAGTATCGTCCGGATACAGGTCTCCTGCCACCGTCAGCCCACACGTACTGGCCCGGCGCGCCACCGCCGCGTCCGTCAGCGGACCCAACAGGGGATTTCCCTCCAGAGGCATGCTCGGGGCGTAGAGATCGGAGATGCCCGCGCGTCCGGCAATGCCCGCCCAGGCCCAACGCACCATTTCCACAGTGTCAATGTCTTCCCTAGGTCGTTTGTATTTCTGGTACACCGCTGTCCGTAGCGGACAGGGCGCCGCCACGTCCATCTCTATCGCCACGTGTGGCTGGTAAGGAATTGGGTGATGCCAATAGTGTAGGTATTGTGCCTGCGCGCTGTACGCATACAGCTCAAAGTCCGGGGCTGCCAGGCCCCCTTGACGGAAGGGAAGTGTGAGGAGGTTCCAAGCCACTCGAGGCTGCCTGCCTGCCCAGACCAGTTCGATCACGGCTGAGCGGAGGCGACGGAAGAATGCCTTTGTTAGCGGTAAAGGGATGTTTACAAATAGATAAAGGAACTTGGGCACAATGACCATTTTCGCGATAGCGATGCGGCCCAACATGGAAAGCGGCAGCGCCTTCCATCTCTTCACCTTAGTCTCCAGCCACTCCATGGCCACCCCGAAGTTAGACAGCCACACTTCCTGAATTGAGCGACTGATCCGAATGCCTAGGTACTTGACCTCGTCAGTGGCCCACTCAATCGGGATTTCCGTGTGACATGCAGATGTGCCGTCCGTCAGCGGCAACATCACTGACTTCGACCAGTTGATATCTATGCCGGTTAGGCCACTATAGCGTATCACCTCTCTCATCAACGGGTCAAAGTTCTCTGACGGGTTCATCGTATATATGGTAAGATCATCAGCATACATCGATATCAATAGGCCACGTGACGTGAAGCCTATGCTGCGCTGGGTGTGGTTCTGCCTCAACCGAGCCGCCAGGGGCTCCGTGGCGATGGCAAAGAGCAACGGCGAAAGCGGGCAGCCCTGTCGAGTCCCTCTGGTTATGCGTATGGGCGCAGACGTTTGACCATTCACCCGCACTCTTGCCGTCGGGCCATTATACAGTACGCCGATACGCCTAGCAAAGGGCAGGCTAAAGCCCATTCGGGTAAACAGTGTCCGCAAAAATTTCCACTCCAGGGAGTCAAACGCTTTGGTCGCGTCCAGCAACGCCGCCGTCGCCTGCACCCTGGGGTCCAGGTAGTGTAGGAGCCCAAAAAGCACCCTCAGGTTCTAGGAGGTGGATCTTACCATGACAAAGCCCGACTGCTCAGACAGCGCTATCTGTGGCAGCATGAATTTTAGGCGGTCAGAGAGCAATTTCGCATATATTTTAGCGTCAAGGTTTATCAGGGAAAGTGGGCGGTAGGAGTCCGGGCTCGTGGGGTCCTTTCCTGGTTTCAGCAGCGTGATGATCAATGCTTCACGCATTGACTGGGGAAGGATACCCGTTTCCACCGCCTCCTCAAACACTTTGTGCAAGCGCGGAACCAGGATGTCAGCATATTCCTTGTAGAAGGCCGCCGTCAGCCCATCAGGGCCTGGTGCCTTGCATGGGGTTAAACTAGCGATCACTGCCCTTATGTCGTCCGGCGCAAACGGGAGGTCCATGTACTGTCTGGCTCTATCATTGAACCACGCCAGCGCTATAGTATCTAAGTACTCACGGAGAACAGTGTCGTCCGGATCCACCTTGGAAGTATATAATTCGCTATAAAAATCTGTCATAGTGGCGAGTATATCCGGCGGCTCCCGCACCACCCCACCGTCTGCTCTCTGTAATTCCAGGATATGATCCGCCCCACGCGGTGCCCGCAACAAGTTCGCCAGCGTGCGGCCCGCGCGGTCCCCCTCTCCATACCGTCTGGCCTGACAGTCCTTAGATAAGTACGCGACCTCGCGGTCAGCTTCCTCCTGATATCTAGTCAGTGTCGATCGGAATGTAGCCCGCACGCCATCAGAAGGCGCCGCAAGTAACGTGGACTCAAGCCCCGCAAGTTCCGCCTCCAAGGAGCTAAGCGTGCGCCGTATGGTTCTCAGAACTCCCGACTTTAGGGACATGCAGTACCCTCTGGTGACCACTTTGCAGGCCTCCCACAGTATACCCGGGGACTCCACAGATCCTTCATTGAGCTCAAAGTACTCCTCAAGCTTTTCGCGGAGACCTTGCTGGAATACCTGGTCGCGCAGTGCCCGGGAGGGGAACCGCCAGCTAAATGGCGTAGCATATGTGGAGGGGGTAGCCAGTGACAATAACACCGGAGCATGATCAGAGAGTGACCTCGGCAGGTGCTCTACCTCCAATACCGAGGTGTGCAGATCCCTGGATAACAGCCAGTAATCCAGCCTGGACCACGCAGCCCTATGCGCAGTTATGCACGTACCCGCGCGATCCCCGGGGTGCAGCACCCTCCAGGAATCCACCAGCCCCGCATCTTGTATAATATCTCCAAGCGTCTCCGCCACCCTAGGATGATGGTCCCTGGCCGCGCCCTGCCTATCCATCGTGTCAGAGAGCACCACGTTGTAGTCACCCCCCCACAACACTGCCGCCGGCCCCCGGGTCTGTACCTTATGCCATAACTCTCCATAAAAGTCGGGATTGTCGTCATTGGGGCCATAGACATTCACCAGCACCACTCTCATGCCATGCAGCGCCCCCACCAATATGATATATCTGCCATCCGCATCTCTAATCGTCTCATGTGTGGTCCATGGAAGCCCTCTCCTGATTAAGATCGCCACACCTCTGGAGTAATTGGAGTATGCCGCATGTACTAGCTCTGCCCATCGGTGTCGCCGGAGCCGCTGTGTCGCAGTAGCAGTTAGATGGGTTTCCTGCAGGAGGCAGATGTCTATGTCTTTCCTAAGTAGGTAGGCCTGTACCAGCCTGGCCTTGCGGCCGTCGTTCATACCACGCACATTCCAAGTTAGGCACCTCACTCTCTGCACGGCGACAGGCACCTCCAAAAACCATAAGCTAGCAGCAGGCCATGTCCGCTCATCTCGCCACTCTCGCCCCACCCGCAAACACAAGGGTCAAACACCTGCCGCACGGCTAGCAGCCAGGCACAGGAGTGAACGCAGCACCCCGTGCACCTTGATGGAAAACATTGCAGTGTGTACTTTATAGTAAACAATAAATCACAGCGGTGTGCTTCTTCTCGGTCGTCGCTACAAACCCCACAACTAGCCATAACATCCTCCCAACTCCCAAAACCAGAAACCCCACCCGCGCCAACCCCCCAATCAGGTTGTGCAACTTCCCCCCCCATTACCCACCCCACCCCACAGTCAGTCACTAAGGCCATCGATAGTAGCCCGTAAATGGGAATCATCCCCTGAGGCGCGCAGGTTGGCCACCTACTAACCCCGTACTTTTGACAGGGCGATCGAGCGCCAGTTGGTTGTGCCAGCTCGAGGACCCCCACCCCCAAGATCAAGAGGTCATATTAATAGCAGCCCAGCCATCTGGAGGAACTTCCCAATGTCCCCAGCAGACACCAGTCTCCAGTCTAGCCCATACAGGCAGGTCACAGTGAAACATCAGAAAACCCCATCGGATACAATCATTCCACATCACTTAGCCTGTCCTGGAGATCTGGTCCCTCCGCAGGCGGGTGGTTCTTCTGGTCTCTGGCCAATTGCTTCGCATACTGCAAGGCTGCCTTCGCATCCACGAAGAAAGAAGGTTTCCCCGGGCCATGCACCCGGAGCTTGGCAGGGTAGATCAATGAGTATTTCGTGCCCGTTTGTTGAAAGACTTTCTTCGCCGGCATGAATTCCCTGCGGGCCATCTGAACCTGTAGCGTGAAGTCCGGGTACAGCGCGATGTGGTTGCCCTTGTATTGTACGTCCTTCATGTCGCGTGCCATGCGCAATATCGTGTCCCGGTCCCTGTAATTCAAGATGCGCGCGATAATGGGTCTGGACGGTGCTCCCGGCTTAGGCCTAGGTCCCAGTGTCCTATGTGCCCTTTCAACTAGGAACATCTGCGAGAGGCCGGACCCGAACAAGTCCCTCAACATCTGCTCGACATATTGCTCCATGTTGGTGATGTCCGACGATTCTGCCACCCCCGTGACGCGAATGTTGTTGCGCCTTGAGCGAGCCTCCAAATCCTCGTTCTTTTGCTGTATGAGTGCCAGGACTTTTTCCATGCCCTTCATTTGCGTGGCCAGCGCCGACTGGTTCTCCTCCGTCTCCGCGACACGGGCTTCCAGCCCTTCCACTCTGCCCTCCTGCTTGTCCATTCGCGCCGTAATGCCATCCATGCGCGCCGCTAGCGCGTCCATCTTGCCATCTATTCCCTGCAGGCTCGTCTTTAGGTCTTGAAACATTGATTTAATGTCCACGTCTTGAGAGCCGCCCTGGGCATCCTTCGCCGCGTCGGAGTCTCGAGTGTCCGGATCCGGCGTTTTTTGCTTAGATTTGTCGAATGTCAGGCGCGGTTGGCGGGTATCAGGCTTGCCCATTGCTGTCTCGCAGCGCTGACTATGGAGCGGAGCCGCCACTGTCCCCAGACCGCAACCCGACTGGTGGTCGCCAGCAGCCGCAGTCCCGCGGGGCAGAGTATGCCCTTCCACGGATCAGTACGCTTCGCCGGTCCAGTTGCGGCACAGTTCACCAGCCGCAGGCCGCCCTCAGCGCGACCACTGTACTGTTAAGCTCCCAGGTCAGGGCTTCGCAGCAGCACCGCACGGCGTCAGCAGCGCTCCAGCCCGGCAAAATGGCGTCACACTCAGTGTCTCCAAGGCACAAACGCCGCCCGCCACAACAGGCACACGCACCGGACCTCGAGGGGCTGCGGCCCACTAAAGCTTATTCTCGGGGTCCAGGCAGCAGGCACTTCTCCCCAATCCACAGCTGCAGGCAGACCGCCGCCACCGGGAGCCCCCCTGTAGGCAGCCGCAGCTTCGCTGGTCCAGGCGCGACGGTCGATCTCCGTCCCCGGTCCCAAGGTACAGCGCCGAACCCAGCGCTCAAAGGAGAGCAGAAGCGCCCCACGAGCACAGCACGGGTTACCTCGTCGGGCGGATTGGCAGTTCGCGCCCAGCTCACGGTGTCCCACAGGGCCTCTCTCCGGTCGACAGCTCAGGCCCACGCGCCACGACCTCCGTAATGGCCTCCAGGCTTCTCCAAGCGCGGGGACACAGAGCGCCCCCCCAGCGCCGAACTCCAGCACCGCCAGCAGCGAACCTCAGCCCAGGGCGAACCGCCTCCGGATCCCAGCGTCCCCCAAGGGGGAAAAGTTGGTGCGGCAGCGCGCGATCAGGCCCGGGGAGATCAGCCTCACCCCTACGAGCAGCACCGCGCCGCTCTGGGCATCAGTCCCACGCCAGTCCCCGGCTTCCAGGAGGGTTGCAGGCCCCGCCTCCGGTGCTCGCTCGGCAGGCCGATAGTCACTGCAGCCGCACTCGCCGCGGCAGGGATCCCCTCCGGCCGGGCCCCCACACCAGGTGTTCAAGCGGGGGCGAGAGGACCGAGACCAGGCACAATTTCGTCGGATAATCGCCGGATTAATTTGCTCGATCGGCGGAGCTGCGGTTTCAGGCAGCCATTCCGCCTCGCAGCCAAGCCACGCCCCTACCCCATAATAGGTTTAGCCTGTTGGATGAGGTAGAATGACTAGAGACACAAGTTAGATGCTTACCTTCCTTTACCCACACTGTAGATGAGACAGGTGCCAAAGGAGGCTATGGTGACCTACTAGCGACCACCTTTGTGGGTTCTGCATCTTTGGTAGTCGGAACCACTTCTCCTATTTTTTTAGGTTCTACGTGGGACGCCCCCGCTCAATCTTCGGCTTTGAAGGTAGTCCCTGAGACCCAATTAGCAACTACTGACATTGTACCCGTTCAGCCTAATTCTATTGAGGTTCTTCCTAATTCTGATAACCAGCTTAAAGTTCTTAGCTGGAATATCGCAGGCCTAGCTTCCAATACTGGCAATCCAGAGTGGTGTTCCTTTATGGACCCCTTTGGGATTTGCCTATTTCAGGAAACCTGGTCAACTGAACCTATCCATAGACTGGGGTACATCACTTATATGCAACCTGCCATAAAAGGCCATCGGGGGAGACCCTCGGGGGGTCTGTGTGTCTGGGTGGGCACTCATCTTGGTTTCAACATCAAAAGGGTTGAAACGAATAGTAGCGATATAATATGCATTCTTTTGTCCCATAAAAAGACCCCCAAGATTGCACTTATTAATATTTATTCTCGCCCTACCCGTGGTGGTGGTCCATCACCTACCTTTGATTCCCTGCTAACCCTTTTGGAATTACTTCCAGACGATGTTGTGTTGATGATTGGAGGCTCCACTTTCTCCTCTGGACTTGCCTGGGATTGTCGCTGTCGCTGCTTTCCGCCGCTGCTTCCTGACGCCGGACACCCCCTGTCACTGGAAGCTCCGTCCCCCGCCGCCGCTTCCACCATCTGCGGCCGCGGAGTGGGGACGGGACTACATCCCCCAGAACTCTTAGCGGCAGGGGAGCCGCCCACGCAGTTTTCGCGCCAGGAGGCGCACAAAACACCACCACGAACCCCACGTCGCGGGACCGCGCGCGGGCAACGCCGGGCTAAGCCCGGGCAAAGGGCGGGCCGTCTGTGGCCGTCCGGGGTCAACGAGGGTCGGGTCGGCCAGGTCTCTGACATCACGTACTCGACACCTCAAGGTATTGCTATTCGGTCTATGTGCCCTTGTTTTAAGTCTAAGTCTAAGCCATGGGTAAGAGGAAAACTCCGGAGGGTGGGTCCGAGCCATCAAGATCTCTGGCCACTAAATCTAAGTTGAGGAGGACTAAAACGAAGAAAACCCATCACCATGCGGGGAGTAATTGTGTGATGGACCGCATAGATGTCATTATTGATGAATGTGAGGACCTACTTAATCCTACCCTTCAAACTGCCGTTGGTGGGAGGAGGGAGATTTCCAGAGGTGTTGTTACGGTTCCGGACATGTTTCTCCCGAGAAAGGGTGGGGAGGATATATCTAATTTGGAAGTGGATAAAGTAGTGGCTCCTATTGCCCCTACAGCACCATTGACTGAGGGGCAAGCTCATTCCCCCAAGCCTCCTCTTGCCTCTAATGAACCATCTGTTATTGTTTGCAGCAATAGGTTTTCTGTATTGAGTGAAATTGACATTGATACAAGTACCCTTGCCTCGCCTCCCATTGAACCCTTGGTCCCTAATCCGGGTGCCTCTGCATCTGGTGAAAGTTTTACCATAAATTTATCAGAGGTTCTTTTGGGGCCTGAGGCTAGCAACCAGGATGTGAAATCTCTAGTGGTGACAGTGAAAAAACTTTGCTCCTTGATTGAATCCATGCAAAACAAGATCGAGTTGTTAACGGTCGCTGTTAAAAAACTAGAAGAATCTAACTTGGGCTCAGGCACCCATCATGATTTTGATTCTACCTCCGCTGAAAGGGTTCTGCCTACAGCCCCTCCTGAAGTGGTAGATGGTTTACATAAGTCATCTAACATATGTAGTAGGACTCTGCCTCATGTCTCTCGCCCCTCGAGCAACCAGTCCCGTTCTCTAGTTCAATCCAGGGCTGATATTCACCAAGCTGCTATTCCAGCTCTTGTTAGATGTCCTACTAGAGTCCCCCCTGGTATGTGTCAGAATACTTTGTATGCAGGAGGACCCTCACGTGATGATGTTAGATCTGGTATCATCCCTAGGAGTATCTCCCATCTTCAATCACAAAATTCTGGGTCACATACACATGTTCCGCATCCTCGGAAAATTTATATGGTGAATGTCCCGAGCCTGTCCTTTGGCTCTGATTATGAAACCAATGAATCCCTGACCAATAAGGTTATCCATTGGATTAGGCGCGTAAGGGGCTGTTGTTCTGTAATTAGAGCCGATATAGTAAGAGTAAGTAGGATCCCCCAGGTTGGTAGAGGGAGTGATTCTATTGAGGTTACTTTTACTGACCCTACTATAGCAGATAACCTAATCAACCTCGAGTTTAGAAGCTGTTCCCCGGATAACTCTGCTATTCAAATGAGGTCTACTCCTACTGGCTCTTTTCGTCTAGATGAAGCCTCTAGTTTGCCCATGGGCGAGTCGTGCCTAGAACAAAATGACTGACTGCATAAAGAGTGCAGCCTAATAGTTCATCCTGTTTGCTCACTGCTGACTGATAAAATCCCAAATGTTGAGCCAGGCACTCTGGCCTGTGGGGAAATAGAAGGCCTTTCCATAGATCCGGCAGGGGCAATCCAATTGAGCACTACTCCGGTGACCCAAATGGCGGGCAGTGCATCATATGCAGAGTTTGGGATGCTCTTGTCCTGGAATATTGCAGGGCTAAAATCTAAGTTGGAAGATCCAAATTGGGTAACATTTATTAATCTTTATGATATCTGCTTATTCCAGGAGACCTGGTCACTCGAGGCCCAGTTTATGTTGGGTTTCCTGAATTTTAATGTTTTTGCGATCAAGGGTAAAAAGGGTCGCCCTTCTGGTGGTCTCACTATTTGGATCAGGCAGGATCTTGGTGTCATTGTTAAGGAGCTTCCTACCTCACACCCAGATATCCAGTTGCTTAACCTCAAGTTTAAAGACGGAAAGCTTCTGGATATCTATAATGTTTACATTAGAAGCACAGGTGGAAAGAAATCTGATACCATAGGCCGATTGTATGAACTTATGCTTTCTTATTCCCAACACTCCTATGTTATTTTAGCTGGTGATTTTAACACAACCTTTGAACCGCTTCTTGGTGTTGATCGGAGTATTTCAGTGGTAGAGGATGACCTATGGGGTGTCCCAAGTCTAGACCTTGAACCTGCTATTCGCTGGACTGAAATAGCAATCCAGATTAATGCCCTTTGTTTGAACATGGGGCTTCGTGCAACAAATGGCAGGGCTGTACATGATAAGCTTGGGACTGCTACTTTTAAGTGTGGTTGCCGTACTAGCAGGATTGATTATATCTTGTTATCACTAGAGCTCTGGGAGACCCTGAGGGACATGACGGTTATAGACAGATTGGAGAGTGACCACAATCCTCTCTCCCTGTCTATCTCGTATTGGGTGACCACCACCGCCCATAGTTGTTCTCCTCCACAGTATCAACAAGATGTAGTTATTACTAACGATTTGCGCCATGTTAAGTGGACTAAGATTGTCCAAAGTCAAGAATGCTTAACACGTATTTTAAATAGTTTAGAGCTTGCTACCCTAGATTTAGGTGTTGTATATAACCAGTGTCTTTTGGATCCACATTCCACACCCGAAATGTCGATTCACGATTCTTTCTTCCTTGAACTTAAAAATATTTTTGTAAGGCCCTCCAAATTACCTAAGCCCAAACAAGATCTCTCAACACGATGGTATTCTACTGAATGCAGAGATGCCCGTGTGAATCTGTGAATTGCATTGAAATCTGGCGACAGTCTGAAAGTTCGTATCGCCAGATACGACTACAAGCAAGCTATCTTTAAATCAAAGAGAGCGTGGGACTCTCAAAGATGGCAGGAACTTAGGGAAGCTGGTGCCCAGAAGGATATGAGACGTTTCTGGTCTGTTTTTAAATGGGGTACCGGGGGTAATCCTGAAAAACCCCAAAATTGGGTCTCGCAAGATGCTTGGGTCAAGCATTTTGAGGCTTTGTACGCTGTTGAAGAAGATACGTGCCCCTTTTCTAACTATGAAATTATCTTTTACAAGGAAGATGTATTTTCTATAGGTGATGTTGCTATTGCCCTTAAGACACTGGTTCCTGGAAAAGCCCCTGGGATGGATGGAGTCCCTGCTGATATTTTTCTGAATAATTGTAAATCTTGGGGAAATTATATTTTAATTTTAGCCAACTTGATAGCCAGAGGTGCCCCGATTCCCACTTCTTGGAAAGGTGCTGAAATTATTCCGGTGTTCAAGAAAGGAGATAAGTCCCTCCCTACCAACTATCGTCCAATCAGTTTGATTGATACCACACAAAAGATCCTAGGCAGGTTGATCCTGAATAAAGTGCTGGACTGGGCTTTAGAGAACACAATCCTTTCCCATCTACAGGCTGGTTTTAGAGCTAGAATAAGCACCATTGACCAGGTGCTGCATTTTGCTATGCTCTATTGGAAAGTAGTCCACTTAGGGGGGGGCAGCTTATATGCTGCCTTTATAGATCTTAGGGCAGCCTTTGATCTTGTCCCCCGGGCATCCCTATGGACCACTCTAGACAAGATGGGGATGCCTCCTGTCTTAATCTCCCTAATTGCCAGACTTCATGTAGATAATTTTGCACAGATCCGATGGGGTGGTGTCGGTCAAGTGACTAAAGAGGTTCCTATCCAGAAGGGGGTCAGACAGGGATGCGTACTTGCACCAACTTTATTCTCCCTGTATATTAACGATGTGGCTGCATTATTGATAGATGCATATGTAGATGCCCCCTCCTTGGCAGGTAAAAAAATTCCTATTTTAATGTTCGCTGACGATTGTCTTATAATTTCTAAAACGCCGAGTGGCCTTCAGAAGTCTCTAGGTATTTTTGAGGACTTTTGTTTAGCCCGCGGCCTCGAAATCAATGTTTTAAAATCTAAATTTATGTCTTTTAACCAGTCAAAATCTTTTAAAAGTAAAATATATATGAACAACATGACATTGGACCAGGTCCAAGATTTTACTTATCTAGATATTTGCATCCAACATGATTTGGGATGGAAAAAGCAAGTAGATTTGGCATCCCTTAAACATTCCCAGCTCTCTGGCGCGTTAAGCAAAGAACACACCAAATCCCTGACTAAACCGATTAACCCTGCTCTTCGGGTATATGATGGCAAAGTGGTTGGTGCTGCGCTCTACGGGGTAGAGTTGTGGGGTTTTGATAATGTACACAAACTATCTACTTTTGAAAATAGATTCTTAAGGAATCTCATTAAACTACCTCAGAGTACTCCCCTTTGTCCCTTGTCCTATGATCTAGGTATTAGGCCAATAGCACTAATTGCCCTGTTTCGCCCAGTTTTTATATTGGAGACGCCTATGGGTGACTCCTGAACTCAGGCTTTTTGCTCTTGGCCTGTTGGATATTATTAAATTGGATACTTTTCACAAGGTCAAGTGGCTCCGTAGAATGCGTGATTCGCTCCAAGACCTGGGCCAAAAAAACTTGTGGGAGGATCCACTAAATGCTAGCTTCCCGCCTAAACAAGTATTGAAGGCTTTATATTGGGAAAAGGTAGCAACCCGAGTTTTTAGTTCCACAGCCCCGCTTTCATTGTCTGGTATCTTTCTTGATTTTAAGGATACTATTTCTCTGGCACCTTTTTGGGATGACATTACAAATCCTTTGGACAGGAAGCTGTACTTTCAATTTAGGGTTGGCAGTCTCCCAGTTAGAGAGTTTACTGCTAGATGGGCTGTGTCTAATGTGCTTAACTGTCCTGGCTGTACCGCACCTATTGAATCGGTCAATCATTTTCTGTTCCAATGTCCATCCTATGTAATTCCCCGCAAGTTCTGGTTAAAATCAATGTACCGACAGCTAGGTACCAGAAATGCTAAGGTGGCAGTGCGTATTATGCGTTCTGCTGAAATCCCATTTGTTTACATATCTGTTGCCAAGTTTTTAGGTAGGGCATGGGTGATCAGGAACAAAATGCTGGCGGGATAACCATCCCGATATTCTGTAATGCCAATCTTTCTGCAAATGCCTTTATTTATTGTCTTAATTTTTTTTTTTTTAATATGTTATTTGTAAACTGTGTATATATATAAATTTTGTATGCTTTTATGACAATCGTCGAATAAAGCTTTCTTGACTTGACTTGATTGGAGGAGACTTCAATTGTCACTTTGAGCCCCTGCCCGGAGTAACTCCACTTACACTTGAGGAAGATGAGGCTAGATCTATACCATCTACTAGTATGTACCCTGCTAAACATTGGACCCCTCTGGTACTCCAGCTTACCTCCCTCACTTACGCTTTCTCTATGAGAGCGTGCAATGGTCGCTTCAGCGGAGATATACCGGGCCAGCCAACATATAGGGGCATGGGTCATGAAACTGTGATTGATTACATTCTGGTCAGTCTAGACCTATGGCCCCATGTGCTGGACTTTAAGATAACTAGGCGAACTGAAAGTGACCATGATCCCTTGATAGTCGTTCTAAATTTCCATCTATTGAACACGGGGCTAGCTTTGGTCACCTCTCCAGTAGGTAACCTAAGAGTTATACAAGGGGGAAAGAGGATTCGCTGGCAAACTTTAAAACAGTCAGACACGGCAATTGCCAGCCTGTACCTAAAAATACTCCCCTTACTTGATATGGTGTTTAAAGGAGATGTTAACAATATTGCAGTTGATGGAACCTTGGATTTGGTTAAAACCCATAAGGACCTTGTAGAAATATTGCGTGGTTCCTTTTACACCACAGGTACTGTTAATGCAAAGAAGCCGGTTAACAAAAACTCCTGGTTTACAAAGGACTGCAGGTTAGCCAAACAGGATTTATTACCGGCCATCAGGGGGGGCAATCCTTTATTTATTCGGGAAGCTAGGAGGGCATATAGAAAGTTAATTCTTATTGCTAAGACCGAGTGGGAAGAGGAAAGATGGGTTGCTATGAGATTAGCTCTCGTGGCAAAAGATCTAAGATCCTTCTGGAACCTTGTCCACTTTGGGAAATTGGAGGGTAACTCCCAGATTGACCCAAACATCTCCGAAGACGCTTGGGCTTCTCACTTTGAAAACTTGTATTCGATTAACACAATCAGGACCGCCGATCCCCCTGCTATTTTATCAGCCATGGATCCTTCCTGGCTTGTTCCCCCCTGGACCCTATCAGAAGTGAATCTGGCTTTGGATCAGCTTCAAGTGAACAAGGCCCCAGGGTTAGATCGTATTCCCGGGGATCTTTATAAGGATGAACCGAAGATCTGGGCCCCTTACCTTCAAATCCTATTCAACGCCATTTTACAAGGTCTACCGGTACCATCAACCTGGATGGGTGCGGAAATTATTCCCATCTTTAAAAAGGGATCTCCCCTTGATCCAGGTAACTATAGGCCTATAAGCCTAATAGATGTGAGCCAAAAAATCTACTCTAGGCTCATTCTGCAACGGCTACAGAACTGGATAGAAGAGAAAAATATACTAACCCCACTACAAGCGGGATTTAGGCCCAAAACGTCAACTATGGACCAATTATTTAGGCTCCAGATGCTACATTGGAAAAATGTCATATTGGATAGGGGTAGCCTATATATGACCTTTGTGGATTTGAAATCCGCATTTGATATGGTGGATCGTAACCAGTTATGGAACCTATTGCTAGCCATGGGGGCCCGCCATACCTATGCTACCAATTGAAGATTCTCCACGATGAGACCTATGCTAGAGTCCGTTATGGAAAACACGGCAATTTGACTGGCCCCTTCCCCGTTGAAAAGGGAGTACGACAGGGATGTGTCCTTGCCCCAACCCTGTTCTCTCTCTTTCTTCATGGGCTCATTGCCGATCTTTTGGACACCACTGATATAGACGCACCAAAATTGGCCTCTAGAAAATATCCTGCCCTTATGTTTGCTGACGACACCCTGCTGCTGTCAAAATCCCCAATGGGTATGCAGCGGGTGTTGGATCAGTTTACTAACTTTTGTAAAAAAAGGAACCTGGTGGTCAATATAGGTAAAACGAAGTATATGGCTTTTAATGTAAAACCTTCCAGCTACCCGCATCCTAAAATGGAAGGTATCGCCCTGGACCGGGTTACTATATTCGAGTACCTAGGTTTGACCTTGAACGACAAAATGGGTTGGTCCCCTCAAATGCGCAAGGCCAATCTAAAACTTAATTAGGCTGTGGGGGGCATCCTTAAAGTTTATGAGAATTGTCGTACAAAAATCATAAGTGCTCCCTTAGAAATTTACTGTGTGCAATCCCGATCCTCTACATTGTACGGGGCTGAACTTTGGGGCCATACCCGTGCAAATGTTTTGGCTACCACCGAAAACAATTTTATCAGGAAACTCTTATCCCTTCCAACTAACACGCCGCTTATGCCATTGAGGTTGGATCTTAACATCCGTCCCATCCTAGAGGTCATTGCCACTAGACCTGTGATGTACTGGAAAAGGCTCTGGAGTACACCAGAGCTAGCATGTTACAGAGACGAATTGAAAGTAATCTTGGGTACACTTGGGGCCGATAAGATTCCATGGCTCCAGTATGTAAGGCAGACATTAATTCATATTGGCCTTGCCCATCTCTGGGTTAATCCAGAGACTTCTACTCTAGGCATTTCCAAAAAAACTCCTGCCTTAACCTTTAAAGATTACTTTCTAATGAAAGCGTATAGCTCAGTCAGACCATCTAGTCTGACAGACGCTTTCCTTGATGTTAAATCTTACTACGCCTTTGTACCTGACCTTGATGCAATCCAACCCATTTTAGCAAAGAAGCTGTACTTACAGTTCAGATATGGAACCCTCCCTCTTTATTCCTTTACTGATCGATGGGCGGGCGGTTCCCAGCATATTTGTCCTGGTTGTTCATCTGAACTGGAAACTACGATCCATGTTGTGCTTTTCTGCCCCGCATATGTCGGTATCCGGAAAAAATGGATCATACAATTATGTTTAAACTCGGGTATTAGGAGTTATCTTGATTTTTTTAGGATCATGCGAAGCGATTTAAATCCAGTTGTTGTGGCTGCAGCTTCTAAGTTTTTGTTCGCGATGTGGTCAATCCGTAGGAAACTAATACAGCAACAACACTGACTGACCTATTGGTTATAAAAGGGGTTTGCTTACTGCTTATTTACTATGACATCCTGTTTTTTTAAGATGGGTTAGTGTATTAAATGGAATATGTATTCTAAATGAACCGTTTTATATTGTACTTTTATGATTTTAATCAATCACAATAAAGTTTTTTGGATTGGATTGGATTGGATATTCAATGCATGCTGAAATGTTCAGCATACATTGAAGAAGAAAAATGCATTTTCTAATTGTTTTTGTGCAGGAAGGTGTGTCTTACTGCAGAAAAATAAACAGCACATGACACAGATATCCTTGCACTATGGTGCAAGGGTGCCTGTGTCACCACATGGCTGCAGTTTAAGCAGCCGTGCAGAGAGAAGCATAGATTTGCAACATATTTATGTACATATGTTGCAACCCTGAGCTTCGGAAGTACTACAGCACACTGCAGTTAAAGAGGTTACTGTGTGATGCTGCAGCACTTCCTCATACTTCTGCACTTAAACATTCACCATATGCTACTAATGCATTCATTCAGTCAATTACATACTACACATACATTCATTTAAACTAACAATAACAAAGAAATGTAGCTCTTAGATAGTGTTGTTTGTCTAGAATCACACAGTGAGTATGTGTGCATTTGGGAACCACTGTGAGAGAAGCATTTGGTAACAATGTGTATTTGCTGACAGATAACTGTTTTAACCTGTCATGTTGTGAAGTTTTAGTAGCATTAGAAGACAGTTATGGCGTATGCTTTGATTAAATGAGTCATGCTTTGACACTGATGTGCTGTACTTAAATATGTAGATTGTGTGCAGTACCATTAACTCTTCTAGACTAGTGAATGAGTTTTGGTAAACTCCGAGGATAGTGTTGATTGTCTAAAATCACACTGTGAGTCTGTGTGCATTTGGGAACCACTCTGAGAGAAGCATTTGGTAACATTGTGTATTTTTTTAGCAGATAACTCTTTTAAAACATGTCATGTTGTCAAGTTTTAGTAGCATTAGAAGCTAGTCTTTGCTTATGCATTGATAAAATGAGTCAGGGTTTGACACTAAGGTGCAGTACCATGTAATATTCTCTTCACTGTGGCAGAACTGAAAATTTAAAAGTTTTGCCTGAGCACTGTCCTAGAAGTAGTCTGATTATTTAGTCAGTTTCTAAGTACCAAATAGATTGCTTCAAATGTCTATGCAGTATGCATGTAGTGTTCTAACATACTATACACTTGTCTTTTACACCTTCAATTCCCTAGTCAGTATCCATACACTTCCAGGAAACACCCTGTCACTCCCTTTGCAGTCCTCTAGTGACCCATTCAACACCACGTACTAATCCATTCACTGTGCCAAAACCCAAACACTTATACATTCACCAAGACACTCTCTTTCCAGTACTCTAATGATTCAGTCACTGCCTAAGTATTCATGCACTGAGCCAGGCCTTAGCACATGGACATCTTCAAACCCCTATCCACTATGCATGCAGTCCTCTAACCACCTACACACTTGTCTTTCACACCTTCAATTCCCCAGTCAGTATCCATACACTTCCAACAAACACCCTGTCACTCCCCTTGCACTCCTCTAGTGACCTTATTAAGCATCATGTACTAATCCATTCACTGCGCCAAACCCTAATAAATTCACCCAGGCACTCTCCTTGCAGTACTCTAATCATTCAGTCAGTACCCAAGTACTCATCCAGTGACCCAGGCCTTAGTATATGGACTGCTTCAAACCCCTTTCCACTATGCATGCAGTCCTCTAACCACCTACACAATTGTCTTTCACACCTTCAATTCCCTAGTCAGTATCCATACAGTTCCAGGAAACACCCAGTCACTCCCTTTGCAGTCTTTTAGTGACCCATTCAGCATCATGTACTAATCCATTCACTGTGCAAAAACTCAAACACTTATAAATTCACCAAGATACTATCTTTGCAGTACTCTAATCATTCAGTCAGTGCCTAAGTATTCATGCACTGAGCCAGGCCTTAGCACATTGACTGCTTCAACCCCCTATCCACTATTTATGCAGTCTTCTAACCACTTAGACACTTGTCTTTCACACTTTCAATTTCCTGGTCAGTATCCATACAGTCCAGCAAACATCTTGTCACTGCCTTTGCACTCCTCTAGTGACCCATTCAGTACCAAGTACTAATTCATTCCCTGTGCGAAAAGCCTAGCACTTATAAATTCACCTAGGCACTCTCCTTGCTCTACTCTAATCATTCAGTCAGTACCCAAGTAGTCATGCAGTGAGCCAGGCCTTAGCACATGGACTGCTTTAAATGCATATGCAGTATGGATGCAGTCCTCTAATCACCTACACAGTTGTGTTTCACACCTTCAATTCCCTAGCTAGTATTCATACTCTTCTAGCAAACACCCTGTCACTCACCCAGTGTGTCTCCTTATAGTACTATAATCATTTAGTCAGTTAGCATGTAGAGTTTTAGTGAGGTAGGCTTTAGGGCATGAACTGCTTCAAAGTAGTATGTACTATGCATGTAGTGTTTTAACCATCGTCAGACTTGTGGTTCAGGGACATAGTTTCTTAGTCAGTATTTATATAAAATGTGTTTGTACAGTAATGGAATAGTATAATTTTGAAAGTTATTAATATACATTTATTTGTGATTCTTTTTTACAGATACAGAATAGGAGTGTTTCTCATCTGTTTGCACTCTTCTCGTGCAAGATTGTTTGGATGAAGGGTTCTTAGGTGTTTCATCATACTTGCTGTGCCGCATGAGTATTTTTTGTTAGGATCCCCTCGTAACCGAACTCTTTTGAAAATCTTGTGCATGAGAAAGGTGGTATTGGTCTTTGTTTGCCCCTCGAGAAAAGTAGAAAATGTCCACATCACTGAAGGAAAACATTGTGGGCGTGGTGCATCCTCCAAAAATTCAACTTTAGATTTGGTGAATATTTTATAGCGACATCATTTACAGTTTTTGTAAGTTAAAGTTACAAAATGTTGTTAGCTGTGTGCATTTTATATTTCTGTGATTTGTATTTTGAGAATGGCATGTTGTTTTTTTTTTAACAATCTTTGAGATTGTGTTTTTTTTGCCCGCTGTTAAGTGATGAGTACGATTGAAATCATTATTTTTAGTGAAATTGAATATATTCTGAGAACAGCAAAAAAGGCAAAAAACTTACTTTGTGGAGATTATGCTGTGTTGTATAAAATGTATTATTACATGTTATAATTTTTTTTTCCTTTACTTTCACAGATCCAAATTTTAAAATAAGCAATTTATATGAATTTATATTTGAATGAAAAACAGAAAAAAATGTATACCATTTTTTATTCCTATTACTGTGAAGGTAAGTTTAACTAAGTCTCAATATGCAGAATGAAGAGGCCTGCAAGAAGCTACAAAGTTGAAACACGTTTCTAAAAACACTCTGTTTATGTAGTTTTGAAATCTGACCATAATCAGATATCATGTGACCTGCAAAAAAAGAGATTTGAGGGGTTCACAATATTTCACCTTTTTAGCTGTTGAAGGACTGCAATCATTTCAATCATTCTTCTTTGAACATCTTTGCAGACAAAACTCTGTGCTTACCTTCTATCATTCGCAAGGAAATTTAAAAACGGAAATATGTCACTTTTTGTAACATAGTTATTGTGCAAGATACTCTTTTATATTTACAAAGAGAGGAAAAGGCACTCTGTGCACTTGTTATACTCCATGTAAATATAACCTCATCATGCACACCACTTTGTGTTGAAAGGGTGTTCTATAAGTGTTGTTGTGCATGATAGCACTTAATACTCATAGAACAAGACACATGTCTAGATTTATCAGAAATCATAAATCTCAATATGTGTGTGAATGCTGCGCCATTCTAAAATTGGTGTAGGAAAGCACAACAAGGAGAATTGTTTTAATTTCTCCACATTTTTATATATTCAATGCATGCTGAAATGTTCAGCATACATTGAAGAAGAAAAATGCATTTTCTAATTGTTTTTGTACAGGAAGGTGTGTCTTACTGCAGAAAAATAAACAGCACATGACACAGATATCCTTGCACTATGGTGCAAGGGTGCCTGTGTCACCACATGGCTGCAGTTTAAGCAGCCGTGCAGAGAGAAGCATAGATTTGCAACATATTTATGTACATATGTTGCAACCCTGTGCTTCGGAAGTACTACAGCACACTGCAGTTAAAGAGGTTACTGTGTGATGCTGCAGCACTTCCTCATGCTTCTGCACTTAAACATTCACCATACGCTACTAATGCATTCATTCAGTCAATTACATACTACACATACATTCATCTAAACTAACAAAAACAAAGAAATTTAGCTCTTTTTATAAACCAGGAAAGTTAGTTCTTACAAGAACTTTTTTTTTCTTCTTTCTTCTTTTATAATTTTTTGGGGGTTTTCTGAACAATTTTTAATTTTTTTTGGTTTTTCTGCAAAAAACAAAAACAAAAAGCAAAACAGGAGACACCAAACAATGAACTTCAGGGAACAATAAAAAAAAAAAAAAATAGCAAATGTGACTTTCTTGCCGGCGGCAGATCAGATCGATCGACTGCTCACCATAACACAAAGTCTTATTGCAGTTAGTGCAGAGCACTTTTAAAAATTGAAATTGAGGACGGATGTCCAAGGTTTGGGCTGATGGATGCACTCTTGATGTGCTCGGCTGCGATAAGGTGGATGGCGCAGGAGCAGGAGTGTTTCTCATCCGTCGGCACTCTTCTCGTGCAAGATTGTTCGGATGAAGGGTCCTCATGTGCTTCATCATACTTACCGTGCCGCAAGACTATTTCTTGTTAGGATCCCCTCTCGATAGGACTCTTTTGCAAATCTTGCACGTGACCAAGGTGGCATTGGTCTTATTCTGCCCCTCGGGAAAAGTAAAAAATGTCCACACCACTGAAGAAAAACGTTTTTTGGGTGGTGCCTCCGGCAAAAATTCATCCTCAGAAGTATGAGGTGATGCAGGTGATGCCTGCTGCCCTGAAGCCATTTTTGGTTGAAAAAAGTTAGAGCTAAGTGTAAACTTAGTCTAAAAGATCTTCTTCTCTCCAAAGAGATGGTGCTCTAAAGGTCAAAGAAGAATGATTGAAATGGGTGGGGTCTTTTTTTGCAGGTCACATGGGATCCGCGCACCCTGCGCTTATGCAGCACGCACCCAGTGCGCATCCGCGAAATTCAATTAAAAAGAAATCTAGGATAAGATATAAAAATATGTTAGTTTTAAGACTAGTTTAGAGTTTGTCTTCAATTAATATTCACATGAAATACATATATATATGTTTTTTTAAATGTTAAATATTTTGCGTGATCCGCGCACCCACCGTGTCATAGACGCAGATGACGCATCGCGGAAGCGTGTAAACGTTGCGTTACGTACATCGAATGTGTCGCGTATAGGCTGGGAGTCACGTACCTGTCGCATTGCGATCGCGCACTAAACACGTACCCAACTCATACCATGCGCGGATGCTATCACGTAGGGATCAAGAACGGTGCGCATAGGGTGCGCAGATCCAAAAACATTGAAAAAAATATATAAAATACAGTTTTGAACATTTAGTTAAAAAAATATTTTGAAAAATATAAAAAAATATGTTTGTAAAACCCATTAAGTTCAAATAACATTTTTTAATTTTTAAAAGAATTAATTGAAAAAATAGGTTTAAAAAATGGTGATAAAAAAGTATTTTAAAAAAAAGATAATTAATGAAATTGACACACTGAATTTGAAAAATATAGAAATCCAATCAAAATCATTAAACATGATATCTTCAGAGATAAGTTATAGATAGGAATTAGCATTTAAAAAACCTTTGAAATTCACTGAAAAAACAATAGGTTTCATGCACGTTAAAGTTAGGAATTGGCATTTAAAAAACCTTTGAAATTCACTGAAAAAACCAAAGGTTTCAGGGGCATTATAGTTAGGAATTGGCATTTAAAAAACCTTAGAAATTCACTAAAAAAAACATAGGTTTCAGGGGCGTTATAGTTAGCTGGACATTTCCCTCGTACAAAACCCTAGAAATTCCCCAGTTATAGTTAGTTCCGCTAACTATAACTCGCGCCCCAACAATGCACTGCTGATGACGTCACATATTACATCACTCATGACATGGTCAGTGACATCACTAATGACATCACTGATGACATCTCAGATGACATCACTGATGATGTCATCCATGTGATATATTATTGCATCTTCTCACACCCTAATATAACCTTTGATACGCCGACTCAAAATTTCAGACTGCCATTTTGAAAACCATAGATACTCCAATACGAATAACTACATACCCACTCATTGACTCTTAGGTCTACATACATCTCCACTCACTCACCTGTACAGTCACTCTTACTTACAGTCACTACGTACAGGACTATCATATGCATTTATACACCTATATAGACACTCACACACCGCCAATTATCCATTGAGGTACTGACACACCTAGTCAATCATGCAAATAATTAATAACAGTCCAATTTACTCACCTATACAGTTAAACACACTCAAGTTCACTTACTCATAAAATACTAACAAATTCTGACACTCTTATACAATTACTAATACAAGCACACACTCATCCATACCGGCACTCCCTCAATCACACACTCTCACATATAGATAGTTATATACTCTTACACACATATACAATGAGTTTCACATATGTAGTTACTGACACATGTACAACTGAGATATACATTCAATCACTAACACACTCATACATACACTCACCCAACCATACAGTCCATCACAGTTGCACTCTTAAAACCATGCACCATAGAATTACCCACTCACACATCTATGCACAGAGTCACACACACCCTACCCACACAAATACTCAGGCACCCATACAGATACTGAGACAACCAATCAATAACCCATATATACACATTCATATAGGTATTCACAAAACCATGCAGCCATTTATACACCAACACATTCACACAGTTTAGTCACTAGTCTGCAGTATTCTCACTCTCACTTATAGAGTCAGTTACGCACCTAGAAAATCATCCATTCACACACTTGTACACCCACTCATTCTTCAACAGGCCTTTCAATATATATATTAAACATATTAAAACTTTACAGAAACACAGACTCACTGGATGACGTCATCAGTGATGTCATCAGTGATGTCACTGACCATGTCATGAGTGATGTAATATGTGACGTCATCAGCAGTGCATTGCGGGGGCGCGAGTTATAGTTAGCTGAACTAACTATAACAGGGGAATATCTAGGGTTTTGTACGAGGGAAATGGCCTGCTAACTATAACGCCCCTGAAACCTATGGTTTTTTCAGTTAATTTTTAAGGTTTTTTAAATGCTAATTCCTAACTCTAACGTGCCTGAAACCTATGGTTTTTTCAGTGAATTTCAAAGGTTTTTTAAATGCCAATTCCTAACTATAACGTGCATGAAACCTATGGTTTTTTCAGTGAATTTCAAAGGTTTTTTAAATGCCAATTCCTAACTATAACGTGCATGAAACCTATGGTTTTTTCAGTGAATTTCAAAGGTATTTTAAATACTAATTCCTATCTATAACTTATCTCAAAGATATCATGAAAAGCATTCTTTTTTAAAAGTATGGTGCACATTAGTTTTGTGGAAAAGCATCTTTGTGATTGGTTCAGAAAAAGCACTTTCAACGTGGAGTACCTGTCATAGGATAACATTTGCTCAGCTCAACCACACCTGCTACTTGCATTTGGAAAGGCCCTGTTCGAACTTAAAACAATTGTTAAATGTTCAAGAAAATGTTGCAAAAAAATATCGTTAAGTTTTAAAAAATTGATGAACTTTTAACCTGCACGTGTTGTAGAATGTTCTAGAAAGTGTGTTGATAGAATACGTTGCACTTCTATGTGTTGTTGAATATTAAAAAAACGGTTCATATGGAAAATTAAAAAGAAACCAATAGAGAAGTTTTGAAACCTAAAAGAATCAAGGAACTATTCTAATGTATTCTTTACATGTATTTATGTGCGGAGCAACAAAATTATAGCCACAACAGCACCAGGAAGTGGAAGAAGCAGGGAGTGGGGGGAGGAGGGGATATGGGCAGAATAGCACACATGCACAATTAAGTACAACACACATATAGACTAACAATGGCCAAAATGAAACACACCAACAAGGAGCACAAGTCACACAACCCGCCAACATCACACCACTGAACGAGCATAGAAGTGAAAACCACGCTGCATTCATACAGGATGTGTACAAAGGCCAGTCGTTGGTGTTGTGGGATGTCTGCGACCGTGGTCATCATGGATGAGATGCCCAGCAGGTGGCCCATGGTCGAGTTCACTGTGTGTTATGTTGCCAAACAGCTGCTCCTCCCTCCCACGAGCCCCCACACTTTTGTACGGTACGCTGTTGTATTTCGTGCACACGTACGGCACACCATTGTAATGCCTATTTGCGCATGTCCTGCTCCATTCCAACTACACCATCACAGTGCCGTTTGGCGGTGGTGCATGCCACTTTACAACATCGACTGCTGCGGCTCTTGTAGCAGGCCACACCAGAACACAGAGACACACTTACTGCACTTCCTGTACACGGACATGTCCGAGACACCCCGTTCCCCTTGCCGGATAGGCACACCCCTGCACTGACCTGTGAACCACAGACCACCACATGCCAGTTGTGCATGCAGGAGGATGCATGCGTAGCTACACGTCCAGGCTCACTGCCAGCGCTGAGGTGACAGCACACTGTGATGTTGCAGGGCTCGTGCCTATCATGCTAAGACAATGACCACAGGGACACAATTGCTAAGATGTGTGTTGGGGGGGCATTGCCGGTCCTGGAGTTGATGAGATGAGTCTTCTGGCCCTCATGGGTATCCCTGTATCATGCTCATTGACTCTATGGCACCTGTGGGTGTTCTGGTGTGGCTCTTGGCTGTGTTCCCTTTCATGGTGCAGGTAGTTGTCCTGCTTAACACCAGCAGAAAGCAGGTGTAAAATCCCTGGTGCTAACGTGTCTTATCGCCGGAATTTGTTTCGCATTGCAATTTGGTGTGAAAGTTGTGATGTGATTTTTTTCGTGTGCAGAACAATATATGAACTGAGCAGTGTATGTCGTCAAGATCCAGCACCTGATGCACTATTCCCAATCAATATAAATACAATGAGATTTCTGAATAGATTTTGTGTGTACACTGTAAGTGCAGCCAATACCTCCGTGCAATTCAATACAGGAATTTAGTATTTAGAATAAATTGGAAAGGTGCACCTCGTGTCTTTTTGCACGGGAACGGCTAGTCTCCATTTCATTATCAGCACTTTAACGGAAGTAAAGTTGAGATAAATCTAACACACTATTCAGAAGTTGGTGCAAACTGCAGATATCACCAGTATTCCAGCGATAAGTGCCCCAAAATTTAACACCATGGTGAACTCCATCAAATAACAGTAATAAGAACAAGAAAGAGTCACACAGCAGTTAAGAGAACAACCAAAAACGTTATTAATTTTTTTTCCAAACTTTATTTTTGATAATCATAAATGTGTAAACGATAAACTATTTTCAAACTTTATTTTTTTATTAACATATATATGAACGATAAACTAATAAACAAAATGTATCAAAAATAATACAAAACAACAAGGCGGAACACTACTGTGGGGACCATGGATGTCGATGACAGACCTGGAAAATCAGAAAGATTGTTAAAAAAACAACAACATGCTATTCTCAACAAAATACCACAAGAAACAAATCACAGATATATAAAATGCATACAGCTAACAAAATTTTATAAGTTTAACTTACAAAAACTGTAAATGTTGCCGCTTTAAAATATTTATCAAATCTGAGGATTTTTTTTTGCAGAAGGCACCACGCCCACAACGTTTTTCTTCAGTGGTGAGGAAATGTTTTACTTTTCCCAAGGAGCAAACAAAGACCAATGCCACCTTAGTCACGTGCAAGATTTGCAAAAGAGTTCTGTCACGAGGGGATCCTAACAAGAAATACTCGTACGGCACGGCAAGTACGATGAAACACCTAAGGACCCTTCATCCGAACAATCTTGCACGAGAAGAGTGTAAACAGAGGAGAAACACTCCTATTCTGTATCTGTAAAAAAGAATCACAAATAAATGTATATTAATAACTTTCAAAATTATACTATTCCATTACTGTACAAACACATTTTATATAAATACTGACCAAGAAACTATGTCCCTGAACAACAAGTGTGACGATGGTTAAAACACTACATGCATAGTGCATACTACTTTGAAGCAGTTCATGCCCTAAAGCCTACCTCACTAAAACTCTACATGCTAACTGACTAAATGATTACAGTACCATAAGGAGACACACTGGGTGAGTGACAGGGTGTTTGCTTGAAGAGTATGAATACTAACTAGGGAATTGAAGGTGTGAAACACAACTGTGTAGGTGATTAGAGGACTGCATCCATACTGCATATGCATTTAAAGCAGTCCATGTGCTAATGCCTGGCTCACTGCATGACTACTTGGGTACTGACTGAATGATTAGAGTGCCTAGGTGAGTTTATAAGTGCTAGGCTTTTCGCACAGGGAATGGATTAGTACTTGGTACTGAATGGGTCACTAGAGGAGTGCAAAGGCAGAGACAAGATGTTTGCTGGACTGTATGGATACTGACTAGGAAATTGAAAGTGTGAAAGACAAGTGTCTAGGTGGTTAGAAGACTGCATGCATACTGGATAGGGGTTTGAAGCAGTCCATGTGCTAAGGACTGGCTCAGTGCATGAATACGTAGGCACTGACTGAATGATTAGAGTACTGCAAAGATAGTATCTTGGTGAATTTATAAGTGTTTGAGTTTTCGCACAGTGAATGGATTAGTACATGATGCTGAATGGGTCACTAGAGGACTGCAAAGGGAGTGACAGGGTGTTTCCTGGAAGTGTATGGATACTGACTAGGGAATTGAAGGTGTGAAAGACAATTGTGTATGTGGTTAGAGGACTGCATGCATAGTGGATAGGGGTTTGAAGCAGTCCATATACTAAGGCCTGGGTCACTGGATGAGTACTTGGGTACTGACTGAATGATTAGAGTACTGCAAGAGGAGTGCCTGGGTGAATGTATTAGGGTTTGGCGCAGTGAATAGATTAGTACATTATGCTTAATAAGGTCACTAGAGGAGTGCAAGGGGAGTGACAGGGTGTTTGCTGGAAGTGTATGGATACTGACTGGGGAATTGAAGGTGTGAAAGAGAAGTGTGTAGGTGGTTAGAGGACTGCATGCATAGTGGATAGGGGTTTGAAGATGTCCATGTGCTAAGGCCTGGCTCAGTGCATGAATACTTAGGCAGTACACTTTTATGTCAAATCCTGACTCATTTAATCAAAGCATTACCAAAGACTGGCTTCTAATGCTACTAAAACTTGACAACATGACCGGTTTTAAAACAGTTATCTGTCAGCAAATACACAATATTACCAAATGCTTCTCTCACAATCCTTACCCAAATGCACACAGACTCACAGTGTGATTTTAGACAATCAACACTATCCTAGGAGTTTACCAAAACTCATTCACTAGTCTAGAAGAGTTAATGGTACTGCACACAATCTACATATTTAAGTACAGCACATCAGTGTCAAAGCATGATTCATTTAGTCAACGCATAAGCAAAGACTGGATTCTAATGCTACTAAAACTTCACAACATGACAGGTTTTAAAAAAGTTATCTGTCAGCAAATACATGATGTCACCAAATGCTTCTCTCACAGTGATCCCAAATACACACTAACTCACACTGTGATTCTAGACAAGCACCACTATCCCTAGGAGATTACCAAAACTCATTCACTACAGTGCAAGTGGTAAGGGAACTGCACACAATCTACATATTTCACGACTACACTTTTCTGTCAAAGCCTGACTCATTTAATCAAATCATAAGCCATAACTGTCTTCTAATGCTACTAAAACTTCACAACATGACAGGTTAAAACAGTTATCTGTCAGCAAATACACGATGTTACCAAATGCTTCTCTCACAGTGGTTCCCAAATGCACACATACTCACTGTGTGATTCTAGACAAACAACACTATCCCTTGCACTATACCAAAACACATTTCTTCATCTAGAAGAAGTACTACATTTTAGTATAGAAACATAACATAACTCATTTCACAAATTCATAAACAATGACTGGTTTCTAATTCTACCAAAATATAAAAACAGCACAGTTATCTGTCTGCAAACACATGAAAAACACAAATGCTTATCACATAATGGTTTCTACATGCACACACACTGTCAATAAGATTGTAGAGAAAAGAAGTACTCCCTACACTTTAGCAGGAGAAATACATTAGTCTGATTAAAATCAAAATAGTCTACATACATCCCCTCGCAATTAAATAACTCATCTTTCAAATTATTTTGTAGATTAAGAAGTATATCAGTCACTCACCATATTTTCTTTTACAGAATCTCTGCACTGTGCACCTCAGAAAAAACAAAGAATGGAAAAGTTTCAATTTCATTTTCCACACATATACATGTAAACATCAAATCACAATCCTTCACACATAAACTCAAAAGCAAACACACATTTCTATTGGTTAAACATTTCAACCCTTTCCAACTGAAATACATTTCAACCCTTCCCCCAATCTGCCTTCTGCCTGTTACCATAGAAACAGGTCATGGAACACTGCACTAAGCACACAGGTCAGAAGTTCAGCACACATAGTTCCTACACAAGACAGGAAGTGTGCTTCACTTTTCAACATATCAGCTAATCATATATAATGTTCCTTACAATCTGTTTTTGTTAACCAATACGAATTATACCTTTAAAAAACAGATATATACACCCTACCTTTCATTGTACAAAGTAGTCATACAACCAATGATTTCTTGTCTTTTTAAAAAAAATAAAAATTCTGTGGATCCACGCACCCAACGCGATAGGATGAGTGCACCGTGCGCGCATTTCGCCGTTTTTTTTTTTTTAAATGGGCCCCAGGGGGTCCTTCTGGGACCCCATAAGCACCTCTAGAGGGTCAGAGTATTTCCACTCTGCCCCCTTTATATGTTTTACACACTTATTCCCCTTGCTTCTTCAGCCTCGCTTCTAGCGAGGCAGGAAATGGCCGCCAACAGTTCCTGGTTTCGAATGTAGAGAGACACTCGACAGCCAATTAGCATTCAGTGTGCGATTGGGAGGGTACGCGCTTGGTTCGGGGAGGGTGCGCTTACGGTGCGGGTAGGGTCCACGGATCCTCCCCGGCCATAGATATTTATGTACTTTTAACTATAATTTTCTCAGGAACTACTGAACGTATTCACACCATTTATGCAAAAGGCACGAGTCTGAACTGAGGACTACCTCTTTACCAAATTTGGTGTCATTCCGTTCAGCGGTTCGGGCTGTAGGTGCGACAACAGATCCTATGGGAAATTGCATGGGAAAAATTTGTTTTGGGACCCCCCTTTTTTCTCGGCCCCCGCTTGACGAATCACCACAAAACTTTCAGGGTAGGAGCGGAGCGGAGCTGGCCAAAAGTTTGGAAATTTCACGAGGATTCGTCAACCGGCGCCAGACATATTGGGAATAGAATGTTGCGGATTTCCTATGGAAAATAGGTCCTAACTATAACTATCTACTGGCGACCGCCAGTAGATAATATAAATAAATATGTGTGTATATATATAAATATGTGTGTATATATATATATATATATATATATTCAGTGAAAAAAACATAGTTTTTAGGGAAAGTTATAGTTAGTTGGACATTTCACTGGTAAAAAACCATAGAAATTCTCCTGTTATAGTTAGTTCAGCTAACTATAACTCGCGCCCCCGCAATGATAGGTGGTATAGTTAAAAGGATATAGGCGCCTAACTGTGGTTTCACTAAATATTTACACGGCGAGTTTCTGAGTGGTGACGGTGCTGTGGGGTTAGGGAGAACCACTTGCCTCCCCAAGTTTTTGTGGCAAAAGCAGCAAGATACAATGATTTACAACCCTAGCACATGTAATATTCAAAATATGGTTCACGGCTGAACGGTAATACTGTATTTTATTTCCTAATATGGCGCCCATCTGAGCTCAAACCTTTTTGTTAATAATTTGGAGGATACCCTACGCCACAGGATTAATGTGGCCTGGAATCATCGCCACATTAGGAAATACAATACAGTATTACTGTTCAGCCGTGAACAAGTCGCAAGTACGAAATTACTGAGGCGAAGAAACACGTGTTGGCTTAAGAACGTTTTACTCACTGGAAACCTGAAGTTTGATTAAAGAGAAAAAAAGATTGATCCACTGTTTTTGTGTGAATAACATGTCAATATTACGTGTGCTAGTGTTTTAAATCATCGTGCCCCCACAATGCACTGCTAATGACGTCACATATTGCATCACTCATGACATGGTCAATGACATCACTGATTACAACACTCATGACATCTCAAATGACATCACTGATGACATCACTGATGACATCATCCAGTGACTGTGTGTTTCTGTAAAGTTGAACTATATTTAATATATAGAGAGAAAGGCGTATTGAAGAATGAGTGGGTGTATAAGCATCTGAATCGATGATTTAGTAGGTGCATGACTGAGTCTATAAGTGAGTAATTAAACTTATCTTACTGAATGCATGGGTTAGTGAGTAAACTGTGTGAATGTCTGTATCTGTCTGTCTGTTGGTGTGTAAGCGGCTGCATGGGTTTGTGAATAGCTACATGAGTGTCTATATGGGTTATTGATTGGTTGTCTGAGTATCTGTATGGGTGCCTGAGTGTTTGTGTGGGTAGGGTGTGTGTGCCTCTGTACATAGATGTGTGAGTGGGTGATTCACTGGGTGCATGGTTTCAAGAGTGCATCTGTGATAGACTGTATGGGTGGGTGAGTGTGTGTATGGGTGTGTTAGTAAGTTAATGCATATCTCACTTGTATATGTGTGGGTAACTACATATGTGAAAGGCAGTATACATGTGTGTTTGAGTATATACATGGCTATAAGTGATAGTGAGTTATTGTGAGAGTGACTGTATGATGAGTCTGTGCTTGTATCAGTGATTGTATAAGAGTGTAAGTATGTGCTAGTATTTGTATGAGTAAGTGAGCTGGTGTGTATATAACTGTATAGGTGGGTACATGGCAGTGTGATTGATTATTTGCATGACTGACTAGGTGTGTGAGTACCTCTATGGATGAGTGGTGGTGTGTGAGTTTCTATATAGGTGTATGAGTGCATATGATAGTCCTGTACTGAGTGACCATAAGTATGAGTGACTGTACGGGTGAGTGAGTGGATGTGTGTGTAAAACTAACAATCAGTGAGTGTGTATGTAGTTATTGTTGTTGGTATGTCTATGGTTTTGAGAATGGCAGTCTGTAATTTAGAGTGGGTGTATCAAAGGTTATATTAGGGTGTGAGAAGATGCATCAAATTATCACATGGATGATGTCATCAGTGATGTCATCAGTCATGTCATTTGAGATGTCATTAGTGATATCATCAGTGATGTCACTGACCATGTCATGAGTGATGTAATGTGACATCATCAGCAGTGCATTGCGGGGACGCGAGTTATAGTTAGCTGAACTAACTATAACAGGGGAATTTCTATGGTTTTATACGAGTAAAATGTCCAACTAACTATAACTTTCCCTAAAACCTATGTTTTTTTCACTGAATTTCTAAGATTTTTTAAATGCTAATTTCTAACTATAACGTACCTGAAACCTATGGTTTTTTCAGTGAATTTCAAAGATTTTTTAAATGCTAATTTCTAACTATAACGTGCCTGAAACCTATGGTTTTTTCAGTGAATTTCAATGGTTTTTTAAATGCAAATTTTTAAGTATAAAAGTAGTTATACCTATGTTTTTTGTACTGAATTTGAAGATTTTTTTAAACTGTTAATTTGTAAATATATTATTTATAAAACAATATTATATTCTTTTGTGCAAATTGTTTAAAAACATTTTTTTAAAACATTCAAACTGAAATATACTGTAATTATTTTTGTATTTTTTTATTTTAATATATTTATATTATTATTATTATTATTTTTTTCATTTTGGAGTCGCGCACCCAAAGCGCACCTAATGCGATTGGTGTGCGTATTATAGCCGCCATATTGGAAAAGTCATGAAGGATCCGCGTATGGTGTGCGACGGGTGCGTGTTTTCCAGTTACTTGATATATGTATAATATTACATGTTGTGCGCGATAGGTATGCGACCGATGCACGACTCCTGCTCCCGCTAATTCGTGACACATGCACATTGCGGAACGCGATGCTTGCGTGGTGGAGGGCCCCACGTGACGTCATATGTGGGGCGCGCTGGGTGCGCGGTTCCCGCAAAATGTTTAATATATTAAAATGATATGTGAGTGTCTTTAATGTACATATTAGGGCAAGAGATTATCTAAGGTATTCATAAAAATAATATATTTGTACTTGTAATAAACTAATATTATTTTTAAATATATTTTCGCAGAGTCACGTCGGGTGCGTTCTTCGTAAACGCAGGGTGCGCGACTCCCATGTGACCTTAAAAAAAGGATTTGATTGGTTTATATCATTTCCCACTGTAACTATTGAAGGACCCCACCCATTTTAGTCATTCTTCTTGGACCATCTTCAGAGAAGCATCTCTTCTCCAACTTGAACCTTTTTGGGTTTTTTTTGGTGTTTCTTTCTGAAGTCTGTTAAAAAATGGCATCTGGAGAGCAGCAGGTAGTACTATTTTCTGAAGAAGAAGTGTTGGAGGAAGACCCACCCAAGAAGTGACTAGAGTCTGTTGACTGGAAATTCTTCACTTTTCCAAACAGAGAGAAGAAGGTGAATGCCAGAAAGGTAACATGCTTGCTGTGTGGGAGGGTCCTGTCGCGAGGCAGTGAGAAAAAATACTCCTGTGGTACAGCAAGTATGTACAATCATTTGCACACCATTCACCCACGGAATCCTGTTCGGGAGAAAATGTGGCGAGCTGCGGAAAATCCTGCACCAGCAGTTGCTAGCTCCTCAGGAGCATCTCAACCAACACCTCCTATGGACATTAGGCCAGAATTTGCATTTTTGGAACAGCACTGTGTGAAGTGCAAAAAAATTATCTGCTACGGTGAGCTGTAGGTGGATGCAGTTTGTGCTGCCCAATGCAACCACCGCTGTTAATTTTTTGTTGTTGTTGTTTTTGGAATGAAAACTAATTCCAAAAGTTACCTGTTTACTTTGATCCTTTTTTTGTTCAGTTTTTGAAAAAACACCCAAAAAAGTACAAAATTGTTCAAAAAGTACAAAAGAAAAACAACAAAAAAAGAAGAAAAAAAGTTCTTGTCAGAACGACCTTATCTGGTTAAAAAAAGAACTATAATTGCATGGTAATGTGTGAAAAATTTGTTGAATATATGTGTAGAACATGATTGACTGAAAGAATGCATTAGTAGTGTATGGTGGAAGTATTGGGGCAGATGTATGAGGAAGTGCTATAGTGTGGCACTGCAAGCCTTTTTGCTGTACTGTGCTGCAGCACTTCTGAAGAACAGAGATGCGACATATTTACATGAATATGTCGCAACTCTGTGCTTCCCTCTGCACTGGTGCACAAACTGTAGCCATGTGCTGGCACAGGCACCCTTGCTGCATAGTGCAAGGATGCCTGCATAATGGGGAGATTGTTTTTGTTTAGGAAGGGACAAGTTTGTGTACAAAAACAATCACTAAAGTCATTTTCCTCCTTCAATGTGTGGTGTAGAATGCAGCACACATTGAAAGAGGAACAAATTAGGAGAAATGAAAACATTTCTCCTCGTTGTGTCTTTCTACACCACCTCTAGAGTGGTGCAGCATTCACAAACATGTCTAGATTTATGATTTCTTGTAAATCTAGAAATATTTTGTTCCATGGGTGTAGTGTGGGAACATACACAGCAACAGCCATGGAATGCCCCTTCAACAGAAAGTGTTGCGCATGAAGGGGCTGTATTTACAAGGCGAGGAAAAGCCATGCAGGGTTGCTTTTCCTCTCCTTGTAAATATGGAGCTGCCCCAGCACCATCACTTCGTATACTAGTGGCACAAGGGGCTTGTAAATCTGCTCTATGAGAGCTTACGGATTGGAAGAGTAATACGATAAATACATAGTGCTGGATGGATGACTGAGGAAGTGCATAGCAGTAAAAGGAGGATTGCTAGACTGCATGGGTGGTACCTTGGTATGTACAGGAGTGTTCCAATAGTATGTATGTGGTTAGAGGTGTGCATGCATAGTGCAATGAATGTTGTAGGTGTGCTTGTGTTAGTGGCTATGCCACTCTATATGTATATCTTTAGTCAGGATAATTACAAGAGTGGAGAGAGAGTGACAGTGTGATCGAAGCACTGCATGAGTACTACCTAGATTATTGAAAGAGTGAATCAGTAGTCTACAGCGGGTTAGAGGCCTGCATACATTGTGCACATGTAACTGTAGCACAGTGTCTCTTCATGCCTGAATCATTGTAGAAGTGCATGCACAATGACACTAGATAGAGTGCTGGTAGTTGACAGCAGGGTGAGTTTATAAGTGCTTGTGTTTCGGCACAGAGATTAGATAAAGGGCATGGTTCTGTGAGAATGATTGCAAGAGTGGAGAGAGAGTGATAGAGTGATTAGGGCACTGCATGAGTACTACTTAGCTTATTACAGGAGCGAATCAGTAGTCTACATGGGGTTGGAGGCCTGCATACATTGTGCACATTTAACTGAAGAACTGTATCTCTCAATGCCTGACTCAATGATTCTACAAGAGCATGGACAGTGACTGGGTAGATAGAGTGCTTGTAGTTGACAGTAGGGTGAGTTTATAAGTGCTTGTGTTTCGGCACAGAGATTAGATAAGGGCATGGTTCTATGAGGATGATAGCAACAGTGAAGAGAGAGTGAGAGTGTGATTGGAGCACTGCATGAGTAGTACTTAGATTATTACAAGAGTGAATCAGTAGTCTACAGCGGGTTAGAGGCCTTCATAGATTGTGCACATTTAACAGTAGCACAGTGTCTCGTCATGCCTGAATCATTCTACAAGTGCATACACAGTGACTGAGTAGATAGAGTGCTGGTGGTTGACAGCAGAGTGAGTTTATAAGTGCTTCTGTTTTGGCACAAAGATTAGATAAGGACATGTTTCTGTTACGGTGATTGCAAGAGTGGACAGACAGTGACAGTGTGTTTGGGGCACTGTATGACTACTACCTAGATTATCACAGGAGTGAATCAGTAGTCTATAGGGGGTTAGGGGCCTGCATAGATTGGCCACATTTAACTGTAGCACTGTATCTCTCAATGCCTGACTCAGGAGCATGGACAGTGACTGGGTAGATAGAGTGCTGGTAGTTGACAGTAGGGTGAGTTTATAAGTGCTTGTGTTTCGGTACAGAGATTAGATAAGGGCATGGTTCTGTGAGGATGATTGCAAGAGTGGTGAGAGATAGATAGTGTGATTGGGGCACTGCATGCGTACTACTTAGATTATTGCAGGAGTGAATCAGTAGGCTATAGGGGGTTTGGGGCCTGCATAAATTGTGCACATTAGACTGTAGCACAATGTCTCTTCATGCCTGAATCATTGTGCAAGTGCATAGACAGTGACTGAGTAGGTAGAGTGCTGGTAGTTGACTGCAGGGTGAGTTTATAAGTGCTTTAGTTTGGGTACAGTGATTAGATAAGGACATAGTTCTATTGAATGATTAGAGTACTGCAAGGAGGTCATCTGAGAAAATGCATAACTGCTTGGGTACTGACAGAGATATTGAATTAGTACATGCCAGTAGTAAATGACTTAAAAACTGCATTACCAGTAACATAGTGATTGGTGGACTGTATGGTTAGTACCTGAGGTATTTTAGACATTAATAAGCAGTGAGTAGGTGTTTAAAGGTGTGTATGAATAGTGCATGGGTGAATGTAGTAGTGGATGGATAGAGTTTGGATTACTTAACCTTACCTTTACAGTAGTAGATATCAAAATAGTGTAAACATTTTTTGCAGTTGTTTGTTATATTTTAAAGTTTAAACACTTTTTAACTTTAGAATTAGGATCTGTAAAAGAGAAGAAAAAATACAGTTATAATATATAATATTATCATTTTATAAATACAACATAATTTAAGCATAATATAAAATATTTTGTTTGCCTTTTTTGCTGTTCTCAGAATATATTGAATTTCACTATAAATAGTGATTTCAATGTTACTCATCACATAACAGCGGGCAAAAAAAAACAATCAAGAAGATTGTTTAAAAAAATAACAAATCTCTGTAAAAAATATTTTCAACATAGTGAACTATGTCTGCACATTGTGTAAAAATAAGATCCTCAATAACATAGCATATAATACAAATCACACATATATAAAATGCTTCTTTGTAAGAGAATTTTGTTACTACAAGATAAAAGAAACAAAACAATAATTCAATCAATAATTCTTCATAATTTACATATACTCTAAGTGATGTTCTTAAAATATATGCTGTCAGAATATCCCAGAAAAAGTGCTTAACCCCTTCGCTGCGGCGCGAATTCCGCCGCAGCGCTGGGGGGGGTGAGGGGTGAGCGCGGTGCCGCTATGCTCATGACGGAACCACGCCGTCATGAGTCACGGGCGAGCTGTGCTCATGACGGCGTGGTTCCGTCACGACTCCGCCCACTGTCTATTTCGCCCGCACAGGCGGGGAATTAGTGCCGCGTGGGAGGAGCGGCCGCCAACGGCCGCAGTATGACAGAACCACGCCGTCATGAGCACACGCCGCCCGTGGCTCATGACGGCGTGGTTCCGTCATGAGCGCACAAGGGGTTAATTCACATTAATATCTTTCCTCTAGGCCAAATGATATTCCTGAAATCCTTTATACTGAAATTGTCCAAAGTAATTGTATTCATACAGTTTAACATATACCCAATAGGTCGAATTATGTTCTTAGAACTTTTGCTTTAAGAATATTAGGTATGAATTTGGTCATTTGTTTGGCAAATGATATCTAAAAACTAAATGGGCATCATTACAATATGTCCATCCTTTATTGCATTTTAAATGGACAGTGTAATGTCCAGATGTTGTAGAAGGTCCATCGTGGAAAATAATTGCTACTGCTACAAAAGTTCTTCCTGATATTGATAGTTGATTTGCTACAACATTTTTAATTAAAGTTTCCAATTTTCTTCCATCAGCTGTACAACGTTGTATCATTAAAATTATATATTCTCCAAATTTTTCTATAAATAATGTTGATAACATTTCTGATTTGCATTGGCTACACCTCATGTTTTGATTTGCTGCTTTAACTAATTTGTTGAAAGACACTGTTTTACAGTCTGGTATTGTTAAATATATAAATCTCTCAGTGTCTATGTTAGTGGTAGAAGTAAACATACAATTTTCACATTCATGTTCCCATTTATAACAAAGTCCAAATAGATTTTCAATTTGTATTCCTTCTTCTTCTAATACTGCAAGCATATAGATTAGAAATTCCTGAGCATCTTGTTGCACATTCTGTGTAAATTGCGTAGAACCAGAACATATATCCAAAAGCTTCCTACTATCAGAAACAGTTTGGATTTTACTTTTATCAGTTATCATTTTTTCAAAAATAGAATCCAACAAGGAACAAAACCCTTTTTCTCGATTCTCCATAATGTGCTGTAGCAGATTTTCTAGAAAAAATACAACATTTACCACTACATTAGCATAGCAGTTGATACCTGAACTATTTTCTAACTGATATCCGACAATCTCTTCAATAGTGTCCTTTTTCTTTTTGCTTGGAGTTTCAACATTATCCTGATTTTTTTTCTTCTCTTTAACTTCACTACAGATATTCTCATGCCTTCTTTTTCGACCTACTACACGCTTTTCATATACAGGATATTTACCTAAATTGGGAGTGTACAGTCTCCTTTACCGATCATACTCTCTTACACAATTTACATCTGCACTAATCTTTCTCTCATCAAAATCAATCAAATGCAATCCAGATAAAGTTCAGACTCGGGACAAAGCAACATATGCCATACCCTCTTTAAATAAGGTTCTTCCAATATTTACCAAAGCACTGTCTACACTTAAACCTTGAGATCTATGAATAGTCACCGCGTATGCCAAAGAAAGAGGAAACTGTTTTCTACGAACATACAAATCTTTAACAAGCAAAAAACAAGCAGAACAACGAGCAATTTGTTTTACTTCTTCAATCTGATCAAATTTGATTTTCAAATATTCAATTCCATCTTTTTTTTGATAATTAACATAATCAACAACATTTCCCTTTGCTCAATTTACTAATCCTTTTTCTACATCCAAATTGCGCCGTAAAATAATGCGACAGTTTACACATACATAAAAACATTTTTTCTAAACCAGCAGTTTTAGATATAGATTTTTCTAAAGAATCCAATTTTGTTTTCAGTTTTTCTGTCAAAATAATAGTAATTCCTTCATGCTTTATTTTATCAATGGCTTCTATTTTTATTATTTGTTCATTTTCCAGCTTTAAAAGTTCTTCATTGAATGTACAACACTCTCGCAGTGTTGGCATGAGGCAGATTATAGATTTATTTTCTGCAATTTTTTTGTATATTTTTGCAGGATCTATATTTTCATTTGGAAACAAGTTGGTAAGTATTCGACTTTGCAAAGCTTCTTTGCCATGTTCTGTCAATACTCCAATTCTTAAATTTTGAAGAATGGTTCCATAAACTTCATTATTTGCTTGTCGCATATTTTTATTTTATTTTTTAAATATTTTATTGAGAACAGGAAAACAAAAATACAATAATCAACCAAGTAACACATAAAAACAGACATATGAAGTCAAACAATTAGCCAAAAATACAGTTACTTTAAACACAATATCAAGAAAAGATTTGATAGAGTCAACAAAAGGAATAGTTATCATAAGAATCTTTTACACAATCAGTTAATAATAAATACAGTCTGTCTGGTATACAGCAACATTTTCCCAGTTACAGATTGTCTAAAAATACTCCCTTGATTTTATATTATAACTGGCATGATCATAATCGAAAACAGACTGATACACAGTACATATGATTTTAGCAGCAACAAATATCTCGAATCACTTCGAATAATGTAATCCAGTATTTCTTAAAGTGCATTGTGCAGTATAAGATTAGGAATGATTAGGAAAGAAATTTTTCGAAATCCCCCTAAATTTCGCACTTGCTCCTACACGTTTCGTATAGGCCTCCTCGAATCTGCAAGTCCGAACCATTTTATTAAACCAATGCTCGGTAGTCGATTGTTTATTGGTTCTCCAATTTTGGAGAACCAATGACCTGGCTACAGCAATGGAAATCAATATAAAATACTGCTGGTTTTTTACCTCGCCTGAGGAACCAAATAGCACCAGGGTGACGGATGGCTCCATTGTTACAGATAAAATCTGAGAGATCTCAGCAAAAACCCCTTGCCAAAATTGTCGTAGATTATTACAATCATAAAAAATATGTACCCATCCGCCCTCACCCTGTTTACTACATCTGAAAACATCCATTAGGACATGTTTGAAACATGTTAGATAATCTCTGGGGTCTATAATACAACAACCATCTTGACAAAAAATCAATTCTCTTGAAATTTGCACCTCTGAGTGCTTTATTTGCTAATTCGCTGAGCTGTTGCCATTCCTAAACATTAAACCTTCAGCCTGTCTCAGAATAAATTTTTGGAAGCTCTTTCATAATATCATCAGAGTGGGCCTTTTGATGATGTAGGAGATACCAAAAGCCGACCCCCAACATTCTGTTTGCCATTTGTTTAGCAATTTGATGTGCAGTTTCGCCCAGCATTAAATAGTTTGTTTTAAGAAAATTAACTAGCCGTAAAAAACTCAAAGAGAGAGCAGTGGTCATTGTAGTGATTCGCATTTGAACCATTTCCCAGGAGATTAATGTTTCGTAATTATAAAAATCCCCGAGCTGTCTAAAACCAGATTCTGGCCAGACCCGATAGAGCCCTCTAGAGAATATCAGACCACCTACTTCAGAATCCTGAATAGCGGTATATGCATGGAATGCCGGAATATCTTGTGATTTAAAAAATAGCTGTGTTCTTTCAGATAGAATCAATATTACATGATATCTAGATTTCTTAGGGTGTTTCGCCAGCCGTAAAAACGCAGGGAGTCTTATAGCACTCTCCTTCAACATTTTGTTTATCAGGAAATTGTCATACACAGACTTCTCCTCGCCCATTTGAGAAAGTAAATTAGCTAACGAAGCCTGATAATATGTTGAAAAATGTGGAAGTGCCAATCCATCTGATGTAACATCTAATTGTAGTGTGGCCATTTTAACCCGAGGATGTTTACTATTCCAGACAAACTTCCTGGTTATTTGATCTAGTTCCTTAAAATAATAATTCCGAATTTTCAAAGGAAGATTAATGAAAAGAAACAAAAACAGTGGGAGCACAGACATTTGAATCATCGTATACTTCCCACTAAAGATAATTGCAACAAGGACCATTTATCGAATCATTTTTTAACTTTCGTGAGCGTACTAATATAGTTCAAGGAAAATAATTGCCCGAAGTCGCTTGTAATGTATATCCCCAAGTATCTAACTGGATGCAATGGTTTTAACTGAATGGATGATGGAATATCCGAGGGAATCACATTAAAAGTTAGAATTTCAGTTTTCGCTTGATTAACCTTATATCTGCCCACCTGTGTGAACCTCTGAATTTCATCTAGAGCATTCTGTATATTGGCTGCGACGGCTTTTAGATATAAAATAATGTCATCCGCATAAAGCTTGATTTTGGCCATCCCCTCAATTGGAGGCAAAATCATCAAGCTTTCACGGACTCTGATAGCAAGAGGCTCGATAAACAATGAAAACAGAAGAGGGGATAATGGTCATCCCTGACGTGTGCCGCGTTTAATATTAATTTTACCTGCTTCTAGACCGTTAATAATGATTTTAGGTTCTGCATGGCTATATATATCTTTTAGCATTTGTACAAATTGTAACGGAAAACCAAATTTTTCCAAAGTAAAAAATAAGGCCCTCCAATCAACCAAATCAAAAGCCTTTTCGGCATCCATCACCATAATTACCACATTAGATTTATTAATGGAAAAATAATCAATGGCTTGAGCTAGATAATATGTTTAGATGCCATCAAACGTCCTGGGATAAATCCATTTTGTCACTATGCACCAATTGTTCTGCACAGGGAGCTATCCTTCTCGCCCAGGTGTTCATAAGCAGTTTATAATCTGTATTTAACAGACTAATAGGACGATAAGAACTGGGATTGGTGGGGTCTTTATCTTTTTTGGGAAAAACGACTAACACCGATTCCTTAAAACTTTGTGGAATATCTATACCTTCTTTAGTTTGGTTAAAAAGTTCTGACAAAAAGGATAATAATTCTTCTTGGAATGCTTTATATATATTCACGGGAAGCCCGTCCACTCCACTGGCCTTAGCATTAGACATACTTTTTAATACAGATTGAACTTCTACATTGCCTATCTGAGCATTTAATCTTTCCTGAAGCTGTTGTGACAGTAATGGTAGCTCTAGTGCTTCAAAATAATTCAGTAATTCTTCCTGATTTATAACTTGTGTTTCTCCATAAATTTGATTAAAATATGCTAAAAAAAAACTCAACAATTACTGACTTATCATCTTCCAATATACCAGTTTTCAAGTTTTTAATTTGGCTAATTATTTGAGCAGCTTTCTGAGATTTTGTGGACCACACCTAAAATCTACCAATCTGCTGGCTTTTCCCGTATATTTTTTGTTGATAGGCCTTACTCCCTGCTATTTCCTCTAGTAAAAATAAATACTTTAAATTCTCCTTAACTCTAAGTAATTCTTGAAGTTCTTCTTTGCTTCTGAGTTCTGGGGTATCCGTTAAGGTTACCTTTAATCTAGCCTCTTCAACGGCAGTCTGTAATTCCAAAATCCTTTGTTTCCTTTGGTTACCCAACCTTGCCTTATAATATATAATTCGGCATCTGAGAGTAGCTTTAAATGCCTCCCAAACCACAAACAAAGGGGCGGTATCTAAATTAAGCTGAAAAATCTCCAAGTAATATCTTGTAATAAAGATTTATCGAATTGCCATCTGGCCCTCTTTTTTATGGATATATCTAACCTTAATGTAAATGAAACTAAAGAATGATCTGAAAAGGAGTTAGCCAATATTTCTCTCGGACCATTGGCAACTGATTTATCTACTAAAAAATAATCGAGTCGGGAGGCTGATCTGTATCTTGCCGAATAACAAGTGCATTGTAAAAGACTAGGATGTCCCTGTCTCCAGGGATCTGTTAACGAGAAATCTTTTACAAGATTATTTATTAATTTTGCCGTTTGGGGCTTAAGTTGGTGCTTTGTTTTATTAGATGTATCTAATGACAACTTCTGAATAAAATTAAAGTCCACTCCCAAAATTAATATCCCTTCCATTTGTACCGCTAATTGATATATTTGACCAAGTGCTTCAGTATCATCCTCAATAGGACCATAATAATTAACCAAATTGAGAACTATTTCCTGTAGCTTAACTTTCACCCAAAGCCATCTGCCTTTCCATCTCGTCGAACCTCCTTAACCTGCCAGTCATAAGTGTTAGATAGCACAATACCTACTCCTCGAACAGCTGCATTGGCAGATGAAAAATATGCTTGCTGAAATTTCTTTGGAAGTAGCATCTTTGGAGTATTAGTCCTAAAATGTGTCTCCTGTAAAAATATGATCTCAGGCGAAAGGGCACTTACCCAGTTTAAGTTAGCCCCACTTTTACACGGATTAAGTAACCCATTAACATTACAAGTGACAATTTTTATATTCTGCGTTTTTGGCCCCATTTTATTTGATTTCCTCCACCTCTCACAAAGTTCCCATGTAAAACGATTCTTGTCAATTTATATTTTTCCTGTTCATTTTTTTGTATACCTAGTTCTACCCCTGCCTCACTCCCACCCCAACAACCCAACCCCGGAAATGTGGACATTCCCTTAAGCCCCGCAAGACACATCCCTCTCCCTCCTACACTAAAAGGGTGCCCTGTTCCTGCACCCTAGATGATCTGCCCCTCCCCCATGATACTGTGCAAAAAAACTAACCTGCTCATCATACAAAATCATGAAAACACATATTCACTTTACAACGGAAATTTCCTTCAATAAATCCTGTGCCTCCTTCATGAAAACATGTGAAATGTTCCCTTAGCCAACACCCTTAAGATTGATGTGCAATTGATGCCTGAGCTCCCTGAGCTTTAAACAAATACAACATTTTTACGAACTCCTTACGTCTACGGGCCGAAACAGCAGACATGTCAGGGAAAATTAGGCATTTAGTCCCCTCATTGATAGAAAACTGTCTGTGCTGAATTGCTTTCGACAACATTTTTTCCTTAACTCTGTAAGCAGCAAAGTTTATAAGAATTGTACAAGGGAACTTAGAATTAGGAATAGAGTGTGCCGGAACCCGATGCGCCCATGTTATTGTTAGGTCTCCAGAAAAATCTGAGAGTACTTTCTGTTTGATAAAAGTTTTAACCCATGAAAGAGTATTAATTCCCTTGATCCCTTCAGGCGCTCCAACGATCCGCAGATTAGATCGACGGGAATGATTTTTGTTTTCATCAAGCTTATTCTCGAGTACTGCTTTATCTGAAGCTGCAGAATTGATTTTCAAAATCATGGAGTTCATCTGGTCCTCTAAATGAACTATCCTGAGTTCCGCTTCCTGAAATCTTGCGAGAACTCCTGCGACTGATTCTTCCATTTTCTCCAAACGGAAATGAAGAGCAGCTATCTCATTCTCCTGCGACTTCTTCATTGCCCTGATCTCATCCAATATGAGATTAAGCAAAGTCTTTATCTCAAGCTGCTGTGTAGCTTCACTAGTCAGACCTTCCACGTCATCCTGCCAGCCCCTACTCTCAAAGTCGGCCACTTGGTCTAACCTCTCCCCTGCTATCCGAGAAGTTTCTTGGGACTGAGGCCAATTCGCCAGTTGTTGGTTTGGTGCTTTAGCAGGAGACAAATGCTCAGGGAGCAACGGCTGGTCATCTGAAACCAGTACATTTCCGTGTATTTGCCTCAGGCCTTCTAAAACTAACTGAGGAAGAGCTGGGCTAGCTAAAGCTGGAATTAAAACCTGGGTAGATGGAGAGATGTGTACTGGTTCCAGGGAATTAGTTGGAATATCCTCTACAGGTGACACTGGCAGTGCTGTGTTTAAATGTAATAGATCTTGATCCAATATAAGGTGAGCGCTTTTTTTCATGAACAATGGATAATCTTTGTTATTTTTTAGCTCGGCTTTTGGTGCACTCCCTGGCGCTGGCTTGCAAGTCTGACCCATCCCTCCATCTCTAGGTCCTTCGATTACTTCAGTTACATGATTTGGATCCTCCCCCCTAGACTGTAGCTTGAACTGCATCTCAGAGATATCTTCTACAGAAGTTTCAGAGCTTGAATTCATAGCTGACGTATTTGCTGCAGTAGGGGCTTTAGCAGAAGATACTGCACCTTTTACTTGCATCATAGGTTTTTTTGCTTACAGCGCCATTGTGGAGTCCACTTTAGCTATTGCATTAGCTTGTCTCAGGTGCCTCCCCATCTTATTCTGATTGATGTAATTGTACTGACCACTTTTTGCGACCTTAAGCAATCCTTAGTATCCTCCTTCCTTCTTTTCTGTCCTTTGTTTTTTTTTTCAGGTCTTTCTCCTCTTAGTCGGCTCAGAACAACACAGCACTACCGCCTTGACCCTCCTCACTTCCCCAGGATGCTCTGAATGTAGATTATGTTTCCCCCCCCCCTTCTTCTCCTCTCTTTAGTCACTTATTTTTGTCCCAGTATCAAAAACCGACAACCGCTTATGGATTCTTGCAATACAGTTGAATGTGCACAATATTTACACTGAATTGTGTGCCTCGTTACTGCCAGCCCAGCCCGGGCCCCTAGACGGTCACAGATTCTTACCGCCAGAGAGCTTTTGTTGTTGAATGGCCATTGCCGTTTTTCCCGTTCCCTGCACTGGCGAAAGTATTTCAATTAAACAACGTCCTTGCAACCTCTCGTAGCTACAGCCATAGCAATGGCACTTCAGTATTTCGGTGCGCGGCTTCAAAACACAGCGTTTTCACCACGTTCCTTGTCAGCGTGAACCATCGTCAGAGTCCTCCATCGACTGAGCGACAGAGGGGGCAGGGCTGCGATCACCTGCGGCTACTCAGAGGCGGAACTCTCCATAGCCCTGCAGCTAGTCGCATATTTTTTATGAGTTCTTTGTACTCAAAATATGACCAAATGTTAACATTTCCAACACTTCCCGTGGTATCTTCGTGCACAAGCATTTTAAATACTGGTTGCCCTTTTACAGGAGTAAGTTGCAATAGATCACCAAAAACGATTACATGTTTTCCTCCAAATAAGACATCATATTGTGTTTCGAAAATTTGCTGCATTCTTAAATACACAAAGGCAAGCATTAAGTTTGAGACGATGCTCACCTCATCAATAACCAGAAGTTTCATTTTCTTTAGCACTCCCGAAACTTCATAACAAGCTTCTCCAGATAGCTTGTGATATTCCAATTTATTTTCATGTTCCACAGGTAGCATTAGTAAACGATGTGATGTAATTCCTTTAATGTTGTGTGCTGCCAATCCAGTTGGAGCAGTTACAACACAAGACAAATGTGAGTCAGTTATTTTCCGTTGATAAGTGGTCAAAACTTTAATCAATAAACATTTTCCTGTACCAGCTCGCCCCTGATATACATTTGGATAGGTTTAAATGAGGTGCATGTGCATTCTTTATTTTGATGAAGAAAACCATGGTCGATCTGTTGTCTAACTTGCTGATATATTTCTTTCTGTTCAATATTTAGTTGTTCTTCCAAGTTTTCTAAGTCCATAATATCTTCTTGAGCTTGATGCATTGCTGTTTCCACTTCATTCATGGTGATTGCTGCTTCATTTTCAAGAATTGGTTGTCCTAGAGGATCTTGACTCAGAGGTCCAGAACTGTCTTCAGAATTGTCTCAAGCAATCTCAGCTGCATTAGTAGCTTCTTGATCAATTTCTTCATTCAACATTTTCAGACAATTTGCAAGAACTGGGCATCCAATGCTATCTTTACATGCATTGAAAGAATCTTCATAGTACTGAAAATCTCCAAGTAATTCCAATTCCGTACGCCAAGGCTTTAACAGTCGTAAAAGTGCTAAATAGTAAAATTCTCTTTTATCAGCAGTATCACAGCTCAGTTTCCTGTGATTAATCAGATTTCCTTTAGTATGTTTCACCAAGCATCCTTCTGAACCAATCACTGCATATTTTCCTTCATTTATGTTTTCTGTAGTATTTTTCTTAAAACTGTAAAATTGCAGCACTTCAAATAGACATATGTTCTCAAGATGACGATTTCTTTGTGGATAGTATGTATCCAACATGTTTGTTTTGACAATATCCGTATTTCCCGGTTCATTTACTGCGAAATATTTGATTTCTTGTATAGGTTTAAGTACTCGATTTCACGTTGCTGCAAGACCTAGACTCACCCAAATGATCCCTCTTGATTCTGAATATAAACTTGCAGACGACAACCGATCCAAGCTCTCGTACGCTCCAATCTCTCGATGGTGTAATATCTTCAAACTAAAACTGTACAATTTCTTACTAAGACTCTTCTCGTGGGAAATTTCTTCCCACATTTCTTTGAACTCTGTCTTTTCTGATTTTGTTATGTATGATGTTACATACCGAACAACAGCAATGGAGTTGTCCGCAACACACTGGATATACATATTAGCATTCCACATTGAGAGAATAACTTGATTATAATCATTGATATACTTTGATTCTTCACTTCTTCTCAAATTGTACGTATTTTTGGGAGTTTTTCTAGTGATGGTATGTCTCACTGCTGACATGAAACTGTTTACTCTTCCATTGGATATTACTGGACGTGGAAATCCAAAACGACATTTGGTATAAAACTTTTCCTTCGACTTGTATTTCCGTTGACAGTATTTGCCACATCGATGACTTTGGAATCATAACACTTGTTGCCTTAAGGTGTTTTCTTCTGTTCTTTTTGGAATAGCACTTGTGACATAATCTTCAATAAAAGATAAAACAGTGTCATCCGAATCAGTCCCAAATTTGGGAGCATCCTTGATCTATAAAAGCATATGTATATAAGGAGCACCTCTAGCTTGATACTCCTTTCTCCAAAATAAATCAAGAACTTCTCCAAGAGGAGGATTCTTTTTATTGCAGATAAAAGACATCATAGCTTCAAACCTATGGTTGAAATATCTGCATTCATTTACAGGATCCAAAGAGCACAATTCTCCAGGTGTCTTGTGTTCAATATTTGTAATATTTGAATTTGCCTCTCGGAGAAATTCAAGTAAATCATCCCAAGCGTATTCAGCACAGCTTAGAGTAACAAACCACGTAGGAGTTCCTAAGTTCCTTAGCATACATTTAAGTTCTCCATGACGACGATACCAATACTCATTAGTACTGCGCTGACATGCCATCAAATTAATCAGTTGAGATTCTAAATGATCTTCTCTCTGATGTACTTATCCATGAATTCCTTTGCAGAAACATTTTGAAGATGTACTCCTGTTTTTAAGATGTGGTTGACTGCATATGAAAGTCCAGACAAGTCACTCTCAAACAAAAGATGAAATATATATGGGATACATTGTCGAAATCTTGGATCTTCTGCATACAATCTTGTTTTCCGATATTCTAATGCAGGAATCTGTACTGATCGTTTGTCATATTGTCCACCTTTTCTAGTTGGAAACAGCTGGGGAAAACAACAAGCTTCCAAACTTTTTTCCCATACACTCGTGGGAGACCCCCTCACTTTTTTCATTTGGAATAACTCAATAGTATTCCCCATCACTTCTTTTGAATGAAGTGGATGTACACTATAATGTTCATAAATTTCTTCACTTTTGGACATGTCAACTTTTTCAATTTGACCACTTGACGTTTCACTATCATCTCCTAAAACTATTTCTTCTTCTTCTACATACACATTTCTGTAGTAATTATTGTTTTGTATAAGATATACTGTTGCCTTTTGCACTTTCCTAACATCAACTAATCCTTGCCAAATGTTCTTACTCTTAGTAAGAACACCATTACATAGAATAACTAGTGGTTCACTTTCTACATTTTCTACACCAATAGTTTCAATATTTTTCTTTAAGTCTAGAGGTAAATATACAACTCTTCGTTTTAATCCTCGCTGTAAATCTGTAGGAGGCAATTTACCTATTTTAGGCTCCATGCGAGCAATAGCCTGAAGTGGTTGCACGCATCGAATCAGAATAGACTCATACGTGTTTAAATCTATCAGTTTTGGAGGAATAGTTACCATCTCTAGATTATTATGGACAGCTCTAGCAGGCATTTTATTATCGTCTAATTTGTTATAACAATATTTACAAATACGCTGATCAGTACCCAAATCAAAGCAATCCTGTACCAACAAATAAGTTACAAATTCTTTCCATTTATCATTATTTTCTCTTTCACTTTTTAAATATAGATCAACAGTCCTAGTTTGATTTCTATAGTGAGTTCCTCGACAACAAATACAAGTGTAATTTGGCTTTTCACACAAAATTACCTTAAACTTTGTAATTTGCTCTTCAAACTTCTCTGTACTACTATTTTCCACATTTTCTTCAACATCTACTTCTATCAATGTTTCACTTTGTCCACTCTCTTCTTCAGGACCAAAGTAACGAAACTCTATTTCATCACAAACTTTTGTAACATCTGATACTGGTCCATGCAAAAGACCACTGTATAAGTCATTTAAAATTAGTGCAGGACTTTTAGCATTATAAAATCTTCTCACAAACTTCCGTATTTGAGACTGATGTACTGCTAACATTCTAAACTGATGAAAAACACTTTACCATACTTTTCTTGAAGGACAAGCCAGAGAATGACCTTGCAAACCAGTAATTTTTCTTACTCTGCAAGGATCTAGTCCTTGTCCCATCTTAATCTTTTGTTTAACACTTTTTTTGCTATAGACTGGTAAGAAATTGCGTAAAATTTCAATAGATTCCTGTTATATATCACAAATACTACTACAATCCCAAGTATATACAGGAGCTTTAGGATGTCTCCCTAGAACTTCATCAGCTATCACTTCTTCTACATTTCTGGTAACCATCTTCTCTTTCTCAATTGGACAACCATTTTTAACCTTATAACCTTAACCACTGGTATCAACTGCAAGCAACAATGTATTTGTTTGAAAATAACTCTCCTCATTAAAAAAAGGCTCTGAACTTGAACTGTGTTTCTATTCACCCAAAAAAATATCACAAAATTTACTTCTGTTAATTAGTCTCCTCTTCTTACTTTTGGCCTTCATAAAATGTATTGGCTTATCAAGTAATCGAATTCTGTTGAAAACTAAAATGAATAATTTCGTTTTTATTTGAAAAGCCTTCTCAACAATAGTTTAAATCTGTTTCTTCTTTTTATAAAATGCTGATCTTCTTTTATATTTCTTCACATCTTTCAACAAATTAAAAACAACTCTATTGTAAAACATTCTCTTTCTAATTTCTTCAAACTGATTCTTTCTTCTTATTCCATACATTGATTCTTCTGAGTGCATTTTTCCATTAACTTCTCTTTTTTTCTTTTTAATCTTCTTTGTTGTTGGGGAATTCTTTCTTCGTTCCACATTGTGCACACTGTTTTTAGCCTTTGAAAGTTTTTTTAACATATTAATTTGTTCTCTTACCAGAAGACTTTTTCTTTATTCCCACATGTTGTAGTTCATCTAATTTTTGCTGTTCTGTTTTCATCAACTAATACTACTTTTTTTGTTGTTTCCTCTTTTGTGTTATTCTAGTCATGGTACGTTTTTTTTAATGATGAAGAACAATATCTGGAGAAAAAAACATGTATATATGACAATATTAAAATTAATTTATAAAATATACAACTGTATTACTAAAGAAACACGTTGTATACGTTGTACATTGCTACTACTTGGGTAATTGTAGAAGTGAATCAGTACGCTGCATGGGGTTAGGGGACTGGATAGATTGTGAAACTTTGACTGTAGCACTGCGTCTACTAGTGCCTAGACAGTGACTGAGTAGGTAGAGTGCTACCAGTTGACAGCAGAGTGAGTTTATAAGTGCTTGTGTTTCGGCACAGAGATTAGATAAGGACATGGTTCTGTGAGGATGATTGCAATAGTGGACAGAGAGTCACAGTGTGATTGGGGCACTGCATGAGTACTATCAGGATTATAGCAGGACTGAATCAGTAGTCTACAGTGGGTTAGGGGCCTCCATTGGTTGTGAACATTCGACCATAGCACTGCGTGTTTTAATGCCTGAGTCATTCTACAAGTGCATACACAGTGACTGGGTAGATAGAGTGCTGGTAGTTGACTGTAGGGTGACTTTATAAGTGATTGTGCTTTGGCACAGAGATTAGATAAGGACATGGTTCTGTGAGAATGATTGCAAGAGTGGACAGAGAGTGACAGTGTGATTGGGGCACTGCATAAGTACTCCCTAGATTATTACATAAGTGAATCAGTAGTGTACAGGGGGTTAGGGGACTCCATAGATTGTTCACATTTGACTGGAGCAATGTATCTCTTAATACCTGAGTCATTCTACAAGTGCATAGACAGTAATTGGGTAGATAGAGTGCTAGTATTTGAGAGCATGGTGAGTTTATAAGTGTTTGTGTTTCGGCACAGAGATTAGATAAGGACATGGTTCTGTCAGGATGATTGCAAGAGTGGACAGAGAGTGACAGTGTGATTGGGGCACTGCATGAGTACTATCAGGATTATAGCAGGACTGAATCAGTAGTCTACAGGGGGTTAGGGGCCTGCATAGATTGTGCACATTTGACTATAGCACTGTATCTCTTAATGCCTGAGTCATTCTACAAGTGCATAGACAGTGACTGGGTAGATAGACTGGTGATAGTTGAGAGCAGAGTGAGTTATAATTGCCTGTGTTTCGTCAGACAGATTAGATAAGGACATGATTCTGTCAAGATGATTGCAAGATTGGACAGAGAGTGACAGTGTGATTGGAGCACTGCATGAGTACTATCGCAGGACTGAATCAGTAGTCTATAGGGGGTCAGGGGCCTGCATAGATTGTGCACATTTGACCGTAGCACTGTGTGTGTTAATGCCTGAGTCATTCTATAAGTGCATACACAGTGACTGGGTAGATAGAGTGCTGGTAGTTGACAGTAGGTTGAGTTTATACAAACTTTTGCTTTGGCACAGAGATTAGATAAGGACATGTTTATGTAAGGATGATTGCAACAGTGAACAGAGAGTGACAGCGTGTAGTCTATAGGGGGTTTGAGGCCTGCATAGATTGTGCACATTTATCTGTAGCACAATATCTCTCAATGCCTGACTCAATGATTCTACAAGAGCATGGACAGTGACTGGGTAGATACAATGCTGGTAGTTGACAGTAGGGTGAGTTTATAAGTGCTTGTGGTTTGGCACAGAGATTAGATAAGCACATAGTTCTGTCAGGATGATTGCAAGAGTGAACAGAGAGTGACAGTGTGATTGGGGCACTGCATGAGCACTACCTAGATTATCACAGGAGTAAATCAGTAGTGTATAGGGGGTTAGGAGCCTGCATAGATCGTGCACATTTGACTGTAGCAATGTATCTCTTAATACCTGAGTCATTCTACAAGTGCATAGACAGTAACTGGGTAGATAGAGTGCTAGTATTTGAGAGCATGGTGAGTTTATAAGTGTTTGTGTTTCGGCACAGAGATTAGATAAGGACATGATTCTGTCAGGATGATTGCATGAGTGGACAGAGAGTGACAGTTTGATTTGGGCACTGCACGAGTACTATCAGGATTATAGCAGGAGTGAATCAGTAGTCTACAGGGGGATAGGGGCGTGCATATATTGTGCACATTTGACTGTAGCACTGTATCTCTTAATGCCTAAGACATTCTACAAGTGCATAGACAATGACTGGGTAGACAGAGTGCTGGTAATTGACAGTAGGGTGAGTTTATAAGTGCTTGTGCTTTGGCACAGAGATTAGATAAGGACATGGTTCTGTGAGGATGATTGCAAGAGTGGGCAGAGAGTCACAGTGTGATTGGGGCACGGCATGAGTACTATCTGGAATAGTGCAGGACTGAATCAGTAGTCTACAGGGGGTTAGGGGCTTGCATAGATTGTGCACATTTGACTGTAGCACTATATCTCTTAATGTCTGACTCATTCTACAAGTGCATAGACAGTGACTGGCTAGATAGAGTGCTGGTACTTGAGAGCGGGGTGATTTAATAAATGCTTGTGTTTCGACACAGAGATTAGATAAGGACATGGTTCTGTGAGGATGATTGCAAGAGTGGGTAGAGAGTGACAGTGTGATTGGGGCACTGCATGAGTCCTATCTGGAATATTGCAGGACTGAATCAGTAGTCTACAGGGGGTTAGGGGCTTGCATAGATTGTGCACATTTGACTGTAGCACTGTATCTCTTAATGCCTGAGTCATTCTACAAGTGCATGCTCAATGACTGGGTAGATATACTGGTGGTAGTTGAGAGCAGAGTGAGTTTATAAGTGCTTGTGTTTCGGCACAGAGAATACATATGGACATAGTTCTGTGAGGATGATTGCAATAGTGCACAGAGAGTGACAGTGTGATTGGGCACTGCATGAGTACTATCAGAATTAGAGCAGGACTGAATCAGTAGTCTACAGGGGGTTAGAGATCTGCATAGATTCTGCACATTTGACTGTAGCACTGTATCTCTTTCTGCCTAAGTCAGTCTACAAGTCCATAGGCAGTCACTGGATAGTTAGAGTGCTGGTAGGTGACAGTAGAGTGAGTTTATAAGTGCTTGTAGTTCGGCACTAAGATTAGATAAGGACATGGTCTGGCAGGATGATTGCAAGAGTGGACAGAGAGTGACAGTGTGATTGTGGCACTGCATGAGTACTATCAAGATTATAGGAGCACTGAATTAGTAGTCTACAGTGGGTTAGGGGCCTGCATAGACTGCGCACTTTTGATTGTAACACTGTATCTCTTAATACCTAAGACATTCTACAAGTGTATAGACAGTGACTGGGTAGATAGAGTGCTGGAACTTGACAGTAGGGTGAGTTTATAAGTGCTTGTGTTTTGGCAAAAAGATTAAATAAGGACATCGTTTTGTCAGGGTGATTTCAAGAGTGGACAGACAGTGACAGTGTGATTGGGGCACTGCATGAGTAGTACCAAGATTATCACAGGATTGAATCAGTAGTCTATAGGGGGTTAGGGGACTGTATAGATTGTGCACAATTGACTGTAGCACTATATCTCTTAATGTCTGACTCAATCAACAAGTGTATAGACAGTGACTGGCTAGATAGAGTGCTGGTACTTGAGAGCGGGGTGATTTTATAAGTGCTTGTGTTTTGACACAGAGATTAGATAAGGACATTGTTCTGTGAGGATGACTGCAAGAGTGGGCAGAGAGTGACAGTGTGATTCGGGCACTGCATGAGTTCTATCTTTAATATTGCAGGACTGAATCAATAGTCTATAGGGGCTTAGGGGCCTTCATAGATTGTGCACATTTGACTGTAGCACAGTGTCTCTTAATGCCTGAGTCATTGTACAAGTGCATGGACAGTGACTGTGTAGATAGAGTGCTGGTAGTTGAGAGCAGGGTGAGTTTATAAGTGCTTGTGTTTCGGCACAGAGATTACATTGGGACATGGTTCTGTGAGGATGATTGCAAGAGTGGACAGAGAGTGACAGTGTGATTGGGGCACTGCATGAGTACTATCAGAATTATAGCAGGATTGAATCAGTAGTCTACAGGGGGTTAGAGACCTGCATAGATTCTGCACATTTGACTGTAGCACTGTATCTATTTATACCTAAGTCATTCTAAAAGTCCATAGACAGTCACTGGGTAGATAGAGTACTGGTAGTTGACAGTAGGGTGAGTTTATAAGTGCTTGTGGCTTGTCACAGAGATTAGATAGGCACATAGTTCTGTCAGGATGATTGCTAGGGTTACCAGAGAGTGACAGTGTGATTAGGGCACTGCATGAGTACTACCTAGATTATCACAGGAGTGAATCAGTAGTATATAACGGGCTAGGAGCCTGCATAGATTGTGCACATTTGACTGTAGCAATGTATCTCTTAATTCCAGAGTCATTCTACAAGTCCAAAGACAGTGACTGGGTAAATCGAGTGCTGGAATTTGAGAGCAGGGTGAGTTAATAAGTGCTTGTGTTTTGGCACTGAGATTAGATAAGGACATGGTTCTGTCAGGATGATTGCAAGAGTGGACAGAGAGTGACAGTGTGATTGGGTACTGCATGAGTACTATCAGGATTATAGCAGGACTGAAGCAGTAGTCTATAGGGGGTTAGGGGCTTGCATAGATTGTGCACATTTGACTGTAGCACAGTGTCTCTTAATGCCTTCGTCATTGTTAAAGTGCATGGACAGTGACTGGGTAGATAGAGTGCTGGTAGTTGAGAGCAGGGTGAGTTTATAAGTGCTTGTGTTTCGGCACCGAGATTACATAAGGACATGGTTCTGTGAGGATGATTGCAAGAGTAGACAGAGAGTGACAGTGTGATTGGGGCACAGCATGAGTACTATCAGAATTATAGCAGGATTGAATCAGTAGTCTACTTGGGGTTAGGGACCTTCATAGATTGTGCACATTTGACTGTAGCACTGTATCTCTTTATGCCTAAGTCATTCTACAAGTCCATTGACAGTGACTGGGTAAATAGAGTGCTGGTATTTGAGAGCAGGGTGAGTTAATACGTGCTTGTGTTTCGGCACTTAGATTAGATAAGGACAAGGTTCTGTCAGGATGATTGCAAGAGTGGACAGAGAGTGACAGTGTGATTGGGTACTGCATGAGTACTATCAGGACTATAGCAGGACTGAATCAGTAGTGTACAGAGGTTTAAGGGCCTGCATAGATTGTGCACATTTGACTGTAGCACTGTGTCTCTTAATGTCAGAGTCATTCTACAAGTGCATACACAGTGACTGGGTAGATAGAGTGCTGATAGTTGAGAGCAGAGTGAGTTTATAAGTGCTTGTGTTTTGACAGAGAGATTAGATAAGGACATGGTTCTGTGAGGATGATTGCAAGAGTGGACAGAGAGTGGCAGTGTGATTTGGGCACTGCATGAGTACTATTAGGATTATAGCAGGACTGAATCAGTAGTCTACAGTGGGTTAGGGGCCTGCATTGATTGTGCACATTTGATTCTAGTACTGCGTGTGTTAATGCCTGAGTCATTCTACAAGTACATAGACAGTGACTGGGTAGAGAGAGTGCTGGTAGTTAACAGTAGGGTGAGTTTATGAGTGCTTGTGCTTTGGCACAGAGATTAGATAAGGACATGGTTCTGTGAGAATGATTGCAAGAGTGGACAGAGAGTGACAGTGTGATTGGGGCACTGCATAGGTACTACCTAGATTATTACATGAGTGAATCAGTAGTGTACAAGGGGTTAAGGGCCTCCATAGATTGTTCACATTTGACTGTAGCAATGTACCTCTTAATACCTGAGTCATTCTACAAGTGCATAGACAGTAACTGGGCAGATAGAGTGCTAGTATTTGAGAGCATGGTGAGTTTATAAGTGCTTGTGTTTCGGCACAGAGATTAGATAAGGCCATGGTTCTGTCAGGATGATTTCAAGAGTGAACAGAGAGTGACAGTGTGATTGGGGCACTGCATGAGTACTATCTAGATTATCACAGGAGTGAATTAGTAGTCTATATTTGGTTTGGGTCCTGCATAGATTGTGCACATTTAACTGTAGCACTGTATCTCTCAATGCCTGACTCAATGATTCTACAAGTGCATGGACAGTGACTGGGTAGATAGTGTGCTGGTAGTTGAGAGTAGGGTGAGTTTATAAGTGCTTGTGTTTTGGCCGAGAGATTAGATAAGGACATGTTTCTGTCAGGATGATGGCATGAGTGGACAGAGAGTGACAGTGTTATTGGGGCACTGCCTGAGTACTATCTGGAATATTGCAGGACTGAATCAGTAGTCTACAAGGGGTTAGGGGCCTGCATAAATTGTGCACATTTGACCGTAGCACTGAATTTGTTAATGCCTGAGTCATTCTACAAGTGCATAGACAGTGCCTGGGTAGATAGAGTGCTGGTAGTTAAGAGCAGGGTGAGTTTACCAGTGGTTGTGTTTCAGCACAGAGATTAGATAAGGACAGTTCTGTGAGGATGATTGAAAGAGTGGTCAGAGAGTGACAGTGTGATTGGGACATTGCATGAGTACTATCCGGATCATGGCAGGAGTGAATCTGAAGTCTACAGGGGGTTAGGGGCCTGCATAGATTGTGCACATTTGACTGTAGCACAGTGTCTCTTTATGCCTGAGTGATTGTACATGTGCGTGGACAGTGACTGGGTAGGTAGACTGCTGGTAGTTGAAAGCAGGGGGATTTGATAAGTTCTTCTGTTTTGGCACAGAGATTACATAAGGATATCCTTCTGTCAGGATGATAGGAGGAGTGGGCAGAGACCTACACTGTGATGGCTAAACTGCATGGCTAATTCTTGTTTTTTTGCAGGAGTGAATTAGTAGACTGCAGGGGGTTATGGGACTGTATAGGTAGTGCACATTTACCTTCGTACTAACTGCGAAATTAGACATTATAGAACAACAAAAACACTTCTCATGCACTTATAAAATCACATATTCACTGCCTTTCCACTCCTGTAATCTATCAGGTACCTCTCATTAATTCATTAAGTATAGCTACAACTATGTAGATGTAATCTAAACAAATGCATGACTCATGACATACTATTCTCTTTAAGGCGACAACTACTACATACCAGAAAGAGTAAAATGCAGTGTTTTTCTTTTGAAATACATATTGCCAATTAAATCTAGAAATATGCAACATTATCAAACTGTACCTCTCAACAGACTAAATAAAGAAGAGTAATCAACAACACCTTTTTTATGAGGATTTCTAAAACCACACAAAATGTACAAACTAATAACAGAATTGTAATCATTAACACCTTATATGATCTTCTTACAAACAGCACAGTTGTACCTCTTTTTACCAAACTATCTATACTAATGCCATTTTATTAAACTGTACCTTTTTTACTGAGAAGAAATATGCACGCCTAATAAACTGCACCTTATATAAACGTTTTTGAAAATACACATTCTTTATCCATATTAAACCAATTATTAATAAATAAAAACCATCATTCAACTATACCTTCCAAGACACTTAATAATGTATATATTACATCACATACTATTTTTTAAACAAACTTCAAGTACAATAGAAATTATCCCAATATATATCTGTACATTTAATAAATAAATTTAACCAGCAAAGTTTCATAAAAATGTCAAATTTATATTACATAAATCTCTTAAAAATATAACTCACCTTTAAATAAATCTGTTGAATGAAACATCTCACACACTCAATCAGGATTTTCTTTTCCACACAGAGAATGTAGATGAGCACACTCTCCAATGTAAAACCAGTAATGGAAAACTTTCCCTCTAATTTTCCATACATATACACATAATCCACAAATGACATTGCTTCCCAGTATTTTTCAAATTGAAAAACGAATTTCCATTGGTCATAGAGAATAATACGTTTCAACTGACATCTTCACCCCTTGTCCTTAATATCAGTTTTCATAGCAACAGGTCATGCAACATTCAACTTAGCTGCCAGGTCACAAGTTCACCACACAATGTTGCAAATGACAATAGCAGGTGTGGTTGGCTTTGCAAAGCATGCCCTTATACTTTCTGCTGTAACTTTCAAACATTTCAAAATACCCAATAAGAAACATGCTTTCTAAACAAAGTAAAATGCACCCTACATTAGAATGTAGAGTGTTCTTAAACAGCCAATCAATCAAATCTTTACTTTCTTAAAAACAGCATCTTGACCACCATTTAGATAGATTTCATTCTACCACCTGTCTACCTCAGGTACAAACATCTTCTGATTACCTACAGAGATCCCTTCAAGATGATTTCTGTGCGGATTTTTAGGCACAGCTATGTTTTCTAGTGCAAAAGGTATGCTGAAAGCAGAGATATTGACAAAGACCTAGCTTTACAAAATGTAGATATTAAATGGATTGGACAGAGAGGCACCAATTGATGCCATTGGTTAAATCCTTTATGCACTTCCAACCCCCTGACCTCATGATTGTGCACTGGCACTGTGGTGGCAATGACCCAGGCACAGTGACTGGAGTAGATCTGGAAATGCTAATGAAGGACACCTTTGCAGAATTGATGTTGCTTTTCCCCCAAACTGCCTTTGTCTACTCTAACATATGCCAAAGACAGAAATGGAAGTGGTCCAATCAATTTTGTCCTCAGATTGAGAAAGCTAGAAAAAATGTCAACAAAGCTGTTTCTGCTTATCTCAGAGACCATAGTATGGGGTCAATACAACAACAATCTGCGTTTTAATATGGATGGCATATACAGGAGAGATGGTGTACATTTCACAGATGAGGGAAACAGAGTCTTTCTCAACAACTTCAGACTCTGCATCGGCACTTACATGTAGCTACAAAAATCTCCCAATAAACACAAGGGCTCTTTTTAGAGCCACCCAAGTTGCTGACATATAATATAGCTTTTTAATAAAAAAAAATCTTTTTTTTTTTTTTTGAGGAGTCGCGCACCAAGTGCGATTAGGAGTCGTGCACCCCTCGCGTTCACACCAGGGGCCGCGCTGGGAGTCGCGCACCCCTCGCGTTCACACCAGGGGGCTGCGCTAGGAGTCGTGCATCCCTCGCGTTCACACCAGGGGTCATGCTGGGAGTCATGCACCCCTCACATGCACACTAGGGGGCCGCGCTGAGTGCCGCGCTAGGGTCGCCATCCCCCAGGGCCTATGCACTTCTTTGGCGACCGTGGGGGGAGCCCCACTGCCCCCATGGTACTGCCAGCTCCCCACGTCCTGCGAGAGCCAGCATTGCTTTTCCCCATGGGGAGTTGCTAACATGCCGCTCCCCGTGTGGAAAAGCAATTCAGTTTTAGATTTTGGAAGAGATAGCAGGTTTCCCTGCTCTCTCTTCCAAAATCCAAACCAGAGTTTTCTACGATAGGGCAGGAGACCATGCTCCCACCCTACCATAGCAAACAACAGTGTCCCGGGGGTGGGCACCCCGGGACACTGTAGGAGACGGCGCTGGGGGGTGGCAGTCCCCATGGCCATAACAGGCTCCAGGAGGGGGGCCACGCAGCCCCCCTCCCAAGAATTCCAAAGCTCTGGGGAGGTGGTGATCCCCGGGGCACAGGAGTCCAAAATGGACCCCCACATTTTAATAGTTAGCGCCCCTGGAGGTGGTGGTCCCTGGGGCATGTGGGGGGCTGCAGCCCCCGCACACATTTTTTTCTTTAAAAAATAGAGCCCCAGGGAGGTGGTGGTCCCCGGGGCTGCGGGGGCCTCCGTGGGCCTCTGTGAGCCCCCGCTTTTCATTGTACAAATCCCCCTGGGACCTGGCCCACCCGGGGGTTAAAAGTAACCGAGCGAGGAAGCCCTTGCTTCATTTTTTAATATTTTTTTGTCCAGATACGTGCACCCAGTGCGCATTCCGCTGTGTTTTTTTTTAAAAACATGTTTTTTTTGTCCCTGGGGGTACTTGTGGGACCCCCTGAGCAGGCCTAGGGGGTCAGGGTGTTTCTACCCTTCCCCCTTTTCTTCTTTGTCACCCTTGTTTCCCTGTTTTCTTCTGACTCAGTTCTACCGAGTCACAAAATGGCTGCCAACACTTCCTGGTTTGGAATATTGATAGCCAATTAGAATAAAGCTCGTGGTCGGGAGGGTGCGTGAATCCACTGCATGGGTCCGTGGATCCTCCGCGTCTCTAAATATCAAAACCTTTATTTTAGATTTTCTCAGCAACTACTAAACAGATTTACACCATTTTACAAAAGGTCGCTTTCTGAATCATGCACTACCTTTTTGCAAAATTTGGGATTCTTCCATTCAGTAGTTTCGGCTGTAGCCTTGCCCAAAATTTCCTTTGGGAAATTGAATTTTTGACTCTTATTTTTTGAATTTCTCAGCAACTACTGAACGGATTTACACCTTTTTAAAAAAAGGTCGCTTTCTGAACCAAGCTCTACCTTTTTGCCAAAATGCGGTAATTCCGTTCAACAGCTCGGGCTGTAGCTCATCCCAAAATTTCCTATGGAAATTAACATGGGGAAAACGCCTATTGGGACCCCCTTTTTTCTCAGCCCCCGCTTCACGAATCACCCCCAAACTTAGGAGCTGACCTGGATAGACCTTTTTTGATGAAAATATTGCGAAGATTCATCAACCGACGCCAAAGTTATTAGCACATCAAAAAATGCTTTTCCTATGGAAACTAGGTTCTAACTATAACTACCTATTGGCGACCGCCAGTAGGTAATATATATATATATCTATATATATATATATATTCACTTAAAAAACCATAGGTTTCACACATGTTATAGTTAGCTGGGCATTTCACTCGTGAAAAACCAATGAAATTCCCCCGTTATAGTTCGGTCAGATAACTATAACTCGCGCGACCGCCACTCTATCACAAGGATGATGTCATCGGTGATGTCATGAGTAATGCCACTGACCATGTCATGAGTGATGTAATATGTGACGTCATGAGCACTGGATTGCGGGCGCGCGAGTTATAGTTATCTGACCTAACTATAACGGGGGAATTTCATTGGTTTTTCACGAGTGAAATGCCCAGCTAACTATAACATGTGTGAAACCTATGGTTTTTTAAGTGAATTTGCAAGGTTTATTTAAATGCTAATTCCTAACTATAACGTGTGTGAAACCTATGGTTTTTTCAGTGAATTTGTACGGTTTTTTAAATGCTAATTTATGTATTTATTTATTTTTTTAAAGTTTTTTCACCGTGCGCGCACCGTGCGTGCGCTGTGGGCGCGCGGTGCGCTTCGCGCACTGCGCGCCCACGTTACGTAGTTCGGGGAATTTTTCCGTTTCTACCGTGCACGTAGGCTACGCGCACTCCGCAAATTTTCGTAAAAAAATTAAAATACATTTTTGCCCTTGGGGGTCCTTCTGGGACCCCCTGACCAAGGCTAGGGGGTCAGGAGCTGTCCAGCCTGCCCCCTTTTCACGTTATCCACCTTTGTTTTTCACCCCCTCAGACTGCGAGAGACAAAATGGCGGCCGACACTCCCTGGTTTCGACCGATTCGAATGTTTACTAAGATCTAACAACCAATCAGAATCGCGCTCGCGCACGGCAGCGTGCGCGTACGGTAAGCTTACGGTGCGCGCTCGGAGCGCGCCTATAGATATATGTATATATTGATTTAAATGCTATTTTCTCTGGAAATACTGAACAGATTTACACCACATCCCTGACCTGAGGACTACCTCTCTGCCAAATTTCAAGTAATTCTGTTCAGCCGTTCGGGCTGCAGCTTGGACTAAAGGTCCTATGGAAAAATGCATGGGGAAAACGCGTTTTGGGACCCCCCTTTTTTCTCAGCCCCCGCTTGACGAATCCCCCCCGAGACTTTCAGGGAATGAGCGGAGCAGAGCGCCCCGCCTATTTTGATAATTTCGCGAGGATTCGTCAATCGGCGCCAAAGTTATTCAAAATAGAATGTTGCGGATTTCCTATGGAAACACGGTCCTAACTATAACTATCTACTGGCGACCGCCAGTAGATAATATATATATATATATATATATATATATGGTTCGTGATTACACGAGGATTCGAGTGCATTGTCACCTCGTCTCAGAGCCCGGCAAAATTCCTGCGCCCAAGGCTGGAACGTTAAGGGGACCCAAGGGAGCCTGATAACATCGGACCTGGATGTCCCGTCCCTACATAACGCTCCTTTTTCCTGCTACCTTTCCCCATGCAACATCGAGCCAGAAACACTGATTTCTGGGTAATGGAGTCCACTATGGATTGCAGTGGCAGTGTGACCAGGTGACCAGGGGTTATTAATTTTTCTTCCAATGAGGTTGTTGCAGGACATTTAAAGGTGGGGGCGGAGCGACATTCAAGGAGCAGCCGCATCTGAGGAAGGCCATTCTGGCCGAAATGCATTATGCACACGCTGTTTTTAATAAAGGACTCCTTGTTTCCCCCGAAGTGGCCTCTTCTCCTTGCTTACCTGGAGGAGATTTATTTATATATATATATATATGTATGCAAACATATATAAAATGATAGAACAATCTAGCGTACTCCTACTATGCCGACCCTAATCTACGTGTCTAGTTGTCTAGTTTGTATGTGTATATTCTTTCCAAGAATCTCCTTAATGGATGATCCAACCCCATTACCTGGTGGGTAAGGATGTAGGACCCAGTCTTGGTTGTGAGCTGGACACCCCTCACAGAGATGTTAGGCAGCTGCTGGTAGAAGCATCATCACGCAAGGACCTCTTGATGTCAACAGAAATTTCTCCTCTGATCATCCCCGGAAACAGATGCTCCAGGTTTGATTATGATCAGACTGCCATTGTTTTTATGTTACCAATAGCTGTGTTGCCATATGGACTAAAGTAACAAACACATTTGCACAACGTACGTGCAGGCCTCGTATACAGGGCCAAGGCAATATGATAATGTTCATGCAAAGTTGAATCATGTATGCAAGGTCGGTATTTCTAGGAAACTAACCCAGTGTCACAAATGCGAATGTATGTCAAAAGCCGATGTGAAAAAGTGAAGGTAACTTTAGGAAAAACCTATCTGTATGCAAAATGGTGGCGTTTCCAACTAGGCCTAACTGGGACAAATGGCAACAGCAAAGAGCCTCAAAGCAAAGGTTTTGTGCAGGAAGGTAGGCCTTCCTTCACAAAAATTATTCTGACCAGAACACAGGCACCATTCTGATATGATGCAAGAGTGCATGTGTTGGCACTAGGCAGCCACAAGTGCACCAGTGCTCAGAGAAAGCAGGACTGCACCATACCTTTGTAAATATGATGCAGTCCTGCTCCCTCCCTATCACGCAGCACATCAAGTTCCCTTGATGTGCTGCATTGCATGAAATGTTGTTAAATATGCAGAGTAATGTTAGGATAAGTTGCTTTGAGCATCTGGTAGTCCCTCTTCAATTTCAGTTATGTCTTTAGCCTATATTGCCTCAGAAAGATGCAACTGTCACATCATCTGTGGCTTCCACTGTTTTTCATCAAGTCACATAAGATGGGAATTTCCTTACACTGTGTCCTACAGTCTAAGTATGTCTACCTTTGTCAGGGCTACCCTAGTTTTGGTCCTCTTCTGGAGGTTTCCTGCCAACACTGGGCCCAAACAACTTCTATGACTGGGCCTGCCTGTCCCCTATTCTCTGCCTCATCTGTGGAAAGCCTTCCCTTTACAAGCCCAATCTAACTCTGTAATTAACTCAGCAGGTCCCAATTGCCTACATACAAGCATCTTGAAAATATGAACATCCACACCACATGCACAGCAGAGCACTTTATAATAAACTAAGTAGAAAAGTAGAAAAACAAGAAGAGGGTTTAACAGAAAAGTCTTCTATACAGTCTGAAACTATATATGAGGAAAAAAGAGAGGCGCAGCTTAAAAGACCAAAGGGTGTGGGAGAGAGATAGGAGCCTTGGGTGTCTTGTATATGAGAGGCATGTAAACATACATCAGACTTCATCTTGGAGGAGATTCCATGTTCTCCAAGCACAGCATGTGAAGGACCTTTTAGGAATCTAAGTGTAAATGGTTTTCGTTATAGTGTTCCAGGACCAGCTGTAAATGGAGACTTGGTGCCTAAATTAAAATCCAAATTAGCGGTTGGCCAGTGGAAACCCCAGCACTTCCTGAGGCAGATTAATTACCTTCATCAGGACAGTGGTAGAAAATCCACTAGATTTAGAGTGCTCCACCACTATACCATAGTATGATTTTTATTCAAGATGTTTAAATTGTACTAATTTATCTTCAATAGTTTTTTGTAAATTAATTATGTGTTAGTATGAATATTAAATATATTTTATTTTGTTTCAAAAATATATTTAAATATTTGTTACAATGGAGTGGGAAATCTCACATCTTTAGAGTCCAACGACTTTCCCATATTGGTTTACCTTGGAGTAGGAATAGTAAATTACCCCATCACTGTCCAAAATATTCCTCTAAATTAAATAGGGAATAGTAAATATAACCGCATTAGAGTCCAGAACCGTTTCTGTAATGGATTAAATTGGAGTGTGTATAGTAAATCCTCCTCCTTTACTATCCAACACCATCATCAAATTGGCTTTGAATGAAGTGTGAATAGTACATCTGACCCATGTAGTGTCCAACACCTTCCCCAAAATGGTTTACCTTGGATTGGGAATATTACATCTACCCCCTTTAGTGTCCAACACCTTCCCCTAATCTAATTAAATTGAAATGGCAAAAGTAAATCTAACCCCTTTAGATTACAAAATGTGTTACCTTGGCGTGACAGTTGTAAATCTAACCACTTTACTTTCCATCACCTTCCATGAATTAAATTTGAGAGGGAAAAGACGATGTAGCCCCTTTATTTTCAAACATTTGACAAAATGCAGTGAATTTCTTGTGTGTAATTTTTTTAATTAACAATGTGTCATGGTTTGTATAGTTTCATATTCTTTAATGTATATGTTTACATTTATTTTAACATATATATTTTTTAATTAAAAAGCTTCTCAATATTGAAATGGTATAACATTTATCACACTTTTTTTGTAAATTAAAATGTGTAAAGAATTTTGTAAAAAGTTTTAACATATTTTCATTTGCAAACATTTTTACATTTGTGCACTGTTATTTTAAACATATACATTTACTATTAAAATATACTTTACATATTAATTGATGTTGTTAATTTATTTTTAAATACTTTTCTTATATTTTGATCAAATTGTTATACTTTCTACATGTTTTTGAATAATTTGAGTTATATTTCTACTGTTTTCAATCATGGCGAGTTTTTGTAATCAACATTTAGCGACCATTTATTTTCACTGGTACCTGTATTTTGTAGTCAATAACTGTCTTTAGGGGCTGATTGCATGGTAGCAAGTCATGGCTACATGGTGATGTTTGATAGAGAAGTTAAGACCGTTTTAATGTTTTAGTGGTGGGGGATGTTGGCAGATGTAGTTAGTGTTGGTTACAGTCTTAATTTTGTTTTTGAAAGTAGTTTTGGGGTAGTTTTTGTTACGTTGTTTTATAGTGGTATGTGTAAAGTCTAGTTATAGTTTTGTAACTCTAGTGTGTTATTTTAATATTGTTATATTACTTCTTGTGATTGTATAGTTCTAATGTTTGTTCATGTTGTATTTAAGAGTTGTGTTTTATGAGGGTGGGCATGTTATGTTTTCTTAGAGGTTTACAGATTGGGGGACATTGTATGGACCTATTTTTAATCTTTTTTTAAAGCAATTGTTTTGGTTTATTGTATGACAATATTCCTTTTTACATTTTCTCTACATATTTGGGTTTCCTGGAGCAGTTCATATTTTTCATTTTTCAGGTTTTTTAATGGTTCCTAATGATTTTGGATTACTTTGGTGGATTTACTTTAGATTCCTAATGTTTATATTTTTAGGGGGTTCTTTGGAATTTGTCTTTTACATTTCTGTCAATTGGACTTTTATGAGATGGACGCAGAGGAAGATCTACAGTGACACAGCTGGTAATAAAATCATATATTTTTATTTATCAGTCTTCTCTACTTTATTACTATATTTATTACTATTTTTTTCCCTGACAGATGTATAAAAATAAATTGTTTAATATTTATTGAAAAATGGTTATGTTATGATGGTGTTTTATTTATTTAGCTTTACTGGTTAGTATGTAGGTAGTTAGGGATTTTGCTATTACTTCTATCTAGTCTACTCCTTTGTTATTATTGAAGATTCTCCCTTTACATTGTAGAATTTGTTACATGTTACTGGTATGTTTATTTGTCTTTGGTTTGATTTGGTTTACTGATTGCTCTGTCCTTAGTTGTTGGTAGCTTTATTGTTTTTGAAGGGCTTCTATGATAGTAGAGTGTTGGTTGGGTTGAGTGTGGTTTGGAAGGTATTGTGCCATCCTTCTACTGTGGTGATGATTTTGGCTTGTTGAGACATGGTACTGTTGTAGGTATTTCACCATGGGTTTGGGGTTTGGGTTGTCATCTGAGTTCAGATTAGTGCCGTATGCCAACCAAAGTATCTTCAAAATAGTCCATTAGTGGACTAAACCTCTGTTCATTTTGGTGGTAAAATGGGTTTTTGATACACATGTTGTAGTGGTTTGCTACCTCCATTAGAGGGACATATACCAGTGTAAATAATATTTTAATTTCCAAGACAAACTGACTTTTCTTTCATATTCTGCATTTCATGCAGAGGTTTTGGAGATGCCTCCCAAACCTTTGATTAAATTGGTAATAGCAGTCTTTAATGGCTGTGTGTGGGTACAGTATGAGTATTGTTTATATTATTTTCTGTTCAAAATTTATTTTAATTTTATGTGGGGATTATTTGTTTTTATTTTGATGTGATAAGGCAGTTCATAGTGAGTACTACTTTGTTTGTTAAATGGCAGTGCATCGATGAGAGGTATCTTAGTGTGTTGATATGTACTTTGTAAGGTGTATATCTGTGGGAATGATATAGTGCCCATTTTGAAAGTTCAGTCCATCATCTATGTTTCACATAGGGTTAGTTTTAATAGATTGTTTACATAAGCAATTATAGTGTTTCTTTGAACATTGTTATGGCTGTCATGTCAGACGAAAGATTCATCTTATGTATAGCGGTTCAGTTTTCAGAATTTCTATATCGTGGTATCTTCTAGGGGCAGCAGGATTTTCACTGCTAGCTTTCTTAATATGTGCTATTAAGCATTTTAAAGTGGTTAGTGCTGGTAGCTGACATGTGATACGATCAGGTACTTTAAGTAGTATATCTTTCAGTATTTTAGTAGTGGGTTCTTGGGAACTAGTAATTGTCTCTTTGACATTTTGAAATCAATGCCTTACTTCTGTTTCAATTATGTTTGGGGTTGGTTGTATTCTCTCATTTTAGTAACAACTTGTTTGTGGCTGCAGCCCTCCCATAACAAGAGTTAGGGTAGTATTTTGTACATTTCCAATTACCATTCTTGGTGCTTGTTCTTTCTTGGAGGTAGGTGTATCCCATGTGCGAGTGCAATGTTTGCCTTTCTGTGATAATATATATCTTGCTCTTTCTTCCTTTCTGTTTGAAAAATGTTTAATAATATAGTTAAATATTATGTTGATGATGAAAAACAATGCTTCATTCGATTTCTCTTAAAATCATTCAAAAACTATGCAAGCAACTAATGAAATACCTACAATCATTAGACATTAGTGCTGGATTAAATATGAGGTTACAATTATCTGATCTAATATGGTGATAAAACAATTCCATTGACTACTTATAAACATAGGGCTTCCAGCCCTGCAATTAAAGAATAAGATATCTGATGTTTTTGACTTAGTCCAACCGCAGACTGTCCAACCTCGTGTCACTGAAAAAGGTCAACGGATGATTCCAGGACCTAAATAAAGTATAAAGTGCTAATGCAATGCTCATGTAGACTGCCAGTATTTGACCAAAACATGCAAGGTGCCTATGAGATGGTGGTGTATGTCCCTGTGTGTGGTCTCTGATTTCGTATTGCCTTTAAACATCCTCTTTTTTAGCTTAGATTGACTTGTTGAGTTAAAAACTCCACTTTACAGGTCTTAGTGCTGGTCCTAGCTATGATTTACAGTGAACAGGGGAGGCAAAGAATACCAATAGGCATACTTGATTCATCTGTCTCTCTTTTCTAGTTCCTTTGCTGCTGAGCTCAGGAACTTTATCGCCTTACATGCCAATTGTACTGTCAAACCGCCTAGTGCTTTTATGACAACGGACCTAATATTTGTTGTTGCTTCAAAATTGGCCATGAAAGAGTTTTCTGAAGAGGTAGTACAGCTAGGCAAGTGCATAGTAGATGGAGTAGTGATTAATTCCCATAACCGCAGAGGCGACATTCCAAGGTAGGCCAGGACCATTTCCATTTTGGTGTAAGGTCTTTGGGCGGATAGACTTCGAGTCTCAGTAACATCAAGTTGAACTTTTTTCACCTTGAAAAGTGTTCTAGCAGGTAATATTGAGGTTTTAAGGTTTTATATGTAGGCATCACCACCCACGCATGGGTTTTGTGCATCAAAGTTACTTTATCTATTAGCTGTGATTGCAGCATAATGGCTTTGTTGGTTGTTTGTTTGAACTCGGAGTTGGCAGGTATTGTCAGCCAAGCCTCCTCCACCTTTAAAGATGAAAGTGATTGCCTTAAAATAGAGCTTACCAAAATATTCAAGCTTGATTGTTTTTCAACCTCCAGCCTGCGGTGATGGACTAGGGAGTTTGCCTCTGCTTCCCTCATTCTCCGGTAATACTTAAAACATAAACGCCCTTTTTTGGAAGTTGAAAATCTCCAGTGGAGTGAAACAGCAGGCTGTAGCTGACAAGGGCTCCACGAGGCTGGATACCCATCATGTAAGGAGCCACTGAATAGGATTCAGTGCTGTGGAGAAGACCATTGCGGGAGCTGCCATGAAGTCAGGTCGATAGGCGATGCACCATGGGTGGATAAATAAGCAGGTAGGTCCCAGTTGTCTTGCAGTTCTCAGAGCACATTTTAGCCAAGTTTTAGACTTCAGCTATCTAGGGACCTATACCACCACTTCCAAGGGGCCAGGAATAGAAAATACCACTTGGAGGTTCAGAATTCACTCCGGCAAGGTCCAGAAGTGGGTTAAAGTTGGTTTAAACCTTTTCTGTCCCTGAGGCTATGATCAGGAGGATAGCCAACTAGCCCTTGGAGTCACACTGAAAGTCCTGGATCAAGATGCAGTGCAGGGCTCAAGCAGCAGAGCAGACATCTGGGGATGCAAAGCAGGCTTCAAGGAGCAAAGCAATCCTTCTCGGTACAGCTATGCAGACTTTGGAAAACACAGCAGGCCACACTAGCAGACAGCCCAATGAGAGTCCTTCTGCAGGTCCAGAACATGAGCTGAAGAATGGATCTGAGGGTCCCCTGTTTAGACCTGGTACCTACTTTGAAGTAGAAGATACTTTTGGAGGCTTCCCCCCATAGAAGTGTCTTCAGTTTCCTCTTCTGGCTCCCGCCTGGCGACAGACAAAAATTGCTAGTGTGAAGTTCTTTGTGTGAGAGCAGGGCATAGCCTATTGAAGGTGCAAGTGGACTACACCCATCCTGCCTGAGCTGGCCCATTCAGATACACCTAATCACTCTATTGTGCAGCTGTCTAGGAGGGATATACAAAGGCCAAATACCACTCATATGTAATCAGGTGGCACAGGAACAGGCTGCAGACACCAAATGCTTAGGGTACACAATTGCCAACTTTCTAAAAGTGGCATTTTTAAAATCTTTACCTAAAATCCAATTTTACCATAAAAGAGGATTTTAAATTACAATTTCTAAGACACCAAACATTACTTTTCTACCTGCTCTCAATCAAAGGTTAGCACTTAGTAAAAGCAACCCTTTGTTATCCTATAAGACAGGGGAAGTCTCACAGTAGTGAAAATCAAATTTGTGAGTTTTTCACTACTATGACATGTAAACTTAAAAGTACATGTCCAACATTTTAATTATAATACACTCTGCTCTATAGGGCCCGAATTTAGGGGTGACATAAACACTAAAAAGAGAGCTTAAGGCTTGGAAAAAGGATTACTTTCCCTAGTCAAATTGGCAGAAAGGGCTACTTAAGTGGATGGCACAAAAGGTGCTGCAGGCCCACGAGTAACATTTAATTTACAGGCCCTGAGTATATGATATACCACTTTTCTAGGGACTTATTAGTGAATTAACTATGCAAATCAGGTGTAAGTTAATTTTACCATGTCTTAGGGAGTGAGGACAGGCTCCTTAGCACTGGTTGCAGTAGTAGAGTGTACAGAGTTCTAAGACAAACAAAATATAGTCAGAAACAAAGGAGGGTGAAGGGAAAAAGGTTTTAGGGAAGAGCACCTTAAGGCTGATAGGTCTACCAAACTTGTTAAGGTAGTTGCTAATATTTTTGCAGATTTCCTTTTTGCTGTTGTTTTGCGAATCCGGCAGAGAGTCGCTCTCGTGCAGGTTTTGTATTTCTGTGAGAATTACTGAGTTTCATTTATATACTACATTGTTAATTAAATTAATATTTTAAGTTTCCATTTTTTTCAGTTTTTATCTTTGTGGTGGACGCTAATCAGTGATTCTGTTTTAATGTGAAATGTTTGTGTTGTTTTCTGTCATTATGAATATATTTATAATGTTTAGAATGTTTAATGCCATATTTAAAAATTTACATTTTTTATGCAATTTATTTTATTATGTATGTATTTTTTAATGAATGGTTAATTACCTAAAGGTTAATTTTTTTAATGGGTTCAATGTTTAATTTTAATGCAGTAATATATTAATAATATTTTTTTTGATATATGTATTTTTACTTTATTTATATTTGTTCTAATATTCAAATAATAGTTCTTATGTTCATTTGTTATGTTTTGCTTATTTATTAGTGATAATATTGTAGTTGATATTTATATTTCCTCTATCCAACAAACTTTATTTCGGTCATCGTGGACCATAAAAGGGCATACACAGAAAATTCACACACATAAGCGCAAGGCCTCTAAAACATCCCCATAAATAGCTGTACAAATTAATAGATTAACAGCGTTAAAGTGCATCGCAGGGTTCACAGGGTGGTAAAACCGGACAGTTCAAATCAACAACCCACCCTCGTCCAGCTACCATCTATGTTTCCCCATATGTAAAAGCCACTTGGGACATAAACACTGTACATGCAATTTGCCAAAGTAAAAGCTCATTTCATCAGCAGACTTAACGTTAAAACATTAAAAGGAGTAAAACCTGTAGATAAAATAGTTCACAGACAATACATACTTTAAGGACGCATTGACGAATTTAGGAACATCCAGCGCGTACGCCACATCGAGGTTAGAAATATAGATACAGCAAAGACAATGGGCGTAAAGGTATCGTACTTCAGGACTCTAAATGCCTCCTCGCAGTGGACAAACCCTGAGTTCCAGCACTGTTGGATAAGCCAGCACTGTCTAGCTGATTTATAGCCAGGGCAAAAGAAAAAAAACGTAGAGCTTTTACTCTACCTCACAGTTGCAGGCAGGGCACCGTCGAGATGTAGTTTTTGACCATTTATTAGAGAAAGCACGAAGCGGCAAGGTCCCAAATCTAAACTGAACATATAATTTCCTTGCAAGGGTTGGTTGGATGTCATCCAGAAAAGACTCTAATGTACAATTGTACACTCGTCTTTGAATTTCAAGAATTCGGCTGTCAAATGTCCTAAGGCCGAACTTCCCTGGATATCTGCATGTTTTTGCATCCGATAAGATCTTAACAATTCTGAACGTGAGATTACAGGGCTCGATTCCTCCTGATTGCTCCATAAACTTGATTTTCCCAGTCTACAATATTCATCCTTTACATGTGCAAACCATGGTTTTTTACCTCGGGAAACTCAGTAACTCCTTTAATTCTGAATGATAGACGTCCAGTTACGGGGTCACCCACAGTCTGCGCCAAAAAGTTTGGGGTCTTAGTCCAATCTCATCCCCAATTGGTCTGATTCCTAAGTACGGCAGTAGGGGGGTGAGGGGGTTCTGGGGGGGAGGCCCAACAACTGTCTCATAATAATGTTCTTTATTTTACTCAAACTACCAGAACAACAATGACCCCATAATTCAGCCCATACATTGTCGCACCCCTTGCTTGCACTTTATAAATCTCTGTTATTGGCCCAGCTGGCTTGTAGCAGGAGTTTCTATACAGTTTTGCGATTCCCCCGCAGTCTGGGCCAACTTGAGACTTGCTTTATGGGCCATTTGCGGCCCTCACTCCAGATTTTCTGTTAGGTCGACACCTAGGTACTCAAATACCAAAACTCTCTCAAGCATAGTACCATCTAAACAAGGGTTAGAACGTAATGTTTTGGCTGGGTTGAAGACCATAAATTTAGTCTTCTGCATGTTAATCTCCAATCCCCTGTGTTTGTAGAAGGTGAAAAAGCTATCAAGAACACTCTGGATACCCATGGGCGACTTTGACAATAAGAGGGTGTTGTCCGCAAACATCATTGATGGTACCTTTCTACGAGCTATCTTCAGGGCATTGTTATCCTTTACCTCAATGAGTTGGGGAAACAATGTGTTAACAATGAGACAAAACAGGGTAGGTGCAAGCACACAACCTTGCCTTTCTCCTTTGTTAACTGGGAGTCGAGAGGTTAGGTCGCCACATTTCCCATACCTCACTTGGGCGAAGTTGCCTTCATGCAATCTCATAAGCAAACTCAGGAGGTAGAGGGGGATCCCCAGATATCTAACCACACCCCATAATTTAGCTCTAGGCACCAAATCAAAGGCCGTCTTCATGTCCACAAATATTAAATAGAGACTGCCACCCTCTATTGTCACCGTTTTCCAATATAAAAGTTGGAGCCTATATAATTGGTCAATGGTGGAAATATTTTTTCGGAATCTGGCTTGATATTGGCTCAGAATTTCATGCTCTTCCATTCACATCTGGATGCGATCAAGGAGTGCCCGTGCAAACAATTTCTGGGTGACATCGATCAAACCCCCGGTAACTTGTCCAATCATGGTGCTTTGCCAAAGGGAAGCTTGCTTATTGCATTTAAAACTTCAGTGAAAGTAATCACAGGGACCTCTTCATGAATAGTCCCCAACGAAATTATGGACGTTTCATCAGTTGGGCCAACTGATTCCTTAGTGGTATATAAAGCTAGGACATGAGTCTTCCATACACCTGGTGCTATGTTTGGCACTATGGCTGGCTTCCCTTCGCTACTGCCTGTACTGACTATCGACCAAAACGCCTTCATATCATTGTTAGATAGCAAGGTTTTTAAGGCATCTCATCTATCCAGTTCCCAGGTCTTTTTTGCTTGTTGGATACTTTCTCTATAAAACACTCGTATTTGTTTAGTTAGGGACCTATCCTTTACTTTAATGGCCTCTATCAGGGACCGCTTAGCCTTTCGGCAGCTATAGTTCAACGAGGACCGTATAGCCCCTTTTTTCACCCTAGAAGGAATCTTTGGATAAAGTATATCAACCACTTTAGAAGTTAATACTGCATGTGAATCTGCAACCTATTGATGGTTAGTAAAATACCCTCTGCTAAGACAGCCTCTCCCACTTCTAATAGGGACGGGATAATTGCTGTATATAGTGTGGCCAGCTTATCAGGTGACTGCTGAATTGCCACCATCTTATTCTTCTTCTATTGTTGGAGAGTATTAATCTATTGTCTAGGGGGGTACAGCTGACCATGGCATTTCCAAAACCCGGCATCTCCAGTTCCATGGTCAGAGCGTTGTGATCGCTGTTGTGTCGTGGCAGGGCAGCGAAATGGACAACCCTTTACCATAGACTAGTCTCCACTAGGATATAATCCAGCAAGGAGGACTGACCTATTCTATGGAATGTTAACTTCCCAGGAATATCCGATTTAGTATGGCCGTTACACACTTTCAGGGAGTGCGTCAGTGCGACCCAGTTGATCTGGAGTGCCAGCGGGGACCATGCCATAAATCATTAGGATTTGAGGGTCTGGAATTAACTATCGCAGATCCTCCTTGCTAGGAGTTGTATCATTGTGCTCAGCTAGGGGCTCAAATTACCCCCCCCCACAATTAACAACACACTTGTGGGGACACTAGGAATAAAGAGATTCAATTGGTCAAAGGTCGGGAATACATTGCTCAAGCTTACTGGTCGAGAATAAACATTAATAAAAGCTATCTTGAGCTTAGGGGAACAGGTAAGTGCTACACATTGGATGTCATTAGAGGAGGGTTTCTGCTGTTCAACTTTGCAGCCCAGATGAGAGCCAACCCAAATGCATTGGCCCCCATACAGTCTGCCCCTTCCCCCGAGATGTCAGGGAAATTAAATGATGCAATCCCCACCCTTAGAGAGTCTTCCCGCGCCCAGGTTTCCTAAAACATGCATACGTCATATTGGTCCACAAAATCCCCCAATAGGGGCAGGACAGTTTACTTTTTAAACCAGCAACGTTCCAGGATAAGACCCTCAACTTATTACCTAGGTTGCGCTTGTCAGGGGTGCCATGAAAAGTATAGATAACAGGGGGTTGGATATCTCTCGTTTGGACAGAGGGATAATTGTGTAATACTCTTTTGGGTGGACCTTCCCTCAACATGATATTACTTAGGTGAGCGGGGATTAGGGGATTTGCAGTTGCAGGCGACTCTTCCCGTATCCCTACTAGACCATTGGTTGTCTGTTGTGTTCCTATTTTCAGCTCCTTTAATTCTGCCCCTACCATCCGCACCTTACTGGACAAAGGAGAAACAGCAGGCCTCATCCTCCTCGACCTCTCAGTGGCGTTCGACACAGTCTTTCGCCGCACCCTAATACGCAGACTCCACAACGTAGTGATCCAAGACAAGGCCCTTGACTGGATCTGCTCCTTCCTCTCTGGCAGAATGCAGCGGGTCAGACTCCCCTATTCCTCTCGAACCCTACACTTACCACCTGCGATGTCCCCCAGGGGTCCTCCCTCAGCCCTACACTCTTCAACGTCTACATGGCTCCCTTGCCCCCATTGTCAGAACCTACGGACTCAACATTGTGTCATCCTCTCCCTATCCAATGAACCCAACACCGCCAGACACAACTTTCGAGAAGGCATGGAAGCCGTCGCCAAATGGATGAAAAACAGCTGCCTACAACTAAACACCAACAAAACAGAAGAACTCATCATGGGCCCAAACCCCGATGCCTGTAACGACACCTGGTGGCCCCCCACCCTCGGAAGCCCGCCCACACCCACGGACCACGCACGCAACCTGGGAATCATCCTGGACTCAGAGCTCAAAATGGCCCGCAAGATCAACTCCGTCTCGTCCTCCTGCTTCCACACCCTGCGCCTCCTACGTAAGACCTTCTAATGGATCCCCCTCGAACACAAAAGACCATCACTCATGCCCTGGTCACCAGCAGGCTCGACTATGGCAACGTACTCTATGCCGGAAGAAACAAAAAACTCACCCACAAGCTACAGAACATCCAAAATACCGCCGCAAGACTGGTCCTCAACCTGCGAAGACACTGCCACATCTCCCAGCACCTGCGCACACTCCTCTGGCTCCCCATCGAAGCTAGAGTCACCTTCAAGATGCTCACCTATGCTCACAAGGCCCTCCACGACACCGGACCAGCATACCTGAACAGCCAACTCAAATTCCACGCACCTCAAAGGACCCTACGATCAGCCCGACTCTCGTACGCTGTGGTCCCCCGCACCAGAAGGACCAGATCAGGTGACCGATCCTTCTCCTTCCTCACAGCCAGAGCCTGGAACGCCCTCCCTCACCAACTCAGACAGACAACATCTCTCCCCATCTTCACAAGAAACCTCAAAACCTGGATCTTCAATAGACCCACTCCTTGATGGACTGGAACCTACAAAACCCCCTCCCCCAGCACCTTCAGACTGTCACGAGTGATTAGTCTTGCTTAACAAACACCTGATTGATTGATTGACCCCTAGGTGAGTGCTCTGGCTGCGCTGGCTGCAACTAGATTCCTCTGGTTCTCTTGCAGACCTCAGGGCTCTAGATCGATGGGCTGGTCCCAAGACCATTAGGATTTCCCCATCCCTGTCATAGGGGAACAGTCTGTACCCTGCCAACCAGAACAAACATTTATTCCTGAGGTCCAGTTGTGTTTCCATTTTGCCATGTTTAATTTCTGGTACTCCTGTCATTATAATGACATATGAAGATGAAGCTGGGAGTAAGTTTATAGTGGGCAGGATCATTACTTTGGGCCTACCGCCTGAACTCTCCTCCCCCCACAACCCTTCTCTTCTTTCTAAAGGCCCTAGTGGAGTAGGGTTGCTTTTATTTATACCCTGTTTCAGATGTGTTGTTCCCAACCTCATAGTTATGACTCCTAGGTCCAGTGGAGGTGATATGGTCTAGGGCCTGCCGTGCACTTGGCCTTTCTATGGGATTCAGGGTAGATTTACCTAACTGATGAGTATGGTAATTAGCCTGACTGGAACCCAAGAGAATGGAGGGATCTTGGTTCCTCAGCGCACCAGGCCTATCTAATGGTGTCAAACTTGAGGTATCTATCTGGCAGCTAAAATCATTCCCCCTCAGTAGGACTTGTGTGGTACTTACACTAGTGTGTTTTTTCCTACTATCCCCTATTATTACCAATTTATCTATGTGATCATCTTGGGTGGCAAGTTCTTCTTTCACAATAGCTCTAAATTGGCTCTGTAAATTCATTAACAAATTCAGCACCCAAGATGGATAATCAATGTCTGCTCAAGAGTCGAAAGTCTCTAGTACGAACCCTGCCCTTCTCAGACCTTACTAAATGAGTGTGAGTAATTACAAGTTAGTCGGCCAACAAACAGGAAATGTTATCAGAAATGTCCCACATACTCCCCAGCCCCCTACTGTGGGAAGTGGTAGACAAAAATGTTCCCTTGGATCATATAAGAGACACTCCTCTGATTCCTCAACAGAGGCTCCTGCCAGTAGCCCACCTTGATCCCTGCTGCGATTGAACCAGTTAACAGCAAATTACTACATACAGTTCAGCAGAGTACTATTAGTGTGGGCAATTCCAGGGGTATTAGACGGATGGTGACTCAAAAAGAAGGGAAAGGATAAAATTATGGAACCAACAAGATCTTACCTGCAGGACACCATAGGGTAGTTGGAGCCAAGGGAGGTGATGCAAGCGCCTCGCCCCCACCTGCGGCAGCGATAAGAACTCCCATTGCACCCTGGAACTTGTAGTCCCACCAGGGTGATTGGCTGCCCAGCAAGATTAAGTGCGGGAGGCAGAAGATGGCAGAAGGTGCACCCTGGGACTTGAATCCCACCAGGGTGTTGCTGCTGGATGGTGGATTCCCAGAACAACGGCCCAACTGTGCCCAAGCAAAACCAGCATCCTGCGCCGTGGGAATGAGGCATCGCTTTTGAGCATGATGCAAGCACCTCCTCCTCACCTGCAGCAGCGGAAAGAACATGTGTTGCACCTTGGGACTTGTAGTTCCACTAGGGTGATTGGCGGCCCAACAAGATTAAGTGTGGGAGGCAAAAGATGGCAGAAGGTGCAACCTAGGACTGGGGTCCCAACAGGGTATTGATGCTGGATCGTGGATGCCCCCAACAACAGCCCCACTGTGCCCAGCAAAACGAGCATTATGTTTTCAATATTGTTATTTACTATGGCGATATTTTTGTCATCGATATTTGTGTTTTTGGTAATTAAGTATGGGATGGTGATATTTTCGCAAACAATATTATTTTTATGACATTTTTGTCAGTGGATATTGTTTTCCTCCATATTAAGTTATGCATCCAAAATGGGATTTAGCTACCCACGCATATCAAGAACCCACATGTTTCTGTACTTAACAAAGCGCAACTGAAACCGACATATCACAGTAGACAAACTTCCCTTCATGTGTGCGTTAGAATAAATTGCTAGTTTCAATTTTTCAAGTGCACCTCATTTCGCTGTATCTCTCTGACGAGCACAGGGCACATCCTTGGGGTTACCTGAAACTATTTATGTAGTTGCCACTTATTAAAATAGAAACATCTGGCAGTTTCAACTGAATATCCACAGGTTTAACAACATCCATATTTATTTTTTGCTCATTTTTTCTGTATTCATCCATTTCTATTTTGTGTTTTCTTTATAAATGAAGCTGCAAAGGATAATTTTTTTTACACATGATTGAGCGTCGAAAAAGACATCCAAAGAAGACCTATTTTCTGTATTTTTCTGTATTTAAAAATAAATACAGACAGGAAAATAAATAGTTTTTTGTCTGTATTTATCGGTAAAAATCAGTAAAAACGGAAAACCGTGAGCCCTATTATAATCACATGTAGAACGCAACCTCATATAATCCTTTGTTGTATTAACTCAAAGTGTTAGAATCGTGAAGCATACCAAAATGTAAATGTGATGTGTTTTAGGTCATTGAAAAGCAACATGGAGATTTAACGTAGAAAATGAATGTAACCAGCAGAAAACACTAACGTGAAGATCTTGTGTTGTGCGTCATTTTACAATTAAGTAAATACATTAATTTAAAGTGTCTTATTTTCCTTGCAAATTCATAACGATCATGTGATGCTTTCTTATGTTAGCTGAATTTTATAGGCCTGAAATGCACTTCTCCCTTTAGAAATAACAGTTTGAATTTCATGTGTGCTGTGGAATTTGTTCTTTCTCATGTTTCGTGTTGCAGGTGAAAGAAGCGCTCCTGTTAGTTAGAATAAGTCTTTGTTTTACTAGTCAGGCAAGGAAAGAAGTTACTATTGTGTGGCTTGAGTCGATAAGGGAAGGTAGTTGTGCTTCACACAGGAGAAGGCCTGGGAACCAAGGACAAAATGTATCAATGAAAGAACACTGTTGTGCCATGGAAAAACACCTTCAGGATCGTACCAAGAGCAGATGGCGTGATTTGAACTGGATTCTGGGAATATTACCTACAAATAATGTGGTATTGGGAGTAGGGAATGTGTCCCTCTTTCGCCTTTGGAGAGAGATTATCTTAGAGCAATTTCAGTCTCCGTAGCTTTATGCTACATGACCCATTGATCGTGGAGATACTTCTTAGGATGACTGCACATGCTGACACCTTTTTCCTCCTTCTTCAAGATGCTTAAGTAGGGATACCACTTTAGTGTTCGAGTAGGGACAGATTTAATGTTTTTCACTTTACCAACCCTAGATTCAGGGAAACTTGGACTCATGCTTTCTCATCTTCTGCATTCTGCTACTAAACAGGATACGCAGATTTGGCTTCTTGCTAATTCCAAAGTATTCTACACCTTCCTATTGAGGTGTCTTTATGTTCAGTTATTCTTGGCTTTGTAATAAATCAAATAACCTTACATAGTTGTCTGTGGTTACTGTGTGTTCAAGAGGATTACTAATTTGCTAATTGGTCACCTTATGACTTTTCCTCCCTTCACACTTTCGTTCTGCCATAAAGAACCATTGAATTATAACTTCAGAACGAGTCTAGAACTTACACCCTTTAACTCCTATGGCTCCTATTAGATAATTGCTTCAGTAAAGGAGCAAAAGCCATCGTAGTAATTTGCAAAGCAATTTCTATTATGCGTATCAGGTTTAATAAGCATATACATGTGTCATACATGTTTATCCAGTATGCTTTCATCCCGGAGCAATGGTCTGCTCAGGTAAAGGATCAATGTAGAGACAATTGAGTTCCGACATTCAGTCGCTGGTATCCCCTTGGTCTCAGGCTCAGATCAAGTCCACAATGCCCTGACCCAGTGGCACTGTTTATCTTACTTAAAACTATTGGACGGTGCATTCCTACGTTACCCAACATGAGAGTTACATAGTAGAGAGTCCAACCACAATGGAATGAGCTATGGTAACACACTTACACCTTGGCGCTCGGATCACAGTCTGAAATGTTCTTCAATAAATTTATATAAAACGTTAGGAAAAGTGGACTCAGGAAAATATGCAGTAGTACAAGTCGTGGTTAACGAAAAGAGACAGTCGAGTACTCTCAAAGGTCACAATGTATGTCCGAGATTTATTTCCAAGACAGTAGTATACTGATATGAGTGGTGATACATTAAAGCAGTAGCTCTTCATTGTCGTGGCATCAGGTGTTTAACCATGCATGCACACATTATATACAATAATATACTGCACGATACCTGCTAAAACATTCTGACAATTACAATATGCTTTCTGTTAAATGCCAGCTGGCGGTCAATTGGAATGGAGCCAGAAACATAAAAACAGTGTTATGGCTCCAGTCGTTAACCAGCTGTTAACACTGATGTCAGGCAGCATCGCTGGAACACTGAGCGTAATTCAATAAACGGAGCTCCATTTCAATCTGCGAATCCCACCTCAGAAGCAAGGAATGACAGTCTCTCTGGTTTAGTGTTCAATATGATATGGTTTGCTAACCAAATTATGTTTTTTAATTCATCAAAGTTCTGAATGTCTTGTGCAGATGGTGTGCATTACAAGAGTGATTGCGATTTCCTGTATCAAAACAATCTGTGAGGTGTTAAATAAACTTCCATTGTAATTAATAAATAACGAACGCAGTCCTTAGCTAAAATAACGGGTTTATAAAAAAGGTACATAGAAAATATATTATGCATCCGGATTACTTATTTAATGAGAACAATTGACCAATGTAGGCGAGTCATTAACTTGAACTTACTTCAAATCACTATGTGCCATTGTTTCTTATTGTTATATTTCAGCTAAAACGCAATAAATATACATCACAGAATGATTAGTTGTTTTGGCAGTTTCTATTCTACATTGCACAATCTGAAATGCCAAAGCTAGTAACAGAGAAAATGGTTTGTGGATATTCAGCATCAAGTCGACAACATTGCCAGCTGTTGAACAAACGTCCCTTTGAATAAACAGATCATCTGACATAATGGGACAAAATGAGCTAGAGGGTAAAGAACTGTAGCTGTGCAAGTTCTTTGCTTCTCGGATTTTGCCTCCATGTTTTCTCAAATTTGACTAATGTAAGATGCTGCAATCACTGTTTTGTTTGGCATTTTTTAGGGCATAGATTGAAGATTTTCTTTGGCTGTAAAGAAACAAGTTTCTTAAAGACAAATACGCGGATAGTATATGAACATTTAGCTTTAATTCCAACTCACACGAGAAAGAATACCTCAAAGCATTCGTAATCATTAAAACAAAAAAGACTATGGGACTTATTGCGAGTCTGGCGGTCAGACCCCAGTGGTGAAGGTCCAAAGAAGACTGCAGGCAGGGGTCTCAAGCCTGCTGTATTGCGATGCCTCCTATGGGCAGGTGGCAGTCTTTCTGAAAGTGGTGAATGTTTTTTCATATTTGTCAATGCTGGTGTTTATATTTTGACTGCATAAGGGCCGATGAACACATATGCATGACACATTTGAATACATCCCTATTACCTAATGCTGGAGTCTGGCCCATATGTGCACAGTCCAGTCAATGGGTAACCTACTTACCTGGATTTTGGCACCAAAAGGGCCTTTTTCTGTGGGGTCAAGATGCTGCTGTGAATGGGGGAGCTGGAGGAAGGGATTCACATCAGAGACTGAAGGGAAGAAATGGAAAGGGGTGAGTATGAGGGAAATAGTGGAGCATTTAAATGTGGGAACTACAACATGTATGGCCATAGTGGAGCATAGAATTCGACTTGGGGTGTACCATTTCAAGTTTTGTTTGAAAACTTCAGGACCTAAGCCATGTAGTGCCTTTTAAGTGATGCTGAGTGCTTTGAAAGTGAAGCACTGTTTGACAGGGAGCCAAGGAAGGTTCCTGATGGCAGAGGCTACAGAATGATGCCTTGGAATTTTTATCAGAAGTTGTATTTTGTACATTTACAGTCTGTTAAGGATGTATTGGTGTGCGGTAAGTAATAGACCATTGCAATAGTCCAATTTGGTCATTATAAGAGGGGCTAGAAAAGTTTGTTGAAGATGGACTGGAATGAACGGAAGAATCTTTTTTAACATTTTCAAGGTGGAAAAAGTGGAGGCAGATAGAGCACTGAAATGGTTGAAATAGCATAATGTCTAAATAAGGATTCCTGGGTTCTGGGTCTTGTTAACAGGAGTTGGTAGAGGGCCCATCTCTGCTGGCCAGCAGGACAGGGACCAAAAGGAAGTTTGTTTTCTGAAACGCATCACTTCTGTTTTCCCTCCGTTCAGTTTGAGACAGTGTCCACTCATCTATATGCTGACTGCCTGCATGCAATCGCAGAATCTGGAGGATATGCCTGTGTCATCCTTGCTCAATGAGATGACGATATGGGTGTTATCTGCGTAGGAGGTCATCAAAACGCCAAAACATTTGATTACCCCCTTAAGGGTGTGATGTATATTTTAAATCAAGTTGGGCTGAGCAAGGATCCCTGAGGGACCACGCATAGTAAAGAGAAAGGATGAGAGGTAAACTCATCCAGCCTGACCAATTGTTCTCTGTTCAACAAAAATGATTGTATTTGATCCTAAGCACGACCGCTGACATTGATTTCTAGCAGGTGTTTCAGCAGCAGTACATGGTCTACCGTGTCAAAAGCAGCCGATAGGTCTAGCAGGATGAGAGCTGCCCCCTGCCTTGGTCCAGAGTGTGCCTGATCTGCTCAGTGGCCTAATCAGAGCTGTTTCAGTGCTGTGCCCGCAGTGGAAGGTGACCTGGTGATTATTAAGTTTATATGTTCCATCTACTGGTGGTTCATGATTTGTTCTATGATTTTTGATGGTAAGGAGAGACAAGAAATCGGGTGGTAATTGCAAGGGTCTTTGGGATCCAGTGTTGCCTTTTTTTTAAATGGAAGTATGGAAGCTTTCTTCCAGGTGGAAGGAAAACTAGCAGTCAATATCATACGCTTGAAGATAGCTGGCAGCTGGGGAGCAATAGTCCCAGCCACTAATATGGCTACCATAGGTGGACAGGGATCATGGGAGAAACTGGAGGAGGTGGAATTCAATAAGTTGTTGGCCAGGTCTAAAGTAGGCAGTGTGAAGACACAGAAATTGGACCTGTACCATTCTCGGTTGCCGCTACCGAGATATCACCTAATTGAGGGGTCTGGGAGAACAACAGTGTATGAGACACAAGGGACACCCTACTCACATGGAACCAGGGTACTTACAATTAAATAAAAAAGCAAAGGTTCCTGTGGACACTTAATGATTAATATTGATATATAATCACTGAGCACTGTATGGGTAGAGAGTAGAAAGGATTATTTACAATAGGAATGTATATCAAAATGGAGTGTACCAAGTAACAACACAGGAGTGTATGTCACTTACCCTATGGAGGGGAGGGTACTGGCAATCAATGATATCCGGTAATCTGCTGGTCAATTAATATCCAGAGGGCGGTGTCTGAAATATCATCATAACACCCTGTCAGAATCTATGTTAAAAAGTGTTTATAGCAAGGAAAGGGTAAAGGGCTGAAAGGCTCTCTTACCGCATGGTTGGTTGAGACCTGAAGTGATTATGGGGCCTTAGGTTTGTAGCTGTAAACGTCAACCCATTTCCATAATGGAGTCCTGGATTGATAGGCGGAATATATAAACACTTGTGCTTCAGGCTAACTATTTCCCGAAGGGGGCCTTCTTGTGCAGTCACAATTCTTACCCTCGGCAGAATAATCTCACCAAGGGCGTACAAGAGAAATGCACTTGTCTGTGTCTTCTCTGGTATTGGCAGGGCGATCCCTTTCTTCCGATCTTAATTTATAGCCCACACACACACGTTCTGCTGGCCATGAATGGCATATGCAGGCAGACCTTACTAAAAGATGGAACTATCTTAAAGAATAGATCTCGGGGGTGAATAATGTGTCTATCTATTGTAGTGTGTGGTACAACTATACCATGGTCAAACACATTAACATGGGATGTCCGACATAAATACGATATAACCGGAGTGAAAACGGCGTATCGAGAAAAGTGGGGATGTTTTGTATGTCTATTGGAAGAATTAACATATATGCCTCGAGGATAATAAAAAGCCTGTGTATTGTAGGGGCTAAAATGTGATCAGGGTACAGATTACGGCAAGATTAATAGTCAGCAAAGAATATAAACAGTAAAGGAAAGCTACCAAACTGTCTTCTATGTCTGTAGACTAATTCATGAGGCCTGGTGGATTGATTCTCAGCTGCATATGGATTAAACAAATATTTAGCATGTTCATGTTGGTCTTCCAATTGTACTTCATCCTCAATATAAGGCAATATTGTATTGGCATATGTAAAGTAGCAAATGTAGCGACATGGCATAGCTATGTGTAGAATAGTATGATCACAGATGTACGTAGGAGTTACATAAGAAAAAGACATGCACAGTATTGTTATTATATCATACACAGTTTTTTACATCATATGTCTAGTATCATGACAATGTGGTGGGCTGATACTATTTACTCAATCATATTTAAGTGGCACTTTTTCACATAAAGTGTCATAGTAATGTAAATGTAGGTGGCACAAACACTTAGTTGTAAAAGGAAATATCGCTACCGTGACACAACCAGTTTATACACACATCAGTGATGTCATTTGAGAGGTCATGAGTGATGTCATGAGTGATGTCACTGACCATGTCATGAGTGATGTAATATGTGACGTCATCAGCATTGCATTTCGGGCGATCGAGTTATAGTTAGCTGAACTAACTATAACGGGGGAATTTCAATGGTTTTGTACAAGTGAAAAGTCCAGCTAACTATAACGCCCCTGAAACCTATGGTTTTTTCAGTGAATTTCTAAGGTTTTTTAAATGCTAATTCCTAACTATAACGTGACTGAAACCTATGGTTTTTTCAGTATATTTCAAAGGTTTTTTAAATGCTAATTTCTAACTATGCCTACAGAGATAGGACATGTGAAGAAAGAAGAAAAAACGCACAGAAAGAAAAAAAAGAAAGAAGCAATAGAAGTCCTCAAAGACGAAGAAAAGTGCAGAAAGAAGGATAACGTGTAGAAAGAACAAACAGAAGAGCAGAAAGAAGCCTTGTTGCAAAATCATCCTGTACCCTCAACTTTTTCAGACGGATACTGGTGGTAACTGAGTCTGACTAACCAGTCCTAGAGCCAGTGCTATGTTAAAAGACACTCAGAATACAGTGAAAACACCTACATACACTAGGGAACACTATGCGTTGGGGTCCCCCTGTGATTAGCATGACCTCCTCTGTAAGCCCCTAGTATATAATAGGGCAGGGGATTAAAACTACCACTTAAAATGCACCACAGGGCGTGTTTGCACACGTCACTTCAGGCCCCGACCCCTTCCCACTGTGTAAACACACCCTGTGGCCGTTTTAAGTTGGGAGATTAAGTCCCCTTGAATCCTGAGGGTCCCTAGGGTCCAACTAGACCACTAGGTACCTCCAGTAAGCACCACGGAGCTGCGTTGCAGAGAGATGTAAAAAGGGGCACGGCCTAGACCACCTCTCTGCAACGCAGCACAGTGGCGCTTACTGGAAGCACCTGGTGGGCTAGTTGGCCCCCAGGGTCCCTCAGGATTGAAAGGGAATTATTTCCCCAACTTAAAACGTGCCACAGGGTGTGTTTGCACACGTCACCTCAGGCCCTGTCCCCTCCCTTCACCACTGTGTAAACGCGCCCTGTGGCCGGTCTAAGTTGAGAGATTAAGTCCCCTTGAATTCTAAGGGTCCCTAGGGTCCAACTATCCCACTAGGTACCTCCAGTAAGCGCCACAGAGCTGTGTTGCAGAGAGGTGTAAAAAGTGGCACAGCCTGGACCACCTCTCTGCAACGCAGCTCAGTGGCGCTTACTGGAAGCACCTGGTGGGCTAGTTAGCCCCCAGGGTCCCTCAGGATTGAAGGGGAATTATTTCCCCAACTTAAAACGCGCCATAAGGCGTGTTTGCACACGTCACCTCAGGCCCTGTACCCTCCCTTCCCCACTGTGAACACACGCCCTGTGGCTGTTTTTTAAGTTGGGAGATTAAGTCCCCTTGAATCCTGACGGTCCCTAGGGACAAAATAGCCCACTAGGTCCGTCCAGTAAGCGCCATTGCAGAGAGGTGTAAAAAGGGGCACGGCCTGCACCACCTCTCTGCAACGCAGAGCAGTGGCGCTTACTGGAAGCACCTGGTGGGCTAGTTGGCCCCCAGGGTCCCTCAGGATTGAAATGGAATTATTTCCCCAACTTAAAACGTGCCACAGGGTGTGTTTGCACACGTCACCTCAGGCCCTGTCCCCTCCCTTCACCACTGTGTAAACGCGCCCTGTGGCCGGTCTAAGTTGAGAGATTAAGTCCCCTTGAATTCTAAGGGTCCCTAGGGTCAAACTAGCCCACTAGGTACCTCCAGCGCCACAGATCTGCGTTGCATAGAGGTGTACAAAGGGGCGTGGCCTCAGAACACCTGTCTGCAACGCAGCTCCCTGGTGCATACTGGAGATACCTGTTGGGCTAGTTGGCCCTCAGGGACCCTCAGTATTGAAGGGGAATTAATTCCCCAACTTACAACTGGCCAGGGGGCGCGTTTGCAGAGTGCTGCAAGGAGGGGGCGTGGTCTCCGGCATGATGTCGGTCTTTTATTTTTTTTATTTTTTAAGAAGGAGGGCTGTGTGGCCCCCCCTTCTTTTTCTAATTTATTGGCCCTGGGGACCCCATCCCCCAGGGCCTGCACCCTAATTTTTTTTGTTGAAAAAAATACATTTGGCCCTCCAAGGCCTTAATCGGCCCCGGGGACCCCAACCCCCGGGTCATGGCCTTTTTTTTTTTTAATTCTTTAGGCGGGGGGCTGCGTTGCCCCCCTCCTCAGGCCACTTATGGCCCCGGGAACCCCATCCGCCAGGGCCGGCCTTCGTTTTTTAATATTTTTAAAAAATATATATTTATAGAAACACCTAGGACATGCTGAACAAACCGTATTTACCTATCACCATGACGATTTGGGTGATATTCATTAAAAGGCGACTATGCATACAATGAATCCACGTGGAATGTATTTACACCGCTAGTGAAGCTCTGACGTGTCTGACGCCCTACCGTGCCTTATCCCGGCGCCCCGGCCGGTGGGTACTCTCCAAGTAGACACCCTTATCGTTTATTTATACAAACATGGGTAGCTATTGACGGGCACATTTAATACACACTCACACCAAGCCATTCAAAGGGGATTCGACAAATATTCGACCAAACTATGCAAGAAACCACCCTCACGGTTAATAAAACACACATCCACCGCCGGATGTGTAATACTTTTTATTTTACTCTCTGGAAAGGAGATGAACCTCACTTGAGAGTCACAGCGTGCTCCTGGCTGAGCCCAATGCTGTGTTACACCCACCAGTGCCCGCCGAGTGCCACACACCTCTGTGTTGTATTCCACCAGCTAGTGTGTATGCTATGACACTCTCTAGCCCATGTGCACTATAACACCACCCCGTGAATATGTCATGCCACACTTGCCTTCGCACGGGTTATATTTCCCCATCTATCGCGCCTTCCTGTGATGGATTAAACCCAGATCAGTTGACTGGGGGTGAGTGCTTGCAATGTTCAACACTCCGTTCATCATTTCCTTTGGTTTTTGCTTTGTGCGCCATAAGTTGGCAGGGTATGCTCAGACGTGAGTCCCTTGCTCACTTTGCCACTGGATTCAAGCAAGCCTGGCTGAAGGCGGCTGAAATTCCAGAAACCGGTCCTAGGAAGCTTGTGTCCGGTCCAGGGAAGACATGGCTTGGCAGTTCGGCCTGGACTGTTCCCATGAGGCACAGGGTCAGACTGATTTGCATATGGCCATGTCTGAACTGGGGTGGCAGAGTGGGCTAAAGAACGGTGATGGATTAAACCCAGATCAGTTGACTGGGGGTGAGGGCTTGCAATGTTCAACACTCCGTCCATCATTTCCTTTGGTTTTTGCTTTGTGTGCCATAAGTTGGCAGGGTATGCTCAGACGTGAGTACCTTGCTCACTTTGCCACTGGATTCAAGCAAGCCTGGCTGAAGACGGCTGAAATGCCAGAAACCGGTCCTAAGAAGCTTGTTTCCGGTCCAGGGAAGACATGGCTTGGCAGTTCGTGCTGGACTGTTCCCATGAGGCACAGGGTCAGACTGATTTGCATATGGCCATGTCTGAACTGGGGTGGCAGAGTGGGCTAAAGAACGGTTATGGATTAAACCCAGATCAGTTGACGGGGGTGAGTGCCTGCAATGTTCAACACTCCGTCCATCATTTCCTTTGGTTTTTGCTTTGTGCGCCATAAGTTGGCAGGGTATGCTCAGACGTGAGTCCCTTGCTCACTTTGCCACTGGATTCAAGCAAGCCTGACTGAAGACGGCTGAAATGCCAGAAACCGGTCCTAGGAAGCTTGTTTCCGGTCCAGGGAAGACATGGCTTTGCAGTTCGTGCTGGACTGTTCCCATGAGGCACAGGGTCAGACGGATTTGCATATGGCCATGTCTGAACTGGGGTGGCAGAGTGGGCTAAAGAACGGTGATGGATTAAACCCAGATCAGTTGACTGGGGGTGAGTGCTTGCAATGTTCAACACTCCGTCCATCATTTCCTTTGGTTTTTGTTATAATGCACAGCGCTATGCCATACATATTACAATCTGGGATCCATATCTTTGTCACAGTGAATATGCAATGTTACGCTCCCCAGCACATATTTTATAGTACAACTTTAGAGACTAGTTAGGTTACACAACACTGCCCTGTGCATATTACACGCCAAGGCGCATATCGCATAGCACGCGCTAGTGCCTGTGCTATCTCGTGCTCTCCTATGAATCTGTCATTGCGCACAATGTATTGCATATTATATTTCACGCCCCGGTTCATCATAGTTTATACCATATACTATATCTAGCTTTCATTTTCAATCGTGCTCTCAGGACTATGTTCTATATAACACTGCGTCCACCTACCCTTTTCACGGGCGTTACATATTGCGATGAGGGGTGGAGGGTCAGGGGGTGTTTCTGCCAAGTGAGCCCGGAGTCACAGTCACAAACAAAAAGTGAGATTATACTGCATACTTGTTCATATTTTAAGTAGTTTGCACAGACACACATTTTAAAAACAATAAAGTTCCTAATACCCACCTTCTCTGAACAGTTAGCTTGCTGCCCCATCCACCTCCTCCCTATCCTCTGTTGTCTGAATCCATGGACTAGCCTTCTCCCTCCTGCCATGCACGGTCTGATGTGCTGCCACTGCCCTCCATTTAGCATGATGTACCAGTCCACTCCTCCTGCCCTCCATTGCCCAATTCTATTTCCCATCATTGACCTCCTACTTAACCTCTGTTCTTAGCTTGCTGCCCCTATTCAACTTCCCACTGCCCTCCGAAATCTTTGTGCATGCCCCTTGTCCATCCTTTTTGCCCACCATGTTCCATGGACCTGCCACTCCTATCTACTCTGTGTGTTATGTTGAGCTGCAACTCCCCTCCCACCTGCCTAGCACTGTCAGATTACTGTAACCTGTCCCTTCCACCTCCACCCTGCCTGTCCACATGCCATGCCCCTATCCCTTTCCTCCTGCCACACCCTTCTGCCCTCCCTGGTCTGTTGTGCTGCAACTGCTCCTCCTGCCTGCCCCGCGCGGTCTGTTGTGAGGCCCCTTCCCCTGAACTCTCTTGTCTGTGCCCAGGTCCTGACACTCCCTTCTATCCTCCATGGTCCTTTGTGCATGCCCATGCACCCTCCTTCTTGCCCATCATAGCCATTGTGCTGCCACTAACCCTCCGCTCGCCATGCATGGTCTTCTGTACTGCCCTGACCCCCTCCCACCTTCCCTCCATGGTCTGTGTGTATGCCATCATAGTCTCATTGTTGCTCTCCATGGTGTGTCTTGTTTCTAGTGCCCATCCTGCCTGACCTCCATGGTCATCTTGCTGCTCCTGCCCTGCCCCCTTACCTCCAGCCCTCTGTTTCCATGTGCAGACCCCTATTTTCTCCCTCCTGGCTTGTCTGTTCCATTGTAATGCCTCTGATCCGTCCCTCCTGCCCTTTATGATCTGTTATGCTGCAGCTTTCTCTCCTGTCTGTCCATTATGGTCAGCTAGCTACCATTGCCTCTTTCCCCTCTGTTCTCTGTTGTCCATGTGCATGGTCCTGTCCCCTCCCTATTGCTTTCTATGGATTGTTGTGCTGCACTCCCACCCCGCATGCCCTGTGTGGTGTATTGTGCTGCTGCAAACCCTGATGCCTGCCCTGTAGGGTCAGTTTGATGCACCTCTCCATGTCCCTCCTGTCCTCTGTTATCCGAGTCCATATCCCTACCCCAATTCCTCCTGCCTACCATGATCCAATGTACCATACTTGCGAACATTTTGAACTTGGTAAGAGGGGGATTTTGGAAAAAAAACTGGGGTATTGATTTTTCCCTTTGAGTTACATTGAAAAAGAGGAGATTGTAGACAAGAGACAGATCAAATAAAGCCCATTTGAGCTTAAAAACACTGGACATTTCCTGGCTGAAACGGGTCTGTTGGCATGTATGGTTGTACTACCACTGCCTCTTCCTTCTGCCCACAATGGTCTATTATAGTGTCACAGCCTCTCTTCCCAGTCCTCTATTGTTGGTTTGTTGCCCCTGCCCCCCTTTCCACTGCCCTCCATAGTCTGTTGTGCTGCCTCTGCCCTTCCTGCCTGCCCAGTGTGGTCAAATTGTTGCCTCTGCACTCTCCTACCTGCCTTCAATTTTCAGAGTCCATGCCCCTGGCCTCTGCCTCTCAACAGTATCCCAATGAACAACTAGATTGCTAACATTCTATATTTATTACAAAAGTGTGGAACGCCTGACGTCATCTTGATGTAATCAAAACTGTAATACCTTGAGCATTTCCTTTAGAAATTACATATATGAGACGGTCTTATTTGCATCAAAATTATGGTTAGTGCTCTAAAAAGTAAAATGAGGACATATTTTCTGAGTTTTCAAATAGCGACAAAGAACTTTTAAATCATTTGTAATCTTAATGTTTTTTTATCCAGTTGACCACTTGATTAAATGTTGCACCTAGGGGAGAGGATGTGGTGTTACTTCCAGAGCTGCAGACTTTGCAACTGGGGAACCAGGTTGGAGTTTCTGCTTCAGCTCAACATTCTGTGATTCTGGTCAAATCACTTAGGGGCATATTATCAAGCCAGGCGATAAAATTATTGCCGCTTTAGCGGCAGAAAACTGCAGCTAAAACGGTAATAATGGGCTTGATAATATGCTCTATGGAATTCCAATTGAAGCCCATGTTAGACATCCTTCACATTTAACATGGGCTTCAATTGGAATTCCATAGAGCATATTATCAAGCCCATTATCGCCGTTTTAGCGGCTGTTTTCTACCGCTAAAGCGGCGATAATTTTATCGCCTGGATTGATAATATGCCCCTACATCTCCCCATGTCTACAACCTCAATGAATTTGATCTTGTGTGATGTAACCAATGCTCATGTAAAGCACTCCAATACCTGACAAGTCTGTACTATATAAAACTGCAAATACACAAAAAATAAGTGTTTTGCACACTTCTGTCATTGGGCTACATGCGGGCCACATCTGGGTGATATTTGTGCTGCATTTGGGCTCTTTTGTCTCTGGTGGCCATCTTGGGAGATTTACTTGTTATGAAGTTTCCTAATTTCCTCATTTACTGCAGTCTCCTCAGTAAGAAATACTTTCAGTTCTTTATTTTGGTTCAATCAAGACGGCATTCAGATGTGTCACACATTTACCATAAATTCTGAATGTTAGCACTCTAGTTGCTCATTAGGTCACTGTAGTAAAGCTACTGCTCACCAGGGAAGTCTGCTGCTGGTATTCAAAGTGCATGTTTCAGTCTGCATGTGAGAATGTTTTTATGAAATAGAAGAGGATTTGAGAAGTCAAACTGTGCCCTAATTTTTCTTTCTGCAGCATTAATCATAATTTCTATGGCAAAATGAACCCCCTCGTTTTGTTCCTTTGTTTAATTAAATGTTTTAAGTGTTACCACTTTATTCCAATTAAGATGGCTTCAGGTGTGCCATACTTTTGTCATAAGTAAGACTGTTAGCGCTCTAGTTGTTCGTTAGAACACTCTGGGACATTCTGTCATTGGGCTATACTCGGGCTACATCTGGGTGATAGTTGGGCTACATTTGGGCTCTTTTGTCTCTGGTGGCCATTTTGGGAGACTTATTTGTTATGAAGTTTCCTAATTTCCTCATTTACTACGGTCTCCTGAGTAGGAAATACTTTCAGTTTTTTACTTTGATTCCATCAAGAAGGCATTCAGATGTGTCACACATTTGCCATAAATTCAGAATGTTAGCACTCTAGTTGCTTATTAGATCACTGCAGTAAAGCTACTGCTCACCAGGGAAGTCTGCTGCTGGTATTGAAAGGGCATGTTTCAGTCTGCATGTCAGAATGTTTTAATAAAATAGAAGAGGATGTGAGAAGTCACTCAAAATGTGCACTAATTTTTCTTTCTGTAGCACTAATCATACTTTCTATGGCAAAATGAACCCCCTCATTTTGTTCCTTTTTGAATTAAATGTTTTAAGAGTTACCACTTTATTCCAATCAAGATGGCTTCAGGTGTGCAATACGTTTGTCATAAGTAGGACTGTTAGTGCTCTAGTTGTTCTTTAGAACACTCTGGGAAGCTGCCCTTGTTGGATGTACATGTTTTACTGAGAATGTCAGACTTCATTCTCACATGACTGAGAAAGATAATGTGAATTTATAGAAAATATGCTCTCAGTTTAGCTTATAGATCACCTTCCAAACCTCTGTGGGAAAAGCATGAGAAAATAGTTTTCTCTCAAATATGATTCATGGTATCACAGCAGAAGGCTTTTTCACATGGTAAAATCACCATAGAACACACCACAATTCCTAAAATGAGTATGGTACCATCAACAAATGATTTATAATGTAACTAAAGTCTTAAAACCTTCTATTAACTGCAATGCTTTTTAATGAGGTGCTATCATGTATATTGGTCCCAAGATGGCTGCCAACACTTCTTGGATGAAGTACTGACAGCCAATCAGATCTCACGATGAGATGTGTGGTTAGGCTCCGCCCAGATATATCTATCTTTTGAACTCTAATTTTCTCAGGATCTACTGAACGGATTTACACCATTTAAGCAAAAGGCACGAGTCTGAACTGAGGACTACCTCTTTGCCAAATTTGGTATAATTCCGTTAAGCAGTTCGGGCTGTAGCTGGGTCAACAGGTCCTATGGGAAAATGCATGGGGAAAACGCGTTTTGGGACACCCCTTTTTTCTAGGCCCTCGCTTGACGAATCACCGTGAAATATTCAGGATAGGAGCGTATTGGAGATGGCCAAAAGTTTGGAAAATTTCACGAAGATTTGTCAATCGGCGCCAACGTTATTCCAAATAGAATGTTGCGGATTTCCTATGGAAAATAGGTCCTAACTATAACTACCTACTGGCGACATATATATATATGTTGATTTTCCAACTTTGAAAGCTCCTTTATTTTTGGAAACTTGCAAGAAGAGAACAGTTTCTTTGTGCTGTTGAAGATATATTTAGTGCAAAATGTCGCTATGATGCATTTCGGGATTGCATATATATATTTGCTTCTTGGCTCAAAATCGCTGGAAGGCATCGCACTCTTTGACGGTGCTTATCCCTTAATCGGCAGAGCCTCGCTGTTACTATCACAACAGTTTTTACCATAGTAAACATGGATCACACTCACGAGCATTCATTAATCCGTATCTTATTTCCATCTTAGTTCGACAATTTACGATGGCCCTACGCGTTTCGTTCTCACTGTGACCTTGATCACAGGGATGCCATTACAGAGTCAGGCACATTTAAATATCTTCATGTGCTTAATCCATATACCCATTACAATGGATTCTGGGAAAAAGCAGTGCATATTTGGTGCTAATGTGAAAAACTCCATAATACAAGCCAAACAATTACGTGAGTAGCAACAAGAGAGGGGAAAATTAGTGTAGCTTTTGATCAAATGTAATATATTATTATCAAAACATCGGTGACTGTTGAATATTAAAGCTAATGTGTGAACAATTAATAACATTTCATACATTCTATTGATTATTTCAGAATTTTGAAGTAACAAATCATCCGGTGAACTTGTATTCACACATATATTATAATAATGTCTAGTATATGCAGCTTATTTTGACCTCCAGTGGGCTATTCACCTCCATAGATGATTTAATGTTCTTTGATGTTTTCTATTAACTAATCGCTACCCTCTCGATTGAACCACATGCCCGAATTTTGGGCTGACGGTGAGAAAAGTGTGCACATAACTAAATAAAATGATTAAAATAGATCAGTCAATATTCAGTACTCTATGGAGAAGCCAATAATCAAGTATTTTGTAAAGTTCTTCAAGATCTATATACATTTCTTCATCCTGGTTCAAGCCAAAGTGTGATAATGTTCATAAATTTAGTATGTGCCGAGATTCACTTTGTCTCAATTTACGTATTCTGTCACCGCCTCTTTCACTTTGTTCAATCATTTCAATAGAGTAAAATCTCAATTATTTCCATATACTTTCCTGGAGAGGAGTTGGCCTAATGGCTAGTGTGGTCAACCTTGAATCTGGGGAACTGGGTTTGAGTCTCGGCAATTATGCTGAACATCCTTTGATTCTGGGCAAATGACTTAATCTCCCCATGCCTAACAAAAATGATGAATGTGTCCTCATGTAATGCAACTGGTGCTATGTAAGGGGCTCTGATACCCGATTTGCGTAAAGTTTACGCTATATAAAGCTTTGTAAAATAAAAATGGTTACATTTCATGTGTTTCGCAATCGCAGTTCAATCAATCAATCAATCACTAGATTTATAAAGTGCGCTACTCACCCGAAGGGTCTCAAGGCGCTGGGGGGGGGGCGCTACTGCTCGAAGAGCCAGGTCTTGAGCTGTTTCCTGAAGGAGAGATGGTTCTTGGTCAGACGTAGGTGGGGGGGGAGGGAGTTCCAAGTCTTAGCCACCAGGTAGGAGAAGGATCTTCCTCCGGTGGTGGTCTTGTGGATGTGTGGGACGGTGGCGAGGGCGAGGCTGGCGGAGCGGAGCTGGCGGGTGGGCGTGGGCAGTTCCACGATCTTTCTTGATAGAAGCCCTAACATCCTTGTTTTCAGTTTCCAAATAGTACTGCTAACATATTTCAAATTACATGGCCTTTAATAACATAAATCACATATTGACTCTTACATGTGATATTTTGTTTGATTGTCCATTTCTCTTTGATGCCATAGTGATTTAATGTTTGTTCACAGCCATCTGACAAACTTTGCATTTATTGCACCTCACAAAACCAGTTTGGTGTAACCAAGTTGTGCTATTTCTCTTTCGAAAGTGACTATGCACCAAGGTGTCTGGATGTTGGCCCATTATTTTAGCCACTGTTGGATCCAGTTGTAAAATATTCCAGTTTTTTCTCAGGATTTTCCTGATTTCTTTTGCCTCAGTTGAGAAGGTAGTAATCAGCCGCATCTCATTAGATTGTTCTTTGGTTTCCTTGTTATGCTTCTTTTTTTTACCATGTCAGTTCTAGATCTTTTACCAGCTTGGATTGCATTGTGTCTGTAGCCTCTTCTTTCAAAGCTGTGGGTTGTTTCCCTCAGATGTTTATTCATCTCAGCCTCTTAGGAGCATATCGTTCGTATCCTAAAAAAGTCTCCATATGAAATACTATTGATTAGTGATGATTGATGAATACTATCAACATGTAGTAATGTATTAGTTGCAGTCTTTTTCCTAAGGAGGTTAGTTTGAATTTTATTTTGTTCAATATAATTTTCTGTGTCCAAAAAGGTCACTCCTGATGTCCTGATATCATAAGTGAATTAGAAGTTTGCTCTGGTTGTATTGAGTATCCTGAAGTATTCTGCAAAGTCATCCTTAGTGCCGTCCTAGATGATGAACAATTTGTCTATATATCGTAACCACATAACGATCTTGTCCACATATTTATAATTATCTGGTGTCCATGCAATTCCTTTGATTTCTTTATAGATTGCCTTTCCAAATACGAATACATTTTGTGTTAGGCATAATTTAATCATTTCTAACAGCATTTTATTGTGATTGAGTAGTTGTATGTTCCTTTTCTTGAGAAAATGTTCACATGCTCCCAAACCTATTTCATTTTCAATGTTAGACTACAACAATGTTACGTCCATTGTGATTAGTTTGAAGGTTGGTGACCAAGGATTTTCTTGTCGATGTCGAAGTAAATCGCTCATATCTCAGGTATGAACTAAGGTCTTGGAAGTAAGGTGCAAGGAAAAAATCAATATAGTTAGCAATAGGTTCTAACAGTGCTCCTTTACCCAACATGATTGGTCTATCTGGTGGTTTGGTTGGATGTTTATGGACTTTCTGTAAAAAGTATATTTTTGCTGTTACAGGGTAAACATTTGAAAAATATTTACATTCATCATCATCCAGTAGGTTAATTTGTGCCCAAGTTTTTATTGTGTCCTCCAATTCCTGTTAGTATTTTGGTGTTGTTTTTTAGAGCCAGTTTTTCATAATACTCCTGATTGTTCAATTGCAAATGTGGTTCCCTTATATACTCTGTTTCATCCATGATGACTAAATTACCACCTTTGTCAGCGGTTTTGATTTCAATTGTATCATCAAGTTGGATTGCTTGCAAAGCCTTTTATTCCATTGGAGGTAGGTTAACATTACAATTTCTTCTGATTAATTTATACAGATCTTGTTTTACTGTGTCATGGAAAATATCTATTTCACTACACAGTTGTAATTGCGAATAATAATGTGACAGTCATAAGTGACATGAGTAGGTTCCATGAGTCCTCCTTCATATTGTAGCTCAATTAATGTTTGCATTGCTCCTGTGTCCTCTACTATTAGATCAATAGTTGGTTTGTCGATCTTTTTGTAATCCTTCATTTTCTGATTTTCTGCAAATGTTTTAGTGAGTTTGATTTTCTTATATATTTATACAAATCAATCCTAGTTTGTGCAAGATCCATATGACTTGTGGGTTAAAGATTTAGACCTATTTTCAGGAGCAAAAGTTTCAGAGTCATCCATCAGCCTATTTGAAAGATTGATCACATTCAACTCTTGTTGTTCCTAATCTATGTCTTCTTCTGTTTCATGCTCCTGGTTGTAGTTCCGATTTTTTTCATTTTTGGTTGCCTCTTTTGCCTCTTCTCGGTTCTTTCCACTTCCATGGCCCCATCCCCTTCCTCTCTTTGTGGTGTAATTGGGTGGCCCAGCGGATGTCTCCCACTGTTGTTGTTGTAGGGTTAATCTTATTTCTCCTAAAAAAAGTACATTTGGCTTTTGCGCCTGTTGTCTCTGGTTCTCCTTCACTCAAGTCAGTGTCAGATAGTGATGATGACCTGGCTAAGATGTTAGTTACTATGTCATGGTGTTCTTGTTGCATTAACTTAGTAAATTTTCTCGCATATGTTAATATTTGTCCTTTATTGTAATCATCTTTATCTCTATGAAATTTGGTTTGTTTGCTCAGTTGTACCATCTCCTCATGGCTCTTACTTTGTTTTTCTAGATCTGCTTGAATTTTTTTTAATTCATTTGATTATTCCACTTGTTTCAACTCCTTTTCAAATTCCTTGAGTTGTGTCTGAATATTCTGTAACAAGATCTCCATATGTTTTACCAAGATTGCAATTAATTCCAGCAAGAAGTTTAGAAAATGTTCACCCCATTCATGATGAAGTTCATTACTTTTATCTTGATGACTCGGCATTAGTGTAATTCTCAGACCTCTGGGGACTCTTTTCACTTCTAAATACTTTTTGAGGGAAAGAACTTCCCACCATTTATTAATTTCCTTTTTGGATAATTTCTCCCATAATCTCAATTTGCTCCTGATATACCATGCCTCTTTTAATGGTTTCTGTGGTATTACTCTCCGTGGCAGTGATATTAGTTTGATCAAAGACTGTAGCTATAATTGCACTCCGTTTCGCTTCTCTAGCATCCATCATCATACATTCAAGATTTCCTAATTTAAAGGTAACTTTTGTTTTATGGTTTTCCTTGGACTGAATGCTCGTTTTATCTTGCTGTGGCACAATATTACAAACATACACCACGTTGTCTTTCAATTGTCTTTCTCAGCTCCAGCAGTTAAATAAAACTAACCAGCAACCAGCACCATTGCTGCTAGTATTTAAAATCAGTTCCACTGTACTCACTAATGGGCTTCCATGCGATGTCCACAATAGGGGTGGCCGGAATTTGTGAAATTCACTTTTGCAAATTATCGCGCAAATGTTAAAAATCTCCGCAAACATGCGGAAATATCGGGAAGATGCGGAAGTTTTTTTCCCGCCCGTTCGCGGTATTTTCTGCGTGGTCGCCGCTCGCCAACTTACCCATGCGGTTGCTCGCGGGCGCGGCCATCTTGTTTTCACTTGTCTCGCGGTGCATGATCACGAGAAGAAAGACGTGATCGCGCGATGCATGACGTTGCTGCGGGCGCGAACTGTCGCGAGACAGCGTAAATGGCTACCATCTCGTGAAGAACGCGACCGGATCGGGAAAACTTGTTGGTGAACGCGGGGATTCAGGTAAGGCGATCGCGCGCACGCGAGAATGTATTATATTACAGCGCGAGCAAGAAACAAATTATCGCTAAGCTGCGGAATGCGGAAATTTTGACATTTTCGCCCTTTCCGCGGAACGCGAAAATGCCAAATTATCGCAATTTCCGCGAACGAAACGGAATTTTGGGCCAGGCCTAGTCCACAACCCTCCAGTTGTTGACTCTTGTGCTCCTACCGTTCGGTGTTCCTGAGGGCAGCTGTTTTTATCTCTCCAAGTACCGGAGGTCACCTCTCCCAACTGTGTACGTATTCGCTTGTTGGCTCAAATTCTGTGTAAGGTAGGGTGCTCTTCTGTGGTGCGTATCCGTTAATTGGCAGCGCCTCCCAGTTTTTACCGCATTAAAAATGGGTTGCACTCACAAGCATTCAATAATCCTTATTTTATTTCCATCTTGGTTAGATAATTTACGGTGGCACTACGAGTTTCGGTTTCGTTGAGACATTGATCATGGGTGTGCCATTAAAGAGTTAGGCACATTTAAATACCTTCATGTGCTTAATCCACATATCCATTACAATGGATTCTGGGAAACTTAGTGCGTATTTGGTGCTCATGTGAACAAGCCCATAATTTAAGCCATACAATTATGTGAGTAGCAACAAGAGAGGGGCAAATTAATGCACCTTTAGGCTTATATGATTGAGCTTCTCAGTGGTTTGGTTGTGTGTTTATGTATTTTTGGTAAGAAGTTTATTGTCCCTGTCACTGGGTGAGTTGTTATTAAGTATTTGCATTTGTCGTCATCCAGTAGAGTCATCTGTGTACAGATTTTAAGCTTTTCCTCTAAGTCCTGTTAGTATTTGGATGTTGGATTTGTTACAAGTTTTTCATAGTGCTCCTGATTATTCAATTGTGAATGCGCTTCCCTTAAATACTCTGCTTTTGCCATGATGACTATATATCTACCTTTGACAGCAATTTCGATCTCAATTGTTTCATCGTGTTGGATTTCTTGTAGTGACCTTTGTTCCTGTGGGGATAAGTTAACGGTACATTTTCTTTTTGTTAATTTGTTCAAGTCTTGTATTACTGCCTCATAAAAAATGTCTAATTTGTGACCTGGTTGCAATTATTCATAGTAGTGTGAGTAATTAAATGCCCATGCAATCCTAAATACGTGGGCAGTACCATTTGCGAACCGGAGAAAAGGATTTTAGAACATGTCAGAGCAACTGTAAATAAAGATCTTGGAAATGCAATTGCAAAACATATGGAATCTAACCATGAAAAAATTGGAATCAATTGAGATTCTATCCTATTGAAATGATCAACTAAGTGAAAGAGGCGGTGATAGAACACGCAAATTAAGACAAAGTGAATCCCGATACATATTGAACTTACGAACACCAACACCATTCAGTCTGAATGAGGATGAAGAAATGTATATACATCTTTAAAAATGACTTAAGAAAGGCATTCCCATCCCACTTAGGGAGAAAATTGCTATGCAAACAAACGATGGTGGAATGCTGAATAAATCACACATTCACCCCCAGTCAAAAGATCTGGGTTAAATCCATTGTTCTTTTGCTCACAATACTACCCCAGTTTAGACCCAGCCATATGCAAATCAGTCTTGACCCTGTGCCTCATGGGAACAGTCCAGACCGAACTGCCATGCCAGGTCCTCCCTGGACCTGAAACAAGCATCCTGGGACCGGTTTCTGGGTATTACACTTCATCAGCCAGGCTAGCTTGATTCCAGTGGCACAGTGAGCAAAGGATCCACGCCTGGGCTCGCCCGTCCCACTTAGGGTGAAAAGCGCTATGCAAACAAATGATGGATGCAATGCTGAATAAATCATACATTCAACTCCAATCAAGAAATCTGGGTTAAATACATCGTTCTTTGGCTCATCATGCTACCCCAGTTTAGACCCAGCCATATGCAAATCAGTCTTGACCCTGTGCCTCATGGGAACACTCCAAACCGAACTGCCAAGCCAGGTCATCCCTGGACTGGAAACAAGCATCCTGGGACCGGTTTCTGGGTATTAACCTTCATCAGCCAATCAGCCAGGCTAGCTTGATTCCAGTGGTACAGTGAGCAAGGGACCAAATTCCGGGCATACCCATCCCACTTGGGTGAAAAGTGCTACGCAAACAACTGATGGATGGAATGCTGAATAAATCATACGTTCACCCCCAGTCAAAAGATCTGGGTTAAATCCATTGTTCTTTTGCTCACCATGCCACCCCAGTTTAGACCAAGCCATATGCAAATCAGTCTTGACCCTTGCCTCATGGGAACAGTCCAGACTGAACTGCCAAGCCAGGTCCTCCTTGGCCCAGAAACAAGCATCCTTGGACCGGTTTCTGGGTATTGCCCTTCATAAGCCAGGCTAGCTTGATTCCAGTGGCACGGTGAGCAAGGGACCCACGCCAGGGCTTACCCATGCCACTTAGGGTGAAAAGTGCTACGCAAACAAATGATGGATGGAATGCTGAATAAATCATTCATTCACCCCCTAGTCAAGAAATATGGGTTAAATCCATCATTCTTTTGCTCACCATGCCACAACAGTTTAGACTCAGCCATATGCAAATCAGTGTTGACTTGTGCCTCATGGGAACAGTCCAGATCGAACTGCCAAGCCAGGTCCTCCCTGGACCTGAAACAAGCATCCTGGGACCGGTTTCTGGGTATTACCGCTCATCAGACAAGCTAGCTCGATTCCAGTTGCACAGTAAGCAAGAACCCACATCTGAGCATACCCATACCACTTAGGGTGAAAAGTGCTAAGCAAACAAATGATAGATGGAATGCTGAATAAATTATACATTTACCCCCAGTCAAAAGATCTGGGTTAAATCAATAGTTCTTTTGCTCACCATGCTACCCCAGTTTAGACCCAGCCATATGCAAATCAGTCTTGATCCTGCGCCTCATGAGAGCAGTCCAGACTGAACTGCCAAGCCAGGTCCTCCCTGGACCTGAAACAAGCATCCTGGGACCGGTCTGGGTATTACCGTTCATGAGCCAGGCTAGCTTGATTCCAGTGCCACAGTTAGCAAGGGACCCACTTCTGGGCCTACCCATCCCACTTAGTGTGAAAAGTGCTATGCGAACAAATGATGGATGGAATGCTGAATAAATCATACATTCACCCCCAGTCAAGAGGTCTGGGTTAAATAGATTGTTCTTTTGCTCACCATGCCATCCTAGTTTAGACCCAGCCATATGCAAATCAGTCTTGACCCTGTGCCTCATGGGAACAGTCCAGATCGACCTGCCAAGCCAGGTCCTCCCTGGACCAGAAACAAGCATTCTGGGACCGGTATCTGGATATTACTGTTCATAAGCCAGACTAGCTTGATTCCAGTGGTCCAGTAAGAAAGGGCCCACGTCAGGGCATACCCATTCCACTTAGGGTGAACAGAGCTACGCAAACAAATGATGGATGGAATGCTGAATAAATCATACATTCACCCCCAGTCAACAGATACGGGTAAAATCCATTGTTATTTTTCTCACCATACCATCCCAGTTTAGACCCAGCCATATGCAAATCAGTCTTGACCCTGTGCCTCATTGGAACAGTCCAGACTGAACTGCCAAGCCAGGTGCAGCCTGAACCAGAAATAAGCATCCTGGGACCGGTTTCTGAGTATTACCCTTCATCAGCCAGGCTAGCTTGATTCCAGTGGCACAGTGAGCAAGGGACCCATATCTGGACATACCCATCCGACTTAGGGTGAAAAGTGCTACGCAAACAAATGATGGATGAAATGCTGAATAAATCATACATTTACCTCCAGTAAAGAGATCTGGGTTAAATCCATCATTATTTTGCTAACCTTTCCACCCCAGTTTAGAACCAGCAATATGCAAATCAGTCTTCACCCTGTGCCTCACAGGAACAGTCCAGCCCGAACTGCCAAGCCAGGTCCTCCCTGGACCGGAATCAAGCATCCTGGGACCGGTTTCTGGGTATTACCCTTCATCAGCCAGACTAGCTTGATTCCAATGGCACAGTAATCAAGGGTCCACGTCTGGGCATACCCATCCGACTTAGGGTGAAAAGTGGTACGCAAACAAATGATTGATGAAATGCTGAATAAATCATACACTTACCTCCAGTCAAGAGATCTGGGTTAAATCCTTTGTTATTTTGCTAACATTGCCACCCCAGTTTAGAACCAGCCATATGCAAATCAGTCCTGGCCCTGTTCCTCACGGGAACAGTCCAGACCGAACTGCCAAGTCAGGTCCTCCCTGGACCGGAAACAAGCATCCTGGGACCGGTTTCTGGGTATTACCCTTCATCAGCCAGGGTAGCTCAATTCCAGTGGCACAGTGAGCAAGGGACCCAGGTCTGGGCATACCCATCCCATGAAGGGTGAAAAGTGCAACTCAAAAAATAATGGAGGAAATGCTGAATAAATCATACATTCACCCACAGTCAACAGATCTGGGTAAAATTCATCGCTATTTTGCTCACCATGCCATCCCAGTTTAGACCCAGCCATATGCAAATCAGTCTTGACCCAGTGCCTCATGGGAACAGTCCAGACTGAACTGCCATGTCAGGTCCTCCCTGGACCAGAAATAAGCATCCTGGGACCGGTTTCTTGATATTACCCCTCATCAGCCAGGCTAGCTTGATTCCAGTGGCACGGTGTGCATGGGACCCATTTCTGGGCATACCCATCCCACTTAGGGTGAAAAGTGCTACGCAAAGAAATGATGGATGAAATGCTGAGTAAATCATACATTTACCCTCAGTCGAAAGATCTGGGTTAAATCCATCATTCTGTTGCTCACCATGCTACCTCAGTTTAGACCTAGACATATGAAAATCAGTCTTGATCCTGTGCCTCATGGGAACAGTCCAAACCGAACTGCTAAGCCAGGTCCTCCCTGGACCTGAAACAAGCATCCTGGGACCGGTTTCTTGATATTACCCCTCATCAGCCAGGCTAGCTTGATTCCAGTGGCACGGTGTGCATGGGACCCATTTCTGGGCATACCCATCCCACTTAGGGTGAAAAGTGCTACGCAAAGAAATGATGGATGAAATGCTGAGTAAATCATACATTTACCCTCAGTCGAAAGATCTGGGTTAAATCCATCATTCTGTTGCTCACCATGCTACCTCAGTTTAGACCTAGACATATGAAAATCAGTCTTGATCCTGTGCCTCATGGGAACAGTCCAAACCGAACTGCTAAGCCAGGTCCTCCCTGGACCTGAAACAAGCATCCTGGGACCGGTTTCTGGATAGTACCCTTCATCAGCCAGGCTAGCTTGATTCCAGTGGCACAGTGAGCAAGGGACTCACGTATGGGCGCACCCATCCCACTTAGGGTGAAAAGTGCTACGCAAAGAAATGATGGATGAAATGCTGAGTAAATCATTCATTTGCCACCAGTCGAAAGATCTGGGTAAAATCCATCGTTCTTTTGCTCACCATGCCACCCCAGTTTAGACCAAGCCAAATGCAAATCAGTCTTGACCCTTGCCTCATGGGAACAGTCCAGACCGAACTGCCAAGCCAGGTCCTCCCTGGACCAGAAACAAGCATCCTGGGACCGGTTTCTGGGTATTACCCTTCATCAGCCAGGGTAGCTCGATTCCAGTGGCACAGTGAGCAAGGGTCCCATGTCTGGGCATACCCATCCCACATAGGGTGAAAAGTGCTATGCAAACAAATAATGAATGGAATGTTGAATAAATCATACAGTTACCCCCAGTCGAAAGATCTGGGTTAAATCCATTGTTCTGTTGCTCACTATGCTAGCCCAGTTTAGACTCAGCCATAAGCAAAATCTTGATCCTGTGCCTCATGGGAACAGTCCAGACCGAACTGCTAAGCCAGGTCCTCCCTGGACCTGAAACAAGCATCCTGAGACCGGTTTATGGATAGTACCCTTCATCAGCCAGGCTAGCTTGATTCCAGTGGCACAGTTAGCAAGGGCCAACTTCTGGGCATACCCATCCCACTTAGGGTGAAAAGTGCTACGCAAATAAATGATGGATGGAATGCTGAATAAGTCATACATTCATCCCCAGTCCACAGATCTGGGTAAAATCCATCGCTATTTTGCTCACCATGCCATCCCAGTTTAGACCCAGCCATATGCAAATCATTCTTGACCCTGTGCCTCATGGGAACAGTCCAGACTGAACTGCCAAGTCAGGTCTTCCCTGGACCGGAAATAAACATCCTGGGACCGGTTTCTTGGTATTACCCTTCATCAGCCAGGCTAGCTTGATTCCAGTGGCACGGTGTGCCTGGTACCCATGTCTGGGCATACCCATCCCACTAAGGGTGAAAAGTGAAATGATGGATGAAATGCTGAGTAAATCGTACATTTACCACCAGTCAAAAGATCTGGGTTAAATCCATCGTTCTTTCGCTCACCATGGCACCTCAGTTTAGACCAAGCCATATGCAAATCAGTTTTGACCCTTGCCTCATGGGAACAGTCCAGACCGAACTGCTAAGCCAGGTCCTCCCTAGACCGGAAACAAACATCCTTGGATCAGATTCTGGGTATCACCATTCATCAGCCAGGCTAGCTTGATTCCAGTGGCACAGTGAGCGATGGACCCACGTCTGGGCTTACCCATCCCACTTAGGGTGAAAGGCGCTACGCAAACAAATGTTGGATGCAATGCTGAATAATTCATATATTCAACCCCAGTCTAGGGGGTGATGCTGTGGGTAGTGATGTAGGGTTTAGGGTTGTGCAGTGGTGTTTGGGTAGTGTAGGGGGGTACTGCTTGGGGTAGTGTTTAGGGTTTAGGGTAGTGCATTGGTGTTTGTGTAGTGTAGGCGGTAGTGCTGGGGATAGTGTTTTAGGGTTTAGGGTAGTGCAGTGGTGTTTGGGTAGTGTAGGGCGCAGTGCTGGGGGTAGTGTTTTAGGGTTGAGGGTAGTGCAGTGGTGTTTGTGTAGGGGGTACTGTTTTAGGGTTTAGTGCAGTGCGGTGGTGATTGGGTAGTGTAGGGAGTCGTGCTGGTGGTAGTGTTTTATGGTTTAGGGTAGTGTAGTTATGTTTGGGTAGTGTTGAGTGTCGTGCTGTGGGTAGTGTTTTAGGGTTTAGGTTAGTGCAGTGGTGCTTGTGTAGTGTAGGGGTTCATGCTTGGTGTAGTGTTTTAGGGTTTAGGGTAGTGCAGTGGTGTTTGGGTAGTGTAAGGGGTCATGCTGGGGATAGATTTAGGGTTTAGGGTAGTGCAGTGGTGTTTGTGTTGTGAGGGGGTCATGCTGGGGGTAGCGTTTTGGGTTTAGGGTAGTGCAGTGGTGTTTGTATTTTGTAAGGGGTCACGCTGGGGGTAGTGTTTTAGGGTTTTAGTGTAAGGGTCGTGTTTTAGGGTTTTGGGTAGTTCAGTGGTGTTTGGATAGTGTAGGGGGTCATGCTGGGGATAGTGTTTTAGGGTTTAGGGTAGTGCAGTGGTGTTTGTATAGTGTAGGGGGTCATGCTGGGGTAAATGTTTTATTGTTTAGGGTAGTGCAGTGGTGTTTGGGTTGTATAGGGGGTCATGCTGGGGGTAGTGTTTTAGGGTTTAGGGTAGTGCAGTGGTGTTTGCGTAGTGTAGGGGCCATGCTGGGGTAGTGTTTTAAAGTTTAGGGTAGTGCAGTGGTGTTTGTGTAGTGTAGGGGATAGTGTTTTAGGGTGTAGAGTAGTGCAGTGGTGTTTGTGTAGTCTAGGGGTCATGCTTTAGGGTATAGGATAGTGCAGTGTTTTTTGGGTAGTGTAGGGGGTCATGCTGGTGGTAGTGTTTTAGGATTTAGGGTAGTGCAGTTATGTTTGGGTAATGTATGGTGTCGTGCTGGGGGTAGTGTTTTAGGGTTTAGGTTAGTGCAGTGGTGTTTGTGTAGTGTATGGGTTCTTGCTGGGGGTAGTGTTTTAGGGTTTAGGGTAGTGCAGTGGTATTTGGGTAGTGTAGGGGTTCATGGTGGGGGTAGTGTTTTAGGGTTTAGGGTAGTGCAGTGGTGTTTGGGTAGTGTAAGGGGTCATGCTGGGGTATGTTTAGGGTTTATCGTAGTGCAGTGGTGTTTGTGTTGTGAGGGGGTCATGCGGGGGTAGTGTTTTAGGGTTTGGGGTAGTGCAGTGGTGTTTGTATAGTGTAGGGGGTCATTCTGGGGGTAGTGTTTTAGGGTTTTAGTGTAAGGGTCGTGTTTTAGGGTTTTGGGTAGTGCAGAGGAGTTTGGGTAGTGTAGGGGTTCATGCTGGGGGTATTGTTTTAGTGTTTAGGGTAGTGCAGTGATGTTTGGGTAGTGTAGAGGGTCATGCTGTTGATAGATTTAGGGTTTAGGGTAGTGCAGTGGTGTTTGTGTTGTGAGTGGGTCATGCTGGTGGTAGTGATTTAGGGTTTATGGTAGTGCAGTGGTGTTTGTATAGTGTAGGGGGTCATGCTGGGGGTAGTGTTTTAAAGTTTAGGGTAGTGTAGTGGTGTTTGTGTAGTGTAGGGGGTAGTGTTTTAGGGTGTAGGGTAGTGCAATTGTGTTTGTGTAGTCTAGGGGGTCATGCTGTGGGTAGTGATGTAGGGTTTAGGGTAGTGCAGTGGTGTTTGTGTAATGTAGGGGGCCATGTTTTAGGGTATAGGGTAGTGCAGTGTTTTTTGGGTAGTGTAGGGGGTCATGCTGGTGTTACTGTTTTCGGGTTTAGGGTAGTGCAGTGGTGTTTGGGTAGTGTAGGGCTTGGTGCTGGGGTAGTGTTTTAGGGTTTAGGGTAGTGCAGTGGTGTTTGTGTAGTGTGGGAGGCCATGCTGGGATAGATTTAGGTTTTAGTGTAGTGCAGTGGTGTTTGGGTAGTTTAGGGAGTCGTGCTGGTGGTAGTGTTTTAGGGTTTAGGGTAGTGCAGTGGTGTTTGGGTAGTGTGAGGGGTCATGCTGGGGTATGTTTAGGGTTTATGGTAGTGCAGTGGTGTTTGTGTTGTGAGGGGGTCATGTGGGGGTAGTGTTTTAGGGTTTTAGGGTTTTAGTGTAAGGGTCGTGTTTTAGGGTTTTGGGTAGTGCAGAGGAGTTTGGGTAGTGTAGGGGTTCATGCTGGGGGTATTGTTTTCGTGTTTAGGGTAGTGCAGTGATGTTTGGGTAGTGTAGAGGGTCATGCTGTTGATAGATTTAGGGTTTAGGGTAGTGCAGTGGTGTTTGTGTTGTGAGGGGGTCATGCTGGGGGTAGTGATTTAGGGTTTATGGTAGTGCAGTGGTGTTTGTATAGTGTAGGGCGTCATGCTGGGGGTAGTGTTTTATTGTTTAGGGTAGTGCAGTGGTGTTTGGGTAGTGTAGGGGGTCATGCTGGGGGTAGTGTTTTTGGGGTTAGGGTAGTGCAGTGGTATTTGTGTAGTGTAGGGGGTCATGCTGGGGGTAGTGTTTTGGGAGTTAGGGTAGTGCAGTGGCATTTGTGTAGTGTAGGGGGTCATGCTGGGGGTAGTGTTTTAGGGTTTAGGGTAGTGCAGTGGTGTTTGCGTAGTGTAGGGGTCATGCTGGGGTAGTGTTTTAAAGTTTAGGGTAGTGCAGTGGTGTTTGTGTAGTGTAGGGGATAGTGTTTTAGGGTGTAGTGTAGTGAAGTGGTGTTTGTGTAGTCTAGGGGTCATGCTTTAGGGTGTAGGATAGTGCAGTGTTTTTTGGGTAGTGTAGGGGGTAATGCTGGGGTTAATGTTTTAGTGTTTAGGGTAGTGCAGTGGTGTTTGGGTAGTGTAGGCCTTCGTGCTGGGGGTAGTGTTTTAGGGTTGAGGGTAGTGCAGTGGTGTTTGTGTAGTGTAGGGGTTAGTGTTTTAGGGTTTAGTGTAGTGCAGTGGTGTTTGTGTAGTCCAGGGGGTTGTGCTGGGGGTAGATTTAGGGTTTAGTGTAGTGCAGTGGTGTTTGGGTAGTGTAGGGAGTCGTGCTGGTGGTAGAGTTTTAGGATTTAGGGTAGTGCAGTTATGTGTGGGTAAAGTATGGTGTCGTGCTGGGGGTAGTGTTTTAGGATTTAGGTTAGAGCAGTTGTGTTTGTGTAGTGTATGGGTTCTTGATGGGGGTAGTGTTTTAGGGTTTAGGGTAGTGCAGTGGTATTTGGGTAGTGTAGGGGTTCATGCTGGGGGTAGTGTTTTAGGGTTTAGGGTAGTGCAGTGGTGTTTGGGTAGTGTAAGGGGTCATGCTGGGGTATGTTTAGGGTTTATGGTAGTGCAGTGGTGTTTGTCTTGTGAGGGGGTCATGCGGGGGTAGTGTTTTAGGGTTTGGGGTAGTGCAGTGGTGTTTGTATAGTGTAGGGGGTCATGCTGGGGGTAGTGTTTTAGGGTTTTAGTGTAAGGGTCGTGTTTTAGGGTTTTGGGTAGTGCAGAGGAGTCTGGGTAGTGTAGGGGTTCATGCTGGGGGTATTGTTTTAGTGTTTAGGGTAGTGCAGTGGTGTTTGTATAGTGTAGGGGGTCATGCTGGGGGTAGTGTTTTATTGTTTAGGGTAGTGCAGTGGTGTTTGGGTAGTGTAGGGGGTCATGCTGGGGGTAGTGTTTTTGGGGTTAGGGTAGTGCAGTGGTATTTGTGTAGTGTAGGGGGTCATGCTGGGGGTAGTGTTTTAAAGTTTAGGGTAGGGCAGTGGTGTTTGTGTAGTGTAGGGGGTAGTGTTTTAGGGTGTAGGGTAGTGCAATTGTGTTTGTGTAGTCTAGGGGGTCATGCTGTGGGTAGTGATGTAGGGTTTAGGGTAGTGCAGTGGTGTTTGTGTAATGTAGGGGGCCATGTTTTAGGGTATAGGGTAGTGCAGTGTTTTTTGGGTAGTGTAGGGGGTCATGCTGGTGTTACTGTTTTTGGGTTTAGGGTAGTGCAGTGGTGTTTGGGTAGTGTAAGGCTTCGTTCTGTGGTAGTGTTTTAGGGTTTAGGGTAGTGCAGTGGTGTTTGTGTAGTGTGGGAGGCCATTCTGGGATAGATTTAGGTTTTAGTGTAGTGCAGTGGTGTTTGGGAGTGTAGGGAGTCATGCTGGTGGTAGTGTTTTAGGGTTTAGGGTAGTGCAGTGGTGTTTGGGTAGTGTAAGGGGTCATGCTGGGGCATGTTTAGGGTTTATGGTAGTGCAGTGGTGTTTGTGTTGTGAGGGGGTCATGCGGGGGTAGTGTTTTAGGGTTTGGGGTAGTGCAGTGGTGTTTGTATAGTGTAGGGGGTCATGCTGGGGGTAGTGTTTTAGGGTTTTAGGGTTTTAGTGTAAGGGTCGTGTTTTAGGGTTTTGGGTAATGCAGAGGAGTTTGGGTAGTGTAGGGGTTCATGCTGGGGGTATTGTTTTCGTGTTTAGGGTAGTGCAGTGATGTTTGTGTAGTGTAGAGGATCATGCTGTTGATAGATTTAGGGTTTAGGGTAGTGCAGTGGTGTTTGTGTTGTGAGGGGGTCATGCTGGGGGTAGTGATTTAGGGTTTATGGTAGTGCAGTGGTGTTTGTATAGTGTAGGGGGTCATGCTGGGGGTAGTGTTTAGTTGTTAAGGGTAGTGCAGTGGTGTTTGGGTAGTGTAGGGGGTCATGCTGGGGGTAGTGTTTTTGGGGTTAGGGTAGTGCAGTGGTATTTGTGTAGTGTAGGGGGTCATGCTGGGGGTAGTGTTTTTGGGGTTAGGGTAGTGCAGTGGTATTTGTGTAGTGTAGGGGGTCATGCTGGGGGTAGTGATGTAGGGTTTAGGGTAGTGCAGTGGTGTTTGTGTAATGTAGGGGGTCATGTTTTCGGGTTTAGGGTAGTGCAGTGGTGTTTGGGTAGTGTAGGGCTTCGTGCTGGGGTAGTGTTTTAGGGTTTAGGGTAGTGCAGTGGTGTTTGTGTAGTGTGGGAGGCCATACTGGGATAGATTTAGGTTTTAGTGTAGTGCAGTGGTGTTTGGGTAGTGTAGGGAGTCGTGCTGGGGGTAGTGTTTTAGGGTTTAGGGTAGTGCAGTGGTTTTTGGGTAGTGTAGGGAGTCATGCTGGGGGTAGTGTTTTAGGGTTTAGGGTAGTGCAGTGGTGTTTGGGTAGTGTAGGGGGTCGTGCTGGGGGTAGTGTTTTAGGGTTTAGGGTAGTGCAGTGGTGTTTGTGTAGTGTAGGGGGTCATGCTGGGGGTAGTGTTTTAAAGTTTAGGGTAGTGCAGTGGTGTTTGTGTAGTGTAGGGGGTAGTGGTTTAGGGTTTAGGGTAGTGCAATGGTGTTTGTGTAGTCTAGGGGGTCATGCTGTGGGTAGTGTTGTAGAGTTTAGGGTAGTGCAGTGGTGTTTGTGTAGTGTAGGGGGTCATGTTTTAGGGTATAGGGTAGTGCAGTGTTTTTTGGGTAGTGTAGGGGGTCATGCTGGTGTTACTGTTTTCGGGTTTAGGGTAGTGCAGTGGTGTTTGGGTAGTGTAGGGCTTCGTGCTGGGGTAGTGTTTTAGGGTTTAGGGTAGTGCAGTGGTGTTTGTGGACTGTGCGAGGCCATGCTGGGATAGATTTAGGTTTTAGTGTAGTGCAGTGCTGTTTGGGTAGTGTAGGGAGTCGTGCTGGGGCTAGTTTTTTAGGGTTTAGGGTAGTGCAGTGGTTTTTGGGTAGTGTAGGGAGTCATGCTGGGGGTAGTGTTTTAGGGTTTAGGGTAGTGCAGTGGTGTTTGAGTAGTGTAGGGGGTCGTGCTGGGTGTAGTGTTTTAGGGGTAGCACAGTGGTGTTTGTGTAGTGTAGGGGGTAGTGTTTTAGGGTTTACGGTATTGCAGTAGTGTTTGTGTCGTGTAGGGGGTCGTGCTGGGGTAGTGTTTTAGGGTTTAGGGTAGTGCAATGGTGTTTGTGTAGTGTAGAGGGCCCTGTTTTAGGGTTTAGGGTTGTACAGTGGTGTTTGTGAAGTGTAGGGGGTCTTGCTGGGGGTTGTGTTTTAGGGTTTAGGGTAGTGCAATGCTGTTTGTGTAGTGTAGGGGGTCATGCTGGGGGTAGTGTTTTGGGGGTTAGGGTAGTGCAGTGGCATTTGTGTAGTGTAGGGGGTCATGCTGGGGGTAGTGTTTTAGGGTTTAGGGTAGTGCAGTGGTGTTTGCGTAGTGTAGGGGTCATGCTGGGGTAGTGTTTTAAAGTTTAGGGTAGTGCAGTGGTGTTTGTGTAGTGTAGGGGATAGTGTTTTAGGGTGTAGTGTAGTGCAGTGGTGTTTGTGTAGTCTAGGGGTCATGTTTTAGGGTGTAGGATAGTGCAGTGTTTTTTGGGTAGTGTAGGGGGTCATGCTGGGGTTAGTGTTTTAGTGTTTAGGGTAGTGCAGTGGTGTTTGGGTAGTGTAGGCCTTCGTGCTGGGGGTAGTGTTTTAGGGTTGAGGGTAGTGCAGTGGTGTTTGTGTAGTGTAGGGGTTAGTGTTTTAGGGTTTAGTGTAGTGCAGTGGTGTTTGTGTAGTCCAGGGGGTTGTGCTGGGGGTAGATTTAGGGTTTAGTGTAGTGCAGTGGTGTTTGGGTAGTGTAGGGAGTCGTGCTGGTGGTAGAGTTTTAGGATTTAGGGTAGTGCAGTTATGTTTGTGTAATGTATGGTGTCGTGCTGGGGGTAGTGTTTTAGGATTTAGGTTAGAGCAGTGGTGTTTGAGTAGTGTATGGGTTCTTGATGGGGTAGTGTTTTAGGGTTTAGGGTAGTGCAGTGGTATTTGGGTAGTGTAGGGGTTCATGCTGCGGGTAGTGTTTTAGGGTTTAGGGTAGTGCAGTGGTGTTTGGGTAGTGTAAGGGGTCATGCTGGGGTATGTTTAGGGTTTATGGTAGTGCAGTGGTGTTTGTGTTGTGAGGGGGTCATGCGGGGGTAGTGTTTTAGGGTTTGGGGTAGTGCAGTGGTGTTTGTATAGTGTAGGGGGTCATGCTGGGGGTAGTGTTTTAGGGTTTTAGTGTAAGGGTCGTGTTTTAGGGTTTTGGGTAGTGCAGAGGAGTTTGGGTAGTGTAGGGGTTCATGCTGGGGGTATTGTTTTAGTGTTTAGGGTAGTGCAGTGGTGTTTGTATAGTGTAGGGGGTCATGCTGGGGGTAGTGTTTTATTGTTTAGGGTAGTGCAGTGGTGTTTGGGTAGTGTAGGGGGTCATGCTGGGGGTAGTGTTTTTAGGGTTAGGGTAGTGCAGTGGTATTTGTGTAGTGTAGGGGGTCATGCTGGGGGTAGTGTTTTAAAGTTTGGGGTAGGGCAGTGGTGTTTGTGTAGTGTAGGGGGTAGTGTTTTAGGGTGTAGGGTAGTGCAATTGTGTTTGTGTAGTCTAGTGGGTCATGCTGTGGGTAGTGATGTAGGGTTTAGGGTAGTGCAGTGGTGTTTGTGTAATGTAGGGGGCCATGTTTTAGAGTATAGGGTAGTGCAGTGTTTTTTGGGTAGTGTAGGGGGTCATGCTGGTGTTACTGTTTTCGGGTTTAGGGTAGTGCAGTGGTGTTTGGGTAGTGTAAGGCTTCGTTCTGTGGTAGTGTTTTAGGGTTTAGGGTAGTGCAGTGGTGTTTGTGTAGTGTGGGAGGCCATGCTGGGATAGATTTAGGTTTTAGTGTAGTGCAGTGGTGTTTGGGAGTGTAGGGAGTCGTGCTGGTGGTAGTGTTTTAGGGTTTAGGGTAGTGCAGTGGTGTTTGGGTAGTGTAAGGGGTCATGCTGGGGTATGTTTAGGGTTTATGGTAGTGCAGTGGTGTTTGTTTTGTGAGGGGGTCATGCGGGGGTAGTGTTTTAGGGTTTGGGGTAGTGCAGTGGTGTTTGTATAGTGTAGGGGGTCATGCTGGGGGTAGTGTTTTAGGGTTTTGGGTAATCCAGAGGTGTTTGGGTAGTCTAGGAGTTCATGCTGGGGGTATTGTTTTCGTGTTTAGGGTAGTGCAGTGATGTTTGGGTAGTGTAGAGGATCATGCTGTTGATAGATTTAGGGTTTTGGGTAGTGCAGTGGTGTTTGTGTTGTGAGGGGGTCATGCTGGGGGTAGTGATTTAGGGTTTATGGTAGTGCCGTGGTGTTTGTATAGTGTAGGGGGTCATGCTGGGGGTAGTGTTTTATTGTTTAGGTTAGTGCAGTGGTGTTTGGGTAGTGTAGGGGGTCATGCTGGGGGTAGTGTTTTTGGGGTTAGGGTAGTGCAGTGGTATTTGTGTAGTGTAGGGGGTCATGCTGGGGGTAGTGTTTTTGGGGTTAGGGTAGTGCAGTGGTATTTGTGTAGTGTAGGGGGTCATGCTGGGGGTAGTGTTTTTGGGGTTAGGGTAGTGCAGTGGTATTTGTGTAGTGTAGGGGGTCATGCTGGGGGTAGTGATGTAGGGTTTAGGGTAGTGCAGTGGTGTTTGTGTAATGTAGGGGGTCATGTTTTCGGGTTTAGGGTAGTGCAGTGGTATTTGGGTAGTGTAGGGCTTCGTGCTGGGGTAGTGTTTTAGGGTTTAGGGTAGTGCAGTGGTGTTTGTGTAGTGTGGGAGGCCATACTGGGATAGATTTAGGTTTTAGTGTAGTGCAGTGGTGTTTGGGTAGTGTAGGGAGTCGTGCTGGGGGTAGTGTTTTAGGGTTTAGGGTAGTGCAGTGGTTTTTGGGTAGTGTAGGGAGTCATGCTGGGGGTAGTGTTTTAGGGTTTAGGGTAGTGCAGTGGTGTTTGGGTAGTGTAGGGGGTCGTGCTGGGGGTAGTGTTTTAGGGTTTAGGGTAGTGCAGTGGTGTTTGTGTAGTGTAGGGGGTCATGCTGGGGGTAGTGTTTTAAAGTTTAGGGTAGTGCAGTGGTGTTTGTGTAGTGTAGGGGGTAGTGGTTTAGGGTTTAGGGTAGTGCAATGGTGTTTGTGTAGTCTAGGGGGTCATGCTGTGGGTAGTGTTGTAGAGTTTAGGGTAGTGCAGTGGTGTTTGTGTAGTGTAGGGGGTCATGTTTTAGGGTATAGGGTAGTGCAGTGTTTTTTGGGTAGTGTAGGGGGTCATGCTGGTGTTACTGTTTTCGGGTTTAGGGTAGTGCAGTGGTGTTTGGGTAGTGTAGGGCTTCGTGCTGGGGTAGTGTTTTAGGGTTTAGGGTAGTGCAGTGGTGTTTGTGGACTGTGCGAGGCCATGCTGGGATAGATTTAGGTTTTAGTGTAGTGCAGTGCTGTTTGGGTAGTGTAGGGAGTCGTGCTGGGGCTAGTTTTTTAGGGTTTAGGGTAGTGCAGTGGTTTTTGGGTAGTGTAGGGAGTCATGCTGGGGGTAGTGTTTTAGGGTTTAGGGTAGTGCAGTGGTGTTTGGGTAGTGTAGGGGGTCGTGCTGGGTGTAGTGTTTTAGGGTAGCACAGTGGTGTTTGTGTAGTGTAGGGGGTAGTGTTTTAGGGTTTACGGTAGTGCAGTAGTGTTTGTGTCGTGTAGGGGGTCGTGCTGGGGTAGTGTTTTAGGGTTTAAGGTAGTGCAATGGTGTTTGTGTAGTGTAGGGGGCCCTGTTTTAGGGTTTAGGGTTGTACAGTGGTGTTTGTGAAGTGTAGGGGGTCTTGCTGGGGGTTGTGTTTTAGGGTTTAGGGTAGTGCAATGCTGTTTGTGTAGTCTAGGGGGTCATGCTGTGGGTAGTGTTGTAGGGTTTAGGGTAGTGCAGTGGTGTTTGTGTTGTGTAGGGGGTCATGTTTTAGGGTATAGGGTAGTGCAGTGGTTTTTGGGTAGTGTAGGGGGTCATGCTGGTGTTACTGTTTTCGGGTTTAGGGTAGTGCAGTGGTGTTTGGGTAGTGTAGGGCTTCGTGCTGGGGTAGTGTTTTAGGGTTTAGGGTAGTGCAGTGGTGCTTGTGTACTGTGGGAGTCCATGCTGGGATGGATTTAGGTTTTAGTGTAGTGCAGTGGTGTTTGGGTAGTGTAGGGAGTCGTGCTGGGGGTAGTGTTTTAGGGTTTAGGGTAGTGCAGTGGTTTTTGGGTAGTGTAGGGGGTCATGCTGGGGGTAGTGTTTTAGGGTTTAGGGTAGTGCAGTGGTGTTTGGGGAGTGTAGGAGGTCGTGCTGAGGGTAGTGTTTTAGGGTTTAGGGTAGTGCAGTGGTTTTTGGGTAGTGTAGGGAGTCATGCTGTGGGTAGTGTTGTAGAGTTTAGGGTAGTGCAGTGGTGTTTGTGTAGTGTAGGGGGTCATGTTTTAGGGTATAGGATAGTGCAGTGTTTTTTGGGTAGTGTAGGGGGTCATGCTGGTGTTACTGTTTTCGGGTTTAGGGTAGTGCAGTGGTGTTTGGATAGTGTAGGGCTTCGTGCTGGGGTAGTGTTTTAGGGTTTAGGGTAGTGCAGTGGTGTTTGTGTAGTGTGGGAGGCCATGCTGGGATAGATTTAGGTTTTAGTGTAGTGAAGTGGTGTTTGGGTAGTGTAGGGAGTTGTGCTGGGGCTAGTTTTTTAGGGTTTAGGGTAGTGCAGTGGTTTTTGGGTAGTGTAGGGAGTCATGCTGGGGTAGTGTTTTAGCGTTTAGGATAGTGCAGTGGTGTTTGGGTAGTGTAGGGGGTCGTGCTGGGGGTAGTGTTTTAGGGTTTAGGGTAGCGCAGTGGTGTTTGTGTTGTGAGGGGGTCATGCTGGGGGTAGTGATTTAGGGTTTATGGTAGTGCAGTGGTGTTTGTATAGTGTAGGGGGTCATGCTGGGGGTAGTGTTTTATTGTTTAGGGTAGTGCAGTGGTGTTTGGGTAGTGTAGGGGGTCATGCTGGGGGTAGTGTTTTTGGGGTTAGGGTAGTGCAGTGGTATTTGTGTAGTGTAGGGGGTCATGCTGGGGGTAGTGTTTTTGGGGTTAGGGTAGTGCAGTGGTATTTGTGTAGTGTAGGGGGTCATGCTGGGGGTAGTGATGTAGGGTTTAGGGTAGTGCAGTGGTGTTTGTGTAATGTAGGGGGTCATGTTTTTGGGTTTAGGGTAGTGCAGTGGTGTTTGGGTAGTGTAGGGCTTCGTGCTGGGGTAGTGTTTTAGGGTTTAGGGTAGTGCAGTGGTGTTTGTGTAGTGTGGGAGGCAATACTGGGATAGATTTAGGTTTTAGTGTAGTGCAGTGGTGTTTGGGTAGTGTAGGGAGTCGTGCTGGGGTAGTGTTTTAGGGTTTAGGGTAGTGCAGTGGTTTTTGGGTAGTGTAGGGAGTCATGCTGGGGGTAGTGTTTTAGGGTTTAGGGTAGTGCAGTGGTGTTTGGGTAGTGTAGGGGGTCGTGCTGGGGGTAGTGTTTTAGGGTTTAGGGTAGTGCAGTGGTGTTTGTGTAGTGTAGGGGGTCATGCTGGGGGTAGTGTTTTAAAGTTTAGGGTAGTGCAGTGGTGTTTGTGTAGTGTAGGGGGTAGTGGTTTAGGGTAGTGCAATGGTGTTTGTGTAGTCTAGGGGGTCATGCTGTGGGTAGTGTTGTAGAGTTTAGGGTAGTGCAGTGGTGTTTGTGTAGTGTAGGGGGTCATGTTTTAGGGTATAGGATAGTGCAGTGTTTTTTGGGTAGTGTAGGGGGTCATGATGGTGTTACTGTTTTCGGGTTTAGGGTAGTGCAGTGGTGTTTGGGTAGTGTAGGGCTTCGTGCTGGGGTAGTGTTTTAGGGTTTAGGGTAGTGCAGTGGTGTTTGTGTAGTGTGGGAGGCCATGCTGGGATAGATTTAGGTTTTAGTGTAGTGAAGTGGTGTTTGGGTAGTGTGGGGAGTTGTGCTGGGGCTAGTTTTTTAGGGTTTAGGGTAGTGCAGTGGTTTTTGGGTAGTGTAGGGAGTCATGCTGGGGTAGTGTTTTAGCGTTTAGGATAGTGCAGTGGTGTTTGGGTAGTGTAGGGGGTCGTGCTGGGGGTAGTGTTTTAGGGTTTAGGGTAGCGCAGTGGTGTTTGTGTTGTGAGGGGGTCATGCTGGGGGTAGTGATTTAGGGTTTATGGTAGTGCAGTGGTGTTTGTATAGTGTAGGGGGTCATGCTGGGGGTAGTGTTTTATTGTTTAGGGTAGTGCAGTGGTGTTTGGGTAGTGTAGGGGGTCATGCTGGGGGTAGTGTTTTTGGGGTTAGGGTAGTGCAGTGGTATTTGTGTAATGTAGGGGGTCATGCTGGGGGTAGTGTTTTTGGGGTTAGGGTAGTGCAGTGGTGTTTGGGTAGTGTAGGGCTTCGTGCTGGGGTAGTGTTTTAGGGTTTAGGGTAGTGCAGTGGTGTTTGTGTAGTGTGGGAGGCCATACTGGGATAGATTTAGGTTTTAGTGTAGTGCAGTGGTGTTTGGGTAGTGTAGGGAGTCGTGCTGGGGTAGTGTTTTAGGGTTTAGGGTAGTGCAGTGGTTTTTGGGTAGTGTAGGGAGTCATGCTGGGGGTAGTGTTTTAGGGTTTAGGGTAGTGCAGTGGTGTTTGGGTAGTGTAGGGGGTCGTGCTGGGGGTAGTGTTTTAGGGTTTAGGGTAGTGCAGTGGTGTTTGTGTAGTGTAGGGGGTAGTGGTTTAGGGTTTAGGGTAGTGCAATGGTGTTTGTGTAGTCTAGGGGGTCATGCTGTGGGTAGTGTTGTAGAGTTTAGGGTAGTGCAGTGGTGTTTGTGTAGTGTAGGGGGTCATGTTTTAGGGTATAGGGTAGTGCAGTGATTTTTGGGTAGTGTAGGGGGTCATGCTGGTGTTACTGTTTTCGGGTTTAGGGTAGTGCAGTGGTGTTTGGGTAGTGTAGGGCTTCGTGCTGGGGTAGTGTTTTAGGGTTTAGGGTAGTGCAGTGGTGTTTGTGGACTGTGCGAGGCCATGCTGGGATAGATTTAGGTTTTAGTGTAGTGCAGTGCTGTTTGGGTAGTGTAGGGAGTCGTGCTGGGGCTAGTTTTTTAGGGTTTAGGGTAGTGCAGTGGTTTTTGGGTAGTGTAGGGAGTCATGCTGGGGGTAGTGTTTTAGGGTTTAGGGTAGTGCAGTGGTGTTTGGGTAGTGTAGGGGGTCGTGCTGGGGGCAGTGTTTTAGGGTAGCGCAGTGGTGTTTGTGTAGTGTAGGGGGTAGTGTTTTAGGGTTTACGGTAGTGCAGTAGTGTTTGTGTCGTGTAGGGGGTCATGCTGGGGTAGTGTTTTTGGGTTTAGGGTAGTGCAATGGTGTTTGTGTAGTGTAGGGGGCCCTGTTTTAGGGTTTAGGGTTGTACAGTGGTGTTTGTGAAGTGTAGGGGATCTTGCTGGGGGTTGTGTTTTAGGGTTTAGGGTAGTGCAGTGGTGTTTGTGTTGTGTAGGGGGTCATGTTTTAGGGTAAAGGGTAGTGCAGTGGTTTTTGGGTTATGTAGGGGGTCATGCTGGTGTTACTGTTTTCGGGTTTAGGGTAGTGCAGTGGTGTTTGGGTAGTGTAGGGCTTCGTGCTGGGGTAGTGTTTTAGGGTTTAGGGTAGTGAACTGGTGTTTGTGTACTGTGGGAGTCCATGCTGGGATGGATTTAGGTTTTAGTGTAGTGCAGTGGGGTTTGGGTAGTGTAGGGAGTCGTGCTGGGGGTAGTGTTTTAGGGTTTAGGGTAGTGCAGTGGTTTTTGGGTAGTGTAGGGGGTCATGCTGGGGATAGTGTTTTAGGGTTTAGGGTAGTGCAGTGGTGTTTGGGTAGTGTAGGAGGTCGTGCTGAGGGTAGTGTTTTAGGGTTTAGGGTAGTGCAGTGGTTTTTGGGTAGTGTAGGGAGTCATGCTGTGGGTAGTGTTGTAGAGTTTAGGGTAGTGCAGTGGTGTTTGTGTAGTGTAGGGGGTCATGTTTTAGGGTATAGGATAGTGCAGTGTTTTTTGGGTAGTGTAGGGGGTCATGCTGGTGTTACTGTTTTCGGGTTTAGGGTAGTGCAGTGGTGTTTGGGTAGTGTAGGGCTTCGTGCTGGGGTAGTGTTTTAGGGTTTAGGGTAGTGCAGTGGTGTTTGTGTAGTGTGGGAGGCCATGCTGGGATAGATTTAGGTTTTAGTGTAGTGCAGTGGTGTTTGGGTAGTGTAGGGAGTTGTGCTGGGGCTAGTTTTTTAGGGTTTAGGGTAGTGCAGTGGTTTTTGGGTAGTGTAGGGAGTCATGCTGGGGTAGTGTTTTAGCGTTTAGGATAGTGCAGTGGTGTTTGGGTAGTGTAGGGGGTCGTGCTGGGGGTAGTGTTTTAGGGTTTAGGGTAGTGCAGTGGTGTTTGTGTAGTGTAGGGGGTAGTGTTTTAGGGTTTAGGGTAGTACAGTAGTGTTTGTGTAGTGTAGGGGGTCTTGCTGGGGTAGTGTTTTAGGGTTTAGGGTAGTGCAATGGTGTTTGTGTAGTGTAGGGGGCCCTGTTTTAGGGTTTAGGGTTGTACAGTGGTGTTTGTGAAGTGTAGGGGGTCTTGCTGGGGGTTGTGTTTTAGGGTTTAGGGTAGTGCAATGCTGATTGTGTAGTCTAGGGGGTCATGCTGTGGGTAGTGTTGTAGGGTTTAGGGTAGTGCAGTTGTGTTTGTGTTGTGTAGGGGGTCATGTTTTAGGGTATAGGGTAGTGCAGTGGTTTTTGGGTAGTGTAGGGGGTCATGCTGGGGGTAGTGTTTTAGGGTTTAGGGTAGTGCAGTGGTTTTTGGGTAGTGTAGGGAGTCATGCTGGGGGTAGTGTTTTAGGGTTTAGGGTAGTGCAGTGGTGTTATTGGGTAGTATAGGGGGTCGTGCTGGGGGTAGTGTTTTAGGGTTTAGGGTAGTGCAGTGGTGTTTGTGTAGTGTAGGGGGTAGTGTTTTAGGGTTTAGGGTAGTGCAGTGGTTTTTTGGTAGTGTAGGGAGTCATGCTGGGGGTAGTGTTTTAGGGTTTAGGGTAGTGCAGTGGTGTTATTGGGTAGTATAGGGGGTCGTGCTGGGGGTAGTGTTTTAGGGTTTAGGGTAGTGCAGTGGTGTTTGTGTAGTGTAGGGGGTCATGCTGGGGGTAGTGATGTAGGGTTTAGGGTAGTGCAGTGGTGTTTGTGTAATGTAGGGGGTCATGTTTTCGGGTTTAGGGTAGTGCAGTGGTGTTTGGGTAGTGTAGGGCTTCATGCTTGGGTAGTGTTTTAGGGTTTAGGGTAGTGCAGTGGTGTTTGTGTAGTGTGGGAGGCCATACTGGGATAGATTTAGGTTTTAGTGTAGTGCACTGGTGTTTGGGTAGTGTAGGGAGTCGTGCTGGGGGTAGTGTTTTAGGGTTTAGGGTAGTGCAGTGGTTTTTGGGTAGTGTAGGGAGTCATGCTGGGGGTAGTGTTTTAGGGTTTAGGGTAGTGCAGTGGTGTTTGGGTAGTGTAGGGGGTCGTGCTGGGGGTTGTGTTTTAGGGTTTAGGGTAGTGCAGTGGTGTTTGTGTAGTGTAGGGGGTCATGCTGGGGGTAGTGTTTTAAAGTTTAGGGTAGTGCAGTGGTATTTGTGTAGTGTAGGGGGTAGTGGTTTAGGGTGTAGGGTAGTGCAATGGTGTTTGTGTAGTCTAGGGGGTCATGCTGTGGGTAGTGTTGTAGAGTTTACGGTAGTGCAGTGGTGTTTGTGTAGTGTAGGGGGTCATGTTTTAGGGTATAGGGTAGTGCAGTGTTTTTTGGGTAGTGTAGGGGGTCATGCTGGTGTTACTGTTTTCGGGCTTAGGGTAGTGCAGTGGTGTTTGGGTAGTGTAGGGCTTCGTGCTGGGGTAGTGTTTTAGGGTTTAGGGTACAGCAGTGGTGTTTGTGGAGTGTGGGAGGCCATGCTGGGATAGATTTAGGTTTTAGTGTAGTGCAGTGCTGTTTGGGTAGTGTAGGGAGTCGTGCTGGGGCTAGTTTTTTAGGGTTTAGGGTAGTGCAGTGGTTTTTGGGTAGTGTAGGGAGTTATGCTGGGGGTAGTGTTTTAGGGTTTAGGGTAGTGCAGTGGTGTTTGGGCAGTGTAGGGGGTCGTGCTGGGGGTAGTGTTTTAGGGTTTAGGGTAGCGCAGTGGTGTTTGTGTAGTGTAGGGGGTAGTGTTTTAGGGTTTAGGGTAGTGCAGTAGTGTTTGTGTAGTGTAGGGGGTCGTGCTGGGGTAGTGTTTTAGGGTTTAGGGTAGTGCAATGGTGTTTGTGTAGTGTAGGGGGCCCTGTTTTAGGGTTTAGGGTTGTACAGTGGTGTTTGTGAAGTGTAGGGGGTCTTGCTGGGGGTTGTGTTTTAGGGTTTAGGGTAGTGCAATGCTGTTTGTGTAGTCTAGGGGGTCATGCTGTGGGTAGTGTTGTAGGGTTTAGGGTAGTGCAGTGGTGTTTGTGTTGTGTAGGGGGTCATGTTTTAGGGTATAGGGTAGTGCAGTGTTTTTTGGGTAGTGTAGGGGGTCATACTGGTGTTACTGTTTTCATGCTTAGGGTAGTGCAGTGGTGTTTGGGTAGTGTAGGGCTTCGTGCTGGGGTAGTGTTTTAGGGTTTAGGGTACTGCAGTGGTGTTTGTGGAGTGTGGGAGGCCATGCTGGGATAGATTTAGGTTTTAGTGTAGTGCAGTGCTGTTTGGGTAGTGTAGGGAGTCGTGCTGGGGCTAGTTTTTTAGGGTTTAGGGTAGTGCAGTGGTGTTTGGGTAGTGTAGGGAGTCGTGCTGGGGGTAGTGTTTTAGGGTTTAGAGTAGTGCAGTGGTGTTTGGGTAGTGTAGGGGGTCGTGCTGGGGGTAGTGTTTTAGGGTTTAGGGTAGTGCAGTGGTTTTTGAGTAGTGTAGGGAGTCATGCTGTGGGTAGTGTTGTAGAGTTTAGGGTAGTGCAGTGGTTTTTGTGTAGTGTAGGGGGACATGTTTTAGGGTATGGGGTAGTGCAGTGTTTTTTGGGTAGTGTAGGGGGTCATGCTGGTTTTACTGTTTTCGGGTTTAGGGTAGTGCAGTGGTGTTTGGGTAGTGTAGGCCTTCGTGCTGGGGTAGTGTTTTAGGGTTTAGGGTAGTGCAGTGGTGTTTGTGTAGTGTGGGAGGCCATGCTGGGGGTAGTGTTTTAAAGTTTAGGGTAGTGCAGTGGTGTTTGTGTAGTGTAGGGGGTAGTGGTTTAGGGTGTAGGGTAGTTCAATGGTGTTTGTGTAGTCTAGGGGGTCATGCTGTGGGTAGTGTTGTAGAGTTTACGGTAGTGCAGTGGTGTTTGTGTAGTGTAGGGGGTCATGTTTTAGGGTATAGGGTAGTGCAGTGTTTTTTGGGTAGTGTAGGGGGCCATGCTGGTGTTACTGTTTTCGGGTTTAGGGTAGTGCAGTGGTGTTTGGGTAGTGTATGGCTTCGTGCTGGGGTAGTGTTTTAGCGTTTAGGGTAGTGCAGTGGTGTTTGTGGAGTGTGGGAGGCCATGCTGGGATAGATTTAAGTTTTAGTGTAGTGCAGTGCTGTTTGGGTAGTGTAGGGAGTCGTGCTGGGGCTAGTTTTTTAGGGTTTAGGGTAGTGCAGTGGTTTTTGGGTAGTGTAGGGAGTCATGTTGGGGGTAGTATTTTAGGGTTTAGGGTAGTGCAGTGGTGTTTGGGTAGTGTAGGGGGTCGTGCTGGGGGTAGTGTTTTAGGGTTTAGGGTAGCACAGTGGTATTTGTGTAGTGTAGGGTGTAGTGTTCTAGGGTTTAGGGTAGTGCAGTAGTGTTTGTGTAGTGTAGGGGGTCGTGCTGGGGTAGTGTTTTAGGGTTTAGGGTAGTGCAATGGTGTTTGTGTAGTGTAGGGAGCCCTGTTCTAGGGTTTAGGGTTGTACAGTGGTGTTTGTGAAGTGTAGGGGGTCTTGCTGGGGGTTGTGTTTTAGGGTTTAATGTAGTGCAATGCTGTTTGTGTAGTCTAGGGGGTCATGCTGTGGGTAGTGTTGTAGGGTTTAGGGTAGTGCAGTGGTGTTTGTGTTGTGTAGGGGGTCATGTTTTAGGGTATAGGGTAGTGCAGTGGTTTTTGGGTAGTGTAGGGGGTCATGCTGGTGTTACTGTTTTCGGGTTTAGGGTAGTGCAGTGGTGTTTGGGTAGTGTAGGGCTTCGTGCTGGGGTAGTGTTTTAGGGTTTAGGGTAGTGCAGTGGTGTTTGTGTAGTGTGGGAGGCCATGCTGGGATGGATTTAGGTTTTAGTGTAGTGCAGTGGTGTTTGGGTAGTGTAGGGAGTCGTGCTGGGGGTGGTGTTTTAGGGTTTAGGGTAGTGCAGTGGTTTTTGGGTAGTGTAGGGAGTCATGCTGGGGGTAGTGTTTTAGGGTTTAGGGTAGTGCAGTGGTGTTTGGGTAGTGTAGGGGGAAGTGCTGGGGGTAGTGTTTTAGGGTTTAGGGTAGTGCAGTGGTTTTTGGGTAGTGTAGGGAGTCATGCTGTGGGTAGTGTTGTAGAGTTTAGGGTAGTGGAGTGGTGTTTGTGTAGTGTAGGGGGTCATGTTTTAGGGTATGGGGTAGTGCAGTGTTTTTTGGGTAGTGTAGGGGGTCATGCTGGTGTTACTGTTTTCGGGTTTAGGGTAGTGCAGTGGTGTTTGGGTAGTGTAGGGCTTCGTGCTGGGGTAGTGTTTTAGGGTTTAGGGTAGTGCAGTGGTGTTTGTCTAGTGTGGGAGGCCATGCTGGGATAGATTTAGGTTTTAGTGTAGTGCAGTGGTGTTTGGGTAGTGTAGGGAGTTGTGCTGGGGCTAGTTTTTTAGGGTTTAGGGTAGTGCAGTGGTTTTTGGGTAGTGTAGGGAGTCATGCTGGGTTAGTGTTTTAGGGTTTAGGGTAGTGCAGTGGTGTTTGGGTAGTGTAGGGGGTCGTGCTGGGGGTAGTGTTTTAGGGTTTAGGGTAGTGCAGTGGTGTTTGTGTAGTGTAGGGGGTAGTGTTTTAGGGTTTAGGGTAGTGCAGTAGTGTTTGTGTAGTGTAGGGGGTCTTGCTGGGGTAGTGTTTTAGGGTTTAGGGTAGTGCAATGGTGTTTGTGTAGTGTAGGGGGCCCTGTTTTAGGGTTTAGGGTTGTACAGTGGTGTTTTTGAAGTGTAGGGGGTCTTGCTGGGGGTTGTGTTTTAGGGTTTAGGGTAGTGCAATGCTGTTTGTGTAGTGTAGGGGGTCATGCTGTGGGTAGTGTTGTAGGGTTTAGGGTAGTGCAGTTGTGTTTGTGTTGTGTAGGGGGTCATGTTTTAGGGTATAGGGTAGTGGAGTGGTTTTTGGGTAGTGTAGGGGGTCATGCTGGCGGTACTGTTTTCGGGTTTAGGGTAGTGCAGTGGTGTTTGAGTAGTGTAGGGCTGCGTGCTGGGGTAGTGTTTTAGGGTTTAGGGTAGTGCAGTGGTGTTTGTGTAGTGTGGGATGCCATGCTGGGATGGATTTAGGTTTTGGTGTAGTGCAGTGGTGTTTGGGTAGTGTAGGGAGTCGTGCTGGGGGTAGTGTTTTAGGGTTTAGGGTAGTGCAGTGGTTTTTGGGTAGTGTAGGGAGTCATGCTGGGGGTAGTGTTTTAGGGTTTAGGGTAGTGCAGTGGTGTTTGGGTAGTGTGGGGGGTCATGCTGGGGGTAGTGTTTTAGGGTTTAGGGTAGTGCAGTGGTGTTTGAGTAGTGTAGGGCTGCGTGCTGGGGTAGTGTTTCAGGGTTTAGGGTAGTGCAGTGGTGTTTGTGTAGTGTGGGAGGCCATGCTGGGATGGATTTAGGTTTTGGTGTAGTGCAGTGGTGTTTGGGTAGTGTAGGGAGTCGTGCTGGGGGTAGTGTTTTAGGGTTTAGGGTACTGCAGTGGTGTTTGGGTAGTGTAGGGCTTCGTGCTGGGGTAGTGTTTTAGGGTTTAGGGTAGTGCAGTGGTGTTTGTGGACTGTGCGAGGCCATGCTGGGATAGATTTAGGTTTTAGTGTAGTGCAGTGCTGTTTGGGTAGTGTAGGGAGTCGTGCTGGGGCTAGGTTTTTAGGGTTTAGGGTAGTGCAGTGGTTTTTGGGTAGTGTAGGGAGTCATGCTGGGGGTAGTGGTTTAGGGTTTAGGGTAGTGCAGTGGTGTTTGGGTAGTGTAGGGGGTCGTGCTGGGTGTAGTGTTTTAGGGTAGCGCAGTGGTGTTTGTGTAGTGTAGGGGGTAGTGTTTTAGGGTTTACGGTAGTGCAGTAGTGTTTGTGTCGTGTAGGGGGTCGTGCTGGGGTAGTGTTTTAGGGTTTAGGGTAGTGCAATGGTGTTTGTGTAGTGTAGGGGGCCCTGTTTTAGGGTTTAGGGTTGTACAGTGGTGTTTGTGAAGTGTAGGGGGTCTTGCTGGGGGTTGTGTATTAGGGTTTAGGGTAGTGCAATGCTGTTTGTGTAGTCTAGGGGGTCATGCTGTGGGTAGTGTTGTAGGGTTTAGGGTAGTGCAGTGGTGTTTGTGTTGTGTAGGGGGTCATGTTTTAGGGTATAGGGTAGTGCAGTGGTTTTTGGGTAGTGTAGAGGGTCATGCTGGGGTAGTGTTTTAGGGTTTAGGGTAGTGCAGTGGTGCTTGTGTACTGTGGGAGTCCATGCTGGGATGGATTTAGGTTTTAGTGTAGTGCAGTGGTGTTTGGGTAGTGTAGGGAGTCGTGCTGGGGGTAGTGTTTTAGGTTTTAGGGTAGTACAGTGGTTTTTGGGTAGTGTAGGGGGTCATGCTGGGGGTAGTGTTTTAGGGTTTAGGGTAGTGCAGTGGTGTTTGGGGAGTGTAGGAGGTCGTGCTGAGGGTAGTGTTTTAGGGTTTAGGGTAGTGCAGTTGTTTTTGGGTAGTGTAGGGAGTCATGCTGTGGGTAGTGTTGTAGAGTTTAGGGTAGTGCAGTGGTGTTTGTATAGTGTAGGGGGTCATGTTTTAGGGTATAGGATAGTGCAGTGTTTTTTGGGTAGTGTAGGGGGTCATGCTGGTGTTACTGTTTTCGGGTTTCGGGTAGTGCAGTGGTGTTTGTGTAGTGTGGGAGGCCATGCTGGGATAGATTTAGGTTTTAGTGTAGTGCAGTGGTGTTTGGGTAGTGTAGGGAGTTGTGCTGGGGCTAGTTTTTTAGGGTTTAGGGTAGTGCAGTGGTTTTTGGGTAGTGTAGGGAGTCATGCTGGGGTAGTGTTTTAGCGTTTAGGATAGTGCAGTGGTGTTTGGGTAGTGTAGGGGGTCGTGCTGGGGGTAGTGTTTTAGGGTTTAGGGTAGCGCAGTGGTGTTTGTGTTGTGAGGGGGTCATGCTGGGGGTAGTGATTTAGGGTTTATGGTAGTGCAGTGGTGTTTGTATAGTGTAGGGGGTCATGCTGGGGGTAGTGTTTTATTGTTTAGGGTAGTGCAGTGGTGTTTGGGTAGTGTAGGGGGTCATGCTGGGGGTAGTGTTTTTGGGGTTAGGGTAGTGCAGTGGTATTTGTGTCGTGTAGGGGGTCATGCTGGGGGTAGTGTTTTTGGGGTTAGGGTAGTGCAGTGGTATTTGTGTAGTGTAGGGGGTCATGCTGGGGGTAGTGATGTAGGGTTTAGGGTAGTGCAGTGGTGTTTGTGTAATGTAGGGGGTCATGTTTTCGGGTTTAGAGTAGTGCAGTGGTGTTTGGGTAGTGTAGGGCTTCGTGCTGGCGTAGTGTTTTAGGGTTTAGGGTAGTGCAGTGGTGTTTGTGTAGTGTGGGAGGCCATACTGGGATAGATTTAGGTTTTAGTGTAGTGCAGTGGTGTTTGGGTAGTGTAGGGAGTCGTGCTGGGGTAGTGTTTTAGGGTTTAGGGTAGTGCAGTGGTTTTTGGGTAGTGTAGGGAGTCATGCTGGGGGTAGTGTTTTAGGGTTTAGGGTAGTGCAGTGGTGTTTGGGTAGTGTAGGGGGTCGTGCTGGGGGTAGTGTTTTAGGGTTTAGGGTAGTGCAGTGGTGTTTGTGTAGTGTAGGGGGTCATGCTGGGGGTAGTGTTTTAAAGTTTAGGGTAGTGCAGTGGTGTTTGTGTAGTGTAGGGGGTAGTGGTTTAGGGTTTAGGGTAGTGCAATGGTGTTTGTGTAGTCTAGGGGGTCATGCTGTGGGTAGTGTTGTAGAGTTTAGGGTAGTGCAGTGGTGTTTGTGTAGTGTAGGGGGTCATGTTTTAGGGTATAGGGTAGTGCAGTGATTTTTGGGTAGTGTAGGGGGTCATGCTGGTGTTACTGTTTTCGGGTTTAGGGTAGTGCAGTGGTGTTTGGGTAGTGTAGGGCTTCGTGCTGGGGTAGTGTTTTAGGGTTTAGGGTAGTGCAGTGGTGTTTGTGGACTGTGCGAGGCCATGCTGGGATAGATTTAGGTTTTAGTGTAGTGCAGTGCTGTTTGGGTAGTGTAGGGAGTCGTGCTGGGGCTAGTTTTTTAGGGTTTAGGGTAGTGCAGTGGTTTTTGGGTAGTGTAGGGAGTCATGCTGGGGGTAGTGTTTTAGGGTTTAGGGTAGTGCAGTGGTGTTTGGGTAGTGTAGGGGGTCGTGCTGGGGGTAGTGTTTTAGGGTAGCGCAGTGGTGTTTGTGTAGTGTAGGGGGTAGTGTTTTAGGGTTTACGGTAGTGCAGTAGTGTTTGTGTCATGTAGGGGGTCGTGCTGGGGTAGTGTTTTTGGGTTTAGGGTAGTGCAATGGTGTTTGTGTAGTGTAGGGGGCCCTGTTTTAGGGTTTAGGGTTGTACAGTGGTGTTTGTGAAGTGTAGGGGGTCTTGCTGGGGGTTGGGTTTTAGGGTTTAGGGTAGTGCAATGCTGTTTGTGTAGTCTAGGGGGTCATGCTGTGGGTAGTGTTGTAGGGTTTAGGGTAGTGCAGTGGTGTTTGTGTTGTGTAGGGGGTCATGTTTTAGGGTATAGGGTAGTGCAGTGGTTTTTGGGTAGTGTAGAGGGTCATGCTGGGGTAGTGTTTTAGGGTTTAGGGTAGTGCAGTGGTGCTTGTGTACTGTGGGAGTCCATGCTGGGATGGATTTAGGTTTTAGTGTAGTGCAGTGGTGTTTGGGTAGTGTAGGGAGTCGTGCTGGGGGTAGTGTTTTAGGGTTTAGGGTAGTACAGTGGTTTTTGGGTAGTGTAGGGGGTCATGCTGGGGGTAGTGTTTTAGGGTTTAGGGTAGTGCAGTGGTGTTTGGGGAGTGTAGGAGGTCGTGCTGAGGGTAGTGTTTTAGGGTTTAGGGTAGTGCAGTTGTTTTTGGGTAGTGTGGGGAGTCATGCTGTGGGTAGTGTTGTAGAGTTTAGGGTAGTGCAGTGGTGTTTGTGTAGTGTAGGGGGTCATGTTTTAGGGTATAGGATAGTGCAGTGTTTTTTGGGTAGTGTAGGGGGTCATGCTGGTGTTACTGTTTTCGGGTTTAGGGTAGTGCAGTGGTGTTTGTGTAGTGTGGGAGGCCATGCTGGGATAGATTTAGGTTTTAGTGTAGTGCAGTGGTGTTTGGGTAGTGTAGGGAGTTGTGCTGGGGCTAGTTTTTTAGGGTTTAGGGTAGTGCAGTGGTTTTTGGGTAGTGTAGGGAGTCATGCTGGGGTAGTGTTTTAGCGTTTAGGATAGTGCAGTGGTGTTTGGGTAGTGTAGGGGGTCGTGCTGGGGTTAGTGTTTTAGGGTTTAGGGTAGCGCAGTGGTGTTTGTGTTGTGAGGGGGTCATGCTGGGGGTAGTGATTTAGGGTTTATGGTAGTGCAGTGGTGTTTGTATAGTGTAGGGGGTCATGCTGGGGGTAGTGTTTTATTGTTTAGGGTAGTGCAGTGGTGTTTGGGTAGTGTAGGGGGTCATGCTGGGGGTAGTGTTTTTGGGGTTAGGGTAGTGCAGTGGTATTTGTGTAGTGTAGGGGGTCATGCTGGGGGTAGTGTTTTTGGGGTTAGGGTAGTGCAGTGGTATTTGTGTAGTGTAGGGGGTCATGCTGGGGGTAGTGATGTAGGGTTTAGGGTAGTGCAGTGGTGTTTGTGTAATGTAGGGGGTCATGTTTTCGGGTTTAGGGTAGTGCAGTGGTGTTTGGGTAGTGTAGGGCTTCGTGCTGGCGTAGTGTTTTAGGGTTTAGGGTAGTGCAGTGGTGTTTGTGTAGTGTGGGAGGCCATACTGGGATAGATTTAGGTTTTAGTGTAGTGCAGTGGTGTTTGGGTAGTGTAGGGAGTCGTGCTGGGGTAGTGTTTTAGGGTTTAGGGTAGTGCAGTGGTTTTTGGGTAGTGTAGGGAGTCATGCTGGGGGTAGTGTTTTAGGGTTTAGGGTAGTGCAGTGGTGTTTGGGTAGTGTAGGGGGTCGTGCTGGGGGTAGTGTTTTAGGGTTTAGGGTAGTGCAGTGGTGTTTGTGTAGTGTAGGGGGTCATGCTGGGGGTAGTGTTTTAAAGTTTAGGGTAGTGCAGTGGTGTTTGTGTAGTGTAGGGGGTAGTGGTTTAGGGTTTAGGGTAGTGCAATGGTGTTTGTGTAGTCTAGGGGGTCATGCTGTGGGTAGTGTTGTAGAGTTTAGGGTAGTGCAGTGGTGTTTGTGTAGTGTAGGGGGTCATGTTTTAGGGTATAGGGTAGTGCAGTGATTTTTGGGTAGTGTAGGGGGTCATGCTGGTGTTACTGTTTTCGGGTTTAGGGTAGTGCAGTGGTGTTTGGGTAGTGTAGGGCTTCGTGCTGGGGTAGTGTTTTAGGGTTTAGGGTAGTGCAGTGGTGTTTGTGGACTGTGCGAGGCCATGCTGGGATAGATTTAGGTTTTAGTGTAGTGCAGTGCTGTTTGGGTAGTGTAGGGAGTCGTGCTGGGGCTAGTTTTTTAGGGTTTAGGGTAGTGCAGTGGTTTTTGGGTAGTGTAGGGAGTCATGCTGGGGGTAGTGTTTTAGGGTTTAGGGTAGTGCAGTGGTGTTTGGGTAGTGTAGGGGGTCGTGCTGGGGGTAGTGTTTTAGGGTAGCGCAGTGGTGTATGTGTAGTGTAGGGGGTAGTGTTTTAGGGTTTACGGTAGTGCAGTAGTGTTTGTGTCATGTAGGGGGTCGTGCTGGGGTAGTGTTTTTGGGTTTAGGGTAGTGCAATGGTGTTTGTGTAGTGTAGGGGGCCCTGTTTTAGGGTTTAGGGTTGTACAGTGGTGTTTGTGAAGTGTAGGGGATCTTGCTGGGGGTTGTGTTTTAGGGTTTAGGGTAGTGCAATGCTGTTTGTGTAGGCTAGGGGTCATGCTGTGGGTAGTGTTGTAGGGTTTAGGGTAGTGCAGTGGTGTTTGTGTTGTGTAGGGGGTCATGTTTTAGGGTATAGGGTAGTGCAGTGGTTTTTGGGTAGTGTAGGGGGTCATGCTGGTGTTACTGTTTTCGGGTTTAGGGTAGTCCAGTGGTGTGTGGGTAGTGTAGGGCTTCGTGCTGGGGTAGTGTTTTAGGGTTGAGGGTAGTGCAGTGGGGTTTGTGTACTGTGGGAGTCCATGCTGGGATGGATTTAGGTTTTAGTGTAGTGCAGTGGTGTTTGGGTAGTGTAGGGAGTCGTGCTGGGGGTAGTGTTTTAGGGTTTAGGGTAGTGCAGTGGTTTTTGGGTAGTGTATGGGGTCATGCTGGGGGTAGTGTTTTAGGGTTTAGGGTAGTGCAGTGGTGTTTGGGTAGTGTAGGAGGTCGTGCTGAGGGTAGTGTTTTAGGGTTTAGGGTAGTGCAGTGGTTTTTGGGTAGTGTAGGGAGTCATGCTGTGGGTAGTGTTGTAGAGTTTAGGGTAGTGCAGTGGTGTTTGTGTGGTGTAGGGGGTCATGTTTTAGGGTATAGGATAGTGCAGTGTTTTTTGGGTAGTGTAGGGGGTCATGCTGGTGTTACTGTTTTCAGGTTTAGGGTAGTGCAGTGGTGTTTGGGTAGTGTAGGGCTTCATGCTGGGGTAGTGTTTTAGGGTTTAGGGTAGTGCAGTGGTGTTTGTGTAGTGTGGGAGGCCATGCTGGGATAGATTTAGGTTTTAGTGTAGCGCAGTGGTGTTTGGGTAGTGTAGGTAGTTGTGCTGGGGCTAGTTTTTTAGGGTTTAGGGTAGTGCAGTGGTTTTTGGGTAGTGTAGGGAGTCATGCTGGGGTAGTGTTTTAGCGTTTAGGATAGTGCAGTGGTGTTTGGGTAGTGTAGGGGGTCGTGCTGGGGGTAGTGTATTAGGGTTTAGGGTAGTGCAGTGGTGTTTGTGTAGTGTAGGGGGTAGTGTTTTAGGGTTTAGGGTAGTACAGTAGTGTTTGTGTAGTGTAGGGGGTCTTGCTGGGGTAGTGTTTTAGGGTTTAGGGTAGTGCAATGGTGTTTGTGTAGTGTAGGGGGCCCTGTTTTAGGGTTTAGGGTTGTACAGTGGTGTTTGTGAAGTGTAGGGGTCTTGCTGGGGGTTGTGTTTTAGGGTTTAGGGTAGTGCAATGCTGATTGTGTAGTCTAGGGGGTCATGCTGTGGGTAGTGTTGTAGGGTTTAGGGTAGTGCAGTTGTGTTTGTGTTGTGTAGGGGGTCATGTTTTAGGGTATAGGGTAGTGCAGTGGTTTTTGGGTAGTGTAGGGGGTCATGCTGGTGGTACTGTTTTCGGGTTTAGGGTAGTGCAGTGGTGTTTGGGTAGTGTAGGGCTTCGTGCTGGGGTAGTGTTTTAGGGTTTAGGGTAGTGCAGTGGTGTTTGTGTAGTGTGGGAGGCCATGCTGGGATGGATTTAGGTTTTAGTGTAGTGCAGTGATGTTTGGGTAGTGTAGGGAGTCATGCTGGGGGTAGTGTTTTAGGGTTTAGGGTAGTGCAGTGGTTTTTGGGTAGTGTAGGGAGTCATGCTGGGGGTAGTGTTTTAGGGTTTAGGGTAGTGCAGTGGTGTTTGGGTAGTATAGGGGGTCGTGCTGGGGGTAGTGTTTTAGGGTTTAGGGTAGTGCAGTGGTGTTTGTGTAGTGTAGGGGGTCATGCTGGGGGTAGTGTTTTAAAGTTTAGGGTAGTGCAGTGGTGTTTGTGTATTGTAGGGGGTAGTGGTTTAGGGTGTAGGGTAGTGAAATGGTGTTTGTGTAGTCTAGGGGGTCATGCTGTGGGTAGTGTTGTAGAGTTTAGGGTAGTGCAGTGGTGTTTGTGTAGTGTAGGGGGTCATGTTGGGGGTAGTGTTTTAAAGTTTAGGGTAGTGCAGTGGTGTTTGTGTAGTGTAGGGGGTAGTGGTTTAGGGTGTAGGCTACTGCAATGGTGTTTGTGTAGTCTAGGGGGTCATGCTGTGGGTAGTGTTGTAGAGTTTAGGGTAGTGCAGTGGTGTTTGTGTAGTGTAGGGGGTCATGTTTTAGTGTATAGGGTAGAGCAGTGTTTTTTGGGTAGTGTAGGGGTCATGCTGGTGTTACTGTTTTCGGGTTTAGGGTAGTGCAGTGGTGTTTGGGTAGTGTAGGGCTTCGTGCTGGGGTAGTGTTTTAGGGTTTAGGGTAGTGCAGTGGTGTTTATGTAGTGTGGGAGGCCATGCTGGGATAGATTTAGGTTTTAGTGTAGTGCAGTGGTGTTTGGGTAGTGTAGGGAGTTGTGCTGGGGCTAGTTTTTTAGGGTTTAGGGTAGTGCAGTGGTGTTTGGGTAGTGTAGGGGGTCGTGCTGGGGTAGTGTTTTAGGGTTTAGGGTAGTGCAATGGTGTTTGTGTAGTGTAGGGGGCCCTGTTTTAGGGTTTAGGGTTGTACAGTGGTGTTTGTGAAGTGTAGGGGGTCTTGCTGGGGGTTGTGTTTTAGGGTTTAGGGTAGTGCAATGGTGTTTGTGTAGTCTAGGGGGTCATACTGTGGGTAGTGTTGTAGGGTTTAGGGTAGTGCAGTGGTGTTTGTGTAGTGTAGGGGGTCATGTTTTAGGGTATAGGGTAGTGCAATGGTTTATGGGTAGTGTAGGGGGTCATGCTGGTGTTACTGTTTTCGGGTTTAGGGTAGTGCAGTGGTGTTTGGGTAGTGTAGGGCTTCGTGCTGGGGTAGTGTTTTAGAGTTTAGGGTAGTGCAGTGGTGTTTGTGTAGTGTGGGAGGCCATGCTGGGATAGATTTAGGTTTTAGTGTAGTGCAGTGGTGTTTGGGTAGTGTACGGAGTCGTGCTGGGGGTAGTGTTTTAGCGTTTAGGGAAGTGCATTGGTGTTTTGGTAGTGTAGGGGGTCGTGCTGGGGGTAGTGTTTTAGGGTTTAGGGTAGCGCAGTGGTGTTTGTGTAGTGTAGGGGGTAGTGTTTTAGGGTTTAGGGTAGTGCAGTAGTGTTTGTGTTGTGAGGGGGTCATGCTGGGGGTAGTGATTTAGGGTTTATGGTAGTGCAGTGGTGTTTGTATAGTGTAGGGGGTCATGCTGGGGGTAGTGTTTTATTGTTTAGGGTAGTGCAGTGGTGTTTGGGTAGTGTAGGGGGTCATGCTGGGGGTAGTGATGTAGGGTTTAGGGTAGTGCAGTGGTGTTTGTGTAATGTAGGGGGTCATGTTTTAGGGTATAGGGTAGTGCAGTGTTTTTGGGTAGTGTAGGGGGTCATGCTGGTGTTACTGTTTTCGGGTTTAGGGTAGTGCAGTGGTGTTTGGGTAGTGTAGGGCTTCATGCTTGGGTAGTGTTTTAGGGTTTATGGTAGTGCAGTGGTGTTTGTGTAGTGTGGGAGGCCATACTGGGATAGATTTAGGTTTTAGTGTAGTGCACTGGTGTTTGGGTAGTGTAGGGAGTCGTGCTGGGGGTAGTGTTTTAGGGTTTAGGGTAGTGCAGTGGTTTTTGGGTAGTGTAGGGAGTCATGCTGGGGGTAGTGTTTTAGGGTTTAGGGTAGTGCAGTGGTGTTTGGGTAGTGTAGGGGGTCGTGCTGTGGGTAGTGTTTTAGGGTTTAGGGTAGTGCAGTGGTGTTTGTGTAGTGTAGGGGGTCATGCTGGGGGTAGTGTTTTAAAGTTTAGGGTAGTGCAGTGGTGTTTGTGTAGTGTAGGGGGTAGTGGTTTAGGTTGTAGGGTAGTGCAATGGTGTTTGTGTAGTCTAGGGGGTCATGCTGTGGGTAGTGTTGTAGAGTTTACGGTAGTGCAGTGGTGTTTGTGTAGTGTAGGGGGTCATGTTTTAGGGTATAGGGTAGTGCAGTGTTTTTTGGGTAGTGTAGGGGGTCATGCTGGTGTTACTGTTTTCGGGCTTAGGGTAGTGCAGTGGTGTTTGGGTAGTGTAGGGCTTCGTGCTGGGGTAGTGTTTTAGGGTTTAGGGTACTGCAGTGGTGTTTGTGGAGTGTGGGAGGCCATGCTGGGATAGATTTAGGTTTTAGTGTAGTGCAGTGCTGTTTGGGTAGTGTAGGGAGTCGTGCTAGGGCTAGTTTTTTAGGGTTTAGGGTAGTGCAGTGGTTTTTGAGTAGTGTAGGGAGTCATGCTGGGGGTAGTGTTTTAGGGTTTAGGGTAGTGCAGTGGTGTTTGGGCAGTGTAGGGGGTCGTGCTGGGGGTAGTGTTTTAGGGTTTAGGGTAGCGCAGTGGTGTTTGTGTAGTGTAGGGGGTAGTGTTTTAGGGTTTAGGGTAGTGCAGTAGTGTTTGTGTAGTGCAGGGGTCGTGCTGGGGTAGTGTTTTAGGGTTTAGGGTAGTGCAATGGTGTTTGTGTAGTGTAGGGGGCCCTGTTTTAGGGTTTAGGGTTGTACAGTGGTGTTTGTGAAGTGTAGGGGGTCTTGCTGGGGGTTGTGTTTTAGGGTTTAGGGTAGTGCAATGCTGTTTTTGTAGTCTAGGGGGTCATGCTGTGGGTAGAGTTGTAGGGTTTAGGGTAGTGCAGTGGTGTTTGTGTTGTGTAGGGGGTCATGTTTTAGGGTATAGGGTAGTGCAGTGTTTTTTGGGTAGTGTAGGGGGTCATGCTGGTGTTACTGTTTTCGGGCTTAGGGTAGTGCAGTGGTGTTTGGGTAGTGTAGGGCTTTGTGCTGGGGTAGTGTTTTAGGGTTTAGGGTACTGCAGTGGTGCTTGTGTACTGTGGGAGTCCATGCTGGGATGGATTTAGGTTTTAGTGTAGTGCAGTGGTGTTTGGGTAGTGTAGGGAGTCGTGCTGGGGGTAGTGTTTTAGGGTTTAGGGTAGTACAGTGGTTTTTGGGTAGTGTAGGGGGTCATGCTGGGGGTAGTGTTTTAGGGTTTAGGGTAGTGCAGTGGTGTTTGGGGAGTGTAGGAGGTCGTGCTGAGGGTAGTGTTTTAGGGTTTAGGGTAGTGCAGTTGTTTTTGGGTAGTGTAGGGAGTCATGCTGTGGGTAGTGTTGTAGAGTTTAGGGTAGTGCAGTGGTGTTTGTGTAGTGTAGGGGGTCATGTTTTAGGGTATAGGATAGTGCAGTGTTTTTTGGGTAGTGTAGGGGGTCATGCTGGTGTTACTGTTTTCGGGTTTAGGGTAGTGCAGTGGTGTTTGTGTAGTGTGGGAGGCCATGCTGGGATAGATTTAGGTTTTAGTGTAGTGCAGTGGTGTTTGGGTAGTGTAGGGAGTTGTGCTGGGGCTAGTTTTTTAGGGTTTAGGGTAGTGCAGTGGTTTTTGGGTAGTGTAGGGAGTCATGCTGGGGTAGTGTTTTAGCGTTTAGGATAGTGCAGTGGTGTTTGGGTAGTGTAGGGGGTCGTGCTGGGGGTAGTGTTTTAGGGTTTAGGGTAGCGCAGTGGTGTTTGTGTTGTGAGGGGGTCATGCTGGGGGTAGTGATTTAGGGTTTATGGTAGTGCAGTGGTGTTTGTATAGTGTAGGGGGTCATGCTGGGGGTAGTGTTTTATTGTTTAGGGTAGTGCAGTGGTGTTTGGGTAGTGTAGGGGGTCATGCTGGGGGTAGTGTTTTTGGGGTTAGGGTAGTGCAGTGGTATTTGTGTAGTGTAGGGGGTCATGCTGGGGGTAGTGTTTTTGGGGTTAGGGTAGTGCAGTGGTATTTGTGTAGTGTAGGGGGTCATGCTGGGGGTAGTGATGTAGGGTTTAGGGTAGTGCAGTGGTGTTTGTGTAATGTAGGGGGTCATGTTTTCGGGTTTAGGGTAGTGCAGTGGTGTTTGGGTAGTGTAGGGCTTCGTGCTGGCGTAGTGTTTTAGGGTTTAGGGTAGTGCAGTGGTGTTTGTGTAGTGTGGGAGGCCATACTGGGATAGATTTAGGTTTTAGTGTAGTGCAGTGGTGTTTGGGTAGTGTAGGGAGTCGTGCTGGGGTAGTGTTTTAGGGTTTAGGGTAGTGCAGTGGTTTTTGGGTAGTGTAGGGAGTCATGCTGGGGGTAGTGTTTTAGGGTTTAGGGTAGTGCAGTGGTGTTTGGGTAGTGTAGGGGGTCGTGCTGGGGGTAGTGTTTTAGGGTTTAGGGTAGTGCAGTGGTGTTTGTGTAGTGTAGGGGGTCATGCTGGGGGTAGTGTTTTAAAGTTTAGGGTAGTGCAGTGGTGTTTGTGTAGTGTAGGGGGTAGTGGTTTAGGGTTTAGGGTAGTGCAATGGTGTTTGTGTAGTCTAGGGGGTCATGCTGTGGGTAGTGTTGTAGAGTTTAGGGTAGTGCAGTGGTGTTTGTGTAGTGTAGGGGGTCATGTTTTAGGGTATAGGGTAGTGCAGTGATTTTTGGGTAGTGTAGGGGGTCATGCTGGTGTTACTGTTTTCGGGTTTAGGGTAGTGCAGTGGTGTTTGGGTAGTGTAGGGCTTCGTGCTGGGGTAGTGTTTTAGGGTTTAGGGTAGTGCAGTGGTGTTTGTGGACTGTGCGAGGCCATGCTGGGATAGATTTAGGTTTTAGTGTAGTGCAGTGCTGTTTGGGTAGTGTAGGGAGTCGTGCTGGGGCTAGTTTTTTAGGGTTTAGGGTAGTGCAGTGGTTTTTGGGTAGTGTAGGGAGTCATGCTGGGGGTAGTGTTTTAGGGTTTAGGGTAGTGCAGTGGTGTTTGGGTAGTGTAGGGGGTCGTGCTGGGGGTAGTGTTTTAGGGTAGCGCAGTGGTGTTTGTGTAGTGTAGGGGGTAGTGTTTTAGGGTTTACGGTAGTGCAGTAGTGTTTGTGTCATGTAGGGGGTCGTGCTGGGGTAGTGTTTTTGGGTTTAGGGTAGTGCAATGGTGTTTGTGTAGTGTAGGGGGCCCTGTTTTAGGGTTTAGGGTTGTACAGTGGTGTTTGTGAAGTGTAGGGGATCTTGCTGGGGGTTGTGTTTTAGGGTTTAGGGTAGTGCAATGCTGTTTGTGTAGGCTAGGGGTCATGCTGTGGGTAGTGTTGTAGGGTTTAGGGTAGTGCAGTGGTGTTTGTGTTGTGTAGGGGGTCATGTTTTAGGGTATAGGGTAGTGCAGTGGTTTTTGGGTAGTGTAGGGGGTCATGCTGGTGTTACTGTTTTCGGGTTTAGGGTAGTCCAGTGGTGTGTGGGTAGTGTAGGGCTTCGTGCTGGGGTAGTGTTTTAGGGTTGAGGGTAGTGCAGTGGGGTTTGTGTACTGTGGGAGTCCATGCTGGGATGGATTTAGGTTTTAGTGTAGTGCAGTGGTGTTTGGGTAGTGTAGGGAGTCGTGCTGGGGGTAGTGTTTTAGGGTTTAGGGTAGTGCAGTGGTTTTTGGGTAGTGTATGGGGTCATGCTGGGGGTAGTGTTTTAGGGTTTAGGGTAGTGCAGTGGTGTTTGGGTAGTGTAGGAGGTCGTGCTGAGGGTAGTGTTTTAGGGTTTAGGGTAGTGCAGTGGTTTTTGGGTAGTGTAGGGAGTCATGCTGTGGGTAGTGTTGTAGAGTTTAGGGTAGTGCAGTGGTGTTTGTGTGGTGTAGGGGGTCATGTTTTAGGGTATAGGATAGTGCAGTGTTTTTTGGGTAGTGTAGGGGGTCATGCTGGTGTTACTGTTTTCAGGTTTAGGGTAGTGCAGTGGTGTTTGTGTAGTGTGGGAGGCCATGCTGGGATAGATTTAGGTTTTAGTGTAGCGCAGTGGTGTTTGGGTAGTGTAGGTAGTTGTGCTGGGGCTAGTTTTTTAGGGTTTAGGGTAGTGCAGTGGTTTTTGGGTAGTGTAGGGAGTCATGCTGGGGTAGTGTTTTAGCGTTTAGGATAGTGCAGTGGTGTTTGGGTAGTGTAGGGGGTCGTGCTGGGGGTAGTGTATTAGGGTTTAGGGTAGTGCAGTGGTGTTTGTGTAGTGTAGGGGGTAGTGTTTTAGGGTTTAGGGTAGTACAGTAGTGTTTGTGTAGTGTAGGGGGTCTTGCTGGGGTAGTGTTTTAGGGTTTAGGGTAGTGCAATGGTGTTTGTGTAGTGTAGGGGGCCCTGTTTTAGGGTTTAGGGTTGTACAGTGGTGTTTGTGAAGTGTAGGGGTCTTGCTGGGGGTTGTGTTTTAGGGTTTAGGGTAGTGCAATGCTGATTGTGTAGTCTAGGGGGTCATGCTGTGGGTAGTGTTGTAGGGTTTAGGGTAGTGCAGTTGTGTTTGTGTTGTGTAGGGGGTCATGTTTTAGGGTATAGGGTAGTGCAGTGGTTTTTGGGTAGTGTAGGGGGTCATGCTGGTGGTACTGTTTTCGGGTTTAGGGTAGTGCAGTGGTGTTTGGGTAGTGTAGGGCTTCGTGCTGGGGTAGTGTTTTAGGGTTTAGGGTAGTGCAGTGGTGTTTGTGTAGTGTGGGAGGCCATGCTGGGATGGATTTAGGTTTTAGTGTAGTGCAGTGATGTTTGGGTAGTGTAGGGAGTCATGCTGGGGGTAGTGTTTTAGGGTTTAGGGTAGTGCAGTGGTTTTTGGGTAGTGTAGGGAGTCATGCTGGGGGTAGTGTTTTAGGGTTTAGGGTAGTGCAGTGGTGTTTGGGTAGTATAGGGGGTCGTGCTGGGGGTAGTGTTTTAGGGTTTAGGGTAGTGCAGTGGTGTTTGTGTAGTGTAGGGGGTCATGCTGGGGGTAGTGTTTTAAAGTTTAGGGTAGTGCAGTGGTGTTTGTGTATTGTAGGGGGTAGTGGTTTAGGGTGTAGGGTAGTGAAATGGTGTTTGTGTAGTCTAGGGGGTCATGCTGTGGGTAGTGTTGTAGAGTTTAGGGTAGTGCAGTGGTGTTTGTGTAGTGTAGGGGGTCATGTTGGGGGTAGTGTTTTAAAGTTTAGGGTAGTGCAGTGGTGTTTGTGTAGTGTAGGGGGTAGTGGTTTAGGGTGTAGGCTACTGCAATGGTGTTTGTGTAGTCTAGGGGGTCATGCTGTGGGTAGTGTTGTAGAGTTTAGGGTAGTGCAGTGGTGTTTGTGTAGTGTAGGGGGTCATGTTTTAGTGTATAGGGTAGAGCAGTGTTTTTTGGGTAGTGTAGGGGTCATGCTGGTGTTACTGTTTTCGGGTTTAGGGTAGTGCAGTGGTGTTTGGGTAGTGTAGGGCTTCGTGCTGGGGTAGTGTTTTAGGGTTTAGGGTAGTGCAGTGGTGTTTATGTAGTGTGGGAGGCCATGCTGGGATAGATTTAGGTTTTAGTGTAGTGCAGTGGTGTTTGGGTAGTGTAGGGAGTTGTGCTGGGGCTAGTTTTTTAGGGTTTAGGGTAGTGCAGTGGTGTTTGGGTAGTGTAGGGTGTCGTGCTGGGGTAGTGTTTTAGGGTTTAGGGTAGTGCAATGGTGTTTGTGTAGTGTAGGGGGCCCTGTTTTAGGGTTTAGGGTTGTACAGTGGTGTTTGTGAAGTGTAGGGGGTCTTGCTGGGGGTTGTGTTTTAGGGTTTAGGGTAGTGCAATGGTGTTTGTGTAGTCTAGGGGGTCATACTGTGGGTAGTGTTGTAGGGTTTAGGGTAGTGCAGTGGTGTTTGTGTAGTGTAGGGGGTCATGTTTTAGGGTATAGGGTAGTGCAATGGTTTATGGGTAGTGTAGGGGGTCATGCTGGTGTTACTGTTTTCGGGTTTAGGGTAGTGCAGTGGTGTTTGGGTAGTGTAGGGCTTCGTGCTGGGGTAGTGTTTTAGAGTTTAGGGTAGTGCAGTGGTGTTTGTGTAGTGTGGGAGGCCATGCTGGGATAGATTTAGGTTTTAGTGTAGTGCAGTGGTGTTTGGGTAGTGTACGGAGTCGTGCTGGGGGTAGTGTTTTAGCGTTTAGGGAAGTGCATTGGTGTTTTGGTAGTGTAGGGGGTCGTGCTGGGGGTAGTGTTTTAGGGTTTAGGGTAGCGCAGTGGTGTTTGTGTAGTGTAGGGGGTAGTGTTTTAGGGTTTAGGGTAGTGCAGTAGTGTTTGTGTTGTGAGGGGGTCATGCTGGGGGTAGTGATTTAGGGTTTATGGTAGTGCAGTGGTGTTTGTATAGTGTAGGGGGTCATGCTGGGGGTAGTGTTTTATTGTTTAGGGTAGTGCAGTGGTGTTTGGGTAGTGTAGGGGGTCATGCTGGGGGTAGTGATGTAGGGTTTAGGGTAGTGCAGTGGTGTTTGTGTAATGTAGGGGGTCATGTTTTAGGGTATAGGGTAGTGCAGTGTTTTTGGGTAGTGTAGGGGGTCATGCTGGTGTTACTGTTTTCGGGTTTAGGGTAGTGCAGTGGTGTTTGGGTAGTGTAGGGCTTCATGCTTGGGTAGTGTTTTAGGGTTTATGGTAGTGCAGTGGTGTTTGTGTAGTGTGGGAGGCCATACTGGGATAGATTTAGGTTTTAGTGTAGTGCACTGGTGTTTGGGTAGTGTAGGGAGTCGTGCTGGGGGTAGTGTTTTAGGGTTTAGGGTAGTGCAGTGGTTTTTGGGTAGTGTAGGGAGTCATGCTGGGGGTAGTGTTTTAGGGTTTAGGGTAGTGCAGTGGTGTTTGGGTAGTGTAGGGGGTCGTGCTGTGGGTAGTGTTTTAGGGTTTAGGGTAGTGCAGTGGTGTTTGTGTAGTGTAGGGGGTCATGCTGGGGGTAGTGTTTTAAAGTTTAGGGTAGTGCAGTGGTGTTTGTGTAGTGTAGGGGGTAGTGGTTTAGGTTGTAGGGTAGTGCAATGGTGTTTGTGTAGTCTAGGGGGTCATGCTGTGGGTAGTGTTGTAGAGTTTACGGTAGTGCAGTGGTGTTTGTGTAGTGTAGGGGGTCATGTTTTAGGGTATAGGGTAGTGCAGTGTTTTTTGGGTAGTGTAGGGGGTCATGCTGGTGTTACTGTTTTCGGGCTTAGGGTAGTGCAGTGGTGTTTGGGTAGTGTAGGGCTTCGTGCTGGGGTAGTGTTTTAGGGTTTAGGGTACTGCAGTGGTGTTTGTGGAGTGTGGGAGGCCATGCTGGGATAGATTTAGGTTTTAGTGTAGTGCAGTGCTGTTTGGGTAGTGTAGGGAGTCGTGCTGGGGCTAGTTTTTTAGGGTTTAGGGTAGTGCAGTGGTTTTTGAGTAGTGTAGGGAGTCATGCTGGGGGTAGTGTTTTAGGGTTTAGGGTAGTGCAGTGGTGTTTGGGCAGTGTAGGGGGTCGTGCTGGGGGTAGTGTTTTAGGGTTTAGGGTAGCGCAGTGGTGTTTGTGTAGTGTAGGGGGTAGTGTTTTAGGGTTTAGGGTAGTGCAGTAGTGTTTGTGTAGTGCAGGGGTCGTGCTGGGGTAGTGTTTTAGGGTTTAGGGTAGTGCAATGGTGTTTGTGTAGTGTAGGGGGCCCTGTTTTAGGGTTTAGGGTTGTACAGTGGTGTTTGTGAAGTGTAGGGGGTCTTGCTGGGGGTTGTGTTTTAGGGTTTAGGGTAGTGCAATGCTGTTTTTGTAGTCTAGGGGGTCATGCTGTGGGTAGAGTTGTAGGGTTTAGGGTAGTGCAGTGGTGTTTGTGTTGTGTAGGGGGTCATGTTTTAGGGTATAGGGTAGTGCAGTGTTTTTTGGGTAGTGTAGGGGGTCATGCTGGTGTTACTGTTTTCGGGCTTAGGGTAGTGCAGTGGTGTTTGGGTAGTGTAGGGCTTTGTGCTGGGGTAGTGTTTTAGGGTTTAGGGTACTGCAGTGGTGTTTGTGGAGTGTGGGAGGCCATGCTGGGATAGATTTAGGTTTTAGTGTAGTGCAGTGCTGTTTGGGTAGTGTAGGGAGTCGTGCTGGGGCTAGTTTTTTAGGGTTTAGGGTAGTGCAGTGGTGTTTGGGTAGTGTAGGGGGTCGTGCTGGGAGTAGTGTTTTAGGGTTTAGAGTAGTGCAGTGGTGTTTGGGTAGTGTAGGGGGTCGTGCTGGGGGTAGTGTTTTAGGGTTTAGGGTAGTGCAGTGGTTTTTGAGTAGTGTAGGGAGTCATGCTGTGGGTAGTGTTGTAGAGTTTAGGGTAGTGCAGTGGTGTTTGTGTAGTGTAGGGGGACATGTTTTAGGGTATGGGGTAGTGCAGTGTTTTTTGGGTAGTGTAGGGGGTCATGCTGGTTTTACTGTTTTCGGGTTTAGGGTAGTGCAGTGGTGTTTGGGTAGTGTAGGCCTTCGTGCTGGGGTAGTGATTTAGGGTTTAGGGTAGTGCAGTGGTGTTTGTGTAGTGTGGGAGGCCATGCTGGGGGTAGTGTTTTAAAGTTTAGGGTAGTGCAGTGGTGTTTGTGTAGTGTAGGGGGTAGTGGTTTAGGGTGTAGGGTAGTTCAATGGTGTTTGTGTAGTCTAGGGGGTCATGCTGTGGGTAGTGTTGTAGAGTTTACGGTAGGGCAGTGGTGTTTGTGTAGTATAGGGGGTCATGTTTTAGGGTATAGGGTAGTGCAGTGTTTTTTGGGTAGTGTAGGGGGCCATGCTGGTGTTACTGTTTTCGGGTTTAGGGTAGTGCAGTGGTGTTTGGGTAGTGTATGGCTTCGTGCTGGGGTAGTGTTTTAGGGTTTAGGGTAGTGCAGTGGTGTTTGTGAAGTGTAGGGGGTCGTGCTGGGGGTAGTGTTTTAGGGTTTAATGTAGTGCAATGCTGTTTGTGTAGTCTAGGGGGTCATGCTGTGGGTAGTGTTGTAGGGTTTAGGGTAGTGCAGTGGTGTTTGTGTTGTGTAGGGGGTCATGTTTTAGGGTATAGGGTAGTGCAGTGGTTTTTGGGTAGTGTAGGGGGTCATGCTGGTGTTACTGTTTTCGGGTTTAGGGTAGTGCAGTGGTGTTTGGGTAGTGTAGGGCTTCGTGCTGGGGTAGTGTTTTAGGGTTTAGGGTAGTGCAGTGGTGTTTGTGTAGTGTGGGAGGCCATGCTGGGATGGATTTAGGTTTTAGTGTAGTGCAGTGGTGTTTGGGTAGTGTAGGGAGTCGTGCTGGGGGTAGTGTTTTAGGGTTTAGGGTAGTGCAGTGGTTTTTGGGTAGTGTAGGGAGTCATGCTGGGGGTAGTGTTTTAGGGTTTAGGGTAGTGCAGTGGTGTTTGGGTAGTGTAGGGGGTCGTGCTGGGGGTAGTGTTTTAGGGTTTAGGGTAGTGCAGTGGTTTTTGGGTAGTGTAGGGAGTCATGCTGTGGGTAGTGTTGTAGAGTTTAGGGTAGTGCAGTGGTGTTTGTGTAGTGTAGGGGGTCATGTTTTAGGGTATGGGGTAGTGCAGTGTTTTTTGGGTAGTGTAGGGGGTCATGCTGGTGTTACTGTTTTCGGGTTTAGGGTAGTGCAGTGGTGTTTGGGTAGTGTAGGGCTTCGTGCTGGGGTAGTGTTTTAGGGTTTAGGGTAGTGCAGTGGTGTTTGTCTAGTGTGGGAGGCCATGCTGGGATAGATTTAGGTTTTAGTGTTGCGCAGTGGTGTTTGGGTAGTGTAGGGAGTTGTGCTGGGGCTAGTTTTTTAGGGTTTAGGGTAGTGCAGTGGTTTTTGGGTAGTGTAGGGAGTCATGCTGGGTTAGTGTTTTAGGGTTTAGGGTAGTGCAGTGGTGTTTGGGTAGTGTAGGGGGTCGTGCTGGGGGTAGTGTTTTAGGGTTTAGGGTAGTGCAGTGGTGTTTGTGTAGTGTAGGGGGTAGTGTTTTAGGGTTTAGGGTAGTGCAGTAGTGTTTGTGTAGTGTAGGGGGTCTTGCTGGGGTAGTGTTTTAGGGTTTAGGGTAGTGCAATGGTGTTTGTGTAGTGTAGGGGGCCCTGTTTTAGGGTTTAGGGTTGTACAGTGGTGTTTGTGAAGTGTAGGGGGTCTTGCTGTGGGTTGTGTTTTAGGGTTTAGGGTAGTGCAATGCTGTTTCTGTAGTGTAGGGGGTCATGCTGTGGGTAGTGTTGTAGGGTTTAGGGTAGTGCAGTTGTGTTTGTGTTGTGTAGGGGGTCATGTTTTAGGGTATAGGGTAGTGGAGTGGTTTTTGGGTAGTGTAGGGGGTCATGCTGGCGGTACTGTTTTCGGGTTTAGGGTAGTGCAGTGGTGTTTGAGTAGTGTAGGGCTGCGTGCTGGGGTAGTGTTTTAGGGTTTAGGGTAGTGCAGTGGTGTTTGTGTAGTGTGGGAGGCCATGCTGGGATGGATTTAGGTTTTGGTGTAGTGCAGTGGTGTTTGGGTAGTGTAGGGAGTCGTGCTGGGGGTAGTGTTTTAGGGTTTAGGGTAGTGCAGTGGTTTTTGGGTAGTGTAGGGAGTCATGCGGGGTTAGTGTTTTAGGGTTTAGGGTAGTGCAGTGGTGTTTGGGTAGTGTAGGGGGTCGTGCTGGGGGTAGTGTTTTAGGGTTTAGGGTAGTGCAGTGGTGTTTGTGTAGTGTAGGGGGTAGTGTTTTAGGGTTTAGGGTAGTGCAGTAGTGTTTGTGTAGTGTAGGGGGTCTTGCTGGGGTATTGTTTTAGGGTTTAAGGTAGGGCAATGGTGTTTGTGTAGTGTAGGGGGCCCTGTTTTAGGGTTTAGGGTTGTACAGTGGTGTTTGTGAAGTGTAGGGGGTCTTGCTGGGGGTTGTGTTTTAGGGTTTAGGGTAGTGCAATGCTGTTTCTGTAGTGTAGGGGGTCATGCTGTGGGTAGTGTTGTAGGGTTTAGGGTAGTGCAGTTGTGTTTGTGTTGTGTAGGGGGTCATGTTTTAGGGTATAGGGTAGTGGAGTGGTTTTTGGGTAGTGTAGGGGGTCATGCTGGCGGTACTGTTTTCGGGTTTAGGGTAGTGCAGTGGTGTTTGAGTAGTGTAGGGCTGCGTGCTGGGGTAGTGTTTTAGGGTTTAGGGTAGTGCAGTGGTGTTTGTGTAGTGTGGGAGGCCATGCTGGGATGGATTTAGGTTTTGGTGTAGTGCAGTGGTGTTTGGGTAGTGTAGGGAGTCGTGCTGGGGGTAGTGTTTTAGGGTTTAGGGTAGTGCAGTGGTTTTTGGGTAGTGTAGGGAGTCATGCTGGGGGTAGTGTTTTAGGGTTTAGGGTAGTGCAGTGGTGTTTGGGTAGTGTGGGGGGGTCATGCTGGGGGTAGTGTTTTAGGGTTTAGGGTAGTGCAGTGGTGTTTGTGTAGTGTAGGGGGTCATGCTGTGGGTAGTGTTGTAGAGTTGAGGGTAGTGCAGTGGTGTTTGTGTAGTGTAGGGGGTCATGTTTTAGTGTATAGGGTAGTGCAGTGTTTTTTGGGTAGTGTAGGGGGTCATGCTGGTGTTACTGTTTTCGGGTTTAGGGAAGTGCAGTGGTGTTTGGGTAGTGTAGGGCTTCGTGCTGGGGTAGTGTTTTAGGGTTTAGGTTAGTGCAGTGGGGTTTATGTAGTGTGGGAGGCCATGCTGGGATAGATTTAGGTTTTAGTGTAGTGCAGTGGTGTTTGGGTAGTGTAGGGAGTTGTGCTGGGGCTAGTTTTTTAGGGTTTAGGGTAGTGCAGTGGTGTTTGGGTAGTGTAGGGGGTCGTGCTGGGGGTAGTGTTTTAGGGTTTAGGGTAGCGCAGTGGTGTTTGTGTAGGGGGTAGTGTTTTAGGGTTTAGGGTAGTGCAATGGTGTTTGTGTAGTGTAGGGGGCCCTGTTGTAGGGTTTAGGGTTGTACAGTGGTGTTTGTGAAGTGTAGGGGGTCTTGCTGGGGGTTGTGTTTTAGGGTTTAGGGTAGTGCAATGGTGTTTGTGTAGTCTAGGGGGTCATGGTGTGGGTAGTGTTGTAGGGTTTAAAGTAGTGCAGTGGTGTTTGTGTAGTGTAGGGGGTCATGTTTTAGGGTATAGGGTAGTGCAGTGGTTTTTGGATAGTGTAGAGGGTCATGCTGGTGTTACTGTTTTCGGGTTTAGAGTAGTGCAGTGGTGTTTAGGTAGTGTAGGGCTTCGTGCTGGGGTAGTGTTTTAGGGTTTAGGGTAGTGCAGTGGTGTTTGTGTAGTGTGGGAGGCCATGCTGGGATAGATTTAGGTTTTAGTGTAGTGCAGTGGTGTTTGGGTAGTGTAGGGAGTCGTGCTGGGGGTAGTGTTTTAGGGTTTAGGGTAGTCCAGTGGTGTTTGGGTAGTGTAGGGGGTCGTGCTGGGGGTAGTGTTTTAGTGTTTAGGGTAGCGCAGTGGTGTTTGTGTAGTGTAGGGGGTAGTGTTTTAGGGTTTAGGGTAGTGCAGTGGTTTTTGGGTAGTGTAGGGGGTCATGCTGGTGTTACTGTTTTCGGGTTTAGGGTAGTGCAGTGGTGTTTGGGTAGTGTAGGGCTTCGTGCTGGGGTAGTGTTTTAGAGTTTAGGGTAGTGCAGTGGTGTTTGTGTAGTGTGGGAGGCCATGCTGGGATGGATTTAGGTTTTAGTGTAGTACAGTGGTGTTTGGGTAGTGTAGGGAGTCGTGCTGGGGGTAGTGTTTTAGGGTTTAGGGTAGTGCAGTGGTTTTTGGGTAGTGTAGGGAGTCATGCTGGGGGTAGTGTTTTAGGGTTTAGGGTAGTGCAGTGGTGTTTGGGTAGTGTAGGGGGTCGTGCTGGGGGTAGTGTTTTAGGGTTTAGGGTAGTGCAGTGGTTTTTGGGTAGTGTAGGGAGTCATGCTGTGGGTAGTGTTGTAGAGTTTAGGGTAGTGCAGTGGTGTTTGTGTAGTGTAGGGGGTCATGTTTTAGGGTATGGGGTAGTGCAGTGTTTTTTGGGTAGTGTAGGGGGTCATGCTGGTGTTACTGTTTTCGGGTTTAGGGTAGTGCAGTGGTGTTTGGGTAGTGTAGGGCTTCGTGCTGGGGTAGTGTTTTAGGGTTTAGGGTAGTGCAGTGGTGTTTGTCTAGTGTGGGAGGCCATGCTGGGATAGATTTAGGTTTTAGTGTAGTGCAGTGGTGTTTGGGTAGTGTAGGGAGTTGTGCTGGGGCTAGTTTTTTAGGGTTTAGGGTAGTGCAGTGGTTTTTGGGTAGTGTAGGGAGTCATGCTGGGTTAGTGTTTTAGGGTTTAGGGTAGTGCAGTGGTGTTTGGGTAGTGTAGGGGGTCGTGCTGGGGTAGTGTTTTAGGGTTTAGGGTAGTGCAGTGGTGTTTGTGTAGTGTAGGGGGTAGTGTTTTAGGGTTTAGGGTAGTGCAGTAGTGTTTGTGTAGTGTAGGGGGTCTTGCTGGGGTAGTGTTTTAGGGTTTAGGGTAGTGCAATGGTGTTTGTGTAGTGTAGGGGGCCCTGTTTTAGGGTTTAGGGTTGCACAGTGGTGTTTGTGAAGTGTAGGGGGTCTTGCTGGGGGTTGTGTTTTAGGGTTTAGGGTAGTGCAATGCTGTTTCTGTAGTGTAGGGGGTCATGCTGTGGGTAGTGTTGTAGGGTTTAGGGTAGTGCAGTTGTGTTTGTGTTGTGTAGGGGGTCATGTTTTAGGGTATAGGGTAGTGGAGTGGTTTTTGGGTAGTGTAGGGGGTCCTGCTGGCGGTACTGTTTTCGGGTTTAGGGTAGTGCAGTGGTGTTTGAGTAGTGTAGGGCTGCGTGCTGGGGTAGTGTTTTAGGGTTTAGGGTAGTGCAGTGGTGTTTGTGTAGTGTGGGAGGCCATGCTGGGATGGAGTTAGGTTTTGGTGTAGTGCAGTGGTGTTTGGGTAGTGTAGGGAGTCGTGCTGGGGGTAGTGTTTTAGGGTTTAGGGTAGTGCAGTGGTTTTTGGGTAGTGTAGGGAGTCATGCTGGGGGTAGTGTTTTAGGGTTTAGGGTAGTGCAGTGGTGTTTGGGTAGTGTGGGGGGTCATGCTGGGGGTAGTGTTTTAGGGTTTAGGGTAGTGCAGTGGTGTTTGTGTAGTGTAGGGGGTCATGCTGGGGGTAGTGTTTAAAGTTTAGGGTAGTGCAGTGGTGTTTGTGTAGTGTAGGGGGTAGTGGTTTAGGGTGTAGGGTAGTGCAATGGTGTTTGTGTAGTCTAGGGGGTCATGCTGTGGGTAGTGTTGTAGAGTTGAGGGTAGTGCAGTGGTGTTTGTGTAGTGTAGGGGGTCATGTTTTAGTGTATAGGGTAGTGCAGTGTTTTTGGGTAGTGTAGGGGGTCATGCTGGTGTTACTGTTTTCGGGTTTAGGGTAGTGCAGTGGTGTTTGGGTAGTGTAGGGCTTCGTGCTGGGGTAGTGTTTTAGGGTTTAGGGTAGGGCAGTGGGGTTTATGTAGTGTGGGAGGCCATGCTGGGATAGATTTAGGTTTTAGTGTAGTGCAGTGGTGTTTGGGTAGTGTAGGGAGTTGTGCTGGGGCTAGTTTTTTAGGGTTTAGGGTAGTGCAGTGGTGTTTGGGTAGTGTAGGGGGTCGTGCTGGGGGTAGTGTTTTAGGGTTTAGGGTAGCGCAGTGGTGTTTGTGTAGGGGGTAGTGTTTTAGTGTTTTAGGGTTTAGGGTAGTGCAGTAGTGTTTGTGTAGTGTAGGGGGTCGTGCTGGGGTAGTGTTTTAGGGTTTAGGGTAGTGCAATGGTGTTTGTGTAGTGTAGGGGGCCCTGTTGTAGGGTTTAGGGTTGTACAGTGGTGTTTGTGAAGTGTAGGGGGTCTTGCTGGGGGTTGTGTTTTAGGGTTTAGGGTAGTGCAATGGTGTTTGTGTAGTCTAGGGGGTCATGGTGTGGGTAGTGTTGTAGGGTTTAGGGTAGTGCAGTGGTGTTTGTGTAGTGTAGGGGGTCATGTTTTAGGGTATAGGGTAGTGCAGTGGTTTTTGGATAGTGTAGAGGGTCATGCTGGTGTTACTGTTTTCGGGTTTAGAGTAGTGCAGTGGTGTTTGGGTAGTGTAGGGCTTCGTGCTGGGGTAGTGTTTTAGGGTTTAGGGTAGTGCAGTGGTGTTTGTGTAGTGTGGGAGGCCATGCTGGGATAGATTTAGGTTTTAGTGTAGTGCAGTGGTGTTTGGGTAGTGTAGGGAGTCGTGCTGGGGGTAGTGTTTTAGGGTTTAGGGTAGTCCAGTGGTGTTTGGGTAGTGTAGGGGGTCGTGCTGGGGGTAGTGTTTTAGGGTTTAGGGTAGCGCAGTGGTGTTTGTGTAGTTTAGGGGGTAGTGTTTTAGGGTTTAGGGTAGTGCAGTAGTGTTTTTGTAGTGTAGGGGGTCGTGCTGGGGTAGTGTTTTAGGGTTTAGGGTAGTGCAGTTGTGTTTGTGTAGTGTAGGGGGCCGTGTTTTAGGGTTTAGGGTTCTACAGTGGTGTTTGTGAAGTGTAGGGGGTCTTGCTGGGGGTTGTGTTTTAGGGTTTAGGGTAGTGCAGTGGTGTTTGAGTAGTGTAGAGGGTCGTACTGGGGTACTGTTTTAGGGTTTAGGGTAGTGCAGTGGTGTTTGTCTAGTGTGGGAGGCCATGCTGGGATAGATATAGGTTTTAGTGTAGTGCAGTTGTGTTTGGGTAGTGTAGGGAGTTGTGCTGGGGCTAGTTTTTTAGGGTTTAGGGTAGTGCAGTGGTTTTTGGGTAGTGTAGGGAGTCATGCTGGGGTAGTGTTTTAGGGTTTAGGGTAGTGCAGTGGTGTTTGGGTAGTGTAGGGGGTCGTGCTGGGGGTAGTGTTTTAGGGTTTAGGGTAGCGCAGTGGTGTTTGTATAGTGTAGGGGGTAGTGTTTTAGGGTTTAGGGTAGTGCAGTGGTGTTTGGGTAGTGTAGGGGGTCGTGCTGGGGGTAGTGTTTTAGGGTTTAGGGTAGTGCAGTGGTGTTTGGGTAGTGTAGGGCTTCGTGCTGGGGTAGTGTTTTAGGGTTTAGGGTAGTGCAGTGGTGTTTGTGTAGTGTGGGAGGCCATGCTGGGATGGATTTAGGTTTTAGTGTAGTGCAGTGGTGTTTGGGTAGTGTAGGGAGTCGTGCTGGGGGTAGTGTTTTAGGGTTTAGGGTAGTGCAGTGGTTTTTGGGTAGTGTAGGGAGTCATGCTGGGGGTAGTGTTTTAGGGTTTAGGGTAGTGCAGTGGTGTTTGGGTAGTGTAGGGGGTCGTGCTGGGGGTAGTGTTTTAGGGTTTAGGGTAGTGCAGTGGTTTTTGGGTAGTGTAGGGAGTCATGCTGTGGGTAGTGTTGTAGAGTTTAGGGTAGTGCAGTGGTGTTTGTGTAGTGTAGGGGGTCATGTTTTAGGGTATGGGGTAGTGCAGTGTTTTTTGGGTAGTGTAGGGGGTCATGCTGGTGTTACTGTTTTCGGGTTTAGGGTAGTGCAGTGGTGTTTGGGTAGTGTAGGGCTTCGTGCTGGGGTAGTGTTTTAGGGTTTAGGGTAGTGCAGTGGGGTTTATGTAGTGTGGGAGGCCATGCTGGGATAGATTTAGGTTTTAGTGTAGTGCAGTGGTGTTTGGGTAGTGTAGGGAGTTGTGCTGGGGCTAGTTTTTTAGGGTTTAGGGTAGTGCAGTGGTTTTTGGGTAGTGTAGGGAGTCATGCTGGGTTAGTGTTTTAGGGTTTAGGGTAGTGCAGTGGTGTTTGGGTAGTGTAGGGGGTCGTGCTGGGGTAGTGTTTTAGGGTTTAGGGTAGTGCAGTGGTGTTTGTGTAGTGTAGGGGGTAGTGTTTTAGGGTTTAGGGTAGTGCAGTAGTGTTTGTGTAGTGTAGGGGGTCTTGCTGGGGTAGTGTTTTAGGGTTTAGGGTAGTGCAATGGTGTTTGTGTAGTGTAGGGGGCCCTGTTTTAGGGTTTAGGGTTGCACAGTGGTGTTTGTGAAGTGTAGGGGGTCTTGCTGGGGGTTGTGTTTTAGGGTTTAGGGTAGTGCAATGCTGTTTCTGTAGTGTAGGGGGTCATGCTGTGGGTAGTGTTGTAGGGTTTAGGGCAGTGCAGTTGTGTTTGTGTTGTGTAGGGGGTCATGTTTTAGGGTATAGGGTAGTGGAGTGGTTTTTGGGTAGTGTAGGGGGTCATGCTGGCGGTACTGTTTTCGGGTTTAGGGTAGTGCAGTGGTGTTTGAGTAGTGTAGGGCTGCGTGCTGGGGTAGTGTTTTAGGGTTTAGGGTAGTGCAGTGGTGTTTGTGTAGTGTGGGAGGCCATGCTGGGATGGATTTAGGTTTTGGTGTAGTGCAGTGGTGTTTGGGTAGTGTAGGGAGTCGTGCTGGGGGTAGTGTTTTAGGGTTTAGGGTAGTGCAGTGGTTTTTGGGTAGTGTAGGGAGTCATGCTGGGGGTAGTGTTTTAGGGTTTAGGGTAGTGCAGTGGTGTTTGGGTAGTGTGGGGGGTCATGCTGGGGGTAGTGTTTTAGGGTTTAGGGTAGTGCAGTGGTGTTTGTGTAGTGTAGGGGGTCATGCTGGGGGTAGTGTTTAAAGTTTAGGGTAGTGCAGTGGTGTTTGTGTAGTGTAGGGGGTAGTGGTTTAGGGTGTAGGGTAGTGCAATGGTGTTTGTGTAGTCTAGGGGGTCATGCTGTGGGTAGTGTTGTAGAGTTGAGGGTAGTGCAGTGGTGTTTGTGTAGTGTAGGGGGTCATGTTTTAGTGTATATGGTAGTGAAGTGTTTTTTGGGTAGTGTAGGGGGTCATGCTGGTGTTACTGTTTTCGGGTTTAGGGTAGTGCAGTGGTGTTTGGGTAGTGTAGGGCTTCGTGCTGGGGTAGTGTTTTAGGGTTTAGGGTAGTGCAGTGGGGTTTATGTAGTGTGGGAGGCCATGCTGGGATAGATTTAGGTTTTAGTGTAGTGCAGTGGTGTTTGGGTAGTGTAGGGAGTTGTGCTGGGGCTAGTTTTTTAGGGTTTAGGGTAGTGCAGTGGTGTTTGGGTAGTGTAGGGGGTCGTGCTGGGGGTAGTGTTTTAGGGTTTAGGGTAGCGCAGTGGTGTTTGTGTAGGGGGTAGTGTTTTAGTGTTTTAGGGTTTAGGGTAGTGCAGTAGTGTTTGTGTAGTGTAGGGGGTCGTGCTGGGGTAGTGTTTTAGGGTTTAGGGTAGTGCAATGGTGTTTGTGTAGTGTAGGGGGCCCTGTTGTAGGGTTTAGGGTTGTACAGTGGTGTTTGTGAAGTGTAGGGGGTCTTGCTGGGGGTTGTGTTTTAGGGTTTAGGGTAGTGCAATGGTGTTTGTGTAGTCTAGGGGGTCATGGTGTGGGTAGTGTTGTAGGGTTTAGGGTAGTGCAGTGGTGTTTGTGTAGTGTAGGGGGTCATGTTTTAGGGTATAGGGTAGTGCAGTGGTTTTTGGATAGTGTAGAGGGTCATGCTGGTGTTACTGTTTTCGGGTTTAGAGTAGTGCAGTGGTGTTTGGGTAGTGTAGGGCTTCGTGCTGGGGTAGTGTTTTAGGGTTTAGGGTAGTGCAGTGGTGTTTGTGTAGTGTGGGAGGCCATGCTGGGATAGATTTAGGTTTTAGTGTAGTGCAGTGGTGTTTGGGTAGTGTAGGGAGTCGTGCTGGGGGTAGTGTTTTAGGGTTTAGGGTAGTCCAGTGGTGTTTGGGTAGTGTAGGGGGTCGTGCTGGGGGTAGTGTTTTAGGGTTTAGGGTAGCGCAGTGGTGTTTGTGTAGTTTAGGGGGTAGTGTTTTAGGGTTTAGGGTAGTGCAGTAGTGTTTTTGTAGTGTAGGGGGTCGTGCTGGGGTAGTGTTTTAGGGTTTAGGGTAGTGCAGTTGTGTTTGTGTAGTGTAGGGGGCCGTGTTTTAGGGTTTAGGGTTCTACAGTGGTGTTTGTGAAGTGTAGGGGGTCTTGCTGGGGGTTGTGTTTTAGGGTTTAGGGTAGTGCAGTGGTGTTTGAGTAGTGTAGAGGGTCGTACTGGGGTACTGTTTTAGGGTTTAGGGTAGTGCAGTGGTGTTTGTCTAGTGTGGGAGGCCATGCTGGGATAGATATAGGTTTTAGTGTAGTGCAGTTGTGTTTGGGTAGTGTAGGGAGTTGTGCTGGGGCTAGTTTTTTAGGGTTTAGGGTAGTGCAGTGGTTTTTGGGTAGTGTAGGGAGTCATGCTGGGGTAGTGTTTTAGGGTTTAGGGTAGTGCAGTGGTGTTTGGGTAGTGTAGGGGGTCGTGCTGGGGGTAGTGTTTTAGGGTTTAGGGTAGCGCAGTGGTGTTTGTGTAGTGTAGGGGGTAGTGTTTTAGGGTTTAGGGTAGTGCAGTGGTGTTTGGGTAGTGTAGGGGGTCGTGCTGGGGGTAGTGTTTTAGGGTTTAGGGTAGTGCAGTGGTTTTTGAGTAGTGTAGGGAGTCATGCTGTGGGTAGTGTTGTAGAGTTTAGGGTAGTGCAGTGGTGTTTGTGTAGTGTAGGGGGACATGTTTTAGGGTATGGGGTAGTGCAGTGTTTTTTGGGTAGTGTAGGGGGTCATGCTGGTTTTACTGTTTTCGGGTTTAGGGTAGTGCAGTGGTGTTTGGGTAGTGTAGGCCTTCGTGCTGGGGTAGTGTTTTAGGGTTTAGGGTAGTGCAGTGGTGTTTGTGTAGTGTGGGAGGCCATGCTGGGGGTAGTGTTTTAAAGTTTAGGGTAGTGCAGTGGTGTTTGTGTAGTGTAGGGGGGAGTGGTTTAGGGTGTAGGGTAGTTCAATGGTGTTTCTGTAGTCTAGGGGGTCATGCTGTGGGTAGTGTTGTAGAGTTTACGGTAGTGCAGTGGTGTTTGTGTAGTGTAGGGGGTCATGTTTTAGGGTATAGGGTAGTGCAGTGTTTTTTGGGTAGTGTAGGGGGCCATGCTGGTGTTACTGTTTTCGGGTTTAGGGTAGTGCAGTGGTGTTTGGGTAGTGTATGGCTTCGTGCTGGGGTAGTGTTTTAGGGTTTAGGGTAGTGCAGTGGTGTTTGTGGAGTGTGGGAGGCCATGCTGGGATAGATTTAAGTTTTAGTGTAGTGCAGTGCTGTTTGGGTAGTGTAGGGAGTCGTGCTGGGGCTAGTTTTTTAGGGTTTAGGGTAGTGCAGTGGTTTTTGGGTAGTGTAGGGAGTCATGTTGGGGGTAGTGTTTTAGGGTTTAGGGTAGTGCAGTGGTGTTTGGGTAGTGTAGGGGGTCGTACTGGGGGTAGTGTTTTAGGGTTTAGGGTAGCACAGTGGTGTTTGTGTAGTGTAGGGGGTAGTGTTCTAGGGTTTAGGGTAGTGCAGTAGTGTTTGTGTAGTGTAGGGGGTCGTGCTGGGGTAGTGTTTTAGGGTTTAGGGTAGTGCAATGGTGTTTGTGTAGTGTAGGGAGCCCTGTTCTAGGGTTTAGGGTTGTACAGTGGTGTTTGTGAAGTGTAGGGGGTCTTGCTGGGGGTTGTGTTTTAGGGTTTAATGTAGTGCAATGCTGTTTGTGTAGTCTAGGGGGTCATGCTGTGGGTAGTGTTGTAGGGTTTAGGGTAGTGCAGTGGTGTTTGTGTTGTGTAGGGGGTCATGTTTTAGGGTATAGGGTAGTGCAGTGGTTTTTGGGTAGTGTAGGTGGTCATGCTGGTGTTACTGTTTTCGGGTTTAGGGTAGTGCAGTGGTGTTTGGGTAGTGTAGGGCTTCGTGCTGGGGTAGTGTTTTAGGGTTTAGGGTAGTGCAGTGGTGTTTGTGTAGTGTGGGAGGCCATGCTGGGATGGATTTAGGTTTTAGTGTAGTGCAGTGGTGTTTGGGTAGTGTAGGGAGTCGTGCTGGGGGTAGTGTTTTAGGGTTTAGGGTAGTGCAGTGGTTTTTGGGTAGTGTAGGGAGTCATGCTGGGGGTAGTGTTTTAGGGTTTAGGGTAGTGCAGTGGTGTTTGGGTAGTGTAGGGGGTCGTGCTGGGGGTAGTGTTTTAGGGTTTAGGGTAGTGCAGTGGTTTTTGGGTAGTGTAGGGAGTCATGCTGTGGGTAGTGTTGTAGAGTTTAGGGTAGTGCAGTGGTGTTTGTGTAGTGTAGGGGGTCATGTTTTAGGGTATGGGGTAGTGCAGTGTTTTTTGGGTAGTGTAGGGGGTCATGCTGGTGTTACTGTTTTCGGGTTTAGGGTAGTGCAGTGGTGTTTGGGTAGTGTAGGGCTTCGTGCTGGGGTAGTGTTTTAGGGTTTAGGGTAGTGCAGTGGTGTTTGTCTAGTGTGGGAGGCCATGCTGGGATAGATTTAGGTTTTAGTGTAGTGCAGTGGTGTTTGGGTAGTGTAGGGAGTTGTGCTGGGGCTAGTTTTTTAGGGTTTAGGGTAGTGCAGTGGTTTTTGGGTAGTGTAGGGAGTCATGCTGGGTTAGTGTTTTAGGGTTTAGGGTAGTGCAGTGGTGTTTGGGTAGTGTAGGGGGTCGTGCTGGGGGTAGTGTTTTAGGGTTTAGGGTAGTGCAGTGGTGTTTGTGTAGTGTAGGGGGTAGTGTTTTAGGGTTTAGGGTAGTGCAGTAGTGTTTGTGTAGTGTAGGGGGTCTTGCTGGGGTAGTGTTTTAGGGTTTAGGGTAGTGCAATGGTGTTTGTGTAGTGTAGGGGGCCCTGTTTTAGGGTTTAGGGTTGTACAGTGGTGTTTGTGAAGTGTAGGGGGTCTTGCTGGGGGTTGTGTTTTAGGGTTTAGGGTAGTGCAATGCTGTTTCTGTAGTGTAGGGGGTCATGCTGTGGGTAGTGTTGTAGGGTTTAGGGTAGTGCAGTTGTATTTGTGTTGTGTAGGGGGTCATGTTTTAGGGTATAGGGTAGTGGAGTGGTTTTTGGGTAGTGTAGGGGGTCATGCTGGCGGTACTGTTTTCGGGTTTAGGGTAGTGCAGTGGTGTTTGAGTAGTGTAGGGCTGCGTGCTGGGGTAGTGTTTTAGGGTTTAGGGTAGTGCAGTGGTGTTTGTGTAGTGTGGGAGGCCATGCTGGGATGGATTTAGGTTTTGGTGTAGTGCAGTGGTGTTTGGGTAGTGTAGGGAGTCGTGCTGGGGGTAGTGTTTTAGGGTTTAGGGTAGTGCAGTGGTTTTTGGGTAGTGTAGGGAGTCATGCTGGGGGTAGTGTTTTAGGGTTTAGGGTAGTGCAGTGGTGTTTGGGTAGTGTGGGGGGTCATGCTGGGGGTTGTGTTTTAGGGTTTAGGGCAGTGCAATGCTGTTTGTGTAGTGTAGGGGGTCATGCTATGGGTAGTGTTGTAGGGTTTAGGGTAGTGCAATGGTGTTTGTGTAGTGTAGGGGGCCCTGTTTTAGGGTTTAGGGTTGTACAGTGGTGTTTGTGAAGTGTAGGGGGTCTTGCTGGGGGTTGTGTTTTAGGGTTTAGGGCAGTGCAATGCTGTTTGTGTAGTGTAGGGGGTCATGCTATGGGTAGTGTTGTAGGGTTTAGGGTAGTGCAGTTGTGTTTGTATTCTGTAGGGGGTCATGTTTTAGGGTATAGGGTATTGCAGTGGTTTTTGGGTAGTGTAGGGGGTCATGCTGGTGGTACTGTTTTCGGGTTTAGGGTAGTGCAGTGGTGTTTGGGTAGTGTAGGGCTTCGTGCTGGGGTAGTGTTTTAGGGTTTAGGGTAGTGCAGTGGTGTTTGTGTAGTGTGGGAGGCCATGCTGGGATGGATTTAGGTTTTAGTGTAGTGCAGTGGTGTTTGGGTAGTGTAGGGAGCCGTGCTGGGGTAGCGTTTTAGGGTTTAGGGTAGTGCAGTGGTTTTTGGGTACTGTAGGGAGTCATGCTGGGGGTAGTGTTTTAGGGTTTAGGGTAGTGCAGTGGTGTTTGGGTAGTGTGGGGGGTCATGCTGGGGGTAGTGTTTTAGGGTTTAGGGTAGTGCAGTGGTGTTTGTGTAGTGTAGGGAGTAGTGGTTTAGGGTGTAGGATAGTGCAATGGTGTTTGTGTAGTCTAGGGGGTCATGCTGTGGGTAGTGTTGTAGAGTTAAGGGTAGTGCAGTGGTGTTTGTGTAGTGTAGGGGGTCATGTTTTAGTGTATAGGGTAGTGCAGTGTTTTTTGGGTAGTGTAGGGGGTCATGCTGGTGTTACTGTTTTCGGGTTTAGGGTAGTGCAGTGGTGTTTGGGTAGTGTAGGGCTTCATGCTTGGGTAGTGTTTTAGGGTTTATGGTAGTGCAGTGGTGTTTGTGTAGTGTGGGAGGCCATACTGGGATAGATTTAGGTTTTAGTGTAGTGCACTGGTGTTTGGGTAGTGTAGGGAGTCGTGCTGGGGGTAGTGTTTTAGGGTTTAGGGTAGTGCAGTGGTTTTTGGGTAGTGTAGGGAGTCATGCTGGGGGTAGTGTTTTAGGGTTTAGGGTAGTGCAGTGGTGTTTGGGTAGTGTAGGGGGTCGTGCTGGGGTAGTGTTTTAGGGTTTAGGGTAGTGCAGTGGTGTTTGTCTAGTGTGGGAGGCCATGCTGGGATAGATTTAGGTTTTAGTGTAGTGCAGTGGTGTTTGGGTAGTGTAGGGAGTTGTGCTGGGGCTAGTTTTTTAGGGTTTAGGGTAGTGCAGTGGTTTTTGGGTAGTGTAGGGAGTCATGCTGGGTTAGTGTTTTAGGGTTTAGGGTAGTGCAGTGGTGTTTGGGTAGTGTAGGGGGTCGTGCTGGGGGTAGTGTTTTAGGGTTTAGGGTAGTGCAGTGGTGTTTGTGTAGTGTAGGGGGTAGTGTTTTAGGGTTTAGGGTAGTGCAGTAGTGTTTGTGTAGTGTAGGGGGTCTTGCTGGGGTAGTGTTTTAGGGTTTAGGGTAGTGCAATGGTGTTTGTGTAGTGTAGGGGGCCCTGTTTTAGGGTTTAGGGTTGTACAGTGGTGTTTGTGAAGTGTAGGGGGTCTTGCTGGGGGTTGTGTTTTAGGGTTTAGGGTAGTGCAATGCTGTTTCTGTAGTGTAGGGGGTCATGCTGTGGGTAGTGTTGTAGGGTTTAGGGTAGTGCAGTTGTATTTGTGTTGTGTAGGGGGTCATGTTTTAGGGTATAGGGTAGTGGAGTGGTTTTTGGGTAGTGTAGGGGGTCATGCTGGCGGTACTGTTTTCGGGTTTAGGGTAGTGCAGTGGTGTTTGAGTAGTGTAGGGCTGCGTGCTGGGGTAGTGTTTTAGGGTTTAGGGTAGTGCAGTGGTGTTTGTGTAGTGTGGGAGGCCATGCTGGGATGGATTTAGGTTTTGGTGTAGTGCAGTGGTGTTTGGGTAGTGTAGGGAGTCGTGCTGGGGGTAGTGTTTTAGGGTTTAGGGTAGTGCAGTGGTTTTTGGGTAGTGTAGGGAGTCATGCTGGGGGTAGTGTTTTAGGGTTTAGGGTAGTGCAGTGGTGTTTGGGTAGTGTGGGGGGTCATGCTGGGGGTTGTGTTTTAGGGTTTAGGGCAGTGCAATGCTGTTTGTGTAGTGTAGGGGGTCATGCTATGGGTAGTGTTGTAGGGTTTAGGGTAGTGCAATGGTGTTTGTGTAGTGTAGGGGGCCCTGTTTTAGGGTTTAGGGTTGTACAGTGGTGTTTGTGAAGTGTAGGGGGTCTTGCTGGGGGTTGTGTTTTAGGGTTTAGGGCAGTGCAATGCTGTTTGTGTAGTGTAGGGGGTCATGCTATGGGTAGTGTTGTAGGGTTTAGGGTAGTGCAGTTGTGTTTGTATTCTGTAGGGGGTCATGTTTTAGGGTATTGCAGTGGTTTTTGGGTAGTGTAGGGGGTCATGCTGGTGGTACTGTTTTCGGGTTTAGGGTAGTGCAGTGGTGTTTGGGTAGTGTAGGGCTTCGTGCTGGGGTAGTGTTTTAGGGTTTAGGGTAGTGCAGTGGTGTTTGTGTAGTGTGGGAGGCCATGCTGGGATGGATTTAGGTTTTAGTGTAGTGCAGTGGTGTTTGGGTAGTGTAGGGAGTCGTGCTGGGGTAGCGTTTTAGGGTTTAGGGTAGTGCAGTGGTTTTTGGGTACTGTAGGGAGTCATGCTGGGGGTAGTGTTTTAGGGTTTAGGGTAGTGCAGTGGTGTTTGGGTAGTGTGGGGGGTCATGCTGGGGGTAGTGTTTTAGGGTTTAGGGTAGTGCAGTGGTGTTTGTGTAGTGTAGGGAGTAGTGGTTTAGGGTGTAGGATAGTGCAATGGTGTTTGTGTAGTCTAGGGGGTCATGCTGTGGGTAGTGTTGTAGAGTTAAGGGTAGTGCAGTGGTGTTTGTGTAGTGTAGGGGGTCATGTTTTAGTGTATAGGGTAGTGCAGTGTTTTTTGGGTAGTGTAGGGGGTCATGCTGGTGTTACTGTTTTCGGGTTTAGGGTAGTGCAGTGGTGTTTGGGTAGTGTAGGGCTTCGTGCTGGGGTAGTGTTTTAGGGTTTAGGGTAGTGCAGTGGTGTTTATGTAGTGTGGGAGGCCATGCTGGGATAGATTTAGGTTTTAGTGTAGTGCAGTGGTGTTTGGGTAGTGTAGGGAGTTGTGATTGGGCTAGTTTTTTAGGGTTTAGGGTAGTGCAGTGGTGTTTGGGTAGTGTAGGGGGTCGTGCTGGGGGTAGTGTTTTAGGGTTTAGGGTAGCGCAGAGGTGTTTGTGTAGTGTAGGGGGTAGTGTTTTAGGGTTTAGGGTAGTGCAGTAGTGTTTGTGTAGTGTAGGGGTCATGCTGGGGTAGTGTTTTAGGGTTTAGGGTAGTGCAATGGTGTTTGTGTAGTGTAGGGGGCCCTGTTTTAGGGTTTAGGGTTGTACAGTGGTGTTTGTGAAGTGTAGGGGTCTTGCTGGGGGTTGTGTTTTAGGGTTTAGGATAGTGCAGTGGTGTTTGTGTAGTGTAGGGGGCCCTGTTTTAGGGTTTAGGGTAGTGCAGTGGTGTTTGTGTAGTGTAGGGAGTAGTGGTTTAGGGTGTAGGATAGTGCAATGGTGTTTGTGTAGTCTAGGGGGTCATGCTGTGGGTAGTGTTGTAGAGTTGAGGGTAGTGCAGTGGTGTTTGTGTAGTGTAGGGGGTCATGTTTTAGTGTATAGGGTAGTGCAGTGGTTTTTGGGTAGTGTAGGGGGTCATGCTGGTGTTACTGTTTTCGGGTTTAGAGTAGTGCAGTGGTGTTTGGGTAGTGTAGGGCTTCGTGCTGGGGTAGTGTTTTAGGGTTTAGGGTAGTGCAGTGGTGTTTGTGTAGTGTGGGAGGCCATGCTGGGATAGATTTAGGTTTTAGTGTAGTGCAGTGGTGTTTGGGTAGTGTAGGGAGTCGTGCTGGGGGTAGTGTTTTAGGGTTTAGGGTAGTCCAGTGGTGTTTGGGTAGTGTAGAGGGTCGTGCTGGGGGTAGTGTTTTAGGGTTTAGGGTAGCGCAGTGGTGTTTGTGTTGTGTAGGGGGTAGTGTTTTAGGGTTTAGGGTAGTGCAGTAGTGTTTTTGTAGTGTAGTGGGTCGTGCTGGGGTAGTTTTTTAGGGTTTAGGGTAGTGCAGTTGTGTTTGTGTTGTGTAGGGGGCCGTGTTTTAGGGTTTAGGGTTGTACAGTGGTGTTTGTGAAGTGTAGGGGGTCTTGCTGGGGGTTGTGTTTTAGGGTTTAGGGTAGTGCAGTGGTGTTTGAGTAGTGTAGAGGGTCGTACTGGGGTACTGTTTTTGGGTTTAAGGCAGTGCAGTGCAGTGGTGTTTGGGTAGTGTAGGGGGTCGTGCTGGGGGTAGTGTTTAGGGCTTAGAGCAGTGCAGTGGTGTTTGTGTAGTGTAGGGAGTAATGCTGCGGGTAGTATTTCAGGGTTTAGGGTAGTGCAGTGGTGTTTGTGTTGTGTAGGGGGTTGTGCTTGGGATAGATTTAGGGTTTAGGGTAGTGCAATGGTGTTTGGGTAGTGCAGTGGGTCGTGCTGGGGGTAGTGTTTTAGGGTTCCGGGAAGTGCTGTGGTATTTGGGTAGTGTAGGGGGTTATGCTGGGGATAGTGTTTTAGGGTTTAGGGTAGTGTAGTTGTTTTTGGGCAGTGTAGGGGTCATGCTGGGGATAGTGTTTTAGGGTAGTACAGTAGCATATGTGTAGTGTAGGGGGTCGTGTTTTAGGGTTTAAGGTAGTGCATTGCTGTTTGGGTAGTGTAGGGGGTTGTGCTGGGGGTAGTGTTCGAGTGTTTCAGGTAGTGCAGTGTTGTTTGTATAGTGTAGGGGGTCATGTTTTAGGGTAGTGTAGTGCTGTTTGGGTAGTGTATGAGGTTGTGCTTGGGGTAGTGTTTTAGGGTTTAGGTTAGTGAAGTGGTGTTTGTGTAGTGTAGGGGGTCGTGCTGTGGGTAGATTTAGGGTTTAGGGTTGTGCAGTGGTGATTTTGTAGTGTAGGGGGTCGTGCTGGGGGTAGATTTAGGGTTCAGGGTAGAGCAGTGGTGTTTGGAAAGTGTAGGGGGTCATGCTGGGGTAGTGTTTTTGGGTTTAGGGTAGTGCAGTGCAGTGATGTTTGGATAGTGTAGCTGGATCGTGCTGGGGGCAGTGTTTTAGGGTTTAGTGCAGTGCAGTGGTGTTTGGGTAGTATATGGAGTCATGCTGGGGGTAGTGTTTTAGGGTTTAGGGTAGTGCAGTGGTGTTTGGGTAGTGTAGGGGGTCGTGCTAGGAGTAGTGTTTTATGGTTTAGGGTAGTGCAGTTGTGTTTGTATAGTGTAGCTTGTTGTGCTGGGGTAGAATTTTAGGGTTTAGGATAGTGCAGTGGTGTTTGTGCAGTATAGGGGGTCGTGTTTTAGGATAGTGCAGTGGTATTTGGGTAGTGTAGGGGGTCTTGCTGGGGGTTGTGTTTTAGGGTTTAGGGTAGTGCAGTGGTGTTTGAGTAGTGTAGAGGGTCGTACTGGGGTACTGTTTTTGGGTTTAAGGCAGTGCAGTGCAGTGGTGTTTGGGTAGTGTAGGGGGTCGTGCTGGGGGTAGTGTTTAGGGCTTAGAGCAGTGCAGTGGTGTTTGTGTAGTGTAGGGAGTAATGCTGCGGGTAGTATTTCAGGGTTTAGGGTAGTGCAGTGGTGTTTGTGTTGTGTAGGGGGTTGTGCTTGGGATAGATTTAGGGTTTAGGGTAGTGCAATGGTGTTTGGGTAGTGCAGTGGGTCGTGCTGGGGGTAGTGTTTTAGGGTTCCGGGAAGTGCTGTGGTATTTGGGTAGTGTAGGGGGTTATGCTGGGGATAGTGTTTTAGGGTTTAGGGTAGTGTAGTTGTTTTTGGGCAGTGTAGGGGTCATGCTGGGGATAGTGTTTTAGGGTAGTACAGTAGCATATGTGTAGTGTAGGGGGTCGTGTTTTAGGGTTTAAGGTAGTGCATTGCTGTTTGGGTAGTGTAGGGGGTTGTGCTGGGGGTAGTGTTCGAGTGTTTCAGGTAGTGCAGTGTTGTTTGTATAGTGTAGGGGGTCATGTTTTAGGGTAGTGTAGTGCTGTTTGGGTAGTGTATGGGGTTGTGCTTGGGGTAGTGTTTTAGGGTTTAGGTTAGTGAAGTGGTGTTTGTGTAGTGTAGGGGGTCGTGCTGTGGGTAGATTTAGGGTTTAGGGTTGTGCAGTGGTGATTTTGTAGTGTAGGGGGTCGTGCTGGGGGTAGATTTAGGGTTCAGGGTAGAGCAGTGGTGTTTGGAAAGTGTAGGGGGTCATGCTGGGGTAGTGTTTTTGGGTTTAGGGTAGTGCAGTGCAGTGATGTTTGGATAGTGTAGCTGGATCGTGCTGGGGGCAGTGTTTTAGGGTTTAGTGCAGTGCAGTGGTGTTTGGGTAGTATATGGAGTCATGCTGGGGGTAGTGTTTTAGGGTTTAGGGTAGTGCAGTGGTGTTTGGGTAGTGTAGGGGGTCGTGCTAGGAGTAGTGTTTTATGGTTTAGGGTAGTGCAGTTGTGTTTGTATAGTGTAGCTTGTTGTGCTGGGGTAGAATTTTAGGGTTTAGGATAGTGCAGTGGTGTTTGTGCAGTATAGGGGGTCGTGTTTTAGGATAGTGCAGTGGTATTTGGGTAGTGTAGGGGTTCATGCTGGGGGTTGTGTTTTAGGGTTTAGGGTAGTGCAGTTGTTTTTGGGTAGTGTAGGGGGTCATGCTGGGGTAGTGTTTTAGGGTGTAGGGTAGTGTAGTGGTGTTTGTGTAGTGTAGGGGGTCTTGCTGGGGTCGTGTTTTAGGGTGTAGGGTAGTGCAGTGGTGTTTGTGTAGTGCAGGGGGTCGTGCTGGGGTAGTGTTTTAGGGTTTAGATTAGTGCAGTGGTGTTTGGGTAGATCGACAACAATAGATCTCGCCAAGCGTGCAGCGCATGCGCCGCATATCTAAGCGAGACCTAAAATCATTTAACCAAGATGGCTGCCAACACTTCCTGGATTGAAGTGTTGTCAGCCAATTAGAGCCAAGCTCGTGCTTGTGTAGTTAGTTCCCGCCCAGATATATAAACACATTTTTCCTTTAATAGCTCAAAAACTAGTGAACAGATTTACACCATTTAAAAAACAGGTCTCTTTCTGAACCAAGGGCTAACTTTTTGCCAATTATGGTGTAATTCCATTCAGCAGTTGCAGCTGTAACCGTGTCTAAAGTTTCCTATGGGAAATTGAATTTCCAACCTCAATTTTTTAATTTCTCAGGAACTTCTGAACGGATTTACTCCATTTAAAAAAAAGGTCTCTTTCTGAAACAAATTTGGTGTAATTCCAAGCAGCAGTCCGAGCTGTATCCATGTCTAAAGTTTCCTATGGGAATCAACATGGAGAAAACACGTTTTGGGACCCCCCTTTTTTCTGGGCCCCCACTTGGCGAATCACCCCGAAACTTTCAGGATAGGAGCTGACCGGAGCGCCCCAAAAGTTTTGAAAATTTCGCGAAGATTCGTCTTCGGCACTCTATGCCTGAAAGGGTATTTTTTTATTTATACTGGGTGCTCCCTTGTGTCTGGACAAAGCTATACTTCTCTGAAGATCTCTAATTAGAGTGAAACACTGTGTCAGGGGTTGCTTTTACTCATTTCAGGTTTGCTTGGTTGGTATTTTACCAATTCAAAGCTGTAATATTGTGCCTGGAGTCGTAAATGGCTTTTGTCAGTTTACAGCTCGGCAAGGACAGCACTGTGCTTGTCCTATGCTTAAAGACTTTGATGTAGAAATGGCAAAAGACATTGTCCTTTTCTATCTCAGCGTAGATGGCAGTGTTCTAATCCTATGCTTAGAAACTTTGATAGAAAAGCAGACATTTGAGGTGAGCAGATCTAGAGTGTCGCTGGTGTTGAGAGTGCTCTATACAGGAGCTGCTTTCCACCTAAACTTGAGAACTACCCAGAGTTCTCTACTTCTTTTTTGCATAATTTATTCGGCACTCTATGCCTGAAAGGGTTTTATTTTTATTTATACTGGGTGCTCCCTTGTGTCTGGACAAAGCTATACCTCTCTGAAGAGCTCTAATAAGAGCGAACCACTGTGTAAGGGGTTGCTTTTACTCATTTCAGGTTGGCTTGGTTGATATTTTACCAATTCAAAGCTGTAATATTGTGCCTGGAGTGGTAAATGGCTTTTGTCAGTTTACAGGTCAGCAAGGACAGCACTGTGCTAGTCCTATACTTAAAGACTTTGATGTAGAAATGGCAAAAGACTTTGAGGCATATTATCAAGGTCCGGCGATAAATATCGCAAAGCGCGCTTAGCGCTTACATATCTATCGCCGGCTATCTCTGGAATTTATCGCCCGGTTATCGCGTTATCAACAACGCGCATCGCTGAGGCGATTAAAATTCCAGATATAGTGGGGATATCGCCGTTTTCCATGGTGGAAAACGGCGATATCATAGATGATAGGATCTGTGGTCTTAGCCACACAATACACCCCCCATGTTAGGTATGCCTTAGTCAGGAATTTAACATACGTTAAATTCCTGCGTTAAGGCATACTTAACGTGATTTTAAATATCGCTAACCCTCCTTGTCAATATGACGAAGCTGGGTTAGCGATATTGCACTGTGCTAATCCTATGCCTAAAAACTTTGATAGAAAAGCAGACATTTGAGGGGAGCGGATCTATATATTCGCTGGTGTTGAGAGTGCTCTATACAGGAGCTGCTTTCCACCTAAACTTGAGAACTACCCAGAGTTCTCTGCTCCTTTTTTGCATAATTTATTCGGCACTCTATGCCTGACGGGGTATTTTTTATATATATATATCTCACGGAAGCTGAAAAACAACTATTAGCTCTAGGACTTTCATTCTGTCCCATCAGTGACTTCAATTATACTCGCACTAGAGTCGATATTTTCTGCTTTATTCGTAAGCTCAAACTAAAAAAGTACTATTCCATAAAGGAGGGCTTGAAGGAAATACAAATCGATGACAATTTCAACAAGGTTAATGCGAAGCTCCAAGCGAAGGATGTTTCTGCTCTTTTAACCTTGCATCATTTGTTTGAAGATAGGCCTAATGTAGTACCAGAGAACACTGAAACACCTACTACACGGGAAAGACTTGCCTAATTTCAGATCCAACAAAGCGGAGCAGGCATTAGTTCGTTCAAGCCCAAATCACACTTTATTCCAATGATGCCAAAAGATGCAATTGATATTTTCCACGAGGTTATAATAGAGGATATTAAAAAATTGCATCATCAAATCAAACACAAAAACCGCCATAAGAGCAATCATGAAGTACAGTACTCCCAGCTTCTGAAAAAGCTTGGGACTAACCATGAAATCATGATTACCAAATCAGATAAAGGGGACAATATTGTCATCTGGCCTCAAAAAGATTACAAAGCAGAAGCTCGTAGACATCTCAACGACCAGTCTTGTTATGAAAAAGTAGACCTTAAGAAATATAATACAGCCAAGAATAAATGAAATTGCTGCAATAGAAGAGAGATGGGTGCATATCATCTGAAGAATATAATTTTGTACATGCAGAATACCCAATATTACCAAGGCTGTACCTAATTCCCAAAGTCCACAAACAAACTACCCCTGTTCCAGGTAGACCTATTATAGCAGCAATTGGCAGCATGGGTGAGCATGTAACTCAATATGTGGACTTTTTTCTACAAGATTTGGTGAAAGAACTTCCTACTTTTATAAAAGACACCGGAGATCTATTAAATAAACTAACAGATATACAATGGGCGGAAGATTTGTTGCTCATTACGTTAGATATAGAATCTCTCTATACGAGCATCGAGCACGAAACGGGTCTGAATGCCCTATCTCATTTCTTAGGCACTAGACCATTGGAACTATATAATCACAACAAGATGGTCATAGACTTAACAACTTGGTGCCTTTTAACAACTACTTTATGTTTGGTAATGAAATCTTTTTGCAAAAGAGGGGCGTGGCTATGGGGGCCTGTTTTTCGCCCAGCTATACATGTTTACATGTTGGCTGGTGGGAAGAACAGGTCCTGAAGCACACCTTTCATTTTGAGTACTGTAACCACGTAGTTCAATGGTGGCGTTACATCGATGATGTTTTTATTGTTTGGAGGGGCAATGAGAAGAGTGCTAGTGATTTTATTGACAAAATCAATATCAACACTGTCAATCTCAAATTCACTTCACAGATAAGTAAACAAGTGAATTTTTTAGATGTTAAAATTTACATCAAAAATGGACACATAGCAACCTCTCTCCATAGGAAGGTCACGGCTGGCAATGCTATCTTACACGCCAGCAGTGCGCATCCTCACCACGCAATAAAAAGTATCCCTTTTGGAGAACTAATACGCCTTAAACGCATATGTAGCACAGAGGAGGATTTCGCTGTATGGAAACATGAGGCTCTAGAAAGATTCAGAGATAGAGGCTACAGTGAGTCAACCCTGGCAGAGGCTGTACAGAAAGTAGATATATGAAATCTAGGAAAACACTCCTATCTACTAATGAACAAGTGGAACAGAATGATACCACTATTAGCACGACAAGACTTATCACTGCCTTCAACAGACAGGAGAGGAAAATCAGATCTATCGATAGACGCAACTGGCCGATCATTATGACAGATGGAGTTCTGGCTCCTATTCTACCATCTCAACCCACGATCACACATAGGAAGGGACCTTCCATGACTACACAAATTGTGAAGACTTTTCCCAAACTTGCCACAGCAAGAAAATGGTTACTACCAAAGCAGGGGTTCACCAAGTGTTCCTCCTGCAGAGCATGCAGGTACGGAGTAAATACTGCCTCATATTCCACTCCTTTCAGTCCGGACTTGGTGAAGATTCGGGGCAGTTTCAATTGTAAAACTGAGTTTGCGGTATATGTTCTGACATGCACCTGTGGCTTAAGATATGTGGGCAGCACCAAGCTGCAGGTGCACGTCAGAATCTTGCAGCATTTGCGGGCCATTGTTAATAACGATTCTACGTATCCAGTGGCCCGGCATTTTAAATCTAAGCATAATAATGATCTCAGTTGTTTACAATATTTTGTCGTGGCAGCCGTTCCCAAACCCCGTCGGGGAGGGAACAGGGAAAAAATATTGAGACAGTTAGAATCTAGAATGATTTTAGAGCTGGACAGTAAAACACAGAATGGCCTCAATAACACAGAGGATCTGTATCATTTCCTATAAAACATTTGTAAGGACATAGAAACCACCCAAGACATGAATGGTTAGGTTGTGTTTCTTGAATGCGAACTGATTTAAAGACATCCTTAAGTTTTTATGGTTTTAGCCCTGTTTTTAACTTTGTTGAATAGGGTTTTAACCTTTTTTACTTAGGTGTTTTTAGCCGCAACACATTTTTAACATATAGTTATAAGCACCAATACTTTATGGGGATTTATTAGGATCTTGTTATTTGCACTTTAAAATACCTAGGCATGATTTCTTGCGAGTTTTGCACATTCCAGCCCCATTATTAGATTTGATAATATCCAGCATTTAAGCTGTAATTTGAAGATAACTCAGGTCCACACAAAATTGCAATAAGAGGGTATTAAATAGAAAGTTTACACATCAATTGCAGCGTCTGCTCTGCCATATTTTGAATGCCCAATTAGGAGTTTCATGTCTCTATTAAGGTTTTAATACAGGGTACTTGATTCCTGTTTGCGTTATTTGCACTTTCATTAAGTGAATTTTTAAGCATATATTATGGCTCAAGCACATATGTTTGTATTTATGTATTCTATTTATACATGTATTTATACAGTTATAATATAGAGAATATATATTTATTTCCTGAAATAGAAACTGCAATACTTTCAACATTGTATTTTATGCATTTAAGCAGCAATGGTATGTTTTCTGTGTCACACTGGGAATTGTTTGTTGGCTGTTTTCGGCAATGTTTGAAAAACAGATTCGCGAAAGCCTGATAACAACTTAATAGTATTTTTTCTAGGTTGTTTAGTCACATTGTGTTGGCACTTGAACACTGATTTGCATTTAAAAATGGCGACTTACGTGTTTCAAATGACTTGTGAGCAAGGGTACTTGTTACCTGAAACGCGTCAGGTTCGAGGTTCTGAATAAATTATTGTCTGGCCTCACATCGCTGGGTTCGTGTCTCTGTTCGCCAGCTGCTTGGGAGTGCAGAGAGTCAGGATAATTATATATATATATAAATATATATTCACAGAAAAAACCATAGGTTTCAGGGGTGTTATAGTTAGCTGGACATTCCACTCGTCCAAAACCATAGAAATTCCTCCGTTATAGTTAGTTCTGCTATAACTCGTGCGCCCGCAATGCAGTGCTGATGATGTCACATATTACATCATTCATGACATGGTCAGTGACATCACTGATGACATCACTGATGACATCTCAAATGACATCACTGATGACATCACTGATGACATCATCCAGTGAATGTGGTTTAGTTTGAAATTTAAATATGTATTATATATATACCAATCGGTATTGAAGATTGAGTGGATATATAACTCTCTGGATGGAGGATTTAGTAGCTGCCTGACTGTCTGTTTAAGTGAGTAATTAAAAGTGTCTCACTTAATACATGGATTAGTAACTAAACTATGTGAATGTGTGCATCACTGTCTCTGTTGTTGTATAACATGCTGCATCAGTTGGGCACTAAGTACATGAGTGTGTATATTAGTTATTGATTAGTTGGGTGAGTATTTGTATGGGACACTGAGTTTGTGTGTGGTTGGATGGGGTGTGTGTAACTCTATGCATAGATGTGTGAATGGTTGATTGACTAGGTGTATAGGTTTAAGAGTGCATGTCGAAACAGTTGTTTGGGTGACTGAGTGTATTTATTTGTGTGTTGCTGAGAGAATATATGTTTTAGTTGTACATCTTCAACAAAGTAAAAAAATAAAAGGCATTGTATATGAGAGTTGGTGTATATAAATAAGTATATATAAGAGTCAGTGATTGTGAGAGTAACTATATGAATGAGTGTATAATTGTAATGGTGATTTTTTAACATATTAACTATGAGTTACTATGTGTTTGAATAAATGAGGTGTTGTGTGTATTATTGTGTATGTGAGTAAATGTAAGTGTGATTCATTTTTTTCATGAGTGAGTAGGATGACTGCATAACCGACTAAGATGACTGCTGATGTGTCAATGTCTATATATGTGTATAAGTGCATTTGATAGTGTTCTATTAATTAGTGACAGCATGTATAAGTGATTCTGTTGTTGAATGGGTAGTTGTGTGTGTAGACTTAGGAATCAGTGAGTGGGTACGTAGTAACTGTCATTGGTGTGTCAATAGTTTCAAATATGGTACTCTGTATTTTACAGTGAGTGATGAAAGGTTATACTAGTGTATGATGAGGTGTATCACATTGTCACGTGGATGATGTCATCAGTTATGTCATTTGAGATGTCATCATTGATGTCACTGACCATGTCATGAATGATGTAATATGTGACATCATCAGCAGAGCATTGCAGGCGTGCAAGTTATAGTTAGCAGAACTAACTACAACGGAGGAATTTCTATTGTTTTGTATGAGTGAAATGTCCAGTTAACTATAAAACCCCTGAATCCTATGTTTTTTTCTGTGAATCTCTAAGGTTTTTTTAAATGCTAATTTCTAACTATAACGTCTCTGAAACGTATGGTTTTTTCAGTGTATTTCAAAGCTTTTTTAAATCCTAATTTCTAGCTATGACATCTCTGAAACCTATGGTTTTTTCAGTGAATTTCAAAGGTTTATTTAAATGCTAATTTTTAAGTGTGATAGTAGTTATACCTATTTTTTTGTACTAATTTTCTACAGTTTTTTAACTGTTCACTTATAAATATTTCATTCATTAAATAACATTATATATTTTTCTGAAAATTGCACACAAAAAAATTGAAAACTGAAATATTGTTTAATTTTTTTGTTTTATTTTTTAATTTTAATACATTTATATTATTTTCTTTTAAACATTTTTTTTCCAAAATGTTTTCGGAGCCGCGCACCCAAAGCGTACACATCACGGTAGGTGCGCGGATTCTAGCCGAAAGTTTCGAAACGTTGTGAAGGATCCGCGTACGGTGTGCGACGGCTGTGTGTTTTTCAGCTACATCATATACATTTAATATTACGTGATGTGGGCGATTGGTATGAGACCAGTCCGTGACTCCTGGTCCCGCGCATTTGCAACACATGCGCATTACGGTACGCGACGCTTGTGCGGTGGCGGCTCCCGCATGACGGCATATACATGCTGGGGCGCGCTGGGTGTGCGACTCCCGCAAAAATGTTTTATGTTCTAAAATGATATGTATGTGCATTTAATATACATATAAGGGCAAGAGACTATCTAAGATATTCATAAAAATAATAAGGGTGGGCGGAATTTGTGAAAGTGTCTTTTGCAAAATACCGCGAAATGGCAAAAAATCTCCTTGATCAAGCAAAATTTCGCGTGATCGCGGAGAGTTTTGTGTGCTGATTAATGCGTTACTGAATTTGACCTTCAACTCGGGCACCTGCTTTATTCATATCTGTAATACTTACAGATATAAATAATGCAGGTGCCCGAGTTGAAGGTCAAATAAAGTGCTTCCTGTTGGGGTTTAAGGGAGCATCGTGCCAGAATGAATCCTGCCCTACATATTTACCCAAGAAGATGTCACCGTTTTGTGCAATACCACTACTCAACTGGAGTACTTTCTACTGGCTAATCAGTAAGTGCTACCTTGTTTGGTAAATGTATAGTGCTTTTCCTACACTACAGCTGCGTAAAGGGCCAGAAGAGTTGTCTACAGTGACCATGTGTGTCTGTAATGTTGCCACAGCGCCGACGACCGCCAGGGTCCCTCGAGTGAGCTGTCCATCGTAGTGGGGGAAAAGCGCGGGAAGACGATGCACACCGCTGGGGTGGGGCCAAACGGGAGGGGCTTCCATGCAGTTCACAAGCCTCTTGTTTATAAAGGGCAGAGACGGATCAGAGCAGCAGATGAGGAGACACAACCTCCTGGTGTCAGGAATTACACAGGGATTGCTCTCGAGAAACTCATGGATGCACAGAGCTACATCAAGGATGACAGAAAATTGTTGACAGTAAATATGGTTAGACAGCACACCTGCCTAGTCTCGACCATGCTCATGAATGTTTTGTGCTGATTAGTACAGTGCGTTACTGAATTCGAGCTTCAACTCGGGCACCTACTTTATTTATATCTGCAAGTGCTTCCAGTTGAGGTTTAATTTTTGTGACAGAAGCATCGTGCCAGAATGAATACTGCCCTGCATATTTACCCAAGAAGATGCCACCATTTTGTGGAATACCTCTACTCAACTGGAGTACTTTCTACTGGCTAATCAGTAAGTGTTACCTTGGTGGGTAAATGTATAGTGCTTTTCCTAAACTACAGCTGCGTAAAGGGCCAGAAGAGTTGTCTACAGCGACCATGTGTGTCTGTAACGTTGCCACAGCGCCGACGGGCACCGGGGTCCCTTGAGTGAGTTGTCCATCATAGTGGGGGGTAAGGGCGGGAAGAGGATGCACACCGCTAGGGCGGGGGAGGTGGGGCCAAATGGGAGGGGCTTCCATGCAGTTCATATGCCTCTTGTTTATAAAGGGCCAGAGACGGATCAGAGCAGCATATGAGGAGACAGAACCTCCTGGTGTCAGGAACTACACGGGAATTGCGCTCGAGAAACTCATGGATGCACAGAGCTCCATCAAGGATGACAGCAAATTATTGATGGTAGTAGATATGGGGAGAAAGCACACCTGCCTAGGTGACAATTTCCGTTCCCTCGCGGATCGCGGAAGTTTCAACATTTTCGCGTTCGGCTCGGAACGCGAAAATGTCGAATTTTCGCAATTTCAGAGAGCGGAACGGAAATTGTCGCCCACCCTTAAAAAATAATTTATTTGTACTTATAATAAACTTATATTATTTTTAAATATATTTTTGCAAAGTCGCGTCGGGTGCGTACTTCGTGAGCGCAGAGAGCGCGGATCCCATGAGCCCTAAAAAAAAAAAAAATGTCATTGGTTCATAACATTTACCACTGTAACTATTGAAGGACCCCACCCATTTTAATCATTCTTGTTGGAGTATCTTTAGAGAAACATCTCTTTTCCTACAAGAACCCTTTTTGCTTGTTTTATTTGGTGTTTTTCAAAAAAATCAAACAAAATGGCATCTGGACAGCAGCAGGAGGAAGTATCTTCTGAAGAAGAATTCTTGCAGGAGGCACCACGTCCACAGAGGCCGGAATCTGTTGTGTGGAAATCCTTCACTTTTCCACCTGGAGAGAAGAAAGTAAATGCGAGAATGGTGATGTGCGAAATTTGTGACCAAGTCCTGTCAAGAGGCAGTGAAAAAAAATACTCTTGTTGCACTGCTTCTATGTACAAGCATCTCCGGACCACACATCCTCTCAATCTTACTTGGGAGGAAATGAGGTGAGCTGTTTTGAACCCCTCACCTGCTGTGGCAAGTACATCTGAAGCGTCCTCAGGAACACCTGCAATGGACATTAGGCCAGAATTCGCCTTTCTCGAGCAACACTGCGTGAAGTGTAAGAAACTTATATGCTTCGGTGTGCAGTCGGTGGATGCAGTTTGTGCTGCGCAACGCAACCATCGTTGTTAATTTTTTTATTTTTTTTGTTTTTGGAATGATAAGTAATTTCAAATGTTTCCTGTTTTATTCTTTCTTTTTTTGTTCATTTTTTGAAAAAAATACAAAATTGTTCAAACAAATAAAAACAAAATACAAAAGAAAAAATCAGAACTACCTTATCTAGTTAAAGAAAGAACTCTAATTGCAAGGTAATGTGTGAAAGTTTGGTTGAATATATGTATACAGCATGATTGACTGAAAGAATGCATTAGTAGTGTATGGTGAATTTATAGGTGAAGATTTATGAGGAAGTACTGCAGCGTGACACTGCAAGCTCTTTAGCTGCACTGCTCTGTGGCACTTCTGAAGCACAGGGATGTGACATATGTACATGAATATGTTGCAACTCTGTGCTTCCCTCTGCACTGCTGCACAAACTACAGCCATGCGGTCACACAGGCACCCTTGCACCATGGTGCAAGGATGTCTGTGTCGTGTGGAGATTGTTTTTGTGCAGGAAAGGAAACCTTCCCGCACAAAAACGATCAGTAAAGGCATTTTCCTCTTTCAATGTATGCTGTGGAATGCAGCATGCATTGAAAGAAGAAAAAAGGAAGAGAAATGAAAACAATTCTCCTCGTTGCGCCTTGCTACACCAACTCTAGGATGGCGCAGCATTCACACACATCTCCAGATTTACAATTTCTCATAAATCTGGAGATGTGTCTTGTTCTATGGGTGTTGCATCGGAACTCCCACAGCAACACCTATGGGACGCCCCTTCAATGCAAAGTTCTGTGTTTGAAGGGGTCGTATTTACAAGGAGAGGAAAAACCACGCAGGGTGGCTTTTCCTCTCCATGTAAATATGAAGGAGTGCCTGGTGCCATCACTACGTTACAAAAAGTGACGCACTGGTGGCGCAGGGTGCTTGTAAATCTGCCCCATAAGTGCTTAGGTATTGGCAGACTGATACAATAAGAACATAGCGCTGGATGGGTGATTGAAGAATTGCATGAGACTGACAGGGGGTAACCTACGCTGCATGGGTACTACTTCAGTATTTAATTGAGTGGACCAATAGTATGTATCTGCTTAGAGATTTTTAGGGATTATGCACAGAATATTTTAGGTTTACTTGTGTTGGTGCCTTGGTCATTTTAAAAGAATACCACTAGTAGCTGGAATGATGACAGCGCTGCAAACAAAGTGAACACTTAATTTATAAGTGCTTACGTATTGGTGGAGTGATAGGATAAGTAGATAGTGGTAGATAAGTGATTAAAGAAGTGCATAGCACAGACTGGACGATTCCTACACTGCATGAGTACTAACTGGGTATTTAGAAGAGTGTATCAATAGTATGTAGCTAGTTAGAGGTCTGCTTGGATAGTGCACAAAATATTATAGATGTACTTGTGTTAGTAGCTAGGCCATTCCATAAGTTCATGACTAGTAACTAGAATAATTACAGTATTACAAACAAAGTGTATAGTGAATTTATAAGTGCTTAGGTATTGGTGGAGTAATAGGATAAGTAGATAGTGCTGGATGGGTGATTGGAGAAATACACTGGGTATTTAGAAGAGTGTATCAATAGTTTTTAGCTGGTTAGAGGTATGCATGCATAGTGTACAAAATATTGTACCTGCACTTGTGTTTTTGACTACGCCATACCTCAAGTATACGACTAATAACTGGAGTAATTTCAGTGTTGCAAAGAAAGTGCGTGCGGAATTTATAAGTGCTTAGGTATTGGTGGAGTGATAGGATACGAAGATAGTGCTGGATGGGTCATGGAGAAGTGCATGGGACAGACAGATGGATTCCTAGACTGCATAGGTACTAACTTGGTATTTAGAAGAGCGTATCTATAATATGTGGCTGGTTAGAGGTCTGCATGCATAGTGTACAAAATATTGTACCTGTACTTGTGTTAGGGGCTAGACCATTCCTTAAGTATATGACTAATAACTGGAGTATTTTCAGTGCTGCAAAGAGAGGGCATACGAAATGTATTAGTGCTTAGGTATTGGCAGAGTGATAGGATACGTAGCTAGTGCTGGATGGTTGAATGGAGAAGTGCATGGGATAGACTGAAGGATTCCTAGACTACATAGGTACTAACTGAGTATTTAAAAGACTGTATCAAAGCTATGTAGCTGATTAGAGGTCTGCATGCATAGTGCACAGAATATTGTAGCTGTACTAGTATTGGTGTGTCTATGGTTTCGAGAAAGGTAGTCTGTATTTTAGGGTGTGAGGAGGTGCATCAGATGATCAGGTAGATGATGTCATCACTCATCAGTGATGTCATTTGAGATGTCATCAGTGATGTCACTGACTATGTCATGAGTGATGTAATATGTGATGTCATCAGCAGTGCATTGCTTTAATCCAAAAAGCTGGCGGTTATATTGGCCTGGTCACGATGTGAAAATTCAGGAATTGATACAGTAAAGAAAAGAAAACAAGTGTTAATATGCATACAATGTCATTTCAGCATATCTTGCCCCGTGACCGCCATACCTGTATGTTCGTCAATGTGACTTATTCATAATAAACATACTTAGAATTGCAAACATCAACATAAACAATGGACTACACATTACTTGAAAGGCTATCGTCCATATTAATCTGGGCACGTTGCGTATTATAATGGTTCTTACACGAAAGAAAAGGAAAAAAAGGGGTGTTAATATACACACACTATCCCTAAATAAAGTTCTAGCGATTATACTTCCATTCCATTCACAGCTCATTAGAGATGTCATGAGTGATGTCATGAGTGATGCAACTGATCATGTCATGAATGATATAATGTCTGAGGTCATTAGCAGTATATTGCGGGGGCGTAAGTTATAGTTAGCTCAGGTATGCTCAGGTTAGCTTTCCACTGCCCTCCATAGTCTGTTGTGCTGCCACTGCCCTTCCTGCCTGCCCAGTGAGGTCAAATTCTTGCCTCTGCACCCTCCTACCTGCCTTCAATTTTCAGAGTCCGTGCCCCTGGCCTCTGCCTCATAACAGTATCCTAATAAACAACTAGATTGCTAACATTCTATATTTGTTACAAAAGTGTGGAACGCCTGACGTCATCTTGATGTAATCAAAACTGTAATACCTAGAGCATTTCATTTAGAAATTACAGATATGAGAGGGTCTTATTTGCATCACAATTATGGTTAGTGCTCTAAAAAACTAAAATGAGGACATATTTTCTGAGTTTTCAAATAGCGACAAAGCACTTTTAAATTATTTGTTATCTTTATGTTTTTTTATCCAGTTGACCACTCAGTTAAATGTTGCACTTAGGGAAGAGGATGTGGCATTACTTCCAGAGCTGCAGACTTTGCAACTGGGGAACCAGGTTGGAGTTTCTGCTTCAGCTCGACATTCTGTGATTCTGGTCAAATCACTTAATCTCCCCATGTCTACAACCAAAATTAATTTGTTCTTGTGTGATGTAACCAATGCTCATGTGAAGCACTCCAATACCTGACAAATCGGCACAATATAAAATTGCAAAAACACAACAAAAAAAAGTGTTTTGCACACTTCTGTCATTGGACTACATGTGGGCTGCATCTGGGTGATATTTGTGCTGCATTTGGGCTCTTTTGTCTCTCGTGGCCATCTTGGGAGATTTATTTGTTATGAAATTTCCTAATTTCCTCATTTACTGCAGTCTCCTCAGTAGGAAATGCTTTCAGTTTTTTACTTTGATTCCATCAAGAAGGTATTCAGATATGTCACATATTTGCCATAAATTCTGAATGTTAGCACTCTAGTTGCTCATTAGATCACTGTAGTAAAGCTACTGCTCACCACAGAAGTCTGCTGCTGGTATTAAAAGTGTATGTTTCAGTCTGCATGTCAGAATTTTTTAATGAAATAGAAGAGGATTTGAGAAGTCACTCAAAATGTGCCCTATTTTTTCTTTCTTCAGCACTAATCATAATTTCTATGGCAAAATGAACCCCTTCATTGTGTTCCTTTTTAAATTAAATGTTTTAAGTGTTACCAGTTTATTCCAATCAAGATGGCTTAAGGTGTGCAATACGTTTGTCATAAGTAGGACTGTTAGCACTCTAGTTGTTCTTTAGAACACTCTGGGAAGCTGCAGTAGAACACAAAGTAATCAACTGACAGTCTCTGCCCTTGTTAGATGTACATGTTTTACTGAGAATGTTAGACTTCATTCTCACATGACTGAGAAAGATAATGTGAATTTACAGAAAATATGCTCTCAGTTCAGCTTATAGAGCACCTTCCAAACCTCTGTGGGAAAAGCATGAGAAAATAGTTTTCTCTCAAACATGATTCATGATATCCCAGCAGAAGGCTTTTTCACTTGGTAAAATCACCTGAGAACACACCACAATTCCTAGAATGAGTATGGTACCATCAACAAATGATTTATAATGTCTTAAAACCTTCTATTAACTGCAATGCATTTTAATGATGTGCTATCATGTATATTGGTCACAAGATGGCTGCCAACACTTCTTGGATGAAGTGCTGACAGCCAATCAGATCTCACGATGAGATGTGTGGTTAGGCTCAGCCCAGATATATATGTGATTTTACTTTTGATTTTCTCAGGAACTACTGAACGGATTTACACCATGTAACCAAAAGGCACGACTCTGAACCAAGGGCTACCTTTTTGCCAAATTTGGTGTAATTCCATTCTGCAGTTCGGGCTGTAGCTGTGACTAAATGTTCCTATGGAAAATTGCATGGGGAAAACACGTTTTGGGATCCCCCTTTTTTCTCAGCCCCCGCTTGACGAATCACCCGAGACTTTCAGGATAGGAGCGGACCGGAGCTGGACAAAAGTTTAGAACATTTCGTGAAGATTCGTCAACCGCCGCCAAAGTTATTGGGAATAGAATGTTGTGGATGTCCTATGGAAAATAGGTCCTAACTATAACTACCTACTGGCAACCGCCAGTAGGTAATATATATATATATATATATATAAATATATATATATTACCTACTGGCGGTCGCCAGTAGGTAGTTATAGTTAGGACCCTGTTTCTATAGGAAAACCGCAACATTCTATTTGGAATAACTTTGGCGCCGGTTGACGAATCCTCGCGAAATTTTCAAAACTAATGGGGCGCTACGCTCCGCTCCTACCCTGAAAGTCTCGGGGGGATTCGTCAAGCGGGGGCTGAGAAAAAAGGGGGGTCCCAAAACGCGTTTTTCCCATGCATTTTTCCATAGGACCTTTAGACACAGCTACAGCCCGAACGGCTGAACGGAGTTACTTGAAATTTGGCAGAGAGGTAGTCTACAGGTCAAGTAAGTGCCTTTTTATAGGTCTGGTGTAAATCTGTTCAGTAGCTCCTGAGAAAATAGCATTTAAATCAATATATATATCTGTGGCAGCTTACGGTGCGCTTACCGTGCGCTTACCGTAAGCTTACCGTACGCGTACGGTGCCGTGCGCGAGCGCGATTCTGATTGGTTGTCACATGACTGTAAACATTCGAATCGGACAAAATGAGGAAGTGTCGGCCGCCATTTCGTGTTTTCAAACAGAAAAAAAAAGGGAGATAACTTGAAAAGGGGGCAAGGAAGAGAGTTACAGACCCCCTAACATTTGAAAGGGGGTCAAAGAAGGACAGAAAAGTACAAAAAAAACATTTAATAATTTTTAAAAAAAATCGCGGGGTACGCGTACGGTAAGCTTACGGTGAGCTTACCGTACGCGTACGGTAGAAAAAAAAATAAAAAAAGAAATAAAATTCAGATTTAAGTGTTTAGATATTAGGGGGCTCTAAAAAGAGCCGTTGTGTTTATGAAGTGATTTGATTTTTTAGTGGTACCTACAAGTAAGTACCGATGCAGAGTCTAAGGTTCAAGAGGAAGACTCTGTTCCCTTCATCAGTGAAGTGTACACCATCTCCTCTATAAATGTCTTGCATGTCGTAACGCAAGTTGTTGTGGTAAATGGAACCCATACCATAGTCTCGGAGGAAAGCAGAAACAGATTTGTTGACGTGCTTTCTTGCTTTGTCAATCTGCGGACAAAAATGATTGGACCAGTTCCATTTTTGCCTTTGGCATATGTTAGAATACACAAAGGCAGTTTTAGGGAAAAGTGAAAACAGTTGTGCAAAGGTCTCCTTCATAAGCATTTCCAGACCTACCCCAATCAAAGTGCCTAAGTCATTGCCACCACAGTGCACTATTATGAGGTCAGGGTGTTGGATTTGCATGAAGGATTTCACCAATGGCATCAATTGGTGCCACTTTAACCCTCTCTGACCAATCCATTTAATGTCTACATTTGGCAAAGCAAGGTCTCTCACCATACCTGTTTTCTCTGCATACTTTTCACTCCAGAAGACATAGCTGTGCCCTAAAATCCACACTGTGAACATCTTCCAAGGAGATCGGGATACACTCAGGAGGTGTATTTCAGTAGAATGGGAAAAAGTAATGAAAGACAGTTTGGAAATGGAGGCATACATATTTTTTTAAAATAAAAAAAACTCATTGGCTGTTCATACCAATCTACACTAAAAACTAGGCTGTATGTGTCAATATATAGAAGCATGTTTTGTATTGGTACGGAAAAATGTGTTACCAAAGAACAGTACTATGGATTTGCTGTTAGGTTTGAAAAGTCAAGCACTCTTGCTCTTTGGAAATGAAACATTGTGTGGTGAACTTCTGACCTAACTCTACACAGCAGTGTTTTAAGAGCTGTTGCTATGGTAGCAGGCAGAAGTCAAGTTGGGGGAAGGGTACTAGGCTGAAGTCAAGTTGGGGGAAGGGTACTTTTGGAAAAGGGTTGGTTTTCAACCAATAGAAATGTGTGATTACATTTGAAAAAAAGGGGGAAGCACTGAGATTTGAAATTAACATGTATATGTGTGGAAAAAGAGAGGGAAACATTGCCATTATCTGGTTCTGCTGAGAGGAGAGAGGTGTACAGAACAGAGATCCTGGCTCTGATAATCTGCTGTTTGAGTGCCACATTTCTTTCACAACTAACTAATTTTAAAGGTGAGTTATGAGTTTGAGAGGGGATGTATATGGTAAATTAAGAAATGAATAATAGAATTGGAATTCCTTTTGTTGAAGTTGTGTTTATCATTTTGTGTTTTGGGAGAAATGTAAATGTAAGGAACATGTAAAATAATATGGACTATGTTTTCACCATAAAATAAGGTGTATTGTTATAAATGAGGAATACTTTTAGGGTTTGAGGTTGCAGTCAGTAATGCAAATACATTCAGCATCACTAAGGCTGGTTGCCCTTGCTGGAGTGTAGTCAGTCACCCAGGTTACACATGTTTCTGGTCTCAAAAAGCTGTTTGGACATGTGCTTTTTTCAGAATCTGAAAAGTGGATTCAAAATGTGTCAGACTGTAAAAGTACTTATCACTTGCCAAAAAAACAGTAGGAAGTGTGCTTTCCAATTGGCAAAGAAATTTCGTTTTCTGACTAATATCAAACCATGACTCTGTGTGCAAAGAGGAATTATAGACAGAGATTTATTGCGAATTACTCTGGTAATTTTACATTTGCATTAGATGAAAAGGGGGAGCTATTTTTTTCTGCAGAAGCAGACTCTTAGCACACACCCAGCTGCTTATCCTGTGGAATCATGCATAGCATTCACAACCGAGTGGGGTTTGAGGTTGCAGTCAGTAATGCAAATACATTCAGCAACACTAAGGCTGGTTGCCCTTGCTGGAGTGTAGTCAGTCACCCAGGTTACACATGTTTCTGGTGTCAAAAAGCTGCTTGGACATGTGATTTTTTGCAGAATCTGAAAAGTGGATTCAAAATGTGTCAGACTGTAAAAGTACATATCACTTGCCAAAAAAAACAGTAGGAAGTGTGCTTTCCAATTGGCAAAGAAATTTCGTTTTCTGACTAATATCAAACCATGACTCTGTGTGCAAAGAGGAATTATAGACAGAGATTTATTGCGTATTACTCTGGTAATTTTACAGTTGCATTAGTAGGAAAGGGGGAGCTATTTTTTCTGCAGAAGCAGACTCTTAGCACACACCCAGCTGCTTATCCTGTGGAATCATGCATAGCATTCACAACCGAGTGGGGTTTGAGGTTGCAGTCAGTAATGCAAATACATTCAGCAACACTAAGGCTGGTTGCCCTTGCTGGAGTGTAGTCAGTCACCCAGGTTACACATGGTTCTGGTGTCAAAAAGCTGCTTGGACATGTGATTTTTTGCAGAATCTGAAAAGTGGATTCAAAATGTGTCAGACTGTAAAAGTACATATCACTTGCCAAAAAAAACAGTAGGAAGTGTGCTTTCCAATTGGCAAAGAAATTTCGTTTTCTGACTAATATCAAACCATGACTCTGTGTGCAAAGAGGAATTATAGACAGAGATTTATTGCGTATTACTCTGGTAATTTTACAGTTGCATTAGTAGGAAAGGGGGAGCTATTTTTTCTGCAGAAGCAGACTCTTAGCACACACCCAGCTGCTTATCCTGTGGAATCATGCATAGTATTCACAACCGAGTGGGGTTTGAGGTTGCAGTCAGTAATGCAAATACATTCAGCAACACTAAGGCTGGTTGCCCTTGCTGGAGTGTAGTCAGTCACCCAGGTTACACATGTTTCTGGTCTCAAAAAGCTGTTTGGACATGTGATTTTTTGCAGAATCTGAAAAGTGGATTCAAAATGTGTCAGACTGTAAAAGTACATATCACTTGCCAAAAAAAGAGTAGTAAGTGTGCTTTCAAATTGGCAAAGAAATTTTGTTTTCTGACTAATATCAAACCATGACTCTGTGTGCAAAGAGGAATTATAGACAGAGATTTATTGCGTATTACTCTGGTAATTTTACATTTGCATTAGATGGAAAGGGGGAGCTATTTTTTCTGCAGAAGCAGACTCTTAGCACATACCCAGCTGCTTATCCTGTGGAATCATGCATAGTATTCACAACCGAGTGGGGTTTGAGGTTGCAGTCAGTAATGCAAATACATTCAGCAACACTAAGGCTGGTTGCCCTTGCTGGAGTGTAGTCAGTCACCCAGGTTACATATGTTTCTGGTCTCAAAAAGCGGTTTGGGCTTGTGCTTTTTTCAGAATCGAAAAGTGGATTCAAAATGTGTCAGACTGTAAAAGTACATATCACTTGCCAAAAAAAGAGTAGTAAGTGTGCTTTCAAATTGGCAAAGAAATTTCGTTTTCTGACTAATATCAAACCATGACTCTGTGTGCAAAGAGGAATTATAGACAGAGATTTATTGCGTATTACTCTGGTAATTTTACATTTGCATTAGATGGAAAGGGGGAGCTATTTTTTCTGCAGAAGCAGACTCTTAGCACACACCCAGCTGCTTATCCTGTGGAATCATGCATAGTATTCACAACCGAGTGGGGTTTGAGGTTGCAGTCAGTAATGCAAATACATTCAGCAACACTAAGGCTGGTTGCCCTTGCTGGAGTGTAGTCAGTCACCCAGGTTACACATGTTTCTGGTCTCAAAAAGCTGTTTGGACATGTGCTTTTTTCAGAATCTGAAAAGTGGATTCAAAATGTGTCAGACTGTAAAAGTACATATCACTTGCCAAAAAAAGAGTAGTAAGTGTGCTTTCAAATTGGCAAAGAAATTTCGTTTTCTGACTAATATCAAACCATGACTCTGTGTGCAAAGAGGAATTATAGGCAGAGATTTATTGCGAATTACTCTGGTAATTTTACATTTGCATTAGATGAAAAGGGGGAGCTATTTTTTTCTGCAGAAGCAGACTCTTAGCACACACCCAGCTGCTTATCCTCTGGAATCATGCATAGTATTCACAACCGAGTGGGGTTTGAGGTTGCAGTCATTAATGCAAATACATTCAGCATCACTAAGGCTGGTTGCCCTTGCTGGAGTGTAGTCAGTCACCCAGGTTACACATCTTTCTGGTCTCAAAAAGCTGTTTGGACATGTGCTTTTTTCAGAATATGAAAAGTGGATTCAAAATGTGTCAGACTGTAAAAGTACTTATCACTTGCCAAAAAAAACAGTAGGAAGTGTGCTTTCCAATTGGCAAAGAAATTTCGTTTTCTGACTAATATCAAACCATGACTCTGTGTGCAAAGAGGAATTATAGACAGAGATTTATTGCGTATTACTCTGGTAATTTTACAGTTGCATTAGTAGGAAAGGGGGAGCTATTTTTTCTGCAGAAGCAGACTCTTAGCACACACCCAGCTGCTTATCCTGTGGAATCATGCATAGCATTCACAACCGAGTGGGGTTTGAGGTTGCAGTCAGTAATGCAAATACATTCAGCAACACTAAGGCTGGTTGCCCTTGCTGGAGTGTAGTCAGTCACCCAGGTTACACATGTTTCTGGTCTCAAAAAGCTGCTTGGACATGTGATTTTTTGCAGAATCTGAAAAGTGGATTCAAAATGTGTCAGACTGTAAAAGTACATATCACTTGCCAAAAAAAACAGTAGGAAGTGTGCTTTCCAATTGGCAAAGAAATTTCGTTTTCTGACTAATATCAAACCATGACTCTGTGTGCAAAGATGAATTATAGACAGAGATTTATTGCGTATTACTCTGGTAACTTTACAGTTGCATTAGTAGGAAAGGGGGAGCTATTTTTTCTGCAGAAGCAGACTCTTAGCACACACCCAGCTGCTTATCCTGTGGAATCATGCATAGTATTCACAACCGAGTGGGGTTTGAGGTTGCAGTCAGTAATGCAAATACATTCAGCAACACTAAGGCTGGTTGCCCTTGCTGGAGTGTAGTCAGTCACCCAGGTTACGCATGTTTCTGGTCTCAAAAAGCGGTTTGGACATGTGCTTTTTTCAGAATCTGAAAAGTGGATTCAAAATGTGTCAGACTGTAAAAGTACATATCACTTGCCAAAAAAAGAGTAGTAAGTGTGCTTTCCAATTGGCAAAGAAATTTCGTTTTCTGACTAATATCAAACCATAACTCTGTGTGCAAAGAGGAATTGTTGACAGAGATTTATTGTGTATTTATCTGGTAATTTTACAGTTGCATTAGTAGGAAAGGGGGAGCTATTTTTTCTGCAGAAGCAGACTCTTAGCACACACCCAGCTGCTTATCCTGTGGAATCATGCATAGTATTCACAACCGAGTGGGGTTTGAGGTTACAGTCAGTAATGCAAATACATTCAGCATCACTAAGGCTGGTTGCCCTTGCTGGAGTGTAGTCAGTCACCCAGGTTACACATGTTTCTGGTCTCAAAAAGCTGTTTGGACATGTGATTTTTTCAGAATATGAAAAGTGGATTCAAAATGTGTCAGACTGTAAAAGTACATATCACTTGCCAAAAAAAACAGTAGGAAGTGTGCTTTCCAATTGGCAAAGAAATTTCGTTTTCTGACTAATATCAAACCATGACTCTGTGTGCAAAGAGGAATTATAGACAGAGATTTATTGCGTATTACTCTGGTAATTTTACAGTTGCATTAGAAGGAAAGGGGGAGCTATTTTTTCTGCAGAAGCAGACTGTTAGCACACACCCAGCTGCTTATCCTGTGGAATCATGCATAGTATTCACAACCGAGTGGGGTTTGAGGTTGCAGTCAGTAATGCAAATACATTCAGCAACACTAAGGCTGGTTGCCCTTGCTGGAGTGTAGTCAGTCACCCAGGTTACACATGTTTCTGGTCTCAAAAAGCTGTTTGGACATGTGCTTTTTTGCAGAATCTGAAAAGTGGATTCAAAATGTGTCAGACTGTAAAAGTACATATCACTTGCCAAAAAAAACAGTAGGAAGTGTGCTTTCCAATTGGCAAAGAAATTTCGTTTTCTGACTAATATCAAACCATGACTCTGTGTGCAAAGAGGAATTATAGACAGAGATTTATTGCGTATTACTCTGGAAATTTTACAGTTGCATTAGTAGGAAAGGGGGAGCTATTTTTTCTGCAGAAGCAGACTGTTAGCACACACCCAGCTGCTTATCCTGTGGAATCATGCATAGTATTCACAACCGAGTGGGGTTTGAGGTTGCAGTCAGTAATGCAAATACATTCAGCAACACTAAGGCTGGTTGCCCTTGCTGGAGTGTAGTCAGTCACCCAGGTTACACATGTTTCTGGTCTCAAAAAGCTGTTTGGACATGTGCTTTTTTGCAGAATCTGAAAAGTGGATTCAAAATGTGTCAGACTGTAAAAGTACATATCACTTGCCAAAAAAAGAGTAGTAAGTGTGCTTTCCAATTGGCAAAGAAATTTCGTTTTCTGCCTAATTTCAAACCATGACTCTGTGTGCACACAGGAATTGTTTTTAGATATTTAATTTGTGATGGTGTTATTGTGATTTTCACTTGTAGGAAAGGGGTACATAGTATTTTAAGATTTGAAAAGATCATAAAAAATGTAGTAATATATTTAAATAAAATAAAGGAATTTTTTTTTAGTTTTTTTCAGGTATTGCTGAAGAGCAGTGAACAAAATTTAAGATGCCTACAAAATCCAGACTAAGGAAAAACCACAAAAAAAAACTATATTTGAAGACAACTGGAGGACCTAAGTTAGTTGGAGATGCTCATGTTGGGAAAAAGAGAAAGTCTTCTGGTAAGCAGACAAAAGATTTTTTAAGCAATATCTTCAAAAAAAGGAAAAATGTACAAAATGTCTGTACTGGAAAGAATGTTTTAAATAGAAAACAACAGGAAAAATTGAGCATTTAGTTAATGCAAATGTACCTTCAGAAACAATAAAGATTAACTTAAAAAGAAAAACAGCGTTTAAAGAGATTCGTAGAAAAATGTTTCTGAGAAGAGTTATGTCCAATTTGATAAAGGATGTGAAGAAATATAAGAAAAAAGCTAAATTTTATAAAAGAAAAAAAGAAATTGAAGCCATTGCAGCAAAGGCTTTAGAATTAAAAAGGAAACTATTCCTTTTAATTTTGAACAGGATGCGTACATTAGATAAAATGGTCAATGTACTGAAATCACAAAGCAAAAGGAAAAGACTAGTGAAAAGAACAAACTTTTGTAAAGTGTTTTTAGGAGAATGGATGCATAGTTCAAGTAGTGAACCTTTTTTTAATGAAGAGAGTTATTTTCAAAGTAATAGTTTGCTGCATGCAGTTGACACCAGAGGTCGTGCTTATGAAGTGAAAAATGGTTGTATAATGGAGAAGGAGAAAATGGTTCCAAGAGATGAGGTACAAGTGATGGCGGATGAGGCTATGGGGAGACGTCCTAAAGCCCCAGTGTACACTTGGAATTGTAGTAGTATTTGCACTGTGCGTCAGGAATCTATTGATAAATTTCGTGAGTTTCTAAGAGAATATAGTAAAAAAAAGTGTTAAACAGAAGATTAAGGTGCTACAAAGTCTAGATCCATGCAGAGTGAGAGAGAATACTGGTTTGCAGGGACATTCTCTGGCTTGTCTATCTAGAAAAGTGTGTAAAAGTGTTTTTCATCATTTTAGGATGCTGGCTGTTCATCATACTGAAATGAGAAAGTTTGTGAGACGGTTGTATTTTGCTAAAAGTCCAGCAATAAAGTTAGATGAATTGAATAGGGCTCTGTTCCGTGGATCGGTATCAGATGTAGAGAAGGTTACTGATGAAATTCAGTTTTGTTACTTTGGTCCAGAACAAGAAAGTGCAGAAAAGGACACAGTAAATGAGGAAGAAGTGGAAGAGAATGTAGAACCCTCTGTAAGTAAGGCATTTAATGATCACATAACAAAATTTGCAATAATCTCTAATGAAAGACCAAATATTACTTGTATTTGTTGCCGCAGAACTCATTATGGAAAACAAACCAGGAATGTTGATCTCTACAGAAAAAGTGAAAATGAAGATAATTATAAGTGGAAGTATTTTGCCACATATATATTTCTTGAAAATTGTTTTGAATTGGGTGAAGATCAGCGTATTTGTAAATACTGTTACAACAAGTTAGAGGAAAATAGAATGCCGACCAGAGCTGTACATAATAATTTAGAATTGGATGCTATTCCTGCCGAACTTTCTGAATTAAATACATATAAGTCTATACTTATTCAATGTGTTCATCCTTTCCAGACCATAGTACGTATGGAGCCCAAAACTGGTAAATTACCTCCTTCAGATTTACTGAGAGGTTTAAAAGGTAGAGTGGTGTATTTGCCCTTGGATTTTAAAAAAAATATGGAAACTATTGATGCAGATACTTTGGAAACTGAACCATTAGTTATTCTGGTTAATTGTGTACCTACAAAGAATAAGAAGATTTGGCAGGAGCTGGTAGATGTACGGAAAGTACAAAGAGCAAATTTGTATTTGAAAAGGAATAACAAATGGTATGAATCAATTTATATAGAAGAAGAAGAAGAAGATTTACAAGAAGACACAGAAACACCAACTGGACAAATTGAAAAAGTGGACAAGTCAAAGGAAGAAGAAATTTATGAACATTATAGCATACATCCTCTTCACTCAAAAGAAGTTAAGGGAGACAATATTGATCTGTTTCAGATGGAGAAAGCAAAAGGAACTCCCGTGAGTGTATGGGAGGAGAGCTTGGAAGCTCGATGTTTTCCCCAGCTGTTTCCTACAGGAAAAGGAGGACGATACGATGAACGTCCAGAACAGATTCCAGCTTCTGAGTATCGAACTACAAGACTATATGCAGAAGATCCCAGATTTCGACAAAGTATTCCTTATTTGTTCCATCTTTTATTTGAAAGCGACTTGTCTGCATTATCATATGCAGTAAATCACATTTTAAAAAGTGGAGTACATTTACAAAATGTGTCTGCTAAGGATTTTATGGAGAAAGTGCAGCACCGAGATGATCATTTGGAAACACAACTGATCAATCTGATGGCTTGTCAGCGTGGGACAAATGAATATTGGTACCGACGCCATGGTGAATTAAAATGCATGTTACGGAATTTAGGAACACCAACATGGTTCCTTACCCTAAGCTGTGCTGAGTACGCTTGGGATGATTTACTGGATTTTCTACGAGAGGCAAATTCAAACATTAAAAATATCGAATATAAGACAGCAGGAGAACTGTGCTCATTGGATCCGGTTAATGTTTGCAGATATTTCAATCATAGATTTGAGGCTATGATGTCCTTCATCTGCAATAAAAAAAATCCACCTCTTGGAGAAGTAGTGGATTTCTTTTGGAGAAAAGAGTACCAGGCAAGAGGTCCTCCTCATATTCATATGCTGTTGTGGATCAAGGATGCCCCAAAGTTTGGAACAGATACTGATGAAGCAGTGTTATCTTTCATTGAAGAATATGCAACATGTGCTATACCAAAAAGCACAGAAGAGAAAAAGTTAAAGGAGCAAGTTTTACGTTTCCAAAGTCATCGGTGTGGAAAATACTGTCGACGGAAATACAAGAGCAAAGATAAATACTACACTAAATGTCGATTTGGATTTCCTAGACCTGTTCTTTCAAATGGAAGAGTAAACAGTTTTATGTCATCTGTGAGACATACTATTACAAGAAAATCACCTAAGAATACCTACAACCTTAAAAGAAAAGAAGAATCAAAAAATATAAATGACTACAACCCAGTCATTTTATCCATGTGGAATGCTAACATGGATATACAGTATGTAGCTGACAATTCCATTGCTGTTGCTCGATATGTAACGTCTTACATTACTAAATCAGAAAAAACTGAATTGAAAGAAATGTGGGAAGAGATTTCTCACGAGAAGACTGTCAGTAAGAAGCTGTACAGTTTCAGTTTAAAGATGTTATCGCATCGAGAAATTGGATCCTACGAATGTTCAGATAGGTTATCTTCTGCAAGTCTCTACTCGAAATCAAGAAGAATAATTTGGGCAAGTTTAGGCCTTGCAGCAATGAGAAATCGGGTACTGAAATCTGTTGGGGAAATTGAATATTTGGCCGTGAATGACCCAGAAAGTACAGATATTTTGAAATCAAACATGTTGGACACATATTATCCCAAGAGAAGTCTTCATCTAGAGAACATGTGTCTTTATGAAGTGCTGCAGAACTACATTTATTCACGGAAAGCCACAGAAGACATCAACAATGGAAAATATAAAGTCATTGGTGAGGAAGGATGTTTGGTGAAGCAAACAAAAGGAAGTTTGATAAATCACAGGAAGCTGAGTTGCGACACTACTGACAAAAAGGAATTTTACTACTTGGCTCTTTTACAGCTGTTTAAACCATGAGGTACAGAGGATGAACTACTGGGAGAATTTCAAAGCTATGAAGATTCCTTTAATGCTTGCAAAGACAGCATAGAATGCAGTACTTTCACAAATTATGTGCAAATGTTAAATGAAGAAATTGAACAGGAAACTACAATTGCAGCTGAAGTAGCTAGAGACAGTTCTCAAGACAGCCAAAGTTCAGGAACACTCAGTCAAGATCCCCTAGGACAACCAATCGTTGAAAATGAAGCTGCAATAGCCATGAATGAAGTGGAAACGGCTATGAATCAAGCTCAAGAAGAATTTATAGACTTACCAAATTTGGAAAGACAACTGAATAAAGAGCAGCATCAAATTTATGAAGAGATCAGAAACAAAATTGATCACGGATTACTACATGAAAAAAAAGAGTGCTCATGCAAATCATTTCATCCAATCAGGATGTATGTAAGCGGACAAGCTGGAACTGGAAAAATTTTCTTAATAAAAGTCATCAGAAGCTATCTACAGCAAAAAACGGATTCAACTTTGTCTTGTGTGGTTACTGCTCCAACTGGGTTAGCAGCATATAACATAAAAGGAATCACCTTACATCGTTTGCTAATGTTACCAGTGGAGCATGAGAACAAAATACAATACCACAAGCTAACTGGAGAAGCATGCTTGGAAGTTTCAAGAGTATTGAAGAAGATGCAAGTTCTCATTATTGATGAGGTGAGCATGGTATCAAACTTAATGCTTGCCTTTGTGCATTTAAGAATGCAGCAAATTCTAAGGACAGACTATGACATGTTATTTGGTGGAAAACATGTCATAGTTTTTGGGGATCTTCTACAGCTTACTCCAGTTAAAGGACAACCAGTGTTTAATACTGTGACACATGAAGACACAAAGAAGTCATTGGGAAGCATTGGTAATGCAAATATTTGGTCCTTCTTTGAGTACAAGGAACTTACTACTAATATGAGGCAAGCAAACGATGAAGAATATGGAAGTATTCTGAAAGATATCAGAATTGGACTACTCACTGAAGCTGGCACAAAAGCATTACAGAGTCGGTTGCTACATAATTTATTTCCAAAGGAAGAAATAGTTGCAGAGAAGATATACAAGAACATTGCAGAAAAGAAAAGTGTCATCTGCTTAATGCCAACTCTACGTGAATGCTCGATATTCAATGAGGAGCTTTTGAAATTGGAAAAGGAAGAGATTAGGAAATTGGAAGCAGTTGACAAAATTCAGGATGGAAGAATTACTATCACATTAACAGGCAAAATGAAAAATAAATTGGATTCACTAGAGAAGAACATTTCCAAAACTGCTGGATTAGAAAAAAATCTATATGTTTGCATGAACTGTAGAGTATTTTTAAGGAGAAATTTGGATGTTGAAAAAGGCTTAGTAAATGGAGCTATGGGAAGAGTTGTGGGTTTTATTAATTATCAGAAAAAAGATGGAATTGAATGTTTAAAAATAAAATTTGATCAGATTGAAGAAGTTATAGACATTTGTCGTTGTACAGTTCGTTTCATGCTTGTGAAAGACTTATATGTACAAAGGAAACAGTTTCCGTTTTCTCTAGCATATGCTGTAACTATTCACAAGTCTCAAGGATTGACTGTAGATTGTGCATTTGTAAACATTGGTTCAACTGTGTTCAAAGAAGGTATGGCTTATGTAGCTTTGTCACGAGTGAAAACATTATCTGGTTTATTCATGATAGACTTTGATGATTCAAAAGTTAGTGCTGATACAAACTGTGTAAAGGAGTATAATAGATTAAGAAGAACCTATGCTCCTCATTTAGGTCAGTATCCTGTGTTGGAGAAACGTGTAGTTTCTCGAAAAAGGAGAATTGAGAATATCTGTAATGAGGATGTAGAGAGGAGGAAAAAAAAGAGGAGTGATGTAATTGCAAGCAAAAAGAAAAAGGAAAATGTTGAAGAGGTTGTAGGTTGCCATTTTGAAAATAGCTCTGGTGTCAACTGCTACGCTAATGTAGTTCTGAATGTTGCATTTTATCTGGAAAGTTTACAAGAGCAGATAATAGTAAATCAGAGAAAACGATTCTGTTCTGAGTTGAGTCTCCTTTTTCAAAAGCTGAGTAATGATAAAACTCAAATAGAAAGTGCCACTGAAATTAGAAAACATTTAGATGTATGTACAGGACGAACACAGTTTTCTCAAAATGTACAGCAAGACGCACAGGAATTCTTGATGTATTTTCTTCAGGTACTGGAAAAAGAAGGGGTGCCAATTGAAAATATGTTTGGTGTCTCTTATAAATGGGAACATAGTTGTGAAAACTGTTTCAATACATGTGGCTCTAATGTTGATTCTGAAAGGTTTATTTATTTAACATTGCCAGACAGTAAAACAGTCACTTTTGCTAAATTAGTTAAAGATGCTAATCATAGCATGGAATGCGGTGAGTGTAAATCTGACATGTTTTCAACGTTAATTTTAAAGGAATACGGACAGTATGTAATTTTAATGATGCAACGATGTAAAGCTGATGGTTCAAAATTGGATACTTTAATAAAGAAGTTTATAGGACAGCAATTATCAATTTCAGGAAAAACTTTTGTAACAGTTGCAATAATTTTCCATGAAGGACCTACTGTAACTTCTGGACATTACACAGTTTATCTTAAATGTGAAAAAGGCTGGACACTGTGTAATGATTCCCAATTGATTTTCAAGCAACGTTTGCCTTTTGATTTAGCAAATTCCTATCTAATCTTCCTGAAACCTAAATTTTAGATAGACTTGGCAAGATCTGTACAAAACAATTTTACCATTTTATTGGATTACCATTGGAATTTACAAATAAAAAAGATTTTTCAAATTACCATTTGGCCTAAAGGAAAGGTAACCAATTGTATTGTGGACTTATTTAATTCCTAATTAATCTTTCAGAAACCAAAAATTTTAGAGAGAATCGGTAACATCTGTACAATTTAAATTTTGGAATTTTATTGGATTACCATTGGAAATGTCATCAAAAAAGATTTTTAAAAATACCATTTGGCCTAAAGGAAAGGGAACCAGATGTATTGTGGAGTTATTTGAGATATATTATTTTTGTGATTATGCTTCTGTAACAAAATTGTCAGACGGTATTTTAAAGAAATAGTTATTGTTATTAGATGATATTTTTTTTGAATATTTTGCATTTCTATAATGTTATGTTTAAGTGAGAATAGATTCTGGGCTTTTTTAAAACAATCTTTGAGATTGTTATTTTTTTTTTGCCCGCTGTTAAGTGATGAATGCAATTGCTTTTACGATTTATAGTGAAATGCAATATATTCTGAAAACAGCAAAAAAAAGGCAAAAAAGTGTTTTTGGAAAATATGTAAATACGTGTACTGTGTTATATAATGATTTATTAAATATTAATACTTTTTTCTTTTTTTTCAGATTGTGAAAGAAAATTTTCGAAAAAAAACAACCATTTTTACAAGTAATTTCAATTTAAATTTTAATTAAAAATTAAGTTGTTGGGTGGGTCAGGTAAGTCAGAAATTAGATGGTCCCTTTCTTCCACTTCTCCTCAAACAGATTTACAGTTTTTAGTTATTAATCCCTCAAGGATCTTGAAATGTGGTAATTGTTTTTTAGTGTTTTTTTAAAAAAAAAAAAAACAAATACGCTTACCGCGTACGGTAAAAAAAAAAAAAATACGTTTTTAATAAAAAATAACAAAAAGTTGAGAGGTAAGGTTGGCTCTTAAAAGAGCCGTTGTATTCATGCAGGGACAGAGGAAAGGAAGAATGGGAACATTAGCTGGTAGGACAAATGTGCTGGTCTATTTTGTTGTTAATGAGGGGAAGACTGGTCTCCCTATGAACAATTAGACCATGGCAAAATGAACACCGCATAGTAACCCTCGCAAACCGATGGTTCGTTTCCAGAGGATCAGAAAAAGGTGAATCTGCCCCCACAGATGAAGGGCTCTGCTGAGCTTCCGAAGAAGGACTCGGCTGAGCTGCTGTGGATGTGCTTGCTCGACTTACTGAAGGGTTGCCTCTAGTATGTTGTGCATGTGTCCTAGGATGTACATCCTCAAGGTGTCTCAACATAGTGTGATTCCCGAAGGAATACTTCTTGTTGGGATTACCTCTCGAAAGTACACGCTGGCACAGCTTGCAAGTCACCAAGGCAGCATTGACTTTTTTCTCGCCTTCAGGAAAAGTAAAATACTCCCATATAAAAGAGCTCTTCTGTTTCCTCTTTCTCTGCCTGATGGTGGTGCTGCTAGCCTCACTCTCAGCAGAAGAGTGCTGGTCTGCCATCGTATCCCAAAGACAACTCAGCTTCTTCTACTAAGGGATCACAAGCAGAAATGAGGGGAATGGGTGTGGTGTAGGAGAGTTCTAGAACTGAAACTACTTTGAACCAATCAAAAGTTTTGTTTCATGATCACATGACCCACCGTGCGCGTACGTTACGCTTACGGAGCGCTTACGGTGCGCTTACGGTAAAAGTACGCATGCGCGTAAAAAAGACACGCGTTCGCGCGCATGCGCATAACAGGCACTCCCCAACACTTACGCGTAACGTGCGCGTGTAGCGTACACGCTTACGCGCCCCATACGCAGTATGCACGGCTACGTAAATTGCGTAACCATACGCAAAAAGAGTAGAAATATTACGTACATTACACAAACCGTACGCTTACCGTAAGCTTACCGTACGCGCACTTAAAAAAAAAAAAAAAAAAAGGAAAAAAAGAATCTCTATGTTATACTAATATATCTTACCTGTTTAGTAAAAAAAAAAATGAAAAAAAAAATATATATTGCAGAATTTTTTAAAATTAAGCATAGTGTATTAGGAGAATATAAAGTAAAAAAAAAAAACAAAAAAAAAACTTGCAAATAAAAAAAAAAAAATAATTAATATAAGAATTTGTATTAAAAAAATCATAAAAAATCAATGAAAAAACCATGGGAATCACACATGTTATAGGTAAGAATTAGCATTTAAAAAACCATACAAATTCACTGAAAAAACCATGGGTTTCACACACGTTATAGTTAGGAATTAGCATTTAAAAAACCTTGCAAATTCACTGAAAAAAACATAGGTTTCACACACGTTATAGTTAGGATTTAGCATTTAAAAAACCTTGCAAATTCAGTGAAAAAACCATAGGTTTCACACACGTTATAGTTAGCGGACATTTCACTCATAAAAAACCATTGAAATTCCCCGGTTATAGTTAGTTAAGCTAACTATAACTCGCACACCCGCAATCCACTGCTGATGACGTAACATATTACATCACTCATGACATGGTCAGTGACATCACTCATGACATCACTGATGACATCTCAAATGACATCACTGATGACATCATCCTTGTGATAGAGTGACAGACCTCCTCTCACCCTAATATAACCTTTGATACAAACATTAAAAAATAGAAACTAAAATTTTCAAAACAATGGACATACCAATACCAGTTACAACAACCTCTTCAGTAATTCTTAGATGCACATACACATCCACTCATTCACCAACAGTCCTGTACAGTCACTCATACATGTACTCACTCATCATATGTACTCATACAGCTATACATCCTGTTAAACATTGCCACTCATCCATAGAGTTACTCACACACATAGTCACTCATGCTAATAAAGAATCAAACATCCATTTACTTGCATATTCAGTTATACACACACCTCAACACGTACTTCTACAGAAACTTACACATACTTACTCTTTTAAATAATCACTAAAAAAAACACATAGTTACTCATACAGGAACTGTTTCAATCTCTCACTCTCACACATACTCACTTATATACACCAATAGTCAAATATACTTCTTTAAAACATATTTAGTAACTCATAAAGACACTATTGAGACAGTCATTCACTCACTAACACACCCATACACACACTCATCCAACCATACAGTCATGCACACATGCTGTCTTCAACACATACACCCAGAGAGTCAATCATACATGCACCTATGCACTACGTAATACCCCCCACCGAACCATGCAGACACTCAGACTGATACTCAAAAAACAACCTAAAATCCAATATAAACACCCATGTAGCTACTCACACACCCATGCAGCCACTTATACACAAAGTGAGAGACTGATACAGATATTTACATATTTAAACATTACTCACTAAGCCATGTATTCACTAAGATACACTTAATCAGTCAGTTACACAATCAAATTTTCAAAAACAAATCATCCTTTTATACACTTATATACCCATTTATTTTTCCATCGACCTTGAGATATACATATATAAAACATATTTAATTTTCAGAAAAACACACATTCACTGGATGATGTCATCAGTGATGTCATTTGAGATGTCATCAGTGATGTCATGAGTGATGTCACTGACCATGTCATGAGTGATGTAATATGTTACGTCATCAGCAGTGGATTGCGAGTGCGCGAGTTATAGTTAGCTTAACTAACTATAACGGGGGAATTTCAATGGTTTTTTATGAGTGAAATGTCCGCTAACTATAACGTGTGTGAAACCTATGGTTTTTTCACTGAATTTGCAAGGTTTTTTAAATGCTAAATCCTAACTATAACGTGTGTGAAACCTATGGTTTTTTCAGTGAATATATATATATATATATATATTTACTTAAAAAACCATAGGTTTCACACATGTTATAGTTAGGTGGATATTTCACTCGTAAAAAACCAATGAAATTCCCCCGTTATAGTTAGTAAAGATAACTATAACTCGCGCGCCCGCAATCCTGCTCATGACGTCACATAATACATCACTTATGACATGGTCAGTGGCATCACTCATGACATCACTGATGACATCATCCTTGTGATAGAGTGGCGGTCGCGCGAGTTATAGTTATCTTTACTAACTATAACGGGGGAATTTCATTGATTTTTTACGAGTGAAATATCCACCTAACTATAACAGGGGACCCCCTGAAAAAGGCTAGGGCGTCAGGAACTTTCTTCCCTGCCCCCTTTTCATGTTCGCCACCTCCTTTTTCACTCTCGCACTGAAAACAAACAAAATGGCGGCCGACAGTTCCTGATTTCGACCGATTCGAACGTTGACTGACATGTAACCACCAATCAGAATTACGCTTGCGCACGTTAGAGTGCGCGCACCGTGCGCGCACCGTGCGCGGCTATAGATATTTATGTGATTTAACTGCAATTTTCTCAGGAACTACTGAACAGATTGACTCCATATATGCAAAAGGCACATCCCTGACCTAAGGACTACCTCTCTGCCAAATTTCAAGTAATTCTGTTCAGCCGTTCGGGCTGTACCTTCGACTAAAGGTCCTATGGGAAAATGCATGGGGAAAACGTGTTTTGGGACCCCCCTTTTTTCTCGGCCCCCGCTTGACAAATCCCCCCGAGACTTTCAGGGTAGGAGCTGAGCGGAGCGCCCCATTAGTTTTGAAAATTTCGCGAAGATTCGTCAACCGGCGCCAAAGTTATTCAAAATAGAATTTTGAGATTTCCTATGGAAACACGGTCCGAACTATAACTATCTACTGGCGACCGCCAGTAGATAATATATATATATATATATGCGTCGTCCTCGCGGCCTGGAAGCGCCGTGTATATATTAACAAAAGTTCCCCAGAGGCAGGACCGCACTCCACAGCAGGTGAGTTTACAAAACTTCTTTATTCACTGGCATGCGACTTCACATTCCCATATTTTGTCCCCAGGCCTGACGCGTTTCGAAGCTTTCTTGCTTCTCCTCAGAGGCCAGTATCAGCAGGCATTATTGTAAGGCTCTCCGCATCCCACCTGAATGCTTTTAACAATTACGTGGCTTCCGGTGTGCCTCCGTGATGGAAAACGAATCACTGATGCATATCGGGAATTGGAGTCTTTTCCGCCTAATTACACCTAGGGGTGGGCGGAATTTGCGAAATCCACTTTCGCAAATTATCGCGAAAATGTTAAAAATTATCGCAAACACGCGGAAATATTGCGAAGATGCAGAAGTTTTTATCCCGCATGTTCGCGAGATGTTCTGCATGGTTACGGCTCGCCAACTTACCCATGTGGTTGCTCGCGGGCGCGGCCATCTTGTTTTCAGTTGTCTCGCGGTGCATGATCGCGAGAAGAAAGACGTGATCGCGCGATGCATGATGTCACTGCTGGCGCGAACTGTCGCGAGACAGCGCAAATGGCTAAAAACAATACAACATCTCATGGAGAACGCGACCGGATCAAGAAAACTTGTCGGCGAACGCAGGGATTCAGGTAAGGTGATCGCGCGAGAATGTATTATTTTACAGCACGAGCAAGAACCAAATTATCGCTAAGCTGCGGAAGGCGGAAATTTTGACATTTTCGCGCTTTCCGCTTAACGCGAAAATGTCAAATTATTGCAATTTCCGCGAACGGAACGAAATTTTCGCCCAGGCCTAATTACATCCTCCAGTGGGTTTGTCTGCTATACACAATGTTAGGACACTGTTCAAAGCCCTCCATTAGGCTCCAGGATGAGACTTTGCATACCATAATTGTTCACCAACTGTGCCCATCAAAAGGGAAATTTCACTCCTGGGGGTCCGTTCTTTGCTTTTAGGCAGTGCATCATCCTCGCGGCCTGGAAGTGCCGTGTATATATTAACAAAAGATCCCCAGAGGCAGGACCGCACTCCACAGCAGGTGAGTGTACAAAACTTCTTTATTCACTGGCATGCGACTTCACATCCCCGTATTTTGTCCCCAGGCCTGACGCGTTTCGAAGCTTTCTTGCTTCTCCTCAGAGGCCAGTATCAGCAGGCATTATTGTAAGGCTCTCCGCATCCCACCTGAATGCTTTTAACAATTACGTGGCTTCCGGTGTGCCTCCGTGATGGAAAACGAATCACTGATGCATATTGGGAATTGGAGTCTTTTCCGCCTAATTACACCCTCCAGTGGGTTTGTCTGCTATACACAATGTTAGGACACTTTTCAAAGCCCTCCATTAGGCTCCAGAATGAGACTTCGCATACCATAATTGTTCACCAACTGTGCCCGTCAAAAGTGAAATTTCACTCCTGGGGGTCCGTTCTTTGCTTTTAGGTGGTGCGTCGTCCTCGCGGCCTGGAAGCGCCGCGTATATATTAACAAAAGTTTCCCATAGGCAGGACCGCACTCCACAGCAGGTGAGTTTACAAAACGTCTTTATTCACTGGCATGCGACTTCACATCCCCGTATTTTGTCACCAGGCCTGATGCGTTTTGAAGCTTTCTTGCTTCTCCTCAGAAGCCAGTATCAGCAGGCATTATTGTAAGGCTCTCCGCATCCCACCTGAATGCTTTTAACAATTACGTGGCTTCCGGTGTGCCTCCGTGATGGAAAACGAATCACTGATGCATATCGGGAATTGGAGTCTTTTCCGCCTAATTACACCCTCCAGTGGGTTTGTCTGCTATACACAATGTTAGGACACTTTTCAAAGCCCTCCAGTAGGCTCCAGGATGAGACTTCGCATACCATAATTGTTCACAAACTGTGCCCGTCAAAAGTGAAATTTCACTCCTGGGGGTCCGTTCTTTGCTTTTAGGCGGTGCGTCGTCCTCGCGGCCTGGAAGCGCCGCGTATATATTAACAAAAGTTCCCCAGAGGCAGGACCGCACTCCACAGCAGGTGAGTTTACAAAACTTCTTTATTCACTGGCATGCGACTTTACATCCCCGTATTTTGTCCCCAGGCCTGACGCGTTTCGAAGCTTTCTTGCTTCTCCTCAGAGGCCAGTATCAGCAGGCATTATTGTAAGGCTCTCCGCATCCCACCTGAATGCTTTTAACAATTACGTGGCTTCCGGTGTGCCGTGAAAGATTATGGGACGGTCCCAAACCTACGGAAACTTCTTCGATAACGAGTGGTGCGTCATTCCCCGGCAAAGGAAGCCGGTAAAACATATTTCCACAAGGTTCTCCTTTTCGCTTGAATGCGCACTCCGCTGCAGGCATAATTTATCCAAACCGGCCAATGGTTTTCAGATTCATTTCTTTTCTGTTCTTTCTCCTTACGCGTTTCAAGGCTACAACCCTCTTGTTCACAGGATTAACTTCATCTGTACAGCAAGACTGTCAGAACCATTATGCCTGCAGCGGAGTGCGCATTCAAGTGAAAAGGAGAACTTTGTGGAAACATCTTTTACCGGCTTCCTTTGCCAGGGAATGACGCACCGCTCGTTATCGAAGAAGTTTCCGTAGGGTTGGGACCGTCCCATAATCTTTCACGGCACTGCAGAGGAATGTACATTTACCGAGCTATGGGTTTTTTGGGGGCGCACTGGAGGGCTGACAAACATTATTAATAATAAATTAATCTGCGCTGACTCTACTTGAGGGGATTAATTGTGGCTGCTTGAAACTACATGTCCCAGAGATGCTCACTTGGGGGCCATAATTGTTGAAAAGGACACGTGGTTCTGACAGTCTTGCTGTACAGATGAAGTTAATCCTGTGAACAAGAGGCTTGTAGCCTTGAAACGAGTAAGGAGAAAGAAAAGAAAAGAAATTAATCTGAAAACCATTGGCCGGTTTGGATAAATTATGCCTGCAGCGGAGTGCGCATTCAAGCGAAAAGGAGAACTTTGTGAAAACATATATATATATATATATATATATATATATATATATATATATATATATATATATATATATATATATATATATACGAGATGTGATCAAGGACACTCTTGCTGTCCGCAACACATCAGAATGGAGGTTTGTGAGAAATAAAACATCTTTTGCCATTTACCCACTGGAGTTCGTGACTCTTTTTACACCAGAAAGAGGTTTGGAGAGCCTGAGGTACTTTGATATATATATATATATTACCTACTGGCGGTCGCCAGTAGGTAGTTATAGTTAGGACCACGTTTCCATAGGAAAACCTCAACATTCTATTTTGAATAACTTTGGCGCCGGTCGACGAATCCTCGCGAATTTCTCAAAATAGGTGGGGCGCTACGCTCCGCTCCTACCCTGAAAGTCTCGGGAGGATCCGTCAAGCGGGGGCTGAGATAAAAGGGGGGTCCCAAAACGCGTTTTTCCCATGCATTTTTCCATAGGACCTTTAGAACGAGCTACAGCCCGAACGGCTGAACAGAATTACTCAAAATTTGGCAGAGAGGTAGTCCCTAGGTCAAGGAAGTGCCTTTTGTAGGTTTGGTGTAAATCTGTTCAGTAGATTCTGAGAAAATAGCCTTTAAATCAATATATATATCTGAGCCCGCTTACGGTACGCTTACCGTACGCTTACGGTAAGCGTACGGTGGCGTGCGCGAGCGCGATTCTGATTGGCTCTTAGATCTTAGTAAACATTCGAATCGGTCGAAACCAGGAAGCGGCGGCCGCCATTTTGTGTATTTCACTCTGAAAAAAAAGAGTGAAAACAAGGAAAGGGGGCAATGAGGAGAGTTACAGACCCCCTAAGATTTCTAAGGGGGTCAAAGAAGGACAGAAAAGTACAAAGAAAACATTTATTGATTTTAAAAAAAATCACGGGGTACGCGTACGGTAAGCTTACGGTAAGCGTACGGTAAAAAAAAAAAAAAAAAAAATGAAAATCAGATTTAAGTGTTTAGATATTAGGGGGCTCTAAAAAGAGCCGTTGTGTTTATGAAATGATTTTTTAGTGGTACCTACAAGTAAGTACCGATGCAGAGTCTAAGGTTCAAGAGGAAGACTCTGTTCCCTTCATCATTGAAGTGCACACCATCTCCTCTATAAATGTCTTGCATGTCATAACGCAAGTTGTTGTGGTAAATGGCACCCATACCATAGTCACGGAGGAAAGCAGAAACAGATTTGTTGACGTGCTTTCTTGCTTTGTCATCGCACCGCGTGCCCACCGTGCGTGCACGGAACGAACTGCGTTAAGTGGGCGCGCACGCCACGAATGGCGTAAAGTAACTTAGCATTTAAAAAACCGTACAAATTCACTGAAAAAACCATAGGTTTCACACACGTTATAGTTAGGAATTAGCATTTAAAAAACCTTGCAAATTCACTGAAAAAACCATAGGTTTCACACATGTTATAGTTAGCGGAAATTTTACTGATAAAAAACCAATGAAATTCCCCCGTTATAGTTAGTGCAGGCAACTATAACTCACGCGACCGCAATCTTCTGCTGATGACATATGTGTCTTTATGAAAAAAAAATATTTGTAATATATGTATAGCTAAAAATGTATGGAAGAAGACATGGGCAAATAAGTGTCTAAATACAGTATTAGCATCAGCAGAGGATTGCGGTCGCGTGAGTTATAGTTGCCTGCACTAACTATAACGGGGGAATTTCATTGGTTTTTTATCAGTAAAATTTCCGCTAACTATAACATGTGTGAAACCTATGGTTTTTTCAGTGAATATATATATATATATGAACAAAACATCCAGCTCCCACAAAGAAAACTCCATGGACGAAGGCACAGACACAAAGTGGTTCAGGATTCAGCATCAATTTAATGAATCAAGTCGCCCTCAACCCCAGGCACAAGAAAAGACGTGTTTTGACCTACACAGAGGCCTTTGTCAATTTAGTTTTGCCCCATTAATCAAACACATTATATAGCCCTTCCCACTGGATTCCATAATAGACATAGACAACATATTCTCGTATATGCTATCGTTATGAAGCCCAAATAATGGATGTGTATGCGAAGTACAGCTTACAGTCTGCAATATAACAGGTAAAACATAACGTAAAAATTATATATATTTCACGAAATGTATAAAATCGACTGATGGGAAATCCCATTAAAGCAGACAGCGTAAGTAATAAACAACACATATGCATTACATTTCGCCACAGTTGGAGTTTTGTAGGCATATAAAATCTGCAGCCAAACTCGTAATTCTGTATGGCCTATATCGAGTATTTTAAATAAAATATACTTAAAAGTCCCTGCTGCCAAACATTGCTGTTTATCCAAAATATCAATCACCTTAGTCCCAGATAGCTCGCCCGAGCCGATAATATATGTCCGCTCAATACATCTTCTGACCTCAGAGGCAAATGTTGAAAACGATGCCTGCCTTTATACTGATATCTCAGAAGAGAACGGATAATAACAGTCTCACCTCAGGGTCACAATGTCCAACATAGAGTGTATTTCTTAACTCAATGTCAATATTTGAGCCCGTGCATCAAACCCCTCGGGACTACTGGTCCCATAATGCCACACAATAGACAGTTACTTTAGCAGGCAATAGTCAATTAATATTGTGTTAGCTGGGTCGGAGTTATTGGAGAACAAAACTGTGGCAGAGGCAAATATCAGTATATCACCATTACCAGGCAGCATGGATGTAATCCCAATCAGGCATAAACTCGGGGTTGAGGGAGACCCCTGACCAAAATGATGATAATGCTGGAACCACGTCACCGCATCAGCATTGGCATCAGCGGTGCCCAGTCACCGGAAGGTGCCAGTTTTCTGAGCAAGGCATTTCTTGTAACAGGAACACAGGATCCCATGATGGCAGTCACAAAAACCGCCCCGCTACGAGACCACGGTCTCTCACCACAGTCATTCTCATTCCTCTTCCTGGCTGCAAATCCGGTGGCTCCCCTACAGCACTCATGTACTCCTCCAAACAACTGGTCTGAATGGGAGAGCCACAAACGACTGGTGTTCCATGAAAAGCGTGATGACCGCTCACGCTACAATGAATGAACAAAACATCCAGCTCCCACAAAGAAAACTCCATGGACGAAGGCACAGACACGAAGTGGTTCAGGATTCGACATCAATTTAATGAATCAAGTCGCCCTCAACCCCAGGCACAATAAAAGACACGTTTCGACCTACACAGAGGCCTTTGTCAATTTAGTTTGGCGCCATTAATCAAACACATTATATAGCCCTTACCACTGGACCTCATAATAGACATAGACAACCCATTCTCTTATATGCAATCGTCATGAAGCCCAAATAATGCATGTGTATGCGGAAGTACAGCTTACAGTCTGCAACATAACAGGTAAAACATAACGCAAAAATTATATATATTTCACGAAATGTATAAAATCGACTGATGGGAAATCCCATTAAAGCAGACAGCGTGGGGAGGAGCCTAGCGCTTGACCAAGATGGCCGCGTGAGCTTTGAGCTCCCGAGACCCTCGTGCCCTCCGTCGTCTATCCTGTTTATAATCCTGTTTGTATGCATGGCATCGTGTAGATGACTTGTCAGGGAGGCGATCGATGCCACCCGAGGTCGAATCGCCCACCGGGAACCGGAGTTATGCATGGTGGAAGATTGAGGCCCATCTCCGAGGGATGCCAGGGGCTCGAGTTGGCAGGATGCCCGACCTCTAATTGAACAACAGCGGCCAGGCGAGGTGTGAACTGCCGGACGGAGGTCCCTCTCCTTTCACTTTCACTTTCTCGCCCTTTGTCTGCCCAGCCCAGGGAGTGCTCGCGTCTGCTTTATTATCATTTGGACGCTCTGCATGCCACACTGGCGACCCATCGTAAGGGGCACTCCTGATCTCTCTCGCTGAGAGAGGGCAGTCCTGTTTGAACCGACTTGCTTGAGCCCACCATGTCGGGCAAAGCAGAGGTGGACCGGCCGAAGCCCAAGGCCACCAGGCGGGGAGCCTACACTCAAGCCAATAACATGTACCGCTATGCCCAGCACAAGGGGTCACCGGGTGCAACGAGCCAGTCCCCGGACACACAGAAGACTGCCTCACCCTTGGCCCCGGAGCTCTCACTGCAGGATGTCATGGGTGCACTCGACGGGCTGCAGACTTCGATTGGGAGACAGTTTGATGCCCTGGCGCACAAAGTGGATACCATCTTGGTGGATGTTAATCTGATCCGCGCGGATTTGGGCAAAACAAATGAACGGGTCAAATCCCTGGACATCAAGACCACGGGCCTCGCCGATGATGTCTCGGACCTGCAGACCGAGGTCCGTAAGTTGCGGACCGAGAGTGATCTCGCCGCCCGTCGGCTGGAGGACTTCGAGAGCCGGGCCAGGCGCAACAACGTGCGCGTTATCGGGGTCCCGGAGTCCTCGGACGAGACTTCAGTGGACCTGCTCGTGGAGGACTTGGTGCTCAATCATCTGCAGCCTAAGGGGCTAGGGAAGTTCTTCGCAGTTGAGCGGGCCCATAGAGTGCCGGGTGGGCGGCCCAAGGTGGGAGCCACACCGAGGCCAATCGTCGCCCGGCTCTTTCATTTTCGAGACCGGGACGCTATCCTGCAGGCCTCGAGGGTAACGGGCCCGGTCCCCTTCCAGAACGCGTCGGTGAATTTCTATCCTGACTTCACCCAGCAGGTGCAGAGGCAGCGGCAGGGCTTCCTGGGGGTGAAGAGGAGGCTTCGGGAGAGGGAACTGAAATACGCCATGCTCTTCCCTGCCAGACTACGAGTGGTGTTTGAAGACCGAACATTCTTCTTTGAGTCGCCTGCCATGGCGGATGAATGGCTGGACGCTCTGCCTCGACGACGCACGGAAGAGGACACTGCCGTAGACGGGGACAGTGGCCAGGATGAACAAGGTTGATGTCTTCGGAACCGGACTGACTCGGACTGACTTTGGATAATGACTTGCAGTAAATACGGAGGTGGTGGGAGGACGAGGGGAGCTCTTTCCTCCCTTAGGGTACTTTTTGTAGATTTTGGGTTTGGTAGGGCGACAGGCACACTGCAAGTTGGGGGGGCTTTGTAAGCTGCAGCAGGGGTGCAGGGTGGGGGGGTTTCCAGGTTTTTGGGTTTGTTGTTGGGGGGGTTGTTTCTGCAAGGCATAGTGATTATTTCCAGGACTGTTCCATGGTGGCTCTTCGGGTGTGGGGTGGGCCTCTTTACGTTTGGGGATGGGGGGTAGGGGTTTAAGCGTTATAAGCTGGAATGTTAACGGTTTGGGGGATCGCATTAAGCGTGGGATTGTTCTGCAATTCTTGAAACGGTCATTGCCGGATGTTGCCCTGCTGCAGGAGACGCATCTTATAGGTAATACGTGCTATGCCCTGAATAGGAAGGGTTATAAATTCATAGCTCATTCGGGATTCTCCTCTGGGTCCAGGGGTGTGGGCATCCTAGTCAGAGCCTCACTACCATTTGAGGTGGACTCCACCATTGTTGATGATAGGGGGAGGTTTGTGGCGGTGGCGGGGCGGTGGGAAGGAAGAACTTTGGTTTTAGTTTCGGTTTATGTCCCGCCGGCCCTGCAGGCCTCCACGTTCACAGATCTGGGTAGGGCCCTGCTGGATCTCCCGGGGGGTATGCTTGTAGTGGGAGGTGATTTCAACGCTGTTGGCTCCGGACTGCTGGATAGATACCCGCCCAGAGACACTGGGGGGGCTCAGAAGTGGCTTCCAGACTTTCTAGATACGCTTGGCCTGATAGACTGCTGGAGGCTCCGGCACCCCACACAGAGTCAATACACTTTCCACTCCGGGGCGCATGGTAGCCTTTCCAGGATTGACTACCTACTCACACTGGCTGCGCATGCCTCATTGGTGTCTGAGGCCAGGCACATGGCGCGTGGTATATCTGACCATTCGCCGGTGTGGGTCAGGCTGGATCTGGGTCGAGAGGGAGGGGGAAGGGTGGCCCCGATCAACCCTTGGTATTTCCGAGACCCCAAGATGCGCAGCGCGCTGGTAAAGACAGTAGATAATTTTTTCAAGGACAATCAGGGATCCGTGGCCTCGGCAGTGTCGCTGTGGGAAGCATTTAAGACCGTGCTGCGAGGGGAAGCCCTCTCCCTTGTAGTGGCGGCCAAGCGGCGGAGAGATGGCGAGGTTTTGCAGGTTGAGGAGGAGATCGCGGCTTTGGAGGGAGCGCTGGAGGAGGAGGTTACAGAGGCCTCACTGCATGAGCTGTGCTTGAAGCAATCCGAGTATAAGGACCTGGTGACGAATGCCGCTAAGACCCTCGGTAGGGAACAGCAGGGCCGTCTGTATGATGTTGGTAACAAGGCCGGGAAACTCCTGGCTTGGCTGGACAAAAAAGAACGGGTCAATAGAGTAGTGCCGGAGTTGACAGGAGAGGGGGGAGAGGTGATTGTGGAACCTGAGAGGCTTGTGCAGTGTTTCTCGGACTAATATAGATAGGGACGATCTAGATGGTGACATAACGGTCGATGAGGTGGCGGGGGCTATCCGCGCGTTGAACTCGGGCAAGGCCTCGGGTCCGAACGGCTTGCCGGTCGACCTGTACAAGCTGTTTCCGGATAGGGTTGCCCCTCACCTGCGCGCCATGTTCGTGGAGGCGCGGGGGAGTGGGGCCCTCCCGTTGGATCAGCGACTGGCGACGATTGTGGTTATACACAAAGAGGGCAAACCCCGGGATAAGTGCGCCTCATATAGGCCTATCTCACTCCTTAACGCAGAGCCGAAAATTCTGGCTAAAATCCTGGCGGCCCGGTTGATTAGGGTACTCGGTGACTTGGTCCACCCGGATCAATCCGGATTCATCCCGCACCGTAACACAGCGTTAAATCTTCGGCGCCTTCATGGTGTAATCGCCAGGGCGGGCACACTGCGTGAACCAGCTATTGTGGCGTCTCTCGATGCCACGATGGCCTTTGACACGGTGGAATGGGCATATTTGTGGGCCGTGTTGACCAAGTTCGGCTTTGGCCACGGTTTTGTGAGCTGGGTGAGGTTGCTGTATGAGGGCCCTCTCGCGAGTGTGGTGGTAAATGGCCGGGCGTCGACTCCGTTTCAGCTTGGGAGGGGTACTCGGCAAGGTTGTCCCCTGTCGCCATTGTTGTTTGCCCTCGCCCTTGAGCCGCTGGCTTCGTGGATACGCTGGCACCCGGATATACGGGGACTTAGATGGTCGCCTGAACACGAGGACCGTATATCGCTCTATGCTGATGACATCCTGTTGTATCTTGCCTCACCCAAGAAATCACTTATAGTGGTCTGTGACGTACTCACATCTTTCGGTAGGAACTCGGGTCTCGTTATCAACTGGAGTAAATCGTATTTATATGTTCTTAGTGGCGAGGTTCCACCGATCCCTCAAACTTGTTCGATCCAGGTTGCTCAGCAGGGCTTCGTGTATCTGGGGATCTTTATCTCCATGGACTCTGCCGTGCGATATGAGAGGAACCTGCTCCCCCCCTGGCGCGCCTGAGGCGGGATGTGGAGGGCTGGCGGAGGCTGCCGCTCTCCCTCGTTGGGCGCGCGGCCCTGTTCAAAATGATGTCTCTTCCCCGGTTCCTCTACGCACTGCAGAATACTTTGGATTGGGTACCGGCCAACTACTTTCGGGAGGTCGAAGGCCTCCAATGAACGTTGCTGTGGGACGGGCGGCCGCGAATAGCTATTGCAAAGTTGACGCTTCCATGGTACGACGGGGGTATTGCGCTTCCAGACATCCGACGGTACTATTGGGCCACCCAGCTGAGTGCGATTAATCATGGGTTTTATGGCCCTGCCCTCAGCCCTGGGTATGCCATGGACAGGTGGTTGCTGCGTGGTGGTAACTATTACAGGGCGTTGTATTCGCGGTCCCTGGATTCGTCCCTCACGGGGCCCACTGGTGTGGCGGTGCGTGTGTGGAAGATGGCAACTGACTCGCTGGGCTGGAAGGATAGGCTCACCCTCGCTACCCCGCTGTTTGAGTCTGAGAGACTGGGTAGGCTTTGGCACACAAAAGGCTTTGACAAGTGGGACTTGATCGGCATCTCCAGGGTCGGAGATGTCCTGATTAAGGGGAGGGTGAAGTCTTTTGAAGAGTTGCAGAAGGAGTATGAGCTGGGGCCATCTGAGTTTTTCCGCTATATTCAGGTGTGTCACGCCCTCCGATCAGTCCTCATAGAGGGTGAGAGGGTGCCTGAGTCCTCTTCTTTGGAGGACCGGGTCCTTGATGGCCATATGCCCGAGAGCACGATCTCGCTCATCTATAAGAAACTGATCAACGTCCGGGCGGATATGCTTCTGGGGTTGAGGGACCAGTGGGTTAGAGATGGCCTCGAGTTGGATGACGAGGATTGGCAGTCTGCTGTTTCCTCTCCTAAGGAGGTTGCGATCCCGGCGCGTCTGAGGCTGGTGCAGCTTAAAATACTGCATCGAGTTTATGTGACGGGGCCAAGGCTGGTTCACATGGGATTCTCGGAGGACGGCCTATGCAGGAGGGGATGTGGTATGGTGGGTACTTTCCTGCATATCATTTGGGAATGTGGTGTCTTCACGGAATTCTGGAGGAGAGTCCATGCAGTGATGGGGGAGGTGACGGGCATTGCTATGCAGCCGGAAGCGCGGTGTTGTCTCCTGAATGTCTGGGGGCCCACTGATCATAATGCGGCGCAGACCCAATGGGTGACTCTGGGTAACATGGTCGCTAAGAGAGATATAGCGCGATTGTGGGGATCCGTGGGGCCCCATATGAAAAGTTAGAACAGAAGTTGCGCACTCAAAATTTCTCCAGGTCAATATTTTAAGCAAAATTACTTGGTGCAAACGAATTAATCCCCCTGAGTAGGGAATTCAAATTGTAGATAATGATAGCACGTTCCTGAATAGGAAAATGTCTTTCGTTTTGCACTCAATCTCAGAGATATGATCTCTTTTGTGAAATTAAACTCGGGTAAATCGGAATTTATTCAAGTGTAACTTGAGTTTATTAACCGTTGTTCAAAGTTAATGAAGTCAAAGAATTGTATTCATTCTTTATCAATGCATCATATATCCAACTGCCCAATGCATTTCGGGCTTTTTTTAAGCCCTTCTTCAGGGGCGGTACTCTGAAAGGATAAGGTATAGGGTTCAGTATATATATACATTTTATAAACACTCAATGGAAAAGAACAATTTTTATCCAAACAATTATACAGTAGATTTTGATTGTAACAAACATGGTCATGTTGAAACAGTATTAAAAGTAATACGTTCGTAATGAGTAAAAAAACACAATACCAGTGTTGGTAATTACCAAAATGGAGGTACACTACACATCAAAGTGATGTGAAAATATCCACTTGTTTTACATGTTAAAACAACATACTGTGATGTGCATTTACCAAGGTCATAGGAAATAGTGAAGCCGAAATGGACCAAGAAAGTTTGGGTGGTAGTGTAAGTAAAAAAATTAAATGAAAAAATGAAAATGCCATATAGGACAAAGTAATGTGGTGTGTTTTTGCCAAAATTGTAGGAAAAAGTAAAAACGAAATGAAAAGAAAAATCTAGATGGTGGTGTGGGTAACAAAAATACATACAGCGTGGGGCCTTTTAAAAGAATACAATCACTATCTGACAAGTAACGGAAGATCAAACTTACAGTTGGTATGGTGATGTATAGGTTCTCCTGAACCCGGGAGAATCAAATTGGAAATGCTCCGGTCAGTGTAATGGATGGTAATCATGTGATATATAGACATGTGATAAGGAAAAGTGCGGGAAAACGAGAACTACAAAGAAAACAGACTTGTAGTTCCAAGAGGTAATCATGTGATATGTAATGAAGAAAAATGCGGGAAAAGGAGAACTACAAAGAAAACAGACTTGTAGTTCCAAAAGGTCAATAAAGTTTAGTGAAACTACCCGTGCAAACAAAATATAAAATAATAAACAATATGTAAAATAATAAACAAAAGTGAGTGCAGTTAAATCTGTAAAGGAATTAGGCCAAAAGTAAAAAGAAAAATGGAATAGACAGCGTGTGACACCGAAGAAACACATGTAATTCGAGTGATTCGAACCAAAAGCGATAGTTAAAAAAATGTAAGATATTATCAAATCCTGGAGCTTGTAAGGAAGCGTCAATGTAATAGTGCAATAGTACATGTGTATAAGATGAAATTAGTAAGTTAAATAAAATAAAATAACTGTAAGGTTCAACATGAACTGTAAAGTTACACAAGGTACTAGGGTATCACAAGTCGGGTGGAAAGTTCAAATCTCCAATTTAAGGTGAATAAAGGAGACCTTAATTACAGAAAACAGCCCAGATCATAACGCTCGTTAAGACCTTTCGGATGTATGGAATTCAGCTTGTGGATCCAAAATGTTTCTCTTTGTAATAGATATTTACTATTGTCACGACCCCTCAGCTGGGGAATCTGTTCAAGAACCAAAAATCGCAGTTGACAGATGTTATGCTGATGCTGGTGAAAATGAGTTGCGATTGGTGATTTCGCCTGTTTGGTACGTATATTGCTTTTGTGTTCATTGATCCGTATACGGATTTTTCTCTCAGTTTTGCCCACATAAACCAAACCACATGGACATTTCAACATGTAAATGAGATTCTGACTATTACATGTGGCTGTAACCTTGAGTTTGATCGTGTTGCCTTGTGAAGGATGTTGGATGTTTGTACCTTTGATGATAGAGTTACAGTTACCACAGTTAAGACATGGTAAAGTACCTTTGAAGGAGCTGGTAGTGAGTTCATCAGCTTTAGACAATATTTGTTTGATATTGCGTGATCTTTGGTAAGCAAATCTAGGTGATATTTCAAAAATGTTATTGAAATCCATTTCCATGCTTAACATAGGCCAATACCTGAGGATGGTTTTTTTTATGTTGAAACTTTGTGTGGAAAATTTTGACACAAATGTCATTCGTTGATCAGAAGTTTTTGGTGGTTTGGGTGAAAGAAGCATCTGTCGGGTAGATTTGTTAGACTTCAATATGGCGCTGTCAAGAACTTTGGTAGGATATTTTCGTTGTTCAAATTTGGAAATGCAAGCGGATTTGCTTGATTCAAACAATTCATTGGTACTTGAGATTCTTTTCAATCGTAGTAGTTGTGAGTAGGGCAAATGATTCTTGAGAGATGGTTGGTGGAAACTGTGAAAGTGCAGGAGATTATTGCGGTCAGTAGGTTTAGTGTAAACCTCAGTGGTGAGGTTTCCTTGGTATAATGTTACCTTGGTATCCAGGAATGTTATCGATTCTTTGTTTATACAATGAGTGAATTGAATTCGTTGGTCAACTGTATTAAGTGATTCGATTAATGATTCCAGATGATCAATTGAGCCATTCCATAAGATGAAGATGTCATCAATGTATCTTTTATAAAGGGTAAGATGTTGGGTCCACTCGTGTTTGCAAAGTATGTTGTCTATTTCAAAACGGTGCATAAAGAGGTTCGCGTATGTTGGGGCGGCACAATTGCCCATGGAAGTTCCGGAGCATTGAATGTAAAATGTTCCTGCCCATTCGAAGTAACTGTGATAAAGGGCGAAATGCATGAGTTCCATCAGAAATACTTTGAGATTCTCTGGTTTGTCTGTGGTCATCAGAAATGACTCGATTGCCTCAATGCCTTTATCATGGGGTATGGAAGTGTAAAGTGAGTTTACATCAATGGTACATAGGACGGTTTCCATGGTTATCAAATTTTGAATGGACTCCAGGATATTGAGAAAATCAGTAGTGTCCTTAATGTAGGTAGTCATCGACTGAACAGAAGCTTGTAGATGTTTATCCAAGTATTTCCCTACGGGTTCATGTAGTGAGTTCACTGTAGACACAATGGGTCTGAATGGCGGTCTTGTGGCGTTTTTGTGCATTTTGGGGAGCATATAGATATAGGGTGTAGATGGGTTGCTTTTGATCAGATATGTTTTATCTTCGTCGTTGATGACACCCTGTTCTAAAGCTGTATTAACGATGGTTTTTAGCACAATCATGAAATCATTGGTTGGATCCGTTGGGGTGGGCATGTATGTATCTGAATTGTTGACGTGATCATTAACATTTTTAGTGTAAAAGATGGTATCCATAATGACCAGTGCTCCACCTTTGTCGGCTTGACGTATGGTAATTTCTGGTTTGTTTGCTAATTCTTTTAAGGCTTGTTGTTCCTTTTTGGTTATGTTAGAGTATGCCTTTTTGTTATGGTAGCCAATTTTTTTGAGTTCTTTATTAACGATTGTTTCGTAGGCATCCAATACTTTATGACTCATGGGTGCTGTGAAGGTGCTCCTATTGCGAAGTCCCATTAGGGTGTTCTTCCGTGGTACATCTGGAATGTTAAGGATGTTTCGAAAGTAGTGTTTAAGTCTCAGTAGACGCATGAATTTAAAGAAACTTATATCAGTTTCTAATTGATTGGAATGGTAGGTGGGAACAAAGGAGGTTCCTTTTTGAAGTGTAGCAATCTGGAGTTGTGTAAGATTATAAGAAGAGATGTTTATCACGAGGTTTTCTGACTGCGCGTGCTCTTGGCCACTGATTTTGTTGATGTTTTTCCTCCTGGATCTCCGGGTGGCCTTGTGCCTGCCTCTAAAAAATGAGATTGTCCCGAACTGCTAGTTGTTGGGCCTTCACTGGCTGTATGCTGTGGGTCTCCTGTCTCTGTTGATCTAAGATTTGGTTGTGAAGTTTGGGGTGCTCTGGTTGTCTTATCTCTACTAGATGAGTCATCGGAAGATGTAGTGTCTATATCCGATCTTTGTCCTGTGTGTTGACGTTGTTGTCTTTTGTAAGCATAGGCTTCTGCCCATGTGTAGACCTCTCCTAATTTATAATCCGTACTGTCACATTTGAATTTTCGTGTTTTCCTTTCATTAATCTCTTTAGTATATTCGTCAAGTTGTTTGTTAAGATCTGCAAGTGTTGCATTCCAATCAATGTCAGAGATTTTACTAGAAATTTCTTCACGAAGTTCATCAATTTCTTTCTGAAGGTCTACAAGAAGTTTGGATAACTCTTCTACTATTAATAATATTAGATCCAGTGAACACTTATTGAGTATTGCTTCCCATTTTTCTGTAAACCGTGGATTATTTTTACATAGAGTCGATTTAAGGGCTATTCTTAACCCTCTTGGGATCCTTTGTACCTTGTGGTAACGTATTAATGTGCACGCATGGAGCTTTTGGTTGATAGCTCGTTTGGAGGTATATAGTAACTGTCTGATGTTAGATTGAACAGTTGTTGTACTGTGACTGGACCCTGTGGTATCCTCAAAGAGTGCATAAATGCGTTGAGTTTCTTCATTTGTATACGTGAACGTTTGTGTTCTTCGTTCAGAGGTATTATCTTCTTCATCCATTTATATGTTGGTGCGCTTTCCGTGTCACTTCCATGGGCAATTGTGCCGCCCCAACATACGCGAACCTCTTTATGCACCGTTTTGAAATAGACAACATACTTTGCAAACACGAGTGGACCCAACATCTTACCCTTTATAAAAGATACATTGATGACATCTTCATCTTATGGAATGGCTCAATTGATCATCTGGAATCATTAATCGAATCACTTAATACAGTTGACCAACGAATTCAATTCACTCATTGTATAAACAAAGAATCGATAACATTCCTGGATACCAAGGTAACATTATACCAAGGAAACCTCACCACTGAGGTTTACACTAAACCTACTGACCGCAATAATCTCCTGCACTTTCACAGTTTCCACCAACCATCTCTCAAGAATCATTTGCCCTACTCACAACTACTACGATTGAAAAGAATCTCAAGTACCAATGAATTGTTTGAATCAAGCAAATCCGCTTGCATTTCCAAATTTGAACAACGAAAATATCCTACCAAAGTTCTTGACAGCGCCATATTGAAGTCTAACAAATCTACCCGACAGATGCTTCTTTCACCCAAACCACCAAAAACTTCTGATCAACGAATGACATTTGTGTCAAAATTTTCCACACAAAGTTTCAACATAAAAAAAACCATCCTCAGGTATTGGCCTATGTTAAGCATGGAAATGGATTTCAATAACATTTTTGAAATATCACCTAGATTTGCTTACCAAAGATCACGCAATATCAAACAAATATTGTCTAAAGCTGATGAACTCACTACCAGCTCCTTCAAAGGTACTTTACCATGTCTTAACTGTGGTAACTGTAACTCTATCATCAAAGGTACCAACATCCAACATCCTTCACAAGGCAACACGATCAAACTCAAGGTTACAGCCACATGTAATAGTCAGAATCTCATTTACATGTTGAAATGTCCATGTGGTTTGGTTTATGTGGGCAAAACTGAGAGAAAAATCCGTATACGGATCAATGAACACAAAAGCAATATACGTACCAAACAGGCGAAATCACCAATCGCAACTCATTTTCACCAGCATCAGCATAACATCTGTCAACTGCGATTTTTGGTTCTTGAACAGATTCCCCAGCTGAGGGGTCGTGACAATAGTAAATATCTATTACAAAGAGAAACATTTTGGATCCACAAGCTGAATTCCATACATCCGAAAGGTCTTAACGAGCGTTATGATCTGGGCTGTTTTCTGTAATTAAGGTCTCCTTTATTCACCTTAAATTGGAGATTTGAACTTTCCACCCGACTTGTGATACCCTAGTACCTTGTGTAACTTTACAGTTCATGTTGAACCTTACAGTTATTTTATTTTATTTAACTTACTAATTTCATCTTATACACATGTACTATTGCACTATTACATTGACGCTTCCTTACAAGCTCCAGGATTTGATAATATCTTACATTTTTTTAACTATCGCTTTTGGTTCGAATCACTCGAATTACATGTGTTTCTTCGGTGTCACACGCTGTCTATTCCATTTTTCTTTTTACTTTTGGCCTAATTCCTTTACAGATTTATCTGCACTCACTTTTGTTTATTATTTTACATATTGTTTATTATTTTATATTTTGTTTGCACGGGTAGTTTCACTAAACTTTATTGACCTTTTGGAACTACAAGTCTGTTTTCTTTGTAGTTCTCCTTTTCCCGCATTTTTCTTCATTACATATCACATGATTACCTCTTGGAACTACAAGTCTGTTTTCTTTGTAGTTCTCGTTTTCCCGCACTTTTCCTTATCACATGTCTATATATCACATGATTACCATCCATTACACTGACCGGAGCATTTCCAATTTGATTCTCCCGGGTTCAGGAGAACCTATACATCACCATACCAACTGTAAGTTTGATCTTCCGTTACTTGTCAGATAGTGATTGTATTCTTTTAAAAGGCCCCACGCTGTATGTATTTTTGTTACCCACACCACCATCTAGATTTTTCTTTTCATTTCGTTTTTACTTTTTCCTACAATTTTGGCAAAAACACACCACATTACTTTGTCCTATATGGCATTTTCATTTTTTCATTTAATTTTTTTACTTACACTACCACCCAAACTTTCTTGGTCCATTTCGGCTTCACTATTTCCTATGACCTTGGTAAATGCACATCACAGTATGTTGTTTTAACATGTAAAACAAGTGGATATTTTCACATCACTTTGATGTGTAGTGTACCTCCATTTTGGTAATTACCAACACTGGTATTGTGTTTTTTTACTCATTACGAACGTATTACTTTTAATACTGTTTCAACATGACCATGTTTGTTACAATCAAAATCTACTGTATAATTGTTTGGATAAAAATTGTTCTTTTCCATTGAGTGTTTATAAAATGTATATATATACTGAACCCTATACCTTATCCTTTCAGAGTACCGCCCCTGAAGAAGGGCTTAAAAAAAGCCCGAAATGCATTGGGCAGTTGGATATATGATGCATTGATAAAGAATGAATACAATTCTTTGACTTCATTAACTTTGAACAACGGTTAATAAACTCAAGTTACACTTGAATAAATTCCGATTTACCCGAGTTTAATTTCACAAAAGAGATCATATCTCTGAGATTGAGTGCAAAACGAAAGACATTTTCCTATTCAGGAACGTGCGATCCGTGGGGCCCCCCACATTGACCGCGTGGAAAGAAAATATGGACTGGAGTATGCTAAGGGAGAAGACGGTATATTGCGCTAGAGGCCGCCCTCGGAAGTGGCACGCCATCTGGGGGCGGTAGAATCAATACAGGGGGGGAATTTGTCTTGCCCCTGATTTGGATCCCCCCGAGGAACAGCTTTCCTCCTAACCTTCTTTCCAGCTCAGTATGGTTATGGACTTCTTTGGCCTCTGCTGTCCCCCTTCTTCCTCTTTTCACAGTACTGTAAATGGTAGATGAATGGGGTCCTGCCTCCCCTGGGGGGCTATCACCATGGGCATTCAGTGTTCTTGCCTTGCTGGGGGTTGTTGTGTGTTTTGTGTTTATTTAAAAAATGGAATCTTTGCACTCCTCCTTCATTGTACTGCGGACGCGTCTTCTCTGCTCCTCTTTATCGAAGCTGCCGAACCTCCGGGTTGTCGGCTGAATAGCTGTGTCCAGACTTTTGCAAATAAAAAAAAAAAAAAAAAAGCAGACAGCGTAAGTAATAAACAACACATATGCATTACATTTCGCCACAGTTGGAGTTTTGCAGGCATATAAAATCTGCAGCCAAACACGTAATCCTGTATAGCCTACATTGAGTATTTTAATTAAAATATACTTAAAAGTCCATGGTGCCAAACATTGCTGTTCATCCAAAATATCAATCATCTTAGTCCCAGATAGCTCACCCGAGCCGATAATATGTCCGCTCAATATGTCCTCTGACCTCAGCTGCAAATGTTGAAAACTATGCCTGCCTTTATACTGATGTCTCAGAAGAGACCGGATAATAACAGTCTCACCTCAGGGTCACAATGTCCAACATAGAGTGTATTTCTTAACTCAATGTCAATACTCGAGCCCATGCATCAAACCCCTCGGGACTACCGGTCCCATAATGCCACACAATAGGCAGTTACTTTAGCAGGCAATAATCAATTAATATTGTGTTAGCTGGTTCGGAGTTATTAGAGAACAAAACTGGGGCAAATGTCAGTATATCACCATTACCAGGAAGCATGGATGTAATCCCAATCAGGCATAAACTCGGGGTTGAGGGAGACCCACTGACAAAATGATGATAATGCCGGAACCACCTCACCGCATCAGCATTGGCGTCAGCGGTGCCCAGTCACCTGAAGGTGCCAGTTTTCTGAGCAAGGCATTTCTTGTGACAGGAACACAGGATCCCATGCTGGCAGTCGCAAAAACAGCCCCACTATGAGACCACGATCTCTCATCACAGTCATCCTCGTTCCTCTTCCTGGTTGCACATCTGGGGGCTCCCCCTATAGCACTCACGTACTCCTCCAAACAACTGGTCTGAATGGGAGAGCCACAAAGAACTGGTGTTCCATGAAAAGCATGATGACCGCTCACGCTACAATGAATGAACAAAACATCCAGCTTCCACAAAGAAAACTCCATGGACAAAGGCAAAGACACGAAGTGATTCAGGATTCGGCATCAATTTAATGAATCAAGTCGCCCTCAACCCCAGGCACAAGAAAAGACGCGTTTCGACCTACACAGAGGTCTTTGTCAATTTAGTTTGGTGCCATTAATCAAACACATTATATAGCCCTTCCCACTGGACCTCATAATAGACATAATAGATATACACAACACATTCTTGTACTTCAACAGAGGAGCTGATCTCAACAAAGAAATAGTTTTGAAAATGTCACGAAGATTGATCAATCGGCGCCAAAGTTATTGCAAATAGAATGTTGCCATTTGCCTATAGTAACTAGGTCTTAACTATAACTACCTAATGGCGACCGAGATATATATTACCTACTGTCGGTCGCCAGTAGGTAGTTATAGTTAGGACCTAGTTACTATAGGAAAATTGCAACATTCTATACGCAATAACTTTGGCGCCGATTGATGAATCTTCATGAAATTTTCAAAACTAATTCTTTGTTGAGATCAGCTCCTATGTTGAAAGTTTGGGGGTGATTTGTCAAGGGGGGGCGAGAAAAAAGGGGGTCCCAAAACATGTTTTATCAATGTTAATTTCATTAGGAAACTTTAGACAAGGCTACAGGAATTACCCCAAATTTGTCAGGGAGAAGGATCTTGGTCTAGAAAGCACGCTTTTGTTTATTTGGTGTACATCCGTTCAGTAGTTTTTGAGAAATATCGAAATTTACAGATATCGACATTTGGGAATTATGTCATCTGATTGGCCGAGGCGTTACAAGCACAAGATTGCTGCTGATTTGCTGCAAGCGCTGCGAGCGTTTGCAACTAGGAAGTGTTCGCCGCCATTTTGTGATTCCGTTGAAGCGAGTAATGGGGAAAAAGAGCAAAAAATGTGGTAAAGAGGAGGGTAGGAGCACTGTAACCTCTGTGGGGTGTTTAGAGTGTGCTATAGAGGGGGTGCGTAGCGAACTACTCATACCTACCAGTCTGAAAGTGCTAGGTACGGAAATTAAGTGAGGTATTGCGTAGTCTGATGCTGCTAAGGTGAGCTGCTGCAGGAGTCGGGGATGAAAGCGTGAGCCTAAACTGTGTGTCTAATGGTGTGAAGTCATGTGTCCTGGCCTCTGCAGTACAGTTGTGAAAGTAGTGTCAGCATGTGTTTATACCTACTAGGATGAACTACTGACCCGTAGTGGTGTGAAAGTCCTGCGTACGGAAAATGTGTGAGGTATTGTCTAGAGGCTCATGGAAGGAGGAAGTGTTGGCCGCCATTTTGTGATTCCGTTGAAGCGAGTAAAGGGGAAAAAGGGGGAAAAATGTAGGAAAGAGAAGGGTAGGAGCACTGTATCCTTTGCGGGGTGTTTAGGGTGTGCTATAGAGGGGGTGGGAAGCGAACTACTCATACCTACCGGTCTAAAAGTGCTGGGTATGGAAATTAAGTGAGGTATTGTGTAGTCTGATGCTGCTAAGGTGAGCTGCTGCAGGAGTCGGGGATGAAAGCGTGAGCCTAAACTGTGTGTCTTATGGTGTGAAGTCATGTGCCCTGGCCAGCATGTGTTTATACCTACTAGGACGATCTACTGACTCCTACCGGTTTGAAAGTCCTGGGGTACGGAAAATATGTGAGGTATTGTCTAGAGTCTCATGGTGCTAAGCTGAGGTGCTGCCGGAGTCGGGGATGAAAGCGTGAGTCCAAACTGTGCGTCATATGCTGTGAAGTCATGTGCTCTGACCGCTGTGTCATATCTGTCAAGTAGTGTCAGCATGTAGTTATACCTACTCGGAGGAACTTTTGTTTTGAACATTGTAACTTGTATATGGTGCTTAGGGGGTATTATACAGGGAGTGCGAAGGTAAATTTGCGCGTATCAAATCAATACAGTATTTGTAAAGCGCAAACTACTCACCCCTATGGGTCTGAAGGCCCTCGAGGCCGGCGTGGAAATTATGGGGCATATTATCAAGCCAGGCGATAAAATTATCACCGCTTTAGCGGCAGAAAACTGCCGCTTAAACGGCGATAATGGTCTTGATAATATGCTCTATAGAATTTCAATTGAAGCCCAGGTTAGATATCCTTCACATCTAACATGGGCTTCAATTGGAATTCCATAGAGCATATTATCAAGACCATTATCGCCGTTTTAGCAGCAGTTTTCTGCCGCTAAAGCGGCGATAATTTTATCGCCTGGCTTGATAATATGCCCCCAAGTGAGCTATTAAGTGAGCTGTTGCCCAGTGTCACATGGTGCTGAGCTGAGGTGTCCAAAGGTGTCCTTCATAAGCATTTCCAAACCTACCCCAATCAATGTGCCTAGGTCATTTCCACCACAATGCACAATCATGAGGTCAGGGTGTGGAAGATGCAAAGAGTTTTTAATCAAAGGTAGCAATTGGTGCAAATTCAATCTTCTCTGTGTAAGCCATTTAATGTCCACATTTTCTAAACCTAAGTCTAAGTCAATACGTCTGTGTTCTGCATACCTCTTGCACTTGAAAATATAGCTATGTCCTACGATCCAAACTAGCATTTTGAAGGTATGGTTGGAAGGTATGGAAAGATGTCTGTAGCTCATGCAGTTCCTTGGTAGAATAAGAGATATGTTTAAAGATGGGGATGTACTTTTTTTTGCCATACAAAACGATACGTGATTGGGAGTTGAAAAGCATTCTTTTTTAAAAGTGGGGTGCACATTCGTTTTGTGGACTCTGTAGTTAATGAATGAAGAAATAATTGTCATTGTGAGCCCTACTGAGTGCAGTGTAGGCGTATGATGAAAAGATGAAATAAGTATACAATACATTGACGAACTGTTGTATTCCCTTGTATTGGAGTTGCGAGCTGTACTGCCTGTAGTGTAGACTGCTATTCCATGTTAGTTTGCATTTGAAGATTAATTTGGTCATTGTAGTAAAGCTATAACTGATATAAAAAAACATTCTTGAAGCGAGGATACTAAAAGGATAATATGTAGGGTGTAGGACTGTGATAGTTAGTTGCCTACTGGAGTCTGTAGTTGCATATGGAAATACCCCTGATTGATCAAAGGGAGTGTGGTGCTGTGGTCGCTGCCACAGACTTGGGTTGACTGCTATTCAGGACTCAGGACACAGTTACACATGTGGGATCAGCTTGTGTTAAAGAGGGTTAGTGGGACTACGTGTTGCCGGCCTTGCATATCGAAATATACCTCACTGATCGAAGGGAGTGTGGTGCTGTGGTTGTCTCACGGAGTTAGGGTCACTACCATTCAGGACTTAGGACACAGTTCCACATGTGGGATCGGCTTGTGTTGAAGATGGTTAGTGGCACCATTTGTCGCCGGTCTTCCACAGTGTAGGCCAGAGGTAGTGGTGAGCAAGGGCCCACAGCCATGTGCATACGTTGGTGGCCCCACCAGCCTGCGTAGTGCAGGTTCAGTGGCACCACGTGTCGCCGGCCTTCCATATGGAAAAACCCTTCAATGATCGAAGGGAGTCTGGTGCTGTGGTCGCTGCAATTCAGGACTCAGAACACACTTACACATGTTGGATTGGCTTGTGTTGAAGACGGTTAGTGGTACCATTTGTCGCCAGTCGCCCACAGTGTAGGGCAGAGGTAGCGGTGAGCTAGGGTCCACAGCCACGTGCATACGTTGGTGACCCAAACAAACCTTTACCGTTAGTTGTGCCTCTCGTTTGTGGCGATTTTGTTGGCGTAAGGTATGGATGGAAGAGTGGTGAGATTAGCAGTTTTCACCAAGTTGAGAATGGGTTAATAATTAAAAAACACAGGAAAAAAGATAGGTTTAATGAACATTATAATTAGAAATTAGCCTTTAAAAAACCTTTGATATTCACCGAAAAAACAATAGGTTTCAGGCCCGTTAGAGTCAGAAATTAGCATTTAAAAAACCTTTGAAATTCACAGAAAAAACATAGGTTTCAGGGACGTTATAGTTAGGAATTAGCATTTAAAAAACCTTTGAAATTCACTGAAAAAACCATAGGTTTCAGGGATGTCATAGATAGTTGGACATTTTACTCATAGAAAACCATAGAAATTCCCCTGTTGTAGCTAGTTGAGCTAACTATAACTCGCACCCCCGCAATGCACTGCTGATGACGTCACATATTACATCATTCATGACATGGTCAGTGACATCACGCACCGTAAATATATATATATATATTCACTGAAAAAAACATAGGTTTCAGGCACGTTATAGTGAGAAATTAGCATTTAAAAAACCTTCGAAATTCACAGAAAAACATAGGTTTCAGGGACGTTATAGTTAGGAATTAGCATTTAAAAAAACATTGAAATTCACTGAAAAAAACATAGGTTTCAGGGATGTTATAGTTAGTTGGACATTTCACTCTTAGAAAACCATAGAAATTCCCCTGTTATAGTTTGATGAGCTAACTATAACTTGCGCCCCCGCAATGCACTGCTGATGACGTCACATATTACATAATTCATGACATGGTCAGTGACATCACTGATGACATCTCAAATGACATCACTGATGACATCACTGATGCCATCATCCAGTGAATGTGTGTTTCTATAAAATGTTCTTCTGTGAATAGATATATATATCTTCTGGAAGGCCGTACATTCCAGGTCTTTGAGGATAACGTGACTGCCAAGAGGGTGCCGTTAAAGAGTGGAGTGCCTCAGGGCTCTTCACTGAACCCCACTCTTTTTAATATTTATATGAGCCCATTAGCCAAAATAGTGGAGGTGTTTGGCATACAAATTGTCACATATGCAGACGACACCTAGCTGATAGTCTCCCTCAAAGATCCAGGACAGCCTGGAAGTAATCTCTCCAGATGTCTGGAGGAAATATCAGTTTGGATGAAACAGTCTTGTCTTCAGTTAAATGGAGCAAAAACTGACCTTATGTTGCTGGGTAAGCCTCTGCCTCCTAGCCTGCCTCTCACATGGCCGAGTTGCATGGGTAACACCCCTACTCCTAGAAATCACATCAAGAGCCTAGGAGTTTGGTTGGATGCCAAACTTGACATGAAGATACAGGCCAAAAAGGTAGCTGGGTGCTGTTTCGGGATACTGAAAACCGCGCGGAAAATTCTGCCTCTCCTTCCGTTTAAGGCACAAAAAACTGCTTCTCCAAGCATTAATTCTGTCACGTCTGGATTATGCTAATGCCCTTTATTTGGGAGTCCCTCAATCAACAATAAGCATACTTCAGAAGGTCCAGAATTGTGCGGCAAGAATCCTCCTGCAAATTCCGCGGAGAGAATCAGCAAGAGGATCAATTAGACATCTGCATTGGCTTCCTATTGCAGAGAAGATCAAATTCAAGGCCCTCTGTGTTACTAACAAAATCATGGCTGCTAAGTGCCCACTAATTCTTCGGAGGATAGTTTCTCCATACTGTCCCAAAAGGCTCCTTCGCTCCGGAAATAAACGCCTGGCCAAGGTTCCTAGAATTTTTAAGTCCAGAAGTGGAGGCCGTTGTTTTCCTATGTTGCCTCCAGAGCTTGGAACACCCTCCCAGAATCCATCCGTCTGGAAGAGCAATATCTTCCCTTTCGGAGACTCTTGAAGACGCATCTATTCCCTACTGTTTAATCAGTCAGCCCTCAGTTGATGGGTTCTTAGCGCTGGGAGGCCTACAGGTAGCCATGCGCTCTATAAATGCCTCTTTCATTTCATTTCATTTCATATATGTACAGGTGTTACTAATCAGTGGTTTGGCTTCATGTTTAGCGATAACTCTGCCTGTGAACAAGGACGATGAAAGTCAGAAACGCGTCAGGCATCATTGATAGAACACTGAATTTGTGCTTGCGCTGCAGCCTGATAGTATTATCTTGCTGTTGGACGAGTGCATCCTATGCTTGGGCACTTGGGAAACTGAATACTTACACGGCAGTCCAACCGTGAGGTTGCACCACCGCTCGATTGGATAGCGGGCCGGGTGCCTTGTGATTACGAGGCCCTTTCCGGACCAGCAGCATGGCGTAAGATTGATTTTGCACGCAAAGAACAGTTCAGTGTTAGCCTACTAATGGCTGGATTATTTTAAACATGTGAGAGGCATCGCATTGGGCATTTCGAACTGTGAGCAGTATTTACCATGAACTGTGAAATGGTTTTGGACCACTGATTCCAGAATGCATGGCGCTTTATAAGTAGGCCCACTGGGGCAACACACTGTACAGGTGTTACTAATCAGTGGTTTGGCTTCATGTTTAGCGATAACTCTGCCTGTGAACAAGGACGATGAAAGTCAGAAACGCGTCAGGCATCATTGATTGAACACTGAATGTGTGCTTGCGCTGCAGCCTGATAGTATTATATTGCTGTTGGACGAGTGCATCCTATGCTTGGGCACTTGGGAAACTGAATATATATATATATAATTAAACCAGTTCCATTTACCGGGGGCTCCGACCCTGCAGGGCGGGCTCTCAAAGCAAGAATGGAGATCCTGCCGCTTTGCAATAACTCACAGACATCACCAGAGCCCAACTCCATCTTAATGCAGAAAGCTGACTTTATTCATCATGAGCGCAGCAGCATTTCAACACATTTAAATAGTCCTGATGCGTTTCAGCGTTACTCTGCCTTGTTCACAGGTGGGTGTGTTTTTAATTAACACCAAGTGGACATGTGTCCGCAGCCTGTCAACTACGGGACCCAGAATGCACCAGGTAGGTATTCTCAGTTGTGCATTGGAACTCGTACCTTTCTGCTAAAATAGCGTATTTTTATTTCAATGTCACATTTCCATTCCGCCTTACTCAAAGTGCATATTTAGTGTTCGTTGCCAAGTGCCTACACGATGCTGTAATGTTCCCAATAAGTGCTTGTGCAGCGAAGTTGTAGGAGAGAGGAAGGCACCTCACTCCTCTCCCTTTCTCCAACAAACTGCCACATAGCCAATGGAAATCCTTTTGCGGCTGGCAGTGTTGTAAGCGGGTCATCCCCCTCCATCGTATAATTAAACCAGTTCCATTTACCGGGGGCTCCGACCCTGCAGGGCGGGCTCTCAACGCAGGAATGGAGATCCTGCCGCTTTGCAATAACTCACAGACATCACCAGAGCCCAACTCCATCTTAATGCAGAAAGCTGACTTTATTCGTCATGAGCGCTGCAGCATTTCAACACACTTAAATAGTCCTGACGCGTTTCAGCGTTAGTCCGCCTTGTTCCCAGGTGGGTGTGTTTTTAATTAACACCAAGTGGACATGTGCCCGCAGCTTGTCAACTACGGGACCCAGAATGCACCAGGTAGGTATTCTCAGTTGTGCATTGGAACTCGTACCTTTCTGCTAAAAAAGCGTATTTTTATTCCAATGTCACAGTTCCATTCCGCCTTACTCAAAGTGCATATTTAGTGTTCATTGCCAAGTGCCTACACGATGCTGCAATGTTCCCAATAAGTGCTTGCGCAGTGAAGTTGTAGGAGAGAGGAAGGCACCTCTCTTCTCTCCCTTTCTCCAACAAACTGCCACATAGCCAATGGAAATCCTTTTGCGGCTGGCAGCGTTGTAAGCGGGTTATCACCCTCCATCGTATAATTAAACCAGTTCCATTTACCGGGGGCTCCGACCCTACAGGACGGGCTCTCAAAGAAGGAATGGAGATCTTGCCGCTTTGCAATAACTCACAGACATCACCAGAGCCCAACTCCGTCTAAATGCAGAAAGTTGACTTTATTCGTCACGAACGCTGCAGCATTTCAACACACTTAAATAGTCCTGACGCGTTTTAGTGTTACTCCGCCTTGTTCACAGGTGGGTGTGTTTTTAATTAACACCAAGTGGACATGTGCCCGCAGCCTGTCAACTACGGGACCCAGAATGCACCAGGTAGGTATTCTCAGTTGTGCATTGGAACTCGTACCTTTCTGCTAAAATAGCGTGTTTTTATTCCAATGTCACATTTCCATTCCACCTTACTCAAAGTGCATATTTAGTGTTCGTTGCCAAGTGCCGACACGATGCTGCAATGTTCCCAATAAGTGCTTGCGCTTGTAGGAGAGAGGAAGGCACCTCTCTTCTCTCCCTTTCTCCAACAAACTGCCACATAGCCAATGGAAATCCTTTTGCGGCAGGCAGCGTTGTAAGCGGGTCATCCCCCTCCATCGTATAATTAAACCAGTTCCATTTACCGGGGGCTCCGACCCTGCAGGGCGGGCTCTCAAAGCAGGAATGGAGATCCTGCCACCTTGCAATAACTCACAGACATCACCAGAGCCCAACTCCGTCTTAATGCAGAAAGCTGACTTTATTCGTCACGAGCGCTGCAGCATTTCAACACATTTAAATAGTCCTGATGCGTTTCAGCGTTACTCTGCCTTGTTCACAGGTGGGTGTGTTTTTAATTAACACCAAGAGGACATGTGTCCGCAGCCTGTCAACTACGGGACCCAGAATGCACCAGGTAAGTATTCTCAGTTGTGCATTGGAACTCGTACCTTTCTGCTAAAATAGCGTATTTTTATTTTAATGTCACATTTCCATTCCGCCTTACTCAAAATGCATATTTAGTGTTCGTTGCCAAGTGCCTACACGATGCTGTAATGTTCCCAATAAGTGCTTGTGCAGTGAAGTTGTAGGAGAGAGGAAGGCACCTCTCTCCTCTCCCTTTCTCCAACAAACTGCCACATAGCCAATGGAAATCCTTTTTCGGCTGGCAGCGTTGTAAGCGGGTCATCCCCCTCCATCGTATAATTAAACCAGTTCCATTTACCGGGGGCTCCGACCCTGCAGGGCGGGCTCTCAAAGCAGGAATGGAGATCCTGCCGCTTTGCAATAACTCACAGACATCACCAGAGCCCAACTCCGTCTTAATGCAGAAAGCTGACTTTATTCCTCATGAGCGCTGCAGCATTTCAACACACTTAAATAGTCCTGATGCGTTTCAGCGTTACTCCGCCTTGTTCACAGGTGGGTGTGTTTTTAATTAACGTCAAGTGGACATGTTTCCGAGGCCTGTCAACTACGGGACCCAGAATGCACCAGGTAGGTATTCTCAATTGTGCATTGGAACTCATACCTTTCTGCTAAAATAGCGTATTTTTATTGCAATGTCACAATTCCATTCCGTCTCACTCAAAGTGCATATTTAGTGTTCGTTGCCAAGTGCCTACATGATGCTGCAATGTTCCCAATAAGTGCTTGTGCAGCGTAGTTGTAGGAGAGAGGAAGGCACCTCTCTCCTCTCCCTTTCTCCAACAAACTGCCACATAGCCAACGGAAATCCTTTTGCGGCTGGCAGCGTTGTTAGCGGGTCATCACCCTCCATCATATAATTAAACCAGTTCCATTTACCAGGGGCTCCGACCCTGCAGGGCGGGCTCTCAAAGCAGGAATGGAGATCCTGCCGCTTTGCAATAACTCACAGACATCACCAGAGCCCAACTCCATCTTAATGCAGAAAGTTGACTTATTCGTCACGAACGCTGCAGCATTTCAACACACTTAAATAGTCCTGACGCATTTCAGTGTTACTCCGCCTTGTTCACAGGTGGGTGTGTTTTTAATTAACACCAAGTGGACATGTGCCCGCAGCCTGTCAACTGCGGGACCCAGAATGCACCAGGTAGGTATTCTCAGTTGTGCATTGGAACTCGTACCTTTCTGCTAAAATAGCGTGTTTTTATTCCAATGTCACATTTCCATTCCACCTTACTCAAAGTGCATATTTAGTGTTCGTTGCCAAGTGCCGACACGATGCTGCAATGTTCCCAATAAGTGCTTGCGCAGTGAAGTTGTAGGAGAGAGGAAGGCACCTCTCTCCTCTCCCTTTCTCCAACAAACTGCCACATAGCCAATGGAAATCCTTTTGCGGCAGGCAACGTTGTAAGCGGGTCATCCCCCTCCATCATATAATTAAACCAGTTTCATTTACCGGGGGCTCCGACCCTGCAGGGCGGGCTCTCAAAGCAGGAATGGAGATCCTGCCACTTTGCAATAACTCACAGACATCACCAGAGCCCAACTCCGTCTTAATGCAGAAAGCCGACTTTATTCGTCACGAGTGCTGCAGCATTTCAACACACTTAAATAGTCCTGACGCGTTTCAGCATTAGTCCGCCTTGTTCACAGGTGACCCCGTCAGTTGGAGAAATGCTTCATGGATATATATATATATATATATATATATATATATATATATATTATCTACTGGCGGTCGCCAGTAGATAGTTATAGTTATAGTTAGGACCGAGTTTCCATAGGAAATCTCAAAATTCTATTTTGAATAACTTTGGCGCCGATTGACGAATCCTCGCGAAATTTTCAAAACTAATGGGGCGCTCCGCTCCGCTCCTACCCTGAAAGTCTCGGGGTGATTCGTCAAGTGGGGGCCGAGAAAAAGGGGGGGGTCCCAAAACGCGTTTTCCCAATGGATTTTTCCATAGGGACTTTAGTCGCAGCTACAGCCCGAACGGCTGAACAGAATTACGTGAAATTTGGCAGAGAGGTAGCTATAAGGTCCATGAAGTGCCCAGGTTTGGTGTAAATCTGTTCAGTATTTCCAGAGAAAATAGCATTTAAATCAATATATATATCTGTACACGCGCAGCGTGCGCGCTGGGTGCGCGCACCTTGCCGTGCGCAAGCGCAATTCTGATTGGTTGTTAGATCTTAGTAAACATTCGAATCGGTCGAAACCAGGAACTGACGGCCGCCATTTTGTCTCTCGCACTCTGAGGGGGAGAAAAACAAATGTGGAGAACGTGAAAAGGGGGCAGGGTGGACAGTTCCTGACCACCCAAGGGCCAAAAAAAATGTATTTTTTTCTCGAAAAATCGCCGAGTGCGTGCACCATGTGCGCACCACCCAAACGGAAAAAATTCTGCAAAGTTCGCGCAGCGTGCGCGCACTCCGCGATTTATCGAAAAAAAAAAATGTATTTGGCCCTTGGGGGCGAAGCACTCCGTGCGCGCACGGCACGAAATGCGTAAAGTGGGCGCGTGGTGCTCGAAGCGCACCGCGTGCCCACCGCGCGCGCACGGTGTGCGAAGCGCTCCGTGCGCGTGCACGGCACGAACTGCGTAAAGTGGGCGCGCGGTGTGCGAAGCGCACCGTGTGCCCACTGCGCGCGCACGGTGCGCGAAGCGCACCGTGCGCGCCGTGAAAAAGTTTTGTTTAAAAAAATATATTAATAAATACATAACTTAGCATTTAAAAAACCGTACAAATTCACTGAAAAAACCATAGGTTTCACACACGTTATAGTTAGGAATTAGCATTTAAAAAACCTTGCAAATTCACCTAAAAAACCATAGGTTTCACACATGTTATAGTTAGCTGGGCATTTCCCTCGTAAAAAAACAATGAAATTCCCCTGTTATAGTTAGTGCAGGCAACTATAACTCACGAGATCGCAATCCTCTGCTGATGACGTCAGATATTACATCACTGATGACATATGTGTCTTTCTGAAAAAAAACAAAATGTAATATATGTATAACTAAAGATGAATGGAAGAGGACATGGGTAAATAAGTGTCTAAATACAGTGATGTAATATCTGACGTCATCAGCAGAGGATTGCGGTCGCGTGAGTTATAGTTGCCTGCACTAACTATAACGGGGGAAATTCATTGGTTTTTTACAAGGGAAATGCCCAGCTAACTATAACATGTGTGAAACCTATGGTTTTTTAAGTGAATTTGCAAGGATTTTTAAATGCTAATTCCTAACTATAACGTGTGTGAAACCTATGGTTTTTTCAGTGATATATATATATATATATTCACTGAAAAAACCATAGGTTTCACACACGTTATAGTTAGGAATTAGCATTTAAAAAACCTTAGAAATTCAGTGAAAAAACCATAGGTTTCACACATGTTATAGTTAGCTGGACATTTTACTCGTAAAAAACCAATGAAATTGCCCCGTTATAGTTAGTTCAGCTAACTATAACTCGCGCGCCCGCAATGCACTGCTGATGACGTCACATATTACATCACTCATGACATGGTCAGTGACATCACTCATGACATCACTGATGACATCTCAAATGACATCACTGATGACATCATCCAGTGAATGTGTGTTTTTCTGAAAATTAAATATGTTTTATATATGTATATCTCAAGGTCGATGGAAGAATAAATGGGTATATAAGTGTCTAAATGGATGATTTGTTTTTGAAAAATTGATTGTGTAACTGACTGATTAAGTGTATCTCTCACTTTGTGTATAAGTGGCTGCATGGGTTGGTGAGTAGCTACATGGGTGTCTATATAGGTTATTAGTTGTTTTTTTGAGTATCAGTCTGAGTATCTGTATGGTTCGGTGGGGGGTATTACGTAGTGCATAGGTGCATGAATGAGTGACTCACTGTTTGTATGTGTTGAAGACAGCATGTGTGCAGGACTGTATGGGTGGATGAGTGTGTGTATGGGTGTGTTAGTGAGTGAATGACTGTCTCAATAGTGTCTTCAGGAGTAACTACATATGTTTTAAAGTAGTATATGTGACTATTGGTGTATATATGTGAGTATATGTGAGAGGGAGAGATTGAAAGAGTTCCTGTATGAATAAGTATGTGTTTCTATAAGTGATTGTTTAAAAGACTAAGTATGTGTAAGTTTCCGTAGAAGTAAGTGTGGTGGTGTGTGTATAACTGTATATGCAGGTGAATGTATGTTTGATTCTTTATTAGCATGAGTGACTATGTGTGTGAGTAACTCTATGGATGAGTGGCATTATGTAACAGGATGTATAGGTGTATGAGTACATATGATGAGTGAGTACATGTATGAGTGACTGTATAGGACTGTTGGTGAATGAGTGGATGTGTATGTGGATCTTAGAATTACTGAAGAGGTTGTTGTAACTGGTATTGGTATGTCCATTGTTTTGAAATTTTTAGTCTCTATTTTTGAATGTGTGTATCAAAGCTTATATTAAGGTGAGAGGAGGTCTGCCACTCTATCACAAGGATGATGTCATCAGTGATGTCATCAGTGATGTCATTTGAGATGTCATCAGTGATGTCATGAGTGATGTCACTGACCATGTCATGAGTGATGTAATATGTGACGTCATCAGCAGTGCATTGCGGGCGCGCGAGTTATAGTTAGCTGAACTAACTATAACGGGGCAATTTCATTGGTTTTTTACGAGTAAAATGTCCAGCTAACTATAACATGTGTGAAACCTATGGTTTTTTCACTGAATTTCTAAGGTTTTTTAAATGCTAATTCCTAACTATAACGTGTGTGAAACCTATGGTTTTTTCAGTGAATTTCTAAGGTTTTTTAAATGCTAATTCCTAACTATAACGTGTGTGAAACCCATGGTTTTTTCAGTGAATTTGCAAGGTTTTTTAAATGCTAATTCCTAACTATAACGTGTGTGAAACCCATGGTTTTTTCAGTAAATTTGCAAGGTTTTTTAAATGCTATTTTTTTTTTTTATTCTTCATTTTTTTCAAACATATTTTTAATTTAATTTTCTTACCTTTTATAAAGACTATGCTTAAATTTTTAAAATCCTTAAATATTTTTTTTATATATATTTTTTAAAATAAACATGTAAAATTTATTTCCAGATTTTTTTTTTTTTTTTTTTATAGTACGCGTACCGTAAGCTCACGGTAAGCGTACGGTTTACGCAACGTCCGTAATCTATCTACGCTGCTTGCGTATAGTTACGTACTTTGCGTAGCCGCGCGTACTGCGCGTGGGACGCGTGCGCGCTTACGCCACACGCGCACGTTACGCGGAAGTGCCGGGGAGTGACTGTTATGCGCATGCGCGGAAGCGCGTGTCTTTTTTACGCGCATGCGTACTTTTTGCCGTAAGCGTACCGTAAGCGTACCGTAAGCGTACGGTAGGTCATGTGATCGTGAAACACAACTTTTGATTGGTTGAAACTACTTTCAGTTCTAGAACTCTCCTGCACCACACCCATTCCCCTCATTTCTGCTTGTGATCCCTTAGGAGAAGGAGCTGGTTTGTCTTTGGGATACGATGGCAGAACAGCAGAGCCCTTCTGAGAGTGAGGCTAGCACCAGCAGCACTGTCTTGAGGCAGAGAGCGAGGAAAGTAAAGCCTTCTTATGTTTGGGATTATTTTACTTTTCCAGAAGGCCAGCAAAAGGTGAATGCACCCTTAGTTACTTGCAGGCTGTGTCAGCGTGTACTTTCTAGAGGTAATCCTGACAGGAAGTATTCCTTTGGGAATCACACCATGAAGAGACACCTCCAGGATGTACACAGAAGGACACATGGTCATCTTTTTGGAGGTAACTCTTCAGAAAGACGAGCCAGTACATCCACAGCAGCTCAGCCTGGACCATCATCTGCAGGGCTGACTCCTTCTTCTGCAGGTCAGGTGAGCCCTTCATCTGTGGGGGGAGAATCTCCTTTTGCTGGCCCTCTGGAAATTAACCCTCGGTTTGCGAGGGTTGAAGTACGGTGCGCCACTTGTCACGATCTAATTACTTATAGGGAGACCAGTGTTTCCCTGGTGAACAGTAAAATAGATCAGCACACTTGTCGTACCGTCTAATATTCCCAATCTTTCTTTCCTCTGTCCCTGCATGAACACAACGGTTCTTTTAAGAGCCAACCTTATCTTTCATCTTTTTTTTACATATGTTTTTAAAAACTTTTTTTTATTTTTTTTTACCGTACGCGTACGGTGCGCGTACCTTTTTTTTTATTTTTTAAAAAAAACACTAAAAATCATTTATCACATTACAAGGTCCTTGAGAGACTACAATTATTATTATTGACTTACCATACTCACTCAAAAAAATATTTATTCATTTGTTTTTTTAAAAAATAGTTTTTAAAATGGTTGTAGTTTCCGAAAATTTTCTATATCGATCTGAAAAAAAAGAAAAAAGTATTAATATTTTTAAACCATTTTATAATACAGTACACATATTTACATTTTTTACCAAAAAATATTTTTGCCTTATTTTTGCTGTTTTCAGAATATATTGCATTTCACTATAAATTGTGAAAGCAATTGCATTCATCATTTTACAGCGGGCAAAAAAAATTAACAATCTCAAAGATTGTATTAAAAAAGCCCAGAATCTCTTCTCACTTAAACTTATCATTACAGAAATGCATATTATTCTAAAAAAATATCATCTAAAAACAATACTTTTTTCTTTAAAATACCGTCTGATATGTTTGTTTCAGAAGTATAATCACAATATTATATCTCAAATAACTCCAAAATACATCTGATTTTATTTCCTTTAGGCCAAATAGTATTTTTTTTTTTTCCTGGAATAAATTTCCAAGGGAAATCCATTAAAATTCTAAAGTTTAATTTGTCCAGATCTCACCGATTCTCTGTAACATTTTGGTTCACGAAAATTTTTTGAATAATTTATTTAGTCCACAATAGAATTGCTTACTTTTCCACATGGCCAAATAGTAATTTTTTAAATCATTTTTGAAAAAATTTCCAATGGCAGTCCAATAGCATTCCAAAATTTAAAATGTGCAGAAGTTACCGATTATCTCTAAATTATTGGTTTTTCAAAATTGCATTAAAAATTACAAAAGTCCACATTACAATTGGTTATCTTTCCTTTAGGCCAAATGATAATTTTAAAAATATTTTTTCTACAAAATTGCAATGGTAATCCAGTAAAATGGTAAAATTATTTTGTCCAGATCTTGCCAAGTCTCTCTAAAATTTAGGTTTCAGGAAGATTAGATAGGAATTTGCTAAATCAAAAGGCAAACGTTGTTTGAAAATCAATTGGGAATCATTACACAGTGTCCAGCCTTTTTCACATTTTAGATAAACTGTGTAATGTCCAGAAGTAACAGTAGGTCCATCATGGAAAATTATTGCAACAGTTACAAAAGTTTTTCCTGAAATTGATAATTGCTGTCCTGTAAACTTCTTTATTAAAGTATCCAATTTTGATCCATCAGCTCTACATCGTTGCATCATTAAAATTACATACTGTCCGTATTCCTTTAAAATTAATGTTGAAAACATGTCAGAATTACACTCACCACATTTCATGCTATGATTAGCATCTTTAACTAATTTTGCAAAAGTGACTGTTTTACTCTCTGGCAATGTCAAATAAATAAACCTTTCATTATCAACAATAGAGCCACATATATTATAACAATTATCACAACTATGTTCCCATTTATAAGAGAGACCAAAAAAAATGTCAATGGGAACTCCTTCTTCTTCCACTACCTGAAGAAAATACATCAAAAATTCGTGTGCATCTTGCTGTTCATTTTGAGAAAACTGTGTTCGTCCTGAACATACATCTAAAAGTTTTCTAATATCAGTAGCACTTTCTATTTGAGTTTTATCTTTACTCAGCTTTTGAAAAAGGAGACTCAGCTCTGAACAGAATCTTTTTCCCTGATTTACTATTATCTGCTCTTGCAAACTTTCCAGATAAAATGCAACATTCAGCACTACATTAGCGTAGCAGTTGACACCAGAGCTATTTTCAAAATGACATCCTACAACCTGTTCTTCATTGTCCTTTTTCTTTTTGTTTGCAAAAACATCACTCCTCTTTTTTTTCCTCTTCTCTATATCTTCATTACAGATATTCTCATTTCTCCTTTTACGAGAAACTACACGTTTCTCCAACACAGGATACTGACCTAAATGAGGAGCATAGCTTCTTCTTAATCTATTATACTCCTTTACACAGTTTGTATCAGCACTAACTTTTGAGTCATCAAAGTCTATCATGAATAAACCTGATAATGTTTTGACTCGTGACAAAGCTACATATGCCATACCTTCTTTGAACACAGTTGAACCAATGTTCACAAATGCACAATCTACAGTCAATCCTTGAGACTTGTGGATAGTTACAGCATATGCTAGTGAAAACGGAAACTGCTTCCTACGTACATATAAGTCTTTCACAAGCATAAAACGAACTGTACAACGACAAATATCTTTAACTTCTTCTATCTGATCAAATTTTATTTTTAAACATTCAATTCCTTCTTTTTTCTGATAATTAATAAAACCCACAACTCTTCCCATCGCTCCATTCACTAAGCCTTTCTCAACATCCAAATTTCTCCTTAAAAACACTCTACAGTTCATGCAAACATATAGATTTTTTTCTAATCCTGCTGTTTTGGAGATGTTCTTCTCTAGTGAGTCCAATTTATTTTTCAGTTTGCCTGTTACTGTGACAGTAATTCTTCCATCCTCAATTTTGTCCACTGCTTCCAATTTCCTGATGTCTTCCTTTTCCAATTTCAAAAGCTCCTCATTAAATATTGAGCATTCACGTAGAGTTGGCATTAAGCAGATGACACTTTTGTTTTCTGCAATATTCTTGTATATTTTCTCTGCAACTATTTCTTCCTTTGGAAATAAATTATGTAGCAGCCGACTCTGTAATGCTTTTTTCCCAACTTCTGTGAGTAGTCCAATCCTGATATCTTTCAGAATACTTCCATATTCTTCATCGTTTGCTTGCCTCATATTAGTTGTAAGTTCCTTGTACTCAAAGAAGGACCAAATATTTGTATTTCCAATGCTTCCCAATGACTTCTTCGTGTCTTCATGTGTCATAGTATTAAACACTGGTTGTCCTTTAACTGGAGTAAGTTGCAAAAGATCCCCAAAAACTATGACGTGTTTTCCACCAAATAACACGTCATAGTCTGTCTTCAAAATTTGCTGCATTCTTAAATGCACAAAGGCAAGCATTAAGTTTGATACCATGCTCACCTCATCAATAATGAGAACTTGCATCTTCTTCAATACTCTTGAAACTTCCAAGGATGCTTCTCCAGTTAGCTTGTTGAATTGTATTTTGTTCTCATGCTCCACTGGTAACATTAGCAAACGATGTAAGGTGATTCCTTTTATGTTATATGCTGCTAACCCAGTTGGAGCAGTAACCACACAAGACAAAGTAGAATCCGTTTTTTGCTTTAGGTAGCTTCTGATGACTTTAATTAGGAAACTTTTTCCAGTGCCAGCTTGTCCGCTTACATACATCCTGATTGGATGAAATGATGTGCATGAGCACTCTTTTTTGATATGTAGAAATCCGTGATCAATTTTGTTTTTGATCTCTTCATAAATTTGTTGCTGCTCTTGATTCAGTTGTCTTTCCAAATTTTCTAAGTCTATAAATTCTTCTTGAGCTTGATTCATAGCCGTTTCCACTTCATTCATGGCTATTGATGCTTCATTTTCAACGATTGGTTGTCCTAGGGGATCTTGACTGTATGTTCCTGAACTTTGGCTGTCCTGAGAACTGTCTCTAGCTATTTCTGCTGCAATTGTAGTTTCCTGTTCAATTTCTTCATTTAACATTTGCAGATAAGTTGAGAATGTACTGCATTGTATGCTGTCTTTGCAAGCATTAAAAGAATCTTCATAGCTCTGGAATTCTCCCAGTAGTTCATCCTCTGTACGCCATGGTTTAAACAACTGTAAAAGAGCCAAGTAGTAAAATTCTTTCTTGTCGGTAGTGTCGCAACTCAGCTTCCGGTGATTTATCAAACTTCCTTTGGTTTGCTTCACCAAACATCCTTCTTCACCAACAACTTTATATTTTCCACTGTTGATGTCTTCTGCAGCTTTCCGTGAATAAATGTAGTTCTGTAACACTTCATAGAGACACATGTTCTCCAGATGATGACTTCTCTTGGGATAATATGTGTCCAACATGTTTGTTTTCAATATATCTGTACTTTCTGGGTCATTCTCAGCCAAATATTCAATTTCTCCAACAGATTTCAGTACCCGATTTCTCATTGCTGCAAGGCCTAAACTTGCCCAAATTATTCTTCTTGACTTCGAGTAGAGACTTGCAGAAGATAACCTATCTGAACATTCGTAGGATCCAATTTCTCGATGCGATAACATCTTCAAACTGAAACTGTACAGCTTCTTACTGACAGTCTTCTTGTGAGAAATCTCTTCCCACATTTCCTTCAATTCTGTTTTTTCTGATTTCGTAATGTAAGACGTTACATATCGAGCAACAGCAATGGAATTGTCAGCAACATACTGTATATCCATGTTAGCGTTCCACATGGATAAAATGACTGGGTTGTAGTCATTTATATTTTTTGATTCTTCTTTTCTTTTAAGGTTGTAGGTATTCTTAGGTGATTTTCTTGTGATAGTATGTCTCACAGCTGACATAAAACTGTTGACTCTTCCATTTGAAAGAACAGGTCTAGGAAATCCAAATCGACATTTAGTGTAGTATTTTTCTTTGCTCTTGTATTTCCGTCGACAGTATTTTCCACACCGATGACTTTGGAAACGTAGAACTTGCTCCTTTAACTTGTTCTCTTCTGTGCTTTTAGGTATAGCACATGTTGCATATTCTTCAATGTAAGATAACACTGCTTCATCAGTATCTGTTCCAAACTTTGGGGCATCCTTGATCCACAGCAGCATATGAATATGAGGAGCACCTCTTGCCTGGTACTCTTTTCTCCAAAAGAAATCCACTACTTCTCCAAGGGGTGGATTTTTTTTATTGCAGATGAAGGATATCATAGCCTCAAATCTATGATTGAAATATCTGCAAACATTAACCGGATCCAATGAGCACAGTTCTCCTGCTGTCTTGTATTCGATGTTTTTAATGTTTGAATTGGCCTCTCGTAGAAAATCCAGTAAATCATCCCAAGCGTACTCGGCACAGCTTAGGGTAAGGAACCATGTTGGTGTTCCTAAATTGCGTAACATGCATTTTAGTTCACCATGGCGTCGGTACCAATATTCATTTGTCCCACGCTGACAAGCCATCAGATTGATCAGTTGTGTTTCCAAATGATCATCTCGGTGCTGCACTTTCTCCATAAAATCCTTAGCAGACACATTTTGTAAATGTACTCCACTTTTTAAAATGTGATTTACTGCATAAGACAGTGCAGACAAGTCGCTTTCAAATAAAAGATGGAACAAATAAGGAATACTTTGTCGAAATCTGGGATCTTCAGCATATAGTCTTGTAGTTCGATACTCTGAAGCTGGAATCTGTTCTGGACGTTCATCGTATCGTCCTCCTTTTCCTTTAGGAAACAGCTGGGGAAAACATCGAGCTTCCAAGCTCTCCTCCCATACACTCACGGGATTTCCTTTTGCTTTCTTCATCTGAAAGAGATCAATATTGTCTCCCATAACTTCTTTCGAATGGAGAGGATGTATGCTAAAATGTTCATAAATTTCTTCTTCCTTTGACTTGTCCACTTTTTCAATTTGTCCAGTTGGTGTTTCTGTGTCTCCTTGTAAATCTTCTTCTTCTTCTTCTTCTTCTTCTTCTATATAAATTGATTCATACCATTTGTTATTTTTTTTCAAATACAAATTTGCTCTTTGTACTTTCCGCACATCTACCAGCTCCTGCCAAATCTTCTTATTCTTTGTAGGTACACCATTAACCAGAATAATTAATGGTTCAGTTTCCAAAGTATCCGCATCAATAGTTTCCATATTTTTTTTCAAATCCAAGGGCAAATACACCACTCTACCTTTTAAACCTCTCAGTAAATCTGAAGGAGGTAATTTACCAGTTTTGGGCTCCATACGTACTATGGTCTGGAACGGATGAACACATTGAATGAGTATAGACTCATATGTATTTAATTCAGAAAGTTCAGCAGGAATAGCATCCAATTCTAAATTATTATGTACAGCTCTGGTCGGCATTCTATTTTCCTCTAACTTGTTATAACAGTATTTACGTATACGCTGATCTTCACCCAATTCAAAACAATTTTCTAGAAATATATATGTGGCAAAATCCTTCCACTTATAATTATCTTCATTTTCACTCTTTCTGTAGAGATCAACATTCCTAGTTTGTTTTCTATAATGAGTTCTGCGGCAACAAATACAAGTAAAATTTGGTCTTTCATTAGAGACTATTGCAAATTTTGTTATGTGATCATTAAATGTGTTACTTACAGAGGGTTCTACATTGTCTTCCACTTCTGCCTCATTTACTGTGTCCTTCTCTGCACTGTTTTGTTCAGGACCAAAGTAACAAAACTGAATTTCATCAACAACCTTCTCTACATCTGATACCGTTCCTCGGAACAGAGCCCTATTCAATTCATTTAACTTTATTGCTGGACTTTTGGCAAAATACAACCGTCTCACAAACTTTCTCATTTCAGTATGATGAACAGCCAGCATCCTAAAATGATGGAAAACACTATTGCACACTTTTCTAGATAGACAAGCAAGAGAATGACCCTGCAAACCAGTATTCTCTCTCACTCTGCATGGATCCAGACTTTGAAGCACCTTAATCTTTTGTTTTACACTTTTTTTACTATATTCTCTTAGAAACTCTCGAAATCTGTCAATAGATTCCTGACGCACAGTGCAAATACTACTACAATTCCAAGTGTACACTGGGGCTTTAGGACGTCTCCCCATTGCCTCATCTGCCATCACTTGTACCTCATCTCTTGGAACCATTATCTCCTTCTCCATTATGCAACCATTTTTTACTTCGTATGAACGACCTCTGGTGTCAACTGCATGCAGCAAACTATTACTTTGAAAATAGCTCTCTTCATTAAAAAAAGGTTCACTACTTGAACTATGCATCCACTTTCCTAAAAACACTTTACAAAAGTTTGTTCTGTTCACTACTCTTTTGCTTTTGCTTTGTGATTTCAGTACATTAACCATTTTATCTAATGTACGCATCCTATTCAAAATTAATATGAATAGTTTCCTTTTTAATTCTAATGCTTTTGCTGCAATGGCTTCAATTTCTTTTTTTCTCTTGTAATATTTAGCCTTTTGCTTATATTTCTTTATATCCTTTATCAAATTGGACATAACTCTTCTCTGAAACATTTTTCTACGTATCTCTTTAAATGCTGTTTTTCTGTTTATGTTAAACTTTTCAATTGCAGAAGGTATATTTGCATTAACTAAATTCTCAATTTTTTGCTGTTCTCTATGTTTTGTTACATTTTTCCGAGAACAGACATTTTGTACATTTTTCTTTGTTTTGAATATTTTGTTTAGAAATTGTTTTTTTTGCTTACCAGAAGATTTTTTCTTTTTCCCAACATCAGCATCTTCTACTAACTTTGGTCCTCCAGTTGTCTTCAAATATAGTTTTTTTTTTAGCGTTTTTTGAACTCGAGATTTTGTAGGCATCTTAAATTTTGTTCACTGTTCTTCAGCAATACCTGAAAAAAACTAAAAAAAAAATCTGTTATTGTATTTAAATATATTACTACATTTCTTTTCACAATAGTCACAAAACGAAATTTCTTTGCCAATTTGAATGCACACAAACTGCTCTTTTTTTTGGGCAAGTGAAAATCTCTTTTACAAACTGTCACATTATGAAACCACTTTTCAGATTTTTTAAAAAGCCCATGTCCACAGTGCTACACTCCACCAAGGGCAACCAGCCTTAGTGATGCTGAATGTATTTGCATTACAGACTTAAACCTGAAAACCCCACTGGCTTGTAAATACTGTGCATGACTATACACGGCAAGGACATGGGTGTGTGCTAAGCCTCTGCTTCTTCCCCCAATAATTCGCTCCCCCTTTCCATCTAATGCAACTGTGAAATCACCAGAGCAAGACGCAATAAATCTCTGCCTATAATTCTTCTATGCACACAGAGTCATGTTTTCACATTAGTCCCAAAACGAAATTTCTTTGCCAATTTGAAAGCACACTTACTGCTCTTTTTTTTTTCGGGCCAAGTGAAAATCTCTTTTTACAATTTGAAATCACTTTTACAGACTGACACATTATGAAACCACTATTTTTGATTTATTTAATTGCACGTGTCCAAGCTGTTTTTTTTTCAGACCACCACCATGTGCATTCTCTGTGACTGCCTACACTCCACCAAGGGCAACCAGCCTTAGTGATGCTGAATGTATTTGCATTACAGACTTAAACCTGAAAACCCCACTGGCTTGTAAATACTGTGCATGACTATACACGGCAAGGACATGGGTGTGTGCTAAGCCTCTGCTTCTTCCCCCAATAATTCGCTCCCCCTTTCCATCTAATGCAACTGTGAAATCACCAGAGCAAGACGCAATAAATCTCTGCCTATAATTCTTCTATGCACACAGAGTCATGTTTTCACATTAGTGCCAAAACGAAATTTCTTTGCCAATTTCAAAGCACACTTACTGCTCTTTTTTTTTCGGGCCAAGTGAAAATCTCTTTTTACAATTTGAAATCACTTTTACAGACTGACACATTATGAAACCACTATTTTTGATTTATTTAATTGCACGTGTCCAAGCTGTTTTTTTTTCAGACCACCACCATGTGCATTCTCTGTGACTGCCTACACTCCACCAAGGGCAACCAACCTTAGTGATGCTGAATGTATTTGCATTACAGACTTAAACCTGAAAACCCCACTGGCTTGTAAATACTGTGCATGACTATACACGGCAAGGACATGGGTGTGTGCTAAGCCTCTGCTTCTTCCCCCAATAATTCGCTCCCCCTTTCCATCTAATGCAACTGTGAAATCACCAGAGCAAGACGCAATAAATCTCTGCCTATAATTCTTCTATGCACACAGAGTCATGTTTTCACATTAGTGCCAAAACGAAATTTCTTTGCCAATTTCAAAGCACACTTACTGCTCTTTTTTTTTTCGGGCCAAGTGAAAATCTCTTTTTACAATTTGAAATCACTTTTACAGACTGACACATTATGAAACCACTATTTTTGATTTATTTAATTGCACGTGTCCAAGCTGTTTTTTTTTCAGACCACCACCATGTGCATTCTCTGTGACTGCCTACACTCCACCAAGGGCAACCAGCCTTAGTGATGCTGAATGTATTTGCATTACAGACTTAAACCTGAAAACCCCACTGGCTTGTAAATACTGTGCATGACTATACACGGCAAGGACATGGGTGTGTGCTAAGCCTCTGCTTCTTCCCCCAATAATTCGCTCCCCCTTTCCATCTAATGCAACTGTGAAATCACCAGAGCAAGACGCAATAAATCTCTGCCTATAATTCTTCTATGCACACAGAGTCATGTTTTCACATTAGTGCCAAAACGAAATTTCTTTGCCAATTTCAAAGCACACTTACTGCTCTTTTTTTTTTCGGGCCAAGTGAAAATCTCTTTTTACAATTTGAAATCACTTTTACAGACTGACACATTATGAAACCACTATTTTTGATTTATTTAATTGCACGTGTCCAAGCTGTTTTTTTTTCAGACCACCACCATGTGCATTCTCTGTGACTGCCTACACTCCACCAAGGGCAACCAGCCTTAGTGATGCTGAATGTATTTGCATTACAGACTTAAACCTGAAAACCCCACTGGCTTGTAAATACTGTGCATGACTATACACGGCAAGGACATGGGTGTGTGCTAAGCCTCTGCTTCTTCCCCCAATAATTCGCTCCCCCTTTCCATCTAATGCAACTGTGAAATCACCAGAGCAAGACGCAATAAATCTCTGCCTATAATTCTTCTATGCACACAGAGTCATGTTTTCACATTAGTCCCAAAACGAAATTTCTTTGCCAATTTCAAAGCACACTTACTGCTCTTTTTTTTTTCGGGCCAAGTGAAAATCTCTTTTTACAATTTGAAATCACTTTTACAGACTGACACATTATGAAACCACTATTTTTGATTTATTTAATTGCACGTGTCCAAGCTGTTTTTTTTTCAGACCACCACCATGTGCATTCTCTGTGACTGCCTACACTCCACCAAGGGCAACCAGCCTTAGTGATGCTGAATGTATTTGCATTACAGACTTAAACCTGAAAACCCCACTGGCTTGTAAATACTGTGCATGACTATACACGGCAAGGACATGGGTGTGTGCTAAGCCTCTGCTTCTTCCCCCAAAAATTCGCTCCCCCTTTCCATCTAATGCAACTGTGAAATCACCAGAGCAAGACGCAATAAATCTCTGCCTATAATTCTTCTATGCACACAGAGTCATGTTTTCACATTAGTGCCAAAACGAAATTTCTTTGCCAATTTGAAAGCACACTTACTGCTCTTTTTTTTTTCGGGCCAAGTGAAAATCTCTTTTTACAATTTAAAATCACTTTTACAGACTGACACATTATGAAACCACTATTTTTGATTTATTTAATTGCACGTGTCCAAGCTGTTTTTTTTTCAGACCACCACCATGTGCATTCTCTGTGACTGCCTACACTCCACCAAGGGCAACCAACCTTAGTGATGCTGAATGTATTTGCATTACAGACTTAAACCTGAAAACCCCACTGGCTTGTAAATACTGTGCATGACTATACACGGCAAGGACATGGGTGTGTGCTAAGCCTCTGCTTCTTCCCCCAATAATTCGCTCCCCCTTTCCATCTAATGCAACTGTGAAATCACCAGAGCAAGACGCAATAAATCTCTGCCTTTAATTCTTCTATGCACACAGAGTCATGTTTTCACATTAGTGCCAAAACGAAATTTCTTTGCCAATTTCAAAGCACACTTACTGCTCTTTTTTTTTCGGGCCAAGTGAAAATCTCTTTTTACAATTTGAAATCACTTTTACAGACTGACACATTATGAAACCACTATTTTTGATTTATTTAATTGCACGTGTCCAAGCTGTTTTTTTTTCAGACCACCACCATGTGCATTCTCTGTGACTGCCTACACTCCACCAAGGGCAACCAACCTTAGTGATGCTGAATGTATTTGCATTACAGACTTAAACCTGAAAACCCCACTGGCTTGTAAATACTGTGCATGACTATACACGGCAAGGACATGGGTGTGTGCTAAGCCTCTGCTTCTTCCCCCAATAATTCGCTCCCCCTTTCCATCTAATGCAACTGTGAAATCACCAGAGCAAGACGCAATAAATCTCTGCCTATAATTCTTCTATGCACACAGAGTCATGTTTTCACATTAGTCCCAAAACGAAATTTCTTTGCCAATTTGAAAGCACACTTACTGCTCTTTTTTTTTTCGGGGCAAGTGTAAATCACTTTTACACACTGACACATTATGAAACCACCATGTGTAACTACAACAAAAACAATTCCCATTTCTATTATTCATTTCTTAAGTTACCACATACATCCCCTCTTAAACTGTAAACTCACCTTTAAAATTAGTTAGTTGTGAAAGAAATGTGACACTCAAACAGCAGATTATCAGAGCCAGGATCTCTGTTGTGTTCACCTCTCTCCTCTCAGCAGAACCAGATAATGGCAAACTTTCCCTCTATTTTTCCACACATATACATGTAAGTTTCAAATCTCAGTGCTTCCCCCTTTTTTTCACATGTATTCACACATTTCTATTGGTTGAAAACGAACCCTTTTCCAAAAGTACCCTTCCCCCAACTTGACTTCTGCCTAGTACCCTTCCCCCAACTTGACTTCTGCCTGCTACCATAGCAACAGCTCATGGAACACTGCTGTGTGCAGTTAGGTCAGAAGTTCGACACACAATGTTTCAATTCCACAGAGCAAGAGTGCTTGACTTTTCAAACCTAACAGCAAATCCATAGTACTGTTCTTTGGTTACACATTTTTTTGTACCAATACAAAACATGCTTCTATTAATTTTCACATACAGCCTAGTTTTTATTCTGGAATGGTATGAAACAGCCAATCAGTTCTTTTTGTTTTAAAAAAATATGTATGCCTCCATTTCCAAACTGTCTTTCTTTTCATATTGCCATTCTACTGAAAGACACCTCCTGAGTGCATCCAGTTCTCCTTTGAAGATGTTCACAGTGTGGATTGTAGGGCACAGCTATGTCTTCTGGAGTGAAAAGTTTGCAGAGAAAACAGATATGGTGAGAGACCTTGCTTTGCCAAATGTAGACATTAAATGGATTGGTCAGAGAGGGTTAAAGTGGCACCAATTGATGCCATTGGTGAAATCCTTCATTCAAATCCAACACCCTGACCTCATAATAGTGCACTGTGGTGGCAATGACCTAGGCACTTTGACTGGGGTAGGTCTGGAAATGCTTATGAAGGACACCTTTGCACAACTGTTTACACTTTTCCCTAAAACTGCCTTTGTGTTTTCCAACATATGCCAAAGGCAAAAATGGAACTGGTCCAATAATTTCTGTCCACAGATTGACAAAGCAAGAAAGCACGTCAACAAATCTGTTTCTGCTTTCCTCCGTGACTATGGTATGGGTGCCATTTACCACAACAACTTGCGTTATGACATGCAAGACATTTATAGAGGAGATGGTGTGCACTTCAATGATGAAGGGAACAGAGTCTTCCTCTTGAACCTTAGACTCTGCATCGGTACTTACTTGTAGGTACCACTAAAAAAATGACTTCATAAACACAACAGCTCTTTTTAGAGCTCCCTAATTTCTAAACTCTTAAATCTGCTTTTCATTTATTTATTTTTATTTTTTTACCGTACGCTTACCGTAAGCTTACCGTACGCGTACCCCGTGATTTTTTTTAAAATCAATAAATGTTTTTTTTGTACTTTTCTGTCCTTCTTTGACCCCCTTACAATTGTTAGGGGGTCTGTAACTCTCCTCATTGCCCCCTTTCCTTGTTTTCACTCTTTTTTTTCAGAGTGAAATACACAAAATGGCGGCCGCCGCTTCCTGGTTTCGGCCGATTCGAATGTTTACTAAGATCTAAGAGCCAATCAGAATCGCGCTCGCGCACGCCACCGTACGCTTACCGTAAGCGTACGGTAAGCGTACCGTAAGCGGGCTCAGATATATATATTGATTTAAAGGCTATTTTCTCAGAATCTGCTGAACAGATTTACACCAAACCTACAAAAGGCACTTCCTTGACCTAGGGACTACCTTTCTGCCAAATTTTGAGTAATTCTGTTCAGCCGTTCGGGCTGTAGCTCGTTCTAAAGGTCCTATGGAAAAATGCATGGGAAAAACGCGTTTTGGGACCCCCTTTTATCTCAGCCCCCGTTAGACGGATCCCCCCGAGACTTTCAGGGTAGGAGCGGAGCGTAGCGCCCCACCTATTTTGAGAAATTCGCGAGGATTCGTCGACCGGCGCCAAAGTTATTCAAAATAGAATGTTGAGGTTTTCCTATGGAAACGTGGTCCTAACTATAACTACCTACTGGCGACCGCCAGTAGGTAATATATATATATAAACTGTCCACTTCCTCAGTCCTCCGGGACACAAATGCGGCGGTGCACAAACAGGGTCCGAGGAAATCCTGTTATTATAAACGTCTCACCATGTGTATCCCGTACACAAAGGCACTCCTCCCCAAAAACGACACAGCATATCCAAAGTTCCTTCACACGATTTTAATGTGCTTCAAGCCAAAAGTTTTACCCAACGCGTTTCGACGAACATATCGTCTTGGTCACGGGTAAGTATCTGTTTGATTTCAACAGTTAAATACAATAACACAAAAGAAAAAAGGCATCGGCACTGTGCGCAAGTCTGGCGTGCAATAACATAAAAAGAGGACTACAGTTTGTATCTGTGCCTGGTTGAGACTTTGGCGGCCATCTTTGAATGGTAACATACTTGTGATGTTTACCTTTGAAATTCAATCTCAATAAAGTTATACAATTAACAAAGAACAGTACCAAGAACAAAAATTGTTAATTCACATTTCTGCAAACATATCAGTGTGAGCAATGTACCAATAATAAACAGGTTTGCTTAATCCTCTATTTTCTTTTTATATCTCATTCACACACTATAAATTCATTGAACCTTGTTCTCAAATTACCTTAACATCGTATTATAGGTCTAAAGCCTAAGAGTTCGCACCATCTCCACATCCTACCCAAGTGGGTGAATATTCCACAAAACTTAAATAAATAAAGGAGTATCCTATCCAAGTGGTTGGCCTGACCCGATATCTGAAAGGAGAATATCCATGTAATAATCATTTTTCTACAATGCATAATATGATTATAGTACCAGTTTACACAGTCAACTTGACTACTTCTTCTTGATTTAATTAACAAGAGTCTAAGAACTGTCCTAAAATAAATCAACTTAAATATAGCTATATCTGTAAACATATTCAAGCCCAAGTGGGCCAGCAATTAATTCTATGTTTCTTGTTCTGACTCTTGTGATTATGCTTCTTTTTGTCACTTTCAATCTTGATCGTTGCCTCTTTCATCCTTTATTCTACGTCTGGGATCACCTGAATATTGTAAGTGGAGATAGCAAACAAGACAAGATTCAATCAGACTCGTCCTCTTATATCAAAATTATAGCGCCGATGCTATCCAACTAAAAAGGATTAATACAGATTAACTGGAAGAAAACATCAGAGCTAAATCACTGGCAGCCTAACAAGAGATAATACATGAGGTTAAGAACATACGCTTAGAAATCAGAAATAGAGACCTGATTATTTCGAATGTAAAGCAGCAAAGTCTTACATAAACCAATAAAGTTTCAAGGGGGAATAATGGCAATCAAAGACATTCATCCCAGTTCTGAAAGAGCTTTCAATTTTATAACCAAATTATGTAAAGCTCAGTCACCCAAATGCCAAGACAATTCTTCTTCCGAATTTAAACCTGCTGGGATCTTAGTATCGAGTTCCATAATGTACCTAGACTCAAGTTGACGTAATTTGCGAATTCTATCGCCACCTCTCATAGAGGGCAAGATTCGGTCTAAGACAAAAAATCTTAAAAGATTGCGGTTACTTTTGTGGAACTCCTCAAAGTGCCTGGCAATGGGGGACAATTTATCCTTGTTTTGGATTGCCCTATTATGCTCCAAGATGCGTTTCTTAGCAGCAAACATAGTGCTGCCCACATATTTCTTGGGACAAGGGCATATCAACACATAGACACAATAATCTGACAAGCATGTCAAGTGTTTCTCAATGCGTCTATTGCTGTCAGAAACTGGAAAATACACTGTTTTAACATTGGTACTGGTTTTGCATGCCTTACACGACATGCATGTAAAAAAACCTTGAATGTCCATATAAGATCCTCTTTTACCAGGTACCTCATTACTACATAGTTTGTCTTTTAGAGAATTAGCTTTTGCTGGTTCGTTTTTGGGGAGGAGTGCCTTTGTGTACGAGATACACATGGTGAGACGTTTATATATATATATATATATATATTCACTGAAAAAAACATGGGTTTCACACACGTTATAGTTAGGAATTAGCATTTAAAAAACCTTGCAAATTCAATGAAAAAAACATAGGTTTCACATATGTTATAGTTAGCTGGACATTTCACTCGTAAAAAACCATTGAAATTCCCCCGTTATAGTTAGTTCAGCTAACTATAACTCGCGCGCCCGCAATCCACTGCTGATGACGTCACATATTACATCACTCATGACATGGTCAGTGACATCACTCATGACATCACTGATGACATCTCAAATGACATCACTGATGACATCACTGATGACGTCATCCATGTAATAAACCTATGGTTTTTTCATTGAATTTGCAAGGTTTTTTAAATGCTAATTCCTAACTATAACGTGTGTGAAACCCATGGTTTTTTCAGTGAATTTGTATGGTTTTTTAAATGCAAATTCTTAAATTTAACGTTTGTGAAACATTTCGTTTTTTTTTTTACTTTGCAAGGTTTTTTACATCTTTTTTTTGTACTTTTTTTTCCCTTTAAACACTATGCTAAAATTTAATGCATTCTGCAATATAGAAAGTTTCACCTTTTTTAAAAAAAAGGTAAGATATAGTTGTATAACATAGTGAAACTCTTTAACAAATGTTTTGAAAAAAAACATTTCGTGCGCTTACGGTAAGCTTACCGTAAGCGCACGTTTTGCTTTATGTACGTACTATTTCTACTCATTTTGCGTATGGTTATGCAATTTGCGTAAGCGTCCGTACTTCCTACGCGACGGGTAAGCGCATGCTTTACACGCGCACGCACGCGCAAGTTACGCGGAAGTGTACGAGCGTGCCTGTAATGCGCATGCACGCGTTCGCGTGTTTTTCGTACGCGCATGCATACTTTTACCGTAAGCGCTCCGTAAGCGCTCCGTAAGCGTAACGTACGCGCACGGTTGGTCATGTGATCAAGAAACAACACTTTTGATTGGTTTAAACTACTTTCAGTCCTAGAACCTTCCTACACCACACCCATTCCCCTCATTACTGCTTGTGACCCCTTAGGAGAAGGAGCTGAGTTGTCTTTGAGATACGATGGCAGAACAGCAGTCCTCTTCTGAGAGTGAGCCTGGTAGCAGCATCATCAGAGAGAGAAGGAGGAAACAAAAGACTTCTTTTGTATGGGAATATTTTACCTATCCAGAGGGGCAGAAAAAGGTAAATGCACCTTTAGTCACCTGCTCACTTTGTGAGCGTGTCTTATCTAGAGGGAATCCAAGGAAGAAGTATTCCTTTGGCAATCACTCTATGGTTAGACACATTAAGGATAAACATCCTAGGACTTATGCTCGACATACTGGAGAAACATCTCCAGTAAGTCACCCGAGCACACCTGCAGAAGCTCAGCCGAGTACATCTTCGGCAGCTCAGCTGAGCCCTTCCTCTGCGGTGGGAGCATCACCCTTTTCTGCTCCTCTGGATATAAACCCTCGTTTTGGGAGGGTTGCAATGAGGTGCACAAGATGTCATGGCCTAATTGTTCATGCGGAGACCAGTGTTTCCCTAATAAACAATAGGATAGACCAGCACATCTGTGGTCCTTGTTAATATTCCCATTCTTTCTTTCCTCTTTCCCTTTATGAACACAACGGTTCTTTTAAGAGCCAACCTTACCTCTTAACTTTTTTTAAATTGTTGTAATCACTTTTTTTTTTTTTTTTTACCATACGCGCATTTTTTTTTTTTTTTTTAAACAAAAAATTTTTAATCAACCTACAAGGTCCTTGAGGGACTACTACAGAAATGAGAAAAACATAGAGGAGAGTAGTGAAAAAAAGTGAGCATTAAAGTAAATGTGTGATAATTCCAGAAATTTCACACTTACCTGCCAATCAAAATAACTTAATTAAAAAAAGTGATTTATTTAACTTTCTATAAAGAAGTTTATTTTTAATATTTTTCCTTTCTCAATCTGTAAAAAAAGAAAAAGGTATTAATATTTAACAATACATTTTAGAATACAGTGCACATATTTTCATATTTCAACTCATAACTCACCTTTAAAATTAGTTAGTTGAGAAAGAGATGTGGCACTCAAACAGCAGACTATCAGAGTCAAAATATCAGAGCTCTACACCTCTCTCCTCTCTCCAGAACCAGTAAATGGCAATGTTTCCCTCTCTTTTTTCACACATATACATGTTAATTACAAATCTCAGTGCTTCCCACTTTTTTTCAAATGAAATCACACATTTCTATTGGTTGAAAACTTCAACCCTTTTCCAAATGTACCCTTCCCCCAACTTGACTTCTGCCTGCTACCATAGCAACAGCTCATGGAACACTGCTGTGAGGAGAGAGGTCAGAAGTTCACCACACAATGTTTCAAATCCAAAAAGCAAGAGTGCTTCACCTGTCCAACCTAACAGCAAATCCAAACTAATCTTCTGAGGGAACACAATTTTCTGAACCAATACAAAACATGCTTCTAAAAATGTACACATACAGCCTACTTTTTACTGTAAAAAGATTTGAATCAGCCAATGAGTTCTTTTTATTTAAAAAAAATATGTATGCCTCCATTTTCCAACTGTCTTTCATTTCATATTGCCATTCTACTGAAAGACACCTTCTGAGTGCATCCAGATCTCCTTGAAAGATGTTCACAGTGTGGATTGTAGGTCACAGCTATGTCTTCTGGAGTGAAAAGTATGCAGAAAACAGAGGTATGGTGAGAGACCTTGCTTTGCCAAATGTAGACATTAAATGGATTGGTCAGAGAGGGTTAAAGTGGCACCAATTATTGCCTTTGGTGAAAACCTTTCAACATCTCCCACAGACTAACCTTATTATTGTGCACTGTGGTGGAAATGACCTAGGCACTTTAACTGGTGTAGGTCTGGAAATGCTTATTAAGGGCACCTTTGATATCGCTTTTTCCTCAATCTGCCTTTGTATATTCTAACATATGCCAAAGGCAAAAGTGGAACTGGTTCAACCAATTTTGTCCGCAGATTGACAAAGCAAGAAAGCACATCAACAAATCTATTTCTGCTTTCCTCAGAGACTATGGTATGGGTTCTATATACCACAACAACTTGCGTTACAACATGCAAGGCATTTATAGAAGAGACGGTGTACATTTCACTGATGAAGGCAACAGAGTCTTCCTCTTGAACTTTAGACTCTGCATCGGTACTTACTTATAGGTACCAAAAAACACTTCATAAACACAACGGCTCTTTTTAGAGCCCCCTAATATCTTAACACTTAAATTTGTTTTTTCCTTCTATTTTTTTTCTTCATTTTTTTTTCTACCGTACGCGTATGGTAAGCTTACCGTACGCACACCCCGCGATTTTTTAAAAAAAATTTAAAATGTATTTTTCATACTTTTATGACCTTCTTGGACCCCCTGACAAACGCTAGGGGGTCTGCAACTCTCTTCGTTGCCCCCTTTCCACGTTCTCCTCCTTTGTTTATCAGTGTGAGACACACAAAATGGAGGCCGACACTTCCTGATTTCGACCAATTCAAATGTTTACAGTCATGTAACCACCAATCAGAATTGCGCTCGCGCACGGCAGTGTACGCGTACGGTAAGCTTACCGTACACGCTCGGAGCGCGCCTATAGATATATATATTGATTTAAATGCTATTTTCTCAGCAAATACTGAACACATTTACACCAGACCTACAAAAGGCACATCCCTGAACTGAGGACTACCTCTCTGCCAAATTTCAAGTAATTCTGTTCAGCCGTTCGGGCTGTAGCTTGGACTAAAGGTCCTATGGAAAAATGCATGGGGAAAACACGTTTTGGGACCCCCTCTTTTTCTCAGCCCCCGCTTGACGAATCTCCCCGAGACTTTCAGTGTAGGAGCGGAGCGTAGCGCCCCACCTATTTTGAAAATTTCGCCAGGATTCGTCAATCGGCGCCAAAGTTATTCAAAATAGAATGTTGCGGATTTCCTATGGAAACACGGTCGTAACTATAACTACCTACTGGCGACCGCCAGTAGGTAATATCAAAACCAAAGCTCCTCACAACAGGAAGAACCAGGCACCCACTCAGGATCGTTTGCTAACCAGCAGATTTATTGGAAATTACATGATGCATTTCGGAGTCATTCCTTCGTCAGATGCCTTTTCCTAATAAGTGCTGCCGGAATCCAATTTAAAAAGACGCCTGCTTTGCTACGATAGGCTCAGCGACCAGGTGCACATGGTGGGGATTTGAGCACTCACGGTAAGTACACTCCCCCATGTGGGTGGTGCTCTCCTTTCCACCTCCTGCACCCATGTCTCAGGCAACTCTCTGCCAGCCCCACAATCCATCACCGTGCCGCTTCAAAGCTCCTAGGGAAGTCCCGTGATGGAGTCCAGGTAAATAAGAGGCGGCGAAGCAGCGTTTCAAGTTCATTAAAATAGTCCCAAAATTTGCCACTTTCGCTGCCTCGCTACTTGTAGGGTTGGGCGCCCATGTGCATAGTGGCCACACACCTAAACATCAAAACCAAAGCTCCTCACAACAGGAAGAACTGGGCACACACTCAGAATCGTTTGCTAACCAGCAGATTTATTGGAAATGGCGTGATGCATTTCGGAGTCATTCCTTCGTCAGATGCCTTTTCCTAACAAGTGCTGCCGGAATCCAATTTAAAAAGATGCCTGCTTTGCTATGATAGGCTCAGCGACCAGGTGCACGTGGTGGGGATTTGAGCACTCACGGTAAGTACACTCCCCCATGTGGGTGGTGCTCTCCTTTCCACCTCCTGCACCCATGTCTCAGGCAACTCTCTGCCGGCCCCACAATCCATCACCATGCCGCTTGAAAGCTCCTAGGGAAGTCCCGTGATGGAGTCCAGGTAAATAAGCGGCGGCGAAGCAGCGTTTCAAGTTCATTAAAATAGTCCCAAAAATTGCCACTTTCGCTGCCTCGCTACTTGTAGGGTGGGGCGCCCAGGTGCATTTCAGAATCACCATCTGAACTGCAGTCAAAACTTTCTCGACAGTGGAAAAGCACATTTCAGCCAAAGTGTACAGGTGTGATTTGTAAGCAATGGGGACTGTGTCGCCCTCATTGAGCGTTAAGTACGTGAAACCCACTGCACAAGGCACAATTCTTATTAACAGTTTAGTGTGGTTATCACATGTAAGAAAGTATTTAGAAGCAAGAAGATCAGCCTGTAAAGATTGCAAGATAGCTGAATGCTCTGGCAGCCAGCTCGATTTCGAAAAAGTAGGTTGTACCAAGGCATATAGCGGCTTGATACGCTGGGCATAATCGGGAATGTGAGTATGCCCGATATTCAGAAAACCCAGTAAAGATTGTAATTTCTTCAGTGTTGTCGGAGCATGCAAACATGCGCACTTCTCCAGGAAATGAGGGGCCATACCTCGACCTTCATTGTTGAGTTCATAGCCCAAAAACAACACTGCATACTCTGCAATGTGTGATTTTGCAAAGTTGAATTTGTAACCGAAGTCCGCAAACATGACAATGACGCAGTCAACGCGACACAGATGTGGCCATAATTCGTCGTCTGTGAGATAGATATCATCAACATACGAGTACGCATCAGGGTCAATGCTCTCCAACAGAGAGACTACACATGTGGCAAAGACCCCTGGACTGTTTTTATAGCCCATGGCTAATCTTTTAAACTGGTTTTGTTTGCCGCCGGATTTAAACACTGTCCATTGACTACTAATAGAGGACAGATTATGGCTATAAAAGCCATTGGATATGTCAAGTGTGGTCTTAAATCTCTTTCTCACAAGACTATCAACAAGGGCAGAACTGTGGACATTCTGTACCGCACAAGTCTGACAATGAGAGTTTAAATGCCGGTAATCCAAAATTAGACGGTACGACCCATCAGGTTTACTTACCGTGAATAGAGGATTGTTCATGGGTGACACACATGTTTCAATAACACCTTGATATTCCAATTGTTTAAGGATTTCTGCGACGTGCAATCTAGCTTCGCGGCGCATTTGATATTGGGGCTGTGGCTGGGGCACAGACCGTAAAGGAATCCCATGGCTTGGTGACAATTTATCCCATCCAACTTGAGTACAGTACAATGCCGGTGAAAGCACCTGATCCCACTCTTCTGCAAATTTCTGAGCCTGATCCTTCAGCACATTGTGCGTGAAGGATGGGAGGATAACCTCCTCCCCTCTAGGGGTGGCCAAAACAAAAGCTGGGGGCCAGTCTGCCTCTGCAATAGATTGTCATATGTAGAGGTCAGATTCTCCCAAAAAATCCCTTTTACGGTACGTTGTATGTCACCCTCTATTAAAAGGACAATGTCATATAGTCTATCAGGGGGAGCCACTCTAGTATGAGCAGTTTCTACAGTAATGAACGTGTCAGTTGCTGTCGCCTCCAGATATGGACGCAGTGCTTGCCGCACTACTGTAACCTCCACTGCGCTTTCGAGCAGCGTTAGTGCCCATGTCAGGTTCCGAAGCTGCGTTCTCACTATCTGTGGCATCCCTCGCTGTTAGTGCAGCAACTTTCTTCTTCTGAAACGGGGGTCGTTGGCGTGCAAATTCGTCCTGCTTGCCTTTACCATAAGGCTGACGGGGCTGCTCGCGTCCTTGTTGGGCACCCCGACCTTTGCCACGTTCCCCTCCACCGGACTGTGAGACCGATGTTTCCTGTGAAGAATGAGGAGAACGTTGTTCAGTAACCTGAAATCTATCAGGTAACCTAATTCTAGTGCGATCGTGCAAATCATATGTGCGCTCACTAGTCGCCTGTACAGGCGACGCGGGACGAGATCCCTGTTTCTGTTGCTGCTTTCCTTGTTTCTTAGCTTTCCAATTTTGTTTTGGAAAAGCTGGACGTTCGTCTTTAAAAGACGAACCCATCTTAGTTTGCTGTTGCCCAACTGTGGTCTGAACAGAAGGCTTAACCCCTAAACTACTGCGGCCTATGGTTCTATACGCCTCCACAATAATTTTAGGCAACTCCCGGGGTTTCTCGTCGTTGTCGACGAGGTGCAGAGCATTCGACACTTGAAAGTGAACCGCATCTCTCTTGAGGCTACCAAGGATGAGAGTGGCAACTACGTTGAACACACCGACAAGCCTCATCCCCAATTCGACCGCTGCCTCCGGACCGTGTTGATCTTGAACGCGTTTGATCACGGTGGGCAGTACGGCTATAGACGGGATGCCGAAGCACTTTGAGTGGACCGCCGCAAAAACCTTACCCCAGTTCTCACAATCGGCCACCTCTGGGACTAAGTCTTTCTGTAAACTAATGGTGAGTATCCTGTCTTTTTCCACAGGAGTAGAGTTCGGAAACACTGCTTCCAGCTGGTCAAATTTCTCAGCAAGCCAATAATGCAAATCGTCCTTATTCAGGGGGCGTTTGCCCATAACCGAATTAACCATCACGGGACTAATATCAATCCCGGCTGGGCCCGCTGGTTAACCAGCAACAACAGGTGCCCCTACCTGCACATTGCATGAAACGTATTGCACCAAAGCCCGATGCACTGTAATCAGGGCTGTATGCATTTGACGTAACTCATCCACCGTGGCATGTAAATAACGAGGATGAGGTGTAATTCCAGCCAGTACCGGCCACGTGGCCCCTGGAATGGACAAAGGGCCCAAACGAACTGGTGTAACCATGTGGGGGAGGGCGCCATTAAACCATATATGATGCTGCCAAGCGGAAACAGGAATCTTCTGCGTCCTATATGGCGTATAGTTAGCTGGGACCGCTGTAGGAGTGTAAGAGTGAAATGTACTATCGTCCGCATGCACCGCCGGTAAGGTAACCCAAGAGTAAAACAACTCATAGGGATATGATGAATCGGCACTCACTACAAAGATAACAGCCATCCCATCGCCAGGCACCCCGAACGGCGTCACATGACACCGGAGAGGCGCGCGACTATGCGCCGCATTAGCGACTTCAGCCATAAGGACACATGGAAGACAAACAATCGATTATAACAATAGCACAAAAAGGGTTAAAAAAATAAAAAAACCTTTTTAATTGACAAGCTTGATTGAACCAATAGAGAAACTATTAGGTAGGTTAAAACCGTCACTCCCGCTATCTGGAAACAAGAGTGAGACGTCGTGGACTAATATAAGCACTACTAAGGCGTCTCAAATCATAAGACCAAACGTTAGGTGCGCCATGTTGCAGGGATTCTGCTCATGCACAGAACTATGCGCAGGAAACCAGGACCTCAGTGAATTGTGGTGTACCAAAAAACTCGCCTCAGTACCCAGAACCCTTATCCGACTAGCATCAGTGTCTCATTCGTTCTCCGTATCATCTCGAAGCTACCAATGATTAGACAACCCAGAACAAGCGACTTAGAGTACTTTCAGGAATGGTGGGAATCAGAAACACCTGTTCGTTATTATTCTCATATCAGTCCACAACAAGAGTAATCAAAGACACAGTAAAGTTTAAAATGTTTATTTTTAACTACATGCCCTAAGATGCAGTACTTTGGCTAACATAAGCAGACAAATGATTAGAAATAAAACCATCAGCATTGTTACAATACCATAGAAAATGAAGGGAGAAATCATATAACAAATGATAGTGGAATACAACCACCCTCCCTTCTCTATTAAGCTAGTATTATTAAACTAATAGAAGGTCTCTAGGTTTGAATTGGGAACCACATACCGTGAATATCAGCTAAGGTGAATTACATCACAGGATCAGCTTTGCTCTGTGTCTGGAAAAGGTCTTCTCCAAAGTGTCTAAATCATGCATGCAAACTGCTATATTAATGGCACTCGAGTTTCAGATATTTGCAGCTGTATGCGAGTTATGGCTAGAGCGTGGGCCGATCAACAGGAATTCAAAAGCATACATTGTTATTTGTCCCTGATGGCTTCTGCACACAGTGTTCAGACCAAGGTCACGGTGCACATCTAGGGATGTGAACAACACACCGTTCTCATGTGAAGGATAAGCAAGCAAGCATTTTTCTTATAATAACAGCTACCTGCAGTGTCGTGTGCAAAAGCAGCAAAAGTGGCAAGATGGCGTTTTAAATCTAAGACGCTTATGCTAACATAGCAATGTTTGTGTACCAGGAACTCTGTCTCCACTACAAGAGGGCAGGGTCAGGGGAAGGTGGAGGGAGCATGGGGTGCGCGGATGTGAAAGTGGAGAATAACATTACATTTTTTTAGAAGGAATAAGCAAGATAGCAATATATTGATACATAAATTGAAAATTGAAGGCAAGCACTGGTCAATATATCTAAGGAGATTTAATGGGTCTAGAGTGCTCGTTTTAATTATAACGCAAAAAGACAGAGGTACTCACTGTATTGTTAAAGGTGTCATGGAATGATTTTTCAAAGACTATGTATATGTTCTATTAATAACTGTGGATTTTATGATAGGAATAATAGTCATAGAGTGGCTCTTGAGCTGAGGTCAATGCAATCTGATCTAGTCTGCATACAGGAAACCCATATTCCTAGGGAAAACAGGAATTAGGGTTCACATTCTTGGCTTGCACATAACAAAGCACAACAAACGTACTCTGGTAGATAAGTATGGCCGTTGGGTAGTTTGAAATGTTGCATTGGCCCTGCTAGGTTCACACTGTGCTCAGTGTATGGCTTGCATATTGATAAAGTCAATATTCTAGATTTTCTTAATATAGAAATGGCCGGTGCTCTGTGGTGTTCTTAATATTCATTTAAAGATGTCCAATAAACAAATGAGGGGGTAATAACTCCTGGAGAAAACCTAGGGTCTTCAGAGCTTTATGATGTCTTACTCTTGATCATGGACTTATAGATATATGGAACAAGTATATGTATCCAGATCCTGATTTTACCTTTTATTCCTTACCATGTAATAAGATGGCTAGATTACATATTGTTTTTATATCTCCAACCCATGCGTCCAAGGTTAAAAAGAGGTATTTCCTAGAGTATGCTCTGACCATAATCCACTGATGCTTGAGATACCTCTGTTCGGCTTTATTAGGCACCACAATGCTTTTAGTTTTGATAGAAAGCTCCTATTATAACCATTGTTTGTTAGTCACATTAGATGTTGATTAGAACAGTTTTAGAACAGTTTTTACAAATGAACAGGAATTCTGACATTATTTGGATAGTATGGGATGCCTTAAAATTGGGAATCAGAGGAGAAGCTCTTAGTTTTGGTCTATATGTACAGAAGCAGAGGAAGAAGCAGCTCTGGGTGCTTTATGAAGAGCTTATAAAGGAGAGGGCATATTGGTACAGAGATTGCAAAGTAAGGTACAGAAGGAGGTAGCTGCCTGAAAAGCCAATCTTAATCAGTACTTCAGTAAGGAGGTTGCAATGTAATATCACTCACGTAAGACGTATAGTAATAGTTGACCTGGCATCCTTCGTGTGGTTTTCCCCTATCTTTTTGCCTCTACCTCCTGTATTTTTGTTGTATGCTGGATTTCGTTTTTGCTCGTATAGATGCTTTGGGCACTTTGCCACTGCTGATAAGTACCAATTTGCAAGTGCTCACTCCGTAAATTGGAAATATGAATTGGTGTTTCCATGATTGGCTAGTACAGTGCACTGTTTGTGTCTAGAGCCTGTAAGTTAAATGCTGCTAGTGCGCCTGCAGCATCAATTGTGCCACCCATACAAGCAGCCTCTCAAAGGGGTATCAGACCTGCCACTACAGTGTCTGCGCGCTGCCTTTTCTGCCATGTCGACCTGGCAGGGCACCCATATGCCAGGCCCTAACCTTCCCTTTTATTACATGCGATTCACCCCAAAGGTAGGCACAAGGTACCCCTGTGGGCGGGCTGCAGTGTATGTGAAAGGTAGGACATGTACAGATGTGTGTGACATGTCCTGATAGTGAACTACAGTATATTTCATTTTTCACTATTGAAAAGCTATCTGTCCGATAGGATAGAATGGGAGTTTATTTACAACATCTTATAAGTATAACTTCCCATTGGGACAAGATAGAAAGATGGAGTTTAGTATACTTGAACTCAGAATATAGAAAATCTTCTTTTAGTAAAGATGATTTTTATATTGTGGATTTTTATATTGTGTGTTTGAAAATACCACTTTTAGAAAGTGGGTGTATTCTTGCTTAGCCATCCTATTTGCCTCTGCTGTTTTATGGATTTACTGTCTGGCTGTGGAGTGACAGGGGCTGGGGATGTACATTCACTGTACACAGCCATTAGGGGGTTGAGGTGTGTTCTGCCTCTCCTGGATGAGTCATGGCTGGTCTGAATAGACCTGGGCTGCATTTAGAGTTGGGTAGGAGATTTCCTTTCACCTGAATGGGTCTAGTCTGCCTTACAAAATGCTTTCTCCACCTCTTGCCAGGAAGCTTGACCAGAGAGGACAGAACTGGTTCTGACTGAGCACAGAGCCTCTCTGCCAGCCACAAGAGAACAAAGAGAAACCCATTTTGTGGTATTTATTGATGTAGTAATAAATTCATGTATCTTTGTAATTTCTAAGGATTTGTAATGAAAAAATCATTCTCATATTTTTCTCTCCCTCTTTTCCTTTTTGTATTTTTTACGCTTCTTTTCTTTAACTGATTTCCTGGTATGGCTTGTCTTGCTTTGATCGACATGTATTGAGAAAATGTTTTGGCTTAAAAAACAATAAAAAAAAGAATGCAGCTTTAAAAAGGTCAAACATCTTCATCTTCACAACCCAGTTGTTGGTTAGAAACGTGTGCATGTTCTTGGTTGAATGATAAGTCACTTTTCAGTTCTTGTCTGAGGACATATCGACGTTTTCAGGTTCCCATGCTGCATATGTGTGGTCATTCAGAAAATTAGTTAATGCATGCTTGTTGTTAGCTCACACATTAGATGGGCCAGCAGGCAGATGAAATTCAAAGTACTTAGTGATGGTTAGAGTACTCCATTTAGAGGCTCAAATGATAAGAGTGAGTCAAGCCAGTGTTTGGGCAACTTATTAAAGAGTGGCGCTGTTGCAATTGATCCATCATACTTCGCATTTTGTAGTAGGGACAAATGCATTCCTCTGCATTGTCTCTATTGTGATTGCAATGGCTGCAGCAATATTTCCATATCTAGGAAAGCTACTAGAGATTGCCATAGATGTAGATTTAAGATGATTTTAGCTGAACAGTTTATGCACTAGAACACGTTTACTTGTGTAGCGTCTGTTTTGTAAAAAGTTAGTTTCATATTCTCTTAAGTTCAGAAAGCCAACCATGTCCCATATAGCATGCTAGGACTTCTCTGCATCTTTGTTCAGCTGGATACATGTACTCACTGGTATTGATTTCCTCATTGGATCAGGAGAAAGATAACAAGACCACAACCGGTGAGTAATAGAATGGTTGGAAAACCTCCCAAAAGCTGGGAGAATAAAGAATGATAAAATAATTGTTTCCATCTAAACATTGCTTTAAATCCATTCATTAGACCAGATCCAATGTTATTAAAAAATATGCACTATACCAGTTGTTGTAGAAGAATAAAAAAAATAGGTATTAAATCAGTAAAATGAGTTGGGCTTTTGCATCTGTAACAGCCTCTGAATCTCCAAAGTAGTTCTGGCAGTCTGCAGGTTGTACGTTTCTGCCATAGAAGTTAAGGGGACATCTTTTTGTACTCACACTGCAACGAAAATTGCTAACTTCTTCAAAATGCATGCCTCTCTTATCAATACTAGGACAAGAGACATTTTTGTTGACATGTTGAGGCAGTAGGTATAAGGTTCTTCTACAACTCTGTAATTTTTTAGAAACAGTAATCAAGTATAATTGGCCTGATTTCAACCCGTAACAAGTAACAACAGTTAGCATCAAATACGAACCATTGTACAGTAAGTAGTTCATGAAGTGTGGGAATGGAAGAAATAGGAGTAACTGATAACACACAACTTAACCCTGGCATCAAAGACATTCAAAGGAAAGGTATAACACACAAAGGAGTGACCTCACAGATTTCTACAGCTGAAAATGCTATTAAATATATGGTCATCTTTATTCAAACACATGTAAGAAAAAGAACCTTTCCACAAATGCAACAGATGTGAATTGTGCATTGTTTTGTACTAATGGTTTATACTTCTGATAGTCACAGAAGTGAAAAGTTGTGATTGGCAGTTCAATGTGTTAACCAGGTAATAGATGGATTGTCACCAAATGAAAATAGCCTATTCTAGTTTTTCGATACTCAGCAAAGTATATGTGGATTCTTTTTTAGCCACTGTTTTTTTTGTTACGTTTAAATAATAAGAGTGAAAAATTGCTTTCTTGTTCAGTAGTTGCCAGGGCATAAAACCTGATTTGAGTGTTTGTAAAGCCCAATATAGCTGTATAATAGTTCCTAACTGTGCCTGGCCATGGTCTATCAGACCCGAGTCTCCTTCAAGGAGGTCTAAGGCTGAGGACAAACTGTAGTTTAATGAGTACACTCTCTTAGAGTGTCAATATTCAAAAACTGCTTGAAAATTTTCTTGATGAAGCTGCCTCTTTCTTTCAGCTTCTTATTTTCAGTATTTATTAGATTCATTATAAATGGGATATATTTCTGTAACTATGAGCTGTTTATTTGTAGTGGAATGCGGTTCCAAAAGAAAGTCAGAGAAATCCATGTTTTCTTTGGTTGACGATGTGTTCTATCGCAGCTGAAAGACTGGAATGCCCACTTGCCCACACTGTATGTGATGACTATTTCTTGGACATTGTAAGTGCAGTGCTGCTATTAAGAGTATATGGTGCTGGGAGCTTGTCATTAGGGACTCCACAGCACCATGACTACACTGAAAACTGAGAAGTTTGGTATCAAACTTCTCAGCACATCAAACCCACACTGATGCCAGTGTGGAATTTAATGACAAATGCACACAGAGGACATCTTAGAGATGCCCCCTGAAAACTAACCTGCCACTAGTGACCTGGCTGAGTGGCTGTTTTCAGGTGCCACCATCAGACATGTTTCTGGACCCCTGGGTCGAGAGCCTGCTGCTCTCTGGGGCCTGAAACAATGCACATCCTGGGACGAGGTGCCAAGCCTCCTCCCCAGGAAGAGCAGGGTTCACGAAGGGGAAGCTTCAAAGGCTTGTTACACTTGTGAGCCTCCCCAGGCCACTTGCTGCTTTCAGCAACTGGTCCCCACTGGTTTTGACCCCCAATTTGGGCAGAAGTGCCGGCAGGAAAAACAAGTGAGGAAAAGAGGTGTGCCCACCTCTGCCAACTCCACCCCTCAGGTGGGGGAAGCGAGGTGAAGCACAACTCTCAGTCCCTGCCATATTGCAGATGGGCTGACTCAGCCAGTCAGGGACAGGCTCATGCCCCCCTCCCACTGGAGGGTGGCATAATAGGGGGTTTTCCCAACCCAGGGAAGGGTCCCTGCCTTTTACTTACCTGTAACACCCCTAAATGTAGTGTTTAGGGGCACCCCTGAACTAAGGGTGGGCGGAATTTGCAAAATTGTCTTTTGCAAAATATCGCGAAACGGAAAAAAATCTCAGCGTACACGCGATCCTTCGTGTGTTCGCGGAGATTTTGGGCTGATTTTAATGCGTAACTGAATTTGAGCTTTAACTCGGGCACCTGCTTTATTTATATCTGTAAGTGCTTCATGTTGAGGTTTAATTTTTGTGACAGGAGCATCGTGCCAGAATGAATACTGCCCTGAATATTTATTATTTACCCAAGAAGATGCCACCGTTTTGTGCAATACCTCTACTCAACTGGAGTACTTTCTGCTGGCTAATCAGTAAGTGCTACCTCGTTGGGTAAATGTATAGTGCTTTTCCTACACTACAGCTGTGTAAAGGGCCAGAAGAGTTGCGTACAGCGACCATGTGTGTGTGTAACGTTGCCACCGCTCCGACGTGTGCCGGGGTCCCTCGAGTGAGCTGTCCATCATAGTGGGGAAAGGGCGGGAAGACATTGCACACCGCAGGTGTGTGGGCCGGGGCCAAACGGGTGGGGCTTCAATGCAGTTCACATGCCTCTTGTTTATAAAGGGCCAGAGACCGATCAGAGCAGCAGATAAGGAGACGGAACCTCCTGGTGTCAGGAACTACACGAGGATTGCGCTCGAGAAACTCATGGGTGCACAGAGCTCCATCAAGGATTACAGCAAATTGTTGACTAGATATGGGGAGAAAAGCACCTGCCTAGCCTCGACCGTGCTAACGAATGTTTTGTGCTGATTAATGCTTTACTGAATTTGAGCTTCAACTCGGGCACCTGCTTTATTTATATCTGTAAGTGCTTCCTGTTGAGGTTTTTGCGACAGGAGCATCATGCCAGAATGAATCCTGCCCTCCATATTTCCGTTCCGCCGCGGATCGCAAAAGTTTTGACATTTTCGCGTCCGCGCATTCTGTGAAAATGCCGAAATTTCGCAGTTCCGCGAGCAGAACGGAATTTGACGCCCAGGGATACCCTGAACCTTGCTTCCTCAGACAAGAACAAACTACAAGAAGAAGAAGAAGGACCGAATAGCCGTGCAGCAGCTAAGAAGTGGAAGATGCCCACTGACTTTTCCCTAGCCCTACCTGCCTGTCCCACCTCGAACTCGAACCTGCTCCTGCAGAATCCCGGTGTGTCCTGCAGCCAGCAACCTCGAAAACCCCGGACGACCTACCTGCCTTTAACCACTTAGATGTTATCTCCCACGAACACCGGATTTGTTCATCTGCAACCTCGGGCTCCAGCCGGGACACCGCAAATCTGTCCCACTCTGAACCCGCCGTCCACGGCCCGAGCTCGAGTGGGCAAACACCACGAAGAGGCCACCTGGTGATCCTGATCTGAAATTTGGTGACTCCTGACCTGCCTCAAGCTTCCAGCCGATGCCTGCAGCCTAAATCCAGAAGCTTCCTCCAACCACGACCAGGAGCTGGTAAGAAGATCCTGCCCCAAAAGGCACCCCTGCACCCGACGCCCCACGGCCTTGGGAGCCCAAACCGACAGTGTCTAACCAACCCCTAACTTCCGAACTTACCTCTTGAACCCAGAAGACCTTTGTCCCCAGGCCTGCAGTGCCTTTGCAAACCGAAGGTTCCCCATTAAAACCAATAGGGGTGCCCAACGTTGAAACAGCACCCTGCACCCGGCCGCCCAAGTCCTGCTGAAGGTGCACCTTTGGTGCTACTTTGTTTTCCCATTTGCCCTGAGCTAAAGTCCAGGAGCTTTGCTCCCAAAACCAAGTTGCCTGCTTGCCAGCAGCCTCCAACCAGAGGCCCCCTATCCCTTATTGGATAACATTGGGCCTCAGCACTCTGCACCCGGCTGCCCTAGTGCCGCTGAGGGTGTAACCAGAGTGCATCCTTGACCCTGGGGGACCCCTGAGTCTACCCCCAGAACCTCAACTCTCACTACCAAATACTTACCTCAAAACCCATAACAATATTTTCCTCTATAGGATAATATTGACTGTTTTTCTATAAAAAGTTTCGTAGTGTGGAGTTTGAAAACCTAAAGAAATTCTTTACAATTGCACTAACAGGAAATGTCCCAGAGTAGTATCCAGGTATACTACTCTGAGCAAGAAAAGTAATCACAAAAGTAACTTACACTGTATTTTTACTGAAAAGCCCATTCAAGTCTATGTACTGTATTTACAAAGCATTGCATTTCTCTGAAACCATACTGTAAGTCAAAACAAAGTGCATGTACAATTTCAATTCAAACTGTTTACAAACTGCATTACTACTGTAAAGTATTTATTGCTTACCTGTGCCAGGCTTGCTTGGTTCTATAAAAATAAAATAACTAAAATAATATTTTGATACAAAACAATTGGTCTGAAGTTGAGTGTGTGAATTCATTTGATGACTGAGTGTGTACACCAAATGCTTAACACGGTCCTCTGATACTGCCTTACTGCTCGATCATACTACCACAAATAGAGAGTGAGGTGCTATCTAACTTTATCTCTGCCTATCTTTGGGGATCCCCTGGACTCTGTGCACACTATAACTCACTTTGGTATAGTATATACGGAGCCAGCTTCCTACGGCTTCCTACAGTGCTGTATCGTAGATCAGAGTAATTAGCTTTTGGGCCGGGGGTGTTGGAAAGAAAACCACTCTTGCAGATATTAGTATCTTAGGGACATAAAAATGAACCTTGAGTTGGGAACTGAGTGGAATTATAAGTTCCATTCTGGATCATTTCCTGTATATCCAAATCAGAAATGTTTATTTGAGATTGTGAATGAACAAACAAGGTCAAGGTAACTGTTGGTAAAATAGTATTTTAAAAGCCTTTCATACTGCGGCGATCTGTTGGATGGTTCTTCAAACTATTGTTCCCCAATTGCTTTTCCCATGAATATTTTTTTCCAATATTGATATCCTTGGATAGCCAAATTGTGACTAAATTCATTTGAATAAATCAGCTTGTTTCATGTGATTAGGCTCTTATGAAGTCTTGTGGAATTTAGGAAAATTAGAGTGTTAGAACTGTCAGCCTTATAGTGGTCTTCCCCCAAACCTTTTTTCTTTACCCTTCACTTTTTGCTGAAATAAATTTTTGTTGGCTCTAGCACTCTGCACACTGTAACGACTGCTACCAGTGCTAAAGTGATTGTGCTCTCTCCCTTAAGCATGGTAAAATTGGCTTGAACATGATTGGGATAGTTGATGTGCTTATAAGTCCCTTGAAAGTGGTACCTGTAAATTGAATACTGCTAGTGGGCCTGCAGCACTTATTGTGTCACTCACTGAATTAGCCCCTTTATACATGTCCAGGCCTGCCATTGCAGCCTGAATTCAGTTTTAAACTGCCAATTCGACTTGGCAATATAACCCATTTGCCAAGCCTTAAACTTCCCTTTTATTACATATAAGTCACCCCTAAGGTAGGTAGGCACTAGTAAACCCGCAGGTCATTGCAATTATGAGGTTGGACATGTACTTTTATGTATAACATGTCCTGGTAGTGAAAATCTCCTAAATTCATTTTTCACTATTGGGAGGCCTACCTGTCCAACAGGATAACATTATCTTACCTCATTATATTTAATAAGTGATAACTTTTGTTTGGGAACAGGTAGAAATGTCATGTTTGGTGTCTAAGGATTTGTAATTTAAAACACTTTTGATGGTGAAGTCGGATTTTAGGTCACAATTCCGAAAATGCCACTATTAGAAATTTGCTGTCTTCTTGCCTGAACCATTTGGTGCCTGCAGCCTGTATCTTGGATCACATGACTCGATATGGATGGCAGTAAACCATTGTGCATTCCACCCAGACAGTATCACAAAGGTGGACAGGGTGGATCTCCCTGGCCTGGTAGGAGGGGTGGAGCTGTCACCTACAAACTTGCATTTTAAAGGAGTTGCCTCATCATACACACAAAAAACTTCACACTGACCTTTTGTGACTCCAGTCATCCTGGCACCAGGTCAAGGAGAAGGGAAATTCTAGAACCAAATGTAGGGGGGAGTCTACAAGTTTCTCCCACTTCAAAGCCGGGACCAGGTATAAATATTGCAAAATCAGACCAACTCTTTAGCACACTACTGGACATGTTAATACAACAGAAGAAGGACGATCCTGCTACTAGATGACTGCTCTGGTGCCTGAGGCTTGCCCCGTTGTCTGTGAAGGAATTCTGGACCAGCTCCCTTCATCCCAGGCAGAGTGAATCCAAGGGTCAGCAAACTGATCTCCTGTTCAGAGCTACAGAGACATAACAAGCTTCAAAGGCTTCTAACAACTGCCCCGCTGACCTGCTGCAACTCGACCTGCCTGGACCTGCCTGAGCCATGCTGTCCTCTGCAACAGTGAGTCCTTGATCCCCAAGGGATGACTCACCAGGTCCTGAGCCCTTGGTTGGCATCACAGTGCATTCAGGAGAAATCCTGAAGTTTTAGGCTCTTTAGGACCATGAATACTCCCATTTGTACCGAGATCTTGCTGCCTGTGATGAACATGAATTCCCGGTGGACCCAACTCTTTGTGCTACATCGACCATCAGTGACGCCCGGCAACGCAAGATCTGCACTTCATGCTACAGCATCAACAGCCTGTGATGACTGCCAACATGCAGCTCTAGCAACAACCGCCCATGATTTCATACAGGATGTTTGTGCTACAGCAATAACTGTCCACAACACCCGACCTGCTCTTCGCACTACATAGACGACCATCTGCGAGCTCTCCTTGCTCCCAGAGCCTCCTTTAACATGATCTGGACTCTTCATGCTGAACTTTTACAAGATAACTTTCTCAGCGGTACTAACCTGGTTACTGTATATGGCCCATGCTCAATTGAGGTCAGCTTGAAATTGTGGCTTTCACCCAGTCTTGCACGACAAGATAAATATGAGTGGCACTTTGTGGTTTTAGGTGCTATACTTACATTTTTTAATTGAATATGACCTGTTATACTGATTGGATTTTTGGTGTTTTGGTGTCACACAATTTATCATATTTTACTTTATTATTCTTATTTGGTGTAGGATTTATGTTGTGTTGTGTTTTCACTTTATTATTGTTTGTGTGC